>NC_040100.1:17538982-20038982 GCF_003369695.1 Bos indicus x Bos taurus
GGCACACAGTAGGCCCTCAAGAGATGGTTGTGAAACCAACGTGCATCCCCGCCAGGGATTTCAAACAGCAACTCTGAAGCTGCGGACAACTCGGCACCATGAACTGTGATGGGGGAAGGCACATGCTCAGGAGGTGGTAGGGGGCAGGGGGAGTTTCATTGTCTCCTGGGACTGGAAATGCTTCTAGATCCTCTCCTCTTTTCCCCAGGCCAATGGAGGCCTGGTTTCCCACTTTCTGGTATGTCCTGGGCTGGGTGGTGTGGACCAGAGCCGGGGATCAGGGATGGGGTCAAGGACAGGGGTCCAGGGCCCAGGAGAAGAAAAGGGTCTGGGCGTAGGGGAGAACAGTGCCCCCTGCCAAATCTGGGTACAGGCCTGGCTTCAGACCCTGGCAGGGAGGGGAGGCAGGACCAGAGGGAAAAGTGACTTGGAGCCCCACTGTGAGGTGGGGGGCAGTGGAGCAGTCCCTCTCCTCTGCAGGGGCAGGCTTGCTGTCCGCCCGGCTCTCTCAGAGGGGCAGGAGGGCACCCCTGTTCTGTGAACTAGCCACGCTTGGATCTGCGTGGCTGAGAGAGCGTGCGGGCACGCGTGCCCGTGTAGGAGTGAGCATGTGGGCAGGTGTCCAGGCTGGATAGGCTGAGGTGGGGGTGGGACACCCATGCATGTGTTCAAGGGTGTATTTATGAATGTGTGTATGTGAGAGAGACTCTGGGTGTGTCTGGGTGTGTGTGAAGCTTCGTTCACACTTTGTGTGATGTGATACCCACAGTGAAATGATCCAAACCTAGACCCCCAGGGTGTGAATGGCACACACCTTCTCACCCCACGCCCCACCGTTGGGGATCCAGGGCCAGAAACTGCCAAACCGTGGAGGCTGAGCCTTCCCAAGGAAGACAGGACTCTCTTAGCAGTCTGTGTTTGCATGCCTCTGGGCACGGGACTCTCACCCCCTCTCCCTGGAAATCCCACTTCGGACACACCTGGACCCAACCTGGTTCTGGACCCAGAGAGACAACTGCTTCCAGAGAGACAATTGGGCCCCTTCTGCCTGTGGATTCCCCCCTACCGCCAGCCTGGAGGGAGATGCTGGGCCTCAAGGAGCCAATGAATGGGAGAAAACTCAGCGAGGTTTTTCTCTTGGGACCCAATGTCCCCCATCATGGGAACAGAATCCCTAAGAGTCAGGGTTCAAGGAATCCTCACTCTATAAATAGGGAAGCAGTCCAAGGTCACAGACAGGCAGGGGCTGAACCAGAACTGAAGGCCAAGGTCCTGGGTCCCAGTCCAACTCGTTTCCATAACCCTGCTGCCTCTCTTTGGTTAAGACTCAAACCTACTGATCAACCCATCACACTATAGCAAAAAGAACTCTAAGGAGAGGGTGGGCCTGGGGGGCCAGCCCAGCGACCATGCATTCTCCTAAACTCTGGGGGCTGAGGGATACTCACTGCTCGCAGCCACTATAAAGCTGCCACACTCCTGGGAGTAGTTGCCGGATGGGTCTGTCATGCTTACATTGAAGAAGTCGTCAGCCATGAGGCGGAACACATTCATGTGGCACGTGTACTCCACGTGGGTGGCGTTGTGGGTGGACCGGAGGAGGCTGCAGGAGGTGACTTCATCCTCCAGTTCTCCATATGTGTCATGCCTTCAAAGACAGAGCAGCCAGTCATGGCTGGAAGCCAGCAGGGCTCAGGGCTCAGGGCCAGGGCCCAAGCCCAGAATCTTGGTGCTGGGAGGGATTTCAGGTGGGGCTGGGGGGTTACTTGGTCCAACTGCTGCTTTCCCAGGGAAGATATTCCTTCCCTGAAGCAGCCCTGATGGACTGTGTCCAGGCTTGGCTTGTATGCCTCCAGGGGACCAGGAACTCACTACCTCACTTAAGAGCATGCATGCACATGTACTCAGTCGCTTCTGTTGTGTCTGATTCTTTGCAACCCTATGGACTGTAGTGCACCAAGCTTTCCTGTCCATGGGATTCTCCAGGCCAGAATACTGGAGTGGGTTGCCATGCCCTCCTCCAGGGGATCTCCCTGACCCAGGAATCAAACCCATGTCTCCTGCATTGGCAGGTAGATTCTTTACCACTGAGCCACTGGGGAAGCCCCATTTGAGAGCAATAGCTTTTGACTTTGGAAATTTGGGTCATTCTTTCCTGGACTGAACCTAAATATATCCCTGTCAGTTCCATCAACTGTATCACTGTCCTAGAGGAAGGAAGCTAAGCATTTCAAGTCTCCCTTTTGCCCACTTTCTGTCCAATATCTGATGCATACCTAATAAGCGCTTGTGCTCAGGGCCAAGATAAGAGCCAAATGAACTTTACCCCCTGCTTTGGGTGGCCTTCAGGAAGGCTGTTGGTATAAAGTTAGGGGAAAATGCTCTGGCTTTTTAACTGCCAGTGAGCAGAAACAGTGGGTTTTGAAGTATGTATAGGAGTTCACCAGATATTTATTCCCCTACCTACCTCTTCAGGCTATGAACATGACCACCCTCCAGGGCTAATATGGAGGCATGGACTCAGTTCTCTGCCAAGTATTTGCTGGAATAGAAACTTCTGCTGAAAAAAAAAAAGGGGTCTCTAAGACTCTTAGACTGCATCCAGGGGGACCTTTAAAAATTCCCTGTCACCTCCATGCCTAAAATCCTCAGGTGGCTTCTCACCACCCACACAAATAAAAGCTGGCCCCACCTACCACTCCCCTCTTTCCCTGGTGGTTCTCCCTTAGCCTGGCTTACTCTGCTCCAGCCACACTGACCTCCTCCCTATTCCTCAAACTCACCATCCTGTCCCCACCTCAGGACCTTTGCACATGCACTACCCTCTGCCTGGAATGCCCTCTCCCCAGCTCCCTGACTGCCTTCTCCTCACCCAGAGAGGCCTGGCCGGACTGCCCTGGCTAAAGCCGCTCTCCCCTCATGTTGCTGACTCTCTACTCCAGGGTCGAGACTCCTGGACTTTAAAGCACGCAGTCTCAGAACGTATCCTGTTGGCTGTTTACATGGTTATTGTCTGTCTTCCCTGCAGTGTGTCAGCTACACGACAGCTGGGACTTTGTCAGTCTTGGGCTCTACTGAGCCCCCAGTGCCTCCAAATGTCTGGCAAGAGCTTAATAAATATGTTCTGAAGACGTAAGTGAATGAACCAACGAATTGGTGATGACAGAATGAAAGCCACCTGTTTTCTATCCTGAGCAGTATATTGACAAAGACTCTCCTTGACCAGGCTCAGCTCAGGCTCCTTGGAAGTCTCTCTTCAACTAGGTGCTGACTTTGGGGCATTGGCTAATTTCAGCAAGGATCCTGTTAACTCAGCTTAGCCAGAATCGTCCATCCTTCACAACTGGTCAATTTCCTCATCCTGAGCCATTACCCAGGTGATGTCTGATCATATTGGGCTGCCATCAGTTCAGGTCAGTTTATCTGGAACTCCCTCCGACCCCTGATGTTTCCTCTTAGTGTTTTTCCATTCACTGCCCTTCTCCTTGGCTATAAATTCCCAGTTTTCCTTGTTGAATTCTGTTTGAGACCAATCTTTCTTCCCCACACCAAAACCCCCGGCCCCTACACCTATCATGATGGTCTTGAATAAAATCTGCCTTGGGACTTCCTTGGTCGTCCAGTGGTTAAGAATCTTCCTTCCAGGGCAGGGGGCGTGAGTTTGATCCCTGCTCCGGGAACTAAGTTGCCATGAGGCAACTGAGCCCGTGTACTGCAACTAGAGGGAAGCCCATGCATCACAACAAAGAACCAGCACAGCCAAATTGTTTTTTTAATTTAAAAATAAATAAATAAAATAAAAGCATGAACCCCTCATTCTGTTTTAAAACATAAAGTGAAAAAAATACACCTTACCATTCTTTAACAAGTGCAATGAACAATGTTTTCTTTAGCATTATGCACTAATAGGGACCCGCGGATCTTGGAGTCAGACTGCCCGTGTTTGAATCTGAGCTCCACCATTCACGGGCTGTGTGACCTTGGGCAAACTGCATAACCTCTCTGAACCCTAGTGTCCTCATTTGTAAAATGGGAGTAATAACTGTGAGACTCAGAAATGATCATTCATGTGAAGCATAGCTGGATGTGGGGCATGTATTCAGTGTTCAAGACAGCCGTGGGAGTATGGTCATCCTGAAGTCTCAAACCCACAGTCAGGCCTGTGTGGGCAAGAGTATGGTCTCTGTAGCCCTGCTTACTGGACAAGTCTCAGGAGCCCTGTGTGAACATCTGTAAGATGGGTAGACTGATTCCCAGACCACAGTCAGACAGTAGCTCATGGTCCCAGATCATGTTCTCAGCCCACAATGAAACCAAGTGCCATTGTGAAAGGGCTGAGTGAACCCGCACGCAGCGGTAGATATTTTTAAACTGCTTAACTACCTGCTAGGAGGGCTTCCCTGGTGGTTCAGTGGTAAAGAATCTGCCTGCCAATGCAGGAGATGTGAGTTCGATCCCTGAGTTGGGAAGATCCCCTGGAGAAGGAAATGGCAACCCACTGCAGTATTCTTGCCTGGGAAATCCAGACAGAGGAGACTGGTGGGCTACAGTCCATGGGATCTCAAAAAAGCCAGACACAAAGACTGTACAACAACAAAACCTGCCAGGCACCCAGTCGGTCCAATTCAATCCAAGGTCTCTGGTGGTCCTGCCTCATCCCAGCCCTCCAGGGCTACCCTGAATATCATCCCCAGGGCTGGTGAGGCCCAGTCACTTACCAGGTGAGGGTGAGCGAGTCGGGGTGCCTGGCCCATGTGTCCAGGATGCAGGTGATAGTCTCGATGTAATCGGTGTAGCAGACGAGGTTGGAGCAGCCCCAGGCTGGAGAGTCAGGGGAGACAGAGGCCTTGGTGAGGGGGTAGGGTGGGGGCTGCAGGGATCGCCACCTCCTAACGCCTTGAGGGCTGGATGGTGAGGGGAACCGGGGGTCCCTGGGCCATGATGAATATGATGATTCAAGGGCCACTGAGGTGAAGGACTGGGGCAAGGGGGGTTCTTGCCACCTGAGAATTCTGTTTTTGAGCCCTCCAAAATTTTGAGGCTGGCTGGGAGGATGAGATTCCTAAACTAAGCAGGTCCCCACCATGGGCTCTCCCCACAAGCCCCGTGTCCAGACACCAGCTCATCATCCCTCGTGGCCAGCCTTCCTCTCAAGGTGGCGCATCCTGAATGCCCCAGATGCCAGATGCATCTGCGTGTCCCGTGAGAGGGATTCACGCAGCCAGTGAGAGACAAGGAGGAGCGTTCTATTCCCCTGCAGTTGGTCTCAGACAGGACAAAGACCTCGGTGACCGGAAGTGCTCTGAAGGAGCAAGAAGCCTTCAGAAAACTGAGAAGCCCTTGAATATTTTTGCCAAAATGTATGTATCCTACTACCCAAAGCGCCATCACCACTGCCAGAGTGGCACAGGTCTGGCCCTCGCAGGCAATTTTGTTGGAAGATTTCATACTCGCCCACATCCAATGTCAATTGCTTCACTTTGGTTCTAAAAATATAGGTCCAATCACAATTTAAATTTTGGTAAATGTTTGACAAAATCCACTTGAGTTTTAGCTCGGTTTTGTTTTGTAAGATCAAGTGCCAACACTGCTATCCCCCACCCCCATATCCCTACTATTTACCAGAAATCTGTTCCCCTTTTAAGCGGATTCATTCTTAGTGGCCTTTTCCTATTTTTCCTTGACTAATGAAGATCCAGAGGGTGGGAGTACATTCCTCCCAGGGCTCTGTCTAGCTCAGAAGCTGGATTTGGAGCCAAGAACATTGTTGCTGGAAACAGCTTTTATTTCTAATCCCACCACTATTTTACAGTCTTCCCTGGTGGCTCAGCTGGTAAGGAATCTGCCTGCAATGTGGGAGACCTGGGTTCGATCCCTGGGTTGGGAAGATCCCCTGGAGAAAGGAAAGGCTACCCACTCCAGTATTCTGCCCTGGAGAATTCCATGGACTATAGGAGAGGCAAAGAGTCAGACACGACTGAGCGACTTTCACTCTCCTTTCCACCATTTTACAGATGAGAATACTGAGGCTCTGAGGCTGGGCTACGCCTCCTGTCTCTCTCTTTGGTCTGGGCTGATGAAACCCAGGAAGGGCAGAAGCTAATCTCTGCTGGGTCTTTACAGCCGCACACATGGCAGACATTGCTAATCGATCACGGCACTGTTTCCAGCGGGTGTGGCCTCAGAATCCTTAGCACAGTTGAGAAGGCTTCTGGCAGCATTAGCAAGGGATCTGAGATGTGGAAACCAATCCTGTTCTAGGAGGAGGCATCCTTTGGGGAGGAACATAGGGCCCGTCGGTGGGCACAGAAGGGCGAGTTCAGATAATTTGTGGAGAAAAGAGGACAGATTTGGGCAGGACCCAAACCCATGTGGCCATGTCCTCTCTGGGTTCGTATCCTGGTTATTCTCTCTCAGGACTCCAGAGCTTGGAGGCTTAAGGCCACCAAGGGACAGCTACTGTTGTTCAGCCACTAAATCATATCCAACTTTTTTGTGATCCCATGGACTGTATATCCGCCAGGTTCCTCTGTCCATGGGATTTCCCAGGCAAGAATACTGGAGTGGGTTGCCATTTCCTCCTCCAGGGGATCTTCCCAACCCAGGGATCAAACCCATATGTCTCCTGCATTGGCAGGTGGGTTCTTTACCACTGAACCACCTGGGAAGCCCTTACCAAGGGACAAGATTTGTCTCGAATGTGGAATGAAACATTGAGGAGGGGACAGCAGTCCCAGAAACTAGCATGGAGGTGGCATCAGGGACCAGAAGGAGTAAAAACCCCATCATCTGGTCAGTACCCTGAGCCCTGGGCAGAGAGCCCCAGGGCCACCATCCCTCCACCCCCACCCCCACCCCACAGGGTTATCACAGCATGTGGGAGGCAGTGGGAACCAAGGAAAGTGGACACGTGACTCACGACAGCTCCGAGTCCCTGTTATTGGACACTGACTTCTTGAGGGGGTGTGTGCATGTGGAGGTATTTAGATGCTATCATGCTGGGGCAGCCCACGCGGCCTGCACGAGGCACTTACGCAGTAAAAGCAGTTAAGACCATGGGAATCGGGCAGATTTTGGGAACCGATCCCAGCTCCGCAACTGCCTGCCTGTGTGGCCATGAACCTGCCGCCCACCCTCTCTGAGCCTTAGCTTCCTCAGCAGAGAACTGGGCGTCAGGGCTGCGTGAACTTCACAGGCTGCTTGGCGGTGCCCGGGACACAGCTGCTGCTGCTGCTGCTAAGTCGCTTCAGTCGTGTTCGACTCTGTGCGACCCCATAGACGGCAGCCCACCAGGCTCCGCTGCCCCTGTGATTCTCCAGGCAAGAACACTGGAGTGGGTTGCCATTTCCTTCTCCAATGCATGAAAGTGAAAAGTGAAAGTGAAGTCGCTCAGTCGTGTCCGACTCTTCGCGACCCCATGGACTGCAGCCTACCAGGCTCCCCCACCCATGGGGTTTTCCAGGCAAGAGTACTGGAGTGGGGTGCCATTGGTGCCCGGGACACAGCAGGGGCTTGGAATTTATGCCCGCGAGGTGGGGAGAGGCAGCAGGTGACCTAAAGGCCCTTTAGTGCCAGGCCGGGCTGCTGACCACTCAGAAAGGAAAAACAAAGGAGCCCGACATCTGTTTCCTGACGGAGCTATTTGAAGCTCTGGGTCTTTTGGTAAAAACCGGAGAGAAATGCCCATGAGTCAGCAGAGCCGCGGCAGAGGGCCCCGCCCCCCCCAACCCTGCCCCCAGTCCAGCCCCTATCTGAGCCTGTGTGCTCTGTCCCGCCTCCTCCCAGCAGGCTTCCTGGATCTCTCAGCCCCGACTCTGCCCCCAAGTGTAACTCCTGGCCTCTCCCAGCTCAGGGCTTAACATCTCTGGGGAATATCAGTGCCAGCAGTGAACCCAGGGATTGTTGAAAACCATCTCCTAGGAGATGAGGAGAAACTGAGGTTAGACCACAGGCAGGACTTCCTCCCTCCAAGAATTGGGAGCTGGCCAAGGCAGAGAGCCATGGAGATGAAGGATGAAGTCTTTCATCCTCCCCCAGACCCAGCCTCCCCAGCCAGTGAGACCTGGAGACCCAGGACGGTGGGCTGGATCACGTGGGACTCGCGTGAACCACTTCTAGATGGTGGAGCTCGCTGGTTGAATGGGTTCTGGTTGATGCAGAGAGGGCTACTGCACCTGTGTCAGCTGTAAGTGGACAGATGCTACAGGCTCAGACCCTCTAGCCCCGCCCTGCAACCCACAAGGCCAGCATGGCCGCTCCCCACCTGCAGACCTCGGGGCAGCTACTTACTTCCCTGGAGCATTAGCAGGAGCAAAGTCGCAGCCCAGGCACACGGCATGCTGCCTCCCGGAGCCTGGAAGAGACACACAGCGAGAGGGTGAGCCTGGCATCCAGAGACCAAAGGGCCCTGAACTGCCCCACTCTGGTCCGCATCCCTCCTTTTGAAGACTTGCCTCTCAGTTCCTTGGATTGGTTTTTTTTTTTGGGGGGGGGGGAAGTGTTTGAGGAGCCTGTGGCTGCTCCCAAGGGTTCCTGTCCCTTAGAAGTGGCCAATTTGCACTCCCGGGGTCCCTCCCCCATCTCCCCCGCCTTCTTCCTGGGCACCCAGCACAGTCACAAGTGAGAGGGGGATGGAAATGGGGAGGAGCTCTCTATTCAAAGATTCCAATAAACCTGTCGCTGTAGCAGGATGTGTGTGTGTTTATCCATCTAGATAAGAAAAGGGAGAGTGGCTTGGAAAGTTGTATTTGATAAGCAGAGATGTTTCCTTCCCATGAAATCCCCATGTTGTTGTTAGCCCAATTAATTGGCTTCTTGTTGCTGTTGTTCAGTGGTGTCTAACTCTTTGCGACCCCATGGACTGCAGCACACCAGGTTTCCCTGAATTGGCTTCTCACTGAATAACAAATCCAAGATTAGACCACAAAGGAGATCACTGCCTAATACTAAGATATGCTTAGCCCGATAACTCGACCACAGAGCCTGCCTGGGTGAGCCCACCAGGAAGCAACGGGGAACCCAGCCTGAGCACGTGAAGTTGCCCTAGACTCACCCTGATCTATGTGAGACTGAGAAGAGACCTCTTTGGAGATCCGAGTCAGCCTGTCCAGGAAAAGCAGACTTTGGTACCCTGGGCAGAGGGACAACTCACCAGGCTGGCACTTTGCCAGCTGCACCCTCAGTTCTGTGCCTGCATGGGATGGTACCAGTCAGAGACCAGTGGGTCCAGGAACCCCACCCAGATTGACCCCAGAGACAGGGGTGTAGCTGGATTTGAAGCCCAGAGGACTGACTCACGCAGGGACCAGGTCACATGTGTGGCTTCTTCCGGATGCCATCCCTGAGCCTGGGTTCCCCAGATCCTACTCTGGCCCCCAGGAGAGCTTCCTCTGAACTCCCTAACAAGCCACCAAGCAGCAGTGGCAGGGCACAGAGAGGCTCAGCTGTGGAACTCTGGGCTGGACACTTCCCCTCTCTGAGCCTTATAAGTAAAGGTGGTAAAGCCCGCTTCCAGGATGCCTTCAAGAATTCAAAGACTCCATTTATAGAATTGCTGGGCCCCTGGCAGAGCCCCTGACATGTAAACGCTCAAGAAATAGTGATGGATACAGGCTTTTAGAGCACCAGAAATGGACAGACTCCCTGAGCGACCCAGCCAAGAGGTTCTTAAATGTCTCATTTTCAAAAAGTTGGCCATATTTGTAGATCATGTATACTACTGTTTATTTTCTCTAAATGAACTCTTCAAAATTTAACTCCAACCTCAACCTAAGCAATAATGTTCATGGTTGTGCATTTTTTCCACAATACACTTTTTTGGGGGCCTCCTTGCATGGCTTGCAGGATCTTATTTCCCTGACCAGGGATTGAACCAGGGCTCACAGCAGGGAAAGCATCAAGTCCTAACCACTAGACCGCCAGGGAATTCCCTCCCCAACACACTTTAAAATGAATAATATCACTGTTAAAATAAAACAATGTTGGCACAGATAGTATTTAAATCTGCTCTAAGGAGCTCTGCTCATGCCTGGCTCCACACCCTGGAGGAATCTGATCATCACATTTTAGGGATCCTGCTTCCCATTAGAGAAGATGGAGTGCGCGTCTGCCCCTCACTGATGTATCCACATCTCTGACTCCAGCCTCAGCACAGGGCCTGGCATGGCTCTGTCCACATCGCTCCCAGCGGCTCCATCTGGGGCCACAGGAAAAAGCACAAGATTCTTTGTCAGTTTCAAGGTCCCTCATTCCTCAGCTTTGCACCCATGACAAACAAGCCCCTGGGGAAGGAGAGGATGTTTCTGCTGCTTCTGTCTTCCAGGCATCTCTTCCCCTTTTACGAACAGCCCCTCCAACTGAAGCTGACTTGAACCAGGGTGTGCACCTAATCCAGCTCTGACCAATAAAGCACTCCACCCACCTGGTCAAGTGAGGGGATCAGACACAGAAACCAACCCAGGCAAGGCCAACGAGAGCCATCTTGGAATTTCTTCTAGAACTCTATTAAGAGGTAATCTTTTGGGTGCCTGCTAAAATCTGGTAGCTATCTTTGTCATCTCTTGGTGGTGGTGGTTTAGTTGCTAAGCCATGTCTGACTCCTGCGACCCCATGGGCTGTAGCCTGCCAGGCTCCTCTGTCCATGGAATTCTCCAGGCAAGAATATTGGAGTGGGTTGCCATTTCCTTCTCCACTGTCATCTCAGAGAAATGTCAATCCTGAGAAATACAGATCCAGAGTCCCCATGGCAGCACTTGAGGGCCTGGATCCAGCTGTACCTGATGTCCACACCTGGATTTAACATACACCAACCCCCCCCCCACTCCACCCACCTATTTGGTAGAATTATTTTTCTGTGGCTTGCTATCTAAGATACCTGACATAGTAGAACAGAACAAAGAGCCCCAAATTTGTGGCCAGAGCATCTTGGAGCAAAGAATAGCTTTTCTCTGGTTTTCTAACTCTCTGACCTCAGTTATCATCTCTAAACTAGGGGCAGGAATGCACACAGCACCTGGCAGTTAAGAAGAGTCAGTGGGAAAGCAGATGCCGCAGTGCTCCGTGAACCGTAATGTGCTGTCCAGGGGGCTGGATTCTTGCTCTTACTGGCCAGTTGCTCTGAATTACTCACCAGTCCCCAGCATCCCAGGCCTCCTCATGCCTCCCTGCCTTTGCATGAGACAAGTTCCTGTGCCGAGTTTGCTTCTTAGACATCTTCCACGCCCCCCACCCCCCACTCACTCAGTCTTCATGACCCACCTGCTCCATCCCTGTGTCCATGAAGCTATGCTGGAATGTTCTAGAACTCCTGCCACTTACTGCCTTCAAGGTTCTTACCAGTGCTGTGATCTACTTGCTGTTTCTCTTTATCTGGTCTCATAGTTTTTGCTCCAATAAACATCTCAAAATGGAAAATCAGACCATCAATAGGTACATGCATGCATGCTCATTCGCTTCAGTCATGTCCAACTCTTTGCAATCCTATGGACTATAGCCTGCCAGGCTCCTCTGTCCATGGGATTCTCCAGGCAAGAATACTAGAGTGGGTTGCCGTGCCCTCCTCCAGGGGATCATGCCAACCCAGGGATCGAACCCACGTCTTCTGCATTGCAGGCTTTACTTCTGCATTGCAGGATTCTTTACCACTGAGCCACCAGAGAAGCCCTCCTTCCACAGGTGACTAGTATGAAACAGAGAGGCAGCATGCACCACGGTGGTTAAAACACAGACTTGGGCCAGCCCGCCTCAGTTTAAACCTCGGCACTGCTGATTATACACTGTGTGACCTTGGGGAGTTTACTTAACCTCTCGGGGCCTCTGAGGCCTCATTTGTAAAATAGAGATATTAATAACCTACCTCATAGAGTTCTTGGGAGAGTTGTCAGTGTTTTTAGAGCATTTGGAACAGTGCCTGGCATGTTAATAGGCATCGTATACGTGTTTCTTAAACTAACCAACTCACCATGAAACAAAATGCAATGAAATGTAAAACCTGAATACAAGGAAAACAAAAGACAGAAATTGAGTTTTAGCAAGACACTCTTCCTTGCTTAAGACTCTGATGAGTTGGAGATCTGGTTTGCCTTTGTTTAAAAAGGGAGATTAAAGAGTATCAGAGAGAGGTGTTGAAGACATACTAGCATCAAACTGAGATTCTCCCCCTCCACCACCACCTTGTCAACAGCAGAGGAGCCAAAGAAATTTGAAAAGGGCCTCACTCTCTCACTAGGGGGTCCAGGGATATTTAAAACCATCTAAAACAAGCCACTCAAGTTCTGGGAAACATTAGCCTTGAATGATGAAGTCTTCAAGTCATCTCCTCTGGTTTCCACAGCACTGAGTACAAAGGCCTCCCAGTCCCATGGCCCTTCCTGCCCTGAATCCATCCCTTTATGGGGCTTCCTGCTCAGCGGACTCCTGAGGGCAACAGCTACTTACTCCCTAGGCGCACCCAGACCAGCAGGTGTGCTTCCTGAGTGAAGGACAGAGGGTGCCCTGCAGCCTCCTACAAGGAGTGAAGGCTGAGATCTGCCAGGTGCCAGCTGTGTGATGCTGGGCAAGTCCCTGGCCTCTCTGATTCTGTTTTCTTATCTTTGTTGCAGGCACTAAATGCAGAAGTACAGCACAGTCCTGGATGGGATAGAGCCCTAAAGAAGAGCTTATCCACAAGGTTCCAGTGCCTAGGAATGATTTCTGAGGTTGTGGTCATTCAGACTAAAAGTTGGCCAAATTTCAAGAGAGTCTGGGGATGTGGAGCAGACTCGGGGGAGGAAGGCAGATGGAAGCAGGTGCTATGGAGAATTCAAAGTGCTTAACTTCACAGTCAACAGGGAAATGCAAATGAAAACCGCAATAACATGCCATTTAAATTTTATCAGATTAGTAAAAACTGAAAGTCTGACAATATCACATGCTGCTGAGGACGTGGCGTAATGGGAACTCTCATTTACGGCTAGTGGAAATGTAAATTAATACAACTGGTCTGGAAAACAGTTTGGCATGGTCTAACAAACTTGAGAAGGAAACAGAGAAAGGAAATGGCAACCCACTCCAGTATTCTTGCCTGGAGAATCCCATAGACAGAGGAGGCTGGCAGGCTATAGTCCGTGGGGTCACAAGAGTCAGACATGACTTACTGACTAAACCTCCTATATAAACAGCTCATACAACTCAAAAAGATAAAAAAAAAAAATGGGCAAAACTAGACAATTCTCCAAAGAAGCATATAGATGGCCAACAGGCATAAAAAGATGCTCAACATCTCTAATTACTAGAGAAATGCAAATCAAAACTACAATTAGATACCATCTCACCCTGGTTACAGAGAAGGCAATGGCACCCCACTCCAGTACTCTTGCCTGGAAAATCCCATGGACGAGCCTGGTGGGCTGCAGTCCATGGGGTCGCTAAGAGTTGGACATGACTGAGCGACTTCACTTTCACTTTTCACTTTCATGCATTGGAGAAGGAAATGGCAAGCCACTCCAGTGTTCTTACCTGGAGAATCCCAGGTACAGCGGAGCCTGGTGGGCTGCCGTCTATGGGGTCGCACAGAGTCGGACACAACTGAAGCAACTTAGTAGCAGCAGCAGCAACAAACTTGAACAGATATTTGCCCTAAGATCCAGCAATTTCACTGTGAAGTATACTACTGATGAAACACTGGCACATGTGTACAAGAAGCCGAGGCAGAAATGTTTGCAACAACATTGACTTAAATATTGAAAAACCGGAAACAAGCTAAATCTCCGTCAGCAAAAGAATGGAAAGATAAACTATGGTGTAATCACCCAATGTGAAAATGAATCATAGCTTCACACAACAAAGCAAATGACTCTTACAGAAAAAACAAAAACAAAAAACCAACCAAAAAAAATAAAAAGGCAAACGACTCTTTCTGAAGAAACAGAAAAGTAAGTTAGAAAAGAACACAGGCACAATAACACTATCTATGTCACACTTTCGAGACACTTCAGTCATGCCTGACTCTTTTTGACTCCACAGACTGTAGCCCACCAGGCTCCTCTGTCCATGGGATTCTCCAGGCAAGAATACTGGAGTGGGTTGCCATGCCCTGCTCCAGGGGATCTTCCCCACCCAGGGATCAAACCCCAGTCTCCTGCGGCTCCTGCATTGCAGGTGGGTTCTTTACTGCTGAGCCACCGGGAAAGCCCATGTGTCACACAACACCATGTAAAGAAGCTCTATATATTGTCTCAGTGAATATCCATGTGTCCTGAATATATAGAAAAAACCCAAGGGGATGAGAAACATCAAACTCTGAAGAGTGTAAACTAGGAGGGGATGTGATCAGGTGGGGATCTTCAGTGGTCTCAACAGTTTGGTAAAACTGAGTGAATGGTGTTGATTATATTTTCCTTTATACTTTTGTATATGTCCAAACTATTTCATAACATTTTAAATGTAAGTGAATTATAAACTAAAATGTGAAAGAATACCTTCACTTCTGGCTATGATGAAGTAGTTGGTAACTGATTAACCTTCTTACTAAGAACAACTGCTAAGCAGGAGGGGGGAAAAAAAAAACCAAACTATTAGGAAGCATGAGAAAGGAACCAAGTGAGATAGTACTTGAGAGGCCAGGGTGCCAGAGAGAAGGAAAATTCTCTGCACGCAATGCCCCCTTAAATAATTTGCCAAATCATTGCATTCCAAGAAACCTAGCAGAAAGCATCTGCTAAGAGGCTAAAAAAACTAAGAAGAGATTTTGTCAGTTTCACAGTGCTAAGGAGAGAATCAAAGTTTAAGAAAAATGGGCCCCGATAAATACCCAGTTATTCAGGGGGAAAAAAAAAGATGCCTTGGGAATCAGAAAAAAATCAGAAATATTCAGCCTTCACTGCATCAAGATAATCTGCCTATATGCTATATGTGAGCTAGGAAAAAAAAATCAAAACCTATCCAGAAAAACTTGGCTTCATCTAAAGCCTCCATTCTTTTCATACACAATGCCCAGCATTGAATTAAATTGACAGGACAAACCAGAGAACGGTACCAAATGACCAAAAGCCAAGAGAAAGAAACAAAACCAGAAACAGACACATAAGTGATCATTAGACAGAATTTAAAATAACTATGATTGGTCTTCCCTGATGGCTCAGTGGTAGAGAATCTGCCTGCCAATGTAGGAGACCCGGGTTTGATCCCTGGGTAGGGAAGATCCCTTGAAGAAGGGAATGGTACCCACTCCAGTACTCTTGCCTGGGAAATCCCAAGGACAAAAGGAGGCTGGCAGGCAACAGTCCATGGGGTCAAAAAAGAGCTGGACATTACTTAGCGACAACAACAACAGTGATCAATGTGTTCAATAATTCCACCAGAAATAAGGAATGTATTTAACAGCAGAAACTCGAGAGCTGAAAGACACAATAATTGAGATTTATAAGAATGTAACAGATGGATTTGGGAGAAGGTGATGGCAACCCAGTCCAGTACTCTTGCCTGGAAAAACCCATGGACAGAGGAGCCTGGTAGGCTGCAGTCCATGGGCTCGAGAAGAGTCGGACACGACTGAGCAACTTCACTTCCACTTTTCACTTTCACGCATTGGAGAAGGAAATGGCAACCCACTCCAGTGTTCTTGCCTGGAGAATCCCAGGGATGGCGGAGCCTGGTGGGCTGCCATCTATGGAGTCGCACAGAGTCGGACACAACTGAAGCGACTTAGCAGCAGCAGCAACAGATGGGTTTAACAACAGATTAAAAAATCAGAAGAGGGGATTGGTGAACTGAAAGATTGGTAGAAGATAATCAGATTGAAGCATGCAGAGAAAAAAATGTTTAAAAATACAGTAAAGATCAAAAGAGACATATGAGACATTGTGAAAAGGTCTAACAAATGTATTTGGAGTCCAGAAAAAGAGGAGAGAGAATGATTCAGAAGCAATGATAGAGAAACTGGTTAAGAATTTTTCAAAGCTAACAAGAAACTTTAAGCTACAGATTCAAGGAGTTCTATAACCACCCCGCCCCCAAAACAAATACAAAGAAAACCACATCTAGGCACATCATAGAAAAACGATTTTAAAAATTTAAGACAAAGATGTACTTAAAATCCAACTTAGAATGTTATATCCAGAAAAAAAATATCCTTCAGAAAAAGAAGGCAAGCTCAATATGATAAAGGAATCTACTAAAATCCCATAGTTATAACATCATACTTAATAAGGAAAAACTGAAAGCTTTCCCTCTAAGATCAGAAACAAGACAAGGATGTCCACTCTCATGACTTTTATTAAACAAAGATGTCCAGGGCTTCCCTGGTAGCTCAGTGGTAAAGAATCTGCCTGCCAGTACAGGGGACATGGGTTTGATCGCTGATTTGGGAAGATCCCACATGCTGTGGGGCAATTAAGCCCATGCACCACACCTGTTGAGCTGGTGTTCTGGAGCCCAGGAGCCACAGCTACTGAGCCCATGCGCCACGACTACCGAAGCCCTCGTGCCCTAGAGCCCGTGCTGTGCTGCAAGAGAAGAAGCCCACCCACTGCAGCTAGAGAGCAGTACACACTGGCTGCGCCTAGAGCCCATGCAACAGCAAGGACCCAGCAGCCAAAAATAGATAGATAAATTTAGAAAACAAAAAACAGAGATATCCACTCTCACTGTGCTGATGCTTTGGTTCTAGCCAAGGCAATTAGGCAAGAAAAAGAAACAAAAGACATCCATATTTGAAAGAAAGAAGTAAAGCATTTCTGTTTGCAGATGGTATGATCTTGTACATGCAGCATCTTAAAGAATCCACACCAAGGAAATGAAACACAGTAAACAACCAAACAAAAATGGTTCCCGCTAAATTTTCTAGGACTACAGAGCAGTCTTTAAAATACATGGTGTTCATCCAACCGGATAGCCACATGAAATAGAATGAAATGGACTCCCATCTCACACCATATATGAAAATCAACTCAAAATGGATCAAAGACCTAGTATGAAGTGGCAGAATTAAATCTTAAGATAAAATATAGGAGTAAATCTTCAGAACCTTGAATTCATCGATAGTTTCTTAGATATGCCACCGAAAGCACAAGCAACTAAAGGCAAATATATGGAAGGATTTCAAATTTTAACTGTTGTGCTTCAAAATACACTATCAAGAAAGTGAAAAGATAGAGGCTTCCCTGGTGGTCCAGTGGTTAAGAATCTGCCTTGCAATGCAGAGGATGCGGGTTCAATCACTGTTCAGGGAACCAAGATCCCACATGCTAAGGGGCAGCTAAGCCTGCACACCACAACTAGAGAGTCCGTGCGCCCCAGCGGAAGAGCCCACTTGACACACGACGATCCCGCGTGCAGCACCTCAGATCCAACACAGCTCAATAAATAAATAGTGAAAAGACAATACGTGAAAGTGAAAGTGAAATTGAAGTCCCTCGGTGGTGTCCGACTCTTTGCAACCCCATGGACTGTAGCCCGCCAGGCTCCATCATCCGTGGGATTTCCTAGGCAAGAATACTAGAGTGGGTTGCCATTTCCTTCTCCAGGGGGGTCTTCCCCATCCAGGGATGGAACCCAGGTCTCCCACACTGCAGGCAGACTCTTTATCCTCTGAGCCGCCAGGGAATCCCTAGTGAGTGAAAGGTAGTCAGATGTATCTGACTCTTTGCGACCCCACGGACTATACAGTCCATGGAATTCTTAAGGCCAGAATACTGGAGTGGGTAGCTGTTCCCTTCTCCAGGGGATCTTCCCAACCCAGGGATCGAACCCAGGTCTTCTGCATTGCAGGTGGATTCTTTACCAGCTGAGCCACTAGGAAGTATGGGAAAAATACTTGCAAACCATATATTTGTTAGTGTTCATAATATATAAGGAACTCTGAAGGTCTAAAATCCAACCCAATTTTAAACTGTGTGAAAAATCTGAATAGATGTTTCTCAAGGAGATATACTAATGACCATTAAACACATGAAAAGATGCTCATCATCATGAGTCATTTGGGAAATGCAAATAAGGACCACAGTGCGGTACCACTTCACACCCACTAGGTGGCTATTTTTAAAAATGGAAAATAAAAAACGTGGGTGAAGATGTAAGAGTGGAAGGCTCACACATTGCTAATGGGAATGTACGATGGTGCAGCCACTATGCAAAGCCGGTTTGACAGTTTCTCCAATAGTTAAGATAGTGTCACCACATGACCAAGCAATTTGACTCCTGGGCACATAGGGAAAAGAACTTAAAACATGTATTCACAAGAAAGCCCTTCTACACAAGTGTTCATAGCAGCCTTATTTATAATAGCCCTAAACTGAAAGCAACTCTAATGCTCATCAGTTGATGAATGGACAAACAAAATGTAGACTGCACAGACGATGGAATATTATCCCGCCATAAAAATGAATCAAGGACGGATATATGTTAAAGCATGGGTGGACCTTTAAAATTTAAAGTAGAGAATTTAGACACAAGAAGTCACATATTGTATGATTTTATTTGTATGAAATGTCCAGAGTAGGCAAACCCATAGATAGGTAGTATATTCGTGGTTGTCGGGGGCTGGAACTTTGGAGGGAGGGGGAATAGGGCGTGACTGTTAATGGGCATAGCACTTTTCTGGAGAAATAAAAATTTCTGCAGTTAGATAGTGGTGATGGCTGCATGACTTTATAAATATACTAAAAACTACTTAATTGTGCACATCAAAAGAGTGCATTTTATGGTATATGAATCAGACCTTAATTACAAATGTTTTTAGATAAAGACAAAATAAAGCTTTACTTTTCATAAAAAAAAAAAATGCTGAGAGGATTTGTCACCTGTAGACCAGCATCACAAGTGAATTTTGGGGGAAAAATAAAAATAATCTCAGATGGGGAGTAATTTACTATAGGAAGGAATGAAGAGTAATAGAACATTAAAAATATAAACGAATATTAATTAATGAAAATAATAATGTTAATGTCTTATGAAGTTTAAACTATATGCAGAATGAGAACATTGGGTTGGCCAAAAGGATCATTTAGATGTTATGGAAAAACTTGAACAATCTTTTTGGCCAACTCAATACATTACCATGATTACTAAATATAAGAAGTGAACAAAGATAAAGGTCACTGTGTTAAAAAAAAAAAAAAAGTCACTGTCTTGTCTGGAAAGTGATAAATGTACTAATATAAGGTGTCCATGGAATTCTCCAGGAAAGAATACTGGAGTGGGTTGTCATTTCCTTCTTCAGGCGATCTTCCCGATCCAGGGATCAAACCCAGGTCTCCTGCACTGCAGGTAGATTCTTGACCGTCTGAGCCACCAGGAAAACCCTTAGTATAAGGTCGACTTCAAAAAATTCAAGTATGCATGCTATAATCTCTAAGAAAAACACTGAAAGAGTTACAAAACAAAGTATAACAAACCAATAGTTAGGAAACACAGAACAATAATTTTAAAAACTTTATTCATTTAGAAAACGGGACAAAGAAGAAGAAAAAGGAACAAAGAATAGATAAGACAAAAGAAAAACAAGTAGTAAGAAGGTACACTTAATCCCAAACACATCAGCATTTTTAATAAAATGTAAATGAAGTGACCACAAATTAAAGACCTAACCTTGAAACGAATACTTTATATTAAAATAAAGTAAAAATTATAGTTTAATCTCTCTCACAAATATACAGACAAAAATTGAAAACAAAATATTAAATCATATCTGATGATATTAATATATACAAATGTATTATACATCATTATTACATGAGGTTTATTTCAAGAATACAAGGCTGTTTGACATTTGAAAATCAGTAATCTGTTTTACCACATTAACAGAATAAAGAAATTCTATATGACAATTTAATAATTTTAATGTGACATTTAATAATTTGAAACACCTATTCATGATTTTAAAAACACTCTCAGGAAACCAGGAATAGGAAGAATTCCCTTGATCTGATGAGGAGTGCGCGCGCTCACACACACACTCACACACACAGAATATACACAGCTAACATCCCGAAAGGTCAGATACTGAACACGTTATCCTCCAGGGCAGGGAAAAGACAAGGATGTCTTGTACTGAAGGTCCTGTTCAATGCAATAAGGCCAGGAAAATAAATAAATTTATAAATATTAGTAAACTATAAGGACTGGAATGGTAAAAGACTGTCTTAAAAGTCCAGATACTTAGTAAATAAACTATTAGATAATAACTGTTAAGCAAGGGCAATGAATTTGAGGCCAATATAAAAAATATATTATATTTCTAAAGATCAACGAAGTTGACAAACCTTTGGCTAGACTAAGAAAAAGGGAAGATTCAAATAACTAAAATCAGAAAGGAAAGACGAGACATTACAACAGACACCACAGAAGCAAAATGGATGGTAAGATACACTATGAATAACCCTATACCAACAGACCTGATAATGGAGGAGAAATGGATAATTCCTAGAAACATACAACCTACCAAGACTGACTTATGAAGAAATAAAACATCTGAAAAGACCTCTATGTAGGCTGCAAAAGCAACAAAAGCAGAAAGAGAAGTAGGACTACATCATAACAAAAAGCTTCTGCATTCCAAAGAAAACCATCAACAAAATGAAAAGGCAACTTACTGAGTGGGAGCAAATATTTGAAAATCATCTATGTGATAAGAGAATACTATGCAAACTAAAGACCTCATACGATCTGATTTCAAATTGAGCAGAAGGTCTGAATAGACATTTTCAAGAACACACAGATGGACAACAGGTACATGAAAAATGTTCAACACCATTCATTACCAGGGAAATGCAAATCAAAATCACAATGAGATTGCAGATTTCACGTGACACCTGCTAAAAACTGGCTATTATCAAAAAGACTTTAACAAATGTTGCTGAGGATATGAAGAAAAGGGAACACTTGTGCACCGCTGGTGGGAATGTATTAGGTGCAGCCACTATGGAAAACAGTTGGAGGTTCCTTAAAAAATTAAGAATAGAACTACCACATGATCTAGCAATTCCACTTCTGGTTATATGCCGAAAAGAAATGAAATCACTATCTCAAAAAGATACCCTTCACCCTTATGTTCATTACAGTTTTATTGACAATAAATAAGATTGGAAACAACTTGTGTCCTTCAACAGGTGAATGGATGAAGAAGATGTGATATGCACACACAATGGAATATTATTCAACCGTGAAAAATAATGAAATCTTGCCATTTGTGGCAACATGGATGAACCTCGAGGGTATTATGCTGAGTGAAAGATGAAGTGAAATATGAAAGATGGAGAAAGGTAAATACAGTATGATCTCTCATATGTAGAATCCAAAAATAATAATAATAAGTTTATAGATACAGAGAGAACTGGTTGATGTTTGCCAGAAGAAAGGTGTAGGGGTGGGAAGAATTGGTGAATAGAATTGAAAGGTAGAAAGAAAAAATATATGGTGCATTATTGAGCAAAATCCACAATAAAAATGAAGCAAAAAAAATTTTTCAATGTTATGTACTTGCAATGCATAAGTCCAAAGCATCTTATTCAGTGTGGTTAAATTTCATGAGCAGACTACCACATAAATTATATTGTTACACCAACATTGAGTATTGCATTTTATTATAGCTTTATTGATGTCTTTTTGATCAAAACATATGTCAAAAATACTGAACACGTGCTTTCGGCAATTTTATAAAGACTGAGTAATGCTGCAGAAACTAAAATATACTGACACTTGAATACAATTAATTTTCTCTAATAACAATGACACAGCTGTTAAAAATACTTATCTTTAGGGACTTCCCTGATGGTTCAGTGGCTAAGACTCCAAGCTACCCATGCAGGGGGCCTAGGTTTGATCCCTGGTCAGGGAACTAGATCCCACATGCTGCAACTAAAGATCCTGCCTGCTCCAACTAAGACCCAGCACAGCCAAATAAATAAAGAAATATTTTATTAAAAAATACTTAACTTTATATCACCATCACTGAAACTAGAGAGAATTTAAAATTATGAAATAAACTATCAATTATATAGAGAATATAAATTTTAAATAGCAATGTATGATTCTGATAAATTTATCTTTAAAAAATTGAATGTGGACTTCCCTGGCAGTCCAGTGGTTAAGACTTTGGGCTTCCACCGCAAGGGACACAGGTTCAATCCCTGACTGGGGAACTAAGATCTCTCATGCACAATGTGGTCCAAAAAATGTTACATTTAAGTAATTTTGTAGAAATTAACTGATACATGATTAAGTATCAACATTCAAAGGCTAATTTTGACCTCTATTTTGAGTCAGCTGTTTCATCTTAAGAAGTTATAAGTCACACTGCAAAACTTATGTACTATTTTTTTTATTAAAAAACTTTTAAGTATGGAGAAATAGTGAATGTGGTAAATAAATCATGCCTCTGTGTCCTAGTATCTTTGCAGATTGCTTTTCAAAAGGAAAATAAGTACTTGCACAATTACCTTATGTATGAGTAACTCTAGAATCTATAAAAATATGCACCAGGCAGTAACAGGTTAACATACTGAGGTGTCAGATAAATTGCCACATGTTGATGAAGATATCTGGGTTGATAGAGAAAGCTACCTTCATTAAATTGGAATCTTATTATTGTTCTCTAAAAAAGGGACAATAATAAGTCACACTATAATTCCATTTTTTCTCCAATGGAAATATCTTTTGAATTTAGAAAAGTTTTCACTTATAAAAGACACAAACAAAAAGAGAAATTGAAAAAAAAAAGAGAGAATATAAAAGAAACTGAAATAGGAGATTGTATCTACATCTGTATATAGTTTCTTTCATATAGTTATATTACACATTTTATATATTATATATAAATGTATAATATATAAAATTATGTCTATAATTCTATATAACATATAGAGAGAACTCCTACAAAGCAATTATAAATAAATAACTCAGGACTCATTTTTTTTTAATGGACAAAAAGCTTAAGCAGACACTCCATAGAAGAGGACATCCAAATAGCCAAAAGCATGTTAAAAAGTGCTTAAAATCATTACTCATCAAAGAAATGCAAATGTATATCCCAATAAGAGAGCACTACACATCAACCCAGAATGACTAAAATGAAAACAAACGAAAAAATTCCAAGTGCTAAAAAAGGATAGGAAGCAATCAAAACTCTTAATCTCCACTCAGTTTTCTCTAAAGAATGTGAATTGGTACAATCACTTTGGAAAACTCTGCTAAACAGGAGACCCAAGAAGCCCTTTTCTAGATTATGCACCAAAGGGCAAAATATACATGTACACAAGCAGACATATACCAGGGTGCTCACAGCAGCATTATTTACAACCTCCCCAAACTGAAAAGAACCTAAGATCTTGATTTCCCTGTTCCTTCTTTCACTCACTGATAATTCAGGAATGGGACTCCTTCAGATCCTCAAGCCGATCATAATTTCCAGTGTGACCCAGGTGGGGACTGGGGCTGGAAAGCAAAAGGTGAGGGGGAAAGTAAAATGGCCCGTTTCCCATAGGGACCCAGATGACACGAGATGGGGGTAGAGGGACTCCCCAGCCATGCCAGAAACAAGAGCCAACAGGTCGCCAGAAGGGGAAGTGTCAAGACTGAGGGACTTCCCAAGAAGGAACACAGAAGACAGGGCTTCCAGCCCATCACTGGTCTCCAAGGACTTCTGCCCACTGCCCTTCCCGTGGCCTCCTCCCCCACCTTGTGCCTCCAGCTGCAGCTCCTCCCACCCAGGCCTCACCACGACTCTCTGTGGCTCCCCATCACATCTTCAGAGAAAGCCCTGAATTCCTTTGCTCAGCATTCAAACCATGTCAGCATGTGTCCCCAGCATTCCTTCTGCCCCTAGTCTTCATCCTGGACTCCGGGTACTCCAGGTTTCTGACACCTGGACCTCTTCACAACACCCCCGTGCATCTGACTTCCTTCCACACCTTTGCACCTGCTGTTTTAGCCACCAGAACTCTCTGATCTCTCTGTCAGCTTCCTATTCAGCTTCAAAAGCCAGTTCAAATGTCATCCCCTTCATAATTCTTTGCCCTCTCCAAGGCATATGAGTCACTCCTTCTTCTAGGGTCCATCCTTCCCCCAGAGCACACCACTCATGGTGTTTTTGGCAACATTCTGAGCAGTTTCTAGGCAAGAACCACATGTTTCTTGGTGACCGCTGAATGTCAATGGCTAACCAGTGTCTGGCAAAGCACTCATTACATGAGTGACTAAATGCAAGAAAAATGCTTTCTGGGCTTCCCTGGTTGTCCAATGATTAAGAATCTGCCTGCCAATGCAGGAGACATGGGTTCGATCCCTGGTCCGGGAAGATCCCACAATGCCACAGGGCAGCTGGGCCTGGGAGCTGCAACTGCTGAGCCCACGTGCGGCAGCTACTGAAGCTGGAAAGCCCTAGAACCCGTACTCCGCAGTAAGAGAAGCCACCACAATGAGAAACCCGTGCACCACAACTTGAGAGTAGCCACCGCTCACTGCAACTACAGAAAAGCCCGTGCAGCAGTGAAGGCCCAGTCCAGCCAAAATATATACAATTATAAGAGAAAGAAATCATCATAGAGGGACAGTGGGTTGCACAGGGTCACACAGTGAGTTTTTACTTAAAGCAGAGCTCTCAGGCTGGGGAAGAGCTCCAGCCTGGTTGCCCTGGATCAGGAAGGAGGCTTGGCCCCTAACTTACAGTGGGACCCTGGGCTCTTCTTTTCTCTGGGCCTCAGTTTCCTCATCTGTAGAATGGGGGCACTCACTCTGGCCTAGATGAGGGAGTGTGAGGCTGGTGCTGGGCACACTGGAGTGTGAGTAATGGGAATTGCTTTTTTACATATCTGGGGGAGGGAGGTGGTAGCAAAGGGCAGGTGTCTGAGGACAGGTGTGCTGAGACCCTGGACCTGCAGCTTAGTCAGTAGCTGGTGAACACGAGGGGAGAGGCCTTCCCAGCCGGGGCCACCTCTCAGCCTGTAGACGCTTCTAGTCTGTCTGTCCCTCCCAGGGGTCCCATGAACCCATGTCCACGCAAGTTCTCCAAGCCCAACCGGCCTTTCCCTACTGGAACTTCTCTAGCCTGTGCACCCTCTGCCAGCCAAGGTACATGCCCTGCTCCCAGCAAGCTCTTCCTGCCTGTGCCATCTTGATTTGCCCTCTACCATGCTGGGTGACCGCACCCAGACTGTGCCACCTGCCTCAGCTCCTGTTGCCCCAGCCCCATTCACCCCACCACGCCTGCCAGGAGGGGCTGGTTATAAGGCAGAGGGAAAAAAAAGGATGCTTTGCTCCATGGCTGTTTGAACTCATGAGGTGGGGGGTGGGTGTGGGGCTGGGAACCTGCCCTTTATCCTCGTCCTTGCCCAGCAAGCCCCCACCAGCCTGCTTGACCCTGGCCAAAGTAGACTGGGGGTTACTGATTCATACTGAAGAAAGTCTGCAGGCCCTCGTCCCAGGCTACATCATCAAGCCCTCTTGGCAGATGAGGAAATAGAGGCCCAGAGAGGCCCAGAGGCTTGCCCAGAGTCACACAGCAAGGAGGGCCAGGGCCTGAGCAGGGAGCCAGGCTGGTGTGTTTGCCCCACATCCACTGGGACAACTGGAGTGGCCTGATCCTTCCTGGGGGCTGGGAGGACCAGCAGGCTGGGGGCCGGGTCGGGGGCAGTGCTTTGGCAGGTGTCCTGGCTACCCTAGGGCCCTCGGAGGGGCCTCTGCCCACACCCTGGGGAATATTTTCAGGTTGTTTCAGAAGTTCCAAGTTTACTCAGAGCTCTCATTTGAGCAGCGGTAAAAAAGTCCCTTTGGCAGGGCTCCAGGGCGAGGAGTGGAGGCGGGGGCACCTGTGAGCCATGAAGTGGGGGTGGGGCTCCTCTCTGCTCCCACGCTTCCCCTGCCCCTCTGGGCTGGTGTGCAGTGAAGGGCAGGGAAAGAAGAAGCAGGTGAGGAAGGGACTGTGATGAGGGGAAGACCCCTACTCCTTGAGGAAGTGCTCCTTCCCATGTCTTCACAGTTTTCTTCCCTCTGCTTGTGCATGACTCCCAGGGTGACCCTAGAAAACCTCCACCCCTCTCAGAGCCTCAGTTTTCCCATCTGAGAAAGGGGGGAGTAGAGTCATGATAAGAATTATCATTTATTGAGGGCTGGGTATATGCCAGAAGATATACCAAGTGTTAATAATGAGTAACAATGAGAAAATTATTACCAATGATATTTAAAGTAAAACATATAGCTACTATTTCTCGAGAGCCACTGCAAGGCTCTTTCCACTCATAACTGCACTGGCTCTGTCTGAGCATCACTGAATCCCCAGGACCTAGGACAGTGTTTCAGAAACACATGTTGAGTAAAACCTCACAGCAAACCAAGATAGGTGTTCTTATCTCTGTATAACAGATAAGGACACTGAAGGTTCAGAGAGGTTAAGTGACTAACTCCAGGTCACAAAGGTACTAAGTAATGGAGCTGGAACTCAAGCCCAGGTCTGACCATTTCCAAAGCCCGGATCACAACTGGCAGTGTAAGTGAGCCAGATTCAAGGCCCCCCAGTGGACTGCAGAGACCTCCCAGCTGCGTGGAGAAGCCAGGCCATCATTCTGGCGATTTTGTAGGCACTGGCTTCTCTCACTCAGAGGAAGGATGCTCTTCCTTTCCTTTCATTCATTTATTTATGAGGCCCCGGGGCGGTCCCGAAGCTGCAGAGAAGCTGGTCCCACTCAAAGCTTCCAGTGGCCTGCTTTACCTGTTCTATCTTCTCTTAAAGTGGCCCCCTCCTCCTGCAAGCCCCCTCCGTCTCCCCGTTTAGCCACCAACCCCCTTCTCTTCTTTGCTGGGCAGGTGGGAGCCTGAAGCACCTGGGATGCATCCTTCATCTTGCTCACCTGTCTCTCCTGGCCCCGGGTCTCAGCCACCTTCTAACATAAGGGCTCTTAGTTTCCTCCCCTACAAGGCTGTAAGGTTCTAGACTTCCTGCCAGGTGTGGGGCAGGCAGGGCCAGGATTTCTGCTGAACCCACCAGGGGAACAGGTGACCGAGGCTCCCCCTCTGGGGTCTGCCTAGCCCCCTTGATTCAATGCCCCACTCTCAGAAGGTGCCCCAGGCTATGGCTCTTGCTTTTTCACTATCCTGTCTAGTAGGTTGACACCTTGGGGTTCCAAACTGAGCTCTGCATCTTTCAGTCACAGCTATCTGGGGCAAGCTTCTCCCCAGTGAGTGTCAGTCTCCTCATCTGTGAAACGGGCTGAAAGAGGCCAGCAGCCTCACCTGGGGTCATGAGGATAATGGGAGAGCTTCACGCGCCTGTCACATGCTGAGCTCCAGCCTGGGAGGACCACAACTCAGGGGGCTGAGGAGGCAAGACTGCAGGTTCCTGAGTGTGTCACTGCACCTTCCATGACTCTTGGAAACTGGCCTTTCTCTTGATGACTCTAGGTTTCTCATGATGCAAATTCTCTCCCCTGGTAGACCCCCCAGCCAACAGCATTTCTATTTCATGCCCTCGAATCCTCACAACCAGATCTATGAAGATGGAGCTGCCATTCTGCCCATTTCACAGATGAGAAAACCAAGGCTCCATGAAGTTAGAAAAAAGCCGAGAAACTCATCAAAGTTCACCCAGCCAGAAAGCCACATGGCTGGATGTTGAACCCTCCAGGTTTTCCCCCACTCTACCATGTGCTTCTAAAAGCCCCACGCTTTCCCCCTGGGGAAAGCATATGTCCTCCCAGGAGGAACCCCTGACATTTTAATGCCCCTTCCTCTGCCTTGGGTCCTCTGAATCCTAAGTTTCCCGCCAGGCGTCAACTCCCCCTCTGCCCAAGAGCCTGTCTGCCTGTTCCTTCCTTCCCTCCTTTTTCTCAAGTCAAAATCCAACCCATCCTTCAAGGCTCAGCCTCCCCAAGCCTCCTCACCCCACTCTCCTCCACACACACAGAACCAGTTTGGCTCTCACCAGCTGCCCATCCCCTGTGTTTTCTTGAGAAAGAAGAGGAGACAGCGTGGAGGGTAGGACCAGCCTCCGAGTCACCTGCCCACCCAACTACGCAATGGTTGAGTCACCTTGGGGAAACCACTCTATTTCTCAGAGCCTCAGTTTTCATCTTCAAAATGGGGACACCAACCCGTCTTAAAGGATTTAGACAAAATAAAGGAGATAAAACACTGAACCTGGTACAAAGTCAATGTCTCCTCCCTTCCCCACACTGGCCTGATCACAGTCATGTCCACCTCTGCCCAGCTCAGCTGCCCAGAACCACGCTGACTATCACATCATGTTCAGTCTGGAAACAGCATGCCCTCCCCAGCCCCTGCCTTTTGGAGGCTTGTTTCCACCAGCTCAGGGGGTCGTCTCAGCCATGCCTCTGCCTCTCTGTCCCTGGGGCCTCCTGCGATCTCCAGAAAGGCACTCCAGTCACCCTGAGCTCGGCGGAACAAGAGACTCCAGCTTAACTTTGCTGGTCTCACTGTCCCCAGGTGTGATGAGGGCACAGGACTCCCGTGCGTCCTCCCCGGGCAGAGGAGGTCCCCTCCCCGCCTGCCCCCAGAGCGGTGGCTGGAGATGAGTTACCTGCTGTTCTACTTCTTTCTCAGAAATCCATTCTCTCTGCGCTCCGCGCAGTCCGGTGGGCTCCCAAGGGTGGCAGCTGGGCTTGGTGTTGGGGGGGATGGGAAGGGGAATGGGGGTCTGGGAGAACAGGCAGGGGTCTGGGGTGGGAAGCTGCAACCTGCCCCGAGCCACCGATCAGACAGGGCCGGACCTGTCACCCCCGCGGACGGCAGGTGGGCTCCGGGCAGGCGGGCCAGGCAGAGGCAAAGGCGACCATCAGTTACATCCCAAAGAGGTCACACAGGGACAGAAGGCGGAGGCTGCGGGACAGGGGCCGATCCGCTGTACCCGGGATGAACGGAGAGCAGACCAGGGCTGCGGCCCCGCGGACAGACAGAAGTCAAGCAAAACAGACGGCTGGCCAGCCAGGCAGACAGACAGGTAGGCAGGCGCAGGCAGACAGACAGCTGCGCGGCTGTCAGTCACACTCAGGAAGAAGCGGGCAGACAGTCAGACCCCGAGCCCTTCAGTCACTCGGCAGAGACGCCCGCGGGTCCGCCAGAGGCGGCGCCTGCCGTCGGAGCCCCAGCCGCGTGCGCAGGGCGGGGAAGAAGGGGAGGATGTGGTGAGCCGCGCCCGCAGGCCCCGCCCACGGAGCGGCCGGCTCCTCCCCCGGGGAGGGAGAAAGAGATGGGAGGGGGCAGGGCCCCGGGGCAAGGTCCACTGCTCCCCAAAGGTCGCCTGTTAGCAAGACATTTAGGGCCACCGGGGTGATGTCTGCCTCCTTTGGACGGTGACATCACCCCCGCAGGCCTCACGGTCTTGACCTTTAAGGCAGGCGGGGAGGTGGTGAGCCGCCGCTTCTCACAGATGTAGAAACTGAGGCTCCCAAGGTGCGGAGGTGGTAAGGCGAGACCCGGGATGTCCCCGGGGGTCTCAGCTCAGCGAGAAGCGTGAGAGCCCAGAGACCTGCCCAAGGTCCCGGGGAGAAGCGGTGTTTGCCCACTGGCCGGCTTCACTCATACACGCTGCCTGCCTGGCCCAGCAGGAGTATGAGTTCGGGACCGTCCCTTCCAAGTTCTCTGCCCCTGTTTCCTTTGAATCCAGCTTCCTGCTGCAGGGAGCAGGATGTTATCCGCATGCCTTTGAGAAGACAAGCCGTTGGGCAGGTCACATCACCGCTCTGAATGCCTCACTTTGCCCTTCTGTCCAATGGGGAGACCTAGACTTTAATACATGGGAACTCGGGAACGAAATAGTGAAAACAAATTCTCCAGAGAGTTTTCATCTTGCCGACAAGCCAGGAGCCCTCCAGAGGGTCAGATGTCTCTGGCTGATGTTTAAGAGACCTGGGGACAAAATTCAGCAAGTTTACACCCAGCAGCCTCAAAAGAGAGCTGATGCTACCACAGCTAATACTGTCAGTATCCTGCTTTTTTTTTTTTTTTCAGTATCCTGCATTTTTTGGGCACTAAGTCATCTCATTTATTCCACAAACCCTGTGAGGCAAATAAGATTATTCCTGTTTTACAGCGGGAGACACCAAGGCTCAGAGGGGGAATGTATCACACTAGCAAAGAAGTGCCCTAGATGGGATGTGAACCTGGGCGGATGGGATTCCTAAGTCTGCACCAAGTTGTGAAAACAGGACCCAAACATTTCATCCTTGAATTACCAGGGTGGATGAGGGCTGCTCTGTGCTAGTTTGATGACACAGGTGGGCTCAAACACACATGCCATCTCCCCCCAAGCTGAGTCATTTTTGGGAAACAATTTGCAGCTAAGCCACATGATCACTCCAGAGAAAAAGAGAAAGCATCTTGTTATTTATTCCTTTTTTTTTTTTCTTTTTCTAACTGTTTTTGAGGAAGTTAGTACAAATTCCCCTGTGGCTGATTTGAAGGATGTTGGCCCTACAGAGATTCTCTTCCTCACAACCGAAATATCTTATATTCTCTGGAGCATGTATTTTGTGAGGAAGCCAACTTTTCTTTTTCTCCTGATCTTCAGGGTGAGTTTTCTGATACCGTAGACGTAAGATCAAGAGGAGTAATAATAAAAAAATTTTTAAAAAGCAGAAACAACAGCTAATATTTGCTGAAAGCTGATTCTATGCCAGGGTTATAAGGACTTTAAAGATGGATCATCTCAGACTTCCTTGGTGGCCTAGTGGTTAATAATCTGCCTTGCAACGCAGGGGACACAGGTTCCATCCCTGGTTCAGGAAGATCCCACATGCAGTGGAGCAACTAAGCCCCTGTGCCACAACTACTGGGCACAAGCACCCAAGCCCGTGCTCCACAAGAGAAGCCACAGAAATGAGAAGCCTACTCAACTAGAAAGTAGCCCTCTCTCCCTACAACTGCAGAAAGCCTGTGGGCAGCAAGGAAGGCCCAGTGCAAACAGAAATAATGAAATCGTTAATTTTTAAAAAATGTATCATCTCACTTAAATCTCAGAAGAAGGTAGTTACAATTACCATCACTGACATCATCCTACTTTTACAGACAAGGAAACCAAGGCTCAGAGAGGTTAAGTGACTTGTCCAAGGTCACACAGCTGGTGCTGGCAGAGTTGGGATTGGAACTCAGTCTTTCAGGCTCCTGAGTTTACATTCCTGGTCACTCACCAAGTTGCTTTTGGATGTTTGTTAACCCAAGGTTGGTCGAGCCCTCCTACCCTCCCTTCCAAGTGCCTGCCTTCCTCTCTCCCCTTCTCTCCACCCACACAGTCACCCACTACCCACTCATCCATTCTTCCAGGCACACGCCCAAGCAACCATCCGTGCTCTCCCTCCAGTCTTCTCTCCACCAACACCGAACATGCCCTTAGCTATGGATGTGACGGATTCTCCAGAAATACATATGCGTGATGGCCCTCCTGGAGCCTTGTATTCTGGTGGGAGACAAAAAGAAGTAATGGAGGGACTTTCCTGGTGGTCCAATGGTTAAGAATCCTCCTTGCAGGGGATGCAGGTTCCATTCCTGGTCTGGGAACTAAGAGCCCACATGCCATGGGGCCACTGGGCCCACGCTTTGCAACAACTGCACAGCAAAAAGCCCTCATGCAACAATGAAAGGAGATCCTGAGTGTGAAAGAAGGTCCAGTGTGTGGCAACTAAGACCCAACACAGCCAAACAGATAGATTAATTAATTTAGACAAAGAAGTAATGGATAAACTAAATGCAAACTGTCATTGTTGTTCAGTCGCTAAGTCATGGGGACTCTTTGCGACCCCATGGACTGCAGCATGCCAGGCTTCCCTGTCCTTCACCATCTCCCGCAGTTTGCTCAAATTCACATCCATTGAGTCAGTGGTGCCATCCAAACATCTTGTCCTCTGTGGTTCTCTTCTCTTCCTGCCCTCAGTCTTTCCCAGCATCAGGGTCTTTTCCAATGAGTCAGTTCTTCACATCAGGTGGCCAAAGTATTGGAGCTTCAGCTTCACCATCAGTCCTTCCAATGAATATTCAGGATTGATTTCCTTTAGGACTGACTGGTTGGATCTCCTTGCAGTCCAAGGGACTCTCAAGAGTCTTCTCCAGCACCACAGTTCAAAAGCACCAATTCTTTGGTGCTCAGCCTTCTTTATGGTCCAACTCTCACATCCGTACACGACTACTGGAAAAACCATAGCTTTGACTCTCCAGACTTTGTTGGCAAAGTGATGTCTCTGCTTTTTAATACACTTTCTAGATTTGTCATAGCTTTTCTTCCAAGGAGTAAGCAGATGAGAGGTGTAGAGAGTGACATAGAAGGGGCACTGTGGATGGTAAGGAATACCCTAGCCGTAGGGGAAGCATTTCAGGCAGAAGGACCTGCAGGGGCAGAAGCGCTGAGAAAGAAGGAGTGTGGCTCACTCCAGGAATTTGGGATCAGTGTGGGGAACAGAGTGAGCAAACAAAGGAATGCTAGGAGGCAGAGTCATGGGAGTCCTACTGGCTGCACACCACCTGCAGTGAAGAAGGTAGATTTGGTTCCAAGGGCAATCACATGTCATCTGAGGATTCATCATAAGAGTGGTTTTATCTGATTTACATTTTCAAAAGAGGGCTCCAGCCTTGACTTAGGGAGTGGGTGAGATGTAGCAGGGGCAACTTAATCCCTGGTATTTAAAAAGTAGATGCTTGAGAGAGTACTTGAGAAGCTGTGGCCATCATCTTTCAGTTGAATGCATATGTGTGGGACCCTTCAAGTTCTACTGGCAGTAACCAATGCAGATACAGAACGGGGCAGTAGATGATAAAAACTATCTATACTGTCGTGGGGATTATTAAAGAACTGAGAGAGCAATTTAATACAATAGTTCGAATGCCTTCTTGGTCTTCAAATTGTGACTGCCTGCCTAAAATGCCAACTTCTGCTATCGTTATTCTGCTAATCAACAATCTTCTTTCAATATGAACAATATTTTCCTTATTTCAATATAATCTTTTTTTTCCCCAAAGAAAATGTTTCTGTTATTATTTTTCTTTTTAAGTAGATGCTTTTAGGGACTTTCCTGGCAGTCCAGTGGTTAAGACTCCATGCTTCTATTTCAGAGAGTGTGGGTTCGATCCCTGGTCAGGGAAGTAAGATCCCACATACTGTGAGGCATGGCCAGAAACTTTTAATAATAATAATAATAATATAAAAAAATTTTTAAAGTAGACGTTTTTGGAGGTGGAAAATTAACAGCTGCGTGTCTTTTGGGGTGAAACTGAGTCCCCTCAGAAATAGATCTAAGTCGAGGGAAGGGTCCCTTAAGGGGCCTCTTTGGATCTGTGCCTGTCTGGTGAGTGTGGCCTCAGAGGTCTCAGAAGAGGGTGAAGTAAGATCTCTCAACACCCCCAAGTATTTAAAGCTGGTCAATGGGGAGGAAGTGGTTAAATTTGCATTTCAGCCAAGGGGCCCACTCGGAAAAAAATAATTGAGACAACCCCTCCTTCCACCCATTTCCTCTTTTTTATTTTTATTTCAGCAGTTTTATTGAAGTATAATTTACATCAGCCATTAGAAGTATACAGTTCACTGAGTTTTAGTAAGTTTGTTGAGTTTTGGAACCACCTAATCTTTTGCACATTTCCAAAAAGGCCCCTTGTTCCTGTTTGCAATCTCATTCCTACTCTCAGCCCCAGTAGTCTCTTTTCTGTCTCTACTGATCTTCCTTTTTCTTTTCTGATTCACATTGAATCATGCGTGTGGTCTTCTATGTCTGGTTTCTTTCACTTTGCATAACGTGTGTGCGTTTCATCTGCCTGGTAGCATGGACTTCATCTTTATCACCGAATCATACTGTGTCACACTGGTATGCCAGCTCTGGTTTACCCATTCTTTCGCTGTTGGAACTGTGAAAGAATTATTCATATCTTTATTATGGACAATACCACTCTGAACATTTCCATGCAAATCTATGTGCAGACATGCATTTCAAACCTTTCGGGACTATACCCAGGAGTGGATGACTGGGCCATATGTTCATTCTATGTTTAACTTACTGAAGAGCTGACAAAACGTTTTCCACAGCAGCTGCACCATTTGACATGACCCCCCGCAACGTATGCGCGTGCCAATTGCTCAACATCCCTGCCAACACTTATTATTTTCCTTTCTTTTTACAGCCTTCTTAGTGGGTATAAAGTGGTATCTCATTGTGGTTTTGCTTTGCATTTCCCTGATGGCTAATGATGCTGAACACCTTTTCATGTGCTTGGTAGTCATTCATAGATCTTTTTTTTGGAGAAATGTCTATTCAAGTCCTTTGCCTGTTTCTATTTTTGTTCATTTATTTTTAAAAGATGTATTTATTTATTTTATTTTTTGACCATGGAGGGTCTTCGATACTGCACGCGGACTTTCTCTAGTTGCTGTGAGCAGGGGCTACTCTTCGTCGTGCGCCGGCTTCTCACGGCGGCGGGGGCGTCTCTCCTTGTGGAGCACAGGCGCTGTAGGCACACGCGCTTCAGCAGTTGCTGTTTGCAGACTCCGTAGTTGTGGTTCATGGGCTCAGAAGTTGTGGCTCATGGACTCTAGAGTGCTGGCTCAGTAGTTATGGCGCGCAGGCTTAGTTGCTCCCAGGCATGTGGGATCTTCCCAGACCAGGGATGGAACTGGCATTGCAAGGCAGATTCTTAACCACGCACCACCAGGAAAGTCCCTCCTTTGCCTGCTTTTAAATTGAGCTGGGCTATAAGACTGTCCCGCCAACCAAAACAATCGTATGTGGAAATCCTAACCCCCAAATGTAAGGGTATTAGAAGGTGGGGCCTCTGACAGATGATTAGGTCACAAGGGCGGAGCCTTCATGAATGGGAAAAGTGCCTTTATAAATGAGACTCTAGAAAGATAGGTTGCTCCTTCTATCATGTGAGGACACGACATGGAAGCGGGCTCTATCTGGCACCTACGGGCATCTACTGGCACCTTGATATTTGGCCTCCCAGTCTCTAGAACCGTGAGAAGTAACTTCTGTTGTTTATAAGCCACCCAGTCTACTGGGTTTTGTTATGGTAGCCCAAACAGACTAAGACAGATTGTCATTTTTTAAAAAAATTTGGCCGTGTCGGGTCTTAGTTTTGGCACACGTGATCTTCATTGCAGCGCACGGGCTCTTCCTTGTGGTGCGCAGGCTTCTCTAGTTGTGGTTCAGGGACTCAGTGGTTGCAGCACATGGGTTTAATTGCTCCTTGGCTTGTGGTATCTAAGTTCCCCGATCAGGGATCGAACCTTCGTCCTCTGCATTGCAAGGTGGATTCTTAACCACTGGACCGCTACGGAAGTCCCTCATTTTGCTATTGAATTATAAGGGTTCATTATACTTTCTGGATACCAGAATATATATACCAGACCCATTATAAGTATACCTGGTGTATATATATATAAGGGTCTTTTTATGTATCCCAGACCCTTATCAGATATATGATATGCAAATATTTTCTCTTATTCTGTGATCATCTTTTCATTTATAGTGTCCTTTGAGGCACGGAAGTTTTGAATGTCTATGAAGTACAGTTTATCTCTTTTTCCTTTTGTTGCCCATTCTTTTGGTGTCGTGTCTAAGAATCCATCACCAAATCGAAGGACATGAAGATTTACTTCCTCTAACAGTTTAATTTGTTATTAATTTCTGTATATGACGGGAGACAAGGGTCCAACTTCCTTTTTTGAGTTGCCCACCCACTGATTCATAAGAGACTGTTCTTTCACCCGTTGAACTGTCCTGGCATCCTTGTCCTTACGTGCATGGATTTATTTCTAGACTCTTGATTCAATTCCATTGATTTCTGTCTCTATCCTTGGGCTGGTATCACACTGCTTTTATTTTTTTAACTAGTTTTTGTCGGAGTGTCGTTGCTTTACAATGTTGTGTTAGTTTCTACTGTGCAGCAAAATGAATCAGCCACACACACGTGATTACTCGAGCTTCATAGTAAGTTCTGAAATCGGGAGTTTGAGCCCTCCAGCTGTGTTGTTCTTGTTTGGTTGGTTTTTGTCTCATTTTTTAAAATTTTTATTAGAATGTAGTTGATTTACAATGTTGGGTTAGTTTCAGGTGTATAGCAAAATGAATCAGTTATATATACATATATCCACTTTTGGGGGATTCTTTTCCCATATAGGTCATTATAGAGTACTGAGCAGAGTTCCCTGTGCTATACAGTAGGTCCTTATTTTATATATAGTAGTATGGATATGGAGAAGGCAGTGGCACCCCACTCCAGTACTCTTGCCTGGAAAATCCCATGGACGGAGGAGCCTGGTAGGCTGCAGTCCAAGGGGTCGCTAAGAGTCAGACACGACTGAGCAACTTCACTTTCACTTTTCACTTTCATGCATTGGAGAAGGAAATGGCAACCCACTCCAGTGTTCTTGCCTGGAGAATCCCAGGGACGGGGGAGCCTGGTGGGCTGCCGTCTATGGGGTCACACAGAGTCGGACACAACTGAAGTGACTTAGCAGCAGCAGCAGTATGGATATGTCAATCCCAGTCTCCCAAGTCATCACTTCCTCCTCCTCCCACCTCTACCCACGCCCGCTGGCCGAGTTCCTATGAATTTTAGGATCAGCTTCTCCATTACTGAAAGAACAAAAGGCTATTTGGATTTTCGTAGGGATTGCATTAACTTTATGGGTTGTTTTGAAGAATAGTGCCATCTTAACAATGTTAATTCTTGTATTACGTGAGCATGGGATGGTTTTTCACTTACTTAAACCTTTACTTTCTTTTAGCAATGTTTTGTAGTTTCCAGGGTGTAAATCTTTCATCTATTTGGTTAAATCTATTCCTAAGTATATTATTATTTCTGATACTGTTACATATGAAATTGTCTTCTTGAATTTCCTGTTTGCATTGTTCATTGGTTTAGAAACACAACCAACTTCTGCGTGTTAATCTTGTACCTTGCCATTTTGCTGAATTTGTTCATTAGCCCTAACAATTTCTTTGTGGATTCTTAAGGATTTTCTAGATATAGTATTATATCATCTGCAAATAGAGGTATTTCACCTCTTGCTTTCCAGTTTCTTCTATTTCTTTTCCTTGTTTAATTGCTCTGGCAAAAACTTTTAGTGCAATGTTGAGTATCAGTGGTGACAGCAGGCGTCCTTGTTTCTGATAGCAGGGGAAAAAGCTTTTAATCCATCATTTATCTTGTGTGATGTTAACTGTGGGTTTTTCACGTATGGCCTTTATGACGTTGAGGGATTTCTAGTCTATTCCTAGCTTGCTAAGTGTTTTTATCATGAAAGGGTGTTGAATTTTATCAAATGCTTTTTTTTTTTTTTGCATCAGTTGAGATGATCATACAGGTATTTCCTCATCTTATTATTGTGTTGCACTACATTGATTAATTTTCTTATGTTGAATCACTCTTGAATTCCTGGAAAAACCCTACTTGGTCATGGTGTCTAATCCTCTTAACATGTGATAAGATTCAGTTTGCTGGTATTTTGTTGAGGATTTTGTATTTATATTCCTAATGGGTATTGGCACATAATGCAGTTTTTTCCTTCTGCTATCTGCATCTGGCTTTGGTATCATGAAATGACTTATGAAGTGTTCCTTCCTCTTCTGTTTTGTAGAAGAGTTTGAAAAGGATAGATATTAATTCTTCCTTAAATGTTTGGTAAAATTTATCACTGAAGCATTTCTGACTCTGGAATTTTCTTTGTTAGGAGGCTTTTGATTACTAATTCAATGCTTTTTTATACATCTGTTTAGCTTTTCTATTTCATTTTGAGACAGTTTTGGCAATTTATGTCTTTTAAGGAATCTTTCCCTTCCTAAATGGATAATTAGGTTATCCAATTTTTGACATATAATTGTTTATTCTCTTATAATCTTTAGTTCTGTAAGGTTGGTAGTAACAACCTCATTTCCATTTCTAATTTTAATTGGTTGCATTGTCTCTTTTTTTGCTTAATCCAGCTAAAGTGTTATCAACTGCGTTGATCTTTTCAAATGAACAGTTTCTTGGTTTTGTTGATCTTCTCCATTGTTTTTCTATGCTTGGTTTCATTTGTCTCCACTTTAATCTCTATTATTTCCTTCCTCTGTCAGTTTTGGGGTTTAATTTGCTCTTATTTTTCTAGTTCCTTGAGGTCTAGTAGTAGTAATGTTAGTGGTTCAGTCGTGGCTGACTCTTTGTGATCCCATGGACTGTAGCCCACCAGGCTCCTCTGTCCATGGGGATTCTCCAGGCAAGAATACTGGAGTGAGTTACCACTCTCTTTCCAGAGGATCTTCCCTACCCAGGGATCGAACCCGGGTCTCCTGCATTGCAGGCAGATTCTTTACCATCTGAGTTACAGGAAAGTCCTTCTTTAAAGTGTATAGTTAGGTTACTCATTTGTAGTAACAAGTGGTGGAGGCCATTCAAATATTCTTTCTGCCCCTTTCTTTCCCCTCCTTCTGGGACTCTTATAATGCATATGTTGACATGGGGTGCCACAGGTCAGTTAAGCTCTGTTCATTGTTCTTCACTTTTTTTTCTTCATACACCTCAAACTGGATAATTTCAATTTGCCTATCTTCAAGTCACTGATTCTTTGTTTTGACTGCTTTGGATCTGATGTTGAATCCCTCTGGTAAATTTCTCACTTCAATATTTACTTTTCAGCTCCAGAATTTTTATTTGGTTCCTTTTAATAACATCTATCTTTTAATTAATATTCTGTATTAGTTCATACATCATTCTGGGTTTAGTCCTTCATCCATGGTTTCTTTTAGCATTTTGAGCATATTTAAGACACCAGATTTAAAATCTTTGTCTAGTAAGTCCAATGTCTGGACTTCTTCAGGGACAGTTTCTGTCAAATTCTTTTTTCGTTGTTTGTTTGTTCCTTGTGAATGGGCTGTGATTTCCTATGCCTTTTTGTTATTGTTGAAAACTGGATGTTGAATATTATAAAGTGATAACTCTGGAAATTCACTCTCCTCTGCCCCGTAGGATTAGCGTTTGTTGTTTGTTTTGGCTACATCCATCCCTTTGTTTAATGACACTTCCCATCTCTTTTTGCAAAAACTATATATTTTTTTGTTGTAGGTTCACTGTAGTCTCTGTTCCATTATCTTGGCAGCCAGCTAACGATCTGATAGCGATTTCCTTAAACGCCTGGTGCCCAAATGAATAAGGTACAACAGAACAAAAAATATTTTCTCGTCATTTAGAGACCAGCTCTGAGCTGGGACTCTTCTTCAGTGCTTAGCCAGGCTGACTACAACTACATTTTAGCTTTCATCTTAGCTTGTCACCTGTTTGTGAAGAGTCCAAAGATCAACCCGAGGTGCAAACCTAGGGTCCTATTGTTTTTGTGTGTGTGTGCATGCATTCAGCCCTCAGCATCTGCATTGCACTCCAGATCCTGTGGTACAGATGGAAGCCTTTCAGAGCCTTTGTGTTTTCCTCTTCAGCCTCCTCTTCCCAGGCTTTTTGGTCTGTCTGCCGTTTGTTCCTTCCATCCCCCCCTTACCCCCATTGGGCAGTGTATGTCTTTAAATTATTTCAACAGACACTGCCTAGGAAGCAGCTCCAGTCTTGAAAGACTTTCAAGGGGGTGCAAAACAAAGGCAAATGCCTACGCCAATCCCTCAAGAAGCTACCAGGCAGATCAAAAGGGACAACCACAATTCTTTGAGAACAAAGGCTCTGTTACCCTTTCTTCCTCCAGCAAAACACACCAAAAATGCAGGCCACTGTTCCTGCACCCACCACTGAGCTGGGGAGAAGGAAACGGTAAGCAGGTGAGCAAAAATGCCACAGCACGTTCTGAGCAAAGATTAAGAGTCTCTTTTTGGGGTAAGCAGTCCCCTGGTTGCTTTACAGTTTTGATTAGATTCCAGGAAAAAAGTCAATTTTGACAGTTTCTGCCAGCTTCATACGTGTTTCAGTGGGAAAGACTGATCCTTGAAATTCTGTACATTTTAAAGCTTATTAAAGTGCTGTTTCACCAATTTTTTTTTTCTTTTGTAGGTTGCAATTTTGGTGCTATATCTAAGCACACTGTACCTAACCCAAGGTAACGAAAGTTTTCTTTATGTTTTCTTCTGTTTCATTATTTTACTTCTTATGTTTAGCTCTATGGTCCATTTTGAGTTAATGCTTGTGTAGAGTGTGAGAGAACAATCTAAATTTATCTTTTTGCATGTGAACATTCCATTGTCCCAGCATAATAAGTTAAAGAAAATGTATCTTTTCTCCATGGAATTATCTCGACACCTATTTTGAAAATTAATTAGCTGTAAATGTATGGGTTTATTTCAGGACTCTATTCTGTTCCATTGCTTTACAGTCTATCTCTGTGCCAATACCACACTTTCTTGATATCAGTAACTTTGTAGCAAGCTTTGAAATTTGGAAGTGAACGTCATCCAACTTTATCGGGCTTATTCAGAATTGTTTTGTCTATTCTGGCTTGGTTGGATTTCCGCATAAGTTTTAGGATTAGCTTGTTAATTTCTGCAAAAATATCTCCTAGGATTTTGACAAGGATTGTGTTGAATCTATAGATCAACTGGGGGAAATGTACCATCTTAAAAATATTGTCTTCTGCTCCATACCCAAGAACTAGCTCTCTGTTTATATAGATCTTTTAAAATTTCTCTCAGGCACCTCTTTCCTCATCCATTTGCTTTTGATCCCCAACATCCCCAACACTGCAGGGCTCCTCTGACGGGCCAGATGCTCTGCTGAGAACCCTAGCCAAGGAAGGGCAGGAGGCGTTTCACTGAGAACTCATCAGAGACAAAAGTAACATCTAGAGGGTCTTGGCAGGAGGGCTGGGTTTTACACATATGTGACTGAGACTTGGAGCCCTCTTTTCACTGTTACCCTCATAGAGCGGATTTATTTCAAGAACAATGGCTGAATATAAAGGGAAAACAAATAAACAGCTAAACTATAACAACTACAGTATCAAATAAATTACAGTAACAAATAAACAGTTACTTTAACTGTCCTCAGTTAAAGTAACACAGAAGAGGTAGGATTATCCTGCTTAAACGCTCATCTTGGCTTATTTCAGGCACTGAACCAATAAGGCTCTCATTCAAGTACGTGATAATGATGTCATAGAATTTTGTAAATCTCTTCCTCAAATTAGTCTCCCTGGTGGGCTGATCTGATTCTCCCAGCCATCGATCACATTATAGCTGTTTGAGGCAAGAGGGGTGCTTGGGGTTTCCCTAGCCACAATTTCCAAGACAAGGATTCAAGCACATGTGATGGATTTGAGGGGTGATCCCAGGAAACACTTGCATGGGAGTGGGGAAGTGAGGCAGAGCAGGAAGCCACTAGAGAGCTCTAAGGAACACATTACTACTATGGCAACTTAGAACTTTTTTTTTTTAATTGGAAAATAGTTGCTTTGGAGATTCCTGGTGGCTCAGTGGTAAAGAATCCACCTGCAATGCAGGAGATGTCAGAGATGTCAGTTTGATCCCTGGGTCAGAAAGATCCCCTGGAGAAGAGAATGACAACCCACTCCAGTATTCTTGCCTGGAGAATCTTATGGACAGAGGAGTCTGGCGTGCTACAGTTCATGGGGTCGCAAAGAGTCAGATACGACTGAAGGGACTTAGCACACATGCATGGTTGCCTTACAATACTGTGTTAGTTTCTGCTGCACAATGGAGTGAATCAGCTATATGTATACATATATCCCCGCCCTCTTGGAACCTCCCTCCCACTCACCCCCCATTCCACCCCTCTAGGTCCCCCAACATGGTCACTACGGAGCACCGAGCTGAACTCCTTGTGCTATACAGCGGCTTCCCGCTAGCTATCTATTTAACACACAGCACTGTGTATATGCCAATCCCAATCTCTCAGTTCATCCCACCTCCGCTCCCCCTGCCCTATGCCCACATGTCCGTTCTCTACACCTTTGTCTCTATTCCTGCCCTGCATATAGGTTCACCTGCCTATAGGTTCAGTTTTCTAGATTCCACATATATGCGTTCATATATGATGTTTGTTCTTCTCTTCCTGACTTCATTCTGTCTGACAGTCTCTAGGTACATCCACATCTCTGCAGATGACCCAATTTCATTCCTTTTTATGGCAACTGAAACTTAATCCAGTTAATTTCTCCAAACCATAGCAGATTAAGGAACGAGGAAGTCCGGGTTGTTTCTTCGCTAGGACCCCATGTGTCGTTAGCAGGGGGCTGCTTCCAGGAGCACTTCAGCTGCCCAACGGTGTGTACCTGCAGCCAAAATAAGCCTTCAGGCTGCTGGCTACAAGTATAGGCAATGAGAACGTCTCAGTGCCTAGAGCTGAGGGGGTGGGGGCGAAGCTCCGACATCTGTTACAAAGCGAATGGCAGCAACTGCTGCCTCCTAGCTTCCACCCTGTACTTCTTCCTCTTATCAGAACCGCAGTGTAATTCTGGTCAGCAACATGCCCAGCTAACAGACCACTTCCCAATCTTGCTTGCAGCTAATGATGAGATGTTTCAAATGGGGCTTCTGAGAGCACCCTTTGGCCCTCCTACTCTTCCAGTTCCTCCTTTCTCCTGCCTGAAGTATAGATGTGATGGCTGGAGCTCTGGCAGCCATTTGGAACCAAAGAGAAAGGTCAAGAAAATCACAGAGAACTTGATGCTGATATCACACGTTATGAAGCAGTATCAGCAGCTACTTGCCTTCAGGCTTCACATTACACAGGTGAATAGGCTTTTAAGTAATTCAGCCCAGTGGTTGTTCTCATACCATCTGAATGTAACCTCTAACTACACAGGGTTTTAAAGGACTATCAAAAAGAAAAAGGGTCTTACTGTATACCCAGATTGGTAGAACAAGTTATGCCAGGTACATATAAAAATACTGACAAAGTCTAAATGAACCAGAATGAGAGGTTTGTATTAATAATTTATGAAACGTTGATATCAGGGAATACTCCACAGATATTAAAGTGGGGTAATTTCTTTGTATGTAAAAGAGATGATATAGAAATAGATTCCTATATCATTTAAAATCAAAAGGTATAATGGATCAAGTGAGAAAATCAAGCTTTGTGAGTATAAGTACCACGTGCAATTTCAGAGTCATACCTTTGTAGGGAGGTGCCTCATACTTTTAAAATCCTTTACGTTTATAGAAGCAAAACAAGACTGGAGCACTTCTGTTTGGGGTCCTGAGCTGCTGCACAAGAACTCTCAGCACCCTGAGGCGGCCATCCTGTGGGGAAGCCCAGCTGCACAGAGAAATCAAGTGTAGGTTTTCTGGTCAGCTGCCCTGTTTTTGAGTCACTCTGACCCAGGTGACCATACTTTGGCCACCCCATGCGAAGAGCTGACTCACTGGAAAAGACTCTGATGCTGGGAAAGATTGAGGGCAGGAGGAGAAGAGGTAACAGAGGATGAGATGGTGCGATGGCATCAGCGACTCAATGAACATGAGTTTGAGCAAACTGCAGGAGATAGTGAAGGACAGGGAAGCCTGGTGTGCTGCAGTCCATGGGATTGCAAAGAGTCAGATACGACTGAGCAACTGAACAGCAACAATGACCCAGCTGCCAGACCTGCAGGTGACCCAGCCATCAGATATTCCAGCCCTCAGCTGTTAAGTTGCCCAAAGCTTTCAAATCTTTCCAGCACTGGGAGTCCCCTGGTAGTCTAGTGGTTAGGATTCAACGTTTTTACTGTCATAGCCTGGGTTCAATCCCTGGTCGGAGACCTGAGATCCTTCAAGTCACACAATGAGGTCAAAAAAAAAAAAAAAAAAAATCTCTCCAGTTCAAGTTCCAGACACTATGGGGAAGAAGCAATGTATCCCTGCTGTATCCTGTCCAAATGTCTGACTCACAGAATCCATCATCATGACAAACTGTTTAAAGTCACTAAAGAATGATAATAATAAACAAAGAGAGGGAATGTAACTTGCCATTCTGCCCCCTTCCTTTCTCCTGCTCCCTGGAATATGGGTACTGTGGTGGCCATCTCGGGCAAGGCAGACCAGGGTAATATCCTAAAGATGGCCCAGAATCAGGAGAGAAGGAGCCTGGGTGCCTGAATGCCCTTGTGGAGTACCACTCAACTCTGGACACCTCGGTCGATCTACACTGTGACATGTGAGGGAAAAAAAAAAACACAAAACTCTTATTTAAGCCACCATGAACTTAAGTTCCTGTTACATGCAACTGAACCTGTATTTGAACTAAGACAGATACAGATTTGCATGTGGAGGCAGATATAGACATAGAGATAGGGCTTCCCAGGTGGCGCAGTGATAAAGAATCCACCTGCCAAAGCAGGAGAAGCAAGAGGTGCAGGTTCGACCCCTGGGTTGGGAAGATCCTCTGGAGTTGGAAATGGCAGCCTGCTCCAGTATTCTTGCTTAAAGAATTCCATGGACAGAGGAGCTTGGCGGACTTACAGTCCTCGGGATCTCAAAAAACTGGACACGAATGAACACACACACAAGATACAGATGCAGAAACAGTCCTGACTGATGGACAGATGTCCTTCCGGGACTTGTTATGGAAGAAAAAGGTTAAAACTGACACAGGCAACTAGCAATCTCTATCAAGTGCTAGAAACTAAACTATACAAATTGTATTACTCAGGGCCTGTTACCAACAGTATTATTCCAGTTGCAGTAGGAGGAAACCAAACCAAGCAAGTTTCGTAAACCTAGGAATGCATTGTAGCAGGTCAAAGCTCAGAAAGGAATTCCCTCCCTCTGCAGTGGGGCTCTCTCTCTGCTGCATCTGTAGACTGCAAACTCCCAATTCACGAGTTCTGCAGTCAGCGTGGAAAGGAAGAGTTTCCATGGACTCCAGCCAGAAAATTCCCAGGGAATTATCTGCATTGGCTTGGACTGAATCACAGACCAATCTATGTGCCAGTCTGGGGTCAAGGAAGGCTCAGCTTAAGTCACCTGGCAATCCCTATGCCGGTTACTGTGGCCAGAGGGAGGGATGCTCTGATGGGGTAATTGCCAACCCATCTCTGTGGTTATCATCAAAAGAAGGAGGGTTGGGTATAGAGTTATGCTGTGTAGGCAGTAGTCATCACATATACCAATATTATTGCTGAGGACTGAATTACACACACCTCCCCTGCCCATTCATAGCTTAAAGTCCAAATTCCCCATCTGATACTATCTGGAGATAGAGCCGTTGGGAGGTAATTAAAGTTAAATGAGGTCATAAAGGGTGAAACCCAAATCTTATAAGACTGTGGCTTTATAAGAAGAAGAGACACCAGAGTTCTTGCCCCACCCTCTCTCTCTCTACCACTCCCCTGCCCCCTTGTGAAGACTCAGAAAGAAGGTGGCTGTCTGCAAGCCAGGGAAAGAGCCCTCACTCAAACCCAACCATGCCAACTTCCTGGCTCAGACTTGATCTCAGACTTCCAGCCTCCAGAACAGTGAGAAAGTAAATTTCTGTCCTTTAAGCCTGACCCACTCCCCATCTATGGTATTTTGTTATGGCAGCCTGAACAGACTAAGACATATTTCTCTGTATTAGTCAAGATTCTCAACAGAGAAACAGAACCCTAACACAATTATTAATAACAAGATTGTTTACCTTTTTAAGGAATTCACCATCTAACAGGCATTGTATTAAGCTATCACTTTTAATTTCCCCCATTTTTAGACTCAAGGAAATGAAGGTGCAGGAGATTAAACAACTTGCTCAGGATCATTGGGTTGGTAAGTGGTCGAGTCAGGGTTGGAACCTGAGCTATCTAGCTCCAAGTGTTAATAGGACTATATCTAGTTGGTATGAATTTTTAATTAAAAATTTTTTTGTTTTTTGTTTTTTTTTTCGCCCATGCTGCATGGCACGCAGGATCTAAGCTCCCTGACCAGGGGCTGAACCTGTGGCTCCCTGAAGTGGAATCAAGGGGCCTAACCACTAGACTTCCAAGGAATTCCCTATGTTGATTTTTATTTTTTTAAGTTTTCATTCATTTATTTTTGGCCACATTGGGTCTTCATTGCTTTGTGTGATCTTTCTCTAGTTTCACTGAGTGGGCCCCACTCTAGTTGCGGTGCCAAGGCTTCTCATTGTGGTGGCTTCTTATGGCTCTAGGTGAGAGGCTTCAGTAGGTGTGGCATACGGCCTTAGTTGCCCTGTGGCATGTGAGATCCTCCCAGAGCAGGGACTGAACCCGTGGCCACTGAATTGCCAAGCGGATTCCTAACCACCGGACCACCAGGGAAGTCCATTTTAAAAAATGTATTTGGCTGTGCCGGGTCTTAGTTGCAGCACATGAGATCTTCAGTCTTCTTTGTCGAATGTGGGCTCTATAGTTGAGGCATGCAAGATTTAGTTCCCTGGCCAGGGATCGAACCCAGGCCCCCTGAGTTGGGAGCATAGAGTCTTAGCCACTGAACTACCAGGGAAGTCCCCTGTATCGATTTTTATTAATTTTTATTTATTTACTTACTTTTGACAGTGCTGGGTCTTTATTGCTGCATGGGCTTTCCTCTAGTTGTAGCGAGCAGGGGCCACTCTCCTGTTGCAGTTTTGGCCCTAGGGTGAGCGGGCTTCAGTAGTTACAGCTCCCAGACTCTACAGCGCAGGCTTAATAGTTGTGGCACATGGGCTTAGTTGCTCCGAGGCATGTGGGATCTTCCCAGATCAGGGATCGAACCCGTGTCTCCTGCATTGGCAGGCAGATTCTTTACCCCTGAGCCACCAGGGAAGCCCTCCTGTATTGATTTTTAAAGTGATACATCGCTTTTGGAATCTGAGGAACATAATAAAGCTGTCTTCATATTTGAAATTAAAAAAAGGAAGGTCACCAAGCATCTATCTGCATGCTGGGGAGAAGGCACAGCAAGAGGGAAGGCATTAAAAATATAAAGAGATGTGAGTAGTGGTCCTTCCAAAGATGCTGATCAAGAATGATAGTGATACTTCCTGGCAGTCCAGGGATTAAGACTCAGCGCTTCCATACCAAGGAGCACAGGTTGGATCCCTGATCAGAGAATTAAAATCCCACACGCTCAGAGCGGGGGGAAAAAAGGATGAGTGCAATGTCATTTCCTTCGGGTCAACTAGTCAATTTCACAGGCGTGAGGGTTAGAACCACTGAAGCAACATGTGCTCGGGGGTTTTTCCCAACACCAAGAGTGTGTCACATGACCTAGAGGGGTGAGGTGGAGGGTGGGAGGGAGGCTCAAGAGGGGAAGGGGTATGTGTATACTCATAGCTGGTTCACGTTGTTGTACAGCAGAAACCAACGACATGGCAAAGCAATTGTCCTCCATTTAAATATCAAAATTAAAAAATTCCGTGGTGGTGCAGTGCTTAAGAATCTTCCTTGCAATGCAGGGAACACGGGTTCTATCCCTCGTTGGAGACCTAGGATCCCACACGCCGCAGAGCAAATAAGCCAACACACCACCATTACTGAGCCCGTGGGCCACAAAAAAAGACCCCGCATGCCACAACTAGGAGCTGACCCAGCTAAATGTATATATACATATATACATAAAAGAACGTATCACGGCCAAGAGAAACTTGAGACTCCCTGAGGCTGCGTTAATAGAGGCGTGGTGCCCAGAGCGAGGGAGGTGAGTCTCACTACAGAGGCCATACCTGCAGTCTTTGTCCAGTTCATTTTAAGAACACTGGTGAACTGGAGTATATTCAAACAGGCAACCAAGATGTTGGTGGGCAGGGGTGTGAAGAGGGTCTGAAAACCACGGGAAAGCAGAGGTATTTAGCTTGAAGAAGGGAAGATTCAGATTGGAGGATGTGAGAGCTGACCTTTAGTTCCAGACCACCGCAGTCACAGTTGCCTAATTAAAATAGATGGTGAGCTTCCGGTCGCCGGTGGTATGCAAACCAAGGCTTGGCCACCTGTTGATGTGGGCGCATGGTCGGATTGATTGAACGTGTGGTTGGACCACAGGGCCATGGAGGCTCCTTTCATGTTGAGTGTCTGTGGGGCTCTGATTTTTGGAAAGACGTGGGAGGGCTTACGCTAGAAGGAGAGTGTCCTGAATTGAATGTATCTCTCTGAAATTCACATGTCGTGGCCCTAACCCGTGCAGCGGTATGGAAGTCATTAAGGACTGGACTGTTGTCCTTCCAAGAAGAGGTGCCAGGGAGCTCCTCCTCTCTCCCTCTCTCCATGGGCACCAAGGAAAGGCCATGTGAGGACCCAGGGAGGAGGCAGCTCTCTGCAAGCGAGGAAGTGGGTTCTCGCCAGGAGCTGAATGGGTTGGCACCTCGAGCTTGGACTTTCCAGCCTCCAGAACTGTGAGAAATAAATTTCAGTTGCTTAAGCCCCTGGGTCTGTGGTATTTGTCGTAGCAGCCGGAGCTAAGACAGAGAGTCCTGCAGCAGCTACGCTAACAGGGCTGAGGGGGACCCTACTGGGGTCGCTAATAGGGTTGATCACCTTCTCCCTCCCCTGCAGCCTCCGATCTTTCTCAGTTAATAGAACAGAACTTCCTCACTGTCGACAGTCTCACATCCATTGGGAAATGGACATGCAGGAGTAAACGTAAAGCGCTTGGGACCATGCTAGGTGTTGAGTATATGACTGACTTAAAGAGTTGTTGTTAGTAGTGTTGATAATAGAATTTAGGAGTAGTGCCTTTTTACTTTTTCTGCTTTCTAGCACTAACTTACTCCTCTCCTGGAATTGTGTCCCCATCTTTTCTGCCTCTCTCCCCAGAGGAGTGCATGACTCTGTCCTAAGTCAATGTACTTTATTCCCATTAGTTAGTCCAGTCAGAATATGTGACCCGTGCATGCGTGCTAAGTCACTTCAGTCGTGTCTCACTCCTTGCAGCCCTATGGACCATAGCCTGCCAGGCTCCTCTCTCCATGGGATTCTCCAGGCAAGAATATTGGAATGGGTTGCCATTCCCTTCTCCAGGGATCTTCCCAACCCAGGGATTGAATCCACATCTCTTACATCTCCTGCATTGGCAGGCGGATTCTTTACTAGAGTCAGTAAGGCTCCATGAACCTTTTAATGAGACAATTAGAGCAAAGACTCCAGGCTTGGAGCAGAGAGGATGGGCTACTGCAGATAGCTCATGGCCACAAAGAGAGAACTTGCCACAGAATGGAGTCAACACACAGGAAATGACCAAGAGATTAACTGAGTCATCAAGAGTCAGAACGCCTGGATCCAGCTGTGCCTGAAAGCCAGACATTTTAGTGAAATGAGACAGTAAGTTCCCTTTTGGTTTCAGCCAAAAGAATCCATTTTCTTTCACTTGAAACTGAAAGAGTTTGACTGTGTGCCTTAAAAGTACATAACTGTGTGTCTTCAAGTGCTGCAATGATTGTACAAAGTGCCATGGGAGCAGAAAAGAGGCAAGTACCAATTACATGCCTGGAGTCAGGTGGAGGAAGTGTCCAGGGAAGGCTTCACAGAGGAGGTGGTCACTTGAACTGGACTTGGAAGGAGGAAGAGGAGTTCACCATGTTGAAAATAAGAGAGGCCATTCCAACGGTTTTCGAAAATGTCATTGGGGAAACCAAAAGTACAATTCTAAATCACCTAACAGACAATGAGAAATGGAAAACATCTTGAACTTAAAGATACAAAAACTACATATTGAAACTTGTAGGTTGCAGCTAGAACAACACTTAGAGGTAAATGTGTAGCCTTAAAAATTCTTCAATTAGGAAAGAACTAAAGCTATACAGGAATGTCTCAAACACTCCTCTCGAGAATTTGGGGACAGAGCAACAAGATAAAAGCAGAAGAAAATAAAAGAAGGGAAACAATCAAGATAAGAAGAGACTGAAAAAGGAAGGAAGCATGTCCCCAGCAGAGACACAGGGTATTCAGGGAATAAGAGCCCTGGTGTGGGTGGACAAGAGGGAAGTGGTCAAGCCATAGACTGGAGAGGAAGGTGGTACATGGAGCATGGAAGGCTCTCAGCAGGATGAAGGGCTGGGGCCACACAGGGCCCTTGGAGACCATCAGCACACAAGGGGCTGAGATGCCTGGGCCAATTGAGAAGGAGAGAAAAATCCACGCGGATGTCAAGTTCAGTTCCACAGAAGAGCCAGCCTCTGTAGCCACAGCTGCCCAATGACCACTGCCACCTTGGCACAGGCTCACTTCCCATTTAGGGAGGGACTTCCAGACCCTCTGGCAGTCTCTTAGGAGCTCTGGAAGGATGGGGGAGCTGGGGCTCTCCACCTCGGTGTTTAGACATTTGGGCTGGATAATTTTCTGTTGTGGGACTGTCCTCTGCCCGGTAGGACATTGAGCAGCCTCCTAGGCTTCTTGATGCCAGCAGTGAAAACCAGAGGGGACCACTGATATGGTGCTGTGGTGGGAGGGGAGCTGGACCTCCAGTTCTACTAGTGATGTCTTGGTGTGAACCCCAAACCTTAGGGTTGAGTGACACTTCCTATTTTTTTGGCTGTGCTGGGTGTTGGTTGTGGCATGTGGGCTTTCTCTAGTTGCAGCGAATGGAGGCTACTCTCTAGCTGCAGTGCTCAGGCTTATTGCAGCGACTTCTCTTGTTGCAGAACACAGGCTCTAGGGCAAAAGGGCTTCGGTAGCTGTGGCTTGTGGACTCTACAGTGCGCGTTCAGTCTTTGTGGTGCACGGGCTTAGTTGCTCTGAGGCACGTGGGATCTTCCTGGACCAGGGATCGAACCCGCGTCCCCTGCACTAGCAGGCAGGTTCTTAACCACTGGACCACCGGGGGAGTCCCCACCTCCACTTTGGACTCATCTCAGGAAACAGGCATTCCTGGCAGCCCCAAGTCAGGCTGACCTACAGATAACAAGTCCCTTTTGGCCTCAGACCCCACGTGTGACTCCTAGGACTTTGCTTTTCCCTCCGGCATCACCTCCTATCTCACTCACCTCATACTGTGTGCCCAGCCAGGCCAGGCTGTTCCCCCAGGACCTCACCTGTGCTGTACCCTCCACCAGGGGCCTTCTTGCCCCACCATCTCCTGGGAAACTGTTCCTCATCCTTCAGATTTTGATGGAGATGTCACCTCCTACAGGAAGACTTCCTTGATGTCCTAGGACCAGGTGAGTTGTCCCACCTCTGGGCCCATGCCTCCCTCACTGTGCAGTGGACCACACTGCATTACTGGGGCTTGTCTACTTGACTGCAAGTTCCACATGGGTAGGAATGGGTCTCTGATCCCCCAGGAGCTAGAACCTTCCTGGACTCAAGAAAATGTGATTCAAGTGAATCAGCGGGTGAATGAACATTCTGGGTTAGCCTCAGAGGTCATTTCCTGTCCTCCAGCTCCTTCTAGAGCCTGGGCAGGAGTGATGGGAAGTCCCCATCCTCCTTAATCACTCTGATGGGTGCCAGGCTCCTCTGATGCCTTCCAAGGTACACAGCTCCCCACCTGAGCGTGGAAACTCTTTTTAGACCCCTCAAAGACACATGACTCTTTCCATTTTATGGCATTCGTGGAAGATTCCAGGCCAATGACCCTCTAAAGGGCACACCCACTCTTAATGGGATCACCATGCATGCATCCTGGGACTACCTATCCTCAGAGTCATCTCTCCTCCCATCATTTCATATCTGCCTCCGCTGAGCCCAGTGAGGTGGCCTGGCAAAGAACCTCTCCAGGCTGCGAGGATGGAGTCAGGTGACCAAGGAAAGGCCAAGTTCTCCTCTGTGAATTGGGGGGAAGAATGGCTGAGGAGAAGGAGCTATGATGTTCAGGGTCCAGACAGTCTCCCCCACCTCCACCTCGCTCCAACCATCTTAGACCTGAGCCTGGTTACTTCCCTGAGACCCACCTGCAAATCTTGGTGTCCGGCTGAGAGGGCCCTTATCTCTCTGGGGCTGAAGTGGGAGCAGGTTGGGGACACAGGTGTGCTCGTATAGCTGTGCACAACACACAGAACCGCAGTAGGACTTCCCTGGTGATCCAGTGGTTAAGACTCTGAGCTCCCAATGCAGGTGGCCTGGGTTCCATCCCCGGTCAGGGAACTAGATCCCATATGCTGCAACTGAGAATCTGCATGCTGCAACTAAAGATCCCCAGTGCAGAAAAGAAGATCAAAGATCATGCATGCCACAACCAAGACCCGGCACAATAGTCAAATAAACAAATATTTAAAACAAACCAACAAGAAAACAGCATCAGGTGGCATGATTGGGACTCGCTGTGTGCCAAGTGCCAGTATCTTATTTAGTCTCCCAAATGGGTCCAGGAGGCAGCTGCTATTATCACCCCACCTCACAGATGAATAAACTGAGGCACAAAGAGTTTAAGTAACTCATTGCTCAGATGGACAAGTTATGAAATGAAAACAGGAATTTGAGCCTGGACAATTGGCTAACTACCACTCCGTCATCTTTCTCACTAATGTCCATGCACGCCCCTGTGTGTATATCTGAACAGATCTCACATACAAGTGCACATGGAATCACCCATGTGCAAAGCAACCCGAGCTCACAGAGGTAGATTCCCATGTATCCAGCGACGCATCACATGTGGTCATGTGGGCCAGCGAGGACTCACCCCACTTGTTCACACTCCCTCCTCAAGCACATTTACCCACAGGCATGCACATCCCTGTTCACAAGGCTGAACAGAAAGCATGCAACATTCCTATCCACCCACTTTCACCAGCGTGCTGGCACACACACATTGTCACGTGAGCACAGGCACATACATGTGTACATGTGCACACTTGGATATAAGCAAATATTTATTGAACATCTACTATGTCCCAGACACTGTGCTGGGGATATAATACTGATGAAAACAGAGTTCCCATCTTCCCAATGTGTGTAAAATGGAGAGGGGGTGTGCAAGCATAGACATGCACACACTGTCATCAGTGTGTGTCCTGGTTATTGAGTCTTTTCTCTGCAGAGGGGTGTCCTAGGTAGCTCAGATGGTAAAGAATCCACCTGCCAATGCAGGAGATGCAGGTTTGATCTCTGGTCGGAGAGATCCCCTGGAGGAGGAAATGGCAACCCACTCAGTATTCTTGCCTGGAGAACTTCATGGACAGAGGAGCCTCAGGGGGCTACAGTCCATGGAGTCCCAAAAAGTCAGACATGACTGAAAGCGACTGAACATGCACACACTCTGCAGAGTTGAGCCCTCCCGTGCTTCAGAGACTGAGTACCATTGCCCGCACGTGCACACAGGAGTAGACCCTTACCTCTCTGCTGGAGCCACAGGGTACAACCTGAGTCTTGGCAAGAGGTGGCTGTGCTGGGGGCGGAGAGCAGCCTTATTTTCAGCACCTTCTGTGGTCTGAGGTTCTGCAAGTCTCTGTCAATCCGACTGAAACTAGACCATTTTCCAAGTGACAGATTTACATACATTTGCAGACATGTGCATACTCCCACGTGTGTGTGTCTATGCACACGTGTGCCAGTCACCCCCAGTTCCCCCAGGGCCTCCTTCCCCACCAAAAGCCTCTATCCCAGAGCCCCCAACCTCCTCCTCTTCCCTCTTCTTGCACCTGAGGGAGCCGTGGCCCCGAGACACCTGGGGCTTCCAAGTGGCTGCACACGAAGGGAGGAAGGGCTGCAATGACTCGACTTCCAGGCAGCTGTGGTGAGTTTCTGCAAAGACTCCCTTCCTCAAAGCGGCTCCTATTTACTGAAAGTTCAGGCTGCCGTGGTTTCCCCACATTCACATGGGGAAAAGGTCAAACTTGCAAAAAATATTTACCAAGAATCGTCCATTAGTCAATCAACAAGCATTTACTGACAGGGGCAGCCTGCATGCTGGGCTGGGTGCAACAGGGAAAGAGGGTGAGGAAGAAGCACAGGGCTTGTCTTTCAAAGGTCAGGCACCATGAGGGAGCTGTGGTTAGCCATGGGGGTGAGGGGGAGAGGGGTCCAGGCAGGGGAGATGTGAGCACAAAATCTGGTGGTGGGAAAGCATGTCCTGGTGAGACCAATACAAAGGCTCTGTGGTTTCCACCCCCCAAATCACAACTGAAGGTGTGCTGGTCAGCCATCAAAAAGCAGAAAACAAAAACTCAGTATGTGGTGTTTGACGCTTTCTGTGGTGTAAATACTCCCACCTGGCCACTTTCCAGCTACCAATGTGATGTCATGGTTCGCTGGGTTGAGTCAAGATGACACAGTTGCTCTTGGGAGCTGGTGGGAACTGGCCTGACACCCACTGGTCCACTGTCTTCTCTTCCCAGGGACACAAGGAGGATGCAGCCAGGGCCTTGATGCCCAGGGCAGGGCAGGAGTCCCAGTTTGAAGGGCTCAGGGATGAGAACCAAATCATTTGTTCATCCTTTGATGCGTATCCTGTTATGTCCTTTCATTGAACTCAGCACCCACCCTGTGCTGAACACTGGGCACCCCAAGGTGTCTCAGATCATCCCTACCCATGCTGATGGAATAGCACAGGTGTGAGGCACCCAGAGGAGAGACAGCCAACCAAAGCCTGGGGAGCCAGAGGACTTCCTGGAGGAGGGGGCATCTAAGAGGAAAGGCAATGGAGTGAAGCAGTGAGTAAGGGGAACAGAAGAGTATTTCCAAGCAGGGGAAACAGCATGTGCAGTGACTTAGCAATCTCATGCACTTCTTGATTAACCCAGAAAAAGCATCTTGTTTAGTAGACTTCTTAAATGAGCCAGTGCTCTTTCAAGTGCTACACAAGTCTTCATTCACGTCATTCTCTGATGACCTTATGGGGTACTTACTACTTTTAGCCCCTTGTACGGATGGGACAATTGAGATGAAAGACATTCAGTCAACGTGCCTCCCCACTGTGCTACCACTAAGCATCTGAAGTGGGTGTGGCTTGGGGAAATTTTAGGGAGTACCCAGACATGGCAACCAACTGTAAATTTACTTTGGGGGTTAATTAAATGTCAGAGTGTGGGAAGTGATCAGTTCAGCTAAAGCATGCTGCCCCAACCCCCTTCACACACAATCCAGAGGACAGTGGTGTCCGTTGTGGAATTGTTTACCAAGGATGTCCAGCAGTCAGTCAACAAACCTTTGCTGGCATCTTCATGTCTTAGCCCAGCCCAGCGCTGGGATGTTTGGACTGAGCCCTTGTTCACATTTTGTTTTTATTCTTATTTGTTTATTTCACTGAGCACTTCATTGGAACCCGGCCCCGGGCTGAGGGCTAGGAGACACAGAAGAAATAGATTATAGTTCCTGCCCTCAAGGGAGTCTAGTAAGAGAAACAGGAGGAGTCATTTTCTGTATGTTCAAAATATTCCACTATTAAAAACAACAAATAAAACTGACGATCATAAGTGATAAGAAAGAAATGTGCATGAAAGAGGACCATTCTGCCAGGTGTTCAGTGAAAGGATATGGGGAAATGCCCAGGATAACTGGATCTTAAAAGAGGATGTTTCATCTCCAGTGACTAGGGAACGGGAAGGGGGCAAGTTGGGAATGACTGCTGGTGGATTAGGGTTTTTTCCCGAGGAGGGGTTTGGTGGGCAATAATGGAATTAGATAGTAGTGATGGACTCAACATTGTGAATATACTAAAACTCAGTAACTTGTATATTTTGAAGTGTTTAAAATGGAGTATTTTATGTTATGTGAATTGTATCTTAAAAAAAAAAAAAAAGCCGTTTCAACCAGGAATCTTGCAGTTGCAAGTGACAGAACTAGCTTTCTAAAATGGATTTACTGGCTCATAAAAAGAGGTTTTTTTTTTTTTTTAAGTTCAACTACACAGTTTCAGGCATGGATGGATCAAGGTGCTCAAGTAATTTCTTCAGATTGGAGGGCTCCACCTCTGGGATCTGGTTTCTTTTGTATTGGCTTCATTCTCAAGCAGGCTGAGTGAAACTCAGTAGTTCCCTTCCTCCTCCTCCCTGCAAAATAAGTTCTCAGAAGTCTAGGCTTATAACTTACCAGTTTAACAAGCACAGAGGAAAGACTAGATCTTTTTTCTAATGGTCTCAGCGAGCATATCAAGAAAGACTCTCATTGGTCAGTTTGAATCACATGCCTATCCCTGAACCAATCACTATACAGCATGGGGAAGGAACTCTCTGATTGGCTGAGTCTGAGTCATGGATCCTATTAGAAAGCATCCTTCCTTGGGAAGGATATGAACTAAGAGTAGGGAGAGAATGGCCCCAAGGAAGAACAGGTCCTATTAATAGAAGGAGTAGATGCTGGGCAGACAAAAGCAGAATCCCTTTGCATGAGGATGGAGTTGCCTGATGGAGACATGTGGGAGGGTACACTTGGTAGATGGAAGGACATGAGCAGAGGCTTGGAGGTTTGCAAATACATAGTGTGGTCTGGATACAGTGGCTACATCATGATGTCTAGGAGTTCCATGGTACAATTCTGACTCCAATTCTGGTGTGTGTGTTTCTACACCACCTATTAACTCCATTCTGTCACTGTCTACCCAGAGATCTCATCAGATCCCACAGGTTGAGGGCTCAGTCCTACAAAACTGCCCCTCCCCTTCCGACAACAATTGCAAGTCCAGACTTCCCCTGTCTTCTGATCAACTTGCAGTAGAGTGGAGGTTCTGACGACTCCCTAGTCAGGTTTGATTAATTTGCTAGTGCAGCTCACGTGGCTGAGAGATACGTTTTATTTACTAGATTCCCATTTATTTGGAAAAGATTTAACTCAGAAACAGCCAGACAGAAGAGATGCATAGAGCAAGATATGGGGCAAGGGCACAGAGCTTCCAGGTCATCTCCAGAGCTAGCTAATCTCCCAACACCCCCAGATACTCACCAAACTGGAAACCCTCGAATCCTGTCCCTTTGCATTTCTGTAGTGGCTTGATTGGTTATATCATTGGCCTTTGGTGATTCAATGCAGTCTCCAGCCCCTCCCCCTCCCCAGGAGACTGAAGGGAGGGGTTGGCAGTTCCCCTCTCTTCACAAGGTTGGTTCCCCTGGCAACCGGCCTCCATCATTAGAAGACTTAGGGGCTTCCCAAAGGTCACCTCATTAACATAACAAAAGCTCTTTTCACTTAGGAAATTCTGAGGGTTTTAGGAGCCCTCTGCCAGTAACAGGCAGAAGACCAAATGCGTATTTCTTCTTATAAATCCCAATATCAGACCAGGTCTTGTATCTGGGGAGTATTATGGGCTGAAGGGGGGCTTCCCTGGTGGCTCAGAAGGTAAAGAATCTGCCGGCAATGCAGGAGACCTGGGTTTGATCCCTGGGCTGGGAAGATCCCCTGGAGAAGGGAATGGCAACCCACTCCAGTACTCTTGCCTGGGAAGTCCCACGGATAGAGGAGCCTGGCGGGCTACAGTCCACGGGGTCGCAAAGAGTCAGACACGACTGAGCGAGTAAGCACAGCACAAGCACCATGGCCTGAAGGGGTGAGGCGGAGGAACTGAGAGCAGGGGGTTTGGGATCTGGTCTGTAGACCTGCATCTTCCAAACTTTTGTTCCTCAGCCACACTGCCACAGCTTATTTCTTCCAGACTTACATGTTTCTCCATCACTTTTTCTTTGATGTGGACCACTTGCAAAGTTTTTACTGAATTTGTTTCAATAGTGCTGCTGTTTTATGTTTTGGTCTTTTGGTCACGAGGCATGTGGGATCCGGACCAGGGATCAAACCCTCACCGCCTGTACTGGGAGGCAAAATCGTAACCACTGGATTGCCAGGGAAGTCCCTCTCCGTCGCTTTTTACTTAAACTTTTTCTTCATACTGATTTACTTTTTTTATTTAAAGAACTTTAATTTTTAATATTTATTTATTCATTCATCTTAGTTTCAGCATGGGGGAGGGTCTAGTTCTGTGATCAGGGATCAAACCCGGGCTTCCTGCCTTGGGGTCATGGACTCTTAGCCACTGGACCACGAGGAAAGTCCCAAGAACTTTATTTTTGCAAGAAACACTGCCATCATCACAAACGGAGAGCCTGCCTTCCTTATCGTGATAGACATGAACTATATAAATGAGGACAATGGTACCCAAAATTAGCTGTGAAATTCTGGCTGGATACTATCGCGTTTAGAGGGCTAGTCGGATCAAGAGAAAGAGAACCGAAAAGGAATCACTTTCTCAGTTTGATGTTCTTTTACTCCACACCCATATGCCACTCTCATCTTAGGGACCCCAGGGGTTGTGTCTCTACCTGGGTTACCCCTGGGGTATGTGTCCCACAATTCTGGCTAATGGAAGCCAGGAGGCAGTTGTGAACAGGAAAAGGACACAGAAAAATAGCCCAGGTCATGGTGGGGAGAGTGTTTGAGAAGATGCTGTTTGCATAATTCCAGGTGAAGAGATGAGGGGCTAGGCACAGGCTGCTGCTGCTGCTAAGTCGCTTCAGTCGTGTCCGACTCTGTGCGACCCCATAGATGGCTGCCAGTGCCTAAATCTCAGCAGGGAAGGAGGAGGGAGTAATGCCTGAAGTGATGCTCACTCTTTAGATTTAGCAGTTGAGACTGGGACCTGGAAGGGGGAGGTGTGGGGAGGATGACGAAGAATTCAGCAGGGGATACACTGAGTCTGAGATGTGGATGCATCCGTGGAGAGATCATTCACTTGTTCAGAAAGTATTTCTTGAGCACCTACTATGTACCACGCTCTGTTCTAAGACCCTGGGGTAGAGCGGTGAACCAACCAACCCCAAATCTCTGTCCCAATGAAGTCTACCTTCTCGTGGAGGACATGAGAGACTTGATGAGAAATCAAGGCCTTACTATTACATACAGTATATCATCTGGAGAAGGAAACAGCAGCCTACACCACTACTCCTGCCTGGAAAATGCCGTGGACGAAGGAGCCTGCTAGGCTATAGTCCATGGAATCGCAAAGAGTCGCACACGACTGAGTAACTTCGCTTCACAGTGTATCATGGGCATTCCAGGCAGCTCAGTGGGAAAAAGAGTCCACCTGGAACGCAGGAGATGCAGAAGATGAGTTTCGATCCCTGGGTAAGGAGGATTCCCTGGAGGAGGGCATAGGAACCCACTCCAGGATTCTTGCCTGGAGAATCCCGTAGACAGAGGAGCCTGGCGGGCTACAATCCATTGGGTCGCAGAGAATCGGACAGGACTGAAGCGACTGAGCACGCATGCGCAGTATATCATAACAGATGTTACATTAGATAGTGCTCTGCACTAAAGGGGACATATCTAGGAGGGAGATGTGGAAATTGAGATACACCCACTAGCAATTGGCTATATGGGTCTGGAGCTCAGGAGGCTTATTTAGAAGACATCTTTCATTCATTCATTGAGCAAATGTTTCTTGAACACAGTCTCTGTGCCAGGCATTGTGCTGCGTGCTGGGCAACACAGTCCCTATCTCATGAAACTTGTCTGGATTTAGGGAAGGCTGTGATTGGCTATAATCTGTATGGACACAGATAAGAGTCCCCATGGGGTGTGTGTGTGTGTGTAAAGAACCCCCAACATTTCAGGGAGGGCAGAGAAGACCTGGGAAAGGAGCCTGACCAGAAGCAAACAGCCTGTAGCAAAAACACCCAGAAGGGCGGAGCTTTAAGAACAAGAGGGAAGCTGGTACCACAGGAAGCTAGGGATTGAAACAGGCCTGGGCCTGGCATCCAGTGTCCATGAAAGCAAGCTCCTGGCAGAAGTGCAGGCGGCTCCCGCACAGAGAGGAGGGTGGAGGACGGGGTGTGCTGGGAGGAAGTGGAGATGGAGGCAGAAGAGAGTTTTCGGGAACTGTGGCTAAGAGGGAAGGAAAGAGAAAGAGAGGGAAGGAGAAGTCGGAGGTCAGTGGAGGGAAGCTTTAGTCTGCAGATGGAAGGGACCAGAACGCGTTGATAGGAAGAAGTCCACTCAGGGATGGAAGTGAAAACGTAGGGAAGTGATGGGGTCTGGGGGACCAGAGGGAGTAGCGGGAGCCCTAGAGAGAAAGAAAGACTCCGTGTCAGGAAAGGCTGCAGAAGCTGAGGGGCTCAGGGCAAAATGAAAATGCAGGCCTTCTTGTTCAAAAAGTACTAAGCATTCAAGATGGTGACTCTCAGTACTGGATGGGGAAGGGGCAAGAGGCTCGTTTCGGCTAAGCTGAGACCTCAGGCCACCTGATAGACACACTGGTTGGGGGTGGAGGGGACGGTCACCGTCACACTCTTCACCAAGATCCCATGAGGTGAGCAACTGACCTCCACCTTCCCTTATGCCTGCGTCCAGCTCTCTCCAGTGAATACTGGATGTGGGTGGGAAGGGCGAGGCTGAGTGGTTTCCAGAGGGCCAAGGGGTACAGGAGCATGTGGCTAAGACCCTCTCTCAGGGCAGCAGACAGATGGCGGGAGGTGTGAGCAGAGTCTCCACGCCTCGGCACATGCTCCACTGTCCCATGGGACTTCCTTTACACAGCTCAGGTTCAAAGATAAAATGATTAGGACTTTCAGCAAGAGGACCTCAGAGCATCAAGGACCCTGGTGGCTTGTCCTTGAGGTTCAGCCCTGCACCATGTCCACTTTAGCAAGAGATAATGGATGCTGATGAAGGTAAGGAGCGGGCAGAGATACAGCAGAACCTTCTGGAAGCAGGGATTGGGTGGCAAAAATGAGGGAGGGGATGGTGATGCAGGAAGGGCTTGAGGAAAAGAAGGCTGGGATGTGTCCAGATGCAGGAGAAGTATCTGTGGATTTGTTTCCTACTGCTGCAGTAATCAATGCTGCAAATCGAGTGGCCTGAGATACAAAAATGTGTTACCTTCTAGTGCTGGAGGTCAGAGGTCTGAACATGGTCTCACTGAGCTGAAAATCAAGATGTCAGCAGGGCTGTGTGCCTTCTGGAGACACAAAAGGAGAGTCTGCTCCTAGACTTTCTAACCTCTAGCAATTTCCTGCCTTCCTTAGCTCCCGGCTCCTTCTTCCACCTGCAAAGCCAGCAGGGTAGCATTTTCAAGTCTCTCTCTGACTCTAACTCTCCTACATCCCTCTTTGACTTATAGACTCTGATTCTATCAGCCCATCGACATAATCAGGATAATCTCCCATCTCAAGGTCAGTTAATTAGCAATCGTCATCCCATCTGCAACTTTGATTCTCCCTTGCAGTGTAACACGTCCACAGTTTCCAGAGATTAGGATGTGAACGTCTTTAGGGGTCCATTACTCTACTGACTACAGTCTTTAAAGCTGCTTTGTGATTACAAAAGAAAAACTACATGGTATAAACAAAAGCATGTTTATGGTTTGTTTCAGAATCCAGAGGTCAATTTGATCACTTGGTGATATCATCAAAGATCCAGGCCCTTTTTTTTTCCCTCTCACTCTGCCACATTCAGAACACTATCTTTCTTCTCCAAGCTTGTCCCCTCGTGATCACAAGATGGCTGCCAAACCACCAGACATCACATCCAAAGCAGAACAGAAGGTGGCAAAGGGGCCTTTCTTAACCCTGTCCTCTTTGATTAGAAAGGAGAACTATGAGCTTTCTCCTCAGTTCCATGGCAGAGAGGAAGGAAAGACAGACCAGATATGTTGACCAACTCAAGCTGAATTCACTAGCTGAAATCAGAAAATGCCAATCCCAGATAGGGTGGGGTGTCAGTGTATCGGGGTCAGGGATCTGGGTGGCCAGAGTCAGAGATTGGTCTCTGGGCTGGGGTCAAAGGTAATTCTGTGGCCAAGGCTAGGGATCAGCATGTGGCTGGGGTCGATGTGCAGCCAGGATCGCAAATAGGTCCACAGCTGGGTCAGGAATCAGTCTACAGCTTGAGTCAGATGTCACTTTGTGGTTGGAGTCAAGTTTCAAACTAGAAGTTTGTTTTGTGTTTCTCTCTCTCTGTATCTTGGTCTCTCTTGTTTTGCCCTCCTTCTCTGGGAAGACCTGTCATATAATAAATATGACTATATGATGAGAAATGCATGATATAAACCTGTGCAAATGTACAAACTCTGACTCTGCATGCGGAATGGCTTGTAGAAGTGATGTGGACACGTACAAATACAGTCCGTGCGGTCATTCCTTCAGGACAATTTTTGTCTCGGATTTCTATTGGTCCAGTCAGTCCATTAAATTTAGAATGTTGTTATTTCCTTTAATTATGTTTTATGCCCTCACCTGGGCTTCCCTTGTGGCTCAGCTGGTAAAGAATCTGCTTGCAATACAGAAGACATAGATTCTATTCCTGGGTTGGGAAAATTCCCTGGAGAAGGGAATGGCTACCCACTCTAGTATTCTGGCCTGGAGGATTCCATGGACTGTATAGTCCACGGGGTCACAAAGAGTCGGACACGACTGAACGACTTTCACTTTTACTCTATGACACCCACAGACCCATTCAGTATAATAACAATAATGCTAGGAAACATTCCGAAAGCATTAACCGTGTGCAGGCACCTCTTTAAGCCCTATATGTATTAACACATTTAACTCTAACATCCATGCTGCTGCTAAGTCGCTTCAGTCGTGTCCGACTCTGTGCGACCCCATAAACGGCAGCCCACCAGGCTCCCCCATCCCTGGGATTCTCCAGGCAAGAACACTGGAGTGGGTTGCCATTTCCTTCTCCAGTGCATGAAAGTGAAAAGTGAAAGTGAAGTCGCTCAGTCGTGTCTGACTCTTAGCGACCCCATGGACTGCAGCCTACCAGGCTCCTCCGTCCATGTGATTTTCCAGGCAAGAGTACAGGGGTGGGGTGTCATTGCCTTCTCCGCTAACACCCATGAGATCAGTACTATTATTATTCCCATTTTACAGAGGAGGAAGGAAGCACAGATGGCACGATTGGCTCTGAGCCACACTGCTGATCCTTGGAGCACGCTGAGTTCCTAACGTAAGTCAAGCCCTTTACCAGGTGCTGGAGGAGATGGAGGAGAAAGGCAGGGATGAAAGAGAGGTGAGGCTGGGAGGGTGGAGATACCCCAGGTCTAGTTTTCTGGGTGTGGCACCTCCCTGGGCACTGATGCAGGCGCAGGGCAAGAGTGAGCCACGAGGGGGCAGCAAGAACCAAGGAGCTGGTCTCCAGCCCATCTGCTCTCCCCAGCCTCCTGTCCTCAGCTCCTTAATAAAGCTGGAAAAGGGTGGGATTTTATGGAAGATCTGGCGCTGTTCTACTGCTGTCAGGAAGCTTAGGCAAGTTAATCACAAGAGCAGCTGGGCATCGCCTGGCTTTCACCCATCAAGACATGCACTCCTCACCCCACCACTATGGGCTGCCCCGGGACTTCTCTTATCCATCTTTGCTGGGGAGGAAACTGAGGCCCAGAGGGGTCAATACTTTGTCCACAGTCACACAGCTCCGAATTGGCAAAGGTCGGTTCCAAACTGAGGCAGGATGAGTGCAGAGCCCTTGCTTCTCTGAGTCTCAGCGTTCTCACCTGTAAAAGGGGTAGAAGAATCTAGACAGACGGCAGACAAGAGTGGTTAGCAATCGGGGTACATCATGGAAAAGTCTCCCACAGAGGTCTCCGGCTGCTGTGAGGATCCAGTGAGATCACGCCTCTCTTGCAGCGGGGACTCAGAAACTTCTTCTAGCTGTTTGTGTGGGTGTGTGCGTGTTTAATTAATAACTTTCGTGGGAAAGTAATGTCAGAAAGATTATTCAACAGGATGTTAACAGAGATACACCTTTAAAAACAAACATACATTTGGGGACCGCCCACGTGGTGCCAGGTGCCTGGGCGGGGGATGGGATTTCCGGTGGTTTTCACTTTCCTATTTATACCTTTAGGTTTTCTCTGAATCAGAGAAGGCCAGCACGTGCCAATTTAGTAATCAGAAAAAAATTGGTAAGTAGGGGTTTTGTTTATTTTTTTTTTAATAAAAAAAACTAAAGTGGAAACAGTCCCCACCTTGCCATCCCCACCCCCCTGGGAAAATCTTTGCAAAATCGAGGCTGGGGGTATGCAGAGTTGGGTTGGAGAGACCCTGAATTCAGTGTCTCTGGAGGTCTCTCCAGGTTTTGAGAACCTCCTAAGGGGCGCGCCCAGCCCTCTTTGGTGCTGCTACTGTGGGCCCTCTCTCTTGCTCTCCACACCTCTGGTCCAGACTTGAGGGGAATGGTGGGAAACTCACGCTGCTAGCATCTTGCTCTGCCCACACCGGCTGCCAACTTCTTACTTGGCCAGGGCAGTCTCACTCTGGTCCCACCAGATCCATTAGACCTCGCCCCTCCATAGCTCTGGGGCTAACATTTGAGGCAGTCTGACCCATTGCTCTCCTTTCATCTCTCCGGACCAATACCCTTTCTCCTCCACGCTGAGGCAATTGATAAAGTTGTACCTTGGGGTCTAATAATCTAGCCCTGTACTGTCCCTACTGTAATCACTAGCCACCTGTGACTATTTAAATATTAATTCAATAAAATTAAAAAAATCAGTTCCTCAGCCACACTAACCATATGTCAAGTGTATAACAGCCATAGGTGGCTAGTGCTATGGTATTGGACAAAGTGAAAGATTTCCATCATAGCAAAAATCTCTGTTGGATAGCCTTATTCTAGACACTCATTCTGTGGCAGGAAGGCGGACCCCTTCCAGGGCCCGAAACTGGGCTCTTGTCTAACACTCAGAAATGAATTGTCCGAGGAGACACATGTGCTGACAAAGCAAGAGATTTTATCAGGAAAGGGCACCCGGGTGGAGAGCAGTAGGGTAAGGGAACCCAGGAGAAGAGCTCTGCCGCGTGGCTCGCAGTCTCGGGTTTTATGGTGATGGGATTAGTTTCCGGGTGGTCTTTGGCCAATCATTTTAATTCAGAGTCTTTCCTGGTGGCGCACGCATCGCTCAGCCAAGATGGATGCTGGCGAGAGGGATTCTGGGAAGTGGACGGACACGCGGTGTCTGCTTTAGACCTTTCCCGACCTCTTCTGGTTGGTGGTGGCTTATTAGCTCCTTATCAGGATCTCCTGTCATAAAACAACTCATGCAAATGGTTACTATGGTGCCTGGCCAGGGTGGGCGGTTTCAATCAGTGTGCTTCCCCTAACAATTTGTCTTGTTATAAATCCCTTCCTGATGTAACATGGAGTAGGACTCTATGGGGTCATCTGGGGACAGACCCCTCCCCCATATCCTCTGCTGTAGCTTCTCTCTAAAGTCCCTAGATAACACTTCCTCAGCTGATTTATGGATGCTAAAACCACTACCAAATGGAAGAAATTAACTGCTTGATACAGATGAGCCCCAGACTTACGAGCGCCAAAAAATTGATAACCTCACCATCAACCAATCAGAGAACAGTGCATGAGCTGATCACACACCCTGTGACTCCCCACTCCCTCACCTGCCCTTTAAAAATCCTTTGCTGAACCCCTTTGGAGTTTGGAGAGTTCAGGGTTTTCTGAGCATAAGCCACCCGCTCTCCTTGCACGGCCCAGCAATATACATTTCTCTGCTCCAAACTCCAAAGTTTTGGTTTGTTTGGTTTCTCTGTGCATTGCACGCATGAACTTGAGTTTGGTACTCTAAGATTGTTCCTTGAACCAATATCCTCTCTTTTCTGATTCTCTCTCTAAAAAACATAAAGTAAAAATTGTGATCCACGATCATAATTTGAGAAATTTGTTTTTGTTTTAACAATTCTTCTTCAGGAGTAATCACTCAATCAATATTTCAGCGAAAGAGTGAATCACCAGGCCTGGTGTGAGGAAGTCCTGACCACAAAGTAAATTTGGAGAGACAGCAGTGAGCAACAGCTGGAAGCGAGGCCGAGATCGAATGTGGGTTGCGGTGGTGAGAGTGCTGAATCCTAACCACTAGACCACCAGGGTCTAGCTCTTATCTGCCTTGAAAAAAAATTTTGACAAGGAGACAGAAAGTAGAGAGCAAAGTAAAGCGTTTATTAGAAAAGCAGAGTAACATGCCAACATACGAACCTAGAGAAAGTCATGCTTCGGGGACTTTCAGAGTGGAACTGGAACAAGCCACTCCAGCATTCTTGCCTGGAGAATCCCCACAGACAGAGGAGCCTGGTGGGCTACAGTCCATGGGGTCACAAAGAGTTGGATGGGACTGAGTGACTAAGCGTAACGCAGAATGGCAGGTGCCATTTTGTGCGTGGGCAGTTGAGGTCTCCCTGACACCAAGGATGAGGAATTTGTGACTTCTTGATCTTTTTACCCAAGCAGGGCTTAATTCCTCTCTGCCCCTGCCATTACTGTTATCTTCAAGTGTTCCCAGGAGGCAAAGTCCAGCTATTTACCCTGTTCCTGTTGTTATTTCTATCTGAAGTGTAAGCAGGAGGCTGGCTGTAAATGTCTAACCCAGAGCCCATCTATTCCTGGCTTCAAGAAATGCGAACAGGAGGCTAGTTGTAAGTGTCTGGCTTGAAGTCCATCTGTCTCCTGCCTCTGAAGGAGTAGGCAGAAGCTAGAGCATGAGGGTGGAGGGCAGGGATGGTCTTCTGTGTCAGGATCAGCCAATAGCAGCGGGGGTTACTGGGGGCTTCCCATGAAGGTTTGGAGTGTCTACTGGAAAAAAAAAAGGCACAACCTGAATGTTGAGAATTAATTTTCATTTGGGGACATTACCGAGAACTATGTAACCACAGATAGCTCTATCTAGCCTCTCAGATAGCTCTGAGGCTCTGTTCCAAAGAGGTAAGAGAGGAGCCAGGATATACAGGCGTTTTTGCTGAGGGGAAAAAAAAGCGTAGTCGAACATCAAAAGATTACTTCTAATTACAAAAACAGACATCTCAAACTAATGATCTTAGTGTTTATGTATGGGAAGAAGCAAGAGTCTGGGCTTACTGAAATTACTCCTTTGATGTACATCTTAACTATTTAGGGCCAATATCCTGTTTTTCTTCATCCTGAAAACCTGAAAGTGGAGAATTATGTTTTATTTGGGGACATTACTGAGAACTAAGTAGCCAGAGACACAGCCTCTCAGATAGCTCTGAGGCTCTGTTCCAAAGAGGTAAGGGAGGAGCCAGGATATACAGGTGTTTTTGCTGAGGGGGGAAAAAAGTGTAGTCGAACATCAAAAGATTACTTCTAATTACAAAAACAGAATCTCAAACTAATGATTTTAGTGTTTTTCTCTGTATGGGAAGAAGCAAGAGTCTGGGCTTACTGAAATTACTCCTTTGATGTATATCTTATCTAGGGCCGATATCCTGTTTTTCGCCATCCTAAATTCCCTCGGGGCTCGGGGCTCCCTGGCATGGGGGAGGTGGGCAACTGAGAGAGCGTAACAGGCAGGAAGGCCAGAGGTCTCCAAATGGAGGAAATAGGGTGCAAATGTCTCTTAAAATTCTGTGTTGCTATGACGACACCTGGTTCCACCTGAACTTCAGTTCAGTTCAGTCGCTCAGTTGTGTCTGACTCTTTGTGACCCCATGAATCGCAGCACGCCAGGCCTCCCTGTCCACCTGAACTTAACTTTTCTCAAACCTTGAGCTAACCAATGCGTTTTTCTTATGGAAATGTTTTTCTTAAGCTATGTTAATGAAACTATGTATTTGCTTTGGAATTTGCCTTTCTTCAAAATGGTTCCCCCTAAGACCAACTTTCAGAGAAGGCAATGGCACCCCACTCCAGTACTCTTGCCTGGAAAATCCCACGGGTGGAGGAGCCTGGTGGGCTGCAGTCCATGGGGTCGCGAAGAGTCGGACACAACTGAAGCGACCTAGCAGCAGCAGCAGCAAAACCAACTTTTGGCTGATAATAGCTCAACAAACCAGTATTCATATAAATTGTTTTATGGCTGGGAGATGTCACACCTCGTGCCATCCTATCTCAGAATTGCATACTGTGGGAGAGGGGCCTGGTGAAACTCTGTTAGCCTTGAGGCATTTCTCTTACGTGATTAATAACTTTCTAACAGACATAAACTCCGGGAGTTGGTGATGGATAGGGAGGCCTGGCGTGCTGCAGTCCGTGGGGTCACAAAGAGTTGGACACGACTGAGCGACTGAACTGATGAAACTGACATAAAACAGCTTGCTAAAACTAGCGGGGGGCAGGGCACTCTCCGTTCCCCTTCTGATGTCTGTGTCAGAAGCTTTCTCTGTCCCTTTTTATATTTTAATAAAACTCTGCTATATAAAAGCTCTTGAGTGATCAAGCCTGGCCCCGGGTCCCAAAGTTAAATCTTTGGAGATCACAAATCCGACACTGTTCACCATAAACTGTCAGCTTCAGTCACTGATGGCTTGATGGTGGGCAGCATTTGTTATTTAGTAGACTGGCAGGTGGGCTTCCCTGGTGGCTCTGACGGTAAAGAATCTGCCTGCAATTCGAGAGACCTGGGTTCCATCCCTGGGTTGGGAAGATTCCCCTGGAGGAGGGTATGGCAACCCACTCCTGTACTCTTGCCTGGAGAATCCCCATGGAAAGAGGAGCCTAGTGGGCTACAGTCTATGGGGTTGCAAAGAGTTGGACCCGACTGAGCGACTAAGCACAGCACAGGTACCATTTTGTGTTGACTGAAATGGCAACATTTCTTTTTTAGTCCATGAGAGGAAGCCCAGAGCAGTGGCTGGGGCTGAGAATTCTAGATTTCTTAAGGCAGGCGATAGGGTCAACATGGGCTCTCACTGATAAGATGGCTCGTGATGTCGGCTTCCCAAACAAAGAATAAATCACAGTGATCCTTGAGACTGACCAAATTGCCCAAATGGCATCCTGTTAACTCACTGGTGCCTATCTTCTCAAAGCTGCGAGACCACCAGATTCCAGACCTCCGGCTACGTGACCATCCCTGGTAGGTTGTTAAAATAGGAAACAGGAGTCCTAAATGGCAGTGGCTAAAAGACAAGGAAGGGAAAGGCCCGCAAAAACAGAACAAAGGAGGGTCAAAGGAAGGTCTGAGGACCGGAGTGAGGACCTCAGGTAGAACAAACAGCACTCCTGGCTAGCCCAACTTACACAGGGCAGGCCCAGGGGGAGGAAAAAACATATAAAAAGAGGAGCCAAAGGGCCGGGGCTCTCTCTTCTCTTCGCGTCTTTGGGTCGGCATTCCCTCACGCCTCCTCGAGGATGTATTTTCCTGCTATTTTCTAAATAAAACTGAGCTGTAACACTGATCTGTCTAAGAGCTGTAACACGGTCTGTGCAAGAGCTGTGATGCGCCTAGGGCTTTAATGTCTGTCACTTCAAATTTTTGTTGAGATGAGACAGAACCGAGGAGATTACACTCGCCTGATAATCCCTTCAGAGAATTTTTCATTGGTGGGGTATAAGCAGGACTCCATCAGAAAGGGAGAACGCTGGTTCTCCCTAAGAGCCCGCCACCCTCTCTTCCCTCTAATAAATTTCCTCTTCTTGCCTGACTGCCCAGCTTGCTCTCTGTTTCTCTGCCCTCACCTTATAGCAAGTTGTACCTTTTTTCTCTTGTCATCTGTGCCCCCCCACCAGGCTGGAGTAAACCCAGGAGATGATGAAGATGGTGATAATGTAGATGATCTTTAGGATGACCTTCCAATGCAGATTTTGTTATCCTTCCTATTTTACAAATTAAACACACACACACACACACAAAACGAAGACACAGGCAGATAAAGGAGACAGAGCAGTCATAGAGTCTGGGCCTTAACAAGACCCTAGGGATCCCTGCCTAATTTGAAGACTAGTGCCTGGGAGGTCAAGACCAGATTTTAAGGGAATTTTAAAAAATCTTTTGCAAAGAAATTCCCAAGAAAGATCCTGGCGGCCAGCCATTCCTCTGTGCTATAATTTTATTTATTTATTTATTTCTGGCTGTGCTGGGTCTTCGCTGCTTTTCAGGTTTTTCTCTCGCTGTGCTGAGCGAGGGCCACTCTCTCGTTGGGGCGCGCAGGCTTCTCATTGCAGTGGCTTTTCTTGTTGCAGAGCGCGGGCTCTAGGCGTGCAGGCTTCAGTAGTTGTGACTCCCGGACTCTCGGGCCTGTGCTCAATAGTCGCGGCACACAGGCTTTGTTACTCCCCTTCACGTGGGATCTTTCCGAATCAGACACGAACTCGTGTCTCCCGCATCGGCAGGGGGATTCTTTACCACTGAGCCACCGAGGAAGGTCCCCACCCTTGTGCTAATGAACACGTTTCTGGTGGGAATCACTTTACTTCTGAGTGAGAGTTGTCAGCAACGAAGATTTAAACCACCCCGGCTGCTGTTCTCAGGAGGAACCTTCGTGCTCCGCTTACGCAAGGTGGGAGGGAGTCCTATTGGAGGAACACCTCCAGTGCCTCCACTTCCGCTCCTGGACTCCTGCTTGTGGATGGATTTCATTTGGGGACTGGGGAGACAGAAGAGAGATGTGTCTCCTGGACCATATTTCTCAGTGGGTGGGGCTAGTGTGCATTTAAGCCAAATACAAATTCCTTACTCTAGTCCTGGCTGACCTTATGTCTCACAACTGTTCCTGGCTCACTGCTATAGCTGATCTTTCTATATGTGAACATGCCAAATTCCCTGTGCCTTGGGGCCTTTGCCCTTCGTCTGTTCTCTGCCTAGAATACTCTTCCTCCAGACCATCCTGGTTCTCCTAGTCAAGGAGGGCTCAGTTAAAATGTCACCTCCATAAAGACCTCTGCTAACCCCCTACCCCCCATCTCAGACTCCTATTTTCTTCATAGCACCTTTCAGGGTTTGTGGGTTTTTTTCCTTTTGTGTATTTATATTAATGTTGGTCGTTTAGTCGTGTCTTTTTGCTCCTCTGTCCATGGAATTCTCTAAGGCTTCCCTCGTGGCTCAGACAGTAAAAAAAATCTGCCCACATAGCAGGAGACCTAGGTTTGATCCCTGTTGGGAAGATCCCCTGGAGAAGGGTATGGCAACCCACTCCAGTATTCTTGCCTAGGGAATTCCATGGACAGAGGAGCCTGGCCGACTACAGTCCGTAGCGTTGCAGAGTCGGACACAACTGAGCGACTAACACTTTTACTTTCCATCTCCATGGAGATGGAAAGTAAAAGGCAAGAATACTGGAGTGGGTAGCCATTCCCTTCTCTGGGGGATCTTCCCGGCTATTTTTAAAAATTTGGCTGCACTGGGTCTTAGTTGCTGTATGTGGGATCTTCGATCTTTGTTGCAGCATGCAGAATCTTTAATTGTGGTATATGGCATCTAGTTCCCCAAGCAGGGATTGAACCTGCATTTGGAGCCCAGAGTCTTAAACGCTGGACCACCAGGGAAGTCCCTCCTTCTTTCTTTTTAATATCTGTCTCTCCCGCTGAACTGTAAGATCCAGGAGGGAAGGGACTTTTGTTTCCTCACATCCAGCATGCTGCCTAGCACATAGCAGGTTCTCAGGAAACATTGGTGGGATGTGTGGCTTTCTTGCTCTCTCTGCTTCTTCCTTCCCTGGGGGGTGGGGAAGCCAGAACAGTGGCCTCCCACCAGCTTCCCTGAACTTGGGAGGGTAGATTTAAATCCGGATAAGAGATTGGACCTCTCAGGTGGTCCACTGGTTAAGCCTTCACACTTCCACTGCTGGGGGTGTGGGTTTGATCCCTGGTCGGGGAACTAAGATCACATTATGTGCTCAAGGCAAGAAAAAATAGATGGGAAGTGTCTCTGTGTAGTTCTCCATTCTAGTTTCCCAAAGCCCAGAGGATTCTGTAATTTGTGCCTCAGCTGACAAGTTGGGTCTCACAACATCCTAGGGAGAGAACGAATCAGTCTCAATTCTGTTGGATTTACAACCCAACGAACTCTCCAGCACTCACCTGAGTGTTTTTTCTTTGTTGGATGCTTAGTTTTAAAACTCGATTTTCTAAGATGACTCACAGGCTAAATGGATCAGAGCTGACATTCGAGATGGTGCCATGCTATTCATGAGACAGTACATCATGATGGTTGGGAACCCTGCAGTCAGATCTGGATTCAAATCCTAGTTCCCAGGCTTTCCAGCTGTGTGACCCTAAGCTAAACTTCAACCTCTCTGGGCCAGCTGCCTTATCTGTAAAATTGGAATAATAACCTGCTTTCTAGAGCTGTGATATAGTCAGTGGATGGCACTTAGCATATTGCTTGGTCCTAAATAGTTACTTTTATTTTAAATTGTTACTTTTTATTACAAAGCTCCCTTGAAGACAACAGGTGCAGAGGACTAGTTTGGGTTCCGTTGCTTGCTGCAGCTCGCCGCATGGGCAAGTCTCTTTTCAAGTCTCGCTGCATGGGCTCCTTCTAGAGCCGTTTCTCCATCAGCAACCTGTGTGGAGGGTGGTGATTCAGGCAGCTAAAGGGATAGATTCGGGTTCAGCACAAAGGAGACAGTTCTCACAAACATCAGGCTGCATGTGAGGTAATGAGTTCCCCATCACCTCTATAGTGTATTACGGAGAATGCCAGAGCAGAAGGAACGTCAAAAAGCCCCTCATTTTGCAAGCGTGGCAGTCAGGGCGGCAACTCAGAAATATAGAATGATTGCAGACAAAGGAGCTTAATTAAGATCCCCTGCCTGCATGTCTGAGGCCCACACCATACACCGACCACCCAGATGTCAAGCACGGATCACCTACAAAGGGCCTGGGCGATGGAGACCCTGCCTGGGTTCAGCTTCAGTCTGCCACTGGCTGAGTGACCTTGGCAAAGTAGCAGCTGCCGGTACAGCCCTGCCCACATCTCCTCCCTGTGCCCCCTACTTTCAACCTGAGGACTTTCCTGGAGCAGCTGGAAGTGCTGGGGAGTTAATGCCCCTGGACACAGCCCTCAACCAAGGACAGATGGGAATGTGTGGATGAACAGCCCAGCTCCCCACCTCGAGGCATGTGGTGTGCCTGGCTTTCTGAAGCTCCCAGCGGCTGAAGCAGCTGTTGCCTGCGCTGGCACTCTGTGTGATAACACCTCAATTGCTTCCTGCCCTTCCCCGCTCCCTTCCCCATTCTCCAAGCAGGACTTCCTGGGATCACCTCCTATTTCAATGAACTTCACTTGAATTCCGGTCTTGGGGAAACCCAAGAAGAGACAGCAAGTTACTTAACCTCTTGGGCTGGTCTCCGTTCCTCTGGATGGGAAGATTCTGTGAGTTAATAGAGATAAAACAGTCGCCAAGGATGCTTGGCAGGATGTTTGTTTAATAAATGGTGGCGGGGGAGGGGAAAGAGATAAAGAACCTTTATTTATACAAAACTCCATCTCTTCCCATTCCACCCTCCTCAGCAAACACAAACACCCAGTGATGAAATAATTTTTGAGATGCACACAAACAAGCATTCTTCAACCTGAGGTGGGAGTTGATGATGTGTGGGTGATGTGCCTGGTGTCAGCGTCTTGGTCGCCCCAGCTCACTGGATCAGGGGGCCTGAGCCACACCTTCTGAAGCAGTGATGCCAGCAATGGCATCCCTGGGGGCACACGCCTGCCCCAAGGTTGCCAGGCATGCCTCTTCTCTGGGGATCCAATGCTTAACAGGAATCCCAGCCTTGCGTGGGAAGCTGGCCACAAGCTGTCACGTCTCAGAAATCACAATTTATCATGTCCTTGGTTAACTCCACTTAATTAATCACCCCCCTGCAGCTCAGACCTTGCCCCCAGCGTCAACTTCTGTTGAATGAATAGACATCTCTGGGCAGATTACCACCCTTCCTGGACCTCAATTTCCCAAGGCCTCCCAAGTCAATTCCCCAGTTGGCTTGGTGAGTTTCTAGGCTCAGCATCCAATCTAGAGAGATGGTGGTAGCTACTCCGGAGTCTGGGCAAGAACTGGGTCAGAGTGACAGAATATGCCTTGAGTATGCCAGGGACAGTCTGCTGGCACATCTGTGAACCAGTGAAGTGGCCAAGGTGCACAAGCCAAGGTGCCCAGGGCATCTCCAGATGACTGCAGGTGCCTCTGTGGGCACAGCTGCCTGGAGCCCCCACTCCCGTGGGAGGTGGTGAGCCGGGGCCAGCAAAGGGAGCTGGGGGCGTCCAGTCCCTGTAGACCTGGCGTCTGAGAACTTCACTCCAGAGTTCCCAGAGTCTTCTGGAACTCTGCCAGCCTGGCGGCCTTCCAGGGGCAGGCATTTCACAGGCCTGATTAAGGCCCCATCTCCTCTGTAGACTTCAGCAAGGAGCGGGCACGCACCTAGGAAGCGTCCATGCACGTGGGGCCTGGGGAGGGCACGGCAGTCACTGCAGGAGCCTGGCCTGAGCTCTGGGCATGGCTGGGGGCATTGAACAGAGGGCACTTACCCTCCTCTGAGACACCTAAGGGTGCTAGGGAGGCCGCAGAGAGGCTGGCTGCCAGTGGAGTCCCCTGGGGCAGGGAGTCTGGGGCTTTCAGCGGACTCAGCAGAGGCGAGGACCTGTCCCCACAGCAGCAGCCGCAGCAGGGGCTGACCACAATTTGCGCCTTGCCAGCTTCCTCCTGGCCGTGGCACTGCTTCAGGTGGCCACATAGGTGGCAGGTGAGGGCTGAGTAGATGATGCCGTTGCCCAGGTCGTCCCTGAGAGGGTCTGTGACCGGCACGGGGGCGAAGAGGGGTTTCTGTCCATCGTCTCCCTTGACTGCTGGCTCCAACTCAGGCCACTCTGAGTCCTGAGGACTGTGAGGGGGGTCCATGTCCAGGCCGAAAGTGAACAGGGGAACGGGAGTGGGGGAAGGGGTCCTGGGGCAGCCAGAAGCAAGGCTCTGGAAGGGTTTGTAGCCCCCTTCCCCGCTGCTGGGGTCAACCCCAGAAGTCGCAGGGCAGCTGTCACTGCTGGCAAGCAAGCTGGAGAAGGCCTTGTAGCCGGCCTCTTCAGAGGGCCCGAAGCCAGCCGGCCCGCTGTCCTGGGTGCCACCCTCCTTCACCGCCTGCACAAATTCCCGGTAGCCGCTGCTAGGGGCCGAGGCGGGGCCGGGGGCCGCCCTGTGCTGGAGCACCCTCTGACGCAGAATCTGTTCCCAGGTCTCTGGTTCCGGCTTGGGGGTGGTGGGGATGTTGGGGTCCACTTCCCCCAGGCATTCGGCCAGCTGTGGGTCTGAGTCAAGCTCTCCAGGGCCCGAGGACTGGCTCAGGAAGGTGCTGAAGCTGCGGTAAGCAGGGTTGTCTGAGATGATGGTGGGCATCTCTGGGAGAGGCAGGCCGGCTGGGTTCTGGGTTGGAGTGGCCGGAGGACTTGACTCTGGGCTCAGAGGCTGTTCCTTGTCCTCAGATGATGCCTCCTGGGGCTCCACCCTTGGGAATTCGGCCCAGGGCCTCTGAGCATTTGCATTTTCTAAAGGGGGAAGAAGGCAGGACTCCACACCTTGTGGACTAAAGCCCCCAGTGTCATCTCTGAGAAGGTGCAGGAACAGGCTCTCTGTCAGCCGGGCCGCAATGTCCTCTCTGCCCTCCTGGAAGAGGCCCCCGCTGTTCTCAGGTGATGGGCAGAAGCTCCCTTTATCTTCCTCCACTTCCTCTTCTTCCTTCTCCACTTGGGCCTCAAACAGCTCCACGCACCGCACCACGCTGATGCTCTCAGGCCGGAGGATCGTCTTGCTGACCTCCACGGGGCACCATGCTACTTTCCCAGAACCCTGGGAAGGCCCATTTCTAGCAGCCTTAGAGAAGTCGTCATCCCTCTCCATGCCATGCTCCAGTAAACAGGGCAGGAGCTTGGCAAGACAAGTCTTCCAGTGTCTACAAAAACAAAGTTTAATCAGAGTTCACTTTCTCCTCTTGAAAAACTCCTATTCACCCTTCAAAGCCCAGCTCAAAATCACCCTGAACTGGTGTTGAGACAGGCTGGGACCTGGGACCCTTTGCTGCACTGCTGCAATGCTTGCACTGGAACAAACCTCTCCTTGAGCAACAAAATAGTAAGAAACTATATGGAAGTAAAAATAACTGTGTGCATGCTGCAGTTGGGGCAAACAATGGACAAACGATACAAAAAGACCCCAAACCTCAACTGCCACTTTTGAAGAGCTGGGAGCAAAAGCAGTGTCAGGAATAAAAGCAGGGTTCTGTGCATGCCCCCTGCACACCACACCACCAGAGAATCAGGCAAAACACCTATGCCATCTTTCCAGCCCAAGCCCTGGACACACCCCTGCCCTCACCCTGTATAATGAACCAATTCGCCCCTCCCTGGTAGTCAGCAAGGGAGTCTGTTACTTGTTCTCCACCCCTGCTCCCCACTGCAGCAGGGGCTCTAATAAGGCCTTGCCAGGATTTCTTATCTGACCTCCAATCAACTCCCCACGTGGTGATAGTGGTAAAGAACCCTCTTGCCAGTGCAGGAGACATCAGAGATGTGGGCTTGATCCCTGTGTCTGGAAGATCCCCTGGAGGGGGGCGTGGCAACCCACTCCAGTATTCTTGCTTGGAGAACCCCTTGGACAGAGGAGCCTGGTGGGCTACAGTTTAGTCCACAGGGTCGCAAAGAGTCGGACACAACTGCAGCAACTTAGCGAGCGTGCACGCACGGCTGCCTTGCTTGTTACCACCATCAGCCTTGCTCAGGACAGACTGGGCATCCCAAAGGGGTTCACTGACCACCCCCCAACCAATGAAACTCAGGGGGCTCAGTTGGCAGTTGACCTACTCAGACCACCCCTCCCTCTGCCACCCCTCAAAACCCAGTGTCACAGGACAAGTGCTGAACACCCAGGAAGGAAAGGCAGACATCAAGGGGGGTGTGACTCCAGCTTCAAGATGGGGCCCCCCACCCTAATTCCAGCCCCTTACATACGGGCATTTGGCTGGTTCCTGGCCTCGAGACCGCTTCCTCCACAGTGACACCTAAAACGTGGAAACAGCCAATGACACAGAGCAGAGAGGCCTTCCCACCCAGCCTGGCATCCAGCGGTGCTCAGAGCCTGTTTGACTTGAGGAGACTTGACATCATCAAAATTTCTAAATTTGGGGATGATTTGTTATACAGCAAGAGCTAACTGATACATAAATGACACCATGTGCTGTGATATTCACTTTCTGTGAATTGTCTCAGTGAATTCCAACATCAGCCCTGTTATAACCACTACTATAACCCACATGAAGGAACTGAGGCTCAGAGAAGTTAAGCAGCTTGTTAAGTCTACCCTGCAGATAAGCGACAGTGAGGGTTCAAAGCTGACTCCAGAGCCTGCCTCAGGGTCCCTGGAGAACTGAAGACTCGCAGACCTTCCGTTCTAGACAGGACTTGTATCCCCCCCTGCGCCCCTTCCTAGAGAACCCTGATGGTGCTCAGGCAAATTCCATGTGGCCACTGCACTGGGGAAGCTGGCCGCACTCCTAGCTCAGGAGTGTCCATCTGGATGGTCCATCTGTGAGGAGTATTCCCACTCCTTATAGGGGAGTGCTTTATGAAAGAGGCTGTGATGTAATTCAAGTCATTGAGAATGGAGAGATTTGCTGGTGCTTCTGGGGCAGTTTCCTGCTCTTAAGAGGAAGAAACGGAAAACTTGTTCCCTCTTCAACTCCTTGTGACCTCCTGTCCTACACCTCCCTAGGAGACGATATGCAGAGGACCTCAGAGACCTCAGAACAACAACAAAGCAGGAAATCCAATTCCAGAGGACCCCGCCCCCCGAGCTGAAAGAACACTCATGGAAGCCAAAGAAGGGGAGCCAAAGCCTCTAGCTGTTGACTCAACCTACCCTGAAATCTTCCTGACTGCCCACGTGCAACCCGCAAAGTCAAGAGATATCCCTAACACCCCACGTGTCTTGACATGTGTTTCCCGATACACACGACCCAAAGCATCCTCACCCGCCCCTTTTCCTACCTGAGAATCCTGGATGACAACAGCCACGAGGGGGCTGTGGGCTGGGTTGGGAATTTGGTCCCACCATTCTTTCTTAATCCTAAAAAAGAAAGGACAAGTTGTTGGTCCCTGAGAATCACTAACAGGTTGATGTTCTCCCCATAAAAAAGATTCACAGTCACCCAGACTTATTAGCTCAGAGATCACGCTGATAGATTTCTGGCTCCCTCACCCTCACCCCGTGCAACAGGTTCTTCCACCTCGGGGGCATTAGAGCTGGGTTCGGGTCCAGCAGTTTGCTACCCAGAGTGGAATTCCTGATGCGGCCGCCTCCGCCCCAGAGGGAGCAAGTCCCTGGGAATTAGGGGAGACCCAAGCGGCAGAGGGACTTCCCAGGTGGCGCAAGTAGTAAAGAATCTGCCTGCCGATGTAGGAGCCACAGGAGACATGGGTTCGATCCTTGGGTTGGGAAGATCCCCTAGGGGAGGAAATGGCTACCCACTCCAGTATTCTTGCCGGGAGAGTCCCATGGACAGAGGAGACTGGTGGGGTACAGAGTATGGGGTCACAGAGTCAGACATGACCGAGCAGCTGAGCGCAACACACACAAGATGCAGAGAGAGAATCCTGGGTTTCCCCTCAACAACCTTTCCTCTGGAGCAGCGGAGGACAAAGTGCCCAGAAGAAGTCTGGCATGGCCGGAGAGGCCAAGGGGTTCCTCCTCCCTTCCTGGGTCAGGGCTGGGCAGGAATCTTCTCAGACTGCCTCTGGATTAGCCTCCACCTACTCCACTCAGTCAGTTACCACCCATTTACTGAGCACCTCCTAGGTATCACTCACTGTGCCGGGCTTCAGCGGACAAGACAAACAGAAACACCTGCCTTCACAGAACAGATCTTCTAGAAGATGGAGACAGACAAACAGATGCGGAAATGACTATATGACATCATTCATTCCTGACAGGAAGTGCCAGGAATAAAAATAAAGGCCATAAGGGACCAGAGAGGAATAAAGAGTGTGATCCAGGAAGGCCTCTCTGAGGAGGTAGCTTCCGAGAGGCGACTGAAGGTGGAGGAGGTGCGGGTCTCAGCAATGCCTGGGGAAAGGGCTTTCCAGGCAGGGAGCACAGTGAGTGCAAAGGACTGGAGGGAAGAACTTGCTTGGGTTGGGGGTTCGAAGAACAGCAAGGAGGTTGGAGAACTAGGATACAAAGAGTGGTGGGTGGAGAGGACAGATGATGGGGAAACTGAGGCTCAGAGAAGGGGAAAGACCAGCCCAGAGGGCTCAGAGGTATCAGCGACAGACGTGGAGAAGGGACCTTGCATTCCCTGCACACCTACTGTGCGCCTGGCAGACTGCGGATACTCACTCACCATCAGCCCTCCACCATCGCCCTTCCTTATGTGGTCAGCTTAGGCCCATTAGTCCCATTTCAGAGGTGGGGGGACTGAGGCTCTGAGACTCCACATTCCTAGGGCTCATGCTCACTGGAGACAAGGCTCCTTGCACCCAGAGCTCCGGGACTCCCTTAGGACTCTTGGGACTGATGAAATAGGGACCCAAGGCTAAACAGAGGTTCAGAAACTCGGTCATACAGTTACCAAGTGCCAAGGCCAGGATCCAAACCCAGGTCTCCTGATTCTGCAGGGCAATCGTCTAGAATTCCTGTCTATTACCACCTGCCTTCAAATGTTTGGGGCGTACCCTGGGTACGATCCATCTCCCTTCTGCCAAAGGAAGGCCCTGTCCCCGGCCAGCTCCATCCCACCGTCAGGCCATCACCCCTCAGAGGAACCCGCCCTGGCACCCCTGGAATGTCCCCCAGCTCATCTTGGCCCGATTCCTTCAGTGCAAGGGTCACTATGGGAAACAGCCATGGTTACTTGCTGGCCTGGCATCTTCTGCCTCCCCAAGAACACAGGGTCCCTGTCCGTTCAGTGCCTTGCACATCGTAGCTCCTCAGTAAGTATCTGTCATTGAGCAACAGGGCTGCAAGCTGTCAGGTGAGAGGGGAGATTCCTGCCCACTCCACACTCCGGGGCGGCTGGAGCCCGGGACTCACTTGATGATGCTGATGTAGCAGGACACACACACCGCCAGGACGATGACGCACGAGATGCCGACGCCCAGCTGGAGGCGCTGCTCCCAGGTGTCCTCGTAGTCTGGAAGCAGAGGGAAGCTGTGAGCCTTCGGTGCGCCACATCCAGCCTGGTCTCCACCTCTCAGAGAAGGAGCCCGGGGCTCTGGGACCCTCCAAGACTCTGCGTGCGCTGGCTGCCGTGGCAGCTCCTACTCCCCGCTCTGAGCCCCCGCCACCCTGGCTTCCTCGCTGTCCCCTGCTCTCCCAAAGCTCAGGGCCTGAACTTGCCTCTCTTTCCTGAAGCACTGAAGTCAAGTGCAGAGACTTGGAGTTCCATGCCTTCAGTTCAAAGCCTGACTCTGTCAGAGACTTGCTGGCAACCCAGGACAAGAGGCTCACCCACTCTGTGCCTCAGTTTCCTCATCTGTACAATGGGGTTAATAACTACTTAACTCATTGCTGTGAGGCTTATACGATTTAATATACATGTGAAGCAGGGCCTGCAGAAACAAAGCAGTTTTCACAGAGCTGGACCCCTCTCCTTGTTCACTGCCAGGTCCAGAAAGTTCTCCCTCACCCCTTCTCTAATGTTACCTTCTCCCATCCCTTTTCCCTGCTTTATTTCCTTCTCGGACTTACTAGATCTAGATCTCATTTATATTTTTATTTACTCGTTTATTTACTGTCTCCCTTTCCAAAATGTCAGTTCCACAGAAACAGGGATTCTTGTCTATTTTGTTCACCACTGATCCCTCGGCATCTAGCACTGGGCTAGTGTCTAATATGTAGTAGGAGCTCAAGAAATATTTGTGGAAATAATGAATGAGCGTCCAGCACATAGTATCTGTCCCACACGATCTATTTCCCTTCCCTTCTCCAGGTCAAAGGGGAAAATCCATTTGATAAAACTTTCCCAAGCACTTACTATGTGCCTGGTGCTATGCTGGACAATGGAGACAGACACGGAGCAGGCACCACTCACAGAGCTGGACACAGACGGTCAAGAGGCGTCGACAGGACAGGATGAGCGATGCTGAGAGGGGCGTGATGGGTTGGGGTGGGGTACCTGCCATTATACCTAGCACTTTGAAGAACTCTTCCTTCACTGAGCGTTCACAACAGCCCTTCCTTCTCCCACTGTTCAGATGATGCCTCAGGCAGCCTCCCCCACCCTACAGCTGTCTCCCCTTCTTGGCCAGGCTGTGATGTGCCCACCCTGAGGTTTGGGCCAATCATGGGCCAAAACTTCTCCCCTTTCCAGGTATTTGAGTTCCCTGCCTCCCTTGCAGTTGGGAGAGGCCATGTGACAGTCCTGGCTGATGAGATGCAAGGGGAAGTCCACCAGGACTGGAACGGTTTTTCCAGTCCTGTGGACTTTTCCAGTCCCATGCACCTTCCTGATAAAAGGTGCACGGGATGTACTCCTTGCGGCAGCCTTCCATTCCCTTTGGGCCTGGGACGTGAGGGTGTTTGCAGCAGACAGCCTGGGGCCATGAGGTGGCAGTAGATAAGGACAAAATGCTACCATGCTAGGGGTGGCAGAGGGAAAGACAAGACTCTGGAGTGACGTCACCGAGCAGCAGTATTCATTGGCTAAACCTCTTTATTTTTTTCTTTCTTTTGGCCACGTAGTGCAGCTTGTGGGATCTTAGTTCCCTGACCAGAGATTGAACAAGGGCCCTCAGCAGTGGAAGCACAGAATCGTAAAGCCTGGACGGCTGGGGAATTCCCCTGTAAGGCCTCATTTTATGTGAGATAATTCAATATCTTTACTGAAAAAGTCACAAAGTGTTGTTTAGGGGAACAGAGTACCAGATGAGGGACTGTAATTCCCAGAACCCCTTGCAGCGATGTGTGGCCATGTGACCAGTTCCACCAATAGAACTTGAGAGGAAGTGATGTGTGTCACCTCTTGCTGAGGCTTTTAAGAAGCAGCTGTGGTCTCCCCACTCTCATTCCCTTTCTGCTGGCTGGATTCAGATGATGGCAGGGCCCTAGAGCAGGGATTCTTCACTTGGGGACTTCCAACATGGTTGCCATTAGAATTTAGGGGTCTGGGAGCTTTGACGGGAAAGAAATGATAGCTTTATTTTCACTAACTTTTAATATAATTTTATTGATTGATTGATTTATGGCTGTACTGGGTCTTCATTGCTGCACAGGCTTTTCTCTAGTGGCAGAGAGTGGGAGCCACTCTTTAGGTGCAGTGCACGGGCTTCTCACTGTGGTGGCTTCTCTCGTTGTGGGGCACAGGCTCTAGGGTACGCAGACTTCAGTAGCTGTGGCTCCTAGGCTGTAGAGCTCAGGCTCAGTAGTTGTGGTGGAGGGGCTTAACTGCTCCATGGCATGTGGGACCTTCCCAGATCAGGGACTGAGCCTGTGTCTCCTGCATTGGTAAGCAGATTCTTTACCACTGAACCACCAGGGAAGCCTTCACAAACTTCTGAAACCTGGCGTTTCCTCCCATTAGGAATGGAGACAGCAAGCTACAGTAATAGCAGCATCAGTCACTCAGGCCCCAACAGAAACCACAGGTATTCTCTTATCACCCGATGGCAGGAGTACCATGAAATATCCTTTAAGCTCATCTACTTTGAAATGACCATACTTATGAGAACTACCACTAGATCCTATTTTTAATGTGTTATTAAAGAAGCCTATATTCTTAGATAGCAAATATATTTTAAAATCTTTTTATAATCACATTTCAATACAACTAGGTTTCCATTGAAATCCTCTGTACTTTATTTCATACATTTAAAAATATTCTGGCTTGTGGTTGTCAAGGGGGAAAGGGGTGTGGGGGGAGGGATGAACTGAGAGATTGGGACTGGCCATATGCACACTACTTTAAGTAAAAGAATTAATCAACAAGGACATACTATATAGTACAGGGAACTATACTCAGTACTCATGAATAACCTATATGGGAAAAAAAACCCTGAAAAAGAGTAGATAGATGAGTATGTATAATTAATCACTTTGCTGTGCACCTGAAACTAACATAATATTGTGAATCCACTATACTCTAAAAAATACTGAGATGAGGTCCACAGGCTTCGCTGGACTGTCCATGATGCAGAAAGGCTAAGAATCTTTGTCCTAGAAAATGATGGAGCCACAGGGAGGAAAAGCAGCGAGCGATCAGCAAAGTTCATGTTGAACTGTTACCTGAGCGAGAAATCCACTCCTATAGTGTTAAGCTGTGGGACTTGTGGGTTTGTTACTGTAACCTACCCCACACCCTGACTGTATACCACATCAGTTGGAAATTGTGTGATTGCAGTCAGAGGCATCTTATGATATGGAAACCAGATACTGGGCTGGGGTAAGTGGCCACGGAATACAAGTGGGGAGCAGAGATGCTAACTGCTGAGCATTCCCTGGTTGCTAGTGGTTAGGGTTCCAGGCTTTCCATAGAGTGACTCTAATTCAATCACTGGGCCCTGGTGGGGAAACTGAGATCCTGCAAGCCGCGAGGTTAAGGCCAAAAAAAAAAAAGAAAAACCACACACACACACTCACGAAACCCCCCAAAAAACAGAGACAGAGAGAGATGCTAACTGCTCAGGACTCCCGGGAGGGTACTCACAGTTAAGCCACTTGGTGCTGGGGCTCCACGCGCTCCAGCTGCTGTTGTAGCTCTGAGCCCAGGCCTTCACCCGTGCGCTGTAGGAAGCTCCAGACCTCAGGGTGCTGGCCGCGACACGCAGGGTGGGCCCCATGTAGGTCACGTTATAGGTTCTGAACTGGTGGGAGAAAGGGAGCTGTCAGTGCATCTGCTTGGGGGAGGGCAGAACCAGCTCCCTCCCAGGCTGCTGTCCTTCGCTGACCCCACAGTGCTGAAGAGCCACCAGCCTGGGTATTTGGTTACTCCTCCAACTCTAGGCCACTGCCAGCTTCACGACAGTGACCAGAGTCAAGCAAGATGGGTCACAGAACCCACTCTTTCCCTACCCTCCACACCCCCACATTGATTAGCCATTTGATGTTACTGAGGCAAGCTGACGAACCCTTCTGAGTTTTAGTTGCCTCATCTGTAAAATGAAGGTAAGAGTTCCTACTGCTACTTTCTGGCTGTGTGACCTCGGATAAGTGACATAACCTCTCTGGGCCTTGATGTCTTCTTCTGCAAAATGGCGATAATAAAAGTGCCGTCCTCCCAGGGCTGTTGTGAGGATTAAGTGGGTTAATACAGGTCAGTACTTCAAGCTGGGCCAGGCATGCAGGGAGCACAAGAGTGATCTTTCTGAGCACAGACAGGGTCGCCACGTGCCTCTCTCTCCTTCAAGGGCCACTCTAGAGCCTCCCCAGTCAAGCCCAGAATCAATGGCCCATCATCTCAGTCCCGCCCAACCAAGCCCCTCAATGAGAAAGAACTTCCAAGATCTGCCCTTAAGTGAAAAGGGCAGGATGAAGACTAGCATGTGTTGTCTGTTGGCTTTGATGTTAAAGACAGAAAGGGAGAAGGCTTAGTGATGGTGGCAGACAGGCTCTGAGATGGCCCCATGAGCCTCACCTCATGTCACGTCCTTGGGTCCTTCGGTCCCCTCTCCTCTCCTTGCCTGGGGCGGGGGATGGAGGGCACATGACTTATTCTGAACCAACAGAATATGGCAAAGGTGATGAATATGTAGGGACCACACGGATGCGATTCCATTATGGAAGACTGTAACTCCAACCTGCCAGGAGACTCTGGCTTTGAAAAGGTCACCAGGGAAGGAACTGAGGGCAGCCTCCTGCCAAAGGCCAGCAAGAACCCGAGGCTTTCTGTTCAAAGCCCATGAGAAACTGAATGCTGCCCACGTCACAGGAGCTCAGAAGGAATCCCCCTGCCAACTCATGTGTGTGCACCCTTGAGAGACCCAGCTAAGCCATGCCCAGGCTCCTCACCCCCAGAAACTCTGGGGCAATAAATATGTGCTGTTTCAAGCAGTCGTGTTTGCAGTAATATTATAATGTTTGCTTGCTCAGTTGTGTCCAATTCTCTGAGCTCCTATGGACTGTAGCCTGCCAGGATCCTCTGTCAATGGGATTCTCCAGGCAAGAACACTGGAGTGGGTTGCCATGCCCTCTTCCAGAGGATCCTCCCAACCGAGGGATAGAACCTGTGTCTCTTACATCTCCTGCATTGGCAGGCGAGTTCTTTACCATTAGCGCCACACGGTCTGGTATAAAGTGAGCCGAGCGGAGGTTGTACACAAAAAGGAAGCAAAGTCTTAACAGCCTGCTGGAGAAACTGGAGGGCAGCTGGTACAGGGTGGAGGTGGCAGGAGGAGACCCAGGGCAGGGAGAGAAGGGCACTCTCACTGTTACTGTCCCTTTCTTTCTAAATTGCAATAAACAGGAAGCAGCAGCTGGAGCTGGTTCACAGAAGGAATCATACACTCTAGAGAGGATCAGGGAATTGAGAAATATTTTTCTAAGAAACAAAAAAGAAATCAAGCTTCCAAGGAACTACTTGTGGTACATTTGGTTTTTTTTTTAACAAATGGGCCAGGTGTTCGGGAGGCTGTTCTGGGCAAAAGATCCCAGGGGAGGGGAAAAGAGCAGAGACTCTGGAGTTTAAATCCTGGCTTCGAATGCCAGCTTGGCCATTTCCAATGTTGGGACTCTGGGTGAGCCATTCCACCTCTCCAAGCCTCAGTGCCCTCATCACTAAAGGGAGAAACAAACACCTCTCCACCTGCAGGGCTTTCCCAGCCATTAGTCACAATACACATCATGCTTGGCACATAGTAGGCACTCAAGAAATGATCACGAACACGGCATTCACTGCCCTCAGTAGGCTTGAGGCCTCATTTTCTGCCTTTTCACTGTACACATTCCCACAGCCCCATAATCCTCAGATACGCCATGAATTTTCATACCTCCAAGCCTTCTACCTGGCCTATCCTCTCACTAGAGAACTCCTATACATCCTTCAATGCCCAAGCCAAAACTCCATTACAGAATCTTTTCCAGAAATCATCCAGGATAAGGAGTAGCTCCATCTCCCGAATTCCACAGTGAGTTTCTAATATTTTGAGAATTGATCCCACCAGTCTGAGCCACAGCTGGTGTCTGCAGTACTGTAGCAAACACAGCTGGACACCCACCCAGCATCCATACCATTGGGGTCACGTACTCAAAGCTCTGGGTAGGTAAGCCTCTGTCTCCAGTTCCAGGGTTAATTCTCATTGGTCCAAACCAATCATGGCTATTTCATTCCCTAGCCTGTGATTGGTTAGAGAGGGGCAAGCGACCATCTCTGGCCAATGACTAATGAGGGGAATTCTTGCCAGCCCAGTTTTGTCCTTGGGAAGAGAAAGCTGGGGGAAGATGTCTCATTAGCTTCTGCTCCATCAAAAAAAGAAGCTGGAAATGGAATTCTGAGGCCTGGGGCAACCCTGAGCACCTACATGACCACTAAGCCACAGCCCAGGCACACTGACCGATTCTGTCCACTGGCTGGAGTCTGGTGCCAGGTCCCAAACCCAGCTGCATTTCAGCCAGCCCAGTCTCTGTTCCCTGTTCCTCAGAACTTCCTTTGAGGAGCCACCCCTCCCTCATTCTCGGCCCATCTGGTCTGGGCGGGGTTGACCGGACCCGCTCCAGAGGGGGTAATGTAATCCTCCCCTGGCCAGTGTGGACACAGCCTCAGCATCCCCCTCCTGCCTACAGCCTGTGACAGGTTCAGAGACTGGCATGTGGTCCCAGGCAGGTATCTGATCACTGGTCCCAGGACTTTTACTGAGGCCATCTGGAGGGAAGAACTTTTCCCACCGTGGATTTAAGGCCGGAGCTTCTATTGGGCATATTGGCCTCTATGTGAGCAAAGAGCCTGCTTAAAAATGAGGCCAAGGGCTTCCCTGGTGGCTCAGTGGTAAGGAATTTGTCTGCCAATGCAGGAGACATGGGTTCGATCCCTGATCTGGGAAGATCCCACGTGCTGCAGAGCAATTAAGCCCATGGGCAACAACTACTGAGCCTGTGCTCTAGAGCCTGGGGAGCCACAAGCACTAAGGCCTGAGAGTCCTAGAGCCTGTGTTCTGAAACGAGAGGCCACCGCAATGCGAAGCCCGGGCGCTACAACTAGAAGATAGCCCCCGCTCCCCACAACCAGAGAAAGCCTGGGCAGGAATGAAGACGCAGCACAGCCAAAAACAATAAATAAATGAAATTATTAAAGAAAAAAAAATGAAGCCAGGGCTTCCCTGGTGGCTCAGTGGTAAAGAATTAGCCTGTCAGGGCAGAGGACATGGATTCAATCCCTGGTCTGGGAAGATCCCACATGCCTGTGAAGCAACTAAGCCTAGGCACCACAACTGCTGAGCCTGTGCTCTAGAGCCTTCGAGCCACAACTACGGAGCCCAAACGCCGCAACTACTGAAGCCCACGTGCCTGCAGCCTGTGCTCTGCAACAAGAGAAGCTATTGCACTGAGAAACTCGAGCACCGCAGCTCCAGAGTAGCCCCTACTCGCCGCAACTAGAGAAGGCCCGCCTGCAGCGACAAAGACCCAGCGCAGCCATAAATTAAAAAAAAACGACAAAAAAAAATGAAGCCAACACAGAATAAGGCAGGACCAAACGATGGAGACTCCAGGATCCTGGATCCAACCATGATGAGCAAACACATGACCTTCCTTTGGACCCCATAGGTGGTACCCTTTTCTCCCCTCCAGCCCATTCCCTGAGCTAAGCCTGCACAGTTCCAGGAATTGGAAGGCGATTTACTGACCAAACTGCCTCCTTCTTTGGCATCTATGTCAGCCCCCTCTTCCCAACTGCTCTGAGCCTCTCCAGTATGAGCCCGCTACCCTTCCTGTTCCTGCCCCACATCCTGGCCCAGTGCCAAGGAGGGAAACCACACCTGAGAGATGTAATCAACACCCACCACCTCCCCGGCTTGGCCAGAAAGAGAGGAAGCAGGAACAGAGCTGATGTGGCAGCTTAAGACGTCTGGGGCCTCTCCACGGCAGATAAGGTCAGGCCGGCCTGGCTTCCAGGACACGAGGCATGGTCCCCAGCAGACTCTCGATAGTTACAGGCCAGGGTCCAGGAGGACGAGATGGGTGGGATTCTGAGGCCCGAGGCTCTCAGGGGAAAAGGAAGATGACGTTTATGACGTTGTCATGCCAGCCAGGGGCGCCTGTCTGTGTCACCCACTTTGTGCTCTCCACAGCCCTGCGGGGTTGGGCACTCTTGTTAGCGCCAAGTTACAGATGGGGAAACCGAGGCAAGAGGAGGGTGAGCAAGAAACTCAAGATCATGCAGCAAGTGGCAGGGAAGGTATTGGAACCTGGCTCCACGGGGCGCCAGGGCCTCTGGCGTTCAGATGTTGTCCCTCCAATGTGAGTATCTGAGGCGAGAACGTGAGTGGCTGACAATGGCCTCCACCCACCTGCACCTAAAATAGAGGGGGGCTCAGCCATCCATTGTATACCCCTGAGATTATTCGATGGTTTCTTACATATCAACTCTCCCTGTTTTAAAAACGTCAATGCGTGCTGTGCGTGCAAAGTCGCTTCAGTCTTGTCCAACTCTTTGTGACCCTGTGGACTGTAGCCCATAAGGCTCCTCTGTCCATGGGATTCTCCAAACGAGAATGCTGGAGTGGGTTGCCGTGCCCTCCTCCAGGGGATCTTCGCCACCTAGGGCTTGAATCCACGTCTCTTCTGTCTCCTGCATTGGCAGGCAGGTTCTTTATCACGAGTGCCACCTGGGAAGCCCCAGAACGTCAGTCAGTTCAGTTCAGTTCAGTTCAGTCGCTCAGTTGTGTCTGACTCTTTGCGACCCCATGGACTGCAGCAGGCCAGGCTTCCCTGTCCATCACCAACTCTCAGAGTTTACCCAAACTCATGTCCATTGATTCGGTGATGCCATCCAACCATCTCATCCTCTGTCATCCCCTTCTCTTCCCGCCTTCAATCTTTCCCAGCATCAGGGTCTTTTCAAATGAGTCAGTTCTTCATATCAGTTGGCCAAAGTGTTGGAGTTTCAGCTTCAGCATTAGTCCTTCTGATGAATATTCAGGACTGATTTCCTTTAGGATGGACTGGTTGGATCTCCTTGCAGTCCAAGAGACTCTCAAGAGTTTTCTCCAATACCACAGTTCAAAAGCATCAATTCTTTGGCACTCAGCTTTCTTTATATTCCAACTCTCACATCCATACATGATTACTGGAAAAACCATAGTTTTGACTAGGCAGACCTTTGTTGGCAAAGTAATGTCTCTGCTTTTTAATATGCTGTCTAGGTTGGTCATAGCTTTTCTGTCAAGGAGCAAGTGTCTTTTTATTTCATGGCTGCAGTCACCATCTGCAGTGATTTTGGAGCCCAAGAAAATAAAGTCTCTCACTGTTTCCATTGTTTCCCCATCTATTTGCCATAAAGTGATGGTACTGGATGCCATGATCTTAGTTTTCTGAATGTTGAGTTTTAAGCCAAATTTTTCACTCTCCTCTTTCACTTTCATCAAGAGACTCTTTAGTTCTTCTTTGCTTTCTGCCATAAAGGTGGTGTCATCTGCATACCTGAGGTTATTGATATTTCTCCCAGCAATCTGAATTCCAACTCGTGCTTCATCCAGCCCAGCATTTCGCATGGTGTACTCTGCATATAAGTTAAATAAGCAGGGTGACAATATACAGCCTTGATGTACTCCTTTCCTGATTTGGAACCAGTTTGTTGTTCCATGTCCAGTTCTAACTATTGCTTCCTGACCTGCATACAGATATCTCAGGAAGCAGGTCAGGTGGTCTGGTATTCTCATCTCTTGAAGAACTTTCCACAGTTTGTCGTGATCCACATAGTCAAAGGCTTTGGTGTAGTCAGTACAGCAGAAGGAGATGTTTTGCTGGAACTCTCTTGCTTTTTCGATGATCCAACAGATGTTGGCCATTTGACCTCTGGTTCCAAATACATTCATTTAAAAAGGAACATCACAAATAAAAAAAAATCAAATAAAACAGAACCCCTCTGCCACTGCTGTGACTGGGGGCAAGTATCAAGATGCCATGGACATCTCATAAAGTAAATGCAATCCAAACCATGCAAAGGCATTAGATTATGGCTGTACATGTTTTCTGAGGGAAGGCTCTGAGCCTGCAGGCCCTTCTCTCTGTTACAAAGAAGCTCAGGTGACAAATTTCTAATTTATATTCATTCAAAACTTTGATAATAGTTCCATGTATTTTGGTATCTAGTACTACTGATAAAAGTCTAGAAAGTTTATTATTCATAGTGCTTTAAAAAAGTATTTGAATGAGGCTTGAAACTTCTAATCCAATTCTGAGGATTTAAATACTATGTTGTTAAAAAAAAAGCAGGAAATTAACATGTGATACAGCATTATTAACTAAAGTACAGATTTAGTTCAAATGTCAAATAAATAAGTAAATAAATCTTCTTAAAAAAAAAAGCTCAGCTGAGAAGCGACTCTTGATAGTCAGTGTCAGGAGGGAGTGACCATCTCGCCCTGAGATTCAGTCATTTAAGTGTGTTTAGAGGTATCGAGAAGAGTCGGACACGACTGAGCGAGTTCACTTTCACTTTTCACTTTCATGCGTTGGAGAAGGAAATGGCAACCCACTCCAGTGTTCCTGCCTGGAGAATCCCAGGGACGGCGGAGCCTGGTGGGCTGCCATCTATGGGGTCGCACAGAGTCGGACATGACTGAATCGACTTAGCAGCAGCAGCAGAGGTATCGCCTAAAATCTCACGTGCCCCACCCCTGGGAAACAGATGGGGTCCACAGTTCTTCCTTTATAGATGAGAAGCCACGTCTGAAAATAAACTCCCTGTCTGCACACTGGGAACCAGGGGCCTGGAGATGTGGAAAGACTGGTCCCTGAACAGAGCCATGACCGGCCACGTCCAGGTGGGGGTTGCTCTCCCCATCTCACACCCCAGAGTCTGAGTCTCTACCCACCCGAGTACCAAGTGGTCACAGAGAAACCCCGAGGGGCACCCACTCACATCCGTGGGGTCATTTTCATTTGAGATGTTGACCAGGTAGGTGAGCTCGGAGTACAGGAGGTTATCAGAAGGGTACGGGTTGTTCCACGTCAGCAGCCACGTGTGGGAGATGTCGGCGTGAACCGTGAGGTTTCTGGGGGCCGGTGGTTTCACTGTGGAGAAGGAGTGGCTGGTGAGGGGCTGGCTGGGGTGACGGGAGGAGGTGGGCCCATGTAGGCATGTAGACAGTTTAGGTTCTCAGTCACCACCACCCCCGCAGCACATCAATGGGAAACCACATCGATTTAGTCATAACAGAGAATTACAACCATATACCCGATTCTCATGTTGCTAAAACCCTACTGAGCACTGATTGTTCTTCTTGTTTAGGTGTTAAGTCATGTCAGACTCTTTTTGCCACCCCCCATGGACTGTAGCCCACCAGGCTCCACTGTTCATGGGATTTCCCAGGCAAGAATACTGAAGTGAGTTGCCATTGCCTTCTCCAGAATATCTTCCCTACCCGGGGATCGAACCTGAGCTTCCTGTACTGGCAGGCGGGTTCTTTACCACTGAGCCACCAGGGAAGTCTACTGAGCGCTTCAGTGGTAATTAACTACCTTTTCACAGTGAATGCAAAATGGATAAGCCAAGTAACCTGAATTCTGGCTTTTCCACTTTGATCCTTCATACTTCTGGCCACATCTGTGTACTGTATTATTTACTAAGGATTTTTCTTTATTTTGATTCATGTGTTTTAAAACTTCATCTCTTAAAATGATCATACCCACGAGATCACAGGTACATAATGAGCATTAAAACTCGCTCAGTCGTGTCCAACTCATTTCGACCCCATGGACTATAACAGTCCATGGAATTCTCCAGGCCAGAATATTGGAGTGGGTAGTCTTTCCCTTCTCCAGGGGATCTTCCCAACCCAGGGATCAAACCCAGGTCTCTCACATTACAGGTGGATTCTTTACCAGCTGAGCCACAAGCGAAGCCCAAGAATACTAGAGTGGGTAGCCTATCCCTTCTCCAGTGGATCTTCCTGACCCAGAAGTTGAACTGGGATCTCCTGCATTGCAGGTGGATTCTTAACCAACTGAGCTATCAGAGAAGCCCCTAAAATCAATATGCATGTGTAAAAATTATTTTAATTGACAGATTCATTCATAGGTCAATTTAAATCACTCCCACCCCACCCTGGATATGAGAAATCCCTTCAGGAATTGCTGATGTAGTGGCGAAGACTGTGTGCTCTGTGAGAATACTGCCTCTACCATTTAATAGCTGTGTGACCTTAGGCAGGTTACTTGCCTTCTCTGAACTATGTACTTTTTTTCTTCTCAATTGCAAAATAGGGGTAATAACAGTCTTTGAGAAACCAAGGCTCAGAGAGGTAACACGGCTTGCCCAAGGTCACACAGGAATAAATGGTGTTTTAAACTCCTGTTACTACACTCCAGCATGCTCTCCAGGGATTCCTGTGGGACCTCTGGGTATCAGGATAAGGGCAGCCTCCCATGGTCTACACTGTCTAAAGCAGCAGCAGCTGAATAGTCAACAGAGGGTGGAAGGATGGTTCCCAATTCAGTTTCTGACCTGCAGCAAGCATGCCTTCCACCAAACATACCTCATTCAACACGTTGATCTGGGCACTTAAATTCTGAAGGTTGAAATATCTGAACTCAACGGGGCCTGATGTCCTCTTGAGCCCAACTCCATTTCAAAGATGGGAAGACTGAGGCCAAGAAAGGGGCACGAACCCCTTCGGGTTTGAGAAAAGCTAGGAGGCTGCTTGGATGGCCCTTTCCCCGGAATGAAGCCTGCCCAGCACACTGCAGGAATACCTGCAGCCCCGCCCCGCCCCGCCCCGCCCCGCCCCTCCGCCCCGCGCCCCGCCCCACCCCACTCACCGTGCTCGCTGGGCTTGAAGGAGCTGTTCCACAGTAGCTGCTTCCCTGCCCACAGGTCCAGCTGGTAGATGTCTTGTCTGACTGGGTTCTCTGTCAGCATATGGCATATGCACACTGTGCCCCCCACACCTGCTCTGTTCTCGGGGACACATGTGTGGTTTCTGCAAACACAGATGTTGCATTAGGCTGGGCATGTGACTCACCGGCGTCCCCGGGACATGCCTCAAGAAACCACAGGCCGTTCCAGCTTCCTGGTCACCCTGCCTCAAGGACCAGATCTGGGGACCTGGGATCACAGTAGCTGGGGTGTGGTGGGGACAATGGCCTGGGACCACCTCCCTGCTGCCCACAGCTCCTCATCACATCCACCGTGGACTTTTATCCACCCCTGTCCCCAGGCTTGGACCCTGAAAGCCAGTGAAGGGGAAGAACCCATGGCATGAAAGAATTTGTAACGACATGTGTGTGTCCTAGCGCCTCTCCGGTTGCACAGTCTAGCCTGGGCACGGTGCCCTGTGCCCCACAGCCTAATCCTAACGTGTCACCCAAAATAGCCAACCCCACATCTCATGGGCTAGTCCAGCAGCTGGCAAATGTTTTCTGTACTGGACCAGATACTAAATATTTGTGGCTTTGCGGGACATACCCTTTCTGTCCTAACTATACAACTCTGCTGATACAGCACAAAAAAGCCCCAGCCATAGACAATACATAAACAAATGGGCATGGATGTGTGTCAGTAAAACTTTATTTAAAAAACATGGGTGGTGGGCCAGATGTGACCCATGGGGCAGTTTGCAGATCCCCAGTCTAAGCCAATGTGCATACAGAAGCACAGTCGGTAGCCCAAATTGGGGAGCCACATTGGGTGTACTCAGTAGCCCACATAGGGTATGCTGTATATCCCATTGTGCTCCATAACTGTATGTCTTGTGTACTAGGTCATGTCCTGGGTACCACGTGCAACAACAGCTAGCCCTGTGTACCATGGGATATCCCAGTGAACCAGTGAACTGGAAAAACATTCCAAGTTCCATGGTCCACCAATCATTGCAGTGAGCTCTATCACTACATTGCACCCCTAAACAATGGTCTAGCCTGGAAGTTCTCAAAGTGTGGTCTGGGGTTCCACTGGGTCTAACAGTTTTCATAGTGATACTCTTACATCAGCCGTCATTTCCACTGTTTTTCTCTCACAAGCTTAGGGTGGAATTTTCCAGAGGCCACATGATCTGTGGCCATGTTGTTGCTCCGACAGCCTGTTGAATGTGAACTTGTTGGCTCTTGTGATTTAAATTTTCTGTTTTAATTTCTGATACAGAAAATATCAATAGATGTAAGTTACCCAGGCTATATCTATTGGAAGGACTGATGATGAAGCTGAAGCTCCAATACTTTGGCCACATGATACAAAGGGCCAACTCAGTGGAAAAGATCCTGATGCTGGCTCTCTTCCTGAGGGCAGGAAGAGAAGGGGGTGACAGAGGATGAGATGGTTGGATGGCATCACTGACTCAATGGACATGAGTTTGAGCAAACTCTGGGAGATAATGAAGGACAGGGAGGCCTGACGTGCTGCAGTCCATGGGGGTCGCAAGGTGTCAGACATGACTTAGTGACTGAATAGCAACAACAGCTGATGTCAGACTAAAGCTTTTAGGGTCCTCGCTAATTCTTAAGCGTTCAAGAGAATCCTGAGACAAAAATGTTTGATAACCTCTGATCTACTCCAGAATTCCACCACATCCACCTGCCAGGTGCCTTGGTGACACTGAGCCTGGAGCACCACAATGCACTCATTGCCTCTTACCCTGCACCCCAGGGCACCTCATCTCTACGGTGCCCAGTCAAGCCCCCAAGAGCTGAATTTAGCACGTGCATTCCAGGGCACCACCTAGGCCAGATGAAATCCAAGGCAAACCCTCCCCAATGCCCAGCTCCAGCCCAGGCTTACTCAGAGTAGTAAAAATTCAGCTGGTAGGACAGGTGCAGCTCGGCTCTGCAGTTGGTGGGTCCGGCCATCTCCCACTCACAGGTGGAGTTGCTGATGTAGTCCGAGAAGCAGGTGGGATCCTGAAGGACCCTCATGCTCCCTGGGGAGACACAGGAGACCTCTGAGCAGCTGGAGCCCGACGACCAAGAGGGATGAGTCAGAAACCAGCCCACACAGGACCAAGGGGCCCATCGCACAACAATGAAACCACTGTCCCAGGCACAGTCCCTACAGAGCGGGGGCCAAGACCGGGCTCTGGGAGTTTCCCAGCTAGCACTGGGATGATGCCTGCAGCTGAAGAAATACCCTCTGGGACAGGGTCCATCAGCGGGGACAGACCAAATGCACTTTTATCATCTGCAAACTCAATGACCTGCCCGTGGCTGAATTAAAGGAAAAACATGTCAGTCTGGGGATTGCTACCCCACCACCACAGGCATCTATCCCATGGTATGGGTTGGGGGAGGCACTATTTTCCACTGACTTGCTCCCTGCCCCCGATCTATTCCCCAGCCCTCTCTGTGTTCAGGAGGCTGACCCTCATGGCCTTGTCATCCAGACGCCTTGTCCTCTGGCTTGGGCCAATGCTGAAGGACCGGATGAGAGGCTTGGGGGACTTCTTCCAGCGAGTTTGTTGGCAGAGCTGGAATCTGAACCCAGCCAGATGAATGCTGGATTTGCCAAATCATCAGGGAGCTATTGCCCTGCTCTGGGTGGCCATACTTGGCCACCAGGTGCCTTCCAGTTCCCACGCTCAGTACCAGGCCCCTCCCGGCTCACATCAACTTGCGTTTGTTCGCTGGATAAAGGAGTTACCACATTAAGGAGAATCTTCCTGTTGTTTAGTCGCTAAGTCATGTCAGACTCTCTTGCGACCCCACAGACTGTAGCCCACCAGGCTTCTCTGTCCTTGGGATTTCCCAGGCAAGAATACTAGAGTGGGTTGCCATTTCCTCCTCCAGGGGATCTTTCCAACCCAGGGATCAAACCGGTATCTTCTGCACTGGCAGGTGGATTCTTTAACACTCAGCCACCAGGGAAGCCCAAGGAGAGTCTAAATGTCTAATAAATACCCCAAACTCACCTCATGTCCAAAACTAACTCCTGATTCCCCGCCCGCTCCAAATATCCTCTGCTTCTCATCAATGACAACTGTGTCCCTCCCAGTCACTCAGGTTAGAAATACTGGATTCATTCTTGCTACCTCTGTCTCTCTCACCTCAATTCCAATCTGCCTTCAAATCTACCTTCAGATGGATCCAAATGCCAATGCCCACCCCCTCTGCTCTGCCGGTCTCGGCCCCACCCGTCTCACGGTGCCTCCTCCCTGCCTCCCAGCTCCCATCCTGCTCGGGCCCCCGCTTACTTAGTTGTCTCCACCTCTTCCCTCCTCCTGCTCACTGACTCCCCTAGGTCTGCCTCGTTTGGTCTCTCCAACACTCCAGGCAGGCTCTGGGCTCCAGGCCGCCACTGAGAACACTCCTAACCTGGACGTGTGCCCGGCTCCCCATTTCCTTCAAATTTTTGCTCCACTGCGACTCCAGGCAATTTATTTTACTTTTTAATTTTTAAATTGAAGGACAATTGCTTTACAGAATTTTGTGGTTTTCTGTCATACATCAAAAAGAATCAGCCATGGGTATACCCATGTCCCCTCCCTTCCTGAACCTCCCTTCCATCTTCAAATCACAGTCCTCCCCCTCCAGCCAGCATTCCGAGTCCTCCCTCATCTGCCCTATTTTGTCTCTTGCCATCACCTTCTGAATGAATTTGAGCAAAACTCTGGGAGACAGTGGAGCCTGGCATGCTGCAGTCCCTCGGGTTGCAAAGTCAGACACAACTTAGCGACTGAACAACAACAGCAGCAGCTTCTAAGGTAGCCTTTCCCGTCTCCAGGGGATCGTCCCAACCCAGGGATAGAACCTGGGTATTGCAGGCAGACTCTTAATACTAAAGTGGGTAGCCTATCCCTTCTCCAGTGGATCTTCCTGACCCAGGAATTGAACTGGGGTCTCCTGCATTGCAGGTGGATCATTTACCAGCTGAGCTATCAGGGAAGCCCCTAAGGATCTTTAGAATCTCCTTAATATTAGAAGCGTTTGTCATCAGCTGTCCCCTCCCACTATCATGCAGTCTCCTCAAATCTTTGTGTTGTTCTCTGATTATCCTGGGGGCCTGGTGCAGAAACAATCCAAAGGTCTGCTGAATGAAGGAAGGAACAGATGACTGACGGGGGGTTACTTACCAGAGCCGGCCACCCATAACAGGATCAGGCAGCTCACTGGGAACATGAGTACAGAGAGAAGCCGCCCCATCGGGAGATCCTACGGTGCCTGCTGGGAGCAAGTAATCAGGTTAGCGGTTTAGCACTGACTCGTGATCTCCCAGCCCCATCAACCCGAGGGCAGCTTTCAGAGCTTACCTCCCTCCAGACATGACCCTCCCCTGGCCAGCAACAAGCCTTCCACACCCCCCAGAGCTCTGCCTACAACCACTAAACACAACATACCCACACAAAGCCCAGAGTCAGAGCCCCAGAACACCTGTCCCAAGAGATGCTTCTTAAAAGAAACCCCACTGTCTGTTAAGTTTGAGCAAACCCCTTAGACTTCTGCAAATTCATAATACACATTAACATGTGAAGGTTCTGTTAAGTCTCACAGTAAAGGAATCTATCTTTCTTCATTTAACCCAAGGCTTACAAAATTTATTTCCAGACCTAACCTTCATTTATGTCTGTGTGTGTGTGTGTGAAAACCCCAATTAAGCTCTGGAGCAGTTTACAGTTCCTTGAAATATACTTTGGAAGTGCCAATCTTTAGTGTTCTTGCCTGGAGAATCCCAGGGACAGAGGAGCCTGGTGGGCTTCCGTCTATGGGGTCGCACAGAGTCAGACACGACTGACATGACTTAGCAGCAGCAGCAGCAACAGAGCTGGTTAAATAAATGACGGTACCCATGCCAGGAAGTATTGTGTGCTGTGCTTAGTCACTCAATCATGTCCGACTCTTTTGCAACCCCACGGACTGTAGCCTACCAGGCTCCTCTGTCCATGGGATTTCCCAGGCAAGAATACTGGAGTGGGTTGCCATTTTCTTCTCCAGGGGATCTTCCTGACCCAGGGATTGAACTTGCTTCTGTGTCTCCTGAATTGTAGGTGGATTCTTTACCCACTGAGCCAACAGGGAAGTCCCCATGAAGTACTAGGCAGCCACTGAAAGTGACGCTGCTGAGTGTGGTAGATTTACTACATCCATGGCTTAGTTCTTCACTCCTCCTGTACCCATGTAACTTTGCAGTCCCTTGGACAGCAAAGAGATCAAACCAGTGGATCCTAAAGGAAATCAACCCTGAATATTCACTGGAAGGATTGTTGCTCAAGGTGAAGCTCCAATACTTTGGCCACCTGATGCAAAGTGCCGACTCACTGGAAAAGACCCTGATGCTGGGCAAGATTGAAGGCAAAAGGAGGAGGGGACGGCAGAGGATGGGATGGTTGGATAGCATCACAGACTCAGTGGACATGAATTTGAGCAAATAGTGGACAACAGGGAAGCTTGGCGTGCTGCAGTCCATAGGGTCAGACATGACTTAGCAACTGAACACCAACAATCTTGCGGTGCTCCCACCCCCATCATCACTCCGGGTAGGGTGTTCTCCCCAACCCTTAAACCCTGGCCTCAGCTATGTGACTAGCTCCAGCCCGTAGGACATTAGCAAAAGTGATGCACAGGGAGACATGCTGTTGCAGGGCCGCTGCCTGGACAACACACCTGGGCTAGACTCTGGGAGTATGCTGACATGCAACAGCCCCAGCAGTTTCATGCTGCATTAGGGAACAGGCGGCTGCCCCATTTGGGAGAGTGAGGTCACTTGAGTTAGGTCAAGATCAGCAGGGCTGCCTGGCCAACTGGAGGCTGACCTTGGATGCACTAGTGAGATCAGCCCAGCAAAATCAGCCAAGCCCAGGTAAGCTGCCCCCATGAGCTTGAGCTAAAAATGTCTCTTGTTACATGCCCCTTGAGGTTTTGTGGTCAGCTGTTACACAACACTATTGCTGTCCCCCCCAGTCGTTACTCCACCACCCTGACTTCTAACCCCTGGATCGCTTTTTTGCTGTTTACACAAATGGAATCGTGCATCACCCCTAGTGTGTTAACGACATCCCATAATCCATGATCTGTTGGTGTTCAGTCACTCAGTCGTGTCTGCCTCTTTGCAACTCCATGGACTGCAGCATGGCAGGCTTCCCTGTCCTTCACCATCTCCTGGAGTTTGCTCAGACTCATGTCCATTGAGTCGGTGATTCCATCCAATCATCTCATCCTCTGTTGCTCTCTTCTCCTCCTGCCCTCAGTCTTTCCTAGAATCAGCACCCAATCCGTGATTGGGGAATAAAAATTAGAAAATGCGGTTACCCCAAAGAAAACCCAATTCATATCCCCCCAAATCACAAGGCCCAGCAAGAACCCCTTACGTACTGAAATCTATTCTTCCATATCTGTTCTATAAAAACTGAGAGATACATATAAATTTTATTTACCAAAATAGCAGCACCCAATACATGCTAAAGCTTAAAACTTAAACTTACTACATCCTTTAACATCATTCCAGGCCACTAGATCCCCAGCAGTTAATTAGTAGTATTCCATTGTGTGGCCATTGTCAGATTTTAGCCCTTATTTATTATGTTTATTACTTTGTTACTATAAACAGCGGGGTTTATGAGCCCTTCCTTGGAGAACCATCACCATACATTTCTCTGATTATTTCCTTAACTTTAAATACTTGCTCTGTGGCTTGGGACAGAGCAAATTGCATAACGCCCCTGTTCCTCGGTTTCCTAATGCATCAGGTGGGGCCAGTACGCTCCATTTCACTGGGATGTTATGAGGATTTTTTACAAATTAATTAATTAATTAGGCTGTGTAGAGTCTTAGTTGCAGGCATACTGGAGCTTCTCTCTAGTTGAGGCATGTGGCATATGGGATCTTATGCCGTCCAAGGATCAAACCTGAGTTCCCTATATTGGAAGGTAGATTCTTAACCGCTGGACCACCAGGGAAGTCCCTGTTGTGAGGGATTAAATAAATCTACACAGGTGGAGTCCTCAAACAGTGACCTGAACAAAGTAATGGGTCAAGTAATGTCAGCAGTTATCATCACTAAGAAAAGCGCTCAGAAGCCGACTCCCGACTCCCGAGGGGTCACGGAGTTTGCAATTTCCTCTCACCACTCCTGACGCGTAATGCCAAACGCCCTCTCAGAAGCAATAGACTGGGATGGCTCCCCTGGCTTGACTGAGAGCACCCACCCCGCCACCGGCTAGCACCGCAGCGGTCTCTATGTGGGGGTCCCATCCGGAAAAGCAGCTGCCAGGTCTCGGGCTGCTTCAAAGTTCATGCGCCATTTACAGAGTTACTCTTTCAGAGTTTTGGCTCCTTTTACTGCTCCGTGGAAAAGATACTAAGATCAACCTCACAGGTATGTTGCGAAGAGGAAGTGAGCTGTGTACCTACAGCACCTGGCACAGAGTCGGAAGCACGAGATGGGCCTAATACCACGCCAGGAGCCCCAAGCTCCGTCGGAAGCTTTCCAGTGACTTTGTCCCACTTGAAATCCCTCCACAGCGGGGCCCAGTCTCCCTCTGCACCTGGCTCCGCCTCCCTCTGTACTTGGCCCCGCCCCTCTGTACTTGGCCCCGCCTCCTCTCCACCTGGCCCCCACCTACACAGGCACTCCTGCCCCACTGGCCACCTTCACTTCCTGCCACCACTCTTCAAACACACCAGGAACTCATTCTCATCCCCATGCCTTTCCTCTCCCTATCCTCATTCATTCTTGCTCACTCTCTTGTCTCCCTCTCGTGTATTCATTTATTTATACATTTATTCATAATGAATAAACGACCCCTTAATACTCGAGTACTTTATCAAGAAACGCAAGGACAGTCACCAACATAACTACAATAGAACCATCAAAAGCAGGAAGTTAACACGGATGCCAGCTAACCCACAGACCCTATTTCCATTTTGCTAATTGCTCCGACGATGCCCTTTTATGCATCTGAGGACCATGCCATCCCAGCGCCCAGGGCTTGGCTTCTAAATATTATTCTGCACTGACAGAAACCAGAGCTCCTCGGAGAAACAGCTGACTCTAGGAGCAGGGAAAGTACACGGAAAGCTTAGAATTGTTGTGCCGGTAAGGGCGGGCTCCAAGAATGATGAGGACCTCTCGAAAAGACAGAGCCAGCTAGAATGGGTGCCCACTGGCCAAAACAGGCAAAACTGGAACCTCATAATGAATCTTTTAGTAAGCAACTGTAACCCTTAAGAGGTAAGATAGGGTGATACAGATGTCTAAGGTGATACAGATGAGTAAGTGGGGGGAACGGACAGCTCTACTTCACCACGGCAGCCTCCAAGTATCTCCCCACAAACTCATATTAATTATTATGAATTAATGAGTCAAATACTTATTAATTAACTATGCACGCATGCTAAGTCGCTTTGGTCATGTCCGATTCTTTGGGACCCCATGGACACATAGCCCACCAGGCTCCCGTGTCCATGGGATTCTCCAGGCAAGAATACTGGAGTGGGTTGCCACGCCCTCCTCCAGGCAATCTTCCTGACCCAGGGATCAAAGCACGTCTCTTAGGACTTCTGCATTGACAGCCGGGTTCTTGACCACTAACACCACCTGGGAAGCCCCATTAATTAACTTTATAGCTTTAGATATTTTGTATACAGTACTTTATATATATAGATGTATATATAATTGTATAGAGCCTTATACACAGAAACCAGGCAGATACCACCTTAACCAAATGGTATGTGTTGACATGGCCAGGGACAAATCAAGGTCACGAGCTTTCGGAAAACAATGCTCTCGGAGGACCACAGCATCCCCTCCCTGGGGGCCTGTCCCCAGTGCACGAGTCACATGGAAACAAGGAAATGTCAGACAAGCCTACTTGAAGGGTGGTCTGTATAGTAAGTGGCCTGTACTCTTCAAAAAGTGCCCTGGGCGAAAGGCAAGGAGACTGGGAGACGTTCTCCTTTCAATTGTGTATCTATCATCCCAAAAGCCCAGACAAGTGTCGTGTACGATCAAGCTCCTGGTACCTAGGACAACGCCTGTGCTAGGAAAGCATGTACAAAGCATGAATGAATTCACTTTGGACATGATCTGGCGCCTCTGATGGGCTCAGTACAGGGCTGAAAACTTTCCCTAGGGGAGACTTGGTATCCACCTGAACTGGCCTTCCTGGCAGAGCTGCTGTGAAGACCAAGGAAGGAGGGATGGGAGTGGGCTGTGATGCTGGTTTCCTTTGCCTAGTCCGCATAATCTTCCCTCTCGAAAGATCACAGAGATCCACAGCATCCTGTGACAGAGATGGCAAAGGGGTCACTCCAGCCCAAATTTTGAGTAAAGAGAAACAGAGAGGTCAAGACGCATGTCCAGGGTCACACAGCAGAAGGCTAACGTGGTGAAGTCCTCTAAAACGGTGTGGGAGGGCAAAGCAAGCCCCTTTCAGGGAAGACTGAACTATGACATGTACAGTGGGCAGGGTGTTACCTTTGATCTGTCTTGGAGGGCACATCCAGGCGTATGTATGTTCGCACACACACCCACATACGCACACCGACTGGTTTCACAGGGACAGCGGGTGTTGCATCTCAGGGGAAAACGCAAGATGTGATGTGCACGTCTTCCCACGGCACAGATGGGGTGGCAACAAGGGCTCTCTGAACATCACAGGGAATGAAAGGCAAAGGTGCCGAGAAGAAAAGGAATGAAAAGGGATAATTAGCAAGCAATCAAGGTAAGGCATGTGTCAAGAGGAAATAATTTCAAGTCCCCACCCTCCACTGTGGTATTCCTGAGATTGGGGTTGGGAGCCCAGTCCAAATGCCAACCCAGACAGGGGTGCCTGCCAATATTCCATTTCTCACACGCTGCCGTCCAGTTTCTGCTTGTAGTCCTCCATGGACGTGGTGCTCACTCCCAGGTCATTTCTGAGCAGAGCCTGACTGCTGGAAACAGCTTCTTTATCCTAACCAAGCATTGTGTAAACAGAGCCCTGCTTGTCAAGTATTCACTCGACCCTTTGCCAAGCGCACTAGAGTTATTACTTTACTGACTCAGCCGGAGAGCCCTGCAAGATGGGTTGTTATTCCCACTTTCTTCCTAAGGGAACTGAGGCCAGAGAGGTCACATAACTTGCCCATCAGATACCACAGCTAGAGAGAGGGCAGGGCAAGGGTCAGAATCCAGGTCTGCTGGGGTCTGGGCCCAGGTACCTTCCAATATACCAACTCCTTCAACTTCTCCTAGAACCACAGACTGAACCCAACAAGATGGAACGAAATGAGCCAGGAAGAGTTGGTTATTCTGCTTCCCTCTAAACTTTTTACATAGATTAATTCAATAATCAAAAGAGTCCTTCCAGCTAAAGCCATATTAACAGAAATATGAGAGCCATGACCAGGGACGTGATAGTACCCAACTGTAACTGCATCCCTTTGGAAGGAATCCTGCTGATTTGAAGCTTGTTGAGAGGATGACAACCGACACAGAGAGGGCCCCAAAACCCCAGAGGATCTAGCAGGCCCTTCCCTAAAGGGCTCTGTGCTCCCATCTCCTGCAGCCTCATCATGCAGTCAACAAATATACAATATTTACCCCAATATTTAAACAAGCCAAGTTTCCTGGAGTGGGTAGCTATTCCCTTCTCCAGGGGATCTTCTGACCCAGGGATTGAACCTGGGTCTCCTGCAATGCAGGCAGATTCTTTACTGAGCCACCAGGGAAGCCCTAAACATCACATATATATATTCAGTTCAGTTCAGTCGCTCAGTCATATCTGACTCTCTGCGACCCAATGGACTGCAGTACACCAGCCCTCTCTGTCCCTCACCAACTCCTGAGTTTATTCAAACTCATGTCCATTGAGTCAGTGATGCCATCCAACCATCTCATCCTCTGTCATCCCCTTCTCCTCCCACCTTCAATCTTTCCCAGCATCAGAGTCTTTTCAAATGAGTCAGTTCTTCACATCAGGTGGCCAAAGTATTGGAGTTTCATCTTCAACATCAGTCCTTCCAATGAATATTCAGGACTGATTTCCTTTAGGATGGACTGGTTGGATCTCCTTGCAGTCCAAAGGACTCTCAAGAGTCTTCTCCAACACCACAGTTCAAAAGCATCAGTTCTTCAGTGCTCAGCTTTCTTTATAGTCCAACTCTCACATCCATACATGACTACTGGAAAAACCATAGCCTTGACTAGACGGACCTTTGTTGGCAAAGTAATGTCTCTGCTTTTAAATAGCTGTCTAGGTTGGTCATAACTTTTCTTCCAAGGAGTAAGCATCTTTTCACTTCATGGTTGCAGTCGCCATCTGCAGTGATTTTGGAGCCCAAGAAAATAAAGTCTCTCACTGTTTCCATTGTTTCCCCATCTATTTGCCATGAAGTGATGGGACCAGATGCCATGATCTTTGTTTTCTGAATGTTGAGCTTTAAGCCAACTTTTTCACCCTCCTCTTTCACTGTCATCAAAGGCTTTTTAGTTCCTCTTCACTTTCTGCCATAAGGGTGATGTCATCTGCATATCTGAGGTTATTGATATCTCTCCCAGCAACCTTGATTCTGGCTTGTGCTTCATCCAGCCCAGTGTTTCTCAAGATGTGCTCTGCATATAAGTTAAATAAGCACGGTGACAATATACAGCCTTGACGTACTCCTTTCCCTATTTGGAACCCATCTGTTGTTCCATGTCCAGTTCTAACTGTTGCTTTCTGACCTGCATACAGATTTCTCAAGGGGCAGGTCAGGTGGTCTGGTATTCCCAACTCTTTCAGAATTTTCCACAGTTTGTGGTGATCCACATAGTCAAAGGCTTTGGCATGGTCAATAAAGCAGAAATAGATGTTTTTCTGGAACTCTCTTGCTTTTTCAATAATCCAACAGATGTTGGCAATTTGATCTCTGGTTCCTCTGACTTTTCTAAAACCAGTTTGTACATCTGGAAGTTCTTGGTTCAGGTACTGTTGAAGCCTGGCTTGGAGAATTTTGAGCATTACTTTACTAGCATGTGAGATGAGTACAATTGTGCGGTAGTTTGAGCATTCAATATTTAAAACAGCCCTATGAAGTAGGTACTATTATTTTTTCCCATTTTCATATGAGGAAACCAAGGCTCAGAAAAGTTTGGTGACTTGTCTGAGGTTACAGAGAGGTAACAGTCCTGGGATCTGAACAGGGGCAGTCAGGATCCAGAGCCTTTGCTGGCTCTTAACTACTATAGGTGTTTAGACACCGGAGTCCTCAAAGCTTTGGAGGTCACTGACTCATCTAAACATCCGTTGCAAACTCCAAGATCTTTTCCTAGAAAAGCGCAAACATTTAATTTTGCATTCCATCTTAGTGGTTCACACAGAGGTTACTTGAGCTTGCCTGCTTGGGTGCTAAGTCATTTCAGTTGTGTCCAACTCTTTGTGACCCTATGGACCATAGCCCGCCAGGCTCCTTGGTCCATGGGATTCTCCAGGCAAGAATACTGGAGTGGGTTGCCATGCCTTCCTCCAGGGGATCTTCCCAACCCAAGGATCGAACTCACGTCTCCTGTGTCCTGTACTGATAGGCAGGTTCTTTACCACTGAACCACCAGGGAAGCCCACTTGAGCTTGCTGAAGCCCAAGTAAGGACTCCAGGTCAAAGGCCCTCCTATAGGCCATGAGCAGTGTTTGAGAATCTCTGAATAGGGTCATGTCAAGCTTTTTTCCAAAACCTAGTTTGGAGGTAGGGAGAACAATGGAATAAGGGGAAGCCAGGGGTGGGGGGGCAGTGAGCAGTTACTACAAACATGAGTTACCCCATCTTGCACCCCATGTTGCCATCTTGCACCCCATGTCACAGCCAGAATCATTTTAAAATTGGAAACCAGGCTATGATCTGCTCACTTCACTGGCCTCTGGCTCCTGAAAGATGTCTTCACTCGGAGGGGTGGGGGGGAGCGGGCCACAGAGCCCCAAGGGTTCACAACCCATCCCAGAACAGCATCTCTGACTCAGCATCAGATCCAAACCCCGGAATGCAAACAGCCAATCCAAAAGGGTACACGCTGTGCGATTCCATTTATGTAACGTTCTTGAAATGATCAAATTATGGAAATGGTGAATAGATGAGTGGCTGCCGGTGGCGGCGGGAGGGCGTGGCAGGGAAGGAGGGAGGGAGGGGGGTGTGCCTATAAAAGGCAACCCGAGGATCCTGGAGAGGGAAAGGGCTGTTCTGTGTCTCACTGTGGTTGTGGAGACAAAACCTGTGCACGTGATAAGGTTAAACTAATAAGAATCAGGCTAACAAAATGAATAAAAAGAACATGTGTGTGCGTGCTTGCCTGTAAACACATGCAGACAAGCACAACAGGGGCTATCTGAGGACGATCAGGGGATTCTATCCATGTCAATATCTTGGTTGTGATATTGAACTCCAGTTTTGTAAGACAGTATTACCTTTCGCAGAAAGAGTATAAGGGACCTCTCTGTATTATTTCTTACAACTGTGTGGATGAATTCTTAGTTTTGTCGTGTTGTTGCTTAGTCGCTCAGTCATGTCTAACTCTTTGCGACCCCATGGACGGTAGCCCACCAGGCTCCTCTGTCCATGGGGATTTCCCAGGCAAGAATATTGGAGTGCGTTGCCATGCCCTTCTCCATGGGATCTTCCCAAGTCAGGGATCAAGCCTAGGTCTCCCACATTGTAGGCAGATTCTTTACCTTCTGAGTCACCAGGGAAGCCCTTGTTCTTACAACAATTATCATAAAATTAAAAGTTTAAGAAAATGCACACACAAAAAAATCCCAAATCCCTGTAATGATCTGGATCCTGAGACCTCAGTACTATTCCCTCCTATTCCTGCTCCGTTTCCCCAAGCGCCTTTCATCCCAGTGGCCTTCTGAACACTCTGATGTACTCCTGTCTCTTTGCTCCTTTGCAGCCTACATATCAGGAAACACCACGCAACGAGGGCTCACGTTACCTCTTATCTAGGCACCTTGTTTATTTCTGTCATGCACTTATCACCACCTCTAATCATATCACTGAGGTTATATGTGTGAATGTTTATTTCAGGATGTGGATGGCAAAGACACAAAGCTTTGGTAACAAAAATGTTTTTAACTTTCCCAGATCAAAACACACCAGGAAGAAAAAAAGCAAGCAAGCAAAAGATTAGCAAAATAGTAGCAATCTGCATTCTAGAAAGTGAAGGGCCTTCATATACAAAGTGGTCTTACAAATCGATAAAACAAACATCTTTTTGAGAAAAACAGCTGTGGTTATTGCTTTGTCCCTGTGTCTAAACAATGCCTGACATGTACACGGTGTGTGCTCATGAAACATCTATGAAATGTTGGTTAAAATTCAACCACAGTGAAGACAATAATGTTTTTAAACATGGAGTATGTATCAAGCCTCTGCTCATTCCACTTGCTATGCATATATAATGCTTATTATGTGCTTGCAGGACTTGGTTCCAAGTGCCTATAACATACTGAGCAATTTAGTTCTCACAAGTACCGTTAAAATCCCCAGTTAAAAAAAAAAAATCTTTTTATGTTATTTCTTATTTGAATGACATTTATTTTGGTCATTTTCTACTAAATTCAGCTATGTTCTTTTTTCTTATTTTTTTTGTTTCAATTTTTAAAATTTATTTTATTTTTTAATTGAAAAATAATTGAATTTTGTTGTTTTCTATCAAACCTCAACATGAATCAGCCATTGGTATACATACATCCTCTCCCTCTTGATCCTCCCTCCCATCTCTCTCCCCATCCCACCAATCCCCATTTTAATGATGAGGCCACAGAGGCACAGAGAGGTTAGCGCACTTGCTTGTGGGCACAGAGCTAGGATCTGAATCCAGGCAATCTCACTCCAGAACCCATGCACCTAACCACTCACTGCCTCTAGAAACACAGTTCCTGAAGCCCTGGCATGCAGCGTTACCAGTCCCGCTGGCCAGAGAGGAAGCCTGAAGCCTCAAGAGGACAAGTGACAAAGCCAAGGTCACAGAGTTAGGAAGCAGCAGAGTTGGGGGAAGTCTGAGCCAAGAAGAGAGCAGAAGCACCCAGAGTGTGCGGCAGGAGACACACTTAACTCACTCTTTTGATCTGGGGGGAGATGAGCGGTGAGTCCTGAAATGTCAGAAGCCAGCAGGGGTATGGAAGCGACCCGTCTGCTTGACCCGTCTGCCCGTCCTGAGCCCAGCGGGGTGCACAGGCCTCCTACTCCTCTTTCCTCTCTTGGCTGCGACCCAGTGAAGGGAGGGGTGGTGGTGGAGGGGGTGGATCAGTGGACAGGATGCAGCCAGCCCCGTGACAAGGAGCACGCGGAGAGGGAGCCCAGGACAGCAGGGCCGTGGGGGGACCGCCCCTGGGAGCTGCTGACTCCTGAAACTTCACAATCTGAAGCTGGCCGGCAGCTTCCCTTGCTCTCCGGGGCAGCTCAGCCGGTCTGGCAGGGGGCCAGGAGGGAAAGGAAGACACAGCCTTCCCAGAACTGCTGCCCAGTGAGGGTTCCCGGAACCAGTGGCCACATCAGCTGCCCCACCCAAAACAGAGGCTGGCCAGGCCAGGGCCCCGAGATGGCCTGGGCTCTGCCTGCCTGCCCCACTCCCAACCCGAGAAGGGAGGGGAGGGGTTGCTGGTTGGAGGGCTGCTTCTGCTGCCACCAGGAGCAAGAACCACCTCACTCAAGAGCCTGCCAGGCTCCCTGTGTACCTACTGTGTGCTCCAGGCCTCACCAGGCTCCCTGTGTGCCTACTGCATGCTGATGTCCTCACCAGGCTCCCCATGTACCTACTGTGTGCTCCAGGCCTCCCTAGGCTCCCCATGTACCTTCTGTGTGCTTCAGTCCTCACCAGGCTCCCCAGGTACCTACTGTGTGCTCCAAGCCTCACCAGGCTCCCTGTGTGCCTACTGTGTGCTGCTGTCCTCACCAGGCTCCCCGTGTACCTACTGTGTGCTGATGTCCTAACCAGGCTCCCCAGGTACCTACTGTGTGCTCCAGGCCTCACCAGGCTCCCTGTGTACTTACTGTGTGCTCCTGTCCTCACCAGGCTTCCCGTGTACCTACTGTGTGCTCCTGTCCTCACCAGGCTCCCCGTGTACCTACTGTGTGCTCCTGTCCTCACCAGGCTCCCTATGTAACCTACTGTGTGCTCCTGTCCCCACCAGGCTCCCCGTGTACCTACTGTGTGCTCCCATCCTCACCCACTCACTCGTGCCCCACGTATTTTTTTTTTTTTCATTTTTATTTATTTTTGGTTGCACTGAGTCTTCGTTGCTGCTCGGGGGCTTTCTCTAGTTACAGCAAGCAGGGGCTACTCTTCCTGGTGTGTGTGGGCGTCTCACTGTAGTGGCTTCTCTTTGTTGCGGAACACGGGCTCTACGTGTGTGGGCTTCAGTACCTGTGGCACATGGGCTTAGTTGCTCCACAGCATGTGGAATCTTCCTGGACCAGGGATTGAACCTGCATCCCCTGCACTGGCAGGCAGATTCTTATCCACTATGCTACCACGGAAGTCCTGCCTCGTATATTCTTGTTGCAGGTGCTTTCTTAGCACTTACTATCTGCCAGCTACTACAGATGTGGAAAAGGACATTCATTCATTCATTCATGTCTTCCTCCTTGCCTTTAACAAATATTTGAGCCAGAAGAAAAGTTACTGGAGGATCTGGGGCACAGAGGTGAGACTATCAAAGGCTCCCTCTGGCCTGGGGGGTCAAAGGCAGAAGCGGAGCCCCATGAGGAGGCCACTGGACTAACCCAGGTACTAGGCGCCAGGTGTGCCAGGGTTGTAGGGAAGAAGAGGTAAGAATGGGTTAAATTCTAGATCTGATTTGAAGGTAGAGTCAACAGGCTTTGCTGACAGAATGGAGTTTGAGGGCTGGGGCAGAGAAAAGGGGATTAGAAGGAGTAAAAAAAATGATTCTGAGGGACTTCCCTGGTGGTCACAGTGCTTAAGAATCCATCTGCCAATGCAGGGGACTTGAGGTTGATCCCTGGTCTGGGAAGACCCCACAGTGCCGCAGGGCAGCTAAGCTCGTGTGCCACAAGTACTGAAGCCCACGTTCTGCAACAAGACAAACCACCACAATGAGGAGCCTCTGTGCAGCAACAAAGACCCAGCACAGTCAATACAAAAATAAATAAACAATTTTTATAAAATGACCCTGAGGGCTTTGGCCTGAGCCATTGGAAGGATGGAGGTGCCACCCACCAAGATGGAGTGGACTGAGGTCAGCCACCATCAGATACGTAGGAGGCTGTGAGGGTGGAGCTGTCAGTGCTGAGGGGCCGGGAAGGTCCCCCTGGTCCCACAGGGTCGGTGAGGGCGGGTGGGATGGGTAAATGAACAAGACTTGCCCAGGGGAGGGGCGGCGGTGTGTGGAGAGGAAGGAAGAACATGTCCCAGAAGGCACGTGGCCCCGCCAGGGCAGGAAACCTGCTTCACCTTCTGTAAGGAGAAACCTAGCCCCGCACCTGGCACAGAGCAGGAACGCCACAAATGAGCCTGTGTATTTGACTTTATTCCCATTTTTACACTGATACAGTGCTTCCTTAGTGCAGGGCGCTGATCTAGGATGCTTAAGGACCCCTGTGAGATGAATACAATGATGAAACCCATTTTACAGTTTCTGAAGGAGCCTAAAAGGAGGAAGGTGTGGTCCATTTCCCATCCCACAAGACAGGCCCTGGGCTGCAGCGATGGGTAAGGGTCCTCCAGCAGGGCAACACTGTCTACCAGGGATGGTAAGCAATTCAGACCCCGTCCCCAAGGCAATAGGGAGCCACTGAAGGCTATTAAGCAGGAGGGGAGCTGCTTTCCAGAAATCTCACTCTGACCTGTGTGTGAATGACCACAGGAGCAGTTGACACAGGAGCGGGTACTGCCGGAGCTGCAGAAGAGCAGGCAGCATCAGCTCTGTCTGGGAGGTGGACGTGGCAGAACCTGGTGATGCCTAGTGGCTGGGAGCGGCAGGTGGCCTTGGGCTGGGGTACGGACGGATGGGTGGATTGTGGGGGAATGCTGGGAAGAGGTGTGGTGTTGCTGGGGAAGATCACATGCTTTGAGGCACTGTGGACTTGGTGAGTCCAAATGGGTGATGGACCCAGGAGGCATCCAGGAGGCAGTATGTCCGAGCAGCCCAGAGCTCAGAGGGAAGGCTCACGTTGGAGGAGACAGGTTTGTGGGTCATCAGCTGTGGCTCAAGCCCAGGGTTCGCTGTGCAGAGTGAGACACAGCTGCGTCTGGGGGGCAGGAGAGGGTTGGGGACTGTGGACCTCCTTCATGGGACTCACTTGGGCCAGACTCCCAGAGTGAGGGTCACCATCTCAGGGACGGGCTGGCATCCTACTCCAACAGCCACTTTATGGCAATGTGGACACTCAGGTTGGCTGTGGACACGGTGAGTGCAAGTGTCCACAGGAGAGGCATCTGGGTGATCCCATCTAGCATCCTGGAAGCCACGCCTATCCTCAGAAGGTACCAGAGCCCCCAGGAAGGAAGCTGAGACTGAGGCACCTGTGTGCAGACATCACCTGCTGAGCCAACAGCCAGCCTCCATCACTCTACAAGACCTTCTCCTGCTTCGTGTCTCTGCCCACACTATCCTCATTGCTTATCACTCACGCACACCTGCTGTGCGCTGTCCAAACCTGCCCCCCCACCTGGAGAAAGCCAGCTCCTACAAGGCCAGAGGCTATGCCCACCCTGTTCGCTGCTATAGCCCTACAGCCTAGCACAGGGCCTGGCACACAGCAGGGGGCTTCCATAGATATTTGCTGAATGGAAGAATGAATGGACGAGTGCCCCCTGGCTGTGTGCAGTGAGGTCTGGCCAGCCAACCCTGATGGAGGCAGGGATACAACTCCCAGAACTGGTGTTTTCTGCCTTGCACTGCTGGATAAGCACTGACCAATCTGGGCTCAGAGTCTCCTTGAATACCCCGATGCAGGCACCACACGGATCTTGGCCACCCCAGAGAGGAGGCGGGGGCTGACCTCCCAAGAGCTGGTAATTGGGGCATTATCATGATTAGTGCTCACTGCCCTAAGACACAGATATAAGATGTCTGGAGCTCCGGATGCTGATTAGATTTTGGCCGTCTTAGTGATAGTCACGGCTCCTGGTGCGCCTCCTTCCTAAGGTCACCAGAAGTCACCATGATTTCCCCCAGTTCCTTGAGTCTTTAGAGATCAGGCCCTGGGCCCCTCTGCCCATAGGGCCCACCCCTCTTCCCCAGCCGAGGAACATGGAAGGTGCAATTATTATCATTCCCTTTGTAGACAGGGAGAAAGTGAGGCCCAGAGAAGTTCAGAAACCTGCTTGAGGATGCTCAGCGAGTCAGCGGTGGGCCTGGGAAGTGAACCCAGGTCTTCTGAGTCACAGTACAGCACCTGGCCTAGAGGAAACAGCCATAAACTCACTTTTTTTATATGCCACTCTGCTTGCTTCTCCCAGCAAGCCCCGTGTGGAAGATGTGGTCAAACCTCCCTTGCACAGAAGAGGAAACCGAGGCTCAGAGGGGTTCAGTAATAGTCCCAAGGAAGTGATGAGCTAGAATTTGGCTTCCACCACTGTTTGCCCAGGATTCCCAGGTGGCGTAGTGGTGAAGAATTTGCCAGTCAATGCAGGAGACACAAGGGACATGGGTTCGATCCTGGGTCAGGAAGATCCCCTGGGGTAGGAAATTGCAACCCACTCCAGTATTCTTGCCTGGAGAATCCCATGGACAGAGGAGCCTGGCGGGCTACAGTCCATGGGATCACAAAGAACTGGATATGACTGAGCGCACACACGCACACACACGCACACACACTCTGTTTGCCCAGCCCTTGCAAGGAGCATGTCTTAACAGTAACCAGGACTTTGCCCCCTAGGCAAACCTGATAGGGCAGCACAGAGAAACGCTCCCTGCTCAAGGTCTCGGTCTGCAGACAGGCGGGGTTGGGGGTGGGGCTGTCCTTGGAGTTCTTTCTGTTGTCTCATTCCTTATCATTCTTGGCCCAGTCAGGGACACCTGTCAGTCATGTGGGGTGACCCATGTGGGCACAGACCCCAGGGCACCTAAGACACGGAAGCTTAACTCTGAGCGTGGGCTTGGCACTAACTGGCTGGGAGACCTTGGCAAGCTGGGGTCCTTGGAGACCACAGAGCCTCGGTCTCCTTATCTGTGAAATGAGAGCAGGACCACTTTGCCTCCTGGGGTGGTTGAGGAGAGGCAAAGGGACCGTGCCTGGCATGGCTGGGCAAGGAGGCCTGGGGCAGAGCTGACGGGACAGGTGACAGAGCCCGTCTCCCAGCGCCAAGTGACCACTCTGCAACCCTGAGGACACGGCAAATGCCGCGACACACAGACGGGGTCTCAGAGTACACGCTGAGCGAAGGAAGCTGGGCTTGGAAGGGCGATATGTGCTCCATTTAGATAAAGTCCAAAAAGAGACAAACCAATCTTGGGGTTAGTGATTGGCAGAGTGTCCTGGGAGAGGGTGGGGCGGGAGAGAAACTGCTATGGGAAGTGCTGGTCATGCTTCGTTTCTTGATCAAGTTATACGTGCTCGTGTTTACTTTGTGAAGCTGGGCCTTTGCCTGCACGTACATTGCAATAAAAAGGAAAAGAAAAAAAAAGATGGATGAGACGGAAAGGAAGAGAGCAGAGGAGAGTGCATAAGGTGATCAGGGTATGTCAGCAAAGGTCCCAGAACAGCCAGTTCTCAGGGCTGGTGGATCCCCAAAGACTCTGGAGTCCACGGTTGGTAAGACTGCAGGTCCCTCTAGGCCTTTGCACAGCGCCATCAACCCTCTAGCTACTTGCCCCCAAAGATGGGGCACTCACTCCTTCTGGGGGCAGCTTCCAGCCACCTCTCGTGGCCACAGAGAGTCACCTCCCCCAGCATCAACTCAAACATCTAAGAGACTTCAGACACACGACCTCAGAGAGTAGAGAGGGGACAGTGGTGAGTGCATGTCCAGCCCTAACAGGCAGCCGCCCACCACTCTGCTTTGCACCACGTACCTGAAGGCCTAGGCCTCGCTAGGACTCTCGATTTTCCACAAGAAGCTAGAAATCCAGATTTTTATGTATATTACTTTGATTTTTAAATGCTTGATTTTTAAAAACCACACACCACATTTGTGATCCCCTTGGCTTACAACCACCAGCTGATGTCCTCTTGCAGGGGGTGGGGTGGGGTGGGGGTGGGCAGAGAGGTGAGTGTCCTGAGACGCCAGGACCCCCAACAAGAGGAAAGGAGCAACAGGTGAGACCCCCTGCACCTTCTCTAAGCTCCAGCACCCCCAAACGTTCCCTTCCTTCTGTCCCTCTGGTATGCAGTTGTTATGGTGGGGAGGGGAAGCAGGGCTAGAGGCACGCCATCACCGCCTACTCTTGTGTGGCTGAGCCGCAACACTTTTTCAGTGAGGAATTCCAAAATTTTGCAAGCCCCACTGCCTTCCTCCTCAGTGGGGGCAGGCAAGGGGAGGGCAAAGAACAGTCCTTACAGCTTCCCCGCCCCGCCCCACCGTCCCCCAATGTGCCACAGACTCCCCACTTCCCTTGGGCCATTTCCTCTGCCTCCCGGTGCCCTCCACCTACGCACCCTCAGAAAGTTCCTGGTCAAACCCTACTCTTTCCTCTGCCCACTTCACAGCTCTGCCAGTCTCTCTGTCCCAATATCCTCTCCATTCTCATAAAGGGTGAAACATGCCTGTCATTACTCTGTCTTTCCAGGCTAAAAGTCCTCCAGGGCAAGGACTGTGTCTTACTCATCATGCCTCTTTGCAAACACGGGACGCAGCCAACCAATGCCTGCGAAACTGAAGTCGGCTGCCTCATCGTGGGTGTCCCCGAGGCTGCCTGGAGGTCAGCTCCCTCCTGGCCTTTGTACGTGCCATTCTCACCGCCCGGTGTGCTGGCCAATATTGACACTGAGTGACTAATATGAGTACAGGTATGTTTACAAGGTCTTTCATATTCACTATGTTATTATTTTCACAAAAACCCTAGAGAAGGGCAAAGCAAGTCATATCCCCATTTTATGGTTTAGGAAATTGAAGCCCAAAGAGGGCAAATGACTTGCCCAAGATTACTGAGCAAGTGAGTTGCAGAGCTGAGATGAAGATGCAAGTTTTGTTTTGCTTTTTTTAAAAAAAAAAAACAAACTCATCTGGGTACCAGAGCAGCGTCAAAGAAAAGTCCTACAACTTCAGAAGGGAAGAAAAGAAAATAATTGGAAAATTAGTCAAGGAAAATGCAAATAAAGATAACAGGTATAGAAATATTATTGTTGTTGCTGTTGTCTGTTGTTGTTTAGTTGCCAAGTCATGTCTGACTCTTTTGCGACCCACAGACTGTAACGCGCCAGGTTCCTGTGTCCATGGGATTTCCCAGGCAAGAATACTGGAGTAGGTTTCCTTCTCCATTTCCTTCTCCAGGAAGGATCCCAACCCAAAGATCAAACCCGTGTCTCCTGCATCGGCAGGTGGATTCTTTACCATTGAGTCCTATTAATACTGAATAAAATGGAATTCAAGGCATCAAAGTATTATTAAAAGAGAGAACGGTAGCTGTTTTATATTGATAAAAGGAGCAACTCACCAAGAAGGTGTAAAAGTCATGAACCCTCTTCTAGTCATACATTCTATTTACATGCACCAGAAAACATAGCTTCCAAAAACGAAGCAAAACCTAAGGGCTTCCCTGGTGGTCCAGTGGTTAAGAATCCACCTTGCAGTGCAGGGGATGTGGCCTGAATTCCAGTCAGGGAACTAAGATCCCATGTGTCTTGGAGCAACTAAGCCTGTGTGCCTCAATCACTGAGCCTGCGTGCCACAACTAGAGAGCCTGTGTGCTTGTGCTGTGATGAAAGAGCTAAAACTTGATATAGCTAAATAAATAAATATCTTTTAAATGACAGAAGAAACTGAGAGCAGGTCAAGGAAAAATGAACAGAGCTTCCATTATAGTGGGAGATGAAGCAGGTAGAGAAAACTACATAAAAAACATGAAAAATACAAATGATATAATTAATAAACATGACCTAGATAGACATATTTTATAACTTTACACCCAGCCAGAAATACACATCTTTTCAACGACAAGAAGAACAGACAGAAAGACTGATCAGAAAATCCTACAAAGAAGATCTCAACAAATTCTCCATCACTGAGATCATAGAAGCTACAAATATTGACCACTATCCATAGAAATCAATAATCAAAATATAACTTAAAAATTCCATCCACCTTAAAAAACCATAAAGTATATAACAATTTTAATCAAAGAAGAAATGACCAACTATTTTAGTAGTGAATGACTTTGTGTTACAAGAACTGTGGAATAAAGTCATGGCAGTACTTAGAAAAAATTATAGCCTGAGGTAGATTTATTAGGGAACAAGAAAGACTGAGAACAATTGTTAGCCACAAACAAGGAGTCTCAGAATGGAAGAAACCCTTATTGACAGCAGCTCATGTAGAAGAGGGGCTTCCTGGGTGGCTCAGAGGTAAAGAATCTGCCTATGATGCAGGAGACCCAGGTTCGGTCCCTGGGTTGGGAAGATCCCCTGGAGAAGGAAATGGCAATCCACTCCAGTATCCTTGTCTGAGAAATCTGATGGACAGAGGAGCCTGGTGGGCTATACAGTCCATAGGGTCACAAAAGAGTCGGTCACCACTCAGTGACAAAACAGTAGAAGGGAATTCTGGAGGATTTAGCTGACAAATCCAATACCAGCCCCAAGGGGAATGTGGCCACTACAAAGAAGGACGGCAGGTGATATCAACAGAGGTATGGGTTCCAGACCAAGCAGGTGATAGTCTCCCTCCTTTCTGACTGGGGAAGGCTTTGGGAGAGGCAATGGTTTGTATGTGGGGCTCCGACAACTGGATCACGTACAAAGCCAGACTGAACAGGAAGAATGACAATGAATTATGGCTGTGTTGTCTGAATGAGAGAACCATTAAGGGGACTTCCCTGGACGTCCAGTGGCTAAGACTCCATGCTCCCAATGCAGGGGGCCCAGGTTCAATCCCCTATCAGGGAACTAGATGCCACATGCCACAATTAAGACCTGGTGCAGCCAAATAGATAAATACATAAATATTGTTTTGAAAGGAATAGAGAACCATTGGGCTGGATTGGAGGGCAAAGCGAGAAAGTGAAAGCTCCTGGAAAGCTGAACTGGCTAACTCCCAGGAAACATCTCCTAGTTAGAGCTGTCCAACAGCAGGAATCTGGCTTCTAGAAGGCCTACTCCCCAGAAGCAAGACTGTTGGGAGGCCAGGGGCAAGGGTCGGTCTGTGGGCTTGGAGGGCTGCCCCCGCAGAGGACTGGCATCCCTCCTCTCCCTCTCCGGAGAAGTTCCATTTCCTCTTTTAAAAAGACAAAACACTTTTCTGGCTGTTTCTGGAAACCCTCAGGCCTTTCACAGTTCTCCAAAATAGTCCTTGGTGATTACACTCCCTTATTTCTAACCAAGAAACCTAGTTCTTTTAAACTCTGCTCCGTGGGCTGGACGGCTCAGAATAGTGGTTAAAGTTTGCATACTTTCCCAGCCCCAGATTTGAAAGCAGCTTCTGCCCCTTCCGAGTTGCGTCTCCAGGTTAAGACTCTTCCCTGAGCCTCAGTTTCCTCCCCAGGGAAATGGGGAGACACCCATGCGTCTACCTGCCTCCGTGTACCACAACGCCTGATAGGGGAGTCCGTCCCCCCACTGCCTGCACCCCCACCGTGCCCCCTCTGCTTTAAAGTGCCCTTCCTGTCTGACATGTTGGAGAGGATGCTCGCTGGCAAAATACTCTGTAAAATGATCTGCACAATGATCGGATCACCTGCGATCTCGAGCCTGGCCTGACCACGTGCACAAAGGTTGCTGAGCAGATCCATGGCAGGTGAGTACTAACAGTGGATGGTGATGGGTGGGCCTTTAGCACTTGAATAGTTTCCATGATGTGCTTAAACACAGTGGGAAAAGCTGAGGACGCTGGAGTTGTCGGGTTCACAGCTGTGTGACCCCCAGACAAGTTACTAAGTCCGCTGCCCTGTCTTTTTTTATATATATCTGTAAAATCTGGATAAGAGCAGTTCCCACCTTGTACGGTTTCGGCACAAGATGAATGAGGCAATGCAGGTAGATGTCTGGCTCCCGCTGGCTTTCCTGACCTCTCTCCCCTCCCCTCTTCGCCTTGTTTCAATTCCGTCCAACCACATCAGCTTCCCTGTGCTGAGTCAGACACACCTCAGCCTTCGGCCGGGATCGCTCTTTCCCCAGATATCTGCCTGTCATTCTATTTTGGGTCTTAGCTCAAAAGTCACCTCCTCCACTAGACAGCCAGCCCCACGAGGACCCTTGCTTCTGTGTCAGTTGCTGCTGTGTCCACAGCCTCCACACACTTGCTGAGTTGACTGCAAGCAGCGAGCCCCACGCAGGCACTCGAGACAGCGTGCGTGCCTGTCACTTTTAGCTTTGCAAACGGGATCTGCAGGCTGGAGGCTGTTGGTGCCTTTGCAGTCCTGTTGCTCAGAACACCTCCTCCTTTTCAGGAAATCTGTTCCACCAAACCCCGGAGGGCCAGGCTTCTCCTCCCTTCACCAGGATCTGTCTCCTCCCTCTCTCCTGGAGGGAGAAGGAGGGGGACTCAGACACCAGCTCAGAGGGTGAGCTTGCCCAGTGAGTCAGAGCTCCCACGCCTGCTTCGGTGAAGACCTCGATTTAAGTGCCAGCGAGGAGGTGAGGAGGCCTGAGGGGGCCCCAAGAATGAGAATGAGTCAGTTGGAGGCAAACCCGAAACCTCAGAGGCATCACCACTTCTTGGAAAGGCACAGATGTGTGCACGTAGAACAGTGCACCCAGAGTGGGGGCAAGCAGCAGGCCCGGAAGTGGGGCCGGTGGGCTGGACAAGACCTTTTCTAGCATCCTCTGTGGTTTCCTCCATCTGGCCTGCTCCTCTAGGGCCCCTTGCCCTTCTAAATGTTCCTTCTCAGAGAGGCTCCCCCAACTCCGCCCGCATCCTGCTCTACTTTCTTCTGAGTGCTGTCGCTAGGGGACATGACACGACACTGCAGAAGACAGGTCCTCCCGCAGGAGTGTTTCCAAACTCAGAATTACTCAGATTAGAGAAAGGTCATCTTGTATAAAGCATACCACCCGTCATGACGATCCCTGCCCCCCACAGGGCCCGAGGAGCACCCTGTGACCAACCACATGTGTGTCTCTGCAGCAAGACACACGAGCCTTCACACCACGGGGAAGAAATGAGGACTCCAAACAGCCTCGTGTTTACTTCACGTCAGGTCTTGCTTCCAACTGAGTGACCAGAACACTTCCGGTTTTCAGAGCTTGTGGATTTCGAATGCTAGATAAGGAGTGTAGCTCTGTGCGCGTGTTTGTGTACTGCTTGTTTTCACAACTCGAGGTCAAATTCCTGGAGGACGAGGACTCTGTGCCAGTCCTCTGGCACCTTGCCTGGCATGTGTATGTGTATGACTACGTTGCTTCAGTCGTGTCCGACGCTTTGTGACCCTATGGACTGGGTAGCCCACCAGGCTCCTCTGTCCAGGGGATGCTCCAGGCAAGAACACCTGGGAAGCCCCGCCTGGCACACAGGTGTTCAATAAATATCCGAAGAAGAAATGAATGAGGAAGTCGGGAGCTGGATGTGAAGAAGTGACTCTGTCCTCACTGGGGAGAGAAACAGCAATCACCAAGCCGTGGGCAAGGTCTCTCCAAAAAATCATCTCACAAATGCCACCCCTCCCCCCTCCAAATACCCATTTTACTGACAAGAAAACTGAGGCTGAGAGGTTAAGCAACTTCCTCCAGATCCCACAGACAGGAAGAGCAAGTTCACAATTGAATCTGGGGCCCCTGACTTAAAACCTGTGCCCTTCTCTCTGCCTCAGCCTCAGAGAAGCAAGGCAACCGGGAATACGGCCCATCAGACGCAGGGTCCCCTGGTCTCTCCAGGACCCCCCGCCTCCACTGGGGTCCTCCCATCCACACTCTTAACAGGGCAAGTTTGGACAATGTCTAGGCAAGCCATCATCCTCTCTTCTAGCCGAGCCAAAGGAAATCTGGTCAAACAACTCTGGGCGTGTTTCTGGCCCTAAGGAATGCTCCTTTCAGCCACCCCAGCAGACTGGCATGATGGGAAAGGAAAGCAGGTTCGAATCCCTCCATCTATCACTCCTAGATATACAACCTTAGGCAAGGCTACTGTGCACATCTCTGAGTCTTGGTTTTCTTACCTGTAAAATGGGTGGGTAGACTCAACGCCATCCAATGGGATTCATTTATTTGCTTAATAAATACACAGTGCTTACTGCACACCAGGCACTGTTCTGTATGCCTGATGCTCATGAATTCAGTTCATCACTACAAAAGTATAAAGTAGTCATAATAATTTCACAAATGGGGAAACTAAGGTCCTGAGACAGTGGCTCCATAAGAAGTAACACATGGACATCCCTGTTCAGTGGTTAAGAATCTGCCTGTCAATGCAGAAGACATGCGTTCGATCCCTGGTCTGGGAAGATCTCACACGCCGCAGAGCAGCCAAGCCTGTGGACCACAACAATTGAGCCTGTGCTCTAGAGCCTGAAAGTGAAAGTGAAGTTGCTCGGTCCTGTCCAACTCTGTGCAACCCCATGGACTGTAGCCTACCAGGCGCCTCTGTCCATGGGATTTTCCAGGCGAGAGCACTGGAGTGGGTTGCTAGTAGCCGCAATTACTGAGCCCACACTCCACAACCACTGAAGTCCGTGCACCTAGAGCCTGTGCTCCACTGTAAGAGAAGCCACCACGATGAGAAGCCCTCACACTGCAACAAAGAGTAGCCCCTGCTCTCGCAACTAGAGAAAGCCCTCGCAGCAACAAAGACCCAGCTCAGCCATAAATAATAAATAAATAGAAGAATGAGCAGAGCCAGCATTTGAATCTGGGCGACCTGGCTCCAGAGTCCATGCTCTTAACCTCCAAGCTATACGTCTTGACAGGTACAACAGACATGAAGACTGACTGTGGATATACTGTGTGTTGGAAATTGCGCTGGGGAGCTTATGAAACATGATGTCATTAACAACTCACAGAAGCTCAGTTTTACAAATGTGAGGAAATGAAGCACCCAGGGGGCTTGCGTCTCTCCTCCACTCCCAGGTGGCATCGAGGGCAGTGGGCATTTGATCCCGAACTCTCTCCTGTGAACTCTCTCCTCCATCTGGGGGTAGGGATTTGGGGTGGGGGACGCTCGAGAAAAGGAGGTCCAGGAAAGGGTCTTTCTTCTCACATCCCTGATACTTCGTCTCAGCTTTTTTTTCCGGATCTGAGCACCAGGACATTGTAAATGCCTTCGGGGACAATTCCTGTCTCTGCCTGGGCTTTCTGCAACCCTGGGCTTTAGTTGTACAGCAAAACGCATCAGTCACTGAGTCACTGCCCAGAATTTGGAAATGCTCAGGTCATCCCAGACCTGCTGGGAACTGAGTGTGTTGTAATCAGGGCTACAGGCTAGTGCTTCTCCCTCCCTGAGAACTTCCCACAGCCTCCCCCCAAGATTTGACTCTAGAAATCCAGGGTGGGGGTCCAGGAATCTGCATTGTGATTTTTATGGTTCGGGCAAAAGTAAAACACGTTGACCTACACTCCTCTCATGGCATGCAAGGCCTTTCATGACACGTCCCACCTTTCCATCCATCACTGGCTTTCCCCCCCTTCCCCCCATCCCTGCACGACCCCTTAGCCTTTATCTATGCTGTTCCCATTGCTCAGCATGCTGTTCCCTCTCATTGTGCCTCTACCAAGCTCCCCCACTCCTCTCCCAAGGCTGGCTCACAGGTCCCTGCTCCACGAAGTCCATCCCATTGCCTCATGAAGCTTGATCACCCTCACCTTATGCTTCCTTTCTTTCTCATAGCTCTCCCCTGCCCCCACAACCCCTTCACCCAGGGGGAGCTCCTTGAAGGCACACACCAGTGCCCTGAACAGCACTCAAGCAGTGCCCAGTGGGAGCCCAGTGAATGCTAACGAGTGAATGAATGGCTGGGGTAGGTCATCCCCCCTTCCACATCTCATCAGGCTCATCTGTACTCATGGTGGGTCTAGCTAGTTCAAGTGGCCTTTGCAGGACTCTGCAATGCCCTGACTGTGGGGGAAACCCAGACTAACATAAACCCGAGCCTCAGTTTCCCCACTGAACTGGAGGATTTTCGTAAAGGCTCCGATGTCCCAGCAAATACCTGGTGTTCCTTAAAGGCCACCCACAGGGGAAGAGCTGCGGGGGAGGGGTCACACCTCACAGAAGGCAAATGCTAGGGTTCCAACAGGGTAAGTGCTGGCCTGGGGGGTGATCTGTGAATCTTAGCAGCAGGCATCAAGTTTGCTGGTCCCCAGTGTCTCCTGATTATAAGAAATACAGATTTTGTTCAAGGAAAAGAAGGAGAAGAATCATCTAGATTCTGGGGTTGACTGAATCTGAACCTCACCAAAAAGAGCCTGGGAATGTGCATCTTAATAGAATCCCCTGGAGAATTTGTTCATAAAATAGTTTGACAAATTTTGTTGTTCTGTGGACTGCTCTGGCTCTGGTGCCAGAATGACTGGGTCTGAATCCTGCTCCACACTTGCCTTGTGGGCATCAGCTTGGGCGAGTCATTAAAGCTGCCTCTGCCTCAGCATTCCTCATTTGCAAAATGGCCACAATACGCACAGCGCACAGCGCACCAACCAGAAAGGCTATTTTGAGATTTAACTCAGAATACTTTCAATGCTCAGGACAAACCCATACAACCTAAGTTCCAGCAAATGTTCGCTATTATTGGGCCCATCTAGTATTCAAATAAGGAGAGCAAAGGTCGAAAGGCCTAGTTTCACTCGATTCTTTGATCCGGTCTCCAACTTAAGAGTTTTCAGAACTTTCCCCACCCATTCTCTCCCCGGAATCCTCACCAACTTCCTGTGCGCGGGCTGGGAGTGAGTACCCAGAGAAGAACCGGGAAGGGAGTTGGGGGGGAGGAGGGTGATGACCCAAGATCCGTCTCACCGCCACGCTCAAGACGCTCCCAAGCACCCAGGACTAGCCTCCCCAGACCTGCTTCAGCTGCGCCGAGCCGGACGGACGGAATCACAGCAGCCCCGCTCGCCGAGAAAAGCCGGCAAGTGGGCGATCCCCGCTGGGGATAGGGTGATCCCGGGGTCCCCGCCGCCGGCAGCCCAGCGCTCTCCCGGCCGCCACGACTCTCCCGGACCGATTCCCCCCACTTTTCACCCGTACGCGGGCGCCGGGTCCTACCTGCGCGCTCCAGGTCCATTCGCCGCGCCGGCCCCAGAGCGGGAAGTAGGGGACCCCCCGGGAGGCCGTCCCTGCCCTGGCCGCGCCGCTCGGGGTTTTCCTGGGCGTCGGGCGAGCCCGCCCCGCTTCCTGCGCCCCGCCCCGTGCCCGCCCATTGGCCTGCGCCGCCCCGCCCCCAGCACCCCGCGCTCCCTTGGGCGCCCTCCCGGTGGGGCCGCCGCAGGTCCCGGCAGCGTCCCTGTCCCCTCAGTCCCCGCAGTCCGAAGGGCTTCCGATTTCTCCAGGAGGCGACCCCAGCGCCTGGGCCCCGCGGCCACGGGAGATAACACCCCAGCCAAGAGAACTCCGCAGGGCTTCCCCTCGCTTTCAGAATAAAATCCCAGCTCCCGGACTTGGTATCAGCCCGTCCGTCGCCTCGGGCCCTGCCATTCCCGCTGAGGCCCCCAGCTGCCTCTTTCCGCAAGAGGGCAGGTGCATGCAGGATTGGGGGGCTGGGCATCTTGAAGCCTGCTCCCTTTTCCGATAAGCCCAACTTCTCCTGAATGCGGATGTGTGTTCTTCCCTTCAACAAATGTTTTCGGAGCGCCTACCATATGCAGGATTCCAGAAAATTCTAGATAGTAAAACAATTCTTCAATTAATAGTACCGTCTGGCAGCCCCCTTTCTAAGGCGCTGCATATATTAATATTAACTGCCAGCTACCCTGTGAGGGAGCTATAGTGCTGTCCCCCAGTTTTTTAGATGGGAAAACCGAGGCACAGAGCCTTTGTGGAGAAACTTGTTCAGAATCATGCAGCCGGTGTGGGGTTCGAACCCAGGCACCATGGATCACTAATCCCTTAAAAGCAACATCTTAAAAGTTGTGATGGAGCCCAGAAGGTAGGGGAAAAACAGTAAATGAATAAAATATTTCAGGTAACAAAAGCTACCAAGAAGAGAGTAAAACAGAGAGAGAGAGAGAGAGAGAGAGAGAGACCTGTCTCCTCCCCAGGGACGAGAGATTTGAGCTCCGAGCCTAAGGAGGACAGGGGCTAGACTAGTTTAGAAGGGGGAACAACCAGTGCAAAAGTCTTGGGATAGGAACCAACTTAGCATATTGGAGGAATTGCTTGGAGGTCAGGTTGACTGGAGAGCCCTCAGGAGGGGAGAGGGGAAGAAGGTCAGGTCGGAGGTATGCAGACTTAGGCTGGACAGTGCCGGGGTCCCTTTGTAAACCTGACCTTTTGCTCCGTCTTGGTGTCTCTGAGTTTGTGGGTGACTCAGGCAGTAAAAGAATCTGTGCATCTGCCTGCAATGAGGGAATCCCAGGTTCAATCCCTGGGTCGGGAAGATCCATTGAAGAAGGGAATGGCAACCCAACTCAGTATTCTTGCCTGGAGAATTCCATGGACAGAGGAGCCTGGTGGGCTACAGCCCGTGGGGTTGCAAAGAGTCGGACATGACTGAACAACTGGCATTTATCCAGAGATGGCAGAAGCCTCACATTAGAAATGTACGGCCTGAGCTGTCTGCCCTCCTCTCCTCCCAAACCGGGCTCCCACCCTGTTTTCTGCATCTTTAAGCCATCTTCTCTCTTCCCTAGCTTCTACCAGATGGACTGTGTCTATGCACTAACCCCTCTGCTTACTATGGGACTCGAGGCAAAGTGGATCGGGCACGGTACCTCAGCTCCCACGTCTGCAAAGTGGGGATGACCACAGGCCCCACTTCCTATGGTCTGAAACACATGAAAAGTGCTTGGAGCAATGCCAGGCACATATCAGGCGCTCAATAAATGTACATTGTTGTTCTTATCAGAAGGAAGATAAGAAAGAAGCTAATTTAGAGCCTGCTCCCTCTGCCTGTTTGCTTGGTTGTGAAACGGGGTAAAAATAGCACTGAAGGGAATTTCCTGATGGTCCAGTGGCTAAGACTAGACACTTCCAATGCAGGCAGGCAGAGGTTTGATCCCTGGACTGGGAACTAAATCCCATATGCCACAACTAAGAGTTTGCATGCTGCATCTCAGACCCGGGACAGTCAAATAAATAAATAGAAATAAAAATAAATATTTAAAAAATAGCATTGAACAGCTAGGAAAGGCAGGGGTAGACGTGATCGGATGTGAAGATATTGGGAAATCTAGAGAAAGGGAATGGGTTTCCCATATGACACTAGTGGTAAAGAACTCACCTGCTAATGCAGGAGATGTAAGAGACACAAGTTCAATCCCTGGGTTGGGAAGATCTCCTGGAGGAGGGCATGGCAACTCACTCCAGTATTCTTGCCAGGAGAATCCCATGGACAGAGGAGCCTGGTGGGCTACGTAGTGTCCATCGGGTTGCAAAGAGTCGGACACGACTGAAGTGACTTAGCACGCAGCACAGAGGAAGGGAATATGGGAATTCTTCGTACTTGCCACTTTTCTGTAAGTCCGAAATTATGTCAAAATAAAGAGCTAATGAAAACAGGGCGCTGTCCTGAAGCCCTAGAGAGATAATAAATGTAAAGTTTGCCATCTCGCATCCAGTTGCACTATTCGGGTTCCTGCTGAGCTGCCTGAATTTTATTAGTGGCTGCTCTGTGTCAGGCCTTGGCAGGGGCCTGGAGGCCCCAAAGTAATAAAAACTCCGGTCCTCAGCTCAGCTCACGCTGCATCATATTACCTGTTTTCAATCCTGTCTTTCAGGTTTAAAAACATTTAACATTTATTTAGAATTTTTCTGTGGATTTAACAAAAAATTAATACATAGAGAGCTCCCATATACCCTCTCCTCTGTGCATAACTTCCCCTATTAGTAACATAACTTGCTTTAATGCAGTACGTTGGTAACAATTAGTGACCTGGCATTTTTACATTATTATTAACTAAAGTGTGCTGTTTACATTAAGGTTCACACTTGCTTCCTTTTTTCTTTCATTTAAAAACATTTGCAATTGGAGGATAATTGCTTCACAATGTTGTGTTGGCTTCTACTGTACAACAGCATGAATCAGCTATAGTATATATATATCCTCTCCTTCTTGAGCCTCCCTCCCTCCACCCCCATCCCACCCCTCTACATCATCACAGAGCACCAGGCTGAGCTCCCTGCGTTACACAGCAGCTTCCCACTGCGTATCTATTTTGCACATGGTAGTGTATATATTTCAAGGCTACTCTCTCAATTTGTCCCACCTTCACCTCCCCTCACTGTGTCCACAAGTCTATTATCCACGTTTGCATCTCTATTCCTGCCCTGCAAATGGGTTCAATGGTACCATTTTTCTTGATTTCATATATATGCATTAATATATGATACTAGTTTTTCCCTTTCTGACTTCCTTCACCCTGTGGAACAGGCTCTAGGTTCATCCATTTCAGTTCAACTGACTCAAATTCATTCTTTTTTTAAGCCTGAGTAATTATTTAACTTATATGGAGAGTACTTCATGAGAAACGCTGGGCTGGAGGAAGCACAAGCTGGAATCAAGATTGCCGGGAGAAATATCAATAACCTCAGATATGCAGATGACATCACACTTATGGCAGAAAGTGAAGAGGAACTAAAAAGCCTTTGATGAAAGTGAAAGAGGAGGGTGAAAAAGTTGGCTTAAAGCTCAACATTCAGAAAACAAAGATCATGGCATCTGGTCCCATCACTTCATGGGAATAGATGGGGAAATAGTGGAAACAGTGTCAGACTTTATTTTTTGGGGCTCCAAAATTACTGCAGATGGTGACTGCAGCCATGAAATTAAAAGACACTTACTCCTTGGAAGAAAAGTTATGATCAACCTAAATAGTATATTCAAAAGTAGAGATATTACTTTGCCAACAAAGGTCCGTCTAGTCAAGGCTATGGTTTTTCCAGTGGTCATGTATGGATGTGAGAGTTGGACTGTGAAGAAAGCTGAGTGCTGAAGAATTGATGCTTTTGAACAGTAGTGTTGGAGAAGACTCTTGAGAGTCCCTTGGACTGCAAGGAGATTCAACCGTCCATTCTAAAGGAGATCAGTCCTGGGATTTCTTTGGAAGGACTGATGCTAAAGCTGAAACTCCAGTACTTTGGCCACCTCATGCGAAGAGTTGAGTCATTGGAAAAGACTCTGATGCTAGGAGGGATTGGGGACAGGAGGAGAAGGGGACGACAGAGGATGAGATGGCTGGATGGCATCACTGACTTGATGGACATGAGTTTGGATGAACTCTGGGAGTTGGTGATGGACAGGGAGGCCTGGCGTGCTGCAATTCATGGGGTCGCAAAGAGTCAGACACGACTGAGCGACTGATCTGAACTGAACTGAACTGAATATACCACTGTGTATATGCACAACATGTACAATTTTTTCTGTCGATGGACATCTGGGTTGGCTGTTGTGAATTGTAAATATTTACAATGTTTGTAAATATTGTAAATAGTGCTGCAGTGAACATTGGGGTACATGTGTCTTATCTAATTATGGTTTTGTCAGGGTATATGCCCAGTAGTAGCAATTGCTCCTGAGCAGTTCAATGGGTTTTGACAAATGCATAATGACTTCTATCCATTCATGCATGTCTGTGTGTGCATGTGTAAGGTCATTTCAGTCGTGTCCGACTCTTTGCAACCCCTTGGACTTAGCCCACTAAGCTCCTCTGTCCATGGGATTCTCCAGGCAAGAATACTGGAATGGGTTGCCATTTCCTCCTCCAGGGGATTTTCGCTAACCAGGAATTGAACCTGCGTCTCTTACACCTCCTGCATTAGCAAGTGGGTTCTTTACCACTAGCACCACCTGGGAAGCCCTCTATCCACTCATGTGAAAGTGAAAGTGTTAGTTGCTTAATCATGTCCGACTCTTTGCAACCCCATGGACTGTAGCCCCCCAGGCTCCTCTGTCCATGGAATTCTCCAGGCAAGAATACTAGAGTGGGTAGCCATTTCCTTCTCCAGGGAATCTTCCCAACCCAGGGATTGCACCTGGGTCTCCTGCATTGAAGGCAGATTCTTTACCCTCTGAGCCACCAGGGAAGCCCCTCCACTCATATAGCAACATAGAGAAGAGTTTCACCGTCCTGAAAATCTCTTAGGCTTTGCCTCATCCTCTTCTTCCTCCTGAACCTTGGAAGCCATTGATCTTTTTACTGTCCCTATAGTTTTGCTTTTTTCAGAAATAGTTGTAATCTGACAGTATATAGCCTCTTTAAGACTGGCTTCTTTCCTTTGGTGCTGCTGCTAAGTCGCTTCAGTCGTGTCCAACTCTGTGTGACCCCATAGACGGCAGCCCATCAGGCTCCACTGTCCCTGGGATTCTCCAGGCAAGATTACTGGAATGGGTTTCCATTTCCTGCTCCAATGCATGCAGGCATGCTGAGTCACTTCAGTCATGTCCCACTCTGTGCGACCCCATGGACAGCAGCCCACCAGGCTCTTCTGTCCAAGGGATTCTTTAGGCAAGATTACTGGAGTGGGTTGCCACTGCCTTCTTCTTTCCTTTAGTAATACGAATTTAAGGCTCCCCCAGGTCTTTTCTTGGCTTGATACCTCATTTCTTTTTAGCACTGAATAGTGATATTCCATTGTCTGGGTGTATACTGTTTATTTAGCTATTCATCTACGGAAAGACTCCTTGATTGCTTTCAGTTTTTGACAAGTATGAATAAAGCTGCTACAAACACTTATGTGCAGGTCTTTGTGTGGACATGTTTTCAACTCCTTTGGGTAACTATGGAGTGTGATTGTTAAGATCATATGGTAAGAATATTTATTTTTGTAAGAAACTGCCAAACTCTCTTCCAAAGTGGCTCAGCCAGTTTGCATTTCCATCAGTAACACATGCAAGTTCCCGTTGCTCTGGAACATCTTGTGCTGTTGGTTTTTTGGATCTCAGCCAGTCTAGTAGATGTGTAATGCTATCTCATTTTACTTTGCAAGTTCCATCAAGATACATTATGTTGAACATATTTTCATACGCTTATTTGCCATCTGTGTATCTTCTTTTTCATCTGTGAAGAACTTTTGCCCATTTTTCAATTGGGTTGTTTCTTTTCTTAGAGTTGAGTTTAAAAAAATTCTTTGTATATTTTGGATACAAGTCCTTAATTGGACATGTGCTTTGCAAAGATTTTTCTCCAAGCCTGTGGCTTTTGATTCTCTTAACAATTTTTTTTTTTTTTTTTTGTAAAGTGGAAGTTTTGTCTCTTAATGAGATCCAAGTTATTGAGTTTTCTCTTTTGGGCATCATGCTATTGGTGTTGTATCCAAAAACTCATGGCCAAATCTAGATCCTAGATTTCCTCCTATGTCATCTAGAAGTTTTATAGTTTTGTATTATACATTTAGGTTTCTGATCCATTTGGGTTACTTTTTGTGATGGGTAGAAGGTCTGTATAGAATCTTTTTCTTTCTTCCTTTCTCTTTCTTTCTTCCTTACTTGATTTTTCTTTGTTTCTTTCCCTCCCTCCATCCCTCCCTTCTTCTCTCTTTCTCTCCCTTCCTTTCTGTCTCTCTGTCTCAGCCCATACCTTGGGATCCTTGAGCTGACATGTGTGAGAAGTCCAGCTACGCTGAAGCCACCACTCATCCTAGAGAGAGCACATGGAAAGAGATAGAAAGGCCTGAGGAGCCCCAGCTGTTGGGAACTTGTCAGCCCAGGCCCATATGTGAGCGAGGGAGACTTCCGATGTTTTCAGCTCCCACTTCTGACACCAAGGGAAACAGAGCCGAGCGGAGTCCACTGAGCCCTGACCAGATCGCAAAGCCACGAGCCAAATGAATGCTGTGACAGTTTCAGCCTGACGCCAAATAGCACAGAGACCAACTATCTCCACCGAGCCCGACCAGGTTACAGATTCAGGAGCAAAAGAAATGCACTAAGTTTGGGGATAGTTTGTTTTGCAGCCATTGTATTGACCTGCTGCTGACCCACAGTACCTACCTTCCTTTTTTTTTCTTGCCAACAGAACCCAGACTTCATCAGGGCAGCCATGTGCCCTTCCTGAGGTAATGGAGCATGATTTGTTTCAGCCAATCATGACAATCCCATTCCAACTTTCCCAGCCTCCCTTGCCCGAGGGGGTTGCTGGATGATCCAGCTCTGCCAACAAAAAGTACGAGGACGTCCGTGTATTATGGGGGAAGTGCTTCTGGGACAACCGTTAGCATCACACGACAGAAGGGGTCTCACTGCTGTGAACACAGACCATCTTGCTGCCATGAGAGAAGGCTAAGACAAGCGCAGTGTGGATGTTCTGGGGCCTGCAAATTACAGAAGCAACTCCAGCAATCACCGGTATCTGAAATTCTGGTAAGGAGAGAAGAATTTCCCCAACGTGGGGGCCCTGACATCTTTGGACAGCTGAATCACACCAGCTGTGGTTAACTTCCAGACACCATTGCTCCACAGGAGAAATTTTTGACTGTTTATGCTTCTGTGACTTGGCTTTTTGTCATTTTGAAGTTTAACAGAACAGATCCAGGGAGTTTATTGTAAGAACTGGAGCTGACTGGGGTCTCTAAACTGGCCTGGCTCACCTGGTTTTGGGGGACTGAGGACATGAGGAATTGATAACAACCTTGAACCAAGCTCTGCAAGAGAGACTACGGGTCTGAGAGATCAGTGGGGCTGAGGGTGGATCCCTTTTGCTACCACCGTGGGGCTGACTGACATCCAATCAAACCACAGATAAGGTGGGGGCCAGGAAACAAGGTTTCTTCCAAAAGAAAGCGATGATGGTGATAATGACGATGGTGACGGCAATGATGGTGCTGATGGGGATGATCGTGGTGGTGGTGGCTGGGATGATGCCGTTTGTGATGATGGCGGTGATTTTAATGGTGGGGATGATGAAGCTGAGGAGGATGATGATGATGATAAGGATGGAGGTGGTGATGGTGGTGGTGATGAGAGGATGATGTTAAGAGCTAACATTTATGTAGCAATGTGGCGCTGTGTACCAGGCTCTGCTGTAGGCTCTTGTCATATACTAATTAGTCCTCACAAAAACTCAAGGAACTAGGTACTATTGTTGGGTCCATTTACAGAGGAGAAAAAGGCACAGAAAGGGTATGAAACTTGCTTAAGATAGCATAGCTGATGAGTGCTGAGTGAGCATGCTTCCTCAGGAGAAAGAAACTCTTCTCAGGAACCTAACTGACACAGCAACACAATGCTTGTTGCAATGTGTGCCATTTCACCATCTGAGAGCGATGTCTACAGAGCTTAGTGTTTCTGGCTGAAGGCGTGCTTATTTCACTGATTTCCTGGGAGAAAGGGAAAAAAGTCCTGAATTATACTGTCTCCAAAGGCTGCCTTCCTCTAAGTCACCATGGACTCAGCTGTCAGAGTTCACAGAGTTAAATCTCTCTCTTTTGGGTGAACTTCTCCCTGTGGCTCTCCATTGCTTAAAGGTTAAACCAGAGTTTCTCAACTTTGGTACTACTGACATTTTGATCTGAGTAATTCTTTGTCATGAGAGTGTGTCCCATGCATTGTGAGATGTTCAGCTGCATCCTTGACCTCTACCCACTAGATTCCAGATGCATCTGCCCACTGTAGCAACTAATATGTCTCCAGACTTTGCCAAATGCCCCATGGAGTGGGAGTTGGGGGTGGCCCCTGGTTTAGAACCACTGGGCGAAAGGAAACAGGTTTCCAATCTTTAAAAGATAATTTGACCACGGGGCTCTCAGGAGACCCTCCCATCATACAGTGGGCTTCCCAAGGGCAAAGACCCAGCCTCACTTGTCTTCTTTCTCTTCCCCTGATGTTGACCTGTAGTTCGTAGCAATGAGGACTCAAGAGATAGTAGTCAGATTGAACACAACTAGATTGCGATCAGGGATAAAACTATGCAAACAGAAAGCGTGGGGACTTCCAAGGAAGAAGGCCTCTGAAATGGGTCCTGAAGGCATCTCTGAAAAGGAGGGAGCTTCTGTGGAAGCATTCTAAAGGAGCCTAGAAAGAAGATGGGCCTCTGGGCTGAAAAAGCAGCACGAGCAAGGGGTGGGGATGTACATGTATATCTCAGGGAGTGCCTGGCTGGGGCAGGCAATCCAGCTTAGGGCCATATTACAAAAGGTCTGGATTACCAGCCTCGAGTGATGTGCAGCATCAAAAGATTCCAAATTGGATATTTGGCAGAAAACGACAAAATCCTGTAAAGCAATTATCCTCAGTTAAAAAAAAGATTCCAAATTGGGACTTCCCTGGTGGTCCAGTAGTTAAGAATCTGTCTTCCAATGCAGGGGACACGGGTTCGATCTACAGGACAACTAAACCTGTGCACTGCAACTATAGAAACCTGTGCACTGCAGCTATAGAAACACAGCCAAAAAATAAAATAAGTATTTAAAAAAAGGTTTTCAAACCAAGGCAAGAGAGTTTCAACTCTGGGTTTTAGAACAATCCCTCTGGCAGTTGCATGGAAGGTGAACCCGAAGGAGACACAGCTGGTTAGCAGCTGGGGTGCTGCAATCATCCAGTGTGAGCTGAGACCCAGCAGACAGGAGAGCAAGAGACGGAAGGACTCTAGGAGTGCCAAGAGGCAGAGCCCTCCTATGTCATCATGGATAGATTCTAATCTTTCCCAAGACGGTAAGTTCAGTTCAGTTCAGTTGCTCAGTCATGTCCGACTCTTTGCGATCCCATGGACTGCAGCACGCCAGGCCTCCCTGTCCATCACCAACTCCTAGAGCCTACCCAAACTCATGTCCATTGAGTTAGTGATGCCATCCAACCATCTCATCCTCTGTTGTCCCCTTCTCCTCCTGCCCTCAATCTTTCCCAGCATCAGGGTCTTTTCCTATGAGTCAGCTCTTCGCATCAGGTGGCCAAAGTATTGGAGTTTCAGCTTCAACGTCAGTCCTTCCAATGAATATTCAGGACTGATTTCCTTTAGAATTGACTGGTTGGATCTCCTTGCAGTTCAAGGGACTCTCAAGAGTCTTCTCCAACACCACAGTTCAAAAGCATCAATTCTTCAGTAAGTATAAAATTTCCAGCCCGTAGTAAGTGGTTAATAATATGAGCTTTCCCTTCTCCATCACTGTTCCTGGCTGTGCTCTTCCTCCATTCCTCATTCTTCAGAAACCACCCTCTCTTTTGAAAGCCTGACACCTCCTCAGAGGAGAAGTCTTGAGTTCCCAGATGGGGTTCCTCTTCTGTATGCCTATGGGCACTTACCCAGTGACCTTGTATAGGCATTTTGGGCACCTTGTGATTTTGTGTTTTGCTTCCTCTATTAGACAGTGAGCTCTTTGAAGACTTTGACTCTGTCTTGTTCATTTCCTCCTTGAAGCAAATATTTATTGAGCACCTACTATGTGCCAGGCACTATGCTAGGTACAGGCATACAGCTGCAAACAATAGTCTTGTGTCCCCAGCACCCACAGATGGCTTGGAGAGTGAATGAATGAATGAACAAAGGTGAGGCCAATGGGATGGTTGAGGTGGCTGAGACCTGAAAGCTTCAGTGAGTCACCCTCAACTGTCCAGGGGGGAGTGACCAAGGAGGAGCTGAAGCCTGGACAGTTAAACAAAAAGGAAACCGGCTCTCGACACACGGGGCCTCCATCTCTCATGCTTTCCTGGGGTGTTTCTGTGTTCCCAGGATGGCCTCCCCTGCCAGCAGGACCGCCACCTGTCAGCTGGCATGGCTCTGTCCTCTTCACCTAGTTGGCCAAAGCTGCAAGGACCGAGGCTTTATTTGTTGTAGATATCAGTGGTTTGTCACCGCACATACTTGTCCCCTCGTTGCCAGGTGACAAGCTCTGTTTTTACCTGTTATCTTTCCAGTCTTAACATTGGCAGTCATAAACTGGGTGCTCAGCCCGTGCAAGGAAATACTTGTAGTGGTTAGTCTCCAGTGGAAGGAAGGAAGAATGTGCCACTGCAAAGCTGTCAACAGGATGGCACCCACTCCTGCCCTCCAGCTGTTTTGCAAGAAGGAGGCACTAGAGCACCAGATTCTTCCAACGTGGGAGAAGCCAACATGTGCCCTGCCTTCCTAGAGTACATTTCCTAAATGGAGTGGCCTCCTGGTTCCAGACTTTATTCCAGGATATTCTTTCAGCCTCTGCACAATCAACGCTGTTTTGTCTTTGGTGACGTCCTTTAGTGCTGTCTGTGTCTTCAGACTTTTTTATTTTAGGCTGCGCTGGGTCTTCATTTTGCTGCATGCAGGCTTTAGCAGTTGTGATGCACGAGTTTACTTGCCCCATGGCATGTGGGATATTCACGGACCAGGGATCGAACCCATGTCCCCTGCACTGGCAGGCGGATTCTTAACCACTGAGCCACCAGGGAAGTCCTCTGTGTCTTTGGTCTTTAACTCAGTTTACCTCTAGCTGGGTCTTCTCTCTTGTTCTTCGGACACTCGGACATACCTGTTGGGAAATGTTATTTCCCCAGACCGGATTCACTTCCATTTCTTGGAAACTTGCCATATGCCCAGTGTTATATAATCAATTGTCCCATTAAATCTTCAAACAACACTGCATATTCCCATTTTATAGATGAGGACACTGAGGCTCAGAGAGGTTATGTAACTTGCTCAGGATCTCACAGCTAGCATATGGTAAAAACGGGACCATAGCCTGTATCTCTCCTCCATAGCCTGTACCCTTGACCAATCTGCTATACTTCTCCTCTGGAATTCTATCTGGGAGCTATAGCTATGGGCTTCTTTTCTTTGAGAGCAGGACCCAGACCAACATGAGCCAGTGAGTCTCCTGGCTATGACCATCTCTCTGTGCATAGGTGCATCTACATCCTACATACCTGTGCCCATATCCACAGTCACAGCACTAACATCTCCTTGGAAGATGGGGCCATTCTGGGGCAAAGGTCCCAAAGATAAGGATACGATGGCATCCTCATAAGGAGTCGTTTGCCTCAGTATGTCTGGGAAGAAGTTACAAGGATGAAAGGGCTAGCGTGGGGCGTGGAGAGAAGAGATTTGGAAGACTAAGGTCTCAGGGTGATTGAAGGAGGTCATAAAAAATGATGGTTAAGAAATCAGAGATATACAGGACAATAAAAAATGCAGGAGTGGGCCCTTGGGGAAAATATCAGGTTGGTTTATATAAAACCCAGTGGTGACTAAAAGAGTGGGGTGGTGGGCGGGTTGGTGGGAGGCTCAAGAGGGAGAGGATGTATGTATACATATAGCTGATTCATGTCATTGAGCAACAGAAACTAACGCAACATTGTAGAGCAATTATACTCCAATTATAAAAAAACAAACCCTGTCACCCAGAACCCTGGGGTTTACTCATTCATTCAGTGAACACTTATTGATGCCTATTGTACTTCTTCACATCCGAGGAGCTAGAGACTGTAAAGGTTAAAAAGACATGGTTCCCGTCCCCAGGGAGCTTGTGGTCTGCTGGAGGAAAGCGTGGCCAAGTAATTAGGGCACAATGTCATACCAGTTCTGAGAGGCATCCTATGGATGAGCAGGAGTTCTCTAGTTTGAACGTGAGTAGAATGAGGTGGGAACAGTAACCTGAGGGAAGAAACAGATTTTTCAAAGTTATTACTGCTACTGCTGCTGCTAAGTCGCTTCAGTAGTGTCCAACTCTGTGCGACCCCACAGATGGCAGCCCACCAGGCTCTGCCATCCCTGGGATTCTCCAGGCAAGAACACTGGAGTGGGTTGCCATTTCCTTCTCCAATGCACGAAAGTGAAAAGTGAAAGTGAAGTCGCTCAGTCGTGTCCAACTCTAGCAACCCCATGGACTGCAGCCTACCAGGCTCCTCCATCCATGGGATTTTCCAAGCAAAAGTACTAGAGTGGGGTGCCATTGAGGAGGCCAATTACCGGGGTAATTGATAGGAGATCAAGGAAGGTGACGGGGCAAGGAGAGTGACAAGACAGGTAGGAAAAAAACACGAGAGTTTTGGTTCAGGAAGAGGGATGGTATGGGGAGGGAGGTGGGAGGGGGGTTCCAGATGGGGAACACATGTACACCCGTGGCGGATGCATGTTGATGTATGGCAAAACCAATACAATATTGTAAAGTAAAAAAAAAATAATAATAATAAAAAAAATTTTTTTTAATCATTTTGACTGCAACCCACAGTAAGAAATGCATTTTCTATTTTGGCTCAGTACGATCACGCACACACACACACACACACACACACACACACACACGTGCGTGTGTGTATGTGTGAAACAAAGATCAACAAAGCAATATTTCACAAAGCAACTTGCCAATCATTCTGCTGTGTTCTGCTCTGTTTTATTTTTCCAATGTTGGTCAGGGATGGAGTAAGCTTATCACAAAATAGTACACATGATATGATTTCATTTATATGCAATTATGAAACAGACAAAACTAATCTACAGTGGGACAGATGAGATCAGTGGCTGTCTGGGCTGCGGATGGGGTGGGGCAAGATTAAAAGCAAAGAAATGAAAGAGCTTCCTTAGGAGATGGAAATGTTCTCTATCTTGATTAAGGTGGTGGTTACACGGGCACATGCATTTGTCAAAAATAAATACATAAAAATAAATGCATGGGAGGGAACTTTCTGGGGTTGGTGTTGATGTTCTATATCTTGATAAGGAATTTGCATGCACAGGCGAGTCCATCTGTCAAAACTCATCAGGTGGTACACTTCAGCTTTGTGTATTTCATTGTATGTAAATTTTACAAAAAAAGAAAAAATCACGGACAAATAGTGAACTATAGTTGATGATATGCATGCTGAAATCTTAGGAGGAAGTATGTCTACAACGCACTTTCTGAAATGCATCAGAAAATAAAATAGATTGGTGGGTGGATAGAGGAATGGAAATGTTTACAGGTAAGTGATAAAGTAAATATTAATTGTCAATGCACGACAGGACAATTGATTGAGGAAAGAGCCACCTTGTCATAAATGGTGCTGGAAGAACTGGGTATTCACATACAAAAGAATGAAGTTGGATCCTTACCTCACATCAGATACAAAAATTATCTTAAAACACATTTAGGACCTTAATGTGAGAGTTGAACCATAAGACTCTTAGAAGAATTGTTATTGTTGTTGAGCTGCTAAGTTATGTCCAACTCTTTGTGGCCCCAGGGACTGTAGCCCACCAGGCTCCTCTGTCCATGAGATTCTCCAGGCAAAAATACCGGAGTGGGTTCCCGACCCAGGATCTTACCTGCGTCTCCTGCATTGGCTGGTAGATTCTTTACCATGAGCCACCAGAATACATAGCTGTAAATCTTCCTGACCTTAAATTGGGCAATGGTTTCTAGTTATGACACAAAAAAAGCATAATCAACAAGAGGAAAAAAAAGTAAATTTGACATCATCAAATTTAAAAGCTTTGGGGCTTTAAAGGACACCATTAAGAAACTGAAAAGACAATCCCCAGAATCAAAGAAAATTTTTGCAAATCATAGATCTGATAAGAGACTTGTACCTAGAATATGTAAACAACAACAAAAACTTGCACACAACAGGAAGTTTATTCATAATTGCCCAAAGGTGGGAACATCGCAGATGTTCATTGACTGACAGTGGATATACACAATGCAGCATATTCATGCAGGAGAATATTATTGGGGAATAGAAAGGAATGAAGTGCTGATACATGCTTCAACATGGATCAACCTTGAAAACGTTCCAAGAAGCCACCTGTGAAGGACCATATGTTGTGGATTCTGTGTATACAGAATGCCCACAACAGGCAACTCTAAAGAGCCAGGATGTAGATCCTGTTGCCCAGAGATTGGCGTGGGGATGAGAGGGCAGGATCCCAATGGTTAAAGAACACAGGGTCTCTTCTTGGGCTAATGAAAAGGTCATGAACTTGATTGTGCTGAAGGTTGCACAAATCTGTGAACACGCTAAGGTGATTACATTATATACATTCAATGGCTGAATTGTATGGTTTTTACCTCAATAAAGCTGTTTGAACATGTTAATGTAGATATAAGTGAAACAACTGATAAACTGACAAATTGCACTTCACCAAAATGAAGCATTTCTCTCTTCTTCAAAAGATACTACTAAGGAAATAAAGAGGCAGGCCACACACAGTGAGAAAATAGCTGCAAACTGTGTATCTAGTAAAGGACTGTGTCTATAATCTAAAGAGCTCTAAAACTCAGTAGAAAAACAACTCAGTTTTTTTAAATGGACAAAAGACTTGAACAGACCAATACATGTAGACATATAGCAAATAAACATATGAAAAGATGCTCAGCATCATGTCATTGCTGTCGCTTCAGTCGTGTCCGACTCTGTGCGACCCCAGAGACAGCAGCCCACCAGGCTCCCCCATCCCTGGGATTCTCCAGGCAAGAACACTGGAGTGGGTTGCCATTGCCTTCTCCAATGCATGAAAGTGAAAAGTGAAAGTGAAGTCGCTCGGTCGTGTCCGACTCCTAGCGACCCCATGGACTACAGTCTACTAGGCTCCTCTGTCCATGGGATTTTCCAGGCAAGAGTACTGGAGTGGGGTGCCATTGCCTTCTCCATTGTCATTAGGGAACTACAAATTAAAATCACAATGAGATACCTCAACACACATTAGAATGGCTCGTGTTTTAACGTTAAATTAAAAAAAAATACATCACAGTTCCACATGCCGGTGAATCAACTGGAATTCTTACAACTTCTGGTGGAAATGCAAAATGTTGCAGTCATGTGGAAAACAGCTGGGCAGTTTCTCATAAAATAAAACACACGTTACGACCCACTTTTCCACTCCAAGATATTTATCCTAGAGATGAAAACCCAGCCTCACACAGCAATCTGTCTGCAAATGTTTACAGTGACTTTATTTATAACTGCCAAAAACCAGATGTTCCCCAGCTGGTGAATGAATACACGAACCTCGGTTCATCCACGCAATGGAATGCTATTCAACAATCAAAAGGAAGAATCTTTGGATACACGCAACACTATGGGAAAATCTCCAAAACACGATGTATTGTGAAAGAAGCCAGGCTCAAAAATGCCACCGACCGTATAGTTCTGTTCATATGACAGACTCTAGGGAGAGATGCTAGGTCCCTGGTTGCTAGGGACAAGATCAGTGGTTGCCAGGGACCAGGTGGGAAGCAGGATCACTGCAAGAGGGCAGGGGGAGTTTTCTTGTGGTGAAGGCACCATCCTGAGACGTGATTGTGGTGGTACGCTAAAGTGTACGCTAAAGTAGGTGAATCTTATGGTAGGTAAACTATAATGTAAAAAATTAATCTAAAAATAGTCTAAGAAAGGAAAGTGAAGTCGCTCAGTTGTGTCCGACTCTTTTCGACCCCAAGGACTGTAGCCTACCAGGCTCCTCTGTCCATGGGATTTTCCAGGCAATAGTACTGGAGTGAATTGCCATTTCCTTCTCCAGGGGATCTTCCCAACCCAGGGATCGAACCCAGGTCTCCCGCACTGCAGACAGATGCTGTACTGTCTGAGCCATCAAGTAAGTCCAAAAAAATAGTCTAAAGATGAATCTAAAACTTAAATAATCTTCATCTAAAAATTTTAAATATATTTAGATAGTAGAATCTGATGGTGGAAATATGTCTTTTTACATCTTTTTGGTATGTTTTCTGCTGCTGCTGCTGCTGCTGCTACTAAGTCGCTTCAGCCGTGTCCGACTCTGTGTGACCCCACAGACGTCAGCCCACCAGGCTCCCCCCTCCCTGGGATTCTCCAGGCAAGAACACTGGAGGGGATTGCCATTTCCTTCTCCAATGCATGAAAGCGAAAAGTGAAAGTAAAGTCGCTCAGTCATGTCCGACTCTTAGTGACCCCATGGACTGCAGCCTACCAGGCTTCTCCATCCATGGGAGTTTCCAGTCAAGAGTACTGGAGTGCGGTGCCATTGCCTTCTCCATTTGATATGTTTGAATAAGTTCATAATCAGATATTTGGCAAAAGTCATCAAAAAGATATAGGTGACTGATAAAATAAATGTGTGCATGACTAAAACATACAGACAATTAATTAATAAAAAATAGTTGAGAATCCACCTGCCATGCCAGGGGACCTGGGTTCCATCCTGGGTCTGAGAGGATTCCACATGCCTCGGGGCACCTAAGCCCCTGTGCCACAAATACTGATGCCTGCATGCCCTAGAGCCCATGCTCAACTACAAGAGAAGCCAATGCAATGAGAAGCCCAAGCACCGTGATGAAGAGTAGCCCCTGCTTGCCGCAACTAGAGAAAGCCCTCGCAGCAATGAAGACCCAGCTCAGCCAAAAATCAATCAATAAAATTTTTAAAAGTGAGTCATTCCACCCTTCAAATCTTAAATGATAATAAATAATAAATATAATGGTGAAAGCATTAGAAGTCATGACCCAAAAAATTGAGTTTATAAGCTACTGATGGGTCATGACCTTCAGTTTGAAAAAACACTGCTTTAGATCTGGTTAAGGCACTTAATGGCAACCTGCTCCAGGATTCCTGCCTGGAAAATTCCATGTTCAGAGGAGCCTGACAGGCTACAGTCCATGGGGTTGCAAAGAGTGACTAACAGGCACAAGCACTTAAATTTTTTTTTCTCTGGTATTTATTTGTTTATTGGCTGGGTCTTAGTTGTGACACATGGACTCTGGAGAGCTTGGGCTCAGTTGCCCCAAGGCATGTGCGATCTTAGTTCCCCAACCAGGGATCAAACCCACATGCCCTGCATTGGAAGGCAGACTCCCAACCACGGGCCCACCAGGGAAGTCTCAGGGTACTTTAGGTTTTAGTTGGAGACAGCCTGCCTGGGGAGGTCGGAGCCTCCAGAAGTGGGCTTAAGTGGGCTGGTTCTCCACTCTGGGAACAGGGCTGGTGGGAGGTCCTGGCCAGCTCAGTGGGAAACAGCTGCCTGGTGTCCCCAGGGAATCTGGGCCACATGAAGAATCCTGTCTCCTCCATCAGGGAGTCAGCTTGGGGGTGACAGCAGAAGGCAGCCAACATTCTGGAAGTCATCTGTGTGGATGAAAACCACAAGGCTCTCATCCCCCGTATGGACTGGATTCGACTTTGGATTTTCACTTGACTCTGGATGTGATAGAGTTCTCCCATTCCGATGAAGGTAAGCTTTCTCAGCAGCCTTGCCACTGGGCATACAGGGTGGGGCTTAATTTAATTTTTTTAGTGAAATCATGTTCAAGACAGTTGTGGTCAAGGAAAAATGTGTCCCTATTACATCTGATTTTTATTTTGGAGTTACAGTTAATATCAGCTTACGGAGGGTTTCCTGAATAAGAAAATATTCTCCTATGTAAAAGTGCAGGTTTGGAAAATTCTCATTCAAACTCGTTTCTGCAGTTTTAAGAGGTGGGCTTACCTACTCATGGTCTTGGAGATTAAGATAAAACTCCAGCGGCTCAACATGTACACACAGCTATATTTATAATGGATAATCAGGACTTCCCTGGTGGTACAGTGGGTACGAATCTACCTGCCAGTGCAGGGGACATGAGTTTGATCCCTGGTCCAGGAATATTCCACATGCCAAGGAGCAATTAAACCTGTGCACCACAACTACGGAGCCCGCATGCTGCAACTACCGAAGCCCATGTCCCTAGAGAGCCCACGTTCTGCAAAAACAGAAGCCACCGCAATGAGAAATCTGTGCGTGGCAATGAGAGAGTAGCCCCCAATCACAGCAACCAGAGAAAGCCCATGAGCACCCAGGAAGACCCAGGACAACCAAAAATAAAATAAGTAAAATGGATAACCAACAAGGACCTACTGTATAGCACAGGGAACTTGGCTCAATGTTATGTGGCAGCCTGGATAGAAGGGGAGTTTGGTGGAGAATGGATACATGTACATGTATGGCTGAGTTCCTTTGCTGTCCACCTGAAACTACCACAACATTGTTAATTGGCTATACTCCAATACAAAATAAAAAGTTTTTAAAAAAAGGTAAAACCCCGATGTCTTCTTCACCAAAGTCATCACCTGACTTCAACGCCATTTGCCCGATGCTCAGAATATTGACAGTTCCGAGGAGGAGCAATGTCTTTCACACCTCTTTGACTTTGCCTAGATCTTTTTCCTCTTTTGTCCCTTGCTCGGTCGTGTATGACTCTTTGTGACCCCATGGAGCCTACTAGGCTCCTCTGTCCATGGAATTTTCCAGGCAAGAGTACTAGAGTAGGTTGCCATTTCCTTCTCCAGAGGATCTTCCTGACCCAGGGATCGAATCTGGGTCTCCTGCACTGCAGGCAGATGCTTTACCATCTGAGCCACCAGGGAAGCCCCCTTGTCCCCACCTAGTGAACTCCTGTTCGTCCTTCAGTACCCTGCTTCACCTGTGCTTCCTCTGTGGAGATATTCCTGGATCCCTTCTCCCATGGCAGAGACAGAGATTCCTTTTTTAGCATTTCCATCTATCTGTGCATGCAATTGTAAAGTCAGGCTGGCTCTCTCTTTGGAGGTATGACACAACACAGGAATTTGTTGTTCCACAATAAAATTAAGCCTGGTGCTAAGAGCTCATGCCCCAGAGCATAATAAATCACTCTAAGCAGTTGCTGCAGACTCTTTCAGCCTCCAGGGTGAGACAGAGGGTGGAGGCATATTTGCAGTGCAAACAATTATGCAGAGCCCTCTGGCTACCACTGAGAGACTATTGTCCAATCCTGCCAGACCCTGGAAGGTGGGTATCCTTCCAGGTCCCTCCCAGCAGGGAGGCACGAGAGTCTGGCAGTGGCTGAGTGAAGAGTCCCCTCATAGCATCACATCATCATGCCATCTGGGATCCTGTCACCTCCCTGGGCACCTTGAGTCTGCACAGCACTGTCAGATGATCTCCAAATGCCCTCATCTCCCTTTTCCCAGTTGGAGAACTGGCTGCTTCTGCTCATCTGCCCTAAGCTCTTCTCTCTGATCCTTTCCTCCCTGGGAGCTTTCACTGGAAACACAGGGTGGTCTTGCTTGCCTAGGGGAGGGGGCAAGGGATGCTGAGGCCAGACGGTTTCTTACTAACTCACACCCTATTATGTATCTATCAGCACCTACCTCACCACATTGCAATGATTTACTTTCTGGCTTGGATTGTCCTCTGAATCGTGAATCTTCTGAGATCAAGAAATGTTTCGCCAAAAAACCCGAGAGGGGGGCCAAGGCAAATTTTTGAAACCTCTTCCAGCCTCTCTAAAATGAGACTGGTCTCATTGTAGTTTGGTTGGGATGAACAAAGGTAAAACATATTAATTCCTTAGAAGAGTGCCTGTCTCATACCAGTAACTTAATTAATATTAGTTACTATTACATGTCTCATTATTGTTACTTGTTGTGGACGTTTGGCTGCCTACCCAACAGTCATTCTCAGCTCCTTTTTTTTCTGCTCTAGAAACTGAAAATTCAAAGTACTCACCTTCCCAGCCTTGCTTGCAGCTGTGATATGAAAACATACCCCAATTTTGAACAACAGGACTTGAATAAAAGTATGCAAGAGGTTTTGGGGAAAGATTTTCCTCTCTGATAAAAAGACAGAAAGATAGAGACCTTGGACACTATTAAAGAGAGAGAGGTGACGTTTGGAGCTGTGGCAGCCATGCTGTGACAATTAGGGCAGAGATAAAATCAAAAGTCAACATGCTGAAATTGTCAGAGCAGAAAGATGCAAGGGTCAGGGAACTTTGTGACACTGTTGAATTGCTGCCCCAATCTACGAACTCCCTGTCTTAGAACACTGTTAAGGTGGATTTGAAATGTCCTTATTATGAGGGTTACTGTGAGTTGGGGGTTCTGGTATTAAAACTTAAAGTATTTCATTGAATGTGTGCATGCTAAGTTGTTTCAGTCGTATCCAAGTCTTTGCAACCCTATGGACTGTAGTCTGCCAGGCTCCTCTGTCCATGGGATTCTCCAGGCGAGAATACTGGAGTGGATTGCCATGCCCTCCTCCAAGGGGATCTTCCCAATCCAGGGATTGAGCCTATATCTCTTGTGTCTCCTGCATTGGCAGGCGGGTTTTTTTTTACCCCTAGTGCCACCTGGAACGCCATTCCATTGAATCCGTTATTATAGAAATTTATGCTCAGTTACTATTGAAAGAAAGTGGCAGTGTCAGGCTGGAAATCTTGGGCTCCTGGGCCCTGGTAAGGGCTTTCACTGAGCATCACTCTCCAGCCCCTGCTCCCTTGGCCAGATTCATATTAACACAAGAGCTGGCTGCCAACGGAGGTCATAGATAGGTAATGTTTCTTGTCCCACGAATACATGTGTTGGCCTCATAGGCAGCTCTGCAGTGTACCCATCAGAGAACAGGTGAACGCACAGCCAAAGAAAACACACAAGGGAGGGAGAAATCACGTACGAGTGAACAATCCAAACCCCTCGGGCTTAGTTTGCCCCCATCTGATCACACAGCCCTGTTTGTTTAATCCGCGGCGATCCGTGATCGAAATGGCAACACAGGGGTCAGCCTGCAGGGGGCTGGCGAAGAAACTCATGCCTATCCTCACCTTGTTTCGATGGCATTTCTAACTTAGTTTTGGCATGCTATTCATTCTCTTGTATCAGGGACTCTGTCTCTCTGTTGCTGAGAAAAGGGGGAGGGGGAGGCAGGGGTTATGCTTCTTTTGTTTCTGGTTAATTTTGTGGCTAGAAAAAATTTCGTGGGAAAGAGAAATGCACAACGTACTTTTACCACAACAACTACCGGTCCCATGGTGTTGCAGGATGTTACAGGAATAACTGGCGTGCGCCTCGCACAGGCTCGCCAAGCACTTACACTGGGTGCGGGGGGTCCCACAGGTCAAATACTATCGACAAAGGGAAGAGCGAAGGGACAATACATTTCAAGGATGTGATTGACCTCCTGCCGCTAAGAAATATCATTTTTCTCCCTCTAGTGCTTTCTTGAGCTGGCGTGTTCTCTCCTTATGTCATCACAGTTGTATATGACCGTATTTCATCTTCACACTTGTAGAACTTTCTGGAGTCAACAGCAGTAGCTTCCACACAAAGGCCTTCCCCTCCCAGGCCCTACCCAGTCTCCTTCACCTCTGCAACCTCCCATTCTTCCTCAAATGTTCTCCTGCATGGATTTGCAAGATTCCACAGTATTGGTGTTATTTGCTAAGTCCTGTCCAACTCTTTGTGACCACATGGACTGCAGTGCCACCACGCTCCTCTGTCCAGGGGATTTCCTAGGCAAGAATACTGGAGTAGGGGGTTGCCATTTCCTCCTCCAGGAGATCTTCCCAAGCCAGGGATCAAACCTAGGTCTCCAGCACTGGCAAGTGGATTCTTTACCACTGAGTCACCACGGAAGCCCACAAGATTCCATACAGAGACTCTGATCATCTTTTCCTCTTTCTTTTCATCCTGCCTTCAAAATGGGATCATTCATCACATCCTCTTCTTTTCCTTCCAGCACTCTCCTTCTGGTTCGGCTCGTTTACAAACTTACATTTCCCTGATTGGATAGATGTCTGTTATCAAAACTTCAAAGACACAAAAGGATGTAAAGTCAGTGAATGTTTTTTCCTTGGATCTGCTCCCCTGCACCCCATCCGCCCAATCCCTCTTACCAGAAGACATCTCTCTGAGTGCTCAGATGTGCCTTCTTTTGGAGTTCGTACAGACATAATTTGATAGCATGGTTTTGGGTCGAATTTCAATCTCTACATCTAGCCCTGCCTGTCCTCGCAAGTTGCGGCGTTTCACGACCCACTCTTTGTATACATTTCCCCCTCATTGTCATGGTCTCCAACTGCCGAAGGCCAAGTTCATCATCTTTCCCGAACTTGACTTCTCCTTCTGTATTCTCAGCCTCAGTTCATGGTGTCACCATCCAACGAAGCAAGCTGGAAACCATGTCGCCATCTATGACTTCCCCTTGTCTGTCTCTCTCTTTTCCCTGCTCTCTCATGAAAGACAGCCATGAGCCACCCTGGTCTGCCCACTCCACTCCTCGATTCGTTTTCCCGTTTGCCTCATTTCCTTCTCCCTCCTGCTTCTGCCCTAGTCCAAGCCCTAACTCCTTATCAGCAGAACTAAAGCAACACACTGCTTTTTCTTGCTGCTGGCAGCTCCTGTATTTAGCGTACTCACCACCATTGTACGCTTGCTCCCCTCCCAGTTCATTTAGGCTGCCATGGCTCATACCCAGAGAATGAATCATGGTTGACTGAAGCCAGAAACGGCAATTCTAATCCTCTTTGACAGATCTCACTATTTTAGGCTCCTTTGCACCAAGAGGGTAGTGATGTGATTCAGTTTTGGTGAATAAAACATACAGGGGAGATCTGGAAAGAGGCTCATGAAAAGGAAAACCTCTGTTCCCCCACCCCCACCAGTACTACCATTTTCATTTATATTTTATTATTTTATTTATTTATTAATTTTTGGCCACACCACATAGCTTGTGGGATCTTAGTTCCTCGATCAGAGACTGAACCCAGACACACAGCAGTGAAAGCGTGGAGTCCTAACCACTGGACCACCAGGGAATCCCCTCATCTATATTTTAGAAGTTTAAACTCTGGGGACTTCCCTGCAGGTCCAGTGGTTAAGATGCCGCATTTCCACTGCAGGGGGCCCAGGTTTGACCCCTGGTTGGGGAACTAAGATCTTGCAGGCTGCGTGATCAAAAATAAGGGGAAAAAATGAAAAACAGAAGTGTCAAATCTTTTGGCTGACATTTGGTGCCTGGACAACCTAGCTCTCTAATTACCTTTCTTGCAACATTACCCACTTCTCACTTCTCACCACGTACCTCCTACTGGAGGCTGGGAGTAAGAAGCCCAAGAGTAAGTATACCCTCCATGGTACCTGGTTTCCAAAGATGGCCCCCAGTGGAGCCCATCTCCCATGACCCACAAGCCACAGTCTTGGGCAGCTCCTTCCCACTCTGAATCTGCACAGGTCTTGTCAAATACTTAAACTCTTTGATTGCAGAGGGCCTGATGCTATGTCACTCTGGGTCAGGACGATGCACCAGATTCCACTTAGGGCCTCCTCAGGAGCCCTAAGCCATCAGATAAGCGATCTCATCACCCGGAGACCACCACGCGCAAGAAGTGTAAGTGAACCCCAGGAGAGGCCACGAGGAGAACTGAGAATCTTGGCCAGGACAGAAGACCAAGGCCCCCAACTCGTGATGGAGGTTGAGCCATTACCACCAGCCCCCACTCCCTTGTGTCCCCTGAGCTGATACCCAGTGGAGCCAAGACAAACTGGGAGTGCTGGGGTGAAAAGGTGCCTGAAAACCATTTCTTCTGATCAAACTCAACTAGTCTCCTCTTTCTTATAGGTGCTTTTCTTCTTCTGCATCATACACTTTGCCTAGATTAGGTTTCCTCCTCATCACACTTATCCCATCCTCATGGCTCAGCTTGAATGTCACCTCTTCTATAAATCCTTCTCGATAATGTCAATCCTGAACCCTTGGATATTTGGATCAGCTCTGGGGCAGGTGTGTGTTTTTGCCCAGCTGCCTTCACCCTCCCTTTCCATTGTAACAGTGGACCAATTTTGTTGGATGGATGATTTCTCCTTCTTTTAGGTGGAACTGTCAATCACGCCGTCCACTTACCTCTGTCTTGGGTGGGACATAAAACCTGACCGGGCCAATCAGCTGCGCTCTCCTTCTGGTACAAATCCTGAGATGGGTGACAGGAAACCGCAAAGGAATGGCAGCTTGACCGCATCCTCACAGCGCCTGCCAGCTGGGTCCCCCAAGCTGCTGTCATGCCTGTTCAGTGCAAGAGGTGATTCTTCAGCTCTTTTGTTGAGTCTCTGAACCCACCTGTAGCAGAGACAGTAAGATCACCAACGATTCCATTTTCCCCTTATAATTTCCAGTCCCCTGCAGTTAGGGCAGACCATGTGACTAGTTCTTACCGATGACAATGGAGTAGAAATGACACGTGTCACTTTCAGGCTGAAGCAGTGAAAAAACCCCTGTGCAAATCTCCAGTCTCTAGAGATCCCTGCGTGGTCACCAAGGAGGCTACACGTTTCAGGTGATGTGGCTACAAGATTGTGGAGCCTCCGTTCATCTGGGTCCCCAGTCGGTGAAAAGCAGAACTTCTGCTGACCCACAAGGACTACAGCATGACCTAGAAATTATGATTAGGGGGATGTTTGTTATAGCACCACAGCCTAGCCTATCCTGAATAATATACACCCAATATCCTTTCAATAATTTTTTTGCTTAAATTCCCATAGTCAGTTTATTACACCTAAAATATCTTAACTGATAAACTCTACAGTACTTGGCAGTTTCTTCTCTGATTACACTTATTAATGTGCATCTGGGCTTCCCAGGTAGCTTAACAGTAAAGATTCCTCCTGCCAGTGCAGGAGATTCAGGAGATGAGGGTTTGATGCCTGGGTTGGGAAGATCCCCTGGAGGAGGAAATGGCAACCCACTCCAATATTCTTGCCTGGAAAAATCCATGGACAGAAGAGCCTAGCGAGATGTAGTCCATGAGGTCAGAAAGAGTCAGACACGACTCAGCACACATGTATCAATGTGGATCTATCTTATCTTTTTAATCAGCTATCTTTATATATAAGCAGCTGGGCTAAGGACTACTAAGATTTAATTTTCGCATCCTACCACATTGCTGTACATTTATAAGACTCTCAATAATTATTTGCTAGGATGAAGTCAAAAGTTGAATGAAAATGAAAAGTTTGATGAGTCAACTAGATACATTCTTTTCAATCTTGGTTTCCATATCTATTTTCACATAAGTTTTAATTAAGAGATTTAAAAATATGATTATATCTCTATTTTTATAATAATAGTGGCAATATATACTTATGCATGTTTTCAATCATATTATGATTGTCATAATTTCAAAAAATTTGTTAAATGCCAAAAAATAAAATACTTTTGAAACACCAGAGCAAAATTTATATTCACTAAGCTCTTAATTCATGACAGATACTATATGTTGATTACTTTGGTTTTTATCTCCCCATCCCACCCCACCCCAACTCTGATGTTTAATATTATTTTGTAGACCAAGAGAGAAGCAGCAGTTTGGCGCTCTGTGTCTATTGTTCCCAAAGGAATTGATAATTTTCAAATCAGAGGGAAAAAAAGTGTCCTCGGAAGCTGCCGAACCCATGAGTAAGAAACATGGAGAAGAAGGAATTCTCCACTTTTCTTCATTTTAAAAGAAATACATGTAAAAGTGAAAATGATTTACAACCTGCTCCCAATGAGAAAGAGAAAGGAGAGAGAGAAACTGCTTTTATTTGAATAAGCTTTAAGAGCATGGGCCGTGGGACACACGAATAAATTTAAGTGTGTTGTTCTAACTCAGTCCTGCTGAAACTTTGACCTGCTTGTGATTCACTTGGGGATCTTGTTAATATGCAGATTCTGCTCCAATAGGTCAGGGGAGGGCCTCAGACACATCCTGAGATGTCCCACAATCTCCCAAGTGATACTGATGCTGCTAGTCCATGGATCACCCTTGGGAGAGTGAATGCAGAATGCTTCTGATGCGATGAGAACAGTCATTGAAATTCAAGAGCTCTTAAAAGGCCTGCTTGAGACCACACTGAATTTGGAGTTTTCGTCAGCTTGCCCTGAATGCAAACTTTAATAAGTTTTCTTTTTAAGTCAGTTAGGAAATCACTATGACCTTGCATCTTATCTGAAATTCACTCCTCTGGTAATTTCACTCTTTAGAAAAGAAGAGCACAGACGCAGGTGAAACAGAGGTCTCAGAAGTGAAAATAGCTGTAGCAAATTCTAAATGTGGCTACTTTACTAATATTTAGCTTTATTATTAGTTTTTTGCCATTTTTCCAACAAAACTGACCGTTGATTTGCTCAGATGAGGAGACATGAAAGAAGGCAATTACAAGAAGAAATTAGGACTGCTGGTAGCTTGACAGAGGGAAGAAGATAGAGATACTGTAAAAAGGTGATGCTACAATTAAAAACTTGGGGTATTTTATGCAAAAGTAAAAGTAAAGTAGTAATTGTCCTCAAAAACTTCCCTGTACTCATCAAGAAAAATCATTGTTAGATTAAGACAGCAGATAAGTATTTTAGAATTATGGATATAGAATACAGAATATATAAATTAATTAATTAATATTAATACAAAATATAGAAAAACCTTAAAAAATATCAGTGCCTAAAGGGATAATCCAGTTATATTGAAAATTCCCTTCTATATAACAATCCTCGGATGACGCTGGATAAACATGACTGTAACTATATCCCGATTTTACAGTGTCTGTTCCATTATATTCAAAATCTTTATGATCAGATAGAATCAACTTATTTTCAAAAATAATATTCCTCATAAATAGAAAACAAGATAGGCTTTTGGAAAAAAGTTGGAAAATATAAGAAAGTGACAAGAAAAAGTTTACCTATAATCCCTCTATGCTTAGTCGCTCAGTCGTATCTGACTCTTTGTGACCCCATGGACTTCGGCCTGCCAGGTTCCTTTGTCTGTGGGGATTCTCCAGATAAGAATCCTGGAGTGGGTTGCCATGCCCTCCTCATAACTCATAATCCCTCTAATGAGGGATATCCATTGATAATATTTTAGTATATCTTCTTGTTTTCCAGCTTTCTCTCTCTCACTCTCTTAAAATAATCTTCTTTATGGTTTTTCCCCGACCTCAAGTATTCTTTTAAAGCATGATTTTTAGGCTATAAATGTTCTGCAGAATATTAATTGATGCCAGTCATTCTCCTTTTGATCTTTATGGAGACATTTAACTTGTTGCCATTTTCCTCTGAGGGAATTAAGGCTATGATACACTTTGTACAATAACTTTTGTGTGCATCTCTGATTGTGATCTCAGATAGATTTCCAGAAGTGGACTTATGAGGTCAAAGAGCATGGTATGTCTAGACTAGTGATGAGTACAACCAAGATGCCCTTTACAAAGACTGAAGAGCCTACACTGCCTCCAGCAGTGTGCATATTTCCCAATCCATTGTCTGAGTCCTCCTCAGACTCTGAACAGGGATTGTTTTAAAAGTTGACCCGTGAGGGGGGAAAAAGGGCATTCCCTGGTGATCTGGCGATTTGGAAGAACTCTGGGCTTCCACTGCAGGGGGCAAGGGTTCAATCCCTGGTCGGGGAACTAAGATCCCGCCTGCTGCAGTATAGACAAAAATAAAATATAATAAAAGTTGACCTTTGGGGCCTCTCTCCATCCTTATAAGATAAGGTATGAGTAGAGGGGACTTTGCCTTTCTGCTCCACCAACTCATACCCATGACCTCCACTGCATCAAACTTCAAATGTAATGAATTCCCAAATTATGTGAATAATAGATGCTAAAGAGGACTGTCACAAAAAAATGAAAAGGGTTTGAAAAGAGTTTCTAGTCTCCATTGATTGCTATATATTTTTAAAAATAAAAAATATGGTTTTCGTTCTCTTATTTTCACTCTTCCTATGAGAAATTACAAGAAAGTACAGAAAAGTGAAAGAGAAAAAAACTGCCAGTCATCAATTTTCCCACAATCCAACGTTAACCACTGTTAACATTTTGGCATATTTGTCTTCTTTTTTAAAGTTAATGTTTGGAATATTGTACAAATAATATATGCATATATGGTTTTATTATTTTAAGGTTAGCATATTATAGATGCACTTCAAGGTTTCTTTATTTTCTACCCCATCCTAAACCCCCCTCCACCTTCCTAAAGGCCCTCTAGTTTCAGGTTTGTGACAATATTTCCAATCCTTCAAAAGAAAATATTTTTGCATGCACAAATGTATCTTTTGGAAATATAAACTATTACCATGATGCGTTTTGCCAGTTTTGCATCAGTGGTAATTCTGCTGCATTATTTTTGTATCTTGCTTTTTTTTTTAACCCCACTCCATTCTATGCTTCTGAGATTCATCCATGGAAATACTTGTGAGTTAATCCATCCCTTTAAATGTTACACGATTGCCTATTGTACATGAATATTTTGCATTTTCATTTCCCTATTAAAGATATTTTCATTTTTTTTCCTCTGTTGCTAACACTGTGGCAGCAACCCTCTTCAAGAGCACAAGGGAGTTTTTCCTCCACTTAATTTCCTGGAAGTGGAGTTGCTAGATGAGGTTTTTCAATTTCAGTAACACCAAATTGCTCTCCAGAGCAGCTGTAATGTTTACAACTCGACCACATATGTAGTGGAATATCAGTCTCCTCTCACCCTTGGCAACATTTTGTCATTCTTATGGGGGGAAATCGGTATCTCTTTGCTTTTATTTCCAAGTAATGGTAAGGTTGAATATCTTTCTACACACTCTGCAGCCACCTGAATTTCCTCTTCTGGAATATACACTGCATGACTCAGTGTTTGCATCCATATTTGTAATATACATGGAACTGACATTTTCTTTAATTCTGCTGTTTGGTATCAAGATTAGACTAGCCTCATGGAATGTGTTGGATAGACTACTTGATCCTGTTCACATTCCACTGAAGCTTGCATTGTATAGTTCTGTTTTGTTTTTTGGTTTTCGCAATTTTTTGTGCGTATACGTATCATTCCAATAAAATTACCTCGTTCCAGGCATTTTGGCAGTTGGAGTCAATCTTCTATCTTACTTTTTCAGTTGCATCGATGATTGTTGTTCTACTTTTATTCTTTTTGGACCAAGTTTTGTAATTTGCATTTTTGTCAAAAATTACTCCTTTTATCTAGGTTTTCAAATGTACTGACATAAAGCTGTTCATTGTATACTCTGATGTTTTCTAACATTTTTACTCCATATGACTATGGTTTCCATAGTCAATTTCACTTCCTTTTTTCATTTTACTCTTCTTTCTTTGCTTTTAAAAATTTCCTTTTATTGTCTCTTCAGTTTTTATTTTTGTACCTCTTAAACGGAACACTTAAATTTTGTTTTCTTGCTTTGGAATAAGTACCTTAAGACTATAAATACCCCCTCTAATTGTTCTAGTTAGATCTCACAAGTTTTATGTCAGGCTTTTATTGTCATTTATTTCTAAATATTTTTTAATTTCTGTATTGGTTTTCTTTTCAAGCCATGTGTATTTTTCTGTTTCCAAATGTATGTTCTTTTTCTTTTAAAGATGTATTATAAAATCTTTTAAAGTAAAAAAGATATATAATAAGAAATAAAACAAATAAGCTTAAGAAATAAAACTGAAATGTACACTGATGATTTTCAATTTTATTTTATGTGAGTAATAGATGCATATGATAAAAACCAAATCATTTTGTCTTCCTGGCTCCCTCCTCAGAAGTAACTGCAGTTACTAATTTAAGGTATATTCTGTGAATCAAATGGGTTTCTTTTTGGCTCTCTTTTTGTTGTTGATTTTTAATTTTACTTCGTTGTGGTTTGTGAATACAGTCTGTAGATTCTTTGGAATTTATTGAGGCTTCCTTTGCGGCCACTGTGTTTGAAAAGAACAGATGTGCCAACGTTCTTTGTCTAAAATACAAACCTGACCTCATCACTTCCTCTCTGATAGCGTCTATGGTCCTCAGGTTAAAGACCTACTGCCCCAGCCTATGATTTTGCCCCCAGCTTCCTCGTTAGCCAAACCTTGAGTCATGTCCCTTTGGTACAACACATTTACAGACATGGGACTCATACCTCTGAAGGTCAACTTTCGAAAGAAAGGCTTGTCTTGTAGCAAACAGTCCAAAGTCTGGCACTGCAAAGGTCCTAACAGATATTCATTGAGCGAACTAGAAAATGGACTGTCTTCTGAAGGTGGAGTCACACTGAGACAGGAAGGTCACCCAGTGGGAGGTGGTCACTCCCTTATCAACTCTAATCCTTACTCTCTACTTGCTTCTCCTGAACCCAGCCTGCCTCATGAGACCTCTGGTTACGGCACCCTCTATGTCAATTTCTCAGCCCTTTCCCTCTTCCCTACCTCTGCCTGCCCACCACTGTGGATCACTTCACAGGTCCTCCCACCAATGCCCTCCAGTTCCTTTGCCTTCTACAGTCAGTTGCATAGGCCCAACCAAGACCCACCCCAGGATGAATCCATGCCGAGCTTCTCTTCTGAGGCTCCTGACGTGGGGATGGGAGATTGCGGGAAGGACCAGTCCTCTCTACACATTTATTGTTTCAACCTTAGCTGAAACCTCACTTGTGCATTCTCTTCGGCAAACCTTTTGACTCTGTTCAAGTCCCCTCGCATTTCCCCAGCTCCTTTATTCAGCAGAATGACAGTTGGCTAATTTTGGGAGAAAGTAGAAAATATCAGGGGTGAACCTTTATCAAGTCATTTCAGCTCCTTTCTTCCTGTTTCAGAGTGTCTCTCTTCCTGTCTAGGGTAAAAGTAATCCTTTCTATGTCCTTGACCCCATCCTCTCCTGTCTCCTGTCTCCCCTGTTTTTGTTCTATTTTATTCCTTCTGCTCCTGCATCTCCTCTTCCTAAACCATCTTTCCTAAAAGTAGTCAGCAACCTCCACTTCAGCTTCCATGCATCCACTTCTCCTGGAGGCCAACTAGCTTCCTCCCCTCTCTATGGGCTCTTATTGGCTCTCTGATTCTAAATTAGTATCACTTCTTTCTTGATCTCTCCAGAATGCTGACGATACTGACCATGCCCTACTTCTCAAAACTCTCTCCTACCTATTTACCCCGACACCATTGTCTTGAATCTCTTTCTTCTCTTTCTACCTCCTTTCTTGGCCCTTCGATCTTGAAATGTCCCCAGCGTTTTCTACTCCTGGTCCTCAGTTTTTATTTCTCCACACACCAGGAAGCACACGATTCATTACAAACAGGTGTAGTCTCTACCAAGCTCTGCACAAACACTGCCATGGGGAAGGGCAGGCTGAGTGTCACTACATTGCCCCACTTTTCAAGAGCTGTCAGATACCTCAGAGTTTTAACTGAAATGCTTCTACTTTAAATAGGGATGATGGGCTGAAACTTTGCCAAAAACTTTGCAGAGTAAATAAAGCATGGACGGTCTCATTAGGGGTGTTCTTTTCTTATTTGACTGCCCCTAAGGCAATTTATAAGGTATGCTTTATTAGTAATGAAAATTCACATTTACTGAGGGTTTACTCTGTGCCAGACACTCTTGTAAGTGGTTTGCATGTATTAACTCATTTAGTCTTCACAACAACCCTATCAACAAAGTGCTATTATTATCCTGCTTTATAGAAGGAGCAAACTGAGGTGGGGAGCTTCAGTACTTTGCCCTGGGTCTCAGAAGTTTTAAGTAGGTTTCAAATCCAGAAGGCCCAGCTCTGGAGCTCAAGCTTTTAACGACTGTACTCTACTGCTTTCCTCCCCGTGTAGATGAGGGAACTGAAGTCCAGACAAACTGAGAAGTTGTCCAAGATCACAGGAGTGGAAAACCCCTCAAGAAGACTTGAAGCTATCATCACAGGGATAGACACTTGTACTTTCTACTGGTCTGTAATCAGTTACCTGTTGCCCCTGCTAGACTGCACGACCAGCACTCAGACCAGGGTCAGGAATACAAATATGTGTAAATATGAGTGTCCAGGAGATGCAAAACAGTCCTTTCACCTCTATTAATAACGTCATTTACTTCTCACAACAATCCCCAGGTAAGACAGTAGTTAACATTTAATCACTTCCATGCACCATTATCGCTTTTAAACCTCACAAACACACTGTTTCATTGGTAATATTATTATCCCCATTTGACAGAATAAGAAGCTGAGGGTCAGTGCAGCTCAGTGACTTGCAGAAGATCCGGCAACCAGTACGTGGCAAAGCCAGGATTCTAGTTTAGGCTCTTTGACAACAGAGGCCTCGTTCTTGACCATGGGGCAAACACTATCAGTTCTACAGATAGGGAAACTGCCCCAGGACAGAGCATTCAGTTGTGCCCATGAAATCGAACCCACTAAGTAGGGCACACAGTACTCTTGTTCTTCCTCTTATTGGGCCGCGGGGTGCCACTGCGAGGTGGGAGGCGGAGGACGAGAAGAGGAAGCCCTTTTCCATAAGGTACAGAGAGTCGCGTAGGATGCGCTAACTCCGGACCTAATTGACAGATCCCGCGGCACCATGGCAACGGCGCGGGCTGCAGAACGGAAGTGCGTCACCCTATGGGAGGGCTAGATCTGCGATGGCAACCAATGGGAGCGCCATATCCGCGTTCGCCCCGCCTAGAAGGAGGAGCCGAACCCTCCTTTCTGCCTTCGTCGTCGTCTGTGTGGACTGCGCTTGGGCGCTGTGGTGGGTAATCCGGGCGTCGTGGCGGGAGGCTGAAGGGAAAAGAAAACGGCCGCTTGGAAAGGCGAGGGGCGGGCAGCAGGTGCGGGTCAGGCCCCGGGGTCGGTCCCGTGCTGTGCCACAGGGTGTCGCCGGGGTCCGGGGGCCTGGGGCTTCTCAGTTCCTGGTGGGGAAACTGAGGCCCCGAGAGGGGCAGCAGAGCTAGGCAGGCTGGAAGCTAGGCCGTTACACGCAGACGGACGTTTTAAAGCCGTAATATTAGGTGGAGAAATACTTTAAATCAGAATATTAGTTGTAAAAGCGAAATACAAAATTGACTAATCTGAGTAAGTACGGCCTTCCACTGACCATGGTTTCAGTCTTGACAGCCTCTATGCTTCCCCACTATTTTGGGTACAGAACTTATTACTTTGTACAAGTGCGCAGCTCCTTATTTCAAAGCCCTGAGGCTACATGTGTTCAGAATCCCGAATTTCTCGAATTTTCCAAAGGTAATGTGCATACATTGTAGGTCCTGTCATATCTTCAGCAGGGTCTTGAACAGTGTCTTGTAATCTGATACTTTTTTCTCAGCTAAATATATGCATATGTACACTTATGTATGGGGGTAAATAACAACCCTAAATAATCTCACCTTAGGTTAGATCAGGTTTTCAAACTTAAAAGATTTGCTTTTGAGAATGTGTTCGATTTGAGAATTGCAGAGAAGGGACCTGGATGATAATTTTATTGTTCACTCATATTTCTTGAATATTTGAACCGAGGGTGTCAGAATTCCTAACTCTGCTTTTGTATGGTCACTCCCTGTCTCCATTACTAAATCTGTTGCCTTCTTCCTTCTCAGCCTGAGGTTCCTCATCTGTAAAATAGGATCATGCTTTCTTCATAAGATTCTGACAAAGATGAAATGAGACTGTGCCCATGAAGCATTCACACTGTGTCTGGCACTTGGCACAGGTGGTTATGTTTGAGATTTTCTTATTCCACAAACTTTTCTATTTATAAATTATTTGGGTAGGTAATACATATCCATGGTTAACCCCTGCCCCCTTCATAGAGGCAACTGACTTCTCTGCACAAACAAGCCTTATGTATTTTTCACCTTCACTTCCCCCACTGCTTTTCCCCCAGATTATAGCACTGTATACGGTTCTGTACCTCTTCCTTCTTATTAGCATTAATTTTGGCTATTCCTTAACATACTTATATCATTTTCTTTTTTTATTAAGATAGTAACACACAACTATAAAATATATGTTTGAAGAACAAAAGTACAGTGACCATCCACCACCTAGTTAAGAAATAGAACATCATTTTCTCAAAGCCTACATTAAATTCTTTTCTTCCCTCCCCAAAGATAACCACTGCTCTGAGTATTGTGTTATCATGCCCTTGTTCTTCTTTGTAGTTTTTAGTATTATCTCATGAATGCAATGTATGGTTTTTGGATTTAATATAAATGGGATCCAAATATATATTTTGTGTGACTTGATTTTTGCATATAATGTTATGTCTAAGAGATGCATCCATATTGCCATGAGTAGCTCTACTTCATTGCTGCTTTGAATTCCATGGTATGTTTATAAATGCTTTTATGTAGATATTCTTGAAACTGTTGCCAGATTTTTGCTGTTACAGCATGCTACTTTTACCTTAGGAAGTTTATAAACCTACTTCCTGAGGTAAATGAAAGCTTCTGTAAGGCATATACCTACGAGTGGTTTTGTGGGGATATGAGATTTGCTAATGTTATCAAATAAACATCTGAAGTAATTATAAGGGCTTATACTCTCACCAGCAGTTGATGCAAGTTTCAGCCTCAGCCATTCTTAAGAATATATGCCTGTCTGGTGATGGATAAAACATTAATCACTATGGTTTTAACATTCATTTGCCTGTTGAGAGAGTGAACATTTCTTATCTTAATTTATTAATCACTTGTGCATTCTCTTTGTAAAATTTTCCATGTTCATTTTTCTCTTCCAGTTGTCTTCCTCTTACTGATTTGTAAGAGTTTTTTTTTTTTTTTTTAAATCTCATTATGGATCTTTTGTGGTTTAAATGTGTTTCAAATATCTTCTAGTTTGAGCTTGTCTTCTGTTTCTGACTCCCCTGCTTTCTGTTTTTGGTGAGCAAAGTTCTTAATTTTAAGAAAGTCGATTTATCAGTGTATTGTATGGTTTGTTTTTTTCGTATCTTTTAAAGAAGTCCTTCCCTACCTTTGGGTCCTAAAGATAAACTCCTGTGTTGTTGTCTAAAAGTTTTATAGTGTTCCTTTCTTATGACCTTAACCCTCAAGAATTGGTTTTTGTGGATACTGTGAAATAAGGGTCTAATTTTATTTTGTTCATGTATGTATAATGGGCTGTCCTGGCACCTTTCATTGAAAAGTGCGTTGCCCTGGAGTTCCATTTCTGCAGCATGCAAAGTATCCATATATATACCCTTTTCTATTCCTTAATTGTCTGTTCTGTTCCATTGGCCTTGTTTGTCCATTTCTGTACTATTATCACAACTTTATTATTATTATCACACTTTTTTCATTACTCTAGCTGTATATATTCGGAGAAGGCAATGGCACCCCACTCCAGTACTCTTGCCTGGAAAATCCCAAGGGCGGAGGAGCCTGGTAGGCTGCGGTCCATGGGGTCGCTAAGAGTCAGACACGACTGAGTGACTTCACTTTCACTTTCATGCATTGGAGAAGGAAATGGCAACCCACTCCAGTGTTCTTGCCTGGAGAATCCCAGGGACGGAGGAGCCTAGTAGGCTGCAGTCCATGGGGTCGCACAGAGTCGGACACGACTAGCGACTTAGCAGCAGCAGCAGCTGGATATTAAGTCTTGGTGCCTGGTATGACAAGTCCTCCAGGAATGTCTTTGCCATTTTGTGTTTACATTTTCCGTTTACATTTTAGAATCATCTTGTCAAATCACACAGTCATGCCCACCAAGCCTGTTAGGATTTTGATTGGAATTGTTTTGATTCAGTTACATTGGATCAATTTGAATTTTGAAGTGACTGCTTTTAACTTTCATCCTTAAGTGTTCTGTGTGCTGTGGTTTTTGTAGATGTCATTTAGTAAAGGAAGTTTCCTTTTATGCCAAGTCTGTTAAAAGTTTTTATATGAACGAATGTTGAATTTTATTAGCTATTATTTTCTGCATCTATTAGGATGATTGTGTGCTTTTTCTCCTTTATTCTGTTAATGTGATTGTTAATGTTGTTGTTTAATTGCTAGGTCGTGTCCAGCTCTTTTGCGACCCCATGAACTGTAGCCCGCCAGGCTCCTCTCTCTATGGGATTTCCCAGGCAGGAGTACTGGAGTGGGTTGCCATTTCCTTCTCTGGGGGATCTTCCCAACCCAGGTTGCTCACATTGATTTTGTCCCCTGACCTCTCCAGCTTTATTGAGATATTATTGACAGATGCCATTTGATTGACTTTCAGTGTTAAACCCTTGCTTGATGACAACATATCATTCTTTTTGCGTTGCTGGATTCGGTTTGTTAATGTTTTTGCTTAGGCCTACTGCATCTGTGCTCATGAAAAATATTGAACTTTTCATTTTACTTTCTTTTGACGTCTTTGGTAGGTTTCTGTGCCCGACTTATGTCAGCCTTATCAGATGCTTTGGGGACAGCTTGCTCTTTTTCCGGCTCTGTGATAGTTTGTGTAACATTTGAAGTTATTTGTTTCTAGAATACTTGGTAGAACTTCTTGATAAATCCATTGGGACCTGAAGTTTTCTTTGTGGGAAGATAAATTTCTCGTAAAATGTCTATAATGGTTCTAAAATTGTTTACGTTTTAAAATAATCTTTAGTTTTGAATGAATTCTTGTGACTTTATACATATTTAAAATTCAGATTAATTTGTCTATAATATCTTTTTAAAACGTTTGTGTCTGCATTTGGTTTCCCTTTTTCATTCCAAATGTTATTTATTTATAAATTTTCTCTCCTTGAAAAATCTTGTCAGAGGTTTGTCACTTAATTATTTTTTTCAAAGAATAATTTTAGTTCTGTTGATCTTTTCAGATATGTACTTATTTTCTATTTCATTAGGTTCTGGTCTTTGTTTTTTTTTGTTCTTTAACTTTCTTTGTATTTAATTTGCTGTTATTATTTTTATAGCTTCTTGATATGGGTGTCTAACTCACTAATTTTCATGCCCTCCCCCCTCAAGTATATATAAAAATTTAAGGCTGTTAATTTCTTTCTTCTGTTTTAGTTTCCTTCCACTGGTTTTCTGTGTGTAATATTTTGTTATTTTCAGTTCAAAATATTTTCTACTTTCCATTAATAATTCCTCTTTAACAATGGCTTATTGAGGAGTATGTTTCTTAAATTCTAAACAGCTTTTCTAGTTTTCATTTCTGGTTTCCACCTGTCTTGCACTGCTGTCAGAGAACATATTCTGAATGAGACCAGTCCTTCATAGTTTGCTGAGACTTGCCTTCTGGCCCGTATGTGGCAGTTTGCAAAATTATTCTGAGTATGCTTAAAGATTCTGTATTCTGTTGCTGTTGGGTGCAGTGTTTTATGCATGTCCATCGGATTAAGCTTTTTGCTGCGTTTTACAAGTCTTCTCTATAAACTTACAGATTCTTTTTATTCATTTTATCAGTGATTGAGAGGACTATGTTAAAATCTTCCACTACAGTTATGGATTTATATGTTTGTTTTTGTAGGTCCGATTATTTTTGCCTTAGCTACTTGGAGGCTCTGATATTAGGTGCTTAAATATTTAAAATTGTTAGAGCTTCTTTGGAACCGAACCTTTGTATCATTTTATGGGGACCATCTTTATTTCTAGTAATAATTTCTGCCCTAAAGTCTATTTTGTGTCATATTAATATTTGGTTAGTTGGTATATTTTCCTATCCTTTTACTGTAAATTTTTTGGCATTCTTATGTTTTAGAAGTAACTTCTATGTCATATAGCTAGGTTTTATTCATTATTCAATTTGGTAAGTTTTTGATCTAACAGCCTGGCTGTATCATCTATTTAAAGACCCATAGTTTCTAGAATAAAAGTCCACAGAATATTCTGTTCTTATCCCTGGAACAACCACTGACAATTAAGGGTGTACTCAGTACTAAAACGGACTTCCCGGGTGGCTCAGTGGTAAAGAATCCACCTGTCAATGCAGGAGACGTGGGTTCGATCCCTGGTTGGAAAGATCCCCTGGAGTAGGAAATGGTAACCCACTCCAGTATCTTGCCTGGGAGATCTCGTGGACAGAGGAGCCTGACTTGCTACTGTCCACGGGGTCGCAGAGAGTCAGACATAGCTGAGCAACTGAGCATGCACACACAGTACCTAAAAATTGAATGAATGAATGAAGATATCCTATCCTAATGACAGGAAATACACTTGGCAGGACTTGAGCACTTTCTGGAGCTGAGTCAACCCCAGAGAAGAGGAGGATCAGAGTTTGAAGATTAGGTCTGTGGTGTCTCTATGTCTGCGTGGACTGTAACACCAGAACCAATGATTCCGAAAGGAGGACTGCAGGGAGGAAAAGGGTTGAGGAAGGAGAAGGTGGGTCCAGCTGAGGGGTTGGTTGAGATTGAGATGCTGGTGAGATATACTTGAGGGTAGCTAGCAGGCAGGCAGAGGGGCTGGTCGTGAGATAGTGTGTCTTCTTAGTTTTGAGGCTTAGCCAATGATGCCTTTAGAAAGAAGAGTAACCTGCGTATCTCCTGGTCCTAGTTCTTGGCAGACCATTGGTAGTCATATTTCATTTAAACTTCATCATATGTGTTAAAGATAGTATTATCCCCATTTTATAGATTAAAAGACTGAGGTTAAGCATATTAGCTAAACCTCTGTTTATTCTGTGTTACATTTCCCTAAGGTAATAGCAACTTTCTGATAAGATCATGGCGTCATGGGAAGTGGATATTAAAACCTCAGGATTCCAAGCCCCTCTGCAGTCAGAACTTCCAGAAAAGACCTGGAGATCTGCATTTGTAATACACAAGTTGGGTGATTCTTACGATCAGGCGAGTCTGGCAAGCACTGGTCTCGGAGCCCTCCGTCTAGTTCTAAATAAACCCCAGGTCTTACCCCTGCACTGCACCACCTCTCTGTGGCAGGAACAGGTTTTTAGATCAGACTTGTGCTTTTTTTTTTTTTTTTTTTTATCAAGGCTCCTTTTATCAGCTCTGATCTTTGTGGTTTGTGGAAAGATAGCGTTTTAGTAGAGAGCAAGGAGATTTTCACAACACCCTGCAGTCCCAGCACAACAGTTGTTTTATCAGTGGTTTGGGATAGGAGAGGGAAACCAGCTCTTATTGTTTCCTCGCAGCTCTCTAAGCAGTGAACGTTATTCTAATTTTATAGTGAGAAATGGGACCTCAGCTAAATTTATCCCAGACCATAGACCTGGTGGGAGGTTGAGCCAACTTTCAGACTTGGAATTGTCTACTAGTAAAAATGGCTAACTTTTTTTTTTTTTAATAGCATTTAGACTGTTACCACCAGGCTTCTATATGTATATTTTAAATTGAGGTATAGTTGTTATACAATATTTTAAGTTTCAGGGGTACAGCAGAGTGATTCACAACTTTTAAAGGTTATACTCCATTTATAGTTGTCACAGGCTGTTACGTTCTTTGTTCGTTTATCCTCATAGTAATTCTAAGGAGGATGTTTCTGTCATTCTCACTTAACAGATCAGACGCTGAAGCGCGTAGAGGGTCCATTTCCCCATTTCACACCCCTCTGTGGTGGAGCAGCCTGTGAACCCCGGCGTTCTGGCTGCTTCCAGAGTCCATTTTTTCCACCAGTTGTTGTTGTTTAGTTGCTAAGTTGTGTCCGACTTTTGTGACCCCATGGACTGTAGCCTGTGCGGCTCCTCTGTCCATGGGATTTCCCAGGCAAACACACTAGAGGTGGGTTGCATTTCCTTCTCTAGGGGATCTTCCCAATCCAGGGATTGAACCCACATCTCCTGCATTGGCAGGCAGGTTCTTTTCCACTGAGTCACCAGGGAAGCTCAAGCTTCTTACCTCTGCACAGTACTAACATGCCTCGTCCCTGACGTGTGTCCTTTTCACCTTTTTACTAATCAGCGTGATGAACTTGATTCTAGAAACTATCACAAACTTGTAAATTGGAACGCAGCATGGAGTATCACTTCTGGTATGCTCGGATGTGACTGGATTTCCTTTGCTTCCTTTTTTAGCTCCTCCATCCATGCAGGGCAACACGAGGAGAACGGGTGTCATGACTGATGTCCACCGGCGATTCCTGCAGCTGCTGATGACTCACGGTGTGCTGGAAGAGTGCGACGTCAAGCGCTTGCAGAAGCACTGCTATAAGGTCCATGACTGTGAGTATCCTGCCCTGCTCCCAGGCTGCTCTGCTGCCGTGTGATCAGGGACTAGTGACATTGGACCCACACCGCGCACCCAGTCTGCCCATACTCCTGACCTGGGCGTTCAGGTTTCTCACCAGCCCATCTTTCTCATCTTCAACTCTTGATTTTTTTTTTTTTTTAAGTAACTCTGACGTTTAGCCCAGTGGCTAAGAACCTGGACTCTGATGGCTGGATAGTCGTGGTTCACACTAAAGCGCTAGCGCCTTCTCCAGTCCGAGTTTCTTCAGCTCTGAAATGAGAATGTTTGTTTGTACTTGGCACCCGGGGTGGCTCAGAGGCTTAAGAGACATGATACGAACTACACACCTGGCATGGGAGGCGCTCAGGTGGCTGTTGACGTAAGAGGGCAGCTTCGCACAGTGGTGGAGGGCACAGCCTTAGACTTGGCCCAGCTGGTAAAGTTCACCCCTGCCTTGTGCCAGCTGTGGGCCTTGGGAGCGTCTTCTCAGTGGGTTGTTGGGAGAAGCGAAGATAATACACGTGGAGCACTTAGAGACAGGACCTGGTTTCAATAACTGGAGGTCTCAGTAGAAGCAAGAGGATCCATTTGGACAGATCAGTGAAACCCACATTCATAGATCTTACTCAGCTGAATGTCAGTGTGGGTAGATCTCATTGAGTGAAAAAGTTGGTAAATTATACCTATTGTACTTGTGCTAAGTTTTTTGTAAGACATAACGATCTTTATTGTTCGTGAATACATACATCTGCGTGTAAAAATCTAAAAGTGGACTCTCAAAGGATGTGGGGTGTGCTGTAAGGTGCTTGTCTTTGGGGAGAGGAGGAGGGGGATCATTTTGTCATTAGAAATCAATGGACACCTCATTGTCTATTTTGTTCTTTGAAAAAGAAAAAGACTTGAAGTAAACATGGGATTATTAGGATAGTGTAGTGGTTGTCCTGATTAACAGGAATAAGTGTTTTTTTATTGTACGTTTTTGTCTTTCTGTAGTTTTGTGAGTTTTTTTGGCTGTATCAGCCCTTAGTTGCGGCATGAAGGCGCTTCCTTGTGTCACGCAGGATCTTTCATTGCGATGCGCGGACGCTCTAGTTACGGTGTTTGAGCTCAGTAGTTGCAACAGTCAGGCATAGTTGCTCTGCGGCTTGTGGGATCTTAGTTCCGCGAACAGGGATCGGACCCATGTCCCCTCCTCCCGCCCTGCATTGCAAGGCAGATTCTTAACCACTGGACCACCGGGGAAGGCCCTCTTTGGATATTTTTAATTTTCAAAGGAAATAGCTAAGCCAAGAGGGCTGGGGTAAGGTGTGAGCGGGGCACTGGGGACACTGGTCAAGGGACCTGAGACTAGCTGCCTTGTTAGAGAACCGTAGTCTGTGTTGTGACGGAGGCAGAAGCCAGGTCCCCAGGAGCTGAGGGGGGAAGAGCAGTAAGGGAAGACAGGGAATACAGAGCAGTGTCCTTCCCGATGTGCAGGAGGAGGCGGACAGAAGGGGGTGGCGTTTAGAGAGGAGGCAGGGTTTGAAGTGGCTGGTCTGCTGATATGTTCATGGGAAATCCTGGGAGCTGGATGGTGCATGGCAACAAGTTAAAAAACTTGGAGGGGCCCTCAGTAAGGAATCCCTTTAAACTCCACTTGATCCTTTGTGTCCAAACTTAATTGACGTATGAACCTTGGGAAACTCTGGACAAGAACATATGCTGTGTGGGAAGAGAACATGTTCTTGTGGTGTGTAGGTTTACACGTTATGAAGAGCCCATAATTGTACTCCGTAGTCGTGGGTTTTTTTGTTTGTTTGTTTTTGTTTTTTAATTCTGTGGACATTGCAGACCTTCTGGAAGGATTTGAAGCAAGACAGTGACATAGTTATTGCTGTGCTTGAGACTTCCCTCCTGGTGAAAATACATCTGCTCTGATTGCCTGTACCGTGGTGGATCGGGGTCTTTGGTGAGAGCCTCAACCCTCTCCAGTATTCTTGCCTGGAAAATCCCATGGGCAGGGGAGCCTGGCCAGCTGCAGTCCACGGGGTTGCAAAGAGACATGGCTGAGTGACTCATACTTTCACTTTTCCTTTATAGAAGTGGAATATTACACCTATTAAGCTCCCTTCTCTTGCTCTTTAAAAAATACAGCAGGACTTTAACCTGGCCATGAGTGTCCTTCAGCGATAGGCAGAGTCATGTTTTTCTTAATCTTACCTATGTGACCGTTTCTTCTCTCTTTTAGTTTGTTATCTAAGTCCTGACTGTGAGCTTTATTGTTGATGGGGAAGTTTCAGAGCTGACTGTAAGGAGCTGTATGATGCCTCAGTACTAAGAATGAAAGTGTTTTTGCCTTTATTTGACCTTTAAAGTTGTCATGACCTAATTTAGGAAAGTCCTGTAAAATGTGTCTAGGAATTGATTTATTCTTCACATTTCATGTACCATTTCTGTTCGTCAAGATCTGGTCATGGCTAGGATAGTCAGGATAGAACTGCAGATGTGTTCTCCCATCTTTCATTAAAAAAAAGGAGAGCGAGAGAGAAAAGCTTGTTTTTAAGTGTCAGTGTTATTTGAGAGATTAATATCCCCAAGGGATGATGAAAAGAAATCATCTAAAATTAAGTAAAAGCTTAGAAGACCAGTATTATTAATCTCCTATCATTTGAAGAGATTCCTAGGAAATTCCCCATTTACCAACTAGAAAAATGTTTAGGTCCTCAAAGGAGGACGAAGCAAAGAAGTCATTGAAACTGCAAGTTATTCTTGCAGTTTCCCGTAGCGTTTGTCCCTTTTATCAAAACACTTCCTAATTTGGGCTCCCCTGTTACTGTCATTAGGGGAAGACCAATTCCCCACATCTCTTGGCTAGTAAAGAATTATTATTATTATTATTTTTTTGACATCCTGGTATGAAGCCTTGGCCTTTCTTCCTGTCACTGGAGCAGCTTCAATTTTGGCCCAGGGCTTGTGTGCAAGCATGTGGCCGTCCGGCAACACTTCCTGAGACTCCCCGGTGGGCCAGGCCTCTGGGCAAGGGCTGATGACACAGAGATAAACTTTACTCTGGGTTTTGTGAGTCATGTACACACAATCAGACAAGTTCAGTGTAAGCCCCCTAGATGGGCGTAGGTACAGGAGGCCTGTGGAGTGCTGGTGAAGACTTGTACTGGAGGATTTCCCCTTTTGACCGGGTTAGAGCAACAGGGACTCTTTACTTTCCTGTCTGAAGCAATTGAAAAATGGACAAAATACTTGCAACCCTGAACTTTAGTCAGTGAAGGACAGTGATCTCTTGAGAGGTGAGCAATGAGGGTTTTTTCCATCTTGACACCAAATATTCATCATCATTTTTTTTTTCCCCCCAGCACTACCTTCCCAGTTCTCTGCATACCAACTGGGTATGCAGTGTTCAGTGTCCAAGAACTCAGTTCAGTTCTGACACTATGTACCTGGAGTTAGGTGTCAGATCCCACCAGTGAGGGAGGGACTTAGTCCCATGAGATTGCACCTACTTCCTGTGCCAGTTGCAAGTCCTGAGCCACCCATTCTTCTGACTGACTGACTGTAAATCAAGGGTTCTCATGACACCCTCCTCAGGTTCAATACTTTGGTAGAATGGGTCTTAAAACTTAAAAAAACATGTTACTTGCCTTTGCTGGTTTATTATTTGTCTAACTGTTTGCATCCCCAGGGACTGTAGCCCACTAGGCTCCTCTGTCCATGGGATTCTCCAGACAAGAATACTGGAGTAGGTTGCCATTTCCTCCTCCAGGGGATCTTCTCAAATTAGAGATTGAACCCACATCTCCTGTGTCTCCTGCACTGCAGGTGGATTCTTTATCCATTGCACAATTGGGGAAGCTTTTTAAGTTTATTGTAAAGGATATAACTCAAGAGCAGTTGTACAGATAAGATGCAAAGCCAGGCTCTGGGAGGCAGGGGTGGTTTGGAACCTCCATGCCCTCTCTGGGTGCTCTACCCTCTTAGGGCCTTGATGTGTTCACCGTCAGAGAAGCTCTCCATATCTCAGCATTTAGGGATTTTTTAGTGCAGGTTTTATCACATAGGTGTGATTGATGAAATCATTGGCTAGTGGTGATTAGCTCAATCTCCACTCCCCAGATTTGTGGAATGAGGCTGAAAGTTCCAAGCACCAAATCAAGGCTTGGTCTTTCTGCAAGCGGCCCTCATCCTGAAGTTAGTTAGGGACCTGCCAAGAGTCATCTCATTAGAACAAAGGACCTGCCTGTCACCTTGTCACTCAGGCAATTCCAAGTGTTTTAGGAACTGTGTACCAGTAACCAGGGACAATGACCAAGGATCTTTCTTACACCACAGGGAAAAGTGGGGTGAGCACTACAGTTGCCTCCACTCACTGCCATGAGAGCGTCTTCAGGCCATGGCACAGGGGGACCAGGCAGAGCCAGACAGACTCTCTGAGTTGAGGAGGAGCTGAGAGCTCAGGAGACGAAAGCAGCTGGGGTTTGCAGGACAGGGTACTGGAGAAGAGAGGTGCATGGAGACAAGAGTAGAGATCTGCAGAGCACCCCTCCACTCCTGTCAAGGGTCGAGCTGAGAACTGATCAGCAAGGAGCTCCCTGAAGCTAAGGAAAGAAACACTTGAGAAAAAGCATTAGGGAAGCAGTGTGGGATTTTCATATGGGGCTGGGAATAGTGCCTGTTCCAGGCTCAGATGGCTTCCCTGGTGAATTCTACCAGACCTTCAGGGAAGAAGTAATACCAGTTCTACCTTAGCTCCTCCAGAAAACTGAAGAGAACACTTCCCAACTCATTCTGTAAGAGTTGCATTATCCTGATACTGAAACCGGATAGATACTGCAAGGAGAGAAAACTAAAGACCAAGATCCCTCATGAATGTAGATACTAAAGTTCTTTTTATCTATTTATTTTTGGCCATACTGGGTCTTTGTTGCTGTGTGTGGGCTTTTGCTACTTGTGGTCTGTAGGTTTCTCGTTGCTGTGGCTTCTCATCTCTTGTGGAGCACGGGCTCCAGGGCACGTGGGCTTAAGTAGTTGTGGTGCATGGGCTCAGTAGTTGTGGCTTAGTTGCCCTGAGGCTTGTGGAATCTTAGTTCCCCGACCAGGGATCAAACCCATGTCCCCTGACTTGGCAGGTGGATTCTTAACTAGACCACCAGGGAAATCCCTGTAGGTGCTAAAATTCTAAACACAATTTTTGCCTGTTTCATTCAGCAATATGTAAAAAGGATGATATGAAATGACCAAGTAGGGTTTACTCCAAGCATGCAAGGGGTAAGCACTTGAAAATCAGTCAGTGTAGTAATTCACTATATTAGCAAACTAAAAAAGCAAAACCGTAAGATCATCTCAGTAGGTGCAGAAGAAGCATTTGACAAAATCCAGTTATCTTCACTGACATGATGAAGCAGAAGTCTCTTACAGAAAACCAATGAGATCCTCCTGAGCAGGGTGTAAGCAAGATAAACAGGACCTCAAGGCTTAGAGCAGGAGAGAGGAATCAACAACTGTCTTCACAGAGTTGAAATATCTAAAGTCTATTCTGATTTGAAAAAAAAAAACAAAAAAACCTTCAACGAATAAATAGGAAAGGAAGGGAATTTCCTTAACCCAATAAAGGGGATCTGTGTAAAACTACAGCTAATATACTTAATTGTAAGAGACTGAATACTTTCCCCTTGATTTCAGGAGCAAGACAGGAGTGTCTGTTCTCATCATTTCTGTTCATCATTGTACTAGAGGTTCTAGCCAGTGCACTCAGGCAAGGAAAAATAAAGGCATCCACATTGGAAAGGAAGAAGTAAAATTGTCCATTTCCAGACGTGCTCATCTGTGTATTACAAAATCTGATGGAATCTTTGAAAAAGCTACCAGAACTGATAAGTGGATCTAGTAAAGTTGCAGGTTGCAAGATCAGTATACAAAAAATCATTTGCATTTTTTATGTGTTAGCAGTGAATCATCAGAAATTGAAAAAATTTTTTAAAGCACCAAATTTATATAGCATCAAAATATGAAATACTTAGGAATAAATCTGACAAAAATTTATAGGGAGCCCTGTAAACTGGAAATCCCAGAATACTGCTGAGAAAAATTTAAAAAGAGCTAAATAGACACACCATGTTCATGGGCTGGAAAATTCAGTATTGCTAAGATACCAGTTTTCCTCAAAATGATATGTGTTAATACATTCAACTCAATATCACTCAGACTGAAATGATTTGGTGGCATTTCAGGGGGCTTCAGGGAACTCTGATCCTTGATGTCTCAGCACAGAAAGAATCCAGCGAGAGGCAAAGTGATAGGTAAGAAGTGATTTATGAGACTAGGATGCTTGTGAGGCTTACAGATAGGCCAGCAAGAGGGTGGCATGTGCCAAGGACTTAGTGGGCTCCAGTTTTATAATCACAGGAGAAGTGGGAAGGAGTTGAAAGACTACCTTCTTCCTTATTCTTGAGTAGATATCATGCTTCCCTCATCAGCTCCTCCAGGTTGGGCAGGGGAGTTTTTCTTGTTGCTACATGGTCAAGCTGGGACTTGTCATGGCACAGTGGAAATGAGCAAAAAGGTAGTAACATATGCTAAAAATTGTAAATCATTTCAGGTTTTAGTATAATGTCACTCTATTCTTAGATTTTTAGTTTTGGTGCAAGCAGAGGAGTGTGTCCTAGGAATCATTAGCTCACGGGCAGGATGTGGGTCTCATGCCACCACTGTTGTAGTGTTGTTATTTTAGGGTGGGTCTCATGCTCCTGCTGCATGGTTTTGTTGCCAAGCAAGCCTTCTTGGTTTTGTGGTTAAGCAAACCTGCTTTCTTGAGTGATCGTTAACTTACGGGGGTCTCCCATACTTCTTGCTTTACTTACAGTCCCCTGAAAAGTGAAAGTCGCTCAGTCGTGTCCGACTCTGGCCTGGTAGACTGTAGCCTACCAGGCTCCTCTGTCCATGGAATTCTCTAGGCAATAATACTGGAGCGGGTGGGTAGCTGTTCCCTTCTCCAGGGAATCTTACTAACCCAGGGATGGAACCCAGGTCTCCCACATTGCAGGTGGATTCTTTACTGTCTGAGCCACCAGGGAAGCCCTACAGCCCCCTAGTGGGATTAACTGTTTAATTATCTACTTTTTCCCTTTACTCTGTTCCTATCAGAATTCCAGCAGGGTCTTTTTTTTTTTTTTGTAGAAATTGAAAAGCTGATTCCAAAATTCACATGGAAATCCAAAGAATCAAAAAGAGCAAAAACTGTTTTGAAGAAGTCAAACTTAGGGGATTAATGCTAATTAATTATCTGATTAATTAGGTTAATTAGGTCAGTTAAGATGACCTGATTTTAAGACATTATATAACTACTATATCAAGACAGTGTGGTATTGGCATAAAGAAAGATCTACAGGTCAGTGGAATACAATAGAGACAGCTGATTTTTGATAGACATGCGAAGGCAACTCAGGGAAAATAGTCTTTTCAAAAAACAATGCTGAAATAATTAGATATCCATCTTCAAAAAAGTGAACCTGAGCCAACTTTGCACCGTATATAAATGTTAAGATTAATCATATTCCTAAACATAAAACCTAACACTATCACACTTCTAGAAGAAAATATAGGAAGAAACCTTCATGACCTTGGATTAGGCAAGATTTCTTGGATATGATCCATAAGAGAACGAATTATTAATTGCACTTCAAAATTTTAAAATTCTGCTCTTTGAAATATACTTAGTGCTTAGAGAATGAAAAGACAAGCCAAATACTGAGAGAAAATATTTGCATATCACATATCTGATAAAGGGTTTGTATCCAGAATATATAGAGGACTCTCAAAACTCAACACTTAGAAAAATACAACCCAATTGAAAAAGGGACAAAAGACTTGAACAGACACTTCACCAAAGAAGTTCTGTGGATGGCAGACAAGCACACGAAAAGATGCTTATCCTTTCATTAGACCTTAGGGAAATGCAAACTAAAACCACAGTGAGAGACCACTAAATGCCTGTCAGAATAGATGTGGTTTAAAAGACTGCGTATCATGTGTTGGCAAGACAGCGGAAGAACTGGAGCACTCACCTCCTGTTGGGTATAAGATGCTATAGCCATCTTGAAAAACAGGGCGGCAGTTTCACGACAGCTATTTCTCTCTCATGTATTTGTTTTTAGGCTCAAGAAATGAAGATATATGTCCACACAAAGGCTCAGGCCTAAGTCTTCAGAGTAGGTTTACTTGTAATGGCCCCAAAATGGAAAAAAAAAAAAACCTAATTGTCCCATCGACAGGTGAACTGATACATGGACTGTGGTGTTATCCATCTGATGGTGGGTTCTACTTAGCATTAAAAAGGAACGAACCATTGCTATGTGCTACGTTATCAATGAATCTCAACATGGTCATGCCCAGTAGGGAAGCCAAGCAAAGGGGAGTATATACTGTATGAATCCATATATACACAGTTCTGGACAGCTCATACTTAGCTGTAGTGAGAGAAAGGAGTTCAGCGGTCTCCTGGGGATATGGCGCAGGGGAGGGTAGTGAGGGGTGGGAGAGGGATGACACACAGACATGAGGAGACTTGTAAGTGGTGACAGATAATGCTTAGTATCTTGATTGTCGTGGTGGTTTCAAGGGTCTTACTAAATTGTGCCCTTTAAACTTGTAGGTGAATTGTATCTGAACAAAGCTGTTTAAAAAAAATCTGCATTTAAACCAGCTTTGCTACTTGGTAGCTGTGTAACCTTGATCAAGTCACTCAACCCCAGAGCTTTATGAATGGAACATGCGGCATGTGTTCTGTGGCCTGTCAGTGCCGTGTAGGGAAGTCAACAGGTTTCCAAAATGTAGCTCATTCTCTTGGTCTCATAAGGCCCTGTGTCATCAATGTGGGACTCAATGAACATAGATGCAGCATTCAGGAGAAGTATTCTTTCTGCTTACCTGGAGAGGCCCCCTCCTCAAAGTGAGGAGGCCCCCTCCTCAAAATGACTCCCAAGACAGTTGGCGTTCAGTTTCCTAAAAACAAAGCAAGCATGGAAACCTGAATTTTGAAGCCTTTGTAAGAGGCCCAGGAGCCCTTGGGAAGTAGGTATTTCCTCCTGATGATGTTGTCAGGGAATGGTGTTGCCCACCTTGGGGGATTGAAGGGGCCCCGAATCTGAACCTGACTCTTGGTTGGAATGTGTGGCTTTAAGGGCAGAAGCAAAATGTCACCACGGTCCACAGTTTCATGGCAACAAGTCTCTCAAAGTTACTTGCCTTGTTAAACTCTGGGGGCTGGTCTTTCTGGTTTTGTGTGGTTGAACGTGTTGAGTTTTAGGAAATCATTGGGTGCAGCCTCCTTGTCTTAAGAGCAGGAAGTAGAAATCCCTGGAGTGTGGATTGCTGTGCGGCCCCTTCTCACACAGTGGCTCTGGGCTCCCCCCTCCACTGCCCCGTGCTGCCTTCCACATTAGCGCCAGATTCACTGAGGGCCTGCCTGGATTGAAGCTCCTAGCCTTGCTTTTTAAATTTATTTTTTATTTTGAAGTAGTTCTAAACTCACAGGAGAGTTGTAAGAACTTCCCCTACCCTGAATCATCTGAGAGTAGGTTACCAGTTTGAAATTCTGTTACCCCTACATTCTTGGGGTGTTTCCTTCTAGCAAAGACATTCTCCTACGTAACCACAGGACGACCATTAAAACCCAAACATTAACATTGATGCATCACTATCATCTGGTCCACAGATCCCGTTGGAGTTTCTCCCGTTGTCCCAATCACGTCTTTTTTAGCAAAGGAGCCACCCCAGCATCACGTGTTACATTTCGTTGTCATATACAGTTTGTTGGAAGGACAAATTAGGTAGAATGTCTAAAATCTTAGATTGAAAAATTGACACATTATTTCAGTGAGTAGAATAAGCAATAGGATGTTCAGGCAAAAAACTAGTGAACTGAAGTGCATGTACCAAAAATAGGTTAGGGGACACTGTCAGAGGAACGTGGGAGTGATGGATATTTTCTGTTTGTCAGACCTCTCCTCCTCGCTTTGTTTTTCTCGTGTGGGTTTACACGGCCATTTCTGCGCTCAGGGCTCCGGCTCATGGTGCGTGGCCTGTGTTAGTGGCGAGGCAGTGCTGCTGCCCACCTTTCCGCTTAGTATTCCATCCTGTGTCCGCAGTCACGTTTAAACGCACCTTCTCTTTCCACAGAGGACTCAGTGATGATCAGATGCTGGCTCCAGATAAGTTTTCCTCCTACTTTTAACGATCTCATTGCACATTCCTCTCCTTTCACTGTGATAATAACCTTACTGCTGTCAGCCCGCTTGCCTTTCCAGTTAATCAGGGGGGATTACGCGTGTGCCCATAACTGAAAAGTGGCATAAAATTAGCATGAAGAGTAACATCTCCAACGGGACTTGATGAATTTTCAAACATATGGAATTTCACAGCAGGCAGCTGTGATATGTGCTCAGGCTGGAGCTTTTGGGTTCTGGAAGTTCTGCAGCCAGGAGGGAACGAATGCTGTGGCTTTCCCATCTCTGGCTCTTGAAAGACTCACTGCGTCCAAGTCCGCGGGGTGAGGTTGTGGCGGGGTGGGCACGGTCCCTCCCAGGCCAGCGTGGATCTGCTGAGCTGGGACCTCGGTGTGCTGCACGCTCTCCCAAGCATGGGCCTCATTAGGTCCGGAATGTGTTTCGCACTGCATCCCCCCAGGAGGGGCGGACTTGTGGGTGTGTGGGAGGACTGGCAGTGAGTTCAGCAGGAGCACCACACACACCACTGGCAGGAACAAGGAAGCCTTTTCTTGAAGATGTGAGTTCAAATCAGGGACTTGGAAAAGTTTTTTGGTTTTTTGTTTTTTTTCACTTTCTGTCTTTGCTTTCTGTTTTGTAAAGGAAATCTGATTTACTTCATGGAAAAGTTGTGAGGGTCACACAGGGAGCTTAGGTGACGTGCGTGGCTTAGCGTACTTCCTGCTCCTTGCAGCCCCTTCCTTCCTGCTCGTCCCTCCCCATAGTGTCCACTCTCAGATCCCGGGGCTGGGGGTGGGGAAGTGAGCCCCAGAAGGTCTGTGACATTGGTCCTCAGTGCAGTGGGAATTGCGATAGGAATTCGTAAGCTCAGTCTCTTTCTTTTTTTCCCTAAAATTATTTATTTTTGGCTGCACTGGGTCTTCACTGCTGCGCGGGCTTTCGCTAGTTGTGGCGGGCGGGGCTGCTCTTGGTTGCCGTGCACAGGCTTCTCATTGCTTTAGTCTCTCTTGTTACAGAGCATGGACTCTAGGGCACTCGGCCTTCAGTGGTGGTGGCACGTGGGCTTAGTAGTTTTCGGTTCCTGGGCTCTAGAGCACAGGTTCAGTAGTTGCGGTGCATGGGCTTAGCTAGTCTGTGGCATGTGGGATCTTCTTGGACTAGGGATGGAACTCATGTCTCCTACATTGGCAGGCAGATTCTTTACCACTGAGCCACCAGAGAAGCCCTCTATAAGCTGATTTTCTGATACTGGGGTTTTCTTAGAAAATCTAGAAAGTGTGGTCATCGTTTCCTCGGAGAAGGAGATGACGAGTGCAGGTGCCGAAGGGGTGTGAGTGCCAGGGGAAGGCTAGCACAACTGAGTGTAGAGCGAGCAGGCACACACGAGTGTGGCCGGGAGTGGTGGGAGCCACGGGTGGCTTCCAGGTGGGTGGTGGTGGTGCCAGGATCTGGTCTCACCCCGGCTGCACGTGGAGGACGGGCTAGGTGGTGGGGACTCAGAGGAGGGCTGCAGTGAGCAGGATGGAAGTGGTCAGTCCTCTTCTGACAGCACCGCAGCCTTGCATGCCTTTCAGCCCCTTCCTAAGCCCTGCTGGGAATGGGCCGCTGAGCCAATTCCCACGTGTATGAGGTGTGGGTATTAAGCAAAGACCACCCAGATGAGGACAGGTGAGAGCTGTTTACTTAGAGCTTGCTCTCTCAAGGCATTTGTGTTTTGGAGACCTGATGGCAGGCTGAGGAGTGGGGAAGCTCCATGGTAGGGGAGAGGGAAGGCCTCGGCGGTATCCCGATTGGAGGCTGCGGCTCGGGAAGCTGGAGGCAGGCTAACTAGAGGCAGGACAGCCTGTGATGGGTTTGGGGGAGCATTCTTGACTTTCTCTGGTTGGGCCTAAGACAAAAATCAGGGAAGCTGTCAGTTATTAATCAAGACTTGGTCATTCTACAGAGCTTACTGTTGGCTTCCTATAGGTGATAGGTTGGTTTCCTGGGCTGGTTGGTGCCGACTGTGGATAAGAGCCCTGTTTTTATACATGGTTATTGTCGGTTTGTACATCAGTCTGTCAGATGAATGTGTGTGACACAGTTGTTCCTTTGAGTTGTTTCCTCTGAGAAACCACAGTTGCTTCTCTGGTGACCTGGGACACTGTGGCCTCTGTAGTCTCCCTGTGTCTTTATGGCAGGGTTCCAGCCCAAACCACATTTTGAAAACTGGTGCTGTCATTGGGGTCTAGTTTGCAAGTGTAGTTTTTACCCTATAGTATTTCTAATTTTTAAAAACTGTTTTTTTTTTTAAACTTTTCTCACATGAGAAAAAACAATTTTTCTAATAAAAATCTAAAAATTGGGCACATGCCTGGTGCAGAAGAGCCCTGCCTCTTTCGACGGGACGCTCGCTGTCCACTTCACCCTCTGTGCCCGCTGCTAGCCACATCTGTGCTTCCCGCCCGGCCTCCATGGACATCTGGCTTGTCAGTCTCCACAGCTCTGCTCAGATGAGCTTGAGGGAGAAGCTCAGGGACGAAGCTGAGCTGCTCGGTCCAGCAGGGGTGGCAGCCCCGCCCTGCAGAGCCTTCATCAGCTCCTCGACTGCTTGGATGGTTGCGGGTGGGGGCTGCCACGCATCTCAGTGATGGGTGGACCGCTTGTTTTCAGAGGGCGAGATGAAAATGAGAGGCACGTGAACAGCATCAGCAGTGAAGTTCTGCTGAAAGTGGTTGGGTTTTCTGGGATGACTCACAGTGTAATTTGGACTTTGCCCCGCCTCAGTACCATCATGATGGGAGTCCTGTTGCTCCGTTGCCAGAAGTACTGACAAATAGGCCTCGGCCAGGGGAATGGCTGACGAGTAGGCTTCCTGCACTTATATGGACAGTTGGCGTCTGTCCCTGTCGCCACTCCAGCAATGTTATCATGGGTTTTAGGGCACTTAATACATGTGGCCGAGATGCTGGAACTATGCCGAGGGCTATAAAGTAAGTTTTATGCCCTGTCATTTGAAGTAAGGCCCAAGAGTAGACTTCCTAGCCGAAATAACCTCTTGATTTTGGTGGGGGGAAATGTCTATACCTGGAGACACATCTCTCACCAATAGATTTTTTAAAAGAGCCCATTATTAAAAGCCTGTTCACTCTGCACCATCAGAGCCCTGAGCTAATCTCTGTTGTCACAGGACACTGTCATTTTTCCCTTTTTTGTTTCAGACTCCTGAGGGTTAATGGCACCAGGATGTATTGTTGAGTGTTGAAATATTTTTTTAACCTTTTATTATGGAAAAAGAGAGATAAGGAGAGAGAATAATACAATGCAGCCTCATGTACTCGTCACCCGGTTAAAACAACTCATGACTAATCTTATTTTATCTGTGATCCTAACCGGTCCCTCGTATCATTTTGACGTAGTTCTCAGACCTCATTGCATATTTGAGTAAGAATTGTTTCCTTTTTTTAAAAAATGAATGCTCAAGTTCTTTGGTTGCTGTGCCAGGCTGAAGGCCACATGTTTGATTTCTGGTCCAGACTTTGTCACCTGCTCTGTGATTTTGGTTAAGTCCTTAACCTCTCTGACCCTTGGTGTTCTCTTTCGGAAAACAGACTCTACTGTATCCCCTTGGCAGTTGTTTGTGGGGCCTTTGATGAGATCCTGAGGGAACGAAACTGTCGCAGGTGCTTACGGATGGAGAGAACTCTTGCCTAGTCTGTGGGCTGTCCTCCTTTCATGCCTGCTCTTCCCAGCACTGTTCACTGCTCACCACGGAAGTGCCATTGTCAGCTCCCGTCTTCCAACTCGCCTATTGCACTGTTGGTCAAGAGGACCATCTTCCCCAGGCAGTTAATACGAAAGCCCCAGGCTGGGACGTGACCTCTCGCATATCTCTGCGGCCCAGTGTGCCTGCCTGCTGGCCTTGCCCAGCCCCGGGGTCTGCTCCCTGGCCCGCTGTGCCCCAGTGCCCATGTCTGGCCCGGGCCTGGGCTGCCCTGTCTTCAGTGCGGCACTCAGGAGGACCACCCAGCTCGCCCCACCAGATGAGAGGGTTCTGATGGGGCAAGTTAGCCCATGCGTGGTTCAGTCCCCTGGGGTCTTATTTTTTGCTGTTATTTCCTCTGCCTAAAATAGTATTTCCTCTGCCTAAAAATGTCCTATCCGTGGTGCCTAGTTTGGAACAAAACTATTTGTTGCTCAGAAGTTAGGGCAGCAGACTTCCTGCTGCCCAAGCATGCAGTGAACCCTGGGTTCTCATAGGTTTCTGGGGAGCAGAGACTGATGAATAAGAAGTCTGCTGGTTAAATTAAAATTTGTTTTTAAAGAAAAAGAGATAATGTATACAGTGATGGCCAGAAAAAAGTCTCTCAAAAGCAACTTAACCAGCCACAACTCCTCAGAGAAGCATCTCGTTGGTTCTCTGCTGCCCCAGCCTGTCCATTGCCCTGAGTCCCGTTTTTTAATTGCCCCTACGGGGAGGCACTTCCTGCTACAGAAAGAGCAGTTCTGTTCTCTTTTGAGTCCTCTAGTTCAGTTCCTCCCATAGCTGTGATCTGGCCGAATGGTCAGGGCTGGACCTCCTCTCTTGGCTGATGGATGAGATGTTGGCCGGGCCCAGCTCCGCGCATATCCTTTGGGCATGGCCCTCTGACGTCCTTCCCAGGCCCTGCCTGCACACTCACTCTCTTTCTGTGTTGGCTGCGTCTCTCTTTGTGACTCTAAGGGCAAGTTCTAGAGGAATTAGATGTGACTTTGGTGGGGTCTGGGGCAGGGAATGTTCCCAGGGGACACTTGCTCTGCTCCCCAGAGGCCCCGAGGGCTCTTCTTCAAGTCCATGCTTGACCTGGGCTTCATTTCCGCTTGGAGGAGCTCGGGGCAAGTGCTTTAACTCTGGTATGTAAAGCTGATGATAGCAACTCACCTTATGGAGTTAGTGTTCTTGCAGTGATGAAACGAGCCCTGCATTTACAGGCCCGTTGTTCTCAACCCAGCAGTAGAACTTCACCACAGCCCACAGGAAAGGCATGGGTACGCATGCTGTGCATACAGGGAGAGACAGCACAGGGGCGCCGAGGATCTACAGACCCTTGCTTGGTCCAGCCATGGTGCCGAGCATGGTCATTAGTGTGGAGGCACCCAGCCTCTGACCCAGAGCTACCCACAGAAACCGGATACACTGATACCTAAAGCCTATCGTTTTTCCTTAGTTGATTTGGAATCTGAAGGCAAGAGCCATGTTATTTGTTAGTTTGCTAAAGTCCCTGGAAGTGGTAGAACCAAGACTAGAAATAGTTGCTTCAGAATCACGTGATACACTCGGTGTCTCATGCCCGGTATCATGACCCTGGACTCATGGGATACTGGGGCCAAATGGATCATTAGACACTCGTGTAGCCCAGACTTGCCAGCTGTAGCTTCTCTACTATGGGCTCCAGGGAGAGGGGGCAGAGCAGTGAAAAGTAGCTGCTTTGAAGGCACGGAAAGCGCAGCAGCACCTCACGGTCACAGCCCCTCTCCCTCTGCAGCGGCTGCGCTGGAGCCACCCCCAGCCTGCCCTGGGTCGCTCACTCAGACTGAGAGGCTGTCTGATAGGCTGCACACGGGTCCTGGGCCCACTGTTGGCTGACCTGGGACCTGACCCCCGACCCTGCCCAGCTTCCTGCCCTCCGGTTCTCTGGTTGTGGGGTCTCTTCTCCCCCCAAAGTCACACATATGGCAGAAAAACTCCAGGAGTAGGACAGCCAGCTCTGGTGCCTGGAACAAAGTGTGAGAGGGGAGGATGTGCCTGAGGACTCTGGGGGGACAAGGCAGAGCCCAGGACCCTTGTCTAGTGGGCAGGGCAGCGAGGGGGCGTCTGGGAGCCTGAGGGGTGGAGCTTGGCTGGTTGGAGCTGGGGCGGTGGAGGAGAGAGGGTGGAGGGAAGTTTCCTAGGTATGTGTGAGGCCGTGAGGCACCAGGTGGCCTTCAGACATCAGAGGAAGGGAGAGGCGGGCCTCGGGGGCCCCAGAGGGGTGGGGCGGGCCTGGGCTGGCCCTCCTGCTGCCTTGGTTGCCCCCAAGAAATCCAGTTGGGGAGGGGGTGCTGCTGAACAGGAGGAAAGCTTATTCCCAGGTGATGACGTGGTACCGCGTGTCTGTGGGAACCACGTGCAGGTCAGCCGAGGTGAGGACTGTGGCTGAGCCCTGACGGACGCTCACACTCACGGAGGGCGGGGTGAGTGGAGCAGACAGGAGCCCCTGAGCAGGGGGTGGGCTGCTGCAAGGACAGCGATAGGAAGTGGGTTTTTTTTTTCCTTAGATGAAAATATTTTGAAAACATTCATGTTTCTGAAAAGCAAGGCTGGACAATGAACCAGAGGTGGTGGGCGAAGGGAAGCACAGGGCGGCTATTAGCTCATCTCTGCAGATGGGCTTTCTGGAAAGTCCGAGGCAGCAGAAGGCTTTTGATCCGCCCCCCGAGTACATTTTTCTGAATGGCACCCAGGAGAGGGCTTTTCAGTGGAAAAACTGAATTCTCACTTTCAAAGGAGGTGGGACTTGCCGCTGTGTGTCACTTGGGGTAGATGGGGTAGCTCCTGTCCATCAGCAGAAGGGGGGTCTTGGTGCCTGGGCCTCCCCTCTCCACGGCCGAATTTTTCTGGGTCGAGGAGTCCACGGTGGAGGTGCTCTGCGTGGCGTGGGAGAGGAGGGGAGCACCAGAGCAGCTTTTGGAAAATAGTGTCCTGCAAGTTGGCTTTCGTACTAGTGAGAAGGAGGGCTCTTGCTCAGAGGCTCAGAGGCACAGAGGCAGGAAACGTGAGCGTGTCTCACTCCTCTGATCACAGTTTTACAGCATCTGTGGCCACATCGTCACATTACTGAACAATTTTTGCCACGTCCATGTACCATGTTTATTAATATGAATTTTTTCTTTCAGTTACTTTTTTTTTTTTTAACTTAAGTAACTTAAATCAAGGAAGGTTAGACCCCCGCTGTGATGCGCATCAGTATTTCTGTCCTGGTCTCCTCAGCTGTGCCTGTGACACGGCTGTTGCCCTTACATTGGCCATGACCTCCACTGCCACCAGAGTGACCTTTTGTTTTTCTAGACTTTCATAGTATTTAGCAATTCAAAGAGCTTACACATACCTCTCTCTGTAAGAAGCCAAACAGATATCAAGTGCCCTGGGCTGACCCCCGGCTCACCTTAGTTCCCTTCCTAGCAGTGGCCTTGGTCATCAGTGTGGTAGATAACCTTTTTTCCTGCAGCATTTTGTTTTGTTGATTTTATTATTGCTTTATTCATAACTGTTATGTTGTGTGTTTTTCTGCCCTTTTTTTTTTTTTCCCTTGGAGTGATTATTTTTCTAAGGCACAAATTTTTCGAAATTTGTTATTTTAGTAAGTGAAAGCAGTAATACGTGCTCTGGGTTTAAAAGTCTCACAGGGACTTCCCTGGTGGTCCAGTGATTAAGATCCCTGCTCTTCTGTTGCCAAGGGCACAGGTTTGATCCCTGGTTGGGGTCCCTGGTTGGGGAACTGAGATCCCACATGCAGTGAGATGAGACCAAAAACAAAAACAAAAACAAAAGAAATGTCTCTCAGTTCAGCAGGGTGATTCCAGGACACAAGGCTGACCATGTCCCTCCTGTGCTCCCAGCTCTGAAAGGCTCCCGTGGCCCCAGGAGGACGGGCACACACCTCTGTACCCTGCGGCTCACGGGGCCCTGGGCCATCTGGCTCCCACCTTCCACTGCAGCCTCCGCAGCCCTCCCGGCCATCCCTCCTTCCTCAGCCAGTCTGCTGTCCATCCTCCCCGGCCCTGCAGTGCTCCCCGGGCTCTGTCCCGGGCTGATGGCCCTGGAGAAGGGTGCTGGCTTCCTTGTACATCTCTGGGCAGCACCTCCTGCCATCAGGGGCAGCAGGAGGTGGTTGGCACTCAGGTCAGGGGCTCCCAGTGAACCCTGGGCAAGTGTGCCCCGCTCTGCAGGCAGGATGGGTTCATAACTGTGTGAACAATGCTCAGATCAGGGCCTTACCCGGGATGGGTACTCTGCTGTTCCTACCATGGGGTTGTTCTTCACTGTTGCAGCCCCGGGCATGACACAGGGCCTGTGTGTCAGTGTTCAGTCCGTGCTTACGTGTTGAATGAAGGGAGGAAGGACAGAGGTGGACGTGATCCCTGTGTGAGGCGGGCAGGGACGGAGGCTGTGTCGGGGAGTCTGGTTGTGATGCCCACGGCACCGAGGCACCTGGGGGGGACGGGGACCGGGCAGCAGGGAACTAGGGGTGGGGGTGGGGGTGGGAGGGTGAGGAGGCCGGGACTGCCGCCCGAGACAGGAAGACCTCGGCAGGCTTTCCGCCTCACAGCGCCGTCTGTTTGAATGCTCCAGGAAGGAAGAAGCCACAGGCACCGGCACTCGAGTACCCAGCAGGGCCGCGCCTTTGCCCAGGTGTGGCTTTGCTGCTTCGTGTGCAGGTTGATGGCAGATTGAAACAAGCTACACTTTTGATACAGCACCCTCCGCTTTTTTTCTTTCACCTCTTTATTTCCAGGTAATGCTACCATAGAGAAGTTGGAGGACTTCATCAACACAATTAACAGTGTCTTGGAGTCCTTGTACATAGAGATAAAGAAAGGTGTCACTGAAGATGACGGGAGACCTATTTACGCGCTGGTGAGAGCAGACAGAGCCCCCTGGTGAATGTTTAGGGAACTGCAGTGGAGACAGCCTCTGCCCTCCTTCCTGGGGTGCAGATGAAGGTGCACCCGCCTCACCAGGGGCGTGGAGGGCGAAAGACACTGGGCCTGGCCACCTCCCTGACCCAGTCTCGTCTCTCCATGCTCGCTGCCGGCCCCCTGGTCTGTAGTGTCCTCTGCAGCCATCAAGGTTGGGGGTAATAGAACCTGGGCCTGGCTCTCAACGCAGCGCTGGCTTTATTGCCCCACCTGGAATGCCCCCTCTACCCTGAGACTGGGCAGCATGCCTTAGCTTTTATTTTGGTTGTTGCCAGGCATCTGCAAGTCACCCTAGATGAATGGAATATTAGGGGTAAAGGGATAAAAATGCCTTTTCGTTTAGAACAAGACATAGAAACTTTGGAAAGAAAGAAACGTGAGGTCACTAAGGATTGAGACCTCGTTGGGGCCTCCTGCTGTGTTCACATTTTTTTTTTTTCCCTCCTGGCTAGGGAAAAGGATGTGAGATACAAGCCCCCATCTTTGGGTAGGGAACTCCTTTAGGCCTTCAGAGACCACGCTTCTACCAGCCAGGCCCACACAGAACAGGGCTTTAGCCCAGGGTTTCCCAAACCCTATTCTGTGGAAGAAAGGGCTGTGGAAATGTTGGGTTAAGTCGGTGAATCAGTATTGTTTACTGCCAGAGTTCTCAGTGCCTTCTGCATTTGAAGCCCCACTAGCATGCAGACAGGCTTCCTGAATTCATCTGAGTTTGGAGCTGTCACACAACCTTGGGAATTCTGAAATCTCTGAAAATTAGACATATTGATTGAGCTAAAGATTTAAGCTTGTAAGACTGGTTCCAAATTTATCCCCGTGGCCCACAGTGCCTGGACACAAAGTGCTCCAGGACTGGTGAGGTGGGGAGGGGGAGGGGAGGAAGGAAGAGCCTGCAGGTGACTTAACTGTGACAAGTGAAGGGCACAGCCTGACTCTCACGCTAACTTATTTTTTAGGTGAATCTTGCAACGACTTCAGTTTCTAAAATGGCATCAGATTTTGCAGAGAATGAGCTGGATCTCTTTAGAAAGGCTGTAAGTACAGCAACTCCCATTGCCCATCAGCCAGGCTTCTTACAGAAAACGTCCGTCTTTCATTAGAAATGGAAACTTCAACCTTCCTGGGTCCCCCTGCTGCCTGAGAAAGCCCTTTGCAGGGGCATGTCACCAAGTGGCCCTCTCAGAATTCATAGCCGCCAGGTGATTGCTGGGGAGCTTGCCACGGCCGCCTGGGAAAGAAGAGCTGGTCTGGGTTTGACTCCAACTGGTTGAATAGCAGTGACCTCCTGGGTATGGGATGCAGCTGAGCAGGTGTTGCTGCTCGAGTCCCAGGGTCAAAAACATCCCCGGGGAGCTTGCCGGAAAGGCTGAACCCTAGTCTCCACCCAGACTGCTGAATCCGAGCCTGAATTCTGAGAAGGTGCCCAGTGATCCATCTACCCAGTCATTGGAGGGGTGCTGCTCTGCATGCCCGGCTTAAGAGCCGTTCACTCGGCCGCCTTGCCACTCACCCGGGTGAGCACCTGGTTAGGACAGTGGTTCTCAGCCCTGGGTGCCCGCAGTAACTGAGGAGGTGAAAGTAACGCGGGCGCTCTGGCCTCCCTCCAGGTCTGTGAGTCCAGGTCTCTGAGGCCTGAGTCCTAGAATCATTCCTTCCTAAGCCGCCTCTGGGGCTGATTAGCAGCCAGGGTTGAGAATCGGATTCTAAGATGGTAAATACATGGCTGTGTGTGTGTGTGCACGTGTGTGCACACAAGCAGCCTATCTTCCCGGTTCCTCTGCTCTGCTGTGGGCAGAAGTTTTAAGGCACCTTCCAGCCAGCTTCTCCTAGCCCCAGTCCACAGCAGCTCTGTGGCTCCCCGGTGTGTTCTCTTGCTGGGCCACCCTGGTGCCTTCCCTTCCGGGTTCCAGCCTGCCCACCTCTGAGTAGGAGGGGTGCTGCCCCATTTCCTTATTCATTCGTTCCTTATCTTCTCCATCTTCAGGGAGGTAAAGTGATCCTTCTTGATTCAGGGGGCATTAAGGTCCTTCATTTGGAATGCTGTTACAGGAGCAACTTGGGTCAAAACATATCTATGGCTTTTGATGCATATTGTTAAGCTGTTTTCCTGAAGAGTCCCTCAGTTCTGCCTGTGACATGAGTAGTCTCACTGCATCCCGCCAGGATCGGCATTATGGCCTAAGAGTTGTTCTCCCCAGTCTAATAGATGGACATGGCTCCTGTCTCTTCCAGTTGGAGCTGATTATTGACTCAGACACTGGCTTTGCGTCTTCCACAAATATTTTGAACCTGGTTGATCAGCTTAAAGGCAAGAAGATGAGGAAGAAGGAAGCTGAGCATGTGCTGCAGAAGTTCGTACAAAACAAGTGGCTGATTGAGGTATTTCTCGCTGTGGGTTTTCCAGCTTGGCTCACTTTTTACCATGAATCACACTGTTTCCTCCAAGATTGTATCGTATTTAATGGGTGTCTGTTGAGCTGAGGCCGTTCAGGTCCCTTTATCTCAGCAATCCCAGACCTCTTTGGCACCAGGGACTGATTTTGTGAAAGTCAGCTTTTCCACAGACTGAGGAGGGGGGATGGTTTTGGGATGATTCAAGCGCATTGCATTGCATTACATTCCCTTCTCCAGGGGATCGTCCGCACCCAGGGATCTATCCCTGGTCTCTGGCACTGCAGGTGGATTTTTTACCGTCTGGGCCCTGGGGAAGCCCACTGTGCATTTTTACGTCAGCTCCACATTCAGATGGTCAGGCTTTAGATCCTGGAGGTCAGGAACCCCTGCTGTCTGCATGAAGCCCACAGTGACCCTGCAAGGAGGACCCTGTTTACTCAAGTGACCTGGGTGGGAAGGTCCAACTGGAAGTGGCAGAGCCAGGGTCTCAGGCAGCTGTGCAGGCCCTGGACTCTGAGCCCCAAGCAGGCGGTGTAGTGCGGTCGGCAGGAGCACGGTGCTGCTGCCAGATTCCGCCGCAGGTGCCCCGTGTGCCTCGGCTGTGAGAGGGGAGGAATAGCTCCACCTCCAGGTGAGTGAGGAGCGGGATGAGGGCGTGGGAGTCACGCCCCGGTGCTGGGCGCCCACAGGAGTCACTGTCCCCATCATGGTTATCACTGTCAAGTTCTCCAAGGCCAGTGCTGTTGGGATCCTTTCTCTTAGATGGTGGCCCTCAAAGAGCCAAGAGGACGTGTCGACAAGCTTTTGGAGAGGAGCTGTAGCAATCTTTGAAAGGTTCGAGTTTCTTGACACCCTGTGTCTATTTCTTTTGGCTGGAACAGTCAGACGTTTCAGTTCTTTTTCCACAAATGCACCACAGTTTCCAAGAAACCCGAGCCAGACAGGCTCCGTGCCGCCTTGCTCACCCCGCTCCTGCCCCTCTGGGCTGTGTCTGGGCAGGACTGCTCAGAGGGGCCCTCAACTTCCTCACTTGGTGGTCAGACCTGTGGCTGGAGGCCGCTGCTGTGGTGACATGATGCTCACTTCCTTTCCGGGGAGAGCTCAGCTCTGGAGTCGTGGCAACCGTGCTCTGAGTTGTTGATCTCGGGGTGGGCTGCCCTGGCAGTCTGACCAGAAACATCCAGTTCCTGCAGTGCTTTCTGGACAGGAGGAACTGTCTGGAGAGGCCACAGTGGTGAGGGCAGGAGTAGTGGGAACCGCTCGTGGGGTCAGCGCCTCTGGGCATGTCTGCACATCGTGTGCTCGTGTGCTCAGCCCCTGCGACCGCGGGGAGCCCTTCGCTCTGTTCTGTAGCTGAACCCACTGCAGCTCCGTGATCTGGGTGAAGTCCCCCACTTGGCAAGTGGCCGAGCCGTGTCCAGGCTCCAGCGAGTGTGACTGCAGGCCCCCATCAATTGCTTCGTCACAGTTTTTCTTCCTCTCTTGGGTGGATTTGGCAATACGGAATGTTCTCGGACAGCTCGGGTCATAACCGACCGCACTCTGTCCTCGGGCCAAGCTTTCTAAGGGCAGGGACTGGGACCTCATCTTTGTACCTCGTCACTCCTGGAGGCGCTGCTTACTGAACGTGGCCGAGTGGGTAGTTGAAGTTCCAGAGAACCGAATGTATCTCACACGTACCCCCCAGATGATACAAGAACTCCTCGTAGATTAGAAGGTACCGGCACTCATACAGTCCACGTTGGTACGAACACCTGTCGTCTCCCTGGGCCTCACCCTCTGGCGCCCTGGTACAGCCTCTGTGCCCGGCTTTGGGCCCACGGCTGGCCATGTGGGTCCAGCGCACTTAGATGCTGTCACATTACGATGCAGGGCTGGGTGCCCGACTTTATCGGGACTGATGCTTTGCTGCCCAGAGCGGGGACGACTGGAGGAAACAACGCATCTGGGGGTCTGCTGGACTTGGCTCGGGCCCCAGCTCTTGTCCTCTCTTCTTCCTCCTCGGGGAACTGGACTGGAGGTGCTGGTGCTGCCTTCCTGAGGCCTGGGGGTTCTGTGAGTACTGGCCTCCAGAGCCCCGCGAGTCTTGAGGGAGCCCTCCTTGCTGACTGATCCCTTGGGCCTCACGTGGACGAAGAAACAGGCCAGGGAAGGGGAGGGCATGGTGGTGAGACACCCCAGAGTCCTCTTCTGGCCTGGCCGTTCCCTCTGGAGGTGGCTTCTCGCTTCTGAGCCCGTTTCCCATCTGAAAGATGAGGACCGTGCTGGCTGGCCGGTGTTTGTCCTGAGGGTGGAGTGCTCCCTAGGCTGATCAACACGGTCATGGCCATGTGTTCTGTGTCACTTTGAAGGACCAGCTGAGGGGCTATGGGGTGAGTGCTGGCTGGTGCTCTGATCAGCCTTCCTGGAGCAGCACCTTGACCGGAGGGACCATGTTTGAGTCTCACTCTTGGCCTCTCAGAAATGGGGCTTTCCTCAGAAGCCATGCTGGGGGACCTGTCCCCCAGCAGCACTGTATTCATTATGATGGGACCCCTTCCCCCCAGCCAAGTCCCAGGAGAGCCCTGCCCTGTGCAAGGCTCTGCCTTGGCACGGAGCTGCTGAGGCAGCTGTGCAGCCCCTCGGGGGCCCTGGGGGGCGGTGGTTGGGATCAGTGGGCGAGGCTCTGAGACAGAGGCTGCCTCAGAGAAGTGTGGATGCTCGGAACCTGGGCATCTGCTGGCAGCTGCACGTCCGCACGGCCTAGGGACCAGTCCCCAACACAGGGCCCCAGCTCAGGATGGTTGTCAGGCCTGGGAGGTCACTTGGGGTTGGATCTTCCTTGGAGATCGAGGGCAGTCCGCCCCTCCTAGTGACAGAGGAGTGAGCGCCATCGTGAGTGATGAGCACGGGGCACTTCCAGGCAGCTAGTAGGCGTTTAGTAAATGTGACTCAAACCTGACTCTGAACTTGAACTTGCTCACTTCAGCCTTGGCATTCCTCCTTGGGATCGATGCGAGGGCTGTTATATACTCTTCCCCTTAGATGTTTATCATGACACGGCCGAGTGCTGGGCCACACGTCAGGTGCTAGGGACACAGGGTGAGCAAAACCAGGCCTGGCTCACAGTCTGGGGAGAGAGATGGAGGTCAGCCCCACTCTCGCTGAAGTAAGAGTTGCAGACAGAGAGGAAGCAGCGCTCAGAGGGGACCTGCCCTCAGTGGAGGAAGTGGCACCCCGCTGCAGGCTGGGGAGGAGGCAGCTGATTGGGGTGGGGACGACGGTCCAGGGTAGAGGGAGCGGCCTGCACCCGAGCGGGCAGGGTGGGCTCAGGGAGCTGAGAGGGGCCGGGTGCTCTGGGGAAGGGCACAAGATGAGCCTGGAGGTGGGCAGACAGGGGTTCTGTTCTTCAGCCCAAGAATGGCAGCGCCTCAGGGGCTGGGCCTCACAGAGGTCAGGTCTCCAAAGAGGGTCCCAGAGGGGCGAGCAGGGGGAGGGTAGATCAGGGTGGTGGCCATGGAGACAGCCTTGTTGTGGACTTGGGGCTTTTGAGAAGGTAGCGGCCACAGGCCCCTGGACGGCCTTGGGCCCCGCCCTCTCATGCCCAGCACCACGGGGCACAGAGCTCCTGTCCCCTTCCTGACTGGCCCGACTCTGCAGTGCAGGGCACCACTGCCTCGTGCTGGGCCTCCCTCCACTTGCGGGAGTCCTCGGGCTCTGTCCTGCCTGCTTGCCCTGTTCCCCACGGTCGGAATTCTGGCTCTCTAACTCGGCGCCTGTGCCCATCTCCTCCTGGGTGGTCACTTGCCTGACACTGGAGGCCCAGGATGAACGCACTTCCCTGGCCGGGTGGCACCGCACACGCTGGATGGAGGCAGGAGTCGTGGGGATGGGGTGTGGGGTGGGAGCAGCAGCCCCTCGTGTGTGGCGTTAGGTAGAGAAGCGGCGCAGGGGCGCTGAGCCAACCCGGCGCTGCAGGCTCTGGGGGCGGCCCCTGCAAGGCTTGCCCCCCGCCCTACTGTGCACCTTTGCCCAGGACCCCACTGGCAGCCCTTCCTCCCCCAGGGCTACAACATGTGCTCAAGAAGTTCCATCCGAGTTCCTTAGTTGACTTGGATGCATAAATGTCCATGAGCTTCTGTGACACTTGTCTCCAGTCAGGTCTTCCTCATCCTGCCTCTTCGTTGTGAGTTGGCCGTAGGGTCAGCCAAGTTTTTCCATATTTCTGGCTTTCCCATGATTTGGGGTTACACAGCGTGTGGACTGTCTGTATATGGGAACCAGGAGGCCTCACCACGCCCCACACCACTTGGTTTGGGGCCTCCCTGGACCACCTCCAGCATTGTCTGTGAAGTGGTGTGGGCGGAAGTGATCTTGGATGGTCCAGGCAGAGTCTCCAGGCAGTGGTGCTGGGAGGCACTGCAGTGCTGCTCCCTGGGGTCGGGGTGGGAGGCACTGGGGGAGGGAGAGGAAGGAGTAGGGGCCTGGCTCAGGGCTGTGGGGTTCACTCCATGGGGTCGCGGCTCCCTTTCCCGGCCTCTGTCCTCATCCGGGGGTGCTGGGGCAGCTCCAGGATTCCCGTCTGTGAAGGCACGAGGAAGGTGCTAAGGAAATGTGGGGCGGGGGTCCTCGCCTCGCTTTTCTTTCAGGTCTCACCTAAGTTTTCCCCACTTTAGACTGTACAAGGGGTCGGTGTGAATGCCTGCGGGGCGAGGGGTGTGTGGACCTCTGCCCCTTTCCTGGCCTTGGGCCGTGGGAACAGAGGTACCTCCTGGGTGGGAAGCGGGCCGGGTGTGCCAGCTCATAAAAGATGCCCCCGCCTTGCGTCCCCGCAGAAGGAAGGGGAGTTCACCCTGCACGGCCGGGCCATCCTGGAGATGGATCAGTACATCCGGGAGACATACCCCGACGCCGTGAAGGTCTGCAACATCTGCCGCAGCCTGCTTATCCAGGTACCCCGGGCCGGGCGGGGCACACTCTCCAAGACTCACTCAGGGCCCAGGCCTCTGACGACGGGCATCTCCTCAGAAACGTCTGACAACAAGTGCACGAAGGCCTGCTTCTCCCTGGTCCTTCAGTTCTGTCCCAGGCGCTTTTTATTTTTTTCCTCAGAATGGCTCTCAGAAGTCTGTGTGGCCCATATTATCTTGGCAGCAATGCGCCAAGCATCTTTCTGTCTCATCCACAGATTCCTGTTGTCTGTTTGCCTCTGAGTACGTTGTACAGCTTCAGACCAGAGCAGCCGGACCAGTGCTGGTGGATTCTGTGTTTGTCTTTCTGCTTTAGATTTTTTTTGATGCGAACTGTTTTTAAGGCCTCTATTGAATTTGTTACAGCGTTGCTTCTGTTTTTCTATGGTTTGGTTTTTCGGCAGTGAGGCAGGTAGGACATCAGGTCCCTGACTAGGGATCGCACCCGCACCCCCTGTGCTGGAAGATGAAGTCTGAACCCCAGGAGCACCAGGGAAGCCCCTGTGTTTCCTCCTTTTTCATTCTCTCTTTTTGCAGTTATCACTTGGACTGGGCTGGGCCTCTTGGCACATGCATCCTTGGGCACCTGGTGGTTATTTTTCTTAGGTTGGAATCCCAGGAGTGGAATTTCTAGAACAGAGCGTGCACACAGCTGTTTAAAGCTCTGCCCCATGTTGCTGAAGTGCCTTCTGAAAGCCGTGGTCGTCTTCATGCCCCCTTCAGGGCCCACTCATGTTCAGAGTCCAGGCTTGGGGGTGACCTCGCTGCTCCAGGAGCCTGGCCGCCACCCACTCTGCCCTGCTGTGGCCTCTGGAGCCCTGAGCTTCTTCCCTTTGCGCTCACTCGTCAGCTGCTTTACTAAAACCCACTGCGCTGAAGACTCAGAGTTTTTCTCATTATCAGTTTGGGGCCTGGAAGACAAATAACCGAGCCAGTGGGATGCCTTCCTTGTAGTCTCCTGAAGGGTTATGAACATGGAGGTGTGTAGCGGGCTCTCAAGCCATCACCTTCTCATTTCAGGGTCAAAGCTGCGAGACGTGTGGAATCAGGATGCACTTACCTTGTGTGGCCAAGTACTTCCAGTCCAGCTCGGAGCCACACTGCCCCCACTGTAACGACTACTGGCCCCACGAGGTGCCAGGTCTGTGTCCCCCAGCCACTCGCTTTCCTCCTGGCCTGTAGCAGGGCCGTGTGTATGGCAAGGCCGTGTGTATGGCAAGGCCGTGTGTATGCCGGAGTGTTCGTGCCCGGCCCTGAGGGGGCACCAGGGTGGGGGGTGGACAGGGCACCCCAGCAAGGGCTCCACATGTGTGCGGGCCCGGGCCCCGTGTACTGAAGTACCTTCTGCAGTGCGTGGAGGCCAGCCTGCTTGCTGGCCTTGGTCCAGCAAGGTGCTCTGGAACCCAGCAGAAACCCCGAGACATGCGAGGGTCTGGTACAGTAGACGTGCTCCCCCGCAGCTGTCTCTGGAGGGGAGGTGAAAGCACATCCCCAGACTGGGGCTCATCCTGCCTCCCTGGAGGGTGAACTGTTCGTGGGACAGAGTCCTTGGCACAGGCTTGTGGCTGGGGGCGTCCACCAGCCCCGTCACTCACAGTACCTCTGGCTTTTCTGTACAGAAGTCTTCGACCCCGAAAAGGAGAGGGAGACCGGTATGTCCAGATCGAACAAAAGGCCCTCGCGGTCTCGGCAGCACTAGCCAGGCCCCTGCCTTCGGGGGAGTGACCGCCTGCCCCATTTGGAAGAGAGGCATCAGTTTCACGGTTCACATGGGTCACCTTTTTATCTTTTACGTTCGCTTGTTAACAGGTTTGGAATAAACTTGCTCAGCAGCCTCTGTGGCCTCGTCTGGTGGTGTGCCCTTCTCCTGGCACTCACTGAGAGCTGGGGGCCCGGCCTCGGGTCCGGGCTGAGGCTGGCCGAGCGCCTCCTGCCCAGCACGGCCCAAGGCTACTTGCTCAGGGCAGCGTTGCCTTCGGTCCCCAGCTTTGGTCACTGGTCCTACTCACACTGGCCGGCCTGACTTACTGGACGTGTGGGAGCCTTGGCCTTGGGCCCGCCCCATGCCCCGCATCCTCCCTGGCCCGAGATGCACCCACCGGCCTGAACGGCATGAGGCTGCGGGAGGGGCTGTGGCCATGTGTCCTCACTGGGCGCTCTGCCCCGCCTGCAGCTGCCCCAAGCCAGACCGAGAAAGTCGGCCTGGACGCCTCCTTCCCCTGGGCCTCCTGCATCAAGCCTACCACCAAATCTCATGCAGCCCACCTGCTGGATGGCCCTCAGCCCCACGGCCACCACCCAGGCTGGCCCAGCTCCCCTCCCCTGCGCACTGCTCCCGGCTTCTCCCCCAGGGTCACCCTCCCGTGGTGCCTGGCCGCCCCTGCTGAAGCTCCTGATGGCCCCCGTGGCCCTGAGGCTTAGGCCACAAAGGGGCCCTGTGCGTTTCACTCTCCCCACTCCCACTTCCCAGGGTGTGGCGTTTCTCTGTTCCTGAATGAACTTTCCTGTTCTCACCCCGCAGCCTGCACACATGGTCCCTCTGCCTGCCTGCTCTCCCCCCGCGTGTCCTGCCCTTCCCGACAACACCTGTTCACCCTTTAGATCTTGGCGAGGCGGTCAACACCTCCATGCCTGGTCCCCCACCTCCCTGCACGTCCTCGACCATCACTTGCCACACTACTTTAATTCCCTGACTCACCTCCCTTCCACCCCAGTATCAATCAGGACCCCTTCAGTCATGATACAAAACCCGACTCAGACTGGCGTCAGCACGGAAGGCCACGGGGGCTCTTGAAGAGGCTTGATGTAGTGGGTCCAGGGGCATCCCCACGCATCTGCATCGCTGTCCCCACCCTGTTGTCATGTGTTGGCCTCGTGCTGGGGCTAAAACATGGTCTTCCAGCAAATCAGCCTCTTTTCTTCATGGTAGCAAAATGGCCGTTGTACTTCCTGGAGCCAGCCGCTCACCCAGTCCCCACTGTCAGGAGGAAGAGGGCAGGTCTCATTTAGTGGCTCCCTCATCTCAGCAAACATCCAGTCTGCATACTTGCGGAAGTGGGGTGGGAGAGTCCAGGGGGCACTGGTGACCTGGGTCTCCCCTCAGCCACAGGAAGGAGCCCCTCCTGAGCCACATGGCCGAGTGAGGAAGAAGTTTCAGCAAATTGAATATGATGTTATGGGCAGAGAGGGAACGAGCCGTGGGTGCTGAAAGAGTGGGGTGTCCTCCACCCGTGCAGGGAGGGACATTGTGCCCGATTCACCTCTGTCGACGGGTGTGGAGTGTGACCCAGGTCCAGCCTGGGCCCTGAGGCCCGCCTCCCAGGGGGTGAAAGGTGTTCAGCTGGAGCCCGTATGAGCCAGGCTGGACCTTGGCCCAGCCTTCTGAGGGCAAATGCAAGCCTTCGTGAAGCCCTGTAGGAGCCCCGACTAGTGGGGGCGGGTGTGTGTGCCAAGCACACTATGGAAACCACCCCCATCAGCTTACCCAGAAAAGGGATTTCTCACAAGGCTCTGAGGAAGCTCGCTGAAAGCACAGCAAGTCAGGAGAGCTGCTCCAGAAAAGACAGTCTTGGACTCGGGCGTTCTGGCTGGTGAGACCCCTTCCCTAGCCACAGTGGGCACCAAACAGCAGCTGCCACTATCCCGTCCATCCTCTGCTGTACCCTTAAGATGCAGGCAGCCCCAGCTGCCGCACTCTCCAAGGCTGCACCCCTGGGGAGAGGGGGTCCTCCACAGTGCTGTTCTAGGCAAGGGGGCAGGAGGCCGGGGGCCCGGAGCAGAGCAGCACCCCGCGGCCTGCTGCCTGTCTGAGCAGGGGGCTGGGCGGTCGAGGAGGCAGGGTCGCACCCGGCTGGTGCAGAGGAGGCTCTGAGCACCTGCTGCTGGGCGCTGCCCTGCTGCCCTCTCCCCTGCATGGCCACCAGTGTGAACTTCCTGGGGACCCCAACCCCCAGTTTGCAGGCACTCAGGGCCCGTGTGATCTGCTCCGCCTGTCCCCCAGCACAGCCTGTCCTCCACTGCCCAGCGCTCCCACTGGTACCCTGACCGTGTTACCCCAGGGGTCACTGGACCAGGGACACTCACTGCTTACCTGCTCTCAGGCCTCCCCCTTCTGTCCTCACAGGGCAGCTCCAGCAGACCTCATCCCTCCTGCCCTGGGACAGTCCAGGCCCTGCTGACCCCACACGCCCTCTCCAGCGCTGCACAGTCCCCTTCCTCGCCAAGGCATTCCTGCCCCAGGACCCCTGCAGCTGCTGCGGGGAGCACCTTCCTCAAGTCTCACTGTCAGTTCCGGATTCCAGGTCCATCAGGCTTCTACTCAGATGTCCACTGTGACGTCTCCATCTGACATGGGACATCTGCTCAGGCGGCCAGGCCGTGATATGTTCTAAAGAACATTTCCCCTAGTCCCTAACTTCAGAACCAGAACCCAGATGACCCGCTCCTCGTCCGTCATCCGCAGCTCAGAGCAGGACCGGGCCGCTGTGGGAGCTGGAGCCAGGGAGGGGTGAGGGCTCCACAGGCAGCTCCGGAGCAACAGCTCGTCTGCGGCCCCGCGGCCATGCTCCTCACTGGTGGTGAGCCTGTGGATACGGTGGCTTTCCTGTTTTATGCCTCACTACCTTCAGCGGTGTTTTTACTATAAATTCTTCATATGAAAAATCAGGTAAATAACTATTGATATTGCCGGGTAGGGGGATAAACGACCTCACGAGCACCTGCTCAGAGCCCTCAGTTCCTTTCTAAATGGCGCTCTCATTTCCCCATCCATCAGGCCAGGCCCTGGCCTGGGCTCACTCACAGAATCAGTCCCTCGGCCTCCCTGCAGCTTTGCCCATCAGCCCCCGCTCTTCTTGGCCAAGAGGCAGCTTCCTCTAGGGCCTATTCTTAAGGTCTCTCCGCTCAAAACCCTGAAGCCCCAAGACCCACGTGGTGAGGTTCAAGTTCCTTGGCCCGATTACAGAGGACATTAGGAGCTAGTTTTGGCTGCCCATCAATGCTTTCTATCCCTGCCTCTCCCAGTAGCTGGAGTGGGGTTCAGGGGGAGGCTTGCGAGATGGGCCTCACCAATCAGAGCAGCCACCCTGGCATCCTGGCGTTGCACCTGGGTGGGCCCAGGTCCCAGGCCTGCCGGTCAGAACCCTCCCTGGGGTTTCTGACCTGTGGGTCAAGGGGCAGGGATCTGGAGTTGACCTGCTGGGGCCATCTCCCCCAGGGGAGAAAGCTACCCACCTGCAAGAGAGGAAAGATGGAAACCAAGGCCAGACCAGCAGACGTGCGTGGGGGGAGGGAAGGAGGCCTGGTGGGTGGAGGCCTGGCCCCGGGCTTCCTCCGCAGCTCTTCCTGCAGGTCTGTGATACCCCTGCCCCCAGCATCCTCACCTGGTCAAAACTCAAAACCAATGTTTTATACAAACGAAACAAATGTGTTTATGTGAAGTCTGAAGCCTCCGTCTCTCCTGACCTAAAACCCTCTTTGGAGAGTAGTGACCCCTGGGTAATGGAGACAGCAAGGCACAGGAGGGGAGCCTACCAGACGTTCTCTTTCTTGACTGGAAACCAGTTGGTGGGAGGGTGCAGAGTGGAAAATCCACCAAGCGAGTGGGGGTGAGCACATCTCTGAAGGCAGGTTACACTTGGGTAACAAAGAGAGAAACCACCCCAGACTCCCCACCACCCAGCAGAGGCCTGAGCTGGGTCCCCGCCCCTGTGACTGGGCCACGGCCACCGTGCTCCAGAGCCCGCACCATGCCCCATCCCTGGAGTCCTCTGTGGCGAGGGCCAGCGCTGCCCTGTGTTCCAGATGGAGACGCACACAGCGGAGCTGCCTGCCCCAAACCACACAGCAGTTCAGCGATGGGGCCGGGCCTGAATCCAGGCAGCCCACCTCGGAGCCCAGGAGCGTCCATGCGTTGTGGACCTGGACTGTCCTCCTGGGGGCCTGCCTGCCTGCCTCCGCCACCCACAGTGGCCGGGCCACCCCTGGGCCTGCGTGTCTCTGACGAAGGTGTCCTCAGGCAGCTGGTCCCTGGGCCAGGCACAGTGTGAAGGATGTGTGTGACCACGAGCACGTTCTGCGTGCCCGGCCCCCTGCTCTCGGCTACGACCACCAGAAGCTGACGGAGAAGCTCAGGTCCAGGGCCCGCACGTAATGCCAATGCTTCACCGGGATGAAGAGGACCTCGCCCGGGGACAGGACGCAGGACAGGAAGGGGGCCTCAGCAAACCTGGGGAACTTCTCCAGGTCAGGATTCTCCACGTCGACCTGAGAAAGCAAAGGGAGTCACCCGTCTGGTTTCAAGAGACAGGGTGGGGGTCCCACCGGGTCCCCCAGGCCCACCTGGCTCGTGTTGTGAAGAAGGTGTGTGTCATGGGGGTACAGCGCCTCCGACTCCTGCGGGGAGTACAGCCGGATGTACTTCCTGCCCATCACCTGCAGGGAAGAGACCCCCTCCATGAGCAGGTGCCCGCTGTCCCCGCGCACGCCCTCCCCGCCCAGGCTGCCCCACTCCCAGCATTCGTGTTAGGTCGCGTGCCTTTGCTACTGTCCTGAACAGTCAGTACGCACTTGGGTGTGGCCACTGCTGTTTAAGTGCTTTATGTTAGCTAATCCTCGCCATGACCAAGGTGGTTTATCATCCCCTCGCCCCGTTTTACAGGTGAGGATGTGGAGGCACAGAGAGGCCGAGCTGCCCACGTTCGCAAAGCTAAGAGGGGACAGCTGTCTTCATACCAGGTGGTCTGGCTCCCAGCCTCTCTGCCGCGCCCGGGGAATGGGCCCTGGGCTGGAAGAACACTCTGGCTTGTCAAACCTCTCTGCCTATGACGGAAGGTTTTATAACAGATGTCCCCCCGCCAGGCCCCTCCCCTTATAACACACGCAGGCTCCCCTGTCTGCGTCCCAGGAAAACCGCCCAGTGGCTGAGCAGCTTCCCTGTATTTGGAGAGGGTTCTGGCAGAAGCCAGCCCAGCTCTGATGGACAGCAGGCGGGCGGCAGCCGTGGGGGCACTTGCCCCGTGCTGAGATGGCACCCCGGCCCTGCTCTGCCTGCGTGAGGCGTCTGATGGGATCCCAGATGATGCAGGAGTCTGGAAGCAGCCCCTCGCCTCCCTGAGGCCCAGTGCCTTGTCTCTGGTTTCACTTTGGTCCACGCCCCCGTCTGTGGTTCATCTCCGTGGTGTTTAAACATGGAAAATGTGTGGCTGGGCCAGGAGGAGGGGGAAGGCCGAGGTTCTGAGCAGCTCCAACCTGGGCTAGGAAGTTCTGCTGGGGATCCTGGTGGAGTGGGGAGACGGTGCCTTGTGGACCAAACCAGGCGTTGATGGTGATCTCCTCTTCCTCCCCGTCGCCCAGGCAGCAGTAATCGGGGATGCTGATGTCCTGCTTCAGCTCCGGGATCTGACAAAGCAGATGACGTGGGTTAAGGCCAGGCCTGTGCGACTCAGCAGCCTAGATGTCAACCGCCTCTTAACCAGAAGGCCAATACCGTCATCTTGTGTAATATGACGCTAGCCACATTTTACTGCATAGGAATTAAAAAATCAGTTTTAAAAAGTAAATATATAATTACTAGGGAAGGGTTATAATTTTCAGATTTCTTTCCATGTCACATGCATTTTATCTTTATTTCCTTTTTTAAAAAACCTGACACCACTACTTTGTCTTAAAAATAAACCAGCTTACCATTTTCTAAAGCTATCACATTTTAGAAAGTCAAAGAAAAAAAGATGGGACTAAGTATTTATTTATCAAATCTCTGGAGAGGAAGGTTTTCCCAAAATTTACTGATGGTAAAGCAATCACAATCAGTACATTTAAGGTAAATGAAAGTAAGTGTATTAATATAAAATAAGTGTATTCCAATAAAATGGAAAACATCTGAACTGTGGTAAATGATGGTTAACGTAGAGCATTCATATAAAATAATAGGGATCCCAATAGGTAAAGTTACACAAATAAGCAAAGGACAAAGATCATACATAAAAAGGCTTTCAGTCCCATCAGCAAAGAAATACAAATTAAATACTGTCATCATTTCCTACTAATCAAATGAGCAAAGACAGAAGAAGTGATAACACCCAGTGGTGCTGAGGGTGTGGTGAAGTGGGCAGCCCCATGCCAGGCTGCGGGTGGCCTCAAGTGATCATGTGTGGACATCTTAAAGCCGTGCAGACCTTGACCAGTTGGAAGTGAGCTTGTGCTGTGCCTTTGTGTGGAGGTGTCCTGGGATGGGGGTGTCCTCCAGGAGGACTGACGCTGGGGCTCCGGGGGAGGTGGGGGGCAGGCAGGCAAGGCTGCACGAGCAGGTGGGTGGGCTCACCGGCCCCAGCATCATCAGTGAACATCTCTAATGAGATAAGAGTCTCCCTCGGCTTATGGTGGGGTTGCGTCCCAATAAGCCCATGGTAGTTTGAAAATATCAGAAGCTGAGAACAGAACATCATACCTGCGCCTAGCCTGGCTTAAACGTGCTCAGAACACTTCCGTTAGCCTACAGCTGGGCAAAAGCATCAAAGGCAAAGTCTATTTTATAATGGAGTGTTGACTGATATCACCCAATGTATTGGATACCGTACTGAAAGTGAAAACCAGAATGTCATCCAGGTCCAGAGTGGCTGGAAGTGTATCTGTTGCTTACCGGTGTGACTGTGTGATGGACTGCCTTGAGGGACTGGGAGACCCAGCCCAGCATCACACAGTATGGTAAACATACCACTAAGTCCAGGAAGAGAACACAATTCAAAATCCAAAGTACAGTTTCTACTGATGCCTATCACTTTGGTACACCATGAAGTTGAATAATCATAATTTGGGGACTCTACTTTAAAACAGCAAGTACCCTTGTGTAGCCCCCTCGTGTCTTCCTATCCCCCACACCCACCCTACTTTCCGACCAGACTGAATGCAGCTGGGGCTCCGTGGCCAGGGCTGGTGAGGAATCCAGCGCCCAGAGGGAGGGGCCGGAGCTGCCTTCTACAGGTCTGGTCAGGAAGTGGTTTCAGCCAGTGTGAGTGGTTTCCTCTGAGACTCTGGTTCTTTCCAAACGAGGCCAATCTACCGTAGCCCTGCTGAACCCCAACTGACAAGACTGCCTGCTATGCTGGCAAGTGCTCAGGGACTCTGGGAAATTAAACATAGAATCAAGTTTGGTCCCCAAAATGTTGCAAAGGGGACCCACTCTGCTAGTTTAATCAGGGATCTTCAGAGTGAGCTCTCCAGGTCTGAAGGGACACCTGCAGGCGGATTGGCCATTCCTTTAGTGCACACATCACTAGGGAAGGCTGGAATGCTCTCCCTGCGGGGAGCTTGGGCTGTTTTGCATGTAAAAAAGCTGCTGTGTTCACTGCTTTGCGCTGACGGAGAAGTTCATGACCTGAGGTGCCTTGTCCTGTGGGTGGGTGGCGGGGGCGGGGGGGGGGGGGTGGGTGGTGGTCCTCAAGCTACATGCAGGATCCCCAAGGCCTCTGGGAAGCACCTGCTTCTCCCCTGCCAGGCTCACTGTCACCACACAGTTTCTGGCTGGGATTACACCAGACCCCGGCCGTGTGGGATGCTGGGAAGCTGACTGGTCCCTGGTGACATCATCGGGATTCCTGAGAGGTGACTGGTTGGCCAGATGATGTAATAGGAGGCACAGGCCAAGGATTCAGAGACCCTAAGAGGAGAAACTGTTCCAGGTGGGGCTAGACTTGAAGGCAGGCCTAGCACAAAATATTCTGAAACATGGGGTCACTGGGAGGAAAGTCAGTAAGAGGTTTTGGGGCAAAAGGTTTTGGGTGGGAGACCTTGAGCTTGGTGGAGAAGGCCCCAGAAGCCGTGCAGAAGCCAGCCGGGCGTCCCTTCTGTGCTGCATGGCGGCCCCAGGGCTCTGGTTGCTCAGACTGTCCCCATGGTAGTTGGAACAACAGAGGAGAAAACAAACCTCTGGGGGCCTAAGACAAAAACGGCTTCAAAGCCTTTGTCCATCTTAAAAATAATCATGTCTTTGCCTTCTTCTCCTCAATGTGCTTCCTTGTATTCTAGTCAAATGGCAATTAGCTGCTCCAGGACAGGGAGCCAAGCTGAGAGCTGAGCCCTGATACGATGGAGGCCAGGGGATGGGACAGGCCAGTCTCTTGAGACCACACAGCAGAGGCCTGATCAACTCAAATCCCCCTTTCCCTCATTTAGCAAGAGAGGACGGGGAAAGGACCCATGAGTCCTTACATGGGGAGGCCTGGGCAAGAGACCATAGCTCACCTGGCCCCATCACCGCCTCCCCCCTTTGGACCTGCAGCTCCCAGAGGCTGGCAGAGTCCCAGCTGGGGCTAGGGGTCAAGATCAGCAGGAACTCACTTGTTCTGGGTCAGGTTGGAGCCTGCCACCCTCACCTGGCTCTCAGAACCAGTTCTGACCACACTCGGGCTTCCGACTCATCCCCTGGGGGCCACCCAGAGGTGGTCTCCTCATCCCTTGCCCAGTCCCGGGGCCTGGCCTGCCCCCTGCTGCCTGCTGGTGAGAAGGGCACCAGGTGAGTGCCCCCTGCTCAGAGCAGGGGCAGGACCAGGAGGAAGCAACTGAGGCTACTACCCCTTTCCTGCCCCCGGGGCTGGTGCCCCAGAAGGGAGGTGGGAGAAGGTGAGCGGGTGAAGGATGGAGGGGCGTGGTCTGACTTACCTGGTCGAAGAGCTGGTGCTGAGCAAGGTACCCGATGTCCTTCGGCTGCTCCATGGGAGAAAAACCAGAGGGGACACAGAAAGCCCTGTTAGTTGTGAGAGAGAGGCCCCTGGAGCTGCCAGTTCAGCTGGCTCTCAGCATCCGGCCCGTGGCAACCACCCAAGAGCCCTCCTCTTCAACCCACTTAGTCCCCCTCCTCTGACCCCAGGGCCAATGTCATCCCTCGCCAGCCAGCAGGAATGGGCTGATGGGGGCACTTAGGATCTGGCACTGCCTGTGCTACAGAGGTGGACCTGAGTAAGTCACCCGGGGCCCCGGGGCTCACTTTCCATGAAATGTGAAGGGGCTGCGCACACATAAGGATTTTTTAAAAATAAAAATGGAATCATACAATATGCATTACTTTGAAGTCTGCTTTTCAATTTAATGACACATTGTGACTATCTCTTTAAGTGGATACTTGCATATGTGGCTCATTCTTTTGATGGATGCATGCTTTATAGACAGGATGCATCATCATCCATTCAACCATCCCCCACCTGGTAGACATTCACGTGGTTCTACCATGGTGTTTCAGTAAACAGTTGAATGCACGAGTGTGTGCGTGCTGAGTCGCTTCAGTTGTGTCCGGCTCTTTGCCACCCCATGGGCTGTAGCCTGCCAGGCTCCTCTGTCCATGGGATTCTTGAGGCAAGAATACTGGAGTGGGGTGCCATGCCCTTCTCCAGGGGATCTTTCCAACCCGTGTCTCTTATGTCTCCTGCATTGGCAGGCGGTTCTTTACCACTAGCGCCACTTGGAAAGCCCGAACAGCCGAATGCTCTGGTCCTTCTGTGTACATGCCTTCAAAAGTAGAACAGTGCGCTCGAGGAGCACACGCATTACACACATTTTAGATCTTAACAGCTTCTGCCAGGCTGTTTTCCCAACACTACAGCATTTATACCCTCGCCAGCTGTTAATGGGAGTGCCCACTTTCCCACATCTCTGACCACACAGGAGATGATCATTTTGTGAAAAATTCTGCCGAGCAGACGAAAGAAAAGATCAGTGCTTTTCAAACCGGGCTCCTGGATGCTGAGGGATTCTCTGAATATGCCTGAGGGCTTCTGCAAGGGTCAGATGGGGGCAGGTTAGATGCCATGCTGGGCGCCACTGACCCCAAGAGTGGCCAGAGCGGCCAACAGGTATCAGGAAGAGGAAGACAACCCAAGGTCCTCACTGTTAAGAAACGACAAAATGGAAGACAATCTGGCAGTTCCTCAAAAGGTTACACACAGCGTGGCCACCTGATCCAGCAATCCCACTCCGCATACAGACCTAAAAGTGGACTCACACGTCCACGCACAAACGTGCGTGTGAATGTTCATAGCATTTTTCATACCAGCTGAAAAGTGGACACAACCCAAATGGCCATCCACTGAGGAACGGATAAACAAGATGTGGTCTATCCATCAAAGGGATAGTATTTGGCCATAAAAAGGTATGTGCTATGACAGAGATCCTGGAAAACATTATGCTAAATGAAGGAAGCCAGACACAGAAGGTCACGTGTTGTATGATTCCAACTATGTGAAATATCCAGAATTGGCAAATCCACAGAAACAGAAAGCAGATTCATGGTTGCCTGGGGATAGGTGGGGAGGAGATACGGGAAGTGACTGCTCATGAGCATGCGGTTTCTTTAGGGTGATGAGAATGTTCTGGAATTACAAATCAGTGATGGTTGCACCATCTTGTAAATATACCAAAAAGCACTGAATTGTAACTCAAAAATAAACAAAACCCTCCAAAAAACAAAAGGACCTGAAATGGGGACCCATACATCCTGCCTTCCTTGATTTGGCCAGCCTACTGACCACAGGCCATTCAAGTATGATTTCTTGACTCCTCCAAAACCTCCCCTGGTGACATATGGAAGTTATTCTGCCCACACATGTAATGCGTTGCCTGCCTCCGGAGTATTAGTGGGGTGCAGTTGAACGACACACCTCTTCCCTGATGTACTTGCTGATGAACTCGTTGACCGTCATGAGCGTCTGGGACCACTCCTCGTCCGTGTACCTGGACCCGACCTCCACGGGGACGGTGCGGCAGCCAGCGACTTCCTGGATGTACTCCAGACTATTTGGAAGACAGGGGTCAGCATTGCCATCGTTATGCTAAGACCTGCTGGGCGCCCTGCTAAACGTGCTTCACGCTGGGCTCCTTTCATTGGCACAAAAGCTCACAAGGTGGAGGGAGACCCCACTTCACTGCAGAGGAGATGCAGGTGCGAAGAGCTGAGGTCACTTGCCCGCCTGGCACTGGGTAGCTGTTTGCAGATAAAACTGATGAATCTGGTTCTTGCTGGGCAGCTCTATTTTCCAGCTGGCCTAGCCTCCTAACTTCTCTCTCGCATGCCTTGTCACAAGCAGAGAGACCTTATTTGGGCCAGTGGTGGACAGTACAGGGTGGTGAGGTGCCTGGTGAGTCCTCAGCTCTGGTGGCCAGGTGCCATGTCCAGCCCTGCCTGTCACCCACCAGGGGGCCCATGGCAAGTTTCTTCACCTCTCTGAGCCCTTGTTCCTCGTCTATAAAACGTAGGTGACGACAGTGCCCATCCCGTCAGGGAAAACAATAACTCCCACAAAGCCACCGCCAAGACTCAGGCTGGCTCCGTCACCTGCCTGAGACACGCCTCCTCGTTTCAAGGCCACCATCCAGCTGCCTGATCTGACGCCTCCACCATGAACCTGGGGAGGGACTCAAAGCAGCCATGAGGAGACAGCAAACCCAAGAGCCCGCGGAGAGGGGGTGGGGCTGTCTTGGGTTCTTATTTCTACTTTCAAGCCTCGGGGACCCCTGAGAAAGTTCACAGAATTCCTGAGATCCTGCAAAATGGCATAATACAGTTAACACTGGACTGCCATGATGCAGTCATGAAAAACTGCTTAGGGCAAGCAGACTGCAGCTGGTAAGGACCTTATAATCTCTGGCACTGCTTCAGAGGACTGTGCCTTCCATGTAGGTTTAACCCCTCAGCAGTCTGTCCCACTTAACCGGCAGTTAAGCGTCTATGAGGCTGTGTTCTCTTGGGGGGTCATGGAAGGAGGAATTTGGGAGTCTTTGGGGATGCTAAGTTGGGAAGAAGAACCCTGCAGCCCTCGGCAGACACCCACCTCCACTTCTTCATGCACGGCCAGTGGTTGGCCACACCTTCCAAAATCACAGGCCTCCCTGGAACCAAAAAATGCTTCTTGAAATACTGGAGGGATGGACAGTGAAGCCGGGGCACTGTTCTTTCTGTCGTCACGTCTGGAATTGGCACGTGGTCATTCCTCGCTTTCTGTTCAGAAAAGCAAGATGGAGACAACCACAGAAAGGTCAGAATTTGAGGCATTTCACCAGGAATTTGCATCAATGCTAGGAGAGTGGAGGTGTGCTTAGGAACGATAGCAACAGTTAACCTTTATTATCAGTATTACTGTGGAGCTGGAGAAGACTCCTAAGAGTTCCCCAGACCACACGGAGATCAAACCAGTTAATCCTAAAGGATATCAACACTGAATATTCATTGGAAGGACTGACGCTGAAGCTGACGCTCCAATACTCTGTCCACTTGATGGGAAGAGCTGACTCATTGGAAAAGACCCTGATGCTGGGAAAGACTGAAGGCAGGAGGAGAAGGGGGCGACAGAGGATGAGATGGTTTGATGGCATCAACCAACTCAATGGACATGAGTTTGAGCAAACTCCGGGAGATGGTGAAGGACAGGGAAGCCTGGCGTGCTGCAGTCCATGGGGTTGCAAACAGCTGGACATGACTGAGCCATTGGCCACAACCCTGAGGATCTGTGGGGTATTCTCTGGCACGTGCCCTTAAACACCAGCGAGGACATAAGTGTTAATTACTCAGTCGTGTCAGACTCTTTGCAACCCCATGGACTAAAGCCCGCCAGACTCCTCTGTCCATGGGATTCTCCAGGGAAGAATACTGGAATGGGTTGCCATTCCCTTCTCCAGGGAATCTTCCCAACCCAGGGATCTAACCCAGGTCTCCCACATTGCAGGCAGATTCTTTACCACTGAGTCACCAGGGAAGCCCACGAGGACATAGGCAAGTATCTAAAGGGCAGGACCAATCAGTCACACAAGTTGTAGCATCTCATCCAAACTCGGCCACACAGAGACAGAGGCAGCCAGAAAAGTGTGTGACACTTCCACCAAGGGGCCAGAAAGAAGTTGAACGAGACAGGCTCCTGTTGGATATAGGGCTCGGCCACACCAACCCTCTGAGTCCTTTTTCTCAGGAACCACAAAGCTCCCACCCTCCCTCTCTCCCCAAGGGGCACGGCTTTTGCACAAGCTGGAAAAAAAAAAAAATTAAGGAAAGAGGTTGCTCTGTTTCCAAACTTATGCAGATGCCATTTTTCAACAGGGGTCAGCACGCCAGGGGGTTTCCCCCCAGGGGAGAGCTGACCCGTGACTTCTAGGAAAATAGGGCTGATGGATTTTGTTGGGCGTGGTCACTGGCTGCCCCGACCCCCCCATGCCTTTGTGCCGGGCGGCTCCTGGCTCGGGCCGGGGGCAGGCCTCTTTCCGGACAGCAGGTACTTCTGGAGGACGGCGGCGACTTTGAGGAGGATGTCTCCGAGGATGGCCGCCCCCATCAGCAGGCCCATGTCGCAGGCTTTCAGGGCGGCAGCCACGGAGGCGGCGTCCCCGGGCGGCTCGCATAGACACACGGCCTTCAGGAGGCAGCCGAAGGCGTACACCCGCCGCCAGTCCTTGTCCACGTGCTGCCAGGGCCCCGTATTGAGCTTCTCCCACGAGTAGTCCAGGAGCACCTCGCAGGTCTGCAGACACTCGCGCCGCTGGCCCCCGAGGAAGAGCTCGGCGGCTTCCTGCAGCAGCATCAGCACGCTGCCCTCCACCTTCTCTCCCAGCTCCAGCTTCAGCTCCTCTTTCGTGTGGGGCAGGAGGGCCTGGAGGGTCTCCCAGAGCGTGCTGGGCCCCGCCATCGGGCCAGGCAGCTCAGTCTGATAGGTGCTAGAGGGAAAAATATATATATATGAACAAATATATACATATATATAAATATATATATATATATAAAACAAGCCCATCTATATATCTATATAGATAGCTTCCCAGGTGGCGCTAGTGGTAAAGAACCCACCTGCCAAGGCGGAAGATGTCAGAGACATGGGTTTGATCCCTGGGTTGGGAAGATCCCCTGGAGGAGGGCATGGCAACTCACTCCAGTATTCTTCCCTGGAGAATCCCATGGACAGAGGAACCTGGCAGGGTTGCAGGGTTGCAAAGAGCCAGACACAACTGAAGCGACTTAGCATGCACACACAGGGAAAACTAAGTTACAGCAAAACATCACGTTCTATGCCTATACACCCGTGGTTCTGTATTTTCAAAAAATAAGGCTGGAGGGAAGAAAGCTAGGTGTGTGATGACATCCAGTGGCCAGAATGTCAACCACTGAGATTTTTCAAAAACCCAAATGAACTTTTTGGCCAACCCAATATATATAAAGAATTTTCCTAGATAAAGAGACCTAGAGACCATACCCAGACCTGGTCCCCTACAGGTTCCCAAGGCTTCCCTACTTGTCCCGTGTAATGTACACCTTATCTGCATTGATTCTTCAGCAGTGGTCTTTTCCTGTGAGGGCAGGGTCCCCATCTGTCTGGGGTCACCAGTGTATCTTCAGAGCCTGGCATAATACTAGGCACACAGTGGTCACTGGACCCATGTTTGTTCAGAGAGGAACATGTACTGTCCTTGTCTGGAATGCCTCCAACACCCCTTCTCTCTGGCAAACTCCTATCCAACCTTTAAGGCCCATCTTAAATGATTCCCTATGTGAAGTGAGCCAAGATTCCCTGACAGTGTTTTGGGTTTGAACAGCCCTTGAGTTTCTTGCAGTCAGGCTCATAGTAGGCACTAAATTCAGACTACTGAAGGAATGATACCTTAACCGTCTCAGGAAGAAACCTGGAAATACATAAATCCTATACAAAAAGGTTTATCACAGTTGATGCCTTTAGTAATTTTAGCCTGGACATTATCTACAGATGGCAGTCCAGTCTCCAGGAATAATTACTAATAGGTGAATAGTCTACTGCTCACAACTTACGGTTATCTATTTGCATTACTATGTTGTAGGTGATGGCTTCCCAGGTGGCTCAGTGGTAGAGAATCTGCCTGCCAACACAGGAGACACAAAGGATGCCGGTTCGATTCCTGGGCTGAGAAGATCTCCTGGAGAAGGCAGGGCACCCCACTCCACTATTCTTGCCTGGGAAATCCCAAGGACAGAAAAGCCTGGCGGGCTACAGTCCATGGGGTTGCGAAGAGTTGGACGCGACTGAGCATGCACACAAGTTGTAGGTGTTATACTAACAGCTGTCATATCCCTATCACATTTGAAACTAAGAAATAAGGACCATCATGCTTTTGCAGAGACTGCTGTATGCTGGGGGTCAACAAACTTTTCCTGTGCAGATATCAAATATTTTAGGCTTTGCAGGCCATACAGTCACTGCTGCTGCTGCTCTGTTGCTGTAGCACGAAAGCAGCTTTACAGCGTGTACACAAATGGCTATGGTGTGTCCCAATGAAACGTGATTTACAAAAACAAACTCTGGCTTAAAGTTCGCCACAGTCCGTTCCATCTTCTTCCTGGGCACACAGTTAGACCTCATTTCTCTGTCTCACTTGCAGTTAGATGTGAGCATGACACCACGTTCCAGCTAATGCATGGAACGGGGCATGGAAGGGTCCAGGCCTGGTCCATAAACACTTCCTATACGATCCTCCACACTACCCCTACCCACTGACTGGAAGGGAAGGACTCTGAGGCCCCAGGGGATGGCAGAGCCGCAAGACAGCCCCCTAACTAGGAATGTCCATGCTGGAATGCTTCGTGAGCAAAAAATAAACTTGTGTTTAGCCACTACAGTGCTGATGCCTGCAGTAACAGTTATCCTGCCCTGACTGATCAGTAACTTCCTTCTGGTGCAGAGGAAAGAGAGCCAGAGAACACAGCGGGCATTTGTTGAGTTTTGGTGGCTTGAAATCTTTTCTCTTTCTTAACAACACATCTCCATTTCCTTTTGAGAGATTCCATCATGCCCCCTGAGTTCAGTGTGGTGGGATGTTGCCAAGGGGTGGGTATGGGACCCAAGCTAGTCAATGAGTTGCCTCTTTTGAATGTAAACTTTAAGAAGATCAACTAGACCAGAGACAGCTGACATTTCATTCTTCCTAGTGGCAGCTTCTGGACCAGATTGCTCTTGCTAGGGTCTCACAATCATGGTCTACAAGTCCTAGGATGCAGAACCATTTTAGTTCTTGTCTTTTCCAAGTACAGTTCTCCAGCTTTTTGTCTATTCCATGGGCTCCAACAGCCTTCCAAGAAATTTCCTGTTGCTTATGTCAGCCAGGGTTGGTTTCTGAGGTTCATAATGAAAGAACCCTTCACACTCAGGAGCCACTGGTAGATGGATGGTGAAGGCAAGAATGAAGATTTGCCTGTGATAAAGCCCCATCAGATGCTTCACTTCTTGTGACAGAAGAAAGCCAGTCACCCTCTGGCAGAAGAGAGCCCAGGGATCCTTGCTTGCTATTATGAATCCCCCATCTAATCCCCCTTCTCTTGAATATGGGCAGGACCTGTAATTTGAGTGGTAGGCAGAATAATGTCCCCCAAAGATGTCCACGTCCTAAACCCCAGAACCTGTGAGGATGTTACCTAACATGGCAAAAGGAACTTTGCAGATGTGACTAAGAATAAGGGATTATCCTGGGTTATCTGGCTGGGCCCAACCTAACACTGAAGTCCTTGACATGATCCTTCCTGGCTAAAGTAAGGGTCAGAGGGAAATGTGATTACAGAATTGTCAGAGAGATGCAGTGTTGCTTTGAAGACGGAGGAAGGGAGTCCCAAGCCAGGGAACATGGGCAGTCTCTAAAAGGCGGAAAAGGCAAGGAAACAGATTCTCCCCTAGAGCCTTCAGAAGAGGATGAAGCCCTCCTGAGACCTTGATTTTGATTCCATGTTGCACTTTTGGCCTACAGAACTGTAAGCTAATAAATTGCTTAAATATTGCTTTAAGTCACCAAGTTTGTGATAATTAGTTACATCAACAATAGAAAACTATTAATACATGCCTCCGACCAACAGCTGTGTAGGTCTGGTGTGTGTTAAGTGTGCTGGACTCTCAGTCATGTCTGACTCTTTGCGACTCCATGGACTGTGGCCTGCCAGGCTCCTCTGTCCATAGAATTCTCCAAGAAGAATACTGGAGTGGATAGCTGTTCCCTTCTCCAGGGGATCTTCCCAACCAGGGGATGGAACCCAGGTCTCTTGCATTGCAGGCACATTCTTTACCATCTGAGCCATGTGTAGCTATTAACTTTTTGGCCTAAGAGATGAGATGTCATTTCTGGGACCAGGTTCCATAAGACTGGAACATTCATTTTGCTGGCAGACTCTCTCTACTGCCTTCTTGGTTTGCATGCACTGATGAGCAAGTGGCCCTGCTGTAGGGGCCCATATGACAAAGAACGCAGGGTGGCTTAGAACAACAGCAAACTAGGAACTGAGGGCCCTCCTGGAATCCAACAGCCCTTCAGGAACTGAATTTTCCCAACAACCACAGGTGCTTAGTGAAGTAGGAAATGGTAACCCACTCCAGTACTTGTGACTGGAGAAGTCTATGGACAGAGGAGCCTGGCCGGCTATAGTCCATTAGGTCACAGAGTTGAACCCGACTGAGTGACTGAGCATGCATGCATACAGGTGCTTAGATCTTTGCTCAGTTGAACCTTCAGATAAGAGCTCAGCATTGACACCGTAATTGGAGTCTTGAGAGAGATCCTGATGCAGGAAAAAACCAGCTAGCCATGCCCAGACTCCCAACCTGCAGAAATTGAGATAAGAAACATGTGTTGTTTTAAGCCACTAAATTTATGGTGATTTGTTACACAGTAATAGATAATAAGGCAAAAGGAGAAGACAGCGGGAGAGGATGAGATGGTTGGATGGCATCACTAACTCAATGGACATGAACTTGGGGCAAACTCCAGGAGATGGTGAGGGACAGGGAGGCCTGGCGTGCTGCAGTCCATGGGGTCACAAAGAGTCAGACACGACTTAGTGACTGAACAATAGAAGATAATAAACACTTCTACCAGATTTCCTGGACACCTTGGGACTCTATCTATAACTCAGAGAGAACAGGAAGACAGACATGGCTCCCTTCGGCCCTAATGTGTGTGAAGAGGTCAGCAGTAGATAGAGAAGCAAACTTGCATGAAGGATGCTAGAGATATGGCCCCTGAAGGTGCGCCAGGCAAGCCATTCCTATTTCTGGCCCCATTCCAGCTCACTTCCTACCAGCTCAGGAATATTTGGTATTCAGCAGGTAGAATCCATAAGAGTATTATATGAATTGCCTCATCCCCTCCCCTAAATGATGACCCTACAAAGCTGATAACGTACATGAAGTGTTTACTGTAAGCCAGGAACGCTCCAAGTACTTTATATATACTCAGTTCTTACAGAAACTCTGAGAAAAGTATTATCACCTCCATCTTACAGATAAGGAAGCTGCAGCAGAGAAGTTAAATGACTTCCTAAAGCAATTCAGCTAGTTTAAGAGGTGGAGCAGAAATTTCAAACTCAGGCAGGACTTCCCTGGTGGTCCAGTGGTTAAGAATCCACCTGCCAGTGCAGGGGACACCAGTTCAATCCCTGGTCCGTGAAGATCCCCTATGCCTCGGGGCAACTAAGCCTGTGCACCACAACCATGAACCTGTGCTCTAGAAACCACACTCTGCAACAAGAGATGCCACCTGAATGCGAATCCCAAGCGCTGCTTGGGATTAACCCAAGAGAGTAACCCCTGCTCTCTGCAACTAGGAAAAGCCTGCACGCAGCAAGGACAACTTAGCACAGCCAACATAAATAAATATAAAAAAAAAAAAACCCAAACCTCAGTCTAGTCCCCCAATCCATGATCTTATAGATGAGGGAACAGAGCCACAAGACCACGAGCCAACACATGGTGAAGCCAGACATCTGGGTTAATTCCATTTTTCTTTTTGGGCGCACCATGGAGCATGTGGGATCTTAGTTCCCAGGCCAGGGATTGAACCCATGGCCCCTGTGATGGAAGCATGGAGTCCTAACCACTGGGCCGCCGGGGAATTCCCTAGGTTAACTCTGAAGAAAACTCTGAGGAATTATTATTATCCTCATTCTACAGATGAGAAAATCCTATCACTTCCCATAAGAGAAGGGTGAACCTTTCCCACTTGTTACTGTTTTTGAGGGACCTCATCCTGGTCCTGTGCAAAAGTAAGAGCAGTCTATTATGGTTTCCCTAGCATCCCCGTCTAATTTTGTTCCTCACAATATTGGGAAGTGAACAGGGATATATGTGGTCATTTCCCCTGAAACCCCACCCTCCTATTTTGCTGATGAGGAAACTAAAGTCCAGGAGAAAAAACGAAGTGACTCAACCAAAACACCACAGTCAATCAAGGGCACAGAGACAGGACTTAAAACTTCTGGTCAACCTCCATGCCCTTTTCCTCTGTACCACATCAATGCTCCATGGTTTGTCTGTCTTTTGGGCCTCGTCATGCAGCTTGCAGATCTTAGCTCCCCAGCTAAGACTGAACCCGCGCTCCTGCAGTGAAAGCGCCAAGTCCAAGCTTCTGGATCACCAGGGAATCTCCAATGCTGCCTGCTTTGTGTACATTATCTAACATATCCCTCGCAATTCTACAATGTAAGGTTTTACAGGTGAGTGAAATGAGATTTGAGAAAATAAGCAATTTGTCCTAAACTTTATAGCAAGTGGCAGTGTGTACCCAGAACACGCTTTGTGTTCAGGCATAAGGACTGTGTCAGCTTTTGGAGCTCTGGATCCCACTTCAAGCCTTGGTTCACAGTGGTTATCCTTCCCAGCTGGCTTACTGCATGACAGGACTCGGACAGCCTGAGTGGCCTGGCCCAAGCCTGCCAGGATGATTCCTATCTCTAGCTCCTAGAAGATCCTTAAACAAATTGCGTTGGCCTCGTTAATAGCAATCTTAGAAGAGTTTCACAGTGCAGCTTTCCAGCGCTGGTGGTCTTATCCACCAGCCACACACAGAAGAGCACGTGGACCCACCAACTGGGTGGCCTCAGGGCTCATCTCCCTGAGTGTCTCACATAAGTCTTATAAAGCAATTTTTTTTCAAGTGGCAAAACCATGAGTAATTTTAATTTTCTTCTTTCTTTTCTGCTTCCATATTTAAAATTTTTTTATTTGCTTTTGATTCAAGGATAATTGCTTTACAATATTGTGTTAGTTTCTGCCATACAGGGGGGCTTCCCTGATAGCTCAGTTGGTAAAGAATCCACCTGCTATGCAGGAGACCCTGGTTCGATTCTCCAGGAAGTTCCCCTGGAGAATGGATAGGCTACCCACTCCAGTATTCTGGCCTGGAGAATTCCATGGACTGTATAGTCCATGGGGTTGCAAAGAGTCGGACAGGACTGAGCGCCTTTCACTGCCATACAGCAACATGAATCAGCCACAGCTATACATACGTCCCCTCCCTCTTGAACCCCCCTGCTCCCTCCCCCTCCCCTCATCCCACCCCTCTAGGTTGTCGCAGAGCACTGGTTTGAGCTCCCTGAGTCGTATTTGAAAAATCTCATCTTGGGTGTGGAAAGACCTCAGAGGCCTCATATTCTGGCTTCTCACAAAGGTCTATAAAAAGGTCTCCCAGAAGACCACTTATTTGCCTTAATGGAAAAACGGCTTCTACTGGGCCTATGTACCAGCTCTGTAAATTGGTCTTTTGTGGCCTTATTAAATAGCCTCCCAGAGGGTTTCAAATGACCTATAAACTAGTTCCCTGGGATGCAGAATTTTAACCTTTGCAAACCGGCCTCCCCAGGTACCTTGCAGAGCTCACACAGGCCTGACAAAACCAGCCTTCAAGGTGCCCTCATGTGCTGCTTTGCAAAATGGCTTCCCCAGGTGGTCTTGCATTTGGTTTCCATAAATACAAACGAAAGGTGGCAGAATGGCTGCTTTGCCAACTGGTTGTGGGAGAGCCTCAGGTGGATGGCCACATGGGCCACCCTTCTGAGAGGGAGGGCCCCAAGATGGCTGTACAAAACAGCCTCCTCTTGGCCACATTAAATAGCCAGAGTAATTTACTTTGGATCCAGAGTTCCTCAGCAAATGTCTTACAACCAGGCCTTCAGAATCTTATGCTGACACCGCACGACACAGCCTTTCAGAGGTGGGAGCTTCAGGATAGCTGAGTTCGTTTTCAAAATAGTTTTATAGGTTGCCTCTGTATGAGTCACTGAAATGGCCCTGCAGGTCTCATGATTGACCTTAAACACTAGCCTCCCAGAGAGCCTTACGAGGGCACCACGTGGCAGCCACAGTGAGGTGCCATGCTGACCACCATCTGTGTGTGTGCATACGTGTGCGTTAAGTCACTTCAATCCTGTCCAACTCTTTGCGACCCCACGGACCATAGCCTGCCAGGCTCCTCTGTCCATGGGATTCTCCAGGCATGAATACTGGAGTGGGTTGCCATGCCCTCCTCATGGGGATCTTCCCGATGCAGGGAGTGAACTCCCGTCTCTTCCATCTCTTGCCTTGGCAGGCGGGTTCTTTACCACTAGCACCTCCTGGGAGTAGTCTTATACACGACTTGGTCCCACAGGCCTCCCAGAACATTTCCTGATTTGGCTTTTTAAATAGTTGCCACTTCAAACAGCCTTCAGGGGAGGAGTCACATTCTATTATATAAATCTCTTCCAAAGTGGTCTCATGATCTGCTTTAAAAACTGGCTTCTTTACATATTGGGCTCTTGTGTCAGGGCCAGAGGAGGCCTGGACTTTGTCTTAGCTTTACAAATCTATCTTCTGTGATTCCTGTTAGCCATCTGAAATGGGCTTAGAGAAGAAAGGCCCCTCCCTGGCTGTATGAAACAGTCATCCAGAGGAGCTGGCCTTACGAGGCTGTAAGCAGCAGCTTTCACATGACCAGTTGATACAGCCTTTCAGTGAAGGTCAGGAATAGGCTACATGACACTGCTTTTCTGAATGGCCTCACTTTGGTGCATGTGTGCTAAGTCACTTCAGTCGTGTCTGACTCTTTGCAACCCTGTGAACTGTAGCCCACCAGGCTCCTCTGTCCATGGGATTCTCCAGGCAAGAATACTGGAGTGGGTTGCCATGCCCTCCTCCAGGGAATCTTCCCAATCCAGGGATCATACATGCATCTCTTACATCTCCTGCACTGGCAGGCAGGTTCTTTACCAGTAGCACCACTGGGAAGCCCCCATTCAGGCCTCACATCCAGGCTTTACAAATCAGGCTTCCAGCATTCCCCATTGGTCTGACAGAAAGGTTTCTTGACAATTGTTACCAAGCAATTTTCTGGAGAAGGGTATCAGCCCGAATAGCCTCATGGCCTGGCTTTGCTGATTTGCTTCCCAGAGTTCCTCACTGAATTTCCTTTTTAATAAAAGGTTGTAGTAAATGAAGGGGCCTTCCAGAGGAGGGAATCAGGGTAAATTGTATGAACAATCAGAGTGGGACTGTGGACTGGCCTTTACACTGCCCACCTGCCCACCCCCCACACCTGACCAAGAGCTCCACATAAAAGGGATAAGCATGTTGCACAAACAGCCTCTGGTCATCAGCTATAGGTCGGTTAACCACAGAATTTACCATACAAACCAGGATGCCAGGCAGTGCTGAGTTGCTCAGTCATGTTCAACTCTTTTGTGACCTCATGGACTGTAGCCTACCAGGCTCCTCTGTCCGTGGAATGTCCCAAGCAAGAATACTGGAGTGGGTTGCCATTTCCTACTCCAGGGGATCTTTCCAACCCAGGGTTCAAACCTGAGGCTCCCATGTCTCCTGCACTGGCAGGTGGATTCTTCACCTGGGAAGCAGAATGCTATATATATAAGCCTTTTATTGATAAGCCTAAGCTTGGTAAAATATACATTTATTTTTCTCTTTCAAAATTGTTTATTCTCATCATTTTCTCTGTTCTTTACTGCTTGGGACTGTCATTTCTGCATGTAGGAATTTCACCTTACACAAGTCGAATACTGGAAGTGCTGAATACTGGAAGTAGCTTTCAGGGACAAGTCATAAACTGGCATTATTCCAGGCAAATTGAGACCCACAGTCCCCCAAATCATCCGTTCAGTTCAGTTCAGTTCAGTCGCTCAGTCATGTCCGACTCTTTGCAATCCCATGGACTGCAGCATGCCAGGCCTCCCTGTCCATCACCAACTCCTGGAGTTTACCTAAACTAATGTCCACTGAGTCCGTGATGCCATCCAACCAGCTCATTCTCTGTCATCCCCTTTTCCTCCCGCTTTCAATCTTTCCCAGCATCAGGGTCTTTTCAAATAGTCAGTTCTTCGCATCAGGTGGCCAGAGTATTGGAGTTTCAGCTTCAGCATCAATCCTTCCAATGAATATTCAGGACTGATTTCCTTTAGGATGGACTGGTTGAATCTCCTTGCTGTCCAAGGGACTCTCAAGAGTCTTCTCCAACACCACGGTTCAAAAACATCAATTCTTCGGCACTTATCTTTCTTTATAGTCCAACTCTCACATCCATACATGACTACTGGAAACACCATAGCTTTGACTAGATGGACCTTTGTTGGCAAAGTAATGTCTCTGCTTTTTAATAAGCTGTCTAGGTCAAAATTTTTCTTCCAAGGAGCAAGTGTCTTTTAACTTAATGACTGCAGTCACCATCAGCAGTGATTTTGGAGCCCAAGAAAATAAAGTCTGTCACTGTTTCCACTGTTTCCCCATCTATTTGCCATGAAGTGATGTGACCAGATGCCATGATCTTAGTTTTCTGAATGTTGCCATATGAAAAAGCCCGAGTGGCCTTGTAAATTCACCTTAAAATCAGTCTCCCTGGGATTAACTGGTATTGGCCTTAAAAGATGTCTTGTTGGTTACAGACGGCTGTTTTTTGAAAGGGGTGAGGGTAGAGGTGAATTGCCTTTTATAAAAGGTTGTATTAAATGAACGAACCTTCCAGAGAATGTTCCTGTGTCCTAGCTTTGTAAACTGACCTCCCAGAGCACCACCTGTCTGCATTGGCCTCTCCATGTAAGACAGCTTTCATGGGAAGGTCGGTACCGGCTGCATAGAACTGCTCTTCTCAGTGTACTGTCTTGACTTCTTCAATAAAGGTCTGTTTGCTGACATATGAAATAATCTTGAAAAGGCAGGGGTGGTACTGGGGGGGTTGTCAGAAAAAGACTGTATGAGATAGCCTCTCAAAGTGACTTTTGTCTTGGCTGTACAGACCACTCTAAAGTGAACTTCAAAACAGCTTCTTGCTGGTCACATAAAACACCAAGGAGCCAAGTACAGGCTGTATACAACCAACGGCCTAACTCGGGTCATGAGCTTCATGAATTCACATCCAGATGGAGTACATCATTGGAAGGTGGTGTCTGGTTGGCTGTTAGACAACAACCCAAGTGGGTTCCTGTCAGCTCTAAAATAAAGCCTTCAAGGAAGCCACTGCAGTCATCCCAGAATTCTCATAAATTATCTTTAAGGCTCTGAAGTGCTTCTCGGAATATATCAGCTTCAATCAAGCTTTCTGGGAACAGGCTGCTCAGTTCTGTAAAGTGCAGAAAGGCTTGGGCTGGAGCCGGCTGGTGTGATCTGAACACCTGCCCTGACTTGCTCTAACCCTGCTAAGCACCAGGACTTATCTTTGCTGGATTCCGAGGGCGCATAATGCGACACCTATGCTCAGAGTTAACCCCTATTGAGTCAGACACCCCCTTCCTCCAGGCGGCCACATGCACAGGCCCCATCGGGTCCTCCAGGAAGGGTGGGCTGGACGGGATCTATGTATCCCCACCATGCCTCCACTGGGAAGTTTCACACCTTTTCCCTTCCCAGCCTCTCCCGGGACTTTATTTCCCTCGGTCTGCATTCGGGGCCCGATGGTTCAAGCCTGCTCAGTCTTCCTAGTTCTAGATCAACAAAGGGTAACTGGCCAGGCAGAGATGGGCGGCATGCACCTGCTGGTACAACCACTGCGAAGCGTAGGGGCCTTCGAGTCGCATCAGTGAAAGCCGCTCAGTCATGTCCAACTCTTTGCGACCCTGTGGACTCTACAATCCATGGAATTCTCCAGGCCAGAATACTGGAGTGGGGTGCCTTTCCCTTCCCCTCCAACGGATCTTCCCAACTCAGGGATCGAACCCAGGTCTCCCCCATTGCTGGAGGATTCTTTACCAGCTGAGCCACCAGGGAAGCCCAAGAATACTGGAGTGGGTAGCCTATCCCTTCTCCAGGGGATCTTCCCGACCTAGGAATCGAACCCCGGTCTCCTGCATTGCAGGCGGATTCTTGACCCGCTGAGCTATCAGACAAGCCCTGAGCTACGAACCAACCAGACACCAAAAACCGCGCAAGCGCACAACAACCTGGTCGTACGCAAGCGCAAAAAGCAATACCTGTCATAAGGAGAGCACTACGCACGCGCGGGACCTAGGCCCTCTCCTCGGCGGCTCTGGAGAGTCAATCGGCTAAACTGCGTTCTCAGAGCGCATGCGCCGCCCCGGTTTTCCCCTCCCCAAGGCCCTGCTGAGTTTCGGGCTTTGAAGGGCTGCCCCCGGGCTTTCCAAGGCGCACGCGCGGGACAGTCCCTGCCCGCTTTCCATCTACATCCGACGCCTGCGCAGTCCTCCCCCTTAGTCCGGCCTCCGCTTCTAAGGAGGCAGAGCTGCCCACTCCTCTCGAGTTGCTCACCTACCTGGCTCAGATTTGGACGGTATCGACTCGCCGGAGGACGGCGACAATTTGTACTTTGAAAACCGAACGCTCCAGCCCTCTTCGAGTAGTCAGAGGCTTGCCGGAGTATCGATCACTCGCAGCTCGATTGCCCACCAAGGCATGCCTAGCGAAGCGCCGAGTGATCGATGCCGTGGCCCTGCCCCGCCCATTTTAGAGGCGGGAGGGTGGAGCTATGGCCTAGGGTTGTTGGGCCTTTCCCTTGGTTTCTCCTCTGTGGCGTGGGGACACGTGCGATTACTTCTGTAACGGTAACTTCGTATACAAAGCAGTTTCTCACCCACATTTTATCAGTCAGTCCTCTTTTTACAGAGAGATGAATCAAGGTAAACCAGTCCATCCTAAAGGAAATCAATCCTCAATATTAATTAGAAGGACTGATGTTGAAGCCGAAGCTCCAGTACTTTGGCCACCTGATGCGAAGAACCGGTTCATTAGAAAAGACCCTGATGCTGGGAAAGATTTAAGGCAGGAGGAAGAGGGAATGACAGAGGATGAGATGGTTGGATGGCATCACCGACTGGATGGACATGAGTTTGAGCAAGTTCCTGGAGAGGGTGAAGGACAGGGAAGCCTGGCGTGCTGCAGTTCATGGGCTTGCAAAGAGTCGGGCACTACTGACCAACTGAACAACAGCAGAATCAAGGTTCAGTGAAATAAAGTGGCCAAATATTTGTACTTCAGGAAAGTCGCAGATGCTGACTTTTCAAAGTTCACCCCCAAGTGCTGCATCCATGGCCTGTGGAAGTGAAGAGGACCAAGGTGTCAGTGTGGAGTGGCATGCAGGGGGTCAGAGCCTTCACTTCTGCCACTGCTGCCTTGATGTTGGGTGGTGTGGGCATCACCCCAGGGCGTCTGGTTTTGATCATTCACCCTATGACCTTAAAGGACCAGGCCGTTGGAAGCGCTGAGCAGATGCATTTGAAGCACTGAGCAGAATGCTAAGAGTTTGGCTCATACTGGTTTTGGAGGCTGGGTAGAAATGGAAGGAAACTCATTTACTGGTGTTAAAGAAAATTTTATTTGTGACATTTGTTAAAGAAGGTATTGTTTAGTCACTAAGTCATGTCCAACCCTTTGCAACCCCATGGAATGGCGCCTGGGAAGCTTTTCTGTCCATGGGATCTTCCAGGCAAGAATACTGGAGTGGGCTATCATTTCTTTCTCCAAGGGATCTTCCTGACCCAGGGTTCAAACCTGGGTCTTCTGCATTGGCAGGTGAGTTTTTTACCACTAAGCCACCTGGGAAGCCCTAAAACCAGATTTTATCCATGGAAGACTGCTGCAGTGGAGCGTGGGGTGGGGGTGCGGTATGTTGTGATAGCATAGAGATGGAGTAAAGCTCTGAACAGAGGAAGGACAAGTGGAGATTTATAACCAAGGAGCAAGATCTGGCTCAGTGGACAGAAACTTACTAAGAGGAAGCATCATGGGTAAGGGGAATTCTAACTGCACCAAGTTCACAGAATTTTTGCTGATGGCAGGCCAGGGTGATAAGATATCAAGGGCAGAGGATAAGGATTGTGATCAGATATGAAGGGTCGGGGATTTTTGCTAAAATGACCCATCAGAATTCTTGGTGAAACTAGACTAAACAGATTAAAAGCAGAGCCCAAGGGCATGGTCTAGTTACAAAGAGGACTCTTCAGAAGAGTCTGACTAGAGTTAAGTTGAGGAGAGTCTTTGTCACTGGTTACCAGGGATGTGTCGGGCGTTGTCCGGGCCCCTTAGATTTCCCAAAATTACATAATTGTCTCCACAACCCTGTGTTGTTCAGTTGCTGAGTCATGTCCAACTCTTTGTGACCCCATGGACTGCAGCACCCCAGGCTTCCCTATGCTTCACCATCTCCCAGAGCTTGCTCAAACTCATGTCCATCTAGTGATGCCATTCAGCCATCTCATCCTCTGCTGTCCCCTTCTCCTCCTGTCTTCAATCTTTCCCAGCATCAGAATCTTTTCCAGTGAGTCGGCTCTTTGCATCAGGTGGCCAAAGTATTGAAGCTTCAGTCTCAGCATCAGTCATTCCAATGAATATTCAGGATTGATTTCTTTTGGGATTGATGGTGGTTTAGTTGCTAAGTCGTGTCTGACTCTTGGGACTCCATGGACTGTAGCCTGCCAGGCTCCTCTGTCCATGGGATTTTCCAGGCAAGAATACTGAAGTAGGTTGCCATTTCCTTCTTCAAGGGATCTTCCTGACCCAGGAATCAAACCCAGGTCTCCTGTATTGCAGGCAGATTCTTTACCGACTGAGCTTCAAGGCAAGTCCTCCTTCAGGATTGACTGGTTTGATCTTCTTGCAGTCCAAGGGATTCTCAAGAGTCTTTACCAACACCACAGTTCGAAAGCATCAATTTTTTGGAGCTCGGCCTTCTTTATGGTCCAACTCTCACATCCATATATGACTACTGGAAAAACCATAGCTTTGACTAGACAGAACTTTGTTAGCAAAGTAATGTCTCTGCTTTTTAATCACCTATACAAACCTAATGTATAGATTTGTCATAGCTTTTCTTCCAAGGACAAATGTCTTTTAATTTCATGTCTGCAGTCACCATCTGCAGTCATTTTGGAGTCCAAGAAAATAAAGACTGTCACTGTTTCCATTGTTTCCCCATCTATTTGCCATGAAATGATGGCACCAGATGCCGTGATCTTCGTTTTTTTGCATGTTAAGTTTTAAACCAGCTTTTTCCACAACGCTGTGCAGTCAAGGTTATCATGTTGATCTCAGTGACCTTGACCTGGCAGTAGCTTGAAGCAAAATTTCAGTTCCCTGGCCAGAGACTGAAGTCAGGCCTTGACAATGAGGGTGCTAAATCTAGCCCCTAGACCACCAGGGCAGAGGCCAGTGACGAGGCCCTGGCTCGTAAGCTCTATGGAAATGCTTTTCCACATAGAGAGTAGTGAAGCAAGTACGGTGTTTATTAGGAGGGTAAAGAATGCTTGGGAATAGACACACGGGTGGACTCAGTGAAAGAGTCATGCCCTCTTGGTAGTTTGAGTCACTCCTATGAGGCATTTCCTCTGGATTCCCTTTGACCAATCATCTTGCTTTGCCTGGCTCTGAGTCCCTATGTGGTTACTCTCATGGTCTTTCCCTGTATGCCCATGTGTCTCTTAGCCAAGATGGATTCCAGTAGAGGCTTATGGGTTGGATGACAGCACTCCTTTTTTGACCTCCAAGGGAACTTTCTGTGCATATGTATAGTTGGGACGATCTCCTTGACTTTGAGGATGACAAATCTGTGGTCTCTGTCTTTTGTCTGGGCGGGGTTCATCTCCTCTAACTCTTCATCTTGGAATATCTGTCCACTGGGACAAACTTCAGCTGCTCAGTCTGGGGCCCATCTATCTCCTATAGATGGTCCTATAGTCCTATAGACTACAAATGTCTCATTTATAGTCCAGGATACTGAAGCTTGCTGAAGGCCACTTCAGCTGATCAGTGGATTTTGGCAACTGTGCTAGCACCTAAGAAAACACACTGAATCAACTTACCTGGCCCTTATGGACCTCACCATGAGAGTCATGGATATTTATTGAGCCTTTTCTCTGCACTCAGTGCTTCCAAGTTACTTTAAAAGTATTAAAATCATAGATAGCTATTTTAATTATCATCCCCAGTTGAGTGATGATAGGGTTCAATTGTACTCTATGCTCCTGGGAAACAGGATGAAAGGAAGTCCCCTTACCCTTTTTTTCGTTCTGGAAAACCACTTGCTGCAAAGAACCACCCTCCCCCCTATGGCCTGGGGAAAACTCATGGATGCCTACTTGTTTACCTATGACAAGGCCGGTCACAGACTCTCTGAATCCCTGTTCTTTGCCTCATAAGTGATTAACTGAACTACTTGTCTCCAGCAGTCAATCTGAACCAAATTTTCTTGTGGACAAATGAAAATGTTGCCCGTAAACAACAAATGTTGCCCATCATCAAGCCATGGGCCACTAGAGCCACCCCTGTCAGTGAGCCTTGAGGATTCAGGATATAGAAAACAGGATACTGGCCCTCCATAGTTAAGATGCATATCCCAAGGAAAATTTTAATGAGCTCACACTCTTGCATCTTCCCAAACATAGAAAAGCTCAAAAATTGTCAACTTGTGATATCTGGTATTGTAATTAGCAACAATCTTTTGATGTTCCACTTCATGGGTTTTTGGTTGTTGCTTGTTTGTTTTACAAAATCTCCTCTATATCTTGGCTTCTCCCTCACTACTTTGGAACAGTTCCTATCTGAGAGGCTGTATCCTGAGCTATGCATGCATGCTCAGTCGTGTCCGAATCTTTGAGACCACTATGAACTGCAACCCACCAGGCTCCTCTGTCCGTGGAATTTTTCAGGCAAGAATACTGGAATGGGTTGTTATTTCCTCCTCCAGGGGGTCTTCTAGACCCAAGAATTGAACCCATGTCTCCTTTTTCTCCTGCATTGGCAGGGAAAACGCTGGCCACTTAGCCACCTGGGAAGTCCCATCGTGGGCTCTAGTCCTTAGTAATGTCTGAACAAAACATAACTCTCACTGTTTAGGTTGTGAGGTTTTTTTTGATTGACCTTTGTTAACTAAACTTTGGTTAAATTCTCTCCTTCCCCCAAATCCCTTAATTTTGGCCCATTCTCAGCCTAACCCCTCCTGAGAAGAGACTGGCCTCAGGACAAAATATTCCCTTACTTCCCTGGTGGCTCAGATGGTAGAGAATCTGCCTGCAATGCAGGAGACCCAGGTTCAATCCCTAGGTCAAGAAGATCCTGCAACCCACTCCAGTACTCTTGCCTGGAAAATCCCATGGATGGAGGAGCCTGGTGGGCTACAGTCTATGGGGTCCCAAAGAGTTGGACACGACTGAATGACTTCACTTTCACTGAGGCACTTGCAGAACTATAGTCACAGCAGTGTCTGATACAATAGCCCCCTTTCCCCTTTGCAATCCTCTTTTCAAATCAAAGCCTCCCCTTACTAAGTCTGATTTTACTTTTATTTGACAGTGGATGGACAGAGACTGCAGTAGTGGGGCACTTGGCCTGTAGGAGCCCAGACAGACCCCACTACAGGGGCCAAAAGAGATTCGAAACCAGGACCCCCTGATTCTAGAAGGGTACTCTGATTTTCTTCCACAATCAGGAAATAGATTCTGGTCTTTAACATTGAGTGGGAAGTGCTGCCAGTCAGACAATGATAAATATCCCTTTTGCCAGCTTGTTTGTGTTTTCAAAACTGGCTGAGGTGAAGTAGGGGCACAGATGAAATGTTTTAGAAAAGAAAAGAACCACAGTCTTTCACCATGGGGTTCCCCTTCCTGCAGCCTCACCAATTCACCCCCACCCCACCTCCCCTCATTTCCTGCAGCCTTGGAATTGGCCATCAAGCTGACAGACCCATTTGAGTGCTTCAAGAAGCACTGAGCAAATAAAAGGCATCATTTATGTCCCTGTTTGTGATTTTTCTCCATTTGATCAGCAGCCTGTAATTTTAATATACCCCAGTGTGCTGGGGATGTTTGTGGCTTAATTATCACATTTATTTAAAATATACACATGCAAACAAAACTCAAACTGGAAAACAACACTTAGCCTGGCAACAGAAGAGACGTTTAATTCACTCCCATTGTTGGAAGACGGTGTGAAAACCTCCCATATACTGGCTCTTCCAGTGGTTTGCTGTGTGACCTAGGGCTGGTCACTTACCTGTTCTGTGCCTTCATTCCACTTTGGCATGTGATCTTCACTGCCTCAGCAAGGTGTTAGTAAATTGAAGATGATCTTAGAAGTCTGGGCAGGAAAAAACATGGTGTGTTGTTAGCTGGACTCCACCGGGATGGAGGCAAGAAATCTCTGATGTCAAGTCAGACAGACCGGAACACTTACTGCTTTTATGAGCCCTAGTGTTCTTCTCCAGGAAATGGGTATGAGAACCTCCATACCCGTGACTACTACATGGTGAGTATTAATGAGACAATATATGTCTCAAGCTATATCCCCTATTCTCTTGTTTGTCCCAGAATCCATATGTCCCAACTTCACCTACTGGTCCAGGTTCCCCTTCCCCTTCCTCTTCCTTGTCTCTGGCAGGGTTGTGACTACTTTGACCAGTGGAATATGGCAGGAGTGATGCTATGGGAGTTCTGGGGCTGAGTCTTAGAAACTGATGAAGCTTCTGCTTGGTTCGCTGGAAGTCTCAGAGCCCAGAGTGGCCATATAAGACGTCTGATCACCCTGAAGCCCAGGTACTGGGCACTGGAGTGAATAAGACTTCTGAATATTCTAGCCCTAGGCATGCAAGTCTTCCCAGCCGAACCCTGGTTATGATGGAGTAGAGACAAGCTGTCTCTGCCATGTCATTTCCCACCCCATCAACTCTGCAAGCATGGTATAATGGTTGTATGAATGAGCTTGAGATAGTTCAGAGTTAAATAAAGGGAAGGGGAGTAATTCAGATACCTTCCTTGAGGAGGGGGGCTGTTCCAGGCAGAGTAAACAGGGTGTCCGGAGGGCAAGGGGGCAGAAGAGACTGTAGGGGTGATTTAGAGCAAAGACCCCCAAAGTGTGGGTGCTCCCACTGGTGATCTAAGGACTGCCTGGGGAGACATTTTCTCCCGCTTTGGGGAATGCTGAAGCATCACTGTCGCATTCATTCCATCAGGAATAGCCGCCCAGTCTGCACAGGTACAGGCAATAACATTTTGGTCACAAGTGCCACCTGCCCTGCAGCGATTACACGATGACATTGTCTGCAAGAGGCATCCTGGCTTCAGGTGCTAAATGTGAAAAGGCACGTGCATCTTAGAACAGATCAAGAGGGGTAAGAAAACAGTACCAACACTAGGGGTTGGCAGAATATGGGAAAACTGGCAAAAGGAGTCGGAGAGTGGGAGCCGCTTGGGAGGACTCTTGATTTGTGGCTTGTGAGGGGGCATGGGGAAAGGGGCCAGGGAGACGGCGGGATGGTGGCCCTTTCTGGCCTGGTTCGGCCAAGACCAAACTAGGGCTTGCTGGCTCCGGGCTCAGCGCCATCGCTCTGTTTTTCTTATATCTCCAATGCCCACCTGTGATCTCGCTGTTCTGTCGTTCTTCCTCCAGGAATTTCAGTGCAGACTGAAAGAGGGGAGGGAAGAAGTGTGAGACTCTGGGCTGTCCTGAGAGGGGACAGCTTGGGCTCTGCTCCTCACAGAACATTCTAGTCCCAGCTGCCAAGGCATCTCTCTCAGACTGGCTACCTGTTTGCCCTGCCGTCCCCCAGCTGCAGGAGGTTTCTGGGAGCTGCGCTCAGCCTGGTGTGATGATGCCTCTGAGGATGAAGCAGAAGCAAGAGTCAGACAGGACGCCCTGTCCTCGCTTGTGTTCATCCCTGTGTCCATCGGGAGAGGCTGTCATCAGTGAGCAGTGAGGGGGCAAATACGGACAAAGAGCTTAATTGATTTTTCCCCAGGGGACGGGAAGAGCCATTTAACATCATCATCATTATCATTATCATCATCATGATTGTGATTACCTTTGTTTTCAACAGTGGAAATAGTTACCATTTCTAGAGTGTTTAGGAACCGGGTGCTTTATATACACATTGTCATCTTTTCTCTTTGCTTGTAGTTCCAGAGACCTTGATACTAAAACTCTATTTTATTTTATTTCATTTCATTTTGTTTATTTGTCACACCACACAGCTTGTGGGATGTTAGTTCCCTGCTGCTGCTGCTAAGTCGCTTCAGTCGTGTCTGACTCTGTGTGACTCCATAGACGGCAGCCCACCAGGCTCCTCCAACCCCGGGATTCTCCAGGCAAGAACACTGGAGTGGGTTGCCATTTCCTTCTCCAATGCATGAAAGTGAAAAGTGAAAGTGAAGTCGCTCAATCGTGTCCGACCCTCAGTGACCCCATGGGATGCAGCCTTCCAGGCTCCTCCGTCTATGGGATTTTCCAGGCAAGAGTACCTGAGTGGGGTGCCACTGCCTTCTCCGGGTAGTTCCCTGACCAAGGATCAAACCCACATATTCTGCAGTGAAATTGTGGAGCCCTAACCACTGGACCTCACACGGATCTCACATGCTAGTAAAGTAATGTTCAAAATTCTCCAAGCCAGGCTTCAGCAATACATGAACTATGAACTTCCAGATGTTCAAGCTGGTTTTAGAAAAGGCAGAGGAACCAGAGATCAAATTGCCAACATCCGCTGGATCATGGAAAAAGCAAGAGAGTTCCAGAAAAACATCTATTTCTGCTTTATTGACTATGCCAAAGCCTTTGACTGTGTGTATCACAATAAACTGTGGAAAATTCTGAAAGAGATGGGAATACTAGACCACCTGACATGCCTCTTGAGAAATTTGTATGCAGGTCAGGAAGCAACAGTTAGAACTGGACATGGAACAACAGACTGGTTCCAAATAGGAAAAGGAGTACATCAAGGCTGTATATTGTCACCCTGCTTATTTAACTTATATGCAGAGTACATCATGAGAAATGCTGGGCTGGAAGAAGCACAAGCTGGAATCAAGATTGCCGGGAGAAATATCAATAACTTCAGATATGCAGATGACACCACCCTTATGGCAGAAAGTGAAGAGGAACTAAAGAACCTCTTGATGAAAGTGAAAGAGGAGAGTGAAAAAGTTGGCTTTAAGCTCAACATTCAGAAAATGAAGATCATGCCATCTGGTCCCATCACTTCACGGGAAATAGATGGGGAAACAGTGGAAACAGTGTCAGACTTTATTTTTCTGGGCTCCAAAATCACTGCAGATGGTGACTGCAGCCATGAAATTAAAAGATGCTTACTCCTTGGAAAGAAAGTTATGACCAACCTAGATAGCATATTGAAAAGCAGAGACATTACTTTGCCAACAAAGGTCCGTCTAGTCAAGGCTATGGTTTTTCCAGTGGTCATGTATGGATGTGAGAGTTGGACTGTGAAGAAAGCTGAGTGCCGAAGAATTGATGCTTTTGAACTGTGGTGTTGGAGAAGACTCTTGAGAGTCCCTTGGACTGCAAGGAGATTCAACCAGTCCATCCTAAAGGAGATCAGTCCTGGGTGTTCATTGGAAGGACTGATGCTAAAGCTGAAACTCCAATACTTTGGCCACCTCATACGAAGAGTTGACTCATTGGAAAAGTCCCTGATGCTGGGAGGGATTGGGGGCAGGAGGAGAAGGGATGACAGAGGATGAGATGGCTGGATTGCATCACCGACTCGATGGACATGGGTTTGGGTGAACTCTGGGAGTTGGTGATGGACAGGGAGGCCTGGCGTGCTGCAATTCATGGGGTCGTAAAGAGTCGGACATGACTGAGCAACTGAACTGAACTGAACTGAACCACTGGACCATCAGGGAAGTCCTTAGATGTCCATTATAAAGTAGGGAAAAGGGAAACTTGAAGCAGTTACCTACCCAAGGTCATACAATTACTGGGGCACAGCTGTCCCCTAGTTCTCTAGTCCTGGTTGATTGCAGAAAATGTGGGAAGGCACTTTAATTGCCCAGAACCTCATGTTCCTTAAGGGAGCAGACCAAATCTTGAGTACCCCAGACCTTCAGAGGGCTTGCCTCTAGTGGAGGAGCTGGAGAAGTGTGGAGTGAAATTGATCAGTGATCCCCATCAGGGCAATTCCATAAATAACTTCCTGAGTCCTCTGATAAGCCAGGCACTGTTAGACTCTTGTGGGGGTGGGGAGGATGAAGCTACAAAGATGGAAGGGCATATTTTATGTCCTTGGCAACTTAACATTAGTAGTAGGGAGAGTAAGAATAAGGACAAACTATCACATATCATCCTCTTTGGTTTATATTAGACATATTTTGATTATAGAAATCTAGCTGAAATGGTCACATTTACTGAATCACATCACAGAGAATCTTAAGGATTTATGGCTTCAGGCAAGGCTGGATCTAGGCACTCAGATGATGTTGCAACATCTCTTGGTCTCTCTTCTTTCTGCTGAATTGATTGGCTTTATTTCTAGGTAGACTCTCTTCCTATGGTGGCCCCTGGCAGCTACAAGTTTACAACTTGGGCTTAGAAACTCCAGGGGAAATAGGGTGCCTCTTTCCAAAGAGTTGTAACCAAAGTCCTGAAGAAAACTCTCATTGGCTGGCCTGGGTCCCCATGTATATGCCTGAACCAATCACTGTGTAAGCTGGCTGTGATACTCTGCTTGGCTGAGACTGGGTATGTGTTCCCCCTTAACTGAGAGTCGGGATTGGGCAGTTCTGTTGTCGAAAATTGGGATGCTGTTACTGGAAGAAAGGAAGCAGATGCTGAGCAGGCAAAACCCATACATAACACAACCTCAGAGGCAGAAATGGCCTTGGTGTGCATTATCTGATACCCTCATTTTATAGATGGGAGAAACTTCAAATCCCATCTCTGCCACCTGACTGGCCCTAAGCAATCTCTTCACTTCCCCAAGCCTCAGTTTCCTTATCTTTAAACCAACTAGAACAATGACATCATAGAATTAACTGGAGGGACTTCACTGGCATTGGTTGTGATTCCCCACCATTGTCAGTGGTTAAGAATCTGCCTGCCAATGCAGGGGACATGGGTTCGATCCCTGGTCCAGGAACTAAGATCTCCCATGCCTTGGGGCAAATAAACCCATGTGCCACAACTACTGAGACCAAGTGTTGCAACTACCGAATCTCTAGAGCCCATGTTCCACAATAAGAGAAGCCACCATGGTGAGAAGCCCAAGCATACAACTAGAGGGTAGCCCCTGCTTGCAGCAGCCAGAGAAAGCTTGCAAGCAGCAACAAAGGTTCAGCACAGCCATAAATACATACATTAATTAATTAAATCTAAAGACTTTGAACTCCCACTGCGGGTGGCACAGGTGTGATCGCTGGTTGGGTGACTAACATTCTGCATGCTGTGTGGGGTAGCAATATATATATACACACGCATACATACATATATATGTACATATTTTTAAATATAGAGTTAATTGGAAGGATTACATATATATATATATGTGTGTGTGTGTGTATATATGTTAGTTGCTCAGTTGTGTCCGACTCTGCGAACCCATGGACTGTAGCCCGCCAGGCTCCTCTGTCCATGGTATTCTCAAGGCAAGAATACTGGAGGGGGTTGCCATTTCCTTCTCCAGGGGATCTTCCCAACCCAGGGATGAGCCTGGGTCTTCTGCATTGCAGGCAGATTCTTTACCCTCTGAACCACCAGGGAAGTCTCTTAAATATATCTATATAATATAATACTTGTGTGTGTGGGTATACGTGTGTGTGTATATATATATATATATATATAGGGTTAATTGGAAGGATTAATCCACATGACTCTTGTAACACAACAGCATAATATTGTGTGCTCAGTAAATGCTTGTTCTTTCTCCTCTTTGCTTACATCTCAGGATCTCTGAGTCATTTACTATCTTCTCTCTGTCTGAAACACTGCATCCATCTCTTCGATCAAATCTGCTATTTTTCTCATTTGTTTTTACTCTCCTAGAGCTCAGCTTCTTTCTCTGGAATGAGTTCTTCAAGAGCAGGGACCAGGTCTTGTAAATTGCTGTTTCCACTGCCCTGCACCTATCAAAGCTCAACACATATGTGTAAAAGAAATCAATCAGTCATCAAAGTCGATTTTGCAGACCCGTGGTTCCATTTATCTAATGCTGCCTAACAAACCACCACAATATGTAGTGACTTAGAACCTCTAACACTAATTTTGTGCCCCAGTCTACAATTTGAACTGGATATGGATGGGGATTGCTTGCCTATGTTTCTATTTCATGTCACCTGGGGCAGCTGGAAGGCCAGGGGCTGGAGACAGCTGAAAGGCCGCTCACCCACATGTCTGGTTCCTGGGCTGGGAGAATTCAGGCAGCTGCTACACAGTCTCTGCACCCAGATGGTGTCAGGGTGCTGGACTTCTACATGTCAATGCAGGGCACCCAAGTTGTATGCCCCAAGTAAGAGTACCAGAAGGAAGCGTTGTCACTTAAAAAAAATCAAAGCAATTTTCAAATAGCTCTAGATTTAACAGAAAACTTGCCAAGATAACATAGAGAGTTTCCAAATACTTGATGCCCAGTCTCTCCTATTCTCTTGGGTTAGTGTTGTTCATGTATCACAATTAATGAACTGATATCGATACAATTCTATAACTAAAGCTCATACTTTGCTCAAATCTCCTTTGTTGTTCACTCAGTTGTGTCTCTTTGCGACCCCATGGGCTGCAGCACACCAGGCTTCTCTGTCCTTCACTATCTCTCAGAGTTTGCTCAGTCTCATGTTCATTGAGTCGGTGATGCTATCTAACTATCTCAAACTCTGTCGCCCCCTTCTCCTGCCCTCAATCTTTTTTCAGCATCAGGGTCTTTTCCAGTGAGTCAGCTCCAAAGAATGGAGGTACAGCTTCAGCATCAGTCCTTCCAATGAATATTCAGGGTTGATTTCCTTTAAGATTGATTGGTTTGATCTCCTTGCAGTCCAAGGGACTCCCAAGAGTCTTCTCCAACACCACAGTTTGAAAGCATCAATTCTTCAGTGCTCAGCCGCCTGTATGGTCCAGCTCTCACATCCATACATGACTACTGCAAAAACCATAGCTTTGAATATATGCACTTTTGTTGGCAAAGTAATGTCTCTGCTTTTTAGTCTCTGTCTAGTTTTATCATAGCTTTTCTTCCAAGGAGCAAGTCTCTTAATTTCATGGCTGCAGTTCACTGTCCACAGTGATTTTGAAGCCCCCAAAAATAGTCTGTCACTGTTTCCATTGTTTCCTCATCTATTTGCCATGAAAATTTTTACCAAACATCCCCTTTCTGTCCTAGGGTTCCATCTAGGCTACCACAGGACATTTAGTCTCCGTGATGCCCTGGGGCTATGACGGTGTCTCATACTTCCTTAGTTTTTGATGACTTTGACAATTTTGAGACCCTCAATTGGGATCTCTTGGATGTTTTTTTATCATGAATAGGCTGGGGTTATGGGTTTGGGGGGGTAGAAAACCACAGTGGTGAATGTGGTTCCTATCACATCATACCAAGGGCACATACCGTCAGCATGACTGTTCACTGTTGATGTTAATCTTGATCAGGTGGCTGAGGTGGTGACTGTGAGTTTTTTCCACTGTAAAATCACTCTCCCCCCACCCCCCTGCTTTCGTACTGTATTTTGAGGAAGGAAGTCACGTAATATTCACAGCCCATGCTTAAGGAGTGGGGAGTCGGGCTCCATCTTCTTAAGGGTAGAGTATCTAACATAAATTATGTGAAATTCTTCTGCCTGGGAGATTTGTCTAGTCTCCCTCATTTATTTATGTGTGCAACCATTGATTTATGTCAGTATTGGCTCATGCTCGGTATTGTGCTCAGGGTATGTTCTTTTTTTGTTGCTAGAATTCTAGCTTTGGCCCCCACTGGGCGCTCTTTCAGGTTGACTCCTGTGTCTCTTTCACTCCTCTCATCGTGTGTGTGTGTGTGTTCACTTCCTTACATTTTGGTTCTACAAGATGTTCCGGTCTCATTGTGTCTGTTTCTTGATCTTGTCTAGAATCAGCCATTTCTCAAAGGAGCCCTGGTTCCTTTTTATTGAAGGATGGTATTAGAAGCCAAGATTCGGGTGGTAGGTGTGCTCACTGCCACTGGGGTGTATCACTTTATTAAGCATAGCTTCAGAAGTCATGGGTTTCCCTTCTGTTGTAATCAGAACGAAGGGGAGAGACCGCAGATTCTCTGCCTGTTGGGTGGAGGTCTGTTATTGTCACATGGTACGAGCTTATGAGTTGGGATATACTGGTGCCATCATTTTTGGAAAATATCTGTCACTTTAGCAAAGCTGCTACACAACCAAGGATTCTTATTTTACTCAAAATGTCTTTCACTCCCATCTGGTTTCTATTTTGCCTCAAAGAAACTCTTTTCTGGTGTGGTTTTTCTTGATGATGGTTTTAGTGGATAGAGGGACGTACATTAAATAACATTAAAGCCACATTGTGAGACAATCATTGCCTTCTCCATGCTGTCTTAGTCCTTCTCCTGGCATCAAGGAGGAGGTCTCAGTTTGGTGCTGCAAATGTCTTTAACACATTTCTAACACATGTTCATTTCTTTTCTTTTTTAATGTTCTGGTTCAGAGCATTCTTACAGCACAGCCTTCTAGGTAGAATTTAATCGTATCTATTTATTTTACTTTGGCAGTTACTCTTTGGAACAGAGACGTTCACTGCTTATCAGTATGCACACTCACCACCCCCCACACCCCCCACCCCCATATCCCAGTTCCCTGATTTTGACAGGGCCATGTGACTATCCATGGCCAATGGGCTGTGCGTAGAAGATTTAAAAGCCTGTGAGCAACCCTCCTGTTCTCTCTGGCTGTTCTAAGATGATATTGCTTTTCTCTGCCCGAGACTCATTGACTGAGTGAAGCGGGTCTTCTGCCAACCCACTCTGAAAATGAAACAAGTGTTATGTGAAACCTTTGAACTCTTGGGATCAAATGTTGTTGCTGCATCACTTAATACACCTTAAATAGAGTGTTACTGGGTTTTCATTTATAAAATGATGCAAAATTTACCAAAATAAAAAGTGAATTAGTTCAAAGAAAAATAAGTGACTTACTTGCTACATGATACTCAGATATGGTGGAAATCCTCAGAGCAAGGACTTAAATGAGTAGCATTTGGGGAAATACTGCTGTTGTGTTCTCATCTTGATCTCTGCATGGGAACTCTGGCCTTTATCAGGATTGGCCAGAAAAATAAATCTCTGTTAATTCCCATTTGTTCCCTGTATGTCCAATGGCTTAAACAACAATCACTAGAATCTCTTCATTAAAGCTGATTAGTCAGAGATTACATGAAAAAATTTGAATTTTCTGTTTGGTTTTAGAGCCAAATAGCTCGCCGATAGTGTTCCCCAGACACTAATCAAGGGTATAAACCTGGTAAGTGGGAGCTTTTCAACTCTTTCTGTTCCTGGGGTGCTCTTTAAAGGCAGAAACAAATGCAAACTGACTCAGAATGAGAGACCACCCAAACACCGCGTCCTCAGAGGGGAAGGATAGAGCCCGTTCCAACTCAGCACCACCAGCAGCGGGCCACGTGCCGATTAGAGAGTAACTGGGTCTTGGCACGGTGATTTGCATGTTGGAAACTGCTAAAATATTCACGTACTTGACTGCGTCTCTTCCAATTAGATGTAATAAATGCAGATTTGGGTGGCCATATGTTTTATTTTGATGTAACTGTTTTAACCTTTATGGAGTGTGTGTGTGTGTTTCTCTAGGGCTGACTTGATTTGAGATAAGCTGGTATTTTAAGATGCAGTGTGATTCGTTTATTAGAGACTCCTTGGGATTGTAAGAACAGGCAGTGTTAGCTAGCCTGTTCAAACTAGAAAGCTTGAATCCTTCTGCTTTTATTTACTCCCCTACTCCTCCCTCTATCCCTTCCTTCTTCCCTTCTTTTCTCCCTTCCTCCCTTTGATTAATCTCTCTAAGCCTCAGTTTCCTCATCTGTAAAATAGGGATAATAAAAATACCTATGAGAATTTTTCCATTGAATCAGCCCTTCCCATCAGGTGGCCAAAGTACTGGAGCTTCAGCTTCAGAATCAGTCCTTCCAATGAATATTCAGGGTTAATTTCCTTTAGGATTGATGGTTTGATCTCCTTACTGACTCACTGGAAAAGACCCTGATGCTGGGAAAGATTGAGGGCAGGAGGAGAATGGGGAGCCAGGATGAAATGGTTGGATGGCATCAACAGCACAATGGACATGAGTTTGAGCAAACTCTGGGAGACAGTGAAGGACAAGGAAGCCTGCCACGCTGCAGTCCTTGGGGCTGCAGAGTCTGATATGACTGAGCAACTGAACAACAACAAGAATTTTTATGAGGAATAAAAAAGTATCTTTTCTGCAGATGAGGCATTTAGTACAGTATTTGGCACATATGAAGTGTTCATTAACGAGAGCCATTGTTATTATTATTGGCTCTGTGTCTTTTAGCAGGTTACTTAATCTTTCCGAACCTCAGTTTCTCGATCTGAAAACTGGGCTCGTGACATTCATTACACCAGATTGTTGTGATGTCTGAAGGAAACAATTAGATATTATTTTTACTGTGTGCTCAGTGAGTGAGTGAATAAATGATTTCTGTATTTGTCGGGGTAGGATCCCTACAGGAAGAAACTAACCCAAGATTCTGGCCAGACACAGTTCTCCCTCTCACCACATCCCAGTGTCGACACACAAGGGGGCTCTGCTCCATACAGTCATTCAAGGACCTGCACTCCTTCCAGTTGAGGCTCCACCCTCTGCAGGGCTCTCAAAGTCTTCTTCCTTCTGTCCGAGGATGGGAAAGATGGTGGTGGATCTCACGTGGGAGATTTTTATGGGCCATGTCTGACAGTGGTCATTTCTGTTCTAGGTTCCAGTGACCTCTCAGGGCAAAGTTGGCCACCAGGAAGGGTGGGAGATAGTCTCACTGTGCGTTCAGGACAGCAAAGGGGATGATGATACTTCATCCTGGACTGAGATTCCTGGAAACCACAAGTGAGGACCACCAGTAGCATCTGAGACTCAGAGCAGTAACAAATGATCTGACTTGATGTCACAACAGGTTGAAGAGGCAGGCGAAGGCTGGGAGGAGGGGGAAACAGAGATGCTCATTCAGAACAGTGCTGGAGTCCTGTGTCTCTGCTATGGCTCTGAGTCCCATGTGTTGGAGCTGCAAAGTGGGTCCATACCCCCTCGTCCCTCCTTCCGTCCTTGGTCTTTTCCTCCTTGGGAATCCATTAGCGCCATTGTTTTTCTGATTTCATTAAAAATGTCACCAAGACACATGCTCTGCAGTCTGCCGCTTCAATCCTAAGTGGGGCATTTTTGCTAGATGGATCGATTTTTTAAATGACAGCATCTGTTTGCTTGTACACATTTATTTATAATTCTTCCCTTGGCAATTAGAACGGGAGAATCGGTGAGCGGTAACCAGCTGTTTGAATTAGCGGGAAGGCAGGCAGTGATTTGATCTGTGAAGGAGTACCAAAGCCCTGTCCAGAAGCAATAAAAACGGACCAGATGCCCCCAGATCCAGCATCCCGGGGAGGGACTTGTAAATCACATACACTGCTGGCCCCAGGGATGACAGCTGGGCTAGAAAAGCCCGTGAGAAGAGGGGGCTATGTCCGGCCTTCCCTAGGACTCAAGGGGGTTGATGGGTATGTGGGGGAGGGCAGCAGAGTAGCCGAGGGGAGTGGACCTCGGTGAGTTGGACCCTCTGCTTATTCCCCATTTCACTCGGGGGGTACCCAGAGTCCTTCCCATGGTCCACAGGGCCCTGCTAATGTGGTCCTCCTGCTTGCCTCACTCTGTGTGTTCCAGCCACCCCAGCTCCTTCCTGCTTCTAGAACATTCCAGATGCTCCCCATCCTCAGGGCCTCTGAGGCTCTGGCTTCCTCTGCCTGGAGTGCTCCTCCTCCACCTCCAGTCTCCAGGGGTCACTGTTCTCACAGCCGTGCTCGACGTCCCTTCTCAGAACCTAATAGTTAACATTATAGCTCTGGTCTTCCTCTCCTCTCTCTGCTGGTTTCTCTTTCTCCCTAACACTCACAGCCTTCTTAACATGACATGTGTTTTTTAAAAATTTTATTTTAATTTATTTGGCTGCATCAGGTCTTAACAGTTGCCACAGGTGGGCTCTTCCTTGTGGCATGCAGGCTTATGTTGACCTGTGGCATGTGGGATCTTAGTTCCCCGACCGGGGATTGAACCTGCATCCCCTGTATTGGAAAGCTGATTCTTAACCGTCAGACCACCAGGCAAATCCCCATGACGTGCATTTTAAATAAAATTTTTTTTTTTTTGCCTGCACTGGCACAGCTCAGGATCCTCCCTGACCAGGGATTGAATCTGTGGCCCCTACAGTGGAAGCGCAGATGCCTGTCACTGGACTGCTAGGGAAGTTCTAAATGATTATTTCCTGTCTGCTCTGTAGACTGCAGCTCCTGATTGCAGGAACTGGCCTGCCTTGTTCCCTGCTGAACTGTGCTTGGCATATAGTAGGTGCTCAGGAAATATTTTCGGCTCACTTAAAATATTTTCATTTTGGGGGGCCCATTGGCCTTTTTGGGCTTCCCTGGTGGCTCAGCAGTAAAGAATCTGCCTGAAATGCTGGAGACGCAGGTTCGATCCCTGGGTCTGAATTGAGTTCTATGAAGAGAGCTGAGTAGGAAACAAAAGGAAGGAGGGTGTCACAGATTGAGAGAAAATTTGTAAAAAGATCCAGAAGAGAGGCTTCCCTGGTAGCTCAGTTAGTAAAGAATCTGGCTGGAATGCAGGAAGCAGGGGTAGGATCCCTGGGTCAGGAAGATCCCCTGGAGAAGGAAATGGCAACCCGATCCAGTATTCTTGCCTGGAGAATCCCATGGACAGAGGAGGCTGGCGGGCTACAGTCCATGGGGTTGCAGAGTCCGACGCTACTTAGCACGCAGCACTCAGGGAGCTTTGTACTTGCTGGAACGCCTTCTCTCTGGTTAGTTCCACACCGACGACTCCTTTATCCTTCAGGTTTCACCTCAAATGTCACCTCTCAGAAGGAGAGGCCTTCCCTGACTGTTTCATCTCAACCAGTAACCCAGTCCATCCCTCTGCCCCACGGGGAGGAATGGCCTCAATCCCAGTCCAGTCCCAGGGACTTCAGTCCTCTCCGCTCCGTCCCCTCACCCACGTCCTCCTGTTTGCTTTTGTACGCAAAGCAGCATCCTATCTTGATATACGACTTTATGTTTTCTGTTGTTTCTCCTGCTTCCAGATCCCCCTTTTCCCTTCTCATCGGGGCAGGCAGCTGTTGCCTCAGGGGAGAGATACAGCAGAAGGGGAGGAAGAAATAATCCATAAGTCTTTCTCGGCTTTTTTTTTTTTTTCTCTTTCTGGAGAATTTAGAGCGTTCTCCTCGAAGAGGCTGCAGGGGATTTGAGGCACCGCGGAATTGTCTTGAATAACAGTGGGGAGAACGGGAGAACGATCCCCTCCCCAGGCTGCAGAGAGACTTCCTGTGACTGGGGCAAGGGAGGGGTGATGAAGGGAGCTGGGGCCTGAGCTGAACTCTACTTCCGGGCACTCCCCAACCAGGTCTCAGCCAGGAGGCCGCCTCTAAGGCGGGAGACCCAGCTCAGCCTCGCCTCTGGTCGAATCCTGCCCACAGAGATGCTAGGTTTGGCCCAAGAGTTGTCCTAACTTTTTTCCATTTATTTTGGTCAACATTTAAGAGATGGGATATTTCCCAATTCTCAGTGGCTCAGATGGTGAATCTGCCTGCAATGCCACAGACCTGGGTTTGATTCCAGGGTGGGAAAGATCTCCCGAAGAAGGGAATGGCAACCCTATCCGGTATGCTTGCCTGGAGAATCCCATGGACAGAGGAGCCTGGTGGGCTACAGTCCATGTGGTGGCAGAGTCAGACACTACTGAGAGATGACTAATGCTTGAAAATTCCGCTTTGGATTTGCAGTTTCACATGAAAAAGAGATCGTGAAACCCTGGGCCTGTGCTCACCCCTCCGCAACCCTTGGGCCTGACTTGAACTTGCTACTTCTAGAGAACCCTCGCCTGCATCACAGCCAGTCCACCTGGCTTCTGTCTCTGACTGGCCTGGACTCTGTGGGCATCTCACGTCTTGACCTCGGGATGACGGGGCCAGACACAGCTTCAGTGAAGTGTCTGGGGTCCCCAGGGTGTTCTGAAAGTGACAGAGAGCTTCTGCTTCTGAAGTGGTCATGTGGATGGAAGGCTGGGAGTCTCAGTGGTAACCATGTGGATGGTGACCCATACCCTGCTGAAACCGATAGAAACATCTGAACCCTGGGTGGAACCCAAGAGCCGAGCCCCAGCCCCAGGAAGGAATGGGAAAGTCAAGTAGACTGAATTTGACTCTTTTGCTGGCACAACAAAACGAAGGACAAGAGTCAGAGATTCAGTGAGTTACTGAAAAATTCAAACAATGGATATATTTCCTGAGAAACCCCGTCTGTGTCTGAGCTTCAGGGCCGCTGTCACCCTCCTTCAGGGTCCAGTTTGGCCCCCTTCTGTGACACTGACTTTCAATCACAGTGGACCGATTCTTTTATTTGTTTGTGGCTGCACTGGGTCTTCATCCCTATGTGTGGGCTTTCTCTAGTTGTGGTGAGAGGGGGCTACTCTCTCTTGCCATTCGAGGAGGCTCTTCTTGTTGAGGAGCTCAGGCGCTAGGTGCGTGGGCTTCAGGAGATGCAGCCCCCAGGCTCAGTAGTCATGGTGCACAGGCTTCATTGCTCCATAGCATGTGGGATCTTCCCGGACCAGAGATCAAACTCATGTCCCCTGCACTGGCAAGCAGATTCTTAATCACTGGTCCACTAGGGGAGTCCTTGGACCAATTCTTATCTCCTCCTTACTTAGGGAGTGAAGGGGTCCGGCGTCTCTAAGTGGGAGAAAGCCTTTAGGGCTGGGCTGGAGTTGACCTTGAGACTCTTTTAGGGAGTTATCAGGCTAGCTGGGCTGGAGGGTTCAGAGAAGGAGAGACCTGACCCATTTCATGCATCTCGGCGCAGGAGCCCCGCGGAAAAGCCACGAGGGCTCTTCATCGGCCTGCTCCTGGCCTTGGATTTTTCTCTCCCCCATCAGCTCTGCTGAGACTGGCAGGTGCTGAAATTTACAAATTGCCCCAGCCTGTACTTCCATGCAGAACAGCAAAACGTCATAATTTCTGGGCTGTGACCAAGTGGAACAACTTTCCGCCAGCTAAGGTGACACGTGGCAGCTGGCATTTGAACAAGCCGCTTCGCAGGAGCAGCGAGAGACAAGTAAGTGCCACCTCGGGGCTATTACTCTTAGAGAGAGAGGAATAGCTACAAGCTCATGACTTTGGTTATTCAGTTGGTGTTTCCCTTGAGGTGAAGGGAGAGTTAGGTTATTTATTTAACAGGGCACTTACTGTGTGTCGGGCACAGCATCCTTTATGTACTGTCTCACATAGTGCTTTGCAAATGTCGAGTCAATTAAATCCACACTGCAACCCTATGAGGTTAGAACTACTACTATCCTCGTTGTACATATAGGGAAACAGAGGCACGAAACACAGTGTTGTGCTGGTTTTTGCCAAACATCAACCTGAATCAGCCGTAGTCAGGGTTTGTTTTCCAGTAAGCTCTTAAACAGGCTTCCCAGGTGACACAGTGGTAAAGGATCCACCTGCCAATGCAGGAGACCTCCCTCGGTCGGGACGATCCCCTGGAGGAAGGCACAGCAACCCACTCGAGTGTTCTTGCCTGGAGAATCCTATGGGCAGAAGAGCCTGGCTGGCTACAGTCCATGGGGTTGCAAAGAGTTGGACACGACTGAAGCGACTTAGCATTCATGCAAGCTGTTAAACACAGGTGTGGAGCACCCTAAGCAGTGAGTGGCCCCGCCAAACTCCTTCCCTGGGAGCCACACTCAGCAGCTCAGCATCAAGCCACCACTGCTCTGAACTGTGTCTGTGAGCATCTATGCTTTGTCTTGTTTTATTTTGTGCGTCCGTGAACAAGATGTGTCCTGAGGTAATTGCTTCTTTGCTTTGTACCATTTCAGCTTACGAAAGGTTTCATAGGACACTCTTACTTTCGGATTGTGGGGGAATCCTGTATAAGACGAGGCTCTCCAGAGGAAGAGTGGTCCAGGCAGAGGATATAGCAAGTGCAAAGGCCCTGAGGTAGGAACAGGCTTGGCTTGCTGAAGGAGTGGCAAATGCTTGAGCAGTAGCAGGCAACGAGCAATAGATGAACATGAGACATGGCTCTCGTGATGAGAATCGGATAACATATTAAGAACAACAGGCAGAAACCGGGGGATGTTGAGTAGAGAAGTAATGGGATTTGAACTGCATTTAGCAATAGTGGTTCTGGCTGCTGTACGGGGAAAGGACAGAGAGGGGTCCTAGGGAAGCAGGGAAGCCCGTTAGGAGGCCATTCATCACTCCAGCCTAGGCAGAGGTGAAGATGGCATGGACTAGGGTGGAAGCAGTGGAGTTGGAGTGAAGTGGGTGAATTCAGGAAATATCTTAGGCACAGATAGGTGAGATGGTACTTGCCATGGTTAAGAAGTGGAGTTGCAGGGTAAGGATGGTCCCCCACTCCTACTGTTGGCAGGACCAGGGCAAGAGCACCAATGGGGATCCCCACATGTGTCTAATATTTAGAGGTGGAGCCAACACCATTATGAAATGAAACACCCTCTGCTCTCCAGGCCTGGGAGACAGCTGTTTGTAGGCCTGGGGAAGCCAGGTTTACATTAGGATTTCTGTGACTTCTTGGGGTTTCTGTGCCAGGATGTGGCGGCCACGGGAGATGGAGGCAGTGTTCTCCAAAGTGTGGGATCCTCTCTCGCCTGGATTGAGGAGCTGTACCAGGTGAGGGAAAGGGAGACATCAGGGAAAGGTGCTTGGGGTATTTATACAACATTTTTTGGGGCTGTGCTGGGTTCATTCCTGAGCATGAGCTTTCTCTAGTTGCAGTGAGTGGGGGCTACTCTCTAGCTGGCGGTGCACAGGCTTCTCACTGCGGTGGCCTCTCTTGTTGCGGTGCGTGGGCTCCAGGGCATGCACTCTAGTTATGGTGCCTGGGCTTCGAGGCACGTGGGCAACATTGAACCTGTGTCTGCTGCACTGGCAGGTAGATTCTTAACCACTGGCCCATCAGGGAAGTCCACGCCTGGGTTTTTGGCTCGAGCAAATTTTAGTCCAAATTCATCCTCCATTGTGGAGGATTTTTACTTATACTCTCCTCGCTAAGGGCTGACTTCCTTACCTTTTCCTCTTCTCCCTCGAGACTGCTTTTGGAAGTGTCAGGCCTTTGCCACTGACTGGGCGACCTCAGCCAGTTTCTAGCCCTCTTTGAGCCTCAGTGTACTCAGCTGTATGTTGGGACCACTGATACCTTCTTGCTACCTACCTGGCAGTTAGTGAGAGGATGCATGTAAAGTGTGTGTGGCAGAGACAGCTGTATGTCCACCAAAATCCCTTTCCTTTTTCCTCTGGGCACATAGCCTATGTTTCCCAGTCCCACTTGCTGTTGAATGTGGCCATGTGACTATGTTCTGGCCAGTGGAATGTGGGCCTAAGTGATGCCGTTAATTCCAAGCCAGACAAGATCCTTCTTACTCTCCCTGTCTCCTGGCTGATTGTGAAGCTCCAGTGGAAGGCTCTAATAACTTAGAATAGGGTTGGTGGAACTTACCTGGTGGTTCAGTGACTAGGACTGCACTCCCAATGCAGGGGGCACGGGTTTGATCCCTTGTCAGGGAACTGACCCTTCATGCTTCAACTAAAGAACCCACATGCCACAATGAAGACCCAGCATGGCCAAATAGATAAAAATAAATATTAAAAAAAAAAAAAGAAAGCCTGTGTGCTAAGTCACTTCAATCATGTCCCTTTGTGACCGTATGGACTGTATCCTGGCAGACTTCTCTGTCCATGGGATTGTCTAGGCAAGAATATTGGAGTGGATTGCCATGCCCTCCTCCAGGGGATCTTCCCGATCCAGGGATCGAACCCGGGTATCTTATGTCTCCTGCATTGGCAGGCAGGTTCTTTACCATTAGCACCACCTGGGGGTTGGCAAATAATGCCCCATAGTTCCATCTAGTCAAGGCTATGGTTTTTCCAGTAGTCATGTATGGATGTGAGAGTTGGACTGTGAAGAAAGCTGAGTGCCAAAGAATTGATGCTTTTGAACTGTGGTGTTGGAGAAGACTCTTGAGAGTCCCTTGGACTGCAAGGAGATCCAACCAGTCTATTCTAAAGGAGATCAGCCCTGGGATTTCTTTGGAAGGAATGATGCTAAAGCTGAAACTCCAGTACTTTGGCCACCTCATGCGAAGAGTTGACTCATTGGAAAAGACTCTGATGCTGGGAGGGATTGGGGGGGCTGGCAGGAGGAGAAGGGGACGACAGAGGATGAGATGGCTGCATGGCATCACTGACTCGATGGACGTGAGTCTGAGTGAACTCCGGGAGTTGGTGATGGACAGGGAGGCCTGGCGTGCTGCGATTCATGGGGTCGCAAAGAGTCGGACACGACTGAGCGACTGAACTGAACTGAGTTAGATCTCATGTGCTGCCTGTTTTTGTAAATAAAATTTATTTGGACACGGCCATGTCCATTCATTTATAGATCATCTATTACTGTGTATTTGTGCTCTAATGGCAGAGTTAAGTAATTGTGACAGAGTCTCTATGACCCAAAAAAACAAAACTATGTGCTGTCTGGGCCTTGATAGAAATGTTTGCCGACCCTGGCCCTAGAAGATAGCGGAGCTACAGACAGGAGGAGCTTGGACCCCTGAGTAACCACACAGAAGGCCGCAGGCCTGCCAGGAGTCACCATGTTGGACTGACTGACCCTGAGCAAGAAGTTACTTTTTACTGGGGGTTGTTTGTTACAGCATCTGGAATTACTTATCCTAACTAATGCAGTGGCTGGCACGCACAAAGCAAGCAACGAATGATTATCTTCCTCCCATTCGCTATCGTTTCACAACTCTCCACGTACTGTTGACTTTGGAATAGATCAGAGGCATGTACTGGGCTTCCTTTCGCCTCTGAGCCTTTGCACAAGCAGTTCCTAACCCTTCTGCCAAGAACATTCTTTCCCTTCTCTTTCCCACATTGTCGCCCAGGAATCTTTCAGGCCCTGAGGTAGCACCACTGTTTCCAGGCTACCTGCCCTTCCTCCTGTGTGCCCCCGCCCCCAAACAAAACAAAATAAAACAAAACTCGGTCTGGTGCTTCTGGTATGTGCTCCTAAATAACCTCAGAGAAACAGGATAGCAGCGTGGTTATGAGCTGAACTCAGGTTCAGTTGTTGGGCTTCAGATCCCGACTTTCTACTTGAAGCCGTTAAGAATCTGGCCAAGTGGCTCAGTCTGTCTGTATCTCGATTTCCTTATCTATAAAGTGGGAATATTATGATCTATCTCATCATGTTGCTGTGGGAATTAAGTGAATTATAGTGCTTCGAAAAACATTTGCTATCTGGCCAGGGCTGAGTGCCTGTTAAATCATGTTATTACACCATTCTTATTGATGTTCCCACCCTGGCACACTCCTCTTGCGAAAATGGTTTCCCATGGGACTGTGAGATACTTAGCAGATTCTTTTTCTTTTTTTTTAACGTCTGCCTTTTATTTTTCGGACATGTACAAACGACTTTTTATTTATTTATTTTTGGCTGTGTTGGGTCTTTGTTGCTGTGTGTGGGCTTGTGGAGAGTGGGGGCCACTCTGTTGCAGGGCACCAGCCTCTCTCATTGCAGTGGCTTCTCTCGTTGCGTGCGGAGCACGGGCTCAGTAGTTGCAATTTACTGGCTGTAGGGTGTGTGGGCTTCACTAGTTGCGGCACAGCTGCTCATTAGTTCTGTTGTGGCCCCTGGAGTGTACAGGCTTCAGTAGCTGTGGTGTGCGGGCTCAGTTGCTCCGTGGCACGTGGAATCTTCCCAGACCAGAGATCAAACCCATGTTCCCTGCATTGGCAGGTGGATTCTTATCCATTGTGCCACCAGGGAAGTCTGCTTAGCCGACTCCTGATCCATTAAGACTGGATGAAGGAGGGAAATATTGGTTAGTGCCCAGTCCTCTGAGATTTGGGGTGTAGGCTCTTTAGGCAAAACTGCTCCAGGCAGTGCCTGGGAGAAGGTGAGGGACTAAAGTAAAGCTGTGTGGCTGAGCACGGACAGCATCTGATCAGAGGAGATGGGCCATAAACAAGGGAACACAGCTGTTTCCATTAAGTCTCTTTGTTGCAGACCACAGAAGCCACTCCAGCAATCTTAAGCTGAAGAGGAATAACAAATGAATGTGTCGATCACAGCATTTCCAGAGGGCTCCTGTCAGGTTTGGAGGCTGTGGAGACAGGAGGAACAGCTAAATTAGAGCAACAGGCTGCTCTGATGGAGACTCGATCCCTGCCATCCCCAGCCAAAGGCAACCCAGTCTTACAGGGCTCCCACTCTGACCTCTGCATTGCTGCTCTGAAAGCAGGTTGCCTCTCCCTTGGGTTCCCATGGACAGATGGCAGCAGACAGCATGCAGAGCCCGGGAGAGAGAGCCTCTTGTTGCCAGTCCCCCTGCTCCATAGAATCCGGGGGACCTGACCCTTTGTTGAAGTCCCTTCTATTTGTCTAACAGCAGTGGTGGCCAATAATACTAATAACTAACATTATTGAATCCCCACACTGAATCACATGTTTTAAGGCATTTTCTCCCAGCGTCTTCACAACAATCATGGGAGATAGATGCTGTTATGAACTTCATTTTAAATATGAAGGGACCAAGTCTCAGAAAGGTTCAGTAACTTATTTAAGGTCACACAGTACCATCAGGGCTTCCGCTGTGGCTCAGCTGGTAAAGAATCCACCTGCAATGTGGGAGATCTGGGTTTGATCCCCAGGTTGGGAAAATCCCCTGGAGAAGGGAAAGGCTACCCACTCCAGTATGCTGGCCTGGAGAATTCCATGGACTGTGCAGTCCGTGGGGTCACAAAGAGTCCATGAGGTTGCAAAGAGTCGGACACAACTGCTGCTGAAGCTGAAACTCCAATACTTTGGCCACCTGATTCGAAGAACTGACTCATTTGAAAAGACCCAGATGCTGGGAATGATTGAAGGTGGGAGGAGAAGGGGATGACAGAGGATAAGATGGTTGGATGGCATCACCGACTCAATGGACATGAGTTTGAGTAAACTCCGGCAGTTGGTGATGGACTGGGAAGTCTGGCGTGCTGCAGTCCATGGGGTCGCAAAGAGTCGGACATGATTAACCAACTGAACTGAACTGAACTGAATGACACAAGCAAGGATTCAAATCTGGGAGAACTCCGGAGCCCAGATTCTTGACTTCCACATCATCTTGCGTATTTACTCTCTTGGAGCCGACTTCATGATTTAGACAATGGAGGGAGGGAAGGCATCTATGTATTTATGAAACCTGGTCCAGGCCAGTTTTCCCTCTAGGAAGGGATTTCCTTCCAGGTGGCTCAGTGGTAAAGAACCTGCCTGCCGATGCAGGAGATATAAAAGACACAGGTTCTATCCCTGGGTTGGGAAGATCTCCTGGAGGAGGGCATGGCACCCCACTCCAGTATTCTTGCCTGAAGAATCCCATGGACAGAGGAGCCTGGCAGGCCACAGTCCCTGTGTTCACAAAGAGTCAGACACGACTGAAGCGACTTAGCACGCACATACATGTTGAGGTTGTGAATTCTGGTGGAAGTGGGGGTACTGGGAGAGGTCCCTCGCCTGGAGGACGATGAGCTTTTTGACCTCCAGTGACCGAAGGGGATGAAACAAAGCCTCTGTCAATCAGGGCTGATGACATCAGTGCCCCAAGATTCTTTCCCCTTCTTCTCCATCCTCCTTTATCTTCCTTCACTTACACGGACACAGCCTTCATCACCATCACCATCATCCTATTATAAATATTCCTGTTCACCATGCTCCACCCTCTCACCACCAGCCCCCTGTCCTTGTTACTTTAGGATCCTGTTACATCATGACCATCACCCATGGCGTTGCCACCATCACCGACCACTGCCTCTATCACCAAACCATCAGTGGTGCCACGTCTGCCATCAGCATGGCACCCTCGTCACCGCGCCATCACTGTTATCAGCCCCAGCAGCACTGCCCCGTCACCGTCCTTACACTGTGAGCCTGTTCACCGTCACCACTCCCCACGAGCCACCGCTGTCACCACCGCTTGACTTTCCCCGTCACCGCATCACCAGCACCACCGCCATCCCCACCACCTCCGCTTTCACCGCTACCATCACTCCTGTTTTCATCACCACCGATACAATTCAGGATGAGTCACAGGTACTTTATGAGTCTCCCCTGTATTTGAAGCACCTTGTGTTAAATGCCAAGGTGTAAACATGACTCAGAAGGGGACGGTGATTCATGTGCAAATCATTATCAGCATCAGTTATTAGTGGAACCTCATGAATGTCACACTAATCACCATCTCTGACTTAACAGTTACTTTGAAAAGAATGTGCTGTGTGTGCTAAGTCAGCTCCATCGTGTCCAACTCTTTGCAACCCTATGAGCTGTAGCCCTTCAGGCTCCTTGGTCCATGGGGATTCTCCAAGCAAGAATACTAGAGTGGGTTGCCATGCCCTGCTCCAGGAGATCTTCCTAACCCAGGGATGGAACCCGGGTCTCCTGCATTGCACACAGATTCTTTATCATCTGAGCTACCAGGGAAGCCCCACTTTGAACAGAATTGAATCTTATAAAATTTGTGTGCTCACCCAATACCAGAGCACATCCCGGAACCCAGCTCCCACTTCCCCTCCTGGTATCCCCTAGCCCAGTCCAACCCACGGATTTCTGTTGGCTTTGCTTGGGAGTCACCAGAAAGGACCCTTGCCCCCGCCACCCTTTTCCAGGCCTCTTCATGCTCGTCTGACTGACTGAATGCTGAACTTTACTGCTTCTCACCCTCAATATGGTGATATAATTGTTACCACATGTTAGATGGGTTTTATATGCCTGAATTAAATGTCACTTGGCTGACAGATGGGAGAAATCTGGTTACCGTCACCAGGGTCATGCGGGGCCTCTGGAAGGCTTTGGTCTTTTGGAGACTGTGTGGGGATTCCGGGGAAAATGGTCTTTCCTCTGAACAGGCTGTGGGGAGGGAAGGGGCACCTGGGGACCTTAATTTGGTCCCAAAAGAGCAGTAGGGAGGAGGCAGATTTCAGTCCATTTCAAGAATCTGTGGTTGACAGGTTGGATATGTTTCATGGGCTCTTCTTGCCCGTCTGCACCCACACCCACCCCATCACTCCGCCCGCATGGAGCTCTGATGTTACTTCTTAGCTGTGTGATTGTGGGCAACTCACTTGACTTTTGTTTGTGCTTCAGTTTCCCCAGCTGTAAAATTGGGATAATGACATCTCTTCTACTTGTAGTGAAGGTTACATGGATCACCCACCTAAACCCAACACAAAGAATTGCTCCAGGACATCCCTGGTGGTCCAGTGGTTAAGAATCCACCTTGCAATGCAGGGGATGCAGGATCCATCCCTAGTCAGGGAACTCGGATCCCACATGCCTTGGAGCAACTAAGCCTGCAGTGCAGCTATGCAGCCTTCACGCCCTGGAGCCTGCAAGCAGCGACTAAAACCCGACACAGCCAAATAAACAAATGAATAAAAAGAGAAACAGCGGTAGGATGAGACAACGGTAAATAATGGGAATGGAATTCTAAAGCAACAAAAAAGAAAAACTGAAGTTTGAAAAATGCTCCCTTTAATAAAGGCAATGCAAAAGCTAACCATCTTTTATTAAAAAAAAAGAATTGGTCCATAGTCATGTTTGGGGCACTGACACTTAGGCTGCTAATTTTAGCAATAGCTGGTAGATTCAGGTGATGACCCAACTACCTTGTGGCCATTCTAAACACCTTCGGTGAACTCAGAATGTTCATTTCCACTGTTTCTGTGACTCTCACAGCCAAGCATCTGGTTTCCTTGAAGAGGGCTTGGAAGAGGCAGTGTGGAGATTTGGGGCCGATTCGTGGTTCTGCTGTTTACTAGCTGTGTGACCTTGGACGAGTCCTTTAACTTCTCTGTGACTTAGAAGTTGTAAAATGGGGATAATCCAAGTATCAGTCTCAAAGAGCTGTGGGGTTGATGAAATACTCAAGCATTTGGCACAAGATCAGTGTGTGATTAATGTTTTTTTTGCTTGTTTCGCTCATTGTTAATCAGTCAACCAAACAAATATGTCAGTGGTTCCTATGGATTTTAAGTGGATTCAGACATGCTGAAATGTGCCGGGAATGGCGGGGGGTGTAGGTTCCCCTGTCTGTGTTTATGTGAAGACTGAGATACCTGAAGAGCAAAGCTCTGGGGAGCAGCAAGGGGCAGGGCCTGGACTACAGCAAGGCAAAGACACCCTATTTAAGGAGATACTCACTCCCGGGTCCCAGCCCTGCACGTCCATGAGCCTGAGAGTAGTGCCTCCTTAAGCTTTGCATCCCCAGCACTATACTTGTCTCACCTCTCCTGATCCTGGTAAGAAGCCAGACTGGTTCAGCTGCTCTAGCGGTCAGAGTCAGGTCAAGATGCTGAGCCCAGAGTTTCATCATCAGACTTTGTAGCAGCCACTGACAAAGCAGAGAGATAGAGAGAGAGAGAGACTACTCCAGTGATGTCGTGGACATCTGTGATTTCTTTTGAACACCTTTGGGAGACTGTCTTTCTTTGTAGCCCTTCCTCCTCAAGATAGAAGCCAGGGGGTGTGGTCTGGCAGCCCCCTTGCAGCTTGGGTGTGGACCATGCTTTCGACAGCAGGAGTGCCGTGGGTCCAGCCCCCACAGTGTGAGTGGTCACTGCAGGGTCTCAGCTGTGATTATCTTTGCAGTATCTTTGTGATTATCTTTGTTGGGGACTCTTCCTGGCTTTGTGGGCTTCAAGCTCGATTCTCTAATTCTTCTGGAGACTCAGAGAACATTGTCTGGTGAATGCCTTTATTTCCTCAACTGACTTGAGTGGAGCCGGTTGCAGGTACCCAAGAGCCCTGACCAGCATGGACGATACAGAGGCCTCGTGGAAGTCACGGGGAAGGAGAGGCCTGGACCTGGGAAGAGGACGATCATCCATGTGCTTTTTTCTTGTGCCTGTTGTCTCTGTTTCTGCCTGGCCCAGAGCATGGGTGAGATTTCTCAGATTTTTGCTTCTTGAGGGGCCATGGTTGCAAATTCTGGTCCTCACAGACAGAGACCCCATGTCTCTTGGTCTCAGCATCCAGTTCTCATGAGAAGTTCATTTGGGTCAGCTTCCCAGGCTGGTCCCTTCGCTGTGTCCAGGGAGCTGGGCGAAGCTCTTGCTGGACTCCCTCCCTTTGGCAGCCCTTGGGAAGGAAGATTTGTTGGGAGCTGTACACATATCCCCAAGGATCTAAACGTAGTCTAGAAAGTTTCTGCGGCTGGAGCCAAAGAGGCCACTCAGACTTCTTGGTAGCCCCTACTCTGGGAGCGGGGCGGGGTGGGGGGGAGGTTGGCTGTCACTCAAAACAGAAAGAGCTCTTTCATTCTGGAACACACTGGCCCCAAGGGACTCTGACACGAGGCTGCTGTAACAGTGAATTAAAAAAAAAATCCATGTTCCTCCCCTGCTTTCCCTCCTGCCCCACAGGGTACACAGCAGTGATACCTGGGGGACCGGGGTGATGGGAACGTTGATGCCTGGTGAGGAAGCACCTACTCCTGGTGGGCTCAGATCTGTTGGGTTGGCCAAAAAGTTCATTCACGTTTTCCATCACATCTACAGAAAAACCCAAATGAGCTTTTTGGCCAACCCAGTATTTGTGAGTATTATGTGGGTACCTTTTAAGGGCTTCCCAGGTGGTAAAGTGGTAAAGAATCTGCCTGCCAATGCAGGAGATGAAAGAGATACAGGTTCAATCCCTGGATCAGGAAGATCCCCTGGAGAAGGGAACGGCAACCCCCTCCAGTATTCTTTATTTTTTCACTCCAGTATTCTTGCCTAGAAAATCCCATGGACAGAGGAGCCTGGTGGGCTATAGTCCGTGGGGTCGCAAAGAGTTAAACACGACCTTTGAGCAACTGAGCTAATAGCGACTGAGCATACATGCAGGTGAGTACTTTTGAGTAATCCCATAAATACTGCTGATGGGAAGACAGGACTCTGGAGGCCAGAAATTCTTGTCAAAGCAGGTAAATCCGAGTCACTGCCATTAATCAGGCAAGTGGGCCTAGGGCCCCCCAGGTTAGATGGTCATTAACTCCGCACCTGCCACATGCCAGGCACAGAAGGGAGATGCCCACCCTCCCAGGCACCAGGGCCCCCCGTGCGCCGTTTCTCTTTATATGCAGAATTCAGAGCGAGAGGAGTGAGGGCCTTGGGGCTGGTTTTACAGAAACAAGGTGAGATGTAACGTGTCATAGAATCTAGACTTTCCCAGGGAGAAAGTACCACAGTCTTATGAAGAAGAGGCTTAACTCGCAGGAGCTCAAACCACATCCACGTGGAGACGGGTCGTCCTTCTGTGAATCCATACAGGTGTGACGAGAAGCTCCCACCCCTCTTCCTTCCCACCGGGGTCCTACCTGTCGGAACCTGCGAGTCTGGTGATATCTCCTCACAGCAGCTCGGAGCCTTGTCTTCCATCCTGTTCTCTGCCCCCGGGCCCTCTCTTCCGTCTCTGGGTCTCCAGCTCAACAGCTGCCTTCTCCCGCCTCTGAAAGTTACAGTATGCAGAGCCTTTTCCCCCGCCTTTGTTCAACTGGAACATTCCCATCATTCTCCCAGACTCCTCCTCAAGCTTCCTTTCTGCACAAAACACTCTGGATTGCCTTCTCAATATCCACTCCCCCTTCTGATAACAGAACTCATATATATATATTTATATTTATAGGAAAGGTCAACCAGGTGCTCACCAAACGCCTTCCCGACCTCCCTTGCGGTAGGAGGTTCCTGTGACATAGGCATTGTCCACCTCTCCAGGGTTGACCACAGAAGCATGATCACAACCTCAGTGACCTCCCCACACAGACCTGTAGTTGAGATGCAACAGTATTTGGCTAGGATCTGGGACACCCCTTCCCCCCACCCAATATCCTGCCCCTCAACCAACAGATGGAATCAGACAACCTGCTTTCAGCGGTGGCTTCTGCACAACATAGTTGTTGGGTGACCTTGACCTGAGCCTCAGTTTCCTCATCTTGAGCTGGGGACGGGCATAATGCTGGCTTCTCAGCCTGTTGGGAAGACTGGTCCAGGGTGTGGACTCTGTGAAGATGATACACCAGCATTACAGGATGGGCACGCAGTAGGCACTTAGCAGATTAGGACTGAACGGATGAGAGGGCAGGTCTCAGCAGGGTGACTGGTCAGGAAATCATAGCTAAAAAGCTGAATGTACACCCAAGCTGACTGCAGGCTACAGGCTCCTGTGGGAGACATCGGGAGGGTGAGAGAGGGGAAGAAAGGGTTAAGTGTGGGGTCCCCTCCCCACATCAGAGCAGATTGGTTCTCATCAGATTTTTGAGAGGGACTCATTGCCAAAGCCATGCATTATTCAAGACTAAACTTCCCGGAGGGATAAACGTAAAGCAAGATCTGCATGATTTCAAAATCGGAGCATACGGTGAGTCTGTATTAATATTTTTAACTCACCCGATTTCCAAGTCACATGATGCAAATTTGCATAAAATGGGACACTCGGTTTTGGAGTTCCAGACAAGATTTGGTGAGCAAAAAGTTTTCTGAGTGTTAAAACAGTTGAGACCCTACTACTGGGCTCCCAAATGTGCGGTGGAGGGCTGTAATTGGAGGTGAGGCTGATCACAGTCATTTGATATTAAAAGCTGTTAAAGTACCGAAGTCAAGTGAAGGAGGAAACAGACAGAGCTGGGCTCCAACTTAGGCCAGGCTGTGAACATTAGGCTACATGCATGGTCACCCTCCCAATGGACTCTGAACTTTGTGCCTGGCGTCTATAGAAATGGCATACCAATGGAAAACCAGACCCCCGGATAAAAGCCTCAGGACTTGGACTTGGACTCTCCGTTGCCTAAAAGAATATGGTAATTATCTCTGTAACAGAACAAAGTGGTAAATTTCATTATGTTTATCGGGATATGACCACAGGCCTATTGATAAATGTCCACTGTTTATCTAGTCTTGTGACGCATGAATCATGGGCTAACTTTGATTGTATCTCTCTTTTACCTTGTCCAGACTAGTTTCAAGGAATTTGGGGAGGTGGGTTTGAGCAAGTACACTTAGGGTATATGAGGTTTTCACAACAACTGGTCGGGGTCCTTGGCTAAGAGGAGACTCTGCCTTGGGCCCGCCGGTGTAATAAACTGCACTCCACTATCTGCACTGTCCTTCTGAGTGAGTTTGTTTCCCGGAACGCGTGGCTACCACACAAGGAATGATTAACTTTAACAGAATTACAGCTGATTCAAAGTTATTCCTAGGGAGCAGTGTGAATTACTGAAAAATTAATTGGTGTCTTCCCCCCTCCCCTCCCCACCAACTTTCTCCTCTACGGCTCTAGGCTCATCAGAAAGCAATGAAAGGGATCTTCCCTTTTCCCCAGGACCTGCTGCAAAATTGGAGGCTTCACACCCATGAGAGCAGCTATGCAGAGTGAAGAGGGCTGGCTGAAAACACAGATTCCCGAACCCGCCTCTCCCACCCCCACTTCTGGGGTGGGCCCGGGACTCTGCATTTTAAACAGGCACTTAGGAGACTCTGATGTTGTTGGTTAGAAGGCTTGATATTTGAGGCTCCATGGAGGGGAATTTAGCTGGCTCCTCTGGGAGGTAGAGGGCTTCCCAGGTGACTTAGTGGTAAAGAATCTGTCTGCAAATACAGGAGAGGTGGGTTTGATCTTGGGTCATGAAGATCCCCTGGAGAAGGAAATGGCAACCCACTCCAGTCTTCTTGCCTGGAGGATTCCATGGACAGTGGGCTACAATCCATGGGATGATAAGCAGTCGGACACAACTGAGCGACTGAGCATGCAAGTCTGGGCTGCAGAGGTGCAAGGGGCTGGTGCTTGGAGGGGAAAGAGGTATCTTTTAGCCTCTGAGACAGGGTGAGGGCATGCTGAAGTTCTGGAGGTAATGGTGAGATGGGTGAGGCCTTCTTGCAAAGGGCCCTCCCAGTGGTACGTCCTCAGTGGCGTGGGTCCATTAGGGCTTTGGGAGCTGGACTCTCCATCCTGCAGTCTTGGGAATATGATCCATGGGGCCCCAGACAGCCCTGCATCAGTGAAAAGAACCCTTGAAGAGCATCTGTCACCTATCCCAAAGGGCAGCTGTTGACAGAGGCATTGTGCAGGATGGTGACAAGGTCAGTAGCAAACATTTATCAATCGTTCCCTAGGGCCAGGCATTGGATTGGTCTCCTATTTAATACATGAAGTCATAGGTCTTGTTTATTACTCCCGTTTGCAGACGAGGACACTGAGGCATAGAGAGGTTTAGCAGCTTGCCCAAGGTCACACAGCCAGTGAAAAGGAGAGCTGAGGTTTAAATACAGGCAGTAAGCTGTAGAGTCTGTGCTTGGTCCCTGTGATCCACAGCCACAGGCAGTAACTGTGAGGGTGATGATCACAGGAGCTGAAAACGGGATCATTCCTAATTATTTTGGACCAAACCCTAGAATCATCCTATGATCCACAGAAAGGAGGAGGCTCCAGAAATTGACTACAATTGAATTTATTAATGGGGATATGACTTGATTTAGAAATCTAAAGAAATGGAACATATCTTTACTTTGGGAGTTATGGAACAATTCATAGCTGTGGCCCCAATAAGAATGTCACATTCACTTGCTTGCCTTTTTGATATGCCTTCTTTCATAAATTTTTGAATTGCTGCTGTATGTGTTTACATCGTTCAAAAAGCAAAGTAATATAAGGAAATATTTACAAAACAACATCACTCTTTTTCTCATCTCTGTTCATTGTATTTTTTCTCTCTCTCTGTCCTTAGATGGCCACGTTTATTACTTTTGTGCAACTTTTCCTGACAGTTCTTTATGCAAATACAATCAAGTGTTTGTGCGTGTGTGTGTATTTCCCTCCTGTATCACACCAAAGGTATCAAACTGTATGTACTGTTTTATATCTTGCTTTTTTCCTCCCACTTACCAGTATATTCTGGACCTCTGTCAACAGAGCAAGCTTTCTAACTATTCTACTACTATTATTATATATATATATTTCTATAGCTGCATAGTAGTCTGTGCTGGAATCAGTAGAACTGCTTGTAAAACTGTCAGAAATTGTGTGAGCTGGCTGACACCATGTTGGTAGCTTGAAACTGGCCTTGGAGGAAGTATTTGTTCCACAGAAGTGGGCAAGCTCTACCAATCAGAGCTTCCCTTCTCAGAGGGCTGGATGCCATGAACACTTAAGGTACTCCACTAATTGTAGGGCTATACTAAAATTTAGTATAGTATAATAGCTAACTAGACTCCTACAGATGGATACTTGAGTTACGTCAAATATTTCTTAAAAAGTAAATAGTGCTTCAGTGAATCCCTACTCTCTGTCCGGAGCGGGAAAGAGTGGGGGTATTGCAACAGAGGGTGTGATAAAGGTGGAAACTGCATATAAGCCCCCATCCTTTCTACTCATGAGGTCTTGGACCAACTGCATCAGAGTGTCCAGGAGGAGCTGGTTATAAATGCTGATTCTCAGGCCCCTCCCAGAATTTCTGAGTCAGGGTCTGCAATTTCACAAGAAGCCCAGGGAGTCCACAGGCACCCGAGTGTTTGTGAAAGCTTCCCTGGACAATCTTTTCTATGCCACAGCCTAAGGTGGGGGGACGTGGGGGCCCACGGGAGTCTCATTCACCCCATCTTCGTCCTGAAAGGACGAAGCATCAGCTGCTCTTTTTTAAGATCTTATATCACTCAGGTGAGGAGACACCATCTTAGGGCACAGTAGTGGAGAGAGGAAGACATTGCCCCAGTGCTTCTGTAGAACTCTGACCCATGTGACCCACCAGGCCATCCCAGGGTGAACGTCCTTCGGAAGCCAGAGGAGACCTTGAGTTCCCCCTTACCATGCCAGCCCTGGGACCAGTACTTTCAAGAGTAAGAACTGAGAGAAGATGGAGAAGGATGTGTGTGTGTGTGTGTGTGTGTGTGTGTGTGTGTGTGAGGGGCTTGGTCTGAAACCTTCATGGGATGAGGGAGAGGAAAGGGGAACCTTGAGAGCCCCCTTGTGGCCAACTCAGGTAGTGAGTGAACCTGGATGCCCAGGCTGGATGGCATAGTAAGTAAAGGAAGAGTGAATAATCGCAAGGTAGCAGGTGGACTTTAGAGGTGGATTGCCTACACACACACACACACACACACACACACACACACACACGCACACACACACACACGCACACGTGCACACTTTAGCCAAGGCTGCGCAGGGCAGTTTCCAGAGCAGGAGCACCTTCTCTTGATTTCTCACTCTCTGCCCTGGTTCCCTCCATGGGACCAGCTCCTGTGTCCTTCTCCTCTAAGGGCAGAGGGGACAGCAGAGTTCTTGCTGTGATGCAGACCTTCCATGCCTGGACTAGAGGCCAGGGAGAAATCCCCCAGCCACCCGAAAAGTATACTGTGAAAGTCGCTCAATCGTGTCCGACTCTGCGACATCATGGACTATACAGTTCATGGAATCCTCCAGGTCAGAATACTGGAGTGGGCAGCTGTTCCCTTCTCCAGGGGATCTTCCCAACCCAGGGATCGAACCCAGGTCTCCCACATTACAGGCAGATTCTTTACTGTCTGAGCCACCAGAGGAGCCCAACCCCTTGGGCAGCCCATGAAAGGACAGTTTACACTTTCAGGCTCTGGCTTTGGAGCCAGGTTCACGGGCAGTGAGTCCGCAGCCTGACCAGGGGGCAGAGCCAGGACCCAGGCTCCCCTGAGCAGTGAGTCTACCTCCCCTGACCCAGAATGCAGGAGTCCCCCTCTCTGCAGTCATAGTGGCTCCTATGTATGGAGAGCTTAGTCAGCCCCAGGAACTGCCCTTGCTTGATCTTATTTAATTCTCACAACAAACCTGTCTGATGTGTATGTTAAATACGGATCAAATGAATGGATTAGCCCTTTGAGTTGGATCTAATTATTCCCCTGGCAGCTCTCTGACGTCGCTTGCTGCCACCGTCTTGTTCACTCTGCTCCAGACACACTAACCTCCTTCCCGCCTCAGGACCTTTCCGATTCTCCTCCCTCTGCCTGGATGCTCGTCAGCTGATAATCACGTGGCTGGCTCCCTGCCCTCCTTCAGGCGTTACTCCAATCGCCCCCTCTCAGCAGAACCTTCCCCAAACACCTTATTTAAAACTACAACACCCACTCCCTCCTTCCTCTTCCTTATTTTCCCCAAATGCGAATTACCTTCTCCCAGTCTATGCATATTGCTTCCTGCTTATTTTCATTGTTTGTCTGGCCTGCTAGGATCTATGTTCATTCAAGCAGGGATTTCTTTTCTTTCTTTCATTTAAAATATTTATTAATTGTTGTTAGGTCTTAGTTGTGATGTGTGGGATCTAGTTCCCTGACCAGGGATCGAACCTGGACCCATCTTAGATTCAGTGGCTGGGGCCCTGTGAATTAGACCCACAGAAGCCAGATTCACAAGAGGGACACAAACAAGAAGTTTGTTAACATGTAAGTTCAGCATACACATGGGAGAGTATACAGTGTCATGTAACTCAAAGGGGTGGTTAGAGCTTGGGCTTCCATAACATCTTTTAAATTTTTAAAAAATTTCTCTATTTTTATTTATTTATTTTTGGCTGTGCTGTGTCTTTGTTGCTGTGCGTGGCGGTGGTTTAGTGGCTAAGTCGTGTCCAACTCTTGCAAACCCATGGACTGTAGCCCACCAGGCTCCTCTGTCCATGGGATTTTCCAGGCAAGAATACTGGAGTGGATTGCCATTTCCTTCTCCAGGGGATCTTCCTAACCCCAGGGGTTGAACCCTGGGTCTCCTGCACTGCAGGCAGATTTTTTACCAACTGAGCTACCAGGGAATTCCCTTGCTGTGCATGGACCAGAGATCAAACCCATGTCCCCTGCATTTGCAGGCGGATTCTTAACCGCTGAACCACCAGAGAAGCCCTTACATAACATCTTAATGAGGGCACAGTATAGTGCTAGAGAAGTGACATGAAAAGGAAACGGATTTTGGTATCCAGGATGGCAAACAGTGGGAAGGTAACTGTTTGGGGAAACTAATGGAAGATGGAAATCAACCCTGAATATTCCTTAGAAGGACTGATGCTGAAGCTGAAGCTCCAATACTTTGGCCACCTTATACAAAGAGCTGACTCATTGGAAAAGACCCTGATGCTGGAAAAGATAGAGGGCAGGAGGAGAGGGGGACAACAGAGGACGAGATGGTTGGATGGCATCACTGAGTTGATGGACATGAGTTTGAGCAAGCTCCGGGAGATGGTGAAGGGCAGGGATGCCTGGGGTCACAAAGAGTCGGACACGACTGAGTGAATGACAACAAAAACGGAAGATGAGAGCTAGTTAGTAGGTTGGTTGTGTGTGGACTCCTCTGGTGCCATTTTGATGCTGACGAGAGCCTAGCCTTGTCTCTGATGAACCTCTGTCCATCCTGGCAGAGAGGAGGGACACCTCTACAAATATATGTCTTGCTTTTAGACAAATGGGGGATGATGGAGAGCTTTTATTATATCCTCTTATCTTCAATTGCCTTTAGCTCAAAAGAATACTTAGGCCAAAGAAGTATATTTTGGGCTGGTATATTCTGCAGCCTCTTAGAGCCAAAGGGTTTTATAGCTGGATTTTGCAACTTGCATACAAGCAAGTTCAAAGAAGCTTCAGCCATACTGCCAGGTAAAGGTGGCTCAGGTAGCTGCAGGTAATGGGAAGATGCTTTGGGATGGAGGCCTGCCTTGTACATTCTCTTTGCTGTTAGTTTGTTTCAAGGGACAGCCGGTCCCTTATAGATGATGTGCTCACCTGTGTGTGTGTGCGGGTGTTTGTGTTAGCCAGTTTGTGGGGATCTCTGAATACACAGTCCCCTCTCTGAGAACCCCTTCCCACGCAGACCCTGCAAGCTGTATAGCAGAACCCTGAGAGTGAGTTCAGGACTTTGTCTACACGAGGGCAATTTTGTGGTTAATCATGACAGTGTGTCCATTAGCTGACATAATCAGGGAGTGAGTTAACTTCTGCTTTTCTGGCTGTATTTTAAAGGCATTATTTAAATGCTTTTTTTTTTTTTTGAGTCTTTGCACTCTTCAGAAATTAAATTTAGGCTGTGATTTTATTACCCCTTTTATTTAATTTATACTAACGGTTGCATTCAAGCTGTGAACCAGCTGTTGACTTTGAAAAAACATTGTTCAATTTGAAGGGAGCATTTTAAAACTTAATGTAATGGCTGTAAGTAATCACTTCAGCAATTACACTCCCTTGCACTGTGCGTCACATGGGGCACCGGCGGGATTTGGAAGAATGCTCAGGTGGGCAGAGGGGTGGCTGGGACAAGAGGCTGGGGTGCAGACTTCGGGGAGGGGCAGGCGAAGGTGGGAGGATGGTACCCAGGGACCTGGTGACCACACAAGCCCGTCTCTCCTCCCCAGGGCTAGCTGGGGACCTGGGCCCTGGACGGGAGTTTCCTGGAGCTCAGACTCAGCTGAGCACCTGGACCTGCTCAGCTTCTCAATCCTGCTGGCTTCTCCACAGCCACTTCATCCCCTCGGAGGGCTGTGGGTGCTCTGTCCCCCAGTCCTTGCCGTGGACAGAGGAATATAAGAGTTTCTGAAGTTGGACAGAATTCAGAGGCTCAACCTGGACATAACCTTTTTGTTGGTTCCATTCTGCCTTTCTATTTACTCATCTACTTGTTTATTTAATCACCGTGTGAGGTGGCAACAAAAATTCTTCCATTATCCAGCCCCTTGGCAATGCATTTCGTCCACTAGAAAGTGAACTCTACTCCAAATCGTGGATTTGAGCTTGGTTATGGACGGCCTTTGGCCAATGGGATGCTGGCAAGCACAGTGCCAGCTGTTAGTTCCCTTGAGCTGCCTTGAGACTCCACGTGGAGAAGCCTGGGCGAACCTGTTGGATGAGTAAAGATGACGTGAAACACAATTGAGCAGCCCGGCTGATGCTAACCAGCCTGCTAACATGTGCATGAACCCTCTTCAGACCATCCAACTCCAATGAGCCTCCCCAGCAACTCTACTGAATCCACGAGCTAAATGCGGTGACTTTTTTTTTTTAATTTTTATTTTATATTGGTGTATAGCCGATTAGAGAAGACTCTATACATAGACATCACCAGATGGTCAACACCGAAATCAGATTGATTATATTCTTTGCAGCCAAAGATGGAGAAGCTCTATACAGTCAGCAAAAACAAGACCAGGAGCTGACTGTGGCTCAGACCATGAATTCCTTATTGCCAAATTCAGACTTAAATTGAAGAAAGTAGGGAAAACCACTAGACCATTCAGGTATGACCTAAATCAAATCCCTTATGATTATACAGTGGAAGTGAGAAATAGATTTAAGGGCCTAGATCTGATAGATAGAGTGCCCGATGAACTATGAAATGAGGTTTGTGACATTGTACAGGAGACAGGGATCAAGACCATTCCCATAGAAAAGAAATGCAAAAAAGCAAAATGGCTGTCTGGGGAGGCCTTACAAATAGCTGTGAAAAGAAGAGAAGCGAAAAGCAAAGGAGAAAAGGAAAGATATAAACATCTGAATGCAGAGTTCCAAAGAATAGCAAGAAGAGATAAGAAAGCCTTCTTCAGCAATCAATGCAAAGAAATAGAGGAAAACAACAGAATGGGAAAGACTAGGGATCTCTTCAAGAAAATCAGAGATACCAAAGGAACATTTCATGCAAAGATGAGCTTGATAAAGGACAGAAATGGTATGGACCTAACAGAAGCAGAAGATATTAAGACGAGATGGCAAGAATACACAGAAGAACTGTACAAAATGATCACTGACCTAGAGCCAGACATCCTGGAATGTGAAGTCAAGTGGGCCTTAGAAAGCATCACTATGAACAAAGCTAGGGGAGGTGATGGAATTCCAGTTGAACTATTCCAATTCCTGAAAGATGATGCTGTGAAAGTGCTGCACTCAATATGCCAGCAAATTTGGAAAACTCAGCAGTGGCCACAGGACTGGAAAAGGTCAGTTTTCATTCCAATCCCAAAGATAGGCAATGCCAAAGAATGCTCAAACTACTGCACACTTGCACTCATCTCACATGCTAGTAAAGTAATGCTCAAAATTCTCCAAGCCAGGCTTCAGCAATATGTGAACCGTGAACTTCCTGATGTTCAGCTGGTTTTAGAAAAGGCAGAGGAACCAGAGATCAAATTGCCACCATCCGCTGGATCATAGAAAAAGCAAGAGAGTTCCAGAAAAACATCTATTTCTGCTTTATTGCCTATGCCAAAGCCTTTGACTGTGTGGATCACAATAAACTGTGGGAAATTCTGAAAGAGATGGGAATGCCAGACCACCTGACCTGCCTCTTGGGAAATCTCTATGCAGATCAGGAAGCAACAGTTAGAACTGGACATGGAACAACAGACTGGTTCCAAATAAGAAAAGGAGTTCATCAAGTCTGTATAATGTCACCCTGTTTATTTAACTTATATGCAGAGTACATCATGAGAAACGCTGGACTGGAAGAAACACAAGCTGGAATTAAGATTTCCAGGAGAAATATCAATAACCTCAGATATGCAGATGACACCACCCTTATGGCAGAAAGTGAAGAGGAACTAAAAAGCCTCTTGATGAAAGTGAAAGTGGAGAGTGAAAAAGTTGGCTTAAAGCTCAACATTCAGAAAACGAAGATCATGGCATCCGGTCCCATCACTTCACGGGAAATAGATGGGGAAACAGTGGAAACAGTGTCAGACTTTATTTTTCTGGGCTCCAAAATCACTGCAGATGGTGACTGCAGCCATGAAATTAAAAGACGCTTACTCCTTGGAAGGAAGGTTATGACCAACCTAGATAAGCATATTCAAAAGCAGAGACATTACTTTGCCAACAAAGGTCAGTCTAGTCAAGGCTATGGTTTTTCCTGTGGTCATGTATGGATGTGAGAGTTGGACTGTGAAGAAGGCTGAGCGCCGAAGAATTGATGCTTTTGAACTGTGGTGTTGGAGAAGACTCTTGAGAGTCCCTTGGACTGCAAGGAGATCCAACCAGTCCATTCTGAAAGGAGATCAGCCCTGGGATTTCTTTGGAAGGACTGATGCTAAAGCTGAAACTCCAGTACTTTGGCCACCTCATGCGAAGAGTTGACTCATTGGAAAAGACTCTGGTGCCGGGAGGGATTGAGGGCAGGAGGAGAAGGGGACGACAGAGGATGAGATGGCTGGATGGCGTCACTGACTCGATGGACGTGGGTCTGGGTGAGCTCCGGGAGTTGGTGATGGACAGGGAGGCCTGGCGTGCTGCAATTCATGGGGTCTCAAAGAGTCGGACACGACTGAGCGGCTGATCTGATCTGATAGCCGATTAACAATAGTGATAGTTTCAGGCTCACAGCAGAGTGATTCAGTCATACATACACGTGTATCCATTCTTCTCCAGACTCCCCTCCCATCCAGGCTGCCGCATAACATTGAGAACGGTTCCCTATGTTATATAGTAGGAACTTGTTGGTTAGCCATTTAAAATATAGCAGTGTGTACATGAAGTGATTGTTGTTTCAAGCCACTGCAGCTAGGGGTAGTTTCTATGCAGTAAAAGTAAACTGAAATAATCACTCAACGAGTATTTCGTGGGTGCCTACTCTTTATCGGGCATTGCACTGAGCTGTGGGGACTATAGCCCGGTGGTGGGCATGAGATCTGGCCAATCAGAACACTCTGTTCCCGGATCAGTTTCCTGTTGGCCAATCACCTCTTGCCTTGGGTGGGCCATCCCACTCTCTTGCCCTGCCCTGCTCTGCAGACCGCAAGGTCTCTGCACCCCAGATCCAGCCCCAAGCCTCTCCTTAGCATCACCCTCAGATGGGCAGTGAGCACTGTCGGTAAAGCTTAGTGGTTGACGGCGTCAGACTAACCGGGGGTTCAGATGCTAACTTCTCTGTTTATCATCATTCACTACCAATGAGAGGGGATTCCCAGGTGGCGCTAGTGGTAAAGAACCCGCCTGCCAAGGCAGGAGATGTAAGAGACGCAGGTTCTATCCCTGGGTCGGGAAGATCTCCTGGAGGAGGGCATGGCTGCCCACGCCAGTATTCTTGCCTGGAGAATCCCATGAACAGAGGACCCTGGCAGGCTATAGCCCATAGGGTCACATAGAGTTGGACACGACTGAGAGACTTCGCATGCACGCACACACCACCGTGAGCTGGATGATAGAGTCAGATGGTCTGGATTCCAGACTTTAGGTCACAGACACAACCTCGACTGAGCCTCAGTGGGCTCAGTCTGCCAAATAGGGGGTGATACTATCCCTTTCATAGGGCTGCTCTGAGGATCAAAACAGGCGGAACCTGCCATGTAATAAACCCGCTGCAGGAAAGATAGGACCTTCACTCTCTAAGTCTCAGTTTCTCCATCTTCGAAATGGGTAGACATCACGCTACCTATGGCTAACCTGAGGATGGTGTAAGGATGAGAGATGATTCGTGCATTTCAAGGACTTACCACTGGGGCTCACACAGGGAATGTGCCCAACAAAAGACAAACATCATTGTTTTTTTTGCTGTTAGTTATTATCAACCAAGCAAGGTGGATTAGTGTCAGGCAGACTGTCCTCTGACTTTCTAGGATGTATGTCTTCACTGCAATGACAGTGTGGCCAAACTGACTTAGCATGGATGTGGTTTATAATCTTTTCTTCTCTGGCTTCAGTTTCCTTATATTTAAAATGGAGGATTTCAGAATGGCAAGTGGTTTTAAATTATGTGCTTCCTCTGATTGATTAGTAATGTCTGTCTGGAACCATCAGTGGAGATCTCACCACATCCATGTTTATTGGGAAGAAGTGTCACGATTGATTAGTGATGTCACCAATGTATCATGTGAGGTGGGAGGATGGAGTGTATTTGCCCACCTCAACTGGTGGTCTCTTGGGGTCTCTTGGGGGTACTAAGATCCAGTCAGTGTGTGAATTTCTGACCTGACACATCTACGAATCAGCATTTGTATTATGGGTGCTTCAGAGTGGTGTTCAGGGTGAAGAATGGATATTACTCATCTTCATATTCTCAGGACCTAGTGAGGAAGAAGGACCTGAAGGTTCTGAAGGAAAGACCATAGACTCTGTGGCCAGAGAAACCTGGAGTCCCATCCCAGAGCTGCTATTTCCCAGCCGTGTGTCTGTGCAGCGGTAATCACCGGTGCTGTTTGCCAAATATTCTGGAGCACCCATTTGGGGGGAATGAAATAGGATGGTTATAGAATCATGTGACTAGCTCTGGTCAGTGGGTTGTGAGCAGAAGTGACACCCTTCAGAAACGTCTCTTTCCTTCTTCCATAATGACCCACACAAATGTTCCAGATGTGTTGATCTGCCAACCCAGACCTCAGAGTGAAGGCTGGGCTGTTTGGGAAGCAGATTCTGAAAAGGATATAACCCGCATAAAGTTTCAAAGTGATACTCTCAGGGCCCATGCTCATGGGTGAAGGAAAGAAAGTAAGGTTGGGCAGATGGAGAATTTGGACTCTGCAAAGAGATCTGAAGCTGAGGTGTTCTTTCAGACATGTCCCACATTGAGGCAATGGTCTGAGCTTTCATACTTCATGTCAGTCACTCACTGGATGTAAGTTACCCTTAGGAAGGGGATGCGATCTTGGAGGAGATGGAGTTCTTCAGCTGAGAGCCATTCCTGGAGAGGAATGACAGCTGTGGGCGGAAGGCAGTGCTCCCAGCAGCTGGAGAGTAGTAGCGATGCCCTGGAGCTGGCTTCTATCAGCCCACGAGAACCCATTATTAAATGTTCAGGAATTTGGTTGAGTCGGTTATTAAATATAGTCCTCACTGAAAATTAAATTACATAAGTGTATAGTTAGATACTTTTTATTAGAAACAAAGGTAATAAGTACTCAAAACTCATTGCTTGAGGAAGTAATTGCTTTGCTACATTTTATTTCACCGAAGCCCTTGAGCTGATTTGCATCGTCGGACGGTGGAAACACTACACGCTGAGTGCTGTCATGCAACTCCAGCTCCGCATTCGGTGACCTCAGCAGCTTGAAATCCATCCCACCGAAAGTGGCAAATGCTACCAGTCAGGGCGTTATCTTTTGTTTGGCTGACTGTCAAGACTTGAGAAAGTGATAGAAAAAAAAGGCAGACTAAGTGTTATGGGTAGCTGTTACATTGTGAATAGTAAAAATATGTCAAATCATTGTTGAATTGCTACTGTCGGTAGGCTGTGGATGTATGAGTTCAGTAAAAACCAATAACAGCATTCTGTGAGAATTATTGGGCTATATGGAATTTGCAATAAAGAATATTACGTATTTTATTATTTTATATAAACTGTACACTATACGGTCTTGATATCAAGCAAAATAACAAATATGTGTATCTATGTATTTTTTCCTCCCAGAGAACTGTTATTGAACATGTACCAGAACATTACTGAGGACTAGGTCCTTCGTCCTCTGTCTTGGGGGTGAAGCAGAGTGTCCACAAAAGAAGGTGACATGGAGCGGAGTCAGTGCCGTCCCTTGTTGGACATGTAGCTTGAGCAGGAGCTAGCTTTCTGCTCTCTAGTGTTTCATGACACTGGGATGTGGGGGACTGTTTGTTACCACAGCAAGACCTAGTCTCCACTGACTGATGCACTTGGGTAAAGACACTTAATTCTCTGGGCTGTAGTCTAGTTTCTTTGCGATGATACCTCCTTGTAGGATTTCAGAGAGAACCAGAAGTGATGTCTATATTACCTTTGGCATCCAGTAGGGCACTCTGGATAATGCTTTTTATTGATAGTAGTGTCTTAATAAATGATGATTTATCTGATTTAATATGCTCTTGGGACTTCCCTGGTGGTCCAATGGTTAAGAATCTGCCTGCCAGTACAGGGTACGTGGGTTCGATCCTCGGTCCGGGAAGATCCCACTGCTGTGAAACCACTACTGAGCTGGTATTCTATAGAGTCTGCAAGCCACAACTGCTGAAGCCTGCATGCTCTAGAGCCTGTGCGCCACAAGAGAAGCTACTGCCATGAGAAGCCTGCACACCCCAGCTAGAGAGGAGCTCCCGCTCGCCACAACTAGAGAAAGGCTGAGCGCAGCAACAAAGACCCAGCACAGCCAAACACAAATATATAAGTAAAAAAAAAAATTAAAATGCCCTTGAGCCAATTCATACGTCACCTTTGTATAATTGAGACAAGGGCAAAACTCTTGTTTTTTCTGCCTCCCTTGGTATCTTGTTTCCATCCTCTCAGCTGCTCTTTTACTATATTTGTGTATGGATCCATCACAATCTAGGGGACGGAACCAAATGCCACCAGTCCCAGCTTCGAAGGGCAGTCCTTTAAGGGCCGTGGAGGGTTAACTCTCCAGTTACTGTTGCCACAGTTGCTTTGTCCCCAGGTCTCCTGAGAGGAGTAAAATGCTACCCAAGATACAGTGGCAGAGGAGGGCTGGCCATAAAGGTTAATGTCCCGAAGTAGCCTGGTGGCAGTGGCAGTCGGTAGAAATAGCACATTTAATACCAAATAAAAATGGATGGGCTGATCATCACAAAGCTGGACCATGCCCCACACAGTATCCAGCAGCTGAGGCCAGGGATGGGGTGGAGCATAGGCCCCTCAGGACCAGAACCTCTGAGCGGCAGCCTGGCTCTGTGGGTAATTCTGTGGTCCAGCCAGGATTGAGGATTTATGGTTCTGATGCCAACTGTACACTGAGCAATTCTTGAATACCAGTGGGGTGTCCTGTAATTCAGTTCAGTCCTGACACTGTCTACTTGGAGGTAGCAGCAGAAGGACTCAGTACTACAACACCACCCCAACCACAGATACCAGTCAAAATCCAGCTCATCACTTGTGCTTCTGACTGACTGGGCACAAGTCAGAGTTTCACAAGATCCCCTCCTTAGGGTCCAAAGATTTGCTGGAGCTCTCTCTGAACTCAGAGAAACATTTTATTTAATAGATTGCTGGCTTATTGTAAAAGGGTGTAATTCAACAACAGCCTGATGCTTGAAGAGATGCTCAAGGCAAGGCATAGGAAAGCAAGTGAGGCTTCCAGGCTCTCCCTAAGTACACCTCTCTCCCCAGATCTCCATGTGTTTACCAACCAGGGAGCTCTCTGAATCCAGGTTTTTGGGTTTTTATGGAGGCTTCACTACATAAGCACAATTGATTAAATCAGTGACCATTGGAGACTGATCCAATTTCCAGCCCCTCTCCCTTCTTGGAAGGTCAGGGGGTAGGATTTGAGAAATGGATTATTTCCTGCCTTGTCAGTAAATAAGGATGTCACAGTCATCAGCAATTGCAGCCCTCCAATGTGAGCCAGTGAACCCTGAGGGCACAGAGAAATGAGAAGAATACTTGTGCTCTAATAGCCACCAGACTGCAGCCACTCCCTATGGCGAGCCCCCAGGGAGCTCAGGATGTAGCAGGGTACTGGCTCCAGATAGGAACATGCATATGAGAGGAGTGATTTCGGAAGACCAGACCCTTGCATCTTTCCATACATAGAAAAGTGCTAAATTCCTTAACTTGGGATATCTGGTGGTCTTTAACTAACAATAAATCTTTTGATGTTCAGACTACCTGCCCTTTGATGCAAAACTTCTATATAATCAGCCTTCTCCCCTTCCTTGCCTCCTTGGAGCAGTTCTCTTAGGGTTACTTAAGATGCTGCCTCCTGGGCTTGAAGTCCTAAAAATTCCCACCAAATAAGACATAACTCTCAACTTCCAGGTTGCGAATACTTTTTTAAGTCGACAGATTGAATGGTCTAACCCTCCAATCATGTGGTTGGTTCCCCTTAGAAGTACTTTCCAAAAGTCATCTCATTAACATAAACTCAGATGCGGTCAAAAGGGGTTTGTTATAATTATCAGGACACCTTTATTGCTCTTTTCACCCAGGAAATTCCAAGGGTTTTAGGAGCTCTGTGCTAGGAACAGGGACAAAAGCCAAATATACATATTTCTTATTATAAATCATAATCACTATATCTCAGGACTCCTAATCATTTTAGATGGTACAAGGATGGCCTTTGAATTGCACTGAATTGTTCAACAGGAATAACATGTGTCTCAGAGGTGATTGTGAGGATTAAATGGGATGCATTTAATAACTTATTAAAGGCCTTTCAGAAGGGGACTCATTAAATAAATTGTGGTTATCCATAGCTGTTTAGAATTATGAGACAGATTTGCACATATTGTAATGGCATAGTCTTCAATAAAGATTAAAGGGGGAAAGCAAGATGGGGAGAGTCTTGATGGCGTGTCTCCATCTGGAAGGGAGAGGAGAAGCCGAGGGAGGTATTCATGTCTGCTTGTGTATTCTCGACCCTCCCTAGAAGAGATACCCCTGAGATTGTTCCAGTGGTCGCTGTGGGGATTGAAAATGACTACGGGGGACGGGATTAGATGGGGAAATTACCTTTTGACTCTGCGCCCTCTGATACTTCAATTGTTCTGTGCTCAGTCATGCCCGACTCTTTGTGACCCCATGGACAGTAGCCCACCAGGCTCCTCCGTCCATGGGATTTCCCAGGCAGGAATACTGGAGTGGGTTGCCATTTCTGTTCTTCCTGACCCAGGGATCGAACCCTCATCTCCTAAGTCTGGTTACCGATTGTATCTCTTACTTATCCCTTTATTTGTGAATAGCAGGAAAAAAAAAAAAAAAAAAACCTGGGAGATTCGGATACCAAACCAGTTGCTTTTCCCGCCTACAGTTTTTCTACTTTTGGCCGTGCTGGGTCTTCGTTGCTGTCCGCCGGCTTTCTCTAGTTGTGGCGAGCGGGGGCTACTCTCTAGTACCCTCAGGCATGGCTGACCCCACTTCCCCATCAGGAAAACCTGAGTAATGGCATCACTTGCAGGGCTGTGAGTGAAAACACACACCAGAGCCGCCCATAGGCGTAGACGAGTCCTCCTCGCATCTGGATGTGGGCGGGTCCTAGCAGGAGAGGGCGTGTCTCCGAGGTGCCGACTCGCCGGGACTTCCATGCAGACACACACAGTGTGTTTCTTCTCCAGACATCCCGACCCAGGCAGATGTCTGGGTGAGGTGGGCACTGCTGGGGTTGGAGAAAAGAAGACTGAACTCGTGGAGGCTGCAGGAAGAGCAACCTTTGCTGAGGACTGTCTGTACCAGGGTGGGCACTGGGGACCTGGACGAGTTCTTAGATAATTGAAACCCTTGTGAGCCCTTTGTGGCACCAAATGCCTAGAGAGACAGCCACGTGGATCTTGGAGGCTTAAAAGACTGAGACAGTGGACAATCCCGTTGGGTGCTGGAGATCACTGCAATTCAACTCAATCTGGTCTGTCCATCTTCCTTTGCCCCCACCCCCTTTTTTTCTGGCCACAAATTCTGGGCCAGTTTCCTTTGGGTATGCAGTCAGGGTCTTGAGGACTTCATGAAAATCCCGTAAGAATTTAGGGAGACACACAGAGAGCCCTAGAAGAGTCAATGTAACTTGGATCTAGTCTTGGCCTTTTCCTGGATTCAGTGGTCAGAGTAGACCACTGCTACCTGTTTTACTCCCTCTGGTTCCCTCAAGTTCCGTGACCTTCAGGCTCCTTCTAGATTCATGGGTGTGAATAATTTTCCAAATAGGGAAAGCAGCATCTGAACGTATCTCCTTAATTGTGCAGACTGGGAAGAGCTCAGAGCAGAACCTCACTTAAGATGGACCCTATAGTTTTACTTTTTCTGAAGTTTCTGGAATGGGAGACAAGTTCAGTAAAGTCCACCCCACCCCCACCTGCTAGCAGCAGCAGATAGAGTAAAACCTCAGTCTCACCCAGCAGGAACCATCTCATTTGCATGCCTCAGAAACAATTTTTGTGAATTTAATTAATCACAGTTTACATGCTAATAACCCTTGAAATATTTTTATGGGTAAATAATGGATATTCCCTGCTGTGGAGGGAATCCGTTGGTTCCAGTGCTCACTTTTAATTTATTTCTCATTGAGTGAGTAGAGCAAGAGAGTGATAGCTACCATTGGGATCGGGGGAAAGAGAGGTGTGATTTTTATTTCATGGATGGGGCCAGGAGAAGGTAGGATCTTCCCCAGTAGGTGCCTGGTGTCAAGATGGGGAAGCTGAGGGGTCAATTCACTTCTAGGTTTCCTGGTCATATATAACGTCTTGACTATAATTCTGCTACAGTCATCGTTGTCATCACTAGTGCTACCACCGCTACCACTACAACCATGATCACCTCTTTAACCAGTTTTATCACCATCAGCACCACCAGCACCACCATCAGCACCATTATCATCACCACTCTCTTCACCATTATCACTACCCAAGCCAGTTTTATCAATACCGAACCATCAACTCTGTCACATCACCACCTCCATCATCTCCATCCTCACTCTCAGCATCCCCGTCACCACCCATCACCAGCGCAGCCTGCGACATGACAGTCCGTAGCAGCATCGTCACTGGCACAAGCACAGCATCCCAACCTTCGTTACCTTCTGTACCCGGGGCATGTGAGTCCCTCTCATCCTTGGACACGGCTTCTCCCTCTTTCCCTCTCCACACATCCTCGCCCTTCTACATCTAATCAGTCACTAAATCTGATCGAGTCTGCCTCCTGTGTATCTTTTCAAGTTAAGTCCTCATCTTCCCTTATATTTCTTCAGTCTGGGTCTTCATGATTTCTCAGCTGGTCTCCTGCAAAACTGGCCTCCCTGTTTCTCTCCAACATAGTGCTAGGGCATCTTTCTATTCTGGAAATTTGACTGCTGTGATTAAAACTTTTTCTTATTGCCTCATGGTCATCAGTGATATTCCAAATCGACTACTGATTTATATAAAAACAATATAAATTGTTTTTATGGAAGACATTCTATGGGCTCCACATTGACTTAAAATTTTTTATGTTACTTAGTTATTTACAGACAAAACTAAATTTGATCTCATTCCCTAAGTGCTATCTTCATTGAATCTAAAATGCACTGAAGTGGGATGAATTGGGAGATTGGTTTTGACATATACGCACTATTGATAATATGTATAAGGTGGATAACTAATGAGACCTTACTGTGTAGCTCAGGGAACTCTACTCAGTGCTCTGTGGGTGACCTAAATGGGAAGGAAATCCAAAAGATAGGGGATATATGTATGCGTACAGCTGATTCACTTTGCTGTACAGCAGGAACTAACACAATATTGTAAAGCAACTATACTCTGATATATTTACTGTATGTACACTATACTCCAACTGTACTCCAAAAATTAATTTAAAAAGTAAAATGCACAAACGTGCATTACTAGTTTTTGTAGCAGTAAGAGGGAAAAGTGCTGTCAATTGTAAGAGGCTCTAAATTTTGAGATGCATCCCAATTCTATAGTTGTTCTCGAATCAATGACAAAGCTCACAAATGGCTGTAAGAATAAAGAAAATGAGAAACTAAGTGCAAATGAAAGGGATAAAATTCAAATTAGTCTATTTCCTTAAGAAAACAGGTGATGTCGTTTTGGTGACACTAAACTGCCACTTACTAAGATGAATTGCTGTCCTAGCAAAGGTTCTTTTGAGTTCAGCTGCCTTTACTATTTGGTGTGGAGACTCAATTCTTCTACCCTTTTCTCTCTGAGAACCTTTAATTGTCATGGCAAGCCATCCATTGGCTTTTATCTGTTACAAACACATCATTTCTGTATCTGGTCTACTTATGTTCTTTTCCCTTAGTCTTGGGACAATTAAAACGTTGTAACTAGACCTCAAAGTGATCATAGACAAAAACATCACCTGTTCACTGACATCCCATGCTGGTTGTCAGGGAGATGATCAGACCCTGCTAGTGAACACACCAACATTTTACAGGTTCTTGCTGAGCACTCATAAATCCCTAAGTGTAAATCAGCAAGCTCTCAGGGACCCTTTATGAAAGTTTTAGACACTGGTCCTCAAGATAAAAGTCCCAGTTTCTAGCAGGATCTAGCACTGCCTCATTTCTGGGCCCTGTTCCGTTCTTCGCTGCAGCCTTTACTAGCTCCTTGCCATTCCTGCACTCCACACACTCCCTTATATTCTTGGATCTTTGCTTATGCTGTTCCCATCGTCTGGAATGCTTCCCCTGTCCACATGGGAAACTTTGCACGCTCTTGGCATCCCCATCAGCAGCTCAGTGAAGGCTTACCTGACGTCTCCAGGGGAATCTAGTCCCTCCACAATCACAGCATCGATTGTGCATCATTTTACACTTGTTCATTTACACGCTCAAGAGTGATGACTGTATCTTGGCAGTGGTTAGTACAGGTTAGGAGTTGACTCTGTTTAACAAAGAGCTTGCCTTTTTCCTTTATGACAAAATCTCTGTATGTTTACACCCAGATGCCCCCTCCTCTTTCTCCTCCTCCTCTGCCACTTTGCCATTGCCCACTCTCCTCCCTTCCTCTTAACTCCTTCCTGTCCTCTCCCTTCCACTTTCCCTTTCTCTCCTCTCCTTCCCGGTTCTCTGCCAGTCCTCGCAGGCTCCGACTGTGTGTGTCTCTCTCTGTACCTTAGAATCACCTGGCATCACACTGTTAGCCTGGACATCTCTCTCTTGGATGCACCCAGCTAGCAGAGCTGGGGGGTCCCTCAGTGGGTCCAGGGTTGTGCACAGACTTGGTTTCTTGGGAAGCAAGGGCATCCCAGTGATGTCTCAGGAGTTGGGGTGGAGACGAGGCTGTGCCAGCCCTGGTGAGTGAGGAGTTCTGTTCCTGGAGAATTTCTAGGTTTCTTCTTGTGCTGAATCTCGCCAGAGGCCCAATCTGGTAAAGTAATGCAGGGAAAGGTACCTCACTTCTCTGAGTCTCCACTTTCCATTACTAACACGGGGCTGAAATAATATAATGGTCTCACCGGACTGTGGGGAAGATGAAGTAGGCTAATGGGGGAAGTGCTGAGCACAGGGCCAGGCAATATAAGTGCCTGATAAACACAAGTTTCCTATCTCCTTTTGCCCCCTCCCTTCAAAAACAGAAAGACTTCTGTTAGTGAAAGCACTGGAGTGGAAAGTAAGAAGTCCGGATTTAGTCCATGATGTGACTTTGGGCATCTCTGCTCATCTTTCTGAACTCTTGATGGACAGGGAAGCCTGGTGTGCTGCAGTCCATGGGGTTGCAAAGAGTCAGACATGACTGAGCGACTGAACTGAACTGAATGTGAGGATGAATAGTAATAAGGCTACTTACCTCACAGCATTTCTGAAAGGATTAAAGAAAATGAGGTAGTATTGAGTGAAAGATGACCATGGTACCTGGACAACAATGACAATATTAGCCTTTACTATGTACCAGGAAGGACCCCCCTGGGGGCTCAATGATAAAGAATCTGCCTGCCAAGCAGGAGATGAGGGCTTGATCCCTGCGTCAGGAAGATCCTCTGGAGAAGGAAATGGCAACCCACTCCAGTATTCTTGTCTGGGAAATCCCATGGACAGAGGAGCCTGGTGGGGCTACAGTCCATGGGGTCACAAGAGTCAGACGCAACTGAGCAACTAAATGACAACAAACCTACCAGGAATGGTCACTTAGACTTAGTCTCTTATCTATTTCTTGTGTCATCAGCAAGAGCTTTCCACCTCCATGGGGGCATAAATAACTGCTTGCATCTTTCTGATCAATTATTTCAACACTCACCTGCCTTATTGGTAGGTCATTTACTACTGTTCTCTTAAGGTTCTTTCCTGGCCCCCACCTCTCCCTTGCATGCTCTCTGAACCTCAAAGAATTTCTTGGTTCACAAGGGAATTTGTCTTCCTCCAGTTCATTCATAGCAAGTTCACTGCTGAAGCTGCTTTTTCTTACCAAAGGGGTCACTGTTGAAGCTAAATTCTGCAGTTTTGGGGATGCTTTGTTCTGTGGTTACCATGGGTTTACTTTCTGGGTATCTCACTTCTTCAATGCTATGCTTGGCTGCGAATTACACATATTTGGCCCCACGGTTACAGCTCGATGGTCAACTTAGTTGTTTCACATATACAGTCACTCTTTGGGTAAAAGATGGACCCACAGTCACTGGTTTGGAGTCAGCTCATAACCATTATATCCTGCTTCCCCTCTGATCTAATTATTAGACAACTGGCAATTATTTGAAGAAGAGCCGACTCATCGGAAAAGACCCTGATGTTGGGAAAGATTGAGGGAAAAAGGAGAAGGGGGCGACAGAGGATGAGGAGGTTGGATGGCATCACCCACCCATGGACATGAGTTTGAGCAGACTCCTGGAGATACTGAAGGATAGGGAAGCCTGGTGTGCTATAGTCCATGGGGTTGCAAAGAGATGGACACAACTTAGCAACTGAACAATGACAACAACAAGCAATTATTTGACTCACTCAAGCCTCAAAGCCCTTGCTGCGTCTTGAAGGTAATCCACTTTAAGGGCAGCTTGCTTTGTACCTGTCCTTATGCTGCAGGATACGCTCAGTGATCACAAAAGGCCATCTGCTCCAGTCATGCTATCTGTAATTGACAGCTTCTTTAAGTAAAGTTGGGACTTCCCTTGGGGCTCAGCTGGTAAGGAATGTTCCTGCAGTGCAGGAGACTTCAGATTGATCCCTCCGTTGGGAAGATCCCCTGGAGAAGGGAAAGGCTACCCACTCCAGTATTCTGGCCTGGAGAATTTCATGGATTGTATAGCCCATGGGGTTGAAAGAGTTGGACACAACTGAATGACTTTCACTCACTTAAGTAAAGTTGAGGGAGGAAACCAGAGGTATGATGTTCTTCAGGACGGTCCTGTTATCCTCCTGACAGTGAAGCATAGATTACCCTCTTCAATGCTCACATATCTCTAAACATGGTCCAGAGATGATGTAGGAAGTGCGCAGGGATTAGAAACAGACAGAAATCATTCATATGTGTGGTAGAAACCAGCTGCTTTTGCCTGTCCATAGTCCCACTGCTTCTTCAACTCTCAGAGGACCCCAATTTCCTTTTCAGGAGTCACCCTTCCCTCCCCACTCTCAGTCCAAGTGGTTTGGGCAAGACTGGTCCTTCCTCTGTTCTCAAGGGGTGGGACTCTGACCCAGGCCTGGCCCATCACAGCACTGGAACTCCCCAGCTACAGTGACAGGTTCAAGGATCAGCACGTGACCCAGGGAGGACCAGTGGAAGCATGACCTGAGATTTCCGCTAGAACCGTGGGAAGAGAAGCACACTCTGCTGAGAACCCTAGGCTGAGAGGATGTAAGCTTGAAGCTGTTGGGATACTATCTTAGCCACCGGGTGGAGAAAGCCTGACTGAAAATGAAGTCAACTCTGCAGGGAACAGAGGCAAAAGTTGAGATGAAGAGATTCTTGAAGACTTTGAGCACCTAGATCCAGCCGCATCTGATGCTAACCCTTGATGTTGTTCACTCGCTCGGTCATGTCTGATTCTTTGCGCACCAGGCTTCCCTGTCCTTCAGCACTTCCCAGAATTTGCTCAAAGTCATGTCCATTGAATCGGTGATGCCATCCAACCATCTCATCCTCTGTCATTCCCTTCTCCTCCTGCCTTCATACTGATGTCCTTTCATGATCCAGAACATACCCATTTTCTAGTTAGGTCCGTTTGAGCTGGGCTGAGTTTTGGTCACTTCTCATGGTATAGTTTACTAATTTATTTCCTGAGAACCGGTGTAAGAGTGTTCTCATTAGAGAAAGATATTACCCAAAAAGACAGACAGGCAGATAGACGATTTCTCATAATTAGAAATATCTTTCCAGCTCTTTACAGAATGGAGCTACCCTGTCCCTCCTTGCTGGGTGCTTTGTTTGTGCCCGATGCATCCAAGGCAGGGCGCCAGTTCCAGACAGGCTGCAAATATTACAAAACGTCTGGGGAAAACGGCATTGTTCCCAATTTATGTTTTTGCTTCCCCTCCTGTCTCCTGCCTTTTCGCTTTTATTTAAGGCTGTGTTCAATGTTGTAATTACTTTTTAAATTGGTAACGTCTGTGTCTCGGGCACGTGGCTTCCCTCCATTGCCGGGCCTTACGCTGTAAACAAACCCTGGCACTTTGGCTGGGAGGTGCCTGCTGAAATATTGCCCTAAATAAATAAAAGGCAAATTAGATATTGGAAAATAACTTTAAATTACATTTGAATTCTTCGGGAATTACATCTTATATCTGCATTTGGGGCAAATGAATTCACCATGAATAATATGTCTGGAGTGAGTGCCAAGGGCAGATAGCGGTGCGGGGCACTGGGAGGAGGGAGAAGAGGATTAGGTCTTTCTGAAGATAGGCTTAAAACAGATGGGGCTTCTTATGGGATGGTCATGGCAATGGGCGTGTGAGTGTGTGTGCACGCTAAGTCGCTTCAGTCATGTCCGACTCTCGGAGATACTATGGACTGTAACCCACCAGGTCCCTCTGTCCATGGGATTCTCCAGGCAAGAATACTGGAGTGAGTTGCCATTTCCTTCTCCAGGGAAACTTCCCAACCCAGGGATTGAAAATCTCTTATGTCTCCTGTATTGGCAGGCAGATTATTTCCCACTAGTTCCACCTGGAAGCCCCTGTGTGTGTGTATACATCCTACGGACCTTGGATACGCTTCCTGGATCTTCCAGAGAGAATGAAGCTCCTCCAGAAGAAAGTGCCCAGGTTGATTGTTGTTGTTTAGTTATTAAGTCTTTCCATACTGTTCATGGGGCTCTCAAGGCAAGAATGCTGGAATGGTTTGCCATTTCCTTCCCTAGTGGACCACGTTTTTTCTCCACCAAGACCCGTCCATCTTGGGTGGCCCTACACAGCATGGCTCATAGTTTCATTGACTTAGACAAGGTTGTGATCCATGTGATCAGTTTGGTTAGTTTTCTGTGATTGTGGCTTTCATTCTGTCTGCTCTCTGATAGATGGGAATAAGAGGCTTGTGGAAACTTCCTGATGGGAGGGACTGAATGTGGGGAAAACTGGGTGGGCAAGTTCAGTTCAGTTCAGTAGCTCAGTCATGTCTGACTCTTTGCAACCCCATGAACTGCAGCACGTCAGGCCTCCCTGCCCAGCACCAACTCCTGTAGTTTACTCAAACTCATGTCCATTGAGTCAGTGATGCCATCCATCCATCTTATCCTCTGTCATCCCCTTCTCCTCCTGCCTTCACTCTTTCCTAGCATCAGGGTCTTTTTAAATGAGTCCACTCTTCGCATCAAGTGGCCAAAGTATTGGAGTTTCAGCTTCAGCATCAGTCCTTCCAATGAATATTCAGGACTGATTTCCTTTAGGATGGACTTGTTGGATCTCCTTGCAGTCCAAGGGACTCTCAAGAGTCTTCTCCAACACCACAGTTCAAAAGCATCAATTCTTTGGCACTCAGCTTTCTTTATAGTCTAACTCTCACATCCATACATGACTACTGGAAAAACCACAGCCTTGACTAGACAGACCTTTGTTGGCAAAATAATGTCTCTGCTTTTTAATATGCTATCTACGTTGGTCATAACCTTCCTTCCAAGGAGTAAGTGTCTTTTAATTTCATGGCTGCAGTCACCATCTGCAGTGATTTTGGAGCCCCCCAAAATAAAGTCTGACACTGTTTCCACTGTTTCCCCATCTATTTCCCATGAAGTGGTGGGACCAGATGCCATGATCTTCGTTTTCTGAATGTTGAGCTTTAAGCCAACTTTTTCACTCTCCTCTTTCACCTTCATTAAGAGTAAGAACTCTTTAGTTCTTCTTCACTTTCTGCCATAAGGGTGGTGTCATCTGCATATCTGAGGTTATTGATATTTCTCCCGGCAATCTTGATTCCAGCTTGTGCTTCTTCTTCAAGCCCAGCATTTCTCATGATGTACTCTGCATATAAGTTAAATAAGCAGGGTGACAATATACAGCCTTGATGTACTCCTTTTCCTATTTGGAACCAGAATGTTGTTCCATGTCCAGTTCTAACTGTTGCTTCCTGACCTGCATACAGGTTTCTCAAGAGGCAGGTCAGGTGGTCTGGTATTCCCATCTCTTTCAGAATTTCCCACAGTTTATTGTGATCCACACAATCAAAGGCTTTGGCATAGTCAATAAAGCAGAAATAGATGTTTTTCTGGAACTCTCTTGCTTTTCTGATGATCCGGCGGATGTTTGAAATTTGATCTCTGGTTCCTCTGCCTTTTCTAAGTCCAGCTTGAACATCTGAAAGTTCACAGTTCACGTATTGCTGAATGAAAACTGACCTTTTCCAGTCCTGTGGCCACTGCTGAGTTTTCCAAATTTGCTGGCATATTGAGTGCAGTACTTTCACAGCATCTTCCTTCAGGATTTGAAATAGCTCAACTGGAATTCCATCACGTCCACTAGCTTTGTTTGTAGTGATGCTTTCTAAGGCCCACTTGACTTCACATTCCAGGATGTCTGGCTCTACATGAGTGATCACACCATCATGATTATCTGGGTCATGAAGATCTTTTTTGTATAGTTCTTCTGTGTATTCTTGCCACCTCTTCTTAATATCTTCTGCTTCTGTTAGGTCCATACCATTTCTGTCCTTTATCGAGCCCATCTTTGCGTGAAATGTTCCCTTTTTCTTGGGGATGGTCTTGATCCCCGTTTCCTGTACAATGTCATGAACCTCCATCTATAGTTCATCAGGCACTCTATCTATCAGATCTAGGCCCTTAAATCTATTTCTCACTTCCACTGTATAATTGTAAGGGATTTGATTTAGGTCATATCTTAATGGTCTAGTGGTTTTCCCTACTTTCTTCAAGTCTGAGTTTGGCCTTGTCTAACTCAATGAAACTAAGCCATGCCTTGTAGGGCCACCTAAGATGGGCAGGCATGGTGGAGCAGTCTGACAGAATGTGGTCCACTGGAGAAGAGAATGGCAAACCACGTCAGTATTCTTGCCTTGAGAACCCCATGAACAATATGAAAAGGCAAAATGAGAGGATACTGAAAGAGGAACTCCCCAGGTCGGTAGGTGCCCAATATGCTACTGGAGATCAGTGGAGAAATAACTCCAGAAAGAATGAAGAGATGGAGCCAAAGCAAAAACAATACCCAGTTGTGGATGTGACTGGTGATAGAAGCAAGGTCCGATGCTGTAAAGAGCAAAATTGCATAGGAACCTGGAATGTCAGGTCCATGAATCAAGGCAAATTGGAAGTGGTCAAACAGGAGACGGCAAGAGTGAACATCGACATTCTAAGAATCAGCAAACTAAAATGGACTGGAATGGGTGAATTTAACTCAGATGACCATTATATCTACTACTGTGGGCAGGAATCCCTTAGAAGAAATGGAGTGGCCATCATGGTCAACAAAAGAGTCCAAAATTCAGTACTTGGATGCAATCTCAAAAACGACAGAGTGATCTCTGTTCGTTTCCATGGCAAACCATTCAATATCACAGTAATCCAAGTCTATGCCCCAACCAGTAATGCTGAAGAAGCTGAAGCTGAACAGTTCTATGAAGACCTACAAGACCTTTTAGAACTAACACCCCAAAAAGATGTCCTTCTCATTATCAGGGACTGGAATGCAAAAGCAGGAAGTCAAGAAATACCGGGAGTAACAGGCAAATTTGGCCTTGGAGTACGGAATGAAGCAGGGCAAAGACTAATAGAGTTTTGCCAAGAAAATGCACTGGTCATAGCAAACACCCTCTTCCAAAAACACAAGAGAAGACTCTACACATGGACATCACCAGATGGTCAACACTGAAATCAGATTGATTATATTCTTTGCAGCCAAAGATGGAGAAGCTCTATACAGTCAACAAAAACAAGACCAGGAGCTGACTGTGGCTCAGATCATGAACTCCTTATTACCAAACTCAGACTTAAATTGAAGAAAGTAGGGAAAACCACTAGACCATTCAGGTATGACCTAAATCAAATCCCTTATGATTATACAGTGGAAGTGAGAAATAGATTTAAAGGCCTAGATCTGATAGATAGAGTGCCTGATGAACTATGGACTGAGGTTCGTGACATTGTACAGGAGACAGGGATCAAGACCATCCCCATGGAAAAGAAATGCAAAAAAGCTAAATGGCTGTCTGGGGAGGCCTTACAAATAGCTGTGAAAAGAAGAGAAGCGAAAAGCAAAGGAGAAAAGGAAAGATATAAACATCTGAATGCAGAGTTCCAAAGAATAGCAAGAAAAGATAAGAAAGCCTTCCTCAGCAATCAATGCAAAGAAATAGAGGAAAACAACAGAATGGGAAAGACTAGAGATCTCTTCAAGAAAATTAGAGATACCAAGGGAACATTTAATGCAAAGATGGGATCGATAAAGGACAGAAATGGTATGGACCTAACAGAAGCAGAAGATATTAAGAAGAGGTGGCAAGAATACACAGAAGAACTATACAAAAAAGATCTTCATGACCCAGATAATCATGATGGTGTGATCACTCATGTAGAGCCAGACATCCTGGAATGTGAAGTCAAGTGGGCCTTAGAAAGCATCACTACAAACAAAGCTAGTGGACGTGATGGAATTCCAGTTGAGCTATTTCAAATCCTGAAGGAAGATGCTGTGAAAGTACTGCACTCAATATGCCAGCAAATTTGGAAAACTCAGCAGTGGCCACAGGACTGGAAAACGTCAGTTTTCATTCCAATCCCAAAGAAAGGCAATGCCAAAGAATGTTCAAACTACCGCACAATTGCACTCATCTCACATGCCAGCAAAGTGATGCTCAAAATTCTCCCAGCCAGGCTTCAGCAATATGTGAACTGTGAACTTTCAGATGTTCAAGCTGGACTTAGAAAAGGCAGAGGAACCAGAGATCAAATTTCAAACATCCGCCGGATCATCAGAAAAGCAAGAGAGTTCCAGAAAAACATCTATTTCTGCTTTATTGACTATGCCAAAGCCGTTGATTGTGTGGATCACAATAAACTGTGGGAAATTCTGAAAGAGATGGGAATACCAAACCACCTGACCTGCCTCTTGAGAAACCTGTATGCAGGTCAGGAAGCAACAGTTAGAACTGGACATGGAACAACATTCTGGTTCCAAATAGGAAAAGGAGTACATCAAGGCTGTATATTGTCACCCTGCTTATTTAACTTATATGCAGAGTACATCATGAGAAATGCTGGGCTTGAAGAAGAAGCACAAGCTGGAATCAAGATTGCTGGGAGAAATATCAATAACCTCAGATATGCAGATGACACCACCCTTATGGCAGAAAGTGAAAAGGAACTAAAGAGCCTCTTGATGAAGGTGAAAGAGGAGAGTGAAAAAGTTGGCTTAAAGCTCAACATTCAGAAAACGAAGATCATGGCATCTGGTCCCATCACTTCATGGCAAATAGATGGGGAAACAGTGTCAGACTTTATTTTTGGGGGCTCCAAAATCACTGCAGATGGTGACTCTAGCCATGAAATTAAAAGATGCTGCTTACTCCTTGGAAGGAAATCATGACCAACCTAGATAGCATATTAAAAAGCAGAGATATTATTTTGCCAACAAAGGTCTGTCTAGTCAAGGCTATGGTTTTTCCTGTGTTCATGTATGGATGTGAGAGTTGGACTGTGAAGAAGGCTGAGCGCTGAAGAATTGATGCTTTTGAACTGTGGTGTTGGAGAAGACTCTTGAGAGTCCCTTGGACAGCAAGGAGGTCCAACCAGTCCATTCTGAAGGAGATCAGCCCTGGGATTTCTTTGGAAGGAATGATGCTAAAGCTGAAACTCCAGTACTTTGGCCACCTCATGTTGACTCATTGGAAAAGACTCTGATGCTGGGAGGGATTGGGGGTGGGAGGAGAAGGGCATGACAGAGGATGAGATGGCTGGATGGCATCACTGACTCAATGGCCGTGAGTCTGAGTGAACTCTGGGAGTTGGTGATGGACAGGGAGGCCTGGTGTGCTGCGATTCATGGGGTCGCAAAGAGTTGGACAGGACTGAGCAACTGAATTGAACTGAACTGAACTGAACTGAACATTTTCCTGTCGATGGCTGTTCAGCAGCTAGTTGTGATTTTGGTGTTCTCACGGAGAAGATGAGTGCACGTACTTCTACTCTGCCATCTTGAACAACAATAGTCCCTAAGTCATGTCAGACTCTTTTGCAACTCTTTTGGACTGTAGCCCATCAGGCTCCTTTGTCTGTGGGATTCTCCAGGCAAGAATACCGGAGTGGGTAGCCATTTATTTCTCCAGGGATCTTCCTGACCCATGGATTGAACCCATGTCTCCTACATTGGCAGGCAGGTTTTTTTTTTTTTTTCCCCCACTGCTGAGCTACCAGGGAAGCTCATCAGGTTGATAAACTGGGTTAATTTCCCTGTAGATGGAAGGGGATGCTGACACCACCATATCCCTACTGTATTCTGGGTGCCTCACAAACATGAGGGCTTCCCTGGTAGCTCAGCTGGTGAAGAATCTCCTGCAATGCAGGAGACCGGGGTTCGATTCCGGGGTTGAGAAGATCCGCTGGAGAAGGGACAGGCTACTCATTTCAGTATTCTCAGGCCTCCCTGGTGTCTCAGACAGTAAAGAATACACCTGCAATGCGGGAGACCTGGGTTCGATCCCTGGATTGGGAAGATCCCCTGGAGAAGGGAAAGGCTACCCACTCCAGTATTCTGGCCTGGAGAATTCCATGGGCTGTAGGGTCCATGGGGTTGCAAAGAGTCAGACATGAATGAGTGATTTTCACAAGCATGGAGGCAGGGTAGGCACCAGCTTTGATGACCGGGACCTTGGCACCCTGATGGTTTTGTCACTCCCACGGTTGACCAGCAGGGAGCATGTGGAGACTTCCATCCCCTAACTTACTACTGAGGAATTTTAGGGCAGGGAGGGTAATAGGTCTTAACAGCAGGGGCTTTGGCACCAATCTGACTTGGGTTCAAATCCCTGTTCTGTTGCTTCCTAGCGTGTGACTTTGGGCAAGTTACTTACCTCATCAAACCTGCTTCTTCATCTGTAAAGTGGAGACCATGATAACAGTAACATCTCTAAGAGCTGCTGATAGGACTAATGCTATGCTATGCTAAGTCACTTAAGTCGTGTCCGACTCTGTGTGACCCCATAGACGGCAGCCCACCAGGCTCTCCCGTACCTGGGATTCTCCAGGCAAGAACACTGGAGTGGGTTGCCATTTCCTTCTCCAATGCATGAAAGTGAAAAGTGAAAGTGAAGTCGCTCAGTCGTGTCCGACTCTTAGCGACCCCATGGATTGCAGCCTAACAGGCTCCTCCATCCATGGGATTTTCCAAGCAAGAGTACTGGAGTGGGGTGCCATTGCCTTCTCCAGATAGGACTAAATGTGATAATAAATATCACTTGTTGAGCATAACTTCACTCATGGAATGGTAATGAAAATTATTCAATCTTGCTATGTCAGGACAGTCTTGTGTAATTAGATGTTAAAACTGAGGTTTCAATTAGGCACCAAGATAAGATAGACAAACAGCTTCAAAGTGAGATGCCAATTCTCTATGTAGACTGTCAAATAAAGTAGATGGAAACACGTGCTCCAACTTTCGGTCCTCTTTTACATGTCAATGCTTCAGAAATAGAAAAGAACTGAAAATGAAGAGGAGGGAAAAGGGTTGGTGAGTAAGATGTCTTTATAAAATGCTATCCTGCAAGCCTTATTTTTTCCCTGTCTTAAGAAGTGAAGGATGCTGCTCTCTTCATCATAGAGCTAGAAATGAGTGTGTGGAGTACAATGTGGGAAGTTTTAGTAAGGATAGGACAGGCTTTGCTGCAGTAACAAATAAACCCAGCAATCTCAGTGTCTTAATCCAACTACGATTTATTTCCTATTCAGGTTGAAGTCTGGTGCTATCCTCTTCCATCTTATAGAAGTGCTGTCTGGAACACAAGGCCTTCAAGGAAGGAGAGCTAGAAGGTGGAAGTGTCTGGCTCTTAACTACCTTGGTCCAGAAGGGGCACATGGCAGTCCCGTCCCCTTCACTGGCCGTGTGGCTTCAATCCAGCTGCAAGAGAGTCTGGTAAACACCAGAGCACATGGGTATTTGGTGAGCAGTACCAACTCCTAGGAACTTTTCCTCTAGGAGATCTTGAAGCGTGTTTACCAACTCTTTGTGACCTCATGGACTGTAGTCTGTCATCTTCCTCTGTCCATGGGATTCTTCAGGTAAGAATACTGGAATGGGTTGCCATTCCCTTCTCCAGGGGATCTTCCCAACCCAGCAATTGAACCCAGGTCTCTTTCGTTGTAGGTGGATCTTTGCTGTCTGAGCCACCATGGAAGCCCCTTTTACTTTCTTTTTTCCCAGCAATTCCTAAGAGTTCTTCCTCTCGGAGAGCTTGAAGTGTGTTTAGTGCATAAGGACAGAAAACACATTCTTCAGGAAGGGTGTGGGCTGGTTTCTGGTGGTGAAGGAACTGCTACACCGTGATGACTGGCTTGTGGCAGGGGGTGGTCTGGGAGGCAGAGCCTGGGCAGCTTCACTATCAGGATGAATTGGCTGTAACCACTTTCCTTCTTGTGATTCAAATTCTTGTGAGAGAGAATCTTATTGGATCATATTAGGTCACATGCTTATCTTTGAGCCAATCACTACCCAGGGGAATGGAGCACTCTGATTGGCCAGGCTTGGGTCATGTCCTTATCCCTGGACCAGCGAGGGTCAGGCACACCAGAGTCTCATGGGACAAGAAGGGAAGGTTGGTATTCCATCCCTTCATCAGAGCAGGACTGAGTCAGCTGTGAAGCATCACCACAGGACCTTAATGTGAGTCAGAAGAAGGAGCTACCTTTGGCAGGATCAGTGTTCTGAGCTCAGGACTTGGTAAGCAGAGCCTGTATGGATTCAGACACTTGCCCTCCTGACCAATTAAAGCAGATTTCCTTGGAGTGGGGCCTAGATATCAGCATCTTTTCTTTTTTCAAGTTTTTTTTGGCTATGCCACATTGCTTTCAGGATCTTAACTCCCCAACCAGCGATCAAATCTGTGCCCCCTGCAGTGGAAGCCCAGAGTCTTAACCGATGGACCAAACAGGAGGTCTCTCAGCATCTTTTCTCTTCCTTTTCCTTTCCTCCACCCTCCCTCCTTCTTTCTTCTCTTCTCGTCTCTTCTTTCTTTTTTCCTTTCTCTTTCTTTCTTTCTTACAATTTAATTCCTTTTACTGTGTGCCTAAACTTGTGCATCCATCACCATCATCAATTTAAAAGCATTTCATTGCTCCAAGAAGATATCAATGCACCCCTTCACATCCCAAATCCCTGCCCCCCAACCTTTCCCTACTCTCCACCCCTGGCTGCAGGCAACCAGTAATCTACCTTCTGTCCATTCAGATTCGTGTACTCTGGACATTTCTTATAAATGGAATCATACAATACGTGGTCCTTCGTGATGGCTTCTTTCACTTAGCATAACGATTTCAAGGTTCACCATGTTGTAGGATGTATCCGTACTTAATTTTTTAAATTGCTGAATAATCTTCTACAATATAGATACACCACATTTTGTTTATCCGTTCATCAGCTAATGGAAACTGGGATTGTTTCCATTTCTTGGCTATTATGAATGAAGCCACCATAAATATTCTTGTACAGGATTGTGTGGATCTATGTTTTCATTCTCTTAGGTATATACTAGGAGTGGAATTGTTGGGTCATATGATGCTTCTGTGTTTAACCTTTTGAGGAACTGTTTTCCAAAGCAGCTGTACCTTTTTACATTCATATACCAGAAGTGCAAGAGTGTTTCTTACACTTTGTTTCACATCACCACCAGAACGTATTATCTTTTTGATTATAGGCTTCCTGGAGGGTGTGAAATGGTATTTCACTTTGTTTTTGATTTGAATTTTTCTGATGAATAATAATATTGAGCATCTTTTCATGTGCTTATTGGCCATTTGCATATTTCCTTTGGACAGTTATCTACTCAGACCCTTTGTTCATTAAAAATTGAATTATGTTTTTATTTAGTCTACATTAGAGTCAGACATATAATTTGCAAAACTTTCTCATTCTGTGGGTCATCTTTCCACTCTTGATGGTGTTGTTTGAAGGACAAAGTTTTTAATTTTGATGAAGTCCAATTCCTCCATCTCTCTTTGGCTGCTTGTGACTTAGGTGTCAAATGTAAGATCCAAACTCAAGGTTACAGAGGTTATACTTATGTTTTCTTTAAAGAGTTTTATAGTTTTAGCTCTTACGCTTAGGTCTTTGATCCATTTTGATCCATTTTTTTACATGGTGTGAGGTAGGGGTACAACAACTTCATTTACTCTTACAGGTGGCTATCTACCCACTCCAGTGTTCTTGCCTGGAGAATCCCAGGGATGGGGGAGCCTGGTGGGCTGCCGTCTATGGGGTCACACAGAGTCGGACACGACTGAAGTGACTTAGCAGCAGTAGCAGCAGCAGTGGCTATCTAGTTGTTTCAGCACACTTTGTTAGAAAGATTATTCTTTATCCCTTGCCAAAAATCAACTGACCATGGATATATGGGTGTATTTCTGAGTTCCCAATTTTATTCTGCTGATATTTATGCCAATACCACCCTGTCTTGACTACTGTAGTTTTGCAGTAACTTTTGAAGTTGGAAACTAGGAGTCCTCCAACTTTTTCTTTCAAGATTGTAAGATTTTATTGTGGATTTCTTGAGTGTCCTTGTGAGTTTTAGGATAAGCTTATCGATTTTTAAAAAGAAGCCAGGTGGGATATTAACAGGGATTGCACTGAATCTGTAGATCAATTTGGGAAGCCTGGTCAAAACGGCAACACTTCACTTTCTGATCTATGAACATGGGATGCTTTTTCTTTCATTTACGCATCACTTTTTTTTTTTTGTAATTTTCAGAATACAAGCTTCACTCTTTTGTTACCTCAGAGCTTTCCTGAAGCTTCTTTGGTGATGCCAATGTACAGTCAAACTTGCATCATGATTTCAATAGCTACCATTCCTTCAGTGCTTTTATTCCAGGCTGAGGTTCAGGGAAGTGGAAAGCAGAGCAGAGCCAGGATTGAAGCCCAGATGTGTCTGACTCCTGAGCTAGGCTCTTTTATCCACCTGTTTCTCAGGAAACACACCTGGGATTGTAACTGAACTGCAAGAGATCCAAGGCCCTCAGAGGATTCACAAAGAGGTTTCAGGCAACAAAGCCATGATCACAGCTTGAAAAAGATACCCAAGCTCTCCTATTGCCTTCCAGGGCTCCCGAGTGGGTGTCCCCCATCTCTCCTTCTAAGTTAACATATACATCTTGTATTAATTCCATAAATATTTACTGATTTATAGCTGGTATGTCAGGAGTATGGGAGGCCAGTGGCTTGCAACTGGAGTCTGAAGTGGGGGGCATTTGTGGGACAGGACCTTTAACTTGTGGGGTCTGTGCTAACCTCAGGTACTCAGTGTCAGATTGCATTGAATTATTGACACCCAGTTGGTGTGTGGAGAGCTGGAGAATTGATTGCTAGTGTGAAAAAAACCCCTCACATCTTGATGTTCCAGGTGTTAGAGAAAAAATAGAAAAAACAGTGTGTGATAGGTGGTTGAGGACAGCCTCCCTGAGACCCACTATGTGAGGATCCAGAGCAGAGTCCCAGTCTGGATGGAATGGCAAACAGAGTGGCACCAAGGAGGCCCCACACTTGGTGTGTTGGAGGGTCAGAGAGAAGCCAGGTGTGGCCAGAGCATCGTGAAGAGTGAGCTGAGAACAGACCGCCAGGCAGGGGCTAGATCCTGAGGGTCTTATTGGTTGCTGTCCAGGCAAGAAACAGATGGAACCCTTAGGGAGGGTGAGAGATGAAAGTTTAATGAGGGGACTGTTGATGGAGGTTGGGTGGGGTTAAAGGAGGCTAGTAAGGAAGGATGAAGCACTTTGGGACCCATAGCAGTGGGCCCTTGTTGCCACACTACTCCTGATGGAGCCAGGGAGGAGCTGGGAGGGGAAAGAGAAAGAGTCGTGGCTGTAGGAGACTATGTGGAGCTCTTATAGGAAGGGGCCAGCCATGCCAACCCACGGCCAGGCAGACAGGAAGCTGGGAGTGATGCCCCGCCTCTCCCCTCCCATCTGGCACCTCCCTGCGGGCACCTCTCATTGGCCATCCCCACCAGAAGCCAGAGGGCAAAAGTTGATGTTGAATCAGGTCAACACTAAGCAGGACAGAGGATAAAGAGTGACCTGGGGGACAAATAGGAAGATCAGGCCAGTCATGGAAGGGGCGGCTCCAGTGTGCACTTCATTCCAAAAGGGGCCGCTGCAGGTCTAAGCTGGGGAGTGATCTGATCCGGGATGAACTTGACCTCTCTGGCTGCAGTCTGGGGAATAGACTGGGTGGGGAGGGGGCGGGTGGGGAGAGCAGTTGGGGAGGTTCTTCTAGTTATCCCCGGGGGATGATGATGGTAGATTGGACCCAAGAGGGAGTGGCCAGGATGCAGAGAAGAGCATGGGGTCAGGGTTGTAGTCTGAGTTGAAACTGACAGGAGTGGCTGGTGGATTAGGTGTGAGCAAAGGGGTAAGGGAATGTGAGAAAGGAGAATGGGGAAGAGAGTAATGGATGACTCAATTTCGGCCTCACTTAAAGCTCAGGAAACTCACAGCTATGTGTGCGTGGAAACGTCACCCCTCTGGACTCGTCCCATTTGCCCAACCTCTCTGCTTCACAGGGAAAGGGGACTTGTGTGACTTCCTAGAACTGCCTTATGTGGCAGGTGTCTTCTCAACAAGTGAAGAATCCAGACAGCAGAGAGGTTGAGACATCTGCCCAAGATCACACAGCAAAAAGGTGATGGGGATTTGGAGACCTGGGTCTGTCTGATTCAAGACCACCCTGTGCAGAAGGAGTCAGATGGGATCTCTTGCCTCACACTTTAGCCACAAACTGTGGCTTGTGCTGCCCTGTGAGATCTGTTCTAGAGAGAGGCTGCAAGCCCCTCAGCAATGTGTGCATGCTGTTAGGGATGCCTGAGGGGATACGTCTGTAGTGTGCAGGAATTTGGGCAAAGCAGCAGCCCTAGCAGATGCTTTTTAGTTTTTTCCCCTATTATTACAGAATTGAAGAACAAGGAAGGGAACTAACATTTACAAGCTCATGCATTCATTTCAGTTCAGTTCAGTTGGTCAGTTGTGTCTGACTCTTTGAGACCCCACGGACTGCAGCATGCCAGGCTTCCCTGTCCATCACCAATTCCCAGAGCTTGCTCAAACTCATGTCCATCGAATCGGGGATGCCATCCAACCATCTCATCTTCTGTTGTCCCCTTCATTATGGAATTAAGAAATTTATTCCTGAATTCCTGTATTGCTGGGCAGGCTTCTTGCATTGTCTTATTGAAACCCTGAAATGAACCAAGCCAAGGTAGGGTTACTTACGCCACTTCTCCCCTGATTCATGCACCTGAGGAAATGAGACTCAGAGAGGACAAGTGACTTGCTCAAGGTAATACTACTCCCCCGCCCCAACCAAGCATCTACTACTGAGTGTAAGGCCCCTGGGTGGCAAACAATGGGGTGCAGTGTTAGGATCATGGTGCTAAGGCCATGAACCCAGCACCTTCATTCAAATGCTGAATCCAAGCCATCTTCATTCAAATCTTGGTTCTCCTTCTTTAGAGGTGCGACCTCAGTTTCCACATCTGTAAAATGGGGTTAGCAATGGTGTCTATCTGAAAGACTACTGCAAGGATTGATGGAGATGAGGCATGCAAATGGCTGAGCAGAGCAAGGGCTCAGAGCACTTCGACCATCACTGGGATCTCCCCTCCTGAAGCTAGAGTCTGATTCAATGCCATGAGGTAGACTTCCCAGCCATCTCTGGGCCCCTTCACTCAGCATGAGTCATATCAGTTCTGCTTCCTTCCCTGAGATGCTGCCCGGCACCGGGCCCTGGGGTGCAGATGCAGGGATGGGAGGATGGGCTTTGCCTCCAAGCCATCTCATCTCATCATGGGGGGACAGGTGCAGACACAGGCACGCACCTCAGAACCCAACAGGTGCAACTGTAAAACTAGGTTCAAACAAGAGTAATAACAGCAATGCTCCCATCCCACTCTCTTCCTAGTACATCACTTGTTTCATTCATTTCTCTGCACTTGGTATCCACAATCATCTTGTTCGCTGGTTGATTTGTGTGTTGCCAGTCTTTATCAGGGCTTCCCTGGTGGCTCAGCTGGTAAAGAATCCACCTGCAATGCGGGAGACCTGAGTTCGATCCCCGGGTTGGGAAGATCCCCTGGAGAAGGGAAAGGCTACCCATACCAGTATCCTAGCCTGGAGAATTCCCTGGACTGTATAGTCCATGAGGTCGCAAAGAGTCGGACACGACTGAACCACTTTCACTTTATCAAGAAGTAACCTGCCCATCACTGGCTCCCGCACTGTCCAGCATCGTGTCTGGCATCTGCAGCTGCTCGATAAATATTGGTTGATTGTATCAATAGATGTTGGGTAGAATGAAGTCTCATGAGTCGTCAGTGCTCTGTCTCTAGACATGGCAGATGGAGGCAGGAGACAGCAGGGAAGGAATTGTGGCTCAGGCCTTGAGCTCTCCTGTCCTCTGTACAAGCCTGTGTCATTAGGGTTGCTGACAGGGACTACAGCCTCAGGTCACCTTGGAGGTTGGCTGCTAACACTTCTCCACCAGCCCAAGGGGCTGTTTGAGACTTCAAGGGGGAAATTTCAGGGGTGAAGGTGGGAGGGAAGGTCTGGGCAGCAGACTGTATACAAGCGAGTTTGAATAAGCCTGTGGAGGTCTCAGTGTATTTGTCCAGTGAGAGGGGTGCTAACACCCATTTATAGCAGTTATGGCAGATATCAGCTAACCTCACTGCTCACCGCGTTTAAAACAAGCCCACGTAGGGAAAATGCCTGGCAAACGGGAAGCCCTCTGCCAATGTTTGTGTTAAGTGGCTTCAGTCGTGTCAGACTCTTTGCAGCTCTATGGACTGTAGCCCACCAGGCTCCTCTTGTCCATGGGATTCTCCAGGCAAGGATGCTGGAGTGGGTTTCCATTCCCTTCTCCGGGGGATCTTCCCAACCCAGGAATCAAACCCACATCTCTTATATGTACCTGCACTGGCAGGCAGGTTCTTTTTTTTTTTCTTTTTATTTATTTATTTAACTTTACAATATTACCACTAGCGCCACAGTCAGTGTTAGCCATGCCCTTTCAAGGGTCGCGGGCTAGTCTTGAATCCACCAGCCACGGGCACCCCGACACCTAGACTCTATTCCTCCGTGGGACCCTTTCTAACTAATCAAGTTCTCTCCCGAGACTTTCCAAGGTCTAGGAGTGGCCGCTGGGCTGCAGCAAAGAGCTTCCTTCAATGCTTCAAACGTGATTCTTAAAAAAAAATAAAAAACAAGGAGAAACCTTTCCTGGATTGTTGCCTGCGGCAGACACAGTTTAAATTAACTTAAACCATTTCCTTCTCCCACCCCCACCTCGTTATCCTTTTTCACGGAGGCGAGAAGAGAAAACCTTTTCAGGAAAAAGCTACTGGAGACGCTTCTCTTTCTCTTCCCTCCAGCGGATGCCAGGCCCGGAGATGCTAAAGTTTGCAGCCCGCGCGCTGCAGTCGCCGAGAGGGAGGTAGCTTTTAGGGCCGGTTGCTAGAGAACGAGGGCGGCTCGGGTCCCGGGGGAAGGTGGCCGGTGCCAAGTCCAGCCGCCGCCCCGCGCTGCAGTGCCGCGCTCGGCCGCTAGGGTGCAGCAGGGCCCTGCGGATGGCGCGGCTCCCCGCTCGGCTTCTTGCATGCAGACCACGTCCCCGGCAGCGGCGGCGGGATGCAAAAGCCGGCGGCGGGGCGGCGACCCGAGCTGGCTCAGGGCTGCGGGGGCCGGAGGGCGCCGGCCTGAGATCTGCCCCTCGTCGCCCTCCGCTCTGACTAATTCTGGTACCCTAGGATCAGAGCTGGTCCAGGGCAGCATCTCACTGCCCCTTCATCCCTTTTCATCCCACCCTGGGTTTCCGCGGGGAATTGCTTCCAGGACGCCCGCGGATACCAAAAATCTGCGGATGCTCACATCCCTTGTAGACACTGAGATACTACAGCCGGCCCTCTGTATCCGCGGGTTCAACCAAAATTTGATGCGCGCGGTTGGTTGACTTCATTAATTGACCCATCCTTTCTTTCTTCGTTCCTTCGACCCTCACACTTCCTTCCCAGCCTTCCTTCTTCCCTTTTTCCCTTCTCCATTCCTCCCTTCCTTCTTTCCTCTCTTTCTTTCACCGCCCACTCACCATCCATTCATTTCTCTCTCCATCCATCCATCTCTCCAACTTCCTCCCTCCTGCTCTTCTTTCTCACTTCCTTCTGGACTCTGGAGTTGGACTAGAAATTCTACTGTTGGCCAAACGTCTCTGGGCAAGTTGTTAACTTTTGTGCATCACCCGTTGTGCGTCTGGGCAGTAAGGACTCCCGCACCAGCCTCACGGCGCGGCTTTGAGGACGGAGGGATGGTCCACAGAAAACTCTTGCAGAAATGCTTGGCACCTCGTGAGTGCCCCAATGACACTCTCAGCGTCACCTCTCTGTTACTTCTTTCTCCACTCAGGCTGCTCATTACAATCACCTGGGGGACCTTTTGAACCGATTACCTGGGCGCTGGTGGGGCCCAGGCCGTGGTAATTCTTGACAGTTCTGTAGGTGATCCAAACGGGCTGCTGGAGTGGAGTCCCACTGGGAAGACATTTTGAATGATGTCAAGCTAGTGGCAGGCTCTGCGCCAGGCGAACCCCCAGGAAGTTGGGGGGTGGGGACTTGTCCTCCCCAGCTCGCTTGTCTCCCTTCCTCCCACATGCCTAGTGTCTCTGAGACTCTAGCCTTTTTGTAGTGTCCCTTTTTTCTTCAAGGAACAAGCATGTTCTCACCTCCAGTCACTTCTCCCTGGAAGGAAAACACTAGATTTTTAATTAGCACCTGGTCTGATGCCTCCTCTCTGGGCAGTCCTTCCCAGCCACCTTTCCCAGGCAGGGGTGTCTCCACACCTGTTACTTCAGGGGCCTGTTTGTCTTTCTTTTTCTTTTTTAAAAATAATTTATGCGTTTATTTTTGGCTGCACTGAGTCTTCATTGCTGCATGCAGGCTTTCTCTAGTTGTGGTGAGTGGGGCTACTCTAGTGGTGCCCAGTCTTCCCATTAAGGTGACTTCTCCTGTTGCAGAGCACGGTCTCTGGGGTGCTCAGACTTCAGTGACTGCGATGCGTGGGCTCAGTAGTTGTGGCTCAAAGGCTCTGGAGCATGCAAGCTTCAGTAGCTGTGTCACAGGGGGCTTAGTTGCCCCATGGCATGTGGAATCTTCCCAGACCAGGGATCGAACCCATGTCCCCTGCATTGGCAGGTGGATTCCTTAGCCACTGGACCACCAGGGAAGCCCAGTGGTCTGTTTGTCTATCAATCTTCGCCGGTATGCAGGAGCTTCTGAAGGCAGAAGTCTGGATCTGATTCTTCCCCGAGGGCCCAAGCCTGGCCTGCAGTGGGCACTGTTACAGGTTTATTCACGGATGTTCCTACTGATAACTTGGTTTTGACCAAGTCCTATTAGCAGAAACATTGCAGTCACTGGCAAATTTGACCTCGCTCCCTGTTCTTCTCCTGAGAGGGGGAAAAATTCCCCACTGACGTGTGTTGTTCGGCGTGTGCTTGTGCACTTAGTCGTGTCTGAGACCCCTTGGACTCTTGCCCACCAGGCTCTTCTGTCCACGGGGTTTTCCAGGCAAGAATACTGGAGTGGGTTGCCATTTCCTTCTCCAGGGGATCTTCCTGACCCAGGGATTGAACCTGCGTCTTCTGTGTCTGCTGCATTCCCATCGGGGAAGCAGCATGCACAGGGTTAATTGTTTTCCTAAGAAATAGTTGTTGACATTTAAAAACCAGCAGATTTCACACCTTCTTATGAAAAACCAAAAGCTCTGGTAACAAACACCTTGTCCCCCGCCTTCTCGCCACCCCACTGTGGGCTAGAGCAGCATTGACCTACCAGACAGGGGGTGGGCCCCTGCATTTCTCAAGAGTCTGGACCCAGTTTCCTGCTGATGTTACTTCCAGGCCTCTTTCAAGGTAGGGAGCTCTGTCACCATCGTATATGTTATGGATGAGGCAGCCGAGGCCTGGAGAGGCCTGTGCGCTCGGCAGGGGTCACACAGCAAGTGTTTGGAGGCAGCAGGTGGGAATGAGGGCTGTCGGATACCAGAGATACAAAGAAGGGGTGATGAGTGATTCTGAGGGTCTCTTCTGGGGAGCAAAATCATGAGAAGGGATTGGGGGTGAGGGAGGCTGGGACTGTTTCAGTGGAGAGAAGAGATGGCTCAGCGGGGGGGGGGGGGCAGGTGTCACGTTGGGGGGGGGGGACATAGTCATTTTCAGGTGGGAAGGCGGTTCCATGTGACTTCAGGAGGTCACGGTACATTGCATCTGATATTCAGCGGGTGCTCACCTTGTGTGGGTCACTACACAGTGTGTGTCCCGTGGGTCATCCTTTACCCAGCCAAAGGAATAGGCACAGTCATAACCTCCCTTTTGTCAAGAAACAAAAGTTCAGAGATATTTAGCAAATTGCCTAGCGGCACTGTGCTTGGTTTTACTACTGGCATGAATATTTCGGTCTTTTCTCCTTCCTGCCTACACGGAAAAGAATATTTTCCAGCCCTACGTTCAGCAGGGCCATATGATTAGTTCTGGTCATTGAAATATGGGTAGGAGTGATGGGTGTCACCTCCTGGCTGAAGGAGGGAAATGCCCCTCTGAAGTAATGGAGTCTGTCTTCCTACCCGCTGCTCCTGCCTTATAACTCCAGTGGTGGAACTGAACCAGGAGGGAAGCGGGCAGGGCACAACCTTTGCCAGAGTGATTTAACCACAGGACATGACAAAGACTGATTAGAACCATCTAGGGCCAAGATGGCAGGAGAGTTGACTTCCCACAGAATTTGAGCCTCACATGCTCACTGTAATACATCAGTTCAATGCCACACCCACCAGCGCCATGACAGTTCTGGGTCTAACCATAAAAGGCCAGAAAGCTAGTGGTGGCCCAATTCCTGGAAATCCCTGCCACTTCCTTGAAAAAATTGGAATAATCCTCCCACTCATCAGCCTAGGAAATTACCCACCCCATAAAAACTAACCACACCATATTTTGAGACCCTCTTGCCTCTGAGACAGCCCATACTCTGCCTGTGGAGTGTGTTTTTCTCTAAATAAGTTCTCTTCTTACCTATTACTTCATCTCTGAATTCTTTTGAGATGACACAAAAACCTCAGATTCACAGGCAATGGAGCCACGCATTCTAGGCAGTTAGCATGTGGAGAGCAGCTGCCCTGACAAGGGGTCCTGACCTTGAGTAGGTTTGCATGAACACAAACTTTGACTGTATTAAGCTACTGAGATTTTGGGATTGTTACTGAAGCAGATCTCAGTCTACCCTGGTGAACACAGGCAGACCGCAAAGATGTTGTAGGTTTGATTCCAGACCACAGCAGTAAAATGAATATGCAATAAAGAAAGTCACACAAAATTTTTGTCTCCTAGTACATATAAAAATGATGCTAACACTATACTGTAGTCTGTGGAATAGCATTATGTCTAAAAAATATATATGTGTGTGTGTGTGTGTGTGTGTGTGTGTTCAGATGCTCAATTGTGTCTGACTCTGTGATCCTGTGGGCTGTAGCCCACCAGGCTCCTCTCTCAATAGGATTTTCCAGGCAAGAATACTGGAGTGAGTGAAAATGTACATACCTTAATTTAACCTACTTTACTGCTAAAAATGCTAACCAATCATCTGAGCCTTCAGCAAGTTGTAGGGGTAGTATCAAAGAGCATCGATTACAGATCACGGTAACAAGTCCAATACTAAGGAACAAGTTTGAAACACTGCAAGAATTACCCGGATATGACCCAGAGACACAGGCTGAGCAACTGTTGTTGGAAAAACGCTGCTGACAGACGTGCTTGATTCAGGCTCACAAACCTTCAATGTGTAAAAAGCACAGTATCTGTGAAGCACAATAACATGAGGTTATGCCACGCAGCTAACAAGTGGATTTGAACTTGTTAACTAACATGGAGTTTGAACCCACATGTTTATGACCCCAAACTCTGGTCTACTACATTAGAAGTAGAACCAGGGAAGGCGGGTGCACCTTCCTTTGATTCAAAGACACAGGTTTTCTCCCCTCCTGAAAACAGGCTTCATTGTATCATCAATGGCGTTTCTCGGTTGTTATTGGCCTGATGGCAGTGTGACACACTCGTCATTGCCTGGGGCCTTTTGACAAGGTTTTTTTTTTTTTTAAAGTGCTAGTGTCAGAACTTGAAGAATGAGTGTCTACTTGAGATAAAATCTCAGAGACTGTGGTGGAACACTCTTTTAAGAAATGTTATATCTCCTAAGCTCTTGATGTCTCAGAAGATGATATTGTATGAAAAACAAACATCAATGACTCTGAGTTGAAAAGAGACTCACAAAAGTCAAATTCCGAAGGCAAAGATGTTGTGGGATGACTTGACCAATTTATTTTGCTGATGTTTACCATTTTATATATGCACAATAGTGACATATGATAAAAATCTACTTTTAAATAAGTCTAAGAGAGCCCTTTCAATACATATAAAATAAAAATTCTAAGTGATAATAAAGCATTGTGTCTTGGTTTAGTTGGCAGTGTTCTTTCTTTCTCAGTGGTACATAAAGATGCATCGGACAATCAGTGACATCTAAGATTTGTTGAAATATGGTCCTTGTTGATCCCAGGAGGCAGAATTTGGTACCACCATTAGCTGCTTGGGTTGGGGTGGTGGTGCCTGGACCCCTTGCAGAGCCTGCTACTAGAGTTGGAGGGCCTGGCACCATTCTGGGGGATCTGTTCTCAGAGGCCCCTTCTGTGCCTGAGGAACTGGGCTTTGACTTTCTTCTCTGCAGATTCTCTTTCTGACAGCTCCTGGTTTATGGCTGCTCAGTGGAGCTGATAGAGTTTAGGATAAACGCAGGCTCCACAGAGGGGATGAGGCATCCTCAGAATGTAATAAAGAGAAAGAGAGAGAGCTCCCCAGGTCCCTTCCAGGGAAATCAAGTGAAATTTCTGGAATGAAGATAAAGACAGCTGGCTGTGCTCAGAGGGTCTGTGGGGCCAGACTCCTACGGAAGGTGGGGAGGAGAGGGGCAGGATCTCCTAGTCCCATCCTTCCCCTTCCCTCTCTCTGCTCAGCACTGGCCCCGCCCTCACCCCCTCCCCACCCACAGCAGTCAGGGCACACCACGTGTTGCCGCAGTAACAAGCATCTCTCCTATCTCAGTCTCAGTAGCTCGGAACCACAAAGGTTTCGTTCTCCCTTATGGGTTTCTAAACGTCCCTCGTGGGTTTCTCCTCAGTCAGGAACCTGGTGGACAGAGCCTCCACCGCCTGGGGTGGCCCATGTTGCCCACTCAAAAATGACATATATCCCTTCCACTGACATATCATGGCCACGGCAAGTCACCGAGCCACAGCTAATGTCAAAGGAAGTGCAGTCCTACCACATGACATGAGGCAGAGGAACCGAACATCCCTGAACAACCCTGGGGACTTTCCCATTGACCACATTTCCATCCCTGACCTCGTCCCCATTTCTCGCCATGCCCTGGTCTGTCACCACTCTCATCACTGGCCATACTCCATCCCTCAGAGTCTCTACATCCCTGATCATGTCCTTGTGAATGAGGCTGTATTTGTGAGGCTGTGAGTCCTGGCATTTACTTCTGAAAATGCAGATCTGGGACTGTTCTAAAAAAAATAAGTTAGTCACTCAGTCATGTCTGACTCTTTGCAACCCCATGGACTGTGGCCTACCAGGCTCCTCTGTCTGTGGGATTCTTCAGGCAAGAATACTGGAGTGGGTAGCCACCCCCTTCTCTAGGGGCTCTTCCTGACCCTGGGGTCAAACCCGGGTGTCCTGCATTGCAGGCGGGTTCTTTACCATCTGAGCCACCAGAGAAGCTGTTCTTCCTCTCTTAATGTGCTACATTTTACCATACCAGCTATGTCTGTGGCTGAGAGCCCTGCTGGATGGGGCGCTCTTGTGCCACAAGACAGGGGTCATTCATTCTGTGGCCCCAAGCCCAGAACAGAGTGTGGCACAGAAGAAGAGTGCATTTGGGGGAAGAATGGGTGTTCAACTGAATGACAGAAAGAGTCTTTGGCAGAATGAAGTGCTCCTTACCCCAGGTAGTCCAGACAGCTTGAGCCAGGACCCTAGTCTCTGCCCATTGACTGGCACTGTCAGAAACACCCAGGGATTGTGTGCATATGTGTGTGTGTAGAGGGGCTAGGGAGTGTGTGGAGACCCCTATACTTCAGACACATCTTCAGAGGCTGGGCTGTGTCTGGGCTGACAGTAGTCAGCTTGGAGTTGGGGGACAGCCCTGTGTCAGCACCGCCGTTCAGTCTAGACCAATGGCTGTCAACCTCCTTGCCCCGAGTCATGACACGTGGGGCCCGCCGTTCAGTCTAGACCAAAGGCTCTCAACCTCCTTGCCCCGAGTCATGACACGTGGGCCAAATGATACCCACAGGAATATCATGTCACAGGCACATCTAGCCGGTGACCAGAAGCATAGATAAACAGACTCTGGGTTATGTGCAATCCTGAGTGACTGGCTACAAACCCACTGCTTGCTTTCTCTGTGAAAGAAAGCTAATCGGAAAGCAAGTGAGTGAGAATAATTTTTTACAGCGTTTTTGTCAGGACTTTTTTTTCTACTTTTGGCTACGAGTGATATAGAACCAGTTGAAACAAGATTTTGCAAACAATAGGGAATTTATTTGCTTATTTATCCAAGAAGTCCAAGGCAGATGACTTCAAGCATCCAAGGTGCTCCAGTGATGTGACCAGGAGTCCGTGGATGAAGGCTCTCTGTTCAGAAGAAAAAAGCTGGCATTTATTGGGCATTAACTTTGTTCCAGGTGCTGGGCTAACACTCGGCATCATATCCCATCATCTTTAATCTGCACAATCCTGTGAAGTAGTTTCTAGGATTACTTTATGCCCTGGAGACAATGAAGGCTCAGAGACATTTAGTAACTTGCCTAAGGACACACACCAAAAGGTGGCAGACCCAGGATTAGATCACTGTTTGTTTGACTGACTCTACAGCCTGTACTCCTTTTTTTTTTCTTCTTAAACTTTTTATTTTGTATTGGGGATATAGCTGATTAACAATGTTGTGATGGTTACAGGTGAATAACAAAGGGATTCGGCTGTACATATACATACACCCATTCTCCTCCAAACTCCCCTCCCATCCAGGCTGCCACATTGCATTGAGCAGAGTTCATGTGCTAGACAGTAGGTTCTTGTTGGTTATCCATTTTAAATACAGTAGTGAGTACATGGCCATCCCCAACTCCCTAACTCTCCCTTTCTCCATCCTTCCCCTGGTAACCATAAGTTCACTCCCTAAGCCTGTGAGTCTCTTCCTGCTTTGTAAGTAAGTTTATTTGTATCATTTCTTTTTAGATTCCACATGTAAGGGATGTCATGTGATGTTTCTCCCTCTCTGTCTGACTAACTTCACTCAGTATGATAATCTCTAGGTCCAGCCATGTTTCTGCAAATAGCATTGGTTTATTCTTTTTAATGTACAGCCTCTACTCTTAATCCTTGTCACATTTATTTTCCAGCTCGAGATAAATATTGTAAAAGACACTCATGTAAACCACTCTATTTCTTAGATGCCAGGAGGCAGGTTCCCTGAGGGATAACATTTCGGTCAGGAACCTCAGGTTAAAAGAACTAGAGATGCTAATTTGCTCCTGCATCCACCTCTCTTTCTGCAGGAAACTTCCACCTCACAGCCCTGGCCACCTTAAATTGCCATCATCTGTTAAAGGTGACTCCACCCTTCTCTTTCCAATCATGGCTGATTGGACCAGCAGTGACCATGTGACCCGAGAACAGCCAGTGTATAGGTTGGCCCACCACCTATCACTGGTGTAGCCTGGATGGGCTTGGCCAATCAGCTAGCTTCTCTCCTGGAATTTGAACAACACTCAGAGGGAGGTTCCCCATTGGTAGTGGATTGCCAAGTAGATTCAGGGTTGGAGCAGTCATTTGGGACCCCTGAATCACAGAAGAAGCCTGTTAGTGGAGAGAGGAGGTCATGGCAGTTGTGTAAAGAAGAGTGGAGGTTCCACAAAAGAGTGACTTCCCAATTGTTAGTAGCTTTCAGTTGGGCTGTGGCTGCCTCTTAGCTCTACTTTCCCATTTCATCCATGGTACCAGCATTTTTCAGAACTCTGGTATGCATTCTATACCTATCTGTGGATTTAAGCATTTCTTTTTCTCTTTCTTCAGTTTAAAGGCACAGGAAGATTGGTTGAAATGAATTAGGTGGAATAAAAATTAATTCAACAAATATTTATTGAGTTTCAACTCTGTGTCAGGAACTGTGCCAGGTTCTGTGAATGAGATGGGATCCATCAGGGACATGGACCCATTTCTGAGTTTAAGTTTTCCTGGAGCCATTGCACACAACCCAGAATGTGTCTTGTCTATGCTCTGATCATGCATGTGCGTGTGCAAAATCACTTCAGTTGTGTCTGACTCTGCGTCCCTTTGGACTGTAACCCTTCAGACTCCTCTGTCCATGGGATTCTCCAGAAAAGGATCCTGGAATGGGTTGCCATGCCCTCCTCCATGCTCTGATCATAGGCTGGATATATTCCCAGCAGGATACGTCTGTGGATGTTGTTTGCCTCATGGGTGATTGTAGGGGTAGGGAGGTTGAGAACTGCTGGTCTAGACTGAATGGCTATGTTAATTTGATGACCGTCTCTCTCTGGTCTTTACAAACCAAAGAGGTTGGATCAGATATGTCTGAAGGTCTTTCTAGAACAATGACTTGGGGAAGAAAGTGGGCTTCCTTATTTACTGCAAACCTACAATGACCAACACTTTAGCAGGGAAAGAGACCAAAGGTTGCAGACTGTCCTTCGGGTCCCCATGGGCCTGTCCTATGCTTGTTCCTGCTGCCATCACCATGCTGGCTCTTGGGATGTTTAGCCAACCTGAGCACTTTTCTGTGTGGATCCAGAAGGAAGTCTGTGGTCTCTCCTGGGTGGAGGGAAACAGATGGTGCCACTCGGCTGAATCGTCTCTCTTCTCCTTCTTCCCTTCATGACTTTTTCTTGTTTTCAATTACAAATGAAAATAGTGTCCAATACTACTATATATAGAATAGGTACTCAACGAGGACCTGCTGTACAGCACAAGGAATTTACTCAATACTCTCTAATAACTCACATGGGAAAAGATCTGAAAAAGAATGGATACATGTATAACTGAATCACTTTGCTGTAACACTGGAAACTAACATTGTAAATCAACTACACTCTAATATAAAGTAAAACTTTAAAAAGGAATAAAAAGTAGTGTGTAAAGCACACACAGAGTTTAAAAAATGACCATAAAATAAAGACCTAAGTTGAGAAATAGAACATTTATCAGCACCTCAGAAACTCCTAGATCTTTTCTGCAGTGACAATTTCCCTCCCTTTCCAAAAGTTAGCACCGGCTTGAACTTTGTGCTACGGTTTAATTCATTTTTACTGCTGCCTGGCGTACTGTTGCGTGAATGACTACAGCTTTTGTATCCATTCTGTTGATGACAGACACATGAATTGTTTCCAGCTGGGGAGGATATTCCTCTTTCTGTCTCCTGCACACTTGTTCAAGGGTTAATCTAAAGTATGCGACTGAGAGTATGACTGCTGGGTCATGGGATTTTCTTATGTAAAAACCTGAGAACTTAAATCCAAGCTGTTTTCAAAAGTAGTTGTACCAAACACCCCACCACCCGTGTTTGAGAATTCCTGTGACCCCCACACCCCTGATGATATTTTTCATTAACAATTTCGCCCACCTGCTTGGTGGGAATTTGAAATCTCATTGTGATGTTAATTTGCACTTTTACGATTTGCGTCTTTTAAATTGCTTGTTATTGATGTAGCATTAGTTTTTAACATCACGTAAGTTTCACATGTACAGCACTGTATTCCCACTTCCCTGCACACTGCAGTGGGCTCACCGTCAGAAGTTCGTTTCCATCCACACTACACAGTGGATCCCCTTTGCCTGCTTCACCCTCCACACCCTGTGACTCTCCCTACCCCACCACCACCCTGCGGACCCTCCCCATCGGGCACCACTACTCCGTTCTATGTATCTACATGCTTGTGTATTTCCTTTTATTTGGTTGAGTTTAGTTTATTCTTTTTTTAATTTTTATATTACCAGATGTTTGAGTTTCCTCTTCTGGGAAATTCCTGTTCATGTCTTTTTTCCTTTTTTTTTTTTTTTTTTTTGTGGTTTGATCTTCTTACTGATTCATTAATTCTTAATGAATTCTTAATATAGTTTGAATAGCAATCTTTTTTTGATTTATATGCTGTAAATATCTTCTCTTACATACATTCTTGAAAAAATTCAAATATGGCTAATACTAAAATTCCATCTGAAGTCCTCCTCAATCCACTCCTCTTTCTCCTCAGAAGTAACAACTTTTGCCATTTAACTGTGGTTTCTTTCAACCATTTTCTATGCATTCATGCACACACACACATACACATACATAAGAACACACTGTTTCCTTCTGTTTGTTCCAATACAATCTGTAGGTATTATTCTATAATACTCTGAGTTCACTTACTATGTCTTGAAAAGTGAAAATGAAAGTTGCTCAGTCGTGTCTGACTCTTTGCGACCCCATGGACTATATAATCCGTGGAATTCTCCAGGCCTGATACTGGGTGGGTAGCCGTTTCCTTCATCTGTCTATGGTCATTTGCCTAGCTCTATCTCATTCTTGTTATCTGCTTCATAGTATTCCATAATACCTTCCTGGGTCAGGAAGATCTGCTGGAGAAAGGGTAGGCTACCCACTCCAGTATTCTTGGGCTTCCCTGGTGGCTCAGCTGGTAAAGAAACTGCCTGCAATGCGGGAGATCTGGGTTTGTTCCCTGGGTTGGGAAGATCCCCTGGAGAAGGGGAGGACTCCCCACTCCAGTATTCTGGCCTGGAGAATTCCATGGACTGTACAGTCCATGGTGTTGCAAAGAGTCGGACACGACTAAGCGACTTTCACATTCCATAATATGTGCATTATTTTAATTTAGTCATCCCTTTATCTATAGACATTACATTGTTTACAACTGTTAGCTCTTACAAATGATGCTTGTGGTGACCATCCCTATTTTATGCCTCTTTGGGCCTGGAGATGAGTATTTTTCTAGGATACTCACTTAGCAGTGGCTAAAATAATATCCTCATTTCGGATTTCACGATATTGACAGATTGCCTTCCGCAAAGCTACCATTTTCCACTTCTAGCAACAATACATGGAAGTACCCGTTTCCCTGTGCGGTCATCAACACTCGCCTTGAACTCAGTTTTCTTATCCCTTTGATAGGTCTGAAAAGGTTTCTCTTTAATTTCCATAGCACCTTGCTGGGTTGAGGATCTGTTTGTATGTGAGCAGATCCTAAGTCTTCGTTGTGTGTGAGTTGCCTGTTTATATACCTTGCTCATTTTGCAATTGGGCTGTTTTTCTTTTCTTTTTTTGCTTGTCAGTTGATTGCTTAAAAAAGCTTTAATTGGAGTATAGTTGATTTACAATATTGTATAAATTTTGGGTGTACAGCACTGTGATTTAGTTATAAATAAATAAATAAATATAAATATAAATATAAATATATATATATATATATATATATAGTATTTTTCAGGCTATTTTTCCTTAAAGGCTATTATATAATATTTATTATGGTTCCCTGGTCTGTATAGTAGGTCCTTGTTGGTTATCTATGTTATAGTTTTGCTTTTTCTTATTAACTGATAGATAATGCATTTTTTTTGACAGTCAGATATGTCAAAAAAACATTTCTCTGCTGACTGGAGTTTTATTTTATTAAAAAAAATTTTTACTTATATATTTATTTTTCACTGCTCTAGGTCTTCGTAGCAGTGCACAGGCTTTTCCATGCAGCGGCTTCTCTTGCTGCGGAGCACGGGCTCCAGGGCGCTCGGGCTTCAGTAGTTACAGCTCGTGGGCCACAGGGCTCTGGCTCAGTAGTTGTGGCATCTGTGCTTAGTCGCTCTGAGGCAAGTGGGATCATCCCAGACCAGGGATCGAACCCTTGTCCCCTGCATTGGCAGGTGGTTGTTAACCACTGGACCACTGCAATTTTAGCCAAAATTCCCCACTGCGATTTTAATCGAAAACTTTAGTATCTCATCTGGCAATTTTTCAAGGGGTCTAGTTCCCAGACCAGGTAAGCCTGAGAGTGTCGAGTGACCTGAGCTACCCCATCCCAGATCAGCAGTGGCTTCCTGGTGAGCATAACCTGCTGGCAGCTCCAAGCCCCGGCCCACACAGGCCCAGGTGGCTTCCCCATCTCTCCCCAGAGATGGTGGCTGAGAGTCAGACGCCCGGAGCTCAGTTAGTGGGGAGGGCGTGCTTGGCATCTGGAGAATCACCACGTGCTGTGGAGTGACTCTGAGTCATCACATATACACCTCCCCAATCCCTACAGCTGCCCTGTAGATGCCCACTGTTACCCCATCATAGATGAGGAAACAGGTTCAGGGAAGTGAGCTGCAGTTCCTTCACGGCAACCAAGTAACGGGGCCAGGATTAGTCAAGTGTGACTTGAAATCTCACATTCTTTCCCTCGCAACATGGTGGCCCTGTTGAAAGAGTCAGTGGTAGCAGAGGTTGCTGATATTCCTACTCTTATTACTATCACTGACAATCCCACCACTCCTATGATTACTGACAGGTCTTCTCCCTACTGCTACTACTGGTACCAGTGCTGTTATAAATGTATCAATTTGGTAAGCTCTCTCAAGTTTTATTGTGATAAGAACACAACGTCAGATCTATTCTCTTAACACATTTTAAGCGTACAAAGCATTATTGTTGGCTATAGGCAGAACTCTTGGCAAATTGTCCTTCAAAAATGAAGGAGAGATAAAGACTTTACCAGCAACACGATAGCATAAGAAAAAAAGGAACTTGTTACTTTAGGCAACTGTGTATGTGTCAGGCATGGTTCTGGCAAAGGAGCTTATCCTTTAGTGGCTGATGGAAAGGCCAGTAGTTTTTGAGCTCCGCCTGTGTGTAGGTACTGTGCTTGGCACTTAATGGGCACTATTTCATTTAGTTCATTTAGTTCTTAAATACACCCTGGGAAGTTGGCACTACTGTTCATTTTATAATCTTGGCTCAGGTGTCACCTCTTCAGAGAAGGCTTCTCTGACATCCTATGCAAGTGGACATCACCACCGCCCCCCCCATCCCTGCCCCATCCTGTTCCCTGCATCCTGTGGATTTCCATCAGTGTTCTGGTCACATGTTATCATTATCTGCGTGATGATTGTCTGTCTCTCTGCTAGACCAAGAGTGACCTGTGTCTATTGGGTTTTCCATTTTATCACAGGCACCCACACAGCAGCATCTGGTACACAGTAGGTAGCCAATCAAGACTTGTGGAATAAATTCCCATTTTCCAGATGGGGAAACTGAGACTCAGAGAAGTGGACAACTTTCCCAAGGTCACACTGCCAGAAGAGGCAGAAGTAGGACTCAAACCTTGGTCCTTCTGATTCCAGTGCCCCAGATTCCACTGACTGTATAGGGATTATGTTGCTGCTGCTGCTGCTAAGTCGCTTCAGTTGTGTCCGTCTCTGTGTGACCCCATAGACGGCAGCCCACCAGGCACCCCCGTCCCTGGGATTCTCCTGGCAAGAACACTGGAGTGGGTTGCAATTTCCTTCTCTAATGCATGAAAGTGAAAAGTGAAAGTGAAGTCGCTCAGTCGTGCCCAACTCTTCACGACCCCATGGGCTGCAGCCTACCAGGCTCCTCCGTCCATGGGATTTTTCCAGGCAAGAGTACTGGAGTGGGGTGCCATTGCCTTCTCCCGTATAGGGATTATACATATACATATATAGGGACTTCCTGACTTGGGGGCCATGTCCTGGTTTTCTGGGATGCTACTGAAGATGTAATCAGGTCACAGTGCTGCCTCTTACCTGGCTGTATAAAGGCCAATCACTTGGGACTTCCCTGGTGGCCCAGTGGTGAAGAATTTTCCTGCCAATGCAGAGGATGAGGATTCGACCCCAGATCTGGGAAGATCCCATGTGCCACGGAGCAACCAAGCCACATGCTGCAGCTACTGAGGCCTGTGCTCCCAGAGCCTGTGCTCCACAAGAGAAACCACTGCACTGAGAAGCCTGCACAACGCATGGAAGAGTTGCCACCACTCGCTGCAACTAGAGAAAGCCCGTGTAGCAATGAAGACCCAGTGCAGCCAAAGATAAATAAAATAATTAAAAAAAAACCTAATCACCTGGCCTCTCAAAGCAGGTATTTTGGGAGTCAACAGGGGCTTCAAGAGGCCACTTTCCAGGGTTCAGACTACCAGAGATGATTCCACCAACTTTCCTGATGTGAGAGGACGCTGCTCACCCTAGTTGCCTTAGCCTTGTGGGGCCAGAGAGAACTTTAGAAAGTAAAGCCCGAGTCTTGGCTGGTGAATATCTTAGCAATATCCAGCTTCCAACAAGGGGGTGGGTGCCCCATGATGCCCTAGTGCTGTTGTGGGCTGGGAAGGAAGGACTTTGCTCTAGACCCCTGACCTCTCTGTCCATCTTACAAGCTATGCCCTCTTACCCCAAGGTCATTGCATAGAGTTTGTCCCCACTGTCAAAGAACACCTATCCCCTGCCATTCCCACTTCCTTCACCTGGAGAAATGATCCATAATCATTTATTGGATCTCAGCTTACACGTTGCTTCCTTGGAGAAGCTTGCTAGGGCTCTGCAGGTCCAGCTGCCATAACAAAATACTATGGACTGGGTAGCTTAAACACAGAAATGCATTTTCTTGAAGCTCTGGAGGATACCAAGATCAAGGTGTCAGAAATTTTGGTTTCTGGAGAGAACTCTGTTCCTGGCTTGTAGATGGCCACTTTCTTCCCGTGGCATACAGACAAAGGGAGCTGGAACTCTAAGGTCTCCTCCTGTGTTAATAAGGACATCAGTGCTATGGGACCAGGGCCTCAATGTTACAGCCTCATTTAATTTATTTGTCTCCTTCAAAGCTTCCCTGGTGGCTCAAAGGGTAAAGAATCTGTCTGCAATGCAGGAGACCCAGGTTCAATCCCTGGTCAGGAAGATCCCTGGGAGAAGAAAATGGCAACCCACTCCAGTATCCTTGCTGCCTCTTGGGAGTATGTCTAACCATCAAGAAAAAATTACAATGTATCAGCATGAAGGCACTGCAAGAGGCTGCCAAGTCTGTTACCAACACAGATCTACACAAATCAGTTTCTTAAGGTGGGGACCTTGTTTAGCTTTTCTGAAAGAAATGCTGCTTTTAATTATGTTCATTTTTAGAACACCACAAAATATCCACGAGAGACCCAAAATACACTAATATTTCTCCCCTTAAACAGTCTCCTTCAGAATTAACTGCTCTGCCATTTGTAAGGGAGGCTTAGTCTTGTTTGGAAGAGCAAGGGAACCATTTATTGATCCTCTGGACCCTTTCTAGGCTTCCCAGTTTGCGCTAATGGTAAAGAACCCACCTGCCAATGCAGGAGAGAAAAGAGATGCAAGTTAGATCCCTGGGTCAGGAAGATCCCATGGAGGAGGGCAGGGCAACTCACTCTAGTATTCTTGCCTGGAGAATCCTTTGGACAGGGGAGCCTGGCAGGCTATGGTCCATAGCATTGCAAAGAGTCAGACACGACTAAAGTGACTTAGCATGCACACACACCCTGGACCCTTTCTAGCAGCAAACATGATAAGGGCTCAAAGTGTGCCCCATGGCACTGGTTAGCTCAGCCCCTGGGAACATCACCTACACAACATTTGGCTAATTGTAGCACACCCTAGTTGGAGCCACCAGCACAGCCCCCAGCTCCACATCCAACTAAATACCAAGTCCTGTTGATTCTCCCTGTCTTTGCCAGACACACTCAGCCGGCCTGGTTCAGAACTGCTGCAGTGGACAGTTCCCTGCTTCTGCCCCATTTCTTCTGGTTTGCGTCCTCCAAAGCTGTGATGTGCAATATGGTGGCCACGTTCACGTATGACTATATACATTTAAGTTCCTTAAAATTAAATAATATTAAAAATTCCGTTTCTCTGCACACTGGCCACACTTCAAGTTGCTGAGTGGCTGTGTGTGACTGGCTCGTGGCTATCATATTGGACAGCGCCGATATAGAACATTTCCCTTATTGCATGAAGTTCTTTTAGATAAATAAGAGTGCTTTATCCTCCAAAGGTCACTCGGCTGTGTGTACATACTACTCATGTATGGGGACCCTTGGCAGGGCATCTCCAGCCAATGGGTGATGAGTGTCGGTGGATACATTCCTCAGGCTCCCTGTGCTCCAGTGGGCAGTTTATTCGGCTCTTCAGATGGTTACCAGAGAGACTGAGCTCCAGGTACCCAAAGGGGTAATTTGCTCCCTGGCATATGCTTTATAGGTTCATCTCCTTTTCTTGTCTCTCTTTCCATTCTTCTTCATGGTGCTGAGAACCTCTCTTAAACAAACTGTGCTGTGCTTTGTTGCTCAGTCATTTCCGACTCTTTGCAACCCCATGGACTGTAGCCCGCCAGGCTCCTCTGTCCACAGGATTCTCCAGGCAAGAATACTGGAGTGAGTTGCCATGCCCTCCTCCAGGGGATCTTCCCAACCCAGGGATTGAACCTGTGTTTCCAACATTGCAGGCAGATTCTTTATCATCAGAACCACCAGGGAAGCCCAAATAAATTACCTGCAGTCAAGTCTTAGTCAGCTTTTAGGGGAGCCCTGACTAAGACCCCTTGGGTTTGTAAATGTCTCTCTATGCCCAGTGCTTCTGCCTGAGTGCAGATTCCCATCTTCCTTTATCTGGATGATGGAGACAACCTCTTAATCAGTCTTCTCCCCTCCCTTCTTACCTTCCTTTGGTTTTCCACATTGAAGCCAGAGGACAACACACACAAAAAAACACAAATATGCACCACTTCACCAGCTCCCTGTTCCAACCATTTAATAATTCCTTGTTATAGGCTGAATTACATTCCCCTCCTCACAAATGCATGTGTTGACTCTGGCAGCTCAGAATGTGACTGTACTTGGGGATGCCATTTTTAAAGAGGTAAAGTTAGCATGTCATCATTGGGGTGGGCCCTAATCCAATATGATTGGTGTCTTCTATCAGAAGAGATTAGGACATAGATGGCACACAGAGGAAGGACCATGTGAGGACCTAAGGAGAAGACAGCCATCTACGAACCAAAGAGAGAGGCCTCGGAAGGAACCAGCTCTGCTGGCACCTTGATTTCAGATGTTTAGCCTCAATAACTGTGAGAACATATTTTTGTCGCTTAAGCCACTGAGTCTGTGGCACGTTGCTTTGGTAGCTTGGGCTAATACACCCCTCTGTGTCCCAAGGGCAGTATCCAGCTTCCTTAGGATGGCCCTGAAGCCTAGTGTTGTCCAGTCCTAATTTATAACCCCTGCCTCTTTCCTCCTACCCCTGAGTAATCGTGGTGTAGGTCAGTTCATCCAAAGCTAAGTCATCAAAAAACAATTTGCCGAAAATTAGTCATCCTTTTAATGGCCTATTTGCCAAAATTGTGAGGAGAAGATCTTAAACCAGGTCTAGGAAAGTTCATGCCAGGGCTGGAACTAGGATGAAGTAGAAGAATTCAGAGTTTTTTCCCCCTGTGGTTAAAACAACAATTTAACCTGTTATTTTGAGATAACTGTAGATTCACATGCAGGTGTAAGAAATAATACAGAGAGGGCCCCCATTTGCCCTTTGCTCAGGTTCCCCTGATGACAATAACTTCCTTCAGTTCAATTCAGTTCGGTTGCTCAGTCGTGTCTGACTCTTTGTGACCCCAGGAATCGCAGCATACCAGGCTTCCCTGTCCATCACCAACTAGTAACTTCCTTAAGCAGAGTACAGATCACAGCCAGAGCACTGACACTGAGCATCTCCATCACCATAAGGATCTCTGCATTGTCCTTTCACTGGTTACACTGATTCATTCTTTATTTCTATAATTTTATCATTTCAAGAATGTTATATAAATGGGATCACACAGTATGTAATGTTTCGAGATTTTTTTTTTTAAGTCCACATAATACTCTGGAGATTCATCCAAGCTGTTACAAGCATCAGTAGTGTCTTCCTTTTTATTGCTGAGTAATATTCCATGGTGTGGATGTACCACAGCTCGTTTATCCATTCACCAGTTGAAGGACATCTGGGCTGTTTTGCTATTATGAATAAAGCTGCTTTGAATATTTGTGTACAGAGTTTTGTGGGAACACACATTTTCATTTCTCTAGGATAAATGCCCAAGAGTATAATTGTTGGGTCATCTAGTAGTCACATATTTATTTTTATAAGTAATTGTCAAACTGTTTTCCAGGGTGGCCATACCATTTTACATTTCCACCCACAATGTATGAGTGACCCAAATTCTCCACATCCTAGTCAGTGTTTAGTTTTGTCACTAATATCTATTTTAACCTTTCAGACAGGTGTGTAGTCTTGTGATTTTAATTTGTATTTCCTGGATTTCTTTGGAAGGAATGATGCTAAAGCTGAAACTCCAGTACTTTGGCCACCTCATGCGAAGAGTTGACTCATTGGAAAAGACTCTGATGCTGGGAGGGATTGGGGGCAGGAGGAGAAGGGGACGACAGAGGATGAGATGAGATGGCTGGATGGCATCACTGACTCGATGGACGGGAGTCTGAGTGAACTCCGGGAGTTGGTGATGGACAGGGAGGCCTGGCGTGCTGCGATTCACGGGGTCGCAAAGAGTCGGACACGACTGAGCGACTGAACTGAATGTCTAATAATGTTGAAACATCTTTTCATGTGCTTATTTACCATCTGTATATTCTCTCTGGTGGAATTTCTATTTCTGTCTTTTGCCCTTTTTCTAATTAGACTTTTTTACATTATTGGGTTTGATAATCCTTTACATATTTTAGATACTAGTCTTTTGTTGCATATGAGATTTGCAAATGTTTTCTCCCACTCAGTAGCTTGTCTTTTCATTGTTTCCTGAGTCCTTCAGAGAGAAAAAGTTGCTTAATTTTCACGAAGCTCAATGTATCACTTCTTTCTTTTTATGGGTTGTGCCATCTTTCCTCTAATATCACATGATCTTGATTTCTGTAGCTACAGAATAAGGTTTAAAATTAAGTAGACTTATTCCTCCCACTTCATTCTTCTTTTTCAAAATTGTTCTAACTATTCTAGTTCCTTTGTCTTGCCATTTAAATAGCACAATCTTGTCTACATCTACAAAAACTCTTTCTGTGATTTTGATAAGACTAGTTAAAACTGAATATCAAATTGGGATGACCTGTTATCATTTCTATGTTGAGTTTTTACAATCTGTGAAAATGGTATTTCTTTCTGTTTATTTACATCTTCTTTGATTTCTTTCATCAGCCTTTTGTAGTTTCCAGTATAAAAATCCTGTATGTATTTTATTAGATTTATGCGTAAGTATTTCATTTTGGAGGGAGAGGGCGATTGTCAATGGTATAGCATTTTAAATTTCAGAGTCTATGTGTTCATTATTAATACACAGAAATGCAGTAGATTTTTGTATGCTTATCTTATGTTCTGCAAACTAGCTAACTTTCCTTATTGGCTAAAGAGTTTTTCTTTTTTTTCTTTTGTTTAAAGATTACTTGGTATTTTTTATGTAGACAATCATGTCATCTGCAAGTAAGGACTTTTATTTCTTCTTTTCCATTTGTATGTATTTTATTTCCTTCTGTTGCTTAATTGCACTTGCTAGAAATTTTAGCACTATATTGAATAAGACTGGTGAAAGTGGACATCTTTGATTTTTTTCCAGATCTTGGTGAGGAAGTTCTAGGTCCTGAATCATTAAGTATAGTGTTAACTATAGTTATAGTTGGTGATGGACAGGGAAGCCTGGTGTATTGCAATCTACAGGGTTGCAAAGAGTTGGACACGACTGAGCGACTGAACAGAACAGATAGTTTTTTTTTTTTTGTAGTGTTTTCTTTTTCTTGCCTTCCTGTAGGTTACCTGAACAATTTTTAGAATTCCATTTTGATTAATCTATAGTGTTTTTGAGTGTGTACCTTTCTTTTAGTGATTTCTCTGGATGTACATTATATATATCATAGTTTATGGTCTACTGGTGTCAATATTTTCTCAGTTCAAGTGAAGTATGGAAAACATATATGCATGTGACATATGCATATGTGTGTTTATATATCCTGTGCTTTTCTCTACTTCAGACAAAGGTGACTGTGTTGTTGATGGGGTGGTTATGTAGTTGATTGTATATTTCTACATGTTATAGAAATAAGTTTTTTCTCTTTTTCTTTAATTGAGGCATTACTTACGTATAGTAAAGGGCACAGCTCTTAAGTGTTTAGCCTGATGATATTTTTTAAATATAATCACCATCAAGAAAGAGATAGAGAACCTTTATAGTTCCCCAGGAGGTTCCCTTGTACTCTCTCCCAGTTGATACTCCCCAAAGATGACTCATACTATGGTCTCTATCACCACAGATAGGCTTTTTTTTTTTTTTTGGTAAACAGAATCCTTTGGCATAGACTCTTTTGTGGATGACTTCTTTTGCTATACATTATTCCTGTGCAGACTCTGATCAGTGTTATGTGCAGCAATATTCATTCTTTTCCCCTGCTGCATATTATTCCATTGTGTGAATGTATCACAACTTGTCCATTTTACTGTTCGTGGGTAATTTTTCCCCCAGTTTGGAGCTATGAACATCTTACAGCTGGAACTATGATCGTTTTTGTACATTCCTTCTCGTGGAAGCAGCAGTCATTTTTCTTGGATATGTACCCAGGAGTGGCATTGCTGGGTCAAAGGGTAGGGATCTATTTAGCTTTGGCAGTCTATCAATTTCCCCAAGTGGACGTGCCGTTTCACACTCCGCGAGAGCTCCCATGGGGGCAGTCTTGTCACCACTCGATTTTGCCAGGGCATTAATTTCAGCCATTCTGGTGTGGCTGTAGTGAATTCTTAGTTTGGTTGTAAATCCACTGAGGACACAGGCTCCAGACTCAATGTTCTAAGCCACACCCTTCCCTGCCGCCCACATCTGATTGGTCCAGGATGTATACCTGACAGCCGCAGGGCCAATCAGAATTCGGAACTGAGACTTAAGTGACGCTGATAGGGCTGCTGAACCCTTGAAAAAGGACTTAAAAACCAGGGAGCCATGAGGTGTCCATTTCCATCCACACAAAGCCAAGAAAGTCAGTTTGCAGAGAGAGGAAAGGGAAACAGATGCAGGAAGGGATAGAAAGAGGAGACACTGGAGTTCTGAAGAGAAGTAGACACGGGGAAGCCGTGTTTCTGGCCCGCTAGGCTCTGCTGGACCCAGGTCTGTGTCCTGCACCCTTTGGGAGACCTTTCTGTCCTCGTAAGCTGCTCCTTTTCTTCCTCACCTCCTCCTTTTGCCTCCACCTCTTTTGAATGGATTTTGTTCCCCTTGCAACTAAAGAGCCTTGTAAAAGAAGTACTTTCTGTTTCCTTTCTGTCCTCCCCCCAACTTTTTTTTTTACCAAATCTTTTGGAAAATGTTAACCTCTCATTCAGCGGAGGGGAAGGGAAAGGGGGGCTATTTGTTGGTCTCTTCCTGTGTACCAGGCTTGTCATGGGCGCATGACCTTGTAGGGGAGCAGCTGGTGTTACCCCATTGCACAGACTGGCAAAGCAAGGTGCAGAGAGGATAAGGGTGGTTCAGCTGATGATGCCCTCCCAGGCTAGCCTGGCACTGCAGCCTGTGTCCTCTGTTCGGCCAGCTCCACCACCACCACCATGCCCTTTGTCCTGACTGAGTGTGAGAGTTGAAGGTGGCACACAGAGGCCTTTGTCACTGCGTATAGAGTTTGCCTCCTGCCTCTCCTCCCACCTGCTGCCAACAAGACCTGGTTGGAAGAGGCTGTATTACAGTAAAGGAGAGCCATCCCTATGGGAGCTCCAGAGATCCCCCCAGTTCCACTGCCCCAACTCTGGAGTTTCATCTCATCCACATGCCCTTTCCATCAGTGCCTTGTTCCAAGTGCTCTTTGAAAGTAACATAATTTGCTTCCAGAAAGTTCTTCCTTGGATGCAACTAAAATCCCATGGGACACCATTGTGTCAAGATGGAGAATGTACTGGCCACAGAATCATATAGACTTGAGTCTTAATCCTGTTCCCCTGAGGTCTCTCTGATCCTCAGTTTCTTCATCTGTAAAATGGGAATGAGAAATCTTACTCTGTGATGCTCTCGTCAGACTTAATTAAAAGGAAAGTGTCTAGCCTCACTCTTGGCACATAAGCGACCAATACATAGTAATTGTTTTTGAATCTGTTATAGTTTCTTTTGTCCTGGGAGTTCCTGATAACAGGGACACCGTTAAGTACCTGTTCTCTGCATGAGCTTAATTGTCTCTGTCTGGCTGTTGCTGTATTCAAACACCTGCCCCGACCCCTTTGAAATGCCTCATCAGCAAGTCCAACCTCTCTCTGGGAACCTCAGGGCAGCATCACTAGCTATGAGGCCTTGGCTTGTTGCTAGATGCAGAGAAAACAAATACTGTTTTAGAAACATTAATAATTGAGAGGTTTTCAGCAGAGAATTGGCCAGCATTAGGGGAATTGAAAATTAAGACTAAGACACTACCTCAAGCAGATTTCCTGATGAATAATTCACAGGGCCGGTGCCCATGAAAACCTAGACGAGAAACTACCTCCCCACCACCACCACCAGCCTCATCACCTCGACTTTTTCCTGACTCCTCAGTGGGGGAAGGGGCATCTGAGAAAGGAAATAAGACCCAAGAACACAGCCAGAGTTCTGATTTGAGTGTTCAGCAGAGTTTTGCCCACATGTTGCTCTGTGACCATTGATAAATTGTATCCCTCTCTGAATTGCAGTCCTGCCATCTTTGAACTGATTATGATGCTTTGAAAACCAAGTGATGGAAGGGACTTTGAGCACCCCCTGAGCCTCTGTTTCCAGGAGATCTATACCCTAAAGCCTTCGGGGGACAGGGTTTATTCCTTTTTCAGACCTGCCTCCTTCCTTCCATTAGTGCGCATTCACTGAATGGCTGCTGTGTGCTAAGTGCTGGGGTATTGTCTTCCTGGAGGAGAAAACTGTCAAGGAAGTGGCCGATTACAATTCAGAAGGACTTAGAAAAAGATGGAGCAAAGCAGAAGGTCATGAGAGTACAGAGAATGGATACCTAAATGCAGTCTGGGGTGAGATCAGGGAGGGCTTTCTGGTGGAAGGGACATCTGAATTAGGTCCTATGAAGAGAGCTGAGTAGGAAACAAAAGGAAGGAGGGTGTCACAGATTGAGAGACAATTTGCAAAAAGACCCAGAACAGAGGCTTCCCTGGTAGCTCAATCGGTAAAGAATCTGCCTGGAATGCAGAAAGCTGGAGTTTGAACCCTGGGTCAGGAAGATCCCCTGGAGAAGGAAATGGCAACCCGCTCCAGGATTCTTGCCTGGAAAATCCCATGGGCAGAGGACTGGTGGGCTGTCCATGGCGACTAAGCCACCACCAGAAGAGAGAAAAGGGAAAGGTAATTTTGTGGGGATTGCATGGAGACATGGGCTTGGGTGGGAGGGGCCGGAGAAGAAGCTGGATCCTGGAAGGCATCAAGGTCAAGTTAAGACATTCCCATTTGGACTTTACCCTAAAGGGCAATGGGGAGCCATCGAAGGTTTGATCAAGGTGCTGGAAATGATTGGATTTGTTTTAGAAAGATCCTGGGGCTGCCGTGTGGAGCCCTTGGTTGTTCTTGTTTTCTGCAGTTAATCCTCATGAGGTGTGTTGGCTTAAACCCTCTCACCCTGTTCAAACTGCTTCCTTGCCACTCTTGGCTAAAAAATCATTCTTTATGTGTCTGAAGTTTATCCAGTCTCAGATTACCTTCTTATTTCTGTTCATCCATTGCATCTGTTCTTTGTGGGGCGGGAGAAGTTTATGTGGGGTTCTCAAGAAGGATATCCATTCAGCTCTTTTGCCAGCTTATCAGCTGAAACTGAAATCCCACCAAGTTCAGGGTACTGCTCTGTGCTCAGTGGTGTCTGACTCTTTGCCACCCCATGAACTGTAGGCTGCCAGGCTCCTCTGTCCATGGGATTCTCCAGAGTATTTACTCCAGAGTTGTTACATGTTGTTGTTTGGTTGCTAAGTCGTGTCTGACGCTTTGTGACCCCATGGACTGCAGCACGCCAGACTGCCCTGTCCTTCACTATCTCCCAGAGTTTGCTCAAACTCATGTCTATTGAGTTGGTGATGCCATTCAACTATCTCATCCTCTGTCGGCCCCTTCTTTTGCCTTCAATCTTTCCCAGCATCAGGGTCTTTTCCAGTGAGTCGGCTCTTCACATCAGGTGGCCAAAGTATTGGAGCTTAAGCTTCAGCATCAGTCCTTCCAGTGAATATTCAGGACTGATTTCCTTTAGGGTTGACTGGTTGGATCTCCTTGCAGTCCAAGGGACTCTCAAGAGTCTTCTCCAGCACCACAGTTTGAAAGCATCAATTCTTTGGCTCTCAGCCTTCTTTATGGTCCAACTCTCACATTCATACATGACTGCTAGAAAAATCACAGCTTTGACTATGCGGACCTTTGTCGGTAAAGTGATATCTCTGCTTTTTAATATGCCGTCTAGGTTTGCCATAGCTTTTCTTCCAAGGAGTAAGCATCACCGTCTGCAGTGATTTTGGAGCCCAAGAAAATAAAATCTGCCACTGAGGTTGTTGATATTTTTTTGAGTGGGGTGGGACCTATTCTTCTCAGAGAGTATGATTCCTCCACCCAGGGTATGAGGGCCCTCCCACTCTGACTGCTGGTGGGACCAGCTCTGAGTTGCAATCAACACTGCAGAGCCCCCCACCCCACCTACCTCTCTCTCTTGATTCTCCCCACCCCGCGCTGCTGTGAGATCAGCCTGAGGTCAGTCTCCAGCACTCTCCCTTCCCCAGCCTGTTTCCCTCCCCACTTCTTCTTGGAACAAAACCCCCATTTCAGGCTCTGCTTCTAAGGGACCTAACCTTGGACACCCTACTCCCCCTCCCTGCCCATGATGGGCTGTGGACTGACAATCACACAGCAAGCTCCAGGCTCAGAAAGCACCATAATCCACAGACTCCATCCATTTTACCCACTGGTTTTGGAGTGGGCAGAGGAGGAGAGGTCAGGAGCTTGTATCCAACAGAACCGGCACTTCATAGCATGAAAGATGACCTCTTTCTGTGCAGGACCAGGGGACGGAGGCCAAGGGAGCACTGAGGATGAGAAGTCCCGGATTCGGTCAGGGTGTGAGGCTCACCCGCTCGTCCAGCCTGCCCGCTCCAGGCCCGTTTGAAGTCTGAGGGCTGCCACGGTCTGCTGGACAGACAGCATTTGTAAGCAGCTCTCTCCCCAGCCCAGTTAATAATTCAGGAGCCAGCGCCTGCAGCTAACCCATCATTCCAACCCCGCTGTACCCCGAACGCTGAGCTAGTGGACAGGAAAGAAAAAATCACCGTGCCCACTTGAAAAATGGTCCTCACTTCAAGAGCTTGCTGCATGCCCAGTGCTGGGGTGGGAGAGAGCCAGGCGGAGACCCATCTGTTGGGCAGACAGTGAGAGAAGGATGGAGCTGTCCTGAGGGCTGGGGTGCGCATATCGAGCGGTGGTTAACTTTTGGATCCTGAACTACATTTGTTTTTGGACAGTGGGCTGTAGTCGTTGGTGAATGGGCCTCGGAGGACCCAACTCTCTTCCTTTGCTTCAGCCACGCATCCTTCACTCATTTGCCTGCTCACTGATTCATTTATTCAGTCGGCAGCAGTCATTGGCGCTGCTGACAGGGATGGGGCCTTGAGGATACAGATGCAGTGGGGCTGGGAATTTCCTGGTGGTCCAGTGGCTAAGACTTGGTGCTTTCACTGCTGAGGACCTAGGTTTGATCCCTGGTTGGGGATCTAAGATTCCACAAGCCATGAGACTTGGCTGGAAAAAAAAAAAATCAGATGGGGTAAAGCGTGGCACCTCCACTCAGGGAGGCAGACACATCCAGTGGGAGGGATAGTATTTAGGGGCCTGAGACAAGGAATGACTGGCTGGGTGCCCTGTGTTTAAATGGGTGTGGCCTATGGCCTGGGTTTGCTGCGTGAGTCCAAAACAGAGAGGGGAGGGTAGAGAGGTTAATGATTTAGATCATGAATTCTGGAGCCAGACTGCTGGGGTTCAAAGCCCCTCACACAGTGTTAGCCTTACTGTGCCTCAGTTGGAGTGCATGGTTAATCGCTTAGATGTGTCCGACTCTTTGTGACTCCATAGGCTGTAGCTGACCAGGCTCCTCTGTCCACGGGGATTCTCCAGGCAAGAATACTAGAGTGGGTTGCCATGCCCTCCTCCAGGGGATCGTCCTAACCCCAGGGATCGAACCCGTGTTTCTTGTGTCTCCTGCATTGGCAGGCAGATTCTTTACCAACTGTGCCATCTGGGAAGTCCGTGCCTCAGTTTCCCCATAGGTAAAATGGAGTTAATAATGGGAGGCTGATACAAACTTCCTCCCATTGTTAAGATAATGAACAGGGAGCTAGATTGTTGAAAGGTACAACCACAGCTCTGGCAAATACAAAGTTCCGGTAAAGCAAAATTTCCTTTAGAAAATGACTTGGCGGGTGGTTCCCAACCTTTTTGGCACCAGGGGCCAGTTTGTGGAAGACAATTTTTCCACGGACCAGGCCGGGGAGGCGGTGGATGGTTTCAGGATGACTCAAGTGCATTGCATTTATTGTGCACTTCATTTCTATTATTATTATTGTCATGTTGTGATATGTAATGAAACAATTACACTACTCACTAATTCAGAATCAGATCATCAGGCATTCGATTCTCATAAGGAGCACCCAACCTAGATCCCTTCCACATGCAGTTCATAGTAGGATTTGTGCTCCTATGAGAATGCTTATCTAATGCTGCCACTGATCTGACAGGTTCAGCTCAGGCAGTCATGTGAGCGATGGTGAGCAGCTGTAAATATAAGTGAGGTCTGGCTCACTTGCCCGCTGCTCAACTCCTGCTGTGCAACCCAGTTCCTAAGAGGCCACAGACCACTACTGATCTATGGCCAGAGTCTTGGGGGACCCCTGGAGTTGGCAGTTTCTATAAAGTGAAGCATGCTTGTAATTATACCATTCAACCATTTCCCTCCTAGATATTCACTTAAGTGAACTGATAAACTTATATTGGCACAAAATCTAGTGCATCAACGTTTATTAGAGGGTTCATCATGGATCCCAGTCCAGATAAATACAAATGATGTTAGCGGGCCACAAATGCGTTAGCTAAGTGAAAGCAGCCAGGCTCAAACTGTGTGATTCCACGTATGTGAGTTTCTGGGAAATGATAGGGACAGAAAAGTGGTCGGTGATTATGGGGGCGGGAGAAGGAATGGATATAAAGGGGCACCGCAGGGATTTTGGGGGGTGATGGAACTAGGTGTTATGGGGAGTGGTGGTGGATACACAACTGCTTTTGTGTGTGGGTGAATAATCATAGAACTCTGTTGAACCTGTTAGAGTGAAGTGAGTCAGAAAGAGAAAAGCAAGTATGGTGTATGAACACATATGTATGAAATCTAGGAATGCTGTATAGGAATGGAGATGCAGAGGCAAATAATGGACTTTGGGACATAACAGGGGAAGGAGAGGGTGGGACAAATTGAGAGTGGTGTTGACATATATGCAGTAAGTCTGGCGGGCTGTAGTCCATGGGGTCCAAAGAGTCTGAGTGAACTGATCTGAACTGAATGTGTAGAATAGCTAGTGTATATAGCACAGGAATCTCAGCTCAGTGATCCGGGATGACCTATTAAAGGTGAGATGGCGGGGAGCGGGGTGGGGGCTGGGAGGGAAGCTCCAGAGGGAGGGTTATATGCATGCAGATGGCTGGTTCACTTTGCTGTACAGCAGAAGCCAACACAACTTTGTAAAGCAATTATCCTTCAATTAAAAAACATCAGAACTGTGCACTAAAAAGGGTGAAGTATAGTGTGGAAATTATAGTGCAGGGCAATTATGGCAGACAGAGGAAGAGCAGATGCAAAGACCCAGAGGCTTGAACTCAGGTCTGAGACAGTACCTACAGAGGTTTAGGGGGAAGTAGCTGGAGTTGAGGTGGAGAAAACACATTTATGTCGGTTTGTGAAGAGCCTTGAATGTCATGACAAATTCTTTGGACAGTGGGAAAATTGGAAAGTTTTTAACCAGTCAAGGGTTATAAGCAATCTTTTTGTTTCTGAAAAATCACTGTTTTCTGGTTATTGGCAAAAACCATTGGGTGTGTGGGCCTGGTCCTGCCTCCAGAAATATTTTCATTTGCTCCCTCTTTAAAATATTTTTGAATTTGTGACTTATTTTATTTTTTGAGGTTTAGAACAGAGTCAGTCTGTTTTATTTTTTAAAAATTTATATTGAAGGATAGTTGACTTACAATGTTGTGCTAGTTTCAAGGGCACAGTGAAGTGAATCGCTTTTGTGTGTGTATATTATATACACATTTGTTATATGTATTCTATATATTAGTTCACTTCAGTCGCTCAGTCGTGTCTTGACTCTTTGTGGCCCCAGGGACTGCAGCACGCCAGGCCTCCCTGTCCATCACCAACTCCCGGAGCTTGTTTAAACTCATGTCCATCGAGTCGGTGATGCCATCCAACCATCTCATCCTCTGTCGTCCCCTTCTCCTCCTGCCTTCAATCTTTCCCAGCATCAGGTCTTTTCCGGTGAGTCAGTTCTTCGCATCAGGTGGCCAAAGTATTGGAGTTTCAGCTTCAGCATCAGTCTTTCCAATGAATATCCAGGACTGATTTCCTTTAGAGTTGACTGGTTTGATCTCCTTGCAGTCCAAGGGACTCTCAAGAGTCTTCTCCAACACCACAGTTCAAAAAAAGCATCAATTCTTTGGTGCTCAGCTTTCTCTATGGTCTAAGTCTCACATCCATACATGATTACTGGAAAAACCATAGCTTTGACTAGGCAGACCTGTGTCACTGAAGTAATGTCTCTCTGCTTTATCCATTCTTTTTCAGACTCTTTTCCCATATAGGTTATTACAGAATATTGAGTTCCCTGTGCTATACAGAAGGTCCTTTTTTTAAAATCTATTTTACATAGAGTAGTGTGTATACGTTAATCCCAATATCCTAATTTATCACTTTACCCCACGTTTCCCTTTTGAGATCTGAGAGTCTGTTTCTGTTTTGTAAATAAGTTCATTTGATTCATATTTTAGATTTCATGTGTAAATGATATTATATGGTATTTGTCTTTCTCTGGCTTATTTCACTTTCTATGATAATTTCTAGGTCCAACCGACCATGTTGCTTCAAATGGCGCTATTTCATTATATTTTATGGCTGAGGAGTATTCTATTGTGTGTATATAAATATACATACCTAAGGCACTGGCACTCCACTCCAGTACTCTTGCCTGGAAAATCCCATGGACGGAGGAGCCTGGTGGGCTGCAGTCCATGGGGTCGCTAGGAGTCGGACACGACTGAGTGACTTCACTTTGACTTTTCACTTTCATGCATTGGAGGAGGAAATGGCAACCCACTCCAGTGTTCTTGCCTGGAGAATCCCATGGACAGAGGAGCCTGGTGGGCTGCAGTCCATGGGGTCGCACAGAGTCAGACATGACTGAGCGACTTCACTTTGACTTTTCACTTTCATGCATTGGAGGAGGAAATGGCAACCCACTCCAGTGTTCTTGCCTGGAGAATCCCATGGACAGAGGAGCCTGGTGGGCTGCAGTCCATGGGGTCGCACAGAGTCAGACATGACTGAGCGACTTCACTTTGACTTTTTACTTTCATGCATTGGAGGAGGAAATGGCAACCCACTCCAGTGTTCTTGCCTGGAGAATCCCATGGACGAAGGAGCCTGGTGGGCTGCTGTCTATGGGGTCGCACAGAGTCGGACACGACTGAAGCGACTTAGCAGCAGCAGCACCTATATGTGTGTGTGTGTATATATATATATATATATATATATACAGCACATCTTTATCCATTCTTCTGTCGCTGGACATTTAGGTTGCTTCCATGTCTTGCCCATTATAAACAGTGCTGCTGTGAACACTGGGGTGACCCATGTGTTAAAAATCAGGACATTTTACATAGAATCCTACCACATTGCTGGCTTCTCTTTAGATGGGACACATGTCTAAGCCACACCTGACGCCCTCACCTTCCCGGCTCTGGCAGGTGTCAGGTTTTGACCCCAGAGGTTGAAAAGTGGGCTAGAGGAGGAAGAGGTCAAGGTCAGTGACATCGCCCCATCCTGGCTGAGCATCATTGCCCCCTGGGAACTTTAAACACTGATGGTGCCCAGGTGGAGTCTCTGGGGGTGGCCTGCCCCTCTGTATCTTAAAAATGCCCCCCAGGTGGTTCTAATGTGCAGCCAGGACTGGGAACCACTGGTCTGGGTGGAAGGTGATGGCCTGGGTTAGGGAATCAGTGGTCGGGGTGGGAGAGGTTGAGGGACCTATGGGATGTGTGAGGGGGAGGGGCAGACCACTGTGACGAGGATCTGGCTGGGACAATTGGGAATGATGATGTCATCTGCAGGGAGGGGACAAGGGAGGAGAGGTGGTCAGGGGAAGGCTGAGGGCTCCGCTCTGGCCATGTGTGTCCAAGAAGTCTGTGGCCACCTGACCAAGGGCCCCAGCGTGCAGTTGTCTTGTCCTGCTGTGCCTCAGTGGCTCTGCTCACCTCTGAGACAGGAACGCAGGGGGATGTCCCCAGGGGAGACAGGACAGTGGTGGGGATGATGAGGCAGCCAAGCTTCCCCCACAGCCACGGCAGACAGAGGGCCACTTGGGCATTTTCGGGGGCCCTTCTCTTGTCTGCCTGGCTCATGGGAGCTCAGGCCACGCTGAGCGATTTTGCCTGCAGGAAAGTGGGGGAGACTGTCCTCCAAAGGGGTGCTCATGCTCAAGAAGAAGGGACCCACCCATCCAGACACGAGGCGTCCTCAAACCCAAAACCACTCACCCTTCCTCAAACCCATCAAAACCACCTGCTGAACCATCTTGACTCCTAAGCAAATGGTACAACTCTTTTTTTTTTTTGGTCAAGAGTGCTTTTCTTCCTATTAGCAACCCAACTTATGTCTGAGTGAAACCGCTGTGCCCATTTTACAGATGGGCAAGAAAAGAGAAGGAAAGGAAGGAAACAGTCCTAGCCAGGTTCTTAATATACATTCTTGTGTAATCTATAACACCATCCTGTCTGTGTATGAAATAGGAGTGATTGGTCCCAATTTCCATATGGGCAAACTGAGGCTCAGAATGTGTAAGGATTATGTAGCAAAGTTGGTGGCTAGGCCTGATTCTCTCCGTGATTCTTCAGTGTGATCATGGCCTCACCAGGATCGCACACAGACTCACACACACGCACACACAGCCTCTCCAGACACCTTTTATTGTTTTTGGTGCCCCCTCAGCTTTCCTTCTGGTCCCCAGTGGATGTCTTCATGACTGTTCTGGCCTCTGTCCCTCCGAGGATGTACTCACTCTCCAAGTCTGTGTGATCAGCCCAGGGAAGGAGTTGATGTCCTGAGAAGGGGTGGAGCACAGTCCCCAGTCCTCCCACCCACTTAGGGGCATTCAGTAAAATGGTCCAGAGCTTACCCATCGCAGCCATTCTCGGCTGGGTTGGTCCCTGTCACCATTAAGCATTTGTCATGGCATTGTCCTGCCACGGGAAGCACTGCCCCAACCATCTCAACAAAGGTTGATTCCTGGCCTCTCCTCTTGTCTCTCTGCCTCCTCTGAGACCCAGCAGAGACACGGATGGATGCCAAAGAGCACTTGCTCTTGGGAAGGTCCTGGCTGAAGTTGCCTGGAAACAGTGTTCAAAATTGAAAGCGTAAATCTTCCTTGGATGATGCTCCTCAGGGATGGGGCTCCCTTGACACAGTCATCATGAGTGTGCACTCTAGATGCTCCCGGCTCCTGTGGGCAGCGCCTGTTACAGAGCGTGCTTGGGACTGAGCTCCCCACTGACAGCACTCGCATCAGCTGGCTCTCGACATGGACAATCCCGGCTGTGGTTGGTGGTTGTGCCTTCTGAGCTCATCATGGTTGGTGTTGGTTACAGGTGGTGTTCTTCACTTGGGATGGATCGTGGAAGGTTCTTCTAACTGCAGATGGTTCTTAATAACAGTTGACACTTGCCTTGAAAATGGTGGTCTCCACGGATGAGTTCTGGCACAGGTGACCCCACCAAGGATGGTTCTCTAACAGATGGCTTTGTCACTGACGGATGCTGTCAGGGCCGGCTCGTCACTGGGGTTCACAGGACTGATGTTATGGCCACTGGTGGTGTTAACACAGGTGGACCCAGCACTGGTGGATCTTGATCGTGGTCTTCCCAAGAATGGTTTTCAGTGTAGATGGTCTCATCACTGACTGCTGATTTTCAGTGTAGTTGGCAACATACGGCTCTTCTGCTGATGGCTGTTGTTACATATACTTTTAAAAGGTCTTTCTTACTTCTGTTGGCGATAACCACTCTGGGTGAAGTCTGGGTTTGCTGGGTCTTCACATGATGTGTTTTTCAAGGTCCCAGTGGCTGGCGAGTCTTCTCATAAAGGCATGTGCACCTGGGCAGGCTGCTCATCCTTGGCGACCTGGTCACTAACATTCACGTTGTCCCCAGCTTTGTCCCCTGGAAGACTGGTTTTGCTCTGCAGCCCGCTTTGCACGTGGCTGTCCACCCTGACGCTCTGGTGGTTGCTGGCCTGGCTGGAGGGAAGGCTGCCCACAGAGCTGACCAGCCCGCTACTCACCTGGTAGTTTAGGGCACTGCTGCCCAGGCTGATGAAACTGATGTTGCTGAAGCTGCTGGCAGTGCTCTCCCCACTGCCCCTGGCCAGGCTGGTCTTACTATTCCCTTCCAGTCTGCTTGGTGCCCTTGGCTTGGTGGGCCAGTCGTCTCTTCAGCTGCTTGGGAGAGTAGACGGCGCACACCTGGCTGTTCTGGGCACCGCCTGCCTGGGTGTGGAGCCTTCTGCTCAACCGCACGATTTGATGGCTGCCCGGCAAGCTGACTTGGCTGTTCTCCTCATCCCCTGCGTAGCCGCTGCTCAGCCGGCTGATGTCAATGCATTGCTCCAGGCTGGAGTGTTGCAGGCTTGACAGGACGCTGCTCTCGTGGCTCACGGTGTTTCCCAGGTGACCACTGGAATCTCTCAGGGGCTCCTGCGTGGCTTCTGCATCATGGCGAGGCCATGCGGGGGACTGGGGCTCTAGGCTGGCTGACTGTAGACCTGCACCCGTTTCCTGAGCCTCCCCACTGGGAGATTCCCCTTGCTTGCCCTGGAGGAAAGTGGGGGGCAACTGACTTGGTTTCTCCAGGAGGAGGGGGCCCTGGAGGCCTCTGGGTGTTGGATGTGGTGTGTCTGGGCAGAGGAGGCTCAATTTATAAAGGTCCCCTTGAAAAGGGAGGGTTCTGATTGGCTGGCTTGGTTCCCATGGTGATGGTGCCTGTGATGCTGGCGGGTGGGCGGGGCGGGAGGGAGAACAATGCTGTGCTGGCACCTGGGGCATCAGGGGCTGCAGTTGGGCAGAAAGGAGGCTCCAGTGCAGAAGGGCTGAGAACCACTTTCAAAGGGGCCTGTGGTCTCTGCTTTGCCGGGTCAGGAGACCTGCCTTTGCGTCCCAGCTGAGACCTTTATGAGCTGTGTGTTTCCTCACATCCTGTCATTTTCTGAGCCTCTGCGCCTCGCTCAGCTCTGTGCTCCTGAGAACTGCAGGGAATTTCACAGTCAGGGTTTTAACCTCCATCTTTCCATGGCCCTGCCTGGTCCAGGTCTGACTCTCTCTCAGCCTCGTCCCGTGTCACACCCTACCCCATCGTCAGCTTGGATGCCCAGTCATGCTGGCCGCTTTGTTATTCTGAGCTCTTATCTGCCACAGGGCCTTTGCACTGCTGGTTCCCACCACCTGGAATGCTCTTCCCTTGGTCCCTTCCGGTTTCAGCTCCAGTGTTCCTCATTAAACTTTCCCTGGCCTCCCCAAGCAGGTCCCTCTATTGTTCTTTATGTCACATCCTGATTTATGGACCTTATGGCTTTTGTCGGAGAAGGCAATGGCACCCCACTCCAGTACTCTTGCTTGGAAAATCCCATGGAAGGAGGAGCCTCTTAGGCTGCAGTCCATGGGGTCGCTAAGAGTCGGACACGACTGAGCGACTTCACTTTCACTTTTCACTTTCATGCGTTGGAGAAGGAAATGGCAACCCACTCCAGTGTTCTTGCCTGGAGAATCCCAGGGACGGGGGCGCCTGGTGGGCTGCTGTCTATGGGGTCGCACAGAGTCGGACTCGACTGAAGTGACTTAGCATAGCATAGCATAGCAAAGCATGGCTTTTGTTACAATTTGTGATTATGTTTATGTATTGGTTATTCCCATACATTCCCTCTGCTGCAGTGTCCAGAAATTTTGATTTCTTATTTTCTGTTCTGTTCTGACACCCAGCATAATGCTGGCATATAATAGACGCTCACTGAGTCTTTACTGAGAGTGGACCGTGCACCCTCAGGTTTGTAGCATAACCATGTTGGGAGCTTTTTATAAACATGCGTTTGGATTTTTGAGCACAGTGGCTCTCTCCCTTGATTGCTCATCACAGTGGTCTGACTTATCCCCACAGCCCTGCTTTCCCCACCAGGGACTGGCTGGGAAGGGACAGCTTGGTGGCTTAGTGGTGATGCCAGAGAAAGTAGCACGGTAGAAGCCGACTCTTGAAGGAAGCAGGGATAAATCTAGCTTTAGGGGACTGGCAGGGGTCGGGCAGGGTCACGCACTGAACAGCTAGGCTCAAGACTGGCTTTGTCCTTTTGTGAACGCAAAACGATACTGCCCCCATTGCTGGGGATTAATGGTGAGCCTATTGACACTCATATTTCGTTTGATTCACATCCTCTGGACCTGAAGAACTGGAGGGACACCTGGGGGCATGTCCAGGAAAAAGGGCAGAGAGCGCACCAGTGACGAGAGTGCTGTTCCTCTCTAGCACAGGTAGCTTCAGCTTCAGTACCAGCAGATACAGCGAGACCCCGTGAACAGCTGAGGCTCCGCTCAGCATCCTCCTCCTGGAAGGCTCTGTTGGTCACTCGGGGGGTCTCGAGAAGGCATCAGGCCAGAGCTGGCCCACCCAGGTGCTATTTCCTGGCACCTTCCAGAGATGCTGGTACTCGAGGCTCCAAGAGAGCCATACACACCTGAGCTCACAGCCCCAGTGCCACGGCGCATCAGGGGAGAAGTGGGTGACAGCTGTTTTCTCCCCCGGGCTCCTTTCTCATCCTGGCGACCAGGTACCAGACTGCCTCTCCGGTTTCCAGTCTCCACTGCTGTTTGCCCAGTGGAACCCTTCTCTCACCCAAATGCACAATCCAGTGTCTTTCTGCCAGATCCCCCTTTCCCTCATTATCTTAGTTTCTTCACACAGCTGTGGGTACCCTAGGACCTTCACCTGACTCTTGAGTCCCCGCTGAGGCTCAGAGAGGAAGCCTGATTACAATCATGTTACATGTGTGTCCTGGAGACCGGTGTCTGGCCTTCCCTGGTGTGACAAAGACAAAGCTATATGTTCACCAAACCATCTCATTCCTCTCCCAGGCATTTAGAAAATGTAGGCTTCCGATCTCCTCACATCTGTTGGGGCCAAGAGAAGATGGGCAGGAGCGATGACCAAAGGATATTAATGTGCATCCTTTTCCTTCTTCCCTGTCAGCAGGGATCTTGGAAGCCACTTGCTGGAGACGGCAGACGGCAGTGCCCGCAGTGGATGGAACCTGGGTGCCTGAACGATCATGCAGAGAACCCTGCCCTCATCCGAACGCACCTGTGATGTGAGCAAGCTGTAGGCTATTTTTGGACTAAGCCTCCGAGACCAGGGGGAGGGGTGGTTATTTGTTCCATAGACTGATATCAATGTATCACATGCTTGGATGCCCCTGAGGTGTTTCACTGGCTTGGCTTTACCTCTGAAGGTTTCTGCAGTGGGCCCTGGGGCTGCTTCCCTGCCCCACCACGTCCCCTCAGCAACCCAGCAGCCAAGTGCCCGGATGGGGAAGCTGTGCTCTCTCAGACTGGGAGGTTGGGAAAGAAGGTCACCAGAGAGAGCTTCACCAGCCCAGGAAACGGCCCAGCAGCCGTGGGCCTCCCACCTGACTATTTATCCCTAAAATTCAGACTATGGTGTTGGAGAAGACTCTTGAGAGTCCCTTGGACTGCAAGGAGATCAAACCAGTCAATCCTAAAGGAAATCAACCCTGAACATTTATTGGAAGGAGTGATGCTGAAGCTAAAGTTCCAATACTTTGGCCACCTGATGTGAAGAGCCACCTCTGGAAAAGACCCTGATGCTGGGAAAGATTGAAGGCAGGAGGAGAAGAGGGAGACAGAGGATGAGATGGTTGCCATTTCCTCCTCCAGGGTATCTTCCCGACCCAGGGATCAAACCCAGTCTCCTGCAACCAAATAAATAAAAATAAATATTAAGAAAAAACCAGTGAGAGAGTGAGTTGGGAGTAGACCACACAATGCAAGGTGAACAGCCTGGTTGCTCTGCTCCACAGGGGCTCTGGCCAGAGGAAGGGCCTCAAACCCAGAGTGATCTGAGGTTCCAACTCTGTGTCTATCACCTGGGGGACGTGGTGTGGCCAACTTAACCTCTGGACCTCAGCTTCCACATCTGGGAAATGGAGCAACAGCACTGATGATGCTGCTGCCTGAGGGATGCTCTGAGGGCTGATAGGAAACACCAGGGCAAGTGTGCTCTGTAGGCTCCACGGCCTCACCGTGCTGCCCAACCCTTATGGAGCCTCTGCTTTAAGACAGAACATAGGTGTATGCATGAAAAAGAAGTGTGTACACTGGCATATACGTATGTATACATGAATATGTGTGTATATGTGAATACATACATAAAATATGTGTATGTATATATGCAAAAGGGCTTCCCTGGGGGCTCAGTTGGTAATGAATCCACTTGCAAGGCAGGAGCTGCAGGAGACACAGGTTCGATCCCTGGGTGGGGAAGATCCCCTGGAGGAGGAAATGGCAACCCACTCCAGTATTCTTGCCTGGGAAATCCTATGGACAGAGGAGCCTGGTAGGCTACAGTCTATAGGGTCACAAGAGTTGGACACAACTTAGCAACTAAACGACCCCCCCCACCATGTATGCAAAGACATACATAAGTATACATGAATACATGCATAGTATGATCCATGTGTGTATGATACATGAGTAAATGTGAACATGTATGTAAGTATTTTCATGCACACAGACACACAAATGCACTTCTTATGTGATTTTTTATTTATTTTTGGCCGCGCCAGCTCTTCGTTGCTACAGACAGGCTTCCTCTAGTTGCAGGGAGCGGGGGCTCCTCTCTGGTTGCGCTGCACGGGTTTCTCACTGTGGTGGCTTCTCTTGTAGAGCATGGATTCTAAAGCATGGGCTCGGTAGTTGTGGTGCACAGGCTTAGCTGCCCTGCAGCATGTGAGATCTTCCTGAACCAGGGATCAAACCTGTGCCCCCTGCATTGGCAGGTGGATTCTTAACCACTGGACCACCAGGGAAGTCCTAAACACACTTTTCTAAAACCACAAATCCCTCTGGCCTTCAGCATCCCTGGGGCATCCACTCTCTCCCAAGATTGTCCACATGGAGCATCCTTATCCGGGCGCCTCCCCTGAGATCCTCTGGTGTCTTCCCAGCATCCGGCCATCGGGGCGAGGACTGGCATTCACTCACTTTAGAGCATCCCTGATCAGCTAGTGTGATCACTGGGCAGCACGGTGAGCGTTTCGCTTGGAGCCAGACCCCAGTGCCCACCTGGGGAAAACACGGAGCTCCCTGTGCTGGGGCTGGAGCTGTGGGAGGGACCGTGTGTGGGAGCTGAGCTGGACATTGGCACGAATATCTCAGTCAGTCTCCTTTCATCCTCTCTCTGCCCCAAAGCCCAGGTCCTGGCTACCTAATTTGGTCACCAGGCAGGTCTTGTCCTGGTGAGAGGCATACCCGTGGGTCAGGAATGGTGGGTTCCTCCCTACTCAGGAGCGCTTGCCACTGGAGCTTAAACAAGTGGTCTCCAAGGATGGACTTGGGGCCCTGGCAGCAGGACCTGGGATTCTATAGCTCCTCCCAGGATCAAGTCAAAGACAACCAGCTCAACCAGGGCCTGGAGTGCGATTGGTTCAAGGGAGCGAGGTAATTCTTCCTCTGGGTGGCCCCATGATTGATTTTCTCCCCACTTTTTACATTACTTAAGGCATAAAAAAGGAACGATAAAGCGGATATCTGTGTGCTCATCCCTCAATTCAAGAAATAAGACTCTGTTGATATAGCCTAAAACCCATTTACCCCTCCCCCTGACATCTCCCCGTGGCAATCCTGAATCTGATGAGCGTCTTTATACTTGAAGTATAAAAGGAAAAGGACATATTCCCATTCCATGTGTGGAATCGTTTTGCATGCTATTAATCTTGTTATAAGTGGCATTCTTTATATATCCTTCTATAACTTGCTTATGTTCAACATTATATTTGTGAGATTCATCTGTTGTTCTGTGTGTAGCCAAGCTCATTTTCACTGTGCTAAGGGTATTCATCCTATTGATGAATGTCATGATTCATCCATTCTCTCGATGAGTGGCTAGGTTACTTTTCCTTCTCTCCCCCTCTGTGATAAACATCCCTTTAAGTGTCTCTTTCCCACGACCTTTCCCCCGAGGATTGACGAGAAGGGTCCTCCCAAACGGACTATGAAAACTTCCACTTGTTTTAATTATGTATGGAGCAGCTACGTCTCCCCCATCCCCTGGGGCTCATCTTCTTCTACCACGAGGTTCAGCTTAGGGATGGGATAAACCACAGGATTTTCTGTTGCCTACCTTATCTGGTCCTTATTTGGTTAACATGACCTTTTCAAAATGTTCGGCTCTGGCTGGAGAGTTGACTCACTTGGGTGGGGGGCGGCAGGAGCCAGGTGGCTGAAAGGGGGTGAGCCTCTCTGAAGGGTGAGTGCTGCCAGGAGGGACCCACTCTTTCTGCTCAGGGCCTGTCACCCAGCTTCCTGTGAGCTGGGGCAAAGCGCCTGCCTCACTTTTTTTCACTGTGGATGCACTGGGGGATGGGAAGGGAGGACGGAGGAGACTGGGGATGGAGCTGAGTATCCCTAGGCCCAGCGTGGGAACCGTACCACAGAGTCACGGAGCTGTTGAGTCAGTGTGTGAAGCTGATGTCTGAGTTCCAATCCACTTCCCAGCTGTGCGATCTGGAGCATGTTACCTAGCTTTTCTGTCTCAGTTTGGGTTCTTTCCAAAGCACACTTTAAGGCATGACTCGGGTACCAGTCGTTTTGGAGGTGGTTCCAAGACACCCCAGTGAAGAGATGGGCGGTAAGACAGGGAAGGAAGGAAAGAAGCCGGTGAAGGCGTGTTTATGGAGAATGTGGCCAGTCAGCCTGGGGTTCAGTGATGCTGGGGCCTCGCAGAGGCTGGGACATTTACCTACTGGCTCTGGGCCCCACTGGGGCATCTACTGCCTTTTCCATTTCTCCAGAGCTGGCTGAGCAAGCCTCTGAGGTGCCAGAGAAAGCCTGGAGGCAGAGGCAGTGGGAGGGGAGAGGGATGGGGAGGGATGGGGAGGGAAGGGGAGGGAAGAGAGGAGGGCCAGGGAGGAGGGCAAGGTGGAGAGGAGAGGCGGAGATGCTGTGCTTGGGTGCGTCCGCTGCTCCATCCGTCAGCTCTCATCTCCAGCAGAGGCTGACCCCTGGGGGTAAAGAAGGGAGGTGGGGGCATCCATGGAGTCTGCCAGCGTGGCCTCGCCCACAGATGGGGTCAGGGATTATTCCTCTAGGCTATAGAAGGATTCCACGGGGCCAGGCCAGCCTGCAGTCAGTCTTCTTTACTAAACGCTAAGTATCGAAAACCTGCCTCGTGCTCCCCTCAGGTTGTGGTGAAGATGGACTGATGAAACAGCAGCTCAGAGTGATGATGAAAAATGGCCTCTGGCTGTAAAACCCCCAGGTGGCAGGGCCACCATCCAGACCCGAGGTTGTCTCGGGAAACATCAGGTCTCACACCTGGGGGGCTTCACTACATTCGGCCCAGAGCGGTTAACATCTGCCATCCCCACCCCTGGAGCTGGATGTCAGGGGGCTGTTTGTGTTGTCAGCCTCCATCAGGCCACAAGTACAGACCAGGTTGGGTCTCAGGAGAGGACCGGGTATAGGGGGACCAGAGGCCCTGCAGGGAGAGGGTGCTGAGCACAGAACACACGAGCCTATGTGGGTGTTAGTGTCTTGGCTCAGCATGTGATCGAGAGGGCTGCTGGCCTGTGGGACCCTCCATTTTAAAGGGGAACAGGGCTGAGCAAACTGGGGTGCATTGATCTTCCTGACCTGTGGTAAAGTCAAACACAGTCAAAATGATCCCTGAAAACCCACTCCATCCCTCCATCCATCAGACCTGCAGTGCCATGAAGAGATTCCTCCTCAGTGGTTCTTAGGCACACTCAGCTTGTGGGCCACCCGGTTAGAGCTCAGGGCTGGGGAGCCCCTTTTCCGAAGTCCTCGGGTGCCCAACCTTCAGTTCTGAATGCTTGCAAGCCCAGGGTGGTGGCTCCTGGGTGAGACTTTAGCCCAGGCTCTGCCTCCAGCCAGCTCTGTACCTGGGCAGGTTATCCAAGCCCCCGCCCCCCAGCCTCCTCCCCTGAGAAACAGGGCTGGGAACGGTCAGCTCTTGCCATCCTTCAGGTCAGGGGAGCCTGTGTTTTGTCATTGCTTTGTCCCCAGTACCTGGAAGAGGTTCACGCGTTCCCTAAAGCTTCACTGAATGAACAGGTGCAAAGTGCTTAGGGCCACACTGACGCTTGGAAAGCTGAGCAACTTTAATTACTGTTATAATGCAGTTTTAGTATAAAGTCTCTTTCTCATCAACATAGGGCAAACCAGACTTGTTCACTTTTAGGGTGGATTAGATGAGAAAAATACCAGGTGGTGCTAGTGGTAAAGAACCCACCTGCCAATACAGGAGACCTAAGAGACCAGGGTTTGATCCTTGTGTTGGGAAGATCCCCTGGAGAAGAGAATGGCAGCCCACTCCAGCATTCTTGCTTGGAACATTCCATGGACAGAGGGGCCTGGCAGGCTACAGTCCATCGGGTCACAAAGAGCTGGACACGACTGAAGCACCTTAGCACAGACAGATGAGAAAATAGAGCGACACTTTGCCCAGGGGCTGAGCCCTAAAGCTGGGAGGATGTTAGCTGCCCTGTTGGATGAGATTCTGGTCTGGGGCCAGGAAGGGTGTCAGGGCTGAGGAACCTTGGAGAAAGGCCCTTAGTTATTAAGTCCCAAGTTACAGATGCGGCTCAGTGAGCAGGAAATTTCCTAATGCTGTCTGGCTGTAAGCGGCAGAGCCAGGCTTCAACCCCATCCTCTGGTTCCTAGTCCAGGCTCACTCTGAGGGGCACCTGGGGAACTACAGGTTTGCAGATCGGGGACAGAGGTTCTCAGAGAGGAGAAACAGTGCCTGCCTGGACCATGGTGCCCATGGGTGGCAGAGCGTGAGGGAGGGGTCACTGGTGTCCCAGAAGGTGGGTTGCATGGTGAGAGGGGGTGCGGGGCCATGGCCTGGGGGGCCTTCCCTCCCAGGCACTCCAGGTTAAGCGATGCAACCCCAAGTGCCCTGGGCTCTGAAGCTCAGATTCCCCTTTTGTAAAGGGAAGTGATGCCTCCCTTCCTGGGCTTTTGGGTACAGGCGGGGAGCTCCCCAGAACTCCCAAGGGAGAAAACATCACCAGGGTGGGAGGGCAGCTCATCATCACTAGGTCTGCAGACTAGCCCTGGCTGCCTGCCCCATGGCTCCCTGGTGCCTCCCAGTGTACCCCCAGTGCCAGGTTGCCCTGATTGTATGAGCCTAGAGGAGAGAGTCCCAGGAGGGCAGGGCCGGCCCTAAGTGAGCACAGTAAGGGCCGCCCGCAGAATGTGGCCGCCGCTGATGCGTGATGGCCTTTTGAGCAAATTATTCCTTTACGATTGCAGAGAGGAGGAATTATTGGCAGAAAATGAGGATATAAAACCCCGTGGGAGCCTGGTACCTTTCGGGGGGCGCTGAGTGCCGAGCACCTGGAATCCTTCCAGCAGATTGGTTCATTTTTAATGGTCTAGGACTATAGCTCATCTGTTTAATTCAAATGAGGTGACATAATATCTTTCATTTGGACTTATCGCCGCACGGCGCAGATGCAGCTCCCAGCATTCTCCGGGCAGGACTTTGTCATTAACGCACAATCCTTCTCTCTGGCCAAATTGAAAGTCCACAGGAAGGGCTGTAGCCTCGGAGAGGAGAGATCAACAGTGAATAGGTCACATCAGGTATTAAGGAATGAAAATGAATTCATTCTTTCCTCCGGTGAATAAGCAGCTGTACTTGGGTCTCTGTGATCCATGAAATAGGCTGTCAGGAAAATAGGAAATGGGCTGCATTTGAACTTCACCGGTTAAGTCTGCCCCGTCGCCCTGGAGATTGGTATCGCTGCCCAGGGCAGGGGCTGGGGGAGAAGGGGCGCCCACATGTATGGGGCACCCACTGTACGCCAGATGTATCTGGCTTTGTCAGTGCTGCAGGGTGGGGAGCATCGTAATCCCCATATTTCAGATGGGGACGATAAGGCTCAGAAAGATCCAGGGACTTGCTCCAGGTCACTCAGTGCAGAACCCTGGGGCGGTTTGAGATGTGCAGCCTTATGGCCAAGAAATGGGCCCGAAGAACCTCAAAGACTTACCTTCCTTCACCGGGGCTCAAAATATGAAGTGTCAGCTTTCTACCCCAGAGAAATACCCACTGTCACTGGATTGCGGTGAGGGTTAAATGAAGGAATAAACTTCAGGAGCTCAGCACAGGGCTCCGGGCAGTGTTAGGAACTTCTGCCTTTCCATCCTTCAGCTGACAGAGCGCCTGAGTGAAGCTTGGAAAGTAAGTGACTTAAGTGCCCAAGACCAAGGGCAAGTGACTGGTGGGGCTGAGGTCTGTCCCTTGGACTGGTCTGGCAGTCCCTGTTCTTTCTACCACGGTGGTGGTTTCATCACTCAGTCGTGTCTGACCCTTTGTGATATCATGGACTGTATCCCCCCAGGCTCCTCTGTTCATGGGATTTCCCAGGCAAGAAGACTGGAGTGGGTTGCCATTTCCTTCTCCAGGGGATCTTTCTGACCCAGGGATTGAATCCATGTCTCTTGCTGAGTCACCTGGGAAGTTTCTACTAAACCAGGAACTAGAGAGGAGGAATTATTGGCAGAAAATGAGGGAGGCAGGTTGACAGTATTCCTTCCGTTTACAAAAGGGGAAACTGAGCTCCAGTGCCCAGGGCACTTGGGGGGCACTTGGGGGCTGGGGGAGGATTTTGAGATGTTTACTATGGAATGTCCCCCTTCTCTGCTTTATTTGTCTCCATAACAACCTCCACCAGCCCTGTGTATTTGACTTGGTTGTTTTGTTTGTTGTTCGTCTCCCACCACCTGGGCATTTACTTGAGGAGGGGTTTTGACCAATTCATCACTGTGTCCCCAATGCCTAGAACCAGAGCTGGGACTGGCGTGAGGCAGGAGAGAGAGGTCCTGTAAGGACCTTAGGCTTAAGTCCTTAGATCCTGAATTTAGTTAAAATGTTGATATTTTGTTCATTATACATATATATTTGCATTCATTTTTAATTTTTAATAATATTGTATTAAAATATTGATTATCTTGTTGCCTGAGTGTTTTGGTCCCTCTCTCAAATTTTGCCCCTGAGCAGGAACAGAGATGCAGACGTAAAGAATGGACTTGTGGACTCAGTAGGGGAAGGAGAGGATGGGACAAATTGAGAGAGTAGCACTGAGATATATGCATTACCATGTGTAAAAGAGGGTCTTCCCTGGTGGCTCAGACAGTAAAGCGTGTGTCTGCAATGCAGGAGACCTGGTGTAAAAGAGGGGGCTGGTGGGAAGCTGCTGCACAGCACAGGGGGCTCAGCTTAGGGCTCTGTGATGACCCAAAGGGGACGAAGGGGGATGGGAGGGAGGCTCAAGAGAGAGAGGATATAGGTATACTTACAGCTGATTCCTTGGACAGCAAGGAGATCAAGCCAGTCAGTCCTAAAGGAAATCAGCCCAGCATATATATTCACGGGAAGGACTGTTGCTGAAGCCTAATACTTTGGTCACCTGATATGAAGAGCCAACTCATTGGAAAACACCCTGATGCTGGGAAAGATTGAAGGAAGGAGGAGAAGGGACAACAGAGGATGAGATGGTTGGATGGCATCGCCGATTCAATGGACATGAGTTTGAGCAAACTCCGGGAGACAGTGAAGAATAGGGAAGCCTTGTATACTGCAGTCCATATGGTCACAAAGAATTGGACACGACTTAGTGACTGAACAATAGCTGATGGACATTGTTATACAGCAAAAACCAACACAATGTTGTAGAGTAATTATCCTCCAATTAAAAATAAAGAAATTTAAAAATTTGCCTCTAAGTTTCTCGCTTGCCTCATCCTTGTCCCAGCTCTACCTAGAGGGCTGCCTGACACGTAATTACGTTCAGAAAAGATTTGTAAAAATGAATGATGCCCTGTCGTGTATCAAGACTCATTTCCTGAGTCCTCAGAGAACAGACTGTCCTTCATTGGGTCTTCAAGGGTCTTTGTATCTGAAGGAAGCTAGGACCCCAAATGGGGCTGCTTTGACTTGGCTCCATCATTCGGCGATAATTGAGTATTTCTGATGAGTGAGTGAAAGTCGCTCAGTTGTGTCTGACGCTTTGTGACCCCATGGACTCTGCAAGTCCATGGAATTCTCCAGGCCAGAATACTGGAGTGGGTAGTCTTTCCCTTCTCCAGGGAATCTTCCCAACCCAGATATCACACCCAGGGCTCCCACATTGCAGGCAGATTCTTTACCAGATGAGCCACCAGGGAAGCCCAAGAATACTGGAGTGGGTAGCCTATCCCTTCTCCAGGGGAATCTTCCCGACCCAGGAATCAAACCGGGGTCTCCTGCATTGCAGGCGGATTCTTTACCAGCTGAACTATCAGTATTTCTGATCAGATTAGATCAGATCAGATAAGTTGCTCAGTCGTGTCCGACTCTTTGCGACCCCATGAATCACAGCACGCCAGGCCTCCCTGTCCATCACCAACTCCCGGAGTTCACTCAGACTCAGTCCATCGAGTCAGTGATGCTATCCAGCCATCAAGAAGGGCGTGTCCCTTTCAGGATCTGCTTGTGGAACCAATTAGAACTCAGGTCTCTAAAACTGCCTAATGAGGGAGGGAATGCAAGAAAGCTACTGAGCTCTGAAAACCTGTGCAGAATTTCACACCATCCTTAGAGACCGCCCACACCTTTCTATCCTGGATGCCTCTGGCAATTAAAAGCCACAAGGGGTTGTACTGACAGTCGTTAGCTAATGAGATCTGGCTGTGCAGTGCTACTTGCCCCCCCCGCCCCGCCCCCACCCCCCTTCTTTCACAGCCAGCACACCTGAGCTGACCCAGTCAAGTAAGATTGTGACACCTCTGAGGCTCCATTTCAACGAAATACCAGGGCTTGCTTCTGTCTTGGCTTTATTTCCCTCCAAAGCTGAGGTTTCATCCAGTTGCATTCTCATAATTAAGGCAGGAGTGAGAAATAGCCTCCTATATAATTTAAAATGGGAAAATTATCGATACCTTTTCCAGCCTCAGCTTTAAATCTTAGCCACCAACGACTCCCCTATTAACGGACCTAATTAAATCCATTTCTCAGGACGTCTTTGGCAAATTCCATTTTAGCAAAACTGTAGGAAGTTTAATTTGATTTGTCTCTGCTCCCCAGAGCTCTCCTGGAAAAATGAGGGCAGGGCGGCTGCTGTCTCTCCTTTTTGATATTTATGAATCCACTCACTGAACATTGATTGAGCACCTACTATGTGCATTGGCATTGCTCTAGGAGGAAGGAGGAGGAGGAAGCAGTAAAGAGACAAGTTCCTATTCTCATGGCCAGAGGGGACTGGGGTTGTTCAGTTGCTAAGCTATATCGGACTCTTTGCGACCACATGGACTGCAACACGCCAGGCTCCCCTGTCCTTCACCATCTCCTGGGTTTGCTCAGATTCCTGTCTGGGGAATGTTGATCATTCATTAATTCATCTATTCAACTGATCCATATCCAGTCATCTAATGAGGGAAGCACTGTGAAGGGGCTGCTGTTGGAGCAATGAAAGCATGCCCCCCATGAAGATCACCCTCATTTGAATTGGTATGGATAGCTAATGATCGGTGTGGTAAATACCAATGCCTGTACCTCATCCCTGATCACATAAGTCATAATTTCTGGGGGTGGGGTCAAGGATTTGGTATTTTTTAAAAGCTCTCCAGGTATTGCTAATATTCAGGCTAAAGCATGCAAAGTGGTGAGGAGTGTGGTGGAGAGGTGGGTCATGAAGGGTGCTGGAATCCTGTAAATGGATTTGAACCTCATCAGAGGGCAGTGAGATCATTGAAGGGTTTTAGCAGGAAAATGAGGAGCTCCTATTTGAGCTGCAGAAAGAAGTCCTCTGCCAGGGGTGTAGAGGATAGTCAGGGTTGGGGTAACTGGAGCCAGAGAAACTGGAAAGGAGGCTATTACAGAAACCTGGGAGAGAAGTGGTGGGGTTCTGGGCCCACTGTCGTGATCATGGGGATGGAGAAGACAGAGATTCAGGAAACCAGACTGACACGATTGGGTGGTGAATCGTGCAGCCTAGGCGAAGTAGGGGAAGCAGTTTAAGATGACTTCACGTGCACTGGGTGACTAAGTGGATGGGTATGACATTAATCATGAAAGGAAAGAATGATTTGGGTTTAGGACATGTTGGAGAGATTTGGTTGCAGCTGCAGTCAAGATCTGACACTTGGGATTGTGCTTTGGTGGGTAGAGCAATTGGGAAGTCAACTGGAACCCCTAATTGGAAGCTATTGATATCACCCAAGGAGACTGTGTAGCCTCAGAGTAAGAGAAGGCCAAGGGTGGCAGAGCCTTTAGGAATCTCAACATTTGAAGGGCAGTTGGAGTTTGGAGGAGTCAAGAAAGAACCCGATGAGGGATGGCAGAGAGGCAGGAGGGAAAGCAGAGAGTGATGTTGTGAAGCTAAGGAAGGAGAGAGTTCTGAAAGGAGAGTGGCAACATGTTGCAAGTTGTACAGAGGAAAAAATAAAACAGGAGGCCATTCTATACATTTAAGAAAAACAGTGTTGATGGGGCTTTGGGGGTAGTAACCAGGCTGCAGGAGGTTGCAGAGGGAATGGAAGAGAGATGAGTAGATATATACATGCTTGTCCAAGAAAGAGAAGTGAGACGGGCAGTCTCCAGAGGAAATGTTGCATTGAGCAGACACGAGACAGGATTAAATGCAAGTAGTTTATTCTGGAGGCAATCCCAGGAAAGAGCAGTAGGGGAATGAAGAAGTAAGACATAAAGGTAAGGAAATCAGTAAAGGGTGTGCCAGCAAACAAGTAATCACTGAAGGAAACTGGAACTTAATCTCACTGGATAACTAGAGAAGACAGTATGGAGCAGGCACCTGAGTTACTGTCCACGAGAGCCAAGGGAACTGGGGTATTTACCCACCAATTCCCAGTCACTGGTCGAAGACTATCCCTCATTGGTTGAGGGAGCATTAATTCCCAGGCACTTTTGGCCTCCCATATTCATGGGAAGAGTGGGCACTGGCAGCCAGATAAAGTCCTCAGGCAATGAGACAAAGCTGGTGGCAAAATTAGTTTGGAGTGATGCCAGTGGTAAAGGATGAGGGGATAGGATCAGGCACCAGAGCATCAGCTAAAGGAAGGATTTAGATTTTTCCAAACTGAAAAGAATTTGTCATGACTGAATGGTGAGGGTGAAAGAGAAGGAGGGGTTGAGAAAACAAGGAAGAGGGGATAAGTGATAGAAAGTGGTCCAAGAAGAGATGGAAGTGGTAGTGAGTGATGGAAGGGGAGGGCTTGGTTGCAAGGATAGGAGGTGGTGGTTGATAAATAGGAGGCTGGGATTCAAGTTCAAGCAGATGCTGACATGTCATGATCATGGGTGTGAGTGGTCAAAGTGGAAGGAAAGTGAAATCCATTGGAGATGGGAAGGTTAAGGGCTAGGATGGTGAAGAGGTGGACTGGTTCATTCACATTGGACATCAAAGTCACCAAGGACTTCGGGGTGGACAGATACCCTGAATCAGCTGCCAGAGTAATTACTGACTGTTAAAAGTCACCAGGTACCCCAGTCCTACACACAGAGTAGGGTGAACCAAGGGAGTGTGTTGACCATTAGGTCCTGGACCAGGAAGGAGCCATGTCAGCCAGAAGAACAAATGAGTCTGAAGAGGCATCATCCCATTGGTGAGTCTGACTGGAAGGTTTGGAGGAAAGTTAGAGGACAGAGCTGAGAAAGTGGTACCAATAAGTATCCAACTCAAGGGGTAATCAGGAGGCCTTGGATTGGAGACAGAAGCCAAGAACCAGGGAAGTCAAGAACAGGTTGGGAAGCCAAGTTCAAGATTAGCCAGAGTGCATGCCCCAGGATGAAGGCTGTGGATAAGGACAGGAAATCAGAGTTCAGGCTTCTGGGAGGGACTCAGGTCAGTAAAGAGATGGACAGAAAGCACAGGGCACTGACTCTGCTTAGCTTTCCCTCGTTCCCCGAGGCTTCATACCTGCTGAACTCCAGGGCTCCATGGAATCCCAGTTAGACGACCACGAATGAGAGGAAGTGGGCTGAACTCTGGAGTCACATCAATCTGGGTTCAGATATCTGCTCAGTCTTTTCTAGCTGTGAGTCCTGAACAAGTTTTTTCACCTCTGAGGATAGTTGAACCCATATTCTGAGATTGTTTTAAGTAAGAAGTAAATGTGGAAGAGTGTCACATCTCTGTTCTTCTTGTTCAAAGAATAATACTTGCTACTCTGAGATGACAGTAATAACAAGTGCTCATGAAGGAAAGTTAGGGCTATAAATGTGTTAAAGGGGTACCTGACCTAGTTAGGAGATCAAGGAAGGCTCCCCTGGGGAGGTGATGTTGAGCTAAGATCTATGGAATGAAAAGGAGTTGGGGGAGGGTAAAAGTGGAAATGGAAACATTCTAGGAGGAAGAAACAACATGTGCAAAGGCCCTGTGGTGGGAGGAAGGGTGGCCATTTTAGTAACTGGAGAGAGTGAGGAGGAACCCAGAGGAGTGGCCAACAGGAGGCACCCATGCAGGGCCTGTCTTTATTATAAAAGCAATGAGCAGCCAGAGTTTGAGCAGGAGGACACCTGGTGTGATTGCTGGATAAATGTGGGGGACTGCTGGAAGATGTAGCACAGGTCAAGGTGGTGGGGAGGTTGTGAGGTTGCTGCTTTCATCCAGGGAAGGGATAAAATTGGCCTAGCATCAGTCTTTCCAATGAATATTCATCAACCCTGAATATTCATTGGGAGGACTGATGCTGAAGTGGAAGCTCCAATACTTTGGCCACCTGATGCAAAGAGTTGACTCTTTGGAAAAAACCCTGATGCTGGGAAAGACTGAAGGCAAAAGAAGAAGGGGGCAACAGAGGATGAGATGGTTGGATGGCATCACTGACTCAATGGACATGAGTTTGAGCGAACTCTGGGAGATGGTGGACAGGGAAGCCTGGCGTGCTGCAGTCCATGGGGTCACAAGTAGTCTGACACGACTGAATAACTGAACAATGAGCAACAACAGGGTGCTAAAGATGGAGAAAAAGACAAGGGGATGGAGTTGAGGGACGCTGAGGAGGTAAAATACACCAGACTTGATCATGGATTAGGTAGGGGTAAGGAATTATTTATAGGGAGAGAGGTTAAGGATGGCATCCTCATTTCTGATTGTGGCAGTTTCAGTTGATCCAGCCTAAGAGACGTTCTCCTTTTTGCCAATGTCATGATCCCATTTTTGGAGGATCAGTGTGCTCACTCTGGGTTTCTTGCCCAAGTCCAGATCATGGACCATGTTTAGCTTAAGCCTACTGGCAGGTTTTGAGTAGCTTCAATATTTCACAGCCAGGTACCAGGCTGTAGAAGGTATGGGGAGAAGAAATTGGAGAACAGTGTGACTGTGATGCTGTAAAAGCCAAGGGAAGAAAGAGTTTCAGGAAAAGGGAGTGAGCCTGTTTACAATAGCCAAGACGTGAAAGCAACCTAAGTGTCCATCAACAGATGAATGGGTAAAGACGATATGGTACATATACACAATGGAATAACACTCAGCCATAGAAAGAATGAAATAATGCCATTTGCAGCAGCATGGATGGATCTAGAAATTATCATACTAAGTGAAGTAAGTCAGAGAAAGACAAATATCATATGACATCACTTATATGTGAAATCTAAAAAAAAAATGATAAAATGGATTTATTTACAAAACAGAAATAGACTGATAGACATAGAAAACAAATGTATAGTTACCAAAGAGGAAGAGAGGGGAGGGATAAATTGAGAGTAGAGGATTAGCAGATGGATACTATCATGTAAAAAACAGACAAACAATAAGGATTTACTGTATAGCACAAGGAACTAAATTCAATATCTTGTAATAAACTATGATGGAAAAAATAAACCAAGAATGTATATGTGTATATATGTATATATATCTGAATCCCTTTGCAGCACCCCTGAAATTAACCCCTGAAATATTGTAAGTCAACTATCCTTCAATAAAGAAAGAAAAAAGGAGTGAGATATAATGCTGAATATTGCTGAAATATGAGGCAAAGGAAGGAGTAAAATTTTTATGATTCTCTTATTTTTCTGATGAGGAATTCAGGGATCAGATAGAGTGAACGTCTTAGTCAGCCAGCCAGTTGGTGGCACAGTCTTCTGTGTCAGTTAGCTCATGCTGTGTAAGAAAGAGCTCCAAGAGGAAGTGACTCAAAACCACAAAACTTATTACTTCTTATGAGTCTACAGCTTGGTTGTGTTGTTCTGCTGACCTGGACCAGGCTTGGCTGATCTTGACTGGACTTGTTCATGGTTAGCTGGTAGACTGGTGAGGGGCTGGCTGGTCTAGAAGGACTTCAGTGGGGATAGCTTGTCTGTGCACCCCATGGTCTCATCCTCTAGCAGGCTAGCCCAGTGCTAAGGTCCAGGCAGAGGATGCAAAAGCCCTAAGGTGAGAACAAGCTTGGATGTTTGAAGAAGAGTAAGGAGGCCAGTATGGCTGAGCAAGACTGTAAGGGGAGGAGCAGTGGAAGATGAGATCAGAGAGGTAGAGTGGGTGGGAGGTGGGGGAGAGTACCACGAACATCTTGTAGATCACAGTAAGGATTTTTGCCTATACTTTTATTATTATTAGACTTAATTTCTGCTGTGTTACCCTGGCTGACTGCAGTTTGGCTTCCACTCCATGGAGGTGGTTTTGCATTTCATCTGGCCATGTTGATGTGGACTTAGCTTCTCCCCTCCCTGTGCTGACGTTTCCTACATCCTGGTCCCATTGAGTGGTACAAGACAAGTTAGCATCACTGGTCCTGAAATGACAAATGCTTGCTCCTAAAGCCCCCCAAGGTTATGGTTCTCCAAGTTTGGTCCACTGACTGTTTTTGTAAATAAACTTTTATTGGGCTACAGTGATGCCTATTCATCTACCTACTGTCTGTGGCCACTTTTATGCTACAATGGCAAAATTAAGTGGTTGTGACGGAGAGTGTGTGGCCCACAAATCCTTAGATATTTATTATCTGATCCTTGAAAGATAAAGTTAAACCTTCTGGAACTTAAGAGGAGATACTTTCAATTCCCTCCTGCTTTGAAGGGTGGGGAATTCCAGGTTTGTGGATTTACCTGTGGGCACAGGAGGTATAAAAGCAGGCAAATCCACATTGTGCCCTGATTTCCAGCGTCTTGTCCCCCCACCCCTGCTTCCCTGGGCTGACCTGCAACTCTGCTCCAGGATATAGTAATACTTCTGATGTCTCAGTCTGCTCTGGCTGCTATAACTAAATACCATGGACTGGGTGGTTTAAACAATTTTGGAAGCTGAAAACTCCAAGACCAAAAGCACCAGCATGATTGGGTTCCTGGTGAGGGCTCCCTTCCTGGCTTGCAGACGGCCACCTTCTCACAGTGTCCATGGCGGAGAAAGAGAGTGCATGGACACTCTGGTCTCTTCCTCTTCATTTAGGGACACTAATCTCATCATGGAGGCCCCACCTTCATGACCTCATTGAAACCTAATCACCTCCCAAAGGTCCCACTTCCCAATATCATCACATTAGGGATTAGGGCTTCAACATATGAACTTTGGGGGAATACTGTACTCAGTCTGTAACACCTAACATCTCTTATCTTTCTACCTGTGCTCCTCTTGGAGCTAACAGGGGTGGCAGGGCAGTGTAGGTGATGGGCAAGAACTCTCTGGAATCAGGCATACCTGAGTTCAAGTTCCCTGTAATCTTGGGGAGTGGATCTCGGAACATCAGCTTTCTCAGTTGAAGAGCTAACAGTACTTCCCACCTTTTTGGGTTGCTGGAAGGCCATCATGAACATCACCTGTGCAGTGCTTAGCAGTAGCTGGCAAATAGTAAGCATCCTGTTTTAAACTGTGACTACAAAATGAATGTGAGGAAACCACCACTCTCTCCCTTCAAGGAAAATAAGAAAACCCTTCGGCAAATGGAGCCAGGGAAATCAGCAAGTCCATATTCAGCCCCCCTCAATAATTTCCGCAACTCTGGGCAGGATACCTGATTTCAGAAACACAGAAGAGAAAATCAATAACTCCAAGCTTGCGGCCAATAAAATCTCAGAAGTGGCAATTTCATCTTGACTGTGTCCGCCTGAATCACTAACAGTGAGCTCAACACGAGGGTGGTGACGAGTTTGGGGGCAAGGGAGGCTCGTAAAAATGACTGATGCAGATATTAATGATTTAATCTGCCAGCGTGGCGTGGCTGCCTCCGAGCATCCTATTCGTCAGCATTCAGGAACCCATTAGGAGGGGGCTGGGTGAAAAGCACCGCGGATGGCGCGGGGATGTGGCGGGAATGAAGATGAATCGCGGAGCACGGTATTGATTTGCCTTGCCTGGAACGGCGGCTTTCTGTTTGAAAATATGGAAAGCAAATTAATGAATAAATGAGCCGGTTCGGTGAACTGCGCCCCAGTGAGAGCCCCGATGTTTAAGCCACATATGCCAAGAGGCTCTGAGCAAATCCGAGAGAGAGGCGAGGGTTTGCTGAGAAGCAGGGGTGTGGCTAGGTCTGCCACTGCGAGGACCCCGCCCCGGAAAGGCTTGGGGACAAGTGGCGGGTGTCCTGGGGTCGGCAGATTCTAGACCGAATTTTGGCTCTGCCTCCTGCTAGCTCTGGGACCTTGAAAATTCATGCAATCTTTTTGAACTTGAGTGTCTCCACTCAAAAGTGGGAGAAAGTTGGCAGAAAGCGATGGATGGGAAGACTCAATTAGACCAGTTATGTCTGATATTGTCTCCCTGGGATGCTGTGAGATATCGCGCATGTTTTCTGACCTCCCTGTGCTTCAGATTTTCTTTCTATCACACAGAAATAATAACACTTGTCTCTGGGACACAGTGCTAAAAAAAATGGTAGCTTTTTAAACCACTGTACATGCCACAAACATTGATTAAACACTTGTATTGTTCAGTCCCTAAGTCATGTCCAACTCTTTGTGATCCCCTGGGCTGTAGCACTCCAGGCTCCTCTGTCCTCCACTGTTTCTCCCAGAGTTTGCTCAAATTCATGTCCATTGAGCTGGTAATGCTATTTAACCATCTCATCCTCTGCTGCCCTCTTCTTCTTTTGTTCTCAATCTTTCCTAGTATCAGGATCTTTCCCAGTGAGCGAGCTCTTCACATCAGGTGACCAAAAGGTTGGAGCTTCAGCATCAGTCCTTCCAATGAATACTCAGCATTGATTTCCTTTAGGATTGACTGGTTTGATCTCCTTGAAGTCCAAGGGACTCTCATGAATCTTCTCCAGCACCACAGTTTGAAAGCTTCAATTCTTCAGCATTCGGCCTTCTTGTGCATGCTAAGCTACTTCAGTCATATCCGACTCTTTGCCACTCCATAGACTATAGCCCACCAGGCTCCTCTGTCCATGGGATTCTCCAGGCAAGAATACTGGAGTGGGTTGGCATGACCTCCTCCAGGGGCTCTTCCTGACCAAGGGATCGAACTCGCATCTCCTGCGACTCCTACACTGCAGGCAGAGTCTTCACTGCTGAGCCACCCACCAGGGAAGCCCTAGCCTTCTTTATTTTGTGCCAATCACTATCTTATGTGTCTGGGGTAGAACTGTGAACAAAATGGAGTGACATCCTGTCACTCATAGAATTTATTATCATTATTCCTATGTATGTCCAAATGCTCTAGCAACATTTGCTAAAAGATTATTGTTCCTCCTCTGAGTTGTTTTGACACCTTTGTCAAAAATCAGTTGGTCCTGCTTATGTGTGGCGATGTCTGGGTTCTCTGGTTTGTTTCCCTGATCTATCAGCCCCTCTGCCAGGAACACACTGTCTTGATTACTGTACCTTTACAGTAAGTCTTAAAAATAGGTAATGTGATTCCTCCCGGTTTATTTTTTTTCCAACTGTTTTCAAGTTCTAGTTGTTTTGTGTTTTCACATAAATTTTAAAATAGGCTTGCCTATATCTAAAAAAAAAATCTTGCTGCGATTCTGATGGGAATTGTGCTAAACCTGCCTATTAATTTGGGAAGAACTGACATCTTTACTATGTTCAGTCTTCCAATCCATGAACATGGTACATTTCGCCATTTATTTAGATCTTTGAGCTCTTTCGTCAATGTTTTATAGTTTTCAGCATACCATCCCTGAAATATTTTGATGGATTTATTTCTAAGCATTTCATTTTTCTGAGCAATCATAACTGGGATTTAATTTTACTATTTGTTCATTGCTAGTGTGTAGAAACTGAGTTTTCTGTGTTGGTCCTGCTTCCTGTGACCTTGACACAGGAACTAAGAACCCACTTAGTTCCAGGAGTGTGTGTGTATGTGAGTGTGCGTGCATGTAGATTTCTTGGAATTTTCCACACAGATGATCATGCCATCTGCAAACAGTGACAGTTTTATCTCTTCCTGTCTCCTTTTTTTTTTTTTTTTTTGGCTTCTCTGGGTCTTCATTGCGGTATATGGGTTTCTTTAGTTGCAGCACACAGGCTTCATCATCCCACAGCATGTGGGCTCTTAGTTTCCAGACCAGGGACCGAATTTGTGTCCCCTATATGGCAAGGTGGATTCTTAACCACTGGACCACCAGGGAAGTCCCTGTTTCTTCTTTTCTAATCTGAATGTATTAGTATTACCTTGGAAGCCCTACATCCAAATGCCTGAAGGGGCCAGGCTGTGGACACTGTGGCGAAAGGGGGCCCATGTCCATCACAGGGGGCTGCCGTTACTGGCTCTGTAAGCCCCCATCTTCAGATTGTTAACAAATGTAAATGTTGGTAAACTATTCAAATATTTAAACACTTTTCAGGTCAAACAAAACACACCTGTGGGCTGAACTCAATGTACATCAGTTTGCAACCTGGTATAACAGGCTTTCCTTTAAACAGAAGCATCTGTTCCTCCTGCCTGACGTCTCAAGTGGGCAGGCTGGAGGGATGTGTAGGGAAGCCCATGCTATTGATATGCCCCAGATTTCCAGGGATGAAGGGTAAACTGCCCTGGAAAGGTGATCTCTGGGATTCCCATAGCTTGGAACCATTGGGTTGGGCACTTCTCCTCAGGGAGGTGGCCTGGGTGTGTGTGACTGCAGGGTAATAGGGCTCATGATGAGGAGGGTGGAGTCAGGACCAGACCAAACAAAACCTGGGAAAGCTGCAGAAAGTGGCTGAGTCGGCAGGATGGGAGATGAGGTGGCAGGGAAGGAGTGAGTCAGGGATGAGCATCTGTCATATGCTGCATATTATGCTGGGTGCTTCTCTCTCTCCTCCTTCTTTTCCCCTGCCTCCCTCATTTCCTGCCTCCATCTTCTCCTCCCTCCCTTCCTTTCTCTCATGCAGCATATTCAGGGTCCACCCTGGGCCAGGCACTGTCGGAGGTACTCGCCTGTCACTTATCCCTCACATATTCCTATAAGACAGGCATCGCTCCTTCCTTTTCACAAATGAGGGAACTAAGATGCGGCAGGTTAAGTGACCTGCCTATGGCCCCCGATTTGACTTCAAAGACTGTGTGCTCTTTGCGCCAAAGCCACCTGATATCACCCCTAATACACCAGAGGTGTACAATGCATGCCTCTGGTGTATTCTGACAATCTTTGGTTCCAAGAGCTCTAATCGGGTGGAAGGAAGGCAGCGGCAGCCGAATGCCGGTGACTGTGGAGTTCATGAATCAGGCGGAACGTGACCTGAGTTGTCTATGCAATGGCATGAGGCACAGATGGAAGCAGAGTCAAGACTGAGTCTCAGTAGCAGTTTTTTGAGCATCTGGATACAACTCAGCTTGGGCTCGTAGCTCTTAGGGTTTTGTTTACATGAGCTAACATGCTGCCATTTTGCCTCAGCCAGACTGCGTTGGACGTCTAGCTTCTGCAACCAGGAGTCCGCACGATGCACAGAGGAGTCCCGCTCTAGTTGGCTCGTGGGTGGACACAGCAGGGTCGTGTGGAGTTTTGTGGATGGCTATTGGGGGATGGGCAGTTTTCAGGGTGGAGGTCTGTCACCTGGGCCAGGCTTGCTGGTTTGGGTGACCTCGGCAGCTATTTAGAGAGAAGCATGGCTCAGGGGATCAGGCCAAGGGTTTGAAGAGGCTGGGGCCCTGTGGGTATAATCCACCAAGGGACTTCCAGGCACAGGTGGCACTCAGCTCAGGGCAGCAAGACTTATTTTAGCTCTGTCCACTGGTGAGATGACACTGCCAACCTATGCAGTCAGACGTGGCTCAGAGCCTCGATCAGAAACGTGCCTGCAGCTTGAAGACCTGGGGCTTGGAGAGGTGCCACTACCCTAGAAGCTGACATCTCCTGGGGCTGCAGCGAGGGGCCCAGAGGACACTGGGCAGGTGAGCTGTGGCAGCCTGCCCCCACTGCACCACCTTGGCCACAGCCATGCATGGGAGGGGCCCTGGGGATTTCCTCAGCCTGGGGGGCACGTGGGTGGACCTGGGCCTCGTTGCCCATGGCAGTGACTGAAAAGCTTAGAGTCCTCCCTCAGAGCACCCTGTCACTGGCAAAGAAGCACCATTAACAGCCTTCTCATTCTGTCCCTTCTTCCTTCTGCCTGGGTGTCCGTATGGACAATTAGGAAAAGACAATTTAATGCTGAAGAAATTAATTGCATTTGCCAAATGGGCTTGAAACAGGCTGTTTCTCTGTCAACATAACAGATGACAGTACTCAGAAAATGAACACTGTTGACTGTTGACACAATCGTCTCTGGCTGTGGATCAACTATGATTTTTTTTTTTTGAGAGGTGTGGGGTGGAGAGCAGGGTGTGGAGTTGACAAACATGACAAGTCCTGGAGGAGGACCTTTGCCTCCTTGGCCATGCTCCCTGTGGCTTGCTGTCTCCTAGGTCTGCCTTTAGTGAGACTGGCTACTCACTGTTGAGAGCTTACTGTGTGCCTGCTGTGCACCATGCATCATCTTTAACCTTCACATCGTTTGTGTAAGGAACGTGTTAGCATCCCCATTTCACAGATGGGGAAACTGAGATATGGGGCTGGGACTCATTCAGTTGAAACCTATATACACTGTTTCGTAGATTCTCACTTCAGAGTATGTAGACTCTCGGTCTTTAGAAGTAAATTCTGTCCCTAAGTTGTCCATTAGTTCTGCTGAGGCAAAAAAGTGCAGCCAGTTAAGATCCTAGACCCTAGAGTTGGGTTCTCTGTGTTCGATCCCAGCTCTGATACTCCCTGGATTATTCTAGATGAATTCTAGCCTCTCCAAACTTAGTAATAAATAATGTTATTTATTATTCTAAATAATATTCTTTATTTTAGAATAAAATCCAACTCCTTACTGTGGTCTACAGGGCCCTACGTGATCTAGCCCTTGACTCCCTCCAAGACCTCATATTCTTTTGCTATTCCCCCATATTCCTGCTTAAAAATAGTGGTTGACCTGAGGAGGAGGTGGACCCAGGAGGGGGAAGGTCATGGTAGGATCTCTCAGAGTGAGATCAGCCAGTCACCTAGTGAGGGTAAGCTTGTCAGTTTACGATCAATTCATCTTCCATTCCCGAACTAGTTTCTTCACATCTTGCTGTGGGAGGGATGTACTCAGGAATCCTCGACCCCCTTTGTTTCAGGACTCTGCTGCTGCTGCTGCTAAGTCGCTTCAGTCATGTCTGACTCTGTGCGACCCCATAGACGGCAGCCCACGAGGCTCCACCGTCCCTGGGATTCTCCAGGCAAGAACACTGGAGTGGGTTGCCATTTCCTTCTCCAATGCATGAAAGTGAAAAGTGAAAGTGAAGTTGCTCAGTCGTGTCCCACTCTTAGCGACCCCATGGACTTATAGCCCACCAGGCCCTCCATCCATGGGATTTTCCAGGCAAGAGTACTGGAGTGGGGTGCCATTGCCTTCAGGACTCTGGCATCTCTTAAATCCTGCCCCTTCCTCCCTTGGCCTGGGTGTTGTCCAGGAGGGGGAGCCCAGTGGGCCCTCTGTCCTGGTAGTGATGGGTAGCATAGGGACTCAGGGCTGGATAATGGTGCTCCTCTGCCCCCACTGGCACAGCAAAATGAGCTGGGCCCAGGGTGCTAGCTCACCCCGGGGGCTCAGCTGCAGGGGGTGGGGGGCATTTTCTTACCCAGGAAGCAGAGTCCTAGATGGGGCCCAGAAGTTCTAAGACTCATTTGCTGAACAATCTCGGGCTAGCCATAGCTCTTTGAGGGCTCGGTTTCTTCTTCTGTAAAATGGGTACAAGGTGGAGTGAGCTATTCCAGATCACTGAGCAATAAACCCCCAAGAGAGTCTGCTTTGGGGTAGAAACTGTTGCCCCAGACACAGGCATATATGCATGCATGCCTCTGTTGGTCACTACAACTTTATACTTTTAGGAGGTTGGAGGCCTCCTAGAAGCTTTTTTATGGACTGTGGGTTCAGAACTTCTGGCTTACATGAAGAACAGCACCGTGACTCTAACTGAGTACAGTATTTGGAACCAATCTGCATGATATTTAATTTCTCCCCACCGCTTGCTAGCTGTGTGACCTGGCCCAGGTTACTTAACATCTCTGTGCCTCCATCTCCTCAGCTGTGAGAGGGCAGTGATGAGAATGCCACCCAACCTAGAGGATTGCTGAGAGGAATAAAGGAAATTTACGTGCACACAGCACATAGCACAATTCGTAGGTACATACTCAGTTCAGTTCAGTTCAGTCACTCTGTTGTGTCCGACTCTTTGAGACCCCATAGACGGCAGCCCACCAGACTCCTCCAACCCCAAGATTCTCCAGGCAAGAACACTGGAGTGGGTTGCCATTTCCTTCTCCAATGCATGAAAGTGAAAAGTGAAAGTGAAGTTGCTCAGTTGTGTCTGACTCGTGGCGACCCCATGGACTGCAGCCCACCAGGCTCTTCCGTCCATGGGATTTTCCAGGCAAGAGTACTGGAGTGGGGTGCCATTGCCTTCTCCGCCTAGTACATAAGTGGTCACAAATCACATGATCGTTCATATGTGACAATCTGGAACCCGGAAAGCCTCTCTCTTTTTGTTTTCTAGGACCCTTTCAGCATCTCTCTTCTTGTCTCGAGCCTTGGTGGGGGTCTGTTCATCTCTCCTCACCCCTTCCTGGTTCTAGGATAGGGTCTTGCAGAAATGATTTCCCTTCCTGCCTCCGCCTCCAGGCAGGCATCCTTGTTGCTCCCACAGATAATGGAGATGAGTGGATCTGGGAGACCAAGGTGAGCTGTTCCCTCGCCTTGTCCCTCGTGCTTCTCTTCCTGTTCTGCTCTTCCTGTCACTGCCTGTGTGTGGTCCCTGCCACTGTGGTCAGCCAGGCTCTTGCTTGCTCCATCTCCATCTAATAATCAGCAAAATGGACGGGTGGGGGGCCCGCCCCACGCTGGCCCTGCTCTGTGTGCTCCATGTCATTTATTCTTTAAGTCCTCATAACAGCTTTACGAAGTAGGTGCCGTTTTTTATTCATTCAGTAAATCTTTATTAGGCACCCGGTATGATTCCAGACTCTCGTAAAGGCTGGCGTTGGAGTGGTGAATGTAACACACAAAATATATGGAGGCTGATCTCGCAGCTCCTGGATGAGGAAGCTGAGGCTTGGAAAAGTTGAGCGACATGTCCCTGGTAAGGGGCCGCATCAAGCCTTGTGTGCAGATCTCGCTAAAACTAGACTCTGGGCAAGATCTAAACCACTGAGTTAGGTGGCCTCTCGTGGAGCTCACAGCCTGGTCAGGAACAGAGATAATTCGGTACATAAAGTACAGTAGAATCAATGCTGACAGTGGCGTGGTGGCCGGAATAACAGTCCCCACCCAAGTCCATGTTATAATCCTGGAACCTGCGGAAGTGTTACTTCCACGGCAAGATGGCAGATGTGATTCAGCTAAGGATCTTGAGATGGGAGATGATCCTGGATTACCCAGAAGGGCCCAGTATCATCACAAGGGTCCTTACTGGGGGAGGCAGGAGGGCCCGAGTCAGAGTTAGGGGAGGAGATGTGACAATCGAAGGAGGGGTGAGAGGCATCCCAGAGGATGCTACACAGCTGTCTTTGAAGACGGAGGACTGGGCCACAAGCCAGTGAATGCAGGCGACTTCTAGGAGCTGAGAAAGGCAAGGCATTGGAAAAAACATTCTCCCCATGGAGTCTCCGGAAAAGCGCAGGGCCGCTGGTACCTCGATATTGGTCCACAGAGACCCATGCAGATGTCTGACTTCCCGAAGATAATACATTTGCATTGTTTTAAGCCACTCAGTTCATGGTAAATTGTCCCAGCAGCAGCAGGACACTAACCTGAGTGGCTGGTTTGTTGTGCCAGGCAGCACACAAAAGGGCACTCAAGGGTCCACTGGCATTTTCCTAGAAGGAGCAAGAGGAGGCCGGGAGACGGTTTCCAACACCATCACTGCCAGGCTCATGGGCACACTTCCTACTTTCCATGTTACCGAAGGCAAGAATGTTGCCAAGCTTCCTGTCACAGTAAAACAAGATCCCCTTCTCAAAACATCTTTGCTCCTGTTTCCCTTTGATCCCCACCCCTTGGGTGTCTTCACAGTCCACTCTTCAATAACAGTCTGTCCAAAGCAGTTTAGTCTTAGCATTTCTTTCAGCCTCTGTCTTTTGCTTCATTCCAAAGCCTCTCCCGGGCTTCCCTGGTAGCTCAGCAGTAAAGCATCTGCCTGCCAATGCAGGAGATGCAGGTTCGATCCCCATGTAGGAAAGATGCCCTGGAGAAGGAAATGGCAACCCACTCCAGTATTCCTGCCTAGGAAATCTCCTCCTCCATGGACAGAGGAGCCTGGCAGGCTACAGTCCATGGGGTCTCAAAAAAGCAGGACGTGACTTAGTGACAAACAACAGCAACAAAGCCTCTGCCACGTTTTTCTCTTTCTTGTATTGAGGTGTAGTTGACATATGACATTATATTAGTTTCAACTGTACCACATACTGATTCAGTATTTGTATATATTGTGAGAAGATCACGTTAGTAAGTCCGATTAATACCTGTCACCACACATAGTTATAAACCTTTTTTTTTTTCTTGTGATGAGAACTTTTAAGATCTGTTCTCTTAGCAATTTTCAGATATGCAGTGCAGTATTATTAACTGCCATCACAATTCTGTACATTACATCCTCAGGACTTATTTCTTGGTACCTTTTGACTCCCACTCCCTCTACCCATTTTCCCTCCCTCCCCGCCCACCCCCAGCCCCCCACCCGACCCTTGCCTCTGATAGTGACCAACCTGTTCTCTGAATCTGTGAGCTTTATTTTTGTGTTGTTGTTTTGTTTTAGATTCCATATATAAATGAGATCATATGGTATTTCTCTGTCTCTGACTTATCTTCCAGGCACCAAAATTTGTATCAGGTATTAATTCCTACATAATAACCCCCCCCAATATGGAGGCTTAAAATAACCAACATAATCTTAGTTTGTGGGGCAGGAATCCAGGTCTGGCTTAGCTGGGTCCTCTAGCTGAGGGTCTCCTCCTGAGGTTGCACCTTAAGGAGCCCCTTCTGAGCCCACTCCTGCAGCTGTTGACAGCCTCAGGTCTTCACTGGCTGTTGGCTGGAGGTCTCAGCCCCTTACCATGTGTCCTCTCCATGGGACAACTCACCACGTGGCAACATCCTTTCCCCAGGGCTAGGGCTCCAGAGATAGAAGTCACAGGTGTTGGTGACCTGATCTCAGAAGTGACCCCCTGACCTTTGCTGTATCCTGTTTGTTGAAACTGGTCATTAGGTCCATGACGGCATGAACGCCAGGTGGTGGGGGCCATTGGGAACCATCCCAGGGACTTTTTATCACCAGAGGTGTGCCCAGATGCCCGGGACCACAAGTGAGGGGCTGAATGGGTGCAGTGTCTATCTGCCCCACGTTATATATGGGGAAACAGAGGCACAGAAGGGCTGAGTGATGTTCCCTGTGTTCACTCAGCTCCGGGCATGCACACTGGCCAGGCTTGGGCTCGGGCGCCTGGCTCCTGAGCCCTCACTCTGAGCCCCCACGCCCTGCCCGCCCTGCCCCCTGGGGAGCTCCCCTGCCTGCCGGCCTGGTTGGGTTTCACTGTTGCCTCTGCTCCTCTGCTGCCTCCCCTTGATCATCTGCCTTTCAGCCTGTCTTCCTCACTGTGTTCTCCTTGCCTGTGATGTTGGCCTCTGGTCTGGCATCCTGTTCTGTGTGTGCCTTCCTCTCCAAGGCACCCTTCTGGACTTCTACTCCTTCTCTTTCCATCTGTATATCTGTCTTGGTCACACCCTCATCTGTTCCTTGTTTCCATCATGGCCCATGTATCTCAGGCTGTGTGTCTGTCTCTGTCTGTGAGCCTTGGATTTTGTCCATGGGTCCCCCTGTCCCTATCCCCTTATGCCCAGTACTCTTTTGTCTGACGCATATCTTTGTCTTCCTGTCTCTTTCTGAACCCATTGCTTCATTTCCCCCTTCTGTCTAGATCCCCCCTCTGTCTGTCCCTCTGGATGCGTCTGTGTGTTTCAATCCATATTCTTCTGGACTCTGCCCATCTCCTTTCCTCTCAGGCCACAATGAACTGCCTCTGGTTTTATTCAGTTGAGGGGGGAGGAGTTTTGATTATTTACAGGGCTTTCACTCATTAATCATTATCTTTATAATCACATAAAAACCCACTGGCAGACAGTGCCCACCAGCCCCGTCTTCCTGCCATGTAGACCAATGGGACCTCCTGTTTCTATTCATCAGGCTTTGATACTCATCTCCTTTGGAGACTGTCGGCTTCAATGTTACAATCACAGCAATATTAGAATAACAACTCAAAACCAATCATTTTTATGGGGACACACACAGTATAAAAAGACCTGCCTATCTGAGGACACATATAACATCAGCAGCTATTGCCCCATAAAGCTGTCAGTTAGAGAAACATCTCGGGGAGTCCTTGAACACCAAGTTTAACTAGAGAGACAGAGAGAAAGAGAAAGGGAGGGAGGGAAAGGAAGGGAGAGAAAGCACTTTGCAAATAATTTTTCATGGAGGTCTGGAAAAGAAATGTGAGAGATCAGTTCCATAGAGAGCCAATAGATTGAGTTAAGTGACTGAGGTCTGGTCCCAAGTGGCTCTTGGCATATGTCTCCTGAAAGTACAGAAGAGGCTTAGAAAGGGGCATGGGCAACGAGAACCGGGTGGGCACGGCCTGGCTAACTTCCTTTGATTCCCATTCTAGGTTTGCTTTCTCTGAATCACTCCTTCACATGAAGTTTCATGTGTAAGATTTTTATTAGGAAGCGTTCCCCTGGGAAAATCAGTAGGGGCGTGATGGAGTGAGATGGAAGGGAAGAACGAAGGCAGGGCTGGCTTCAGACAAGGTCCCATGGAGTGAATCTTGGGCTTAGTTCCACAGGGCAGAACTGGAGGTAGTGTAGGTGACCTCCTCACTGGACCAGGCCTGAGGAAAGGCAGCCAGAAGCTAAGAGCTTCCACAAAGCAGGGGGAAAATAAATCCCCAGCCATGTCTGGCTCTTTATACTCACAGGGGAAGTGGGTTCCAACAGCCTAAAGACTGTCCAGCAAAGATGCATGGGTGCTGGCTGTCAGAACGGAGGCATGCTGGGAGCAGTATGTGTGAGGACGGCAGAGGGGAACAAAGGGGTGCATATGGAGGGTTGACAGCACTTGCCACGGGTCCTAGGCAATACTGGTGTTCAGTATCAACACCAGGTGTCTGCTGCTTCAGCTCTACTTAGGATTGGGGATGAGGTAGACAGAGCTAGGATTTCCTGGGTTGATGGACCTTAACTCTAAGGTCACTGGGAAGGAATGTCTTAACCTCCAAAGATTCCTGGTTCCCCCTAAGGCTCCTGGGTGAGCAGTGAACTTTGTGAGACGCAACCTTGAGGAAGAGTTCCCCAGCCAGCACCTGCAAGAGGATCAGCTCTTTGGAGATGAAATGCAGCAGGCATGAATCTTGAGGTCAAGTTGGAAACATTCGACTGGACAGACAACTGACCCAAGAGATATAGATTACCAGCAGCTCGTCCAGAAACCAACCAACCAACCAACCAAACCCAAACCTCAACTTGTAACATGTGAGTAGGAGGAGGAGCAGCTGTCATGGGGTCCAGCTGCTCTGCATTGTGTGTGAGGGCTCAGCTGCTCAGTCGTGTCTGACTCTTGGTGATCCCAGGGACAGTAGCTGGCCAGGCTTCTCTCCAGGCAAGAAAACTGGAGTGGGTTGCCATTTCCTCCTCCAGGGGATCTTCCTGACCTGGGAATTGAACCTATGTCTCCAGTGTCTCCTGCACTGCAGGCAGATTCTTTACCACTGAGCCACCTAGGAAGCCCCATTCTACGTGGGGCCTTTGTGTAAATTGGAGCAAGTGATGCCTTCTTGGTGGAGGCGACACCGGAGCTCGTGACGGTGCATCAGAGGCCACTTACTTAAAGAGATGTCTTTTTGGACATATTGAGCTATGACCTGTGCCGTGGCACAGGATCTGATGAGGGGGAGTGAGAGGTGGAGTTCGGCCCTCACTCTCCTCAGTCTGTTGGGTGCCATTGTGCAATGGGCATACTGTACCACTGTCTGAGAAGCCCTGAGCTTTTACATGACTCCAGACTGAGCACTGCTGGCAAGGAAATGCAGATTGTGCACTTTGTGGAGGCCCAGGGCTAGGTCAAGATTACTCACCACGGTGTCCCCCAGCACTAAATAAAGTGATTCCTAGAAAATAAGCATTCCAAAAAATCTAGTTGAAGAAATGAATGAATTTTAAATGCCTTATAGGTTGGCATATCACAGCCAATAAACGTTTGCCAAGTGAATGAGTGACTCCTGTCAAAATTCTCGTGTGAACTTCTGCGCCACCATAGAAGGAAAGGCATTTTAACATCCAAGCTTGAGTAACCCTGTTTGGATTCAAATCCCAGTGTTTTACTGACTGTGTGATCTTGGGCAGGTTAATTCTACTCCCTGTGCCTCTGATTCATCATCTGTAAAGCAGGGATAATAAGAGGACCTACTTTCATACAAGGATTTTTTTTTTATCATTTCAGAAGGATTAAAAGAATTATATTTATAGTTATATGCTCAGCCCAGTTCTCAGAAGATAGTAGCTTCTCCACAAATGTGAGCTATTTATTATTATTATCACCACTGGCACTGACAGTCCTCTGGTGCTCTGTGCTGGTCAGACCTCCCTGGAGGACGGTGTCACCTCTGGGTGTCACACTGTCAAAGACATAATGACAACTATCTTGGCTGAGAAAGTCCCACAGAAACTTCCCAATAAATAAATGTTGAAGTATACTCCACAAATATTGTTCAGACAATGAGTAATCTAGTATAGAGAAGATGGTTTTTAGTAAGCTCTTCATCTATTCTCTGTCCAGTCTGTTCATTGTGGCATAAGCTTTATGCCTTGAAACCCTCACTAAAGAATATCCCTCTTACTCCAATAGCTACTCAGGGTTTGGAGGGGAGAGACCTGTAACCCCACGGGGGAAGGATTTACCCAATCGGCACAACTCATTCCTGCAGTGGTTGGTTCAGAGGCAGGAACGTGGCCCATGTGGGGCCAATGAGGTGAGAGGTGATCTTGGTTGGGGCTTCCTGGGCGGAGCTATCTGGAGACACGCTGTCCCATCCCCCACCCACCCTTGGGTGAGGAAGCCCCGGAAGCACCTGGCAGCCATCTTGTCTCTACCAGGGGATCCAGCTTGGGATCCAGCTTGGTTGGGAGCAGCTTCCATTGAAGGCAGGGAGGACAGTTGGGCTAACTTGAGTGACGTTGTTGAGTTCCTGGTCAACTACCCGTGGAGTTGCCCTCCCTCTGGCCCTGTCAGTCCTCTCGTTGACTTATTTCTTAGCCAGTTTGTGTTGGGTGGTCTGTTACTTGCAGGAGGATGGCTCCAAGCTCATGTGCTGGTTCTCCCTCTATTCCTTCTCCAGAATATTTCTTATGATGGAAACTGTGAAATCTTGAATTCATCCAGGCTCAGTGTTCTGAAGCTTTAAAGCCTCTTTTCTTGCATCTCATATCATCCTGTAAATCACCTGTACCCTGAGATGGTAAGTATATGACCAAATATGGGAGGCAGTGGGGAATGGGGGGAGAAAGGTTTCCAGGAAATCAAGGAGGGGGAGAACATGGGTTGAAATCTCAGAAATATTAGCTACCACATTATGTGTCTGCCAGGCACAGGACTGAAAGCTTTCTCTTCATCATTCCATTGAATTTGCCAAACCTTGTGGCAAGTTTCTGGGATTGTCCCCATTGGCAGATGAGGAAACTGAGGCCCTGGGTGGCCTGTCAGTTGCTCAAGTCACACATCTGTCTGGTAGACTTGTTTTGTGTTGAACCAACTGTACCCTAGCCTGGGAGATAGGTCCAGCCAAGAAGCATGCGGGGCACTGAGGATCCATATGGGAATTTCGCACAGAGTAATTTTATAGACAATTAAATCTGTAAAGATTGGCCAGTGTGTGTACTTAAAGCTCTGTGCAGAGGTTACTGCCAAGTTGCCTTCCATCTACTGAAGAGCTTTTAAATAAAGGGGGATGGTCTCACTGGGGTGAACACTGAGTTGGCCAATTAGGGGCAGGAGGAGTGGGGCTGGATGCCAAGGAGGTGGTGGGGAGAGGTCACAGGGCTTGGAGTGGCAAACTCTCAGAAGAGGGTGTCTGTGTGATGGAAGCAGCCTGGATTTTGCCATCAACTGACCTGGACTGACCAATGCCTGCCTTCCTATTTAGAAGCTGTGTGATTCCAAGCAAGGATTATGGTCTGTGAGCCTCAGTCTCTCCATCTGCACAATGGGGACAAAACTTCTGCTACCTGGGGTTGCTGCCAGGATTAGATGGGATAATGTCCAAACTCTCCTCAGGAGTCATGTACCCCAGAGCCCTTATTATCTGGTCTCCCTACCAGCCAACCATCTGGTGGTTTGGAGATAAAGATTGGAGGAAGCTGCCAGAACTAAACTCAATATTTTTAGGGCTTTCCACCGTCGTAGAACACCTGGGGCTAACCTTTCTTAACTTTCATGGGGACCTTGGGCTACCCTGGTGGCTCAGATGGTAAAGAATCTGCCTGCAATGTGCGATACCTGGGTTTGATCCCTGGGTTGGGAAGATCCCCTGGAGAAGGGAATGGTAACCCACTCCAGTATTCTTGCCTGGAGAATCCCATGAACAGAGGAGCCTGGTGGGCTACAATCCACGAAGTCACAGAGAGTCAGACAGGACTGAGGAACTAACACTTTCTGAGTGATATGGTAGAAGAGAATTATTGGCAGTCATCCACTCACTTACCAACAGCCTCAGTTACTTCACGTCCTTGGCCTTATGTTCCTAGATCAGATATCTCTTGTCAATATAATGCTGTCCCAACATCCAACCCGAAATCCAGTGACTTATAAACACAACCCTTTATGATTTCTCATCAATCTGTGGGTCAGTTGAGTGGTTTGGATGTTCTGGGCTGGCTTGGCTGCTCAAGCATCTGCAGTCAGCTGGCGGATCAGCAGGGAGCTGGCTGATCTAGGATGGCCTCAGCTGGTAGCCTGGACGTGCTCTCATGACAGAAACAGAACAGCAGGAAAGGGAATAGAAATGTACAGGCGCTTTTAACAGCCTCAGCTTGCTTGTTTGCTGCAATCCTATTGGCCTAAGCAAGTCTAATGATCATGGACATGTGCACTTCTGACGTTGCTGGATGGAGCCCCATTGGTCTTCACAGAGGTTGTCCAGTATACTCTGGGACACATTCGAGTCTCTCCATCTTAAAAATATCCATAAAGAATCAAACTATAAGAACAAGAGTCCACAAACTGCCCCATCACCACGTCTTCCTTCACCTTTGCCCTGTCACGTGGGCGCTGCAGCCAGAGACTTCACCAGCTATGTGTCCTGGGACAGGTCACCCCGCCTTGTCCCACCTTACTTTTCTCATCTGTATGTTAGCACAGCAATGGTACGTGGCTCCCAGGCTTGCTGTGAGTGAATTAACCGAATAAATGCATAAATAGAGAACTGCACCTTCTCGTATGAGCAAATGTATACATCATAATAATGATGATGATGACAATTCAAACTCCCTCCATCCATTTTCACTACATACGTGTCCCTTACATATGTAGACAGTCCCCAAACCCATCATGTTAACCCACTGAATTTATAAAAATTTATTTTTAATTGAAGGATAATTGCTTTACAATATTGTGTTGGTTTCTGCCATACATTAATGGGAATCAGCCATAGGTATACATATGTCCCCTCCCTCGTGGCTCTCGCTCTCCCCTCCCACCCCATCCTACCACTCTAGGTTGTCACGGAGCACCAGTTTGAGCTCCCTGAGTCATACAGCAAATTCCCACCGCTGTCTATTTCACATATGGTAGTGTATATGTTTCCATGCAACTCTCTCCTTTCGTCCCACCCTCTCCTTCCCCCGCTGTGCCCACAAGTCTACCTACTGAATTTTAATAACTCATCCCACATGTTTCCAATTCCTCAAACACCACCCTTATTCAGATCACTGGGAAACGCTCTTTTGGCTCTGTGTTTCGTTCTCTGAGCCCAAAATAGAGCCTTACACATAGTAGGTGCTCAGTGAGGACTAGAAGAACGAAAGAACTAATGAATAAACGAAAGATCTCTCTCCAGGCCTGCACCTGCTTCCTGCTAGCTGTGTGACCTCTGGCAAGTGAACAAACCTCTCTGATCTTTCATAACAGAATGATGAAGATTAAATGAGAAAACAGGCATGGAAGCCCTGCCTTGCCACAGTGGACACTTTCTTCATGCTGATGACAAGGTGCATCTGTCCACAGGCTTCTTCCTGGTTGAATCTGGTTTCTCAAAACACAAATATTTATTGAGTACCTTTGGTGTTCTTGGGTGCTCTGCCAGGCACTGGGCACAGGTCAAATAAGATCCTGCGTCATTGGTGCCTACTATTTAGGGTGTGAGCTCTAATTAGTCCCGGGGTTGCAGCCTCTGGATAACTGTGCACAAGAACTCTTCCTGAGGGTGGGAGAGGGAAGGTTCCAGCTCTCTGGACCATGGCTTTCAGGAGAATCTTTCTCTAACCACCTCCAGTTTTATCTGCTTTCCTTTCCTTCCTTGCTTCCTTTGTTTTCATTTTCTGAGATGACAAAGCCGTCTGCCTTTTATCTGTTTATCCTGCCAAAAGCCCATATAGATACGAGGAGGCTGAACTTTGTAGGCAAAGTGGGCAAGCCGGAGGCAGCATGCTTCATTTTTCCAGCTACGCTGGGAGTTTGGGGAGCAAATCCTCAGGAGGGAAGGATGGGGCTTCCAGAAGAAACCTGGTAGGAGCCTGAGTTGGAAAAGGATGCTTAAAAGGGGGAAGGAAAAGATAAAAAAATGAAGTTGCCTTTGGAAGCTGGGAGACATCTGTGATGGGGTGGGGGCGGGGGCAGGCTGGTGCCCCTGGGGGAAGGTCCAGCAGATGGGGTTGGGTGTGAGGCTGGAGTTAGCTGACAGTAATAGAGGCTGGTGCCTGGTGGGGTGCAGAGCTCTGAGTGTGTGTACATCTGGGCATATCTCATGTGTATTTCATGTCTTTCGTGTATGTTGTGGGCGTGGCTCCGTGATGCATTTTCTGAGTGTGTGGTTCCGTGTGATAGGCGTGATATGAACCTGCGCGGCTGGCTCCCTTGTGTGAGTGTATGTGGCTCTGATGACTGGATTTCTCACGATGTCTTCCTTCATTCATGCAATCGGCAGTCTAGGCAATCTGCAGAACACCAGAAGCTGCATCAGGGGTCAGGGTTTGGTGAGGGGTGGGGGGAGAGCAGGGAGAAGGGCGAAACTGGGAGAACGTATTCACTGCTCTCCTACCTAGAACCAGAGTAGAGTGCAAAGACAGACCCAGAAGTGGCAGGACTAAATGTGAGATTTCACTTGGAATGGCGTGATGAAGTGGAGGAGCTGGGCGCCAGAGGGGAGTACCTAAGGTACTGTCTGAGCCAGACAGAATCTTCATGTCTGCATGGAGATATGAAGGATGCATGGGAGTTATTTAGGCGAAGAGAAGATGGATTCGAGTTATCATTTTTTACTTTTACAGAGGTGAATTAACCACACGTAGTTTGTGGCATGTCAAGCGTCCAGGCAATTAATTTATCCTATATATGTTCCTTTTACCTCCATCTCTCCTCCCATTTCATTGCTCCCCAGAGGCAGCCACTCTAATATATTTTAAATGTGTTCTTACATCAGTACGTACTTGGGAGAAATATATGTTGATTTTTAAGTGTGGGTGTTTTTTAATTACAAAAGCAGCATCATGCTGTATTTCCCCTCAACACTAAGTCTCAGAAATCTTTCCCTGTTGCTTGTTACTCATTTCTTTGACTCCGTCTGACTTCTTCTTGGTATCTGTTCCCCTAGTGCTGGGCACCTAAGTGAGCCCCCATCTCATGTTACCACGAGCAAGGCAGTGATGAACATTTCCACATGTGTCTTTGCGTGGACCTGGGTAAGAGTCTGTCTTAATTTAGGTTCTTCTGAAAGCAGCACCCAAGACAAAGATCTGGGCACAGTTACGTCTTTTAGGAGGTGGTTCCAGGAAGCAGAGATGAGTGAGGATGAACTGGAGAGACAACAGTGAAGTATGCTTTAATGAGCTGGTTTCAGAGGTGGCCACCTGAGGCCGAGCACCCGGAAGGTTGGTTGAACCACTGGAGGTTGGTTGCTGAGAGGGTCCCCAGTGGGGGTAGAAAGGTCCCAGTGGAAGCAGTTTCTGGTCCTAGCTTTCGGTCTCTGTCCCTTGCTTCCTTTCTTTCTCCCTTCGTTTTTTCTTTTCTTTCATCTTTCTTCTACCAGGCACTGTTCCGCACTCCAAGGATACGGCGCTCGACAGAATACAGGAGGTCCTGGCTCTCATGGAGATTCATTTAAGGTCATTTCAGACTGTAAAAGTGCTGATGAAAATAAGATATGGTAGCAGACTCTAGGGGTCTGGGTGTTGCAATTCAGATTTGGCCATCAGGGCCAACCTGGCCTCTCTAAACAGGTGACCTCTGAGCTGAGGTGTGAAGGAAACAGCCATGGAAAGGTCTGGAGCAGGGAGCATTTCAGGCAGAGGGAACGGTAAGTACAAAGGCCCTGAGGTTGGAACATGCTTGCTTTACTTAAGAAATGAACAGAAGAAGAGGGAGTGTGCAGCAGAAGTGAGCAGCGGCCAGATCACAGGACACTGTTGTCCATGGTAAGGATCTACCAGGAGGGACCTCACCTTACCAGACCTCACCTACCTAGATAAACCAGTGATTGCTGGGCTGATTTATCCTTCTGGGAAATTCCATACTTTATCCTAGATACAGAGCCAATGGTCCTTAAACCTCACCAAGAATGTCATGGAAGATTATCTCTAAGAACAAGAAAACCCTGGGTGGGGGGACTCTGTTGTCCCACTTCCTGTTAATGGTGGACTGCTGCTATCAGCTGTTTCACAGGGGGCCATTCCACCCCTGCTTGCCCGCCAGTGGTGAGAGAGAAGCTCACCCCACAGCTGTTTCTGTCATTTAGGACTTTTTTGATTGCCAGGGGCAGAAAAGACACCAAAGCTGCTTAAATATAGAGGGGGCTTGTTGGCTCGGTAACAGAAGAGACCAGGAGTAGCTTCAGGTATGGCTTGATCCAGCTCCCAAATGACATCATTTGGATTCAGACTCTCCATGGCTGATTTCTGCTTGAAATCAGAAAGAAAACCTGCTTCTACCCTCAGACTGACTTTCTTTTCTTGGAGTAGTCTAGTACAGATCTTGCTGTATCAGTGATCTGAATGAAAGTCTTGTGCCTGCTCCTGAATGGTTTGGGCCACGTGCACGTCCCTGAGCCAGTCCCCTTGGTCACCTGATTGATGGGAGCCGCGGGCTCCTTCACTGTCTTACATCTACAGTTTAGTGACACAGATTTCTTTTTCCAGTCACCAGGCAGACGTACCTTGCTTATATTGTAGCAATTTCATTTTACACACCAATGTTATGCTTGAAGTGTGTGCTTGACTTTTAGCAATAATATTTTTGAGAATCAGTAAGCTGTTATTGAGGCTGATGTTGCCGCTAAGTTGTTCCCTTTTCTGACTTCTTCGATATCAACCCCATGTAGGGCCGAGGGCGCCTTGTTACATACTTATGAACATAAAGACATGGAATTTCCACTTGATACTGCTGGTGCCACAGTTTCTTTTTCTGCAGTGTTTGGCTACAGTACTGTGATTATTAAACTTTTCTTTTTAGGCTATGCCTTTCCTGGTCGTTTGCCTGAGAGAGATCATGCTTTTGTTACTGCTGATTTTTGTTCATGACATCAGGTTTTCAGGTTGTATTTTCTTCAGTTCCAAGTAAGAGACATAGGAGGCAAAAAGAAACCTGGAGAACTCACCCTTTTGTTTTTCCTGGGGTCCTAAGTTCCCTGACTGATCTGTCTTCTTCTCTCCAGCTTTCAGAGTTCTTAGGTTTGTTTCATGTGTTGTTTCCAGAACTTTTGATTGTACCTAAGGGAGGAAAGAAGAAAGTATATCTAGTACATCTTCCCAGAAGAAGGAATCTGTTCACCATGACTTGGAATATTTGTCCCTTTCTTCTGCCTTCCTGTGAGTGCTATCCATTGGTCCCAGCCTGACCACTGGAATGATCCCAAACCAATTCAACTCATCTTCTCCACGACAACCATTTGGATATTAGGAGACTGTGGCCAGGCCCCATTCTTCTTCTTCAGGCCAGAAGCTCAGATTTTGTGTTAGTTAATTACTCAGAGATCATCAGTGTTCCAAAGCTAGCCAACCCTTCGTTGTGTAGGTCACCTGATGTTTTGTCTGTGAATGTGGAGAGAAAGAACACAGATACAGTCTCTGTCTCTTTTCGGTCCTTTTACATAATTATTCATCTACTATCTGCCCCTGCTTCCCATCTGACCTCATCTCCTCCAATCCACGAATCAGACCCACTCCATTCCAGCAACGCCGACCTTGACTCTCCCAAGCACATTTCTGCCTCAGGGCCTTTGCACATGCTGTTGTTGCTGCCTGAAAAATTCTTTCTACAGATATTTTTTATGACCCCTCCCATACATCTGCCCAATTAGGTCATCTTTTAAATAGAACTTCTCTATAAAATAACTACCTTCCCCAGGAGTCTTCCCCTGCTTTGTAATTCTTCAAACATGGCATCTGGTCCCATCACTTCATGACAAATAGATGGGGGAAAAATGGAAACAATGACAGACTTTATTTTCTTGGGCTCCAAAATCACTGTAGATGGTGACTGCAGCCATAAAGTTAAAAGACTCTTGCTCCTTGGAAGAAGAGCTATGACAAATCTAGACAATGTATTAAAAAGCAGGGACATCACTTTGCTGACAAAGGTCTGTCTAGTTAAAGCTTTGGCTTTTCCAGCAGTCATGTATGGATATAAGAGTTGGACCCTAAAGAAGGCTGAGCGCCAAAGAATTGATGCTTTTGAACTGTGGTGTTGGAGAAGACTCTTGAGAGTCCCTTGGACAGCAAGAAGACCAAACTAGTCAATCCGAAAGGAAACCAGTCCTGAATATTCATTGGATGGACTGATGCTAAAGCTAAAACTCCAATACTTTGGTGACCTGATGCAAATAACTGACTCATTAGAAAAGACGCTGATGCTCGGAAAGTTTAAGGGCAGGAGGTGAAGGGGACGACAGAGGATGAGATGGTTGGATGGCATCACTGACTCAATGGACCTGAGTCTGAGCAAACTCAGGGAGACAGTGAAGAACAGAGAAGTGCTGCAATGCATGAGGTTGCAAAGAGTCAGACACAACTGAGTGACTCAACAACAACAGCAAACAGCCTATGAGCTTCGTGTTTGGCCCTCCCCACTTCCCCCTCAGTTTACATGGTAAAATACTAATCTCTAATGAGATTAGCAGATAGGGCCTTTGGGAAGTGATTAGGTTTAGATGAGTAATGCAGGTGGGGTCCTCATCGTGAGACTAGCGCCCATTTAAAGAGGAGGAGAACTCTCTCTGCCATCTACTACATGAGGACACAATGAGAAGATGATCATCTGCCCACCAGGCAGAGGCTTCCCACCAGACACCGGATCTGCCTGTACCTTGATTTTAGACTTCCCAGCTTCCAAAATTGAGATATTAATGTCTGTCATTTAAGTCACTCCATCTATGGTGTTTTCTTATAGCAGCCTGAATAGACTAAGACATCGTTTGATATACCAAGTACTTACTGATTTGTTTACTCACTGTCTGTATGCCCTCAGAGGAATCAAGAGGACTGGGACTTTGTTTTTTTTTTTTAAATATTTATTTATTTTGCTGGACTGGGTCTTAGTTACAGTACTCGGCATCTAGTTCCCTGACCAGGAATCGAGCCTGGGTCCCCTGCATTGGGAGTGTGTAGTCTTAGCCACTGGACCACCAGGAAGGCCAGAGGGGCTTTGTTTACAGGCCTGGAACAGTGCCAGGTACATAGTCAACACCCAATCTGCATCACTGCATGGCGGCATACTTCCGGCAGGCACTGTGCCAGATGCTGGGGATGTGAGTGAGAGAGACCCCATTCCTGCCATTGGAAAACCCATGGGGTGGAGAGGAAGTTGTGTATGAACCAGCTAATCACATGGATAATTAATTGCACTGAGATGTGATGAAGGAAAAATACAGGGTGCCACTCTAAGAGCATCAACTAAGGGGCATCCAACCAATTTTGGAGTTTCAGGATAGGCTGCTCTGGAGAAATGATAAACAGGAATTTGGCTGCTGTGTTGATAGGATTATTGATACAACTTATTTATACAAATTATGTGTGGGCTTCCCAGGTGGCACAGTGGTAAAGAATCCATCTGCCAATGCAGGTAGATGTGAGAGACTCGGGTTCGATCTCTGGGTTGGGAAGATCTCCTGGAGGAGGGAATGGCAAGCCACTCCAGTATTCTCGCTTGGAAAATCCCACGGACAGAGGGGCCTGGCGGGCTATAGTTCATGAGGTCACAAATTGTATTTGATTATAAATGCAATTTTATACAAATTATTCATCAGCCTTTATTGAGCACCTACTATATGCCAAGCACTGTCCTAAGCAAAGTAGAAGATAATGAATATTTTATATACGGTGCAGACCCAACCTGTCTCTGAAACCACTAGCCTGAAATTGACCTTAGCTTTGCCATATCTAGATAATAACTTCCCTGGTGGCTCAGATGGTAAAGAATTTGCTTGCAATGTGGGAGACCCAGGTTCAATACCTGGGTTGGGAAGATCCCCTGCAGGAGGGCATGGCAACCCACTCCAGTATTCTTGCCTGGAGAATCCCATGGACAGAGGAGCCTGGCGGGCTACAGTTCAGAGGGTGGTAAAGAGTCAGACACAACTGAGCGAGTAACACTTTCACTTTCACTTTGCCATATCTGATCACAGAGGCTGGGACGTTTCTGCTTTGTTTTCTCCACTTACAAAAATAATGATAAATAATAGTACCCACCTTCTAATTGAATGAGTTATTAGTATTATTCTCATTTGATATATGGAGGGAACAAATAATTTCCTGAGATCCCAGGCACAAGATTCAATCCCTCATCTGCTGAATTCTCAGTCCCACTCTGTGTATTATTCCAGAGAAACACACCTCACCCCTCATCTATTGCTCTAATATTTATAACAACACAGCTACAATTCACTTTTCTACTGCTTCAATGAATCACCTCCTGATACTTTTGATTTCTAAGAGCAAAATGCCACCTCGCTTTCTATTATCTGCCTGAGCCCGAGGAGCAATCCCCAGGTCTGCGCTTTGCCTGGCTGGTTTTCTCTTTCCCCATGCCTTATGGCCCGTGCCGCCTGATATACAGCAAAATGGGATTGTAACTTAGCGGCAGAAAAGGTTAACTCTAAATAATGATCAGAAAGTTAAAATATAGAGCCGGAATGTTGCTTTAGTTTTTATAGGTTTTAAATAATTTCGCCTCCTTCCCTGAAGGATTTAGCATAATTCAATGAGAAAATTGCATTCGGATCCTGTGGGCTGCTCTGACGTGACTGAATTGCAATGAGCTGAAGTGATGCAAAGTGTCTTTCTGGCAATGAGCCTGACAGAGCCATGAGCTCAGGGAGGAATGACCCTGGGGAGTGTCCTGATTTCCCGGATGCCTGGGTCTAATCCTGGGGCCAGGACAGCTGCCACAGCTGAAATAAGAGACTGGCAGTGACAGGAGCTTGTGCTGGGCTGGGAGGAGGACCGGGTTTGCATCCTTGTGGAAGACTGTCCTGGACTAGTGCAATCCAGAGAAAGCCTCATTTCCTCACATCTCCTTCTGTGTTTTGACTCTGCACGGCCACTTTTGCAGGAGTGGTTACATCTCATCTTTGCTATTTACAAATATATGAATTAGGAGCGCATCTGGCTCCAATGAACAAGAAACTAACACTGGCTTAAAGAAATTTGTTGTTGTTCAGTCGCTAAATCATGTCTGACTCTTTGGGACCCCATGGACTGCAGCATGCCTGACTTCCCTGTCTTTCACCATTTCCCTGAGTTTGCTCAAATTCATGTCCATTGAGTTGGTGATGCTTTCTAACCATCTCACCCCCTGCTGCCTGCTTCTCCTTTTGCTTTCAATCATTCTCAGCATCAGAGTATTTTCCAATGTAGTTCCAGAGTCAGCCATGACTGAGCATGCACACATGCGCTTGAAGAAATTGAGGTTTGTTTATTTGTAACAAGAAAATATGTATAGAATCATACTGGTCAGAAGGGCCATCATAAAAAAAAAATCTACAAATAGCAAATGCTGGAGAGGGTGTGGAGAAAGGGGAACCCTGGAACCCTCCTACGATGTTGGTGAGGATGGAAACTGGTACAGCCACAATGGAAAACAGTATGGAGCTTCCTCAGAAAACTAAAAAGGGTTACCATAAGATCCAGCAATCCCAGGGCTTCCCCAGTGGCTCAGCGGTAAAGAATCCACCTGCAATGCAGGAGACTCGGGTTCAATTCCTGAGTCTGGAAGATCCCCTGGAACAGGGCATGGCAACCCACTCCAGCATTCCTGCCTCGGGAACCCTGTGGACAGAGAAGCCTGGTGGGCCACAGTCCCTGGGGTCACAAGAGTTGGACACAGCTGAACTGACTGAGCATGTACGCACACACCAGCAATGCCTCTCCTGGGAATATATGCAGATAAAACTCTTTTAACTCAAAAAGACACATGTACTCCTATGTTCATAGCAGCCCCATTCACAATAGTCAAGGCATGGAAACCACTTAAATGTCCACTGATAGATGAATGGATAAAGAAAGTGGTACATATGTACAGTGGAATGCTACTCCGCCAGAAAAAGGAATAAAATAATGGCATTTGCAGCAACTTGGATGGACCTAGAGGTTATCATACCAAGTGAAGTAAGTCAGAAAGAGAAAGACAAAAATCGTATGATTTCACTTATATGTGGAATCTAAAGTATGACACAAATGAGCTTATTTGTGAAACAGACTCACAGACAGAAAACAGTCTTGGGTGGAGGTAAGGAAAGGGCTGAGAATGTGGGGCTAGCTGATACGAACTATTATATTAGAATGAATACACAACAAGGTCCTACTGATAACACAGGGAACTATGTTCAACATCCTGTGATAAGCCATAATAAAGAAAATGAAAAAGAATGTACAGCAGAAATTAACACAACATTATAAATCCACCATGCTTTGGTACAGGTGTTCCCAGGTGAGTGCACGGCTCACAGATGCCATCAGGGACCCAGAGTTTGCTTTTCACTTGTCAGCTTTTTCATCATGCAGGTTCTGAGTCACAGGGTGGGTGTGAGCATTGTATTAATATATATAAAGTCCTTGGTATAGTTCTTGGTATGTGGTAAATGCTTATCCAAATGCTCTTGTAGTCATGAAGCTTATAAAGTCTGGTTTCCCTCTGAATGCTGGATCAGGAATGTTTTTCTGTATCAAGAAACAGAGATCTGCAACATCGTTTTTAGTGGCTGCATGATGCGATAAGCCATCCATTATTGTTGAATGGATCCCCTGTTGTTGAATATCTAGGCTGCTTCCAGTTCCGTAAATATCCCTGTTCATAAGTATTTGTATGCCAACCCAGTGGTTTCCTGTGAAAAATTTCCCAGAAGTGGGACTGCTGTAGCGGTGCTTGTAGCAAGTGTGTGTATGAGTGTGTGGTGTGTGTTCAGAAGAGTCTGGGGCAGGTGTGTAATTTACCCTTGATTCTTCTCCTGTGGGGCCTACTGGCTCAGTATTTAGTTTGGGGTCCTAAAGGGCATTGTCTCTGCCCTCCTCTCACAAAGGCTGCTTCTGACTTCACATTGCAATCAGGACTGCCAGTCCTCACGGCCAGGTGCTTGGACTCCTTGGAACAGGGCTCAGGCAGCCCCCTCTGCTGCTTGGCCTTTCTCACTCCAGGACCTCAAAAGCGAGTCTCCCAGTGCTCCCCAAGGCTGTATCCTTTAACGCAGGGGTCCCCAACCTCTGTGATCTAATGCCTGATTCTCTGAGGTGGCACTGATGTGATAATAACAGAAATAAAGTGCACAATAAATGTAATGCCCTTGAAGCATCCTGAAACCATCCCCCACCCCTGCCCTGGTCCGTGGAAAAATTGTCTTCCACGAAATTGGTCCCTGATGCCAAAAAGGTTGGGGATCACTGCTTTGACAGATCCTGAATGAACATGTTCTGGGTCAGATGATGTAAATTGGTAGACATATGACTTCTTCATAAAGTGAATTCTTAATAATAATAACAGCTAATATTTATGGAATGCCTGCTCTGTGCCAGGTACTGTGGTAAGCACTTTACAGGCATTGGGTAATCATAGCAGTCTTAGGAGGTAGATCGTACAGGGGCTCAGTGGTAGAGAACCTGCCTGCCAATGCAGGAGGTGCAAGAGACGTGAGTTTGATCCCTGGGTCAGGAAGATAACCGGGAGAAGAAAATGGCAAGCAACACCAGAATTCTTGCCTGGAAAATCCCAAGGACAGAAGAGCCTGGCAGGCTACGGTCCATGGGGTTGCAAAGACCAGGACACGGCTGAGCACATCACACCACACTGATGTTCCCATTTTCCAGTGTGGCTGAGTGATGTAGTTGAGGTCACAGATTGAATAAGAGATAATCTAGGAACTCAGAGCTTGGCTTGGCTTCTGAACCCCGTGTCCTCCTGCTGCTGTCCTACGTGACCATCCAATGCCTGGCCAGACCAAAAAGATCTCTATCTCCCTTATGTGACGTATTTCTAAAAAGCCTGTGACACAGTTGGCTCTGTGAGATAATTCATATGGATAAGCTCTTGTTCCATCCCTGTGAGTCCATATAAATGATACACTCAAAATTCTACCTTTTTACTAGACTTTCTAGGGGAAAGATGGGCTTGGGAGTTTGAATATCTATTTGAAAGGGATGTATTTGGGATATTCACTTATGTCAAATGAAGCCTTAGTGTGCCGTGGAAAATAGAAACCCCTTGAGACCCAGTTTCACAGCAAGAATCCTTTCCTGTGGATGCGCCTCTGAATTCAACTACTCAGAACCCCAGGGGATTCAACCAGTTGGAACTTGGCAATGGCTTGATTTGCTGCAGGCTACACGATGTTGGTTAACACAATGATCATAACTGGGGAACTGAAAGGTGGATGTTAATACATGGAGGCTCTGCACAACATAAATCCATTTAAAAAGCAATTCACCTATGGTTAGTGAATAATGACAAAATGATAAGATGATGCTGTGGCACAGATAGCCTGTTACCTTGGAGAAATATGTGCTCTGTTCCCTTTTGCATTGTGTGGGATTGTCACTGGGAAGCAGCTTCTTCATTTTCCTGACTCTCTTGCTTCCAGGCATGGTCGCATGATTGGATTCACCGATGGAATTTAAGCAGACCTAGTAATGGTACCCGGAGAAGGCAATAGCACCCCACTCCAGTACTCTTGTCTGGAAAATCCCATGGGCAGGGGAGCCTGGTAGGCTGCAGTCCATGGGGTCGCAAAGAGTCGGACACGACTGAGCGACTTCCCTTTCACTTTTCACTTTCATGCATTGGAGAAGGAAATGGCAACCCACTCCAGTGTTCTTGCCTGGAGAATCCCAGGGACGGGGGAGCCTGGTGGGCTGCCGTCTATGGGGTCGTACAGAGTCGGACACGACTGAAGCGACTTAGCAGCAGCAGCAGCAGCAGCAGTAATGGTCCCTTTTGGGCTGGGACCTTAAGATGTAGGTTGAGTCTTCTATTTTGTCTTTCTCCAAGTCTGGTGGAATGTGGAAGACTCCCAGGACTTAGGAGACTGTGGAGTCATAAAATGGAAGAGCCTGGGTTGCTGATTCCCTGAATGCAGTGTTACCAATGTCTTGAAACACACTCATCAGGCTGTTACATGTGGAAGGGAAAAAAGATTCTGTTAGCCTATGCTGCTGAAGTGTGGGGGGTTAATTGTTACATCAGCTTGTATTACTCTAACAAATATGTAAGCTTGTTGGAAAAATTTCTGAAATTGAGCTGTGATGTTTCAAGTGGCAAATTGTTCAGTCACTAAGTTGTGTCCGATTCTTTGCAACTGCATGGACAGCAGCAGCATGCCAAGCTTCCTTGTACTTCACTTCCTCCCAGAGTTTGCTCAAATTCATGATCATTGAGTCCGTGATGCTATCTAACCACCTCATCCTCACCCCCTTCTCCTACCCTCAATCTTTCCCTGCATCAGGGTCTTTTCCAATGAGTCAGCTCTTCGAATCAGGTGGCCAAAGTATTGGAGCTTCAGCTTCAGCATCAATCCTTCCAGTAAATATTCAGGGTTGATTTCCTTTAGGATTGACTGGCTTGACCTCCTTGATGTCCATGGGACTCTCAAGAGTCTTCTGCAGCATCACAATTCTAAAGCATCAATTCTTTGGGGCTCAGCGTTCTTTAGAATCCTACTCACACATCTCATGTTTTCCATGACTACTGGAAAAACATAGCTTTGACTAGACAGACCTTTGTTGGCAAAGTGATGTCTCTGCTTTTTAATATGCTGTCTAGGTTTATCATAGCTTTCCTAAATGGCAAATGTTAAAAAATAATGATTTGATGCTGGCTTTATGAAAGGCTGTTTGCTGGGACCTCAGAACTAATTCTGGTCCTCAGGGGCTAAATATGTTCTGAGCATTCAGTTTCAATGCAGGGAAGGGGGTTTCACCACACTTCTAACAAGCAATCTTGGGACACCAACTGAGTGTCGTACAATTCAACCCAGTCCTAATATTGTTTACCTGGAGGTAGCATCAGAGTCCACAGGTTAAGAGTTCCATCCGAAAACACTCCCACTTGCCTTCACCTGCCCTGACACGGCCATTTCAGATGCTAGTGCAAGCCCGGGTTGCTATCATTCAGCTCACAGCTTGGACGTTCCAATACCTGATGTGAAGAACTGACTCACTGGAAAAGACCTTGATACTGGGAAAGACTGAGGGCAGGAGGAGAAGGGGGTGACAAAGAATGAGACAGTGGATGGCCTCATTGACTCATGGACATGAATTTGAGCAAACTTTGGGAGATAGTGAAGGACAGCGAAGCCTGGCATGTTGCAGTCTATGGGGTCGCAAAGAGTTGGATATGAATGAACAACAACATAACCTCCTTGGACTTCAAAGGCCAATCACAAGTCCATGTCGTCACTTGTACTTCTGACCCACTGGCTATAAATCAGAGGCTCCCCCTCTGAGTGTCCAAGGCTGGTTCAATTAATTCGCTATAGTGGCTCATAGAACTTAGAGAAACATTTTACATATTAGATAGATGATGAGTTTATTACGAAAGGATATATATATAACTCAGGAACAGACAGATGGAATAGATGCTCAGGGCAAGGCAGGGGGCAAGGGGGTGGTGCTTCCATGCTCTCTTATCGCAACACTCCCACTCAAGCTCCATGTCCATCAACCTGGAAATTCTCCAAACCTCAACATTTTGAGTTTTTATGGAGGCTTCATTACACAGTCATGATTAATTAAATCATTGGTTATTAGTGATTGATTCAACTTGCAGGCTTTTTCCCCTCCCTGGAGGTCTGGGGGTGGGGCTGAAAATTCCAACCCTCTAGTAGCACAATTCATTCTCCTGGCAACCAGCCCCCACCCTTAGGAAAAGTCTAGAAGCCATCTCATTAACATAACAAAAGACACATCACACGCTCTTCTCACTTAGGAAATTCCAAGGGTTTTAGGAGCTCTGTGTCAGGAACTGGAGACAGAGACCAATATACATATGTATATTTCCCGGTGGTGCTAGCAGCAAAGAACCTGCCTGCCAATGCAGGAGACAGAGAGACTTGGGTCCAATCCCTGGGTCAGGAGGATCCCCTGGAGGAGAGCATGGCAACCCACTCCAGTATTCTTGCTTGGAGAATCCCATGGACAGAGGACCCAGGGGGTCTACAGTTCATGGGGTCACAAAGAGTCGGACACAACTGAGCACCACCATGTATTTATATACATACATACATACATATATATATATATATATATATATATTGTTTTCCTATTATCTCACAGGTCATTCCTCCTTTGGGGTGGGTAGGGGAGTGTCATGTCGCATCTGGTAGATGTGGGATTTTGTTACTGAGTCCAAGATCGGTCTGCCAATGAATCTGAGAGACGAGGTGTTTAGGCAAAGAAAATGACTTTATATGGAAAGCCAGCTGACAGAGATGGCAGGCTAGGGCCTCAAAATAACCATCTTATCGGGGTCTAGATGCCAGGTTCTTTTATAGATCAGAGATGGGGGGAGGTGAGGAAGCAAAGTAAAAAGGCCATTAATCTTGCAAACATCTCCTAGAATGGCAAGCCTCAGGCAGGGGATATGTTAATTTCTTCCTCCCTGCCATCTACTGGTGGACAGGGTTCTGAACAAAGGCTCTTTAGTTTAACAGTCAGACAGAGGGGCAGGGTCCTCTGAGACAGGCCATTATGTATGATTGTAATAACAAAAGCAACAGAAAGCAAGTCAAAGGAATAGTTCCAAAATGGAGTCAGAATTGGCTTTTTCTCTGCAAGGGTCTCAGTGCGTGTTTGGGAGAAATGATTTCAGGAAGTGCCACAGGGGCGAGTCCAGGTCAAGATTTACAGAACTCAGAAGTCAGGGACCATTATCAAGTCCAAGGAACCAGCCTCAGTCTAAAGAAGAGGACACAGGCAAAAAGAGTTCCAGAGAAATACAACCTCAGAGCCTAGGTGGATGAAACCAGAGTGTCCAAGGCAATTAACAAGGACCGAGTGACAAGAACTGAATTTATTTTGGCCACCAGCTGTCTGGTGGGTGATGAGGGTCTTGTCTTCAAGGCACGGCATGGGAGAGCTAAGGGCGTCGCTTCCACATGGATGGGAAAGGGGCTCGGGGCTCAGATGCTCCCAGTCAGGATCTGGTGTCACACACGTGGAGCTGGAGAACGAAAGGAAAGCAGATAGCGGTGCTCCTGAGTCAGGGCGGAGCAAACCCTCTGCAGTGCAGCCTGGGGCTGCAAAGCCTGGGGTGTGTGTGTCTCTGCCCTCGTAGCTTGTCTACCAGCCCTTTCTCCATTTTCTGAAACGGTATCCTGATTTTCCTTGTTAAATCGCCTTTCTCATTCTAAATCCTATTGGTTCAGGTGGGACTAATGCTGCCTTCTTGTCCCAAGAGTTGGTGAATGACCCACACTTGACCAGCTGGTGCACGCTACCCATGCTGGCTGACGTGATTGGTTCAGGGGAGGGCAAGTGACCTGAGGCAGGCTTGGGGAAGCCAGTGCTGGGACTGGTGTAGGACGGTTCTCTTTCCATCAGGTTGCTGAGCCAAGAGAATGGAAGTATGGAGATGCTGCCAGGCACATTTAGGGGGAGAAGCTGCCTGAGGGTGACAGCCACACAGAGAGATTCAGGTTCCTGACACTGTCCTTTGGTATCTTGATACAGCCATGCCTGAAACCAGACGTCAAAGTTACCTGAGTCAATGCATTTCTCTTGGTCGATTAAACCTTTTTAAGTTGATTTTTTTTTTCAAGTATAAATGAAAGAACCCTGGCTGACTTTTGGGTCTCTCCTTCTATGCTCTGCCCTCTCAGGGATTACTTTTGAAATCCTGGCCTCCAAAAAATTAAAATTGACAGATGACCCTTTATGGGAAAGGTGTCCCTTCATCCATTTTCAAGTTGAGCGTGCTCGCAAGTCTCCTCCTTTACTTATTCCTTCTTCGTCTCTCCTTGGTGAAGATGGTGGTCGTGGTACCTTTGAGAACCAGCTCACCTTTGCTGACATCGTATATCAGCATCCCTGGTGGCTCAGATGGTAATGAATCTGCCTGCAATTTGGGAAGATATGGGTTTGATCCCTGGGTCAGGAAAATTCCCTGGAGAAAGGAATGGCTATCCAATCTGATATTCTTGCCTGGAGAATTCCATGGACAGACATCATACATTAATGACCATATCTGTTATGAGGCGGGCTCTGTACTTCCTGCTCCACACACCATGTCTCATCTAATTCTCACAGCAGTCCTGTGAGGGAGGTTTCCTTATGCCCATTTTACAGATGAGAGGAAGAGACTTGCCCAAGATACCAGAGTGGATAGGAGGCAGTGGGGACCAGGTCTGGAGCCGATCACGCAGACAGAAGGGCCATGAACTCACCCGAGGTCCTGCCTTCAGGACAGTTATTTGCAAGCAGCAAGCAGAGAGAGACAGAAGCAGAGAGAGAGAGACAGAGTAGAGAAGGTCTGTCTGCATGCAGTTTTCCTCCCCTGGGACTCTGGGAGTGGGGAGGTCATTCCCACCCTTGCTGAGCTCTAAGCCCTCCTGGCTGTGAGTTCTTCACAGAGTTCCCGCTGTGAAGAAGGCGGCCAAGGACAGTCACGCATGACTCACCACTGGTCTCCCAGGCTTTCAGGATTGTCCTCTTTAAAAGAAGCCAATTTATTTTTTATTCAAAATCCATATGAAACAATTGAACAGTAAAACTGTCAGCTTCAGTGTCTCTTTCAGCAGGGAAACATGATCACCTCTGAAATTAAGTCTCCTTCTTGCTCCCTCCCTGCCACCCTTCTACCCATCTTTCTGTAAATATTTTCTTGAGCACCTACTATGTGCCAGGATCTGTGCTAACTTTGGATACAAGTCCCTCCTTAGCTGTATGTTTCAGGTGCTTTCTAATATCCAACCTTGGGTCTCATCCACTACAGGGATTTCAAGTCAGTAATTTTTAAGAGATGAAGGGTTTAGAGGGCAAAACTTGGTTTTGAGGCCAGCTCAGTGATTCATAACCTGTGTGACCTTGGATGGGAATATCCCAACTGTGCTCTTAAGCATCTGCTCTTGTAACTGGGAAAGGCTGGGAAAGGTTACTTTTGACTCCATGCTGAATCTCTTCCTCTCATTTAAACCTTGTTTTGCTCCCTTTGTTCTTATAAGCATACGTAATGACCTGCCTCAGGGAACCCTGCCCCCCTCCGCCTGTGTGTTAAGTAACCCTGTTCACTTCTAGATGGCAGGAAGAAAGAAATGTACACATCCCCCTGCCTGAGGCTTGCCATTCTAGGAGATAGTTGCAAGAATTAAATGGTCTTTTTACTTCATCGTCTCACCTCCTTCCCCCTCCCACCCCCCACCCCCATCTCTGATCCATAAAAGAACCCGGCATCCAGGTCTGGACAAGATGGTTATTTTGAGACATTAGTCTGCCATTTCTCAGTCGGCCAGCTCTTGGAATAAAGTCATATTCCTTGCCTCAACACCTCATCTCCTGGGTTTACTGGCCCATCGTGTGGCGAGCAGAGCGTGCTTGGACTTGGTCACGCTCTCAGAAGGTAACACTCTCAGAACACTTTTCACACAGGTCATGAAGATCTCTGTGCTGTGTACTGCCTCACCTCTGGAAATGATCTCTAGGAGAAGGTCTTTGCCTTGGTTACCATTCATTGCCAGTGCCTAGAGCAGGGTCTGGCACCAAGTAGATGCTCAGTGCATTTTTGGTAAATGAATGAATGGTGGTGATTGAGTCGCTAAGTCGTGTCTGACTCTTATGACCCATGGACTGTAGTCTGCCAGGCTCTTCTGTCCATGGGATTCTGAATAAATGAATGAATAAAGATAGGTCTGACTTAGGGTACTCATTTTCAAAGTCCAGAGACCCTAATCCTAACCCTGCAAGGATCCCCAGATCCAGAGCCACAGAGGCTTCATCCCAAGGGCTGAAATGTATCAAAAGTTTTAAATCAATTGGAGGACAGAATGGGAAACTGACATGAGACTGAGCCGGGGCTTGACTGAGCTTCGTGGAAGGGGGATATAGTGGGGATGCTGCTTACATGTCACCGTGGTCATCCCAGCTCTACTGGGGTTGGGGGCTCTCTGTGGAGAGAACTGTAACCTTTGCAGGTCACATCTTTATGGTGGCCCAAGGCAAGGCAGGAACTACTTGCATCTGAGCTGGGAAACATAAAGCCCCATGAACCACTGATGAGCTTCTGCCAGCCGCCTTTACAGATGCGCTTTATCTCTTCTCTCTCTCGGATGTCATACATTATTGACGCTGCCTCCCCTGCCTGCCCCTGGACCACTGCTGAAGGGCAAAGCGGGCTCTGGGGTGGGGAGGGGAGGCTGATGTCTCCACAGAACTGCCAGGCTGGGGGGCTTGTCTTAATGTTCAGCAATCCATCAGGTCTCAGGGGCTCTGGTGGTAACAGCCTGGATTTTAAAGCCCCAGGGTTTGATTTTGGCTTTATTGCTGCTTATTCCATCCCTCTGATCCTCAATTATCTCATCACTACAAAGGGAGGGAATGCCAGTATCCAGGATGGAGGGGAGGATTCGATGAAACAATGCACAACCCCATAACCCCGCACACACAATGAGCCCCCAGCCAGTGGAAGCTGCCGTATCACAGGAAGGGACATGTGAATAGATACTGTGAGCAGGTGAGAGTTGATACCCGCGTGAGGGGGCAGCTCCATGGCAGAGTGTTAAGACTCTGGGCCTGGGTTCAAAGCCCATTTCTACCACTTACCAGTTGGCGTGAGCAAGTTTCTTGGTTGCTTTGTGCCTCAGTTTCCTCATCTGCAAGATGGGATAGCAATAGTGCCTACCTGATTGAGTTGTTTTGACAACTCAAAAGTTTACTACAGAGAGAACTCAGAACAGTGCCTTGCATGCACAAAGTAGGTGTTACCGAGTTCAGGCTTGCTCTGCTCACTGCACAACAGGCCGATGAATCTCAGAGATGAGGTCTTGAGCAAGGAATATGACTTTATTTGGAAAGCCAGCCTACCAAGAAGACGGTAGATTAATGTCTCAAAATAACCATCTTATGGGGTCTGGATGCCAGCCTCCTTTATAAAACAGAGATGGGGGGAGGTGAGGAAATAAGATAAATAGGCCATTACTCTTGCAAATATCTCCTAGAATGGCAAGCCTCAGGGAGGGGATGTGTTAATTTCTTCCTTTCTTCCTTCCATCCACAGGTGGACAGGGTCCTGAACAAAGGCATTTGGTTTAATATTCAGAGGGGCAGGGTTTCCCAAGGCAGGCCATTAGGTATAAACTGTATCCTTTTAGTGAACAAGAGCATGGGAAGCAAAGTATAAAGTGACAGATCCAACAGTGAGACAGAATTGGCTCTTCCTTGCAACATAAAGGCCCCTCCTGTTTTTAAGTTTCTCCCTCCAGTCTCCACATCAGGACTTTATCTCTTTGGCATGGAAACCTTTTTTCTTTTTTTAATATTATAGAACCAATACCTAATCATGTCTTATCTCCCCTCTGTGATGGGGGTTGGAGTGAGCGATCTTCAAAGTCATTGACAGACGATGGTTCTCCAGAAATGTGCACATCCTAGCCTTGGGGACCATGAATATGTGACCAGTGGGTGAGATTAAGTGAAGGATCTTGAGAATGGAGGTGATCCTGGGTTACCTGGTGGGCCTGATGTAATCACCAGGGTCCTTTTAAGAGGGAGACAGGAAAGAAGGAGTCAGAGAAGGTGATGTGAATGCTTTTTTGGTTTCGTAGATAGGTTCATTTGCACACACGTGTATTTTTGTTAAAGAAATACAATTTAAATTTCTGACACCACTTCCAAAGAAGATTTACATATCATTACATTCGGAGATCCACCAACAGGTTTGAAATAAGTCATTTATTCTCTGACTTTAAATTTATGTCCCATACCTGGACCTCACTGCCCATAGGGAACACAGACTTGATAATATTTTAGAACTCCCATAATTACCTTATGAAAAGTATAATTATATCGCTTTGCTTTTTTTTTTTCTGTCCCCCGAGGGTGTTAAAATGTTAATATGTTCACTGGAGATGTGCCGTGACTCTTGTGAGATCTGGGGGGACATCGTTGTATTTTTTTTTTTTTAATATGTCAGGAGCGTCATAGGATGACAAGGCCCCTCCCAGCTTGAGAAGGGGTTGGGAGCTGGGGAGAAGGCAGACGGGTGGCAGCTGAGGCCTCAGCCTGTCCCAGCTTCAGCACTTGGGCACGACTCTCTTATGATTCCCCCGCAGCGGGGGCGGGGTGGGGGGCGGGGTGGGGCTCGGGGAGGAGGAAGTAATTGCTTCAGAACATCGCGGCTTCCTCCGCGTGCTTTTCGATCTTGAGCAATTTCCCCACTTGTCAAGCCACCTGCAGCCCCGTTAGTCATGTCGCAGCCCAGAGCACAGTGTGGCAGAAGCAATTCCTGCCCAGTTGTCACTTGTCACGCCGGCCCCGTGTTTGTTACTCCACCTGTCTCCAGGGGGCTTACACCCCTCACGTGATCACCTGCTGTCCCTCACCTCCCTCCCTCCGTCCCTCCCACCTGGCTTCAGGCACTCGGGGAAGTGGACCCCAGTCTCCAGGTTCCAGGACAGACACCGAGGACACCAGTCCACCTTGCCTGGCCCCACCTAGCTGCCTGACTGCCGTCCACACCCTGAACCAGAGTAGCCCAGCCTGGGGGGATATGGGGATTTTATGGGGCAGCTTGGCTTTGGGAGCCAGAGAGACTTGAGTTCCCATCTTGGCTCCTCCACTCAGCCTTGAAGAACTAACTCTTTATCTCATAACCTCAGTTTTCTGGGTCTATAAAATGGGCTTGGGTTCGTCATGCTTTGACAGAAATGGGCTGAGATGCGATGAGTTCTGTGCGAATGCAGAACAGCTCCAGGGCACCTGGCCCTTAGCAGGTGCTCGGTAAATTATCCTCGCGCGGAGGGCTTGCACAGATGTGTAGCCTCGACTTTGAATCTCCAGGGTCTGAGGAGTTCTGGCTGCCTTCCCCTAAATATTGCTGTGTTTGCATTCTGTTCGTCTGTGTCTCCATCCTTGGACCGATTTTCTGGCTGTATTCCCAATTGTGATTTGACCTCAGCCTCCCAAATCCAGCCCTGTGACTCTCGGGGCTGGCCCCATCTGGGAGCCTCACTGGAGGCTGATGTCTCTTTTGGGGGCACTGAGGGGGTCCAGGCATGTGGCAGGGCTGGCCCACTAACCCAAGGGACCCCTCCTTTACCCCAGCTCCTCCTGGTGATAGCAAGTGCGAGCCTTCCCACCACAGCAACCAGGAGATATGGGTTAGTTTTCCCTCTGTAACCATTCCCTGGTAACCATGACTGTAAGCAATCACCACAATACTGTCTTGGTTATATTCAGAGGTTGGGGCTTCAGCGTATACATTTATGGGGTGGGGAGGGACACAACTTAGCTCATAACAAGCGTCTCTCTTGGGCTATCTCCCCTCCAGACCCCTGCAACCCCAGTCCCCAGCTTATCTTCCAAATGTTATTTAGGAGTAGTTTCTTAGGAGTAGCTGCAGTGAAATTCACAGGTGGGGGAATGCTGGACTCACCAGTTAAATCTTCCAAAAGAAGGATCTTTCAGGCTTTCCCAATACCTTCCCGGCATGAACTAACGGGCTACTCACACGAACACCCTGGTGGGAGCTTGCATGCACAGCTCACCTTTCCCTTCCGCATGTGTCATGGTCATGGGAGAGCATTGTGGCTGGAAGGTCCTGAGATCTAGTTTAGCACAGGGCTAAACTGCACAGTTCCCAGGGATGTCATACCAAGGAGTCTGGAAACTTCTGGAATGCCAACCTTATATTTGTTTATTAAGATGTTACAAGACAGTCACAAAGGCTGATCCAGTGTTCCTGAATACCCTCTACGCAGCTTACCTGTTAATATCTTACCTGTTAATATTGTACCTATGGCACATTCATCAAAACTAAGGAATTAACATGGGTACAAACCATCAGCTAAAATGCAGACTTTATGCGTCACCAGTTTTCCTACCTTTTTTTTTTTTTTCTGTTCTAGGATCTAATCCAGAGTGGTACTTTGTGTTTATCCTTTCACTTGCTAGATTTCATAACTGGAGTGTGGAGGGGAAAGGCAAACCTAGAACCTTGCCTCTCTGTTCTCCTCCCGGGGCTGCAATTAGAATCCCCTGGGGGCTTTTGCAACGCCAAGTTCCTCCACCGTAGCCACTCCATCAATGGAAGGCCACCCAGATGATGGCCATGGTGTGATTCAGGCACAAATACAGTGATCAGGTCCCACCTTTGTTGGGGGCAGGGACTGTTCATGTTGGCATCGGTTTTCTCATTTCTGAAACAGAGATGATGGTAAGTACCTCTGCCATTTATGGCCCTTCATTGCTCTCTGTGCCTCAGTTTCCTCCAAGATTAAATGGGAGGAAATGTACATCAACCTCTAAAATGGGTTGGAGGGTTTGATGAGTTGCATTTGCAAATCAGTTGGCTTGAAATAAGGCTAACTAAGCAATTCTCAGCTGCACACTGGAACACCTCGGGGACTTCAACTCTGATACTTGGGTCCCACTTCCAGAGATTCTGGTTTTATTGGTCGGGGCTACAGCCTAGGTATGTGGATTTTAAAAAGCCGCACCCCACCCCCCACCCCGCCGGGTGATTCTCACGTGCAATCAAGGTTGAGAACCACTGGTTGAAATATTTTCTCCCAATCCCACCTTTCAAGCTTCAGTGGAAAAGCCAAGATCAGGATTATAGTGATCTGGTTGGAGGGAGTCTGGGTGACGGATAAAGCTTCGATTTCCTTCTAAAGATAATACCAAGAAGAGCAAGGCAACACGGCTAATGGCTAGTGATTGTTAGAGCTTCCACGCACAACAGGCAGTGCCAAGTGCTCACTATGCATTTTTCTCACAAGGATCTTATGACCCTCGTGCTACTATCATCACTGTTAAACCGACGAGGAAACTGAGGCTCAGAGAATTTGCGTTACTTGCCTAAGGTGGCACAGCTACTCTTTGTCAGAACTGGGCCGTCACCCAGGATGTTTTGACGGTGGATCCTGCGTTCTTTGCCACGGGGCTGTCTTACTCAGAGCAATGAGGTGGCCTCAGGATGGAAATTTATGGCTCTGTGGCTTTAAGGATGACAGATACTAGCAGAAACCGTTCATTGCCCTCCGATCATGTGCCAGAGTTGCCTTCTTTCTCCCAACAGCCTTGAGAAGTAGGTGCCATTTGCTCCAATCTCCCAGTTGAGAAACACGTCCCCCAGGGAATGAAATGATTCCCCTAAGGCTGAGCTGGGACTTGAACTCTCGGCTCCGTGACTCCAGGACCCTGAGGGGATGCTGACTGAAGGGGAAGGATGTGCCAACCTCAGCAAGAAGAACAAGAACCCACAGCAAGAATCAGCAAGAGGGTTGAATTTTGAACAGATAGAACTGTCTTTCCAATTTCTTCCATGTGAAGAAAGTGATTGTCAAATTGGTTTCATTTTTAAGCACACTGTTGAACAATGCCTGTTTATCATAATTGTTCTACAGCTCAGGAGGCATTGCTGGGGAAGATGAAAAAAAAATACAGCATCTGGTGTTGGCTTCCTGCTGAGAGTCTGCTGAGCTCATCAGTGTGGGGTCGGTGGGGGTCTCATCCTTGGTGTTCTCCTTTCTGCTCCTCATCAGAGTGTCCCTGCGACAGGAGAATGGACAGTCTGGGTCAGCCATCATATTCCCTGTCACTTTCAGCTGAAGCTTTTAATTCTCCCTAGCCTCTGACCCCTGCCCATTTCCAAGCTGACCCAATATTGCTCGGGCAGGGGAGAGAAAAGAGCAAACAATAACAATGATGGCAGAAGCAGACAGCTGACCACCAAAGAATTGTGTTTCTCACCTCTGGGTAGAAATGCTGCTGAAAAGAGGCTGCCAAGCCAAGGGCTCAATTTCCCAGCCTCCTTTGCATCTAAGGAGGCCCATGTGGCCAGTGCTGGACAATGGAATGTGAGCGGAAGTGATGCATGTCACTTTTGGATGAAAATGTGTGCCTTTCCCCATTGTCCATGGTCTGGAGAAGATTCTAGACGAAGGCGGACCCCCCTCTCTTTGAAGCCTGGCTCTCATCGTGACCATGTAGAAGCTGCCCGACCAGGAACATCACACTAGATGGTCCACGAGTGAGAGAGAAAGTTTTCTTCCGTGAGGTCACCGAAAGTTTTCGTATTTAGGTCACTGAGATATCTGTTGTAGCAGCTGGCTTTACCTTAACCAACCCATGTCTTCCCTCTGCCTAGGACTCTTCTTTTGTCTGTTTTCCCCAGCCAACTCCAGTTCATCCTGCAGATCTTACCTAGCAATCTTCTTCCCCCAGGAAGTCTTTTTTGATTCCCCAGAATTGCTTCCTTCTTCTGCATCCCCTGGTTCCTTGGGTACTTATCTGTCACCCTTAGTGACAAGGAGCGTATGTGTTTGTTTTATTTACAGTTCTATCCCAGCAGCCAGCACAGTGCCAGGTGCATTGCAGGGCTTGGTAATGTTTGTGGGAAGCATGTCTTATTCCAAGTTTGCTTATCCTGTGCTGTGCAGAGGATTCACAGGTGATAAAGGTTCAAGGTTATTCAGGGTTCTGGCAGGAAGCACAAGGCACACTGCAAAAGGCAACTGAGGACAGTTTATTGAAGGGACTTTGTACAGAAGCCTTGGCTAGGTTGAGGACAATCAGCAAGAGATGGTGGTGTTCTCTGGGACTAGCCACAGCGGGGAGCCATAAGCACCTTTAGACCAGAAAGTTCTATCAGAAGTTAAAGGGAGCTGTGGGCAAGGGAGAGACTCACTCAAGGGGACCTGTTTCATTAGAGGAAGAGGAGAATAAATAGTCTGCCCTCTGATGTCCTCTGAGCACCTCCCGTCAGCCAAACCCAATCTAAACCAGAGAGCAAGGGAGGTGATCGATGCAAACCGTAGAAGTTAGGCTCTTGGCAAAACTCTAATTCAAAAAGATATATGCACCCCTATGTTCAGAGCAGCAATATTCACAATAGCCAAGACATGGAAACAACCTCAATGTCTACTAACAGATGAATGGATTAAGAATACGTGGTACACATATGCATTGGAATACTACTCAGCCATGAAAAGAGCAGCATCATGCCATTTGCAGCAACATGGATGCAACTAGAGATTATCATACTAAGTGAAATAAGTCAGTAAGAGAAAGGCAAATACCATATGATATTAGTTACATGTGGAATCTAAAACATGGCACAAATGAGCTTATTAATATCTATGAAACAGAAACAGACTCACAGACGAGAACAAACTTGTGGCTGCAAATTGTCCTGTCGGGGGAAGGAGAGGGATGAACTGAGAATTTGGGGTTATAGATGCAAACTCTTACACTCAGAATGGATGAACCACAAGGTCCTACAGGGAACTGTATCCAATCTCCTGGGATAAACCATCATGAAAAAGAATATAAAAAAGAATGTATATATGTGTATAACTGAGACATTCTCCTGTATAGCAGGAATTAGCCCAACACTGTAAATCAAGTACACATCAATAAAAAACATTTTTCTGGGACTGTATCTCAGAAATTTTAAGAACTACAGTGGAATGCTGATTCTACAACAGAAAAAAAAAGTTAGGCTTCTGGGTAGAAGGTAGAAAAGGGTGGGGTGAATCTGGAGGGACAGAGAACGTAGAGTAGAAAGCTGTGATGGTGACTTGCTTCCCCCTACCTGCGCTTACGCTCCAGATGCTGACTTGAGCACAGTCCTTGAAGGTGTCATTCTAGGGGGGTACAGACTGAAAGGGCAGCCTGCACCTCGGCGATGCCAGACACAAGAGAAGCACCCCTGTCAATAATGCAAGCAGACATCACTGACCCCTACTCACACCCTTGGGTCCTAGTGAACTGGCCCCAGCCAGCGCCCCCTCCCAGGGCGAGAGCCGCGATCTGACATGCTTTCCCACTTGTCACTTGCCTAACCTCCCCAACACCAACTTGCCAGAGACAAGGGAGTGGCATTTATAACACAGTGGATAATTATTCTTCAAATGAATTAAACTATCACGGGGCACCCTGGATGAATAAATCAAAGCAGAATGAGGGCAGATTTCATAGAACCAAATGGCCGTGGCTGCCCTTTGTGATAGATTTGTGCAAGGGGTCTCTTTTGTCACCACCCAACATTTATAAGCGATGCGTCTCCTCCCTGGCTTTCAGCAATTTCCCATGCCAAATGAAGATAAATGTGAGATGAGCAAACAGCCTTCAAATTGCTATTGAAAATACTTTGAAAAAGCCACGAAATGCCAGGCTTTCTGCCTACCATTGAGATTCTATTTATCTCCTGAGGAATGTGACCCCTCCACCCTGCAGAAGCTAAATACTACTCGGTGCATGAGGTAGGGAGGTAGCACCCAATTGCTATTTGTAAGAAATTGGCAATGCCCAAGCGATTCCCTCCAACTGGGTGAATTTCCATTCAATTAATGTCAGCTGACCAGGGCCCCACGAGGGTGACGTCTTCCACTGTTTGTTTAGCACCTCATAGATGCCAGCCATTGTGTTTAGCAGTGGATCAAATGGGCAGTGTTCTTATTCTCATACAGCTCACTGTTTTTAATTTATTTTTATTGATGCATAGTTGGTATACAATGCTGTGTGAATTTCTCCTGTGCAGAAAGTGACTCCTTAAACACATGCCTTTTATATTCTCTTCCATTATGGTTTATCACAGGCTATTGGATATAACTCCCTGTGCTGTACAGTAGGACCTGGTGGCTTATCTATTCTATATGTAATAGTTTTCAGCTACCAACCCCAAATGCCTGGTGCATCCCTCTCGCTCTTCACTCCCCCTTGGCAACCGCAGGTTTATTCTCTATATCTGTAAGTCTGTTCCTGTCTCGTAGGTTCATCTGTGTCTTATTTTAGATTTCACACACAAGTGACATCATATGACATTTATCTTTTCCTTCCTGACTCATTTCACTTAGTATGATAGTTTCTAGGTCCATCTGTATGTCTGCAAATGACATTATTTCATTCTTCTTTATGGCTGAGTAGTATTCCATTGTATATATGTACCACATCTTAATCCATGCATCAGTCGATGGACACTCAGGTTGTTCCCATGTCTCGGCTATTGTCAATAGTGCTGCTATAAACAAAGACGTGTACGTATCATTTTGAGTTGTGGTTTTGTCTGATATATATGCCCAGGAGTGGGAAGGCTGGATCATATGGCAATTCTATTTTTAGTTTGAATCCTCCTTAAACATTGTTCCATGAAGTTTCCCCTGAGGGGCTGGTGTTGGCATTAATCAGGAGAAGGCCATGATAGAAAAGGATTGTGTTCCAGGTTGGTGGGGTTAGTTGGACTCTGATGGAAAGAAACCAGAAGTGAAAGCCAAATCGCTCAGTCGTGTCTGACTCTTTGCGACCCCATGGACTGTAGCCTATGAGGTTCCCCCATCCATGGAATTTTCCAGGCAAGAGCATTGGAGTGGGTTGCCATTTCCTTCTCCAGGGGATCTTCCCAACCTAGGGATTGAGCCTGGGTCTCCAGCATTGCAAGCAGACGATTTTACCATCTGAGCCATCAGGGAAGCTCCCCAGACTTTGATGGAACTCTAAGTTGACTGTATCTATTTCCCTGACCAGGGATCCTGCACAGGTCCCCTGTATTGGGAATGTGAAGTCTTAGCCATTGAACAGCAGGGAAGTCCTTCCAGCGGTTTAATTATCGGCTGTGAGACTTTGGCACATGGCTTAGTCTTCCGAGCCTCAGTTTCCTCACGTGTATGTGAAGATCACATCCACACCCTGGTAGCTCCTTGCTGGCCTCTCTGTCTATAAAAAATCAAGTCTCTCACAGCACCAGACACCACTTGTTCAAAATGAGTGCAATTTGACTTTTCTGCATGGGGTTACTTGTTTAGTCTTTGCCTCCGCCTCACTGGATTGCAAAATGCACAAGTCTTTGCTCAGGTACAGTCTCCTCTGGGTCTTATGAATGTCTGGCAGGTGGAAGGTTCTTCATGAATACTTACTGAATGAATGAGTGAACAAATGAATGAATATGCATATGCTACAGTCACATTAATTAACTTACAGGACTTTGAGTCTCACAGCTGATAATTAAACTGCTGGAGGGACTTCCCTGCTGCCCAGTGGCTAAGACTTCGCATTCCTAAGGCAGGGGACCTGTATTGGTCAGGGAAATAGATCCCATATGCTGCAACTGAAGATGCTGCATACTGCTGTGAAGACTGAAGATCCTGGGTGCCACCACTAAGACCCGGTGAAAATTGAATACATTAATAAGTATTTTTTAAAAGCTGGAATTTGAATCCAGGAGAGGGGCTGGATTCCAGTGTTTTCCTTTGACAGCAATAATTCTCAAATGTTAGCATTGGTGTTTGCATTGTAGTGCCGGTGCTGCTGGTCTGGGGACCACACTTGGGGACCACTTTGTACAACACGAAAGCTTTGGCTGGTCCCCCGAGGAGGGAACTCCGTGCTGGATGAAGACATTGTCGGAAGAAGAAAAGACACATCAGGCTGAAAGACTGACAAAGGCTGGAAGACTGTAGGGTCCTGTATTGCTGAAGTGTTTGCTATAGAAAAAGAGGCTGATCTGTGACAGATTCTTAGGTTGTAACTGTTTGTTCCTACCCATCCATGGCAGCTGCTAGTGAGGACCTGAACTGCCCTTCCATTCATCGCTCCAGTTAATAGTTTATCGGCCCATTGGAGCAAGAAGCCCTCCCGGATCCCCATGTCCAGGTTCACTTATCGGTGCCGTCCTGCTCACCTCCTTGATTTTAGCTTGAGAAAAAAGGAACTGGCTCTCTTTTGAGTTGGCAAGAAAATATTTTCTTTTTAATAACATGTGGTTGCACTGGGTCTTCGTTGTGGTGAGAGGGCTTCTCTCTAGTTGCGGTATGTGGGCTTAGTTGCCTCGTGGATGTGGGATCTCAATTCCCCGACCAGGGATCGAAACTGTGTCACCCACATTGCAGATTCTTGACCACTGGACCACCAAGGAAGTCCAAGAAAACATTTTCTGACTCTAAATGTGTGATCCTGGAAATGTCATGAATATATTTATTTTCAGAAAATATTTGCTGATGGCAATGAACAAGACCAAAATATGCCTGCCTCCATAGAACCTCCTTGCGGGTTTGGAGGTCAGGAGCTAGGCAATGAACAAGATCACTGTAGACAGTGACTGGTACTTTGAAGACCTTAACACAGAGTGCTATAAGATCAGGTGTGTGCGTGGTACTTTAAATAGTGTAATCAGGGAAGGCCTCTCTGAGGAGGTGACATTTTAGCTGGAGCCAGTGTAATTTTAATGACAGCATCTTTTAATTTCATGACTGCAGTCACCGTCTGCCGTGACTTTGAACTTTAGATTTGCTGAAATCCCATTGTCCCACTGGCCAAAGCAAGTCACGTGGCTGAGCCCAGACTCAAGGCAGGGAGAGACCACCAAGTGAAAAAGAAAGTGTTACTCTCTCACTTGTGTCCAACTCTATGTGACCCCATGGACTGTAGCCTTCCAGAATCCTCTGTCTGTGGAATTCTCCAGGCAAGAATACTGGCGTGAGTAGCCATTCCCTTCTCCTGGGGATCTTCCTGACCCAGAGATAGAACCCAGGTCTCCTGCATTGCAGGCAGATTCTTTACCAACTGAGCCATCAGGGAAGCTCAAGGAGAGACCACGAAAAGGCTTGTATTCCAGGAGTTGTGGTGCACTGGGAGCTGCCCACTTTGCAGTCTACCATAGCTTGTTCAATAGGCAAAGATTAATGTTGCTGGAGCATGGAGAGCTCGTGGAAACACAGGACAAGGTGAGAACAGAGAGCAAGGTGGAACTTGCTCGTGTATAGTTTTGTAGTCCATGTCAAGAGATTTTCATTTTTTTCTAAGTGTAAGTGAATTCACTGGAGAATTTTAAACATGAGGGTGACACAATTTGAGGAAGACCCTTTTGGGTGCTGTGCAGAGAATTGATTGTAGGGAGAGAAGTTAGACCATTAGGAGACAACTGCAATTGTTTGGGGAAAAATGACAAGGACTCGAATGAGGATGGTGGCAGCAGAGAAGGAGAAAAGTGGATGGCTTCAGGATATACTTGGAGGTAGACCCAACTGAATTTATTGATGGACAGTGAGATAAACGGAGTGATCAAAGATTCTTCCAAGGTTTTTGGTTCAACCATGTTGGTGGGTTATCTTACTAATGTGCTGTAGGAGTCGTTTTGGTAGAGGCTGTGAATAAGAACTTCATTTTGGACAGATCATATTGTAGATGCTTCTGAGAACTCCAGGAAATTCAAGTGAGTAACTGGATATTCAGATCTAGAGCTTGGAAAGCATATGCCAACTACAGCTGTGGGGCTAATGATGTTGATCTTTGGAGCCGAACAAGCTATGATAGGCTACAACGTGGTGGTTCCCAGTGGACCACACCTCCTGGAATACATGTCCTGTGGCAGTCTCTCCCTACCTTGAGTCTGAGCGCAGCCATGTGGCTTGCTTTGGCCAGTGGGACAAGGGGATTTCTGCAAATCGAAAGTTCGATAACTGTTTGCACCTGGGATTGACCTCCGGGAACATTCCCTCTTAGAAGATGTTCATCATGTTATTAATATCAAGCCAGTACAGATACCTGGGGAAAGAGAGCCCGCTGGCATAGAACTGACTCAACAGCCAGCATCAAGCTTCAATCGTGTGAACAAGCCTGCTTGGGTGTCCCAGCTCTGTCCAAGCTTCCAAGTGACTATAGCTCTGCAAGTGGCCTCAGACAACACTATGTCGAGTAAAAGAAAAGCCCAACTGAGTCCTGCTCAAGTTAACAACCCACAAAGCATGAGAAATAAGAAATCATTATTCTTTTAAGCTAAGTTTTGGGGTGGCCCATTACCCAGCAATAGAGAACTGCAGCACAGGTCAAGCAAGGCCATGCCTCTGAGCCTTTGCATCTGCAGTTATTTTGCCTAAGATTGCACGTTCACAAAATCTTCTGGCTTACTCCTCATTACACTGGTTCCAGCTAAAATGTCTTCTCCTCTGAGAGGCCTTCTTTGATTGTGCTAAAGTAGCACCCACGCACAAGGCCTCATAGCACTCTATAGTGGTGTCCTCAAAACACCAATCATTGTCTAAAGTGGTTTTATTCATTGCCTTCAGACATTTGGCTCCCACATAGGGTGGTGTCGCCCCCATCTGTGTCATCAAAGTGAGGTCAAGCATACCTAATGTTGACTAGTATTGCTATCTGACCCTTTCTTTAAATTTCAAGGCTGATCCTCATTTTAAGCTGAGGACACTGAGGTTCCGGGAGGAAGGGATTTGCTCAGCATCACAGAGTGTTGGTGGCAGACCTCTACCTCCTTCCTCTGTGCTTAGGTGATTCCATGGGTCCCTGACTGTGGGCAAAGGCCCCAGGCCCCAGGCACAGAAGTGTCTCTACACACGGACCTTGCCATTTAAACATAGACCCTTAGGTGACTGTTTCTGTGCATTGTTATCCTTCATCCCACTGCTGAGTTTCATAAGCTGCTAGATTTTCAGAAGTGAAAGCCCAAGGGGAGGTTAACTAGTCTGAAGATACATGACATGGCACCTGTCCCTCAAGTGCCCATGCCAGACATCACCAGTGGATCTCAGAACTCCTCATCACTGAGTCTTAAATCACCCTCCACCTAACATTCTGGGTAGTGGACATTCCAGAGGAGGCAAGCGAATGAAACCTGGACAATTGCTTTGTACATGGAGATTAGGTTCTCAAGCCAGAATGTAAGGAGAAGATAAAGGAGAGCCAAAATTTTGGGAAAATATATCAAATTGCACATGAAGGACAATGGCTGTTATTTTGTGTACATTGTGTTTTTCCTCAACGAGTACAACACAGCTGATTTTGCTTCTAACTTTGGTACAGATGACTGTTTCCTTGCTGAGTACTGGGGGAAGGAAATGACCCGTGATTAGAAGCTCTTCTGTGATACTTACTTTGAATCACATGAGGGGAATGCAGAGGAATGATTCTCCACTACACCTACCATCTCTCTTCCAGAACAGTCCTGCTGTTTGCCTCTCTGTTTTTGATTTCTTTATCTTCCCAGATGGCACTGGGGGTAAAGAACCTGCCTGCCATTGGAGGAGACTTAAGAGATGTGGATTCAATCCCTGGGTCAGGAAGATCCCCTGGAGAAGGAAATGGCAACCCACTCCAGTATTCTTGCCTGGAGAATCCCATGGACAGAGGAGCCTGATGAACTACAGTCCATGGGGTGGCAGAGTTGGACACGACCGAAGCAACTTAGCACGCACAGCTCATGTTAATAATGCTAATCATGTTCGTAATGCTTACTATGCATCTGATATTCCTCTAAAAGCTTTACTTGCATTGATTTTCTTTAATGTATGATCAATCCTATGAAGTGAGAACTATTATTAACCTCACTTTTCAGACAAGGCAAGTGAAAAAACAGAGAGGCTAAGTCATTTCCAGCAAGGCTTTGAATCTAGAACTTTTGGTTCCAGAGCCTGAACTCTTTATACTGCCCTATTCGTGCCTGCTTAGTCACTCAGTCATGTCTGACTCTTTGTGACCCCATGAACTGTAGCCCACCAGGCTCCTCTGTCCGTGGATTTTCCCAGGCAAGATTACTGGAGTGGGTTGCTATCTCCTTCTCCAGGGGATCTTCCTGACCCAGGGATTGAACCCGTGGCTCCTGCATTGGCAGGCGGATTCTTTGCCACTAGAACCACCTGGAAGTCCCTATGCTGCCCTAGCCCTAATATTAACCTTAACTCTAACTTCAACTCCAGACTGAAGTTGCATGGCAAACTAGTGGTGACCTCAGACTGAAACCCAGGTCTTTTCTCACCCAGAAGAAAATTCTTTACACCCGGCTCAGATCTTCCCTTTTGGCCTGGCTTCCCTGCGCTTGTGCCAGGAGCAGCCCCGCTTGCTGACTGCGGCATTCATCACCTGTTATCCGGGGAAGTCTCCAGTGCTTTGGCTAAACAGGTACTCCAAGGCTCAAACCTCATTTCTCCAATCCATTCAGAGCTTTATTGATCTTGCCTGACATTTGCTTCTTCAGATTCTCAGCCCCATGCAGCTGGACAAATGGCCTTTGCTCCTCTGAGTCTCACGGGAGCTGCAGCTGTTTAACCAGCTCAGGGCTCTGGGTTAATGGAGAAGAAATGGGGCCAGGGAGAGGATTGCCATGGTGGATGGGAAAGGGGCACTGACCTCCTGGGGACCCCTAGAGTACTCTCCCTAGGGATTCCTAAAAGGCATTGATCTCAGCACTTTATATTTTCAGGGCAGCTCTCTCTGAAGTCCTAGAAGAGCTGTGCCGTGGATCCGTCATTCAAGAGCTACAGAAGAAGGGATCAATAGGGGACCTTCGTGCCTGTTGGGGTGAGGACACAGCAGCAGATTCCTGGGAACTAGTAAGGCTGAGATATCTGTGTAGACCGCCCAGGAGTTGGTATTTGAGGGCTGGCATCTCAGTGTTTCTGCCCTGTGCTCTGCAATGAATGTATCTTTGGTTTCCCAAAGCAGGGGTTGTGGCAGAAGCTGACGAATTTTGTGGCACCAGATGAGTGAATGGTGACCCACTGCCAAACAGAAAGACATGGCTGTTGTCATTTAGGTTTTATGAAGTTAGATTCTTTTTTTAAATTAAAGTATAGGAGATTTACAATGTTGTGATTTACAATGCTTCCCTGGCTGCTCAGATGGTAAAGAATCCACCTACAATGCAGGAGACCTGCCCTTTTTAGATTCTTTTCCCATTTAGGTTATTACAAAGCATTGAGTCTAGTTCCCGGTAGGTCCTTGCCGAAGTCAGATCTTTGATAAGGCTTTCTGACTGTTGGCATGTAGGAAGCGGATTTGTTTGCTGGGAGATATGGCTTGAAGTAACGGTGGATGATTGCCTAGCATAACAGTTGCTCAATAATAATAACAGAGAACGCTTCTGTAGAACTTTTTTGTTTGCTTTGTTTTGCTGTATTTATTTCTTTATTTGGTAGTGCTTGACTTGGTTAGGAAGGCCATTTCAGAAATAATAACAGCACCACTGCTCAAGGTGATTGGTTTGTAACTGTCCAATCCTCTTGGGATGTATACTTTCAAGTTTATTACTTTCTCTTTTTTTAAGTTCATTTGCTTTTGAAATTAACTTTTTATTTTATATTGGAGCATAGATGATTAACAGTGTTGTGATAGTTTCAGGTGGACAGCAAAGGGACTTAACCATACATATCCATGTATCCATTCTCCCCTAAACTCCCCTCCCGTCCAGGCTGCCACGTAACCTTGAGCAGAAGTCCCTGTGCCGTGCAGCAGGCCCTCGTTGGTTATCCATTTTCAGTATAGCAGTGTGTACGTGTTGGTCCCAGACTCCCTAATTAGCTCTTTCCCCCATTCTTTCCCGCTGGCAACCATAAGTTCGTTCTCTAGTCCCTAGAATTTTTGATGAGCCACATGCAGTTCTAAACATTTACCTCACATTTTACATTAACTCTCCTGATACTTACGGCAGCTCCATGGGGTGGGTGTTCCCCACACTTTACAAATGCAGAAATGGATGAATGGATTGTAACTCACCCTCAGTTTGGATAGCTCAGTAGACCCTGGTTCGATTCTTGGGTCAGGAAGATCCTCTGGAGAAGGGAAAGGCTACCCACTCCAGTATTCTGGCCTGGAGAATTCCATGGACTGTATAGTCCACTGGGTCGTAAAGGGTCGGACGCAAGTGAGTGACTTTCACTTTTCACCCAAACCACCACAAACTCTCTTCTGTCTGTCATTGTCTGTCTTGATGGTTGTCACAGTTGCTAACCTGTCACTCAGGTTCCACCCGATTTGATGAGCCCCTAAAACCATCTAGACATGGCAGAGAAGTAAAGATCTAGAAGCAGTTTGTTGGGGCTGCTTTGTCTGGTTCTGGAAACAAATTCGGCCCAGTTCAAACACAAGTCTGCAGAGGAGAAAAGGCAGATTTATGGATCCCATATACAGATCATTTGTTCCTTTATTCAGTCATCTATGTAAATAAATGTTTTCCACAAGTATTTGTTGAGCATCTACAGTACACTTGGCTAACATGTCTGTTGGCTTGACCACTCAACATTATTTGCTTACTCAGGAGAGAACAGAGCAAAGAGGCAGGGACTCTCTAGAAGGGGTGATGTACCCTTGAGAGCATCCCTGGGGCCCCTGGGCTCCTGGTCTGACACGGCCTTTAACTTGTCCAAAGCTGAGCGCTCTGTCCATGGTCTTTGGCCCATCTCTCTGCTCAAAGCTGTTGTCTAGTTATTTTTCAGGCCTCTGAGAACTTTGACCTGTGCTCCATGGTTAGAAGGCTTGAAGGCACACAGGGCGTCTCCTTGTCCTGGGGTAGGGGGCACCCCATGCTCCTGGTACACATCCATTGAGAGACCATTAGGTGCCTTCATCATGTGTGGTAGAGCTGGCTGTCCAAAAAAACAAACACAGTAAGACCTTCGTAGCCATTGACCCTACTAAGCAGATAAGGGCAGGGGCTGTGGGCCAGGGTGTTTGGGTTGGCCTCACCTCTGCCTCTTCCTGGCTGTTTGGTTCTGAACAAGCTTCTGCGCTCACAACAGACTGTGACACAAGAAAGAAACAAACGTTTGGTTGTGTCAACTCCTCAATATTTTAGGGTTGTTATGGAAGTTAGTGAGTCCTGTGATGAGTGCATTAAAGTGGAATATTGGAGGTTTGGGGAGTGTCACGTGGGGCCATGTATGGGGCGGGGGCCGCTGCTCTGGGACTGCTGGGGATTGAGAGGGATCTTGGAGGTGGAGGCAGTTCTAGCTGGTTCTTACTGTGGCCTGATTCTGGCTGATGGTGCCCTGTTTCTGTCCCTCTTCAGGGGTAGGTTTATTCTTTGCTACCCTCCCCAGCGGAACACAGCAGGTCCCCAGGGGACAGCAGGGTTTGCTCCTTGTGGGAGGAGGATCTGAGCACGGCTGGTGGGAGTGGAGGGGTTGGGTTTCCGCCTTTCTCATGAGGCCTCTGGGTCCCCTCCCCAGGTCTGCCCTTCCGAGGTGAGTCTGCTCTTTCTGGTTATCACGTTGCCTGCTGTCCTTCCCGTTAGCCCCGTGAGGGTCAGCAGGAAAGAGCCTGCCAGTGAGACAGAAATTTTTTTTTTAAACAACGAATCATTTTAAAAAAAATTATAAACATGTCTCAAATATTACATGGAGCATGTTGGGTGTCCTGGATTATTATTTGCTAAAATCTGGCAATTTATTCATGATGGATAACTGGAAGTTTTTGATGAAGGTCAAAGATTAAAAAAAATTTATTTATTTTTCGTTGCTCTAGGTCTTTGTTGCTGTGCCGTGCTGTGTTAAGTCACTTTAGTTGTGTCCACTGACTCTTTGCGACCCCATGGACTGTAGCCACCAGGCTCCTCTGTCCCTGGGATTCTCCAGGCAAGAATACTGGAGTGGGTTGCCATTTCCTCCTCCAGGGAATCTTCCTGACCCAGGTTGTGTGGAGGCTGTGTGCAGGCTTTCTCTGGTTGCGGAGATCGGGGGGGTTACGCTCTAGTTGTGGCGTGCGAACTTCTCATTGCAGTGACTTTTCTTGTTGCAGAGCACAGGTTCTAGGGTGCGCAGGCTTAGCTGCTCTGCGGCATGTAAAATTCTCCCAGACCACGGATCAAACCAGTGTCCCCTGCATTGCAAGGTGGATTCCCAACCACTGGACCATCGGAGAAGAGGCTGAACTCTTGATCGGGGCTCCCAGGGGGTCTTGAGGGTCACGAACCCACACTGGACCTTGAGCGGCTTCCTAAACTGAGTTGAGTCTTTCTGTCTCACGGGGATGGGGGCCGCCCCTTCCTCGTGAGACAGACTTCCTGTTCTGACTTCCTATTCTGACTCTCTGAAGTGGCTTCTCCCCACTCAGATTCCAAGCTCCGTGGCTATCAGGCAGCCTCAGTTCTCTGATGGGTTTAAGAAAAATGACTCTGTAGATAATTTGGACTTTTTTCTCTTATTTAGGGTGAGAGACTCCCCGTTTGAGCTGACTACACTGACGCAGAACCTGAAAAGTAAATTTTCATATGAAATTTTCCCATTTTTAAAAGTTGGCAATTAAATAAAATGATCACAAAAAAGCTGTAAGCTGCCCCAAGCTTGTCTGTTGGCCAAATCCATCAGTGCTATCAAGGGTCAGAGGAAGAACAATGGGATTGGGTTTTAGGTGTGTAAACAGCCCCACGGATGGAGGAGCCTGGTAGGCTGCAGTCCATGGGGTCGCTAAGAGTCAGACACGACTGAGCGACTTCACTTTCACTTTTCACTTTCATGCATTGGAGAAGGAAATGGCAACCCACTCCAGTGTTCTTGCCTGGAGAATCCCAGGGACGGCGGAGCCTGGTGGGCTGCCGTCTATGGGGTCGCACAGAGTCGGACACGACTGAGGAGACTTAGCAGCAGCAGCAGCAAATAGCAATGTGAATAAAGGCTGCAGATGGTTGTGAGTCCCAGAAATGTGGAGAGAAAGCCAGAGGACGGTTGGAAGTGAAATTAGCAATTGGAGTCCTTTGTGGGGGGGCTCTTCAAGGGTCCACTTTGACTTGCATGTACCTTACTTAGTGTCCGCAAGTTCCACGGACACGGTTGATTGGTGGCTGGGCTAAGCTGAGCAGAAGCTGCTAAAGAGGAAAGACACGTGGTTTTGAGGCAAGCAGACCTAGGAGCGGCCCCTGAATCTGCACCCACTTTATTCCAACCTGACCCTTGGGCTGGGGCATCCTACCTGCCTGCGTCTGTATTTCCCAGCCTCTGAGACCTGATAAGACAGGTCTCTTCCTGCAGAGAGTGACAGGGAGAATTTACAGCCCTTCTGCAGAGAAATAAAACCCTGCCTTCTGCTTGGGTTTCTCATTCTGCTGGCCTCCTCCCCCACATTCCCCCAGAGATGGGATTTTGAGTGATGAGGAAGGGCTGAAGGATGGGTGGGGAGGACCAGGGATCTAGAGAGTGATATTCAAAGAGACATGGAGAGAGGGACAGAGGGAGACAGATTTGGAAGCGCTGAGTTCTACAGAGACAGAGAAAGAGAGAGACAGAAAGGGAAACAGAGAGACAGAGACGGATGGGGGGAGAGGGGGCAGAGAGGGACAAACAGAGAAAGGAGGACAGACAGATCGATAGAGATCACTTTCTAGGGACCAGGGCAAAACTAGAGAGAAGGGAAACTGTGGAGTTGGGAGAGGCAAACAGAGAGGACAAGGGGGTGAGGTAGAAATAAAAGAAGGATCCAGAGAGACAAAGCAGAATGTGGTTCAGGTCAGCGAGCGGGACAGAGAGGCAGAGAGGTGGAGGAGGTGAGACAGGAAGAGAGAGCTCTGGCTAGGATGCAGGGATCTGGGGAGAACACGTGCACAGAGGGCTAGAGAGGGGAGCTAACGCTGATCGAGGGCTCCCTAGGCCAAGGCATATTCCATACGCTTGCTGATTACAGATATTTATTTTCTTTCCTGTTGACCCGGTGATAGCCTTCTGGGCTATAGACATCATTGTCTTTACTTGAAAGGAAACTGAGGTGTCTCTTGGCTAGGAAGTCGGTGATCTGGGGCATCTGATGCAGTGAACTGACCTGCATCCAAAGCCTCTTTCTTTCTTTCTTTTTTTTTTTTTTTAAATTTAATTTTATTCTTTAGGCTTTGCCATGGGTCCTTAGGTTTCTGAGCCCTCTTAGCCCCTTCTGATTTGGTTGCAAATCAGGGCTGCAGATGGTTCTGATAGGGCTTTGTAGGGGAGGGTGAGGGGAGGGTCACAGTCTTCAGGGAGGGAAGATCAGAAAGGATCTTTCAGATCAGGGAAAGAGGGTGGTCTGACACCACAAGAGACTCCTGAGCAACCTCAGAAAAAGGATCCAAACTCCTCATTCCGGAGGTTAGAGTGTCTAACAGTCCAGTTGCAACCTACTTCCAGGTGGCCAGCTGGCCAGGAAAGTGCTATTTATGTGGAATCCTTCTTTCTCCAATTGGGGCTCCAAGTTTCTGCTTGATCCCACTCCTTGCTTGCTGCTGGCACAAAGTTCTGTCTCTTTGAAGTTTCTCCTCACCCCTCACAGAAGCCGAGGGGATCAGTGGGATCCTCACCCCTCACGGAAGCCGAGGGGATCAGTGGGATCCTCACCCCTCACAGAAGCTGAGGGGATCAGTGGGAAGGCGAGTCCCCTTTGGTGTTTTGCTGTTTGAGTTACCTCACCAGTGCTGGCTCTCTGCAAAGGCGGTCTTTAAATAAGATCCAGGTGAGAAATCTCTACAGTCTTGTTAATTAGATAGAGTCATCTCTCTGTATGATGTGGGGATTGGTTCCAGGACCCACTTAGAGTCATCTCTCTGTATGATGTGGGGATTGGTTCCAGGACCCACTCTGGATACCCAAATCGGCAGATGCTCAAGTCCCTAATATGAAAGGGGTAACACTATATGGGACTTCCCTGGTGACTCCGATGGTAACGAATCTGCCTGCAATGTGGGAGACCTGGGTTTGATCCCTAGGTCAAGAGGATCCCCTGGAGAAGGAGATGGCTCCCCTCTCCAGTATTCTTGCATGGAAAATTCCATGGATAGAGAAGCCTGGCAGGCTACTATCCATGGGGTTGCAAGAGTCAGACACAACTTAGCGACTAAACCACAACCAGCGGAGCCTGATGGGCTAAAGTCCATAGAGTCACAAAGACTCAGACACGACTGAGTGACTAACACTAACACATAAGCTAGACTCATCCTCCCATATACTTTAAATAACCTCTAGATTACTTATCTAATATAATGTAAACGCTATGTAAATAGTTGCTGGCATGTGAAAAATTCAAGTTTTACTTTGTGGAACTTTCTGGAATTTTTTTCCTTGATGTTTTTGATCTGTGGTTGGTTGAACGGGCAGATGCGGGACCTGTGGATATGGAGGGACACCTGTACACTAAAAGGAAAGTCTGTTTCTTTTGAGGCCTGATTTCTAAGGGGACTCTGGACTCTGAGGTCCTAGGGATCACCCGGGCAGAGGGGTGAGTCTTCACCCATTGTGGAGGGGGCTTTCCCTCTGCTGGCTCCAGGGCGCTGTTCTGTGCTGTACTGCGAGGTTCCAGGGCTGGGACAGATGGGGTGGGTTGTTCTCCAGAGTGGGTAAAGGCAGGTAAAGGGGGCAATGAAGCCCTGGGGAAGAGGACCGAAAGTCAGGTGTGAGGGGTAAGGTGATGCCACAGCTGGCCATTTTCCCCTGAGGATGGAATCTGGGTAGGGACCAAGGAAAGTTATTCTGGAGTCACTTTGCAAGAGCCCAGGGAGGTTGAGAGTGAAGTGGAGTTTGAGATGGGCGGAGCTTCTTGGATGAAACATGGCTTAGGACCAACAATGTCAGATTCGTGATCTCTGAAGAAGGTTGAACTTCGGGACCAGAGACCAGGCTTGCCCACTCAGGGATCTTGTGTGGCAGAAGTTTTATTACGGTGAAATGGGGCACAGAAAGTTTCTGATGGACATCAGAAGCGGGTGGAGAGTGCCCCCCTTGCTAGTCTTAGCAAGAGAGCTATATACTTTTTAATTAGCTATTACAATAAATCAAAAGAATGTCTCAAGGTTGTGAAGATCTTACCAGACCCACTCCCACAATTTACATTTTAAGATAACACGATTAGAACTTAACAATAGAAAGATATTACCAGACCCACTCCCATAATACACATTTTAAGATAACAGGACTCAGTCAGTTCAGCGCTCTGTGTCTGACTCTATGCAACCCTGTGGACTGCAGCATGCCAGGCTTCCCTGCCCATCACCAAATCCCAGAGCCTACTCAAACTCATGTCCATCGTGTGGATAACAGGATTAGCCAGAAGGTTTTCAGGAAGGAGAAACTGTCCTCAAGCAGGATACATTGCTGTTATATAATCCTTAGTACAGAGTTTAAACTGAGTTGTTTTGTTGTGTAATCCTCAGTTCCCGGCTTAAAGAAAATAAAAAACTTTTTATGTGACTAAGAGTAAGGAATGTTGAGGAAAAAAAAAAAGTTTGTCCTTTTCTCTTCCTCTTCGAGAGCCCCAGACCCCTCTCTCCTCCTTTTCCTCCTCTCTCCTCCTCCTCTCTCCTCCTCCTCCTCCTCCTCCTCTCTCCTCCTCCTCCTCCTCCTCCTCCTCCTCCGGGGACCCCAGACTTCTTATCAACCTACCTAGAAACTGACTCTCTCAAAACTCCAGGGAATGGGACAGGTTGATGGATTGAAGGTACAACACCATCTTCCAATGCACGGGATTTTTCATTCTGGGACATTCCCTGGACAGCACTCCACTCATCCCTGGAATGACAGCCTGGACTTAATACTCAGTCTTTCTTGCTCTCTGGGCCACTATTAACAACCAGAGTCCTTCTAGCTTCCCTGTCCTTCTGCTTTCCCTGCTGCGTTGCCCAGAGGGCTGACCTGCCTGGAAAAGGGGAGGTGTGGTCCATTGGTGTTGGGATGATGACGGGGGTACTGGAGAGGATGGCCAGGCATTTCCAGCTCTTTGGAAAACTTCTCTTTGGCTGCCTTTCTGAGCCCCTCAGGATGGGAGGTCCACTGACTGTCTTCCTGGAAGAGAACTTGCCCAAGGAATTTCCAGAAGAGACGAAGTGACGCACTCAAGTTAGAAGCATCCACCCTTGGTCAATACGGATGCTTGTGGAAAGTGCATCTGAGCACATTTATTTCCCTGGGAGTGATGAGGTTGAGAAGAGCCAGCTGTGAGCACAGGGAGCCCCACTCAGTCCCCAGATTGTCTGCTGCACTCCACCTGCTCATGGAGTCAACAGTAGCACAGCTGACCTTGACTCTTCCTTGTGAGATGTGATGGAGATTCCCTCCTTGGCTGGAAGAGGAAGTGGCTCAAAGAGCAGGGCCTGATGGAGGGAGGAGTCGGCAGGCTTTGGGTTAGAAGTGAGCTCAGGACTCTGCAGTTCGAGGCTGAGAGAAGCAGGGTCAGTGTTTCTGCTCACTCCCAGGGTCTTGACGCGAGTGAGCCAGGACTGTGACTGACCCCAGGGGAGTGCTTCTGGCTCAGAAAGGCAGCTTCATCTCTCCGTTTGGTGAGCCCTTGGGTGAGCCCTTGGGTGAGCCTGGTTCCAGGAGCAGATGGCTCCCTCCCTGGGAGCCTGCATCCATGGGGACCAGTGTTAGGGCCAAGGAGAAGGTCTTCAAAACACTGTCTCCCCTCCTCACTTTTGGTAAGAGGGATAAATGGGTATTTTTGACAGGATAGGCTGCTTGTGGTCATAAGCAATCCCCAAATGTCAGTGACTTTAAATCAGCACAAAGATTTCTTAATCACATCACATTGCAGTCCGGGCTGCTCAGGGGTTTTGCTCCGTGCAGTCTGTGGGACCCCTGTTCCATCCAGCCTGCAGCTCTGGACTCCTCCAGGTTCTCAGCTCAGGTGGACAAAACGAGTGAGAGGATCACATGGGAGTTTCTGGATCAGGCTGGGAAGTGGCACACGGCAGCGTGTCCACACCCCTCGGGCCCAGGATTTTGTCCCAGGAAGACTTTGCCTGGCTATGAGGGAAGAAGTCTATCTCCAGGGATTCCCCCTAGAACCACTGGTTAGATTTGGTCCATGTTGGTACCTTTATGAGTAAAGGAGGTGGTGACGCCAATGTTTTAGCTGAGCACCTTGCTATCCTGGACAAAACCTGTATTTGGGATAGTGTGTGTATATGTGTGTGTGTGTTATATGCATTTGCATGTGTGTACATGTACACACACATGTATATGTGTTTGTATATGTCTACATGTGTGTGCATATGTGTCTACATGTGTATATGTGTGTATGTTTTTGGTATGCATGTATATATGCTTATGTGTTCGTGTGCATGTGTATGTGGTTTGCGTACATGTATGTATATATGTATGTGTGAATATATATGGTATATGTGTGCAAATATATGTATACGTGCATATGTATGTGTGTATATATGTATGCATATGTGTTTATGTATATGCATGTGTATGCGTGTGCATGTACATGTGTGTATACGCACGTGCATATATGTATGTATAGGTTTGTGTGTGTGTATTTACGTATGTGTGTTGTGTGCATGTGTATGTATATGCATGTGTGATGCATATATGTATATGTGTGTGTGTGTGTGTATGGCAGGCACCTAGCCACGCTCGCCACAGCTGCCCAGACAAGAGATCAGTGGTGGTTAAGGACATTGGGTTTTGAGCCAGACACTCTTGGCTTTGAGTCTTGACTGCACACCACCCAGCAGTCTCTGCAGTGCTTGGTTTGGGGTCCAGGGAGGAGAAGCTCCAGGGTATGGCTGGATGTGAGTGGCTTGGTCCAGCTGGCCCCATCCTAGAGGTCTGAGCGGTGGTCCATTCTCCACCTGTTCTTTGTTAACATCTCTGCCTGTGGCATTTGTGCAGGTTTGGGCAGCACGCTCAGGGTGGCTCAATGGACGACTAGTCAGAGCACGTCAGAGTTGCAAATGTAAATATCGAGGGGTCCAGGTTGATCTTCCAAAGAACGCTGTGGTGTGGTGGATGGCTGTGACTCAGGCTCCCCTGAGGGTGGCCCTGGGGAAAAGCTGGGTGTTGCCAGATTTTCAGGGATGTTAAAGAAGCTGCAAGTGAAAACTCTTATGTGCACTCTTCTTGAATGCTAGGGACAAATCACCTGAAACTTAACTCCTCCATAATGTGGCCCAAACCAAACATCTCTGCAGGAGGGCTATTTCCCAAGGGCTGGGTCCCTCTCTGTATGAGGTGAAGGGGGACTGGCTGGCACAATGATACCCTCCTGGGTGTGCAGGAAAACAGAGCTGAATGTTAAATAAACACCCACTAATTACCCTGGGAATATTTATTGAGGTTTCCGCATGTTGTAATAAGAAATTATTGAAACATACATCACCTACCGTGCTGTTAATCATTGGTAAATATATTTTAAATACAGCAGTCCATTAGTATTTTAATTTAGCCTGTATCCAGCAGGATTTGTGCTGGATCAGACAAATGTGCCGAGCATCAGAGCCAAGGGAAAAATTCCTCACCTAGTTAATCTTTATGTTCTTCTCTCAGGGAGCAAATTCGGGCCGCACCAGCAAAAGAAATGCTCCCCTGGGGTCTAGTATTGATGGTGAGTGTTCTAAGAAGAGCTGGTGGGAGAGGCAGGGAGATTACAGCTCTGAAGAGGAGTGTGTGGCTGTGGGTCGGAGTGCTGGTGGCTGGCGACTCCCCTGCTGGTCACTGAAATGCATAATTGTATAGTTGAAAAAAAAATGACAATGGAGGTACTGAACCTCGATGATCACAGCTGACTTTTCTTTTCAATTTGGTTGGTCTGCCAAGAATTGTTTATTTCTCTTTCCTGTAAGCCTCCCTCCCTGTCCAGGGTGTGTTCAGATGCAACGATGGTGATCCGACCTTTGCCTTGGGGACACCAGCTGAGTCTTGTGGGTTTCCTTCCCCATGAGCTTACCTATTCATTCTACAGACACTTACCAAGCGCCAATCGCATACCAGGTACCGTTCTGGGTGCTGGAGATACAGGGACGACCCCTTACATCCCAAGCATGGAAGGCAGACAACACACAGGTGGACAGTCAGTAAGCAAATGCATTTGGGAGGATGAAGGCATTGTGAGAAAGTGGAGCACGGTGATGGGGGAGGGTGACGGTCAGAGGGGCACTGAGGATAGCTGGGGAATATCCCTGCCCCGACTCACAATCCATATTTTGATTTAATAGGTGAAGGAAAGGGAGATGTGGATGCTACCTTTGAAGTTTCGAAAGTGAAGTAGATGGGGGATTATTCCCTGAGCTTTGGAATTTGGGGCAAGGAGCAGGGTTGTTGGGAGGGGATGATGCCCGAGCTAGGAATGTATTGAATCCGAGATGCGTATGTGTCACTCAGGAGGAGGTAACCCTCTGTTAAAATGCCCCCTCCCAGCTGTAGCAGATGTGTGAGGCCCCGAGCCACACCCCCTGGGCACATCTGGTGTCAGTGCTGGGGGTGTGGACAAGGCTTGTGCTGTGATCAGTGTCTCACACCAGGCATGTGCTGCTGTCTCTTTTATGCCTACCTCAGTGGGAGGCATTTCAGCTCAAGACAGCCGCCATCAGGAAGTGGTGGAGGGGTGTTCATATCCCTGGGGAGACCCTCAATCAAAGGGGGATGAGGGAATTGCTTGGTGGATCACTGGTTAGGAATTGGCACTTTCACTGATATGGCCCTGGGTTCAATCTCTGGTTAGGAAGTAGGATCCTGCAAGCCATGCAGAGCAGCCAAAAACAAACAACAAAGGAGGATGAGAGGTGGTAGGCAAATGCCTCCGTCTTCTCGTTCTCTGGGAGGGCACAGGTCCAGGGAACATTCTACAGGTTTCCTCCAGGGATATGCAGCGGGACCGAGCCCCAGGTACCTGCTCTCCGGCGTACATGTCACCTGGCCTTCCTCCTCACTCGTCCCCCACTCCCTTACTCCTGCTTCCTTAAAGAAGCCTCTCAAACTCCCTGTGCTGAGTTCCTGTCACAGGTTCTGCCTTTGGGGTACCCAAATTGGGACAGACTTTTAGCAGCTGCCGAGGGCACACACGTGAGAGTGTACATCACAGTGCTGGCTGATCAGGGCAGCCACGGATTTCCTAGGAAGGACAGGAGACGTGAGAACAGAAGAGGAACCCCTAGTGCTTAAAGGACAGGCAGAGGAAGAAGAGTGGGTTTTCCTAAAAACATACAAAATAAACAAGTCACCGGAGAGCAAATACCTATGAAACACTTAAGGGGGATAAAGCACAAACCTTATCAGCTTTCTCTTTTTTTTCCTTCTTTCATATCCTTATTGTAGCTTCTTATCCTCTTTGGACTGTGAGGTCATAGAAAGTTTTCAGAGGAGTTTTGCATCTGATAAGGCATAGCCTTATCAGCCTTATATTTTCTTCTCAGACCCCATCAGTTTGCAACCCAGTAATATCGTTATGGGTGTGGTGTGTGTGGTGAGAAATCTACTTGCAGGGTTACCCTGATCAGGAAATATCCTCGATTGATTTCCGTTCAAGTCACCTCTTCTTGTCAGTTTCTGTCTCAATCAACTCTCACCACCACTATGATATTAACCAACAGCCCTCAAAATCAACAGCATATAGAAGTATTTGTTTCTTACTCTTGTCTGGAAAATCCCATGGACGGAGGAGCCTGGTGGGCTGTAGTCCATGGGGTCACTAAGAGTTGGACACGACTGAACGACTTTGCTTTCACTTTTCACTTTCATGCATTGGAGAAGGAAATGGCAACCCACTCCAGTGTTCTTGCCTGGAGAATCCCAGGGATTGGGGAGCCTGGTGGGCTGCCGTCTATGGGGTCGCACAGACTTGGACACGACTGAAGTGACTTAGCAGCAGTAGCAGCAGCAGCATGTACCTACAGGTTGTTGGGGGGGGGCAGCCCTGTTTTCAGGCTGGAAGGGCAATAGCTGGCTGAGACATGCATTTCTCGAGAAAGAAGTTGGACGCTCCCAGAGGGCCAGCAGAAATGTGCAATGTTTCTGAAGGCCTTGACTCTGAATTCACAAACTGTCACTTCCACTCACATTGTATTGGACAAAAATAAGCCCCACGTCCAAGCCCTTGATATCAGTGTGCAAAGAAGCGTGACCTTCTCAGGAGGATGTGTGGGTGTGTGTCCATAAACAAATGTTTGCTGAACATTAATCTAACAAACCACAGGTCCCACCAGCACATGATCTATGCATCTCTTGTAGAGTTTGCAACATTCTCCCCTCTACTCTGTGCATGTCAATTGTGTGCGTATTATGACTCCCATCCATGCTGTGAATTTCTTCCGGGCAGTATTCATTTGCAACCACTCTCAGTATCTCCCCACCCATCAACCTAGAAGGGGGATACTCACACAGTAATATGTGATCAGATTCTAGGCATATCTGAAGGCAACGCAAACAGCATTTGCTGACAGATTGGATATGTACTGTGTAAGAGAATGAGCGAGATGATGATATTGTTTTTGACCTGAGCAATTGAGAAAATTGAGTTGCCCTAGATAAATGGGGGGAAATTGTGGGAGGAATTGATGCTCAGAAAATGGAAGGTCATTAATATCTATTTCATTGCTTCCAGAAGTGTGGGATGCTCAATATTTATGGGTGGTAGGGAGATGAAACACAGACCCAAGAACAGTTAACATTGAATCAAAGAGTTAGAAAGCTATTTATCTTTCAATTCTTTATTGACTCTTTTGATTAGTTAAAAAAAATAAAACAGTCTCAGTTTGGTGCTAGTGTGCTTTAAACACTTGCTGATCTCCCTTTTTGGAAAAGAGAGAATGCTGCAGGCTTAGAAACTTGGGCTGGTAACAATATCTAGCTAGATTTAATAACCATGTTTTCTTTTCACTGTATTCTTTTCTGGATAACTTCTCTGAATGACTATTGATTCCAGTTCATTTACAGTCTAGATATACGTTTCCTTAAAAATGCATTTACTTACATCAAAATGGAAATCAATTCACCAAAAAAAATAAAAGGTTAAGTGAATTTATTCATCCATTTATTTGGGAAACATTTCTTACATGCCAGCTATCTACCAGATACTGTTTTGGGTGTTGAGGACATGCTGCTGCTGCTGCTAAGTTGCTTCAGTCGTGTCCAACTCTGTGTGACCCCATAGACGGCCTCCCACCAGGCTCCACAGTCCCTGGGACTCTCCAGGCAAGAATACTGGAGTGGGTTGCCATTTCCTTCTCCAATGCATGAAGTGAAAAGTGAAAGTGAAGTTGCTCAGTCGTGTCCGACTCTTAGCGACCCCATGGACTGCAGCCCACCAGGCTCCTCCATCCATGGGATTTTCCAGGCAAGAGTACTGGAGTGGGGTGCCATTGCCTTCTCTGGTTGAGGACATAGGAGTGAGTAAAAATAGACAAAACTCTGGGACTTCATGGAACTTTCAGTCCAGTAGGGAAGGCAGAAAACAGTTTTAAACCAGGAGTTGGTAAGTTGTAAACAATGAGTAAAGCAGAAAGCTGAATTGGAAGTGATGTCCTGGTGGTGGTGCAATTTAAATAGAGTGGGCAGGGAATGCTTCATGGAGAAGGTGGCATTTGGGGAAAGATCCAAGGAGTCTAGCCACACTGGTCTTTGAGAAAGTATGTTCCTGGCAGAGGGAACGGTGGGGAGGTTCAAAAGCTCTGAAGCCAGGGCATGCCTGCCGTGGTCAAAGAGGAACATGGAATCACTTCTGTTTGGAGTAGAGGGAGGGAGGGGGTGAGTAATAGATAAAATCAGAGAACTAGTGAGGGGGTGGGATCGCACAGGGTCCTGGGGGATGCTGCTGAGAATGCAGCTTTTACTCTGAGTTAGATGGGAAGAACTTTGGGCAGAAGAATGACATGATCTGACTTGCAGGGTGGAAGTGACATAATCTGACTTCCAGGTCATTGTGTTGGGAACAGACCCAAGGCAGTAGGGACAGTTACAAGGGATGCAGAAATCCCGCTATGGAGGGAGCATGGCTTGGACATGGGTGACAGTGAGATGTAGTCAGGTTCCGGGAATATTTTGATGGTAGAGCCAGCAGAATTTGCTGACAGATTGGATATGTGCTATGCAAGAGAATGAGGGAGATGGTGTTTTTCATCGAAGCAATTGAGAAAATGGCGTTGTGCTATATACAGATGGGGAAATTGTGGGAGGAGCATGTGAAGGGGGCATTGGGAGTTCCCCTGGGTTGTGTTGACTTGGAGATGCTTGTCTGACAACCCAGAGAAGTTGTTAAGTAGCCTCCTGGATATTGCCGTTGGGATTCACGGGAAGGGGTGCCAACCAGGGCTTAAATACAGGAATCATCAGCATAGACATGGTGTTCCATGAACAGACACAGGATAGAAGGGAGGGTACAAAGCTGGGGCCTCTCTTCTTGCCTGCCTGCGGCTAGCTCTGCATTTGTAGCTCTTTGCTCTTCTAAAGTCTGGGCCTCAGATGTGACAGGTGCAGATAACACAAGGCTATTTTCCTAGTGATTTGGGAAACTGCCCCGCATTTCCTGTGGCCCCAGAAAGGGCAAAGCAAATCTGCTTTGAAAAACTGTCATTTCAGCATAATCACTCTGCATACCAAGCTCTGCACATTAAGCTCTTCAAATTGATCTGTCCTGTCATTTGGCCTCCCTAAACCTTGCCTTTTTCTTTACACAGTTTTCATTTCCACTGGGAGGCAGTTGTCTGTAGCCTGAACTATATGTGTCAAAATATACTGTTAAGGTTTTCTGAAGTTTCTGATGGACAATTCAGGGCATTTGGTTTCCAGATCAGAGAAGGGAAATTTTCTTCCTGTCATTAGGTTATCGCCGCAGATGGGGTCTTGACTGCTTCAGGTCTTGGGGCCAAAACCAGATGCCTAGGGTGTGTAACGGTTTCTGCTATAGGATACAAAGCTGGCTTAGCCTGAAACTTGTGAGGATGATTTAAAATAATAGCCATTACTACCATCAAATGAACACTGATTCTGCCAGGCTCTGTTTTGTAGTAGGTGCTGTTGGTGCCTTGCAGAAACCCGACACTGGCTGCACACCCGCCATCCAGGTGCTGACAGCTTATTGCCAGTCCCTTGGCTGGACAGCAGCCCCCTCACCTGCCTCTGCCTGAAGCTGATGACCCAGCTGACCCAGCTGATGACTGCAGCTGACGCAGGCTGACCACCTTGCCTTGATGTGGGACATGCTTTGTGACTCAGATGATAAAGAATCTACCTACGATGCAGGATACCCGGGTTCAATTCCTGGGTCAGGAATATGCCCTGGAGAAGGGAATGGCAACCCCACTCTAGTCTTCTTGCCTGGAGAATCCCCTGGACAGAGGAGCCTGGAAGACTACAGTCCATGGGGTCACAAAGAGTGGGACACGTCTGAGCAACTAAACACTTCTTTAGTTCAATTCACTTCAGTGCTCCGGAGCTCCCTGTGGGATCAGGCTGGAGGCAGCCTTGGAATAAGGTCCCATCCTTGCTTTTCTTTCTTCCCTCGTCTTACTCTGCTTCTCTCACTTCCCTTCTCTGGAGAGAGGTCCCCATCTTGGAAGCCCATCCCAGGTTCTGTTTCTGGGGAAGTCAGCCTCAGACGAGGCTTAATATGTTTCATATCATTTTATCTTCTCAACAACACTCTGACATAGTATTATTATTTCTTATTTACAGATGTAGCTGTGAAGGCTCAGCAAAGTTAAGAATCAGCCCAGAGATCACATCGCTGAACAGGTACAAGAGTCAGGAGTCAAATCCAGCATCAATTCTAAACCCCACTCTCCTAACAACTATGGCACACTGTCATCTTTCCAATGGTTGATCTCAGATATTTTGAACATCAAATGTTTTCTTCCTTCCTCTTCTTTGGGAGTCAAAGGTGTTAGGCAATCTTGACTGGAGAGCCAGGGACTGGTTGTCTGTGGTGAGGGGGCAAAGGCATAATGGGTAGCTGGGCCCTTGGGGAGGCAAAGAAAGGTCCTTGATTAACCTGTAGGGGACCAACCTGATTAAGCTGTGGGGGACTTCCCTGCTGGTCTAAGTGGTTAAGAATCTGCCTTCTAATTTGGGGGACTGAGGTTCGATCCCTGGTGGGGGAACTTAGATCCCACATGCCATGAGGCATCTAAGCCTGCATGCTACAACTACCGAGCCTATGTGCTCTAGGGCCCATGTGCCACAGTGAAAGATCCTGCACGCCCCCAACTAAGACCAGATTCAGCCAAATAAATAAATATTAAAAAAAATGCAGCTGTGTTGTATGTATTCTGGCCAGAATAAATTCATGGCCTTGGACAACCCAACAACCACTCCCAATTGTTGGAATATAGTCAGAAATTTCTGACTGTTTGTAAGTCATTCACTTACTCACCACTGCCCCTTCTGGACTTGGCCTCAGGAGTCATTAAGTATTCATCTGGCTTTTCTGCTGGTAATTAGCAGAGTTTCTTTTTGCAAATGCTGTAACCATGCTACACGAAACACTTTTTTTCATTTGTAAAATGGGAGAAATGACTTCTCCATCTTTTATAAAATCATGGTCAGTGCTTCACAAGCTATAAGTTAATTGCTCCCTGGAACAGAGGAATCATGATTGGTGAGTTTTCTGCAGGAGGAAAGGGTCTGAATTCCCTTGTATAATTCTCAAAGTGTACACCTAGGGTTTACGCTACCTGGTGGACCAGCCGGTGTCTCAAAATGGAATGAGATGCTAAAACCACTGAGAATAGACGTGACTAGTATAAACATAAGGGCATATGTTTAGGTTCAAAACACCCTGCAACTCACCTGCTGAATGGGAACGGGCTGGAGAAAGAACAATGCATGCTTAAAAAGGATTTAAGAGTTTTTGATTGAGGGCAAGGTCAATATCAGCCAATAATGATGATGTCATTGTGCTTGTAAGGACATAAATATGGTCCTCACTTGCTTTCAGAGGAGTAGGGAATAATGCATGGCCTCATTCTGCTCTAGATGGATGAGATTACAGTCGGAGAATGTAGCAATGAGAATTGATGGTTATTGACACAGTAACATGCCAGCATAGTGTGTGCTAAACTCTTCATATGCCTTATCTCCTTTAATTCTCGTAACAGCACACTGACCCCTCCCCACCAACTATATTTTTAAAACTCTACATAGGAGGACATTAGGGCGTCTCTGGTGGCTCCGTGGTAAAGAATCCGTCTGCTAATGCAGCAGACATGGGTTTGATACCTGGGTCAGGAAGATTGCCTGGAGAAGGAAATGGCAACCCACTCCAGTATTCTTGCCTGGGAAATGCCATGGAAATGCCATTGACCTTGCCCTCAATCAAAAACTCCTAAATCCTTTTTAAGCATGCATTGTTCTTTCTCCAACTCATTCCCATTCAGCAGGTGAGGAGCCTGAGGTATATAAGACACTATATAGTTCTTCCTGGGACTATTTCAGAAGCAAGAAATGGGAACCCCTCTTTCAGCTTGGGAGAAGTGCATCTCTGAGGACTTGGTGCGTATCTTCACTGTTGTTCAGGCACTAAGTTACGTCCAGCTCTTTGCAACCCCAAGGACTGCAGCATCCCAGGCTTCCCCATCCTCCACTATCTCCCGGTGTTTGCTCAAATGCATGTCCATTGAGTCGGTGATGCTATCTAATCATCTCATCCTCTGACATTCTCTTCTCCTTTTGCCTTCAATGTTTCCCAGCATCAGGGTCTTTTCCAGTGAGTCAGTTCTTTGCATCAGGTCACCAAAGTATTGGAGCTTCAGCTTTAGCATCAGTCCTTCCAGTGAATATTCAGGGTTGATTTCCTTTAAGATCGATTGGTTTGATCTCCTTGCAGTCCAAGGGATTCTCAAGAGTCTTCTCCAGCACCGTAATTCAAGAGCATCAATTCTTCAGTACTCAGCCTTCTTTATGGTCCAACTTTCACATCCATATATGCCTACTGGAAAAACTATAGCCCACCAGGCTCCCCTGTCCATGAAATTCTCCAGGCAAGAATAGTGGAGTGGGTAGCTATTCCCTTTTTCAGGGGATCTTTCTGACCCAGGGATCGAACCCAGGTCTCCTGCATTGCAGGCACATTCTTTACCATCTGAGCCACCAGGGAAGCCCATCTTCATCTTTATGCCATATCAACTCTGACTAGGTGTTGCTGCGGGAATACACTTCAACCCTGGTGGTAACCAGAATGCGAATGCTCTGCGATCAGGGACCTTGTCTTTTAGTTATTCTTGTATGTGCCTGACATACTTAGTAACCTCAACAAGTATTTGTTGAGTGAAATGGTTTCAGTATCTACTTTATTTCATCCTAGCTAAATGCCCTTCAGCAAATTGCTTAACCTTTCTGAACCTCAATTTCCTCATCTGTAAAATGGACATGTTAATATCTAGACTCCGGGGTTGTTGGAGAGATCTGACATGATGGTGCATTTAAAAGAACTAGGGACAAATCAGACACTTGATAAGTCATTGCTTCCATCCTTCTGAGGTCCCCTCCTCCAAGGTCCTAAAGCCCACCACTGACTGGAGTTCCTTCCTCACCTGAGGCTGGCATTGCTTCTGAGGCTGGAGCTCTACTTTTGGGGACCACATCCTCTGACAGGGGATAGGAGAAGGGGCAGATGCAGGCTCATGACTTCTCAGGATGGTGAGGAGAGATGTGGGAGGCAATAGTTTGCCTTTTCCATTTGGCCCAGAGCAGACCGCAAGGCTCAGGCTCTGGCAGATACACCTGGACTAATGCATGCAGACTAGGGGTGGCCCTTTCAGATCATACACCCTGGGAGGCTTCTGGAATCTTCCAACAAAGCTGGCACCACCGGGTTTCCAAGTTTGGGCCACTTTCTTTTATTTTAAAAAAAATTTTTATTTTTTGTTATTTTTTGCATTTCACTGGTTTAATTTTTTTTTTTTTTTTGGCTGCACCATGCAGCATGTGGGATCTTAGTTTTTTATCCAGGGATCGAACCTATCCCTGCTGCATTGGGAGCATGCAGTCTTAACTGCCAGACAGCCAGCGAAGTCCCTGGGTCACTTTCTTATAAAGATATATCTTTATTTTAAAAGCCCAAAATACATATTCTTAACACAAAATAAAATAATATACAATTCATTAAAATAAGACATTAACGAATCTCCCAATCATGCATGCTGAGGGTAAACAATGCTTAATATTATGGTACATAGAATGTCAGGCCTTTTTTTATGAGTACGTATTGGGCTTCCCTGGTGGTTCAGCTGGTGAAGAATCTGCCTGCAATGCGGGAGACCTGGGTTCCATCCTTGGGTAGGGAAGATCCCCTGGAGAAGGGAAAGGTTACCCACTCCAGTATTCTGGGCTGGAGAATTTCAAGGTCTATATAGTCCATGGGGTGGCAAAGAGTTGGACATGACTGAGAAACTTTCATGTTCATTATAAATATATTAAATATATATATATATATAGTATGTATTTTGTCTATAGATGTAAATGCCATCATTATCTTCTGATCTGTAATATGTTATCTTCATTTACATTTTTTATGTCAGAATAAATGTACTTCATTTTTTTGTTTTTAATATCTGCATGGTGATGGTGGTGGTTTAGTCATTAAGTGATGTCTGACTGTTTGTGACCCTATAGACTGTAGCTCACCAGGCTCCTCTGTCCATGGGATTTCCCAGGCAAGAATACTGGAGTGGGTTGGCATTTCATCCTTCAGGGATCTTCCCATCCCAGGGATTGAACCTGCATCTCCTGAATTGCAGGCAGATTCTTCATCGTTGAGCCACCCTATACCCTATGTCCTTAATTTGATTAACCAGTTGCCCTCTAGATGGTCATTAGGGTTATTTCCAATCAATTTGCTAATGAGGAACCTCTTTTTCTACTTAGGATATATACATTTTGAATTTCCCATACAAGATAGATTTTTATCTCTTGAAGATTATTTGTGTTTGGGAAACACCTAACAAAGATTTGTGAATAGCTTTGTCATGATGGTTGTCAGAGACATTTATTTGACATTGAATGTTCCAGACTCCGTGCTGGGTTCTGAGGTTATAGAGAGGTTCAGGTCTATCCACACACCACTGTGATGTGAGTTTTATGTGATGATGACCTTTAGAGGGGTGCAAAAGCCCTGCTCTGAACATTCAATCTAAGCTTTAAGTAATTAGAAGTTGTGGCTGCTGTTCAATTACAAAGTTGTGTTTGACTATTTGCAACTTGTGGACTGCAGCATGCCAGGCCTCCTTGTCTCTTACTATGTCCCGGAGTTTGCCCAAGTTCATGTCCATTGAGTCGGGGATGCTATCCAACCATTAGAAGTTATCCAGGTGAAGAAGAAAGAGGACATTTTAAATATATGAGACAGAGCTACAAAGCCACAGAGAGGTGAGAGAGCATGCTGGGGTTCAGAACTGGCAAACCAGAGCTTTGGTCTGAGACGGAAGAGGAGGTTCTGTGCCTGGAGGAGGGAGGATCCAGCAAGAAGCTGCCAAGGGCAGCCAGGACCAGACTGCAGACTCCTGCTGCGAAATCTGAACCTGGGGGAAGGAAGTGATAATTGAGGTCATGGGCTTTGGAGTCCAGCTGTGCTCTGATCCACAGCAGTGCCTTTGGTCCTGGCAGGGGGGACTGCAGAAGGCTGACTCTGGTCCTCCTCTGACCCTGCCGTCTGCTGGGTGAGGAGGCAGGGGGTCGAGGGGGTATGCCTGCCCAGAACCTGCGTTCCCTTGTTCTTGAACATGAAACTTTAAGATTCCTGTTTGCTGCTGCTGCTAAGTCGCTTCAGTCATGTCCGACTCTGTGCGACCCCATAGACGGCAGCCCACTAGGCTCCCCCGTCCCTGGGATTCTCCAGGCAAGAACACTGGAGTGGGTTGCCATTTCCTTCTCCAATGCGTGAAAGTAAAAAGTGAAAGTGAAGTGTCTCAGTCATGTCCGACTCTTCGTGACCCCATGGACTGCAGCCCACCAGGCTCCTCCATCGATGGGATTTTCCAGGCAAGAGTACTGGAGTGGGGTGCCATTGCTTTCTCCGAAGATTCCTGTTTAAACATCCCCTAACCTACTTCCAGTGTCTGCAGTCTTTGTGCCGAGTCCATCTCCCTGAGGGTGCACCCTGTTTCTGGTGTGAACTTCTCCGCTCTCTGAGCTGTGCCTGAGGTGCGACAGTTTTCAGGGGATGTGGATGCAGCTTTGATGGGCAGAGTGTGGTGTCCACACAGGTGCATGATGAAGCCCCTTGATGTATGAGGTGGAGCCAGGAAGGAGAGAGAAGGACCATGGATTGTGGGCTCAAGACCTCCCCTCGTCTGGGGCCCCATAAATGTCAATGGAGGGCTCATTGCTTTAACTGCCTTCTTCTTAGTTACCTCTCCTGTAAGGCAGGACTAACAGTAGACCTCAAGTCATAGGGATTTTGTGATGATTAAATAGGTTATCAGAGCTTGGCTTCCCTGGTGGTTCAGCTTGTAAAGAATCCGCCTGCAATGCAAGAGAGCCAGGTTCGATCCCTGGGTTGGGAAGATCCCCTGCAGAAGGGAATGGCAACCCACTCCAGTATTCTGGCCTAAAGAACCCCATGGACAAAAGAGCCTGGTGGGCTATATAGTCCATGGGGTTGCAAAGAATTGGACACGACTGAGCCACTAACACACATCCACACACATGTATAGTGCTTCCACGTAGAGCCTGCCTGGCATTCAGCAAGTGCTCTGGGGTTGGTGAATGCATGTCATTTCTCAGGAGTGGGTTGTCATTTTCTTCTGCAGGGGATCTTCTTGAACAAAGGATCGAACCCCAGTCTCCTGCATCTCCTGCATTGAAGAGATGCAATCCTACTTGAGCCAGCAGGGAAGACCCAGCAGGTATTCAGTAAGGCTTATTGTAGGTGAAGGGTTCTTGGGGAGGCTTTGCAGCTGGGTTGGCATGCTGGATGTGGGATGCTGTGTGAAGAGGGATGGGGTAGGGAACTAAGAACATGGAGTCTCCTTAGAAGCCTAAATGATGTGATACAGAGAGTTGATAGGGGAGGCAGACACAGTTTTGGCAGTAGGGCTGGGGAAAGTTGAGAGACAGTATCAGGCCATCAGCAGTTACTGGAGCTGGGGATGTAGAGTGCCTTTCTGGTGGAGCACTAACATCAGCATTTCTCCCATCTGACTCACCAACCTCCAGCACCGGAGTGACCTGGGTGGTTTTGCTGAAATGCAGAGCCCCAGGCTCCAGTTCAAGCCTAATGCATCAGAACCACTGAGGCCAGGACCCAAGAGTGCTTAAACACACATCAAATTAGTGAATCACTGACACACAGTAAGACAAAGATAAACTGGTGACTAAAGTTTGCGGGTTAAAAGTCTGGAATGACATTGAAAAACAGGAGATATGATCTGCCTGGAAGAAAGGAACTATTACCTAACATAGACCAATTGTTTTGGAGAAAATGTCTTTCCAAACTTGTCTGAAGGAGAAAAAGAGTAAGAAGGTGTTGGTGACAAAGAGGGTGGAAGCCACGGCTTGAAGGCGGCCGTGTGTGTGCGTGCGTGTGTGTGTATCTAAGAGATTGCCAAATCGATATCCCATTTCCCTTGGAGTTTACACAGCTGCCCACAGGGCGATTCCTGACTCAAGGATAAATAGGGCCATATCACTTGGCTGGAGAATAATGAATTTTCTAGATGGGCCACACATCCTGGCGATGGGCCTTTCAGGAAACAGCGTTTGGAGCAGAGCTTGTTCTTTGCTGCAGAGAAGGGCATTTACATCCTTCTGTCCCCTCCAGCCAGCTCTAGGGCATGACGTGCGTCATGTGAATGAGTGTTTTTGTGCAGAAGAGCATAATGTTTGAGAGACAAACCCTGAAGTCAGGTCGGGATTAGTACTATTTGTGGACTGATTTTCCTATCCACTGGACTGTGATTACCCTGAGGGCGAGCCATCTTGGATTTGTCTCCCCACATCCCTTGTACCCGTCAGGACAGGCGAGATGGTCCTGCACTCACAAGTCACCCCGGACCCTCAGTGGCTTTTATGACAAGGGCTGATCTCTTGCTCACACGATGTGCGTGTCCATCACGGGTGAAGCTGCGGCTGGGCTCCCTGTCCATTGTGCTCTGGCCTCCAGGCTGACTGATGGAGTTTCTGTACCTGCTGTGTTGCCAGTTGCAGCGGAGGGGAATGGAAACATGGCGGATTTCACACTGGACCTTAAGGCTTCTGCCTGGAAGTTGCGAGTCACTTCTGCTCGCGTTTCACTAGACAAAGGATGTCACATGGCTCCACTTAAGTTGAAGGAGTGGGGGAAGTTCATTGTACTTAGTTCTCTAAGTACCTAAGGAGGAAAACCAGAAATACTGATTAATGGTGTGAATGGTTGCCACACCACCATGACAAGCTAACTAGGAATCGTGTGGGCAAATGAGTGAAATGGGTTTCCTTGAATCCAGAGCTATTAAGAGCAAAAAGCACAAGGAGGGGCCTGGCAAGGCTGGCGGGGCTGTCCAAGCAAATCTTATCCTTGCCTGGACGTCAGTTTCCATGTTTGGACTACAGGACACGTTGGCCCTTTAAGTTTTGTCTTCGTCAGTAAGCTAGGCAGGCATCTGCTGAATGATCTGGCATCTCCAGCGCCATGATTTGAATTCTGGATGCTCTTCAGGGTCTTCTGGCGAAGTGCCTAGAACCTAAAGCCAACCACTCGGGGCTGGCTGCCCCAAACCGTGCCAGTGAAGTTGACCATGGACGTCCCAGGTACACACAGGTGGAAACTCTGAGCAGGGAAATGGATCAGCCCTGGGGCCCTGACTGTTTTCACCACAATGTGAGAGCCCAAGGGGTGGAGCCGTGAGCAGGGCTCTGGGGTCCAGTGGCTCAGGTTCACATCTTACCTCCAGCACCTGCTGTGTGGTCTCAGGTAAGTGGCATTTCCTCTTTGTCTTTGGTTGCCTTCTCTGACGGCTTTGGTGAGGATTAGATGAGTTTACATGTGTAAAGCCTGTGTGTGGCATTCTGCCTGACACACACTGAACTCGGGATGATGGACGCTAAGCTGTGATCCTGAATATTATTATTTGTTCTTTCCCACTGGAATTCCCCATGCTTGCATCCAGGTTTTCTGTCTATGATATAGAAATACAATTAAGACCTCACAGGATGAGGTCTTCACTGAGACTTGAATTCAGTGGAAATGCTTTATATGAAACTGACTCTTGATCAGTACTGATAACCAGTCATTTTTTCTCCTGACCCCTCAGCTCACCCACTGGGTACCACAGGGAAGTCACTTTATTGGCTTGTGACTCAGTTTCCCCAGACATGAAGCAGGCATCAATATACCTGTAGTCACATGAGGAGATTCTGAACCTTTGCTTTAAAGTGTGTCCTGGCCCCTTCCCCAGTATTTCTGACCAAGGAAGGGGAATAAGGGAACATTTCCTCAAAATTCAAAGCTGCCAGGACCCTAGAAATACTGCTAAGACCTGAACTCTGGTCATCAGCCCCAGCTCTGCATTAATTGAGCAAAAGCTCTCACCTTTGCCTGAAAGTCAATCCACCAGGATGCATGTCTTCCCTATCTCCAGCTTCCTTCTTTTCCATTTCTCAGCGTTACAGACGGAGTGGTGTTTCCAAGACATCTACCTTGGGCTACATCATTCTCTTGGATTCCAGCTAGTGTTATGATGAGTTGTATGAAAGGCTTTATCTAGAAGAGGCAGAAGAGGTTTCTGTCACTTGAGGTGACACTGGGATCTAGTGACATGTCCCCTCTTTGCTCTATTAGCATTACCCTGCTCAGAGGAGAGGATTTGGTTGGTTCAGGATGCCGTCATGCATCATGAAATGCCCCTCCTGGACAGAATTATTTCTAAGCCACCTGCCAAGCCCATGTATGATGACCATTGCTTAATGCATGGATGCAATCAGGGAGAGACCTGATGGCTGGTCTTACTTGAGAGCACATGGTCCAGAGAGGCTTAAGTAAGTCGAAGGACTTGTGGTAGTTTTTATTTAGTCGCCAAGTCATGTCTGACTCTGTGTGACCCCATGGACTGCAGCATACCTGGCCTCCCTGTCCTTTACCACCTCCCGGAGTTTGCCCAAGTTCATGTCCATTGACTTGGTGATGACATCCAACCATCTCATCCTCTGTCATCCCCTTCTCCTCCTGCCTTCAGTCTTTCCCAGCATCAGGGTCTTTTCCAATGAGTCAGTTGTTCACTGACAAATGATTGCCATGTGTTAAAAAAGAGTGCCTAGATAGTGTCTACTCCATGTTAATCAATTTAAATTTTGCACATGAATCCTATACGTGGTTTCAAGGGGGTAGATGTATTTCTGAAATGTGAATGGACCTGATCTTATCATGCTCTCGCTCCTGCAACTGATGACTGGCATAGCCTAAAGGCAACAATTAAACCACGTAGCCTTGTGTAATGCGGTAGTTAGTTTAATCTCTTAATGACACACACAGGGAAAGATGTGCAAGATACTACCCAGCACAAAGGGTCAAATTCCATAAGAAGGTGGTATGATTTCTGCGTGTGAATGGTGAGCGTGATGTCTCTGAATCAAGGGGTTGGGGGAAGATCACGACTGCTTGATCCTTCCACCTTCCAGATAGTGTATTTAGTCCCCTGGGCCCCCCAGCAGGCACATTTGTGTCCAAAGTCTCATTCACACAGTTCTGTGACCTTCTTCTCCTGGTTTCTCTATCCTAGCAATTTCAAAACCAGCCCATAAAATGGGGGCCATGAGGGTGACATGAGAGGCTGAAATCGGGGTGGGATTATAAAATGTTTCAATGGAAACAGAAAATAAGGATATATTTTATTTTACTAAATTTTACTTTGTGTGCTTTAAGTTAGACTCGAGGCATTCTCTGTCAGGCCCCTGCTACCAAACCAAACTTGGGTCTGCTTGTCTGCACTTGGTAAAGCCAATGTACCGACAGCAGGTTGCGGGGAAGAAAAGTATGGTGTTTATTGCAGGGCATCAAGTAAGGAGCCCAGGGCAGCTAGCGCTCAAAATCCCTGAACTCCCTTTTTCAGCAAGTCATTTTTAAAGGCCAGAAGAGGGAGGGGCATCTTGGGCTATGCAATCAGCTTGTACACAATTCTCTGAATGGCTGATGGTGAGGTCACAGGGTGGAGTCACAGTAGTTAACATCCTGAGTCATTAGGGCTCCAGGAAGCCAGGGTTGGGGGGCTACATGCTCAAGGTCCTCAAGTAGTTAATGTCTTCGGTCTAGGGGGGATTTTAGCACCTGTAAAACAGTTCAGAAATGTGCATCAGATACTGTTTTCTAGATACTTGGGAAAGAAGCTAAAATAGAGGATATGGGGCAGGAGATTTGCCCCTGGAAGGCCCCACAGGGTCCTGCTTGGTTACAATCCCATACAGCCAGAAGCTGTCATGAAGTCTCCACATTCTAGGACAGGTTCACTTCCTGTTTTTCTGTCTTGTGTTGGGACATTATGTGGTCACGGCTACTGAGGGGAGAACTTGGATAGTGGTGACAAGTTGGTGACATGGGAAGCATCAGAGCCCTCACATCAAAGTGCTTGCCAGCGGGCTTCCCTGGCAATCCAGTAGTTAAGAATCCGCCTTGCAATACAGGGCACGTGGGCTCGATCCCTAGTCAGGGAACTAAGATCCCAGGTGCCGCGGGGAAACTAAGCCTGGGAGCTGCAGAAAAAGACTTCATGTGAGGCAAAGAGTACCTGATGCAGCCAAATGAATAAATAAATTTTTTTTTAACTGAAATGCTTGCAGGGTCCAGACAGTTACATGAACGAACTAAGGTATGTGAAATGGCTATCCATTTCAGTATTCTTATCTGGAAAATTCCATGGACAGAGGAGCCTGGTGGGCTATGGTCCATGGGATCTCAAAGATTGGGACACAACTGAGCGACTAACACTTCAAGGCATAGGAAAAGATCCTTGCCCTTTGCTGCCTGAGGGAGGCAGTCCCCCTGAGAAGCCACTGAGGCCACGTAGATGTGCAAGAGTCAAGAGTGATGCAGCCAAACCTGTTATTTCAAGGAAATCCAGATTTGTATGTGAGATTCACCAATTCTTATTTTCCCAAAACATTGGGTGTATCAAGCAGAATGCATCTGTGGGCCAACTGTGGCCCCTGAACCTCGGTCTCTGGTACTGGATGTTGTGAATGTACCCAGCTCAACACTCGGGGTAAAGTTAGCCTTCAGCATCCTTGAGCCCTGTGCCTCTCTTCCCTCTCCAGGAAGGCTTTGTATGATGAGGAAGGAAAAGAAGATTAAGCCCCAAATAGGTGAAGGTTGTCTATTTGTTGTCTTAATGGGTTAAGTCTCATCATTAAATTTTCCTGAGCTGATGGCTTTCTAGGGAAGAAATACCAGCCAAGCCTGAACACCCTGAAAGCTCTATTAATCTTTGTGTAACCCCATTAACACTCACTGCATATTTCCTGTGAAAAAGGATTGGAAATGACCAAAGCCTGCAGCATGGAAATATCTGTCATGTACCCAGCAGCAGGGGAGAGGCTGTGTCACCACATAATGGGAGGACTGTGGGAATACGCTTCCATAGGAATTGTTGATGGCGGGGGTTAGGGGATGGAGAGGGAGAGGAAGAATCACTTGACCCCAGGAATCTTACAACTTGACAGTCATTACAATACAGTCACCTGTACTTTGCCATCTAGAAGTATCTATTACCTTGAACCTGGGGTTAGATGCCTGCTCCCCAGGGGAACTCTGGAAATGGAGATTTACTTGTGCAGCAATAATTGAAGAGTTCATTTGATTCCAGTGTGGATCTTTCAACCACGATCAATTTCACGCCCCATCATAAATAATGGAGGTCGCCGAGGCAGTCAGGCTGGGCGGGGGATCATTCAAATAGCAGCAACGGAAAGGGACAGAGCCCCTGTGACAGTGTATTTGCAGAGGATTTGAGTGGCAGGGTGTGTTGGTTTTCTTTTTTTTTTTTAACAGAACCTTTTTTTTCCTCCCCCTGTAAATGGGAGAGACGTTCAGACATTACAGTATTAACTGCTTAGGGAGCCGCAAGGTCGCCTCGGTGGGCTCCATGCTCCGCCAGCACCTGGGAGAGGGTGCTGGAACAAGGCAACGTCTCCTCCAGTCCCCTGAGGCACTAGGCTGGCTTCTTAGGGAAGCCCTATTGGTGGAGGAATTACTAAGTGGACTGCTGTAATTGGCAGAGTTTCAGGATGCTCCAGGTTAGATGCCCCGAGGCAGTGTGACGAATGACTGTTTGAAGTCTGAATTGGATGAGAATAAGGAAGAAAGGGTAAAAGAAAAAAAAAAATCAGTCCTGGCTGCTTTACAGAGATGTTCCGTTTCTAATAAAATGAGATGTAGAAATTTTAAAACTTCACATCTCCGGAAGACACTGACTTAAATATACCTCCCAGCCTGGTTCTCTACCCCTGGCTCACGGGGCTGTGGATTCCCCACCAACTCTCTTCAGCCTCAGGGCCATGGCGCATGCTCCTTCTTTTGCCTCAGTCTTTCCCCCTTTCTTCACCTGGCTAAGTCTCACTCAACCTTATACCTCTAGTTTAAATATAGATCTTCCAGACCCAGTCGTATGTTCTCTTAGTAACCTGTTCCACTCTTTTAGAGTGCTGGTCAGGGTTGAAGTTAAACAATAATTTGCATAATTGTTTGGCAGATATTCACTTCCCTCTCTAATCTCAAGACTTCTTGGGAAGCAGGGCCAGGGTCCAACTGGTTCGATGTGGTATTCCCAGCCCTTAGCACAGCATCAGCACACAGGAGATCCTCAAGACAGGTTGCTGTTGATTGGATGCTTGCCGAAACAAACAGGAGGATGGTCCCTTGGATCTGCAGCTGTCATATGCGCCTTGGTGTTCTTATAACCGGGTGGCTCAGATGCTAAGGAGAAAGAACCAATAAGAATCAGCAGGGCTTATTTAGGACAAATAGATCTGCTTTTACCTGACTTCCAAGGTGATGGCCACCAGTTAACAATCAAAGTCCAAAAATGGTCTGGGCATCGGGGTAAATTCAGAAAGTGGTACCCAGGTCAGCTGCTGGCCATACCATCATTCTAGGTGATGGTTCCATTCTGAAAAGACAGATATTTAGACTGAGGAGATCAGATTAAGCCACTGGGAGATGGGGAGGAGCAGTGAGGTGGATCTGAAACTTTTGGCTTGATTCCAGAGCAGGATTTAAACATCACAGATGTGTAGCAGAGGGTGTAGGGCTCAATCAGAAAAGCTTAAGATTTGGGGAGCTTGAAGTATATGGGGGGTGTTGTCCCCATCCTGGGGGGTGGATTCGGAACAGCAAGGTTAGTTCCAGAACTGCTGGTGGAGATGGGATTTCTAGTTTTCACGTCCTTGGCTGGGTGGAGTTCAGAGATCGAGTGAGGGAGTAAAGACTTGGAGGTCTACATGCTTTCCTCCTCCTGCACCAACAGATTCTGAATTTTGTTTGAGGAGCCATACCTTAGTCTCTTCTGCTCATAGCACGATGGCTCTACAGCCCAACTCTCGGGGGAATCACCGAGCCCGAGCCAATGACCCAGGCCTGAGCCAGTCCTGTTGTCTCTGGTGACTGATTCAGGGATGGGGCACCAGAGCCAAGTTAGGCCAGTCGGAGCCAACAAGAGCGACTGGGGAGGTGGATTCTGCTCTCCCACCGATTTAAACAAGGGAGGGCATGAAAGTAGAGCTTGGGCTGCCATCTTGCCCCAACAAAGAGAAGCGTGACTAAGAATTAAAGGGGCATCGGAAGCGAGATGAGAGATCGGGAGACGAGGATATTAGCCATATCATTTGAGCCCCTGCATTTAGCTCTGCCCCCAATCAGCCCAGAAGCCTTGGACTTTCAAGTTCCACGAGTTGTTAACTCCCCTCTTTGTGAAGGGTCTGGTTTGAAAGAGATAAGCATGGATATTTTACAGGTCCCGGTGCGGCTAGTGGTACAGAACCCGCCTGCCAGTGCAGGAGACATAAGAGATGCAAGTTTGATCCCTGGGTCGGAACGATCCCCTGGAGGAGGGCATGGCAATCCACTCCAGTATTCTTGCCTGGAGAATCCCCATGGACACGGGAACCGGGCAGGCTACAGTCCACAGGGTGGCAAAGAGTCTGATATGACTGAGGCGACTGAGCACAGCACACAGCACAAGCATGGATATTCCCCCGATTTTTCCCCCTTCCCCTCCCACCTGACTTACAAAAGCTTATACGATTCTCTTTTGAACCCTTGCCAATGGCTCTGTCAAGCAAGTGAAAGTTCATGGAGTCACAGGATGTCAAAGCACATATCATTGGCCTTCTCAGCTTAACAAATGGGGACATACAGAGGCACACACAGAGATGTCCTTATCTTTGTTCAATTAGATATCTACTTCACCAAGCATTTACCAAGAGTGCATTTGGTGCTGGGCCCTGTGTAGGACAGTGGTGATGCAAGAGTGAAGAGAATATTATTCCTGCACTCAAGAAATATATACTAGATGGTGGAAATGGCTAAGTCAAGAATTGCAACAAGCTCTGGTATGTGATATGACAATGATGTTAAAGTGGGAACATGAAGTACACGCATGCCTGCATGCTAAGTCACTTCAGTAGTATCTGACTCTTTGCGACCCCGTGGACTGTAGCCCACCAGCCTGCTCTGTCCATGGGATTCTCCAGGCAAGAATACTGGAGTGGGTAGCCATGCCCTTCTCCAGGGGAATCTTCCTGACTCAGGGATCAAACCTGTGTCTCCTGTAGCTCCTGCACTGCAGGCAGATTCTTTATGCCTGAGCCACCGGGGAAGTCTATTTATTTACTACAATGGAGTGCAAACTGCATTAGAAGAGGGGACCCTAATTCATCCCCGGTCATTGGTTGGTCTCATGTTTAAGCTGATTTGCAGAAGATGGTAGAATTCTCAGGGTAGCCTCATTGTGTAAGGACATTCCAGGCAAAGGAAAGAAAAGCTACAAATACAGAAGTCAGAGACCATGATAGGAACCTCTGGGACATACAAGGAGTTTAGTATGGCTGGCAGATGTGCTGACTGTTGGAGGTGGTGAGACATGAGGCTGGTGGGAAACAGAAACCAGGCCACTGAGGGACTTTTAAGATGGCTGAGAGGCTTGATGTTCAAGGGCAGTGGGGAGCCATAGGAGGGATCTGATCACGCAGCAAGTATGAACCTCAACCCACAAATTCAAGCATGCAAAAAATCTAACTTCTTTTGTACAGCTCAACTTCATTTCTGATTTTGAGCCCTCCCATTTTAACATTAATCACAATCATTTGGGGGGGGGTTCTCTAAAGAAGGTTCCTAATATGATCTCATTTCTGAGTGTTTACATTGTATCAAGGAATTTGGGGAAGTCCATTGGTCTTCAAGCAGCCTGTCCACTGCTTGACCAATCACGTGGATGTTGAAGTGTCTAGCATCTTGCGTGAGTGACCCCTGTGGTCTGGCAGCCATCAGTGGCCAAGCTAGGCATGGGAGTCTCATGCAGCTGTGATTATGGCTTCTTCCAAACATACCATGCAGACCTTTCTTACTGGATTTTGCTATCAGTCTGTCAGTGTTGTCAGGAAGTAGGCTTCAGGGTCCACCAATCTCTCTGTTTTCATTACATCTTTTTTAAACTGAGAGAAATGCTTTTCCTTCAGAGTTCTCATTTTGTCACTGCCAGTAAATCCCATTTCCTAATGGCTTGGGCTTCTTGGAACATAAAAGACAGAATTGCAGGAAAGTTTTGATTTTGGTCCTGCTACTTCCTGCTTGAGATGATCGAATAGTATTACTGACTCATGGACATGAGTTTGAGCAAACTCTGGGAGATAGTGATGGTCAGAGAAGCCTGGTGCACTGCAGTCCAGGGTTGCAAAGAATTGGACACAACTTAGCAACTGAACAGCAACAATGATTTCCTGCTCGAATAAGGTGGGGAAGAGAAAGAAGGGAATACAAATAGCCAAAACAATATTTCAAAATATTTCTTTTTCAGAGACAACCATAATCAGATAGTAAGCAGTTAGTGTGGAGAGTGTGTTGGTGGGGGAGAGTTGTATAGTTGGGAGGTCACTGCAATCTACACAGGGGATCTGAACAAGGTGGTGCTTACCATGGCCATGGGTAACTGCTAGAGACCAGGTATTGCTTCCGGAACCTTCACTTGTATCATCTCATTAAATCCCCAGAGCAACCTTCCAGAGCTGATATTTTAAGCCTCCATTTTACAGATGAGTAAAAAGTCAAGGCTATGGTTTTTCCTGTGGTCATGTATGGATGTGAGAGTTGGACTGTGAAGAAAGCTGAGCGCCGAAGAATTGATGCTTTTGAACTGTGGTGTTGGAGAAGACTCTAGAGAGTCCCTTGGATTGCAAGGAGATCCAACCAGTCCATTCTGAAGTCCTGGGATTGCTTTGGAAGGAATGATGCTAAAGCTGAAACTCCAATACTTTGGCCACCTCACGCGAAGAGTTGACTCATTGGAAAAGACTCTGATGCTGGGAGGGATTGGGGGCAGGAGGAGAAGGGGACGCCAGAGGATGAGATGGCTGGATGGCATCACTGACTCGATGGACATGAGTCTCAGTGAACTCCGGGAGTTGGTGATGGACAGGGAGGCCTGGAGTGCTGCGATTCATGGAGTCGCAAAGACTGAGTGACTGATTGAACTGAACTGAACTGAAACAGATAAGCACAAAGTCTGTATAACACGGTCAACATCATCACCAAATGGGTGGCAGAGTCAGGATTCAAACACAGGCTTAGCTAATGACCTGTTTCCCACTGCCCATTGGGCTAACCCAAAACGTGTACCACTTTCTCCCTAGAAGGGATGAGGGATTGGCCAGGCTGGTGGAGAGGAGGGATGGAGACCAGGTTTGTGCTTGTACACACAGATGAGTCCATCTGCTCATGAAGGCAACCTTTTCTCTATTGATTGAAGTTACAATTATCGAAATCATACACTGAAGTTCTTAAGGCCGGAAGTCTACGCTGTGTTCCTGCCTGAACTAGTTCAACAAATGAATTCAAATTTATTTGTATCTTTGACGAGTTGCTTTGTGCCACGTGTACCACCATCAGAGGCAGGAGATAGGTGGTCTCTGAAATGAAATACCTGTGTGTTCTCTCTCCAAGGGGAAAGAAGGGAAGATGCAGCTAACATCTGTTTTTTGTCACCAAGAGCTACAGTGGGAAATCTGCTGGGAAGGACTTGGCACCCAGCCTAGAAGAGCACAGATGCCCAGAGCAGGGTGACCTCTGGCTTATCTCCTTGTGGTTTGCCAGGGCTGGCTGCTTCTAACATCCTGTGTGATTTTGAACAAGTCATGCCCCTATTTGGGTTTTCTGTTTCCTGATCAGTATGGAGGTCCAGTCTCAACAGAGAAGCGAGAGGAATTTCGTGTAAACCTGAATCGGCTCACACCCTTCCTTTTCTCAGAACCCTCAAGGGCTCCCCATTTTGCTCAGGGTTAAAATCAAGTCTTTATGCTGGCCGGCATGGCCCTACACAATCCAGCCCCACCTCCTACTGCCTTTCCTTCACTCGCTGCTTTCCAGCCACATCTTACTCCCTGCTGTCCTTTAAACCTGCGGCAAACTCTACCCCCCACCCCAGGCATGGTCCTTGCTGGTCCCTCTATCAGCAGTGTTCCGCTTTCATGACTTGCTTCTGCTCCACTTTCAGGTCTTCATCAAATATCATCTTTGCAGGGAGATCTTCCCTGACTATCCTGTCTAAGATTGGAACATTGTCCTCAGGGTAACCTCGAACAGGTCATTTCTCCACTCTGTTCCTGTGTTTGTGAAGCACGGTCTGGTGGCAACCTGTGCTTGGGGAGAGTGAGGGCTCTTAAACGGCAGCTAGCATTAGCAGCATCCTCGCTTAGCAAAGAGGAAGGGAGGGGCCTTTTTCTCCATTAGTAGGTGAGACTGAGCCAAAGCCAGAATGGGCCCCAGATCTCCTCCTTCCTGGCTGGAATCTTCCTAATGAATTTCCCACCTGGAAATTGAAGGAGACCTTGGTGAAGGGAAGTTGGGCTCCAAAGAGAACAAACTCATGTTGAGCCAGCTATAAGCAACATCCTTGCTTCAGATAAGTCCAGCATCCTCACCCTGTTTCTCTTTTCCTGTAGCTCTCTCCATTGGACTCAGCCACTGTACATGCCCTGCACCTCCCTCCCCCCGCATTCTCTGGAGGCCGCCCCTACCCCCCCACCCCCAACTTTGGGCAGGAGCATCTTCAGGAGTGGGCCTGGTGGAATCCATCACAACATCAATTTCTCTAGTGATCAGTGACCACAATGACTAGCTGACCTATAATAGAAGAGGCCTCTGGAAGGCCTGCATCTGCCCGTGTTTCCTTCTCTTTCATCATTTTTCAGCATGTAAAGGATGTTTTAAACCAGTATATCTGAGTGCTTCTTTTATCTACTGAGTGTCAATTTTCTCACGTTTTTATGAAAGGTAGGATTATTTTAAATCCTTGTGGGTGTCTTTCCTCCTTCTTATTTTATCTGCTTTTGAATACCTTCATTTTTTTTTTTTTTTTAGAATGGCTAAATGGATGCGAAAGTACTCTATGAGGGCTAGATTTTTAAAATTGTGGCCCAATATCAATAATATAAAATCTGCCACTCTAATAATTTTTTAACTTTTTATTTTATGTTGGAGTATAGCCAATTAACAAAGTTGTGTAGTTTCAGGTGGACAGCAAAGTAACTCAGGATACATATCCATGTATCCACATGCATGCTCAATTGTTTCAGTCGTGTCCGACTCTTTGCGACCCTATGGACTGCAGTCTGCCAGGCTCCTCTGTTCATAGGATTCTCCAGGCAAGAATACTGGAGTGCGTTGCCATGCTCTCCTCCAGGGGATCTTCTAGACTCAGGGATTGAACTCAGGTCTCCTATATTACAGGCAGATTCTTTATTCACTGAGCTATCTGGGACGCATACATGTATCCATTCTCCCCCAAACTCCCCTCCTGTCCAGGCTGCCACATAATATTGAGAAGGGTTCCCTGTGCTATTACAGTAGGTCCTTGTTGGTTATCCATTTTAAACATAGCAGTTTAATTTAGGAGTCTGTATATGTTACTCTCAGTCTCCTTAACAATCCTTTCTAATCATTTTAAGTGTGCAGTTCTGTGGCATTAATTGCATTCATACTTCTGGGAACTATCATCAGCATCCACCTCCAGAACTTCTTCATCTTCCCCAACTAAAGCTCTGTAACCATTAAACATCAGCATCCCCTTTCTTGCCTTTCTCTAGTCTCCAGATACCAGCATTCTACTTTCTGTATCTATGACTTTCATTGTTCTAGGAGCCTCATTAAAGAGGAAATATTTGTCCTTTTGTGACTACTTTATTTCACTCAGCATAATGTCTTCAATACCGAAGAATTGATGCTTTTGAACTGTGGTGTTGGAGAAGACTCTTGAGAGTCCCTTGGACTTCAAGGAGATCCAACCAGTCCATCCTAAAGGAAATCAGTCCTGAATATTCACTGGAAGGACTGATGATGAAGCTGAAACTCTGATACTTTGGCCACCTGATGTGAAGAACTGACTTCTTGGAAAAGACCCTGATGAGAAGGGGATGACAGAGGATGAGATGGTTGGATGGCATCACTGACTCGATGGGCATGAGTTTAAGTAAGCTCCGGGGGTTAGTGATGGACAGGGAAGCCCTAACCCTAACCCTGGCATGCTGCAGTCCATGGGATTGCAAAGAGTCGGACACGACTGAGCGACTGAACTGAATGTCTTCAAAATTCATTCATGTTGCAGCACGTGTCTGTATTTGATTCTTTACCGTCTGAGCCACAGGGAAGCACCTCCTTCCTTTTTAAGGCTGACTAATAACCATTGTAGGTATATATCACATGTTGTTTATCCATTCATCTGTACACGTGTTACAAACATAGGTGTACAAACATCTGTTCAAATTTTTGTTTTCAACTCTTTAAGGTCCATGCCCAGAAGTAGAATTACGGAATCTGGTAATTCTATGTTTAACTTTTTGAGGAATTGCTGTATCATTTTCCCCAAGTGAGTACATCAGTTCACATGCCCACCAGCAATGTACAAGGGCTTTAATTTCTCCACATTCTTATCAATATTTGTTACTTTCTGTTTATTCGGTAGTACCCATGCTAATGGATGTGAGGTGGTATCTTATTGTAGTTTTAAGTTTCATTTTCCTAATGATTAATGATATTGAGTACTTTCTCATGTGCTTATTGATCATTTGTATATCTTTGGAGAATGTCTAAGTTCTTTGTCCAGTTTTTAATTGGATTTTTTTTCTGTTGTTGAGTTGTAAGAGTTCTTTGGAAAAGACTCTGACGCTAGGAGGGATTGGGGGCAGGAGGAGAAGGGGACGACAGAGGATGAGATGGCTGGATGGCATCACTGACTCGATGGACGGGAGTTGGTGATGGACAGGGAGGCCTGGCGTGCTGTGATTCATGGGGTCGCAAAGAGTCGGACACGACTGAGCGACTGAACTGAACTGAACTGAAGAGTTCTTTATATATTCTGAAAATAATATTCTCCCATTTCACGGGCTGACTTTTCATTCTGTCTTTTGATGCACACAAGTTTTAAATTTTGATAGAGTTCAACTTACCTATTTTTTTCGTTTCTTGTGCTTTTGATGTCCTATCCAGCAAATAATTGCTTAATTTATCGTCATAAAATTTCCCCCTATGTGTTCTTCTAAGCATTTTATAATTTCAACTCTTACATTTAGGTCTTTGACCCATTTGAGTTAATTTTTATGCATGGTGTGAATAATGGTTCAACTTTTCCTATCATATAGCTGTCCAGTTTTCTGTATACCATTTGTTGCAAAGACTTTCCTTTACCCCCTTACATGGTCTCTGCACCTTTGTTGAATCATTTGATTGTATATGCAAGAGTTTATTTCTGGGCTCTAGATTCAGTAATCTATGTCTGTCTGATGCCACTACCACATTGTTTGCATTACCATGGATTTGTAGTAAGTTTGAGATTAGGAAGTGTGACACTTCCAACTTCATTCTTATTGTTCAAGATTGTTTTGGCTTTTTGGGATCTCTTGAACTTTGAGATGGACTTTATCTGCAGAAGTGTTGTTGGGATTTTGATAAGAATTGCATTGAATCTGTAGTTTACTTTGAATATTATTGACATCTTAACAATATTAGGTCTTCCAATCCATAAACAAGGAAAGGCTTTCCGTTTGTGACTTCTTTAATTTCCTTCAGCAATGTTTTGCAGTTTTCAGTATACCAATCTTTGGACTTTTGTTAAATTTATTCCTATTATATTCTTTTTGATGATAAAATTGTTTTATTAGTTTCTTTTTCAGATTGTTCCTTGTTAGGGTATACAAGTCCATTTGACTTTCGTGTGTTGATTTTGTACCCTGCAAAATTTGCTGAATTCATTTATCAATTCTAACAGTTTGTGTGTGTGTGTGTGTGTGTATAAAGCCTTTAGCATTTTCTATACATAAAGTCATGATGTCAGTGAACAGAGATAGTTTTATTTCTTCCTTTCTAGTTTGGGTGTGTTTCATTTCATTTTCTTGCCTAATTTCTCTGGCTGGGACTTCCAATAAGAATTTTCTGAGATAATGGATTTGTTTTGTGCTTTCGAACATGGTAGCCAGTATTCACATGTGGCTATTGAGTACTTGGAATGTACCAAGTCCATCTAAGGCAGGAGCTGAAATTTTTAATTTCATTTAATTTTTATTAATATAAATTTAAAACTAAACAGTTACAATAGGGTATAATAAAAGATGAACAAGTGTTGGCAAAAATATGAAGAAATTGAAGCGATCATATATTGCTGGTAGGAACGCAAAATGGTGCAGCCACTTTGGATTACAGTTTGATAGTTCCTTCAAAAGTTAAACTTAGAGGTACCCTGCTGCTAAGTTGCTTTAGTCACGTCCAACTCTGTGCGACCCCATAGACAGCAGCCCACCAGGCTCCCCTGTCCCTGGGATTCTCCAGGCAAGAACACTGGAGTGGGTTGCCATTTCCTTCTCCAGCGTGTGAAAGTGAAAAGTGAAAGGGAAGTCACTCAGTCGTGTCCGAATCTTAGCGACCCCATGGACTGCAGCCCACCAGGCTCCCCCGTCCATGGGATTCTCCAGGCGAGAGTACTGGAGTGGGGTGCCGTCGCCTTCTCCTAGAGGTACCCTATGATCCAGCAATTCCACTCTTAGGTTCGCACAAAATCTTTTACCTGAATGAAAGTTCACAGTAGCATTATTCTTAGCAGGCAAGAATGGAAGTAACCCAAATGACTATCAACTGGTAAGTGTGGCATATTGAAATGTGGTATATTCATAAATGGAAATTGTCAGACATAAAAAGAATTGAAGTGTTTGTAGCTGCTGCAGTGTGGATGAATCTTGAAAACATTAAGTGAAAGAAGCCGGACATAAAAGACCACACATTACATGATGATTCTATTTGTATGAAATGTCAAGAGTAAGCAAACCCATAGAGACGGAAAGTAAATTAGCAGTTGCCAGAGGTTGAGGGAGGAGGGAATGGGTATAGGGTTTCTTTATGGGATGATGAAAATGTTTTGGAAATAAATAGTGGTTATGGTTGCACAGCCTTGTGAATATATGAAAGCCTGCTGACTTACACATTTTAAAAGGGTGAATTTTATGGTGTGTGAATTATATTTCAATTTAAAAAGTAGGCACATACGACTGGGTGGCTACCGTATTGGATAGCACAGGTCTGGACCAATCTTGGGAATTCCTTCCTCTTGCCACTGAGACGGAGAAGGCAATGGCACCCCACTCCAGTACTCTTGCCTGGAAAATCCCATGGATGGAGGAGCCTGGAAGGCTGCAGTCCATGGGGTCGCTGAGGGTCGGACACAACTGAGTGACTTCACTTTCACTTTTCACTTTCATGTGTTGGAGAAGGAAATGGCAACCCACTCCAGTGTTCTTGCCTGGAGAATCCCAAGGACGGGGGAGCCTGGTGGGCTGACGTCTATGGGGTCTCACAGAGTCGGACACGACTGAAGCGACTTAGCAGCAGCAGCAGCAGCCACTGAGAAGAATCTGTTCAGTTCAGTGAAAAAAACCAGAGGAGGGTTTTGAAGTTCATCTTGACAGAGTCTTCCTCACTCTTAAGAAGGAGACACATGAAGTGGTGGCTCTTTTTCTTTTACCCTACATTGTTTTCTTTATTTCCTCGATTTTTTCCTCTATAATATACTCTATATTGGAACTGCTGACACCGTCTTGAGCCCATGAGGAGGGCAGGGCATTAAGCCCACACACAAGGAGGATGGTAGAGTGGGAAGATGGAAAACACGTGGGTTTTTGATGGTTCTGTTGAGTCTTGGATCATATTACACCAGGGGGTCATCTTCTTCCTCTACTAGACATACAACTTTATGAGACTATCAATTGTCTTATCGTTAGAGCCATTTTGAGTCAATTTATTGCTGTTGAAAACATTTTAACTGATAGTTATGTTCCCTCGCCCCTTGCTCTTTATCACCATCCTCCTCCTTCTTATCATCATTATCACATTTTTTCCCCTAAAATGTCTCCAAATGCTCCTTTGTGTTGGGCGGATATTTGAGCACAGGTACAGGGATTTTCAAGACTGTGCCACTGGGTGAGGAGGAGTTTCCCTTAATGGGCTTCTCTCTCCTCCTTAAGTAACTGTCAGAGAGAACAGACAAGATATTAACAAATAGCATTTTCACCATGCTTTATAGCTCTCAAAGGTCCTGCACATCCTTTATCTCAGTTGATTTTCATTACAACCTAGGAAGGTGGAGTGGGCTGAGATCTTTGTCCCATTTCATGTACCAGACAGGTGAGGTTCCAATGGAAGTGACTTGTCCCAGGTCATCTGGGAGGCCATGGAGAGGCAGACATTCAAACCCAGGTCTTCAGACGTCTTCTGTTTTAGTATCCCTGACCACAGTGTCCTCTTTGGAGCAGACACTGGGTGGTGGTGATAGATTTTCATGTATTTTTCTACTTGATTCCATGGGGTGGAACACCATGAACTCTGTAGTCATGATTTAGATGTGCTAGCTTTCCTGCATTCCTTCTTGCCCTGTAAAAATTCTATGACCAGTAGGGCTTACTTCGTTAGGGCTCAGACAGAAAGAGCACACTGGAACGTTCACATGCCAGATGGCATGCTGAGGGACCTGGGAGTTCATCTGGGGTTGCAGGAATTTTGCCTTCTGGTTTCTAAACCCAAGACAATGTGGGTGACTGGGGCATCATTAAGTGGATTCCAGCACCACCATGAATGTTTGCAGCATTTTAAAGGGCAGAGCACTGGGTGTGATTAGGCTGGAACAAGGTCGCTCACTAGCCCAGATCAGCAACAGCTGTGAGCAACAGCCCCAAATGAGTGGTCATTTCAGTCTGGGTCCCAGAGTAACTCTGGCTCTCAAATAAAACTGGGAAAGAAACCCAGTGCCTGCTCACATCCTATACTTTCTTAAATCAACTGTCTTTCAGCTCTATTCATACTCCTAAAGCCCCTATGAACCAATGATGGCTTTTGTTGTTTTTCAGTCATGTCCGACTCTGTGACCCCATGAACTACAGCATGCCAGGTTTCCTTGTCCTTCTGTAACTCCCAGAATTTGCTCAAACTCATGTCCACTGACTTGATTCCATCCAACCATCTCATCCACTGTCATCTCCTTCTCCTCCTGCCCTCAATCTTTCCCAGCAAGATGGCTTTTCTGCCCTTCTTACTGAGAAAAAGCAAAACCCCAGATGCCATCCATCTTCCCAACTCATCTTTCCTCTGAGAATGTGGTACGAAGTGTCTGGAGGACAACAACTTTCATGTTATCACCATCATCAACACTATTACCATTAATATCTCCAGAGCATCATCAACAGCAAGTAGAATATCAAGAACCTATGTGCCAGGATTTGCCTATATGCTCAGTGAGCTGCTAGGCACTTTGCACACACTAACTCATTTGACTTCTCACAACAGCCCCATGGAATAGGCTCTGCTGTTGTATTCAACTGACAGAAAAGGAAGCTGAGTACAGAACATTAGGTGGCTTGTGTGGAGTCACACAGGACTCCTGCCTAGAGTCCTTGGAGAAGCCAAGCATGTGAGCCCAGTCCCCTTTGAGGCTGAGCCTGAGTTTTACGCTGCCTCTTCAGATGGAAGCAGAAACAGTCACCAACTGATGCATTAGACAGTCAATCAGCAGAATCGAAACCCAACCCCTGTGTCACTACATCCTGTGTCCCTGATGCCCAAGATCAGGAATGGGGGTGTAAAAGAAAAACAAGCTGTGCCACAGGCCAGCACTGAAAACAGGGACTGGTCAGCGCCAACCTGAAAGCACTGTTTTGATGATCAAATGAAATATAACAGAATCCAAGGAAAATTGTCTAAAGTGAATGCTGGATACTCGTTAATCAAGACCAGGGCTCTCCTTGCTCAGAGGTAGCTGGTTCAAACCTCCTTTCTTGTGGAATGTGTGGCTTCCTCCTCCCAGATGGAGGCACTGTGCACAAACCCAACTTTCCATGGGTCTTTCTCACCATGGAGAAGGAAATGGAAATCCACTCCACTATTCTTGCCTGGAGAATCCCATGGACAGGGGAGCCTGCTGGGCTACAGTCCATAGGGTTGCAAAGAGTCAGACACGACCGAAGCGACTTAGCATGCGTTCCCACCATGGGTGACCCACTCCAGTATTCTTGCCTGGAGAATCCCATGGACAAAGAAGCCTGGAGGGCTACAGTCCATGGGGGTCACACAGAGTGACATGCCTGAGCGACTATCTGGTTGATTGGTTTCCCATTTCCCACTGTAATTCCGAATGCCAGTCTTCATTTCCCCTGTCAAGGTTGCTCTAACCCTTACCCTGTGAGAAGGGAGAGTAACGGGGGGAATCTTTCCCCCAAGTACATGCCCACAGAGAGCGTCTAGCCATGGCCTTGGCACACACCTGCCTGAGGATGACAAGAGGCCCATGGAACTTTGGCTCCTCTTACTGACGCTGGTTTCAAAATCTCCAATAAAGCCATTCTATGGGACGCTGTGGAATTCCCTGCTGGCACCTGACAGATGGTGACCACAAAGGGACTCACTTCACTGACAAGGATGTGGCTAAGTGCCCAGCACAAAGTGAGCCCTTACGGTCAACGTGTGCCAGCTGTCAAGGTGTCACCATGATTGTCACTGTCATCTCCACCATGAATGTGGCCATCATGTCCCCTCCCAGCCAAGCGTCGCACCTGTCATTTCCTCCTTGCTTCTGCCTGGGGGGTGGAAATCCCTGCAGACTGGAAAGGGGCAGGGGCCCTTTAAGAAAATGGCCCTCATGCTTCAGGGCTGCCTCAAAGAAATGTCAGAGGCTGAGTCTGCTCCCGAATGTAATGTGTCCTGTCAATCAGCCCTCAGACCGAAGACCTGCAAGGCCCATTGACGGAGACCCAAGAAGATTTATTTTGTCTCATTTAATTGCCCTTTTTGCTTTGTAAACATAAAGGTTGCAGCTTATGGTCTGACAGCTAGAGCAGCCTTTTTCTTCTCGTAAAGAAAGATGACATTTGGGCTCTTAGAAATGTTTCTCTCAGTTCTAATGGTCTGCAACCCCCCTTGCCTTGTGCAAGGACTCTGAGGTTTCTCCAGAAAGACCCCAGTATTGCAGGAAGAAGGACCCCTTCCAGTGCCCAAAAGGGGACTGTTGTCTAACACTCGGAAATGAATTGTCCAAGGAGATACACGTGCTGCCAAGCAAGAGACTTTATTGGGAAGGGGCGCCCGGGTGGAGAGCAGGAGGGAAAGGGAACCCAGGAGAACTGCTAAGGCACGTGGTTTGCAGTCTTGGGTTTTATGGTGATGCGGTAAGCTTCTGAGTTTTCTCTGGCCAGTCATTCTGACTCTGGATCCTTCCTGGTGGTGCATGAATTGCTCAGCCAAGATGGATTCCAGCGAGAAGGGTTCTGGGAGGTGGTATTACACATGGCTTCTCCTTTTGACCTTTCCTGAACTGTTTCGGTTGGTGGAAGAGTTAGTTGGTGGCTCGTTAGTTCTGTGTTCCTTACAAGGACCTCCTGTAATGAATTAACTCATGCAAATCATTACTATGGTGCCTGGCCAGGGTGGAAGGTTTCAGTCAATGTGTTTCCCTTAAGACCAGCACTGATATCAGATGAATTCCCCACGCCCATTATCCCAGGGGAGGGGTTGTTTGTCTCTGGCCTCAGTTTTTCCTCTGTGAATTGGGGCTGGTAATAAGTGTTAGGAAAATCCTTTGGCGGGAGACAGTGGAGTGGCTGAGAGCCGTGCTAGAACCTAGAGTTCTTGGGTTCAAATCCCAGCTCTGCCTTTGCTAGCTTTGTGACTAACCTCTCGAAGTCTCAGTTTCCTGCTCTATCAAGAGGATGCTTAAGGTAATGAGGTGGATCGGATGAGCTACTGTGAATGAAGCGCTTAGAAGAGGGCATGGTGCATAGTAAGAGATGCACAGTGGGAGCTATTTAAATTAGCAAATGCTACATGCTTTGGGGCTCCCCGGGTGGCTCTAGTCATAAAGAACTTGACGGCCAATGCAGGAGATACAAGAGATGAGGATTCGATATGACCCGGGAAGATCTTCTGGAGGAGGGCATGGCAACACACTCCAGTATTCTTGCCTGGAGAATTCCATGGACAGAGGAGCCTGGCGGGCTGTGTTCTATAGGATTGCAAAGAGTTGGACATGACTGAAGCTTCTTAGTACGGCATGTGCTTTGCTCAGGCCCAACACACAGTAGGGAGCTTTCATTATCTTCTTTCAGATCAAAGTTCACAAGAAGACTCCCCAGGAGTACTTTATTTGTTAGCATTTAAGCAGTTTGCCTGGTAGTTCAGCTGGGAAAGAATCTGCTTGCAATGTAGGAGACTGGGGTTCGATTCCTGGGTCGGGAAGATCCCCTGGAGAAGGGAAAGGCTACCCACTCCAGTATTCTGGCCTGGAGAATTCCATGGACTATAAGTCCACGGGGTTGCTACGAGTTGGACACGACTGAGCGACTTTCACTTTGAGCAGTTTGGGGATTTCATATAAAATGCAGATTTCTAGCTTCTCTTGAGAGGTTGGAGGATTGCTGACATAATCGGACCACATTTCTGCACAGCAGCAAGTGCTGGGCTGAGGAGGGGCTCCTGCCACGACCATCAGTCTCTGTGGGCGTGCGGATCTTGCAGCCACAGACCTTGGAAGATGTTCTTACTCTCAGAGGCTGTAGCCACAGAAGTGCTGTGTTTTCCTAAGATGCTTATCCATGAAATCCACCGTTTTGACACAGAGTGATTTTTTCAGCCTTGACTGTGAGAGGGCCACACCAGGGCTGTGGTTTTCTGACCAATCCCACCCTCTCTGGGCCACTCAGGGCCTGCTGATTTTCCTGAAGGACTCAATGCCAGTTTTCAGAGAGAAATGTGATAGAGAATTCTCATGTTGCTGCTTTTTAAATGTAGTCAAATGTTAGCTGTTTTTACTTCATTTTAATCACTAGATGATCTAAGTCCTTGGAATATCAACATCCACATGTCACTTAATTATATGCTTTTCCTGTCGAATGCAAGAAAAAATATAAGCCAGAAATATGTATGTGTATATATACATATTTTCCACCTCAGTGGTTCATTTTTGAACCCTGAAAAGTTGCCACTAAAGTAGTATGATCTCTACTACTTATCTTGTTGAAAACTTTGGCCTGACCATAGAATAATCTGAAAGCAAATGTCTAAAAATAGGAACCTATAGAAATCATTTCTAAAGCAGACTCATCCCTGAAAAATAAAGAGATTTCCTGAGCAAAAAGGTCTAAAAAGCCAGGCAGGTGTTGGAGCAGTCATATGAATAGGTAAAGAGAGGTAGGTAATAGGGAGTGGTGAGGAGGGTGGCAAACTGCAGCACATGTGTGCTGCCTAAAAAAGGCACCTGGAAGTGCTCCAGCCAGTGGTTATCAAGCAGGAATGAGGGCTCAGGGTTACTAGATAATTCAACCTTGAAAGAAAGATTAAAACTCTTGGGACTTCCCTGGTGGTCCAGTGGCTACGACTCCACATTCCCAAAGTGAGGGGGCCCAGGTTAGATTCCTGGTCAGGGAACTAGATCCCACATGCTGCAACTAAAGATGCCGCACGCAGCAATGAAGATCAAAGGTCCCGCATGATGCAGTCTAGACCTGGCACAGCCAAATAAATAAATAAATATTTAAAAAACTCTTGAGCTTTATAAATAATCTTCCAATTTTTAAATACTGGTGATTAACAAAACGTTTATAAAAGCACTTTTTGAGCCAAGCCAAACACAGGTATGGGATCAATTTGGGCTCAGATCAGCAATCTCTACAGTGCAGAATATTAGTAATGTGCTTGGAATGCAGAGTCAGAAGGCCCAGGGTTTGGTTCCTGATTCTGCTGCTCACTAGCTATTTGCCCTGATTGCCAGCATCATCTAAACCCTCTGAACTCTGGGTTCTTTGTCAGTGAAATGGAGACATGACTATTTGCTTAAAAGAATGACTGTTGAAGATCAAATGAAAAACTTCTTGTGCAGAGCTTGCTGTACTGCCAGCAAGGAAATAGCCAAATCTCAGAAAATGAATGGTGGCTGTTGGAAGCTCTATGTGAGAGGCATGTGCTTTTTAGTGGTGATTGTCAAACAGGCTTTGGCCACAGTCCTGGATGGTGGCCCATCAAAACATGGACATGATTTTGAGAAATGGGATGCTTTCTGCCATACCAGTAAACAAGGATGCCACAGTCACCACCATGGATGGTGAGTGGGTCAGCTCTGAAGGAACTCAGGAAGGAAAGAACACCTGCCATCTAGCAGCCGTCAGACTGCAACCACTCCCTGCGGCGAGCCTCGAGGAAACTCAGGGTGTGAAAAAGGAGTACTGGCCCCAGATAGCTGAGGTGCGAATCAGAGGAATGATTTCAGTGAGCCCAGACTCTTGCATCTTCTCATACATAGAAAAGCACTAAATTCCTTAACTTGGGTTATCTGGTTTTCTTTAATTAACAATAATTTTTTGACGTTCAGACTACCTGCCCTTTATTGCAAAACTTCTCTATAACCTGTGGTTCCACTCCTCCCCTCCTCCTTGGCATTCTTTCAGGGTTACTTGGAGATGCCGTCTCCCAGTCTTGAAGTCCCCCAAATTCCCACTGCATAAAATAGAACTCTCAGCTTTTAGGCTGTGAATATTTTTTAAGTTGACAATTTGATTATGGTCATTTCCAGGTCCTTTTCTGGTACCACCTCCCCTCTCCTGTCTTAAAGTTGGTTTCTCCTGGGCTGAGTACACTGATTTGACAAGATTTTCCTTTCCCCACCACCCGCTCAGCAGAGAAATGCAAGTATTGCTGTTTGCTGTGTACTCAGCTTGGCTGCAAATTTATTCAGGGAAACCAAATGGAAGGCAGTGTGGCATTGCAGGCCACATCAACGAGGCCCTGGGCAGGGGCTGTTGGTTGTCAAGCCCTTTCTTGGCAGGAAATGAGCAGAAGGTGTTGAAAATATTAAACAATAAACAGTTGTGATATTTAACACTCTCTACAGAGGCCCATTGCCACAGGTGTAACCAATGCAGACTGCGTTAATGAGCACGGGAACCAGGGAGCAGAATGGGATGGGGTTGGCTGTGGTGTAAGGCAGTCTCTGGTCCCCTCACAAACAAAACGTGCCAGGATGAAGATGGGTGTGCCACACGTGGAGACGTGCACATATGGGCATGCCTCCACGTAGGCACACACAGACACAAACATGAGTACATATGTGAACATGCTCCCACACAAACACACACATACAAGTACACACACATCCAACAGGGCCATCAGTTCAGTTCAGGTCAGTCACTCAGTCGTGTCCGACTCTTTGCAACCCCATGAATCGCAGCACGCCAGGCCTCCCTGTCCATCACCAACTCCCGGAGTTCACTCAGATTCATGTCCATCGAGTCAGTGATGCCATCCAGCCATCTCATCCTCTGTCGTCCCCTTCTCCTCCTGCCCCCAATCCCTCCCAGCATCACAGTCTTTTCCAATGAGTCAACTCTTCGCATGAGGTGGCCAAAGTACTGGAGTTTCAGCTTTAGCATCAGTCCTTCCAATGAACACCCAGGACTGATCTCCTTCAGAATGCACTGGTTGGATCTCCTTGCAGTCCAAGGGAATCTCAAGAGTCTTCTCCAACACCACAGTTCAAAAGCATCAATTCTTTGGTGCTCAGCTTTCTTCACAGTTCAACTCTCACATCCATACACGACCACTGGAAAAACCATAGCCTTGACTAGACGGACCTTTGTTGCCAAAGTACAGGGCCATACACTGAGGGAAATATGCACACATGAAAATTCACACGTGTGTGCATTCAGACACCTTAAACCCATCCTTGGATTCACATCCAGACCCAAGGACACAGTTACGTGCTTATATAAATGTGTCCACACACAAACACACACCTGTCTCCCAATGCTGAGGATTATGGTTTGGTCTCATCTGATAGCAGAACCTATTTTCTGTCCATCTGGGTAGAAAATTGGAGACACGATGGCCTTGCTTAGTGATCGCCAACCTTGGTGAGTTCCACATGATGGATTTTTAAGGATGAAAGATTTAGCGCCATCAGAACAATGCTGACATGGAACTAGGGGTACAGCTATTTAGGGTGAAAGAATATGAGCCACTAGAGGAGTTTTCCAGAGTCATTTATGCGACTGGAGACTAGTACATACTCTAATGATCCTGTGTCCCTGGGCTCCTACCCAGCAACAAAGCTCAAAAACTTTCCATGGCTCCGTCTTGCCTTAAGATCCAGTCTAGAGTCATGAACTTTGTATTCACCTTCCTTCACTCTTGGTTTGAACCCATCTTAGCTATTCTTCACTAGGTGTGTGATTCTCTAGCTATTCTGTGCAATTTTCTCCTTCCTTGAAACAACTCATTCTTTCATTCCCCCATGTCTTTGACATACTCTGACATCTACCTGGCAAGCTCTTTTTCTCCTTTCTCATTTTTCAAAGCCCAGCAGAAATGTCACTTCTGGAAAGACTTCCACTTGACTTACCGGGCAAAATCCATTCATTTATAACCAGCCGACTCTGTGTTAGGCAGTGTGGGAGGGATTTAAAGATGGATATGATATAGTTCAGGTCCACGAGACACTGTAACCATTGTAGTGAAGTATTTGCATGTTTGTCTTCTTCCCCAAACAGTGAGCTTTTCAAAATTTAGAGCTGTGACTTTTATACCACGTGCCTCTTGCACAGTGCTTGGCTAATGTAGCTGGTTGATTGGTTCTTCTCAAGTGAAGGAGGAATCGATTATCATAAAACACAAGTGACAGTAACCTGCAACGAACTGTAAGTAGATGCTTTGGTGTTAAGTCCTGTAAGGAAGGAAGGTGGAGATGAACTCACGGACATGGTCTTGTGGATAATTTTAAGGGCTGTGTTGTGATTGCTCTGACTCCTCAGGTGGCGCAGTGGTAAAGAATATGCCTTCAATGCAGGAGACATAAGAGGTGTGGGTTCTATCCCTGGGTCGGGAAGATTCTCTGGAGGAGGAAATGTCAACTCAGTCCAGTTTTCTTGCCTGGAGAATCCCACGGACAGAGGAGCCTGGTGGGCTACAGATCATGGGGTCACAAAGAGTCAGACATGACTTAGTGACTGAACACGCACGTGACTGCTCTGCTTGGTGAGCTAAGAATGAGAAGTCTGCAAAATGTTTACCTTCCTGTGACCATCAGGCTTGAAGAGGCCACCAACATGATGGGGGCCAGTCTGAGGTGGGTGGTGGGAGCAGGGATGGAGGTCAGTGGATGAAATCTGACAGTGGTCAGGACAAGGGGGCCTGATGGGTGGGGTTGGATGGAGAAGGAGGGGAGGATGGATTTTGTCACTGCTTGGATCACTGAATATGCAGAGGTATCATTCCTGAGATGGGGAGACAGAAGGACCAGGTTTGGGAAGCAGAGGTTGCTTCTGGGAGGAGGATTCATGTCACATGTTTCATTAGGAAGTTATCTCAGGAAAAACTGGTAGAGAAGTAGGTACCTAGGGAAGGGAAGGAGACCAAGCATTGGTATGACAAGCGGCAAAGACGAGGGCAATGGTGACTCAGACCCACAGGGGAGCCATGGAGATGGTGTAGTTCACACTTCAGAGAGGTCCCTATTGTGGGCAGGGGACATGGAGTACTTACACTCCCACACCTGTCAATCATTGGTTAAAGACTGTCCCCAGTGAGAACATCCATCCCTGGGCACTTCTGGCCCTGTGCACATAAGGCAGGGGATAGATGGGCTTCTGTTTAGATATTTACAACCAGCCTCCTGTTTGCACTTCGAAATAGAAATATCCACAGGAACAGGGTAAATAGCCAGGCTTGGTCTCTTGCAGACACTTAAAGATAGCAGTTATGGCAGAAACAGAGAGGGGTTACACCTTGTTTGTATAAAAGATCAAGAGGTCATGCATTTCTCATCCTTGGGGCAAGAGAGACCCTGCACACGCACAGAAAGTCTCCTGGGGGATCAAGGGGAGGGGGGCACCACCCCATAATATGTGATGCCAAGGCTGCCCCATAGGGCTCTGGGCTGGAATCCATCTTGGAAAAGGTTTCTGGCTGTGCACACATGCTGTGGAGGGTCCTAGGACAGGGCAGGTGTGGAAAAAGAAACCAGGTAATCGGCCAAAGGTAAACAAAGACCTGGAAGAACTGCCTACGTAAATGATGTAACTGCCTCTTCACAGCGCTCCTCTTCATTAGGGAGAACGCCCACACACACCCTTTCGCTCCGGGTGTGTATCTCTGCCTTGCTTCTGTCTTAAATAAATTGTTTCTCTATGTGCTCTTCCACTTGTTTTAATGCTGTGTCTCTAACAATAAACCTTGTACCTGTGTTCACAGTTTTTGCCTCCTTGAGAAATGCATTTTTCAATGGGGTGAAAAGAGGGAAATGTTGCTTCTGGCCACTAGCCCTTTCTGGTCTGGTGATTAGGATTCCTGGTTTTCATCCAGGCTACCCCAGGTTCAATTCCTGGGCAGAGGAACTAAGATCTCACTTCATAGCACCGCTCTCTGTTATCTTTCTGAGATCACACATACAGGAAGAGTCTCTTCCACAGCCTGTGTGCGGCCTGTCAACAAAGCAATGCAGGTCTTGGCTGTTGGGAGACGAAGCCACAGGAGGATGGCATGACCAGAACAAACAATAAAGGGATCCAGGAAGTGTGAGAAGAGCACTGATGGAGTGAGTTGGAGAAGACTATATGAGCTAGGAAGGAAATTAAGGCAGAGATCGAGGAGGTGGGCTGGAGTTGGCTACCTTGTCTTTAAGGAGGTGACATTTGAACTGAGGCTTCAATGAAGGGAGGAAACCAGCCCTGCCAACACCTGGGGAAGGAACATTCCAGGCACAGAGACCCAAGATGCTTGGAGTGATTGCAAGACAGCAGGAACACTTGCTTAGCAAGAGGGGTAAGAGTGAGGCTGGCAGGGGTGGGCAGAGACCAAGACATGGAGTAAGTACCTTGGCCATGGGTTTATCTTAGTGTGATGGGTAGTTACTGATGGTTCTGAGTAAAAGGGGTCATAGGATTATTGCAGGAAGAGGGACCCCTTCCAGGGCCCGAGAGTGGACTCTTGCCTAACACTCGGAAATGAATTGCCTGAGAAGATACATGTGCTGACAAAAGAGAATTTATTGGGAAAGGCTGCCTGGGTAGAGAGCAGCAGGGCAGGGGAACCCAGGAGGACTGACCTGCCACGTGGCTCGCAGTGTCAGGTTTTATGGCGATGGGAATAGTTTCCGGGTTGTCTCTGGTCAATGATTCTGAGGCAGGATCCTTCTTGGGGGTGCACGTGTTGCTCAGCCAAGATGGATTCCAGCAAGGAGGACTCTGGGAGGCTGGTAGGACATGTGGCATTTCCTTTTGACCATTTCCTGCACTGTTCTGGTTCGTGGTGGCTTGTTAGTTCCGTGTTCCTTACCAGGATCTCCCGTTGTAAAATAATTCACACAAATGGTTACTGTGGTGCCTGGCCAGGGTGGGCAGCTTCAGTCAGTGTTTCCCCTAACAGGGTTAGCATTTTTACTGTTTAGAAGGTTGCTCTGGCTGCTGGCTGGAGAACTCACAATTGAGAGTGGGAACAGGGATTCTGATGAGGAGTTATTGGAGGTGATGGGAAGCAAACATATTTGGCGTAGAGTTTACATGTGGAGCCAACAGGACTTGCCTATTGTGTTGCATGTGGGCTTCCCAGATGGTGCTAGCGGTAAAGAACCCACCTGACACTGCCCAGAAACATAAGAGTTGTGGGTTCGATCCCTGGATCAGGAAGATCCCCTGGAGGAAATGGCAACTCACTCTCATATTCTTGCCTGGAGAATCACATGGACAGAGGAGCCAGGTGGGTGGGCTACAGTCCAAAAGGTCACAACAGTCAGACGTGACTGAAGTGATTTAGCATGCTTGCATGCCCGTGGGGTGTAGAAGAAAGACAGGGGTTAAGGATGAGTCTTGGCTTTTTCACCTAAACAGCCACGGGAAGGGATATTTACTGAGATGGAGCAATCTGTTGGAGGAGAAAGGGTTTTGGTTCCCCTGTGGTTATATTAAGTGTGAAGCATCCAGGCGGAGATAAGCAGGCTATTGTTTGTAGAAGTCTGGACTTCACAGTGGAAGTTAGCTTGTAGACAACATTTAAAGGCAGAGGACTTGGTGAGACCATCTTGGGAGTGAGGCACAGCTAGCAGAGCATTCTGAAAAGCAAACCCCGGGCTTTCTGCCATGTTCCATTAGGAAGCAGGCAGCAAGGCCAGCAAAGGAGACCAAGATGGGGAGGCTTTGAGAGGCAGGAGGAAAAGCAAAAGAAGGAGGGAGTGTCCAGTGGAGTCAAGTCTTGCTCAGCTATGGAATCAGAAGATGTGGCAAGATGTGCAGGTGGGAGAAACTCGAAATGACTGCGCAAGAAGTCGAAGAGAATGAACCTGGAAGTAGAGACAAGAATACAGATGTGACTTTCAAGCAGTTTTCCTAATGGAAACCGGGAACTGCAGTCTAAGTTTCTATTCATACAAGAGCTATTTCAACCCGTTTTATAGTGATGGAAATGATCCAGCGTGGAGGGTCTGGATCTCAGGGGACAGTTCTGAGCCGGAGGAGAGAGAAATTTGAGAAGTATCAGTAAGATGGTTTTTGCTCTAAGTAACAGAAAAAATGATTCCTGTTGACACAAGCAATAAGGAGATTTCTTATTGCTTGAAATAGTAATTCCGGAGATAGGGTGGGCTCTAGGGTTGATTGATCCAGCAGCTCAATGACGTCATCAAAGACCTAAATTCTTACTGTCTCTCTTCTCTGCTCTTCATGGTTTGGGCTTCATCTTAAGGCTGACAATGGCTATACAAGTGACATACTTCTCTATTCATATCCAGCAGAAGAGAGAAAAACCTCTGCCTCAAGCATCACTACAGCCATTCCTTTGCATCTGATTGGCCAGCTTTAGGTCATGTGTCCACAGTCACCATGGGAATGTGTGAATTGGTAGGCTGAAAATGAATTAGTCTTCACTCCTGGAGCTAGGAATGAACTTCGCAACAATCCCACAGATTCACGTGGAAAATGTGAGCTTTTGAACAAAATCTGTTAGGTAGTGGGAGTGAGGATGCATTGTATGGATGCTGGACAAGCAAATATCAGTGCCATCTACAGGTATTATCAGTGTATCAAGAACAATCAGTGCTCTTGAAGAGTAGGTGAGATCTCAGGAAATTTTGTAGACTGAGAAGGAAAGTAGATACAGTTAGATGAAACATTCTCATACAGTCCTGTTTGATAGATCTTTGAAATGGAGGTACTGATAACTTCTCTACCTACCTTATGAGGCATGAATGGATGAATACAGGCAAGTTCTATCTCATAGCCTACATAGTCAGTTCCACCGTAAGGGGTGGAGGTGGTACTTGGGTTCAAGGAGGACGAAATGTAGGTCCTTTCTATCACAGCATTTCTGTGATGGGGCAGTAGGAACAGAGGTCACTTTCCCGAGTACCAAATCAGGTTGCTGTAGAAACAGGACCAACTCAGGTGTGGCCTATGCTGTATCACCTGGTTGGTTTTGAGAGAAGGTGTCTAGGTGAGCCCACTGCCTCATTGGGGGAGGTTAGCTTTCCTGATGACCTTTCTCATTTGGACATAGGAGAGGATATGTCCAGGAATTTTTCCGACGATGGGAACAGCGGAAGCAAGGGAGGCCCCAGTCCGTGTCTCTGAGTGAGAATTATTGTGGATAAGGACTCGTGTATGGCATCGGATCCTCACTGCAGCAGAAGGCTCTGTGTCCACACATGGTAAGACCACATGGGGAAACCTATGTGATTAAAAACCACAGCCACATAAATGTGGGGACCCAACAAGGCAAGGAGTAGGGCCCAGGCTTAGTATATCATTAGTCCATAAAATTCAAGCTAGGCCTGTAGAAACCTAGAGACCATCCCCATGGATATGTGTCTTCTGGTCTTAATCAACAGTTCTCTGAACCTAATGTCTGGCAAAGACAATGGGTAGTAGAATTGCTCTTGACTAGCATTTAAAGCATCAAAAGAAGACCACTCATACCCATTGTAGTTCAGTAGAAAAAGCTTGAGTTTATAAAATAGATCTGGGCTGGCTCCTTGGTCCACCACTTACTAACTGTGGCTATGCATAAGTGACATGGCAGTTCTCAGTGACCTTTCCCTCAACAATAAACTGGAAAGTGAAAGTGAAAGTGTGAAAGTGCAAGTCACTCAGTCAAGTCTGACTCTTTTTGACCCCATGGACTTTACAGTCCATGGAATTCTCCAGGCCAGAATACTGGAGTGGGTAGCCTTTCCCTTCTCCAGGGGATTTTCCCAACCCAGGGATTGCACCCAGGTCTCCCGCATTGCAGACGGATTCTTTACCAGCTGAGCCACAAGGGAAGCCCAAGAATACTGGAGTGGGTAGCATATCCCTTCTCCAGCGTATCTTCCCGAACCAGGAATCGAACTGGGGTCTCCCGAATTGCAGGCGGATTCTTTACCAACTGAGCTATTAGGGAATCCCTCAATAAAGTGGACATCATGTCAAATGTTATCATAGGGATGTTGGGAGGATTAAATGAGATAATGCATATAAAACCTACAGCAAGTTTCAAGCATAGAGCAAGCACTCAATAAACTAGCTGCTATCATGGCAAGGACAGCTCAGTTCTTGAAGCTTTAAATGCACTCACCAACCTACTCAACAGCCCTAGGCATAAGAGCGTAATAACAGATGCACTTACTTGCCATCACCGATTATGTGAGCATATATCTTGTCGTATTTGAAGAATATTGACGTGTCAAAATGTGAGTTTAGAATATGTTTTCAGTCAAGACAGAAGGGGCAGGGTGGGACACGAAGCTTGTTGGATGGGACAAGCAGGGTGACTGCTCTGTGGCGTCACTGACAATTCTGACAGATTCCTGTGCCGCGGTGGATGTTGAGGAGAATGGAAAGTAGGCTCTTCCCAGCACAAGGACTGAGATTCCATCAGTGGCCACACCTCGGCCAAACCTTCACACTGGAAGGCTGATGAAAATAAGGCAGAAAAACGGTCAAGGGGCCCTGCCTTCTTTACTCACCTTGTCAGAGGCAACGAATGACGGCATGGTCTCCCCAGTTCTTTCAACTTTATTACTATTTCAGATGGAATGCTCATGATCTGATCATGCCAGACCCCTCATTGGCTTGCTGTCAAAGGCAGGAGCAAAATCCTTAATCTGACATTATAATTTCCTCATTACCTAGTATTATTCTCCTTATCTTTCCAGTGTCTTCTCTTGACATTTAAGTCTTACTCACTCTGCTCTTGCTATGCTGTTCTTCTTTCATTTAGTCTGTTGAGCCATGCCCCTTCATGCCTCTAGACCTGTGCACTTGGCATTTCTTCAGCCTGAACTACTCTTGCCTAAAACTCCCACCTGGCATCCCCTGTCCCCCTAGCCTGATCCCTTTTTCCTAGCTCATAGTTGTATTTTATCTTGGCTTAATGACATAGCCTTGGAGAGGTCTTACCTGATTTCCCAGCTGCTGGTATATGTCCCCCCTAGCACTCTGGAGTTCCTTTAGCACACATCCAGTTGAAATTAATTACTTACTGGGTGAAGTATTTACTTAGTGTCTCTCTCAGTGGTTTATAAACTCCATAGGATAAACACTGTATTTCTTGAAAAAAACAAAAAAAAAGTACACTATGCTAGAGATCTTAAAGAGTAAAAAAAAAAAAAAAATAGCCAAGAATTGTTGTCTTTCATCTATCCATAGATATCCGTCCATCTTTCCACCCAACTACTTATCCATCGGTCCATCTTTCCACCCATCCATCCTTCCACCCATCCATCCACCCACTCTATCTAGCAGTCATTTAAGATGACAAACACTCTAAAGATTTACTATGTATCAGGCCCTTGGAAAGTCCCATGGAGGTTCATTTGCACATTCATTGATTCTGCCACTCTTTCAGAATTTATAGGAGACGCACTTATTTGCCATCACACGACAAGTGGGCCAATACCTAAGTCCTATCTGAAGGAGAATATTGAAGTGTCAAAATAAGAGTTTAAAATATGTTTTCAGTCAAGAGGTAGGGGGCAGGGTAGGACACACAGCTAAATGGGTTGATAGGATAAACCTGTGAAGGTTTAATCGAGGAGAAGAAGTTGCTGGCAAAAGGGAGGCAACCTGATCAGCAACAGAGCTGGGTGTGCTGGGCTCCCTGCAGTGGGCAACCAAGTTCACCTCTGGAGCTGGGTCAGGGCAGCAGCATTTAGCCTTACTTGTGGCCAGGTGATGGAAGCAGGTAAAGTCACATTAGTTCTAGCTCTTTGACCACATTTATGCCTTTGTTTAAGAGGAACTAAAAAGCCTCTTGATGAAAGTGAAGTGGAGAGTGAAAAAGTTGGCTTAAAGCTCAACATTCAGAAAACGAAGATCATGGCATCCTGTCCCATCACTTCATGGGAAATAGATGGGGAAACAGTGGAAACAGTGTCAGACTTTATTTTGGGGGGCTCCAAAATCATTGCAGATGGTGACTGCAGCCATGAAATTAAAAGACGCTTACTCCTTGGAAGGAAAGTTATGACCAACCTAGAGAGCATATTCAAAAGCAGAGATATTACTTTGCCAACAAAGGTCCGTCTAGTCAAGGCTATGGTTTTTCCAGTGGTCATGTATGGATGTGAGAGTTGGACTGTGAAGAAGGCTGAGCGCCCAAGAATTGATGCTTTTGAACTGTGGTGTTGGAGAAGACTCTTGAGAGTCCCTTGGACTGCAAGGAGATCCAACCAGTCCATTCTGAAGGAGATCAGCCCTGGGATTTCTTTGGAGAGAATGATGCTGAAGCTGAAACTCCAGTACTTTGGCCACCTCATGCGAAGAGTTGACTCATTGGAAAAGACTGATGCTGGGAGGGATTGGGGGCAGGAGGAGAAGGGGACAACAGAGGATGAGATGGCTGGATGGCATCATTGACTCGATGGATGTGAATCTGAGTGAACTCTGGGAGTTGGTGATAGACAGGGAGGCCTGGCGTGCTGCGATTCATGGGGTCTCGAAGAGTCGGACACGACTGAGCGACTAAACTGAACTGATGCCTTTGTTTCTTTAACTTGGACTTAGTTGCTTGGTTGTGTCCAATGCTTTGAGACCCCGTGGACTGTAGCCCACCAGGCTCCTCTGTCTATGGAATTCTCTAGGCAAGAATACTGAAGTGGGTAGCCATGCTCTTCTCCAGGGGATCTTCCTGACCTAGAGATCGAATCCCTGTCTCCAGGATTGCAGGCAGATGCTTTACCATCTCAGTCACCAAGCAAGTCCCTAACTTGGACTTAAGCCCAATTCATTTTGGCTAGAGCCCTGGAATCTTCCCTATATTCCTAAACTCCTCCTGGGGGATCCTGATCCCCCAAAGTGACTCCAAAGTCTCTAATAGAATCATGAGGCTCTGATCTCCTGAGCTTCAGCATCACCTTGAGGTCTCCCTCAATGATCCCAGAACCTCCTGGATGGAATGTGAATTCACCTCTAGACATTATCTCAGCTTGGTCTTTCAGATGGGAAACTTAAAGATTTCAAAATGTTGGTTCCCAAACTTCCTTACTTCTCATATGTAATTCCTATGTATGTAGTTCATACGTAGTTGAAAGGATTCCATGAAATAACACAAGTAACAGACTTACATGATTGCCTGGCATGTCATACCTAATGATATTAGTCTTGTTATTATTGTTATTATTAGTCTTCCAGGATCCAGTGCTGTAGAGCAAAGAGTGCATGCATGTGTGCTAAGTCACTTCAGTTGTGTCTGACAATTTGCAACCCTATGGACTATAGACCAACAGGCACCTCTGTCCATGGGATTCTCCAAGGAAGAATACTGGAGTGGGTTGCCATGCCCTCCTCCAGGGGATCTTCCCGACCCAGGGGTCAAACCTGTGTGTCCTGAAACTCCTGCATTGCAAGTGGATTCTTTACTGCTGAGCCATTTAGGGAAGCCCAAAGCAAACAGTACTTACCCCAGAATCACAAGATCTAATTCTTCCCAGGCTCTGCAACTAACTTACCTGCGATTTGATGTAAGCCCTTTAACACCTCTGGATCTCAGTTTCCCCATCTAAAGTCATCCCAAAGGCCCTCTTTAACTGTAATTTCCCTTGTTTTCTACCAGCTTAATTCCCAAAATACTGGGATGGTATATCAATTCACTAATACTCTTATGAAAGTGAAAGTGAAGTCGATCAGTCGTGTCCGACACTTTGCGACCCCATGGACTGTAGCTTACCAGGCTTCTCCGTCCATGGAATTTTCCAGGCAAGAGTACTGGAGTGGGTTGCCATTTCCTTCTCCAGGGGATCTTCCCAATCCAGGGAACGAACCTGGGTCTCCCGCATTGCAGGCAGACACTTTACCATCTGAGCCACCAGGGAAGCCAAAGTAATTAAAAAACAACAGTCAAATCAACTGAAGCAAAAGGAGATTTTGGGGGTTCACAAAATGACCCATCAGGGTTACCTTGTGGCTCAGCTGGTAAAGAACCTGCCTGCAAAGTGGGAGATCTGGTTTTGATCCCTGGGTTGGGAAGATCCCCTGGAGCAGAGAAAGGTTACCAGTTCCAGTATTCTGGCCTGGAGAGTTCCATGGACTGTATAGTCCATGGGGTGGCAAAGAGTCGGATGTGACTGAGCGGCTTTCACTTTCACTTTCACTTTCAGGGTTATCTCTTGGTCCTCTACTCAATTTCCCTTTTCTCTGTATTGGCTTCCTTCTCAGGCAGACTCTTTCCAGGTGCTGGCAAGCTTTGGGTTTTCAATCTATCAGCCTAGTAACCACAGTTGGAAGACAGTGTTTTTCTTTTTTAATTTTTTTGGAAAAAATTGTTCTGTGTTATTGACACATAATAGACATACAGTTAGTGCCTTTGTCCCCCCAGTCATCTATTAATAATCCCAGAATTTGCTTTTCCAGGACTCACCTGGGTCATGTGCCTGCCCCTGAAGCTGTCACTGTGACCAAGATGCTGGTGGTCCATGTTACATACCAATCCTTGAAGCTGATGTGGCGAGTGGGTGCCATTAGCCTCAGCTGATTGGGAGATGGAAGGGGCGGAGCTCCACAGGCAAACTGGAGTAATGTAGGGGAAAAGGAGATGTGTAGGGTAGGTGCAACAACAGATGTCTATAAGAAGGGCATGTGAATGAAGCCTGTTCTGCCCTGGCCCTGGCCCACCTCTCTGGAACCTTCCCTCATCCCATTCCTTGAACATGATTTCTTTTTTTAAAAAAATACTTACTCGGCTGCACCGGGTCTTCGTTGCAGCATGCAGAGCCTTGAGTTGCAGCATGTGAGATCTAGTTCCAGACCAGAGATCAAACCTGGGCCCCCTGCATTGGGAGCCGGGAGTCTTAGCCCCTGGACCAGCAGGGAAGTCCATGAATATGATTTCTTTTTCTCAGTTTCCCTTCCTCTGCCAAAGCATCCCTCACCCTTATCTGCTTGCTGAGCAATTTTTCACCCTTAAGAATTCTGGGCAACTGATTTTATAGGGAGAGTTTGCTGTTCTTTGTGCTCCCATAATGCTGTGCTTTGATCTACTACACGGAGCCTCTGATGTAATGCGACTCCTTATTTCTGTGCCTGTCTCCTCCACTAGACTGTGAGCCCCAGAGGGCAGTGCCTGTGAGATTTATCTTTGTAGCTCTAGTGCCTGGAGTCGTTGTGGTGCATAGTAGGCACTTAATAAATGTTTCTCGCATTAAAGGACTTCAATGAAGCTGCAATTTATCTAAGCCTTGCCAGTGTTCCCGGTCACACATCACTTCCCTGTGTCCCAGAGGATGCTGGGAAGATCAATGTGGTAATATTACAAAGGACTGGGAGCCCAGGGCAGCCAGTGAATACGAGGTTTTGTCATTAGTGGCATACTGCTTATGAAGAGACCTTGGGGGGTGCGGTTTGGACAAGAGAATTGGAAAGTTGTGATGAGAATGTCAAAGTGGAAAAAAGTTCAGTTGGCAAATGCCTAAGACATCGGCTAAAAAGCCCATAATTTACATTGGATTAGCAGGTGAAAGATTATGTGCCCATTGCAACAATTCCTTCTTGGCGTATGAACAACTCATTTATAAAGATATTGATTCCACTTCTTTGCACAAAATTGATTAATTATATTTTGGGAGAGAAAAATCATTTCCTGGTCTCTGCAGGGGTTGCCTTGTCTCAACTTACAGTGTCCTGGTCCCTGGACTGCTGAATAGCCTTATTTTTCAAGACTGCAACCTCTCCCAGCCTGGAAATGGGGACCCACAGAGTCTACAAGAAAATGGGAAGAATGTGTCTCAGAGAATTTCTTAGACAGGTTGTGGAAGAGAAATAGGCTAAGCATAGAATATCAGAGCCAAAGCCTTAAGAATAGAAAGCATCTTAGAAATTATCTATCTCAGGGATCCTTGACTTTCAAATCTTACAACCCATCAATCATTGCATTTTAAGGGAGGATGGGCCAGGAAAGTGAAAAATCCAAAACACATTATAACTCTACTTTCCCTGTCATTAAAAGCCTTGTGTGTGTTCTCTGTGGAAAATTAGAACACCATAGAACAAAGAAGAAAATAAAAAATACTCTTCTATTATCCTGTCACATTAAGAAAATCACTTAATATTTTAAAGTATGTATTTTCAGTAATGCTTATTTTTTTATAATATTAGAATGATTCTCTACATATTACTTTGTAGCCTCGTCTTTCATTTATTATGAAACATTGTGGTGATTTCTTTTAGCTATTCCCCTTTTGCAACATGATTCTTAATGGATGGATAATATTTTTTTCATGTATTTGTATAATAATGTCTTTATTTCCCCACTGTGGGATATTTAAGATGCCTCTAATTTTCTTGTTTTGCTATTAAAAACAGCTAATGTAATTAGCATTGTGATATATAAAGTTTGCATCGGTCTCTAGATAGTTCCTTAGGCTGTGTTTCCTTGACAGAGAATTGCTGGGACAAAGCCGGTACATATTTTCAGATTCTTGATATGTGTTTAGAACTGTCTTCCAGAAAATATGCATCAATTTATATGTTCATTAGTACTTATTTTCTTTAAAAAAATACTTATTTTTTGTTTGGCTGCACCTGGTCTTAGTTCAGCACGTGGGATCTTTAGTGACGGCGTGTGAACTCTTAGTTGACGCTTGCAGAATTTTTCGTTGCAGCACGTGGGATCTAGTTCCCTGACCAGGGATCTAACTCAGGCTCCCTGTGTTGGGAGTTCAGTCTTAGACATTGGACCACCAGGGAAGTCTTACCACTAACACTTATTTTCTTGCACTCTTGCTAAGGCATGCTATTAACATCATTTGTTTAAAGAAAAAAAGTTGCCAATTTGATAGTCCAAGACGTGCCTCAATTTTTCATCCCTTCCTTTTATAAATGGACTTATTGAGATATAATTCACATACTCATTTAACAAAACAGTTCAGTGTTTTTAGTATATTTTCCAGTTGTGTAGCCATCGCTATAATCTACTTTTAGAACATTTTCTTTCCCTCAAAAGGAAACCCTATATGCATTAGAGTCATTCCTCATCTTCCCTCCCCCTCCTAAGACAAGCACTAATCCATTTTTAGTATTTATATTTTCCCGTTCTAAACATTTCATATAAATTCAGTTTCATATATATTCTAGAATCACCCAACATACAGTCTTTTGTGACTGGGCTGTCTTTTTTCCACTTAGCATAATGTTCTCAAGGTTCATCTACATTGTAGCATGTATCAGTAATCCATTTATATTATGGATAAATAGTATTCTGTTGAATGGATGTAGCACACATAATATACCCATTCATTAGTTGATGGATATTTGGGTTGTCTGCACTTTTTGATTGTTATGAATAATGCTGCTTTGAACATTCATATACAAATTTTTAGGAGAAGGCAATGGCAACCCACTCTAGTACTCTTGCCTGGGAAATCCCATGGACTGAGGAGCCTGATAGGCTACAGTCCATGTGGTCGAGACGAGTCGGACACTACTGAGTGACTTCACTTTCACTTTTCTCTTTCATGCACTGGAGAAGGAAATGGCAACCCACTTCAGTATTCTCGCCTGAAGAATCCCAGGGACAGGAGCCTGGTGGGCTGCCATCTATGGGGTTGCACAGAGTCGGACACGACTGATGTGACTTAGCAGCAGCAGCATACAAATTTTTGTGTGGATGTATGTTTTTATTTCTCTGGGGTATAAATCTAGGAGTAGAATTTCTGGGTCATATTGTGGTGCAGTGGTAAGAATCTGCCTGCCAATGCAGGCAGTGTTAGTCACTCAGTCCTGTCTGACTCTTTGAAACCCCATGGACTGTAGCTTGCTAGGCTCCTCTGTCCGTGGGATTCTCCAGGCAAGAATACAGAAGGGGGTTGCCATTCCCTTCTCCAACCAATGCAGGAGATGCAAAAGATTTGAGTGTGATCTCTGGGTCAGGAAGATCCCCTGGAGTAGGAAATGGCAGCCCAATGCAGTATTCTTGTCTGGAAAATCCCATGGACATAGGAGCCTGGCGGGCTACAGTCCATGGGGTCACAGAGTTGAACATGACTGAGCACAGTACAATTATGGTAACTCTACAGAATTAACTTTTTAAATAACTGCTAGACTATTCCCTGAAGCAACTGCATTCTTTTTTTTTTTTAATATAAATTTATTTATTTTAATTGGAGGCTAATTACTTTACAATATTGTATTGATTTTGCCATACATTGACATGAATCTGCCACGGGTATACATGTGTTCCCCATCCTGAACCCCTCTCCCACCTCCCTCCCCATCCCATCCCTCTGGGTCATCCCAGTGCACCAGCCCTGAGCACCCTGTCTCATGCATCAAACCTGGACTAGCGATTCATTTCACACATAATTTTATATATGTTTCAATGCCATTCTCCCAAATCATCCCACCCTTGCCCTCTCCCACAGAGTCCAAAAAAACTGTTTTATACATCTGTGTCTCTTTTGCTGTCTCACATACAGGGTTATCATTTCCATCTTTCTAAATTCCATATATATGCATTAGTATACTGTATTGGTGTTTTCCTTTCTGGCTTACTTCACTCTGTATAATAGGCTCCAGTTTCATCCACCTCATTAGAACAGATTCAAATGTATTCTTTTTAATGGCTGAGTAATACTCCATTGTGTATATGTACCACAGCTTGCTTATCCATTCATCTGCTGATGGACATATAGGTTGCTTCCATGTCCTGGCTATTATAAACAGTGCTGTGATGAACATTGGGGTACATGTGTCTCTTTCAATTCTGGTTTCCTTGGTGTGTATGCCCAGCAGTGGGATTGCTGGGTCATGCTGCTGCTGCTAAGTTGCATCAGTCGTGTCCGACTCTGTGCGACCCCATAGATGGCAGCCCACCAGGCTCCCCCGTCCCTGGGATTCTCCAGGCAAGAACACTGGAGTGGGTTGCCATTTCCTTCTCCAATGCATGAAAGTGAAAAGGGAAAGTGAAGTCACTCAATTGTGTTTGACCCTTCTCGACCCCGTGGATCATAGCCCACCAGGCTCCTCCGTCCATGGGATTTTCCAGGCAAGAGTACTGGAGTGGGGTGCCATTGGGTCATAAGGCAGTTCTATTTCCAGTCTTTTAAGGAATCTCCTGTTCTCCATAGTGGCTATACTAGTTTGCATTCCCACCAACAGTGTAAGAGGGTTCCCTTTTCTCTACACACCCTCCAGCATTTATTGCCTGTAGACTTTTGGATTGCAGCCATTCTGACTGGCGTGAAATGGTACCTCATAGTGGTTTTGATTTGCATTTCTCTGATAATGAGTGATGTTGAGCATCTTTTCATGTGTTTGTTAGCCATCTGCATGTCTTCTTTGGAGAAGAAGATGTCTATTTAGTTCTTTGGCCCATTTTTTGATTGGGTCATTTATTTTTCTGGAATTGAGCTGCAGGAGTTGCTTGTATATTTTTGAGATAAATTCTTTGTCAGTTTCTTCATTCGCTATTATTTTCTCCCATTCTGAAGGCTGTCTTTTCACCTTGCTTATAGTTTCCTTCGTTGTGCAAAAGCCTTTAAGTTTAATTAGGTCCCATTTGTTTATTTTTGCTTTCCCGAAGCAACTGCACTCTTATATCCCAACCAACAAATGTCTCCATGTCCTTGCCAACACTTCCTATCTGCTTGTGCCTGCCTCACAGAATTTCCAGGTAAATGGGTAAAGAATGGGTAAAGTTTGACCTCTTTGAGCTTATTTTCCTCATCTGCAAATTTGGGATGAAACTCCCTTATTATACAGTTATTATAGAGAATCAGTGAGGGAGTACATGTGGTACTGACAGTGTGACTGATTAGAAACTTAAAAACTGGCAGTGTCGAGAAAGCTGAGCACAGTTATACTTTCAAATGAAGATATGGCTTTGCAAAAAAGAAAGAGAACCCTGAATCGTCTGGAAGCTCATAGAATTAGCGTGTAAGTGGGCAGTGTGTCCATCTTGGGTGGAGTGTCGATCTCAGCAATTTGGGGAAGTGGATTTTAATGTCCAATGAGGACAAGAAATGATGTCTTTAGCCACATAAAACCTTGGAGTGGGGGTATTGAAACAGATCCCACCCACAGTAAAACAGAATCCTTAAAAAGCTGCTTCCTCTGAGAATAGTAGACAAGAAAAAAGTCCACCTGCCAATAAAGGAACAAGACAGCAAGTCTGTCTCTTCCCACCTGATGTCTGGGTAGGAAGAGTCCCTGTATGTCTTCAAAACCATAGGCCTGCTGTTTCTCACATACGTTTGAGATTCAAATTCATACTAAGAATATTGAAGGAAGTAAAACAGCAGTTTCAGATTTTTCTTTTCTGAAAGTTTTTACTGACTATAGAAGAAGAAATTCCTTACTCATTTATGAGAGAAAACATTGACACCAAAAGCTAACAAGGACAGCATGAGAAAATAAGATTTCAGGCCTCACTGGTGAACATAAATGGAAAAAAGTCCAAAGTTTTATCAAAAAAGAATTCATCAATACATCAAACTGATAATACATAATGCCTGATCTGGGTTTATTCCAGGGATGTGAGTTTGGATCACATTAAAAAGTCATGTAATGTAATTCATCTCATTTATAGATTAAAGGAGAAATATCTTGTGATGATTTCAATGTATGTAGAAAAATCTGATAACATTTCTTAGCGAAAAAAGAAGAGAAGGGAGTTTCTTTTAGACTGATACAAAAATATTCTAAAAAACACTACATTTAATAGAAAAAATGGAAGAAAGCATTCCTTTTAAGATCAGGAATGGGAAAGTGATATCTATTGTCACTACTTTTATTCAACATTGTATTGGAAGTCCTAGACAGCACAGTAGTGTGAGACAAGAAGTTAAAACTATAGAGATGAAGACAAACTTAGTATTCCCAAGTGGTATGATTATATTGAAAGCACAAAAGTTTCTGCAGATAAATTCTTAGAATTAATAGGAGAATTTATTAGAACTCTTGCACAAAAATTTAATTTATATAAATAAATGGCACCTGTAGTCACCAGCCATCAGTAGGTAGAAAGTGTAATAAAGTATGTACCATTTAAATAGTATCTATAAAGAAATGTGAATTTAAAGATTTGTAGGAAATCTTTAAAGAGAAAATTATAAAATATTATTGGAAGAAGTTAAAGGAGACATAAAGGGATATTTTGTGCTCATGGAAGACTCAATTTTACAAAGGTGTCAGTTCTTCCCAAGTTGATCTGAGGAGTCAATGCTATTCTCATTAAGATTCCAACAGGAATTTTTTTTTCCTTTGTAGTATTTGATGCTAATACTAAATTTTATGGAAGAGTAAAGGGCTGAGAAGGAATCTATAAGGAGTAAAAATGAAAGGAAACCTGGTTTACCTCATATTGAGAATTATTAATAATATAAAATTATATTGGTTAAAATAATAATAAAGCTTTACTAAGAGAGTAACATTGAGATGGACCAGTCACTGGATCCCTCCCTCACACCATACACAAAAATAAATTCCAGCTGGATTAAATATTTAAATGTGCAAGGCAAACATAACATCTTTTAGAAGACAATATTGGCGCATGTATTTGTGAGTATGCATCAGAGAACAATATTTTAAAAGCAATATGTGAAACTTCCCTGGTGGTCTAGGGGCTGAGACTCTGTGCTCCCAAAGCAGGGGGCCTGGGTTTGATCCCTGGTTGGGAAAATAGGTCTCGCATGTTCCAACTAGAAGATCTGACATGCTACCATCACGATCAAAAATCCTGTGTGCTGCAACTAAGACTGGCACAGCCAAATAAATAATAAATTAATTTACAAATTAAATAAATAATAAGTAATAAATAGGTAAAAACAATGCAATAAATTAAACAAAATAAATTAAATTAAACAAATAAATAAGAATATAAATCATAAAGGGAAAAAGTGAATAAATTTAACTACATAAAAAATTCCTATCAAAAAACAAAAAAACACAAAGATGAGAGTTAAAAGCTGAAATCTGGGAAAAGATATTTGCACCAGTGAGATTGGTAGAAGAGTAGTGTCAGGCAAAATAACTACAAGTCAACATGAATAAGAGAAAGAATCAAATTGAAAAAATGGATAATCAACTTATAAAGGCTATGACAGAAGTGAAACTATAAATGTCATTAAACACTGGAGAAGAGGGTCAACTTCAATAATATTCTGAGAAATAACAACTAACTACAAGATTTTGTATCATACTGCCTAACTGGCCAAAAAGGGGGAAAGAAAGGACAGTTATCAATTGTTGACAAGGCCATGATGACAAATCTTATTTCTAGTGGGAGGATAAATTTATAAATTTATAACCACTGTGGAAAACAATTTGGCTCTCCCTGATCAAGGTGAAGGTAATCATACCTATGGCCAGGTAATTCCTTGATCCCAGAGAAATAATTGCCCATGGGCAGCCTGAGATGCATACATGAATGTATATAACAGCCCTTTTTAATAACAGCAGAAGGACTGGAAATGCTTATCAGTGTTGGAATGGAAAAGTAAACTTTGGTACCTACAATAGGATTCTAAACAGCAGTGAAAAGGAACTTCAGCTACGTTTAACAGCAAGGGTGAATCTCAAAAACATAACAAATTGAGTGAGAAAAGCAAGTCGTCAATGAATAATACACTATGGTTCTATTGATTTATCAAAACCCATGAAAAATTAAACAATGTATTGTTTATGGATGCAAACATAGGAGAAGTATAAAGAAAACCAGGGATGTGATAAGCACAAATGGTGAGCAGGAGTGGGCTAAATCTGAGAGAGAGGAACCTGGCTAAGATCAAGAGAGTCAAAGATTCTAGTGATTTTCTATTTCTTAAACTGGGTTTTGGGTACACAGAAGTCCATGGCTTTGCCCATGTGGTATAAATGTTCATTTGAACCTATTCAATATTGTGTCACAGTGGTCAAGAAACTTTTTCCGTAAAGAGCCTCACAGTGAATACCTTAGGGCTTTGCCAAAAATAAAGGCTTTATTGCAACTACTCAGTTCTGCTATTGTGACCTGAAAGCAGCAATAGACAATGTGTAGATGAACAAGTCTGTCTGTGTTCCAATAAAACTTTATTTAAGAAAGCAAGTGGTGGCAGGATTTGACCCTTTTTAGGCTGTAGTAGTTTGCCGACCCCTATATTGGAACATTAATTAAAAAAAAACACACTAAACAAAGGAAATCTTGTGTATCTGTAACAAAACAGGTATTTCAGAGAGACATTTATTATTAATGATGAAAAGTGTTGATACAGAATGATAATAGTGATTTATCAGGAAGATATAACATTCTGGACTCATAGCTTAGTCAGACTCAAAACATATAAAGTAGGTAGTGACAAAATTACAAGGCTAAGTATGCAAATCCACAATCAGAATGGGAGAGTTTAACACACCTCTCTAACTGATAGCTGAAATGACATAACAATATAAGGCAATGAAAAATTTAAATAACAAAGCTAGCAAGTTTTAAGCTAGTTGACAGGTGTAAGATTTTGCAGGTGAACTTTAGATAATAAAAAATTCTTTTCCAAAAAACTCATGGAATGTTCATAAAAACTATGGTCCAGCCACAGAGTAAATATATACACACCACATCCTTCAACAACATTATTATAAAGTTAAAAATCAAGAGAAATTATGTATTTTTAGAATTTAACAAGATATGTGTAGATATTTCATGTATCAAAGAAAAAAAATCACAATGGAAGCTTTGTATAGCTGAATGACAACTAAAATCTTTCCTATCAAAACTTAGGAGATACAGCTAAGGAGAAGTACCATTGTATCTTAAATTCATCTCTTAGAAAAGAAGAACTCCAAACCTAAGCATGTTTTACCAAATATTTGAGGAATGGACCATTTTTACTGAATGCAAAAAGAGAAAAAAAAATCCAATCCCTTTTAGAGTCTGGGTAGAATCTTGAAACCAGTATCATAAAAGAATAGTATAGTAAAGAAAAATAATACTCAAGCTATACTTAGGAAGGAAAATCTTAAATGAAATATCAGGAAATAAAACCCAGCAACTTGTATTAAAAATACACCATGACCAAGTAGGGATTTTTCCAGCAATGTAAGAATAGCTTACCGATCACAAATCTAATTAAGATGGTTCACTACAGTAAGAGATTAAAGACTGAAAATCATATGATCCTCTCAATAAATTTGGCAAATGTATTGAATAAAATTTAAGAAATATTCATGATTAAAAAAAAAAACCTTCTGGAAAGTGAGAAGAGAAGAAACGTCCTTAACTTGACAAATAAGTACTGTTACTTTAATGAGAAAAAGAGTCTTAAATCTTTAGGTTGAATTAGGAAATCAGCAGTATTCACTATTTATTATTCTTCTTTGCTCCTCTGCATGAAGAAGAAATTTCCAAAGCCTTTCTGTAGAATCACATGGAAACTTCCCAAGATTTGCACCTTTCAGTAAACAAAGGTGTCAATTTAAATTTTACTACTAGGGCAACAAATTATTAAGCAGGAACATTTGCTTAGAGTTGGAGACATCTGAGGGTTATAGGTTATATTTCACAGGCCTGGCAGTGCTATCTGATGACTAGGTGACTTAATAGATTCCTTTGTGTGACTATTCTCTGGTACAGCTTTATAGTCACAGGAAACAGAACAGGATTATTTATTTACGCACTATTCTCCACACTCAACAAGAGAATAAGACTGATGAATTTGTTAATATTCTCACCATCTCACTTTTGAAGTAGTTTATGATGATGCAAGAACACTGTCTGTTTTATTCCACAGCTCTTTGGGGGAATTGAAGAAACATTTCCTTCTTCTTCCTGAAATTTCTTTCAATAATGGTTAAAGGGGTTTCAAGCATGGGAAATCCCTTAGTTTGCACTGAGAGAAAGGAGTAGACCAGAAGTTTGAAAAAACAGGGAGCAGAAATAATTGTAACAAGAAGAGCATGACACCTCCATCGCCTCCCCAAATTTTCTCCCATCATCTTTATTATTATTGTTATTATTTTGTGGTAAGAACACCTAATGGAGAAGGCAATGGCACCCCACTCCAGTACTCTTGCCTGGAAAATCCCATGGACGGAGGAGCCTGGTGGGCTGCAGTCCATGGGGTCTCTGGGAGTCGGACACGACTGAGTGACTTCACTTTCACTTTTCACTTTCATGCATTGGAGAAGGAAATGGCAACCCACTCCAGTGTTCTTGCCTGGAGAATCCCACGGACGGGGGGGAGCCTGGTGAGCTGCCGTCTATTGGGGTCGCACAGAGTTGGACACGACTGAAGCGACTTAGCAGCAGCAGCAGCAGCAGCAAGAACACCTAACATAAAATCTACTCTCTTAGCAAGGTTTAAGTGTGCAATATGGTACTTTAGGGGCTGATGATTTCACGGGTGTATACTTTTTCTCAAAATTACTGAGTTGCAGACATGCACAATTTTTTTACCTGTCAACCACGCCTCAGTGAAGTGGTTTTTTTTTTTTAAAAAAGAAAAGCATGAAATGTATCAACAATATGTTTCATCCAAAAGCCTCAAATACCAAAATCTAAGAGCAAACATATATAATGGTGAAATGTAAGCAGAATTATCTTAAATATACAGCATTGGTAACAGAACAGGTATATCTACATTTTTGCTTCCATTCCGTTATTTTTGCTACTTTGAAAAACAGCTTTGCTGAAACATAGTTGATATTTAGTAAATTGCAGTTAAGATTTGACATATGTATACACCCTGAAACCACCATCACAATCAAGATGATGAACATGTTCGTGACCCCTTAAACATTTCCTTGTGCTCTGTGTAACTCTCCCTTCCGCCCCCTCTTGCCTGCCATATGTCCCAGGCAACTCCTGGTCTGTTTTCTGTTGCTGTTGATTACTGCTCATTTTAAAAGACTTCAATAGTGATGAAATAATACAATTGTGTGTCTTTTGCCTCTGCCTTCTTTGTCCACATTGTATCTTGCATAAGTAGTTCCCTCCTTTTTATTGCAAGGAAGTATTCCATCCTGGGTATACCACAGTTTGTTTATCCATTCATCTGTTGAACACCTGGACTGTTCTTAGCTTTTGACTATCTCAAATAAAGCCACTGTGAACATCTGTGTACAAGTACTCTATACACATGTGCTTTCATTTCTCCTGCATAAATACCGTGGAGTGGAATGGCAGGATTGTAAGCATGGTGGGTTTCACTCTTAAGGAACTGCCAGACAGCTTTCCAAAGCGCCTGTGGCCACTTCACATTTCTGGGTTCCCACTGTTCTGTGCTCAGTTGCTCAGTCTTGTCCAAGTCTTTGTGATCCCATGGATCGAAGCCCGCCAAGCTCCTCTGTCCTTGGAATTTTCCAGACAAGAATACTAGAGTGGATTGCCATTTCCTCCTCGAAAGGATCTTCCCAACCCAGGGTTCGAAACTGCGTCTCTCACGTCTCCTACATTGGAGGTGGATTCTTTACCATGTTCCCATTAGTGTATGAAATTTCCAGTTGTACCGCATCCTTGTCAAAATTTGGTGTTGTCGTTTTTAAAATTTTAGACATTCTAATAGGTCAGTCCCTGAGTTTGGAGGATCCAGTCCCTGGGTCAGGAGGATCCCCTGGAGAAGGAAGTGGCAACCCCCTCCAGTATTCTTGCCTGGGAAATCCCATGGACAGAGGAGCCTGGTGGTCTATAGTCCACGGGGATTCAAAGGGGTCTGACTTGGCTTAGCAGCTAAACAGCAACAATGACTAATGTTGAGCATCTTTCCAAGCTTATTTGCCACCTCTATCTTCTTGGATAAAGTATCTGCTCAAATTTTTCATCCAATACTGCTTTCTTTTTGTTTTCTTATTATATGTTCTGGATGCAAGTCTTAAAGTATCAAGTATGTAATTTGCAAGTATTTGTGATTTGCAAGAATTTGTGTATCTTGTCTTTTATCCTTTTAATAGTCATTTTATACAGTTCTGTTGAGGTATACTTTAAATATTTCAAAATCCACCTATTCTGAGTACAGAATTGAATTACTTTCAGTACATTTACAGAATCATATGATAATCATCACAATTCAATTTTAGAATATTTCATCACTGATGAAAATCCCTCCTGCCTATTTGTAGCCGTTCCCTGTTCTCACCTCCAGCTCCAGGCAACCATTAGTCTACTTTCTGACCCTTTGGATTTGCCTTTTCTGGACATTTTATGTAATTGGAGTCATATAGTGTGTGGGTTTGGGTCTAGATTCCAAACTTTGCATAATGTTTTTGAGGTTCATCTACATTGTTGCATGTATCAATAGCTCATTTTTTAAAAAAAAATTTCTTAATGGTATCTGAATGAGGTGATAAACATTTGGGCTGTTTCAAGTTTGGGGCTATTATGCATATGCTTCTGTGTGTATTTGTGTACTAGCTATTTCTCTCAGGTAGATACCTAGGAGTGGAACTGTGGCATGTTATGTTAAATTTATGTTTAAACTTTTGAGGATCTGCCAAAAGTTTTTTCCCCTAAAGTGACTGCTTCATTTTACATGCAATAATTGAGCATTCCAATTTCGTCATATCCTTCTAAATACTTGTTATTATCTGTGTTTTTGATACTTTCCATTATGGTGAATGTCAAATCATGTGTTATGGTGCTTTGAATCTGATTTCCTTAACTGTTAATTATATTCAGCATCTTTTCATGTGTTTATCAGTCAGCTGTGTATCTTCAGTGGCAAAATGTTCATGTATTTTGTGCATGTTTAAATTTCAGCAGCTGTTTGTTCAAACATTTTTGATTCTCCATTCTTCCCTTTCAGGTAGTCCAGTTTCATGTATAAGGAAATGAACTTTGTCTTACAGCTCACTGAAGCTCTGAGTCTTATTGCCAGTAGTTTCTTTTACCATGTCTTCAATTTCACTAATCTTTTCTTTTGCCATGTTTTATCTGTTGTTAATGCATCTTATTGAGTGTAATTTTTCATTTTAGACATTTTAATTTTCATTTTTAGAAGCTGACTTGGTGGTTTCTGCTTGTTCCATGTGTCTAATATCTTTCATGCTTTCTCTAGCTTCTATTTACTAATTCCTTCAACCGTTCTCTCTTCTGCATCACTTTTGATTAATCGATTATTTTCCTTATTACGGGTTGTATTTTCTTGCAAATTTGCAGGCTCAATAATTTTTGATTGTGTGACACTTTTGATTTTGAATTTCACTTTGCTGTGTCCTAGATACATTTTATTCCTGTGACTACTTTGAGCTTTGTTCTTATATGTAATTACATTACTTGAAACCTATTTGATCCTGTTGTGTCTTGCATTTAAGTTTTGTTAGGTGGAGCCAGAGCAGCATTTAAGGCTAACTTTGCCCACCACTATAGCAAAATCCCTCTAGTACTCTACTCAACACTCTGTGAGTTACTAGGTTTTCTGCAGTGGCTGGTGAGGACAGGCATTATTTCCTGGTTTTGCATAGTTCCTGAGTATTATTAATATATGCCTTAATCCTTTATGGGCTTCCCTGAGAGCTCAGTTGGTAAAGAATCTGCCTGCAATGCAGGAGACCCAGGCTTGATTCCTGGGTTGGGAAGATCCCCTGGAGAAGGGATAGGCTGACTTCCCTGGTGGCTCAGCTGGTAAAGAATCCACCTGCAATAAGGGAGACCTGGGTTCGATCCCTGGGTTGGAAAGATCCCCTGGAGAAAGGAATGGCTACCCACTCCAGTATTCTGACCTGGAGAATTCCATGGACTGTACAGCCCATGGGGTCGAAAAGAGTTGGGTGACAAAGAGTTGGGTTGCAAAGAGTCATGACTGAGTGACTTTCATTTTCACTTACCTAACCTTGGAGTGGAGAAGGCAATGGCAACCCACTCCAGTACTCTTGCCTGGAAAATCCCATGGATGGAGGAGCCTGGTAGGCTGCAGTCCACGGGGTCGCTAGGAGTCAGACACGACTGAGCGACTTCACTTTCACTTTGATGCATTGGAGAAGGAAATGGCAACCCACTCCAGTGTTCTTGCCTGGAGAATCCCAGGGACGGGGGAGCCTGGTGGGCTGCCGTCTACAGGGTTGCACAGAGTCGGACACAACTGAATCGACTTAGCAGCAGTATCAACAGCAGCAACCTTGGAGTGGGGGTGGTGGTTTGTCACATTCATGAGCTGATCAGTACTCGGCTGCAGACTCAGTGGGGATCTTCTGCAGATCTCTGAATAGACCTGTGACTTCTAGCCAGGCTGGCCTTCCTGGTCTCTCAGATCCAGCTTCTTATCTCAGGTAGATCTCATTCTGCCTGGAGTCATCCCCCTCAAGCTGCAGCCTGGAAACTTTCTCCTGGCAGTAAATTGGGGCAATCATGAGCTTACCTGGTTTGTTTCCTGTCCTTAGAGATCGCTCATCTAATTCCAATATCTCTAGAATCATTGTTTCATAAAATTTTAGATGACTTTTTTTGTAGATATTTCCAGTGAGAAGGTAGATTCAGTTCCTGTAGCTGCATTTTGGCCAGAAAAGGAAAGTGCTTTTATTTAAAAGCACAATAGGGGCTTCCTTGGTGGGGCTCAGATGGTAAAGAATCTGCCTGCAATGTGGGAGACCTGGGTTGGATTCTTGGGTTGGGAAGATCCCCTGGAGGAGGGCACGGCTACCCACTCCAGTATTCTTGCCTGGAGAATTCCATGGACAGAGGAGACTGGTGGGCTACAGTCCATGGGGTCCCCAAAAGTCAGGCACAAGTGAGTGACTAACACACAAAGGCACAATGGTAGTATAGTTAGACACACACACATACCTACACATATACACAGAAAGAAATAACAGGCGTAGCAGTTGTAAAGAAAGAAATGAGGCTGTCATTATTCACAGTTAATGTGATTACATAGAAAAATTCTACAGAATATACAGTCATATTAATAACAAATATAAGAGTTCAGTGAGTTGCTCAATATACAGAAAAAATCAATATACAGAAAAAAATCAATTGTTCTTAAACGCCAGCCAGAAACAATTAAAAACAGTAATTAAAAAGATTCAATGTACCATAGCAACAAAACCTATAAATTAATTAGGAGTATATCTAGCAGAGGACAAATGTAAAATTTATGAAGAAAAAAGATAATATCCTCCTGAAAAACATACGAGAAGCCCTAACGAAATGGGAAAATCACTCTGTGATCATGGATCAGAAAATCGCAGTTCAGATGTCAATTTGTCACACCTTCAGCTGTAAATTTATGCAACTGTTATTTAAATATCCAAAAGCTGAATATTAACATTTATTATTTTAGTGGCGCTTCACAAGAAGGACTGTAAAACTGATGTGGGAAGTAAAGGCTAAGGAGATCAAGGTGATTTTGAAGGAGAAGAATAGACAGAAGATTTCCTTCATTGATATTAAGATTTACTGTAAAGTTGCTGTATCAATAACGGTCCAGTCAAGCGACAGAAACCACACAGTTGTTTTGCTGCTGCTGCTGCTAAGTCGCTTCAGTCGTGTCCGACTCTGTGCGACCCCATAGACGGCAGCCCACCAGGTTCCCCTGTCCCTGGGATTCTCCAGGCAAGAACACTGGAGTGGGTTGCCATTTCCTTCTCCAATGCATGAAAGTGAAAGGTGAAAGTGAAGTCGCTCAGCCGTGTCCGACTCTTCCCGACCCCATGGACTGCAGCCCACCAGGCTCCTCCGTCCATGGGATTTTCCAGGCAAGAGTACTGGAGTGGGGTGCCATTGCCAGAGTTTAAAATAAAGAACTGTAAACTGGATGCAAAATTGTTGAGTGGTAGTAGTAGTAGTGTTAGTCGCTCAGTCATGTCTGACTTTGCAACCCCACGAACTGTAGCCTGCCAGGCTCCTCTGTCCATGGAATTCCCCAGGTAAGAATACTGGAGTGGGTTGCTATTCCCCTCTCCAGGGGATCTTTCAGACCCAGGGACTGAACCCTGGCCTCCCGCATTGCATACAGATTCTTTACTGTCTAAACTATCAGTGCTGGTAAGTCGCTTCAGTTGTGTCCAACTCTGTGTGACCCCAGAGACAGCAGCCCACCAGGCTCTGCCGTCCTTAGGATTCTCCTGGCAAGAATACTGGAGTGGGTTGCTATTGCCTTCTCCAATGCATGAAAGTGAAAAGTGAAAGTGAAGTTACTCAGTCATGTCCGACTCTTTGCCACCCCATGGACTGCAGCCCACCCGGCTCCTCCGTCTGTGGGATTTTTCCAGGCAAAAGTACTGGAGTGGGGTGCCATTGCCTTCTCTGCTAGCAAAACCTAGCCAGGCCGAATTCCATGGCCCCAGCCCTTGCCCTTGGCAATGGCCCACACCCTGAAGAGTGTGCTTCTTTCTGAATCCTAACAAATCCACCTCTTACTTGTTGCTTTGTCTCTCACTGAATTTTTGCAATGAGACATCAGAGCCTGAGCTTCATTAGGTCCTGAAGCCAGGCATCCTGGGTTTTGGCTGGGCTCGAGTCCCAGGAGAGAGCTGAAGGACAGGAGGAAAAAGCAGTGGGAAAAACGTGCCAAGGGATCCCCTTCATACCTGACCTGTGTTCACAGTTTTCATTGGCCTGATCCTTGACACAAAGAGTAAGGACAGAAGAACCCCCACCAGCTTGGGTAACAGTTACTGGGGCTCAGCAGATAGTGCTTTTGGGACATACCAAAGAATAGCCTCTCCAGAGTCCCTCAGTTCACCCACTGCCACTCAACTGTGTCACGGGGGGTTGAGGAGACAAGAAATGAGAGATTGTAAAGGAATTAAGATTTAGTTAGGCATATGTCCCTCCAGCCATAAGATCGAGGACCTCCTACCTTAATCAGAGGTCTTCTGGAATCTGAGACTGAGCCACTTGAGCTTTCTGCTGAGTTTGTTTTTCACTGACCGGGTTTCCAGCATGATAGGCCTCTTGTCACTTCCCTTGCGCTGCGTTTCTTCGCGTTCCGCTTCTACTGCTGGAGCTTCCCTGAGTTGGGCTCCTGCTGTGCTTGGCCTCCTCCTTGCAGGAGCCACGACAAGGTTGTTTCAGCTAGGTTAAACCCGAGCCACAGCACCATAGATGTCAAGCGAGTGTATGCGCCTCTGTTCTGTCTCGTCTCAACAAAGATTTGGAGTGACGGACGTTAAAGCCCTTGGCGCATCACAGCTCTCAGGTCTGGATAGACCGTGTTATAGCTCTTAGACAAATCAGTGTTACAGCTCTATTTTATTTAGAAAATAGCAAGAGAATCCATCCTCAAGGCGTGAGGGCATACCGACCCAAAGATGCGAAGAGAAGAGAGTGGGGGTGTGCGCCAGCACGCGGGAGAGAGAGAGAGAAACTATCAGTAGTCCTTAAAATTGTTGATTAGGTAAATAAAAGGCAATAAAAGACACAAAAATATCACAAGGGCAGAAGCTACAGGAATTACTTATTAACCCCTGGGACTAAGGGACAAAGGAAAAGAGTTGGAATTATTGAAAGTTAATGCTAAGAGGGGCGGCTTCCCACATGGTGCAGTGGTAAAGATTCTGCCTGCCAAAGTAGGAGACAAAAAGAGATGTGGGTTTGATCCCTGGGTCAGGAAGATGCCTGGAGTCAGAAATGGCAACCCACTTCAGTATTCTTGCCTGGAGAATTCAATGGACGGAGGAGCCTGCTGGGCTACAGTCTATGGGGTCACAAAGAATCCAAGGCGAGTGAGCACATGCGCGATGCTAAGAGGAGGAGAGCTCATGGCTTTTAACTGAGTCTCTGTTGGGAAATGGTAAATAAATTGCGGTTTACTTACTGCAGGATATGATATTACAGTTTGGATGAATGAATGAGACTCATATATATAAATATAGATACATTAAGAAAATATGTTTGAAAGAAGAGCAAATTTAAAAGGATGCTACATGTAATATTTTAAAACACACAAAAATTTTGACACATACACATATATGTGTGCTTCCCTGGGGGCTCAGTGGTTAAAAAAAAAATTCCTTCTGCCAAAAAATGCAGGAGGTGTGGGTTTGATCCTTGGGTCAGGAAGATCTCCTGGAGAAGGAAATGGCAACCCACTCCAGTATTCTTGCCTGGAGAACACCATGGACAGAGGAGCTTGGTGGGCTATGGTCCATGGGGTCGCAAAAAAGTCAGATATGACTCAGGGACTAAACACACACATAACAACAACACATATATGCATATTACACATATATACACATATGCATATATAATTTAGTATATGCATGTATACAAAAATTCAATGAATATTAATATATTTATGGTTCATTCACAGCAATTCAGTATTAATGTTACTTCAGGGATAGGACAGAAATAGAGACCAGAATAAAGGGTATTGATGAGGAGGAGTTTACCAGCGTCTGTCACATTCTGTTTCTTTAAAAAGAGTTTTAAAGCAATATGGTGAAATATTAACATCTGTTTAATCTTAGGATACATATGTGTCTGACACATTATTTTCTGTATGTTTGAAATGTTACAGAACAAGAAAAAGGAAAAGATTAAATGAGATCACGTACCCGGAGGACCGAGGTCACATAGGGTTATTTTCATTATGATCATTGAATGGAGTACCCCAGGTCACTGATGGACAATCGTGGCCATTGGATCCAGACGAAGCTGCATGTCATATTTGGGATTGGTCATGCCAGCCGAAAAAGACAATATCCTATAGGCTTTCTGAAAACTATTACCTCTAGATCTCTCTGCTACCAGTTAACACCACTAATTTAGGACAACATTGTCATTGCTAAAATGTCATTTTATAGTGGAAACTAAAGCTCAGAGGAGAACAGTAATTGGTACACAGGGACCCAACCAAATAGTCTTTATTCTGGAGCTGTTCAATCACTAAGTTGTGTCCGACTCTTTACGACCCCATGAACTGCCGCACACCAGGCTTCCCTGTCATTCACTATCTCCCAGAGTTTGCTCAAACTCTTGTCCATTGAGTTGATGATGCCATCCTTCTCATCCCCTGTGGCCCCCTTCTCCTCTTGCCCTCAATTCTTCCCACCATCAGAGTCTTTTCCAGTGGGTGAGCTCTTCGCATCAGGTGGCCAAAGTGTTGGAATTTCAACTTCAGCATCAGTCCTTCCAATGAATATTCAGGGCTGACTTCCTTTAGGATTGACTGGTTTGATCTCCTTGCTATCCAAGGGACTCTCAAGAATCTTATCCAGCACCACATTTCAAAAGCATCAATTTCTCAGTGCTCAGCCTTCTTTGGGTCCAACTCTCACATCCATACATGACTACTGGAAAAACCATAGCTTTGACTAGACAGACCTTTGTCAGCTAAGTAATGTCTCTACTTTTTAATATGGTGTCTAGTTTTGTCATTTTGTCATAGCTTTTCTTCCAAGGAGCAAGTGTCTTGTAATTCTGGAGTTGGGACTGCTTTTATTTTTCCTTCCCAATGGTCTTTCTGGCCAGGACAAAGCGTGAAGGATGGAGCTGTTGCTGGAATCCCCCCGATGTGAGTTTGAATCTGAGTTCACATTGCATGGATCAACTCATTCTTTTTAAAGTCTCAGTGTTCTTGATAACAAAACTATCAGGAAGATAAGAGCCAATTCAGGGGATGCTATGGAGCTCTGTGGGTTAGCACACTGCAAGTTTCTGGCTTAGAGAGATACTCTGGCACTTCGGGTCCTCCACTTTGCCTTCCTTGGTGGAGTGGATGACCCAGTGGATTATATACTCTCCTTTCTTCACCAGGAGGATCCCAATTTTCTGCCAGTTAGTCAGAAAACCTTGCTCTGGCTAAGATCCAGACCCAAGACTTTGTTGGAACTTTGCAGGAGCTATTGGGAGAGAAAAACACCCTTTCCAGTAGGGTCGCTGAGCTGGTAGGATGTGAATCTGGATCTACCTCACCATCCTGAGAGTAAAATCTGCTAGAAAGTGAAGACAATACAAGAGAAAAAGATGCAAGAGACAGAGTTCTGATGACATTGTTAAAAACTCCTAGTGCGAGCCACATCTGAAACCTGATTGGACCTTTCCATCATATAAGCTAGTAAGTTCCCCCTTCACCACCAGATCCTCTCCTTTGCTTCCTTTTCCCCTTTGTTTGGCTTTTGCCTATTCAAGTTGGGTTTCTACAACTTATCATTGAAAGAGTTAAAATCCTTGGTGTTCCAAGATTTTAGTCATGTCTTGTGCATGCCTGTGTGTGCTCAGGCGTGTCTGATTCTTTGCGACCCCATGGATGATAGCTCACCAGGCTCCTCTGTCCCTGGAATTCTCCAGGCAAGAATAGTGAAGTGGGTTGCCATTTCCTACTCTAGGAGATCTTCCTGACCCAGGGATCGAACCTGCGTCTCTTGCGTCTCCTGCACTGGCAGGCAGGATTCTTTACCACTGTGCCACTCATGTCACTGACATTAAAATGGAGGAGACACTGACAGTTCTGCAAACTGGCTTACTACTTTCTAGATTCACATCACCACCTGTTCAGCTGTTCCCTACAGAACAGTGAGAGGTATAATGTCCTCTGAGGGTCAGCGCATAACTCTCCAGCTATAACACAAGTCTCTTTCATGCAAAGTATTTAGGAAGACATAGAACAAATTCTGTTCTATAATTCTTTAAGCACGTGAAGACCAGGTGGTGATGTAGCCCTGTTAACCCCCAATGCAGGCAAGTGTCTGCAGAGTCTTCCAGCTGCTTAGATGAGACAGCCTGATGGATAGCAGGATTCCTGGGGTTCTGTTAGATGTCTTGGCAGCTGCAGCATGGAGGTGGAGAAGAATGACTTGCCAGACTGTACTGTTCCCAGGTCCTTTTCTCCATAAGTGCAGATTCCTACAGTTTTCAGGGCCAGCTCTGTTTCACCCCGTCTCCTGGCCCATTCAAGGAAGGGACAACTTTTTCCACCCGTAAGAGTACAGAGTCATTTTGCCATCACAGCCAGGTGACTGTTCCTGAGATGAGCCCTAGGTATCCACAGATGAAATCTTTCTCAGTCGCTCAATTGTCCAACTCTATGCAACCCCATGGACTCTACCCTTCCAGGCTCCTCTATCCATGGGATTTCCTAGGCAAGAATACTGGAGTGGGTCGCCATTTCCTTCTCCAGGGGATCTTCCTGACCCAGGGATTGAAGCCGTGTCTCATGCATTGCAAGCAGATTCTTTACCATCTGAGCCACCTGGGAAACCTTTCTATGGGTAGAGTGGTTCAAGTGTGGACTTTGGAGTCAGAAAAACCTGGGGCCCAATAATATTCTTGTCATCACTTATGAACCTTGTGATCCTGCCTCTCAGAACCTAGATCTTTTTACCTAGGAAATGGGGTCAGTAAGAGTGTCTACCTCCTGAAGTTGCAGAGCAGGGTAAAGGAAATCACATGGGTAAGGCCCTCAGCACACAGCCTGGCATGCCTCAAACACTGTATTAATCATCACTTCAATACCGTTTCACTTTTCTCCTCTAAGACTGTAGTGCTTCCAATCTGTCTGTTCCCAGGGGTCACAGGAAGAGCCCTGAAATTAGGGAACGGGCCAGGGGGCTTGTCTTTGGAAGTGGCGGGGGGTTGGGGAGGGGAGCATATAAGCTCCACTTTAAGTCGAGCTAGGAGGGGGCCTGAAGAAGGCAATGGCACCCCACTCCAGTACTCTTGCCTGGAAAATCCCATGGACGGAGGAGCCTGGTAGGCTGCATGCAGTCCATGGGGTCGCTAAGAGTCGGACACGACTGAGCGACTTCACTTTCACTTTTCACTTTCATGCATTGGAGAAGGAAATGGCAACCCACTCCAGTGTTCTTGCCTGGAGAATCCCAGGGACGGGGGAGCCTGGTGGGCTGCCGTCTAAGGGGTCGCACAGAGTCGGACTCGACTGAAGTGACTTAGCAGCAGCAGCAGCAGGAGGGGGCCTGGAAGTGCAGCAAATTTCCTCCAGGTGAAGGTGAGAGCTGGTCTGTGGAAGAGAAGAAGGGTTCCCAGAGACCCAGCCAAGGACAGAAGTGATATCTCAAGATGGGCATTCTGTCCTCCATCGACGTCATGGCAGGGGGCCAGTGGCACCCCTTCTACAGCAGCCCCTCTGCCAGGACCCTCCAGTACCCCTTTCCTTCACCAGCTGCTCCGACAGGGCCCTTTGTTCTATTACCAGCAGACAAATAACCTTGGTGCCAGGTTCAGTGAGAGCTGGGTTCGTTGTCAGTTTCCCCAGAAATTTCATCCCAGCTCAGCCCAGCATCACTTGGTACCCATGGGTGGGTGAAGCTGGGTCTTGGGAGCTAGAGGAGCAGAAAAGGGAGGTCCCGGTTACCCGGTGGGTAGAAACGTCATCTTCTCATCTCAGGAATGTGAGGCATAGCATCTAAACAATTACAGAGCTTGACTCAGATGGTAGGAAGTGGACCTTGGTCAGACAGGTGTCTTTCTTCTCCTAGGGTCAGACCTCAGCAGGGGCAGCGGGACGGGGGAGGGGGAACCTTTGGGCTTGGCGCTGCCATAGGCCTGTTGGCTCCCCTGGGCTGTGTGTGGTCCCCTCTGCTGGGGTCTTCAGTCCCTACAGGTGGCTGCTGTGATTTGTTCACGCCTGACTTCAGGTCTGCTTTAGCGCACACCTTTCTGTGCCTCCTGTCTCTCTGTTTGGAGCACGAGGGAACTTTCTGTGGCTCTCACTCTGGGCAGGGTCATGGGGTCACCTTCAGAGACCACTGCTCTCACTTCAGCTTGGTACATCGAGTTCTGAGATCTGTTCCTGCCGTATTCTGCGACTTTGCTTCTAGGATGCAGAGCGCAGTTCCTCTCTCCTCTGGGGTCCCCACAGGTATCTTGGGGTTCTGTAATTTTCCCAATCATTACTTTGAACTCTGAACTTAACCTTGAGGGAAGGACACATAGCCCCTTCTCACTCACTCACTGAAGTCAAACTCTTTTACCCTGTAATTCTCCTCTCTCCCCTAAGCCTGGTAAGTGTTGGTCTGGTCCAGGAGTGTGTCTTTTTATGCTTCTGAGATGCTAACCTTACTAAACGCTCATCTATGATATTTCTACTCTCGGGTCTCTGTGCTCTGAGCTGTCAGAGCTAGGACATCCCTCCTCGGAGGCAGGAGGAGGGCCACCCTGGCTGCTCTGTGAATGGAGGGAGCCTCTGGGAAAGCAGGCATCTCTAGGAATGAAAAAAAGGTACACACTGATTAACATATCAAAGAGGTATTCCCCCAGAGCCTGAGAAAGGCTTTGGCTCAGCACAGAAGGAACTCCTTACTTCAGCTTCACGCAGATGGTTTCCTTTGGAGATCTGTTCCTGGACCACAGCTTGGATTTCTGGAAAAGGTGCACGCGTGTATGTGCTTAGGTGTGTCCAACTTTTTGCAATCCCCTGGACTGTAGCCCCCCAGGCTCCTCTGTCCATGGGATTTTCTGCAAGATTACTGGAGTGGGTTGCCATTTCCTTCTCCAGGGGAATCTTCCTGACCCAGGAGCTGAATCTGGGTCCCCTGCATTGCAGGCAGATTCTTTACTGTCTGAGCCACCAGGGAAGCCCATTAGCCTGTTTGATTCCCCGCCGTTCTTGAACCTGACGCATGAGAGCTGTCCCTCTGCTCCTCTCCTCTGAGTCACAGCCCCTGTTTGTGCCTCTGTGTCCCACTCTGGACTTCAGTCTGCCCTCCCCACGTCTCTGAGCCTCTGTTTCCTTCCTCATGTGAGACTTTGCCGGGGAAGGAGCTGCATCTCTGATTTTCCTCTGGATTTTCCTCCTTGAAAAGGCCAAATTATCTGTTGGGGAGCCCCCGCTGCCAGCAAGTGCCTCCATCCAAAGTGCTTGTGGTTGCTCTCAGTAGGTTAACAGCAACCCTTCCTTCTGGCCCTTTCTGTTGAGTACCTGGGGCAGAGATTGGAAAAGTTTACCAAACTCATTTCCTCTCCCTTTCAGGACACAGCTAGATACATTCCCCTGCCTTTATTGCCTGTGGCCACGTGACTGAATTCTGTCCAATCAAATGTGAGAAGAGTGATGGGAGCCACATCCAGACGGGGTCCATCCCACCCTCTCCTGCCTGCCTGTCCAGTCTCCTTTCCCTTTAGCCAGCTTGAAGCAGATAAGCCTGATGACCGTGGAAAGCAGATATGGAGATGGCAGAGCAGCATCTCGGAAGAGCCTGAGTTCCTGGACACTGACGTGAGACTGATGGACAGCCAGGAACAGTTACTTGGACTGAGTATAAATGTCCCTGTGCTGTGCCACTGATGTCTAAGGGGTGGTTTGTTAGAGTAACCATCCTTAGTCTAAATCAGTGGTCCCCAATCTTTTTTGTACCAGGGACCGCTTTAGTAGAAGAAAATTTTCCATGGACTTGGGGGATGCGAGTGATGGGGAGTGCTTGTAAATACAGATGAGGCTTTGCTTGCTTGCCTGCTGCTCACCTCCTGCCATGTGGCCTGTATCAGTTCATGGTCCAGGGATTCGGGACCCCTGGTCTAAGTAATCCCCTTGTGCTGCCAGAGATCCAGCAGTAATCCACTTTATTTTCAGTAGCCCCTTCTAGAATCTTCCTTCCCCGAGCTCTTGTTTAATATGGCTTCTGAAGCAATAATCCAAATAACAAAGCCTGACCAGAGTCACTCACGCCTCTGCTTGAAGAACTTTCACTGATACCTGTGGGATAAAGTCCAAGTCTTTTATTAGCTGGCCCTTCCTGCATCTTTTATTTTATCTCTTTATTTGTCTCCTCAATGAACCCTGCAAAATCTTAAAAAAACAAACAGAGCAGGCCAAAATACAATTTCCATGCAACAGAGAGCACAGATATTACTTACGGCATGAAGAATTGGATATAGGCAATTCCGATGACACAGGCAGGTGAGTTGGGATTTCACTGAGTGTAAGGAACAGTTGTGTTTGTAGAGGTCAGCACATTCATTCATACACCCAGCCCCCAGCTGCCTTTGGGCTCACGTATTTACAACATTTTCTCTTAACAGATCTTACGAGAGACCACTCCCCGGTCTGGCTCAGACAGTGAAGAATCCACCTGCAGTGTGGGAGACCTGGGTTCGATTCCTGGGTTGGGAAGATCCCTTGGAGGAGGGCATGGCAACCCACTCCAGTATTCTTGCCTGGAGAATCCCCATGGACAGAGGAGCCTGGCAAGCTGCAGTCCATGGGGTCGCAAAGAGTCAGACACGACTGAGCAACTAACCACACACATGAGGGACAGCATTGGAACACACGGAACTAGAGTCACACATGAAGACACCCATGGGAGTGATGCGAAGGGGGTTAGCCCCCTGAGTGATTACTGCTTCAGCAAAGCGTCTTCAGCACCCTCCTGCTATGTCCCCTCACCCTCCCTCTGCTGCAGCCACGGCAAACTCCCTTCTATTTGTCAAATGAGCCAGTCCTTTTCATACCACTGTGTCTCTGCGTGGGAGGCTTTCCCTGGTTTTTAAAAAACGTTATGTACTTAGCTGCAGTGGGTCTTAGTTGCAGCATGTGGGCTCTCTAGCTGCGTCACATGGGCATTGGCTCATTTCCTCTGCAGCAGCATTTGGGATCTTAGTTCCCTGCCCAGGATTCGAGCCTGCATCCCTTGCATTGGAAGGTGGATTCTTAACCACTGGAACACCAGGGAAGTCTCACACCTTCCCTGTCTTATCCTTCAGAAACTGACATAGTCATCCTTCAGGGCTGACTTAGGGCTTACTCTTTCTAACTGAGCTCCTCCAGCCTTCCAGCCCCCTTGCTCCTAAGGCAGGTTAGTCATGAATTCCTCTAAAACTTAAAGCTCTTGGCACCAGTTCTCTAGTTAGAACATTGTACTGTAGTTATCAGTGGTAAAGAATCCGCCTGCCAATGCAGGAGATGCGGGTTCAATCCCTGGGCCAGGAAGATTCCCTGGAGAAGGAAATGGCAACCCATTCCAGTATTCTTGCCTGGGAAATTCCATGGACAGAGGAGCCTGGTGGGCTACGGACCATAGGGTCGCAAAGAGTTGGACATGACTTAGCAACTAAACAAGAACAACAATAGTTATCTGCTTGCATATCTGTTTCTCTCACTAGACAATGAGCTTGGAGGAGAAGAGTATTAGTAATCAAGTAGTGTATTTACATATACAAAATATATGTAAATGAAAACATGTGTAAATAGCAGGTACTTAACACACACAAATCAACTCAATCAATAGAGGGGAGGAGGGTGTCTGTCTGTAAGTCCAAATGCAGTTCAGCCAAAGTATTGGCCCCGTGCCGGTGATGAGATCAGTTATTCCCACAATCCCCAATCTGGGAAGACAATGGATGTGGTCTGAAAGAGGAAGAAAATTTATTCTGAGTGGTCCCAGAGGTCAGAACTAAGACCAGTAGCTGGAATGATCTGGGGCCTAATATCAGTTCTGTTACAGATGACAATTTCCTTTCTTCACTGAAAGACATTTGAAGAGATGAAGACATGTTTTAAATATCAGGAAGTTCAGATAATAAAAAAATAGGTATTATGTGCCCACCACCAAGAGGCATCAGATGTTGACATGTTGCCTTATTGGTTCAGGCTTCTTTGTTAAAGAAACAAATGTTCCAGATAGAGTTAGAGGCCCCTCCCTCCGCCCCTCCCCCCTTCTCAGAGGCCACCCCTACTCTGTGGCTGGTGTGTATCCTTCTCGTGCAGTGTTTTTGCACTTTTCCTAGATACAACATACAATATTTTTAAACGGATATTTACATATGCGAAAGATATGTAAATGAACATGTGAGTATAGGATCATATTATATGCATCTATATTTATATATATATATTTTAATATCCATTTAGTTGCATGTAGATCTAAGGAATTTATTTGGATCACTGCTGCTTAGTCGCTAAGTTGTGTCTGACTCTTTGCAACCCCATGGTTCGATCACTATGTCAGGAAGATCTCTTGGAGGAAGGCATGACAGCCCACTCCAGTGTTCTTGTCTGGAGAATCCCATGGACAGAGGAGCCTGGCAAGATACAGTCCATGGGGTTGCAAAGAGTCGGACACGACTGAAGCAACTTAGCATGCATGCACGGACTATAGCCCACCAGACTCCTCTGTCCATGGGATTTCCCAGTCAAGAATACTAGAGCAGGTTGTCATTTCCTCCTCCAGGGGATCTTCCTGATCCAGGGGTTGAACCTGTGTCTCCTGCTTGGCAGGTGGATTCTTTACCCCTGAGCCATCTGCGAAGCCCATTTGAATTACTGCAGACTACCAATACTGTCACTCCAGTACTCTTGCCTGGAAAATCCCATGGACAGAGGAGCCTGGTGGGCTGCAGTCCATGGGGTCGGGAAGAGTCGGACACGGCTGAGCGACTTCACTTTCACCTTTCACTTTCATGCATTGGAGAAGGAAATGGCAACCCACTCCAGTGTTCTTGCCTGGAGAATCCCAGGGACAGGGGAACCTGGTGGGCTGCCGTCTATGGGGTCGCACAGAGTCGGATACGACTGAAGCGACTTAGCAGCAGCAACAGCAGCACCGATGCTATATTCAGCTAACCCATTTGCTATCTATTTGCCTACTTAGAATATTCAGTTACATTTTCCACCATGACAACCAGTTCTGAAAAGCACACCTGTTTTTCATCACGTACACAAAATTACACTTTCTAACCATGAAACTAGCTGCTTCCAAAGGTCAAGGGCTTCTGGTCTCTCGTCTCTCTTGATAACGGGAAGGTTATCAAGGAATGTTATAAAGGGGTTTCCTTCACTGGTTTTTAAGGTGAATCTGATGATGTGTAAATTCCCTTCCAAACCTGAAGCTGGAGGTTTCCTTGAGTTTGGGAAAAAGGTATTAAATAAGAATGTCATGGGGTTTTCTTTGAGTTCTAGGGTCACAGGGCAAGTGCAAGGGAAGCTAACCATGGAACCAATGGTTAGAAGGTCCTTTAGCAGCCCACCTCTTGGTGTGTGTCGTTATGCTACAACCAGGATATGTTGGAACTGTCCTTATCCTAAGCAGTGCTCATTAAGTCATTCATCAAACATTTACTGAACATACATTATGTGCCAGACACTAAAAGAAGAAAACAAGGTATCTCATGGAGTGGAGAAATATGTAATATAATGTCAGGTGCTTTTATGGGCTGAATTGGACCCCCTTCCCCTAAATTTATATTTTGAAGCTCTAAGCCCCAGTACTTCTGAAGGAGACTACATTTAGAGATGAGGCCTTTAAAAAGTGATTAAGTCACATGAGGCCACTGGGATGGGCCTTAATCCAATCTGACTGGTATCCTTATAAGAACAGGAAATTTGAACCAGGACACAGAAGCAATCTGGATGTCTATTGAGAGATGAATGAGTAAAGAAGAGGTATACATGTATACACATGTATAGATGTATATATATATGTGTATAGATGTATACATTGTATACATGTATACAATGGGATATCACTCAGCCATAAAAAAGAACAAAACTGAGTCAATTGTAGTGACGTGGATGAACCCAGAGCCTGTCACACAGAGTGAAATAAGTTAGAAAGAGAAAAACAAAAATGGGATATTAACGCACTTATAATTTAGAAAAATGGTGCTGATGAACCTCTTTGCAGAGCAGGAATAAAGGGGCAGACACAGAGAATGGACTTTGGGCACGGTGGGGGAATAGTGGGGCACAGACTGAGAGAGCAGAGCTGACATATCTATGCTGAGGGCGTTCAGCTGTGTCCGACTCTCCCCCTCCTCCAGGGGATCTTCCCCACCCAGGGATGGAACCTGCGGCTCTTTTGTCTCTTGTCTTGGCAGGCGGGTTCTTTACCACTAGCGCCACCTGGGAACTGCCATGTGTAAAACAGACTCTATTCCAATGAAATAAAGTAGGAAATTTGAACATACAAGGAGAAACCAGGGCACATGTACATAGAGGAAAGGTCGTTATGGACACAGTGAGGGGGGCAGCCAGGCCTCAGGAGAAACCAAATCTGCTGATCTTGGACTTCTAGCTTCCAGAACAATGGGAAAACAAATTTCTGTTGTTTAAGCCACCCAGTCTGTGGGCTTTTGTTCCGGCTGCCTAAGCAAACAAACGTAGCAGTGATAGAGAAAAATAAAGCAGAAAAAAAAGCGATGGATAATGAGGAGGTTGGTGTTTTTATTAGGGTGGTCGGGAAAGCACTGCTCTCTGAAATATTTCATCTGATCTTGTGATAATCTTCACTTTACAGATGAGGGAATGTGAGCTCGGAAAGGTTGAATGACATCCACAAAGTCGCACAGCTGAGAAGCCACAGGGATTCAGACTTCTGTCTTTTTCGGTTCACATTCCTCTTGTGTTACTCTGTGCTGTGCTGCTTGTTTTTTTTTTTTTTTTTTAAGAGGGAAGACTCACATAAAGACGATACTTTATAATTTCCATCCATGCTCTCACATTTGATCCTCGCAGTAAACTTATTTATGTAGAGAAACGATCTCACCTCCTCCCCCTGGCTCCCCTGCCCTCCTGCCTCCTCCCCATTCCTCCTCCACTTCCTCCTCTTTCTTAGCATCTTTGTTTTCTGAGGCTCAAAGAAGTTAAAGAATTGGCCCAATCTCACAGCCGCAGCGTAAGTTTCAGAGCTAGAACTGAATTCTACTCCATTGATCTTTCCATTTTGTAGGAGAAAGTGTTTCGTCTTCAGACAAAGCCTTGATCAGTTCTCGAAATTTACATTGCGTGACAGCCTTGTACTCTCACCCGGACCCCCGCGGTGATGAGCTGGGCCATCATCATCAGCACTTTAAGCTCGTTTTTTTTTTGGAGGTTCCAGCCCTCCAGTGCCCCTATCCTCATGACCCTGCACAGCCCATCAAGCCTCCCTCCACTGGATAAATCAACCTACTGTTGAGAGTTAATTCGTCTGACTATAAAGTGCATTCAATAAGTGTAAAACAAAACTAATTGGTTCTCTTCCATACAAATTTAATCATACCATAAAATAGGATCAATGCAAATAAAAACCATTGAGTAGGTTAAGTGTTGAGCATCCATAAAGGGTGGGGGACGGGGAACGGTGTGTGCACATCATCCTAAGAATTGAAATCTGGGCTCGACTCACACGTGCATTAATCACTTTGCCGCGCCTGAGTTGACAATAGCCAGACTGTGTTGGAGGGACTCTGCAAATATCCTTCTTTTGTGCTGATTGTGTGCAGGAGATGATTTCCTCATTGATTTGGGACGCCTGTGTTATCAGCTAATACATTCTGGGTAATATTCATTGGGCGCAAGGTCCAGGCGTCTGCACTCCGCACGTTGCCAGCAGGTGCTGCCCGAACAGTTTTAGCACTGACTGTCTTCATTGTAGATAAAGAGTCTGGGGTCTGTGGAATGCACTTCCCCAAGAGTTAAATAATACAGAGATGGAGGGGGCGTGCACAATTTATTTGGGCTTGCGGGGGCGGGTAAGCTGGGTAGAATCTGGTGATTTCTGAAGCATCTAATCTAATCCTTTGTTTTATTGTTACCCTTATCTGAGGGGGCAAATACAGGCATTTACACCACTTACCTTTGTTCATCTATCAGACAGATGAACGTGTATCTTGGTTCCTCTCCACATCAGCAGGGATCATTAGAATTACCTGGAAGCTGAGCCCTGTTCAGACTCTGAGCAGGACCTGTCAGGACGGGTCCCTGGGGAAGAGCAGCCCTGCAGTGGGTCTTGCTGGCCATGGAGAAACCCCCTCTCCAAACTCCTGGCCAGGGAGGTGGGGTCAGGTGGGTGTGGTGCCTTTCTATTTTGCATGCTGACCAAAGCCCTTGCCAAGCTCACACCAAAGCAGACATTCCGCTGGAACCAGGACATTGCTACCTGTGAATTCTGAGCATACCATGGCCTGGAATGGACTGAGGCCACATGCCATGTGTCTGGACCTCTTTGATGTAGACCTGGTTGTTATGGTTGTCTGCTGAAATCAATTCGCTCTCTCTTCCTTTCCTCTCCTTCCTGCTTCTACTTCCCATTCCCCAAGTGGCATAAACTCAGATCCATTCTCCTCTTCTCCTACTGCAACAGATGGACATGGATGTCCACGGGGGATTGCAGTTCTAAGCCCCCTTGCTATTAGGTATGGTTGTGACTGAGTTCTTTTCCAAGGGAAGGTAAGCAGTTGTGATGTGGGTGGTGAGGATCAGTGAGACCTTGGAAGTATTTGAGAAGGAAACGTCACTGTCAGCCTGGTTCTCTGAATGCCAGTGTGGACCAGAACCCCTGCCCATATGAAATATCTTCCCTGGACTGACAGTGTGGGGGAGAAACTTCGACTGCATTTGAGATACGATATATTTGAGTCCCTTTGTTACCACACTGCTGCCACTTCTAACTGATACATTCCGTTATGCCTTGTCTTTGGAGGCACGTCTAGCGTACATCGTCAGCCTCTGAGCAAGCTAACTAGACCTACCATCTAATGAGATTTTAGTTCTTTGATCTCATCCACTCTTCATTTCCTCACTCCCAATGGAAATAGTTTTCTTTTTAATTGACTGCAGAATTAATACATGCTTATTGTAAAAGCAGTCAGACAGTGAAGACTTGCACAAAGATAAAGTTTAAATCACTATTAATTACACTATCCAGAGGTAACCACCCTAAATCTTTTCCTTTAAATATACACATCTGCTAAAAATATTTTTACTAAAGTTTAATATACATAAAGAAAAGTTCACGGATCATGAAAGACAGCTCGATCAATTTTCATAAGGTGAATATACCCTTGTTACTGGCAAGCATATCAAGAAACAGAACATTCTTGCACTCTAGAAATCCTCTTCTTTCTCCATTCTGATTGTTACCTCCAAAGGTAAATATGCCCTTTAAAATTTTATTTTATTATTTTTTATTTAAAAAAACACATCATAATCATTAAAAATTAATAGATGCCCTTAAATTAATGTATCACAAATTAATATTTATTTTATGTTTTGATTATTTCTTCTTTTCATTGAAAACAATGCTACATATCTTTCTACATTTTTTTTTTTCCTCCAAAAAGTGCAATCATAGAAGTTGACTTTCTGGATCAAAGGCATAAACACTTTGGGTATTTTTTTTTTTTTTTTCCACTTTGGGTATTTTGAAAACACCTTTAAAATTTTCTCAGTAGAAGTACTGTACCAATCAATATTCCTATTTTCCTATGCCCTGAAATATACGACACTTACGCATTTTCCTTCTCACGTAGCAACACTTATTAGGTTAGAGATGTATTGTTTTTGGCTTCCCAGGATATTTCCACCCTCATTTCCCTTCTTCCGGTCATGGTGCCTAACCCTCCTGGTGATTAGAGTGATCATTAGACCAGATCTGACCAATCACAATCCTCTTTGAAATGGGTGTGTGATCCAAGCAGAGCCCATCAGAGTTCTTCCCTGAGATTTATATACAAACAATGCAGGAGAGACTTTTTCATCTGCCAGTTTTGGTATGCTGGGAGGATATGAATTTGGGGCTGTCTGTGGCCATCTTCCCAATCTAGAGAGGTCTTTGTTTTTTTGGTTTGTGTTTAGAATGAAACTAGAAACAAACAGAAATAAGCCATAGGATTTGAGAAAGTAGGAAAAAAGAGGAACTCCTGAGGCTCTGGTTTTGTGGGATTTGATCACAGGAATCCTTCTGTTTTGTGAGCCATGAGCCAATGAATTAAGTTTTTGCTTAAGCTGGTTTAGATTGAATTTCTGTTACTTACCACTGCAGGGGTTGTGGCTATTACATATTTCCATGGAAACATGAGATGCGAAACAGGAGGAGTACTTTCTGACATGGTGATATTGCTTGGGAAGAAAGATTAATTGACTCACATTCGGTCTTAAAAAAACCAGAGTTAGTTGTTAACAAGCCTTCAACTGAGGAGGGGGAGAGTTTTTGCTTGTATTGCTCTGATGGTGATGCTTGAAATTTATTTGCAAGTTGCTATCCGAATGTGAGGGTCTGTATTTAGAACTTTGTCAGTAGGCAGGAAGTGTCAGAATTATGCCAGTTTTATAGGAGAGAACACTAGGACTCCAAGCAGTATTGTTGCCTAGTTCAAGTGACTTTAAGAATGGATGGAGTGGACTTCTCTGGTGGTCCAGTGGTTAAGATGCTGCACTTCCATTGCAGGGGCCGCAGGTTCAATCCTTGGTTGGGAAACTAAGATCCTGCATGCCATGTGGCATGGCTGAAAAATAGAAAAAAATTAAAATAAATATAAATGTTCATTCTTTAAAAAAAAAAAAAAAAAAAGACTGGATGGATAACAGCCCCAGTCATTTCTGTATTTCTCAAATAGAATGTTTTTGGAAGGGTCAACCCAACGGAACGAGGGCTCACATTAGGTATTGCTTCTTGTCACCTCAGGAGGTAAGGCTGTGGAGGTAGATGTTCCTGTAGAGGTGGACATCAGGGGATCAGGAGGGCGGGGGAAGTCCAGCATATGTGGAGGACCAGAAGAAGTCCAGACGAATGGTCTGCATGTGGTGCTGGTGGGGTGTGTGTGCATTTGTGCAGTGATGGTTGGGCATCCAGGCATGCATTAGAGAAGCCACCTATCACTGAGAACCCACCTACCAGGAATCCCTGCTGGGAATCTGGCAGGGCAGGGAAACATCCTTTCCCAGAATAATTCTGAGTAACTGGAGAGGTTTGCTAGGCTGGGGGCAGAAGAGTGAGGAAAGGAAAAGGCAGGTCTGAGAGTCTGCAGAATAGAGTCCAAAGCAGAAGCACCATCTATGACCACATAGGTGACAACCAGTCCTTAGCAATTCTGAGATTCAGCATCTTCCAAAATGACATCAGAGAACCTACCTCAGTAAAGGGCAACTTACCAGTAATGGACACAGAAACACGAGACTCAGAACCTCCTCCGGTGGGAAAGGTGCTAAGGGGGTGGGAGTCATCACACATTAGCATCACTGTGGGAGCGAAGGTCTCAGGATTTCTCTCAACAAAACTCCTACACCCCAGGGTTTTTGCACTTGCTATTCCTGTTGCCCCAAACACCCTTTCCCCACTTCCTATTTATGTTTATCTTTCAGAATTCAGTTTAAGTACCATTTCCTCTGTGAAGCCTTCTGCTCTTCACATTTGCCCCAGACCAGATTAAACTTCTGTTGCTGCTGCTTCTAAGTTGCTCCAGTCGTGTCCGACTCTGTGACCCCACAGACTGCAGCCTACCAGGCTTCTCCGTCCATGGGAGTCTCCAGGCAAGAACACTGGAGTGGGTTTCCATTTCCTTCTCCAGATTAAACTTCTAGGAACCCCCAAACTTCTATTTTCAGTGTGCATCATTATTTGATGATCTGCTCTCACAACCATCCTTGGTTAGACCAAAAGTTTGTTGAACATCATTTATGGCATGTAGTTGGCCCTAATGTTTGTTGAATGAATAAGTGAGCGAATGAAGAGTTTGGGATACCTTCTTGGAGTTCAGCAGGGCTGGTGACTCCAGGTTAAGTTCAGGAGATGGTATCCTATCATGATTTGTACCTGGGGGGTAGTCAGAGACAGACAATGAGGTGGACTAACACCCATCCTGAACACTCTTTCTTCCAGAGTAGTTGAGAAAGGTCACACATTGGGTCCTTAATGGTCCCCAAAGAGAAGTCCATCTTGTATATCACTTGGCTCCCCAGCCACTTGCCCATCACTGACTCTTTCTAGTCCTGAGTCTCTGCCTCTGATTCTCTCCTTCTGCTCCTGGAATCAGACTTCACCCTGAGCTGCTGGGGCTCTGCCTTCTTCCCTATGATTTATCAGCACAACACCTCTTGCCGTTCTACTCCTTCATTTGTCTGCTCTCAATAATTATTTAAGCTTTATTAGGTATTTATCAAGTAAACTGTCAGCCTCTGAAGTTTGCTTATTGTAGCCAGAGGTTGAGAAGGGCGATTTGTATGCATCTGAGCGCTCACACGGCAAATCCTCTCTCTGGATGGAAATTATGATATGAACATGATGTTTTATGAGATAATAGAAGGAAGGTTCCAAATTCTGGGGCTGGATATATATATATATATATATTTTTTTTTTTTCCCCTGAGCTTTCCTGAGGAAGAAATATGTAAGCAGCTCAGATGGCTGGGTATTGGCAAGGAGGGTGTAGAAATGCACTCACTATGGGCAGCCGAGAAGGAGCAGATGAATGGTCCAGTTCAGATGGCCTTTAAATTCATGAGATGGAGTGCAAGCCAAGTTAAATACTGCTGGGCTCTTGAGCTCCCTGAACTCTGCTGAAATGGAAGATTGATCTGGCTGTAGGGCACCAAAAGGGTGCCACCAGCCAGGGAGAGCTGAGAAGGCAGAAAGCCCAGGAAAGACATAATGGCAACACTGTAGGTGAGTCATTAAGTCCTGAACCAGAGCAGACAGTGGAATGGGTTCAGAGGGCAGAGTCTTTGAAGGGGGTGAAAATCACAGGGTTACAGTAGCATAATAGGAGTTGTCCCATCCATTTTATTTCTGTTTCCAGTTGATACAGCAGTAAGAGGTAGATATTTTTACACCATAGTCTTCACAGGTAGAAACCAAAATTCCAAAAAGTAACAGATGAAGACATCTGTTGTTTTTGCTTGTCTGACACCCACTCTACCCACTTTCTGAGGAACGGCAGCTTGAACTCCTATAGTCTTGACATTGTTGAGGCCCATTCATTCATTCATTCATTTATTCATGGAACATGTGTTGAACATCTATTGTGTGCAAGACCTTGTACTAAGCTTGTGAAGATGAATTAGTCATTATGTCTTCCCTCAAGGAAGTCTGTCTACTTGGGGAGGTATTCCTGCAAATACTACACTCCAGTAGAATGTCATAACTTCTAAATAGGGTTGTGATCAGGGTGTACATCATAGGAATTGAGTAATAGAAACTAATCTAAAATGAGGAAATCTTGTGAATGTTTTATATAGGAAAAGGGGCACCTGAATTGGGGTTTTGAAGAATACATAGGAGTTTGTCATTTACACAAGGTGAGGGATGTTCATTTTCAGCAGAGGAAATGGCCTGAGGAAATGTACAGAGACACACCTGTTTGGAAAATAAGTAGTTATTGGATCTGGTTGGAGTGTTGGAGGTGGAGGGTGTAGGAAATGAACTTGGAGAGTTCAGCAGGGCCAAAGGACGAGTAAATGCTAAGATAGGGTCTGGATATTATCCTGGATGCCATGTGTAGCCTTTGAAGGAGTTTAATGCTAGAAGTGACAAGAATAAATCTGAAATTTGCAAAGCCAGTCCTTCCTGCTATTGGAGGATGGATTAGAGGCTGCCAAGCTTGAGGCAGGGAGGTCACAGAGAGGGCTGCAGAACTCACTGAGGGCAGTAACCATATGGATTTGAGTTAGGACTTGAATCAGTGTTTGAGAAGCTGCAAAATCCAAGATATGAGGTCCAAAGGGCCTTTCACAGCAGCCTTCTCTGCTTGTACACTTCCTGGGACAGGTGGCTTACTACCTTAAAGCTTCCCTATATCTCTGAATTCCCCAGAGACCACTCTGAAATGTGTGGTCCCCCCTCTCTCCTTCTTCCCTATGGGTTCCTGGAAGGAAGAGAGAACCATTAACCAAAGGAAGCCGAGAACACTGGCCAGAGAAAGCCTCTCCTGCAAGAAGGCTGTGAAGATGGGAGCAGTTTCAGTGGACCCCAAGTCAAGTCGAGGAAAATAAATCAAAGTCTCTCTTACCCTTATGCATGGGAGGCCAAATTCCTGCTGTCTTGGAAGCCTCTTTGGCTCTCTATGGGTTTCTACACCTTTCAGAGCAAAACAGAGGACCAAGCAACATCCAAGTAGGAAAGGATCTCAGACCAACTAGCCCAGAGCTTAGTAAATTTTTTCTTAAGGGGCCAGATAGTAAAAAAATTTAGGTGTTGCTGGCCACAACATCTCTGTTGCAATGACTCAGCTCTGCTCTTGCAGTCATAGAAAACATATAAATGCGTGAGTTGGTTGTGTTCTAACCACACTACATTTATAGAAACATGGGTGGCCCTACAGCCTTAAAGTTGTGTGGAAGACAGGAACACATTGGAGGCTTAGCCTAAGTCAACATTCTGCCTTAAGCCTGGCAGTCTCCATCAAGTTCCAGGGGGACTCTCGCTCCATGGTTCCCCCTCCCATTAAAGCCATCCCCAATTTCCCCAACATGTTAAACTCAGTTTCTATGGCTGGCCTCAGTTCCTGACCAGCAAGCTCTCCTCTCCACAGGGCGGGGAACCCAATTTCCTACCTTGCTTCTCAACCATTTGCTTAGTTAGAACTTTGGAACCTGGATCCCAGGTTGGTTGCTAATTGCCCAACATCAGGTGCTGTATTGAAATCTTGCATCTTCTGAGCAGACCCTTTGAGAGTGTCAAGTGCATGAACTCTACATGGGACTCTGGTTTCTGCTTGTAATAGCCAAGTCCAAGGACCCCAGCCTGGATCCTGTTCCCTTCTCTGCTGGGTCTTCCCCTTAGAGACCTCTCCCTGCTGTTGGAGAACAGGCTGCAAGGTTAGGGGCTGGGCTGGGGGTCCCTGGTGTGGTAGGAGACTGGGGGTAGGACAAAGAGCAGATGAGAGGAGAAATCTGGAACTCCTGGTCCAACCGAGTTGTATAAATTGCCTGGCTGCTATGAAGTCTTTTAAATGTTTTGACAATCCCCAATCCATCAGAGCCTTTAATTGGGTTTTGACTGAGTTGTTCTATATGTAAATACCAGTTACTGGTGAGGTTGTTTATAACCAAACTGTCTGTTTATGCAAATTGTGTTCCAAGATCACAGCGTTTTCATTGCAGGATAAAAACATTCCTTTTATTTAATGCCAAATTGCTTCCTCCTTGGGCTGGGGTTTATTTTCCTCTTTGGCTTTTAAACACAGCACAGCAATTTGGTGAGCTGGAGTCGGGGGTGGGGCTCCCACCCATCTGAGGTCACAAAGCCTCCCAAAGAGGCAGCAGTGAAGAAGGCTGTTTGGGTTTCACAGATTCACGGAGCTGAGCTCTTGGCCCTGCCAACACCCAGCATCCCCCCACCCCCGAGGTAGATATGGGCCCTCGCTGCCCCTCAAAGCAGTTGTGTTTGGGCGATTTTTACTATCTAAGCGGTGCTTTATCGTGATTTAGAATTTGCCCTCTTGAAACTGACCTTCAGCTTTCTCCAGAGTCTCCCAGGGTTACCTAAATCTTCATTGCTCACCTGGCTGAGTGGATTAGCACCTCACTCCCCTCTAATAATCTCCCCAAAGCCCAGAGTGGATTTTTGGCATCACAGATCTCTTCTTTCTCTCTGCCTTTTGCCGTCAAGATAAAATCTGTAGGTGGTCTCTCGGATGGTCTATCTTTTATGCCCCTCCAGGTTATCCTTGAACCCTAAACTCCAGCTTTACTGAATTGTTTCAAGGCTTTTTTCCCCCTGGCCTCTCAAATGATGCTGCGGGAATAAAATGCCAGATTGGTGCTGCAACACATTCCTTCATCTTGATATTCCCCAGTGTACTGAACCGAATTCTGATGATACAGCAGTGACCAACACAGAGAATGGCTCTGCCCTCGTGGAATTTATCTCCCAGTAGAGCTTAATGGTGACCCACTCCAGTACTTCTTGCCTTGAAAATTCCATGGATGGAGGAGCTTGTGCAGGCTACCATCCATGGGGTTGCAAAGAGTCGGGCACGACTGAGCGACTTCACTTTCTTTCTTTCACTTTCAGAGCTTACATTGGAGGAAGAAATGGCAACCCACTCCAGTGTTCTTGCCTGGAGGATCCCAGGGACAGGGAGCCTGGTGGGCTGCCGTCTATGGGGTCGCACAGAGTTGGACATGACTGAAGCGACTTAGCAGCAGCAGCAGCAGAGCTTACATTGGAGTAGGAAATGGCAACCCACTCCAGTGTTTTTGCCTGGAAAAATCCATGGACAGAGGAGCCTAGTGGGCTACAGTCCATGGGGTGGCAAAAGAATCAGACACAACTGAGTGACTGAGCATACATACATCTCTTGGGCTTCCCTAGTGGCTCAGCTGATAAAGAATCCGCCTGCAATGTGGAAAACCTGGGTTTGATCCCTGGGTTGGGAAGATCTCCTGGAGAAGGGAATGGCTACCCACTCCAGTATTCTGGCCTGGAGAATTCCATGGACTGTATAATTCCATGGGGTCACAAACAGTCGGACATGACTGAGCGACTTTCACGATTAAATATCATAGAGCTTACATATAAATTCCTGGCTTCCAGTCTCAGCTGGCGAATGCCTCCTGACTGCAGGCTCTCCACAGGCAGTATGAGTTCAAGCCTTTCCTCTTACCAAGCTCCCTGCCGTCATTCTCTTCTCTCTTAGCAAACTAGCCATCCTTCTGCTTTGCAAAGAAAACTGTAGTCAGGAAGAAAAATTCCCTCACTTTCTTCTCCTCTTGAAACCTGTACCTTCGTCCTCCTTGTTCCATTCTCATCTCAGAGGGGAAGCATGCACATGTGCATTCTAAATTGCTTCAGTCTGTCCTACTCTGTGCAACCCTATGGACTGTAGCCCACCAGGCTCCTCTGTCCATGGGATTCTCCAGGCAGGAATACTGAAGTGGGTTGCTATGCCCTCCTCCAGGGGATCTTCCTGACCCAGGGATCAAACTTGAGTCTCTTATGTCTTCTGCATTGGCAAGTGGATTCTTTACCACTAGTGCCGCCTGGGAAGCCCGTCAGGGGGAGAGCAGGTAAGGTGAATCTACCTGTCTCCCTGAGATGGCATCCTCCCGCCCACTCAGGGAGTCTGCTCTGGGGACTGTCGTTCATTTCTCCTACGTGTTTATCTCAGCCTCCTTACTCTCTGCTGTCACCATTTCAACGTGCTCGGGAACCTCTCCCACTCTGAAATTACAACTTTATAACAATACTCCCTCAATTGCCCACAGTTTTCTCAAACAGTGGGAGATTTTGAAAGCAGATGCCTGGGCCACATCACAGAGCAATTAACACCATCTGCGGTGGTGGGGAGCCCCAGAATCAATACCTTTTGAAACTTTCCCAGGTGATTCTAGAATCAGCCAGAGTTGAAAATCACTGCTATTGTCTTATCACTTCCTTTCCTGCCATAGAAAATCTATTTAGAATTAGCCCCAAGATACTGTCTCCATTTCCCATCCATCCTTCGACTGACTCCTCAGTCCAAAGCCAGCATTGTTATGTCGATTCACTAAAATTGCTTTGAAAATCTAAATCCAGCTGACACTCCACTTGACTTCTGGAGCATTTGATAGCACTGACTACACCTTCCTTCTAGCAATGGCTCTCTGGTCCCCATGATACCAACCTTTGTTGCTTCTTTATCTCTTAAATGGGTTTCTCTTCCTCTAGCCATTTTTTTTGGATACTGGTGTTCCCAGCATTTCATTCTCTCTTCTCCCTGGCTAATTTATTATTTCTGTTTCTATAATGGTGGTTTCCTAATTTCCATTTCTAGCCCAACATTTTTCAAGCTCCAGAGACTTCTCTTCCACTACCTGTTGCATGTCTCACATGACTCTTAAACCAGATTCCCCTCTTTTACTCTGCATCCTTAGATGACCCCATCAGGCTATCTAATCCTGAAGTCTAAGATAATTTTTGTTTATTTCTCTATCTCTCTTTCACATGCAGTTGGTCACTGGGTCCTGAGAAACTCCACAGCCCAAATACTTATTGAGTCTCTCTGCTTCTCGCCAGCGCAGTCCCCACCCCTCCACCAACCCCACACCCCCGCCAGATTGTAGTCACTGTCTTAGCTCAGGCCTTCATGATTTCTCTCTTAGATTGCTTTCTTAGTCTCATCTCCTTTAAGTCATTCTCCATACTATCACCACAGTGATTGCTGTGTAAAATCTGACTGTACCTTTTCTCCTCAAAGCCCACCTTTGGAAGACTCTCGGTAGCACAAATGTTAAAATCCAAGGTCCTTGAGATGCATGGGGTTGCTACAATCGAAAAGAAATAATGACTTAAAGAAAAATGCCGGTAGATACAGGTATGGGATGAGTGCTCCTTTAGTGCAGGCAAAGATAAGGTTTTTGACACACAGACGGATAACCAGAGCAGGAGGCAGTATTGCTCCTAAGTAGAGGAACCGAGTTCCCTGACCTTCAAGTCCCATGACTTGACCCTCAAGGTCCATGAAGAAACCCCACTGCTTCAACAGGTTTGTTTTATTTGTTTGTTTTTATTTCACTCTTAAGTGAAGTAGGGATGTTCGTTATGCACATATCTGCCAACCAGGTGCCAATAAAGGATAATGACACCGACACCTTTTGGGGCACTTCCCATCCTTGCCATCTGCAAGGATGGCAGAAGCCAAAATTTCCCTCCCACTCCTGCTGCCAGGGAAGTCCAGCCTTAATGCCTGTTCAGTTTGTTCTGCAGCCTGGCTTCTGCCTCTTCCTCTCTCTCCAGCCTTATTTTTTCACTGTCCCCTACCTCACACCATATGCTCCAGCCACACTTAAGTATTTGCAGATATATAAATGTGTCATTGTTCCTTTTGCCTCACTGCATTTGTCTGTGTGGCTCCTCTTGCCTGGAGCCTGGGTATTTTCTTTTTATCCTTCAAGATTCACTCAGCATATATCCAAATTAATGACATTAATTTAAATATGACATATAATGTTGAGTTGCTGAAATAGCTTTTCACTGGCAATGTGAATATGGTATTGACAGTTTCAGGGAAAGATCTTTTGAGTGTATTGTCAGTTCTATGATGGAAAAAAATCTTCTTTTCAAATTCTGACAACTTGACAATTTTTTTATCTGCGTTATGATAGTTAAGACTGTGAACTTTAAGAGAAACATGCATGGGTTAAAATCTTATTCCTACCATTTATCAGTTAGAGACTCAGGCAAGTTATTAATATCTCTGTGCCCAGCTTCGTTATTTACAAAATGGGATGATAATAGATACATCACAGTTTTGCTATTATGATTAACTTGGCTTATAGAAGTAAATCTTTATGAGTGTTTGATGTTATCATGATTATTATACAAGAAAGGAAACATCACTTGGCACAAAATACTTTTTGTTAATCCATCTCTCTGTGCATTTTTCATTAGCCAGGACCAGTTAAGGAAACACCACTTTGAGTCATATTGATCCTTATACAAGCATAAACTCAGGCATTAACATTTTATGACAGCACCTGTAGATGAAATGGGCTCATCCTCTCGGGGGATCTTGTGTCTGCAATTTTGCCTTGTCTCCACTAGATAGAACGACTATTAGTTGAACTGGGTGGACTTAAGAGTCAGGAAGTTGAGAAAGCGAAGGTTAATTGGATTTCTCCAAGAATAATAACCCACAGGCAAGTTTTCTTTTCTTTTTTTTTAAATAAAATAAACTCTTTACTTAAAACTTTGTTGAAAAAAAGATTCTTTCAGGACTTCTCTTGTGGTCCAGTGGTTGGCAATCTACCTGCCAATGTGGGGGGGGGGAATAGGTTTGATCCCCAGTCCAGGAAGATTCCACATGTCATAGAGCAACTAATTCCACGGGCTACAATTGCCGATCTCTTCTACCACGACTACTGAGACCTGCGTGCCTAGAGCCAGTGCTCTACAGCACGAAGCCACACAGCAAGGAGCCTGTGCACTGCGACGAGAGAGCAGCCCCCGTTTGTCACAACTAGAGAAGGCCCACCTGTAGCAATGAAGACCCAGTCTAGCCAAACGTAAAAGAAAAAGATTCTTTCAGACTTCAGTTGTCTATTAATACATTTTTACTCATCACTAGACTGGAAAGTCCACCATAGGTAGGATTCATGTCTTTTCATTTTTCTTTCTTTACTGCTTAGTAAAGAGCCTGGCAGATCTTTGGCCTCATTAGATATTTGTGGAATGAATGAATGAATGAGTGTCGAATGGGCTCTTGGCTAAAGCATTCAGGGCTTCAAACTTTGGTCAAGGCAAATTAATTCCAAACCTGTTCTAAAATGGTCACCTCTATTTTGATTTCAAGGGCTTCCCTGGTGACTTAGACAGTAAAGAATCTGCCTGCAATGCAAGAGACATGGGTTTGATCCCTGGGTTGAGAAGATCCCCTGGAGAAGGGAATGGCAACCCACTCCAGTAGTCTTGCCTGAAGAATTCCATAGACAGAGGAGCCTGGTGGGCTACAGTCCATGGGGTCACAAAGCATTGAATATAACCGAGGGACTTTCACTCACATTTTGATCTCATCACCTTGGTGGAATTTATTGCTTTCGATGTTGTCTTATTTATTCATGTGCTTATGTGCAGTCATCCACCCCCTGTACTAGAATGGAAACTTCACAGGGAAAGACTCTTGCTCATATCTGAATGTCTAAGAGCCAGCTCAATGCCTAACACACTGTTGATGCCAGATGCATGTTTGTTACATGAATAAATGACCTTACTTTGATGATGGGCAGCCTGCAGGGGGCCTTGAACATTGAGCTGACTTTATAAAACAAAGTACAGGGAAAAATGAACGTTTAGTGCAAACAGCATACTTGGGGCTGGGTCACGGCAGTCTGAGACATCTTGAGGGGAGAAGACTTGTAAAAAGAAACACTTTACAGATCTTTATGTGTCCATTCCTTATTTAAAAATTCTGGAGAAGAGCTGGTAAGCCCATTGCAAAAAGTCTAATGTGTGGGTTGTCCCCCAGCAGGTGCTCACAACATTTGGATTGCTAATGAAAGAAGGCGAGTGATAACAATCACAACAATTATGGAGGCTTACTTTGGTTTAGACTCTATTCTAACTAGCTTGTTATATCAATTGCTGCTTCTTTACTTTGACTTTCTAAGGTGCATACCATTATTAAATTCAGTTTGCTGATAAGAAAGAGAGGTACATATGCATGCAATACTTTGTCTAAAGTCACAGAGATAGGAAAGACCAGGCTTGAGCTCTCGTCCTTGTGCTTTTAATTACCATGTTCACCAACAAATAGCAACTCATTCTGCCTCCTCTTGTCAGCAGCAAACGCCCCGACTTTCTCCTTCTGGGCTTGTTTTACTTCATGTGTGCTTAGTCGTTCAGTCATGTCTGACTCTTTGCGACCCCATGGACTGCTGCCCTCCAGGCTCCTCTGTCCATGGGGATTCTCCAGGTGAGAAAAGAATACTGGAATGGGTTGCCATGCCCTCCCCCAGGGGATCTTCCCAATCAGGGATCAAACCTAGGTCTCTCGCATTGCAGGCGGATTCTTTACCAGCTGAGCTACCAGGGAAGCCCATCACACTCCAGCCACATTATTTGTCTTTTGAACTTAAGTCTATTCTTGCTTCAAGGTTTTTGAAATTGTTATTACCTTCAGCTTTAAACTGTCTAATGCTTGACCTGAGGATGTATTTTTTTTTTATCATTAAAGAGATTCCACATAAAATACTGAATATCCAGGTTAACTTAAAAAAAAATCACTATATGTGGCAATATAGACTGATACTGGGCTACTTAAGATGAAATAAACACCTCATTTAACCACAGTCCCCACCCTTCCCTATTGCTTCATCAAGCAGCATTTGCTAGTTTATGTTACTTGCCTGACCTTTGCAGAAATTCAGTATTGTGAAGTGAGTCCAACTTTATATCTAGCTCATACTACTGTGGCAGAATGGCCTGAAGATATAGAGATGCCAGTTTTACATAAGATCCCTGGTACATTTCTATGCCCCTTGGGGTCTCAGAGCAAAAAAGTATTACCTTAGAGCCCTGTTGAAAGTGACATTCTGCTTCAGTCGGTCTGAGATGGGACCTGAGATTCTGCATTTTTAACAAACTCCATTGCCAGTGCTGCTGGAAAAAAAAGATTAAAAGGAATGTGATCCTTCTTTTCTTAAACCCATTTTTAAAAGCTGAAAAAATCCTTGCTGCTTATGTTTCTTCATGGTGAAATATATCCTTAATAAATAGTTATAATTGCAGATGAAACTGAGCAGGACCTTGTGGAGCTCTGGGGGCACAAAAACCTTTCTGTGTCCCCTGATTCTTAACTTTCCCTGAGTTCCAAAGGTGGGTTCAAACACTTGCTAATCAGGGAAGGGAAGGGATGCAGAGATGACAGATGAGCAGTCAAGAAACAATAGGGCAACCTTGGGACAGGATCCTGGTTCTGCCTCAAGGGATACACAGAACAGCATGTTTGAGTTTTTCTTCAGAATTAAAATCTCCAACAAATGGAAGATGTTAACTACTGGTGAAGCAGTAACCTCAAAGGAAGGGAAGCACATCAGAAGACCATCTGAGGCCAGATTAAAGGGATGCAGGCCCTGCACACACCCTGATCCTTATCAGCAAACCTGACCTTGAGCCAGGATTGGGACGCATGACTTTTGAGGGCACAAGCCCACCGTGTCGCCCTTTGCCTGGCAAAGCAATAAGCCTATTCTTTTCTACTTCACACCAAACTCTGTCTCTGAGATTTGATTCAGTACACAGAGGTAAGTTTTCAGCATCAGAGATACTCGGAAGTCTCAAGCTAAATGCTGCAAGGGCCTGAGAGATTACCTAATGCAATGGAGAAAGACCCAGAGGCTCAGAGAGGGGATGTGATGTGCCCAAGGCAACAGAGGGCACAGAGTCCGGCTTCAGACCAGCTTCTTTGATTCTCTGCCCACGGAACTCTGTACTATAGGTTACAAACTGAAAAAATCAGGCAGCTGGGAGCAGTGCATCTGTCCCTGGGGTGGGTACAAGCTCCCAGGAAGCCTTCATTAACCGTGCATAGTCACTCTCCTGTGCCCACCTTCATATTCATCAGGGGAGCCACAATTATCTCTGCTTCCTGACTGGAGGCAAACTGTCTGTAAGCCTTGTAAGAAGTTATGTTTAAAAGCTGGACTAAAGCTTTAGGTCATTTATAATCTACTAAATATTTAAGAATGTATGTCTTAAGGCACCTGCAAATTGCAGAGATATTTTATAGTCTCGTTTTGGGACATAGACTAGGTGCTAGCAATGGTTGGGAAAAATCGGGACTAAAGAAAAGGCTGGAAAATCTGACAGTGGAAATGCTGAGCGGTGGAGGGCAGCGTTGGTGAAAAAGTATCTGATATTCAAGCACCAGTGGTCCCGTAGGAAACAAAGCTGAGACAGAAGGTGGATTGGAGGTCAAATCTGAGAGTGAAGGCCATGGAGGCATAATGATTGGGGTGGTTATTATAAAAGGAATCGGGACAGACCCAGGGTGTTTGGGGCAAAGGAATGTAAGGGTCTGGGTTAAATGCCAGGGAAAATGGATTGGCCCCATGATGCTGGTCTTTTTATCTGCTTTTAAAATTTTAATTGATTTACATAATTGTTTTTCAGTCTCTAAGCTGTGTCCAGCTCTTTGCAACCCCATGGCTCCCATGTCCTTTACTGTCTTAGAGTTTGCTTACATTCGTGTCTGTTGAGTCCGTGATGCTATCTAACTATCTCATCCTCTGCAGCTCCCTTCTTTTGCCTTCAATCTGTGTGATACCCGTATGGTTAAAAAAAAAAAAAAAAGCGACAACAACAAAACAAAATGAAAAGCTCAGATAATAAAAGAGGCAATACATTGAAAATAATTCTCCGCTAGTCTCTAACCATCTACCTCCCAGACTGCCATTCCTCGTTCCCGGGGGCAACAGCCATATTCTGTTTTTAATGTACCTCTCAAGATGCATTACATGGGCACATTAATTTCTACCTCGATAGAAGGATCTGTTCCATACCTTTCCTTCCTCTATATCAATAGATCGTGTATCTTGAGTATCATTTCATATCAGGACGTAGCAATGTCCCTTATTATTTTAACAGCTGCATTGTATTCTATTAAAATGTAACACTGTAATTTATTTAACCTGCCCTTTATAGATGGATGGCTGTGTTATTTCCAGTCTCTTGCCTCCATGAATGATTTTGCAAAGAATATTTCTCTACAACTGTCTCTACATCATGCACGAATATATCTGTGTGATGACTTCTAGAAGTGAAATGACTGGGTCAAGTGTGTATCTGTATCACTCACTGTGATAGGTATTGTCAAAATTGCCCTCCAGGGAGACTGTACCACATTTATACTCTCACCAGACATGTATGCTGGTGAATTTCCTCACATCCTTGCAAACAATTTATTGGCAAACATTGCCAAGTCTTGAAAAAATTGAGGTATAATTCATAAACAGTGCTATGCACAGACTTTAACTGCACAGTTTTGGCACATGCATAAACTCACACCCTAATCAAGATCGAGAATAATTCCATCACTTCAGAAGGTTTTCTCCTGCCCTTTTCAAGCCAGTTTTGCTCCTGCTCCAAGAAGCAACAACAGCTCTGATTTTTTTTTTTTTATCAGCATTGGCTTTTGTTCTTGAATTTCATATAAATAGAATTATACAGTGAGTTCTCACTTGCGTTTGACTTATTTTGATTGACGTAAGGTCTGTGAGATTGATACATGCTATTATCAGCATTTGCTTCTTTTCATTGATAAATCCTGTCCCAACATGAAGCTATCTCAAGACTTGTTTGTCCATTCTCCTCTTGATGGGTATTTGAGTGGTTTTCGGTTTAGGGCAATAATAAAACGTAAAGAAAGTTGCTCAGTCATGTCCGACTCTTTGTGACCCTATGGACTATACAGTCCATGGAATACTCCAGGCCAGAATACTGGAGTGGGTAGCCTTTCCCTTCTCCAGGGGATCTTCCTGACCCAGGAATCGAACTGGGGTCTCCTACATTGCAGGCGGATTTTTACGGAGTTATCAGGGAAGCCCTTGAGTGATGATAAGTAAAGCTATAAGAATATTCTTGAACAACTCTTTGGGTGGACATATGTTTTTGTTTCTCTCGGGTGCAGGCCCAGGAGTAGAATTGCTGGATGATATTGAAGCTGTATCTTTAATCATATACAAGACCATCAAACTGTTTTCCGAACCGGCTGTACCATTTTACACTCGCAACAACAATATTTGGTGTTCTCCATCTTTTTCATAAGAATCGTTTTATTGGGTGTGAGGTTTTATCTCATTATTTTAATGGATATTTAATGAGTTTTAATGTGTACTTCCCTAATGACTAAAGATATTGAGCACGTTTTCAAGTGCCAATAAGTCATTCATGCATCTTCTTTTTAAAATGTCTAAGTCTTTTGACAATTTTTATTGGGTTCTTTTTCTTTTATTATTGATTTGTAGGAGTTCTTTATGTAACATGCATACTATCCTCTTGTCAGATGTATATTTTCTTCCAGTCTGTGGCTTGCCTGTTTTTTGTTGTTGTTGTTGCCTGTTTTTTAATGGTAAAACTTGATGAGCAAAATTATAAAATACTGATGAATTCCCATTTATTTTCTTATATAGTTATTTTCTTATAGTTAGCCCTTTTTCTTTCCTAAGAAATCTGTGCCATAGCTGTGAAATTGTTCTATATTTTCTTTCAGAAATTTTTATAGTTTTAGGTTTCTATCTATGATACATCTTGAACTGACTTTTTTGGTGTAAGATGTAATATAGAGGTCAAGGTTCGGTTTTCCCGATATGCTTATTCAGTTGTTCCAGTGCTGTTTGTTAAAAAACCGTTTCTTTTCCCCACTGAATTGCCTGGTTATCTTAAGAACAACACAACCACCAACTGTGTAATTGTGATCTTTTTCTGGATTCCCTCTTCTGTTGCAGTGATTCTTATTGCAATGCCATAATCTCTTTTTTACACTTTTTATTTTATACTGGATTATAGCTGATTAACAATGTTGTGATAGTTTCAGCAAAAGGACTCAGCTCTGCATATACATGTATCCATTCTCCCTCAAACTTCCTTCCCGTCCAGGCTGCTGCATAACATTGAGTAGAGTTCCATGTGCTATACAGTAGGTTCTTGTTGGCTATCCATTTTAAATATTGCAGTGTGTACATGTTGACCTTAAACTCCCTAATTATCCCTTCAATCTCCTGATTTTTGTAGCTTTATTATAAATTTTAAGTCAAGTTGTGGAGATCCTTCACATTTGTTCAAGATATTTTTGCTTATACTAGGTACTTCATTTATTAACACATTTGAAAATCAGCTTGTAAATTTCTATAAATGGGCTTACGGAGATTTTGATTGATTTTCCATAAAAGCTATTGATCAATGTAGCAGAGACATCCCTGATAGCTCAGCTGGTGAATCCACCTGCAGTTCAGGAGACCTCTGTTCGATTCCTGGGTTGGGAAGTTCCCCTGGAGAAGGGATAGGCTACCCACTCCAGAATTCTTGGGCTTCCTTGGTGGCTCAGATGGTAAAGAATCTGCCTGAAATGACGGAGACCTGGGTTCGATCCTCTGGGTTAGGAAGATCCCCTGGAGGAGGGAATGGCAACCCACTCCAGTGTTCTTGCCCGAAGAATCTCCTAGGACAGAAGAACCTGGTGGGGTAAAAGTCCATAGGTTTGCAAAGAGTTAGACACGACTGAGTGACTAAGCACAGCACAGCACACAGCAGAGACATCACTTTGTCATCAAAGGCCCATAGAGCCAAAGCTATGGTTTTTCCAGTATCATGTACAGGTGAGAGAGTTGGACCATAAAGAAGGCTGAGCACCGAAGAACTGATGCTTTCTAACTGTGGTGCTGGATAAGACTCTTGAGAGTCTCTTGGACCGCAAGGAGATGAAACCAGTCAATCCTAAAGGAAACCAACCCCAAGATTCATTGGAAGGACTGATGCTGAAGCTCCAATACTTTAGCCACTTGATTCGAAGAGCCGACTTATTGGAAAAGACCCTGATGCTGGGAAAGGTTGAGGGCAGGAGAAGGGGCAACAGAGGATGAGGTGGTTGGATAGCACCATTGACTCAATGGACATGAGTTTGAACAAACTCTGGGGGAGTTAGTGAAGGACGGGGAGGTCTGGTGTGCTGCATGCAGTCCATGAGGTCGCAAAAACTTGGACATGACTGAGTGACTGAACATCAGTAACAATGAAAGGAGACTTTATCCTAACAGATTAAGTCCTCCAGTCCACCAGTCCATGAACACAGTATACGTCTCCATTTATTGGGTCGTGTTTAATTTCGCTTAGCAACGTATTAATGTTTTGTAATTTTTAGCACACACAGAATTCTTGCATAGCGTTAATTTAATCTATTTCTAAAGCTTTTATAGTTTTGGTACCATAAAATATTAATTTAACTGTCAATTAGTTATTGGTAATATATACAAATTGATTTTTTAATAGTCAACTTACATTTAATAATTATGCTAAATTTTCATATTAGTTCTAGTAGATTTGGGGACAGATTACTTTGGATTTTCTGCATACTCAATCATGTAAACTTGAATAAAGGTAGCTTTACTTCTTTTCAAATTTTATGTCTTTTATGAGCTTCCATCCAAAGTTGAATAGATGTGTGATAAGAGGACGTTTTGGCTCCCCGCCCCCCTAATTTTTTGGGGATATTCACTCAATATCTTTTTTAAGGTTTAATTGACATACAATTATATTAATTTTAGGTGTGTACAACACAATGATTCAGTATTTGTATATACTGCAAAATGATCACCATTATAAGTGTAGTTAATATCTGTCATCATTGACAGTTACATTCTTTTAAATCTTGTGATGAGAACTTTTAAAATCAAATTTTGACAAACTTTTAAGATCAATATTTATTGACAAAATTTTTGAGATCTGTCAATGTGAAAAATAGTATCTCATTTCTAAAAATTTAAAGAAAGTATTAAATGAAGTTTAGCATACTTTCATGTGTTAAAATTCATTTAGATTTATTTTTCTGTGAACTCATATTTCCATTAGACTCATGAACAAGTTTGTTTAAATCAGACCCAACTATGGTCTCTCTCTCTTTCTCTCTCTCTTACCCTGAACAATCATTTTATGGTATGTTGTGTTCCTGGAAGGTGTTAGCCTGTACTGGAAACAGTTTTGAAGTCAGACCAACCAATTTCTACTAATTACTCCTGCCTTGGAGCTTACCATGTGTCAGGCACCAAAGCAAATATTTTGCACACTTGATCTTCAAGAGGCAGAATCATGCACCAGTGACTGGAGTTCTAATTTGTTTTCCTAGGTGTAGGTCCTTGTGCAAGTTAGCTAGTTTCCTTTTCCTTCAGCCTCTTCATTTGTAAGCTGGAGACGATGATGATGGTGCTTAACTCCTGGCATTATTCTGAGAATTAAAGAAATTAATGCATGAAAAACACATATCACAGAGTCTGATACATGCATCGTAAATGCCACATATGTACTTTAAAAATACCTTGTTTAATTATCTTATTAACTCGGTAATAAGTGAATTAATTTCATTTTGTGGACAAAAACACAGCTGCTGCTGCTGCTAAGTCACTTCAGTCGTGTCTGACTCTGTGTGACCCCATAGACGTCAGCCCACCAGGCTCCCCCGCCCCTGGGATTCTCTAGGCAAGAACACTGGAGTGGGTTGCCATTTCCTTCTCCGATGCATAAAAGTGAAAAGTGAAAGTGAAGTTACTCAGTCATGTCTGACTCTTAGCGACCCCATGGGCCACAGCCTACCAGACTCCTCCATCCATGGGATTTTCCAGACAAGAGTACTGGAGTGGGGTGCCATTGCCTTCTCTGGAAAGAAAACACAGAGGCCCAGTCAAATTAAGTAATTTTCTGAAGGATATTGTTAGTAACTAATGCACTCAGGATTTGAATCCATCATATTCCAGAGATTTTGGAACCAGTACACTGTACTTCTCATGAAATAATCAGGATTTTAACCATTCTTAGTTATGTCATGGTGGTTTAGTTGCTAAGTTGTGTGTGACTCTTGCAATCCCATGGACTGTAATCTGCCAGGCTCCTCAGTCCATGGGATTTCTCAGGCAAGAATACTGGAGTGGGTTGCCATTTTCCTTCTGCAGGGGATCTTCCCGACTCAGGAATTGAACCCGAGTCTCCTGCATTGCAGTTAGATTCTTTACTGACTGAGCTACGAGGGAAACCCATAGCTTATGCTTTTGACCTTATTCTACTCTGCTTGTCCTGATGATGGGCTTCCCTGGTAGTTCAGCTAGTAAAGAATCCGCCTGCAGTGTGGGAGACCCCAGCTCGATTCCTGGATTGCGAAGATCGCCTGGAGAAGGGAATGGCTACCCACTCCAGTATTCTGACCTGGAGAATTGCATGGACTGTATAGCCCATGGGATCACAAAGAGTGGGACATGGTGGAGCGATTTTCACTTTCACTTTTCTCCTGATGATAACCTGCTCCTGAGGGGTTCAAATCTTGCTCTGCTCTTTCCAGCTGTGTAACCTCAGACAAGTTACCTAATTTCTTTGAGCCTCCATTTCATCTCTGTAAAACTGTAAAAAGTGGGACAATTAATAATAATAGGAAATAGATGAAGACCACCCAAGTGAGAACAAACAGAATCTGCTTACTCAGGACTTGCTGTAGCAAGGGAGTCAGCACCCCATCCATCACTCCTGTTTGGCAGAGACTCAGAGGCTCTTCCAGAGAAGGCAATGGCACCCCACTCCAGTACTCTTGCCTGGAAAATCCCATGGACAGAGGAGCCTGGTGGGCTGCAGTCCATGGGGTCGCTGAGGGTCGGACACGACTGAGCGACTTCGCTTTCACTTTTCACTTTCATGCATTGGAGAAGGCAGTGGCAACCCACTCCATTGTTCTTGCCTAGAGAATCCCAGGGACAGGGGAGCCTGGTGGGCTGCCCTCTATGGGGTTGCACAGAGTCGGACCCGACTGAAGTGACTTAGCAGCAGCAGCAGCAGCAGAGGCTCTCCATGGAGTGAGGAAGCGTCACACTGAATAGCTTTCAGGTGTGCCCTGTTTGGAGGTTGCTGGCATGGAGAAGCTTGAGGTGAGCTAAGCAGAAGTATCTTATGCCATTAGTTTGGGAAAAGTGTACTTGGCTTTCTCCGATTTCTCTTGAATTAGAAACTGTGGCAAAAAAAAAAATAGGGAAACTGAGAGTTGTGAACCAAGTCGTGACAATTCTAGGCTGATTTTCCAGAAGTTGTGAGTCAGAATTCTATTATCCTAGGTGGTCTAACCATTACCTGTTTATATATTCAGTCTCTCGATGATAAGTACCTTATTCATCTGTTAAGATGAATTTGAACAATACAGCACCTTGCCTGTAGCACCCGGCACAAAGTGTGTCCATGTGCGCTCAGTCGTGTCTGACTTTGCGACCCCATGGACTGTGGCCCGCCAGGCTCCTCGGTCTATGGGATTTCCCAGGCAGGAATACCGGAGTGGGTTGCCATTTCCTACTCGAGGGGATCTTCCTGACCCAGGATCGAACCTGCATCTCTTGAGTCTCCTGCATTGGCAGGGGGCTTCTTTACCACTGCACCACCTGGTGAGCCCACCTAGCACACAGTGAAGTGAAGTGAAGTGAAGTGAAGGTGCTCAGTCGTGTCTGACTCTTTGCAACCCCATGGACTGTAGCCTACCAGGCTTCTCAGACCTTGGGATTTTCCAGGCAAGAGTACTGGAGTGGGTTGCCATTTCCTTTGCGATTGGATTTGAAGATGATTTGCCACCTTGGGAGAAATTCTTGTACTAACTGAACAAAGCCACTTTATCTTCAGATGTGATGATACTCCACAGGATGCTGTGGGTTGAGGCCTGAGAGGGAGGATACAAAACACATCTGGGTCCAGTGACCCTCCCCAAGGAAACTCATGGTGTCTCAGGATGATGGTGGTGGTTTAGTCACTCAGTCATGTCTGACTCTCACAACCCTGTGGACTGTAGCCCACCCAAGCTCCCCTGTCCATGGAATTCTCCAGGCAGGAATACTGGACTGGGTTGCCATTTCCTTCTCCAGAGGACTTCCCAACCCAGAGATTGAACGTGGGTCTCCTGCATTGCAGACAGATTCTTTACAGACTTAGCCACCAGGGAAGCTCCTCTCAGAAAGATACAGCTCAGCAAAGTTTTGCCTAAAGCTATAATTCTCAACCCTGGCTGCATATTAGTATCACCCAGGGACTCATAAAAAGTAGTGATGCCTGATTCTGAGTCATTTGCTCTTGAATGGGGTTTGGGTATATTTTTAAAAATTCTTTGGGAGATTTTAATATACAACCAGAATTGAAAACTACTGGCCTAAAACATTAATTTCCCCATTTTGTTTTTCCAGCAGTCAACTGTTGTACCTGTTTTGTGCCTAGGCCTTTCCTAGGATCATAGATAGAAGCTCATTCAATCATTTATTCATTCAACCTCCAGAACATGATGCTTGCAGGGTGCTTAGACCTGTGCTGGGTTCACTGGGAGCAATGTGAGTAGTGAACTCTTTCTGCTGTTTGTTCTACATACTGGCCAAGAGCACACATGCTTCAGGGTCAGACAGTCATGGGCTCCAATATAATTCTATCTGTTCCTTCTTCAGTGATTTTGGACAAAATATTCTTAACTTACTTGCTACAGTGACAACTTGTACAAAATCTAAACTTCTAGCAGACTTAGTTTTCTCATCTATAAAATGGGGATGTATTGGTTGGGATTTGGTTAGGAAAACATAAATCACACTAGGTATTTCAAATGGAGAGGATTTAATATAGGAGATTGGTACCGCAGGTGGTAGGGACCTAGAAGAGCAAAAAAATAAATGGAGGTTGAAGAGCAAAAAAAAAAAAAAAAAAAGGAAGTTGAAGTATCCTAAATATTAGAAATGTAAAAAGTAGTAACCACTCCTCAGTGCTGGGGAGGAAAGGGAAGAGGTGATATTATAGAATTTAGGTGCTCATGGGAGAACCTCTTGTAGGTAGGTATTTATATCTCAAAGGAAAGTCCTCCATAGGAAGGTCTCATGTCTCAGGGGACACAAGGTGGCTGGCGTTTATACCTCGGGGGCAGTAAGTGACAGGTGCTGGGCATGGCTAGAGCCTTGACTGTCCTTTGCTGTTGGATGGATGCTGACAGAGGCTAGACAGAATGAGTCCTTTCTCCCCTCCTCCTACCAACCTTTCAGCAATGCCTCCTTCTGGCGAAACCCAAATGGAAGCCAGGCATCAAGGACTTCTGGGACATGTAGTGTGTAGACATCTAGCCCCATCAGCTCAGAGTAGAGCACAGGTTGACAAAAAACAGCCTACAGGTCAAATATAGCCTCTTTTCCTGTGGCCCACAGTTTAAGGATGATTTTAGCTTTTTAAATGTTGGAAAAAAAATCAAGAGAAGAATCATATTTTTGATGTGAAAATTATATCAAATTCAAGTTTGAGGGTCCATGAATCCCAGACACATTCATTGGCTTATGTGCTGCCTGTGGTTACTTTTGTGCTACGGTGGTGGTGTTGAGTCTTTGTGACAGAGACGTAGGGCCACAAAACTCAAAATATTTGCTATATTTGGCTCTTTACAGAATATGTGTGCCTCCTTCTGCATAATGGTATAGACAGTGTTTTGGGGGCTGAGAGGCTATAAATCAAATAATAAATGACCCTTTGCAGAGCAGAAATGGTGACTGAAGGAGTTAGTATGTGTGAAGTGCCTATTAGAGGTTTTAACATATAGAAAATACTTAACCCATTATGAGCATGTCCTGTGTCAGACACTAGGCTAGGTTTTGAGGTTCTTAGGTGAATAAGGCATAGTTATGATTTCAAGGGGATTCTAGCCTCGTAGTGGTGACAATCGGGTAAGGAAGAAACTCAAAGCCATATGATAAATGCATTATTGATACCCTACTGTTTGCCCTTGCCATGCTGGGTTGCAGGAGAGACACCACAAAAATAAGGCCTCGGGCATTTCCTACCCTGGGAGCAGAGATGTGGTGCACCATTTTTGAAGCGTTAGTCGCTCAGTCGTGTCTGACTCTTTGCAACCCCATGGACTGGAGCCCACCAGGCTCCTCTGTCCATGGGATTTCTCAGGCAAGAATAATGGAGTGGGTTGCCATTCCTGACCAGGGATTGAACGTGGGTCTCCCACACTGCAGGCAGATTCTTTACCACCTGAGCCAGGTCCACCATAGCCTCCCATATACTATTGGTACAAGTATTTACCTTAGGACCTGTCTTTCCTCTAAAAGGAGGATGCCATCTCCATATCCCCAGATTCTAATCATATGTAGAGTTGACAGTAGGTATCTGTATGTGTATTTGTTGAATGACTGAATGAACAAATTGGGATCAAGCCATGTTCCATTCAGAAGGCACCTTCTTATCTAGTCCAGTTCCTTCAAATGGAGAAGTTGAGTTTCAAAAGCATATGCATTTCACCCTCTGCATGGTTGGATTAAGTGAAAACCTGCCTTCTCAGAGCAGATGTAGTCTCATGCCAAGGCGCATGACTTGGTGGACAGAGCTCAGGCCAGAATTTCAGCCCATGCTCAGCCCTCTTCAGCAGGAGGCCTTGTACAGTACACAACTTGTACAACCTTACAGGAAAGTCCCAACCTGGCTGCATCAGATCTTACTCAGGTATCTGCCTCCCTGCACCGGTAAGTCTTTGTTTTAAATTACTCTACCTTGTTCAACATCCCTTGAGGCACAGGTGGGTGGGGAGGTGATGTATTTACAACTTGGTGTTTGGGAAAGATCCCGTGGTGAAAGAGATTTTAAATCTTTCTGCAATAGGGCTGCACACTAATCCCTTCCCGGTCCTGGGGCTGGCTGCTGTCTCTAAGTAGCCGGCTGTCGCGCCCTCAGCATACATATTCCTGTTGTCAGCATTAATAAGGTACAATTGCCTGGGGCCTTGTTACCTACCAATTAAACTTTGGATTTTATTGTGCAACCTCAAGGATGCTTTATGGTATCAGAAGCGTTTGGCAGTTAAATGCGGCTAATATTCATGGCTCCCACGTGGGCGCTTCACATCCTGCTCCATTCACAATGTGATTAAGGAATTAATTGATTTGGATGAGATTGGCACATGCTCTTGACAATAAAATTACTCCTTTATGGTGCTGTGGATATAGAGGGCTAGCTGCTGCCCTCCAGGCTGGTAAGTGGGAGCTCACGGCCGTTTGGGACCAGGTCCAGATCACAGTGACTCTTGGCTCTGGCCAGAGAAATCTGTAGATGCACCAAGAGGCTTCAGAGCCCAGCTTTTCCCCTTCTAATTCCCTTTCCTCTTCCTTTCCTTCCTATACCCCTCTCTCCTTTCCTCCCTCCTTTCTAATTTATATCTTCCTTTCCCCAGCTTTCTACCTAACACACAAAACTCCCCTGCCCTCCCTTCTTTTCATCCTTTCCTCTACCCTTCTTACCTTCTCCCTCTCTTCCCTGAAATCTTATAAAAACACCAATTTTAATTCTCTGCTCTAACTTCCGAAGCCCTTAACCTCACATTAGCCTGATCTGCTTTCCCACTGGAAACATGTGGCTTCTCCAAACTGAGACCCACTCAAGTTGGCCCACGGGGTCCTAAGAAGACAAACACATGAAGTTGTAAGGAGGCCAGCATCTCTTAATTCTAGAACAGACCATCTGACAGGGTCAGGCCTTGTGGATACAGGCTTTGGATAGGATAGAAATTCTGGATTTCAAGTGCTTGAGGCTTGCGGTGAAAACATGAGATACCATTTGTTGAGTGTTTTCCATGTATTGGATTGGCCAAAAATTTCATTTGAAGTTTTCTGTAACATCTTATGAAAGAATTTGAACGAACTTTTCAGCCATCCCAATATGGCTGAATGCTTTATGTGGCTATTAGATCGTTGAATCTAATGGGAAAAACAGAGGCTCAAAGAGGTTGCATGCCTTGAGCTAGGGAACTCAGCAAGTAAATGGCCGAGTGGAAACTCAGACCCGGCCATTCTTTCTTCAGATCCGACCTAGTATTCAATCCACGTTCTATTATGTTGACATTAATCTGGGGCTTTCCTGGTGGCTCAGATGGCAAAGAATCTGCCTGCAATACATGAGACCTGGGTTCGACTGTTGGGTTGGGAAGATCCCCTGGAGAATGGGATGGCAACCCACTCTACATACTTGCCTGAAGAATACCGTGGACAGAGAAGCCTGCCGGGCTACAGTCCACGGGGTGGCGAAGAGTCAGACTCGGCTGAGCAACAGATTAGTCTAGCTCATCCACACTCAGCCTGCACACGGTTAATCAGGGCGCCATTGGCACCATGTCAACCTTATTATCTTTCAGATCTTCTCCAAGTGTTGGCTGGCAGCCTCTTCCAACCCCTCTTATTTCCCTGTGGTGTCGTGTGACTAGTTCTCCCTACGGGAATGGAAATCGAAGTGATGTGTGTGATGAATTCTGGGTCAGCATGGCTAAGATTTGGATATGCCTTTAATTTCTCTCTTTTCCTTTCTGTCTGGAGACAGAGGAACTTTGATTCTCTAAGGACTTGTAGAAGTTAATATGCAAGAAGCTTGGGTCTCTGCATCAACATGTGGAGGAGAGCTTCCCACAAACCAGGATATATCCTATGAGTGAAATATCTCATGAGTGAAAAAGGATCTGCCATGTCATTCGGCCATTGCCAGTTCAGATTTGTGTGTTACAGCATCTGGAGTTACCTGAACAAATATGGTTTGCAAGCCCAGGACAGGAAGATAGAATTGCAGGCCGGGGGCTCAAGCAAAGCTTCATCCAAGACTCGGAACCTCTTGCAGGTCAGACAGCAAAGACATAGGCAATGACCATGATGTAATTCATTAGAGGCGGACCTTGGTGCTCTGATCTTTGTATACTGCCCTTATTTGAGAATCACATTATGCAAGGAGTGAGATGCAATCGTGGAGGAGATAGGATTGCTTTCCTATGAGATAAGGGTCACAGCTAGTTTGCCTTAAAGGACAAAATAAGATATTCCTTTTCTTTCTGAGTTTGTGAATGGAGAATAATACCTATAAAACTAATAAGACAAGTTATGTCACATCACTTCTCTGCTTGAAATCAGTGGCTTCTCAGCTCACTCCTAAAAAAGCCCAAATCCTTACTCTGGAGTGTAACCTATTCCTCTCTGCTCTCACTTCCCGTTACTCTCCCTGCTGTTACTTCTACATGTTCCTGCCTAAGGTATTTTGCCTTTTGTTTCTTCTTCTTAGAATTCCTCTCCCATAGCCACCATCATGGCTCTCTCTCACCTCCTTTAAGTCTTCTCATGCATCACCTTTCAATACCACCCCTGCCAACTCTATTTGAAATTGTTCCTCTTATCCCACCCTACTATTCCCCTAATGTATTACCAAACTTATTTGTTTATTCATTGTCTCTTCACCAGACTGTGAATTTCGTGAGGCAAAGATATTTTATTTTTACTTACTACTGTACACAGGATCTTGGAATACTGTTTGGAATACCATAAGCACTTCATAAATATTTCGTGTCTAATCACCTTGTGTCCTATATTGAGATGCTGTTCGGTGGCATTGCTGTTGACCAAGTTAGTGAACAAATAAATGAAATGATGGGTGAGTATATGGGTAGATGGGTGGATGGATGGATGAATAGGTGGACAAGTATCTTCATTAATCATCTCAAGTAAAGATTTGGGCTTGCCCCCACTTCATGTCTCACACATGTCATTCAATTTTTTTGACCAAAAAATTGGAAAGATTATGGATGTTTTGTTTTTAAATGAATAAACTTTATTTTTTAGAACAATTTTAGTTTCATAGAAAAGCTGAACAGAAAGTATGGAGAGTTTGCAAACCCTGCCTCTTCACACGTTCACAATCTGCTCCAGTATTGATATACTGCACCACAGCGGTTTTTCTTACCATCAGTGAACCTACATTAACACGTTATTATCACCAAGGTCCACAGCTTACGTCACAGTTTACTCTTGCTGTTTTACATTCTATGGATTTGGAAAAACACGTAATTACACGTACCCACCGTTGAAGTATCACACAGAATAGTTTCGCTGGCCTAAAATTTCTGCATTCTGATTATTTATTCCTCCCTGCTCCCTTAGCCCCTGACAACCACTGATTCTTCTACTGTCTCCGTAGTTTTGTCTTTTTCTGGAAGGTCATATAGTTGGAATCATATAGAATGTAACCTTTTCAGATTGGCTTCTTTTACTTAGTAATGTGCATCGATGTTTCCTCCATGTCTTTTGATGAGTTGATAGCTCATGTCTTTCTAGGGCTAAATAATCCTCAGTTTTAATGCCCCACAGTTTATTTGCATATTGAAGGACATTTTGGTTGTTTCTAAGTTTTGGCAATTATGAACAAAATTCCTGCAAACACCCGTGTGGAGATTTTTTGTGTGGACATATACTTTCAACTTTTGGAGTGAATGCCAAGTAGTAAAATTTCTGGATTATATGGCAAGAGTATGTTTTATTTTCTAAAGTGAAAGTGAAGTCGCTCAGTCGTGTCTGACTCTTAGAGACCCCATGGACTGCAGCCCACCAGGCTCCTCCATCCATGGGATTTTCCAGGCAGGAGTACTGGAGTGGGGTGCCATTGCCTTCTCCATTTTATTTTCTAAGAAACTACCAAACTGTCTTCCAAAGTGGCAATACCATTTTGGATTCCCACCAGCAATGAAAGAGAGTTCTTACAATTCTACCTCCTCCCTAGCATTTGGTGTTGCGGTTTTTTTTTTTTTTTTGGTCATTCTAGTAGGTGTGTGGTGATATCTCATTGTTTTACTCTGAATCGCCCTAAGAACATATGACGATGAACATGTTTTCATATGCTTACTTGCCATCTGTATATTTTCTTTGGTGAGGTGTTCCTGTGGCCTGTTTTTAAATTGGGTTGTTTGTTTCTTTATTGTTGAGTTTTAAGAGTTCTTTGTATATTTTGGATATCAGTCTTTTATTAGATATGTCTTTTGCAAATAGTTTTCCCCAGTCTGTGGCTTGTTTTCCCACCTTCTTAAAATTCTCTTTCACAGAACAGAAATTTTTGGTTTTACCAGATAAGGACGTAATCATGATACATGACAGGTTATAGGTACTGGTATTTTAATGAAGTCCAGCTTTCATGATTGTGCCTTTGGTATTGGATAGCCTATTCCTTCTTCAGGTAGCCTATTGCTTCTCCACGGGAACTTCCCAACTCAGGAATCAAACTGGGGTCTCCTGCATTGCAGGCGGGTTCTTTACCAGCTGAGCTATGCAGGAAGCCCTTAGGTCTACGATGCATTTTGAATTCATTTTTTTTCTGAAATGTGTAAGGTCTATGTTTATATCCATTTTGTTGTATCAGCTCAGTTCAGTTCAGTTGCTCAGTTGTGTCTGACTCTTTCAGACCCCATGAACTGCAGCATGCCAGGCTTCCCTGTCCATCACTATCTCCCGGAGCTTGCTCAAACTCGTGTCCATCAAGTCAAGGATGCCATCCAATCATCCCATCCTCTGTTGTCCCCTTGTCCTGCCTTCAATCTTTCCTAGCATCAGGGTTTTTCCCAAGAGTCGTTTCTTCGCATCAGGTGGCCAAAGTATTGGAGCTTCAGCGTCAGCATCAGTCCTTCCAATGAATATTCAGGACTGATTTCCTTTACGATTGACTGGTTTGATCTTGCAGTCCTAGAGACTCTCAAGAGTCTTCTTCAACACCACAGTTCAAAAGTATCAATTCTTTGGTGCTCAGCTTTCTTTGTGGTCCAACTCTCACATCCACACATGACTACTGGAAAAACCAGAGCTTTGACTAGAGGGACGTTTGCTGGCAAAATAATGTCTCTGCTTTTTAATATGCTGTCTAGGTTGGTCATAGCTTTTCTTCCAAGGAGCAAGCGTCTTTTAATTTCATGGCTGCAGTCATCATCTGCAGAGATTTTGGAGCCCAAGAAAATAAAGTCTGTCACTGTTTCCATTGTTTCCCCATCTATTTGCCACGCAGTGATGGGACTGGATGCCATGACCTTAGTTTTTTGAATGTTGAGTTTTAAGTCAGCTTTTTTACTCTCCTCTTTCAGTTTCATCAAGAGGCTCTTCAGTTCCTTTTTGTGTTCTGCCGTAAGGGTGGTGTCATCTGCATGTCAGAGGTTATTGATACTTCCTCTGTCAATCTTGATTCCAGCTTGTGCTTCATCCAACCTGGCATTTCATGTGATGTACTCTGCATATAAGTTAAATAAGAAGGATGACAATATACAGCTTTGATGTACTTCTTTCCCAATTTGGAACCAGTCTGTTGTTCCATGTTCAGTTCTAACTGTTGCTTCTTGACTTGCATACAGATTTCTCAGAAGGCAGGTAAGGTGGTCTCATGTTGCCATCTCTTGAAGAATTTTTTACAGTTTGTTGTGATCCACACAGTCAAAGGCTTTGGTGTAGTCAATAAAGCAGAAGTAGATGTTTTTCTGGAACACTTTTGCTTTTTCTGTGATCCAACGGATGTTGGCAATTTGATTTTGTTTCATGGGGACATTCAGTTTTTGCAGCACCATAGATATAGAAGAATATCTTTGCTCTACTGTATTGTTTTTGATTCTTTGTCAGAGATTAGTTGACTGCATTTTTTGTGGGTCTGTTTGAAAGGTTGTTGTTGAATCACCCGAAGACACGGGGATTCTTGGCGCCCGGAGGAGAAGAATTCAATCCAGGGCCAGAGACGAGGCTTGATCACTCAGAGCTTTTGTGTAATAAAGTTTTATTAAAGTATAAAGGAGATAGAGAAAGCTTCTGACATAGGCATCAGAAGGGGGCAGAAAGAGTACCCGCTCGCTAGTGTTAACAATGAAATTATATAATCCAATGAATCCAAAAAATGTCTGGAGGTTGTAAAGACCTCCCATAATTTACATTTTAAGATAACAGAATTAGCCAGAAGGTTTAATCCAGAGACTGTCCTCAGGCAGGATACATTATTGTTATATAACCCTAAGGAATGTAGAGAAGGAAAAAAAAAGTTTGTCCTTTCTTCCTCCTTGAGAATTCCAGACCCCTCTCTCCTTGGGGACCCCTAGACTCCTTATCAACCTGCCTAGGAACTGACTCTCTTGTGTTTATGGGTTCTCTAATATGCTCCATTGATATATTTATCTGTTCTTTCACCAGTATCATACTGTCTAAATTATTCTAGCTCTATAGTAAATCTTAAAGCTGGGTAATGTCAGTCTTGATATTGTGTAGGCTATTCTAGGTCTTTTTCCTCTTCATATAAATTTTCAGATCAGTTTGTCAGTATCTAAAAAACAATTTGCTAGATATTTTATTGGGGTTGTGTTGAATCTATAGATCATTTTTGGTAAGAATTGATATTTGACAATATTGAGTCTTCTTATCCATGAACACGAAATACCTATTTATTTAGTTTTTCTTTGATATCTTTCATCAGACCCTTCATCATGTAGATTTTTCACATAGTTTGTTAGAATTACACCTAAGTATTTCATTTCTGGGTGTGCTAATGTAAATGGTAAAGTACTTCAAGTTTCAAATTCCACTTATTCATTGCTAGTATATGGGAAACTGAGTGACTTTTGTATAGTAACCTTGTGTTCTACAACCTTGCTATAATTATTTATTAGTTCCAGTTTTTTTCCTATTCTTTTGGATTTTCTACATAGATGATCATGTTGTCTATGAACAAAGGTAGTTTTATTTCTTCCTTCCTATTTGGTATACCTTTCTTTGTCTTAATGCATTATCTAGGACTTCTAATACAATGCTGAAAAGCAGTGGCAAGAGAGAATATACTTGCCTTGCTCCTGATTTTAATGAGAAAGTTTTAAGTTTCTCATCATTAAGTATGATATGAGCTGTGAGATTTTTTTTTTTTAATATGTTCTTTATCAAGCTGAAGGAGTTCCTCTCTACCCCTAATTTTATGAGAGTTTTCATCACGCACAGATGTTGGATTTTGTCAAATGCATCTATGGAAATTATCATAAAATTTTTCTTTAGCCTGTTGATTTGATGAATTACGTTAACTGATTTTTAAATGTTGAACCAGCCTTCCAAACTTAAGATAAACCCCACTTGGTCGTAGTGTATAATTCTTTTAATACAGTGTTGAATTTGATTTGCTCATATTTTGTTGAGGATTTTTGCATCTATGTTTATGAGAGATGTTGGTCTGTAGTTTTCTTTTCTTGTTTTAAAAATTTATTTATTTGCTTATTTTTGATGGCGCTGAACCTTAGTTGCCTTTTGCACACGCTTTCTCTAGCTGCAGTGAGTGCGGACTGCTCTTCACTGAGGTGCACAGGCTTCTCATTGCACTGTCTTCGCTCGCTGTGGAGCACAGGCTCTAGGTGCACGGGCTTCAGTCATTGCAGCACGTGTACTCAGCAGCTGTGGCTTGTGCGGATCTAGAGTGCAGGCTCCGTAGCTGTGTTGCGTGGGTATAGTTGCTCCATGGCAGATGGAATCTTCCCGGACCAGGGATCGAACCCATGCGCCCTGCATTGGCAGGTGGATTCTTATCCACTGCACCACCAGGGGAGTCCTGTGCTTTTCTTTTTTTTGTAATGTCTTTAATTTTGGGTAGTAGGGTAATAATAGCCTGATAGAATGAATTAGAAAGGATTTCCTTGACTTCTCTTTTTTGGGAGAGGTTGTGGAGAATTAGTATAATTTTTTCCTTAAGTGTTTGGTAGAATTTGCCAGTGAACCCATCAGGGCCTGGTGCTTTCTCTTTTGGAAGAGTATTAACTTAATCTCTTTTTGTTTCTGTTTCGCTTGCTTGTTTTAGACTCAATCTCTCTAATAGGTATAAACCTATGCAGATTATCTGTCTCTTCTTGTGTATTTTTTTGGCAGGTTGTATCTTTTAAGATATTGGTCCATTTCATCTAGGCTATGAAATATGTAGACATAGAGTTGTTAATATTCCTTTATTATCATCTTAATAGTCATGCGATCTGTAGTGATGTCACCTCTTTCATTTATGATATTAATAATTTGTGTCTTCCTTGTTTTTTGATTAGTCAGCCTGGCTAAAAGGCATACCAATTTTATTGATCTTTACAAAGGGTCATCTTATGATTTTGTGATATTATCTATTGATTTTCAATTTTATTGATATCTGCTCTGATTTTAATTATTTATTTTCTTCTATTTACTCTGAATTTAGTTTACTTTTATTTTTCTAGTATCATACAGTAAAACCTTAGATTATTGATTTCAGATATTTCTCTTTTCTAATATATTCAGCTCTATAAATTTTTTCTAGGCACTACTTTCACTGTATTCCTCAAATTTTGATAAGTTGTATTTTATTTTCATCTAGTTCAAAATACTGCAAAATTTGTCTTGAATTTTCTTCTTTGATTCATGCATTATTTAGAAGCAAGTTGCTTACCCTCCAAGTATTTGGGGATTTTCTTACTATCTTTTTGTTATTGATTTCTGCATACTAAGTCACGTCAGTCTTGTCTAACTCTTTGCAACTCCATGGACTGTAGCCCACCAGGCTCCTCTGTCTGTGGAATTCTCCAGGCATGAATACTGGAGTGGGTTGCCATTCCCTTCTCCAGGGGATCTTCCTGACCCAGGGATCGAACCCACATCTCTTATGTCTCTTGCATTTGCAAGCAGGTTCTTTACCATAGTGCCACCTGCTAGTTTAATTCCACTGGGGTCTGAGAGCCAACATTGTATGATTTCTATTATATTAATTTAAGGTGTATTTTATGGCTCAGAATGTTGTCCATGTTGGTGAATGTTCCATGTGCTTGTGTGAAGAATATGTAATCAGCTGTCATTAGATAAATTGACCCAGAGATGCCAATTACATCCGTTTGATTGAGGGTGCTGTTGAATTCAACCATATCCTTACTGATTTTCTAGCTTCTAGATTTGCCCATTTCCAACAGACAGGTGTTAAAGTCTCTAACTATAATAGTGGGTTTGTTTATTTCTCCTTGCATGTCTATGAGTTTATGCCTCATATATTTTGACATAGTTGTAGGGTACTTACATATTACATTAAAGATCTTTATGTTTTCTTGGAGTATTGACCCCTTTATCATTATGTAATGCCCCTCTTTATCCCTGCTAACCTCCCTTGCTCTTAAGTCTCTCCAGTCTGAAATTAATATGTCTACTTCTAATCTTTCTTTTGATTAGTGTCCATGTGATATATCTTTGTCTGTCCCTTTACTTTTACTCTCTAAATAGATTTATATTTAAAATGAGTTTTTTGTAAACAATGCATAGTTGGGTCTAATTTTTTGACCCACTCTGAAAATCTTAATTATCATTATATAATTGCATTAGTTAACAAAAAAGCAAATACGTTAGCTGCTCAGTGGAGTCTGACTCTTGGTGACCCCATGGACTGTAGCCCGCCAGGCTCCACTGTCCACAGAATTTTCCAGGCAAGATACTGGTAATTGGGTTAGTACATATCATATTTATTACTGTGTTCTATTTACTATCTAGTTTTTTCCTATTTGTATCTTCCACACCTTTTCTGCTTTTTGTTAATTAAGCATTTTGTATGATTTAATTTCCTCTCCCATTTTGTATGATTTAATTTCCTCTCCCATGTTAGCATATTAATTATGCTTCTTTTTAAAAAATATTTAAAAAATGGTTTCCCCAGAGTTGGCAATGTACATTTGCAACTAATCCAAGTCCACTTTCAAATAACACTGTACTTTGGGAATAGTAAAACCACCTTGTAATAACACAGTACAAGAGCACCTCATTTTATTATTTATTATGCACTTCATTTTATTACACTTCACAGATATTGCAGTTTACACAAATTGAAGGTTTTTGGCAACCCTGATGATTAGCATCTTTTAGCAATAAAATATTTTAAAGTTAAGGTTTGTGCATTATTTTTTAAAGACATTAAAACAGCAATTTCATACTTATTAGACTACAGTAGAGTATAAAGATAACTTTTATATTTCTGGAAAATAAAAAAAAGTGACTTGCTTTATTTTGGTGGCCTGGAACTGAAACTGCAATATCTCAAGTTAAACTTTTAACCTTTATTCTTTATTCTTCCCTCCCATCTCTTTATCTTTCTTGTCATTTAATTCACTTACACATATGTATACATAAGCATACATAATATATATAAGCATATAACACATAAGTATACATAAGCATGTATATATATGCCTATGTTAGTATATATATATATCCATATATATATATCCATATATATATATATATATCCATATATATATATATATATATATATATATATATATATATGGAGAAGGCAATGGCACCCCACTCCAGTACTCTTGCCTGGAAAATCCCATGGACGGAGGAGCCTGGTAGGCTGCAGTCCATGGGGTCGCTAAGAGTTGGACACGACTGAGCGACTTCACTTTGACTTTTCACTTTCATGCATTGGAGAAGGAAATGGCAACCCACTCCAGTGTTCTTGCCTGGAGAATCCCAGGGACGGGGGAGCCTGGTGGGCTGCCCTCTATGGGGTCACACAGAGTCGGACATGACTGAAGCAACTTAGCAGTAGCGGCATGTAGTATATATAGCATAAACATATACAATTTACATGAACATATTATATATAAGTATATATAAATATACATATATAAGCATACATAATTGAATTCATTGCTGCTGTTATTACTTTGAAAAAGCCATTATTTGTTAGGTCAGTTAAAAACAAGAAAAATAATTTTTTATTTTGTCTTCACCTGTTCTCTGATGTTCTTCTTTTTCTTTATGCAGATTTGAGTTTCTGACATACATATTATTTTCCTCCACTCTAAAGAGTTTCTTTTCCAAAAAATAGTTTTATTTATTTACTTTTGGCCCTGCCGGGTCTTCATTATGGCCCGGGCTTTTCTCCAGTTGTGGTGCCCGGGCTTCTCGCTGCAGTAGCTTCTCTCGCTGTGGAGCATGGACTTGAGGGCGTGTGGGCTTCAGTAGCGGCAGCTCCGGGTCCTTAGCGCGCAGGCTCAGTAGCTGTGGCTATGGGCTTAGGGCTCCACAGCGTGTGCGATCTTCCTGAACCAGGGATGGAACCCGTGTTCCCTGCACGGGCAGGCAGACTCCTTATCCCCGAGCCACCAGGGAACCCTGAAGAATTTTCTTTTAACATTTCTTGCCAGGCAGGTCTACTGACAACAAATTCCCTCAAATTTTTTTTTTTTTTGGTCTGAGTAAACCTTCATTTCTTTTTCACTTTTGGAAGATAATTTCAGAGTACAGAATTCTAGGCTGGTAGTTTTTTCTCTATATACTTTAAATGTTTCACTCTACTCTCTTCTTACTTGCATGGTTTCTGGGGAGAAGTTAGTGTAATTATCTTTGTTCCTTTCTAGGTATTTTTTTTTTTCTCCCTTTCCCTTATTTCAAGATGTTTTCTTTATCTTTGATTTTCTGAAGTTTAAATATGGCCTGTCTATGTGTGCTGAGTCACTTCAGTTGTGTCTGACTCTTTACAACCCTATGGACTATAGCCCAGGCTCCTCTGTCCATGGGATTCTCCAGGCAAGAATACTGGAGTGGGTTGCCTTGCCCTCCTCCAGGGGATCTTCCTGATCTAGGGATCGAACCCGTGTCTTTTATGTCTCCAACATTGGCAGGTGGGTTCTTTACCACTAGCACCACATGATATGTCTAGTTGTAATTTTTTTTTTTTTGAGAGGGATTATTTTTCCTTCTAGGTGTTCTTTGAGATTTCTGGATCTGTAGTTTGATATCTGACATTAATCTTGAGGGAAATTCACAGTCATTACTGCTTCAAATACTGCCTATGTTCTGTTCATCTCTTTCTTCTCCTTCGGGTTATCCCCAGCATATATGTTATACCTTTTGTAATTGTCCACAGTTTTTGGATATCCTATTCTTTTCTTTTCCAATCTTTTTTTTCTCTTTGCTTTTCATTTTTTGGAAATTTCTGTTGTCATAGTCTCAAGCCTGAAGACTCTTTGCTCAGCTGTGTCCAATCTGTTAATAACAGAGCCCAGAAAAAAAGCATTTAAAAAATTCCTGATACGGTGTTTTTAAGCATTATTTATTTATTTATTCTTTTTTTGGCTGTGCTGGGTCTCTAGCTGTGAGCATGGGCTACTCTGCCTGTGGTGTGTGAGCTTCTCATTGCGGTGGCTTCTCTTGTGGAGCGCAGGCTCCCGGGCACGCGGGCTTCAGTAGTTGCGGCTCACAGGCTCTAGAGCTCAGGCTCAGCAGTTGCGGTGCATGCTTTTAGTTGCTCCATGGCATGTGGGATCTTCTCGGACCAGGGATTGAACCCATGTCCCCTGTATTGGCCAGTGAATTTTTAACCCCCAGACTGCCAAGGGTGTCCTGTTACAGTGCTTTGATCTCTAGCATTTATTTTTAATTCTTCCTTAAAATTCTGCCTCTCTACATGTTGTGTATTATTTTATTAAAATCCTTACTAATCATAGTTTAAAAAATACTGGTCTCATAATTCCAACATTACTATTGTATCACACTCTTGGTTCTGTTGTTTATTTAGTCTCTTCAAACTGTATTTCTTGCCTTTTAGTATACCTTGTAATTTATTGTTGAAATATAGATATGACATGGTAGGTAGAAGGAACTGCAGTTAACAGTCCTTTACTGATGGGGCGTGGAGGGAAGGGGATCGTTCTATAGCGCTACGAGTGGGTCTCAGCCTTTTGGTGAGTCTGTGCCCCTGGACTGTGAAATTCACCAGGGCTTTTTTTTTTTTTTTTGCCTCCTTGATTTGGACAGAATGACTAGAGGAGAGGCTAGAGTTGAATATTTCTCTCCCTACAAGTAGGTGAGGCTCTGAAGAAACCCCATTTACAAGTTAAGCCCTGGCAAAATGGTGTCTCTTGAGGACAAGCCTTGTTAAGAACAGAAGGTTATGGTGTATTTCAAAAGGGTTCCTTTTCTCCATCCCTTAGCAAAAGCATGAGCGGACTTCTCTCTGATATTCATTGTAAGAACTAGATTGGACTTCTGGAGGTAAAAACTCACAAAAGTGTGCCTTCCCTAAGACCCCATGCCAGGTCACGCCTGGGTCAGTTTGGAGTTTTCATCTCTCAGATTTGTCCACATTGAGCCTCCAGTGATTCTTCACATACAGTTCAGACTTCTCTACCCCAACACTGGTTTCCATGGAGGTTGCTGCACCTGGGTTTCTGCTCAGTAAGCTGTGATTCTCTGTATCTGCTGTCTATCTCTACAGTTTTGGGGGGCAGTAACTTTTCCCCATGGCCTCATTTCTCTGAAGAATTTAGGAAGAGTTGTTGATTTCTCAGCTTGTTCAGCTTTTTATTTGTTATTAGGATTGACTGGCAATATCTAAATTCCTTACCTTCCCAACTAGAAACCCAAAGTCCATATTGCTTAAAAAAAAATAAAAAGAATAGAATTAGGGATTGGAGGCTAATTACAATAATTACAGTATTGTATTGGTTTTGCCATACATTGACATGAATCTGCCACAGAGGCTAAAGTATTTAACCTCTAATTAAAATAAATAAATTTATATAAAAAATTAAGTGATTCTAGTTTTACATCTCCTGCATTGGCAGGCAGGCTCTTTACCACTAGTACTACCTAGGAAGCCCAGTTAATAACATCCTATCTTTAGAGGAGCCAGAAGGCTTCTCTCGAATACTTCTCCAGGGACTCGGACAATAAAACCCTTTATTTCTAGCTAGTTAGAGTTGAATAGCAAGCTGAGTTGATGCTTATCTAGGTGGGACATAAGTTTTTCAGTTCTCTATGATCTGTTCTCAGCATGGCTTATCCTGTTATTTTTCTTGCTTTAGCCCTTGGAGTCATTTGAAGTTGTGATTCTTTCTTTAGATTTTGCTCTTCTCCCAGCTCTCCCCTCCCTGACCCCGCCTGGGTTTTTTATTTTGTGTTTGGTCTCAGAATCGACTCTGAGTTCTAAACCACATCATGACTGTTGTAGCATGCTTTCTCTCTCTAGACCAGCTCTGGTGTCTTTGATCCCCCTTGCTGAACTAAAAACAGATCAGACTGTGTTTCTCCAGGCTCATCTCAATTGGGCTGCATGACTGGGCACATCAGAAGGTTCTCACATTAGGGCATCTGTATATTTCTGGCCCCTTTACCTCTCCCTGCCTCTCTCCTGGGCACGGTCCTGAGGTGATGGGTGGAACACTGGCAGTACACAGAGCGCCACTGTGACCATAATGATCTGCTGGCTCCCTGCCCCTGCAAACGTCTAACCTGCACAGCTGCAGCCACTTAGCCCCCAGCAGCAGCCTCTGCCCCACGGTGATTCAGAGCTCAATGCGGACCACGCTCAGAGAAGTATTAGGAGCTCTTGGCAAAAAGCTCTGGCCTCACGTGGACAATCCCAGCAGGACTGCATCCCAGCACAGAGACTGCGGGTTACTCTGAAATCAGTGTCTCCTCTTGGATGTACTTTGGAGGAACAATTGTAGCATCTTGCTGGAGGCTGACGAGAACAAAAGCAAATAAAATCAGGGAGTGATAAATCAGGTGGAAGGCTCATCTTCTCTGACTGGAGGAAAGGAGCTTGAGACCCCAGTGTCCTCAGACAGAAAGAGATTAAAAGAGCCAGTAGCCTCTTCCCTCCTTTCCCATCCCGTGAGGCAGAAATGACAGATGCTGATTGAATCATGGTGGCTAAACAGGGTAATCCTGTAAGAGGGCTGAGAAGGGATTTAATCATTGCCTGCTAGTGCCAGTGTTTGAGTGAAAAAGAACAGTCACTAATCACCACTTCCTCCACTCCATTTCACTGCTTTTACCATCCATCCTACCCAAGTGGCAGAAACTCTAGCCCATACTGGAAAGAGGATGGTCAGGGAATTTATTACTGAAGTCCAGAATATGGTCTGGCTTCAGGTATGGTTTGATTCAGATGCTCATATAATGTCATAAATTCTCTCCTTTCTTAATTTTTCTGGGTTGGATCCCGTTTCGGAATCTCTACCTAGGGGATGGCAACTTGGCTTGATCCTCATATCCTTCCAAATTCAAGTCCAGTGAGCAAGAAAAGAGTATCTGCAAAACCAGTTTGGCGTGTGGAGTGTTAATCACAGAAGGACAATATTTCAATACAGCAGAGGGCCTCTTAGTGCTGTATCTCTTACTGCATTTTTATAAGAGCAATATATTTTCTTACTTCTCTCCCTTGATACTGCAATTATTCCTAAATTAGATACCTAACAGGTTACAAATTTATAAAGAGACTCTTTCTTCCTGTCACCTAACATAGGCCCAGAGTCCACTTTGATTAGCCCAGCTTGGGGCACATGCCAACCTCTGAACTAATGGCTATAGTTAGCGGGTGTTTGGTTGGGCTAAATGGCCAGTTCTGGGTCTCATGCCTCAATCCTAGAAACATGGGTAAGGTCCCACCCAAAAGGAAGGAGAGGGTGAATGAACCCCAATATTCCCTAAATGCCCACTACCCGCCTCGTTCCCTGTGATCTTTCATTCCATTTATCTCCTCCCTGAAAAAACTTTTCTCTCATTAAGGACAGCAGTGTTTGTCTTAGTTGGTTTGGGCTGTATAGTAGAGTGGACAGCTTACAAACAACAGTCGTTTTTCTCTCATCATTCTGAATGCTGGCAAGTCCAAGATCAAGGTGCCGGCATCTTTAGCTTGTTGGTTTTTTCCCCTCTTGCTTGTCAATCTCATAGTGACAAAATGCTCTGGAGATGAGCACATTATTGAGTTTAAAGTGGAGACAGTGATAAAGAGCAATGCCAGCATCTCTCTCTGTGTGTCTGCCCTTTTACGGGTAGAACAAAACCTTTCCAAAATCCCCCTGGGAAACATGTCCTTTCACTTTCTAGGCAAGAATAAGGCCATATGGCTATCCCTGGCTGCAAAGGAGGCTGGCAAGAGACTAGCCAGTCAATGGGGTCCGCCACCCCACACCTAGCCCCTGACCAAGGCTCTCCATCCTTCAAAGCTTTGGCCTGCCATCTTTATACCAATGCTCCCGAATCTCAGCTCAGACCTTTGCTTTGGGACAGAGGCTAGGGGAGGTCAGACCTTTCTGCTTGGGCAAGTCTTGGACGCTGTATGTGGTCAACACGCTCAGAGCGGAACTCAACGTTGTCCTCAAGTGTGTTCTCTGTCCCAGAGAATGACCTGCATTTCTGCCACTTGCAGGAACAAAATGCTAGATGCCATCGTTGAGTCCTTGTTTATCCTTGCTGTGAGAGCTGGAGTCATTTTCTCAGTGCTCACACCCTCCCAGGATTAAACTCTATGTCTGTGCTTTTGGCCACGTGACTCTGCAGTTCTTCCCAGTAGAGGCAGAGGACGTTTCCCCACACCGTCCGTGTCGGGCGTGGCCTGGAGTGGGGGGTGGAGGGTCTAGTGCTTGTTCTGGGCGAAGGCTGCATGAGGCCTCAGATGTCCCTGCGTGTCCTCTTGCAGGTGATTACAACCGAAATCTCCGTCTCTGTACACCAGCACAGAATCAAAATCACGGAGACAGAATTTTGGGTGAAGAAGCAAAGAGTTGCTTATTTCTTTCTCAGGCAAAGGAGGCCACAGCAGGCTAAGGCCCTCAAGAACTGCGTCCTCCCCAAAAGGATTTCATTGAGTAAAACTTACAGTGTTAGCTCAAAACAGGGTTCTTGCTAAGGAGCGGGGCAAATCTAGGGTCTACATTCTTCTCATGGAGCATTTCAAAGGCATCAAGGCTGGTGTCAGGAGGTTTGGAGATGGGTGGTCTGAAGTTATGGTACAGTGATCTTCTCTTCTGGAATGAAGAATGCTTACAAAGAAGACGAGTGTTGCAAAGAGGAAAAACACCAGGTTCCTGATGTAGCTGTAACTAATGAGTTACTTTGCCCAACTAGGTGCCAAGGAATCACTAATGAAAGAAAGAAGCATCGGGAAAGAGGCTATGCAAGTGAAGCATAAGCATAATGATGAAGACCTGGCTAGTCCGGTCAGTTTCAGCTCTAACATGATCTGCCATGAGAAGGACGTGCCCCAGGTGGCTACAGCCCCTTGTGCCTGGGTCCAGAACAAACACACGTGGGGCCAAGAGCCATCTTTGAAACAGAGCCGATGCCTGGAGCCAAGTGTAGTCGAAGTGCAGCTTGCAGTAGAGTGGCTGGCCAAGCACAACCTAGATTAGCTGAGCTGCAGACCCAGGAACATGAGAATGATGCCTTTTGTTGGAAGTAGCTGAGTGTGAGGCTCTGATACGGCATTTCTGGGGCAATGGTTCACTGACACAAATGCAATGATCCAACCCCAGGAGCACATTTTACGTTCGTGTTTCATCTGACTGTTCCTCTCCCACTGGTCTGTTCTATATAACCATCAAGTCCCCACTAAACTATCAATTCCTATGACGTCGTCCACCCTCAGAAAGATTATTGTCAAGCATGAAGCACAGGCATTGATGAGTGGCTCTTCATTCAATGTGGCAAGTATTTAAAAAGCAAAGTATCTGGTATTAGAGAGCTTGAGCACATAGCAAGAGACCTGCACCTGTTTTGGGTGGGGGTCCTGAAGGGCTTCCTGGGAAAGTGGCATTTAAGTAGAGTATGGACAAGAAATAGGATACTGCCAGATGAAGTGCGTGCATGCTCAGTCACTCAGTTGTGTCTGACTCATAGTGACCCCATGGACTGTCCATGGCATTTGCCAGGCAAGTATACTGGAGTGGGTTGCCATTTGCTATTAGAGGGGATTTTCCCAACCCAGGGATCGATTCTTTACCACTGAACTATCTGGGAAGCCTAGCAGATCAACTGGGGAGGCAGGACTATTCCAGGAAGAAGAGTTTGTGCGAGGACCCTGAGGGCAGAGAGAAGAGAATACCATAAGGTAGGGCCAGACAGGCGGGGCTCAGGGATCCTGTCTTTGTCCTAAGGGAAATGGGAAGGCTTCAGATGGGTGGGGACATGCTGGAGACCAGGTCCTGAAAGGCAGAGCAGGTTTGTCCCTGGGGTCACAGAGTAGTTTTTGCTGCTATCACAGCTACGTCTCTGGGTTGCTTATGCATGTTTAAGCCTTCTTTTGACACTGTGAACAACTCCAAGAGAAGAATGGGATGGCCAGTGACCCCCAGAGCCCAGGCATGGAAGAAAAAAACCCAAGAAATTAATATTTAGTAAACACAAGCTTTGTGCCAGGCACTGGGTTGGGTGTTTTGCCTGCTTTGAGAGGCTAGAGGGCAGAACTCTGACGAAGATGGAGGGAGGGAGGGAGGGAAGGATGAAGAAGGAAAGGATCCATCACTCATTTTCAGATTTACCCCAAGGACATGATCCAGCCCAAAAGATTCATATTAGATTTGAGCAAGTTCTGCTCTGTGGAGAATGTGGGATGTTAGATGCTTAAGAGAATTTTCAAGGCCGGAGGGGAGTTTCCTTCTCTGGCAGCTATAAGGAATGAGCTCAGTTCTCTTGGAGACAGAGCAGTGAGAAGTGATTGCACTGAGAGGCAGGGGCCAGGCTGGTGGTCCTGTGGACTCCTCTTCCATCCCTTTCTGGGTGTGATTCAGATCCCCTGCAAGTCATTCATCTGTAAGAGCTAGGGAGAATCACTGGGCTATTTGGGGAAGGAGAAGTTGCCAAATTCAAGGTAAATAATGGGCACCAGGGGCCACCTGAAGGCCAGGTGAACAGGGACAATTTCTTACCTTCGCTTGCAAAATGGGGCTTGAGAGCAATTACTCTGAGGATTTTGCAGGAAGACCATTGTCATGTGTCTTACATTCAATAATGGTCGGGGGTCCTAGTGACCTCTTTGGGGAGTGACGGCCAGCCACACCCTTGACTTCTTGAGGGTCTCTTTCTCCTCTTCCTGCTTGGAGGGGGGAGGGAGGGAGGGAGAGAGAGAGACAGAGACAGTGAGGGAGATCGACAGAGAGAGAAAGATCAAGTGCACTCTGAGATAAGTTTAATCTCCCCCCTTCCCAGAGGGAGAGGGAGAACAGGGCATCTTTTTTTCACCTCCTTGCTGCTGCGCTGTAATATAGACTTTCAGAGATATTCATGTTGTGATTTATTCAATTCTTTTTCTCCATTGATTTTAATTAAGTTCCTGAGCTGTCTCCAGGCCCGGGGAGCAGGAACAAAACATGAAACACCGAGAGCCAAATGCGTTTCCTTTGCAATTGAGTTTTTCCGAGTTCTTAAAGTGCTTCACGGGAGAGAAGGAAAGAGGCACTGGAGGCTGAAGCATTTCCTCTGCTCCATCAGTCCCCAAATAATAAACATAAAAATTAAAATCCAGTTAAGAAAAATCACAGAAGTCATTACAGCTTGGCGGCTGATGGCGACTTTGATCAAATCTTTTATGCAATTTCACAGTTTCTGGGGGAATTCACTGAACTGGCATTGATCTTGTTCATGCCAGACAGATTGTTTTCTCCCAGCCGATGCAGTGCGGGGAGCACAGGACCTGCCCCTCCCAAACCAATTTCATCTTTGGATCTAAGTTCATCTCATGCTTTTTAAGGGTGATGCCATAGCCGCTTCTGGACCAGCTCCTTGGATTCCCATCAGGCCCTACCCACACCAGACCCAGCAGGCCCTCCCAGAGATCTGGAAAGCCAATGAGATGCCAGAGCCAGCCTCTGATCAGAGGAAGGTCTAGCATCTAATCGCCATGTGGCTGATGACTGGCCTGTGGTCATGGTAAGGATATAGAAATGGCTAAGTTTGAAAATGCAAATGTCTTTGGAGCCAGCCCATGACCTAAAAAGAGAAAAGGCCTGTGTATGGACTTTGGCAAAAGGATGAACACAAACTGGGTCTGCAGCGGGCAGTCCTGGCCAATAGTTATCTTCTGGAATCCTGGCTTGGTGATGTCTGATGTTCTGAATTTTCCAAAAGCCAGAAACGAAGATACCTCAAGAAACATGAAAATTAAAAAAAACACCAAAATCTTATATTTAAATATAGATAACCAATTAAAAAAAATCAGTCTGTAGGTCAAATAAAATGCATCTGCAGGCTGGAGTTTAGCAGTGCACACTGGTTTGTAATCTCTGACATGTTGGTGAAGAGCAAATGCTTTGAATCAATGTCTAGGCACCATCACCTACCAGCTGCACGATCTTGGCTAATATTTTAACTTCTGAGTCTCCAGGATAGTACCTATAGCATGGAGTACACACAGTGTAAAGACCCCAGTCTGGAGGAGGACACAGCAACCCACTCCAGTGCTCTTGCCTGGAGAATCCCATGGGCAGAGGAGTCTGGCACACTACAGTCCATGGGATCGAAAAGAGTCAGACATGACTGAAGCGACTTAGCATGCGCACAAAGAGCCTGGTGCACAATATGTAACCAATAAATGCTGTAACCATTGATGTCATCATGATTGTTATCTTCTTCTTTATCACCACCGCCATCTCTATGATTTAGTAATTCATTAACTATATATATATGTATGTATATATATATATATATTTTTTTGATTATTGTCCCTGTTTCTGGCCAAAGAACTCCTAAAACTCTTGTAATTTCATAAGTGATGAGAGCAAGAAAGGTGTTTTTAGTTATGTGAACGAAGCAACTTAAATTCACATAACATAAATTCACATAATTCCTCTGTGTAAGGAATAACACAGAGAAATCTTTTGTGTATCATTCCCAGTTCTACCTCGATGGTAACATTTAGAAAAACTGTAAAATAATGTCATAACAAGAACACTGACATTATATAATCCACAGATTTTACTCAGATTTTCCCAGTTTTACTCGTACTCATCTGTGTGCATATGTTAACATGTATTCCATTCTGTACAATTTTATCACATTTGTAGTTTTGTGTATCCATCGCTATAGTCAAGATACCAGATAGTCCCTACACCAAAAGATCTCTGTCAGTTCTGTAACCACATCCACCTCCTTCACCCCAGCAATCAATTCCCCCCAGCTTCATGGAGACATAATTGTCATATAACATTGTATAGGTTTAAGGTGTACAAGGTATTGATTTTATAATTCATATATTACAAAATTCATAGCATTAGCATCCATCCCATCACATAATCATCATTGTTTTTCTTTTTGGTGGTAAGAACATTACCAGCAATCTATTTTTAGCAATAGATTCATTGCTAAAATATGGAACTGATTCATTGGAAAAGACCCTGATTCTGGGAAAGATTGAAGGCAGGAGGAAAAGGGGACAACAGAGGATGAAATGGTTGGATGGCATCACTGACTCGATGGACATGAGTTTGAACAAATTCTTGGAGTTGGTGATGGACAGGGAAGCCTGGGGTGCTGCAGTCCATGGGATCGCAAAGAGTCGGACACAACTGAGCGACTAACACTTTACACTTTCAGTTAATAACAGATAAAGTCATAATTTGAATCCAGAGCCATCTGATTTCAGGGAACCAGGCTCTTACCCATTTCTGGTCCCTGTGGATAAAGCATAAATGAGTCTAGCTAGAAACCCTCTTTTAAGTGGGTGGTTTTTGCAGCTGAGACCTACCCAGAGTCTGCCATCTCAGGGTCTCTCTGCCCCACAGCAATGCCATGTTTTGAGTGTTTCCTCATTATTCCTAAACAATTTAATCTCAAGAAAGTAAGATGTTTCAGTCCTCCTTGGAAATGGCCAGCTACGTAGAAGGGACTCAACAAAACCTTAAGTTCTAGGGTACTAGAGTTTAAATACCATTTAAGAAATTCTTCCAGTTAAGCAGCCCCTTTTAGAAATGGGAAGAGGCAGATCAGGGAGGTTCACATCCCCTCCCCTGGGTAGAATATTGGAGCATTGGGCTGGTTAAACGGCCTGAAGCTCAGAAGAGCGGCCTCAGACCAGTGAGGGAGCCCATGAACGCAGCGGACCTGGTTTTCAGTGAGATGACTCTGGCCTTGGAAGCCCATTGGTCTGTCCTGTCCCTTGGGGTCTCCAGTTAGAGTGTCTTGAATTAATTCTGGGCTGCAATCAGGTACTGCTGCTAAGTCACTTCAGTCGTGTCTGACTTTGTGTAACCCGTAGACGGCAGCCCACCAGCCTCCCCCATCCCTGGGATTCTCCAGGCAAGAACACCAGAGTGGGTTGCCATTTCCTTCTCCAGTGCATGAAAGTGAAAAGTGAAAGTGAAGTCGCTCAGTCAGGTACTAGAATTGAATTACTGAGGTTATTCTGGACATGGACAGCAAATCTTGGGTAGCTTAAGCCTTTAAACCCCCCTCCCCCTCCATTTAATTGTGTGTGTGTGTATGTGTGTGTGTGTGTATGTGAGCTCTGTATTTTGTTCTATTGGGAAGGGGCTAAGTACTGACAACAAGGACAGGGAAGGTAAGTTTTATTGCAGGATAGAAGAGATTTCACACGTGGGGCATCCACTCTTTCACTGACTGAGTACCTTGCACGCCATTGGACCAAGCAATTGAGACACTTCCACGTGACCATTGTAACAACCACCCATCACAGAAGTCCTTATCAATTCCAGCTCACATTTTGGGGACCTGACAATAGAGACCAAAGTGCTTGAGCCAAATCCCCATTTTCTAGGGATGCTAGAAACTATGCCATGTGACCCTGAAGGAGTTAGTGGAAAGCTGAAGAATGTTCTTCAGCTCATCTTAGAAGTCAAATTACCAAGTTTCCAGGTCTCCTGAATGGGGTCATATCCTGCAAATAAACCCTGTTAGCACATTTTTTAAAGTTTATTTTTAATTGGAGGATAATTGTTTTACAGTGTTCTGTTGGTGTCTGCCATTCAACAAGGTGAAGCAGCCATGAACGTACATATGTCCCGTCTCTTTTGACCCTCCCTCCCGCCTCCCACCCAATCCTGCCCCTCTAGGGTGTCACAAGCACTGGATTTGAGCTCCCTGTCTCACAGAGAAAATTTCACTGGCTATCTAATTTTACATGAGGTAGGGTATATGTATCAAATCTCCTCTCAATTCATCCCACCCTCTCTTTCCCGTCCTGTGTCCACCAGTCAGTCCTCTGTGTTAGCACATTTGACAGATACTTGGGATTTACTGGCGTCATCTCATCTTCCCACCCAGCCTTGCCCCTTCTCTAAGCCAATGTCTTTTACAAATATTGTGCTGTGACACTCGTCTCTGCTCCCATTAATAGAAAAGCCAGCTGGAGTCCAGAGAGTACAAGTGATGTGCCCGAGCTCACACAGCAGTGAGCATCGCAGCCAGAATTTCAACCTGGATGGGTAAAACTCAGGAGCACAGCGCTCTTCCGATACTAAGCTGCTCTTCTCCTTATTAGAAACACAGTGTAATTAAGTGCTCGGGGCTTGCCATAATTCAAAATACACTTGACACCACAATCTACCCGAGACACCATCCATAATGGAACAATGACAGGGAACTGCCCTCTTGGCAGGTGAGATTCTATTGGTCTGGCTCCATCACCACCATTACTCGTTCTGTATCTCGATTATCTCCCCCATAAGACATATTTACAGCAATATTAAAAGGGAGATGAAGGGATATATTATCTTCCTTATGTACAACATATATTACACGCCCATGCCCGTCACAGCCCAGATGATGCCTGACAAGTCAGCCTGCGGTGATAGGAGCAAAGTCTTTCTATCACTTTTGAACAGGCCGAATACCACCTTGTGTGATGGGAGGAAAATTACCATCACTGTCATCAGCCCCATCTCACAGGGAAGACCACCAAGGTTCAGAGGAGTGAAGTGATTTTCTGTAGGTGTCCCCCACCTCTAGGACTAGTGAAAGCAGGACTTGTCCCCAGACCTTCCAGCATATCCTTTGAGATCCTTGTATTACAAGATGTCTTTGGGGATGTATTTATTCACTTATTCATTGATTGATTTGTTTAATATATATTGAGTGAGCACCTGCTTCAGGCCAAGTGTAAGGTGCTAGGAGGAATTTGTGAAGGAGGCCATCTAGACTCCCTGCTCTCATAGCGACCAGAGTTGGGGGCTTCTCCAGCTTGATTCTCCCCAGGCAACATTGCACAAAGTCTGGTGACACTTTGGTTGTCACAGTTAGAAGGATGCTACTGGGTATCTAGTGAGTGGATGCTACATATGCTTCCAAACCTCCTACAATACACAGGATGGCCCTCCAACAAAGAGCTATCCATCCTCAAATGTCAATAATGCAGATTATTGAGATACCTTGGCCTAGAGCATATTGAAGAGGACAGGATTAATCAAATTGTTTCATTCAGGAGGATATGGTTACAGTGAAACAAGAAAAGAATAAATAGTCGCAGCTAATGCTTTTATAGCACACACATGCCAGGCTAGGTGCCAACAGCCTTTACCTCTACTAACTCATTTACTCCTCAAAACAACCCAGTGGGATTGGTATTACTGCCATCTCCAGTCATATAGAGGAGAAAGCTGAGGCTCAGAGAGGTTAAGCACCTTGCCCAGTGTCACACAGCCAACAGATGGACTGGGACTTGAATCTAAGCTGTTTGACATCAGTTTCCCTACCTTTGGACGCTACATTGTACCGCTTCCTTGTGAGACAAAGGAACTTGCTGTGGTTTGGGGTTGAGGGAAGCTCTGTGGGGGAAAGCGACACATGATGTGAGATTCAAGGAACCTAGAACATGGAGGGGAAGAGGGAAGAGCATTTCAGTCAGAAGGAACAGCACGTGCAAAGCCATATGGCAAGAGCCACAATTGGGAAAGCGACTGAAAGTGACTGTGATGGGAGAGCAGAGGGTGGAGGTGGAAATGAAGCTGGAGGGTCTGGCAGGGTCACACACTGGGTTTTCGAACCAGTGAGGGGTAGGGTGGAGGGTGTGTTCTGATCAGAGCAGTGGGAGGGTCTGACCTGGGCTTTGAAGGTGCCCTCTAGCTGCTATGTGCATAGAGAGGGCTTGAGCAGAGGAAAGGACACGAGAGGAGGACACTGCAGGGCTAAGAGATGGGGCCGACATTACTGGAATGCAGAGAAGTGGACAGATGTGAAAACTATTTAGGAGGCAAAACTGTCAGATGTGGTGATGGATGGGGCATTGGGGCAGGGTGATGGGTAATGCATTGCTTGTCCTCTGCGTGCCTGACTGTTTCCTGAATTAACCCAAAGGCTGTTGCCGGACCAGCACTGGAGACTGCTGGGAAGGGCTGCTGGCCTCTCCCACCCCTCCTTGAACCTGGAGGCCCCTGTCCCTGCTCACAGTCCCAGCTGCAAAACCTAGGAGCATCATGATGCTGCCTTGCTCTGCTGACAGCTTTCTGTTTGTGCTCTCAGATGCCTCTAACTCACAGATAATTAATGTCAGCCGGCTGTCACCACACCCTGGCTAATCACAGTGCGTGGGGGTAGGCGCACTGGTCGATGAGCAGCCCAAGGACCTGTCAGCCCCAGGAAAGGGCGTGTCACTCGCCCAGTCATTGGAGAATGTGCCGTGAATTTTAGCGCACGCCTTTCTGCTTGGGAGGCACTGGCGGTCTGCATCCCATGGGAAGCAGATGCTCAAGGTCATGTCGGCACGTCCGGGGACCCAGGCCGGACAGCAGGAGAGGGAATAGGGAGGTGGGGGTTTGCTCTTGATGGGTGTGGACGCAGCCCCTCCCCTTCCTCATGTGTGAGCCACAACTGCATCTATTTCAGACTCAATACTGTGCTCAAAATTCAGTTAATTAAGTGCGTTTGCACAACGCCAAAGGGCTTTCTGCAGTTACACGGAGACACTTGTAGCTCCCCCGACAGTTCAGCCTTTGCTGTATTTCTTTGCCTTCTGCTGGTTGCAGCTTCCTGATCCCTCCTGTTCCCACCCCCACCCGCACATGAGCCATGAAGTTCAACTCTTTGTTTAGCTTCATTCCATCCTTTCCTTTATTCATTCGTTTGCTTGTTCATTCCTTCACCAGATCAGCACTGTGTTCCTGCTGAGCACAGCTCTGCGTGCAGGAAAACGGTAATCAACGACGTGGACACAGTCCATCCTGGGGGCATGGTCTGCAGGGCGAGGCGGCGGCCATTAAGAAAGATGCAAAGTGTTGTTAATTACAGTATCAGCAGTTCTCCTTTCCATGGTGCGGTGCATTTTTGTCTCTGTTTCCATTTCTAGGACTCTGGTTCTGTGGGAATCTCTCTCAGGTCGGGAACTATCTGATTTATGTCTAATTTTTTAGTGCCCAGTGGGGCTTCCCAGGTGATGCTAGTAGTAAAGAACTTGCCCAGGAGACTTAAGAAACACAGGTTCGATCTCTGGATCAGGAAGATCGCCTGGAGGTGTGACCACATGCTCCAGTATTCTTTCCCGGAGAACCCCCATGGACAGAGAAGACTGGCGGGCTAGTCCATGGGGTTGCAAACAGTCAGACATGACTCAGGTGACAGCACCCACCGCAGTATATTCACAGTGGATATTTAGCGAAAGACAGAGTGAGTGGAGTAGATGAGAGTTAGCTTTACGCACCCAGAATGATGAATACTTCTTTATCCAGAGAGCTGCCTGCCGTCCCAGCCACCCAAGGTACATTGTGAAGACATCAGCACAGTCGTGTGAAGGAATAGTCGTGTCCAGCAGACACAGCCTGGGCCATGGAGAGGATCCCTCCTTTGGGGGTCTGGTTGCCCAGGCAAATACTCAGAGACAGCCGTCTTAAGCATCTTTTGTATGCCTAGCTCTGTGCCCAGGGCACAAGGGATTGAGGCTTCCCTCTGAAGGTGGGTGGCAGGCTGAACTCTGGGACATGGGAGGTTGGGAAATTTCCAAGGAGCATCAGCTGGCTCACCAGCCCAGTGAGAGGAAACCAGAGGCTGTGAGGGAGTGATTTCCCCAGCTGGGAAGGCATTCAAGAAGATCATAGAAGATGCCTCGCCAGAGACGCTGCATTCTCGGTTGGGACAGGCAATCTGAAAGAGCTGTTAGGACGGACTAGGTGTGAAACTCAGGAAGCTTCTGCTGTGGGTCTTGTAGGAAAAGTGGCCTGGGGTGTGGTGAGGAGCCCTTGTTGCAGAATCAAGCAGACCTGTGTGTAAGTCCTGGCTTTGACCTCTTAATAGTCGTCAATAGTGAGGAGGTCGTTGAACTTCTTTGATTCTTCGTTTTCCCCTTTGTAAGATGGGAGAAATGACGCTTCGGTGATCACACCTGCAAAGTACGGAATACGAGCTTGACAGACAGGAGCTACTCACGCTATTGTAAAAGATCAAAGGTCAGGGCAGGGACCCGCCCAGTGCCCGATGGATGCGGAAGTGGGGTAAGTAAATTTGCAGATGGTGTGTTCGGGGCAGGTGGCGCTCAGGGCGAAGTCACAACAGAAGAGGGCTGCAGAGCAAGGAGGCAGTGAATGGAGGGCTGAAACTAGGCGCCGTCCTGCGTGAGGGAGTGAGTGAGTGGGGGCTGGCTGAGCAGGGCTCCTCCTGAAGGACGGGGCGCTCAGACTCCAGCTTTCAACCCATGTTAAATCCCTGTTAGGGGATGGCTGCAGGGCTGACGGCTGGCTTCTGTTCTCTTCCAGCTCTGGGGTGCTTTGTGTTTCTGGGGTCCCACTTCTCAGCAAGAGTGACTCCCACCTATTCATCGGCTTCGCTTCTCCCTTCCCCTCTGGCAGAAGGCTCCTCATTCACTTGCTCCCTTTTTAAGTCCGTCAACAAACCCTTCAGAGAACTGCTTGCTGGCTGGCTTCTAGCCTAGGGCTTGCTTGTACTGCAGAAATGTGACAGAGATGGAGCAAACAGTGTTGCTACCCTCAAGAGCCTCCAGCCTGGGGTTGGAGGCAGAAACGTGGCAGGCGATTGTCATACGGTGTGACCACAAACATGGCAAAGAAACAGTCACAATGGCTAATACTGCATGTTCATTGCACATGAGTTACCTCATTGACCCGCATTCCCTGGTGGCTCAGATGGTGAAGAATCTGCCTGCAGTGTGGGAGACCTGGGTTTAACCCCTGGGTCAGGAAGACCCCCTGGAGGAGGGCATGACAATCCCCTCCAGGATTCTCGCCTGGAGAATCCCATGGACAGAGGAGCCTGGCTGGTTACAGTGCATGAGGTTGCAAAGAATAGGACGTGACTGAGTGACCACCACACTTAACTTACTAAATCTTTGCCACACCCCTTTGGGAGAGGAGTCGGCTCTCAGAGAGGCTAGTTCACATTTTCAAGGTCACACAGGCCTTATTGGTCAGGTTTGCATGACACCAACATGGCACCCCACTCCAGTACTCTTGCCTGGAAAATCCCATGGATGGAGGAGCCTGGTAGGCTGCAGTCCATGTGGTCTCTAAGAGTCGGACACGACTGAGCGACTTCACTTTCACTTTTCACTTTCATGCATTGGAGAAGGAAATGGCAACCCACTCCAGTGTTCTTGCCTGGAGAATCCCAGGGACAGAGGAGCCTCGTGGGCTGCCATCTATGGGGTTGCACAGAGTCGGACACGACTGAAGCGACTTAGCAGCAGCAGCAGCAACATTTGTGCTAACAGTATGTTACATAGCCTGCTTATGTCTCCTCATTCATTCAGTGTGTCTGGTAGCGGCTCAGTTGTGTCTGACTCTTTGCAACCCCATGGACTGTAGCCCGCCAGGCTCCTCTGTCCATGGGATTCTCCAGGCAAGAATACTGGAGTGGATTGCCATTCCTTTCTCCAGAGGATCTTCGGGACCCAGGGATCAAATCCTGGTCTCCTGCATTGCAGGCAGATTCTTTACCATTTGAGCTATAGGGAAGTCCCAGCTTGTATATCAATCATTCAGTAGATGTTTATAAAGCTCCTACTGTGTGTTGAGGACTGCAGTAAGGGCTGGTACTACAACAGAGAACAAGGCATCTCCTGTCTATGCCTATAGGGAGTATACATTCCAACCAAGGTGCTTAGGAGCACAGAGGAACTCTTCTTGGGTGACATAGTCACAAAGGAAGTGGCAGGTGAGTTGGGTTCTGAAGCATCCACAGGAGTTTTCCTGGCAAAATATGGAAGGATGGGTGTGGGTGTGAGGTTGAGCAAGTCATCCAGAAAGTGGAAATAGCAAGAGCAAAGGCCTGGAGATGTGTTCTTGAAATAACGAGAATTCCTCCCTCCCTTCCTCCCTCTCTCTTGATCTCCATCCTTCCCTCCCTCCTTCCTTCCATTTGATTTCTGAACATGTGATACTTTCACATAGATGAAAAAGGATGTATAGTGACTATTTCCCTCCCTCCCCATCTCAACCTCCAGCCATTCATCTCCCAGCCTCCTCCCTGTCCCACCCTACCTCCCTGCAAGTCACCACTTTCTTTTGTCTCCTAAGCATCCTTCCCGACTAGCTTTATGCAAATGCATGCATATGTGAATAAGTTTTCTTATCTCCCTCTTTTATTTGACAGAGAGCATGCCTATTATTCTGGAGAAAGATGAGACTTTAATGCAGATGAAGCATAGATTTGGGGGCCCTGGAAAGCAAGGAACAATGGGTGGAGATTAGGTTGTGAGGGGCCTTGAATGTCACCCCAAAGACCTTTTGGGCGTGGTCATAATTCTGGGCCATTTCTCAAATTTTTCTAAGCCATGACACTTTCAAGAAAGCTACAAACCCAGCCGGAGTTATCAGGAGCTGTCTGGTTGACTTGATTAAAAACAAAATCACAGCCACAATCCACCCCCCACCAAAAATTAAGAAAAATGAAACTCAAGGCAAAGGTAAGCACGATGAATTTGTAGCACATCGAGAGCTAGCTGCCTCTCTTGTTTTCTCCTTAATTTATTTTCTGGAAAACATTCACTGACTCATGGAATAGTTCCCTTCCCTCTGTCAGCAACCAGCTCTTAGAACCAAATCACTGGCTAAAAATAATGTATTTTTATTAAAAACCACTTTAAGTTGGTGCATATTTCTAAGACAGATTCGCATATGGATAACCATCCAGTATTGCTTGCTATAGATAAGTGATGAATTATTTTAATCAGAAATGGATTTAACAGCACTGCAAAAATAAATTTAGGAGATTTTTCACAATCTGGTTGTCTTTTCTGATTCTTCATATTTATATTTAGTATTCAATGAAGACTAATCGTGACTATTGGACATTCTATCAAACTTCTCCAAAGCAGATTCATCCCACCCATAATAAAGATTGACATTTTCTCCAATCATTCTGGAAAGTGTTTCCAGTCTCTAGGTACAGAACTAGATGGGAAAATACATACAGTTTCCTTCCAAACACCAGCAGGCATCTTTGGCTGTGCAGTAGAGGAGTGCATTGTCGTATTTAGTCCGTTTTCACCCAGCACCCACAGACTGGATGCTCGTGGTGGCAGCTGCTGCATCCGGAGAGGGGTGGGGTACCAAATGATTCAGTAAGGGCTGAGCCCTGCACTGGGTCCCCAGAGAATTTGACTTGGAGCAGGAAAGACCTTGCATGCATGCGTGCTCAGTCGCTTCACTCATATCCAACTCTGTGACCCTATGGACTGTAGCCCGCCAGGCTCCTTTGTCTAGGGGATTCTTCAGGCAAGAATACCAGAGTGGGTTGCCATGCCCTCCTCCAGGGGATCTTCCCGAGCCAGGGGTCGAACCTGCATCTCCCGCATTGCAGGCAGATTCTTTACCCACCCAGCCACCTGGGAAGCCCAAGAAAGAGCTTGGCAGCCTCTGTGAATTGGCTGCGGTTGAAACTGAAACTTGTTTCATTAATATTTCATGTCCCAGAATGAAGCTTCTCTATGGCATTTGCAAGCAGAAATGGCTGGTCCAGGGACACCAGGCATGCTGATCATCAGGAGACTGTGTATCAGTTAGAAAACTCTGAGTGTAAGCAACAGAAACAGATTTAGGCTGCCTTAGGGTAGAGATCCGGAGAAGGCAATGGCAGCCCACTCCAGTGTCTTGCCTGGAAAATCCCATGGACAGAGGAGCCTGGTAGGCTGCAGTCCATGGGGTCGCTAAGAGTCGGGCACAACTGAGTGACTTCCTTTTCACTTTTCCCTTTCATGCATTGGAGAAGGAAATGGCAACACACTCCAGTATTCTTGACTGGAGAATCCCAGGGACAGAGGAGCCTAGTGGGCTGCTGTCTGTGGGGTCACACAGAGTCAGACACGACTGAAGTGACTTAGCAGCAGCAGCAGCAGCAGGGCAGAGATCATGGTATGGAGACAGGACATGAAATGTCCCTGAATAGCTGAGTGCACAGTATGGAAATTTCAGTTGGGTCTTGTATGTCATTAACACTTCTTTAACTTTTCCTCATCTCTCTAATTAACAAAGAGTGTGACTCTCAGGCTTTTATCTGGCAATGATATTGAGCCACAGTAACTACGCTTGTTTTCGTCGTATTTATGGCTACTTTTGGCCGGTGGGAAGTTTTACCAGTTTTTCATTTACAGCGGTGATCTCAAGTGTCCTTTAAAAATGTATTTATTTGAGATAATGGATGAGTCAAATTAGAGACAATGTATTGTTCATAATAGAATAAGGAGTAAAAGAATGGAAAAAACTATGAGGATGGTATTCAGCTGAGGGTGTGTGTGTTAAGTTGCTTCAGTCATGTTTAATTCTTGTGACTCTGTGGACTGTAGCCTACCAGGCTCCTCTGTCCGTAGGATTCTCCAGGCAAGAATACTGGAATGAGTTGTCAGTCCCACCTCCGGGATCTTCCTGACCCAGGGATTGAACCCGCATCTCTTATGTCTTCTGCAATGGCAGGTGGGTTCTTTACCCCTAGCACCGCCTGGGAAGCCCTAGTATTCAGTCGAGTAAATAGATCTTATTCACGTTGGATTCTCTGAAGAGTGAGACAAGAAAAGGAAAACATTCGATGTGGGAATCTATTTTATTCTAAGGATTTCAGGTACCTTACATAAATTAATTGAGCCCCAGCTTCAGCTTATTCAACAGATGAAGTCAGTATCTCCCTGTATACCTTTCCAAGTCACTAATGAAAAGGTTGCCTGGGCTAGGACCAAGGACAGAGCCCTGTGACCCTCCACTACCGACCTCCCAGTTTCACGCTAATCAATTATTAGCTCCTTTGGCCAGGAAGGTGTGTGACTTGTATGGCTTCTCATTCTAGGGGCTCATGAGAAGAAAGGGTCTTCTTTCCAGGGGACTGGCTGCCTCTGGGACCCAGCAGTCTCAACAGAGTCTTCCCCACCTTCTTTCCCAGATAAACCAATATCATCAGCTTTTGTTGATCAAGACATTGCTCTGGGTTGATGGGGCTGACATTAGCAGCTGGGATTAATATATTTTTTTTTCCCTTTCCATTTATTTGGAGAATCTCATTAAGGCAGGTTTCCTTCAGGAAATTGATGCTTTAATATTCTGCGTTGTCAGCTGAGGGCCTGAATTTTATTTCTTGAATAACATTTAATTAAACGTGTAGGCTCCCTTTCCCTGCTGCATCAGTGATCGTAGCGCAGGGCCCACCTCCACCACTCTTTGGAAAATCAGCAGAAAGCCGGGGTGGGGGCCAAAGTCCTGCAGAACAATAAAGTTTATGGCCTGTGCCTCCACTGAAATTCATGCCCAGGGTCCTGCTGATTCCGGCTGCTTCAGATACCTTGATCAAGTAGACGCAACCACTCTGTAAATGCGGGTTCCTGGGTTACCACTTGCATCTTGTCCAAGAAATATCACAGAGGGGGACTCCCCTAAACTAGGACTCAATAGACTAGGAGTGAAAATCCCTTAAGTTATATCCAGCTCTTTGCAACCCCATGAACTGTAGCCCACCAGGCTCCTCTGTTCATGGAATTCTCCAGGCAAGAATACTGAAGTGGGTTGCCATTCCCTTCTCCGGGGTATATTCCCGACCCAGGGGTGGAACCCAGGTCACCCAGACTGCAGGCAGATTCTTTACTGTCTGAGCCACCAGGGAAGACTTGCTGGCCAAATCAGCCTGCAGCACATTTTTAAAAATAAAGCTTTATCGGAACATAGCCATGCCCACCCATTTATATATTTCTATGGCTGTCTTTGAAATGGAACAGAAGAACCCCAGACCTTGCGGCAGGACAGTAAGGAAGGACCAGAGCATCCTCTGGCCAACCCAAGCTTTTCTTAGGTCACGTGCTTGTTCTGTGTCAAACATTCAATATACTTCATCTCCTCTCAAGCGTTCTTTCAACATACTTTGAGGACCTACTTTGAGTCAGACGTAGCTCTAGGTGCTGAGGATGGAATGCTGATCACGACAGGGAGGGCTCTGGCTTTATCCGCCAAAAGAGGAAGGAGAACAATAACCAAGTGTCCACACAAATATATAAGCCAGAGAGTTTCAGATAGTAATGCAGATCCTGGAGAAAAGAAACCAATATGAGAAAGCATGATGGTGTGCACAGGGGCAGTGTTGAGAGGTGGTCAGGGAGGGCTTCCCTGAGGAAGTGGCATTTTAGCTGAGATGTGAATATGAGCGGGAGTCAGAGAAAGATCTGCAGGGAGAGCATCCTAGGTTGGGGAGAGGGACCAGCTGATACAAAGGGCTGGTGGGAATGGGGCAGAGAAGGAATGAAATCGGGGGGGTGGGGAGGGGTCCTGGGTGCGGGGACATACGTGTTTTGCTGCTGAGTTTGGATTTTATTATAAGTATAATGGCAAGTCTGGGAATACTGACCTAATTTGCTTTTAAAATTCACTTTGCTTTCCACGACATACTAAGAGGTTGGCATTTTTATTATAACACCTTTACTGTGATTTTTTTTTTTTTTTGGCAGTTTATAAAAAGCTCTTTGTTTTCTCTCAGAAAAACTTGCTAAGAATTGTCAGAAATGTGAGGGCACTGGCCCAGGGTCAGCCTGTTCACAAGTGGCAGAGTTGGAGCTTGAACCCAGTTCTGTCTGACATTAAGGCCAGCTCTATCGGAGCCCCTCTAGACCAAGGCATGGGCATGAGGGCAGAGGGCAGGGGCTGTGTCGTGCTGATCTCTGGAGGCTGTGTGGACTCATGGAGCTCTCAAGTAATTCTGAGTCAGCATGGTCCGGGACTGTTGATGCCCCATTCCTGGGCTGGGCACCTCTGAGAAAGGTAAAATATATGAACCTCAGTTTCTTAAATCTGTAAAATGGGTGCATAAAGGCTCCAACCTGGAAAAGGATGTGATGGATAATGTACCTAGAGGGTCTGAAGCAGATATTTAGGGAATATTATCACATCTTTTCTCCCCTACCCTGACTGCTGACAGAGCAGGAGGAGGAAGAGAAGGTGGGTGGGGTGGACCCGGGCAATAACTAGCACCCCACCACTGAATCCTCAAGGCCCTGTAGAGTTGAGGGGGCAGAAGGCCTCTGGGGGGCTCCTACCTGGGCTTGTAGGAAAGGCAACCAGTCTTAATGCAACTAGCAGACGAGAATGTGATTGTGATGGGTGGGATTTAGGAAGGGAAGGGAGAAATCTCTTGCCATCCATTTCTCAGATAAGAAGACCAGACACAGACTGCAGACTCTCCAAGCCCAGTTTTCAAGTCTCCAGTCTCCAGTCTCAGGTCATTCCCACTGTTAATTTTCAGACCAACTCATTCTCAAGAGGGAGCAGCCTCCCCTATCCTGGCTGTACCTGCATCTGTGAGAACCACCCCAGGAGCCTTTGGATGTAGCTAAGGATGCTCAAGCCCCAGGCCTCACCCTCAGCTGCTGAATCAGAGTTTCTGGGGATGAAGCTCAGGCATTAACTTATTTGAAGTGCTCCAGGAACTTCAACAGGCAGTGGTCAAAATGGCCAAGTCTTGCTTGTGAAACTGGGGCATGAATGATGAAGACAGGAAGCTTCTTGGGCCAGAAATAGTAATGAATTCCCCCTTTCTTCCTTCTTCCTTCCTCCTTCCCTCTCTCTTTCTCTCTTCCTTTTTCCCTCCCTCCTGGCATCAATTTTTATTCATTCACAGTAATGAGCACATTAGAGAAGGCAATGGCACCCCACTCCAGTACTCTTGCCTGGAAAATCCCATGGACAGAGGAGCCTGGTAGGCTGTAGTCCATGGGGTTGCTAAGAGTTGGACACAACTGAGTGACTTCACTTTCACTTTTCACTTTCATGCATTGGAGAAGGAAATGGCAGCCCAATCCTGTGTTCTTGCCTGGAGAATCCCAGGGACAGAGGAGCCTCGTGGGCTGCCGTCTATGGGGTTGCACAGAGTTGGACACAGCTGAAGCAGCTTAGCGGCAGCAGCAGCAATGAGTACATATTATTACACCAGATACAGTGATGTGTATTATCACAGTATGTACATATATATGGAGTAGGAAATAGCACTCCACTCCAGTATTCTTGCCTGGGAAATCCCATGGCAGCTATAGTGCAAGGAGTCGCAAACAGTTGGACAGGACTGAGCGCGCACACACACACACACACACACAGATTTCTTGCAAGGAGCTCTGGGCACCCCCTGAAGCAGAACCAAATGCTCAAGCATCACACAGAGGTTTCAGATGGGTCCACATGATACAGTTGAGAATACAGACATTACAAGGCAGGCAAGGTTTCCACCTCATACAGCTTATGGTTTAGAGTGGAGAGGAAACAGAAATGAGTTACATCATCAACCTGCACACATGCAATTAACAACTGTGATCGTCAAGACATTCTGGGAGACTTCAGAGTGGCCAGAGGGAGACCTGACCAAAGCAGGGGGTGGGTTTCCTTGAGCAAATGATGCTGAGCGGAGTCCAAAGGATGAGTCAGTAACTACCAGGTGCTTTTTGGCTCTGCTGCACTGGGTTTTCTATGTGGTGGCTGGCACCTCCAGGCAAAATGATTTTCAATGGTCAGTCAGTTCAGTTCAGTCGCTCAGTCATGTCCGACTCTTCGCAACCCTATGGACTGCAGCATGCCAGGCCTCCTTGTCCATCACCAACTCCCAGAGCTTACTCAAGCTCATGTCCATTGAGTCAATGATGCCATCCAACCACCTCATTCTCTGTCATCCCCTTCTCCTCCCGCCTTCAATCTTCCCCAGCATCAGAGTCTTTTCCAATGAGTCAGTTCTTCACATCAGGTGGCCAAAGTATTGAAGTTTCGGCTTCAGCACCAGTCCTTCCAAAGAATATTCAGGGCTGATTTCCTTTAGGATGGACTGCTTGGATCTCCTTGCAGTCCAAGGGACTCTAAAGAGTCGTCTCCAACACCACAGTTCAAAAGTATCAATTCTTCTGCCCTCAGCTTTCTTTATAGTCCAACTCTCACATCCATACCGACTACTGGAAAAACCATAGCTTTGACTAGATGGACCTTTGTTGGCAAAGTAATGGCTCTGGTTTTTAAAATGCTGTCTAGATTGGTCATAGCTTTTCTTCCAGGGAGCAATTGTCTTTTAATTTCATGGCTGCAGTCACCATCTGCAGTGATTTTGGAGCCCCCCAAAATAAAGCCTGTCACAGTTTCCATTGTTTCTCCATCTATTTGCCATGAAGTGATGGGACCAGATGCCATGATCTTAGTTTTCTGAATGTTGAGTTTTAAGCCAACTTTTTCACTCTCCTTTTTCACTTTCATCAAGAGGCTCTTTAGTTCTTCTTCACTTTCTGCCATAAGAGTGGAGTCATCTGCGAATATGAGGCTATTTATATTTCTCCCAGCAATCTTGATTCCAGCCTGTGCTTCATCCAGTCCAACATTTCTCATGATGTACTCTGCATATAAGTTAAATAAGCAGGTTGACAATATACAGCCTTGACGTACTCATTTCCCGATTTGGAACCAGTCTATTGTTCCATGTCCAGTTCTAACTGTTGCTTCTTGACCTGCATATGGATTTCTCAGGAGGGAGATTGGGTGGTCTGGTATTCCCATCTCTTTAAGAATTTTCCACAGTTTGTTGTGATCCACAGTCAAAGGCTTTGGCATAGTCAACAAAGCAGAAGTAGGTGTTTTTCTGGAACTCTCTTGCTTTTTCTATGAGCCAACGGATGCTGGCAATTTGATCTCTGGCTCCTCTGCTTTTTCTAATCCAGCTTGAACATCTGGAAGTTCACGGTTCACATTCTGTTGAAGCTTGGCTTGGAGAATGTTGAGCATTACTGGCTAGCATGTGAGATGAGTGCAATTGTAAGTTTCTATTGAATCAGAAACCCTAGGCATTGAGACTGAAAGATTATTTTGTAATTTATCTTTCCTTTGCTTCTTCTAGTTATATAGAATATAATTCTATAATATAATAGCTGTTACTCTGCCTCTGAGTGCGTGTATGTGTGTGTATGTATGTATGTTGGGATGAATTGGCTGTAATGAACATAGTTTTAGGGAAAATAACACAGAATTCCATCACCAACTGTGTCCCCAGGGACTGATTTAGGAGCGAGGGTGTGGGGAAGTGATGCTCCATCCCCTTTTGTTGGAGCCAAGAGTGAGGGACCCATGGTGACTTCCCATCTCAGACCTCCTTTTCCTTATTTAAAAGGTTGATGGCCAAGTTTTCCTTTAATCTATTTGTAGAAACATTTCTATATCCATACATCAGCAAACTGAGCCAGTATAATGCTGAAACAAAGAGCAGCTGTCACTAGGACACCTTCAACCACGGTATAATTCTCCTTTCCCACATATAATCTTTCTCTTAGAATAAAATGGAGGGTTTTGTTTACTTTCTTTAGCTTCCAGTCAGAATGTATTAACCTCACGCAAGACCAGGTATCCTTAGGAGAATCTCAGGCAATATTTTGATGATTTTTTCCCAAGACCTTCTCAGGAGATTAGGTAAAGGGGAAACAGGATGGAAAAGCATTCTATGCAGTCAAAACAGCAGGTACAAAGGCCCTGGGGTTGGAGGAGTCATGTCATCTCTACGAAGGAGAAAGGAAACCAGAGTGGCCGGAGTTCAGGGTAAGATGAGGCAGACGGAAGCTGGAGATGGAAGTGGTAAATTGGACTCTGGCCATGGCAAGATGTTTCGGTCTTTATCCTTGGAGCTGTTTATCTGAAAGGGGAGACCGTGTCATTCTCTGGAGCTCACCCAGGTTGTGGGAGGAAGAGTACCTTGATGGGGCACCAGAATGAAGCGGTGCTTTGGAAAAGACACAGCTCATCCAAACTGCACTGACCCCCTGGGTGAGAGCACTTTCCCTTCTGTTAATGGTGAGTGCCTCTCTTCACTCCTTCCCACCTTCTCAGGGCCCCCTCATCTCCTCCTTTTTTCTGCATCTTTAGTCTCTGCTTTCTTTCTCTCATGGGTCCTAGGTCATGGCCCCCAAACATTACAAAATCATTTAGGGAGATGAAAAAGAACAGTTGAATACATGATGGTATAGCCACACTATGGATTATTATGTAGCCATCACCCACTGGCTCCGATGGTAAAGAATCTGCTTACAATGCTGGAGACTCAGGTTCCATCCCTGGGCCGGGAAGATCCATTGTAGAAGGTAATGGCTACCCTCGCCAGTATTCTTGCCTGGAGAATCCCATGGACAGAGGAGTCTGGTGGGCTACAGTCCATGGGGTTGCAAAAGAGTTGAACATGACTGACTAACATTTTCACTTTTCATTACCTACAGGGAGTATCACATCAGGTGAGTTGTAGGGATTCCCATGAGGTGTGGTTGAGTATCAAAAGGCAGAAACGTATGTGTTATCAAACTAATGGTGTCCCTCCTGATCCCTGTGTGTATATATTTGTGCATGTATGGGGACACACACACATGCCCGCATTCATATGAGTCATAGTCACAGTGCTAACAGAGGATGATTTCCAGAATGCATATCTGACCACATCCCTCCTTCCTCTGAAATCTTCACTGGCTCCGTATTTCCCTTCTCTTCAAGGCCTTTTATTCTCTGGCCATGCCTTTCTCCAGTGTCTCCTCACGTTCAGGTGTAAACCGACTCCCAGGTTGCATGAGCCATGAGCAGCTCTCAGAATATGAATCGTGCTCTCCCTGCCACACCGCTGCTCACACGGTCCTCCATCTCCCCTTGTTCTCCTCCCACATTGTCTGCCTCTCAGACATCTACTTGGTCTTCAAGCCTCAGCCAGAGCACTTCCCCCTCTAAGAAGCTCTCCCTGAAGCCCACTGCCTTTGCCTTGTGCCTCCACTGGCCCTTACTTCCCAGCCATCCCAGGGCCTCTGCTCCAGCTGGCCAAGAGGCAAAGTGGGGAGACCTGGTTTTGCCTAATATTCACTCGCTTCTCAGGATGGAGGGTCTTGGGGAGTGTGTGAGGATGTGGCCAGAATCAGGTGGACATTTCCAGATCCAAGCATGCAGCACTGGGGACCCCTGTTCTGAGACAGACACAGAGAAGGCAGCCCTAAAATGTGTGCCAGCTCCAAGCAAGGAGACAACCGGTGCTGGCTTGCTGTGTGACCTTGGGCCAGTCACTCAACTTCTCTGGTCCATCTCTACACTGAAGTGGTGGACTGCAAGTGCTCAGAGGTTCCATCCCCATTTCTGATTCGTGCTCAAGGAGGTGGCAGCAGGGCAGTAGAGTGGTTAGCTGCTTGGCCTGTAGGTGACCAAGGATGTCTGATCTTCGTATGGCAGGTGGGAGAGACATTGCTCAGATCCCCCTTCGAGAAAGGACTTTCCCTGTAGCTGTGGGCAGTATGGTTAGCTGCAAGGTCCTTTGGGATCTTCTCCTACTTTTGGTAGGAGGTCATGGTCTTCTAGAGAAGGCCCTCCTTAAGCCCTGAGCAAGACGGTGGGACCGGGCCTGGACTTTTCCACCCACTACGGGACTCCTCTGATGGGCAGCATTGCTTTGGGGCTCTGCTGGCTGGCAGACACCTTGTGAGCCTGGAAAGCCCTCTGAAGGCTCCTGGGGCCTCCATCCTTTTCCTTTCACAGGTGTCACTCCCAACAAACTGCTTGTCCCCGACCCTGTCTCAGTATCTGCTCCTTGGAGAACCCAGGCAGCTGCTGCTCAGCATCTCGATCTTCACCTTCTCAGGCCTCAGTGTACTCATCTCTAAACTGGGCTAATCATTTTACCTACAAAGTTCTGTCTAGTCAAAGCTATGGTTTTCCCAGTAGTCATGTATGGATATGGACCATAAAGAAGACTGAGTGTTGAAGAACTGATGCTTTTAAACTGGTGCTGGAGAAGATTCTGAAGTCCCTTGGACTGCAAAGAGATCAAACCAGTCAGTCCTAAAGGAAATCAACCCTGAATATTCACTGGAAGGACTGATGCTGAAGCTGAAGCTCCAATCCTTTGGCCACCTGATGTGAGGAACTGACTCATTGGAAAAGACCCTGCTAATTGGGAAGGATTGAAGTCAGGAGGAGAAGGGATTAAGGGCAGGATGATAGAGGATGAGATGGTTGGATGGCATCGCCGACTCCATGAACATGAGTTCGAGCAAACTCTGGGAGATAGTGAAGGACAGGGAAGCCTGGCGTGCTGCAGTCCAGGGTGTCGCAAAGAGTCAGAGCAACTGAGCGACAGAACAGTAACGACAACAGTTGCCTATCTCACAGGGTGGAGTGCGGATGAAATGAAACAACATGTGCACAGGATTTGGCGGTCTCTGGCATGGGGAAAGCACAATGCGTGTGATCTTTATAACATTTTATTTTATTAAAATGATAATTTAATGGAATCTCAAGAAGCAGAGACACTTGTGTTGAAGCCTTTGCTAAGGCGTCTCTCCCATGGAACTTCTGCAGGGCACCCCCTTGCCTGGGGTGTTCCTTTGGGTTTGCTCTTCACAAGCTAATCCTCCCGCTCATGACAGAGTCCAGCAGGGCCCAGAGGCCCTGAGCACAGTGATGAGGAAGCTGGGGGTTGGCCAGATGGTGGGTGGTGGCTGGCTGGGCTGATGAGTGTGTTTGGGTTGATCTATGAAGCCTTTCCCAGGAAGGATGGCTTCAATTCTGCCCTGGAAGTGTGGCCCGAGCTGTATTGCCGATCCATCTCCTGGGCTGTCAAACATTTCACAGGCGCCCGCCTGAGCTGCAGATAGTTTACAGGCTGCGTCTCTGCCTTGTGGTCTTGCTGCTCTGGTGTTTTGAGTCGTGTTGTCCCTACTAGGGGCCCCTGTGGGGTGGTCTGTCTGGATCTGCAAGCATGAAGGTGGGAGTGGGGAGGGAGGAGGAATAAGCCGGGAGGGAAGAAAAGCACCTTGAGAAAATGGGCTGTCACAGAAAGAGCACTGAACTCTAGAGATGTTCATTACTGGAGTAACATGGGCTTACCCCCAGGGGTGCACCCATAGGTAGGCAATAAGTGTAGAATGGGTGTACATTTTTTTAAATTTATATTTATTTATATATCTATTTAGCTGTGTCAGATCTTAGTTATGCGTTTGGGCTCAGCAGTTGCCGCTCTCAGGCTCCTGAATGCACGGGCTCAACAGTTGTGATGGACGGGCTTTTTAGTTGCTCTGGGACATGTGGGATCTTAGTTCTCTGATCAGGGATTGAACCTTTGTCCCCTGCTCTGCAAGGCTGATTCTTAACCACCAGGAAAGTCCTGAGGGTGTTCATTCTTAATGTTTGTGAGGATTAACATTCAGTTGGAGAACCTAACAAAGGCTATGGTTCTGTCCTGAGAAAAACACGGACAGACCAAACTTCTTCCTGCCCCAGGACCCTGACCCTGTACCCAGCTTCATGCTAGGCCCCCTGCCCATCCTTGACTTGGCTTACTTCTCCTCACTTCTCAGGTATCAGCTCACCTGTGACCTCAGTAAGGCCTCCCTGTTCGTTCTCGGGCATTGAGCGTCTTGCTTTTTTCCTTGAAAGCATTTATCACCATTTTGTAAAGTCTGTCTTTTTGGTTGTCTGCTTATTATCTATTTCCTTATGTGTTACTGTGTTTGTCTGTCAGTTGTGTCTACCGCTTTGCGATCCCGTGGACTGTAGCTCACCAGGCTCTTCTGTCCATGGAATTCTCCAGACAAGAATATTGGAGTGGGTTGCCATTTCCTTCTCCAGGGGATCTTTCCGAACTAGGGATCGAACCCGGGTCTCCTGCATTTCAGGTAGAGTTTTTACCATCTGAGCTACCAAGAAAGTGACTGGTAAACGATGCTGGAACACATGCTTGGTCTGTTTTCTCCAGCACTACGGTGCCTGGGCCTAGCATATATGCATATGACATAGTGTAGGAAACCAATGCCTATTTGTTGAATGATTGGATGGATGGATAGATGGATGGATGATAAGATAGCTAGATAAATTTGAGAACAAACTCACTGCCTTGGAACCATAGCATAACCCCTCCTCCAGTTTCACTGTGCAGTCTTGGCCTTTGGAGCAGCTCATGTTAGTTCCATAGTTTGTGGTTCTTGTCCCCCCAACTTTCCTGGGAACGTCCCCCTTCATATGCCTCCTCTGCCCAGTGTGGCCCGACACAGACCCAGGCTCATAGAAACCTTCCAAAGGACTGGTTCCTTTCATTTCTTAAGACTCTCCAGCATCCCATTCAAACCATGGGAGGAGAGCTTCAATAATACTGAGACTGAAATCTCCTCCAGCCTGGGGGGACAGGGGGATTAAAGTCAGATTTAATTTGATTTTAGACAAATACTGTGACATTTATTGCACACCTGAATTGCTGGCGAAAAAAACAAAATTCACAGGGCTGCCAAGCAACAGTCATGCAGGCTGCCTCTTGCACACAGGCGCCCAGCGGAGGGGCATCCCACCTCTGCTCAGAGGGTGGACTTCTGCCAGTTCAGTAGTCCACCCACCAAGTACGGTGTCTCTGGGCTACTGACCCCTAGGGGGAGCCCTTTTCTAATTCAGAAAAAGCAGAACTTTCAGGCACCAGCCTTAGAGGAGAAAAGAATCGGAGGGGGCAGACAGGGCTAGATGACTGGTGTGTGCTGGGGCCAGGCAGAAGTCCGGGTGGCCCAGAGCAGGGCAATGCCCATGGGAGGAGGAACAGGGACTGTCCTTAGAAAGGGTCTTAGCCTCTGAAATATTCAGAGTGGAGAACAAAGTAAGCTTTTGCCTTGTTCTTCATGGCTCCTTTATTTTTTTGACTTCAACCGTGCTCATGTTCTTTATATTTTAGTTTTGCATATTTTAATTTTTCAACAAAAGCACATGTACAGCCCGATAATCAGATCTGCTGGAGTGGCCCCCAGAAGGGGGTTGGCCATCCTTTTGTTCATTCCTTCATTCATTCTTTTAACAGAGCACCTACTATGTTCCCACTTCTAGTTCAGGAGCTGAAGATACAGTAGTGAGCAAGTCAAACAAAAATGCCAGCTCCTACTGCATTTGGTGGCTCAGATAATAAAGAATCTGCCTGCAATGCGGGAGACCCGGGTTTGATCCCTGCATTGGGAAGGTCCCCTTGTGAAGGGAAGGACAACCCACTCTAGTATTCCTGCCTGGGAAATCCCATGGACAAAGGAGCCTGGTGGGCTACAGTCCATGGGGTCGAAAAGAGTCAGACATGATTGAGCAACTAACACTTTCACTTCATGCAGCTTATGGGCGTCCCTGGCCCCACTAGTGGTAAAGAATCTGCCTGCCAATGTATGAGAGGTAAGAGATGTGGGTTTGATCTCTGGGTCAGGAAGATCCTCTGGAGGAGGGCATGGCAACCCACTCCAGTATTCTTGCCTGGAGAATCCCAGGGACAGAGGAGCCTAGTGGGTTACAGTCCATAGAGTTGCAAAGAGTTGGACACGACTGAAGCGACCAAGCACATATGCAAGCATACAGCTTATATTCCAGTGGGGGAAATAAACAGTAGACATAAAACATAAGAACATTATATGATGTGATAAAAAGTGATAAGTGCCGCAGAAAGAGTAAAGAGATTTATGAGTTTGGCCGAGAAGGGACACTTGTAATTTACGTGGGGTAGTTCCGATGATCTTCCCTGAGAGGATACTCGTGTGAAAACTTGAAGAGGATGAGAGGGAGAGACCCCAGATCCAGGCAAAGGGAATAGCCAGTGCCAGAATCCTGAGGCAGGAGAGTGTCAGACACACAATTTTCACAATCCCTGCTACACTCACGATCACTTTCTGTTTGACGTGCTGTAAGTTTCCTACCTATGAACCTTCAAGTTGCGAACTTTCAAAGCCAAACCTGTGTTTGTGTGTCCAGTCACATAAGTTAGTTCTACTGAAGGGATACTGTTAGTTTTTAAGGACTCGGATTAGAAGGGTACCCGAAGGTTGCAGCAGCCATTCAGAGTGCCATCCAGCTCTCCCGTGTCATCTCTGATGAGAAAGAAAGAGCCGCTACCCAACATCACTGGATCCTTGTTTCAAGAGGGTAGTTAGAATTGAATCCAGCAAGGAACCAGAATCTGTGCCATCAACATCAGGCGAGAGTGAAATTGCAGCTTGCCCTCCATCTCCTACTGCTGACGATCCTTCAGCTCCACCATCTCCCACCTCCTCTCCCTCCTCTAAACAGTAACTCTTCCTGCCTTTTCACTGGATGCCAGCCCCTGGATGCCAGCTGTTGTACTGTACTTCTCGAGGTAATGTACGGCGAGGTTAAAAATTTCTTCTTTATTTTTTGTTTTTAATGTATTACTTGTGTTGTTGTTCAGTTGGTAAGTCATGTCCAACTCTTTGCAATCCCATGGACTGCATGCAGCAAGCCAGGCTTCCGTGTCCTTCACTGTGTCCTGGAGTTTGCTGAAACTTATGTCCATTGAATTGGTGATGCCATCCACTCATCTCATCCTCTGTGTGAAAAGTATTATAAACCTATTATAGTTCAATACTGGGCTTCCCAGGTGGCGCTAGTGGTAAAGAAATCTGCCTGCCAGTGCAGGAGAAGCAGGTTCCATCCCTAGGTGGGGAAGTTTCCCTGGAGGAGGGCATGGCAACCCACTCCAGTATTCTTGCCTGGAGAATTTTGCATATACTCCAGGGCACCCTCCACAGTCAGGAGAATGCAGGCTATTTTGGGATAAACAAGGTTTATTTTGCTGGGTTTCAATTTTATGAGATTTAAGAACAATATTGAGAGGCAGAAGGCATAACTTACATTCATTGATAAGTGGAAAAATGAGGTTTGCAAGAAATATGCTCATATTCATAGAAGACTCCAAACTGCTCTCTAGAACTCTTACTTTGAGGGCATGAGATAGTTGTCCTCTGAAATTTGGGGCACATGGACAGGGATGAATGAGATCCTGGGTTTGCACATCTCTCTCCCCAGCCAGGCTGGGAGCAGAGACTCTCTTTTACAGATTGTATTGCCTGTGTTGGGCAGCTTGCCTGGCATGTCATGCATACTTGATAGAGACCAGTCCTTCCACTGTCTAACTCCTTCTACAAGAACTGCCCGCCCCCTTCACCGGCCCCTATGCCTGCCCTCATATCTCTCACTCTAAAGGTCTGGGTTCAGTTCTCTCACTATAGAGGCCTCAAGTTCATACAGGTGCCAGAAGGTGAGCAAAGTGAGTGAAGTGGCCTGGAGTGTGATACTGCAGGGAGTGGCGAGGAGTGTGGCGAACTAGAGAGCCCAGGGCCTGTGTAATAAGAGCAGCTGCTTCTTCCCTCCATGAAGCCACTGGGAACCCAAATTTCCAGTTCTTTCGATTTAAGAAAAATCACACATCTGAAATTTCATGCAAAAGAAGTTCGATTTTCAAATATAGACAGCTATAAACTCAGGCTGTAAAGAATCTGCCTGCAATGTGGGAGACCTGGGTTCGAACCCCTTTGTTGGGAAGATCTCCTGGAGAAGGGAATGGCAACCCACTCCAGAATTCTTGCTTGGAGAATCCCCACGGACAGAGGAGCCTGGTGGGCGACAGTCCATGGGGTCGCCAAGAGTTGGACACGATTGAGCAACTAACACTCATAATAAAAATAGTTCTAGATCAAGTTTGGAGAAAGAGGACTTGCAGCTGTATCTGCAGAGACCCAGAGCAGTGGGCACAGCCTTCCAGGGGTGCTGAGTGAGCAACTGAGCCCAGCGACATGTGTTCTATTGCATCCTTGGGTCGGGTTGGGGCCAGCCTTGAGCAGGTTAGACTCCTTGCCACGGTTGGCCAACTTCAGGATTAAGAAAGTTCATCTCAAGGGGAGGGTGGGGAGTGTCCAGCTGAAAAATCCCAGTTCTCTATTCAAAGATTGAGCCTGGGGTGGGAGTACACATTAGACATATGTCTAGATCGATGTCTACTCCTAAAAGTTAAATGTATTTCATCTGAAAAGTGGAATTTATTGGCTCATTAAAATAAACATTTAAGACATTCTTTCTCCAGGTGTTCAAAAAATATCCTCAGGAATCTGTGCCTGTCCTCCGTCTCTGCTTTTCTTTGGGCTTCCCTGGTGGCTCAGTGACAAAGAATCTACCTGCAGTGCAGGAGACTAGGGTTCGATTCCTGGGTTGGGAAGATCCTCTGGAGAAGGAAATGGCAACTCACTCTAGTATTCTTGCCTAGAGAATCCCATGGACAGAGGAACCTGGCGGGCTACAGTCCATGGGGTCACAAGAGTCAGACAAGACTGAGAGACTAAACCACCACCACCAGCAGTACAGAACAACAAAGCTGGCTGTCAGCAGGCATACATCCTACCAACGTAGCAAGCTCTGTAGAAACAGAATGTGTATTTTCTTAGAGATCCATCCTAAATCTCTGGTTTGGCTCTAATGGGGCTGGCTTGAGTGGCATGCTCACATTGAGAAGCTGATACTGGGGCAAGCTCTCCGGGACTACATGGATGGAAAGTCAGGGAGGGGCCCCCAAAGAACAATCAGGATGGTGTTTCCAGAGTGTGTGGTGGGATGGATGTTGGGCAGCAAAACTGCAGAGCTCTCCCTGGACTCAAACATTGGGCAAGAACGTTCATCTCCCCAGCCAGCACTGGACACTCCTTCTGCCTCTTCCTTCCTGTCTCACTCCCCTGGCCACCCATCCCTGTGGCCTTTGGCAAGCAGATACCACTGTTCTCATTTCGGCAGGGGTACTGATTGCCTGTCAGAGGCTTAACGCTCGTGCTTCCTTTCATACGGTGTGTTGGAGCCTCCTGGACCGCAGCCTCCACCTCGATGCTTCTGCCCCTGCTCATCCTCCTGGAGACCACTTTCCTCTTCTCTTTTCTGCAAGAAATGAGCAGTCTCACATTTGCTGACTCTCATCTGACAGCCGCATGAGGAGGTTTTATTCTTTCTATCTCTTTTCTAGAAATTGTTCCTGGATTCTCCAGAGAAGCTCTGTGAAAGGCTGTCATTCTACCTCCCAGATGTCACCCCCTTATACTCTAGGTGCTTCCTGCCCTATCTGTGGGATGGTAGATATCACCCCAAACTTACAGAATAAGACCTAAGGTTCTTAGAGTGCATATATATAGGAAAGGACCCTTTGAAGCCAAATAGGATGACTGGGGTAGAGAGAGCTGAGCAGGAAGACAGAGATTATTGCTGGAGGGAAATTCCAGGCCACAGCACAGGGAAAGGAAGCCAGGGCAGAGCCCAGTGAACTCTCTGAGTTGAAGATAGATGAATGTGGGAGTGTGGGAAGCCAAAGAGAAGCAGCTAGAGTTTACAGGGCAGAGCATGGGAAAGAGGGACTTCCCTGGTGGTGCAGTGTTAAGAATCTGGCTGCCAGTGCAAGAGATATGGGTTCAATCCTTGGCCCAGGAAGATTCCACACGCTGTGGAGCAACTAAGCCCACATGCCACAGTCTCTGCAGCCCTGCTCTAGAGCCCGCAACCCAGAACTACTGAGACCACCGGCTGCAACTACCGAAGCCATTGCCTCCCGGAGGCCGTGCTCTGCAACGAGAGGCCACCACAATAAGAAGCCTGTGTGCCGCAACCAAGAGTAGTCCCCGCTGCTGCAACTAGAGAAAAGCCTGCATGCAGGAGCAAAGACCCAGTGCAAAAAGAAAGAAAGAAATAAACATTTAAAGAATTCTGGGAAGAGAGCTTCACTGGGGGTGGAGGGAAGGGAGGGAAAGAGAAGGGGAGGGAGATTGGGAGAGAAGGACCTGGAGATTTGCAGAGGGCTTCCCTCAAGTCTTCAACTGAGTGGTGGTCAGCACATGTATGTTAAGAAATCACCTGAGATCGGGGGTAAAACCATGTGAGGGGGTTAGAGAAACAAATCACTGAGGTCCCCATTCAATATTTGGGGCATAGTTCCTGTTCCCATCAGCTAGAATGGAAAGCCTCAGAATAATCATGAAGATTGGACAGAGAACTCCAAAGTTAAGAAAGTTTAGCAGCAAAGTTTAAAAGGGTCAAAGTGTTTTCAGGTAACTTTACTGCATCCCAGAACAAAGCTCAAGGATATTTATAGGAATGCAAAAATAGCTAGCACCCAAGAGGATGAAAAGACTAAGATCATGGCATCTGGTTCCATCGTTTCATGGCAAAGAGATGGGGAAACAATGGAAACAGTGACAGACTTTATTTCCTTGAGCTCCAAAATAGCTGCAGATGGTGACTGCAGCCATGAAATTAAAAGACAGTTGCTCCTGGGAAGAAAAGCTATGACCAACCCAGACAGCATATTAGAAAGCAGAGAGAATACTTTGCTGACAAAGGCCCACCTAGTCAAAGCTATGGTTTTCCCAGTAGTCATGTGTGGATGTGAGAGTTGGACCATAAGGAAGGGTGAGTGCCAAAGAATTGATGCTTTTGAACTGTGGTGTTGGAGAAGACTCTTGAGAGTCCCTTGGACTGCAAGGAGATTGAAACAGTCAATCCTAAAGGAAATCAGTCCTAAATATTCACTGGAAGGACTGATGCTAAAGCTGAAGCTCCAATACTTTGGCCACCTGATGCAAAGAGCTGACTCATTGGAAAAGACCCTGATGCTGGGAAAGGTTGAAGGCAGGAGGAGAAGGGGATGACAGAGGATGAGATGCTTGGATGGCATCACCGACTCGATGGACATGAGTTTGAACAAGATCAGGGAGTTGGTGATGGACTGGGAAGCCTGGGATGCTGCAGTCCATGGGGCCACAAAAAGCCAGATGTGACTGAGTGACTGAACTGAACTGAAGAAGATGAAATTCACAATGGTCTGCATTCAACAAAAATTATGGGGGATGCATAGACGTAGGAAACTATGACCCATAATGAGGAGAAATCTCAATCATTTAAACTGAAAAATGACATGTGGTAGGATTAGAAGACAAGGACATTAAGAATTGTTACAATTGTATTATATATATTCAAGAAGTTAGAAGAGAGATGGTGGATGTTAAATAGAGGGATGTGACATAGAAAGACTCAGTTTACCAGATAAAATTAAATTCTGAATTTCAGGTCAACAATGAATTATTTTTAGTGTAAGTATGCCCCAAATATTGCATTTAACATATATGCTAAAAATTCTTTTTTGTTTATTTATTTAACTTTACAATATTGTACTGGTTTTGCCATACATCAACATGCATCCACCACAGGTGTGCACGTGTTCCCCATCCTGAACCCCCCTCCCACCTCCCTCCCCATACCATCCCTCTGGGTCATCCCAGTGCACCAGCCCCAGGTATCCTGCATGGAACCTGGACTGGAAATTCAGATATAACTGTTCATCTTGTGTTTTTCTTCACTAAATCTTTTGTAAGCAATCCTGAAAAAGACCTCAATTGAACTTTTGGAGATAAAAATCTACAGTGACTGATTTTAAAAATTGCAATTGTGTATATATGTATACACACACACACACACACACACACACACACGAAGCAGGGCACTCAAAGCCAGTGCTCTGAGACAACCCAGAGGGATGGGGTGGGGAGGGAGGTGGGAGGGGGGTTCAGGATGGGGGTTCACATGTGCACCCATGGCTGATTCATGTTGATGTATGACAAAAACCACCACAATATTGTAATTTAATTAAAATAAATTAATTATTACAAAAATATATAGACATACATAATTGGGCTTCCCTGGTGGCTCAGCAGTGAAGAATCCACCTACAATGTGGGCAACAATGCAGGAGACCCAGGTTCAATTTCTGGGTTGGGAAGATCCCCTGGAGGAGGAAATGGGAACCCACTGCAGTGTTCTTGCCTGGAGAATCCGATGGACAGAGAAGCCTGGCAGGCTATGGTCAGTCCATGGGGTTGCAAAAGAGTCTGTCACAACTGAAGCGACTTAGCACACACTCATACACACACATACACACACTCTCTGTCATACACCCCCCCCCCACACACACACAAATATATATATAAACACTTGATGAAAATAAGGGCAGATTGGACATTGCAGATAAAAAGATAAATTAACTGGAAGACACAGCAACAGAAACTATTGGAACCAAAGCACACAGAGAGAAAAAAAAATAAGGCTAGAAAAAAAAGAACAGTAGCCTGATACACGTTTAATTGGAATGAGTATGCAAAGGAGTAGTGTGGAAAATTATTTGCATAAATAATGGGTAGAAATTTTCCAAATCTGATGAAAAGTATGAATCAACAGACAGAGTGAGGAACTATATGTATTACCAATTAAATGAATGAATGAGATCACTATAGATTCTACAGCTATTGAAAGGATAATAAAGAGGTATTATGAACAACGTTATAATAATGGAAAGGTCCTAGAAAGACACAAACTATCAAAGCTAACTTAAAATAAAAAAAAAAGATAACCCAGAATAATCTAATATCTCTTAAACTGAATTTGCATTTAAAACAAAAAAAAAATTCCAGCTCTGGTGGCTTCTTTGGTGAATTCTACCAAAAACCTAATGAAGAAATAATGCCAATTGTATCCAATATTTTCCAGAAAGCAGAAGAGAAGGAAACACTTTCCAGTTCATTCTATGAGGCCAGAATTATCCTGGTACCTAAACCAAAACAAAGTTATTACAGAAAAAAAAAGTACAGAAGAGCTACAAAACATTTCATCAAGTCTCATGCAAAACTCTTAACAAAAACAGAATGTGTGTGTGTGTATAAATCATCATGATCTACTGAGGTTTATCCCAGGACTGCAAGAGTGGCTTAACATTCAAAATTATCTCAATGCAATTTATCATATTAAAATTCTATAAAAAATATAATACATTCATCTAAATAGATGTAGTGAAAGCACTTGATGAAATTCATCAACCATCCCTTATAAAACTCTCAGGAATAGAAGGGAACTTCATTCTGATAAACAGCATCAGTGAAAAACCTATAACTAATGTACTTGCTAGTGCAAGACAACGTTTTCCCCTTAAGATAAGGAAAAATGTAAGAATACCCACTCCCACCATTTCTGGTTAACTAACCTTGTTTTGGAGAAGGCAATGGCAACCCACTCCAGTACTCTTGCCTGGAAAATCCCATGGGTGGAGGAGCCTGGTGGGCTGCAATCCATGGGGTTGCGAAGAGTCGGACATGACTGAGTGACTTCACTTTCATGCATTGGAGAAGGAAATGGCAACCCACTCCAGTGTTCTTGCCTGGAGAATCCCAGGGATGGGGGAGCCTGGTGGGCTGCCGTCTATGGGGTTGCACAGAGTCGGACACGACTGAAGTGACTTAGCAGCAACCTTGTTTTGGGGGTTCTGGAGAAGGCAATGGCACCCTACTCCAGTACTCTTGCTTGGAGAATCCCAGGGACGGGGGAACCTGGTGGGCTGCCATCTATGGGGTCGCACAGGGTCAGACATGACTGAAGTGACTTAGCAGCAGCAGCAGCAGCAGCAGCAGTCAGTGCAATAAGGAAAGAAAAAGAAATAACAAACATTCAGGTTAAAAAGGAAGATACAAAACTTTATTCTAGATGACATGGGAGTTTGTGTTGAAAATTCTATAGACTCTACAATAAAGATATGAGAAGTGAAAAAAAAAAAAAGAAAAAGAAAAGGTAGGCTATGAGATGAGCGCACAGAAGCCAATTGTATTTCTATACACACGGGCAAAAGAGGATGAGATGGTTGGATGGCATTACTGACTCAGTGGATATGAATTTGGCTAAACTCTGGGAGATAGTGAAGGACAGGGAAGCCTGGTGCTTTGCAGTCCATGGGATCACAGAATGTCAGACATGACTTGGTGACTGAACAACAACACAGTAAAACAATTGGAAACAGAAATTTTAAAATATCACGTACAATATCACAAAATATGAAATGCTGAGAGATAAAGCCGACAGAAGTTTTGAAATATCCCTACACTAAAAAATACAAAACATTACTGAGAGAAATTAAAGATCTAAATATAAATGGAGGGTTAGCTACACTGTGTTTGAGGATCCAAAGGCTTAATGTTTCTAAAATGTCAATTCCTCCCAAATTAATTTATAGATTCAATGCATGCATGCTCATTTGCTCAGTTGTGTCCAACTCTGTGACCCCATGGACTGCAGCCCACTAGGCTCCTCTGTCCATGGAATTTTTCCAGGCAAGAATACTGCAGTGAGTTGCCGTTTTCTTCTCCAGGGGATTTTCCCAGCCCAGGAACTGAACCCACGTCTCCTGCATTTGCAGGTGGATTCTTTATCCCTGAGCCACCTGGGAAGCCCCAGATTCATTGCAATCCCAGTCAAATTCCAACAAGTGGGGGTTGTTTATAGAGAAACATTCAAACTGAGTCTAAAATTTATATGGAAATGTAAAAGACCTATACTAGCCAAAATAACTTTAACAAAGAAGAACAGTGTTAGAGGATTTACATTAATTGATTCCAAGGTTTACTGTAAAGCTACAGTAATCAAGAGAGTGTGATATTGACATGGAGTTAAACATATAGGTCAATAGAACAGAACTGAGTCCAGTTACCTGAACACATATACAATTAATTAAATTTTGAACAGCAATTCAGTAGACGAATGTGTATCTTTTCAACCAACAATGAAACAATTGGATATCCATATTAAAAATTAATTTCAATACATAACATACATTTTTATACACAGATTAACTCAAAATGAATCATACCCTTAAATATAAGCCCTAAAATATAAAACGCCTCAAATAAAATGTACAAGAAAATTTATGATCTTGGGTTAGGCAATATTTTTTAGACACAATACACAAGTGCTATCTATAAAAGAAAATCCGAAATAGGACTGCATAAAAATTTGAATGTCTGCTCTTTGAAAGACATTGTTAAGGGAATGTGTATAGGAGATATATATGAGGAGGGAATATTTACAAATCACACATCTGGAAAGGACTTGATGTAGGAAAAGCATGGAACTCCCAAAATTCAAAAATAAGAAAATGAAACAATCTGATAATAATGATCACACATTTTAACAAAGATGACAGATAGCAAAAAATCACATGAAAAGATGCACCTTGTTAGTCATAGGAGGACAATCAAATACCTAAATTTAAAAAAGACTTATCATGTTAAATATTAGTGCAGACACAGAGCAAGTGGGGTGCTCATGACTAACAAGATGATCTTTTCATGTGAGTTTTTGCTATCTGTCATCTTTGTTAAAATGTGTGATCATTATCATCAGATTGTTTCATTTTCTTATTTTTGAATTTTGAGGGTTCCATGCTTTTTCTAGATCAAGTCCTTTCCAGACGTGTGATTTGTAAATATTCCCTCCTCATATATATCTCCTATACACATTCCCTTAACAATGGTGCTCACGCACAGTGCGGGCAATGTGAAGTGGTGCAAGCACTTTGCTGCTGCTAGGTCGCTTCAGTCGTCCAGGCAACCACTTTAGAAAACAGCTAATTTCTTCAAAAGATAAATGTATCTTACCACTTGGACCTTACATTCCTATCTATGTCCTAACAGAGTTATGTCCATACGACTTTTACACTTGCATTCACATCATCTTTTTTTTTTTAAGTATTTATTTATGATTTTTAGTTGACTTCCCAGTGTCTTAGTCCAAGTATGTGGGATCTAGTTCCCTGACCAGAGATCAAACACGGGCCCCTGCACTGAGAGCTCAGAGTCTTAGCCACTGGACCACCAGGGAAGTCCCTATTCACAGCATCTTTAGTAGTTTTGCCATAAACTAGAAATAACTGAAATAGCCATCAACAGCTGAATGGATAAACAAATTGTGGTATAGTTATATAATGGTTTATTAACACACACTACTATTCAGCAATAGAAAGGAACAAGCTATTGATATATGCAACAATGCAGATACGAATAAAAATAAATGTATTGAGTGATGTATTTAAAACAATGAGAAAAAAAAAAGACTTAAAACCAAGAATACTCTGTGCAGCAAGATATCATTCATATTTGAAGAAGAGATAGAGTTTTATGGGTAAACGAAACTAAAGGAGTTCAGTACCACTAAACAAAAATAAACTCAAAATGGAATAATGACTTAAATGTAAGACCTGAAACCATACAGCTCCTAGAAGAAGCATAGGCAGCACACTTTCTGACATCAGTCTTAGCAATATATATATATATAAAATGGAAAACATATATGTGTGTGTATATATATATGTATATATATATACACACACACACAATGGAAAACAGTGTGAAGTATATATATAAATCTGTCTCCTCAGGTAAAGGAAAAATGCAAAAATAGAAAAACAGGACTACATCGAACTAAAGAACTTCTCCACAATGAAAGAGACTACCAACAGAAAGAAGGAAACGTTTGCCTACTGAGTGAGAGAAGATATTTGCAAATATTATAGCAGAAAATAGGCTAATATCACAAATGTATGAAGACCTCATGCAACTCAGTATCAAATACACAACCAATGCAATTAAAAAACGGGCAGAGGATCTGAATAGACATTTTTCCAAAGAACCTCAGAGGGTCAACAAACATAGAAAAGATGCTCCTCAGGGAAACATAAATCAAAATCAAAATGAGATATTACCTCACACTCATTAGAATGACTATTACTAAAAAGGCAACAAATAACAGTTATTGGAGAGGATGAGAAGAAAAGGCAACCCTCGTGTACTGTAGGTGGGAACATAAATTGCTTCAGTCACAATGGAAAATAGTGTGGAAAAAACTCAAAAAATTTAAAATAGTACTACCATATGATCCAGCATTTCTACTTCTGGGCATTTTTCTGAACAAAAACACTAATTCAAAAAAATATATGCACCCCTAGGTTCATTTCAGCTGTCCTATTCATAATAGGAAATATGAAGAGGCAACCTAAGTGCCCATCAATGGATGAATGGACAAGGAAGAAACAAGCATGCGCACGATGGAATACTGCCACATCCAGAAAGAGTCAAACCTCGCCATTTGTGACAACACGAATGGGCCTAGAGGATATTATGCTAAGTGAGATAAGTCACACAGATACACAAATGCCATATGCTTTCAGTTATAAGTGGAATTGAAATAGCAAAACAAATATCACAAAACAGATTCATGGATAAAAAAGAATGGTTTCTAGAGGGAAGAGGGTAGGAAGATGAGTGAACTAGGTGATTAAGAGGTACAACTTTGAGTTCAAAATAAATGAGTCATTGGGGTGAAATGTAGAGCATGGGGATTATAGTCAACAATATTGCAATATCTTCGTATGGTGGTAGATGGTAACTGGACTTCCCAAGTTACCCATTTTGCTATGCGTGAAAGTATTGCATCACTATGTTGTTCACTTGGAACTAACGCAGTTTTGTAGGTCAATCACACTTCAATTTCAAAAATTAAATAAAATTTAAAAAGAATATTCCGTAACTTATTTATTGTGGTCTTTTTCTGGGATGAGAAACTGGGAAATGGTTAGGGTTAGAAAGAAAACTCAGGTTTACTACATACGGACTTGTAATTCTGATACTTTTACTTCATACAAATATTACCAATTTTTTAAAAGAACACCCCCAAATCAAAACCATAAAAGTTAAAATAAAGACTCCAAATTAGAATTCACCTGGGCATGTTTATGTTTTCAGCTGTTTTTGGCACAGACTTTGGCATATATGTTAGTTAAACTAACATTGCATTGTATTGTAATAAAATACCCAAATATGGAATGGGTCAACACATTAGATGTATATTTTTCACTTATGTAGCCATCCTGATTGAACATTCAGATCAGCAGGGCAGCTTCTCTGCATGTAATCATTTTCAGACACTTAGACTGTTTCCATCTTGTGGCTCTTTTTAGAACAAGTATAAGCATCCAGAAGAAGGGAGGGGAAAAGATGGAGAAGCAAGCATGGGGAGATTTACGGACCAGACCCAGAAGTGGCTCACTTCACTTCTCTTGGAATATCGGCTCCAACTCATCGCGAGGCTACACAATGAAAGCGAGTCTGGGAGTTGTAGTGTATCTGGTGCATAGATGAAAAGAAGAATGGGTTCCACGGATAGCCAGTAGTCTCTAGTAGTTATAGTGCATAATATAATCAACACTAAGAAACATACATTGATCAAGGGTGTACAGCATCCTGAAGGAAGGGAGCTCAGTGAATAGACTGAGGTCTTCCCAGCATTTCTCAAGACTGCTCCCTGTGCCCAGCTTTCTGACGTCTCCGTAGGGGAACTCTAATGGAAGCAGCCTCCCAAGACAGAAAGAACATGACGCTGAAAGGTAGGAGGCCTGGGCTCTAGTTCTCATTGTAATTATCCGAGTCTTGTTTTCATTGTAAAATGGAATGGTGACACTTATTCCCAGAAGGATTTGACTTCTACCTTATTAGTTCAGTCTTTAGTGGTAAGTGAGGATTGGGAGAAATCTAGGAAGGAAGAAGCTAATGGAGATAAGGAATGGAGGAAAGAATCATTAGGAGGAAGGAAATATATATATATATATATATATATATATATATATATTTGAGAATTTCTTGTGCCAGAGATTCAGCTAGTTGCTTCATATGCATTAGTTCTTTTAATTCTCAAGACAACACTATGAAATGTCACTGTTACAAGATGCATTTTATAGGTGAGGAAACTGGACCTAGAGTGCTGAGGGGACTGGGTCACTTGACTTACAGGGTCATACATCTAGGGTATGATGGAGTTGGGATTAGAACCCAGCTGTTAATGACTCCAAACCCTGTGCTCTAAGCCAGTTAAATGCAGCCCTGAGGCTTTCTAGTAAATCCACTTTCTCTGCCAGAGCATTGGATCATAATCCCCTCTCTGCTCATGAGTACATCAGCCCAGAGAGGTGGAGGGTCCTCTGGTTGTTGATTTAATATTTTTTGGGAAATAGGTTTATGACCTAAATGTATTTCTCCCGTTAAATGTTACAGCTTCTTTAAAGCTCAGTTAAATATGAGCTTCATATTTGGCTTAACATTTCTTTATGGTTGGTTTGGGGTTTCTGCAATGAGTTTGGCCTCCAGAGGCACTGTTGCCCTCTTCTGAATTCCCCTGCCACAATTAACCCTAGGTCTTCTTAGGTCTATATCTGGATTAATTATGGGTTGCATTTTAAAGCAAATAAACTCAATCACACTTACCAAACAAAGAATGAGTAACAAGGAAAGCTGGAGGGAATCAAATCATGGCTTATTCAGCAGCTCTGTAACATCAGTGTCTCAGGCTCTCACTCTCTCTCTTTCTTCTCTACCATTCCTATCATATGAATTTGGCTTTACGTTTATTACCTCATGGTCTCAAGATGGCTGCCATACCTCCTGGCACAGCATCCAGATTCCAGGCATGGCATCAGAGGAAAATGCACAAATTGAAGCTAGTCAAATCTGTTTCCTTTTCAAAAGCCCAGAAACCTCATCCAGTGTATTTGTTTATTTACTGACCATGACTGAATTACATGTCACCCTTATCTACAAGAAATATTGGGAAGTGGATACTTTTAAATACTTGCCAACTAGAACATGTCTGGGATTATATTAGTGATAAAGTAAGTGAGTGTTGGAGTTGGCAACTGTTGGTATCTACCACAATCTTCTAAATATCTTTTAGATGTGTCCATTTCCCTTTATCTGCACTGACACTCCAGGCCATTATTATTTCTTTCTTGGACTCTGCAATAATCTTCCTGTTTTGTATTTCCACAGCCCCTCTTAACTCCCCCTTCCTCCCACATAATCTATTTTCTACACTGTGGCCAGAGAGAACTTTATAGAACATAAATCTGACCACGTCACTCCCCTGAAGGATAATGTATTTAATTCATACTCTATGTTTTATTCACTTATTTATTTTTCTGTGGTTAAAGAAAAAATGAGTACTATCTGCCTCCCTTCTCAAATTGATGTGTGAGCAGGGTCTTAAGTGAGCCTGAGAAACCTGGGGCTTCTTTTGCTCAAGGGGAGAGTTAGGAGCTACAGGTATGCTTGGTGTCTGGAGACTGAAGAAGCCTATATTGAGAATTTCCCAAAGATTGGGGTGAAGATGAGGTTTAGGGGCTATGTTACATCAGAGCCCTGATCCCTGACTCCTTGTGGTACCCTTGGGAAGGAGATGACTTAGAAGGAGGATGCCACATGGCTCATCTATGGGCACTAGGTTCAAATGCCAGGGCACCAGTGTTGACAAAAATCCTATTGCATAGCTCTAGGAAAGCAGCATGAAGATACAAATTTAAGGAACCACAAAGCATTTAAAAAGTCACATCTATTAGGCAAGGCCAGCCTTATGGGCATGGGAGTCATGCATTCACGCCCATGAGGTTCACAGGACCTCTCACATAAAAGGACCCTGGACTTAGTTTAAAGCTTTTGTGTCACCATCTAAAAATTCTTAAAAATCTCTCAACAAAATGCTTATTTTGCACAAAATTTTATTTTGCACAGATTATGTAACTGGTCCTGATGGCAGTGATAAGTGTGACCCAGAAGTCTTGATGATGTAAGCCTCCTGGAATTTTGGACAGGACTTTGAGAGAGGGAGACTAAGCAAGTCTCAGTGATAACTAGCTTGAGTTTCCTTCCAGGGAAGGGGTCAGAGCCAGATTTAATTTGTTTATTGGAACGAAGGGGAAATGAGATGATATTTCTTGTCACTGAGTATGGTGGTGATGTGAAATTCACACCTATTACACCCTCAGAGGTTCCTCATTTTGCTCAGGAAACACTCCCCTTCTACCACAGGGCAGTTTATGGAAAGTCCACACAGATACAAAGTTACACGAAGTTCACCTCTTATAAATGGGAGATAAAGCTTTGTATGAGAATTCAGTCATCCGGGAGGAATTAGGGCTGAAAGATGAAAGCGGGGTGGTGGTGGGCAAATATGTCCGGGGACAAAATTTACATCCCTCTTCCCTACAGGATGTTCTGGAGGAGTCCGTGAAGGTCCTTAAGCCAAATTCTGAAGGCAAGGTGCTTTAGAGCTCCTTCTCTCTGATTGGGTCACGTGTACATCTCTGAACCAATCACTGTGGGCAGGGGAATCAGATTAAGCCAGCCCTACCTGTAGACATTCCGGGTGTAGAAACCAACCAATCATCTTTTTGCTTTCTCTGGTTTGTGTTGGAGTTTCTATTTCCAACCAATAGGGTTGCTTCACCTCGAATACAGGTCTCAGAAGTCCTAGTTTTTCCACCCAACTCTGTGAAAATGGCCATCTCTTCTGGGTTACCCACTAGTTCTGGGTAAGATTGACCCGGGAGAAAGGTCGAGGCCAGAATGAGCCTCTATCCGCCCACCCCCTTCTCAAGGGTCCTGGGGGAAAGGGGGAATGAATTCTTTCCTTCTCAGTTCTTAATAGCCTATTCCAATGAACAAAAACTTCCCCTGATTTTACCACTAATAGGAAGTACTTTGAAAGATTTAAAACATTTAAGTAAGTTAATTCTTTTCAAAAAGAACAGTGAAGTTTTCAAAACTGCTTCCATCAGTAAATTTAAAATACAATAAATTATTTAGGGCTCAATTTTCCATCCACAATGAAGAATTAAGAAGCTTCAGTCTCTCAAATACTCTCTTGAAAAAGCTACTCATTGTTTCTCTTCTTTCTCTGGCCTCAGAGGTTGATACCAGGGCTTGGGGTTGGGCTGATCATCTTGTTTTGGCAGCTGAAATTCCTTTCCAGTAAGAAACATACCTTTTTAATTGCTTTTTTCCCCCCTCCAGGGAGAGTCAAACCCTCCATTTTTTTTTTTTTTTTTTTCCTGTATGAGAGAGAGAGATGAGATATTATGGTCATTTTGTAGATGAGAAAACTGAGACTCAGTGAAGTCAACTGATTTTACTAGGCATATGGGACAATCTAAGTCAATTTACTCCTCCTGATAGTAAATTAAGCAATCAGATTTATTTTCTCTCATGGAGAGTGGTGTAGCTTCATTCTATAAGGTCAGATCAGTCAAGATTGAGTAGGAAACATAGTTCATTTTCAGGGAAATGCAGAAAAGTAAATAAGGTGGAAGCTTTGAAATAGGGGCAGGCAGGGTTGCGATCAATAAGGGATGGTGAAGCAACCAGGGTCTCCCTAGACTGAGAACCCAGTGCTTAGTGTTGGAGTCACATATGGAGGAAGTACTGTTACTGGATCTCAGAAAGACCTGGAGTCAAGGAGGAACCATAGGGTTTCCCAGGTGGCTCAGTGGTAAAGAATCCGCTTGTCAATGAGGAGATGCAGGTTCAGTCTCTGGATGGGGAATGTCCCCTGGAGAAGGCGATAGCAACCCACTCTAGTATTCCTGCTTGCAGAATCCCAGGTGCATAGGAGCCTGGCAGGCTACAGTCCACAGGGCCACAGAAGAGCCAGACACGACTAAGCAGCTAAACAACAGCGAAAGCAGAAACACGCACTGCAGTCTTGGTGGGGAGTTGTCCTGACTCTGCTTGCACAAGTCCAGTTACAAGGAACTCACTGCCTCAAATGCCCCCTCTTCCATCTGACTACCTCAAGCTTCCTTCCATTCTTGATGCTGCTACCATATTTCCCGGATTTCTCTCCCATCTTCCTTCATCATTTCTGCAGCAGCATCAGAATCAGGTCAGCTTCTGCTGCTTTGGGGCCAGGAGATGCCGTAGGCTCCTGTTCCTCCTTCCAACCCTGACAATGGCCCTGATGCTGACTTGGCACCATGGTGGGCAGAGGGGAGAGAAGGTGGGGAAATGAATGAGGAAGTAGGAAGATGATACACATTCAACGTTATCCTCAGTCATGGAGGGACAAATGTTCCGGGAGATGGAAGCAGAGGAAAGCAGCGGAACTTATTCATGGACTAGATTCCCTTGGTGGGAGTTAACTTTTCTTACTCTGGCAGCAGTTGGTAAGACCAATGAGAACTTGGGGTATATTTTTGGAAAGGTTAGGGTGTCCTCAGAGATGGGGGCTGAACAGAGAAGCAGATGCAAAAGGTTCTCCAGCATGTCGCTCCTGTTATCTTGTATAATTAGAAACAGAAATTTCCCCTTCTGATTCCGCTCCCAGAAAGGTTATCATAGCTACGTTTCCTGGGTTCTGCCTCAAGAATTCCTTCCATCAGGTGCTGTCTGTACCACCTGTCTTCAACCTTTGCAAAGGATCTTATTCCAGAGGTTTGCATCTATTTGGTGTTGATGAAATGTGGAGATGTGGCCCGCTCTAGCAGCTGAGCATTGGGTGGATGTAGGATTGTGTGTCTGGGGTTCATGAGGTTCCAGACATGTGGTGAATGAGGAGAGGTGGACCATGCCTCTTCCGGGCTTATCCGTGGATGTGGCTGGAACAAGGGTGGCGGAAATAGAGGCAGAACACTCCTAACATGGCTGCTTGGGCCTGGCAGCGTCTGCCAGACATTTCAGAACTTGGACTCTGATTACAGTCCTCAAGCATGAAGGTGCTAGAACTATGCCCTTGGTTTCCCACCCGCTTCCCTGTAAACCGCTCATTGGAGCTTTACTGTTCCTGACAGGGTTGTGTCTGAGCTTACAGGATGTTGCCCCGCTTCTGTCTTCTTCTTGGACTGTGGGAAGAGACCAGAGAGGCTGCGTGGGAAACCGGGGCATGCATGTGTGAGATGCGTCTCTGTGATCTGTGTGAATGTGAATGGTGCGTGTGTGTGTTCAGCAACCTCAGTGTGGTGAGTGCTCGGTTGTGTCTGATCCCTGGACTGTAGCTCCTCTGCCCATGGAATTTTCCAGGCAAGAATGCTGGAGTGGATTGCCTTGCAATCCAGGGGCTCTTCCTGACCCAGAGATCGAACCCGAGTTTCCTGCATCTCCTGCATTGGCAGGTGGATTCTTTACCCCTATGCCAGCCCTCACAGACTCTGTAGAGTGTGCTACATTTATGCTGGGAAAGTACACTGGGATGTTTGCATCTACACTAGACAGCTCAGAAACATCGTGTTTTTTTCAAGTCTTCTTTCTATTCTACATAGATTTTCTTCTTTCCTTCTCTGCTGTTGGCTACTCACTCTGACTTTTGTCTGCTGCCGCTACGCCTGTTTCTAGGATTCCCATCTCCAAATTCACTTCTATTAACTCTTAAGGAAATCAGGAAACCAAGTTGTTAGAGTTCTGTCTAGCACATAAGCAGTCTTAGAGGCAGAGGATGGACTTGTGATTTTTGGCTTCCTGGAGGACTTTCTTTGACTCTCCGTTGGTCAGCTGAATTCAGATAAGTGATGGGTGACAGTGACCAGCTTATAACAGACAACACTTGTCCTAGAACACATTCTGTAAAGTTCAATACACTGAAGAAGAGTTATTTGCTCAGCCATTGTCTCTGACACTTTATGGAAGGAATCAACTCAGGTTCTTTTGAGCAGGATCTTCCTCGATACACTTAAGGATTCATTTACACAGAAACCAGAGCCAAGAATAGCTGAAGACAGTGTATGAGATGCCAAAGGCTCAGATATTCTTCAGAGAGGGAGAGAAACAGTCCAGACAAGACCAAGAAAATTCCTCAGGGATGGTAGAATAAATATTAAAACCCAGGGTTTACTCTTAGGATTAGAGGTAAGTGCTTGGTATCCAGTCCTTTGTTTCCAGAACATTGTCTGCAATCCAAAGAATCAAGGACACCAGTCATTCGGTCAACCCACCACCTCTAAGGTAGGGTCCTCACATATCAAAAGCTACTGCTGAAGTTGGTCCCCCCAACATCTGAGAGCAGTCTCTGAGACAAGGATGGGGGTGCAGGTAATATACTTGGGAGATGATTCTAACCAGTGGCCACAGAAAAACGGGGAAGAGAAGAAAGTCAGTAAAAGTGAGTTTATGGAGGTTATTTCTATGAGCAACTGAGGCTGAATCCCAGCAGAAAACTCTAGGAGGCAGCATGGAGTGCCCCGCCCTCATCTCAGCGGAAAGGGAGGGATCTGGAGCAATTGTCCATCGTGTCAATTGGAGGGCTGCTCCCTTTGGGGATTAATGCCTCACGTGCATGCACAAAAGTTACCGGGGGGCTTCCCTGGTGGTCCAGTGGTTAAGAATATGCCTGTAATGCAGGAGACTTAGGTTAGGTACCTGGTCTGGGACGATTTCATGTGCCACAGGGCAACTAAGCCCATGTGCTACAACTGCTGAGCCCATGCTCTAGAGCCCACGAGCTGCAACTCCTGAGCCACACGACGCAACTACTGAAACCTGTGCCCTATAGTCCGTGCTTTGCAACGAGAGAAACCACTGTCATGAGAAGCCTGCACACAGCAACGAGAGAGAGTAGCTCTCGTTTGCTGCAACTAGAGAAAACCTGCCTGCAGCAATGAAAACCCAGTGCAGCCAAATAAAATAATAAAAAGAATAATACCTTAAAGAAAGAAGTAGTCAGGAGGTCCTCATTGCATACACTTTTGTGAGTGGTGAGGGAATCTGAGCAGAGCCCTTCAGAACCTGCTACAGTTATTTTTTCTTTTGAGTGCCAGTTACGAGCAAGTTCTCTCACTCTGATTTTGTATACACTGTACCAGTTTTCCCCAATATCCCTTTTTCCTTAACTCCGACTGTGTGTTTGGGCTCAGTGAGAGCCTTGCCCTCCTGTCTTGTATTTCTAAAGTCACCGAGGCTTTCATCCGAGGATGCCCTGTCCACTCAATTTCCCCAGGGATAGTCTAGACATCAGAATCCTTAGTTACCAGCTGGTGCTACCTCTGATATTAGCGCTGTCACTATGGGGCTGACATCCCGTGTACCAGGGGAAAGCATTGAGCTCCCCTAAGCCCTTGCTGCAGAGTCTCAAACAGGGAGCCTACGGGGTTCACATTTAGCCTGCAGACAGTTTTGTTTGGTCTGCAAAGTGTCTTAAAATACGTGAAACCAGTTGCCAACATTTCCAGTGTGTGGGATGTTCATACAAACTCTGGAATTCTGGCTTGAAAAATTAGAAATCTTGGAATCCTATTTCCACTCAGTATCACCTAGTACAGTGGTCCCCCTCAACTAGGGGGGCCCCCTCAACAGAGAAGACATATACTTTCTAGGTCACCAGTTTCCACTGGACAACCAGACTCACGTAGATCACTTCCCTGGTCTCCAGGGCACTGGAGCTTGCTACCCTCGCCCTGCCCTCCTCGACCCCTGTTCTGTGTTGCCTCTGTCTCCTTTTCCCTGCCTGTGTGCTCACTTGCTTGCTGGAAGTGGATGGCTGCTGTGTCTTTCCAATCCTTTGACTTTCTTTCCAATATTCTCTGGGTTTTGTTGGCCTCTTCTATTAATGCCCGAGTGGGTAGGACTCTGCTTCCTGTTTTCTTACTGAAGTTGTGCTATAAATGAACAGACATTGTGATTTTCCCACACACTAGACTTTTAAGTGCCTCCTACCGCATGGGATGCTGTTGCCTTTATCCGCTAATTACTGTGGATAACTTTGGATTTTGGTGCTGGCCAGACTAGAGTCTGAGACAGAAGGGCACCTGGAATGATGGGACCCAAAGATATGGATCTGTACCCTTGGGAGATGCACTACGCTTGTACCCACATCTAGAATTCCCCATTCCTTCCACCTCAGGCTTCTCTACTTCCCATCAGCCCATGCTGCTGAAATCCCAGCTTCGCACCTGGATCCAGTAAGGCTGTTCACATTAAATAACATTATAATTGCCGCTTCATTCCAGATGGTTTTGTTGCCATGGAATTCTGTGAAGGTGCAAACCACACAAGAATTCTCATTCCTGGTCTGAGCCCAGCTAATTAGATCTGCTTTGAATCCAACATTAGAAAAGACATTGCCAATCTAGCAAGCAGATACCAGTTTTCTCCGGCTTTTATTATATATGTTGGTTTTTCTTCTCTGTGCCTTTTTCTTTTAAAGTAAGGGTGGAGATAGGGAGGAGGAAGGCCAGGTGATTGGGAACTTTGAGTACCGTTTGTTTCATTAATTGTGACTTTTGAGGCGGAAAGGAATGAAGGCAGAGAAAGTGATTTCTTAAAGCTGATTCACTTGGCATGTCTCCTTGGACAATGCAAACTGCACATGATCAAATTCTTTTCTGATAGGAAATGACTGATACAAGGACAGAAACAGATGAGTCACTTATTTTTGCAAGTTATTAGCTGGATAGGGTTTGTTAGAACTATAGTGTCATAGAATCTGAAAGTCGACTGTGACCCGCCCCGGCTTTTTGCAGAAAAAGACAAAACAAGCAAATAAGGAGACCTAGGTTCAGTGAGAAGAACAGAACTTTTCTTTTTTTTTTTTTAAAGATATATTTATTTTATTTATTTGACAGCACTGGCTCTTTGTTGCAGTATGTGGGATCTAGTTCCCTGAATAGGCATCAAACCTGTCCCCCATTCCCCACCTCCCACCCCCATCTCACAAACATTGGGAACATGGAATCTTAGCCACTGGACCACCCAGGAAGTCCCAGGAATAGAATCTTGTTCATTCATTCTTAGTTAAGCCAGTGACACCCAGAGTGTGTCAGTCCTGGCTGGTGGGGACCTGCGGTGAAAGTTACAGACTCCATCTCCAAAGATCTGATTTTCCAACCTGGAAGGTTAAAGAGCTGTTTGGTGTTACAACAATGGTTACTACCCAGGATTTGTGGCCAGACCTGCTCTGGCACCTCAGCTCTACTTCTCTCCTGACTCCCATCTTTCAGAAATGGATTCAAGCTCTCTAATCCAATTTCCCTCCTCTGTAGAATGGACGTAGTAATGCCTTCCCTTGAGACTATGTCATGAGCATTAAGGATAATTTAGATAAAATGCAGGAAGTTCAGTAACTTGTTTTCAAAGTAAATAATTTCCACGAATAGTGAAATGTGTTGGGAGTGTAATGGAGGGGCATCTAATCCATTCTGGAGAGTCTAGGAAGGTTTCTGGGAGAAGGAGATAAAGAAGGCATTCCAAGCAGAGCTGCGAGTATGGTGGGGGAGGAAGGGAGTGTTTGATATGAATGAAGAATATAACATTCAGAGGGGTAAGGAAAAGGAGTGGCGGTGGGGGAATTAAGGGCAAAGTGGTGACAGAGTCGAGACATCAGTTCAGTTCAGTTCAGTTCAGTCGCTCAGTCGTGTCCGACTCTTTGTGACCCCATGAATCGCAGCACGCCAGGCCTCCCTGTCCATCACCAACTCCCGGAGTTCACTCAGACTCACGTCCATCGAGTCAGTGATGCCATCCAGCCATCTCATCCTCTGTTGTCCCCTTCTCCTCCTGCCCCCAATCCCTCCCAGCATCAGAGTCTTCTCCAATGAGTCAACTCTTCGCATGAGGTGGCCAAAGTACTGGAGTTTCAGCTTTAGCATCATTCCTTCCAAAGAAATCCCAGGGCTGATCTCCTTCAGAATGGACTGGTTGGATCTCCTTGCAGTCCAAGGGACTCTCAAGAGTCTTCTGATGAAATAAAGCAAGATTTGAGGGAGGAGGCAAGGACTTCTCTGGTGGCTCAAATAGTAAAGAATCTGCCTGCCAAGCAGGAGATTTGGGTTTGATCCCTGGGTTGGGAAGATCCCCTAGAGTAGGAAATGACTATCCACTCCAGTATTCTTGCCTGGAGAATTCCATGAACAGAGGAGCCTGGTGGGCGACAGTCTATAGGGTCTCAGAGAGTCAGACACGACTGAGTGATTGACACTTACACACACTCTTTGAGGAAGGAGGACACCTGTTTCTTGATCTAGGTCCCTCCTGGCTGATAGTGCTACCCATGCAGCAAGAATTTCAGGGGAAGAAAGGGTGGATGGAAGGTGAGGATAGCAGTGGGCTTTGTGGTATTGGTGGGACTTCCAGTTGGAGATGTCTAGTTAGGCAGTAGTGGGAACTGAACAGAGATGAAGCCTTGGGTTATGAACCTGAGAGTCCTCATACATGGACAGTGGGTGAGAAAAGAGGTAAAGACAGGACCTCGCTGAAGATGGAGTAGAGTGAGGAGGAGAAAAGAATCCTTGATAAAATCCTGGGGAATAAGATGTTTAGGGGCTTTGCAGAGGAGTAGAAGTCAAAGGTGGAGAATCAAGTGATGCTTAAACTAAAAGATAATGCATTCATTCATGATACTGAAAATCTGGGCAATTATCAGCCTGTAGGAGTGGCTGGAACCAGGATCACCTCACACCAGCCAGAATGGCCATCTTCAAAAAATCTACAAGCCATAAATGCTGAAGACAATGTGGAGAAAAGGGAACCCCTTAAACTGTTTGTGGGAATGTTAATTGATACAGCCACCATGGAGAGCAGTACGGAGGTTCCTTAAACACTAAATATAGAACTACCATATGACCCAGCAACCCCATTACTGGGCATATACCTGGGAAAAAACATAACTCAAAAAGACACAAGCACCCCAATGTTCATTGCAGCACTATATACAATAGCCAGGACATGGAAGCAACCTAGATGCCCACGGATAGATTAATGGATAAAGAAGATGTGATCCATGCATACAAGGGAATATTACTCAGCTATAAAAAGGAATGAAATTGAGCCAGTTGTAGTGATGTGGATGAACCTAGAGCTTGTCATACAGGGAAAAGTCAGAAAGAGAAAAATAGGTTATATTAATGCATATATACAAGGAATCTAGAAAAATAGTATTGATGAACCTATTTGCAGGGTCAGGAATAGAGATGCAGATGTAGAGAATGGACTTCTGGACATGGGGGAAGAAGGACGAATTGAGAGTATAGCATCGACATATATATACACTACCATGTGTAAAGCAGAGAGCCAGCAGGCAGCTGCTGCATAGCACAGGGAGCTCAGCTCAATGCTCTGTGTGGACCTAGAGGGGTGGAATGGGGCTGAGGTGGGAGGGAGGCTCTAGAAGGAGGGGATATACGCATTCGTGTGACTGATTCATGTTGTTGTATGACAGAAATTAACACAATATGGCAAAGCAATTATATTCCAATTAAAAAAAAGAACAGTAAATTTTTTTTCTTTTTCTTCCTTTTCCTCCTTCTCACCTTTCTTCTTTACCATCCTTGTGCTGACCACATACCTTGGGTAAGTTTTGTCCTTGAGGTGGGAAAGGTGGCCTCTGTCAGCTCCAGGTTTTCATCATCCCACGTGTCATCCCAGCAGACAAGAGTAAGGTCTATCCCCCTCATCCCAAGTCCCAGACTGGCTCTTGGGTCTCTCATGTCTGGCTGACTAAACAGATCACCCTGGATCTTATTTCCACCGTATACCCTAGGAGTAAGCCCAGCACCGTTCAAACCAACAGACTGAAAAAGAGTGAGGGATAATTCTAGAAAAAAAAAAAGCAAGTGAGAAATAAAAGTACGCTGGCCAGACTGAAACACAAGATGTCTTCTTGAAAAGCAAAAATGTCATCCTCTTAAAGTGAAAAATTGGCTGAATTTAGCAGGATGAGTCTGACCACATTCTCCTTTATTTACTCATTTTGCTTTAGACCCTGAATGACTTGCTCACAGACAAGTCTGGCTTGCTGGGTGTCTGCAGATTGAAGGACAAGGCAAGGACCTTGGTTTCTTCCAGAAGAGAGTGCTCATTACTTTTCTATTTTCATAAAAAAAAAAAAAAAAGACCTCCAAGTTTTTACACTGTTGCAGAACAAACATAACTGTGACTCATGGTTCACAATTTACGTAGCCGGCTTCACATACTTTTGACAGTTCTATCATGTTTTAGATGCTGCGAAATATTTGTTTTCCACTGTGAAGCTGGGGTGGTGAAAATCCCCTTGCTTCCTGATTACTGATGTTCTGCGCTCAGGTTTCTCAACCTCAGCCCTGTTGACATTTTGGCTGAGATAGTTCTTTGTTGGGAGGGGCTGTCCTGTGCACGGGAGAATACTTAGCAGCAGCCCTGGCCTCTACCCAAATGCCCATTATGACAATCCATGTCTCCAGATAATGCCCAGTGTTCCGTAGAGGGAGAAATTTCCCCTCATTGAGAAACACTGCTGTGCACTTTGGTTTTCAGCCATGTAATCCTTAGAGACGAGGAGGGGCCTGGGCAATAAGGATAAATCAGGAAAGAAGGATATCTCTGTGCCTTGCACAAGATGACCTTGATGGGCTGACCTTGAGGACCATCTGCCATAGTCCCTTATGCTTCTCTATCTCAGATCTCAAGAGAAGGAAGACACAAGACCCTCATCCAGACGCAGAATAATCTAGGTCTAAATGAGATGCTTGTAATATAATAGGAACCAGTTGGAGCTCTCCAGTCAGTGAATGGAAGAAGCCCGCTGCCTATAAATAGCACAATTGGCAGCTACCCTCTGAAAAACACTTATCATGCCCATGTCAGGGGAAGATGTGTCCAAAGCTTTAGACGCTGAAAATAAATACCGTGAGTGGAAAATAAATGGCATTATTAGCATAAAGGGAGTTCCTAATTAACCAGCAATCGTCCATTACTGAAGCCTTCAATTCATTAAATTGCATAATTACATAAAAACTCAGTTGACGCTTGATTCAGTCAGTGTATCTGGTATTGTCTCCTCAATAATTAGTTCTATAATTGTCAGTTTGACAGGGCAATTAAAAATGTTTGAAGACATTGTGTCAGCTTCCCCGTGCGAGGCTGTACTCTGTAGGACGCTTCTCGGAGAAAACTTCCATCTGGGCAGCTAGATGGTTCCCAAGCTCCTCGAATGGAGAGAAGGAAGAGCCGGGGTGGCAGGGTGGGTGGAGGGATCAGAAATGAGTGATTTGTAGCTCCTCCCTTTTTGGAGGGAATGTATTCTATCTGGGTGAATTGAGTATCTTTATCGGAGTGGTCATAGGTTTAACTGTTGGGATGTGGAGGAAGCTAGCCATCAGGGGTTGCCTACGAATGAGTGGGAAGGAGTCTGATTCTGGGTTTGACTGTGTAGGCATCAATATACAGAGGGTTCAGTCCTGGGTGTGAGGACCTCAACATGAGATTTCCAATGTCAGGTTGGCTGAAAGCATCCTGGAGTTACAGTCCAGTTTAGGTTTAGTCCATTTTGGATTAGGCACCCAATCGTGCCTGGGCTTCCCTGGTGGCTTTAGTGGTAAAGAATCTGCCTGCAATGTAGGAGCCTCAGGAGAGGCAGGTTCGATCTCTGGGTTGGGATGATTCCCCTAGAGGAGGATATGGCAACCCACTCCAGTATTCTTGGGTTTCTTTTGTGGCTCAGTCAGTAAAAAAAATCTGCCTGCAATGTGGGAGACCTGAGTTAGATCCCTGAGTTGGGAAGATTCCCCCAGAGGAGGGCATGGCAACCCACTCCAATATTCTTGCCTGGAAAATCCCCAGGGACAGAGGAGCCTGGCAGGTCTCAGTCCATGAGGTTGCCAAGAGTTGGACACGACCTAGTGACTAAGCACTGAACAGCATGCATCAACCAGAGCATTGATCTAGAAAAGTCTTGCCTCCTCTTCTGGAGGTTTTTCTCCATTCTTTACAACTAACTCTACACATGTATCTATGACATGAGTGTTCATGTACTTTGGTAGCTCTCTCTGTCTCAAAAGTCTCTAAAAGTCACCAGTTGATTAGTTCAATTAAAGCCACTCCACAGTTACTACAGAGTAGCATAAGAGGCCACTCTCTGTTGAGGGCTTCTCAACTTGATGCCCATTTAAGATCTACTCATGAATTTTCTTTAAAAAATAAATGCCAGTACCTCATCCCAGATCTATTGAATCAACATGGATCATACATGAATAAAACTTTAAAAATTCAAGTTTAAAAGGAATAAGGTCTTAAAATTCATTGGTATTCATAGACTCCTTCTGCCCCACTATGTATCTGATAGTAATTACTTCTCATTCCTTCTCAGCCTCCAGCTTTCTCACGAGGTGGTCTGGGTCCTTTTGTATAAGTCAGAATAATTATCAAAACGTCAAGCATTTCTCTATCAGTGTCTATATCCATTATATATGTATGTATGCATGTATGTATCTTTCTATCTACAAGATCCCTACCTGTGCAAGAGGAAGAAATATACAGCAGTCCATGGTGATAAGTTATTGAATGAAGGAGACTTTTGTTTTAGGAAGCATCCTTAACTCACAGTTTGGGTAATGGATCATCTCCCTTTGAGGGGATAAGTGTGCATTTGCCATGGGTCAGCCTGGGTTTTGATTCTGGGTTAGTTCCTAAGTCATTCCATGCTCTAGTCCCATAGTTTGTCCTCATTTAAAAACTGGAATTAGCTCATACTTTCTATAAATGATTTTTTAATGTTTTTTGATTGCAGTAAAAGTCACATAACATGAAACATACTATTTTAACCATATTTAACTGTACAGTTCAGTGGTCCTAAGTACATTCACATTGTTCTGCAAGTCTCACCGTCATCCATCTCTCAATTTTTTCACCTTCCTAAACTGAAACTCTGCCTCCCATTAAACATTAACTCCCATCCCCCCTCCCCACCCCCATCCCTGGACCCTGGCATCTACCAATGTACTTTCTGACTCAATGAATTTATCTATTCTAGGTATCTCATTTAAGTGGAATCAAATAATATACAAATGATTGAGTATCTTTATGTTTTAGGTGCTTAGGATACATTGCCAAATAAGGCAAAACCAAATCTCTATTCTCTTGGAAATTACATATTTGTATGGGGAGAGAGATAATGAGCTATAAATATAATGTTAGTAAAGTAAGTGCCATGCTAAAATAAAGCAGGGTAAAGGAAATGATGAAGACTGGTGGGTGGGATGCAATTTTAGATATCAGAATATTTAACTAGATATTAAAAATAGAGTTGTTTGAACAGGCCTCATTCTGAGGTTGACATTTAAGTTGATGAATTGAAAGAGGGGAGTGAGTTAGTCATGTGGGTATCTGGACGGGGAGCCATCCAGGAAGCGAGAAAGCCCTAGATGGGCCCATACTGAAGGAACAATGAGGAGGCTGGTGCAGCTGGGGTGGGGTGAGCAAGCAGGGCAATAAGAGGGGAGGCTGGACAAGTCCTGGGGAACTTGATTACAGGGTTTTGTAGGCCAAAATAAGGAATTTGGTTTTTATGCTGAGCAGTCAGGAGTCACTGGAGGGTTCTGTGGATGGGGGAAAGGGGGATATGCTATGACTTGCATTTTAAATGGATCCATCTGAGTGATGCATTGTTAAGAAGATTTAGCTGGGCATGAGTGAAACCAGAGAGACCAGTTAGAAGACTGTTACTGTAATTTGGGCAAGAGATGACAGGTGGCTTGGGCCAGGCCTAATAATGGTGCTTATTTCATAGGGCTGTTTTATGAATTAAATGAGATAAAATGTGGATGATCTTAGAAGGGGCTACTTTGTGTAATGTAAGCACATAACAAATAACAACTTCTGTTATCTAAATGTGACCTCAGGTCAAGACTGAGCACAAGGAGTTCTAGAATTTATTTGGGTTTTAATTTCTTTTTAACTTGGGAAAAGTTTTCCAGGTGATTCTCTTCTGCATTTCAAGGTAATATTAATGATTCAGGCTGTTTGTACAAATTATGCCCAGCTATGTATCTGTGCAAGTTCTCCAGAGAGGGTTATACAATGTTCTTGAAATAATGGAATGACCCAATTATAATAGCATATTAGCAGTATAAAATGCATTCAATATTTCTTTATTAAAGATAACACTGTACATTACCAAAATAGTCCTCTATTTTCAGAGATGCATCAAAGATGCAACTAATATACAAAGTCATTTCCCCTACCCTATAACCTTCTTATTTTGCTTTGTGACAGCCAAAGATGTCTCACCTTAATACCTAAAAACATTCTGATTGCCTTATTTGGCAGCTGGAATCTAACTATTTTCCCTTTGAATGGATATTATTCTTTATTCTGTTAAAGTTAGATACTTCAAAACCCATGTATCCCAGATATCCCAACTTTCCAAAGTTCTGAAACTATTAGGGCTATAGGGGAACAAGCATGTCATTGTACAGCAGAACCCTTCTCAGGAAGTAAAAAAGAAGATATTTCCATATAGACTTTAAACACTTCTTACAATTCCCACCTGATTGTTATAACCAGCCATAAGTTATTTTTTAAAATCTCAATTTTATTGGAGCATAGCAAGAAGAGTTTAAAAAAGTGTAAATGAAATGAAGAAGATACTTTGGTTTCAGTATATTTGGGTCAATTGTCCAGAGTTGTCACAGGAGTCTTGTGAACTTAAGAAACATCTCCAATAAAACATCTCCCTCAGAAACATCTCCAATAAAAAGATTAATTGTGGCATCACACCTCTCAAATCCCAGAGAAAAATTTCACCACCTGTCTGCTTTTTCTACTGAAATGTGTAAAGTGCATCCTCCTAAAGATGAAGTTGGATAATCCATGTAAGGGTTTACAAGAGTGTCGGGTACCTAGTAGTACTCAGTAAATATTAGCTATGCTTAGCTATGATTCTAGCCACGTTTGGAAATGTGCAATGGGAATGCTTCCAACTTCACAGCTTTCTTTTGACCCTTATTTCTCATATTGCACATTTTTTTATATTTAAATAATCTTTTCCTTGGTCTCCTGAACTCATGGTGTCCCAGTGCCAAGCACTGTATACGAGCTCTGTCCAAGGTCCTGGCCACCAGGTCCTCTGACTTCAGAAACTGGGCTATGGTTGAGTGACACTTCTCAGTAGGTACCTCCTTGGATCTCAAGGACCAATTTCCCTGATGGCTTAGATGGTAAAGAAACCACCTGCAATACAGGAGACCTGGGTTCTATCCCTGAGTTGGGAAGATCCCCTGGAGAAGAGAATGGCTATGCTCTCCAGTATTCATACTCCAGGGACAGAGGGCCCCAGTTCATGGGGTTCCAAAGAGTAACTAACACTTTCACTTTCAATTTTCTCTATGACTTCCTTCACTTTACAACTTCATCTCTCTCTTTTTAAAAATTTTTAATTGGACGATAATTGCTTCACAACATTGTGCTGATTTTTGCCATACAACAATGTGAATCAGCTATAAGTATACATATAGCCCCTCCCTCTTGAACCTCCCTCCCACCTCAACCCCAACTCACCCCTCTAGGTTGTCACAGAGCACTGGGTTGAGCTCCCTATGTTATACAGCAGCTTCCCATTAGGTGTCTATATCACATATGGTTATATATATATATTTCAATGGCATTCTCTCATTCATTCCATCCTCTCCTTCGCTCACTGGGTCCACAAGTTCGTTCTCTCTGTGTCTCTATTCCTGCCCTGCACATAGTTTCAGCAGTACCATTTACCTAGATTCCATATAAATGCATTAATATATGATATTTGTTTTTCTCTTTCTGACTTACTTCACTCTGTATAATAGGCTCTTGGATCATCCACTTCATTAGAACTGACTCAATTTCATTGCTTTTAATGGCTGAATTTCTCAAGCCTTGGAAAATCTTCCTTATGTAGATGTGAGCAGGCACAGTCCTTGTGGCTGACTCTTTTCCTGTGTAAGGAAGACCTTCTCTACTTCCTCTGACGTTCCGGTTCACTATCCCTCTGACATTCTCCTGCTTCTTTCATGTGGATCCTGCTAGAATTTCAAAACAAAAAGCTGTCTCTCAAATTGGCCCCATCCTTCCTCTCCCACATGCAGGGCTAAAGCTGCTTCCTGGAGCCTCTTAGGATTCGCCTCATCTGCTTTCCCTTTTATTTCTCTTTCCTACTGTTTCTTTTCTAACTAAAAGATAAAACTTTTTTTTTTTTTTTTTTAAAACACCTCCATTCATTAGAGTACTTTTTTTTTTTCAAAGTCCAAGCCATAGTTTTCTGTCTGCCTACCAGCGCTGCATCTCCCCTGCTAACTGCGTTCTTTTCCAGGTTCCTGGGCAAACCTGCCTTCTAGAGTCAGAATGATACAAGAACTTACCATTTTAGTTTTGTTTCATCCCTTGGGTTTGTGATAACTCTGCTGAAATTTTAACAGCAATCGCAACCACAATATGAGGGTGCCATCTGTTGCTTCTCATGAGCCAAGTACTGAGTTAAGCACTTTGTGGTGGGCAGTATTTGTTTTTCTTTACAAATGTGGACCCTGGGGTCAATCCAATTAAAAAAAAAGATATTCTGTCTACAATAATATCCCTATTCCTATTTATCCATTTGTTGATAAACACTTCCAACCTGTGTGCTTGAATATACCTTCTCGATGACCCATCCCCACCATCCTGAATAAGGCTTAGTAGTGTGTTACCTCCTCACATGTGAATAAAAGCAAAAAAAAAAAAAAAAAATCAGAAAGAAAGTACATGGTAGAGATTTCCATGTGGTACCCCCCAGATCCCTAGCTCTAATTCATAATCCTGGCTGGATTAAAGTGAACTTGACCTGGCTGGATTAGAAAGGGATATGGATGATCACAGGCTTCCCTGATAGCTCAGTTGGTAAAGATTTCACCTGCAGTGTAGGAGACCCCGGTTCAATTCCTGGGTCAGGAAGATCCAATGGAGAAGGGATAGACTACCTCCTCTAGTGTTCTTGGGCTTCCTTGGTGGCTCAGATGGCAAATAATCACCTGCAATGTGGAAGACCTGGGTTCAATCCCTGGGTTGGGAAGATCCCCTGGAGAAGGGAAAGACTACCCACTCCAGTATTCTGGTCTGGAGAATTCCATGGACTGTATAGTTGATGGGGTTGCAAAGAGTCGGATATGACTGAGTGACTTTAACTCACTCACTAATGAATGATCACACTATAGGCTCTGAACAAGGTCTCCCAACTGGGATCTGGGCTCTGTCTTCAAGGGACTTTGTCTAGGACACAGCTGTGAGATGAAATTTAACCCTCCTTTTGCTGAACTCCCTTTGCTTCCCTGGTGGCTCAGAGGTTAAAGCTTCTGCCTGCAATGCGGGAGACCTGGGTTCGATCCCTGGGTCAGGGAGATCCCCTGGAGAAGGAAATGGCAACCCACTCCAGTATTCTTGTCTGGAGAATCCCATAGATGGAGGAGCCTAGTGGGCCACAGTCCACGGGGTTGCAAAGAGTCGGACACGACTGAGCGACTTCACTTTCACTTTTGCTGAACTCCACCAGATGATAGCATGATAGGTATGTTGGCAGAGATCCAGGATTGCCAGGTCTAGTCTGCTACCTCCTAGGGATGATGACATCCTTGCTAATTCCCTGAGGAACAGACTTATATTTCCCAGAATCCAAGTACTGGCCACCTGACAAGCCAGGCTAGACAGGACTGATAGAAATAATAGGGGTGTTGATAGAACTCAATTAGGGTGCAGGGTGTCTGCTCTTGCCTTTACAATCCCGTTGGCTCCTTATTAGGTTCCTGAGAGGTCAGTACACAAATAGCAACGTCATCAACAAACAAGGCGTTGCTTTGAGCTTCGTTGTTTAGTTGCTCAGTTACTTTATAAGGGGAGGGCAATCGCTTTACAATGTTGTGTTGTTTTCTGCCATAGAATAATGTGATTGAACCCCTCCCTCTTGAACATCCCTCCCACCCCTCCTCCCCATCCTACCCCTCACAGAGCACCAGGTTGAGGTCCCTGTGTGATACAGCAACTTCCCACTAGTTATCTATCTTATATATGGTAAAGTGTAAGTTTCAGTGCTACCCTCCTTCCCATGCCGTGCCCACAAGTCTGTTCTCTATGTTGGCATCTTTATTCCTGCCCCGCTAATAGGTTATCAGTACCAGTTTTCTACATTACATGTATGTATGTGTTAATATGTGATATTTGTTTTTCTCTTTCTGACTTACTTCACTCCATATAACAGGCTCTAGCTTCATCCACCTCCCTAGAACTGACTGAAGTTTGTTCTTTTTTATGGCTGAGTAATATTCCATTATATATACATACCACAACTTCTTGATCCATTAGTCTGTTGATGGGCATCTAGGTTGCTTCCATGTCCTAGCTATTGCAAATAGTGCTGCAATGAACCATGAGGTACATGCGTCTTTTTGAACTATGGTTTTTCTCAGGATATATGTCTAGTAGTGGGATTTCTGGGTTATATGGTAGTTTAATTTCTATCTTTTTAAGATACCTCCATACTGTTCTCTACAGTGGTTGTATCAATTTGCATATCACCTCACACCAGTCAGAATCAGATCAGATCAGTCGCTCAGTCGTGTCCGACTCTTTGCGACCCCATGAATCACAGCATGCCAGGCCTCCCTGTCCATCACCAACTCCTGGAGTTCACCCAGACTCACGTCCATTGAGTCAGTGATGCCATCCAGCCATCTCATCCTCTGTCATCCCCTTCTCCTCCTGCCCCCAATCCCTCCCAGCATCAGAGTCTTTTCCAATGAGTCAACTCTTCACATGAGGTGGCCAAAGTACTGGAGTTTCAGCTTTAGCATCATTCCTTCCAAAGAAATCCCAGGGCTGATCTCCTTCAGAATGGACTGGTTGGATCTCCTTGCAGTCCAAGGGACTCTCAAGAGTCTTCTCCAACACCACAGTTCAAAAGCATCAATTCTTCGATGCTCAGCCTTCTTCACAGTCCAACTCTCACATCCATACATGACCACAGGAAAAACCAAAGCCTTGATTAGATGAACCTTTGTTGGCAAAGTAATGTCTCTTGGTCATCATCAAAAGATTTACAAACAATGAATGCTGGAGGATGTGGAGAAAAGGGAAGCCACCTGTACTGTTGGGGAGAATCTGTAATTTTCCAGCCACCTGCTTAGGTGATTCTGATACATAGTAAAGTTTGGGAATTCTGTTTTTGATCCAGTTCCCAAGTGTGCAGTCTACTCAATGACCTGAGATGGGACTCAATCCAACTGGCAGGCCCTCTGATTGATATGAAGCAGAAAGTAGGGGGGAAAATATGTTCCTCTCCACCTTCCTCATGTGTAGTCTTTAAGGATAACTTTTTCCTAGGTGAAAAGAAGTCTTAGAGCCTATCCTGGTCTCTTTCCTGGTCTGACCTATTTTTATTTGAACCCCTCTATCACAAATTGCAGACTTATGGAAAGCTGATTCCAATAAGGATGAAAAGAGGGACTTTCAGGGAGGGGAAAAAAAACACGTATTTTTAAAGCAAGCGTTTGAAAGAATGAAGTTTTAACTTACTGATCATCCAATATCACCATGGCCTGATGTTGTCTTTGATCCACATTCTAAGCCAAAGGGACTGTTTATGCCTTTCTTGGTAAACTCTAAGTTACAGGAAGGCAGAATTTTTGTCTGTCTTCTCTGCTGTGCCATCATCAATGGTTAGCACAGTATCAGGCACATTGTAGGTTTAATAAACACTAATAGAATGAACGTATGAGAGAATGAGTATATAAACTCTAACAAGCTTGTTCAGTCTTGGCACATAATGCCAAGTCTGAAACCCAGATCTCTGTGATCTTGACCAAGTCACTTACCATCTCTGGATCTTGGCTTGCTCATTGAAGGTAGTAATAAAAATAACATTCATTTAATAAAGCTGTTCTGATGATTAAATTAGTTATTACATGTCTAGTGCTTGGGACAGTGTCTAGTTAGCAACAATATCCATTGTCATTAATCTTAAACAAAAAATAAAATTACTCATATGGCATTACTAATTTTTAATTTTGCTGAGTAGGTCACAAAAAAGACACAATAAATACAATTTGTTATCATTAGTCCCCATGGAAAGGACATTTTCACATTGAAAACATGGAAGAAGGGCATCATCCTAGAGTAAAAGTCATTACTTTAAGTTTTTAATAAATCCAAATTTATTAAAATTACCTGCATTGTCTTGACTTTAAAAAATTATCAAGGACTAATGGGAACATTTTCACAGTGGTCTCTGTATTTTTTTCTGTCTCAGGACCACTGAACTGGATTGTCTTTCCTTGAAGGGACTGACATAAGACTGATGCTCATGGCTTAAAAGTCTTGGCATCTCTGTTCAGAGTGGGCACTGGGTTGTTAAGAAGAGCCCCGGGCTGTGTGGTCCTGGCTGTAGCAGCACAGTGCATGGACTGAGCACTGCTGCCTTTGAGGGCTTGTGGACAGGACTCTCTCAGAAGTCAGAAGAGCTCCACGTGCTCTGTTGTGATACGTTGGCCACACCGAACTACTCCTGAGGTATTGTTCATTGAGCGTTCTCTCTAACTCCCTTGATTCCCAATCCGGGCTGGGTTTTAAGGAGAATCTGAGGGGGATAAGAGTAGGGATGCCCCCTGAAGTGGGTTAGATCTTCCCCTGAAGCACAAGTCATATCACTGTGCTCATGGAAACAGTGCGTGTAGACTGAGGTTGGGAAAGCATCTCCGTATCCTGGTTTCCTTTCTCAGAGGATGACTCCATCAATTCTCATCACAGCCCAGAAACCACAAATCAGAATGAATTATCGGACTTCCCTGGCGGTCCAGTGGATAAGAACCCACCTGCCAATGCAGAGGATATGGTTCAATCCCTGGTCCAGGAAGATCCCACATGCCTTGGAGCAGCCACGCCCACGGGCCACAGCAACTGAGCCCGAGCTCTAGAGCCTGCAAGCTGAAGGTGCTGAAGCCCATGCTCCACAACGGGAGAAACCACCACAATGAGAAACCCACACAGCACAGCTACAGGGTAGCCCCTGCTCGTTCCAACGAGAGAAAGGCTTGCGGCAAGGAAGACCCAGTGCAGCCAAAAATAAATAAAATTTAAGAATGACTTATCACAATGAATTATTGCCATGGTGGTCACTTTGGTTAGGCCAAAGTTTTGACAGAAATGCTACTTATAAGTTTTGGTGAGAAGTACTTGCTTTAAAATACTGACTTAAAAATTGCGCAATTACCTATTTTAAGTTTAAAGAGCTAAAATAGATGTATTTTCAATCATAGTGAAGAGGAAAAGTTAAAATTTTACATAGCCTCCTTCTCCTTCTGCCTCTGTAACTCAGCTTGCCCCTTGCAAAGTCTAGATCACGTAGGTCGTGTAGTCTCAGAAATTGGGGACTTGCAATACTAGGAACTGGAGCTTATCTCACTCACCCTTGTCCTGCTCTTTGCAATCGCCGAGCCCCCTGCAAACCTGCTTAATCAAGCCTGTCCAGGTCAGGCATCCCTTTCCCCATCTTAACTACTGTTCCTGCACTCGTGAAACCCGTTAGTTTAAACTAGCTTATTAACAGCTAGTGTTGCCCACTACAGGGCTCAGAGCTTAGAGGGCTCAGAGCTTAACTCCTATGTGCCTACTGGTATAATAAACCTGAGTTCTCCAACTCTCTGAGTGTGGTGCTTGGTTTCTCGATTACTGGTTTCTGCAACAATAGTATTGTTTTGGAGCAAAAGTAACTAAACTTTAGAAATATATTTATGAAACAAGACACATTCCAGGCACGTGGGATTGTTATCTCTTCTGTGCCTGGGAATTCTAGAATTGGTGAATAGTGTACTGTGGCTGAAGGTGTGGGTGCCCTTGGCTAGAGGTAAGGGCCTGAGACTTGTCTTACCAGATGCCCACACTAGCACTTATCTCTGCCTGCCTGAGCGATTTTACCCTAATCGTATCTATTTGTCCTTCTTGTCAAGACCTTGACCTACAGGACTTTCCCTTTGTGGATCCTGCATTCATGTGATCTCCGATTTGCAACTATTGCACCTCACATCTTCCCTGATACTGTGCTGAGTTCATATTCATTTACTGGAGGAAAATAGTTCCTTCCATCCATTGGTAGGGTTAGGGATGTAGACGACATGTAGGTAACCTTTCACAGCCCTTGTTTTAACCCTTACTAATGGAGCCTCCATTTTTTTCTGTATCCATGGCTTCTTAGAGTAAAGATGACTACCAGCCTCTTCCACATTATGTGTGGTCTTATGACAAAGCTTTGGCCAATAGCAAGCAAGTCAAAGCATTATAATTCCTAAAGTAATATTATTTTTAAGAGAAGCATCTTTAAGAGGAGGAGGTGTGCTCTTCTTTACCTCCTCCTGGATCATTGGAACACAGAAGTGACAGCTTGAGTGGAAGCAGTCAAACTAGACCAAGACATGAATGCTGTGTGCTGGGAATGAGCAAGCCAAAGAGCAAAGGGGAGTGAGTCTTGATGCCTTCTTACCCGATCTTGACTTTACTAGAGCAACACTTCTATTTTTAAAAAATCTCTACTATTTGGGATTATCTGTCAGTCACAGCAAAAACTAATCCTAATTGATTGTATCAGACAGTTCCTGCTGTGTAACAAACCACCCCAAAACATAGTAACTTTAAATGACAAGCATTTATTTTTTCTTACAATTTTATAGATTGTCTTGGTGGGTCTTCTGGTCTGGACCGGTGTGGTTGATCTCTGGGTCAGTTGGTGGCTCACCTGGGACTCAGTGAACTAGCATTACATCATTCACATGTCTAGGAGTTGTTTCCACACGGGCTGGGGTGATAAATGTGTGCCTCATCACCTAGCAAGCTAGTCTAGACTCATTCATGTAATCATTGCAGCACTTCCAAGAGCAAAGAGGGAGGGAAATTCCCATTGCACAAGCACTTTTCAAGTTTATGCATCACCTTTCCCATGGTCCTACTGACCAAAGAAAGTCACAGGACCAAGCTCAGGGTCAATGTGGGAGGGAAAAGCTCAGAGTTCAAGATACAAGGAGGCATGGACATATTCACAGATTACTTTAACAATCTACCACATGGGTAAAAGCAGGATGCTATTTTTAAGAGATGCAGAACCATTTTCCCAGGTTAAAACAACTTACTCATGGCAGACTTGGGGCTAACTCCAAATCCAATATATATTTTTTTTTTCTAAAATAGAACAATGTTTAAGACCAGAGGCTCAGAGTTTAGACTTCTTCAGTCCACATCTCAGCTCTACCACTTACTAGGATAGTCAGTCTCCTTGGCTAAGTTTCACTCTGCCTCTTCATTCTTCAATCTCTTCCTCTATATAAAGATAGGGAGACCACTAGGATGTTATGGGTCCAATAATATCCTACTGAGTTAATGAGTTAATGTATGTGTAATGTTAAAAAATAGTTATGAGTTAATGTATGTGTAATGAGTTAATGAGTCAATTTATGTGCAATGAGTTAATGTATGTGTAATGTTAAAAAAATAGTTCTTGGCACATAAAGAAGCATGCAAAGTAATATATAATGGTATTGTGACCAAAGTACCTGTCCCATTTCTTGCTGTCCCCAGATCAGATCTGTCCTACCAGGAGACATGGGTAAGTGTGGTTACTAAAACCTGCCAGCAATTTTAGATGCTGACTTCTTCACTTTCTTGTAGAAGCCATTGGCACGAATAGATATGTAAGTCCTTTTGTGGGAAAACCTTTACCCACATGTGAGTTGCTGTTATTTTTACTATTAGAGCTCATGCCTCTGGGATTTCCTTCAGATTTAGATTCTAGTTAAAGCAGAAGCTGACTGTCACTCCAGGACCAATCTGGCTTGGAAGGATATGCCCAGGGGTCTCCCCTATGAAGCTTTCTTGTCATCTCCATTGCCTGGTGGGTGATGGTGAAAACACAGAAGGCTAGAAGTTCAGTGAGTGACTGAATAACATCTCTCATCTTTGCAGCATTGCCTTGGAAGAAAAAAGGATGAAATGGATCTAACTGTAGGTAATTAATTCTCCTAGTGTTTTTCAGTATGTGCATCTGCTTCGGTGGCTACATTTGTTAATATCAAGCGACAGGGATTTCTTGTGGAGCAATTGTAATAAAAATAAAAATAGAAAAAGAACATTTTTGAACACTAACTTGGTCACTCTAAATCTCTGGCCTGTTTGGTATGTAAAACCTTTCATCCAGCATGCATTTTTTATGAAAGGATTGAAAACCCAAGACCCAAGAAATAAAGCATGGAGTGCATGCAGCACATCGTTATGCGTGAGATGGAGCTGCCCAGGCAACTGGAATCAAGCAGCCAGTCCCTGGGGAGCAGGGCAGTTCTGGGGAGCACAGAATCAGAAGCCCTGGGGATGGTCAGGTGTTCAGGAGGATTAGCTGAGCTCAGAAAGAGCCTATGATGTGCTGAACAGTGCTTAGCTTCTAAGTAAGAATGTAAAGAATAAGAGAAATGTTCACCATCACCCAGGACTCTAAACCAGCCCACCATATCCATAGCTGGAGAGCAACTGAGTTTCTGCAACCATCACCTTAGTCTAAGCCATCAGTTTCTACAGTCAAGGTCATGTTCTAAAATAGATGTATGTATATGTATAAATGAATCACTTTGCTGTACACTTGAGATCCCCTGGAGAAGGGAATGGCAACCCACTCCAGTATTCTTGCCTGGGGAATTCCATGGACAGAGGAGCCTGGGGTTGCAAAGAGCCGGACACAACTGAACAATTAACACTTTCGTTTATTTTCGCGGAAACTAACATAACATTGTTAATCAGCTATGCTTCAATATAAAATCAAAAATTTAATAGCTAAAATCTAAAGAGAAACAAACCCAGAACATGTAGAATGGCTCAGATATTATCAATATTTATTTCTCATCCACGGAAATTGGTGTTCCTGGTGGTAGACAACTCTCCTTCAGGTGACTATTCAGCGTTCTGATCTTGTATGAGCTGTGACCTCACCCTGTTGGGAATGTGGCTTCCAAGGCTCACATCTGCTGGGAGGATAATGCATGGGTGGGTTCTGTGAGTCAGGTCTGGCTGGGACTAGGTTATTTATGCTCACATTTCCTTGGTTAACACTCAGCCACCTGGTCACACCTAACTGTTAGAGTCTGGAAACATTGTTCTACTGTATTTTTCTGACCAGTATCACCTCCCTCCCCCTCCAAAGAGGTAAGAGTTTTGGCAGATCTAGAGACAATCTTTATCGCTTCTTACTTGCATTATGTGTACTTTTGCCCAAGAAAATCTGTTCTACGCAGTGAGTGGTCAGTTCAGTTCTTGACTTCAAGGATTTCCTATTGCAATAATAATAAAACCCAACTGCTTCTCTTGCCCTCCAAACCATGCACGGTTAAGAATGTGCCTGCATCTCAGACCCCATCTCATGCCCTCTTGGCCTCAATGCAGCTGGCTGCTCTAACTCCATACGGGTCCTGAAACAACAGAACTTTTTCCTGTCTGGATAGATTTTTCAAAATTTAATATATTTTCTTTATTTTTTTCAGTTTGAGGACATGTAATTAACTAACAACGGTATATATTTAAGGTATATAATGTGATGATTTGATACCTGCGAATGTTTTGAAATGATTATCACAATCAAGCTAATTAACACATCTACCACCTAATTTGTTGTCATTTGTATATGTGATGAGAGCACTTAAGATCTTCTTTCTCAGCAAATTTCAAGTATACATTATTATCAATGATACTTATCATGTTTTATACTAGATTCCCAGAACTTAAGAACTTTGTAACTGAAAAGTTTTTACTCTTTGATCAACATCTCTTTATTTCCCCCACCTCTCCAGACCTGGTGGTCCTCACTTCTATGAGCTCAACTTTTTTAGATTTTATCATATACATCAGATCACACAGCATTGACTTTCTATGTCTGGGCTTCTTTCACTGAGCATTATGTCCTCCAGGTTTAGTCATGTTGTTGAAAATGTAGGAATTCTTCATTTTTTATGACTGAATTTAACACACATATATAATTGTTATTTATCCATTCATCCTTTGATGGACAATTCGGTCATTTCCATATCTTGTAAATAATGCCTCATTGAACATGGGGGTGCAGATATCTCTTTGAAACACTGATTTTATTTATTTTGTATATATATCCAGAAGTGGGGTTTCTGAATCCTACAGATTTTTTAAGGAAGTCCATAGCGTTTTAGCTTTCCATAGTATCTGTACAAATTTACATTACCACCAACAGTGCGCAAGAATTCCCCTTGCTCTACAACCTTCTCAACACTTATCTTTGTTTTTTCCTATTTTCTTTTGGCATAGAACATCCTTCTCCTAGGGTATCCATCTTTTTATACTTCCTGTCATAGACAAAATATCACTCCCTAAGAGACACTCTCCTGAACATCCTAAGATAGCTCCTATGTTCATTACTTCTCATTGCCTTATTTATATCTTCTTTATAGAGTTATGACACTTGGAAGTGATTTGCATCATTCATGTGTTTAACTGCTTACTATCTGTATTCTCCACTAGACCAAGAGCAAGGACACTTTTTTATAAAGAGACAAATAAGTGTATTTGACTGTGGATCACACAGAGTCATCACAATTACTCACCTCTGCTCTTGTAGTGGAAAAGCAGCCATAGACGATATATACATGAGTGTGCATGGCTGAAAGTGAAAGTGTTAGTCACTTAGTCATGTCTGACTCTTTGTGACCCCCATGGACTGTAGCCTGCTGGGCTCTTCTTGTCCGTGGGATTCTCCAGGCAAGAATACTGGAGTGGATTGCCATTCCCTTCTCCAGGGGATCTTCCCAACCCAGGGTTTGAACCAGGGTCTCCTGAACTGAAGACAGATTCTTTACCATGTGTGGCTGTTTCCCAGGAAAACGTTATTTAAAAATAAAACAGATGTTGGTACAGACTCTCCTTTAGTGATCCCTGCACTGGAACCTTGGGTCCATAAGGACAGGGACCTTCTCTGTTTTACTCATTGTTGCATCATGAGTGCTTAGCATGGAGATTGGCAGAGTAGGAACTTACTCTACCCCCACATCCAAAGATTTTGACTTGTCCATAAGTCCAATATTGAGGGCAAAATAACAAATATGGAGGGACTCATGCCTCCCAAACTTAGAGATATTTGGTGTGGCACACATTGTAGGTTGGTTCATTCCTATTCCCATTTCAAATCCTTTCTCACATGCCTTCCAGAGCCAAAGAGGTAGGTAAGCAAACATCTTGATCTTTCTAGTCACCCTTCACTTAGGATTGAATAATGCTGGTCAATGGTACTTAAGCAGAATTCTACTGAGCTGGGCTTCTGAAAAGGCATTTGCTTTCTTGAGGAAAGGAAATAGACTTGATCAGGCATCCTTTTCTCTGAGTCCTTCTTTCTGACTGTGATGAAGATGTGATGCTAAGAGACATGGCATCCAGCTTGTGGGCATAAGATTGGAACCTGGTACCAAGGATGACAGGCTCCCCTGATGGCTCAGAGGTAAAAAACCCACTTGCCAGTGAAGGAGACACAGGAGATGTGAGTTTGATCCCTAGGTTGGGAAGATTTCCTGGAGAAGGAAATGGCAACCCACTCCAGTATTCTTGCCTGGGAAATCCCAGGGACAGAGCCTGGCAGACTACAGTCCATGGAGGTCACAAAAGAGTCAGACACGATTTCACGAGTGACAATAGTCAAGGATGACAGGAGACACAAAGGCTTAGCCTTCAATGCCATTGAGTGGCTACACCAGCCCTTGAGTGCTCAGTGGGCTTCCTGTTTATTAAGGCAACTCAAGCCCTTACTTGTTTAAGTTACTGGAAGTTGGGTTTTCTCTTTCTTGGAGCTGAGTACATCCCTTACTGATATGCTTGATATTATGCCAATAGCCCCTCTCCCCCACCCTTTTTTCTCCCTGGCAAACGCATTGTTTCTTTAACCACCTCTGTTCTTTTTCTGACTGTTCTCTTCTTATTTGTCACCTGCTCAAGTTCCCAGCATAATTTGGGAGGAAGTAACTGCAACACTTATCAGTCTTAGAAGACACAACCCCACTAAGGGCACCAAACAGATTTGGTAACATGGACAGTAATGTCCACTGCCGTCCTGTCCTGTTTCTGCATAGCCTGTGAGTACTTAAACTCCAGTTCCTCTGAATCTAGGTTGATTCAGATGGCATCCTTTGCAACCACCTCATAAAATTTCAGCCCTGTTGGACTCCACCCCTTCCTGGAGGATGCATATATGCTTCTTTGGCTGGGTCTGCACCTGCCTTATAAAAGCGAGGGAGGCATGTGATTCTTAGAAGGATCACTTAAAGATAAGCCACTTTGACAGCTTTATTAGAACTTTTCCTCAATAGAATAGTAAGTTACTATAAAGTCTGAGATTTCATCAAGTCATTTATTAACTTATGAATTCAACAGACATTTGTTGGACACTTGTGTGTGTGTGCCTACACTCCTTATACTTGATGCTGGGGATATAAAAATGCAAAAATCATTCCTAGCCTAGAGGTGCTTATAGCTGAGAGCAGATGAGAGACACACAGCTTGTTCCAATAAGATGGGGTAAGGGCTATGAAGGAGATACTGAAAAGACTCCAGGAAGAAAGAGGAAGAGTAGTTAACTCTGCCTGGCAATTTGGGGATGGAGTTATGGTTCATTTGTACTGGACTCAAGTATACATCCCTTTTTAATATGGGCAATTAAATGGGGTCATTCCAGGCAGATGAAACAGCATGTGCTGAAATCCAGAGATGTGAGTGAGAAAGGAGTATCCAGGGATGTGTGAGGAGGCTGGTAGGAACATAGTATGCATTTCTGGGAGGTGCTGGAAGGATCACTGACTTTGGATGGGGCCTGAGAAGACAGTAGGACCAGGCTGGAGAATTTGGACCTCATCCACTGACACAGATGCATCCTGAGAAAATAGCCCTGGAACATAAATAACATGGAGGGAGTGCTCCCTCTCCCCACTCACAATATCAGTTTAAGCATAAACACAACACAAGGAAAATGAGTCTCTAGAGGTAATCGAGTTTGTACTTATTGTACTATGGGCATCGCCAATGTAATCACTGACTTTCAATTCACAAATCCCATTTGTTGTTCCCTTTTCTCTAAGACAACAATATATAATGTTTTCTACTTACTCTCAGAAGCATAAACAAATCACTTTCCCTCATATTGGCCTTTCACAGATGGGAGCGTTATTGGATATGAGGGTATTTAGATAGCAGTATAAGGATTGATTGTGCATGAGAAATCATACTGTGCTTTGGAACTGTCACACACACACACATACACACACACACATATGCACACGTGTGCATACACCCCTATCTTATAGGGATTGCCAGTGCATGAAACTTCTTGCCAGTGATGCTCCTGGAACAACTCTGGTAGAGAATGTATTGAGTAGGGCAATGCCTGAGACCCCACGAGAAACCAGAGGGTGTTTTACACAGCTCAGAAAGCTCCCTTCTTTTCTATTACCCCTCTCTCCCTTACTTTATGAGGTTGGCTAACCTTCCATGAAGTTCAGTCATAGTTTGGGATTTGCTGGCTCAGGATGGCTGTGATGGTTGGGAGAATAGACCTGATGGGCTCTAAAGGAACATCCTTCCAGGTGGCTAGGATGGTGAGTTTCCAGAGTCATGATTTTAGAATTCTAAGTGTCATTGAACTCCAGGAGGCTGGACTTTGAAGACTCTATAAGCACAGCATGCCAGCAATGGGATGGAGCCAATGAAGGCAAAGTCTTTGGCCTCTTGATTCATGGTCATCACAGAGACAGAACTATCCCAATGGGGATAGAATCTTACAGAAGCAGTTGTACTTAAAGGCTCTTAGAGAGAAATTAAAGTACTGTTGGCTGACAATGACTAATTCTATACCAGCAGGAGGGTCGCCGATGCTCCAACACCAAGTCAGACATCCTACTGGCAATTGGAATGACTAGGAGCCAGCTAGGGGTTCAGTTCAGTTCAGTTCAGTCGCTCAGTCGTGTCCAACTCTGCGACTCCATGAATCACAGCACGCCAGGCCTCCCTGTCCATCACCAACTCCCGGAGTCTACCCAAACCCACGTCCATCGAGTTGGTGATGCCATCCAGCCATCTCATCCTCTGTTGCCAATCCCTTCCAGCCTTAGGGTCTTTTCCATTGAGTCAACTTTTTGCATGAGGTGGCCAAAGTATTGGAGTTTCAGCTTCAACATCAGTCCTTCCAATGAACACCCAGGACTGATCTTGAGGATGAACTGGTTGGATCTTCTTGCAGTCCAATGGACTCTCAAGAGTCTTCTCCAACACCACAGTTCAAAAGCATCAATTCTTCAGCTCTCAGCTTTCTTTACTGTCCAACTCTCGCATGCATACATGACTACTGGAAAAACCATAGCCTTGACTAGATAGACCTTTGTTGACAAAGTAATGTCTCTGCTTTTGAATATGCTATCTAGGTTGGTCATAACTTTCCTTCCAAGGAGTAAGCGTCTTTTAATTTCATGGCTGCAATCACCATCTGCAGCTAGGGGTGGTGATGAGCAAATACTGATTTTGTGGGTCTTATTTCTCAGCTGTTACCTCCTGTATTTGCCATGATTCTTTTTCTTCTTTACCCTATGCCCTTAAGGGGAGATACCAACTAGCTCTCTTAGAAATAGATTCTGTAGTGATCATTATAATTTGTGGGCACTTGCAGGTGTGGAATATTGAACCAGGAGCTCTTTCCGCATACGTTCATGATGTAGTCATGGAAAGGACACCAGAGAAGGAGAATTAAGATTTCCAAGTCTACCATTAAGACTTTGTATGGCCTGAGACAAGCCACTTTTTATCTCTGGGCTTCAATGTCTCATCTGTAGATTGAAAAGTGTTGCACTGGATCATGGTGGCCAACTTAGATACCAACAGAGGACAAAGGGAAACACAGAGCAGTGAAGGAGGCTGACTGCATGAGTTGTCTCTTGTGGGAGTTGGTGGAAATGGGGGTTTACAGCACATAGGAGAATGTGAACAGCCCTGTCTCAGCTCCAGCTCATTGTCTCCATGCAGGAATGCAGGCCCAGAGTTCAGACAGCTTCTGTTTTTTCAAAAGAGTCTAGTAATCTAGATTTTATGAGAAATATTCACATTTAAAAATGTCATCATAAGATTGTTTGAAACACTAAGAAAACCAGGTGTGTACTAAGTCGCTTCAGTCATACCCAATTCTTTGTGATCCCATGGACAATAGCCTGCCAGACTCCACCATCCTTGGAATTCTCCAGGCAAGAATACTGGGGTGGGTTGCCATGTCCTTTCCCAGGGGATCTTCTCAACCCAGGGATCAAACCCGCATCTCCTGTTTCCTGCATTGGTAGGTGGGTTCTTTACCACTAGTACCACCTGGGAAGCCCCAAGTAAATCATATAATCTCATCCATTGACCAGATTTCAACCCAGAGGCTCCCCATTTCCATCTTCTAGACCAGAGGTCCCCAACTTTTTGGGTACAAGGGACCAGTTTCCTGGAAGACAATTTTTCCACAGACTGGGGTGGAGGAGGATGGTTTCAAGATGATTCAAGAGCATTGCATTTATTATGCTCTTTATTTCTACTATTTTTAGATACATCACTATATCTACTGCACTGTGATAATGCAGTAATGCGAGCGATGGGGAGTGGCTATGGGGAGTAAGTACAGATGAAGCTTCACTTGCTCACCCATCATTCATCTCTTGCTGAGTGGCCCAGCTGCTGTGTGGTACTGGTCTGGGTCCTGGGGGTTGAGGATCCCTGCTCTAGACTGGCTGGCCTGACTTCTAAGTCTGTTCTTCAGTGGTCCCATAATAGCACTTTGCCATGGATGGACTTCCCACCAAGAGCTTTGGTCATCCTTCTGAGGTTATTGAAAAAATAAGCTGTGTTTTTTAGCTGTGTGATTGAGCAAGTCACTTCATCTCTCTTTCATCCAATGGAAAACAATGAGATCTATCTCACGGGGCTGCTGTAAGGATGATAGCAACTGATGTATCTAAGCTGTCCTGCTCAGAGTGTTAGCAATGAGTTATCTCTCCTTGTCTTCTTCAACTCCTTCTCTTGTGAATTTCATTTACCCATTTGACCACTCAATGCATAATAATTAGGCACTTACTGTAGGAAGACGCATGGTGCCAGATGCTAGAAATTCAGTATTGGACAAGCTAGACAGACTCTCTGAGCTCGTGGTAATATCAACTGCGAGCAGTTGTTATTTAATGTTATTTAGGTACCAACCAGCCTGCTTAGTGCTCTATAGGCATTAACTCTTTAATGCTTGTAACCACCGAAGAGGGTATCTACTTTTATTCCTACTTTACAGAATAGAAAAACATAAGACCACAAAAGAAAAATTACTTACTCCAGTTGTTGTTGTTCAGTCACTAAGTCATGTCTGACTTTGTGACCCCCATGGACTGCAGCACACCAGGCCTCCCTGTCCCTCACCATCTCCTGGAGTTTTCCCAAGTTCATTTCCATTGAATTGGTGATGCCATCCAACCATCTCATCCTCTGTCACCCTCTTCTCCTCTTGCCTTCAATCTTTCCCAGCATCTAGGTCTTTTCCAAAGAGTTGGCTGTTAGCATCAGGTGGCCAAAGTATTAGAGCTGGGTCTGGAAGCTAGTTCTGTCTGACCCGAAGCAGAAACAGCATGTAAGCTGAGATCTGAAAGCTTGGGGCCTCTCGTGAGAGGGGGTTGTGTGAATGCCTACAGGGATGACTGAGATGGCAGAATCTCTGCCAGATGCAAAACATCTTTCTGGGCCTTCTCCACTTTCCATCTCTCATGTGAAAGCTCTTGGTGCTTGAAAATCATAAATAATCTATTGAAAGGAGATCATCTGGAGGCAGCCAAAAGAAAGGGCCGTCCATTACTGAGGCATCAGGACAGAGGTGTGTGTGCATACTAAGTTGCTTCTTTGTCCAACTCTTTGCAACGCCATGAACGGTAGCCTGCCAGGCTCCTCTGTCCATGGGCATTCTCCAGGCAAGAATACTGGAGTGGGTTGCCATGCCATCATCCAGGGGATCTTCTTGACCCAGGAATCAAACACACTTTTTTTACATCTCCTGCACTGGCAGGCAGATTCTTTACCACTAGAGCTACCTGAGAAACCCCAGGACAGAGGTAATCTTCTGGAAAAGAGAGTGACCCATGATCTTCCATCACTCTGCTTGTGCCTCTTGAAGAATTTATTCTTTGGGGCCATTGGTTTCAATGCGAAAAGCTCTGGGCCAAGTGATGGGGAAGGGGAGCAGGATTGTCTAGTGGTTAAGCCCAGAGACACCTTTACGGTGGCTTAGATGGTAAAGAATCTGCTTGCAAGATGGAAGACCCAGGTTCAATCCTTGGGTTGGGTAGATCCACTGGAGAAAGGAATGGCTACTTGCTCGAGTATACTTGCCTGGAGAATCCCATGGACAGCGGATCCTGGCAGGCTACAATTCATGGGGTTGTAAAGAGTCAGACATGACTGAGCAACTAACACTCTGGTGTTAGACTGCTGAGGACTTGACTTTATCCTGCCTCAGTTTCCTCACCTGCAAAGTGGGCTTCACTATTGCAGTGTTTATTGCTTATTTTTATTCTTGGCTGTGTTGGGTCTTAGTTTTGGCGTGTGGGATCTTCATGCCAGATGTTTGTTGCAGTACTTGGGTTTCTCATTGCTGTGGCTTCTCTTGTTGCAGAACATGGTACACAACCTGTTTAGTTGAGGTGCTTGGGCTCAGTAGTTGTGCTGCAAGGGCTTAGTTGCTCCACAGCATGTGGGATCTTAGTTCCCTGACCAGGGATGGGACAGACGTTCCCTGCACTGGAAGACGGATTCTTAACCAGCAGATCATCAGAAAAGTCCCAGGTTTATCTCTTAGAGTAGTTGGGGTGGTTACATGAGATGACGACATGGACAGCTGAGTAGGGAGCCTCCACCTGATGGATGCTCAGGAACTATTTGCTGATTGAGGAATTTGCTGCTAAGTCACTTTAGTCATGTCTGACTCTGCGACCCCATAGATGGCAGCCCATCAGGCTCCGCTGTCCCTGGGATTCTCCAGGCAAGAACACTGGAGTGGGTTGCCATTTCCTTCTCCAATGCATGAAAGTGAAAAGTGAAAGTGAAGTCGCTCAGTCGTGTCTGACTCTTCGAGACCCCATGGACTGCAGCCCACCAGGCTCCTCCGTCCATGGGATTTTCCAGGCAAGAGTACTGCAGTGGGTGCCATTGCCTTCTCCAGATTAAGGAATTTAGAAAATCCCAAATCAAACACATCTCCCCTTGTTCAGCAATGTGCTTTGAGTATCTCTTATACATTACATGCACATAAACAGTGATTATCTCATTTAATCCTCTCTATAACCTTGCCAGATAAGAGTTCTTAAACTGTTTTTCGCAGATGAACTCTCAGCATCATTGATGTTGTCCAGCTTTATTCTCTGAAGGGGCAGGCAGGTGTCATGAGCACCCCCACCCCCACCCCCGCTGTCTCCTGGCCCTTTTCTGCCTGGAATAGTTTTGCTGCAGATAGTCACAGGATATACTCTTTTTAAAACTTTTTAATTAGTTAATTAACTTTTGACTGTGCTGGACTTTTGTTGCAGTGCTTGGACTTCTCGTTGCTGTGGCTTCTCTTGTTGCAGAGCGTGGGTTCTAGGCGCACACGCTTCAGTAGTTACAGCAAATGGGCTGTAAAGTGCCAGCTTGGTGGTTGTGGAACCTGGGCTTTGTTGTTCCAAGGCATGTGGGATGGTCCCAAACCAGGCATTGAACTCATGACCCTGGCATGGGCAGGCGAATTCTCAACTACCGGACCACCAGGGAAGCCCCAGGATATAAAATCTTGATTCCTTAGATTTCTGCTCAAAAGTCACATCCTTCTAGAGGCCATCCTGACCTCTTCTTGTAACAGAGCACGTGTTATGCCTTAGTCCTCGTACCCTGATTTGTTTTCTTCATAACACCCCAAAATAGCTGATATTTTATCTGTCTATTGATCAGTAGGCCAGTCTTGTTTATTTCTCTGTATCTGTCATTCATAAGTCTTACCTATCATATCTATGTATTCTCTCTATGTACCTATTATCTCTTATTTGACTTGATCACGAGAACTGAAGTTTGGTGAAGGCAGGAACTTTGTCATGCTTATCCAGTGCCACTCAGTGCTTACATGTTCATATATAGCTGCTCAATAAGTTAATTGTTATATACATGGGTAAATGGAGAGATGAATGGATAGATGGGAGAATAGACAGATGATTGGATGAGATGAATGGGTGAAAGGACAGATGGATAGATAGGTGTAAGGCAGAGTGGGTGAACTGATGGATGAAAAGCACATGGGATTTTGACTCAGATGGACCCTGGACCATCTGAAACCCTGACTGCATCTCTCACTTGCTCCTGCTCTATGCATCCCATTTCCACCCTATTCATTGGCATCACTTTGCTGTTGTTTAGTCGCTAAGTCATGTACGACTCTCCATGGACTGTAGCCCTCTAGGAAACTCTCTCCATGGGATTATTCTGGCAAGAATACTGGAGTAGGTTGCCCTTGCCTTCTTCAGTATCACTTTGAGTATTGTCAAATCATTAAGCAAGTAGAATGCCCCATTATTTCATATATCACATCTTTTCTGGTGTTTTGAAAACTGTTCTGAGAAACTAGAGTTTACAGAGTGGCTAGGAGTCAACATTCCACCCCAGGCTTCAAGTAGAGCAGCCCCTTTTGAATCTGTCCTAAACATGCAAATTCTCCATGAGATTCCAGTTGATTAAGGAAGGTAAACTACTGTAAAATGAAGCACACTTTGATATTCAACTATGATCTATTTCATTCATTTTCTGGGTAATGAAATTATCCCAGATATATGAATTTCCTTCCCCCAAAGTCTCAGGGATTAACGTCATGATCAAGACCTGACTTAAATATGACTCCAAGCCCAACTGTCTTTCCATGGAATACGTCACTCATTCATTTATTCAATCACCTGAAGCACATTTATTGGGCACCTACTCTACCATGGACCCAAATCTCATATCTCAGTCTAGGTGTTGGGGATAGAGGGATGGACCAGACAGGGAATTTTCCTGCACCCTTAGAACAGCCCTTGAACAAATAATATCAAACCAGATAGTTTTGAATATTAAACCAAGGAAAGTCAGAGAGAGTTATGGAGAAGGATGGTGATGATGGTACAGTTCTAGGAGCCCATTCCAAAGATATCTGCTCCAAACGGACATAGCTCAGTGGACCTTTCTCAGTGAGAGAAGGGGGCTTTCGTGGTAGCTCAGCTGGTAAAGAATCCATCTGCAATGCAGGAGACCCTGGTTCTATTCCGGATCAGGAAGACTCACTGGAGAAGGGAACTCCAGTATTCTGGCCTGGAGAATTCCCTGGACTGTATAGTCCATGGGGTCACAAAGAGTCAGACACAATGGAGCCACTTTCACTTTCTTTCTTTCAGGATTAAAAATAGTTTGCTAACCCCCTCTCCCCCAAACTCCTATTCATTCCCTTTCCTCTCCCCATCTAGATCTGCAAAGCCTTCCAGCAAACCCATTCTCAGGAGCTCAGGCTGATCAGAGTGGCACACGCATTTCATTGCCTGGTAGGCCCAGGATCGGACTTTGATGGACCCAGTGACATGTATGTTTTACTGTTTGGTCATCCCAAGACAATTTTTATCAGCCTCACAGCCCAGTTTCCTGCTTCTGCTGGACTCTTTCATGTGATTTTATGCTTGGATGAAGCCACAGTAAATTAAGCTGGAAAACACACATATATGTGGACACAGAACAAAAAGCCTCACTATTCAGGATGAGTCAATGTTTCAGATGCAACTGGGGAGCCTTTGAACATGTCTTTCATTGGTAGGAGTGATAAGATGTAAGAGAGATTATGGGAGAATAAAACACTGCTCATTGGAACTGTAGTCTGGGTGAGTTGCTGATACCACCATTTGGAGCATCTTGAAGGAAACTATCTTAGAAAATGAGAAATGCAGCCGATTCTGTATCTTCCTAGATCATATTGGAGATGTCTGATTTTTTTCATTAAAATTTTTTCATTTACTTATTTTATACTGGAGTATAGTTGATTAACAATATTGTGTTAGTTTCAGGAGTACAGCAAGGTGATTTAACTATACAAATACAGGTATTTAGGACTTCCCAGGTGGCTCAGTGAGTAAAGAATCCACCTGAAATGCAGGAGATGAAGGCAGATGTGAATTCGATCCCTCAGTTGGGAAGATCCCATGGAGAAGGGCATGGCAATCCACTCCAGTATTCTTGCCTGGAAAGTCCCACCAACAAAGGACCCTGGTGGGCTACAGTTCACAGGGTCACCGACAGCCAGACGTGACTGAAATGACTGAGCACCCAAGCATACATGCATCTATTCTTTTTCAAAGTTTTTCCCATTCAGGTTATTACAAAGCACTGAATAGAATCCCCTGTTTACACAGTAGGTTCTTGTTGGTTATCTCTTTTAAATATAGCAGTGTACACATGTCAGTCCCCAAATCCCGATGTATCCCTTCTCTAGACCCTTCCTGCCTTAGTCAGGAAAATTTGTTCTCTAAGTCTATCAGTGTTTCTGTTTTGTAAATAAGTTCATTTGTATCTTTTTTTTTTAGTTTCTGCATATAAGTGATATCATAGGATGTTTCTCTTTATGTCTGACTTACTTCATTTAGCATGATAGTCTCCAGGTCCATTTATAATGCTGCAAATAGCATTATTTCATTTTTTTAAATGACTGAGTAATAGTCCATTGTTTATATGTACCGTATCTTCTTTATCCAGTCATCTGTTGATGGACACTTAGCTTGCTTCCACGTGTTGGTTATTGTCAGCAGACTGCAATAAACACTGGGTGCATGTATCCTTCTGAGTCATGTTTCTCTCTGGATATGTGCCTAGGAGTGGGATTGTTGGATCATACAGTAGCTCTATTTTCAGTTTTGTAGGAATCTCCACACTGTACTCTGCAGTCAGTGTATGGATTTATATTCCCACCAACAGTGTAGGAGGGTCCCCTTTTCTCCAGCATTTATTGTTTGTAGACTTTTTGATGATGTTCATTCTGATTGGGTGGTGCTAGTGTTAAACTTCCCTGCCAATGCAGGAGTCATAAGAGATGTGGGTTCGACCCCTAGGTCAGAAAGATCCCCTGGAGAAGGAAATGGCGACTCACTCCAGTATTCTTGCCTAGAGAATCCTATGATCAGAGGAACCTGGTGGGCTATTGTCCATGGGGTCGCAAAGAGTTGGACTTGGCACTCATTCCTACTGGTGTGAGGTAATAGTTTTGCAGTTGCATCACTGTAGTTTTGATTTGCATTTCTTTAATAATTAGTGATGTTCAACATCTTTCATGTGTTTGTAGGCCATCTGCATGTCTTCTTTGGAGAAATGTCTGTTTAAGTTTGATAGCCACTGAATATCTGTCTTCTGAGAGTCAATCAAGAACGTGATACATCATACTACATAATACAGGAAGCACTAATTAAGCACCTTCTGTGTACATAGATGCACAGTGAAAAGGAAGGAAAAGATATGATTTCCACCGGTGAAAACTTATTTGGAATAAGTGCCATCATGAAGTTAGAATGATTTGGGGTGTGGCTGCTAGGTGGGGGGTGCTGGTGTAAGACATCCACCCAAAGGTGCCCAGAGTGGTGGTTAGACCCTTGCCCTTCACCAGTCCAGCCCCAGTCTGCCCCTGTTCTGGAGCCACTGCCTCAGGAAATAGTGGTTTCTCTATGCTTCCACCTGGGTGCAGCCTCTGAACACTGGCTATGTTTCAAACATATCTCACTGTATTTGGTTCTTAGCTGTTAGCGACAGGCACTGAAGTCCAAGGAACTGAAGCCCAAGATTCTTCACGTATAGCGTTTCTATTCTTCAGGTACAGACGAATCCAGGAGCTCAAATAATGCCATCTGGGCTCTGTCTTTTGTATTTCATTGCCTTCACTTTCAGGAAAGCTCTTCCCAGTGGGGCATTAGGCGTGGGTACTGGCAGCTTCAGATTGATATCTCCCCAGTTCAACAACTCCAGGGGAAAGAAACCTGCCATTTTTATATTATCCCAATAAGATCCTGGGACTGAGTCTCATTGGACCAATCCGAGTCACATGCCCATTCCTGAACCAATCACTGTGGCCAGAGGGATGGAATATTCTGATTGGTCAAAGCTGAAGATGGATCCGTCCTGAAGTTGGATGTTGAGGTCAACCAGTCCCACGCCATATGAAGTCACAGTGGGTTATGGGTAGTTCTGTAAAGTAAAACTCAGGTACTGTTACTCAAAGAAGGGCAAACAGATTCTAGAAGGGCAAAAATGCTCAGTGCTCAATTTACTGTCTCATAACACGTCCCATATCCTGCCTTGTGGTATAGCTCTTCTGCTTATCTGCCCTCCCAGCTGAAAGCTTCTTCATGCCAAAACTGACATCTGTTTCAGCGTCTCTTGCTTGACCCTGGGGTGTGCCTTTCACATGACAGGTGCTCAATAAATGGGACTCTAATGCAATAATATATACGCAAGCTCTTCTTTTACTTTGTTTGGTGTAATGACTTTAAGAATCCCGGTGTGGAAGGAAATGCTCATTTCAGCACTCCTTTCCAACAAATACATCTTCATGTAAAAGGCAGAGCTTTCAGAGCTTGTGCAGTCCCTGGTTTTTATGATTAACAAATAAAGTTGAACAAAATTAATGAACGTGTCAAAATTTCTGAGGCTTTGACGACTCAGACTCATTGGGTAAATGTTTCTATTGAATGAAACAGATTTATCTTTCCATTGTTCATAACTGTAGGTCATTTAATAGATGAGGCAGCCTGAGGCTACTGTGGAGACTGAATACTGAAGTGGGGAGAGTGGGAGGATAGAAAAGGTTTTCTAGGCATTGGGAAAGTTTGGAGCCCCAGACGTTTAAAGTAAGATGTAGGAGTCAAGATAGTTTTTCTTATAGGGATTTAGACTCAGCTTACGGTAACTTAAGTCAGATGAAAGGGTCTGAAAGCGAAAGTGTTAGTCGCTCAATCATGTCCAATCCTTTGTGACCCCTTAGACTGTAGCCCACCAGGCTTCTCTGTGCATGGGATTCTCCAGGCAACAATACTGGAGTGGGTTGCCATTCCCTTCTCCAGGGGATCTTCCCGACCAGGGATCAAACCTGGGTCTCCTGCATTGCAGGCGGGTTTTTTACCGTCTGAGCCACCAGGGAAGTCTTGAAAGGGTCTCGTCTAGGTATAAAGAGATTTGTTCCCTTAGGGGATCACCAGCGGGTTAAAGAGAAAATCAAATCCTAGCTGAGGATTGTATAGCTGATTCACAACGTTGTGTTCATTTTTGCGGTACAGCAGTGATTCAGTCCTGGTGAAGGGCTTGACTTACATTAGGAACTCAGGGTGCTCCAAAGATCAGCGGTGTGGCTCAGAGCCAGTCGTAGTACTGACCTCATGGATGTTAGCGGAGAAGGCAAGGGCACCCCACTCCAGTACTCTTGCCTGGAAAATCCCATGGATGGAGGAGCCCGGTAGGCTGCAGTCCATGGGGTCGCTAAGAGTTGGACACGACTGAGCAACTTCACTTTTCACTTTTCACTTTCATGCATTGGAGAAGGAAATGGCAACCCACTCCAGTGTTCTTGCCTGGAGAATCCCAGGGATGGGGGAGCCTGGTGGGAGGCCATCTAGGGGGTCGCACGGAGTCTGACACAACTGAAGCGACTTAGCAGCAGCAGCAGTGATTCAGTCATATATGTGCATATATATATATATTTATTTATTTATTTTTCATATTCTTTTCCATTATGGTTTATGACAGGATGTTGAGCATACTTCCCTGTGCTAAACAGTAGGACCTTGCTGTTTATCCATCCTATATAGTATCCTTTCCATCTGCTAACCCCAAACTCCCAATCTATCCCTCCCCCACATTGATAACCATAGTCTGTTCTCTGTGTCTGTGAGTCTGCTTCTGTTTCATAGATAAGTCATTTGGTCCATATTTTAGATTCCACATATACGTGATAAATGGCACTTGTCTTTCCCTTTCTGTCTTATTAATACTTCACTTAGTATGATCATCTCTAGGTCCATCCATGTTGTGGCAAATAGCATGATTTCATTATTTTGCATGGTCGAGTAGTATTCTTGTGTGTGTGTATCTGTGCGTGTGTATATACTACATCTTCTTTATCCTTTCATCTGTAGGTGGACATTTAGGTTGTTTACATGTCTTGGCCATTGTGAATAGTGCTGCTATGAACTTCTCTATGGAAGTATCTTTTTTGAATTATAGTCTTGTCCAAATATATGCCCAGGAGTGGAATTGCTGAGTCAGAGATGGCTCATACATTCAAGCAGTGGGATAATTACATAGGAGTTACATAAGAAGCTTGTCCAGAATACGTATTTCTGGGCCCACTCTTGAGATTCTGATTCAATATGTATATCGGGTAGGAGTGCGGAAATCTGGTGAAGCCAGATGTGGGAACCTCTGTCTCAGGGATGCTGCTGACCTGCATCTGCAGTGCATGGTGGGTAGAGCTGGGTGTCCAGAGTTGGCCAGATTGGAGTGAGAATCTCAGCTTTGCTCCTACTGGCTTGGAAGCCTTGGGTGATGAGAACCAACTCAATCCAATTCTCTGATGCTCGGAAAAAAGTAAGGATGAGCACCATCCTGACCTCTCAGGGTGGCATGAGGATAAAAACAGGTACAGCACACAGCAGAGTGCCTGGACTCTGTGATGCCCACAGGACCAGTGATGATTACATTCTGCAAGTGTTATGCCAGAGACATAAGGGTCACTGTGTCCATGCTAGGTCGCTTCAGTCATATCCGACTCTTTGCAATCCCATGGGCTGTAGCCCACCAGGTCTTTTTGTCTATGGGATTCTCCGGGCAAGAACACTCGGGTGGATAGCCATGCTCTCCTCCAGGGGATCTTCCTGACCCAGGGATCGAACCGGTGTCTCTTACGTCTCCTGCATTGGCAGGAGAGTTCTTTACCACTAGTGCCACCAAGGGGCCACTACTACACACCTCCATTTAAACAAACCTCTGCAAGAGAAATTAATTAGCAATCACATCTTAATACTACTACTTCTAAATAACAGCAAGAGTTTATGCAGGGCTGTATGCCAGAACTAGTTCTAAGTGCTGTCTAGCTGTTTTTTTAAATGGGAAGATAATTGCTGTTCAACTATTAACCCGGTTTATTCCTACAACCATCCCATGAGATAGGAGCTGTTATTATTTCCATCATATAGATGAGGAAACTGAGGCACATGGAGATGAAGTAACCCCCTTTACAGACGACATCTCCCTTGGAGCCGTATGGGTTGCAAGAAAACAATACTGTCCAAAGAAACTGTCATTTGGTTGAGTAGAACTGGGTAGGAGCACAGTTCTTGGGAGCAAACTTGCACTGTGAAATAAATCCAATATAGTTGCCTGTGTAGGTGGGCACTTCCAGTTAGGCTCTCAGTTTCTCAAATCCTTGGGTGTGGCTATTCTGACAAGGTCTGATTATTCTGCATATTCAGACCTGTACAGCCGGTGACCTTTTAGAGCTGCTTTTGCCCTAGAGTCTTGTCATCTCAAGGGTCAGGTGACGTTTTCTATCCTTCTTCCTTAATTCTTGTGCAAGGCACTGCTTAGACTCTCCCACCCTGAGATTCCCAAGAAGGTAATCTGGCCCAGAGGCGATGACCCAGCTCAGCAGAGTGCATCCCTGCTGGTTTGCAGGACTGGGCTTCTCAGGGGTCAGCAGAGGCAAAGATGTCAAGCCAGATGCGTGATGCCTCCTTCCTGGTCTAACAGGGAGCCACGCATCAAAGCACTCCTTGCAAAGGCGGTGCTCAGGTTTCCCAGGCAGCCTGAACACCTGTGCTGTTTCCTGCACAAGAAAGGCATCTGCTTCCTTGGAAATCAATTACCAGGGCCCATTTAATGAGCTGCTTGCCTCATATCCATTCTGATCAACATGCCTTTGGTCCCCTTACTCTCCTTCAACTCACACAGCAGGATCTGGGGAGGGGAAGGCAAGTTTCCAGACCCCCGACTAAAGGGCGAGTCTCTCCTCTCCTTCCCTGACTCCTCAGATGCCCAAACTCTTGTCAGTGTCTAAAATTCCACCATCATGATTCATTCCTTTGGGCTTAAAGATCATCTTTGATCTTTTGGTATTTTCCTTCTCTACTACTTATTAGATTTCTTGTAAATCTTAAAAAAATTGCATACCTGTTGTAACTAGACAAAAAATTTAAAGAAGTTGAAAAGAAGAAGTCATTAATTTCTTCCCTCCTTCTAACTTTCCCTCCAACTCTGGAGAAAACAATACTGGCTATCTAGTTTATGTCTTGACACAGCTTGATTCAAGCTCATAAAACATTTACAAGTATGTATACATTTGTAAATTGTTTTCATATTATGCACACTAACCTGTACCTTGCTTTTTTTCATTTATTGCATCATAAATTCCTGCATGTGCACAATTAGATCAACACAACTTTTAAAATAACTGCATAGTATTTCATAGTTTGATTTTACATCATGAATTCAACTATTCTTCTACTGATTGACATTTAGGATGTGTCCAGGGTATTTATGTCCATATGCTTGACACTAAACGATGCTGCAATAGATGTGCTCACGTTTTTGTTGTTGTTGTTATTGCTGTTGTTCAGTCGCTCAGTCATGTCCAACTCTCTGCGACCCCATGGACTGCAGCACCCCATGCTCCCTGTCTGTCACCAACTCCCTGAGCTTGCTGGAACTCATGCCCATTTAGTTGGTGATGCCATCCAATCATCTCATCCTCTGTTGTCCCCTTCTCCTCCTGCCTTCAATTTTTCCCAGCATCAGGGTCTTTTACAGTCAGTCAGTTCGTATCAGGTGGCCAAAGTATTGAAGCTTCAGCATCAGTCCTTCCAATGAATATTCAGGACTGATTTCCTTTAGGATTGACTGGTTTGATCTCTTTGCAGTCCAAGAGACTCTCAAGAGTCTTCTCCAACACCACAGTTCAAAAGCATTGATTTTTTGGGCTCAGCCTTCTTTATTGTCCAATACATAAATCCATACATGACTACTGGAAAAACCATAGCTTTTACTAAACAGACATTTGTCGGCAAAGTAATATCTCTGCTTTTTAACATGCTGTCTAGGTTTGTCATAGCTTTTCTTCCAAAGAGCAAGCATTTTTGGTAAAAATAGCTCCATGTTTTTGTAGTTACTTTTATTTCTGTAAAGTGGATTATCCTCAATTGAGATTGCTACATCAAAGAGGATATGCATTTTTATTATGACAGCTACTGCAAGACTAATTCCCAAAGAGCAATTAAGACTTCCAAGAAGAATATAGGAATGCTTGTTCTCCATATACATACTAGCACTAGATATTATCAGTCTTTTCTTATTTTTGTTAATCTGACTGATGAAAAGTAGACTCTCTCTGTTTCACTATGCATTTCTCTGGGTAATAGTTTGTGGACATTTTTGTATAGCTTATTGTATTTTGGCCTTCAAAAGTCTCTCAACATGCAATTATTCTTAAAAAGAGTAATTCCTTAATAACTTGATCACAATTACTTGTGAGCTCAGAGTGAGGCCTTACAAGGGGGTGCTTTACAATAGGAAGCAAGAATGAAGAACCATTCAACATCTGTTAGGAACCTGGATTGGGTTAGGTTGTAATACGCCATAGTTTTGTAATATGTTAATGGTAGTGGAAGCTCAGTGTAACTAAAATTTTTTTGTTAGGATCCAGCTCCGTCTGGTTCAGTGGTATTTGCCAGCACTTAAAAGATTGTGTTTTTAACATAAGTTTAGAGAGGCTGCTGCTGCTGCTAAGTCACTTCAGTCATGTCCGACTCTGTGCAACCCCATAAGATGGCAATTGAAGGTTAATTTTTCAGATAGACCCTTCCTGATGCTGGCCCATAATTCAGTTAGCGACTACCCCATGAGTGACACAGGGGCTTCCCTGGTGGCTCAGTTGGTAAAGAATCTGCCTGCAATGCAGGAGACCAGGGTTTGATCCCTATGTTGGGAAGACCCCTGGAGAAGGGATGGCTACCCACTCCAGTATTCTTGCCTGGGAAATCCCATGGACAGAAAAGCCTGGTGAGCTATAATCCATGGGTTTGCAAGAGTTGGACACAACTTAGCAAATAAACCACCAACTAGACTACCACCACCCATGAGTGACACAGTTCTTGTGGAGTAGCTGTCTGCTGCTGCTGCTACTAAATCGCTTCAGTCGTGTCCGACTCTGTGCGACCCCATAGATGGCAGCCCACCAGGCTCCCCCGTCCCTGGGATTCTCCAGGCAAGAACACTGGAGTTGGGTGCCTTCTCCTGGAGTAGCTGTCTAAGTTGTCTTTAATTGAAGAGATGCTGTGAATGTAGTTTAGAAGATGGTCCTATTGCTTGATCCTTCACTTTCCAGAAGAATCTTTCAACAACTACATGATCTGGATGGACCTTTAATATGCGCCCAATACATCATTTTTTTTTTTCTAAAGTTGACTCATTGACTAGGCATTTCTGCCATGTCTAGTATGTGCCAAGGACTGATTAGAAACTGAGAGTACAGTGCTGAACAAGACAGCTCTTGTGGAACTCAAACTCATGTGGACAAGGGCAGATAATATACAAGCTGGTTAAAAATTAAATAGGTTCATTTTGAGATAGTGATAAATTCTACAACTGGAAAGATGTAGTAGATCACTATGAAAGGGTAGGTTAGCTTTGGCCCAAATAGAGAAAATATTCTGAAGAGATGACGTTGAGCTAAGATCTGGATAATGAGAAGAAACAAGGTCAAACAGAGATTGGTGGGGGGAATATTCCTGGGTGAGGGAAGAGCATACATAAACTCTTAAAAGTGGATGAAGATCAGAGACCCCACGAAGCAGAAGAGCTCCTGTATGTCTGGATCCAGTGGAAGGTTCTGACTTGGATTTAGGCTGGAGAGGTAGGTGGAACCTGCTCATGCAGGGGTCTTCAGAGCATGCTAAGGAGACTGCATGTGTTTTAAACCCGTGGGAGTCACTGAAGGACCCTTATGCATGTTCATTTCGGTTCAGTTCAGTTCAGTTGCTCAGTCATGTCCGACTCTTTGCGACCCCATGAACCACAGAATGCCAGGCCTCCCTGTCCATCACCAACTCCTGGAGTTCACCCAGACTCATGTCCATTGAGTTGGTGATGCCATCTAACCATCTCTTCCTCTGTCATCCCCTTCTCCTCCTGCCCTCAATCTTTCCTAGCATCAGGGTCTTTTCAAAGGAGTCAGCTCTTCGCATGAGGTGGCCAAAGTATTGGAGTTTCAGCTTCAACATCAGTCCTTCCAATGAACACCCAGGACTGATTTCCTTTAGGATGGACTGGTTGGATCTCATTGCAGTCCAAGAGACTCTCAAGAGTCTTCTCCAACACCACAGTTCAAAAGCATCAATTCTTCGGCACTCAGCCTTCTTCATAGTCCAACTCTCACATCCATACATGACCACTGGAAAAACCATAGCCTTGACTAGACAGGCCTTTGTCAGCAAAGTAATGTCTCTGCTTTTGAATATGCTATCTAGGTTGGACATAACTTTCCTTCCAAGGAATAAGCATCTTTTAATTTCATGGCTGCAGTCACCATCTGCAGTGATTTTGGAGCCCCCAAAAATAAAGTCTGACACTGTTTCCACTGTGTCCCCATCTATTTCCCATGAAGTGATGGGACCAGATGCCATGATCTTCGTTTTCTGAATGTTGAGCTTCAAGCCAACTTTTTCACTCTCCACTTTCACTTTCCTCAAGAGGCTTTTTAGTTCCTCTTCATGACACCACCTTTCTGCCATAAGGGTGGTGTCATCTGCATATCTGAGGTTATTGATATTTCTCCCGGCAAACTTGATTCCAGCTTGTGTTTCTTCCAGTCCAGTGTTTCTCATGATGTACTCTGCATATAAGTTAAATAAGCAGGGTGACAATATACAGCCTTGACGTACTCCTTTTCTTATTTGGAACCAGTCTGTTGTTCCATGTCCAGTTCTAACTGTTGCTTCCTGACCTGCATACAGATTTCTCAAGGTGCAGGTCAGGTGGTCTGGTATTCCCATCTCTTTCAGAATTTCCCACAGTTTATTGTGATCCACACAGTCAACAGCTTTGGCATAGTCAATAAAGCAGAAATAGATGTTTTTCTGGAACTCTCTTGCTTTTTCCATGATCCAGCGGATGCTGGCAATTTGATCGCTGGTTCCTCTGCCTTTTCTAAAACCAGCTTGAACATCAGGAAGTTCACGGTTCACATATTGCTGAAGCCTGGCTTGGAGAATTTTGAGCATTACTTTACTAGCGTGTGAGATGAGTGCATGAGGGGAGGTTAAATGCTTGTGTTTCTGGAGGAGCTCAGTGATGTCTCTGTGAAGGATAGACTGTGGGTTGTGCAACTGAGAACAAAACAATAGAGAAGACAGGAGAGCATTGCTATATTCTAGGTTAGAGATAGTTTGTTTGGATTAGAAGTGTACAGTAGGGAGAGAGATACTTGGACACTTTTGGTGTGCATTTTGAAGGTAGAATGAAATGTAATTGCCTACAATTGGATCAGATGTGGAAAGTGAGGGAAGAAGAAGGATGAAGAAGATTGTAAAGTTTTCGGTTTGAGAAACACAGAGAGATGGTGGTATCATTTTAGGAGCTGGGGAGGATGAACAAAGAATTAGATTTGAGGCAGAAATGAAGAGTTATCCTTGACCATGTCAGTTGCTACTCATATATTCTCATCATCGAATATATGAATCTGGAGTCGACATACAGTGTGAACTAGAGCTATAGTTTTTGGCTTCAGCAGCATGTACATGTTATTTAAAGCCACAGGAAAGGGAAAAAGGAGAGGCGAGGCATGGGTTCCTTGTGCATTTACACCTGTCTGCTGAACTCAGATTCCTGTATCTGAATGCACACTCAACCTGTTCATCCAGATGTTGAGTAGGGATCTCAAGCTTAACATGTACCAGCCAGACTTCTTGACATTCTCTCTAAAACTTCTTGACTTGTGATCGTCTTCATCTCAGTTAATGGCAATCCATTTCTCCAGCATCTCAGACCAAAATTTTGAGGAATTTGTGTACACACACACACACACACAAATACACATAGTATATGTAGGGCTTCCCTGATGGCCCAGACAGTAAAGAATCTGCCTGTAATATGGAAGAACTGAGTTTGATCCTGGGATCAGGAAGATCCCCTGAAGAAGAGAATGGCAACCTATTCCAGTATTCTTTCCTGGGGAATCCCATGGATAGAGGAGCCTGGCAGGCAACAGTCCATGGGCTCACAATCAGTCGGATACAACTGAGCAACAAACACACATAATATACGTGAAGTGAAAGTTGCTCAGTCGTATCTGACTCTTTGCAACCCCATGGACTGTAGCCTGTCAGCCTCCTATGTCCTTGGAATTCTTCAGGCAGAAATACTGGAGTGGATTGCTATGCCCTCCTCCAGGGGATCCTCCCAACCCAGAGATGGTATCCGAGTCTCCTGCATTGCAGGCTGACTCCTTACCCTCTGAGCCATCAGGGAAACCTATATATAGTATATCCTTGTGCATGCTAAGTCACTTTTATCATGCCCGACTCTTTGTGACCCTATGAACTGTAGCCCGACAGGCTCCTCTGTCCATGGAATTCTTCAGGCAAGATACTGGAGTGAGTTGCCATTTCCTTCTCCAGGGGATCTTCTTGACCCAGGAATCGAACCTGCATCTCTTATGTCTCCTGCATTTGCAGGCAGATTCTTTACTGTAGTGCTGCTTGGGAAATGTTGTAGTCTATATATAATACGCACATAGTATATTATTCATTGTATATATGAATTGTATACATGCAGTCCTGAGCTCTTCTATTCAGGAACTCTCATCATTAAATTTTGTGAAAGGTTTTAAAGAACAGGATTAAATACCTTATGAGTAAAACTTACTGAAAAAATTACAGTTACATCTTCATATCTCAGATGAATAATTTTTACATGTTTCGTGGATCATGATGACTTCATTCTATCATGAGGCAATATTCTAAAGCACAACAGGCCCTGAGGGTGAGGGAAACATTGATATTTCTCCCTGTCTCTCAACATCAGGAATCCTGCTGGTTGTAGCATCTATGCAGAATCCAAGCACTTCTTACCACTTCTGCTGACAACACTGCTTCAAGCCCCAGCAAGTCTCCCCAGTATGGTCTGATCATCTATATGGTCTCCTAAGTGGTCCTCTACTGAGTTGTTGACATGCATCAGGTCATGATCACTCTTCTACTGAAAACTCACCAATGTCTCACCACTTTTACTGCAGAGTAAAATCTGCAGTGCTCATAACAGCTTCTAAGATCCTGCATCATTTTGTCCTCATGAGCTATTGGATTAATATCATCTGTCCTTTTTCACTTTGCTTATTATATTCCAGCTACACCTGTCTCCTTGCTATTCTTCATTATTTCCAGCCATGTTTCTGCCTCAGGGCCTTTGCACTTACTGTTTCCGAATGGAACACCCTTTCCCCAGATACCTTCATGGTTTGTTCCCTCACTGCTTTCAAGTATTTGCTCAAGTATTGTCCACCTCCCCTGCTAACTCTCCTTATTTCTTATTTTATAATGCATTATGTATCACCTTTTATTTTAGTATATAATTGTATTTGTTTTAATTTTTTGATAGCCTATGACCCTCTGCTGGAGTATGAGCTTCCTAAAGACATAATTTTAATCTGTTTTATTTACTGATGGGTCGTAAATACCTAGAGTAGGCACAGCATAGGAAACAATAAATCTTTGCTGAATTAATGAGAAATACAAATTTCTAGAGATATATGAGTTTTTTTCTTATTGATCTTTAGTTGTTTTCAAATCTCTGCTTGGCTTAATCTTGATTTTTATTCTACAGAATAAAAGCAGAAAAAACCAGGAGCTTTCTGTAGTTTTGTCTAACAATAGACTATACTTAGGGCTTTCCAGGTGGCTCAGAGATTAAGAATCTACCTACTAATGCAGGAGATGCAGTTAGATCCTTGGGTTGGCAGGATCCCCTGCAGAAGGAAATGGCAGCCAATTCCAGTTTTCTTGCCTGGGAAATCCCATGGACAGAGGAGCCTGGTGGGCTTACAGTCCATGAGGTCTCAAAGAGTCAGACATAGCTTAGCAATTAGGCAATGACAATAACAACAATGACACAGGGGAGAGATTTGTGAATATCACACCACTTTGTCTAGAAGGGTAAGAAATACTTAAAGTGTGGGTCAAAAGTTTCTTGATCTCATTTCTCGTTCTAGAGCCATTTAAGGAAAAAAATGGCTGCACGGCAGGTTTTTTTCTTCTTTCCTTTTTCTCTCCTGCTGCTGTTGTTGGATAAGACTCGTTTTATGAAATGGGCCTAAACCAGAGTTCAGTGACAATAGCTTCCTATGTTCATGATTTGAATAAATACGTTTTCTCTGTAAAATAGGGGCTCATCCCCTCCAAGTCCCAAGATGAAGCAGGTTAGGGGATGGCTTCTAGGGGTCAGGTAGACCTGAGCTTCAAACCCAAATTTCAGTTCCATGTTGGGGGATCTTTGCACAGTTCCATTTCTCTGAAAATAGCAAAGAAGCTAATGTAATCGAGATAATCAACGTGATGTTTTTGGCACAGTGCCTGTTGCATGGTAACCACTCAGTTAATAAAAGCAATTACTTGTTTTCCTTCTTGGTTTGACATCACTTTCCTTTCCAAGTCAGAATGAAAATAGGAATTGCAAACTCTTTTTTTAAGGGTGAGTTGGACCAACCCTCCACATTTGCTAAAAATATATTTTATCTTGTTTGTTTAATCAGAAAAGAATGCCTTTGTCTAGGAGCTTCTTCCAGTATAAACACCATTGCTCTTCTGCTCAGGCTACAACTGAATGATTCTCCTCCATCCTGAACACGTGCTCATGGAATTTTGAATGCTGGTGTACCTTATCTTTATTCTCAAAAAATGCCATTTTGAGAGAATTGACCTTTTGCGACTCTATCGAGTCTTGATTCAGCATTTATTAATAGTTATCCATACCAGCAGTTTGATTTCTGCAAATATATTTTGGAGCCCTCTTTTAATGGCTGTGGGCTTGTGTAAATATCCTCCCAGGCAATAGGACTGAATGTTTGCATCCCTGAGCTCAAAAGGCTGAGCAAGCATGTTGCTGGGAAATTACCAATAGAGTGCCAGGACTCAGAGCTCAGGAACACAGTTTAGGGAGATGCCCTGATATCAGCTGTGAAATGTCAGAGAGTTATAACACAATTTTACGAGAAATTCTACCTTTACCTTTCATTCACTTATTTATCCAACAAGCATGCATCAAATGACTGATGTATCCTAAGCCTTTCTCTAGGTGCTAGGAAAACAACTGACCATGGTAGCAAAAGTAGAAGCAGCAGCGGTAGTAAGAATAGCTGCCACTTTAAAAACAAACAAACAAACAAACAAAGAAAAAACTGAGTGGAGTTTTTGGTGGGCCAGGTACTCTGCCTGGAACTTCATGGCTATCAGCTCATACTCTGAAGATGATTTTCTTTTTGTGACAGCCAGTCATTTCTTCTGGAAACAAAGCTCTACCAGAGCATATTGCTTTTCTCATGTTGGGAAAGGGAAAACGTGGAAAGTTCAAGAAACATTGCTATATCAAATTGATAGGATGAACATAGAAGCCACAGGTGGAAGATTTAGGGATGTCACAGCCCTTTCCCTAGAAGCGTAAGAAATATAAATGCACAGCTGATGGTGTCTGATAATAGAATCCTAGCTCACAAGTGAATGGTCCCTAGGATAGTAATGATGGAGTTACTGCTTAGTGATAATGTTACTCAGTCCTGTCTGACTGTGATCACATGAACTGTAGCCTATCAGGCTTCTCTGTCCAAGAGATCTCCCAGGCAAGAATACTGGAGTGGGTTTCCACTCCCTTCTCCAGGTATCATCCTGACCCAGGGATGGAACCTGGGTTTTCTGCCCTGCAAGTGGATTCTTTACCATCTGAGTCATCAGGGGAGCCCATTGCTTAGTGAAGGAAGGGACAATTGTTATTTACTCTTCTTATGGTTGTAGGGGATTTATAATTTCCTCATGTAAAACTATTACTGCATTGCCATGGGAGAAATGTATGTTGTTTACTTTTGACTGCCCTGGGTCTTTGTCCTGCACTTAGGCTTTCTCTAGTTGTGGTGAGCAGGGACTACTCTTCGTTGTGGTGCCTGGGTTTTCATTGTGGTGACTTCTCTTATTGCAAAGCATGGGCTGCCGAATTCAGACTTAAATTGAAGAAAGTAGGGAAAACCACTAGACCATTCAGATATGACCTAAATCAAATCCCTTGCAAGTATACAGTGGAAGTGAGAAATAGATTCAAGGGATTAGACCCGATAGACAGAGTGCCTGAAAAACTATGGACGGAGGTTCGTGACATTGTACAGGAGGCAGCGATCAAGACCATCCCCGAGAAAAAGAAATGCAAAAAGGCAAAATGCTTGTCTGAGGAGGCCTTACAAATAGCTGTGAAAAGAAGAGAAGTGAAAAGCAAAGGAGAAAAGAAAGATGTACCCATTTGAATGCAGAGTTCCAAAGAATAGCAAGGAGAGATAAAAAAGCCTTCCTCAGTGATCAATGCAAAGAAATAGAAGAAAACAATCGAATGGGAAAGACTAGAGATCTCTTCAAGAAAATTCGAGATACCAAGGGAACATTTCATGCAAAGATGGGCTCAATAAAGGACAGAAATATTATGGACCTAACAGAAGCAGAAGATATTAAGAAGAGGTGGCCAGAATACACAGAAGAACTGTACAAAAAAGATCTTCATGACCCAGATAAGCACAATGGTATGATCACTCACACTAGACATCCTAGAATGTGAAGTCAAGTGGGCCTTAGAAAGCATCACTATGAACAAAGCTAGTGGAGGTGATGGAATTTCAGTTGAACTATTTCAAATCCTAAGAGATGATGCTGTGAAAGTGCTGCACTCAATATGCCAGCAAATTTGGAAAACTCAGCAGTGGTCACAGGACTGGAAAAAGTCAGTTTTCATTCCAATCCCAAAGAAAGGCAATGCCAAAGAATGCTCAGACTACTGCACAATTGCACTCATCTCACATGCTAGCAAAGTAATGCTCAAAATTCTCCAAGCCAGGCTTCAACCGGAGAAGGCAATGGCACCCTATTCCAGTACTCTTGCCTGGAAAATCCCATGGATGGAGGAGCCTGGTCGGCTGCAGTCCATGGGATTGCTAAGAGTTGGACACGACTGAAGTGACTTAGCAGCAGTAGCAGGCTTCAACAGTATGTGAACTGTGAACTTTCAGATGTTCAAGCTGGATTTAGAAAAGGCAGAGGGACCAGAGATTAAATTGCCAACATCTTTTGGATCATTGAAAAGCCAGAGAGTTCCAGAAAAACATCTATTTTTGCTTTATTGACTATGCCAAAGCCTTTGACTGTGTGGATCACAATAAACTGTGGAAATTTTGAAAGAGATTAGAATACCAGACCACCTGACCTGCCTCTTGAGAAATCTGTGTGCAGGTTAGGAAGCAACAGCTGGAATTGGACATAGAACAACAGACTGGCTCCAAATAGGGAAAGGAGTATGTCAAGGCTGTATATTGTCACCCTGCTTATTTAACTTATATGCAAAGTGCATCATGAGAAATGCTGGGCTGGAGGAAGCACAAGCTGGAATCAAGATTGCTGGGAGAAATATCAATAACCTCAGATATGCAGATGACACCACCCTTATGGCAGAAAGTGAAGAGGAACTAAAGAGCCTTTTGATGAAAGTGAAAGAGGAGAGTGAAACGTTGGCTTAAAGCTCAACATTCAGAAAACTAAGATTATGGCATCTGGTCCCATCACTTCATGGCAAATAGATGGGGAAACAGTGGAAACAGTGACAGACTTTATATTTTTGGGCTCCAAAATCACTGCAGATGGTGACTGCAGCCCTGAAATTAAAAGAAACTTGCTCCTTGGAAGAAAAGTTATGAGCAACCTAGACAGCATATTAAAAAGCAGAGACATTACTTTGCCAACAAAGGTCCGTCTAGTCAAAGCTATGGTTTTTCCAGTAGTCATGTGCGGGTGTGAGAGTTGGACCACAAAGAAAGCTGAGTGCTGAAGAATTGATGGTTTTGAACTGTGGTTCTGGAGAAGACTCTTGAGAGTCCCTTGAACTGCAAGGAGATGCAACCAGTCCATCCTAAAGGAGATAAGTCCTGGGTGCTCATTGGAAGGACTGATGCTGAAGCTGAAACTCCAATACTTTGGCAACTTGACGAGAAGAACTGACTCATTTAAGAAGACTTATGATGGGAAAGATTGAAGGCAGGAGAAGAAGGGGATGACAGAGGATGAGATGGCTGCATGGCATCACCGACTCAGTGGACAGGGGTTTGAGTGAACTCCGGGAGTTGGTGATGGACAGAGAGGCCTGGAGAGCTGCAGTCCATGGGATTGCAGAGTCACACATGACTGAGTGACTGACCTTAACTGAACTGGGCTCTAGGTCCACAGGCTTCAGTAGGTGTGGCACATGGGCTCACTTCCTATATGACACGTGGGATCTTCTTGGACCAGGAATTGAACCCATGTCTTCTGCATTGGCAGGTGGATTCTTAACCACTGGACCACCAGGGAAGTCCTTTATTTTGGATTTGGTAAGGGTGCAAGCTTCCTGGGGAACTAAGGAGAAAATCTACTGCCGGTGGTGAGACTGAATAAGAATTGGAGCATCCACAACTTTCTCTTCTCCTTGGGTCCAGCACCACCTCTACTTATTTGGGGCTACAAAGTTCAGCAGACAGGAGCCTCGGTGACCTGAATGCATGATTGAGTTCCACAGTATGCAAGATACAAGAGTATGGAAACACTGAAAGAGCAAATTTTGTCCTCCTTTTGAGAGGTGTGTGGCTTCCAAAGAGCACAGGTTAGGGACATTGAGTTGAAAGGCTTGGAAGAGGAGTCCCCAGAGAGAGGTCATTACTGATTAAGGAGAGAGATTGAAGAGTAAGGATAGGGATACAGTCACATGGGAAATGTCTTTCTGAAGGCTCAGCCCTTCCTCAGTGGGACTCTAGGTGACAGGTGGGGAACTAAGTCATGACTGAGCATCTTACATGGAAGGTTCTGCAAAGTGTTCTTGACCTTTTATTTATTCATCAACTATGTACTTAACCCTGGCTACAGGTCAAACGCTGTGTTAAGCACTGGCTATTGGAGAAGGCAATGGCACCCCACTCCAGTACTTTTGCCTAGAAAATCCCATGGACGGAGGAGCCTGGTAGGCTGCAATCCACGGGGTCGCTAGAGTTGGGCACGACTCAGCGACTTCACTTTCACTTTTCACTTTCATGCATTGGAGAAGGAAATGGCAACCCACTCCAGTGTTCTTGCCTGGAGAATCCCAGGGACGGGAAGCCTCGTGGGCTGCTGTTTATGGGGTCGAATAGAGTCGGACACGACTGAAGCAACACAGCAGCAGCAGCAGCATGGTAGCAATACAACCAGGCAAGGTTCTTGGCATCTTAGGGCTAAAGTTTTGGGGAAGGGAAAAAAGAATAAACAAACATGTGAGTGAATAGGAGAATTACAGATCGTGACAAGTCCTAGGAAGGATGTAAGGGAAATGATGGCTTTCGATAAGATATGCGGTGTCTGTGGAATGCTTCACTGAAGAGGAGTCATTGGGGCTGAAATCTGACAGACGGGAGGGGGCCAGTGAACAAAGGCTTGGAGACAGAGAAGAAGGAGCAAGGAAGTGAGGGCAGAATTCTTTTGAACTTCAGAGAGGCAATTCTCAACGTGGGCTGCCCATTGGAACTTCTTATTTTTTCATTTTTTAAAAAACCTTTTATTGGAGTTGAGTTGATTTACAATGCTGTGTTAGTTTCAGGTGCACAGCAAAGTGAATCACTTATACATGTATAGGTATCCACTCTTTTTTAGGTTATTTCCCCAGGTACGCCGTTACAGAGTATTGAGTAGAGTTGCCTGTGTGGTACAATAGGCTCTCATTAGTTTACTTTATATAGAGTAGTGTGTATATGTCGATCTCAGGCTTCTAATTTATCCCTCCCCTCCCTTCTTACACCCTGGTAACCATACGTTTGCTTTCTACATCTATGACTCTACTTCTGTTTTGTAAATAAGTTCATTTGTACCCCCCCCCCCTTTTTTTTAAGATTCCACTCTCTTGGGGAGGATTTAGAATTTACTGATGCCTGATTCCAAGAGACTGTGATCTTATTGGTCTGGGGTTTGTTTTAGGAATTTATATATTAAAAAAAAAAAACAAAAAACAACACGACTCTTTGCCCTGGTGATTGTAAAGTGCAGCCAGGTTTGAAAAACCCTGCCTTAGAGGAACAGAAGGGAGCAGGTACAGCTGGCACCTAGTGAGGGGCAAAGAGCTGACAAGAGGTAAACAAAGGAGGCAGATGCTAGATGGTTTGGGCCTTGAAGGATGCTATAAGGAGTTTGATTTTAGGCAGTCAGATATTTTTGTTTCTACGGTAGCAGTGTGTGTGTGTTGACTGGTAAAGGCTGGAAAACCAGGAAATACATGAGCAGGGCCAGTGACTACTCTCCAACTGTTCTGCCAAAGTTACCAAAAGTGAGAAAGATCAAAAGTAACGGTTGTTCCAGATCCTGGAGATATGAAAGCCTGCTCCCTGCCCCTAAGTCAGCTCCTGAAGCTTAAACGACAGACAGGATTTCTTGATGTCTCCCTGATTAATAAATTGACAAAAAGTGGAGGTGCAGGTTAGCAAGACATCACATTAGTGAGGATTACTGTAGGGGAGGAAATAGGAATTTTTCCCCCCAGGATGCAGAATGAACAGGGCCCCCTCAAATACCTGAAGTGATGCATCTCATCCAGGAGACTGAGACTCCCTCACCACCTGAGAATGGTCCATGGACCAGCGACACCAGGATCCTGTGGAGCTAGTTGGACAGTCTCCCTGCCACTGATCCCCAACTATTGACTCCGAGTCTGCATTCTGACAGGACCCCCAAGTCATACATGTGATGCTGAAGTGTGGGAAGCACTGCTTTAGCTACTTCCTATCGAGGCTCAGCTCAGCCCAGCCAGGAAAACAATTCAGATCCAGCTTCCACTCTTCCCTTACTTATTCCCAGTCTGGCTACTTCCTCCCACCTCTGTAATTTCTAATTCTGGTGAAGCCCCAATCCTCTCTCTCTCCCCTCTGTTCCTCTTCCCCCAATTTTATTCCCTTCTCTCACCTGCTCACCTGCTCTTTCTCCTTCCATCTCCAATTGTCTCTGTTCTTTTGGTTGGTACAGATGGAGGGCTTGGCAATGCCTTTCCGCTCACGCCATTTAGCTGATCCCACAGCAAGTTTGCTTCCCCCCATTTACAGTTGAGGCCATCGAGGCTGGAGGAGAAGCAGCCACTTGCTCAAGGTCACACAGTAGTAAGTAGGGGCCCCAGATTGAAGCAAGATCTGTCAGATTCTGAAGCCTGTGCCCTCAATAATGAAGAAGCACAGCTCTCTGCATGACCAATTTTATTGATTTTCCTATAGGACGTGCTCATTCCTTCTTCTGAGCCTCTCTGTAGCCTCCTGCGTGTGTGGCAGGAGAATATTTATGAGATATTCACCAATGGTTCTCCCCTGATTTTTCTTCTGTCCTACACCCTACTTCTCAAAATGAAAAAAGGAGGACAGAGAGAGAAAGAGGCTTAGTACTGCAGTTAATACCTGAGGTTGGCAAATAGAAATAAACTCCCAGTTTTGGCTTTTGTGTTCAAAAAGCTTGAACTTTTGGGAGAGGGACAATTTAGAAGGCTGGCTATCTTGACATGATCTAAGAAGCAGGGGAAGATGGCTGATGCACTATGCCTTGCCCTGGGTTGGGATAAGGAGAGGAGCTGAGAGATAGAGAATGACATAGCTTGGAAGCAGCCCTTATGCCTTGATTCTCAATAGACCATCATTTTGGAGCACTGGAAACCTCATAAAGGTCTGGTCCATCTTGGAAACTGGGACCAGAGGCAGCTTTTTAAAGACCCCATTGCTCTTTGGTGCAGAGGTAATAACAAAGAGGGGCTTCCCAGGTAGCTCATTAATAAAGAATTTGCCTGCCAATGCAGGAGACATGGGTTCGATTCCCGAGTCAGGAAGATCCCCCAGAGAAGGAAATGGCAACCTACTCTAGCATTTTTGCCTGGAAAATCCCAAGGACAGAGGAGTCAGGTGCGATACAGTCCGTGGGGTCACAAAAGAGGTATAGGACTGAGCGACTGAGCACACGATGCGCACAATAGCAAAGAGAGAGCCACGGAATGGGAGCGTGAAGTTTCCTAGCAGCAGCCTCTATGGGCCGACAATTGACGCTTGGACTGGATGATGGATGAACCAGGAGATCCTTGCCCACCTCATGGAGAATCTCAAGTAACCAGTTGCCCCAGACTCTCAGTCCATGACATCCAGAACTTAGACACAACTCAGGCACAAGATTAAGCTTCAGCCACTTGGGAAGCACAGGAACTCAAAAGAGAAAAATTGGTTGAGTTGGTAAGAAAATGATTCTATTTCTTTGCAACTGAGTTTGAGGGCAGAGAGTGGTGCCCATCACCACTCTCTCCAGAGATGGGCACTGTCTTTCCCTAGCCCCCATGTCCTGCCAAGCTCTCGGATCGGATCTGCAGCTCCTCCAAACCCTGCCCCTAGGCCCAGGGTCTTTGGAAAACAGCTCAGGGTCTCCCCAGAGCCCTCCTCTCTGCCTCGCTCAGGGCATTGCCCAGACCTCCCTGCTTCCCCAGGGAAGGCGGGACCTCCCTCAGTGGCCCTGCATAATTGGGATGATGTGCAGGAAAATTAAAAAGGTCATTAATCACCGTGGAGCCCGAGGCAGCTCTCCGGGACCTATTTCTCATGATGATTAATGGCAAGCAGCTCCTCCCCACTCCTCAATTCATTTTCCTGCCACCGTTCACTCACTTTTCCTTGCTGTGTCCTCTTCGTCCCTGTCCGAGGGGATAGGGGTTTCAAGAGACCACCGACTCAGGGTTGGTCTTTCCTGGCTGCCTTCATGGCCCCCAGACTTGAGCGGACCTGGTGTAAGCCCCCTGATCATATGCACGGTTGGCAACTCCGGGCAGGTCACTTCACCTGGGGGAAGCTCAGCTGCTTTGTCAATAAAATGGGGGTACATGTACCAATTGCCTCACAGGTTGTGGAGATGAAATGGGAAGATGCGCGTGGCAGTGCCAGCTACGCTCTCTGGTCCAGAGTGAGGCTGCTGAAAATGTGAATGTCTCTCTCCCTCTTTTATTGTTGTTTTTATGGCTCTGATGAATTCTGTCACTGTCTTTCAATGCCCTTGCATTCCTTAATCACCAGGAAGGGCTGAGGACAGATCAAAGCTCTCTTTGCCAATACCAACGATGAAGATGACGACGATGATGGTGACCACGGGGATGATGGACATTTACTGGGTGCTAGTGCCCACGCTGCTGGCAAAGAATCCGCCTGCAATGCAGGAGAACTCAGTTCAATTCTTGGGTTGAGAAGTTCCCCTGGAGAAGGGATGGGTTACCCACTCTAGTATTCTTGGGCTTCCCTGGTGGCTCAGATGGTAAAGAATCTGCATGCAATGTGGGAGACCTGAATTGGAAAGATCCCCTGGAGGAGGGCATGGCAAACCACTCCAGTATTCTTGCCTGGAGAATCCCATGGACAGAGGAGCCTGGACAGAGGAGTCCATGGGGTCACAGAGAGTCAGACACGACTAAGCACAGCACAGTGCCCACACTACTTTGCATGGATTATTTCACTCAACCACTTCAAAACCCTAAGAGGCACACATATTTATGCCCATTTTACACGCAAAGAAACATGTTCAGAGAGGGAGAGTAACCAGCTCAAAGTCCCGTGGCTAGTAAACAGCAGAGGAGGGATTCACATCTAATTCCCTTTGGTGCCAGAGCCTGTGTTCCTCTGAGAACTGGACACACCAGCTGTCGTTTCTCAGGAGCCATGTGCTTCTTCCTAGGCTGCTTTTCCTAACCTCTGGATGGGACTGCCCTTCCTCAGCTGCTTCCCAGGGGACGCTAGTGGTAAAGAATCCACCTACCAATGCAGGAGACATAAGAGATGTGGGTTCAATCCCTGGGTCGGGAAGATCCCCTGGGATAGGAAATGGCAACCCACTCCAGAATTCTTGCCTAGGAAATCCCATGGAGAGAGGAGCCTGGGGTGCTACAGTCCATGGGGTTGCAAAGAGTCGGACATGACTGAAATGACTAAGCACAACACAGCTGCCCTTTCCTGGCAGGACTAGCCAAGTTCAGGTCATGCTCTAATAGCCTCTTCTTCTCCTTTTGTTTGCCAATTAGACTCCCACCCGGTTTGCTGCCACTGCTTAAGATAAGCAGCTCCTTCTGCCCGCTGATGCATTGAGCCCAGGGTCTCACTCTGACCAGCCCCCAATCAAAAGGTGCTTGATTTTCCTGGAGATAACTATATCCTGGGGGATTCGAGTGAATTTATAAGGAAAGAGCAGCCTCTGTAAATTTAAAGCACAGTGGAGCACTTTTTGAAGGCTGGCAGAAATGAAGCAATGTTACTCAGTCAAATACACAGTCTTGGAGAGGGGTGGAAAACATTGAAAGGCTAAGATGAGACTGTGGTTCTGTTGAACCTGGGCAAGCCACTCTCCCCTAGGGTGGGTTCCTTAGTACACTTACAGGGTGAAAATAAATTCTGAAAGGGTGGAGCTAATTGTTAGGGCCGGGGTGGTGGGTGAGAAGGGTGGGGTGGATTTGTACAAGGGGAAAGGCATTCCCTGGTGGCTCAGATGGTAAAGCATCTACTTACAATGTGGGAGAATTGGGTTTGATCCCTGGGTTAGGAAGATCCTCTGGAGAAGGAAATGGCCACCTACTCCAGTACTCTTGCCTGGAAAATCCCATGGACGGAGGAGTGTGGTAGGCTACAGTCCATGAGGTCGCAAAGAGTTGGACACGATTGAGTGACTTCACTTTCTTTCTTTCTAAAGGCATTGGAGCAGAGAAGACTTGAGAAGGAAAGGATTAGTGTTTTGGCCTCCCTTGGCCTTCTGCCATCCAAAGAGACCAGCTCCCAGGCAGCATGGATGTCTCAGGGGGTCCTCAGGAGACTTAGTGGGGAGCTATGTAACAGTAGGAAGATGAAAATATAATCATCATAAAATCAGTGATGGTATTAAGGCTATCGGGGAACATTTATTAGGCAACCATTTTGTGCCAATCTTTTCCATAACCCTATGAAATAGCTACCAACTAGCATCTTCATGTCATAGAGGGGAACCTGGGATGCAGAGGGGTTGGGTCACTTACCCAAGAGCATGTGGGGAATGCCTGGCAAAGCTGGATCTTGGACCCATGTCTTTTATACTCTAGAGTCAGAGCTCTTAGTGTCCACACTTGGCTGAGATTCAACACAGTGTTTCATGGATCCAGGATCTTGTGGCCCAGGGGGGTCCTGGGTAATTGGGTGCATGGAGGCTTTCTCCATGTCCACAGTTATTGCGTTGGTTTACCTGTTTAGAAAACCTGTCCACCTGAGCACCTGGGGCCAGCTATCTAATATTGTAGGGCTCAGTGAAAAACGAGAATGCTGGGCCTTATATACATGGAATGTGGAATATGGTATGATGGACCTGTTTGCAGGGAAGGAATGGACATGCAGATGTAAAGAATGGATTTGTGGACATAGTTGGGGAGGGAGAAAGTGGGATGAGTGGAGAACGTAGCATCAACATTTATACACTACCATGCGTAAAACGGACGGCTGGTGAGAAGTTTCTGTATAACTCAGGGAGCTCAGCCTGGCACTCTGTGATGACCTAGAGGGGTGGGGTGGGGGAGGGGAGCGAGGCTCAAAAGAGAGGGGATATACATATAATTACGGCTGATTCACGTTGCTATAACGGCAGAAAACAGCACAACAATGGAAAAAGTAAAAAAAAAAAAATTAAAAAAAATCTTCAAACATTTTAAGATAGCGACAGCAGAGCACTTAACCAAGCCTGAGATCCTTCAGAGCTCGGTGCCCTGTGTGGCACACCTGGCCCCCGCGTGTTTCCCTGCTCACACTCCCACCACACTCTTCTCAAAGGCGGTGTTTCGTCCCCTGTGCCCTTGGATACTCTCTGGGTCTTCCTCGGAATGGAAAGTTAGGATCCCTTCCTCCCTTAATCGTCCCTGCTCCTCTGTCCTGGGCTGGTTGCCATGAACTCATCTTGGTGTTTGCCAGATGCCAAGAAAAGGCTGTCAGCGATCTGCTGCTCCTTAGGCCACTGGAATAAATTACTCTCCCTTCATGCCTGTGACTTTCCCTGGGACTTGGGGCTGAAGAGACTGCCCAAAGCCTTGAGTGTCCATTCCTAACCCACCAGGAACAAATGTTCCAGAATGCGAGCAAGTGCTAAAGGCCTCCTCTAATTAGCTGGCTGGTGGCTAACGAGGGATTTCACCGGGCAGAGCCTTCTGGTGGTTGGTGCATAATTACCATGGAAACCTTCACGCCACACTCAGCTGCTTCCTGCAGCCCTCTTCCCTGGGGAGCAGACATTGCTTCACAAAAGCTGCATCTGGGCTATTGACATTGTTTGTGAGAGAAATAAATGGACAATTAGAAGCAAGACAGGTTGAGAAGCAAGGCTTGTTGCAGCGAAGTTTTACCAACATCCATCCTGGGGCCTAATTGATGCTGTTGTCCCTGCACGAGAGGAAATCGTTGGAAGGTGATGGATTCCGTTTGGATGGATCCCCTTTTGCTAAGCTCAAGGACAGGGAAAAACGCCTAATTAAGAGCCAGACTCTCCTGCTTTTTAGAGGCAGCTGCTGGGTTGGCCAGGAGATATGAAGACTTTTCTTTCTTTTTCCATTTTTACGCACAAATATGTATTTATTGTATCCATCAGTGGCCTGAAACCCCACTATCATTGTGTAAGTGAGATTGAAAAAAAATTTAATCTTGTAAAATGCAGGATCGCCTTCTTGGGAATTGTTGAAAAAGAACAGGGGTTGGATAAAATGTGTGTGCTGGGTTAGTCAGAATGGGCTAGGCTGTCTGAAGTAAACCTTAACATCTCAGCTGGCTTAACACAGTAAAGGTCATTGAATTGGTCATACAAAGTTCAGTGGTGGTCAGGCAGCTTTTTATATCATGTGCCTAGGCAACTGGGAGCACAAGGCCTTCAAGTTGCAGCAGGTGGAGAAGAGAGGGTTGGAGGAAGTGCCACACAAGTTCTTAAAGGCTAGAGGCCAGAAGACACCTATCTTGTTTTTTCTTGCAGTCCACTGGCCACATGGCCCTAATCTAATGACAGGTGAGGCTGGCAAATACAGGGAGAACGTGAAATTTTGGTAGCACTCGACAAGCATGTCATCATATTGCATTTAGAGAAATTATTGGGGACTTCCCTGGTGATCCAGTGGTTAAGAATCTGACTGCCAATGAAGGCAGCATGGGTTCGGTCCCTGGTCCCGGAAGATCCCACATGCCTCAGGACAGCTAAGCCCATGGACCGCGGCTACTGAAGCCCATACGCCCTACAGCTCATGCTCGGGAACAAGAGAAGCCACTGAAAGGAGAAGCCACCACAGCTAGAGAGTAACCCCCACTTGCCTCAACTAGAGAAAGCTGTGTGCAGCAATGAAGACCCAGTGCAGCCAAAAGTAAAAAAATAAAAAAGAAATGATCAAAACTGCAAGCCCTTTTGGAGAATGTGAATATAGAGCCCAGCAGCTCCTGGATCCACACCACCTTCTTTTGCTCTGCTTCCTGGAAAGCCCTTCCCCACTGCCTGGGCTGTTGCTGACACCCTTGGAATCATGATTGTGTTCAGTGCCCTCTCACCTGGGCCCCCTTGCTTCTGTCTTTAATCCAACAGGAGAGAGTTAGAGCAGGAAGGAGAGCTCAGACTGGCCAGTTCTAGAGGAGACAGCGCTCAAAGCATTGAGAAAAGAGGGAAGGAGTCTAGAAAAGGCTCCCAAAGAAAAGCACATCACAGCAGAATTTTGAAGAGTGAAGGATGCATTCATTCATTTCATTCACTCATTCAGCCAGGCATTCACTGACTGGTGCCTACAGGGACTAAGCAAGGCTACCTTTGCTCCCTAGGAATATTGGCTTGAGCAGGCAGAGGGCACAGGGCAGAGTAAGATGTGATAAATGTCTTCAGAGATGCACAAAGGACTTCATGGACTCTGGAGAAGGAAAAAGGAAATTCTCTGTGAGCCAGAGATATCCAGGAAAGCCTGTGGTGGAAGTGGAGTTTGACTTGTACTTTGGAAAATGAATATTCATATTAACATATTACTATTAACTTCAGGGTTGTATTAGAGATATTTTATTGCACACGGCATGCACATTTATGGGTAAAAATGATAAAAGACACAAAGAAAACAAAACAAAAGAAAGTTAGCCAACAACTATTCATATTTTGACATCTATCTGTCTACTTACCTACCTACTTAATCTCTAAAACATGATCATCCTATGGATATTCTTTCATGATCTACTTTTTATTTTGTTAGAGAGTAATCCATTCTGTATTAATAAATGCAGATGTGCATTATCATTTTAAACAGGTGAATCATATTCTATTGTATGAATTATCTTCCTCTCTTTAATCAATCTTCTATTGTCGGGTATTTACATTGCTTGCAATTTTTGTCATTATAAATTCTGTTTTGATTGAGATCTTTGCAAATGAATCTTTGTGCCGTTGTTTTAAGGGGAAAATCCAGTGTGTTTTCATTAGGTAGGGATTCGAGGCTTGACATGAAGGATGTTCTTGGCAGAAGACTCAGAGAAGTCGGGGGTGCACGAGGGGGGTGCACGAGCAGATAACAAGAGCCATGGGGTGCAGTTATGGCAGGTTTTACTGTGTTCCAAGCACTGTGCTGTGACCTTGACATACACTAGCTTGTGTACGTGTCATAAGAACCGTTTGAGATGCATTAGGCGGAGAAGGCAATGGCACCCCACTCCAGTACTCTTGCCTGGAAAATCCCATGGGCGGAGGAGCCTGGTGGGCTTCAGTTCATGGGGTCGCTAAGAGTCGGACACGACTGAGTGACTTCACTTTCACTTTTCACTTTCACGCATTGGAGAAGGAAATGGCAACCCACTCCAGTGTTCTTGCCTGGAGAATCCCAGGGACGGGGGAGCCTGGTGGGCTGCCATCTATGGGGTTGCACAGAGTCGGACACGACTGAAGCGACTTAGCAGCAGCAACAGCAGCAGCAGGCTGAAACCATTGGGTGTTGTTTTGGGTGGCTCTGAAGGGCTCCTGGTACCGCAGTTCTTTATGTCTCAGCACAAAAAAGAATTCAGTGAGAGGCAAAGGGTTAGATAAGAAGTGATTCAGAATAGGACGCTTGTGAGGTTTACAAGTGGGAGGGCGAGAAATGCCATACCCTGAGAACTTACTGGGCTACAGCTTTATAATCAAAGGAAAAGTGGTGGTTGAGTGGGGGAGGGGAACTTGGTCTTTCTTGAGTAGACATCATGCTTCCATCATCAGCTCCTCCTCTGGTTAGGCAGAGTATTTCCTTGTCCCTATGTGGTCAGGCTATTCCACAGATTAATGTTCTTTATAAGTGCAGGGAGCATGTGTTGGGGTCACTGACTCACTAAGCTCACTGGGCAGGATGCAGATCTCAGGCCACCACTGTTTTATTGTTTGGGGGGCATATCTTGTGCTTCTCTTGCATGGTTTTGTTGCTAAGCAAGCCTGCTTGGTTTTGTGGTTAAGCAAACCTGCTCTCTTGAGTAATCATTAACTTCAGGAGTCTCCCATATTCTTACAATCCCTAAGTGGGATTAACTATTTAATCACCTACTTTGTCCCTTTCTGTTCAGTTGTTATGTCTGATTCGTAGGGACCCCATGGACTGCAGCACACCAGGCTGCCCTGTCCTTCACTATCTCCCAGAGTTTGCTCAAACTCATGTCCATTGAGTCTGTGATGCCATCCAACCATCTCATCCTCTGTTGCCCCCTTCTCCTCCTGCCCTCAGTCTTTCCCAGGATCATGGTCTTTTCCAATGAGTTGGCTCTTCACAACAGGTGGCCAAAATATTGGAGCTTCAGCTTCAGCAGTGGTCCTTCCAATGAATATTCAGGATTGATTTCCTTTAGGATTGACTGGTTTGATTACCTTGCTGTCCAAGGGACTGTCAAGAATCTTCTCTAGCACCACAATTTGAAAGCATCAATTCTTTGGTGCTCAGCCTTCTTCATGGTCCAACTCTTACATCTGTACATGACTAATGGAAAAACTTTGTCCCTTTACACTGTCCCTATCAAGGCCATTCCCATTTTGCTGTTGAAGAAACAGAAGCACAGAGAGGTTAAGTTACCTGCTCAGGGTCACACAGTAAATAACTGCCTCAAAAGTGGGTCTTAGTTCATGAGATCCCAAAGATCAGGCTCAGTTCACTTAGTAAGGGATGATCGAGGTTATCATTATGGTCAATTCTGTTTATTATGCTGGTCAGTTAGTAATAACAGCTCTATTTTTGCATGGACATCATTATTTAGGTAGACATGTGAAAAAAGATGGCACAAAGGCTCTCATGTCTTCAGGTTGGCACAGGTACCAGCAAGGACCCACAAGTCTTCATCATCTTCTCATCAGGACGGGTGATGTCAGCAAAACTTCTTGCTTGGAAATATATTGTTTTGAACTTGGCAACCTGTAAGCTGGGTTGCCATGGTTACCAGAGGGCCCTGGGGAATGATGAACATAAAGGGCGGGCTTGAAACACAGTCAAGTCCTTCGCCTCCAGCCTCACCCCGAGCTGTCGACAGGCTTTGACAGACCCTCATAAGCCCAGGGAACCCCACACCAGAGTACTCATGCAATATCCAGCTGACAAAATACCCCAGCGCTTTCAGTGTGCGATAACTACTAATATTTATGGAACACAGTGGGGAAGCACTTTATGTGGGTTATCTCCTTAATCTTCCCCAAACCATACATGATATATGCCATTGTTATTCCTATTTAACAGGTGGAGCCACAGAGACACAGAGAAGTTAAAAGACTTGCTCCGATGTCACACAGCTAGCAAATGGCAGTCTGGCTCCAGAATCAGTGCTCATAAATGGCTCATTCTTGCTAGAGCCAAGATCTTTAGGAAGTCACAGCAAACAACATCTCCAGGCATCTGATTGGTTACCTCACTTCTAAAGATTCCTGAAGGGAATATGGGTACTTAGAAGGGTCCTAAAAGGCTTTAACAAGAAAGGTATGGGACATTAGCATAAGGTCCTAAAACTAGATAAATAGAAGCAGCAAAAGAAAGTGCAAATTCAAATGTTCCTAGGCATCCAAGCAACTGGTGGCTCAAATGGTAAAGAATCTACCTGCAATGCAGGAGCCCCGAGTTTGATCCCTGGGTTGGGAAAATCCTCCGGAGAAGGGAATAGCTACTCACTTCAGTATTCTTGCCTGGAGAGTTCCATGGACAGACATAGTCCATGGGTTCGAAAAGAGTCAGACATGACTAAGTGACTAACGCTTTTACTTTAGGCATCCAAGCAATTGGGCCTAAGGTCATTGTGAAAATCCTAGTGGGAATAGGGGTTGGCAAGGAGTTCTAAAGGTCCTTGTATACCTGTAGAATTTGCCTCTTTATTTTTCAGTCTTTAGGTCCTCAATCGAAATGTATAGGGCCCAGGTAGATCCTGTGGAATAGAATTTCCTAAGGTTACTATGATCAGGCTTTATTACTGTATATCCTAAGAAGTCTGTTATTGCCAGCAGTGGGGTCCAGAGAAAGGATTTTAACTGTAATAGAATTTCTATGGTTTTCTTCGATGACTGAGCATGCTTCCCATGTCCTCCCTGATCTGGGGGCCATTGATCTTCTATCATCATCACTTTTGGATCAGAGGGTTTCTAGGCACCCACATCCAGGCTCAGCTGAAGCTTTATAAGCACCTACAGCCTGGTAGGCATCTTCCTGACACATTTACACACGTGGCCCTTCTTCAAGCTCCCAACATTTCCATGATGAAATCCAAGATTTCATTCTGCGCATTTATAGAGGAAGACACAGTACTGCAGAAAGACAGCATGATGTGATGCAGGTCTTCAAGAGGGGTGGCATGACACAAGCAAAGCCATGGAGCTCCATGTGGGCACCTGAGGCTCCAGCATGAAGGCAGGGGTAGAGGCCACCTGGGGTCCCAGTGGCCAAACATCGCTGGGAGTCAGGTTCTGAGGTGTTCGCGCTTGTGGGCAATGGGGAGCCCTCGAGGCATCTTTGGCTGTATTTCTGCTGTGTCTTAATTCTTTTAGTAAGGCTAATTTCAACTCCATCAACACAGTAACTCCTTGCTTGATTAACTCTGGTTTCTCTATATTTGATTAACCAGCCTCCTCACTCTACAATGATACGAGAGTTTACTAAGTTACTTTTGGAAATTCAAATGCTGTTCTCTACACAGCTTGGAAGGATCCACAGGGAGATAGGTTTACATAACGTTGTCACTAAACCACTTGGTTATCTTAATTTTCTCACTTCCTTCCTTGACTGAATTAAAAAAGAAGGTAAGAGCCTGGAAGCTGGGAAACAGCAGAAAGGTGTATTAACCATGATTACAAAGATAACTTCCGTTTTCTGAGTGCTAAGTATGTATTGGGCTACTGCTTTGCCTGCATGGCTGTTTCCATCATCACAGTGGCCCTGGGGGAGTTGTTATTTACATTTCACAGAAGAAGCTAGCTGACAGAGGTGAAGCAATTAACCAAAGATCACAGGGTTAGTAGGCAGCAAAGATGGAATGTAAACACAGCAATCTGAGTCCTGGGCTCTTAATTCTTAGAGAATGAATACTCTCCTAGCTGGCTTTCAGGACACCTCAGTTCAAACTCCAGCTCTGTAGCCCTGGACTCATTTCTTCCCTTGGAGATATGAGAGATCATCCAGCCCCAACTTCATCAATCTCTTTCTAGCTGAAAAAGATCAGGGGTACTGTATCTAAGAAAGAGGGAAAAAATTGTACTCCTTGCCTCCAATCCAGGGGTGGCAAATAGTTCTCACTCAGACGGACAGATGGCAACTCATGTAGAATCAACAGAAAAGGTGTCTGGGTGGACTAGCAATGAATTAGTCACGTCTGATGTGCGTGTAGGAAGGCGCAGTGATAACCAGGTCGTTACACATTTGACAACCCTGCTCTACTCTTCATTCACATTACTTTCAAATCCACATTATTTTCAAAAGTACATATAAACAAACACATTATACTATGGACGTGTATTATTTTTGCTTGCCTAGAATCCATTCTTTTTCTTTTGGTAAAATGATACAACCAACCACAACAAAATAAACAACATAAGACTATAAATCACAGGCACACATATACACACATACCTCTGACGTTCCTATGGGGAACTATCCCTTTCCTGCTCTTAAAGCCATATTTCATCACCCCATCCCACAACAGCAATAGGCATGTGACCAGGTCTGACCAATCACAGATCAGCTTCCCACCTCAGCATCAGTCACTGGTTCAGGGATGTCCACCTGACTCAAAGTCGACCAATGAGAGTGGGTCCTGAAATGCTCCCTCCCTTCAGCATGGCTTTCCTGATTGGCTGTAAAACTGGAACTATTGATGGCCATCTTGGTCACCTTTGGGGAACACCTGGGGCTAAATGAAGCCAACTTGGTATAAAGCAGACTTTAAGGGTGGAGGGAACCATGTCCTGAGGAAACCACTTCAATTTGATTCTATTAATGGTCTGGCTACTTTGCCTAGCCTGGAGCGAAACTAAATCTAATCTAGTCTAGGATTAGCTTTACCACAGAAAGTTCCCATACATTTTGCTTAAACCTGTTTGAGTTGTGTTTCTGACACTTGGATCAAAAGTATAATTAATGATTCTTTGTTCAAAAAAATCTTTGGTGACTTTCATTGTAATGGACTGCAAGTGCCCTCTCAAAATTCCTGTTGAAACTTATTCCCAAAGTGATGGTATTTGAGGTGGGGCCTTAGAACGTGATTAGGTCATGAAGGTGGAGCCCCCCTGAACAGGGACTAGTGTCCTTATAAAAGGGACTCCAGGGAGCTGTCTTGCTCTCACTCAGGCACTTACGTGGACACAATGAGAAGACAGCGGTCTACAGGTGGGAGGAAGTTTCTCATCAGAATCTGGCCATTCTGACACCCTGATCTTGGACTTCCAGCCTCCAGAACTGTGAGAAGAAAATTGTTGTTTTTTATGAATCACCAGTCTTTGGTACTTTATTATAGCAGCTTGTATTGGCAAAGTCACCCATAACCCCCATTTCCTCTTTCATTGACTGCTCTTTGCTATACTTCAGATCTCATGGAACTTACGCTTTTTTTGGTGGTAAATGACTTGCCATTTCCTCAGCACACAGTGCTTTTTCACTCTTCTCCTCAACAATTTATCCTTTACACATCAGCAAGGCCGATCTTCTCTGTTTAACTCATTACCTGCTTAAGACATTTTAACTGATAAGCATTTTTCATTGGATGAGTCCCCTACAATTAATACAGCATCTGTAATGCAACATTCTCTGGCTTCTAGTTAATAAAAATAGCTAAAACTGTGTGTCAGCCACCAGCCCAAACACTTCCCTTGTGTTAACTCATTTGACTGGCCCAGCAGTCCTCTGAAGTATACTGCAGACATTTTACTGGTGGGGCCCCCAAGGCAGAGACTGGGAGAGCAGGTTTCTGGGTCAACACTCTGGTGATAGCCTGACTTAAGCTCACAAGGCACAGTATTCTCTAGATCCATCCCTGTTGCTGTAAATGACAGAATTGTGTTATTCTTATGGCTGAGTAATATTCCATTATGTATATGTACCACATCTTCTTTATCCATTTATCTGTTGATGGGCACTTGGGTTCCTTTCATAGCTTGGCTACTGTAAATAGTTCTGCTATGAATGTTAGGGTGCGTGTATCTTTTCAAATTAGTATTTTTGTTTTTTTCCCCACATGTATACCCTATAAGTCAGAGTGAAAAAGACAAATACTGTCTGATATCACTTGTAGGTGGAATTTTAAAAATAATACAAAAGAATGCATGTGCAAAGTAGAAAGAAATAGACTCAGATGTAGAAAACAAGCTGGTGGAGAGGAAAAAGGGAACAGGGGAAGGGCAAGTTAGGGGTATGGGATTAAGAGATATAAATTATTATCTATTATAAAATAGATAAGCAACAAAGATATATTTAATAATAGGGAATTACAGTCATTATCTTGTAATAACTTTTAATGGAGCGATAATTTGGAATAAGGGCCTCCCTGATAGCTCAGTTGGTAAATCATCTGCCTGCAGTGCAGGAGACCCGGGTTTGATTCCGGGGTTGGGAAGATCCCCTGGAGAAGGAAATGTCAACCCACTGTAGTATTCTTGCCTGGAGAATCCCACGGACAGACGAGTCTGGTGGGCTATAGTCCACGGGATCTCAAGAGTTGGACATGACTTAGTGACTAAACCACCACCATCAATCTGGAATAATGCTGAATCAGTATGTTGTACACTGGAAACGAGTACAAGTTTGTAAACCAACTCTACCTCAATAAAATTAAATTAATAATTCAGAAAAAAAAAAAAAACCAACACTCTGACTCTGATGCTCAAGTTCTTGGCATCAGGCTGGCACGTCCGTATCTCCCGATTCACCTGTCTTCTCCCTGGCAATGCCCCATTTGTACCTTTCTTCTTTTCACCCTTCTCAGAGCTCTGAAGTGTTAAGAGATTTTGCAACTCTTTCTCAGAGCAGAAAAGGCCACAGAGCATACCATGATAATTGGGCTTGTTTTGCGGGGAGGAAACGCCTGTCTTGGTGTCAGGACACCATGTAAAAGCGTGTTTTTATTCCACATAAATTAGTCTGTGTGTTCACCCCATGCTGGTGATGGCCTAGTGGCCGAACGGGGCTTGGCATTAACTCTGCCCACGGGGATCACTCATTAGTATAAGCAAGGCCCCTGTCTGCATTGTCTTTTGTCTTTTTCCCCAAAGCAGAGCAGAACAGGGTCTAATTGGGAGGCAGATTGCAGAGCAAATGCGAATGAGCTGCTTCTTCCCAACTACTTCTCTTTAGCCTTGTCTGCACTAGCAGAGGAATAATCCAAGGCAGGGTCAGGCTGCAGTAAAAGTAGGAGGCAGACTCATTGTGCCTGCAAGTCAGAGACTTAGAAAAGTGTATTCACGGAATCTTAGCAACTCAATTAGGAGAAATCTTAATGGAGAGCTGTTGAATCATAGATGCCCAGAATTACAGAGGCTCAGAATTTTACATTCTTGGAATCGTGGAAATAAAGATGCAACCAGACACCAGGGCCACACTTGCCCTCCACGAGCCTGCATTTCGGCTAGGTTGAACTTTCCCCATTTCTTTCAATGGGCTTCTGTTTCTCTTCTCCCGCCCCTACTCTCTTTGTCTGGCTAGTTCATGCTCATCATTCATGTCTCAGCTGAGATATGAGTCCCTCAGGGGGGCCTTTCTCTCCGTCTACAATAAGACAGGTCCCTAATAAAAGCAGAGACCCCTCACCTTCCATCACTATTCTCCTCTCCTCTGAATTGACTTAATGCTTCCCCAAGGGCCCTGCAGCCCCTCCACCACCATCTCAATGGTTTGCAAAGTCTTTCAATGGAGGGATCTAAACTCTTTTATTCAACCCCAAATCCCCAGTGCCAGGCATGTGCCTGGCACAGAAGAGATATTCAGTATTATCGCTGTTGACTGGATGATTGGATAAATGATCTTGGATTCTCTGGCTCTCAGGACTGGAAGGAGCTTCAGTGGTCACTTTATTCAGCTCCTTCCCCCAGGTCCTCTGAAGAATCCCAGACCAACAGTTGTTTTGCCTCTGCCCTAATTTCTGCAGAGAAGGGGAGCTCACCACCTCCAGCCAGGAGCAGCAATCTTTCCATTGTACACAGACCCACATTACAAGCCCTGTGACATTACCTCCTTATCCTGGGTGTAACTCCTAGCAGGACCTAGCACACAAAAGAGCAGACTTGCAGTCCCAGACAGCTCAATGGTAAGAATGAGTCATCAAAGGTTTACAGCAGATGCCTCACACTAGCCAACTGGTGACCTAAGAGTTGTATCTGATGCAGAGTCTGACTTTCTGTTTCCATGATTTAAAAAAGTGAAACTTCCTTGAAAGTATAATACAGATACAGAAAGGGGCACATATCACTGGGGTCCAGCTCAGTGGATTCACACGAAGTGAGCTCAATGGTGCAACCAGCCCCGAGGAAGGAACAGGACAGGGCCAGTGCCTCGCACTTCCTCTGGTCACTCTCTACAAGGTTCTGCTTTCTTGACTTTATGTAGATGGAATCTCTTGGGATATACCCTGTTGACTATTCTAAGATTTGGAAAAATCTACATTTAAATCTGGGCTTCCCTGGTGGCCAGGAGGTAAAGAATCTGCCTGCAATATAGGAGACCCGGGTTCGATTGCTGGGTCGGGAAGATCCCCTGGAGAAGGGAATGGCAACCCACTCCAGTATTCTTGCCCGGAGAATCCCACGGAGAGGAGCCTGGCGGGCTATAGTCCATGGGGTCGCAGAGAGTCAGATACGACTTAACAATTTTCAGTCACTCCTCTGCTTACATTTGGAATCTGGCAATGCTGAGTCCCCAGTTCCTTATGGCAGCAGTGACAGGGTCTACTAGAATGACAGCTAGTCCTTTACATGGGACACGTGCTGCCCAGTTGGCTCCAGGTCTCACCACTCTTCTCTCTGGTGCATCTAACCTGCTTCTCTGCTCATGGCTCCTGTAGGCATTCACTATTTTCCAATTCTTGTCTCATTTTTTTTTCTAGATGTTGGCGCTTCTAGTATCTACATCATTTCATGTGGGGAAGGCTCATGATGAAGCAGAACCATGCTTTTGTTTTGGAAGTAGACATGAGGTGAGTTCCTGTTCATTTTTATAAGACAGAACCTCGAAACTTAAAATATCCATCTCTCCAGGGTTTCCTTTTTCAGGAGTTATTTTTCATGTTCAGCATTTTGATACATCAGACCAGTTTGCAAGAGGAATCAAGCTGCTCTGAATAGCTTGTTCTTCATTCATTAGCTCATTCACTCATTCATTCATAAGGTGTATTTTAAGCACCGTGTTTGTTTGTTGGGGGAATGAAGCCTTAACTGATAAATAGGTAAATTAAAATAAGTAGAATGATATTTTGTTAGAGAATAAAAATTCTAGCAGAATCTCAACCACTCTCCACCCTGGCCTCTAGCTCTTGAGTTTCACTTCTTACGGGACACATTGGATGATGGAGTTTTGCTGGGCATTCCAGGTCTTCTCGAACCCTTGAAGGTCTCTGTCTTCCTGGCCAGTGGTGCAAACATTGACTTGGACCCACTGCCTTTATAAGGAGCAGTGGGCTTGGCTCTCAGTCCCTCCCCTACTGCCTGGACAGTGACCTCTTAAGGAACCTCAGCTTTCCTCTCTTTTGTTTGGAGAAACAACACAATTGCCCTGGGTGACCCTGAGTTTTGAACTCTGACTCTCAGCTTTTGTTGTTCTGTGGGCCTTGGCATCTTGGCTACTCCTTCTGCCTTCGACCTTTGACTTCCTGCCAGGCTTGTTGGCACTGGGAGGGGCCTGTGTGGCCTCTTCAGGCTGTGGGGAGGCCTTCCTGATCTTACCTGGTCTTTGATCTGGCTGCCTTTCCTGGGGTCTCTTCCTTGGGCAAACGTGGTTTGGAAGAAAGTGTCCTCACCTCTCCTGGCTTCTTGGGTCGCCTTTTAACCTCACTGGTTGGAAGGGTCCTACTTGGCTTCATTTGTTTTCTTGAGGCTCTTCTCCTCAGCTTCACTGACTCTCCTGGGAGTTATCAGAGTGGGCATCTTCTTGGGCTGCATTTCTCCTCTGTGCTCTGGAAGTAATTTGAAGCTGCCAGTGGCCCCCTGGGCCTTAGAGCTGATGGACCTGGGGAAGAGGCCGAGTGTGTGTCACGCAGGTCCTTGACACACTCGCTTCAGCAGGTGCTTGAGCAGGATGACATCCACTGTCGGGTGCTTCTGCAGAATGCAAACCTTGATGGCTGCACCAAGGTGCCCTGGCACTGCAGGGAGGCACAGCCCAGGAGGGTGGCAGCCTGGCATTTGGATGCCATTATGGCTCAGGCCTGGCTTTTCAGACCCGGATGACCAGAATGATTCTACCATGGAGGTCGAGGAGGTCAATGAGGTGTCAGTGAAGGCAAAGTCCCCAGGAGCCACTGAAGAGGCTGATGCAGGTGTTTAAATCCCTCCCCCCTCTATGAATCATCACAAAAACAAATCCTTAGCACCTGAGTGGCATTGCTTCCTTTAATCTTTACAATGATACTTTGAGTGCACTGATAATCATGATACGGATTATCTGCCAAGATGTGCTCTCTTCTGTGCGTGGCACTGAGAATTTCATACACAGGTCATTCATCTTCCCAACAATACATCAAGATAGAATCAATCAACCCGATGAGGAAACTGGGGCTCAAGGGTTGCTTGATGAGGTAGTGAGATCTCACATCTTTACACTCTAACTTTTCATCTTAGTCTGCAAAGACTTGGTTACCTAGGACAGAGAACCAGGATTCCTATGTCTAAACCAGCTAGGGCGTTATTGGGTCTGGGAATGGGGTTTTAACTTTTCTTAAAAAGCATTTTATGAAGATGTAATTTATATATTGTAAAATTCACCCTGTAATGTGAATGATGGAATGTTCTTTAGTATATTCATAGCGTTGTGCAACCACTGTAATGATAGAAGTTAGGAGATTTTCATCTCCTCTAAAATATGCCTCATACCTACTAGTAGTCAGAGCCCGTTCCACTCCTCCGCTGCCCTTCTTTCAGCCCTAGGCAACTACTAATCTAGTGTCTGTGTCTATAATTTGCCCATTTTGGAAATTTCATACAAAAAGAATTATACGAAATAGTAATCTTTTATTTTTGCCTTCTTTCACTTATCCTAATGTGTTGAGTCATCAACGTCATCACATGTGTTACTACTTCATTTCTTTTTATTGGCAAATAATTTCTCCATTGCATGGATATACCAGATTTTATTTTACCCGTTAATCATTTGATGGACATTTTGGTTATTTCTGTCTTTTGACTATTACGAATAATGCTGTAATATGTTAACTTGAATGTTAGTGTACAATTCTCTGTGTATTTCATTTCTCTTAAACTTAGGGGTAGAATTGCTAGGTCATAAAGTAAGTATGTTTAATGTTTTGAGGAATTTCTAGGCTGTTCCAAGCACGACCCCATTTTACGGCAGTGGATGTGGGTTCCAATAGCTCTGTATCCTTGCAACACTTGTTATTGTCCATCTTTTTAGTTACAGTCATCCTAGAGCCTGCGAAGTAGTATCCTATGGTTTTGAATTGCATTTTTCTTATGACCAATGACATTACGCATCTTTCCATGTGCTTATTGGCCATTTGTGTATCTTCTCTGAAGAAGTGGCTATTCAAATCTTTGGCCCAATTTTAATTGAGTCATTGGTCTTTTTATTAATTGAGTTGTAAGAATATTTTATATATTCTGGATATAAGTTCCTTATCAGCTGTATAAATTTCAAATATTTTCTCCCATTTTGTGGACTATCTTTTCACCTTCTTGATGGTATCATTTGCAGCACAAAAGTTTAATTTTAATGTAGACCAATTTATTCTTTTTATTACCTGTGATTTTGCTGTCATCTAAGAAAATGTTGCCTAAAAAAAGCCAGGATTACTTCTATATTTTCTTCTAAGAGTTTCACAGTTTCAGCTCTTTTTTTAATGTCGCAATTTTTTAAAGAATTAAAAATTTAATTTTTCCAACTTTATTGAGGTAATTAACAAATAAAAATTGTATAATTCTAAGATGTACAACATGATTTCTTAAAATTTATTTAAGTTAGAGGAAAATTACTTTGCAATACTGTGATGGCTTTTGCCATACATTAATATGAATCAACCATAGGCATACATGTGTCCCCTCCCTCCTAAGCCCCCCTCCCATCTCCCCCCCATCTCTCCAGGTTGTCGCAGAGCCCTGGATTTGGGTTCCCTGTGTCATACATCAGAATCCCACTGGCTATCTGTCTTGCATATGCTAATGTATATGTTTCAATACTGTTCTCTCAAAGCATCCCACCCTCTCCTTCTCCCACTGTGTCCCGAAGTCTGTTCTTTATGTCCGTGAAGGGCAGCAAAATGTGATGTTTTGATATATGTACACATTGTGAAATGGTTACCATAATTAGGCTAATTAACATATCTGTCACCTCACATAGGTGAGTGTCTGTGGTGAGAACACAAGGTAACTAGCTCTCTAAGCAAATTTCAAATACGCAATACAACACTATTAACTGCAGCTGCCGTGTATCCATCAGCTGTCTAGAATGAAATCATTCTGCACAACTGAACCTTGGTAAACCTTGCCCTGCATCTCTCCATGTCTGCCACCTCCTAGATCCTGCAACCACCATTCTACTCTCTGCTTTGCTGAGTTTGGCTTTTTCGGTTTCCACATATGAGTGAGATCATGCAGCGTTTGACTTTCTGTGTCTAGTTTATTTCATTTCGTATGTTGTCCTCTAGGTTTATTCATCTTGTCACAATGGCAGGATTTCTTTCTTTTCCTTTTTTTTTTAAGGTTTAATAGTATCCTATTACGATTTCCCTCGTGGTCCAGTGGCTAAGACTTTGCCTACCAATCCAGGGGGCACAGGTTCAATCCCTGGTCCAGGAAAATTCCACGTGCCACAGGGCAACTGAGTGCCTGCGCCACAGCTACGAACCTTCACTCCAGAGACAAAGAGCCACAACTACAAAAGCTTGTGTGCCCTGGAGCCCATGCTCCGCCACAAGAGAAGGGACCGCAGTGAGAAGCCCACACACCCCAAGTAGAGAGTAGCCCCCAGCTGCTGCAGCCAGAGAAAGCCCATGCAGCAGTGAAGACTCAGCACAGGCAATAAATAAATAAAAATGTCTCATTATATACATGATCGATAGAAATCACATATCAACGATTTATATATATATATATCCATAACATATATCCCATTTTCTTAATCTGTTCATCCATTTATGGACACTCAGTTGTTCCCACATCCTGGGTATTATAAATAACGCTGCAATGAACATGGGGGGACAGATGTCTCTTTCAGATGCTGATTTCATTTCCTTTGGATAAATAGCCAGAAGTAGAATCTCTGGATCATATGGAAGCTCTATTTTTAATTTCTTAAGGGACCTCCATACTATTTCCATAATGGCTGTACCAATTTACATTCCTACCAACCGTGCACGAGGTTCCCCTTATCTCCACATTCTTGCCAATACTTGTTGTCATTTGTCTTCTTGATGATACCTGTTCTAACAGGTGTGAGGTGATAACTCGTTATTTTGATTTGCATTTTTGTGATGATTAGTGATGTTGAACATCTTTTTATGTGTCTGTTGGCAACTTGGATGTCTTTTTTGGAAAAGTGTCTATTTAGTTCCTCTGTTAATGGTTTTTTTTTCATTGAATTGCTTTGTTGTTTTTGAGTTATATGGGTTCTTATGTATTGTGGATGTTAACACCTTATCTGATATTTCTTTTGTTGTTCAGTTGCTAAGTCGTGTCGAACTCTTTTGTGACCCCCATGGACTGTAGCCCACCAGACTCTCTCCTCTGTCCATGGGATTCTCCAGACAATAATCCTGGAGTGGGTTGCCATTTCCTTTTCCAGGGGATCTTTCCAATTCAGGGATGGAATCTGCATCTCTGACATTGACAGGTGGATTCTTTACCACTGAGCCACCTGGGGAGCTCCATATGACATTTGGTTTGCAATTATTTTTTAAATTCTATAGGTTGCCTTTTTATTTTGTTGATGATTTCCTTCACCATGGAGAAGCTTTTTATTAGTAGTTTGATATATTCCCACTTGATTTTGGTTTTTGTTGCTGTGCTCTTGATGTTATATCTTAAAAATCATTGCCAGGACCAATGTCAAGAAGTTTCTCTCTGTTTTCTTCTAGGAGTCTTATGAAACTGCTAGATTTCTTCTAGGAATCAGGCCTTATGTTTATGTCTTTGATGTATTTTGAGTTATTTTTATAAGTGAAGTAAGATAGGGACCCAGTTTCATTTTTCTGCATGTAGTTATCCAGTGTTTCCAACACCATTTTGTTCATTTTTAAAGTTTAATTTCTGCAATATAGTGTTTTTAAAAAATATTTTAAAAATATATTTATTTAAAAAATATTTATTTCACTCCCCTGGGTATTAGTTGTGGCACTTGGGATCTTTGATCTTCATTGCAGCAGGCGGGATCTCTAGTTGTAACATATGAACTCAGTATGGAATCTAGTTCCCTGACCAGAGATCAAACCTGAGCCCCCTGTATCGATGGCACGGAGTCTTAGCCACTGGACTGCCAGGTGAGCCCCTCCAACACCATTTTTGAAGAGACTATCTTTTTGCCATTTAATGTTCTTGGCTGCCTTGTCATATACTGATTAACCTATATGTTGTGGTTTACTTCTGAGCTCTCCATTCTGTTCCACTTTCTAAATGTTTATTTTTAAGTCAATATTATACTGTTTTAATTACTATAGCTTTGTAGTATAGCTTAAAATCAGGGAATGGAGGACAATTGGATGAGATAACATGGGGAGTTACTTAGTTGAGTGTCCAGCAATGAGAAAATGTCTTGGTATGTGACAGCCCTCTGCCCAGTCTTAAGAGAGAATGTCCTCCAGCCAGCCTCTTCTCCCCCGTGCACCCTCAGCCTGCCCAGAGTTGCCCGTTCTCTCCCCTTGGAAGATCTTCACTACTCCTCTGGCCTTGGAAGACCCAGCTCTAGTGGATGGTCTCTGGCTCCAGGGGCCTTACCAGGTCAGGTCAAGGATGTCTCTCCCTTCCCAGCTGCTAAAGACTGAATGTCTGTGTCCTTCCAAAATTCATATGTTGAATCCTAATCCTCCGTGTGATGGTATTTGGGGGTGGTGCTTTTGGAAGATCATTAGGTCACGAGGGTGGAGCCCCGATGAATGGTATTAGTGCCTTCATAAAGGGGACACTAGAGAGCTGCCTCACCTTTTCCGTGAGTTCATAGTAGAAAGACGGCTGTTTACAAACCTGACAACAGGCTCTTGCATGACACTGAGCCTGCTGGTGTCTTGATCTTGGACTTCCCAGCTTCCAGAACTGTGGGAAATAAATGAGTGTTTTGTTTGCTTGTTTAAGTCATCTAATTTATTTTTTTAAGATTTTTAAAAAAAATTATAACATCCTGAACAGACTAAGATAGAAATTGGTCTTTGGAGTAGTGTTGCCATAACAAATACCTAAAAAAGTGGAAGTGGTTTTGTGAGTGGCAGGTAGAGGCCAGAAGAGCTTTGAGTTGCATTCTTGAAAAACCTATATTGCTACAAATGGACCATACAGGGCAGTTCTTATGGGAACTCAAAGAAAACAGGCGAGCTGTAGAGAATACCTGTGTGCATGTGTGCATGTCCTTCTCTTTTGCAACCCTATGGACTGTAGCCTACTAGCCTCCTCTCTTCATGGGATTTTCCAGGCAAGAATACTGGAATGGGTAGCTATTCCCTTCTCCAAGGGATCTTCCCGACCCAGGGACCAAACCCAGGTCTCCTGCATTGCAGGATAATTCTTTACTATCTGAGGCACCAGGGAAACCCAGAGAATACCTAAGTAATCCTAAAAAAACATTGGTAGAAATATGGAGATAAAGGCCATTTTGACAAGGTCTCAGATGCAAAGAGTTGGATATGACAGCCGCCAAACAACAATAGCAATAGATGGAAATAAGCAACATGTTACTGGAAACCAGGATGGTTATCCTCATTATAAAATGGCGAAGAACACGGCTAAGTTGTTCTACTGTTTTGTGGAAGGGAGAACTTGCAAGTTATGAAATTAGATATTTAGTTGAAGAAACTTCTAAGGAAAGTATTGAAGCAAAGTGGCTTGGCTCCTCCTGACTGCCTATTGTAAAATGTGAGGAGAGAAAAATGACTTAAAGATGGATTTTTTAAGCAAAAAAAAGAAACAGAACTAAAAGATGTGGAAAATTCTCAGCCTATCCCTGTTATCCAAAACAAGAAAGTGTGGTGGAAAGAACAGTGAGTGTGTGGCCAAGGGCTGCTTGATAGGGAGGTTAGTAGGGATCAGCCATCTCTACAGAAGCTGGGAGCTATTCTCTAAGACAATGGAAAAATGGCCCTGAAAGCAAGTCAAAGATCATCAGGGATGCTACGCCTATCACAGGGCCAGAGTGTAACGGCTCAAGGAGGGGACAGAGCTGTTCCAAAGGAGGGGTTGGCACCTGCAGGACCTCAGGGGACATTGCCTGGCACCACCTTACAATGTGGGGGAAAAGGATGGTGAACTTGGGATTGTGGGGAGATGAGAATGAAATGGGCAAGCTGGGCTGTGGGCTGTAACAAGAGATTTGACTTTATTTAAGAGCAGTGGGAAAGCAAGGAGTTGCAGACTTTCAGATGAGAGATAAGGGTGGAGGAGACTGACATAGAACAGGAGATGACTAGATGGATTCTGGGTATATTTCAGAGGCAGAGCCATCAGCTCTTGCTGACGGATGAAATGCAGGGGGTGAGGAATGACAGAAATGAGGGGGAATGTAGGCTTTGAGATCAGTATCTCCGAGCAAAAGCCTCATAAGTGTGCTTAGGTTAGCGTGGTCAAATCTGCCACAGTTGCTTACTCACTGTGAACTTAAGCTGAGGTTCCAAAGTCTGACTGCAGTCATGAAATTTAAAGATGCTTCCTCCTTGGAAGAAAAGCTATGACAAACCTAGACAGCTGTTAAAAAGCAGAGACATCACTTTGCTGACAAAGGTCCGTATAGCCCAAGTTACGGTTTTTCCAATAGTTGTGTACGGATGTGTGTTGGATCATAAAGAAGGTTGAGCACTGAAAAATTGATGCTCTCGAATTATGGTGCTGGAGAAGACTACTGACAGTCCTTTGGACTGAAAGGAGATCAAACTAGTTGATCTTAAAGGAAATCAACCCTTCATATTCATTGAAAGGATTGATGCTGAAGCTGAAGCTCCAGTCCTTGGGCCACCTGATGCAAAGAGTCGATTCATTGGAAAAGACCCTGATGCTGGAAAAGATTGAGGGCAGGAGGAGAAGGGGGCGGCAGAGGATGAGATGGTTGAATGGCATCACCAACTCAATGGACGTGAGTCTGAGCAAACTCTGGGAGATAGTGAAGAACAGAGAAAGAAGACTGGCGTGCTGAAGTCCATGAGGTCGCAAAGAGCTGGACATGACTCAGTGACTGAACAACTAGAGTCTGAACCAGACCTACACCTTGTATTTTTATTTCTGTTTTATTCACCACCTAGCCAACACTTCCTACATGCTGGAGACAAAAACTAATGTTTGATAAATGAATAAATTCATGTGTGTATTCACTCATTCCCTGTCTGCTCATTGCAGAGCCTGGAATAATTTGGAGTGTGATAGGTTAATCAGGCTTTACAGGATGAATGAGTGAGGGGTCGTATGTCTCTCAGTTTGAAGAGTTGCCTCCCTCATGAGGAGATAGACTGGATGATGGCAGAAATGCACTGAACTCCCTGCTTATGCCAAAGGCCTCGGTGCCAAGACATCAACCTGTCATTCATAAAGACGGCAAATCTATCGGGTCATAAATTTGACTGCAAACTAATATAGTAGCAATAATAAACATTAATTAAACATTTAATTTGCAATCATTTTGCTTGTCATCTTACATTTTAGGGCATAGGGCTAATTCTGAAGGGTTGAGGATCTTAAAAAAAATTCAGGGAAACTAGAGCTCATGCCTTATATTTCTCTAGACATTATTTTCTGTAGAAGGGCAGAGATTATTTTTTGATAGTTTGCTCTCCATACTGTGGCAATCAGCTGTGTATTTACATATTTATTTATTCATTCACATATTCATCAATTCAACAAATGTATATTTAGTGTCTGTTGACTCATTTCAAATGTTATACCAGTTTTAGGAATAGAGCCATAAACCTCATGGGCAAGGGTCCAGGCTCAGGCAGCCATATTTTCATCAGGAAGACAAGCACTAAGGAAGCAAATCAACAATGTAATGGCTTCGCAGGCAGCACTAGTGGTAAAAAAAAAAACAAAAAAAAAAACCTGTCTGCTAATGCAGGAGACATAAAAGACCTGGGTTTGATCCCTGGGTTGAGAAGATCCCCTAGAGGAGAGCAAGACAACCCACTTCAGTATTCTTGCCTGGAGAATTCCATGGACAGAAGAACCTGGTGGGCTACAGTCCATAGTGTTGCAAAGAGTTGGACATGACTGAAGCGACTTAGCACATACATGCGCACAATGTAATACAGCAAGAATGCCTGTGCAGAAAATGAAACAAAATGTGAGGCTACGGAGGGCTGCAGCTGAAGAACTCTTTTAAGTGAGGGGGTCCAGGAAGGCATCTCCAGTGTACAGGGATTTCAGGGAGCGTGTCCCAGGAAGAACGGACAGCGTGTGCAAAGGCCCTGCACTTGAGAATGAGCCTGGCATGTTTGTGGACAAGGAATCATTATGCAAATGAGCTTCCTCTGTGTGGTAGTAGGTGGTAAAGGTGGTAAGAGGAGTCAGGATGGAGAAAGGGCTCTTGTCTGGACTGCATTCAGGCATCTCTCTATGCGTCTATTCAACATGCAGATGGTGGGTCTCTATTTGGTATAGAAGCTGTGCGAGGCAAAAGCGTGCATATAAAACCAAAGCCTGAAGAAGCTCACAGTGGAGAAGACAGCAGATTCCCATGTTATAATGTGATGGGAGTTCTGATGGTGGACTCCATGTGGTTTACCAATAGGATGGTTGTACATGAGGGCTAGGCTTCCTGCCTCCTCGAAGTCTAATCTATTGCTTTAGATGCTAAACTGTGAGCTTCTTACTTAAGTTCAGTCTTATGAGTGTTTTCATGCCAATCCCCACACAGTGACCCTTGTTACTCTTGCCACGATGCCTGGGAATGTTCTAGATAGAGGCTGCTTGGTTCACTGGGGCACTGGAGTGAGGCTGGCAACCTTAGATGTTCAAGTAGTCTGTGAGACAGATTAAACATCATTGTTTAGGCTCCCAAGATCTTGGGTTGTTTGTTACGGCAGCACAGCTCACCCTATCCTGACTGATTTGGCCAGGATGGAGATAAGCATAAAAGTGGTACGTGTGACTGAGCCTGAGGAAGTCAGGGAAAGCTTCCCAAAGAGGGGGTGTCTTTGCAGAGACTGAAAGCACAAGAAGAGGAAAAAAGAGGAGATGTTGCTGAGAGAGAGAGAGAGAATCTTCAAGAAGTGGATCAAAGAGGGGGCTGTAGAAAAAGCTTGCATGCACACATGCTTAGCAGCTCAGTCATGCCTGACTCTTTGCAACCCCATGGACTGTAGTCTGTCAGTCTCCTCTGTCCATGGAATTCTCCAGGCAGGAATACTGGAGTGGGTGGCCTATCCCTTCTCCAGGGGATCTTCCCAACCCAGGAATCAAACCCAGATCTCCAGCATTGAAGTCAGATTCTTTACCATCAGAGCCACCAGGTAAGCCCCAGGCAAAGCTTAGGACAGTGGAAAGGCTCTGGGGTCAGACAGATATAGGTTTGGCTCTGCCACTTTCTGCATCTGTGATCCTGGGCAGAAACCCATGACATTTTCTGAGTATCAGAGTCCTCACTGCACAATAGACGAGATAGCACCTGCCCGTCTGGTGTTTGGTGTCTGGTTATAAGTGCTCGTTTGGAATCCATGGCATTATTAGGTGTAACGGTGGACAGTCTGGGTCCTTGGGACTAGTCTGGCCATGGTCTCCACCAAGACACCAAAACCATAACAATAAAAGCCTGTACATATCAGGTATTTAATCAGGTACTTGTGTGCTAAGTTGCTTTAGTCGTGTCTGACTCTTTGTGACCCTATGGACCATAGCCCGCCAGGCTCCTCTGTCCACGGGATTCTCCAGGCAAGAACACTGGAGTGGGTTGCCGTGTCCTTCTCCAGGGGATCTTCCCAACCCAGGGATCAAACCCAGGTCTCTTATGTCTCCTGCATTGGCAGGCGGGTTCTTTACCACTAGTGACACCTTGGAGAATCAGGTACTGAACTATGTGCTTTGCAAGCATTACAAAACCATGGAATATTAGTGTTACTGTTATACCCATTCTACTAATGAGGAAATGGGAACTCAGGGCTTAAGTGACTTTGCCCAAAAGATGCAGAGTCAGAATTCAGATGTGAAGTCTAACTTCAGTGTCCACACTTGTAACCAGGACACCATCTTCTTCTGTGCTTACACTCCAAAGGGTTCATGCCCAATGACTGAGCTGAGACTCCTGGTCCATAAGGCATGGCTAGGCCTCCTGACTTGGCAAGAATGAAGGCAGTGTGGCTCCTGGCCAGAGACTCTGACAGAGGAGATGCTGTGACGAGGGGGTGAAGCAGGCAGGGGTGGGTCCCCAGAAGATGCTGACCTATGAGAAACTAGGAGTTGCTCCAGGTTTCTTATAACCATTTACTGAGCCTCTGTTCCAGGTTGGGTCTACCCTTTGTGCTGTGCATTCAGTGGTGCACACAGTCCCTCTACAGACACTGGAGCTACCATCCCCTGGGCCTTCAGATCTCACCCTCATGAGTGTCACCTTGGGAGCCAGTGCTGTTGCAGGTACACTTGAGGAGCATCTGGGATTTACAGGAACCCAGAGGATTTTCCTAGCCTTCAAGGGGACATCAAGAGGAGACATGGTGACCACAACAGGGTGAACTGATGAAGGAAAGGGAGGGAGAAGGACACCCTCAGGAGAGAAAGGGCATCTGCCTGAGCCTGGAAGGACACGGAGGTTTTCATCCAGTATCCATCCAGGATAAGGATAAAGGATGGACAAGAAGATCCTGGTGTGGCAAGGAGGGCCCCTCGTCCCTCTGGGCTTTATCCCAAGGGCAGTGGGAAGCCAACCCATGAGCTGGAAGCAGGGGAGCAATAGGATCAGGTTTTCCTTTTGACAGATTCACTCTGGCTGCCATTAAGATTGCAAGGGAGCAAGACCGGAGGCGGGGAGATCATTTAGGAAGACGTTGCAATCATCGTGGTCAGAGGATGAAACCAGGGGCTGCGGAATTGAGAGCAGTGTGTCGACCCGCTTGTGGTGAAACTTATGACCCTGGATTAGCGCTTGGATGACATGTTATCCCCTTCCTCCTTCTCCCTAGCTGAAAGGGCTGCCTGACCTATATTTATCTTTGCAAAGTGGCGGTTCTGCAAATTGTCGCTGAGATTGCCGCCCTGCCCACGTTCCCCACATTCTGGGTCACAGGCCATGCAGCCCTGGCGGGCTGGTCACGGTCCTGCTTATTTTGTTTTGTTTCCTGACATTTCTGTTTGGTTAATGACAGGGCTCTTCGTTGGTTTGGGTTCACAAGGCCAGCTCTGCAGCTCCCCTTTGGTCATAGGTGACCAGCCTGGGTAACCTGGCCCCAGGTGAGCAGTTTTCTGGACTCTGGGCATCTCATCTAAATGGGCAGATTTTCCCCTTGGAAGCCTAAATAACACGGGTTAACTTTCTTTTCCAATGAGCTCTGCATTTTCTATAAAGACATAATCTTTTATTAAATTAATGAGGCATAATAATTATTAATTGCTAATTATTCATAGTCATTTAGTCTATTTAAAAGAAATGATATCATTTAGAGCAAGATTTAAAGATATGCAAATATCAAACAGCTTCTTTTGACTATTCGGCTACTCTGTGGTGCTATGGCAAACACACTGACATTTCTGAGCAGAAGATACTCATTTTGCTCTAAACACCACGACTTGGAAAGTCAGTGTACCACCTGTGAGTCCTTGGCCAACCTCCTCGATTTCTCTGAGTGTCAGTTTTCCCACCTGTGAAATGGGGCTACGACTACCTGCCTGCAGCCCTGCTGGGGCTTTCCATGAGGTGATGGGAAATGCCCAGCATAGAGCTCAGCATATGTTGAAAATGTTGAGAAGTACAATTATCTATTAGAAGTTGCTTCATCTAATCCTGTCTGTACCTCCTAGTTCTAAATTAAACAAACACATATACACATATATTAATATTTATTTGTGTCTAGAGTTCCAGAAAAAACATCTATTTCTGCTTTATTGACTATGCCAAAGCCGTTGACTGTGTGGATGACAATAAACTGTGGGAAATTCTTCAAGAGATGGGCATACCAGACCACCTGACCTGCCTCTTGAGAAATCTCTATGCAGATCAGGAAGCAACAGTTAGAACTGGACATGGAACAACAGACTGGTTCCAAATGGGAAAAGGAGTACGTCAAGGCTGTATATTGTCATCCTGCTTATTTAACTTATATGCAGAGTACATCATGAGAAACGCTGGGCTGGAAGAAGCACAAGCTGGAATCAAGATTGCCGGGAGAAATATCAATAACCTCAGATACGCAGATGACACCACCCTTATGGCAGAAAGTGAAGAGGAACTCAAAAGCCTCTTGATGAAAGTGAAAGTGGAGAGTGAACAAGTTGGCTTAAAGCTCAACATTCAGAAAACGAAGATCATGGCATCTGGTCCCATCACTTCATGGCAAATAGATGGGGAAACAGTGGAAACAGAGTCAGACTTTATTTTTTGGGGCTCCAAAATCACTGCAGATGGTGACTGCAGCCATGAAATTAAAAGACGCTTACTCCTTGGAAGGAAAGTTATGACCAACCTAGATAGCATATTTAAAAGCAGAGACATTATTTTGCCAACAAAGGTCCGTCTAGTCAAGGCTATGGTTTTTCCTGTGGTCATGTATGGATACAAGAGTTGGACTGTGAAGAAGGTTGAGCGCCGAAGAATTGATGCTTTTGAACTGTGGTGTTGGAGAAGACTCTTGAGAATCCCTTGGACTGCAAGGAGATCCAACCAGTCCATTCTGAAGATCAGTCCTGAGTGTTCTTTGGAAGGAATGATGCTAAAGCTGAAACTCCAGTACTTTGGCCACCTCATGTGAAGAGTTGACTCATTGGAAAAGACTGTGATGCTGGGAGGGATTGGGGGCAGGAGGAGAAGGGGACAACAGAGGATGAGATGGCTGGATGGCATCACCGACTCGATGGACATGACTTTGAGTGAACTCCGGGAGATGGTGATGGACAGGGAGGCCTGGCGTGCTGCGATTCATGGGGTCGCAAAGAGTCGGACACGACTGAGCGACTGAAGTGAACTGAACTGAACTGATATCTGTATTTATATTTTTGTGGCTGTTACTATAGACACAGTCAGGTGCCTGTAGTGTTTTATTGGTACATTCAGGCCTCTCTCTTTCAACTACCCAGGCCCTTTCTGTCTTGGAATATAGGAGGCAACGATTTTCTGTTCCTTATTTGTCCTGCTCCGTGCTGTTTGGGGAAACAAAGAGCACAGGACTCTTATCCCTCTCTGTTGGCTCAGGAACTAGAGGAGCCCAGAGGATTTTCCTAGCCTTCAAGGGGACGTCAAGTGGAGACATGGTGGCCACAACAGGGTGAACTGATGAAGGAAAGGGAAGGACACCCCCAGGAGAGAAAGGGCATTTGCCTGAGGCTGAAAGGACACGGAGGTTTTCATCTAGTATCCAGCCAGGATAAGGAAAAATGGTGGAAAAGAAGATCCAGACATTGTGACCACCAGGTTTCCAAGACGCACCTGAGTCTCACTCTCTGGCAGCCCTTCCAGGTCACTCTCTCAGCCCAGCTCCTGGGTCCTTCTTCATGTTCCAGTCGCCTGGGGATGAGAACGCTGATATTCATTCACACTCTGAATTCTACTCTTTGGATCCAGTGGCTCATAGAGAAAAACTCCTTTTCTTTTTAGGGAAGCCTAGTTCAGGGGTTATAAATACTGGTGGGAGGACCCCCTCTCATCTTAGCCAGAATCCTTTTAATGAGATGTGCAGGATGAGACTGGAACCATGACTCCAGAGATAGCAGGTTCCATGGAGGAAGCTCCGGGAGGCTGTAGGGAACAAACAGAGTGGTGACAGCAAGCTCAGGCTCCAGTGGAGCCAGGAGCAGCTGCTGCAGGGAAAGCCGGGGCAGTGGGCAGAGGAAGCCCCGCTGTCTTTTGTTAGCAGCAGCTGCCAGTGCTCGAGAGCCTTCCTTGTGCCAGACACCATTCTAAACAGTGTCACACAGCACCGGCCTTTTCCCTAGAGTGTACATTATTATTATTCCATATTATTATTATTTAAACAATATTTATGGGCTTCCAAGGTGGCACTGGTTGGGGGAGAACCTGCCTGCCAATGTAGGAGACATAAAAGATGTGGGTTCAATCCCTGGGTGGAAAAATCCCCTGGAGGAGGGCATGGCAGCCCACTCCAGTGTTCTTGCTGGAGTGTTCTCTCATGGACCGAGGAGCCTGGCAGGCTACGGTCCAAAGGGTCACAAGGAGTTGGACACAACTGAAGTGACTTAGCACGCAGCACATACATTTCCACAAACCCCTAAGATTATGGATGGAGATAAGCAATGCGGTCATATCTTGATTCTCATTTGCCTTTGTTTCTTGTGGGAAACCTCACAGGGAGGAGTGGCTCTGGTTTGTGATAAAATGCGGTTTGGATATCCCTACATTCATACAAATGGAATAATATAAGATTAAAAACCAAGCTATGAACTATTGCCAAGGGGGTTCTAATCACGGCAGGCACCGTGTAGTGAAAAGAACATGAATTTTGCATCCAAAAGCCTGGTTCTGTCATGTCATAGGTGTATGACCCTTAGGCCAATCACTTGACCTCTCTGAATCCCAGCTTTCTTTTCTGCAAATTGGGAAAAATTAATTCTTATTTTTCAGGATCATTGGAAGAATTAAATGCCATAACATACAAAAGTGTGAGACACATAATAGGGGCTTAACGAGCATTTGTTCTCATTCACCTGAGTCTTCTTGAGTCACGGGTATTTTGGACATCGATAATTCACATTCTATTTTGGATACTGTCCTTCCTGCTTTTTAAAAATTCAATTTTTTTCTGACTATAAAATAATATTTACTCATTGTAGAAGACCTAAAAGATTATAGACGCATATAAAAATAAAATAGAAATCTCCCATAAAACCACCCATTAAAGATTTCAACTCTATATATTGTGGTTCACTTCCATTCTGTCTTTCTTTCTGTCTGTCTCACTTTATCTTGTATGTATGTGCAAGTAATCAGATTCATCTTATATACAGAATTTTCTGATTTTTTTCATATAGTATTAAAGTTCTTCTCTCTGTGGGTTCCCCCCTCACCATGTTTAAGAGTAAGAACATACCAATCCTTAGAGTGAGACCAGCGTGGATATGAGAATTCACTGTGTGATCATATCTTGGGTATTTGACCCTTGGGGAATCCCAAATCTTCTTTCACAGGGTTAGTGTGGGATTTAAATATCAGGTCCATGGACATCTTAGCAGAGTCTCTGAAACTTAGTAACTGCTTATAAATAGTGCTGGCTAATACTATATTGATTAGACTTCTGTGTCAGTCTAGGTTACACTACAATGACAAACAGGCAGCATCTCAGTGACTCTGCACAACAAAACTCTGTTTCTTACCGTAGACTGAAGCCACGTGCCGTCCTGGGCAGCTGTCTTCACGAGGTGGTGTGGAGCTCCCGGGTACTTCCATCTTAGAGCATTTCCATCACGCACATGTTTCCATGACCGCCAAAGCAAGGAAGAAAAATTGGAAGATTTCACACTGGCAATTAAATGCTTTGATCCAGAAGATATATGCATCCATTCTGCTTACAACCAATTGGCCAGAACTAATTGCATGACCCCACCTTGCAGCAGGAGGTGTGTGTGAAGAAATGTGATCCTCTCGGGTACCCAGAAGAGGAAGAGTCTCCCAAATCATTGAGCACGGAGAGTCCCTGCCGTGGAATTATCTCTAGCATAAGATTATTTGCTTTTGTGGGAACTGGTGCAATTTAATTCAAGGTCAGTCTTACTGTATTTATGCAGAATGAGTCCTCAACCCTGACCTGGCAAGGAGAAGAAAAAGCAGCTGATCTCAGATGCACAAATGTCTCTGGGTATGTCTAAAGCTGAGGTTCCCACCAGTGTACCGATGCCAGTTCCCTCTCTGGGTCTGAGTTACTGCCCTGATGCTCAGCGCTGTGAACGGTGCAGTTAAGCGAAAGGGTCGGGTTGACCACAGTGCAGCATTGCATCAGTGCCCCGTCATCACCCTGATATACAGCTTGTCCCGAGGGCCATCATTCCTGGAGGAGAATGCATCAGGTCAAGCTCTGGCATTTAATACCACATCCATCACAGTGCAGAGAACACTAAGGAGGTCTGAGCCCTGGTAAGCTAGAGGCTGGGAAAGGGCTCAGCGGCTCCTGGAGAATCATCACATCTCCCGAAGGACCTGCAAAAAGTTTCGCTTCTTGGTTTTCATTCGTTTTTCCTTCTGACCATAGTGAACTCCCCGTGACTAAAGGTATGCAAGTTGAAGCAGACTATTTGGTTGTCATGAGTATCGAACAGACTACTTGTGGAGCAGTGAATAAGTGCTGTCTTAGTTGGAGTTCCCTTTGAAGTAAATCCTAAGGTGGGAATTTGGGTGCACGTAGTTCATTATCTCAAGATGCCAAGACCCACAATGGGGGTAGGTCGTGAGACGGAAGGAAGAAAACCAATAGACAGTGCAGGGCAAGACAAACACTATTTGATGCCACATAAATGCGGAATCTGAAATGCGACACAGATGAACTTACCTGTGAATCAGACAGACTCACAGACGCGGAAAGCAGACTCACAGACGCGGAAAACAGTCTCACAGACGCGGAAAGCAGACTCACAGACGCGGAAAACAGACTCACAGACGCGGAAAGCAGACTCACAGACGCGGAAAGCAGACTCACAGACGCGGAAAGCAGACTCACAGACGCGGAAAGCAGACTCACAGACGCGGATAACAGACTCACAGACGCGGATAACAGACTCACAGACGCGGATAACAGACTCACAGACGTGGAAAACAGACTCACAGACGTGGAAAACAGACTTGTTGCCAAAGGGGAAGGGGGTTGGGGAGGGATGGATCGGGAGTTTGGAGTTAGTTGTTTTGTTGCTGTTAAGTCTCTAAGTTGTGCCTGACTCTGTGACCCCATGGACTGTAGCCCTCCAGACTCCTCTGTCCATGGAATTACCCAGGCAAGAACACTGGAGTGGGTTGCCATTTCCTTCTCCACAGGATCTTCCTGACCCGAGGATTGAACTCGCATCTCCTGCATTGGCAGGCAGATTCTTTATCACTGAGTACCCCCTTCCAGGAAGCAGCCATCACAGAAACTGGGGTTAATAGATGCAAACTCTTGCATATAGAATGAATGGACAAGAAGGTCTTACTGTATAGCACAGGGAACTATATTCATATATCCTGGGATAAACCATAAAGGAAAAACAATAAAAAAGAATGTATGTATGTAAATTGAGTCACTTTGCTGTACAGCAGAAATTAACACAAAATTGTAAATCAACTATACTTCAGTTTTTTTTTTTTTAAAAGAAAAAACCCAAAGCAAAAAACAGTGCATCACTGAGTTGATAGATTCCTGCTGTGGGTAAGTGGGGCTCAGTCCTGCTGGGGACCCTCTGAAAGAACATCAGCTGTGTCCCCTTGTGGGATAAGCAAGCTAGGATACTCCACGCAGCTCTGTTCCTCTGGTCGGGGGTTGGTCAGGGACACTGACACCCAGGCACGTTCCGGCTGCCCCAGGTGTGGGCTGAGCATTCTGACTTGAGCTCAGACCACCCTCAGAAGGAGAGACACTGTCTGCAGGTGACCTCCAGGTGGGCTCAGTGGATGAAAAGAGCACGTGCTTCCTGCAGCGAAACTGACTTCAGAGTTTTAACTGAACTCCCCTGGGTCGGATTCTGCCTGTCGGGTGCATTACTTAGCATGCTCAGTGTTTCTAAGACACGGAATTTGAAAGCAAAACCTCTAATTCCCACACTCCCTCTACTCCATATTTTCTGAGAAACATCTGGCCTGCTTCATCTATTTCGCCTTCCTACCGGGGCCCTAAAGGCATAAACCTGTAGGACGCTGAATGAGATCGACTGTGACAAACTCCTTCCACCCCGTCTGCACCAGAGTGCCTGCGAGGTCAGGAATGTGCTGGCAGCCCCAGTGACCTCTGGGACAGAGCAGGGCAGCCTTGTGCCCCCAGCATCATTAGAATTTCCATGTCACTGCTGCTGCTTCTGGCTTTGGAGCCAGCTCCTTCCAAGTAGTGAATTAATGCATGCCAGTCTCACAGTCGTGTCCGAGTCTTTGTGACCTATGGACTGTAGCCCCCCAGGCTCCTCTGTCCATGGGGTTTTCCAGGCAAGAATACCAGAGTGGGTGGCCCTGCCTTCCTCGAGGGGATCTTCCTGACCCAGGGATCGAACCTGTGTCTCTTTTTGTCTCTTGAATTGGCAGGTGGGTTCTTTACTACTAGCACTCCCTGGGATGGGAGCTCCTTCCAAAGCACATCGATAATAATAATACTTGTGTAGCACTCATAGATTGTACAGAACTTTACAGGTGCTGAGCAGCAGTGGGGCTTTTTATATCTCCGTGTGAACCAGTCGAGAAAGTAATTCAAACCCATTTTGCAGATGAACCAACAGAGGCTTGGAGAGGTGAACTCTTTTGCCAAGGCAGGCTTTCAGCCCAAGTAGCCTGCTTTCTTAATGCCCATACTTCAGCCTGAGCACAGTGGAAGGACACTGTGCCCCTCCCCCCAGGTGAGTTTGAGGCCAGGTGTCAGGTTAGGTGGGCTAAGAAGCAGTGAGATGTGGGTGTCAGAAGCCAGAGAAGCCACGCAGGGAAGGAGCTGTTGCTGTTTAGCCACTAAGTCGTGTTGGACTCTGTGGCCCCAAGGACTGTGGCCCGCCAGGCTCCTCTGTCCATGGGATTTCTCAGGCCGGAATACTGGAGTGGGTTGCCATTCCCTTCTCCAGGGATCTTCCCAACCCAAGGATGAGACCTGTGTCTCCTGCATTGCAGGCAGATTCTTTACCACTGAGCCACCCAGGAAGCCTGTAGAGAAGGAGGGAGAAACATTTTTGCTCCCTTAAATCATGTTTTCTGTTTGAAATAGGAGCTGGAGCAGTAGTGAGGAGGCAACATACAATATTCAACGGAGACGAGCAGGTAGGAAATAACGTGGTTTCGATTTAATTATGTAAAATCCCACAAGCCCTCAGGAACTGCCCAGGACCCGCGGGGATGATTTCCTTTCTCTCCTAATTTGGGACTTTAGTTGATTAAATGGCAGAAAGAATCCTGCGGCGAGGAAAGGCGGAGAGAATAATGTGGTCAGAGAACCAAAGATGACTTTCCAGTTTTCTTGTTCCTGCCTGTTCCTTTTTCTTTAGGTGCTCCAGGCTGCCATTCTGACCTCAGTGAAGAGATAAACATGCCCACTTACAACATCAGGGAAAAGGGGACAGTCTGGTATCCCCCCACCCCCACAAGACTCTGCAAGCTCTTAGTACATTGATACAATTGATGGAGAGAGAAAGTAAGAGTAGGTATAGCTGTTACCTAGGGCTATGAGCTGAACCGTGTCCCCCTGACATCCGTATATTGAAATCCTAACCCCCAGTACCGCAAAATGTGACTGCACGTGGAGAAGGAGTCTTTAAAGAGGTGATTCAATTCAAATGAAGCCCTTAGGGTGGGCCCTGTCCTTACAAGAAGAGGAGATTTGGAGGCAGAGAGACACCAGAAATGAATGGATAAAGAAGATGGGGTACATATATACAATGGAATATTGTTCAGCCTTTAAAAGGAATGCATTTGAGTGAGTTTGTGAACCTAGAGCCTATTATACAGAGTGAAGTAAGTCAGAAAGAGAAAAACAAATACATTAATACATATATATGGAATTTATAAAGATGGTACTGATGAGCCTATTTGCAAGGCAGCAGTGGAGATGCTGACATAGAGAACAGACTTGTAAACACAGGTGGAGAAGGAGGGGGGTGAATTGAGAGAGTGCCACTGAAACATATACACTACCATATGTAAAATAGATAGCCCATGGGAATTTGCTGTATGACCCAGAGAGCTCAAACCTGGGGTGCTCTGTGACAGCCTAGAGGGGTGGGATGGGGTGGGAGGTGTGAGGGAGGCTCAACAGGGAGGGGACATATATATACCTATGACTGATGCATGTTGATGTATGGCAGAATCAACACAATACTGTAAAGCAACTATTCTCCAATTAAACATAAATAAATTAAATAAAAAGAAACACCAGGCATGGACAGGCACTGAGGGAAGAGCATGTGGGGACACAGCTAGAAGGGGGCTGCCTGCAAGATAAGAAGAGAGGCCTAAGAAGAGAGGTGTCAGGAGAAGCTAAGCCTGCCAGCACTGTGACCTTGGACTTCCAGCCTCCAGAACTGTGAAAAAAAAAATACATTTCTGTTGTTTAAGCCAGCAGTTCCCCAGCCTTTTAGGCACCAGGGACAGGTTTCATGGAAGACAACTTTTCCACAGACTGGGGTTGGGGGATGGTTTGGGGATGATTCGAGTGTATTACATTTATTGTGGGTTTTATTTCTATTATTATTACATCACCTTCACCTCAGATCATCAGGCATTAAATCCTGGAGGTTGGGGACCCCTGGTTCAAGCCACCGTGGTGTGGTACTTGTTATGGTGGCCCTAGCAAATGAATACACTGAGAAGGAGAGGACCGGGTTTAGAGTTTGGCCTATACCTAGAATCTGCCTTAACTAGCAGTGTGATTTCACCTGTGGGCCTCAGTTTCCTCATCTGAAAAATGGGCTAAGTAACCCACCCCTCCTGAGTTTGCCGAGGAAGGAATATATGTGGAAGAACCATATCAAACGAGGTTCCTCTCTTGCCCTCACCTCCAAAATATATTCTGAATCCACTTACAATCAATTCTCTTTATTCATGAGAGTTACATTCTATAAAATCGCACAAACACTAAATGCATGAATACTGAATAACGCATCGCTCACGGGTGAAATATGGGGTTAGGTTCCTGAGAGCTTCTGGTCGTGATGTGTTCATCCATCAATCAACATCTAGCTTTGTTTAGTGTGTGTTTCTAGTTCAACACATCCTCTGTAATATATGTTGTAGATTCATTAACATTGAGCTCGCAGTCAGCGGTACCATAACTCGTGCCTGAACAAAGCTCATCTGAGTCATCATTTTCTCCACAAGGCACGTCACCGCCTCCTGGAACTTAGACACAGTGGCTAACGCCTCGGCACCACTCTCGGGTCCAGTTTAAAGTCACCCGCTCAACAGCCAGAGTCGGCCTGCAGAAATGAAGATCACCTACTCTCAAGGCTCCAGTGACTTTCTATTCCTCTTAAGATGAAGTCCCTTCACCTTCCCATGACCTGCAGGCCTGTGTGATGGGTTCCTGCCCGCTCCATCCCCCCTCCTATCACTTCCTACCTGCTTTCTCTGCTCCAGCTCTTCTTATCATTGTGCTTTTTCTTGAACCCACCAAGCCTGTTCCATCTCCCTGGGCTTTCTTCTCTGGGAGATGTACATGGCTCCCTGTGCACCCCATTGCTGCAGGCTTCTGGTTCAACGTCTCCTCGTCAGAGAGCCTACGCAGACCACTCTGCCTGAAACCAGCCGCTCCCTTCACTCTCTGTGCCCTTACTCTGCTTCATTCTTTTCCATAGAATTTACCCCTCCTCACATCTTGACTGCCCATTTTCATTAGAAGGTAAGCCCCACAGAGCAGTGACTTTGTCATTGAGTTTGTTTTTATCTGTTTGCCTTTTGTTTGATTTCTGGTATGCCAGGCGTCTACCTAGATTCCTTGTAAATAAATGATGCTGACCAGCTAGCCACATGGCTCATGGGACCTTGGGTGCTAGGCCGGTGAGGCTTCTGTAATATACACAGGGATAATTTTCTACTCTATGTACCAGCTGACTGCCCAGAGTGACTATCTCCAGGCTCTGTCCATGTACACTATCCCACCATGACTTGTCATTCCCAAGGAAACTTCTAGAAAGCCGGGGGGAGGTACCCATTCCACACCTGTCCTCAACAGCCTGAGTAAGCAGGCTGGAGGAGCTAACCTGGGTTCTGGCTGGCCTGCAGTGTCCCCATTTCCACTTTCTATAACCAAGTGGAAGCTGCACTCAAGAGACACCAAGACCCCAGTGAGAGGTAAATTCCATCCACAACAAGAAGCATTTAGATAAAATCTAGGGAAGGCATTTGGGTTTCCCAGGTGGTGCTAGTAGTAAAGAACCCACCTGCGAAATGCAGGAGACATAAGAGATGCGGGTTTGATTGCTGGGAGGGGAAGATTCCCTGGAGTAGGGCACAGGCAACCCACTCCAGTGTTCTCACCTGGAGAATTCCATGGACAGAGGAGACTGGCAGGGTATAGTCCACAGAGCCGCAGAGTCCATTGGACACAACTGAAGCGACTTAGAATGCATGCACGTAGGCAGGGATGGTACTTAGAGCAGGAAAAAGATATGTCCCCCACCATGAATACTGAGGGGTGTGCCAGTATCCAAGATGGCCCCGTAAGCAGTGGGAGTCCTGATACAAGGCTTGGCCTCTCGCTGCAGAGGAGTACCCTGGGTGACCTCCAGTCTCCAATTATCTTCCCTGGGCACAAGTCTAGAATTCTTTCTGCTCCAATGGGAACCCTGGAGTGGCGAGGTGCACTTTTCAATTATTTAAATTCCATATTGATTATTTAAAAGTGGCCCTTTCTTTAGGGCATCTCACTCCTGGCCAGGAATTGACTGTATGTGAGGAAGCGCTCCGTGCTCAGTGGTACTAATGAGGCGTCGTCTCCGGAAATGTGCCCGGGGAAGCTGGAGGCTGGCTGGCTGCCTCTGCAGCTCCCTCGGATCCGCCAGGAACTGACGGGCCATTGCAAACACCCCACATCAGCGCGTTTCTCTTGTTACCGTCCACGCGGTGGTGCGATGTTATGATTCCAGACAAACAGCGAAATATTTGCATAGCAAACAGCAATATTTCCCTGGCATCATTAAGAGAGCACGAGAAAGAGCCTGAGAAAGTGTCAGCCTTGAGGTGGTTCAGAGGCTCCGCAGAGCGTTCATCAACTGCGAGCCCGTCATGCAATAGGCTCTTTATGTGCTTGGAAAATAATGAAGAAAATAATCCCAATAATAGCTGCCATATATTGAGTGTTTATTGTATGGTGGGCATGGTACTAAGCTCTCCCCATACACTAATTTTATTTCATCCTCCCATAGATAAGAAAATCAGAGTACTGAGAAGCCAAGTAACTTGTCGAGATTGCACAGTTCGTAAATAAGAGAGCCAGATTTAAATATTGGCCAGTCTGGTCCCAAAACTTACATCCCAACAGCTGAGATCAGACAAGGGACATGCCTGATAACCTTTGCACACAAGTAGATAAGTGAGTGTTCTTCAAGATTGTCCCCCAGTGCCTCTGAACTCCCATCCCTCATGATATATGTACATACATTTGTTGTTGCTAAGCTGTGTCTGACTCTTTTGGGAACCCAGGGACTGCTGCCCACCAGGCTCCTCTGTCCCTGGGATTTATATATATATGCTGCTGCTGCTAAGTCGCTTCAGTCGTGTTCAACTCTGTGCGACCCCATAGACGGCAGCCCACGATGCTCCCCCGTCCCTGGGATTCTCCAGGCAAGAACACTGGAGTGGGTTGCCATTTCCTTCTCCAATGCATGAAAGTGAAAAGTGAAAGTGAAGTCGCTCAGTTGTGTCTGACTCTTTGCGATCCCATGGACTGCAGCCTACCAGGCTCCTCCATCCATGGGATTTTCCAGGCAAGTACTGGAGTGGGGTGCCATTGTCTTCTCCGTTATATATATATATATATATTTTTTTTACATTTATATATACATATATTTATATTTACATTTATTTATTTAATTTGGTTGGCTCCTGGTCCTAGCTGTGGCATGGAGGATCTTTAGTTGCAGCATGTGGGATCTAGTTCCCTGACGAGGGATCAAACCTGGGCCCCTTCATTGGAAGCTCAGAGTCTTAGCCACTGGACCCCCAGGGAAGTCCTGCTCATTATATTTTAAATGTACTGTAGATCTACTTATATGCTGTGACTCTTTGGAGGTCCAGAGACCATTATAATATCTGGACCACAAAACCATTTTGATAGCTAAGGATGCTTTGAGAATACATCTACTACTAATAGATAAGACTTAACAGAGACTTTGCTATGTCCTCTTTGTAAATTCTAAGCAATTTGGATATTCAGCAACTAAGTTATTCGAGAAGCCAAATGAGTGTTTAATGGGCAGAGAAAGTGGGGGCACAGAGAAGTTAAGTAATTTGCCCGAGTTAACGGACACTTAATGACGAATGCAGGATTTGAACCCAGACAGTATAGCTTCTTAGTACAAGCGCTTAACCACTGCACCACACCACCAGATCTCTGGTATCAGCTACTGTCACCCATGTAAAATGGTCTCATGCTTATAGAGATTTCTGATGGGAACATAAACCGCCTCCCCTTCCTCCTTGGCTATGAGAGGAAACAGGCCTGGGAAAGGAAGGAGAGGCACAGACTCTGAGCCAAGAAGAGCCAGGTCAGAGATCTGAATTGGAGTTGGGGTTCCTGGACCCCACATATGCCCTCTGTTGAGTAGATCAAGTTTTTTTTTTTTTTAATATTTATTTATTTATTTGCCTGTTCTGGGTCTTAGGTGTGGCGAGTGCTGTCTTAGCTGACCAGGGATGGAACTCGGGCCCCCTGCATTGGCAGCGTGGAGTCTTAGCCTGTGGACCACCAGGGAAGTCCCTAGGTCGAGTCTTGTTGGTTGCCTCTGGGCTGCACTGTCTCCCTGGCCTTTAGGGGAATGCCCCCTTCCTTATGAAACAGAGTGACATTCATGCCCACAGCCCACACTCTGCGGAGAAAGTTTCATCTCATTAGTCAAATTAAAACTTACTTCTCAACTTGGAATATCTGTGTGATAGACTTCAGTGAATTATAATTTTATTTATAGCTTCCTGTCTCCCAGAAACTTAAGTGGCAATATGTTATTTGGCTCATTAAAAAAAATAAAAATAAAATAAAATAAAATGACACCTCGAGCTGTGCTGTAACTAATTAGGGAGACTTCCAAACTGCTGTTAATTCCAAACACTGAGATGGGCACCAGCAGCCAGCCCCAAGCTCCCAGGGAGGACAGACATGCAGCTGCGGACCTCAGACTTCACATTAAGTCAAACAATGATTTTGACTGGTTGAGTGAGCACCACAAAGTGCAGGTATAATAAAATCCTTCACTTGCTTTCCTTGCTGAGGCCAATGCACCTGAGGATGGAGGAGGCTGGGCAATGTGGGGGACTCTTCCGGGAGTCTGCCACTAGATGTTCCCTACACTCAGATGTGGGCAGACATTTATCCCAGAGGCTCGAAGGGATGGCCCGGGGCTTTAGGGGTGAAGCTTAAGAATGGAAAAAGAACAAGTAAGCCAGGTTCACATTTGTCGAAATCCACGTCTATTTATTTATTTTGCCTCCCAGCATTATCGTTAATTTTTCAAGTTTTTTTGGAATAATTTTAGATCTATAGTGGAGTTACAAGATAAGATGGAAAGTTGCCCTGAATCCTTCACCCAGTTTCCCCTGATGTTGGCATCTTACATAAGCATGGTATATTTTTGTGCCAGGCACTCTTTAGGGGCTGCGGATACATCTATTAAGAAAAACACAAGCCATCTCTGTTTTCATAGAGCACATGGTCTGGTGGAGAGAAAGAGCAGAGAAACGAACCCATGCTGGCGGTCATGCACATCGGCGGTCATGCGTGCTGGCCAGGCTGCTGCTATTTTTCTGAGACAGCATAAAAGTCAGCATTGATGACTAATCATGGCAGCAACGCCTCTCATTGAATTGGCTGTGTGGATGTCTGACAGTCATCCTCCCGGACTCTGGACTGGGATGGAGAGCTGGAAAGATAGGGCCAGGTATGTGGGAGGTTGCTGAGGACATGAACATCGGGTATCTGACTGACCGGTGTTAGGATGCTCACATGAGTGTGGTCTGGGGTAAGCCACTGGGCACTGGTTTTGGAGAATGAAGATGACACCATGAGTAGAGTGGCTGAGATTAAGTTCCGTGAAAAATGCCAGCACAGCGTGGGGAGTTAATGGATGCTGGAGTTATGACCAACCTAGATAGCATATTCAAAAGCAGAGACATTACTTTGCCAACAAAGGTCCATCTAGTCAAGGCTATGGTTTTTGCAGTGGTCATGTATGGATGTGAGAGTTGGGCTGTGAAGAAAGCTGAGCACCAAAGAATTGATGCTTTTGAACTGTGGTGTTGGAGAAGACTCTTGAGAATCCCTTGGACTGCAAGGAGATCCAACCAGTCCATTCTGAAGGAGATCAGCCCTCGGATTTCTTTGGAAGGAATGATGCTAAAGCTGAAACTCCAGTACTTTGGCCACCTTGTGCGAAGAGTTGACTCATTGGAAAGGGCTCTGATGCTGGGAGGGATTGGGGGCAGGAGGAGAAGGGGATGACAGAGGATGAGATGGCTGGATGGCATCACTGACTCGATGGACATGAGTCTGAGTGAACTCTGGGAGTTGGTGATGGACAGGGAGGCCTGGCGTGCTGCAAAGAGTCAGACACGACTGAGCGACTGAACTGAACTGGAGTGTGCCTTTGTGGGTCTGGATCTCTGCAGTAGCATCTTCATGGCTCTTACTTCCAGCCTTGTCCCCCTGGACCCCTTCTATCGTTACTGGGGCTTCATCCCCACTGCTCTCTACTTCTCCCGCCTCTTGAGCTTCCCACGCTGCTCCTGAAACAACCCAGGCAGCCTCCAGCTTCGAGGCCTCGGCCCTTGTTGCTCCCTCTGCCTGGGCAGCTCACTCCCCAAATCTCCACACAGCTCGCTCACTCATTGCTCACACCTAGACTTTACTGTCACCTTCTCAGAAAGGTCCTTCCTGCCCACCTGGTAAAAGCACCTTGCTTTGTTTTTCTTCCTGGTGCTTTTTACTGCCTGACAAGTTATGGATTTGATGGTTTGCTTTCTCTCTCCTATAGTCTAAGCCCTTAGAGTGCATTCTCTTGTGTTTACCACATTGTCCCCGATTCCAACCACAGTGCAAGATCCAGAGGAGGTACCTGAGTCATATTTGTAGAGTGAATTCTCTTTGAATTCTTCCTTCCTTTTCTCCTTTCTTCCTAATAAGCTGCTGTTTTATACCCATCATTTTGCTCCTGATATATAGAGAGGGGGGCTTCCCCAGTGGCTCTGTGGTAAAGAACCCACCTGCAATGCAGGAGTTACAGTAGACGCAGCTTCGATCCCTGGGTAGGGAGATACCCTGGAAGAGGGCATGTCAACCCACTCCAGTATTCTTGCCTGGAGAATCCCATGGACAGAGGAGCCTGGTGGGCTATAGTCCATGGGGTCACAAAGAGTCGGACATGACTGAAGCAACTTAGCATGCATGCCCACATACAGAGAGGGAGCCTTTATAAAGGCTGGAGTTTGGGCCCCCATTTCCTCCACCAAAGCCTCTTTGCCTCACCGGAGTGAAATGCTGGACCAGGGATGGTGCAGGTCACCTTTCCCTTTGGGGTCCAGTTGCAAACGTAGCCTAGCTGGGCCCTTTCTCCTGGTTCCTCTCCTAGCCTGGCGTGAACGGTGGGCAGTTAGCTGGGGATTTGCCAAGTGCTCTGGCTCATCTGTTCCCATGTCTGTTTTCACCTCTTGTTTCCTTCTTGACCTCTGTCAAGAATTTTCGGCCAAGAGAAAAACTCTAATCAACCACTCATTCTGTCTGCCTTCTCTCATTTCTCTCAGCACAGGGAAGAGCTGAACTAAGGCAGTGCGGTCAGTTGGGGGCAGATAAATGAGGCAAGGCTGATTTCAGCGTGTCTTTCATTTCATGAGATGCCAGCCTCTGACTGGAGATCAAGGGTGCTGCCAGGTGGTATGAGCAGGAAAAAGGGAATGCACTCAGGACTTCCCTGATGGTCCAGACGTCACCTCCCAGTGCAGGAGGTGCGGCTTCGATCCCGGGTCGGAGAGCTAAGACCCCACAGGCCTCGAGGCCAAAACATAAAACAGAAGCAATATTGTAACAAATTCAATACAGACTTTATAAATGGTTTACATAAAAAAATCTAGTGATGGGATGGGGAGGGAGGTGGGAGTGGGGTTCATGATGGGGAACACATGTGTACCCATGGCTGATTCATGTCAACGTATGGCAAAAACCACTACAATATTGTAATTAGCCTCCAATTAAAATAAATAAATTAATTGTAAAAAATCTTTAAAAAAGAGGCGGAGAATGCACCTTTCTCTGGGTGTCCTGGATTCAACCCATCTGCTTCATCAGAAAACCTGCTCTGAGCAGGAGTGGGAAGGGGAAAGGAAGCCAGATGATCTGTTGATAGACTATGCCAGACCAGCGTGATGCAGCGGCAAGATGATTATCTATCATTCTGAATTCATCTTGACGGTAACAACAGCTACATTTATCCAATGGTACATGTATCCCAGGAACCACACTACACATGCTGCTGCTTTAATCCCTACAACTATCCAGTGAGATATTAACGTCTCCTGTTTCACAGATGAGGAAACTGAGACTCAGAAACTTGTCAGGGTCTCAGAGTTAATAAGTATTAGAGCCAAAATTCAAATAGCCTGACTGAAAAACTTATAAACTCGATCATGATGCTACATTGTATTAAAGTTGCAGACGAATGGTCCAAGATAAGTTGTATTTCACCTGCAAACACATGGGTGCTTTCTAATTAAATTGGTTTCCAACATTTAAAAAATGAGTGATTAAAAATGGCAGTTTCATATTTTTATCTTTTAGGCTTTTTTTTTTTTTTTTTTTAGAAATGCTTTTAGACTGACAATGAGTTGCAAAAAGAGCACAAAAGTCCCCTTCTATTCTTGACTCAAAGGCAAAATGATAGGATACTGAAAGAGAATCTCCCCAGGTCAGTAGGTGCCCAATATGCTACTGGAGATAAGTGGAGAAATAACTCCAGAAAGAATGAAGGGATGGAGCCAAAGCAAAAACAATACCCAGCTGATGCTGGGAGGGATTGGGGGCAGGAGGAGAAGGGGACGACAGAGGATGAGATGGCTTGGATGGCATCACTGACTCGATGGACGCGAGTCTGAGTGAACTCCGGGAGTTGGTGATGGACAGGGAGGTCTGGCGTGCTGCGATTCATGGGGTCGCAAAGAGTCGGACACGACTGAGCGACTGATCTGATCTGATCTGATTCTTGACTCAGTTTGCTGCTATTTTAACACCTTTCCTAACCCAAGGACATTATCAAAACCAGGCAATTGACATATCGGAACAATATTATTAACTGAAATGCAGAACTTATCACACTTCACAAGTTTGTACCTGCACTTATTTTAAAATTTTATTTATTTATTTTTAGCTGTGCTGGGTCTTCATTACTACATGCAGTCTTTCTCCAGCTGTGGTGAGCGGGGGCTACTCTTTAATTGTAGCACATGGATTTCTTGTTGCTGTGGTTTCTCTTGTTGCAGAACATGGGCTCTAGGTGTGTGGTCTTCAGAAGCTGTGGCTTGCGAGCTTAGTTGCCTCATGGCATATGGCATCTTCTGAACTGGGGATCAAACCCACGTCCCCTGCATGGACAAGTGGATTCTTAATCATTGGACCACCAGGGAGGTCCCTGGACTGTTTTTGAAAAACATTTTATTTTGTATTGGAGTATAGCTGATTAACAAACTGTTGATAGTTTCAGGTGGACAGCGAAGAGACTCAGCCATATGTACACAGGTATGCATTCTCCTCCAAACTCCTTTCCCATCCAGTCTGCCACATAACATTGAGCAGAGTTCCATATGATATACAATAGGTCCTTGTTGGTTATCCATTTTAAATATAGCAGTGTACACTATTCCAAACTTCCTAACTATTCCTGCACTCATTTTTTAAATGGATAATTTGAAATAAAAGGTATGGCATTTGAATACTATTAAAAAACCATATCTGGAAACACAGAGCAAGATTTCAATGTCTGAAAAGATCTGGTGGACCTAAGTGGAGGCTGCTTTCCTTTAGAGGGGCACTGGGTCTTCCTCTTTGCCATAGTCCTCACTTTGCTGATCTCACTTGTATACATTGCCTCCTTGGCCTCTAAAGACGTTTGTCCTTTTGACTCTATTGTTTCAAGTCTAGCAGCAAAGCTGGGTATCACAAGGAGAGAATCCCATTGTCTGATACACCACCCTTCAGATAATATGTTGCCAAGCCATGATTATCTGGTGAGAGGCTGGTTAACCAGAAAGACTATGAAGTGGAATCGAGTTTGTCTCATTCCTCAGGGCTCCAGTGAAGGGAGGAGAGTCAGTGGTAGGAGGCAAAAGCAGGTGGATTTTAGTTCATCCTGAGGAAGAGCTTCCTCATAATGGGATTTAACTAGAGAATCAGGCTGCCTTAGGTAAGGTAGTGAGGCACCCGGCACCGGAGGCATTCAAACAGAGACAGAGTGGCTAAATTTCAAGAGTGTTGGAGAAGAGCTATCTGTTGTAAGAGGGAGGTGAGATGACATTAGTCTGAGGACCATTTTAATGCTTAGATTCATGGGCTCAGATTCCATAACTGGAAATCTAAACATTAAAATATAGTGTGTGTGTGTGTGTGTGTGGCATGCGTGTGTGCACACATGTGCACTTGTACTTGCATATGCATGTGTTATATTATTAGCTCATTTAATCCTCATGATAGCCATCTGGGCTATAAATTATCATTCTGCCCATTTAACAAAAAATAGAACTGCTCAGAGAAGCAAGATGATGTATCCAACTCTGCTAGTGAATGACTGAGCTTGAATCTGAATTTAAATTTCCATGGTTGGCTTCAAAGTATCCACTCTTTGTAGCCTATCTCTCCTCCTCCTTGGCCTCCCCAACAGAGGTATCCTTTGGGTAGAACTATTTCTCTACCCTTCTTTTTCTCTGGGAGAAAAGGATACATAGATTCACTGGCTCCTGGCCAGAGCTTAGCTCCTGCACTCAGTGCATACGCAGCTCTATTGCTTCCTTGATAATTCAGAAACTCTAACCTGTGCACTGGGGTGAAGCTAATTACATGAGAACTTCCAGGAGTGTTGATTAAAAATGAATTATCTCAGATCCCATACCTGGAGGTTTTGATTCAGAAGATCCGGCTGGAGCCATGGGTGCACACCTTTCACAACCTATGGAGGTTATTCTGATGTTTAACAAGAATGGAAACTGCTGTCCTGTTGCAGCACCGAGATTTAACATGATGACTGGGCAATATATCCACTCGTGCATGCGCTTCGTAATCCATTTACTTGTAGTCATAGAAATGAGCATGGAGCAACTCCTATGGCCAGAGTCTGTTCTAGGGATTCATCAATGAGCAAAATAGACTAAGTAAATAAATAACACCCCCGCCACCATCATGATGGTAAAGAATCTGCCTGCAACGCAGGAGACCAGGGTTCAGTCCTTGGGTCAGGAATATCCCCTGGGGAAGGGAGTGGCAACCCAGTCCAGTATTCTTGCCTGGAGAATTCCATGGACAGAGGAGCCTGGCGGGCTACAGTCTATGGGGTCACAAAGAGTGTGACATGACTGAGTACTAACATGTTCACTTACCTTCATGAGGCTTATATCCTATGGGGTATGATTTCACTTATTTTCAATTAGATTTTATATTCCAAGGAAGGGTAGAGTACTTGTAAATTGAAGGGATTAGAGGAAATTTAAAAAGTGGTTCCTACTTTATTATACTTCAGTGGGAAAATAAATGAATAAAGTATACAACCAAAAAAAAAAAATTTTGGGAAGGAAATGGCAACCCATTCCAGTACTCTTGCCTGGAAAATCCCATGGATGGAGGAGCCTGGTAGGTAGGTCCATGGGGTCGCGAACAGTGGGGCACGACTGAGCGACTTCACTTTCACTTTCAGGTAATGACTGCTGGGGGCTGGAAGGAGGGTGGAGTGGAGCAGGGTGACTGCTGAGGGGAGCAGGGTTTCTTTTTTGGGTGATGAAAATGTTCTGGAATTAGACAGCAGTGATGGTTGTGCAACCATGTGAGCATCCTAAAAGCCATGGATGAATTTTGGGAGTTCCCTGGTGGTCTAGTGAATAGGATTCAGTGTTTCAATGGCCATGGCCCAGGGTTCAGTCCCTGGTTGGGGAACTGAGATCCCACAGGCTGCGTGACATGGTCAAAAGGAAAGAAAAAAAAAAAAAAGATTGGTCCTCTTTAGCCCTTGCATGCTTGAGCAAGGGTGAGTTCACTTCAGGGTGACTTTAAGACATGTGAACTACATTGCTGATGGGAATGTAAGTGTTATAACCACTCTGGAGACTGGTTTGGCAGTTCTTTTCAAAACTAAAAAAAGAATGGATTTATCATATGAACACCCAATTTCATGTGTGGGTATTTATCCTAGTGAAAGGAAGCCTTGTTTTCATTCAGCAACTTGAACACCAATATTCATGGCAGCTCTCTATATACTAGCCTATACGCCAGCCACCAAACTGGGAACGGCTCCAAAGTCCTTAGTGGTTCAGTTGTTCAACATGCTTAGTACATCCGTGCCATGGAATACAACTCAGTAAGGAAACAGGAGCTCACTATTAATTCACACAACAACTTGGATGAACCTCAAAGAAACTATGCTGACTTAAGAAAAATTTCAAATAGAATGATTCTCTTTATGAATTATGAATTAAATAATCTGATAATAGAGATGTTAAGGATGGGGTAAGGAGATACGTGTGGCTAGAAAACACAAGGGAGTTCTGGGATGGTACAGTTGAGTATCTTGACCATGACTGTGGTTACACAAGGCTACAGGTGTGACATAATTGCAAAGAGCTACACGCCCGTGAACATGACACACGCACACCCACACCCACGTGCATAAGTGCACACATGTAACTGATGAATCAGAATATGGCCTGTAGAGTCTGTGGATTATGTCAATGGCTATTTCCAGGTTTTGATACTGCGTTGTAGTTGTATAAAATGTTAACAGTGGTATAACAATGAGGAAGGCTGAGGGGAGACTACACAGAACTTTCCTGTACATTTCAACCTCTGTGAATCTGTAATTATTTAAAAATAAAAAGCTGTACATCATGGGGACTATAATTAATATTTTACAATAACTACAAATGAAGTATAACCTTTAAAAATTGTGAATCACTATATTATACGCCTGTAACATATAATATTGCACAGAAATATACTTCAAATAAAACAAGTTAAAAGATAGTCTCTAAAACATCAAAACACAAAATCAGTGTGTTTAAGATTTTGCTATTTATGTAAAGTAAACCAAAAATGTACATGTGAATTTGCTTGTATCTGCATAAAGTATCTCTCAAAGGATGCACAAAACACTGAGAACATTTGACTAAAGGTAAGAGCAACTGAATGGTTGTGGGGAGAGGTGAGCAGAGAATTTTTCCAACACCTACTTTTGTGCCTTTTGGAGTTTGAACCCACAGGAATATATTATCTATTAACAAGTAAATATTAAAAATAACTTAGGCAGGGGACTTCCATTTCTGGTCATATGGAATGAACAGACATACTTTTTACGTATTTATCCTATTAAGTGCAGTTAACCCCCCGGACATTACTATATATAAAATAATCATAGAGAGACTCGGAAAGGCAGAGAGAAGGCAGACTGTCTCAGGACCTCAAAACCCAAGGGACAGCAAGTGTCCTGGAGAAACAATTCAGAAAAGCCAATTTCCCATTTTTGTCAGCAAAGATTGAATAAAAACGTCCAGACTCCTATCCTTGGCAGGCTGTGACAAAGTGCCGCTGCTGAGATGGTGTTGGTGGAGACCACGTGAGAGCCTGGAAGTTCATCTTTACTCATTCCCTTCCTCACTAAGATAGTGTCAGAGGATGCCTAGCGGAGAGTAAGGACCTTCAGCACTGCCCAGCATTAATGAGCCACGTTGGGAGCAGCAACCGGACTCACCTCCCTTTCCCAGGTAATGTGGCATCGACAGACACCTGGTGGGAAATTTGAACTCCTATTGCTGCCCAGTAGTAATAAGGAGACTCACCCCCATTGACTGTCAGTGGAGGCCATGTAAAGAACCTGAAATTCTATGTCCACGTGGTATATTCTACCTGCCCCGCCCCCTCCCCCCCCATTCAGTGTCAGGGGAGCAGTGTCATGGGCCGCCTGCTAAAACATAAAATGTGAATTAGATCCAGAGTCCTATAACATAACGTTTTAAAATGGCCAGTTATCAATCAAATGTCACTTGTCATACAAATAACTAGAAATATCTCAGTTTGAATGGAGAAAAAGAACAATCAACAGAATCCAGCACTAAGATGTCAGAGATGTTAAAATTATCTCATGGATATTTTAAAGTAGCTGCCACCAAAATGCTTCAATCAGGAATAATGAACACATTTGAAACAAATGAAAATATATGGACTTTCAGAAAAGAAATAAAAACTCTCAGCAAAGAATATATGAGCTAAGAAAGAAGCAAATGGAATTTTAGAACTAAAGAAATATGAAAGGTGAAATAAAAGCTCAGTGGATAGACTTGTAGCAGAATGGAGAGGAAAGAACTGGTAAGCTTAAAATAGAGATTACCCAATCTGAACTACAAGGAGAAAATAGAAAAAGAAAAATGAACAAAACCTCAGGGACATGCAGAATATAACAAAAGCCCTAACATTTGGATCATAACAGTCCTAGAGGAGAGGATAAATAATGGAAAAACTGTTCAAAGTAATAGTGGCTGAGAATTCCCCAAATTCAACAAAAGTCATAAACCTATAGATTCAAGAAGCTGAGTGAACAAGGCAAGAAATCTTGAAAGTGGCTAGAGAGAATTTACACATTACCTGTAGGGGAAGAAACAATTAGAATAACAGCAGATTTTAAAAGCTGGAGACCATGAAGACCAGAATGAATTGGCACAGTGTTGTTCAAGTGCTGAAGGAAGGGATTACAAACCCCAAATTCTGCATCCAGAAAAATATCCATCAGAAGTGAAGGGATGTTGAGCATCTTTTCATGTGTTTGTTAGCCATCTGTATGCTCAACATCACTCATTATCAGAGAAATGCAAATCAAAACCACAATGAGGTACCATTTCACGCCAGTCAGAACGGCTGCAATCCAAAAGTTTACAAGCAATAAATGCTGGAGAGGGTGTGGAGAAAAGGGAACCCTCTTACACTGCTGGTGGAAATGAAAACTAGTACAGCCACTATGGAGAACAGTGTGGAGATTCCTTAAAAAACTGGAAATAGAACTGCCTTATGATCCAGCAATCCCACTTCTGGGCATACACACTGAGGAAACCAGAATTGAAAGAGACACGTGTACCCCAATGCTCATCGCAGCACTGTTTATAATAGCCAGGACATGGAAGCAACCTAGATGCCCATCAGCAGATGAATGGATAAGAAAGCTGTGGTACATATACACAATGGAGTATTACTCAGCCATTAAAAAGAATACATTTGAATCAGTTCTAATGAGGTGGATGAAACTGGAGCCTATTATACAGAGTGAAGTAAGCCAGAAAGAAAAACACCAGTACAGTATACTAATGCATATATATGGAAATTAGAAAGATGGTAACAATAACCCTGTATATGAGACAGCAAAAGAGACAATGATGTATAGAACAGTCTTTTGGATTCTGTGGGAGAGGGAGAGTGTGGGATGATTTGGGAGAATGGCACTGAAATATGTATAATATCATATATGAAACGAGTCGCCAGTCCAGGTTCGATGCATGATACTGGATGCTTGGGGCTGGTGCACTGGGACGACCCAGAGGGAGGGTATGGGGAGGGAGGAGGGAGGAGGGTTCAGGATGGGGAACACAGGTATACCGGTGGTGGATCCATGTTGATATATGGCAAAACCAATACAATATTGTAAAGTTAAAAAAATAAAATAAAATAAAAATAAATAAAATAAAAGTAAAAAATAAAAAAGAAATGAAGGGAAAATCAAGACATATTCAGATGAAGGGAAACTAAGAGAATTTGGCATGGATAGTCCCTCAAAGACTGCCTAGAGGAAGTTATCTATACAGCAAGGAAATAAAAAGGAAACTTAGAGCATTAGAAAAGAAAAGAGAACAAGGGATAGAGCAAAAGTATGGTTAAATGCAATAGACTTATTCTCCACTTGAGTTTTCAAAAATGTGTTTGTTAGTTGAACCAAAAATTATTATATTGTTTAATATGGACTTCAGCGTATGTGGAGACATACAGAAGACATATTATGTTATGAATGGTTAAGGATAAAGATGCATAAAAGGAAATTATATTTTTAGATCTCAGTTGAAAAAAATGTTGGTACCAGTAGACTGTAGTAAATTATATATGTGTAATATAACACCTAGAGCAACTGTTCAAAAAGCCATAAAATGCTAGGCAAATCAAAATGGAATTATAAAAAAGTGTTTAAATAATCCAAAAGGAGGCAGGAAGAGAAGACAGAGAAAACAAAACTTTAAATGACAGGCTTAAGCCCTAATGCAATAGCAATCATAGGAAGGTTTGGGGGACCACGGATACACGTATATGAATGGCTGAGTCCCTTGGTTATTCACCGGAAATTGCCACAACATTGTTAATTGGCTATACTCCAATACAAAACAAAAGGTTTAACGTTTGAAAAAACTATTTAATTTGTAATGTAAATAAACATAAAACTCTACTAAAAAAATAGAGTTTATATACACTAATTAAAAGACAGAGATTGGTATTGTAGGCTTAAAAAAAAAAGAAAAAAGCCCCAATTATAAGTTTTCTCTAAGAAGCTACTTCATTATATAGGTAGATAAAGTAAACAGATGGAAGAAGATATAGGATGAAAAATTAAGAGAAAACAGTAGTGGTTATTTCAATATCATATAAAAGTATCCAGACTGATGAAAATTACCAGGGAAAGAGAGGGCTGTAACATAATGATGAAAGGGTCAATCCATCAAGAATAAATATCAATTCTAAAAGTGCATGCACAAAACAGAAGATCTGCAATGTATGTGACATGAAACAAACAGAAATAAAAAGAGATATAGACAAATCCAAAATTAATGGTGGAGACATCAACACCCTTTTCACAACAATTGATGAAGCAATTAGAAAATCAACAAGAATATAGAAGAACTCAATAACATCATCAACCAACAGGATCTCACTGCCATGAATACAACAATCCGTCGAACAAAAGCACAGTACACGCTTTTTTCAAGTCCCATGAATATACCAAGACGACCACAGTCGGAGTATAAAATAAACCTCCACAAATTTAAAAGAATTGAAATCGTGCCGAGTGTGTTGTCTGACCATAATGGAATATAAGCAGAAATCGATATCAGAATGATAACAGATAAACCTCCAAGGTCTTAGGAACTGAATACTGTATTTCTAAGTAGTCAAAATGGTCAAAAGAAAGTCTTGAGAAAAATTTAAAAATACACTTAATTGAAAAAACCGAAAATACATGTCAAAATTTGTAGGACACAACTATAACACTGGAACACAACTAAAAAAGAATTTTTTTCCTATTAAAGTATAGTTGATTTACAATATCATATGAGTTTCATGTGTACAGTATAGACATTCTGTATTTTTATTGATTATACTCCACATTTATTATGTGTGTGTGTGTGCTAACTTGCTTCAGTTGTGTCTGACTCTTTGCAATCCCATGGACTGTAGCCTGCCAGGCTCCTCTGTCTGTGGGATTCTCCAGGCAAGAATCCTGGCGTGGGCTGCCATGCCCTCCTCCAGGGGATCTTCCTGACCCAGGGATCGAATCCTGGTCTCCTGTGTCTCCTACATTGGCAGAGGGGTTATTTCACCACTAGCACCACCTGGGAAGCCTTTAAAATTATTGTCTGGTAGTTCTATCTTTATTTTTTTAAGGAACCTCAATTCTGCTCTCTGAAGTGGCTGTGTCAATTTACATTCCTACCAATGGTTCGAGAGGATTGCCTTTGCTCTGCACTCTCTCCAGCATTTATTGTTTGTCGATTTTTTGATGATGGCATTTCTGACTGCTGTGAGGCGATACCTCACTATAGTTTTGATTTGCATTTTTCTAATAGTGATGTTGAGCATCTTATCATGTGCCTCTTAGCCATTTGTATGTCTTTGTAGAAATATCTATCTAGGTGCTCTTCCCATTTTTTGATTGGGTTGTTTGTTACTACCATGTGTAAAATAGACAGCTAGTGGCAACCTGATGTATAGCACAGAGAGCTGAACTTGGTGTTCTGTGGTGACCTAGATGGGTGGGATGGGGGATTGGGAGGGAGGGTCAGGTGGAAGGGGATATATGTATACATATAGCTGATACTTGGGAATTGAACACTATACTTCCAAATAAGCAAAATGGCAAAAAGAAAGTCTCAAGAAAAATTTTAAAACAGACTTAATTGAAAGCAAGTGAAAATACAACATGTCAAAATTTGTAGGATACAACTAAAACACTGGATCACAGTTAAAACAGATTTTTTTTCTTATTCAATATTTTGGCCATCTGATATGAAGAGCCAAGTCATTGGAAAAGACCCTGGTGCTGGGAAAGATTGAAGGCAAAAGGAAAAGGGGGCAGCAGAGGATGAGACAGTTAGATGGCATCACGGACTCAATGGACATGAATTTGAGCAAACTCCAGGAGATAGTGGAGGACAGAGGAGTCTATCGTCCATGGGGTTGCAAAGAGTCAGAAACGATTTAGTGACTGAACAACAAAGCTGATTCACTTCATTGTTCAATAGAAACTAACATTGTAAAGCAATTATACTTCAATAAAAAATTATTATAAAATATCGGTTTTACTTTATGTGCTGTACAATATGTCATTGTATCTTATTTATTATATACTTAGTAGTTTTATGTCTCTTAATTCCCTTCCCCTATCTTGACCCTCTTCCCCATCACTTGCTCCACTGGTAACCATTAGTTTGTCCTAGGTATCTGTGAGTCTGTTTACTTAAAAAAAATTATTATTATTATTATTTGCTAAAACAGAGATTTATGGTATCTAAATCTGGGAGATAGCGAAGGACAGGGAAGCCTGGCATGACATAGTTCATGGGGTCACAGAGTCAGATACGACTTAGTGCCTGAACAAGGCATATATCACAAAAGAATAGTCTCAGCTTAATAGTTTAAGCTCTCACCTCAATAAGGGCTTGCCAGGTGGTTTGTGGGTAAAGAAACTCTGTGCAATGCAGGAGACGCTGGACATATGGTTTCAATTCCTGGGCGGGAAAGATCTCCTGGAGGAGGGCATGGCAACCCATGCCAGTATTCTTGCCTGGAGAATCCCATGGACAGAGGAGCCTGGCGGGCTACCGTCCATAGGTCACCAAGAGTCCACAGTCACACAACTGAAGTGACTGAGCACAGCACCCCTCAATAAAGTAGAACATGAAGAAGAGGAAATAAGCCAAAGCAAGTAGGAGGAAGGAGATGGTAAAGATAAGTGCATAAATGGAATTAAAAATGGAGAAACAATAGAGAACATTTGCTGAAACAAAGAGGTAGTTCTTTGAAAAGACTGGTACAATTGTTAAACCTCTAGCAAAACAACCAAAGGGAAAAAGAGAGAAGACATAAATTACAAATATCAGGAGTGAGACAGCGGGTAGCACTAGAGACCCTGTAGCCATCAAAAGAATAATAAGAGAATACTACAAACAAGTCGACACACATAAATTTCACAAATTAAATGAAGTGGAACAATTCCTCAAAAAACACAAACTGCCACCAAATGCAAAGTTGATAATTTGAATAGTCCTAGAAATATTAAGGAAACTGAATTTATAATTTAAAACCTCCTAAAGAAGTAGTCTCCAGGCCCTGATGGGTTCACTGGAGAAGTCTACCAAATATATGAAGAATTAATAGCAATTCAACACAAATCTCTCCCTGAAAACAGAAGAAAGTAGGGGAACACTTTCTAACTCATTCTATGAAGCCAAAATTACCCTGCTGGCCAAGTTAGACGAAGACAATAAAAAGGAAAAAAGAAAGAAAGAGAACTGTAGATGAATTTCCCTCATGATGATAGATGGAAAAAATTATTAATGAAATACAAGTAAATAGAAATCAACAATTTATTTCATTATTCTATTACTTTTTAATTTATTTGAAGAATGAAAATCTGGTTTGAATTTTGAAGGAGAAAAATCACAAGGTCATATCAATGATGTAGAAAAATCATTTGACAAAATCCAACACCCATTTGTGATAAAAATTAGCAGGAAAATAGGATTGGGGAGAAAATACTTGTAAACTGTATATGTAATAAAGGACTACTATCAATAATATATAAGAAATTGCTTCACTCAGTATGACAATTTCGAGGTCCTTCCATGTCGCTGCAAATGGCATTTTTGTTCTTTCTTATGACTGAGTAATGTTCCATTAAGTATATATATACATCTTCTTTATCCATTCCTCTGTTGGTAGATCTTTAGGTTGCTTCCGTGTCTTGGCTATTATAAATAGTGCTTCAGTGAACGTTGGGTGCATGTATCTTTCCAAGTGATGGTTTTCCTCCAGGTATATGCCCAAGGGCTACCCTGGTGGCTCAGACAGTAAAGAATCTGCCTGCAATGCTAGAGGCCCGGGTCCAGTCCCTGGGTCGGAAAGATCCCTGGACAAGGGGATGGTAACCCACGCCAGTATTCTTTCCTGGAGAATCCCCACGACAGAAGAGCTTGGTGGGCTACAGTGGGTGCAGTCCAGGGGGTTGCAAAGAGTTGGACACGACTGAGCGACTACAGTTTCACTCTTTTTCATACGCCCAAGAGTGGGATTTCTGGATCACTAAGTCAGACACAGAAAGACAAATACCATATAATATTGCTTATATGTAGAATCTAAAAAAAGTCATAGAAATGAACTTATTTACAAAACAGAAGTAGAGTCACAGAAGTAGAAAACAAACTTACAGCAACTAGGGAATAAGGAGGGGTAGGATAAATTGGGAGATTGGGATTGACACATACACACTGTTACATATAAAATAAATAACTATTAATGATAAGGCTCTACCATTTAGCACAGGGAATTATGTTCAATACTGTAATGATCTGTATGGGAAAAGAATCTAAAGAAAAAAAGAGTGGATTCATGCATATGTATAAACTGACTCACTTTGCTATACACCTGAAGCTAATGTAACATTGTAAATTAACTATACTCCAACAAAATACACAAAAATTATCGAAACTCAATACTAAAAGCACAATGCAATTTTAAAATGAGCAAGAGATATCAACATACATTTCACTGAAGACGATAAACAAGATGGCAAATGAGCATGTGGAAAAGTATTCAGTATCCAGGGTTTAAGGAAATATAAATTAAGAATACAATGACCTGTCATTACATGGCTACTGGAAAAGCTAAAATAAAAAATAATGACAAAAACACATCCTGTGAGATCTAGATTATCTGAATTACTCAAAGCATTTTGAGTTAGAATTTAAAATTGTCCAATAACTCAGGAAAACAGTTTCTTAAACAAATGACAAGAAAAAAACTAAACTGATATTTATGACCTGGAAATTACACTCTTTCAAAGAAATGGAAACTTATGTCTATGTAAAACCTGTACATGACCCTTCATAGCATCTATATTTGTAATAATCAACCTCTGGAAACCAAGAAAATGTCCCTCAATACGTGAATGTTTAAATAAACGGATTCATTCACACTGTGAACTCATATGCAGCAGTAAAAAAAAAAAAAAGGATGTCCTCAACAACTTACATGGATCTCAAGGGCATTATGCTGAGTGAAAAAAGTCAATTTTAGGGCTTTCCTGGTGGCTCAATGACAAAGAATTCACCAGCCAATGCAAGAGACACAGGTTCAATCCCTGATCTGGGAAGATAGCACATGCTGCAAAGCAGCTAAGCCTGTGCTATGAAGCCTGTGCTCTAGAGCCTGGGAACTGCAACTCTTGAGCCCGTGTGCCACAGCTACTAACGTTTGCTTGTCCTAGATCCTGCACTGCACAAGAGAATCCACTGCGATGAGAAGCCCTTGCACTGCAACTAGAGAGGAGACCTTTCTCTTTGCAACTAGAGAAAAGCCTGCACAGTAACAAAGACCCAGAACTGCCATTAAATAAATAAATGTGTGCTGTGCTTAGTCGCTCAGCTGTGTCCAACTCTTTACGACCCCATGAACCGCAGCCCTCCAGGCTCCCCCATCCATGAAGATTCTCCAGGCAAGAACACTGGAGTGGGTTGCCATGCCCTCCTCCGGGGGATCTTCACAGAAATAAGTAAATTATTTTTTAAAAAAGAAGAAACCAATTTTAAAAGATCACACACTTTGTGATTCCACTGTATATTCTTGCAATGACTGTGTTATCAACTTGGAAAATTGCCTGCATCCAAATCTGGTCTTAGGGTCTGTGTTAGAACACAAACTGAACGACTACCCTAAGCCCGGCTTCTCCCTCAAGCACAAGCATCTTGCTTAAAGCTCAGAGTCCTTGCTTGGCATTAAACCCATTCCTGATTTGGGTATCAACGTGTGAAAAGGCCCAGAAGCCTAAAGCACAAATCCCTTTTGGGACAAGGTCTAATGTTAAACCATATGTCCTGGAGCAGGAGATGTGGTTGGAAGTAAAGACAGACAGACCAGGATGGGGGAGACCAGGATGGAGGAGAACTCAAAGCTCTGAGCATCTAGCAGCCTCAGAGGTCACCATACCATCCTCACACCAGAGATTGCTTGCACCCATGCAGATCGCTTGCAGTCCCTCTCCAGATTCTAGGCCTTTGCATGTACTGGCTAGCTTCTACTCAACCCTCAGGTCTCAACTTAAATGGCACTCCCTCTAAGAAGTCTTTCTCTTGCCTGCCAACTGATTTAGTCTGAATTTCTATTTATATTTTTATGTATGTAGAAGGTTACTTATGTTTCTCGACCTTGGAGAAGTGGCCCTCTCTAGGGGTAGCCCATTGTGTCCGGACAGAGCTCTCCCCTTCTGTCTCCCAAGGGCCAGGGACCCCCTGTCCCCGAGCAGGTTCTGATCTGTGTTCGTGGACTTCAGTTCTTCAAGATGCTGAATCATAGTTTTCTTGCCTCTAGTGTCTGCCAGGATCCTGGTGGGTGGCCTTCCCCTTGCCCGTGTGGGTGGATTGCCCTTGCCATGTGCTGTCCCTGATATTTCTCCATTCACAGCACCCTTTCGCTGGAAGCAGGTGTGTGATCCGATGGGAAATTACAACGTGAGAACAGAGGAGAGGTGTGGAAGGATGTAGGCAGGCCTCCAAAGACTTGGTATGAAAGAGGGAAGTTTGCTTGTGTGTGAATCTTACATACACATCTGCTTGTGATGCATAAAATATCTCTGGAAAAAAATATGCAAGAATCTGGTAACATTTGTTTAGTTCTAGGAATGAGTTTAACTCCAAAAAAATGAGTCTGGGCTCTAGGGAAGATGCTTATGGAAGAAGCTGGACTGAGGATGTTGGTTTGGTTTCTGTCCTTTCAGCACAGATCCTGAGACTAGGATTAGGATGCAGGTGGTTTATTCAGGAGGTGATCCTCAGAAGCACAAGTGAGGGAGTAGAGAGTGAGAAGGGAAGAGAGAAAAGTTAAGGGGTATGTTCATGAGCAGGTTATTGCTATGGGCCCCTGGGGCTCCATCCTGCTGGAGTCCCTCTAAGGAGTCTCCGGGGTGCCATCCCACTGTGGATTGAGGAGGTTGGGACATTTGTCCACTGACCTCCAAGTCCCCTTAGTATTCACACCCCCTGTGTGCACCAAAACAAGTCCTGTGGTATATGATGCAGGAGAAAGCAGCAGAGAAGAGTCTCCACATCTCCTGGAGGTTACGATGGGCACGGATAGTATCTTCCCTGGACAGGATCCACAAACCTGCAGCAGTCCACACATACGAGAAAACTGTCTGCTTCTGCTGATGGTCTTATGGGCGCAGTCCTCAGAACATACCATCTGACAGCAAAGGGAACAGCAGGCAACATGAGCCTCCTGGAGACCAGCCTCATTTTGGAATAACAGAGGAAACATTATTATCCCCACTCCCCTTTCCAAGATAAAGAGGCTGAATCTCAGAGATCTCATGTAACCTGTCTTCAGACACTCAGTTCCTGCTAAAGAAAGACAAATTCTCAAACCTTCCAATATTTGGAGGCATGACTGTTTGCCTTTTCTGTAGGCAGAGTGAGCCCAGGAAGGGAGTAGCAGTCACAATTTGGACTCTTCTTTGATACTAGTCCAACCGCCAGCTGGAGAGTGTCTGTGTTTATACTACATGACCTCACCCTCCTGGCTCTGGCTGATTAGACCTATATGGATCAGGAGATGCAATCCTTGACTGGGATAACTGAATCAGAGTCTCTTTGAGAATAAGACACAAAAAGTATAGTCAGATGCTTCTGAGTGCTTGGTTTGGAAGGCCATCTGGAATCAGGGTCACAACTGAGACTTGGCAATTCAAAGTTAAAGTGGATGTGTGTATACACAGTGGAATATTAGCCATAAAAAAGAATGAAAGGATGCCGTTTGTAGTAACATGGATAGACCTGGAGATTATCATCCTAAGTGAAATACGTCAGGCAGAAAAAGACAAATCTCATGATATTACTTGTATGTGGAATTGAAAAAAGTTTATACAAATGAATTTATTTATAAAAGAGAAACATACTCGCAGATATAGAAAACAAACTTATGATTATCAAAGGGGAAAGGTGGGAGGGAGGGATAAATTAGAAGCTGGGGTTAACATACGCATCAGATCAGATCAGTCGCTCAGTCGTGTCCGACTCCTTGCGACCCCATGAATCACAGCACGCCAGGACTCCCTGTCCATCACCAACTCCCAGAGTTCACTGAGACTCATGTCCATCGAGTCAGTGATGCCATCTAGCCATCTCATCCTCTGTCATCCCCTTCTCCTCCTGCCCCCAATCCCTCCCAGCATCAGAGTCTTTTCCAATGAATCAATTCTTCGCATGAGGTGGCCAAAGTACTGGAGTTTCAGCTTCAGAATCATTCCTTCCAAAGAAATTCCAGGGCTGATCTCCTTCAGAATGGACTGGTTGGATCTCCTTGCAGTCCAAGGGACTCTCAAGAGTCTTCTCCAACACCACAGTTCAAAGGCATCAATTCTTCAGCACTCAGCCTTCTTCACAGTCCAACTCTCACATCCATACATGACCACTGGAAAAACCATAGCCTTGACTAGATGGACCTTTGTTGGCAAAGTAATGTCTCTGCTTTTGAATATGCTATCTAGGTTGGTCATAACATGTGCATACTATGATATATAAAATAATCTACAAGGACCTCCTGTATAGCACAGGAAAATCTATTCAACATTCTATAATAACCTATGTGGGAAAAGGATCTGAAAAACTATGGACATGTATAATTGAATTACTTTACACTTGAAACTAACACAACATCGTAAATCAACTATACTTTCAATATAAATAAAAATTAAGTAGAAAAACAAAGTTAAAAGAAATTTAAAAATCCACAAATTTCCTTAGGAGTTCCTTCTATCAAAAGTGATGGAAAATTAAAGACAAATTAGCTTACACACAGAAAGGGGATTTACAGGTTCAGGCAACTGTAAACCCCAGGATAATGTAGGCATTAGACGCTGCATGAGGGGCTGAAATGATGTCATATGACCTACTTCTTTCTTCATCACTGAGCTCTGCTCTACTCCACATGAAGACTTTACTCTAAAATAGGAATAATCTTGGCAGTTCTAAGATGACTCCCGCAACTCCGAAACCTGCATCCACTACCTTGAAACCTCTTGGTAAAGATGGAGAGTGTCTTTCCAGGATGTTCCAGCAAAGCCTCACTGCATCCTGCTGACTCTGGTTGGACCATGAGAAGTCACTTCTGGGACCAGAGGGAATCTTTTGAGATGATTGGATAAAGCATGGCCACAGGCTGCACCCCGAGCTTCGGGCAAGGAGACCTTAACCGAATCGTATGAAGTGACAAGAGGAAGGAGAGGGTCCCCAATATTTGGAAGGAGAATGACTGGATGTTGGGGGATCCATTACAACCAGACAAGATAAGAGCGAGGGCAATAGAGAGAAAGGGGATCTTGGCCATACAGAGAGGGACAGAGAAAGACCAAGGGGAGGAAAAAGAGAGAAATCCTGATAGCACCTCCTTTCGTAGTCTCCTATCCTTTCCCAGAAATGCCATGTGGAAGCACCTTTGTGTTGTCACAGTGAACTCCCTTTCTTCTCTAGATAGATTTCTGTTTCTTATCATCACCAGCCCCAAATTCAGACAGAGAAACGGTCATTTACCCTGGCCACCTGGACAGATGGCTGGATTGACGCAACAGGGAGGGGAGCCTCGTGTCTACATGCACTTTAGCAGATGAATCATGAGTTCCCACCATTTCAGCATTAATTTCATGAACGGTGATTGTCTCCCCAGTAACTAAGCACTGTTAGTCCTAATTAACCAGTTTGCAGGCAATTTTTCAACCTATCAAGGAGTGAAATAAAATAATGAGCTCAGCTGAGAAGAACTGGAAAAGCAGTGAGTTCACTGGGGAAATGGTGTTTTATTACCAATTCCACTCAGGGTTAAGCTACAGAGTTCCCCCCCACCCCCACTTTCCTTCTAATAGTACCTTTGAGTCAGGAGAATCGTGTCAGGATATTAAGATGAAAGATGCTTCTATATTTCCCTTATAAACGAGCTCGATTTAATTCATGATTACAGTCAGTTAATTTGGATGCCTTAATGATCCCTTTCGCAGGGAAAGGAATCCAATGAATGAGTCATGCCCGCCTCGTCCCATGGCATTTCTAAGGAATTTCTCTATTAAAAAACAAAATATTAAAAAATTATGTTCTGTTTCCAGATGTGTTTTTAGACTTTGACATCCTCTCATTTTGATGATGGGAATCAACAGAAAGTTCCAGGAGAAGGAGATTGAGGGCAGGAGGAGAAGGGGGTGACAGAGGATGAGATGGTTAGATGACATCACCAAATTTTTTTTTTTTGAGCAATCTCTGGGATAGAGGGCGCTTCCCAGGTGGTGCTAGTGGTAAAGAACCCGCCTGCCAATGCAGGAGACATAAGAGATCCTAGTTCGATCCCTGGGTCGGGAAGATCCCCTGGAGGAGAGCATGGCAACCCATTCCAGTGTTCTTGCCCGGAGAATCCCATGGGCAGAGGAGCCTGGCGGGCTATGGTCCACACGGTTGCAAAGAGTAGGACATGACTTAGCGACTGAACAAAAAGGGAGCAGACTAACTTGTCAGTATCCATCCCAAAGTCCTAAGTCCTTCATGACCTGGTCTTCCTTATCTTTCTCTGCTCCAGCGTTTCCACCCCTTGCCTGGACTCATACATCAGGTGCCCAGTAAGTGGCCACTGAAGGAAGAAGCACCCCCCTTCCCAGCTCAACACTTCCCCTGTGCACTCCATCCTGCTGGCCCCTAGGGGGAGCTGCTCCCCCTTCAACACTTAGTCCAAGTCGAGCCGCCACTGTTTCTTGTTCCCTTGAGCAGAGCTGAGACAGGCTGACATTTCCACAAAGAGCATCACTGAAAATGTGTGAGGGGATTGGGAAGTAAACAAGGAAGATGCAAGAACACATAAAATGTTCATGTTTCTTTATGATCTGATCATCAGAATTCCAATCCAAGTGGCTGAGAGCTTTGCTAAGCTCAGTTCTATCTGGCCTCTGCTGGCTGGACACGGTTCTGTCTGAGCCTCTCCCTTTCTCACCTCTGTGTGGCCAGAGCCAGCTGTTTGCCATGCCAAAGGACCCTTTGCCCTCTTCCTAGGGCTGTAATAAAAAGTCTCTCCCTTTAATGAGTTCCAGTGCTTTCCCCAAGTCAAGCATCTCTCCTCATCTCTAAGACACTGCCACTTTGGTTAAAGCAGTGAGGTTTCTGTACCAGCAGCAACAGCATCACCTGGCAACTTGTTAGAAACGCAAATTCCCAGACCCCACCCCACCTTCTGAAATAGTGACTTCATGAGTGAGTCTAGAAATTTATGATTCAACAAGCCTTCCAGGTGACTCTGAAGCGCATGCAGGTTTAAAAATCACTGGACCACAGAAGCCAGTCCAGACAGGATAAACAGTGAAGTGAAGAATCTATTCTGCGAAGGTTATGGGTGTCAGCCATGGCCACAGCTCTCAAAGCCTGGAAAGAGGGGCTGCTTATTACAGACACCATAAGAATAACTCTGACTTCGAAAATATCAGGGAAAAACTCCGGGGACCCTGCAGAAACCAAACCCAACCCCTGGGTCCCAATCCTAACTTCCTGGCTCCTATTTTATAATGTAATTTTTAAAATGAAAATTGCTTATATTTGAGGTATGCAGCATGGTGAATTTGATATACCTGTAGCTCAGACGATAAAGACTCCACATGCAATGCGGGAGACCTGGGTTTGATATCTGGGTTGGGAAGATCCCCTGGAGGAGGGCATGGCAACTCATTCCAGCATTCTTGCTTGGAGAATTCCCATGGACAGAGGTGCCTGGAGGGCTATAGTCCATGGGGTCAGAAAGAGTTGGACACGGCTGAACAACTAAGTACGCATATCTAGTGAAATGATTAATATAGTCAAACTAATTACAGTATCATCTCCACATATAGTTAGCATTTTGGCCATGACAGCATCTGAGATCTAGCAAATTTTCAGTATTAAATGCAATATTATTAACTTTAGTCGTCATGCTGCAAGTTTTCCAGGTGGCCCTAGTTGTAAAGAATCCGCCTGCCAATGCAGGAGACTTAAGCGACATGGGTTCCATCCCTGAGTCAGAAGATCCCTTGCAGGAGGAAATGGCAACCCACTCCAGTATTCTTGCCTGGAGACTCCCATGGACAGAGGAGCCTGGTAGGCTACAGTTCATGGAATTGCAAAGAGTTGGATATGACTGAAGCAATTTAGCACGCACATCATGGCTCAGCTGGTAAAGAATCCACCTGCAATGCGGGAGACCTGGGTTTAATACCCGGGTTGGGAAGATCCCCTGGAGAAGTGAAAGGCCAACCCACTCCAGTATTCTGGCCTGGAGAATTCCATGAACTGTATAGTCCATGGGGTCGCAAAGAGTTGGACATGACTGAGCGACTTTCACTTCACTTCATCCTATACAGTAGACCCTACCTGGGCTTACTCATCCTATGTAACTACAACTTCGCACCCTTTGATCAACATATGCCCTTTCCTTCTCGCTCTCCTGATAACCACTGTTCTGCTTTCTGCTTCCATGTATGGGACTTTTAGATTCCACAGCTAAGCGTGATCATGCAGTTTGTTTTTCCTTTTGCATCTGACAATTTATTTAGCACAATCTCCAGGTTCATACCTGTTGCAAATGGTAGGATTTCCTTCTTCTTTAAAGTGGAATAATATCCTACTGTATATGTTCTTTATCCATTCACTTGTTGATGGACACGTAGGTTGTTCCTGAATCCTGGTTATTGTGAATAATGGTGCAATAAATATGAGAGTACAGGCATTGCTTTGAGATACTGACTTCATTTCCTTTGAGTATAAACCCAGAAGAGAGATTGCTGGATCAGGGGATAGGTCTATTTTTAGCTTTTCGAGGAAACTTCACGCTGCTTTCCATAATGGCTGTACAAGTTTCCATCCCCACCAACAGTGCACAAGCTTTCCCTATCGCCACATCCTTGTCAACACCTGTTGTCACTTCTCTTCTTGGTGGTAGCCATTCTAACAGGTGTGTGAGGTGATAGCTCTCTGTGGTTTTGATTTGCATTTCTATGATGATTAATGGTGTTGAGCACCTCTTCCTGTCCCTGTTGGTCATTTGTATGTCTTCTTTGCAAAAATGTCCATTCAGGTCCCCTGCCCATTTAAAAATCTGATGATCTGTTTGCTATTGATTTATTGAGTATATATTTTGGATACTAACCCCTTATCAGATATGTGGTTTGCAAGCATTTTCTCCCAAATTGTAGGCTGTCTTTTCATTTTGTTAATTGTCTTATGGCAGAGATCTCAAAGTCATGGATACTAGAATTATGAATTTGTACTGTCCATGTTGGGGCTTCCGTGGTGGGTCAGGTGGTTATGAATCAGCCTGCAATGTAGGAGACCTGGGTTCAACATCTGGATTGGGAAGATTCCCCTGGAAAAGGGAATGGCTACCTACTGCAGTATTCTTGTCTGGAGAATTTCATGGACAGAGGAGCCTGGCAGGCTACAGTCTGTGGGGTGGCAAAGAGTTGGACATGATGGAATGACTTTCACTTTTTTAATGGCCTATATAGTGTTTCAAATCATTTTAAATTAGTTGCTTATTTTTTTAATTGGGATTTTTATATGAAAATTTGAATTTCTGGATTTTTCTGAAAAGCCAGAAAATCTGGCTTGCATTCTCCAGATTTGCCTCAATCCCTACCACTCTCTATTGTGTCCCCAACACTAAGGTTGACCGTAGGTCATCATTTATCCTTGCGCTTGTCCTGTTGTTTTACTTACTTTGCATTTTGGGGAACGCAAACACCAAATCTGGGGCCCATACTGATTTTATCAAAAGGGAGAAGATGTAGCCAAAAGAGGATCGACGTGGGGGTTAAAAGAAGTGCAGGGTTAATTTAACAGGATTGATTTCTTGAGGAACTGAAGAATAAATGTAAATGTTTAATCTGAAAGCTAAACATAAGTTCCATCAAAAGAATGCAACTTAAGATGGCAACTAAATATATATTATTCTAAATTGTTCTTTACCGTTTTGGCTAAATGAGCATTTGCAATTGAGACCCCTGCATTATGATTATCAGTATATTATTAATAGATCCCACTGTCTTGTAGTGAGTTTTCTTTTCTGATTCTGTAATTATGTTATACTTGCTCATGAGTGACAGATCAAGTGATATATATCAGATTCTGAAAGTACACTTGAGAAAGGGTCTCTGCCATGCCCATCAGCAATGTGGATCAGAAATGGGTGGCCAAGATCTTGTGGGGCAGGTTAGCTAAGCCGTGAATGCTGCCTTAACAAGGGGGCTCAGGAAGGCTTCATGGACCCTGGCACCAGCTGAACAGGTGTTCAAACCTCTAGGAATCCAATCTAGCAGGTGGTTAGAATTAGGAAACTGGTTCTGGAAAGAACTGATAAGCTGAACATCATTAAAATTAAGTATTTCTGCCCTTTGAAAGATACTACCATCAAAAGAATTAAAAGTCAAGCCACATACTAGGAAAAATGTTTACAGAAGGCATCTGAGATATTAATCAAGCTACACAAAGACCTCTTAAAACACAACAACAAGAAAACAACCTGATTAAAATAGACCAAAGTAATAGACTCTGCACTAAAACAGATATACATATGGTGAATAAAATTATGAAAAGATATTCTACATCATATGTCATCAGAGAAGTTAACATTAAAACAACAATGAAATACTACTATACCTATTAGAAGAGTCAAAATCCCATACATGGACAACACCAAATGCTGGCAAGGCTATGGAGCAACAGGAACCCTCTCTCATTGCTGGCGGGAATGCAAAATGATGCTGCTGCTTTGGAAGACAATTGGTTTCTTACAAAACTAAACACATTCTTAGAATGTGATCCAGCAATTACACTCCTTGGTATTTACCCAAATACTCCTTGGTGTTTATGTCCACACAAAAGTCTATGCAAGGATGTTTGTGGCAGCAAGATTTGGAAGAAATCAGATGCTGCCTATTAGGTGAACAGATGAATAAAACTGTGGAACACCCAGACAGTGAAGTATTCAGTTCAGTTCAGTTCAGTTGTTCAGTCGTGTCCGACTCTTTGCGACCCCAGGAATTGCAACATGCCGGGCCTCCCTGTCCATCACTAACTCCCAGAGTTCACCCAAACTCATTTCAGTACTAAAAAGAAATTAGCAATTGGTCCATGAAAAGACATAGAGGAAGCTTAAATACATGTTAATAAGTGAAAGAAGTCATATTGAAAAGACTATATATTGCATAATTCCAACAATATGACATTCTGAAAAAGGCAAACCGTGAAGACAAAAAGATCAGTAGTGGCCAGAGATTGAGTGGGAAGAAGGGATGAATAGGTGGAGCAGAGAGAATTTTTAGGGCAGTGTACAAAATACAGTTCATCCTGTATGATACAATAATGATGGATACAAGTCATAATACATTTGTACAAACCCATAAAATGTACAACATCACTTGTGAACTCTTATGTAAACTAGGGACTTTGGATGACAGTGATGTGTCAATGCAGGCTCATCAATTATTAAAAAAAAAATTACTACTCTGGTGGGGGATGTTGATAATAGAGAAGGCTATGCACATGTAAAGACAGAATATATATGGGAAATCTCTGTATATTCTGCTAAATTTTGCTGTGAAATTAGAACTGCTCTAAAAATAGTCACTTTAAAGAGAAAGTTCTGCAGCAGTTGACATACAAAGTCTTCAGATCACTTTAGCTGTCTACTGTTGTGCGATAATCCACAACAAAACTCGGTGACTTTGGTGGGCTGTTCCTCTGCTGTTTTTGCCTGGTCTCACTCATGTGACTGAATTCCACTGCAGAGTTGGCTTGCCTGGAAGATGCAAGATGGCCCAGCTGGCATGCCTGGCAGTCAGTGCTGGCTGTTGGCCGAGGCATCTTGGTTTTCCTCCACGTGGCCTCTTATCCTACAGGAGGCTAGTCTAGCTTCCTGATACAGTGGTGTCAGTATCGTGATCCAAGAGAATGAGCCCCAGTGTGCAAGCACTCACCAAACCTCTGCTTGCACCATGTTTGCATGTGTGGCTGAATACCATGTCTGACTCTTTTGTGACCCCATGGACTGTAGCCTGCCATGCTCCCCTGTCCACGGGATTTCCCAGGCAAGAATACTGGAGTGGGTTGCCATTGACTTCTCCAGGGGCTCTTCTCAACCCAGGGATTGAACCCATATCTCTTGCCTTGGCAGACAGATTCTTTACCCCTGAGCCACCAGGGAAGACCCTTCATGCATCCTATAAGCCAAAGCAAATCACAGGGCCAAGCTCAGAGTCAGTGTGGAGGGGAATACACGAGAGTGGATAATGAATGGTGATGCAGTGGGACCCTTACTGTAGCAGATTATCTAGGGCAGCACAGCAGTGAGGAATTAACTCATCTGCAGTGGACCCTCTGCCAACTGGCCTCAAGACAGTGCACTTAACCCTCTGGTAGGGTGACCCATAGACACATTCGTTTCTTGGTTCTTTTAAATTTTTACTTTTGATAGCTCTTGCTCAAAGTATTTATTTTAATTTTATATTGGAGCATATAGTCTATTGTATATATATACCACATCTTCCTTATCCATTCATCTGTCGATGGACATTCAGGTTGCTTCCATGTCTTTCCCTGTTCTGCTGTGAACATGGGGTGCCTATATCTCTTCAAACTGTGTTTTTGCCTCTGGATATATGCCCAGGAGTGAGATGGCTGGATGGCATCACCGACTCGATGGACATGAGTTTGAGTGAACTCGGGGAGTTGGTGATGGACAGGGAGGCCTGGTGTGCTGCAATTCATGGGGTCGCAAAGAGTCAGACACGACTGAGCGACTGAACTGAACTGAAGATTGCAGGGTTGTACGGTAGTTCTGTTTTTAGTTTCTTAAGAAACCTACATACTGTTCTCCATAGAGGCTGTCCCAATTTACATTCCTACCTCCAGGGTAGGAGGGTCCCCTTTTCTCCAAATACTCTCCAGCATTTATTGTTTGTAGATTTTTTGATGATGGCCATTCTGACTGGTGTGAGGTAATATCTCATTGTCATTTTGGTTTGCATTTCTCTAATAATTAGTGATTTTGAACATCTTTTCATGTGCCTCTTGGCCATCTGCATGTCTTCTGTGGCGAAGTGTCTACTTCGGTCTATTGCCTATATTTTGGTTGGGTTGTTTATTTTTCTGATTTTGAGCTGCATGAGTTGTTTGTAAATGTTGGAGACCGATCCCTTGTCAGTAGCATTGTTAGCAAATATTTTCTCCCGTTCAAATTGAAGTATAGTTGATTTATAATATTATATTTGCTTCAAGTATATGACATAGTGATTCAATATTTTTATAGATTATATTCCATTTAAAGCTATTACAAAATAATGGCTATAATTCCCTGTGCTGTATAATATATGCTTGCTGCTTATTTATTTTACGCAGAGTAGTTTGTATCTGTCAGTCCCAAACCACTATTTTGCCCTCCTCCCTTCACTCTCCCCACTGGTCATCACCAGTTTGTTCTCTATATTTGAGTCTATTTCTGTTTTGTTATATAGATTTATTTATTTTGGTTTTTAGATTGTACATGTCAGTGATAACATAGACATTTTGTCTTTGTCTGACTTATTTCACTAAGTATAATATCCTCTAGGTCCGATAATATCATCTAGGTTCTTGATAGATTTTGTTGATTTTGTTAGGAGCAGTTTAAGGAGAAAACAGGTTTACTGAAGCCAGACTTTTCTTGACTTTTGTGAGACTGTTGAAGCTCTCAAGGCAGGCATCTCTGTTCAGGAGGGAAGGGAGAAAAAGGGCACCTGTGAAGGGTACAAGCAGAAAGAGAGATTGGATCTCCTAGGATTGGGAAGAAAAGCAAGAACTGTAGAATCTTTGAGTGCTGGAGGTCTGTGACTGGCTTCCTTTTAGCCCCCAGGGAGATTATAGGCCCCCCTGGGGATGGGGTGGGGATGACCACAGGGTACATTGAGAGAAGCTGGACCCAGCATGGACACCACGCATGCTGGGCACATAGGTGAGCATGGTGGCCCTTGAAGGTGTTCACCACTGAGGTCCTGAACCCAGACACCTATATTTTCAGCTGAGCAAAGATTCCCTTGCCTGCTGTGGTCCAACTATCCAAGGGGAAACTCCCAAAAGTTTGCTTTGTGTGAGACCCCAGGACATTTTCAAGACCCAACATGGGAAATAGGGAATCTAGTCAATTTCCTGCCCGAAGCAAGTTGGAGGCCAGAAGTGAGACATCACTTGATTTAAAGGCAATCATGTTAATGAGAGCTCTTGCACACTTAAATTTTGGACTGCAATCCTCTTTCAGCCAGCACAATGAAAAATTATGGAAAATGTTTCTCTCTGAGTGTCAGCACCAAGACCCGCAGTCCTGGGCTCTTTCCCCTTTGCAGGTCCCCGTCCACCGGGCATGGTTGTAGCCTGCTGGTCCCATGCCTGTAGCGTCCTTGCATTTCACCGTCTCTGCTAATGCCCGTCGCCTTCCTCCTCACTCATCTTCACTGTGTTGGCTTTCATTTCATCCCACAGATCCCTCTGCCAAGTGGACCTCTTGCTAAACACTAGCTGGAAAAAGAAAATAAGAGTAAAATAGAGGATCAAGAGAGGGCTAAACTTTGGGGTTTGGGTCCAGGGCTGCCCTCCTGTAGCTCAAGAGGGACCGTGAGTAACAGGAGCCCATCTGAGCCCGTGGCTTGCCTGCACTGGCAGAGGAGTCCTTCCTGGGCCTGACTGCGCAGGGGTAGCTCATTTCTGCAGGACATTTCAGTGGTAATTCTTTTCTCTCTCTCTCTCTCTCTCTCTGCTTCATCACTAAGATGTGTTTGATTCTCTGCGATCCCACAGACTGTAGCCCACCAGGCTCCTCTGTCCATGGGGTTCTCCAGGCAAGAATACTAGAGTTGGTTGTCATTTCCTCCTCCAGGGGATCTTCCTGACACAGGAATTGAACGTGAGTCTGCTGTATCTCCTGCATTGGCAAAAAGGAAATCAATCCTGAATATTAACTGGAAGGACTGACGTTGAAATTGAAGTTCTGATACTCTGGTCACCTGATGGGAAGAACCAACTCACTGGATAAGACCCTGATGCTGGGAAAGATTGAAGGCAAAAAGAGAAGGGAATGATAGAGGGTGAGATGGTTAGATGGCATCACTGACTCAATGGACATGAGTTAGAGAAAACTCTGGGAGATAGTGAAGATCAGGTAAATCTGGTGTACTGTATTCCATGACTTAGCAACTGAACAACAGCTAAAAGAATAAAAAATAATTCAAATTTGAAAAGATTTAGACACTTTTGGAAAGAAAAAGAGCGGTACCTGTGATGGTGGTCCTAGGGGCTCAGTAATTTCCACACTCATTTCTCAAGGGCTCAGCTGGTTGTATAAGGATCAGGGGTTACAGAGGACCAGTTGACAGTGATGACCAGAGGAGATAAGCCCCCCAGAACCTGGGTTGTAAGAAGTCCTCCCACCCTCAGAAGTAACTGCTGCAGACACAGAGGGGAGCCTTACTTCCTGGGCAGCCTCTAGCCCATCTGCCTTTTTTAAAAGTGATTCAATTCTGTCTCTTAAAGTTGGTAGAGTAAACTGATAATTAAGCAATTAAGCATCAAAAGGAGGCTTTAACAGCCCTGGCTCTTGTTCAGAAGACCAGGGAAGAAATAACAATGGAGAGAAAGGATGGTTAATCAGAATCCTCCTTTCAGAGGATGTGGGAGTCCCAGGGGGCCATACGTACTCAGGCTGGTCCAGGGCAGGTGTCTGGAGAGCTCTGGCTTTGGTGATGTGAGTCCTGGCCAGGCTCTGCTTTTCCAAGGACCTGACCTCTCTCTGCCCCTGTCACTGGTGTGAGGATGGACTTCTCAGACTGAGATCTGAACGGTGGAGAGGGCCTCTGGGATATGCTAGAAAACATGGCACATCTTGCAGGTCTGTCAGTTATCCTCAGGGCATTGAGATTACAGATGCTGAAACACATCAATCGACAAATAATTTAAAACATCATTTTTTTTTGTCTGAAGTAAACATATCTTCATTAAAAACATTCTGTGCCAGGCACTTTTCCCAGCACTGGGAATACAGCAGGGCATGAAACAAACAAAATTCCTGACCACACGGAGTTTATGTTCTAGTCAGAGGAGACAGGTAAACAGATAAATAAGTCAAGCACCCAGGATGCCAGGTTGTGGTGAGCATAATGCAAAAAGATAGAGCAGGGGAAGGAGACCAGTGATGTGGTGGGTGTAATTTACAAAGGATGGTAAGGAGGAGATTAAAACAATACAGAAACAAACCTTGTGAAGATTCTCATCCCACTGGAATTACTCAAGAAAAGTCCCTTTATCTCCAGTCTGATCTCCTGGACAGTCTCCTAACTAGTTTTTCCGTTTTCACCTTTTCTTCTTCTTGTCTATCAATCCCACTCCAGCCTGAATAGCTCTGACCCTTTCAGATCTGACTACCTGCTTTAAAAACATCTAAAGTAATTCCCATTCATCAGCAGTAAGAGCTCAGATGCCCACAGGTACCAGGCAGGGAGTGAAGAAAGCAGATGGAGTGGTGAGGTCGGGGCTGTGTCAATCTGAAGAACAGAAGATGGACCCAAAGGAGCTACTGCTCCTCAGTTCCAGGTAGTAACTGTGAACAAATATGGACCCAGTGTTGCCAGATTTTGAATTTTTAAGTGAGAATTGAAATCTTGATGGTGATGCAAAATCTCCACACTTGCAGATGTTAGCTGTCAATTAAAAGAATTTTAAACACTAATGGGCCAACAAAACATGTCTACGGGTCCACCAGGTTGGAAGTTCTGGTGTAGAATCCAGTACCCCTGGCATCTCATCATCTGTACTTACTCACCTCCCCCCTACCCCAGCCTCTTTGCGTCAGCCCCCACCTCCCCAAACACACATAAAGTCTGTGTCTCAGTGACAGTAAAGACTCTTCCCTAGATCCACCAACCTCTTTCGTGCTTTTGGGCTACTTTTCACTCTATATAGAATGGCCAACTCTTATTCATACTACCAAAACCCACTCAAAGTAATTGTCTTTGTGAATCCTTCCATTCCCCTCTGAGTATGCATGCTAAGTCGCTTTAGTTGTGTTTGACTCTCTGCTATTCAATGGACTGTAGCCCACCAGGCTCCTTTATTCATGGGATTCTCCAGGCAAGAATCCTAGAGTGGGTTGCCATGCCCTCCTCCAGGAGATCTTCCTGACCCAGGGATCGAACCCACGTCTCTTATGTCTCTTGCATTGGCAGGTGAGTTCTTTACCACTAGCGTCACAGGGGAAGCTCTCCATTATCCTCCAGATGGTCATAATTCCTCCTTCTTCAGAGCTTTCATAGCATTAGGTATGTGTGTTTGGTGTTAGTTACAGCCAATACTTTGGTCACCTGATGCGAAGAACTGACTCCTTAGAAAAGACTCGGATGCCGGGAAAGTTGAGGGCAGGAGAAGGGGATGACAGAGGATGAGGTGGTTGGATGGCATCACAGACTTGATGGACGTGAGTTTGAGCAAGCTTTGGGAGTTGGTGATTGACAGGGAAACCTTGGACTGTAGCCCACCAGGGTCCTCTGTTCATGGGATATTCCAGGCAAGAATACTGGAGTGGATTTCCATACTCTCCTCCAGGGCATCTTCCCAACCCAGGGATGGAACCAGGATCCTCTGCATTGCAGGCAGATTCTTTATCTGAGCCACCTGGGTTGCCCTCTCTACCATCTGTGACTGTCTTGAAGCAGGGGCAGCCTTTTGCATTTCTGTTTTGCAAGCCCCTCGCAGAGCATTGTAAGAAAAGTTGTCCAGTAGATGGGTGAGAAGGCAATAAAGTCTACCAGTGAGGACCTTAGGCTGTGAACACAGACAGGCCTGCAGTAAAATCTTAGTTCTACAATTCACATCTACTTTGCATGTGTGACTTTGCATGTATGCTTAGGGCTTCCCTGGTGGCTCAGATGGTAAAGCATCTGCCTGCAATGCGGGAGACCTGGGTTCGATCCCTGGGTGGGAAGGATCACCTGGAGAAGGAAATGGCAACCTACTCCAGTACTCTTGCCTGGAAAATTCCATGGACAGAGAAGCCTTGTAGGCTACAGTCCATGGGGTCGCAAAGAGGCAGACACGACTGAGCGACTTCACTTCACTTAGTCGCTCAGACATGTCCAGCTATTTGCAACCCCTTGGACTATAAGCCCACCAGACTCTTCTGTCTACGGGATTTCACAGACAAGAATACTGGAGCAGGTTGCCATTTCCTACTCCAAGGGATCTTCCTGACCCAGGGATCAAACCTGAGTCTCCTGTGTCTCCTGCATAGGTAGGTGGATTCTTTACCAATAGCGCCACCTGGGAAGCCCCTCTATCTGATTTTTCTCACTTATAAAATAGGTGGAATGATAAAAAGAGCGTATACCTGTAAAATGCTCTGATGTCTGGCACATAGTCAGTTCTCAATACATGTTCCAAAAGATTTAAAGCAAGAGAAATCAATTTCTACCTGTGGATAGAGAAGAGTGGCTTTCAAAAATTTTCTCCTTTCCTTGAGCCCCAGAAGCCTGCCTTTAATAAAGACACATGTCCGCTTTGCATGGAATGAGGGTCCATGTGTTAACTTCATGGTGGAGCCCAAGTTCCAGGAAAATAAAAGTCCAGCCAGTATTCTGGCCCCTCGCTCTCCCCTGACTTCATGGTCCTTGCCTTAGATCCCTCCCTGGTTCCTGCCCAAGCACAGTATTCCAGTTAGCTTTGAACGTTTTTGTTTTAAAATCTGAGATTGTTGGTTTCTACTTAGTGGCACTATTAATAAAAACACATAAACTTCTGAGTCTTAACAGTTCTAAACATGGATGCCAGTCTCTTATTTCATCCTCACAACAGCCCCCTGAAATAATTAGGGCTACTTTTCATTAAGAACCAGAGGCCCAGATAATGCTTTTGACATCCTCAGGACCACATCATAGCAAGTCCCAAATGGCCTTTACCTCATCCCGATATCATTCATTTGACAAACACCACTGGATACCTATTTTGTTCTGTGCAAAGAATACAGAGGAAATGGGTGAGGCAACAATGTCTCTGTACAGAGAGTTTACACTCCACCGCCAGATCTGCTGGGTGGAGTTCTAGCCAACCCTTACCATTGGCATCACTCAACCAGCTGTGAATTCCTGGATTAATTTAATTGATTCTTCCTGAGTGCCATCAGGATGTGGTCAGAAGTTCAAGGTAAAGGTATTGGTAGGGTTGGATCCTTCTGGAGGCTCTGAGGGAGGATCCGATCCATTTCTCTCTCCCCCAGCCTCTGGTGTCTGCTGGTGACCCTTGGCTTTTAGCCCCTTGGCTGATGACCCTTGGACATCATTCTTGTCTCTGCACCTGCCTTCACACTGTCTTCCTGTCTATGGATCATCTCTCCATCTCTTATAAGGGCACATGTGGGTGGACTTAGGGCCCATCTTAACCCAGGAATACCTCATTTTGAGATCTACAGCTTAATTACATCTGTAAAGACACTTTTTCCAAATAAGGCCAGTTTTCCAGGTTCCAGAGGAGTGTATCTTTTGGGTGGGGTGAGGTGTCATTTGGGCTTCCCTGGTAGCTCAGTTAATAAAGAATCTGCCTGCAATGCAGGAGACCTGGTTGCATTCCTGGGTCAGGAAGATCCCCTGGAGAAAGGATAGGCTACCCACTCCAGTATTCTTGCAAGGAGAATCCCCATGAACAGAGGAGCCTGGTGGGCTATAGTCCATGGAATCAAAAAGAGTCAGACACGACTGAGTGACTAAGCACAGCACAGCATGGGGTGTCATTCAACCCACCATGGGAAAGTTTCACAGAAGGTCTAATTATCCAGATTTGGAGGGAGGTACTTTTCTTTCCCAGGCTGTTGAAATTAAACCTGGGAAGATGAAACCCTGTATTCCTGGCATGACAGGTCACAGCATAGCAGCAGGTGGGGAAGGGGAGACGCAGCACCAGGCTTGTAGACACAGAGCATCTCCAAATCTAAAGCCAGGCTTCCCTCCTGACAATGAACGCACCTGAGTGGTACCCTGGGATCAGTGTGGGCAGATGTTCTTTTTTTCACGATCATCAAGCTCTCTAAAGGAAAGAAGTGTGTGGGCGTGAGCCAGCCTTTGATGGCAGCATCTGGAAATCGCCCTACTGAGAGATATTTTTATGAGCACACACAACCTTGCTCCCTTATAAAGGCAGCCTTGCTCCTGTGTCAGGTAAGTTATATGACCATTTGAGTGAGACTGACAGTCTTCAGGAGTCTCAAGTAAGTCAAACCCAGTGAATTCCAGATCTTCTGTCACCTTTTAGAAACCAGGTTGTGCAGTGGCTAAGAACCCAGGCTTGCAGTCATCTATAAGGTGGGCTTGGGCAGGTTACTTACTCCTTCTAAGCCACAGTTTCCTTGTGCAGACTGTCATGAGTTATAATAGCACCTATTTTAACAGAACTATGATCATAAGTAAATTAGTTATCAAGATATGTTTTTTTTTAATTTTAAACTTTTTATTTTGTATTTTATGCTTCATCGCTCAGTCATGTCTGACTCTTTTGCCACCCCATGGACTGTAGCCCACCAGGTTCCTCTGTGCATGGGGATTCTCCAGACAAGAATACTGGAAGGGGTTGCCTTGCCCTTTTCTGGGTGATCTTCCCAACCCAAGGATTGAGCCCAGATCTCCTGCATTGCAGGCAGATTCTTTGCCATCTGAGCCATCAGGGAATCCCTGTATTGGGGAATAGCCAATGAACAAGGTTGTGGTAGTTTCAGGTTGAACAGTGAAGGGACTCGGCCATACATATACATGTATCCATTCTCCCCCTAACTCCCCTCCCATCCAGGCTGCCACATAACAGCAGAGTTCCCTGTGGTATCCAATAGTCCCTGCTGTTCATCCACCTTAAATATTGCAGCGTGTATATTTCCTAGTACCACATCTGCCTGATAGTAAGAGTCAATGTATTTTAGCTACTTATGGTTTTTAATTCAACCTCCAGTTTCTTTTTATAAATTTGGATTGAAACGTAGTTGAGTTAGGGGGCTTCCTTGGTAGTCCAATGTTTAAGGCTCTGCAGTTCCACCGCAGGGGGTACAGGTTTGATTCTAGGTCAGGGAACTAAGATCCCACATACTTCACTGCACAGCCAAAAACATTTTTTTAAAAAGAAATATAGTTGATTTACATTGCTGTGTTAGTTTCAGATGTACAACAAATGATTCAGTAGTACATATATATATATATAAAGTATATATATTATTTTTACATTCACTGTCATTATAGCTCATTACAAAATATTGAATATAGTTCCCTGAGCTATATACAGCAGATCCTTGTTGTTTATCTATTTTACATTCAGCAAAGTGTATATTTTAATCTCAAACTCCTTATTTATTCCTCCCTCCCACCTTTCCCCTTTGGTAACCATGTTTTCTAACTCTGCCAATCTGTTTCTGTTCTGTAAATAAGTTCATTTGTATCCTTTTTTAAAGATTCTACATATGAGTGATACATATGGTATTTCTCTATCTGACTAGGTTCACTTAGGATGTTAATCTCTATGTCTATCCATGTTGCTGCAAATGGCATTATTTCATTCTTTTTTACAATTCCCATTTTCACATGAAGGACTTTTCCTTTTTATGACCCTGACAGAGTTCTCTGCCAGCCATCCTGGAATGCAGAGCACATCTGGGCAGAAGTAAGTCTTGGGATGTTGGCATTAGTAAAAGATTTTGCTATCTGAATTTGTTCTCTCTGTTTTTCCAGGCAAAGTATCTTTATATAAGGATGCTGGTATAGGTTCTTCACTTTTAAAATAATGACTGCATTTTAAAAACTGTATCTGCTCATTATAAGTTATTCAAACTGTGCCAAAGTAGGAAGAAAGAAGTAAATCACCCCAAATCTTAATGTCTAAAAATAACTATTGCCAACATAATGTGTCTATCATTCCAGACAGCTCTCTCACCTATATTCAGAAAGACAGACAGACAGAAGGAGACACTGTAATAAGTAGAATTGTAATATACTTGCTATTTAAAGAGAAGTTTTTAAATTAAGCTTTCTTAAATGAAACAGAAGAAAAAGCAATTTAAAACTGGGCATTTGCTAAAATTTAATTCTTCACCATAAATATTATTCCTTATAAGAGCCCTCTAAAGTTAAGGAAAAAACATTGACAGAAGTAGAAGTCAATATTTTTTAACTGCGTATTTTAATTTTGGATAATATGGGGTGACTTTCAATAAGAAGGATGAAGAAACACAAGCACGGATATATCCTACCCAAATGTCCCCAACCTTGTTGATTTTTGTTAATTATGTCCTTACTTTTACTTTACCACCATGGATTAATTTATGCTTTGATCTGGAACAAAGTCTAGAATTAGTAATTAAATGAACTTAGTGCCCACAAGGTTGCTTGCCAAAATTCCTCATTCCCTAGTTATTTGTTTGTCTTAACTGGCAAGATATCTATTATAACATCATTATTCTAGATGAGTTCAGGGGTGCTATTGTTTCTGATTTATTTCACCCTTGAAATAAACATTCCCAAAGAAGGTTTGTCCTGTTGCCTTGGTGCTGAGTACATGAAGGAATCTTCTAGAATTGTAGGTTCCTCTCCTCAGACCTACATGAACATCGCTCCATTTTCTTTCTGATATTTAGTGACAAGGGTGGGAATGCCTGAAGCCACCTAGATTTTTCCTCCTGTTCAGGATTTGCTCTTTAGCTGAATAAAGTTCGGTAAGATGCAAGGATATGTCCTGGGATTGGTTTCTCTGTACTGATTCTTCCTGGAAGGGAATATGCACTTTCATTCTGAAACAGAGTAGGTCCACAAGGTCCTTTCCCTGGACCCTACACCATGTCCTCTGCCTGCCTTTTGTATGTGGAAATGCTAGTCAAAGAACAAGTTTAAAGTGAGAAATGAGAGCACGAGGAAACAAAAGAAAACAATAAAAGGAGACCAAGTAATAATAACAATCATTAAGTACAGGGGACTTCCCTGGTGGTTCAGCAGTTAAGAATCCACCTGCCAATGCAGGAGATGCAGATTTGATCCCTGGATCTGGAAGATCCCCTGGAGAAGAAAATGGCAACCCCCTCCAGTATTCTTGCCTGGAGAATCCCATGGACAGAGAAGCCTGGCGGGCTACAGTCCACGGGGTTGCTAAAGAGTCAGACCATGACTTAGTAACTAAGCAACAACAAGTCATTAGCCTAGTCAAAGACCTTTAGTTCCTTCTCAAGAGCTATAGATACTCTTCTGAGCCATATCTTGTGAGCTGTCTTATACATATATATTGAAACCTCCACCAGATAGAAGTTAAGTACATGATGACCAGACTGTCAGTTCAGTTCAGTTCAGCCGCTCAGTCGTGTCCTACTCATTGCAACCCTGGGCTGCAGCGCACCAGGCCTCCCTGTCTATCACGACTCCCAGAGTTTACTCAAACTCATGTCCATTGAGTAGGTGATGCCATCCAACCATCTCATCCTCTGTCGTCCCCTTCTCCTGCCTTCAATCTTTCCCAGCATCAGGGTCTTTTCAAATGAGTCAGTTCTTAGTATCAGGTGGCCAAAGTATTAGAGTTTCAGCTTCAGCATCAGTCCTTCCAGTGAATATTCAGGACTGATTTCCTTTAGGATGGACTGGTTGGATCTCCTTGCAGACCAAACTGTACCCATGCCATAAGCTGCCACAGTTCTAAGAACTGGCCTCAAAGACATGGAAACAAACTGACCCTGGAGCTGAAAACTCACTGTACCTAAAACAACCAAGATGGTGCTGGTCAGGTCCCTGGTGGCCAATTTGAAGGTGACTGTCAGAGCTGACTGTGCCGTTTATGCATGTAGCCCTCTCCCTCTATCTATAAAAACTTTTGCCCACTGATTGCGATCGCCAGTCAGCCTTTGGACAGAGGTCCGCCCTTGCCCCATGTACCCTCTGGCCCCCGGGGGTTGCTGGCATCCAAAATAAAGCAAAATTTCCTTTCCATCTGTGTATTGGCTTTTGAGTAGTGAGCGCCAGAACCCCTGCCCAACTGCCGACCCCACTCCCTACTTTTGGTAACAATTTTGCAGATTCAGCTTTTCCTTCTGATTTCAGGAAAATTTTCCTCTAATATGTTTGCATCTTTTCCTGTTGCATTTGTTGACTTTTGTGCTGCAGGGATGCCAGTGATCTTAACATTGGATGACTTTGCTTTCCTGATTTGCCTGTTTCCTGTCTGTGTGCTTAAACCACAGGTCTAATTTCTCTATTTTGACTGTAATTATGTCAAGACTTTTTTCCTATGCTAGTAAATCAATTTTCAGCTGCCTCTATTCTTTTCTTTGATGCTTGTAAGTTACTAATTTGGCATGGATATTATTTGGTCTCCATTTGTGTTCTTAGCTCTGTGAACTTCCCAGACACCTCAATCTTCGAGAAAATCTTTTGGTCTTAGAATTCCTGCTTTGCTGATGTCATGGTCTAGCGAGGTTCTTTGCCATGAAGCACTCTTGCAGCATTTTCTCCTTCTCCTTGGGGCATTTTCTTCCAGACAACATCCCGCATCACTGTTTCCAGTTTGTGTTTCTTCCTTTTATCTCTCTGAGCTCACAGTATTGCATTGTTTTCCTACTTTTTCTTTGTTTTGTTCTTGTATCTACTTGCTCTGATAGAGGAGGGCTGAATTTTCCTTTATTCTCTTTCCAGACTCCCTTATTTGCCTTCTAAACCACAGTTTGAGGACTGGAGGTTTATGTTCCAGCTACTTCTCTAGCTTGAGGCCAGATGAGCTGGCAGGTGGAAGGCAGGTGGTGTGAGCACAGTCCCAGAACAACCAGACTGTTTTCTTCCCAGAGATTGTTGGTCGCTCTGTGCCAGCGTCCACCCACTCCCTGGGATGTACCTTGAGGGGATTTCCTCTGCCTTCAAGCTGTTTCTAGTTCAAAGCACAGACGTGAGTGTTTGTTCCCCTCAAAGGTGTCTGCACGTGTTTGTTTTTCTGCTTCACCCAGCTCTTTCTTGCAACCCACGTGACCAGCCTCATGGTCAGAGGAGGAAAAGAGCTCCCCACCTCCATGACTCATCTCTTGATTGACCTCTGAGGATACATAGCATTCTGTTAACTCACTAGGACCACATCTGGGACATGGGGGTAGAGTGAGAGATTAGGAGACTTACTTACAAAAGGAAACTTTTCTTGGTGAAGCATTTCAAAGATTTTGGCACCATGTATTCTCCTTTCATTCCTTCTTATGCTACTATCAAAATTATTACTGATGACCTTTTTGGTTAAGGCTTCCCTGGTAGCTCAGCTGGTAAAGAATCCGCCTGCACAAAACACTCTCTGACATACATCACAGCAGGATCCTCTATGACCCACCTCCCAGAATATTGGAAATAAAAGCAAAAATAAACAAATGGGACCTAATTAACCTTAAAAGCTTCTGCACATCAAAGGAAACTATTAGCAAGGTGAAAAGACAGCCTTCAGAATGGGAGAAAATAATAGCAAATGAAGCAACTGACAAACAACTAATCTCAAAAATATACAAGCAACTCCTACAGCTCAACTCCAGAAAAATAAATGACCCAATCAAAAAATGGGCCAAAGAACTAAATAGACATTTCTCCAAAGAAGACATACAGATGGCTAACAAACACATGAAAAGATGCTCAACATCACTCATTACCAGAGAAATGCAAATAAAAACCACTATGAGGTACCATCTCACACCAGTCAGAATGGCTGTGATCCAAAATCTACAAATAACAAATGCTGGAGAGGGTGTGGAGAAAAGGGAACCCTCTTACACTGTTGGTGGGAATGCAAACTAGTACAGCCACGATGGAGAACAGTGTGGAGATTCCTTAAAAAACTGGAAATAGAACTGCCTTATGATCCAGCAATCCCACTGCTGGGCATACACACTGAGGAAACCAGAAGGGAAAGAGACACGTGTACCCCAGTGTTCATCGCAGCACTGTTTATAATAGCCAGGACATGGAAGCAACCTAGATGTCCATGAGCAGATGAATGGATAAGAAAGCTGTGGTACATATACACAATGGAGTATTACTCAGCCATTAAAAAGAATACATTTGATTCAGTTCTAATGAGGTGGATGAAACTGGAGCCAATTATACACAGTGAAGTAAGCCAGAAGGAAAAACACCAATACAGTATACTAATGCATATATATGGAATTTAGAAAGATGGTAACAATAACCCTGTGTACGAGACAGCAAAAGAGACAGTGATGTATAGAACAGTCTTATGGACTCTGAGGGAGAGGGAGAGGGAGAGGGTGGGAAGATTTGGGAGAATAGCATTGAAACATGTAAAATATCATGTATGAAACGAGATGCCAGTCCAGGTTCGATGCACGATACTGGATGCTTGGGGCTAGTGCACTGGGACGACCCAGAGGGATGGTATGGGGAGGGAGGAGGGAGGAGGGTTCAGGATGGGGAACACATGTATACCTGTGGTGGATTCATTTTGATATTTGGCAAAACTAATATAATTATGTAAATTTTAAAAATAAAATAAAATTTAAAAAAAAAGAGAAAAAAAGAAAAAAAAAAGAATCCGCCTACAATGCACGAGACCCCAGTTCGATTCCTGGGTCGGGAAGATCCTCTGGAGAAGGGAATGGCTATGGACACCAAAATTCTGGCCTGGAGAATTCCATAGACTGTATAGTCCATGCGGTAACAAAGAGTTGAACATGACTGAAATATTTTGGCCACCTGATGTGAAGAGCTGACTCATTTGAAAAGACCCTGATGCTGGGAAAGGTTAAGGACAAGAGAAGAGGACGACGGAGGATGAGATGGTTGGATGGCATCACCGACTCAATGGACGTGAGTCTGGGTAAACTCTGGGAGTTGGTGTTGGACAGTTGGTCGCAACGAGTTGGACATGACTGAGCGACTGCAGCGAACTGAACTGAAGAGACTTTCACTTTCACTTTTTTTGTTATTCTTATTATTACTTGCTGATTTATTTAGTATTAATGGAGAAAGATTCTGTTAAAATTTCTTTTCTTCTTACCCAGAAGATAATTAAGCACAGGGGATAAGGACTTTAATAAGGACTTTATAAAAAAGTTCTTTAAAAAGCTGAGAATGAACATGGCTCTTGGAAAAGAGAGAATAAAGCTTACTGTACAGTTAGCTTTGATGCATACATTTTTATATAAACTTTTATGTTGTAAAGTACATATGAAAAAAATGAAAGTGTTCCCACTCTTGTGACCTCATGGACTGTAGCCTGCATGCTCCTCTGTCTATGGAGTTCTCCAGGCAAGAATACCGGAGAAGCCATTCTCTTCTACAGGGACTCTTCCCAACCCAGGGATCGAACCTGGGTTGCCCATATTGCAGGCAGATTTTTTTGAGCCACTAGGGAAGTCTCAAAGTACATATGGTCTACAATGATTCTTGCTTTTCCCCCACTGTGGTTATTCACTCCAGTTCCTTGCAAATTCTGAGTCACTTGCTCCCCTTGGGCACCCAGCTCTTCTTCCTGAGAGAGGAGAGAAGGGTGATTGTAAGCAGCACCTCTGCCTGGGCTGGGGGTGGTGGTTTAATCACTAAGACGTGTCTGACTCCTGTGACTCCGTGGATTGTAGCCTGCCAAGCTCCTCTGTCCATGGGATTCTCCAGGCAAGAATAACTGGAGTGGGTTGCCATTTCCTTCTCCAGGGGATCTTCTCAATTCAGGAATAGAACCCAGGTCTTCTGTATTGTATGCAGATTCTTTACCGACTGAGCTACGATGGCTACCTGGACTCTAATACCAGCTCTACCCCCCATGGTGAAACCCTTGGGAAATGATTAACTCCTCTGAGCTTTATCTTCCTCGAATTTCCCAGGTCTATTGTAAGGCTAGGTGAATGAGTATGTGCAAACTTAGAACAATATCTGGCACATAGTTGAGCTCCTACTGTTTTCATAGCTTTGTGGCACTGTACATGTGAGCGCTGATCGGCCGATGAGAAAGATCTCTCTGCCAGCCTTTCTATCTTTGGTGCAGGGTGCACCACGGCAGGGGGAGAGGGAAGTCACTGTCTTGCTTGGTGGAGCTGACTTCATTGCTGGGTGAAGCCATCATGCCTCCTGCCCACACTTCCAACACACGTTCAGCTATGGTCATGCCGATTCGGGGGTCACCATTGTAAATGAAAACTGTTGCCTGCCGTATCAGTGAACAAAGGATGTTGCAGCCATGAGCCATCACATAATGCTTCCCTGACGAGGGAACTGAGGATGGAAACAGGATGCCTGGATCGAGCAGTCAGACACTGCAGCCACCTCAACCCCTCTAGTGTACCCCGAGGAGATTCAGGGTGAGAATGCTCAGGAGACTGGCTCGAGAGAAAGCTGAGATGCATATCAAAGGAATGACTTCAGTGAGCCCAGACTCACATCTTCCCATGAATAGAAAAATGCTATGTTCCTCAACTTGAGATATCTGGTCTGCTTTAATTAGTAGTGGTCTTTTGATGCTCTGACTGCCTGGTCTTTGTTGCAGAAACTCCTGTGTATCCTAGCTTCCCCAGCTCGTCTCTTCTGAGCAATTCCTCAGAGCTCTCTGAGATGTTGTGTCTCAGGTTTAAGTCGTCCATCTTGTCTACCAAATAAAACGTAATTCTCAACTTCTGGCATTTATCTTTCAGCCAACATCATTCTTGAACCAGGTGCTTCCCAGGCGTCATGTGAAGAAGGTTTGTGTGGGATGTGGTCCCTTCTCTGCTGTTCATGTTCTGCTTTTGTCTTAATGTGATCCCTTTGTTCTGAACACTGATTCAAGATGGTATGTGAATTAGCTTGACTGTACTAAATCACTTCACTATATAGATGTATATCAAATCATCACATTGTACATGTTAAATAGATAAAAATTCTTATATTTAATAAATGGCATTTGAAACCCAGGGGGAAAATATACTATATTAGCATCTTGGTTCATCTCGTATAGGTTCTTTGAAGCTGCTGTGGGTCAAGAACGTGTTTTATCTCCATCTTCTCTAACTCCACTAATACGGTAACAGAGAGACCTCCCTGGAAGTCTCCTCCAGGCTGCTCCTGGAGAGGGCTGCCAGGGTGGCAAACACATCATCAGCTCAGCTCAGCCCAACACGCTCTGTACCTTCACCTTGCTCCTGTGTACTTGGCAGTCTGTTCATCAAGTTGCATCTCAAAGTCTGGGCTCCTTCCCCTTTTCCTAACCCTCCAGCTCCTAAGTTATACTGAAACACGGATGGATGGATTGGGACCATGGCCCTGCCTTTCTTCCTTGAGCCCACTGTGATTTTGAGAAGTCTTTATCACCTTACCCACTGGTCACTCTGCCCACTGGGTTGACCCTTGATGGCTGTGAAGGATGTGATTGTGAAGCCAATATTTATCACCTAACCCCTCCCACCAAAGCTGATATCTTCTTCTCAGTACCTGGATGTGAGGCTTGGCCATGTGATTTCTTTGGCCAAAGGGATTTGTCTGGCATGACATAAACTGAGATCTTAGATGTACTTACATGATTTAGTTTCACTCTGGATCCCCTGTGATAACCACAAGAAGAGCATGCACTGAATAGTCACTGCCCTTTCAACCTGGTCCCAAGAACATGAAGCAGATCTGAACCCAACCTATAGCCTGGAAGCAAGGCCGGTCAATCTGCAACCTGATAGAGTCATTTGAGATATCACTGGTCTCCAGAAACCATAAACATGAGAAAAGGCACTATTGTGTCATTAGCTGACTGATAAGTGGACTACGATACTAACATTAAGCTTTGTTTCACAGGCCCTGTCTATATTAAGAATAGCATTACGGATTACTTTTCCCAGCCCCAATCTCAATTCCATTTCTCTCCACCACACAAGTGCCCAGTGTCCCAGCTTGTCCTGCACCTATTCACACCTGATGTGTACAACTCAGCCAGTACCTTCTGTGGCCAAAAAAGATACAAGTACTGAAATTCCAAGAAGTAATCTAACATTTTGCAACATAAAGATGTAAAAACAAAGTGCATTTAAGTGAAAGTTCAGGCAGGAACCCTCAGACAGAAGATACAGGAAAGAGGTTTTAGTTGAAAAGCCTTGAAGGCTGCTTATGTAATATTCTCATGCCTTTTGTAGGTAGAGGTATAATTATTTCATTATGTTTTCCTGTGAAGTGTGAAAACTCTCTTTACCAATCCTCTTAAATTAGTTAAATATAATATTCAGCGAGACAGGAGACAGAGCAATGTTAATTGAAAGTGGAGAGGTGTTTATAGGTTGATATGGTGCAGCCAACTGTGACTAAAATTAATGTTTGGGGGTTCCTGCAACTGTCTGATACCCTCCAGTTCATTCTATATTTCCAGTAGCAGCTCCTGGCACCCAGAGAACCTTGCTCAATGTATCACAATTCCAGCATGCCTTTAAGAAGATTTCTTTGAATTGGGTCAAAGAAGATGTGATTTTAATTATATTCCATTTGTAAGTTTTTGCTTGATGAGGTGTTAAGGACAATGGGGGGAATTTTTTAAAATTTGTCTTATTCTGGATAGATTGTTGGTAAAATCATCACTGAAGCCTGTCCCTGGTCTTACGTTGGAGTCCATCAAGGCTGGGGTTGCTCTGTCATATACAAGACCACGGTTAGAGTCTTGGAGATTATATTAACAATGGTGTGGACATTGCAGGGTATTAAGAGACAAACATTTGTCTCTTAGCCAAAGGATTTAATTCTACATCTACCTCTTTTTCGAATGCAGTATTGAGTTATCTCTGCAGTGTTCCTATTTGAAGGTGGGTTCTACAACCATCTGATCAGTCTAGGATTCCTTTATTTATTTGGTCAATGGAGCAAATGTCAGGAGAGTAACCCAAGACCCCCCAGATAAGCCTGTCTGACTGAGCATGACCAATGACCCTACCTGAAGAATGAGCTGGCATATTTTTTTCATAAAATGTTTGTGTGTTTATTTGGCCGCACTGGGTTTTAGTTGTATCATGCAGGATCTTCCATTGTAGCACATGGGCTCTCTCTAGGTATGGCACACAGGATCCAGAGTGTATGGACTCAGAAGTTGTGGTGTGCAGGCTTAGTTGTCCGGGGCATATAGGATCTTAGTTCCCCAACCAGAGATCAAACCCTTGTCCCCTGCATTGCAAGGTGGATTCTTGACCACTGGTCCACCAGAGAAGTCCCTGAGCTGGCATAATTTAATCCCTTTTTAAACTTCCTTTGGGTCAGAAATTGCAGGAACATGCTGGCATCCAATAACATCTTTCTTTATTTGGAACACCTACAGTATGTTTGTAAGTATTCTTTATGGAACAGTCCGGCAACTTTGGTTTAAACAAAAAACAAATAAATAAATTTTAACAAGAAATGGGAAGATGATTGAATTTTCCTCACTTTGTTAGATTTTCAGCCTATATTTGGGAAGAGAAACAGTTATTAGTATAGCTTGCTTAGGAACAATAGGAAATAATAATAATTCCTAGTACTATTTATTTCCCAAAAGGAAGAATACTGTTACACAGTGGTTTCCTGGGTCTGAAGCTGATATGGGATATTTTCCCTGAAGACATTGTGACCATATCTCTTTAGCTTTTCAATGGCCATGGTTTTACAGTTGGATCAAGATTAAACTTCCCTTTGGGTCTGCCTTGGATATGGTGATGTGGGTTTCACAGAAACACTGAACTTCATGACATCTCTTTGGCCAAACACCTGTTTTTGAAGGTTTCTCATGCTGTAATGGCTGCTAGGGATTCACTTGTGGCTCCATTTAATTCATGGAGGAGTTTGTTTCTTCATAAAGAGATGTCTTCTTACAAAGTCTTCTTTCATCACCCAACCTAAAACATATAGCTCCTGTCCTGCCACTTTTGATCACATTGCCCTATTTTACTAATTTCATAATTTCATACACCTGTGTCTCTTATTCAGCTACTCATTTTATTGTTTCGGCTTCACTATAATGTAAACACTATGGGGTGAGAGTCCTTTCTGTCTTATTCATTGCTTTCTCCCTAGTACCTGGAAGGGTACCGGCACATTTTGCTGTTGTTCAGTCGCTAGGTTGTATCCAGCTCTTTGCAACCCCATGGACTGCATCATGTTGGGCTTCCCTGTCCTTCACTATCTCCTGGAGTTTTCTCAGACTCATGTCCATTGAGTCAATGTTGCCATCCAACCACCTCATCCTCTGTCACTCACTTCTCCTCTTGCCCTTTGTTGAAATAAAGAATTGATGGCTGAATGAACGTGGATTCCTCTCATTTGGACCATTTCCAAATTATCTCTTTTGTCTATGCCAAACACTTGTTTCTCTCAACCTCCCATGGTTTACAGCTCTTCTTCACTTTGGTTGTAACTTTCAACAAGACCCAGTGTTGTCAATGCTCCATTTTAGAATGTACACTGGGAACCAGCATACATATTTCAGGACTAGCCTGATGAGGATGACTAGATAGTTGGCTGAGAGATTCTGATTGGGGAGCTGAGATAGAAGAAAGAAGAATTTCCATAAGAAAAAAGTTGGGGGCAAACATAAATTCTAGCAAGTCCTTGAAATGAAAGCCAATGAAGGAGGGACTCAGGCAGTAGATACTTTGGACAGTCCATAGGTGGAAGGACCGTGCTGAGATACCCACATCTGGGGTAGTGAGGTGTCCACACCAGGCTCTGGGACAGTGACCGAAAGGAGGTGAAGTTCAGACTGTCATAGAGCCTATGAATGGACTACAGGGCTCCCTGTCTATAATTAATCTAGGAGCAAATTTCCATTTTATAGAGAGAAAAACATAGGGATTCTTATTTATCCATAAATCAGTCCCAAAGCTGTATTAAAACCTCAGTCCCCACACTAGTTTCTCTTGATTCAAGAGTCTTTTATTCACTCTCCTTTGGAAAACCCACTTCACATGAGCATATGGATCAGGCCGGATTTGTTTGGAGAAACAAGGAGGGTTAGTCTCCTAGCACTCTAGTCTATATGGACAGACCTGTTCCTCTGTTCACTTTTATGTTCCTCCTGGGGTGTCTGGTAGGGGGTGACCTAGGACTGACCTAGGCCAGTCACTGACCTAGGACTCTTGGGTGCTGCCTTGTGGGCGGGGGTCAGGCTGGCTCTGCTCCAGTTCTCAAGCTGAGCAGCCATTTGTAAAGATCTGCTCCTCATTTCAGCCAACACGTCCCCAGTTTCACCTTTGAGTTCTTTCAAAACACTTGGGTGGATGCCATCCACGCATGTGATTTATCTCTATCTAGTTGGTACCTTTCTTCAGGTTAGATCGAGTGCCTCAAACCCATCTACCCCAGGAGATCATGAGGTGGGATATGTCTCTAACACCTTCCTTTGTTCTTCCCATGCAATTTCAGGTAATCTTGAGGTCACCCATGAGTGAAAGTTTGCAACAACAAAATAAAAAAATTCCCCTATCATCAGCTTCTTGTCCTTCTGTATTCAGAGAATGTCCTAGATCTTTTAAAGGCTTCCTCATATTATCCTTTGAGCTACCTAATGCTGGGTAGGATCTTGGCTGATGCCCTGATATGAAAGAAGATGCCTTTTCCTTTTCACGACCTCATCTCTGGATCTATGGATTCATTGGTGGTAGTGGTGGTGGGGATTTCTAAAATCCTTTAAAAACTGTCTCTAAGCTCCAAGATTCTAGGTCCTATTCCTAAGGTATTGCTCCCAAATCCTGCCTCCTTTTGGACATAGACATGCGATAAACCTGGAGTACTGAGAAGGATCTTAGAGAGAGGGGAAAACCCAAATCTCAAACAGACATGGGGGTTGGAAGCTTGAGATTATGCAACAAAAGAATTTGTTTTGTGGGCTGGTGGGCTACAAAGCAAATTAGGGGAATGATAAATCTCTGTTCTTGGAATTTCATTATTAGCTTCTGGGATGAATATTATGGCAATGACCCTGGTCAAGGGGAGGGGAGAATATTACTTAGACTTTAGCATTTCTCATGCTGATTGCTTTTGTGGGTATCTGTCTGTGTCTTCATTCTAAGTGTTTGAAACAGCCCTGAAGATCCCATGCATAGTCTACATGGACCTATGAAATCTGTGCCCAGCGTTCATTTCCAGGCTTATCTTTCCCCACTTCACCCTCTCGACCTTTAGCCCTTGTTTTCTGAGGAGATGCATCTACACAGCTTCCAGGAACGTCCAAGAGCCATTCGGGTCTCCCCATGCATGCACTTCCCCTTCCTTATCTACTCTACCCTGAAGACTTCCACCTATTTGCTGGGTCCAGCTCTGTGAAGGCTTAGCACATCTCTCTCTGTGTTTCCTTAGTTCTTAGCAAGGCCATCACATGTGTTATGTAGTGGGTTAGCTTATAATGACCTATTAAATATAATTGTAACTCTACAAGGGCGTTCTGGTCCTAGAGGTTTTAAGGTTAAGCAAGGAGGGGTCAGGGCTTCCCCAGTGGCTCAGTAGTATAGAACTCTCCTGCCAATGCAGGAGTTTGATCCCTGGGTTGGGAAAATCCCCGGGTTGGGGAGATCCCCTGGAGAAGGAAATGGCAACCCACTTCAGTATTCTTACCTGGGAAATCCTATGGACATAGGAGAGTGGTGGGCTATAGTCCATGGGGTCGTAAAAGAGTCAGATATGACTTAGCAACTAAATAACAACAAAAAGAGGGGTCATTTCCCTTATGAGCTGACGGGTTTTGATTTTTTACTTGTCAAGAACCTCAGCCTCTGCCAGCTGCAGCCCCCAACACCTTCTCCTACAGGCTTGGCCCTGCAAATTTCCTGAGACAATCTGACCAGGCAACGGGGCCCATCTGGAGACAGGCCACTAGATGGAGTCTTGCTACCATAGGGCTGCTTCTGTGGGAGCCCAGAGCCTCTGTGTGCCCAGGCTCACTGCCTCTGTCTACCTCTGGGCTTGCATCTCTTTCTCCCTTCTGGCCTTCTGTCTTGTCTGCTAGAAGGAGCCGTAACTCCCTTAAGACTTCAGCCCCAGGCCTATTCCCCAAACCCTGTCTGCAGTCCACCTGAGAATCAATTATTACCCCAGATCACGTTCCCTCTGCCCTCCTGACTTTGTACATCCCTTGGGCCTGGCCTCGTTCCCCCTGCACAGGCAGTCCTGGATGTCTGCATTTCTGAGCCAAGTTCTGCTGCCTGGAAACAGTCTCACTGCCCCAGACTTGGTATCCAGAGAATCCGAGGGATGCAAGGGGAAGTTGCTGTAAGGATGGGTGTGCAAGCCAGGAAGACCGGAGGTCAAGACCCACTGCATTATCTACTAGGTGTGTGACCTTAGGAAAGTTCTCTGAGCCTCAGTGTTCTCACGTGGAGAATGGGGATAATACACAGAATTGAGGTAAGGATTAAACGATGCAAACTTCTTGGTATAGTGTCAGAGTTGAGTAAGAAGTCAAAATAGGAAGATGTTGCTGCCGATGTCAGTGTTGGCCAGTCTCCTTCAGCCATTGCTCCCCTGTGGCTATGCGGTAAAGACTCCTCCTGCAATGCAGGAGACACAAGAGATGTGGGTTTGATCCCTGGGTCGGGAAGATTCCCCGGAGGAGGACGTGGCAATGCACTCCAGTATTCTTGCCTGGAGAATTCCATGGACAGAGGAGCCTGACGGGCTACAGTCCATAGAGTCACAAAGAGTTGGGCACAACTGAAGGGACCGAGCGCACGCCCACGGAGATCTTAGCTTTGTTGGTTTGCCCATTTCTCTTTTCTTTTCTGATGCTCATCTCCTCCTTCCTTGATCATTATTGCTGACTCGGAGGATGCTGGCAATCCCACTGACCCCAGGCCCATCGTAGCCTGTGGTCCCCCAGGCAGACCCTGCCCCTGGGACAAGGCAAGCAGACCTACCTGTGGGCTCTGACCCCGTGGTGTCTGGCACGTGGAGATGCTAGACTCCAACCACAGTACCAGTACATTCGTACCTCCTTGTCTCTCCAGTGCTGCTTCTTGGGCTTGCGATGGGGAAAATTCAAGGTCAGAACAAACAAACACATGAAATCAATTTCACCGGGGGAACTAGCTCCTTTACAGAGCGGCTGTCTGATACTCATCTCCTTTGCCCTGGTTCACCTTAAGGGTGGCGCTTCAGGGAAGGCTGCTCCCAGGGTCTTTTCAGAGAAAACACAAAACAAAACAGACCTCAGGAGCCTCTGTGTGTGTGTGTGTGTGCGCGTGTGCGTGTGTGTGTGTGTGTGTGCATGTGTGCGTGTGTGGTGTGCAGGGGAGGTCTTTTATGCTTTCTCTTTCTCCTCTCTTGCTGTCAGGCTCCTCTCTCAGTGTTTTTTTCCTTTTGCTCTTCTCCCCTTTTCTCTGATTTTTTTAAGCCTGTGTTTCCATTTCTCTCTGTCCTCTGATTTCTGTTTTCTCCACACCCCATTTTTCTCTCCTCTGCCCAGATCTCGCTGTTCTCCCCTCTTCTCTCCTCTTTCATCCTTAATCTCTCTCCTGCCCTCCTCTCCCGGTTCCCCTCTTTTTCCTCACTGCCCCTCCCTGTCTCTGTCATCATCTGTCTCTGCAGGATAGTAGTGATTCCCATTGTTGTTGATGTTGTTGTTCAGTCATTAAGTCATGTCCGACTCTTTGCGACCCCATGAACTGCAACATGCCAGGCTTCCCTGTCCTTCACTATCTCCCAGAGTTTGCTCAAACTCATGTCCATTGAGTCGATGATGCCATCCAACCATCTCATCCTCTGTTGCCTGCTTCTCCTCTTGCCCTTAATATTTCCCAGCATCAGGGTCTTTTCCGATGAGTCAGTTCTTTGTATCAGGTGGCCAAAATATTGGAACTTCAGCTTTAGCATCAGTCCCTCCAATGAATACTCAGGGTTGATTTCCTTTAGGATTGACTGATTTGATCTCCTTGTTGCCCAAGGGACTCTCAAGAGTCTTCTTCAGCACCAAAATTCGAAAGCATAAATCAGACAATTCTAATTAGGTTTTCTCCTCCCTCAAAATTCAGGAGCCGCTGGCTTTCCTCTGACCAAAGTTGGGTGTTAACTGGCCTGCTTTATCCGCAGTGGACCTGAATGAATATCCTGCTTCCTTCTTGTGCTACCAAGTCAGGACCTGCATTAGCCTCTGTCTCCATACCTGTGAAATGGAGCCAATAATAGTCCTACCTTAAGGTATTTAAAAAATGAGAATTCCATGAAATAATGTATACATTCTCAGAGCAGCACCTGACAACCGGTAGGTACTTGAAGTTTTTGCTGGGTGAATGAATGATAAATGAATGGCAGACTTCACATAGCACCAGGAACATGGTAAGGGCCCTATGAATCATTAGTATCAGCTAAGGGCTTCCCAAGTGGTGCTAGTGGCAAAGAACCTGCCTGCCAGTGCAGGAGACACCAGAGACGCAGGTTTGATCACTGGGTCAGAAAGATTCCCTGGTGTAGGAAATGGCAAGCCACTCCAGTACTCTTGCCTGGAGAATCCCATGGATAGAAGAGCCTGGTAGGCTACAGTCCACAGAGTCACAAAGAGTCAGACATGACTGAAGCGACTTAGCACTCGGGCAAGGGAGACTCAGATGAGATGATTTGTTGCCATACTTGGCGGGGCTGGACAAAGGTGGAAGTGGGGTTGGGGATGGGGTGCAAACCCCTGTCTGCTTTGTGGTCATGGCGGAGGCAGGGGGCAGGGAGTCACGTGTTTCTGCTTCTGTGATCCTGGTCTCACACCAACGACCACTTCATGGCAGCCTGTGTGGATCGGGAGCGAAACTGACACCAGAGACAAGAGATGTGTCTGTGGTTTTCCTCTTCTGGTACCCTGCCCCCTGAGATTGAAGCAAACTTTTGCTCTAAGCAAGAGGTAAGACTGTCCAGACTTTGAGATCCATTGAATTCTTTAAATGAGTCAATTCACCTCTGGCACCTTAGTGTTCTCATCTGCGAGACAGGATTATGTGTCACGACTCACCTTCCAGGAAATCCTGTTAAAATGGCAATGTGTTAGCATGTAATATCTGCCCGTGGCACCTGGACTCTGATGTTGCTTACTTTTTAATTGTAGATTTTTCTGTTTCACTGGTTCAAGCTCTCTATAGGTTTAGGGGAAGAGGGCAAAATGAAGAGAGTCAGTTAAAGCCTTAAGGAAGGACGTTTTCTTAGAGACATTCACAGCCAAGGGTTTCCATCAAAATCAGACATGATTTGAAAGTTAAAATATATATACAAATACACACACACACACAGGCTTGCCTGGTAGCTCAGCTGGTAAATAATCTGCCTGCAATGCAATAGAGCCTGGTTTGATTCCTGGGGTCAGGAAGTTCCCTTAGAGATGGGATAGGCTACCCATGCCAGTATTCTTTGGCTTCCCTGGTGGCTCAGATGGTAAAGAATTGCCTACAATATGGGAAACCTGGGTTCGACCCCTGGGTTGGGAAGATTCCCTGGTGGAGAGCATGGCCACCCACTCCAGTATTCTTGCCTGGAGAATCCCCATGGACAGAGGATCCTGGCGGGCTACAATCCATGGGGTTGCAAAGAAAGAGTCAGACACGACTGAGTGACCAAGCACAAGCACATACACACATACTACATGTATGGATGTAATATATATGTATATTATAAATAGAGAGGTCTGTTTTCATTACATCTCGAAATTTTATTTTACTTGGGAGCTAAAATTCTCCTTTGAGAGTGAATCTCTGTGTTTCCAAAGGCCACTTCTCTGCTGGAAGCAGAAGAAAGCCCAGGGGCACTTTCTAAAGACACAAGCCCAGCCTAACAACAGCCCTCCACGAGGGATTGAGTCATAAAGAGAGAAATCAATTTCACATCGAGACCTGATACCAAACAGGCAGGTGTTTGAGTTGAGTCTGACTGGAAGCGTCTTAGGAGTAAAATCTTGTTCCAGCCCTGCCCCTTTCTTGACCTGGTAAAAGAAATCAAAGGGAATGTCAGCTCCCCACTTGGAGCACTCATCACTATTGTTTGGGGTTTGGCTTGGGGTCTCTCATATTAGGAGGTTGAAAGCTGACCACTCATGGGTGGAGTGGATGAAAGGCTAGCTGACTCAATGCTCAGCAGTTTCCCTGTCTCTTTCTTGGACCACTTATCTCTTTCCCCATGCTTTTTGTGGGTTTCTAGCCCTGGATGCTTTTGGAAAATGCTCACGACCAGTTCCCACCACTTGACTCATATCTTTGGGGATGAGTCCCAGGTTTTGTCACTTACAGAAATCTCCCTGGGGAGAATGGATACATGTCTATGTATGGCTGAGTGTCTTTGCTGTTCATCGGAAACTACCACAACATTGTTAATTGGCTATACCCCAATACAAAATAAAAAGTTTAAAGTTTGAAGAAAGAATTAAAAAATCTCCCCAGATGACAGTAATGTAATCCAAGAACTGCTGATTTAAAAAGAGCCTTGATTCTAAGTCTCAATTCACCCTTGCCAGGCCTAACCCCAAACCTAACAGAGCCCTAATGCTCCCCATTCCTAGGGCCCTCTGGCTCCCTCCCTAAATCCTGTCCCTCGTTCCTTCTTCTTCATCACCTTTGCCTGTCCTCACACAGCTCCACTGACCACCTGCTCCCTCCTTTTCTGCTCACAGGGCTGGTCAACTTTGGATTAAATTATCGATCCTTGGCCTTCTTTTCCTTGCAACACATACAACAGGACTTTCTCATCCGTCCGGTCTGCCTCCACAGCGGTCCCACCATGGTTAGATTTTGATAAAACACTTCCTTTATTTTGTAGTTAAGGAAAAACAAGGCTCTGTAAATAATATGAAATCACTGGGCTTCTGAAGGATGTCAGTTATGACCTGAAGAACTGATTCCTCTGTCCATGGACAATTCCTGGTGTCCCTCATATCAGGGATTTATCTGATGGCTCAGATGGTAAGGAGTCTGCCTGCAATGTAGGAGAGTTGGATTCAATCCCTGGGTTGGGAAGATCCCCTGGAGAAGGAATTGGCAACCCACTCCAGTATTCTTGCCTGGAGAATTCCGTGGACAGAGGAAACTGGCAGGCTACAGTTCATGGGGTCGCAAAGAGTCGGATATGACTGAGAAACTTCACTTTCACTCTCTCAGATGCATCACTTTGCCATCAAAGGTCCATATAGTTAAAGCTACGGGTTTTCCAGTAATTGTGTATGGATGTGAGAGTTGGACCATAAAGAGTTGGACTGAGCACCGAAAAATTGGTGCTTTTGAACTGTGATGCTGGAGAAGACTCTTGAGGGTCCCTTCAACAGCAACGAGATTGAACCAGTCCATCCTAAAGGAAATCAACCCTGAATATTCATTGAAATGACTGATGCTGAAGCTAAAGCTCCAATACTTTGGCTACCTGAATAGAAGAATCAACTCACTGGAAAAGACCCTGATGCTGGGAAAGATTAAGGGCAGGAGGAAAAGTGGGTGACAGGATGAGACGGTTGGATGGCATCACCGACTCAATGGACATGAGTTTGAGCAAACTCTGGGAGATAGTGAAGGACAGGGAAGCCTGCCGTGCTGCAGTCCATGGGGTTGCAAAGAGTAGGACATGACTGAGTGCCTGAAAAACAACAGCAACTCCCCTTGGCCAAGCCCCTCCCCTGTAGGAATGGTCCTCATGACGTGTGCCTCTATTTTAAGGTTAACTCAAATCTGTTTAAGCTTATTTATTTTTGCAAAAAAGAGAAGGAGGTAAATAATTCAAAAACTTGGATGCTTTGTTATCAGAAGCAGTTTGTTAGCAGTAACTCAGCTATTAATAATATGTACTAGGCATTCAACGTGTGGCAGGTACTGTGAGGAATGCTTGATTAATTTCATAGGCTCATGTCCTCCACAAATGACCTCAGGAAAGGCTCCTCTTGCTCTGCCTATTTGCAGAGAAGAGAGCTAAGGTTCGGAGAGATCAGTCTCAGAGGTGAACCCGGACAGAGTTGGGATCCAAATTCTCATTTCTTGCATCTGAATCCAAACTTGTAACCACCTCATGGTGCACACTCTCATACCACATTTTGGAATGGATGACACCACCGTGTTGAGAAACCACAACTGTCTCCAGACAAAGAACATCAATAGGATAGATACAGAAATAGAAGTAGAAATAGATGTTGATATAGACACAGACATGCTTTGCTCTTAAAAGAGATTTATTACAAGGTATCACTTCACCAGGTGGTGCTAGTGGTAAAGAACATGCCTGCCAATGCAAGAGATGTAAGAGATGTGGGTTCAGTCCCTGGGTTGGGTAGATTCCCTGGAGGCTGCTGCTGCTGCTGCTAAGTCGCCTCAGTCGTGTCCGACTCTGTGTGACCCTATGGATAGCAGCCGACCAGGCTCCCCCATCCCTGGGATTCTCCAGGCAAGAATACTGGAGTGGGTTGCCATTTCCTTCTCCAATACATGCATGCACGCTAAGTCACCTCAGTCGTGTCTGACTCTGTGCGACCCTATGGACCCCAGGCTCCTCTGACCACACGATTCTTTAGGCAAGAATACTGGAGTAGGCGGCCATTACCTTCTCCAAGATTCCCTGGAGGAGGGCATGGCAACTCATGCCAGTATTCTTGCCTGGAGAATCCCACAGACAGGGGAGCTTGACTGATTACACAGTGCATAGGGTCTCAACGATTCGGACATGACTGAACCGACTTAACCTTGCTTCACCAGATTGTGGAGGCTGAGAAACTCCAGATTCTACTATCTGCAAGACAGAGATCCAGGAATGCTGGTGATGCAGTTCCCAGGCCAGAGAGCCTGGGAGCAGATGGTATAGATTTCAGTCTGAGTCTGAACACTTCAGAACCAAGAGTTCAAGGGCAGGGGAAGGCTCCTGTCCCAGTTCATCAGTCAGGAAGAGTGATTTCAACCTTCATCCATTTTTTTTTTTTTTGGTTCTCTTCAGATCCTCAATGAATTGAATGATGCCCACCCACACAGGGAAGGGCCCCCTGACTTAGTTAGTTCACAAATTCAAATGTTAATCTTCTCTAGAAACACCCTCCCAGATTCACCAAGAAATAATGTTTAACCATCTGGGGATCCCTTATGTTGACTCATAAAATTAACCTTCATACGTGCATGCTCGGTTGCTTCAGTCATGTCCAACTCTTTGCAACACTATGGACTATAGCCCACCAGGCTTCTCTGTGAGATTCTCCAGGCAAGAATACTGCAGTGAGTTGCCATGCCCTCCTCCAGGGTATCTTTCCAACCCAGGGATCAAACCCAAGTCTCCTGCGTCTCCTGTATTGCAGGCAGATTCCGTGCTGCTGAGCCACTGGGGAAGCCCAAAATTAAACTTCACCACAGCTTCAACTTGAATGTGCACAGGAGTCATCCGTTGAAATGCGGGTTCTGAGTCAGGAGGCCTGGGGCAGGGCCGAGGGTCTACATTTCTAACAAGTGCCCAGGTGAGATTGATTGGTTGCAAGTCACGCTTAGGACAGTCAGTTTAGAACTCTGGTCTTAGCCAACAAGGACTGCCTGCATGCTAAGTTGCTTCAGTCATGTCCAATTCTTTGGCTGTAGCCAACCAGGTTCCTCTGTCCATGGGGATTCTCCAGGTAAGAAGCCTGGAGTGGGATGCCTTGCCCTCCTCCAGGGGATCTTCCCAACCCAGGAATTGAACCTACATCTCTTGCATATCCTGCAATGGCAGGCAGGTTCTTTACCACTAGAGCCACCTGGGTAGCCCAAGGAGAAAAGGGAGCAAGTGATACTCTAGATCCCTGGGAATAGTAGAGGCCAAGGTGACTTATTGTAAGATGCCAACTTACCTCTGCCATCGTCCTTACAGAACTGCAGTGAAATCGTCTGCTTGCTTCATGCAGGGCCATGAGAGACTCTGCTATTTATAAGAATCTAGGAGCTTAGATTGCTGGCCTCTTCTGTCTCACTGCACAAGTCCTTCCAGCCCCTCCCCACCCAGCCCTCCTCTCTCCGCTGGGCCCCGTCTGAGGTCAGCCCTCTGAAGGTCCATTGGGATGGGTGATGGGGCTCTGAGGCTAAAAGCAGAGGCTCCCCTGGGCCTTCATCCTCACCCAAGACTCTCACACCAAGTGGATGAAATTCCAGGCTGGATGCCAGGTCCTGCCACTGCTCTCAAGAGGATGTCAGCTTCTTCTCTCTCTCTCTCCCATCAGTCCTGCAGCCCTGATCAGTCTTCCATGAGTAGCTGCACCAAGATGAAGAAAAGCAAGAACTCAAGTTCTGCTGTTGTGCAGACAGGCGAGGAGGTCAGTGGTGTCTACGGGAAGAGAGACCATGCCTTCCAGGGACATTAATTTTTCAGTGCGTGTGGTCGGAAGTGTGGCAGCTTAAGGCTGACAGGCTCCCATCAGCCTCAGAGCTAAAGGATAGCTCTGAGTTTATAATTCATTTCCAAGTAAGGCTCACCTGAGCCTTCCTAAGTTGAAGCTAGTGGTAAAGAACCCACCTGCCAGTGCAGGAGATGTAAGAAATGCAGGTTTGATCCCTAGGTCCGGAAGATCCCCTGGAGGAGGGCATGGCAACCCACTCCAGTATTCTTGCCTTGAGGATTTTCATGGACAGAGGAGCCTCACAGGCGACATTCCATAGACTCTCAAAGAGTCAGACACGACTGAAGTGATTTAGCATGTACACTCGAAAGGCTCACCTGGCTGTCGTCCCAGAGAATCAGGTTGGCGGGCAGACAGGAAGGAAGTGGACACTGATGTACCCTCTGAGCACTTGTGTGTTTCATAGAGGATCCCATTTAATTAATTTTGACCACTGTCTGAGTGGCATATCACAGCTCTACCCACTGCAGAGATAAGAAAACTGAGGTTCACTTAGATGGGGTCAATGTCATACACCTCATTCATCCCTTCTCACTCATTCAACAAATACTGATGAGAAACTGCTTTATGGCAGGAAGAATTTTCAGCCTTGGGGACACAGCGGCCACCAAGACAGACACTGTCTCTGCCTTGGCAGGTTGGGGGCGGGGGGGGGTGGTCCTGTATGCTAGTAGGGGAGACTAAAAATGCAATAATGCAGGTTGAGAAGCAACTAATCAGGGGACCAAGAAGGAGGATGCACTGTCCTGTGGCCACCATGTTTCTACCCCAGAACCAATCACTGGACCGGACTGTCCTCTCCTTCCTGTCTTCCCATCTTCTTTTGACACATGCAAATCAGCATCTGCAAACAGAGCCCAGGAGGTGGGCTTCTGTGCCACCAACTCATTATTTACACATAAATTAGTTTGAATCTTTCTTGAGGCTGAGTTACAATATCAGGTAAACACACACACACACACACGCTCATACACATGCAAACACACCCAGAGGCAAGCATAGCTAGCTCTCTGGGTCAGTCATGTGTAACATGTCAGCCTGGCCTTCTTTCGAATGTTTAGAAACAGGATGAAGAGCCCTTGATAAGAAGTTGGAGGGGGGTGTTGTTTTCCAAAGAATGTTCTGTCAATATGCCTAGCACATGAGTTTTTATTATTATTATTATTTTCTCCAGACAATGAGAATCTCCTTTTTGCAGAGGGAGGAAAATAAACAATGCCTCTTGGATAGGTGGGTAAAGTAGCATAATTTCAGGCATATTGTGTTTGGGAAATCAGCCTGGCTTTGCCACCTGGCCGCGTGAAGCTGTCAGAAACCCTGGTTCACGCCAGACTCTTTTGGCCCAATCTCTCTTTTGTTTGGAGGGATGAAGAATATGCCTTTCTTTCCTTTCCAATTCTGAGATATGTCCACAGCAAATCATAAGCAGCATTACTGTTCCAAATATATATGATGTTAACCTTCCATTTATTAATAAGAGTAACTTCCCAAGTGGCTCAGTGGTAAAGAACCTGCCTGCCAATGCAGGAGACACAGGTTCAATCCCTGGATTGCCCCTGGAGGAGGGCATGGCAACCCAGGCCAGTATTCTTGCCTGGAGAATCCCAAGGATGGAGGAGCCTGGCAGGCTACAGTCCATGGGGTTGCAAAGAGTTGGACAGGACATAGAGACTAAACGGCAACGCTGACTGGCGTTAAGTGCTGGGCACCATTCTGAGCATTGAACATTGCTTTGACTCATTTAATCTTGCATCAACCCTAGCAGATAAGCTCTATTCTTAGAAATTCATTTGCACCTGAAGGAACCGAGGCGCAGCGGGATGAATCTACTTGGCTAACAAAAGTGGTTCAGTTCAGTAGCTCAGTCATGTCTGACTCTTTGTGACCCCATGGACTGCAGCACGCCAGGCTTCCCTGTCCATCACCAACCCCGGAGCTTATTAAAACTCATGTCCATTGAGTCAGTGATGCCATCCAGCCATCTCATCCTCTGTCACCAAAAGTGGTGAAGACAGGCAATAAACGCTGATAACACCTTGTATGTATGGGGGTTGAGTTGGGTATCTCCATCCAATAACTCTTGAGAGTCCCTTGGACTGCAAGGAGATCCAACCAGTCCATTCTGAAGGAGATCAGCCCTGGGATTTCTTTGGAAGGAATAATGCTAAAGCTGAAACTCCAGTGCTTTGGCCACCTCATGTGAAGAGTTGACTCATTGGAAAAGGCTCTGATGCTGGGAGGGATTGGGGGCAGGAGGAGAAGGGGACGACAGAGGATGAGATGAGATGGCTGGATGGCATCACTGACTCGATGGACGTGAGTCTGAGTGAACTCCGGGAGTTGGTGATGGACAGGGAGGCCTGGCGTGCTGTGATTCATGGGGTCGCAAAGAGTCAGACACAACTGAGCGACCGATCTGATCTGATCTGATCTGATCTAATAACCAGGCTCTAGGGAGGGCACCTCCTTAAAGTGACCCACCCACGTTCCAGTATTTCTGGGCAGGTTTAGTGAGGGAGAAGCATATCCAGCTCTCCCTGCATTTGCTGGTGATACCCAGTCAAGGCCAGCTGAGTCTGGCAGCAGGGAGCAGCAGGGGAATTTTTTCCTCCCGTGCCTCTTCCCCTCACTCTCCTCCTTACTCAGAACAGCTCCGAGGAAATCCTCCAGCTTATGTAACTGCTTCTTGGAACCTCTAATTGCCCCGTTTCCTAATACAGGCATTTCCACCTCAACGCCAGATGCTCTGCTGTGAGTCAGCATCGCTGCTTTGGGAGGTTTTGCCTGTGAAGCAATTGCTTGGAGGGTCCTCGCTCTTTCCTGTGTATATTTTTTTATCATCATTTGGAGGCTGAGAGCATGACTGGGGCCCTGACAGCGTCTTCCAGGGCCTGTGCTTCACTGATGACATCTTCTCGTCCTCTCTGCTGGGCCCTAGCTCACAAGTGCACACCCCTGGCCTCCAGGAGTCCAGTCATCCCCTCTCTCTGCACTTCTGATTACAAAATTTGAGAATCTAGATGGGAGGGCCCTGAAGACTCTTCCAGTCCAAACTTTTAGTCATCTAAAAGCATTTTTTGTTAGTAGTTGAATCTATATATATTTTTTCAACCAAAACTTACATACAATAGATAAAGCACTTCAAGTTGAAGGGATGCCCTCAGTTCAGTTCAGTCACTCAGTTGTGTCTGACTCTTTGCGACCCCATAGACTGTAGCACACCAGGCTTCCCTGCCCATCACCAACTCTGGGGCTTGCTCAGACTCATGTTCATTGAGTCGGTGTTGCCATCCAGCCATCTCATCCTCTGTGATGAGGATGTGCCCTGCTGAGCTCTAAATAACACCACCCTCACCATTTGACCCCCAAATTCCCATTTTTTATTTCCCATCCTATTCCCATCTTCCCTGGGGCTCTGCCTTGCACCAGTTCAAATGCACTGCTCTGTGGGTTGGGGAGGGGGGCTTCCTGATAACCTGGTGCCCCAATGCATCATGCAGACTCAGCTCACATGCTCCCAGCATAGCAGCCCTCTGCCAGGCTAAAATAAGCTCTCTTTACCTGACTCATCATGTCACCTCTCTTATCCGCTGAGCATACAAGGACATGGAGATTCTTCTGGCCATGTCACACAGAGCTGAAAATCTACCCCGTCTTTCCTGTCTTTTCTTATTGACCTGAGGATGAAGTCTGAACTCCTTCACAAAGATTCAAAGACGCTTCTTGTCTGAGCTGCTGCTTGATTCTCCAGCCTCGTCTTTCACCATTTATCTTAAATGCAGCTGGACGGGACTTTGAGCTGGACCTGAAATGTGCTGGGCTTGCTCTGTCTGGGGTTTTGGTGAAGGTGAGCTCTCTGCCAGAGGCACCCTTCCCATTCACTCCCTGCACGTTTTCTGGCCTCAGCTGCCATCATCACTACCTTCTTTCACCTCTTCTTCCCTATTACGACACTGTCCCCCCGTCTCTGCTCCTAGAGCCCCATTGGCATTCTTGGTCACCCTAGGGGCCATGCCTTATTTCCTATCTGTTGCCCTCACTGAACTGTAATCTCTATGAAGGCAACGATCACAGGCATCTTGGTCCCTTATGTATTCTCAGTGTCCAGTAATACTTGGTCAGAGAAGGCAATGGCAACCCACTCCAGTACTCTTGCTTGGAAAATCCCATGGATGGAGGAGCCTGGTAGGCTGCAGTCATGGGGTCATGAAGAGTCAGACACTTACTGAGTGACTTCACTTTCACTTTCATGCATTGGAGAAGGAAATGGCAACCCACTCCAGTGTTCTTGCCTGGAGAATCCCAGGGACGGGGGAGCCTGGTGGGCTGCCATCTATGGGATCACACAGAGTCAGACACGACTGAAAGCGACTTAGCAGCAGAAGTAATGCTTGCTACAAAGAAAGATGCTTGGCGGGGATTTGCTGAACATATAACTGACCATCACTGCCAGTGAACCTGCAAGGAGTGAATGGGAAGGGTGCCTCTGGCAGAGAGCTCACCTTCACCAAAACCCCAGACAGAGCAAGCCCAGCACATTTCAGGTCCAGCTCAAAGTCCCATCCAGCTGCATGTAAGATATATGGTGAAAGACGAGGCTGGAGAATCAAGCAGCAGCTCAGACAAGAAGCGTCTTTGAATCTTTGTGAAGGAGTTCAGACTTCATCCTCAGGTCAATAAGAAAAGACAGGAAAGAGGGGGTGGATTTTCAGCTCTGTGTGACATGGCCAGAAGATATGGGCCTGACCCATATCCATTGATTTCCAGGCTCCCTCCATCTGACCTGACTTGATTGTGGCTGGTAACTGAGGCTTTGTCTGGCTGCAGACCTCACCAATGACTTACAGTTTCCATGATCTGCTCTTCCTTCCCTGGTCCCAATCTTCCAGCCACACTCCATGACTTCTTCCTTGCAGAGATGACAAGGTCCCCAGCTCCATGAGGGCAGGGATCTCCTCCATCTTGCCCATGGTGGTGTTCTAGTGCTTCACACTGATATATCTGCTTGTGCTTAGTCACTCACTTGTGTCCCACTCTTTGTGACCCTGTGGACTGTAGCCTGCCAGGCTCCTCTCCCCATGGGATTTTTCAGGCAATTACCAGAGTGAGTTTCCATGCCTTCCTCCAAGGAATCACCCCAACCCAGGGATTGAACCTGTGGCTCCTGTGTCTCCTGCACTGCAGGCAGATTCTTTACTTGCTGAGCCAGCATGGAAGCCCAAAGTGGGTGCTCAACAAAACATTTGTTGAGTCAATTAAAGACAAAATCAGTTCTGTAGTTCCTTGAAGAGCATGGCATCAACATTCCATACAAAGTGGGGGCCTGAGCTCACTACTGCCCACTGTGTCTGAACAGAGTTCTTCTTGGCCTCCTTGGGCCACTCATGGAATTGTTTTCAGGGCTGAAGCTTTTCCAGGGCACAGCTGCTTGTCTTGGAAGCTCCTCTGTTGACATTTAAGTTCTGGCTCTGATTCCCTGGGCCTGGATGAAGGTATCTCGTGTTTTCACTGCTGTGTCCTCCCTCCCGCCCTCTCAGCATCTGCATCACAGACTATTCGAGAAGCCCAGCTTCCTGCAGGAGGAGAGATTTCAACTCTTAGGAGAATCTAGTGCTGAGATGAGATGCTGCCAAACCCTTCAATATCAGTCCCATTTAAACACGCTTAGGAACAGGAATGAAATTCAAGTTGTCTCTTTAGAAGGCTTTTGCCAGCTTCAGAAAGCCACAGCCTGTCCTGGAGGATTGATTTTCAGGAAGATGGTGAGTAATGTCTGGCATTTAATGACAAGGCACATCTTTGCCAAGAAGGTCCAAAGAGCCCAGGCACAAAATTCATCAGGGGGAAGGAGATGTTGTCACTCTTGTTTACCAACTGGGGATTGTTATCTTTGAAACTCCCTGACATCAAGACTCCCTAGTTCCCACTTAAAATCAAGCGAATTTTATAAAATAATGGCATGATGAAATAAATTAAGCTGAATAGTGTCTTTTTGAAAAGCAGCAAAAATTTATAATGTGTCCATCACCCTGACAAAAAAAAAAAAAAAGGAAAGAAAAATCTGACAACATGAAATAATACATATAAGGCAAAAAAGAAAATTCACTTTATTGGGATGCTTAAATGGCTCCACAACAATGCTAGAGTTGTGGAATGCAAAAGTGGGATGGAACATAAAATGAGCAGACTTTGCTGGAAGACAGGTCTGGGCTCCAGACACAACTTGGCTGCCTCCTAGCTGTGACCTCCTGCTCCAGATCATAGGTCTTGACTGAGTCTCTCTCCCCGTTGGTGAAATGGGTTTTGAGATATTGTCATGTGCTTTTGTTGTTCATATCTCAGCATTCCTCTGGGGATATAGCCCTATCCCACTCATCCTCTTAGAAGAAGAAGTTGATTCTTACATTTCAACTCAGAAATGAGCACATGGCCTATGTTTGGCTCACCTCAGTCCAGTGTAGGGTAAGGGCTGTATCCATGGAAGCAGTTTTTCACTCTGCATGTGTGCCACGGCTTTCCTCTTACCAAAAGGGTGGACTGTGACATTGGGGCTGGCTTGTGATGTGTTTTGACCAACTGGAAGTGGCAGAGTGGTGAATCATGATGCCAGTGAAGTCTTTCATGCATCCACCTGCTACTCTTGTGCCTCTGCCATCACTGTGAGAACAGGCCATGGCTGGTCTGCCGGGGGAGGAAAGGCATGTAGAACAGAGCTGAACCACCCCAGTTACCTCAGTTGGTAGCCAACCAATCTCCAGTTATGTGAGCAAGACCACCAAAGATCAGTAGGGGTAGCAACTGACCCAAGACTGATCCCAGATGCATGGTGGATAAATGGATTTTTATATGTCATTGAAGCTTTATAGTAGTTTGTTGCTCAATCTTTTTGTGGCAGTAGAAGACTAATACAGTCTGTGACCACACTTCAGCCGATCAGAGTTGGGATGGAGACTTTCCCTGGAACAATTAGAAGAAAGTTATTTGTTTTTCTATGGGAATTGCTATGCTGACAACATACAAGTTTCAGGGAAAGCCTGTCTGAAACTTAAGTTAAAACAGAAGAATAAAACAAAGTTGGGAAAGAAGAATCTTACATCTTGATAACTTCTAGATTAAGCCTAATTACAACAATTATTGTTTGGAAAGGAATGATGGCTTCTCATTTTTGCTACAGTCAGCTTAGGTTGGATTTTTTTGACCTTTGCAACTAGAGTCCTGATCAGTGAAATTTAAAGGATTGTTTTTGTGGGTTAGGGTTTTTGTGGGGCTCCAAAATCACTGCAGATGGTGATGGTAGCCATGAAATTAAAAGACACTTGTTCCTGGGAAGAAAAGTTATGACTAACCTAGACAACTTATTAAAAAACAGAGACATTACCTTGTCAACAAAGGTCCATCTAGTCATAGCTATGGTTTTTCCAGTAGTCATGTATGGATGTAAGAGTTGGACTATAAAGAAAGCTGAGAGCTGAAGAACTGATGCTTTTGAACTGTGGTGTTGGAGAAGACTCTTGAGAGTCCCTTGGACAGCCAGGAGATTCAACCAGTCCATCCTAAAGGAAATCAGTCCTGAATATTCATTGGAAGGACTGATGCTGATGCTGAAATTCCAATACCTTGACCACCTGATGCAAAGAACCGACTCATTGGAAAAGACCCTGATGCTGGGAAAGATTGAAGGCGGGAGAAGGGGATGACAGAGGATGAGATGGTTGGATGTCATCACCAACTCGATGGGCATGAATTTGAGTAAACTCCGGGAGTTGATGATGGACGGGGAGGCCTGGTGTGCTGCAGTCCACGGGGTTGCAAAGAGTCAGACACGACTGAGCGACTGAACTAAACTGAAGAACTAATGCTTTGCAAATGTGCCTCAGCTGGAAAAACACTCTAGCCGAATATTGCCGTGACGTTCCAAGCAGTAATAAAAATAATATTTTCTATGTATCCTTGTGCATTTTACTTTGTAGGGTGTCAAGGGCTTGGTAAGTACATTTTGTACCCCACTGAGTTATAGAGAGGCAGCTGTCCCCAAAGGATCTCACCAGTACCTGGAAACAAGGGTGACTCAGTCCTTATTTGGGCTTGGTGACAAGGACACTGTAATTCTGAGAAAGACTCACCAGGGTGCTCTATGTGTCTGTGATTGAACTCACTTCATAGTTGACAGAAACCGACTATTTTAGACTGAAGGAGATGGTAAAGAGGATATCACCAAAGATTCATGGTTTACCAATGAGGAAACTGAAGCAGAAAAGGAGAGGACAGTGATGGTAGAGTGTGGCACCCCATGGTGCTATGGAGGAAAGACGATGGGGGTTGGAGTCAGAGACTGAGATTTAAACCCAGACTCTGTTATCTATATATTTAACTATATTGGGCAAGTTTTTCAAAGTTCTCAGGTCTCCAGTTTTACTTCTGTAACATGAGGGTGCAATGCCACACAAGATGGAAGCGTATTACCCACAGGAGAGTCTTTCGATATATGTAGGCATTGCCCACGTTGGAAGGCACCTTGCCCACATTGGAATCTTTCTTATCTCCCCTGAACCTGTGCCAAAGATGGGCTTGACTTAGTGACTTGCTTCCAATGAATAGAGTCTAGAAAGGGGAAAATAGTAACCAAACAACAGAGAAATCTAGAAAACACTACCTAAAGCAAATGGTGAAGGTTAAGGTCACCATGAACATCATGTGACTATCACCCAGTCCCTGATACGATTCGATGTGCAGGGCACCCCACTCCTGTGGTTGTCTTCTCCCAAACTCTAAACTCCAGTCTGATTGTGAGAAATACATCAGACTAAGTGAGACTGGAGAACATTCTTCAAGGCACCTGGCCAGTATCCTCAAGACTATACGGTCATAAAAATCCAGGGAAGACTGAGGGACTATAACAGATCAGAGGAAACTGGGAGATGGCACTGCTCAGTGCAACATGGTACCCCAGATTGGATTTTGGAACAGAAAAAGGGTATCAGTGAGAAGCAGGTGATATTGAAATGGAATCTAGAATTTAGTTCAAAAGGGTGAGAGCAGAAGAATTGATGCTTTTGAATCACCATGCTGGAGAAGACTCTTGAGAGTCCCCTGGACTGCAAGGAGATCAAACCTGTCAATCCTAAAAGAAATTAATCTTGAACATTCATGGGAAGGACTGATGCTGAAGCCTCTAGTACTTTGGCCACCTGATGCAAAGAGCTGACTCACTGGAAAAGACCCTGGTGCTGGGGAAGATTGAAGACAAAAGGAGAAGGGAATGGCAGAGAGTGAGATAGATAGCATCACCGACTCAATGGACATGAACCTGAGCAAACCCCAGGAGATGATAGTGAAGGACAGAGGAGCCTAGCATACTGTGGTCCGTGGGGTTGCAAAGAGTTGGACATGACTTAGCAACTGAACGACAACAACCACAATGTTGATTTTTCAGGTGTGACAAATTTACCATGGTTGTATAACACGTTAATAGGGGGAACTGGGTGAGGGTACATAGAAATCTTCTGTACTATTTTAAAAACTATTCTGTAAATCTAAAATTGCTCCAAAAGCAAAATAATAATGATGATATATTGTAAATGAAATATTGGATTGATCTTAGTTAGTTGTAGGCACTGGTCCCAGTTTTTTATCCCTAGGACCGCAAATCCTCTAGCTCCCTGGACTTTGTGATCCAGGAGATAAACTCAAGAGCGACACATCAGCTGCAGTAGCTGTCACAACACCTTTTTGCATCATCTGTGTCAAGGACGCTATCTCCCAGTGGAATTTCCTGCGTTACTTCCCTGGGGAACCCATGCAACCAGAAGTTGATCCAATTACCTATTTGCTTACAGTCATTTGAATTTAAATGTTTGCAGCTATCATATTTTGTTGAAGGCAGAGAATTTAAATGTGTGTCATTTACTGAGCACATGCTCTGTGCTAAGTACTCTACTGCTGCTGCTGCTAAGTCGCTTCAGTCGTGTCCGACTCTGTGCGACCCCATAGACAGCAGCCCACCAGGCTCCCCCGTCCCTGGGATTCTCCAGGCAAGAACATGGAGTGGGTTGCCATTTCCTTCTCCAATGCATGAAAGTGAAAAGTGAAAGTGAAGTCACTCAGTCGTGTCTGACCCTCAGCGACCCCATGGACTGCAGCCCACCAGGCTCCTCGGTCCATGGGATTTTCCAGGCAAAGTACTGGAGTGGGGTGCCATTGCCTTCTCCAAAGTACTCTACGGATAGGCACATTTTCTCATTTCATTTTTTTGCAGATTCATGAGATCAGGGCAGGATCCAGAAGCTCAGAGAGGTTAAGGCACCTATCTAAGGTCACACAGTCAGGAAGAGTCAGCTGAGGTTTGAACCAAGTTCTTTCTGACTCCAAAGTATGTCTTTTTAACCCCTATGTCAAACTATCTTAACAAAGGTTGTTAAAACCTTGAAGGGTTTTACCCAATTGATCATTTTCAATTTGTGTTCTTTATATACTTCTTTATTTTGGTACATGCATTGCCATGGATATAGAAAGAAAAGTAGAAAAAATATAAATTACATAAATCACTTGAAAAAAAAGAGATTTTTTTCAATATTATCTATTATCTAATGCAGAGATCAGAAAATAGTAGTCATCGCTCTGCGATGCCCAAGGAGGGTGGGGTGGGGGTGGGGGTGGGTTGGAGGGAGACTCAAGAGGGAGGGAAATACGTGTATACATATGGCTGATTCACAGTTGTTGTACAGCAGAAACCAACACAATGTTGTAACGTGATTATCTTCCAATAGTAAAATTAAAAAAGAGATAAAATTGAGATTTGCAAACAGAACCCCATCTTCAACGAGCAGATTATTTCAATTTGGAGCTGGACAGTTTAGTGTTTTTAATTTTTTGTTGTTGTTGTTTTCTCCTTAAATTGAATTAATGACCAGAATTTGCAGTTTCACTTTCAAATTTCCTCGGATAAAAATGAAAACTCTGTCTACAAGCAATAAATGCTGGAGAGAATGTGGAGAAAAGGGAACCCTCTTACACTGTTGGTGGGAATGCAAACTAGTACAGCCACTATGGAGAACAGTGTAGACATTCCTTAAAAAACTGGAAATAGAACTGCCATACGACCCAGCAATCTCACTGCTGGGCATACACACCGAGGAAACCAGAATTGAAAGAGACATGTGTACCCCAATGGTCAGCGCAGCACTGTTTATAATAGCCAGGACATGGAAGCAACCTAGATGTCCATCAGCAGACGAATGGATAAGAAAGCTGTGGTACATATACACAATGGAGTATTACTCAGCCATTAAAAAGAATACATTTGAATCAGTTCTAATGAGGTAGATGAAACTGGAGCCTATTATACAGAGTGAAGTAAGCCAGAAATAAAAACAAAAATACAATATACTAATGCATATATATGGAATTTAGAAAGATGGTAATGATAACCTTGTATGCAAGACAGCAAAAGAGATACAGATGTATAGAACAGTCTTTTGGACTCTGTGGGAGAGGGAGGCGGGGATGATTTGGGAGAATGGCATTAAAACATGTATAATATCATATAAGAAACGAATTGCCAGTCCAGGTTTGATGCAGGATACAGGAAGCTTGGGGCTGGTGCACTGGGATGACCCAGAGGGATGGTATGGGGAGGGAGGTGGGACGGGGGTTCAGGATGGGGAACATGTGCACACCTGTGGCGGATGCATGTGGATGTATGGCAAAACCAATACAATATTGTAAAGTAAAAAAAAAAAAAAAATGAAGACTCTGGCCCCATTTAATTCTCCATCACTGCCTGCAGCTGTCCTGACTGCCCCGTTAGATTAGGTACATGTGCCCCAGATGACCTGGACCCCCCAACCCACTTCCCTCATTTGCTTTCTTGGCCTGTCCCTTGTAGTTAGCAGTATCTGATTGACTCCAGTTTATAGGAGAAAAAAATCACCATTCAGAGTGAGTGAGTGACCGGTCAGAAGTCACACAACAGGAACCAATGGTGCCATTCTGGTGGGGCCTCATTCATGCTGCTGGAATCAGGTGGTCCACCCCAGGCCCTGACTCTGTCCTCTGTCTCCTCTGTAACTGACCTGTTTCAGCCTCCTACTGGCCACCTCTTCTGGATCAATCTTTCCCACTTAATCACACCACGGAGGCTGCCGGCTCTTATATTTTCACAATTCATAAAAAAAAAACACAAAAACCTTTGTTCTTATTATTATCCTCAAAATTCATTAAGTTTAAGCTTTTCCTCTGAGGAAGACGGGAAACTAGTTGGAACGTTTTGAAATTTAATTTCATCAAAAAAGAAAGAAAGAGAAAGGAAGGGAAGGAGGGTGATCATGAATTCAAGAGTGAAAAGTCTGCAGCATTTATCCCTTTCCTTGGTTAGTTCTGATTAAACTCCCACCACCAGGAACTCTCTTTCACTTTCTTCCTGGAAAGAATTAGAGATGTGAAGTCAGATTTCACAGGAAAGCTAGGGACTCCCACACTCAGTCCCTAAGCCAGCCCTGACTTTGGGGGGGACATACACATGGAGGTTCCCTGAGAGCCCAGGACCATGGAAAGACTTGTAGGGGCATCGCAAACCCTCCAACACACTCTAATTGATCATTAGAAAAAGAACGATCCTACATGCAGGGCAGCAAAGGAGACACAGTTGTAAAGAACAGACTTTTGGACTTAGTGGGAGAAACAGAGGGTGGGATGATTTGAGAGAATAGCATGTACATTACCATATGTAAATAGATGGCCAGTTCAAGTTCTATGCCTGAAGCAGGGCACCCAAAGCTGGTGCTCTGGGACAATCCAGAGGGGTAGGGTGAGGAGGAAGGTAGGGGAGAGGATTCAGGACGGGGGAGACACACATACACCTGTGGCTGATATGGCAAAAACCATCACAGTATTGTAAAGCAATTACCCTCAGATTAAAATAAATTAACTTTTAAAAACAAAAATAAATAAATAAAATGTATTTTTTAATATTTGGTATCATACATAAGAGTGAATAGTGAATAGAGCATGCATGCGCAGCTTCTGGGACATTAATAAACTTAACATCTGTGAGTGTCTGCATTTTTAAGAAACAGAAATTTCTCCGCCTTGGTAGCTCTGTATATTCTTCTCCGATTCCATCTCTGCTCTTCTCCCTGCAAGGCTGCCTCTTTCCTGTTCTTTGTGTGATTATTCTACTTATTCACACATTCTGTCCTGCATGTTTCATCTTTTATTACAAAATTGATCAAATATGCAGAGAATTAGAAGGGATGGTATGATTGAATTGAACGAAATTTGTAGGTATGTATATCTACAACTGTATTCAACAACTTTAATCTTATTTTTTGTGCCTTCATCTTTTATTTGCAAAGCCATTATTTAAGGATTTTATTTTGTAAAGTATGACTTCATATAAAAGCAGTGGGTCCCAACTTCGGCATCCTCCATTTGTGGACAATCTCATTTCATCCATTCCCTCGGTCACTCATTGCCTCTTTCACTCTGATTCTAGAATTGCTTTGAAGCAAATCCCAGACATGATATAGTTTCATCTGTAAATACTTCAGTTGCTATCTCTGAAAGATAAAGCCTCTTTCAAAAATATAATCATAAAGTCACTATCACACCAAAAATAATAACGCTCTCTGAATATTATACAGTTAATATTTGAACTGAGGGCTCTTCTGGTTGCTCAGGTGGTAAAGAATCTGCCTGCAATGTGGGAGACCTGGGTTTGATCCCTGGGTCAGGAAGATCCCCTGAAGAAGGAAATGGCAAACCACCCCAGTATTCTTGCCTGGAGAATTCTGTGGACCGAGGAGACTGGCAGGCTACAGTCCATAGGGTTGCCAATAGTTGGACACAATTGAGTAACTAACACACAGTCTTCGAATTGCTTGATTTCAGCCTAGAAACGAATACAACATTGTAAATCAATTATAGTTCAAAAAATAAATTAAAAAAAATACTTGCAACATGCATTGCCCCAAAGTGAGGGTATTATCCTCATAACTCAGCACAATTATTCTACCTAATAAATGAGTGATTATTCTCTAGTGTAATTAGATAATGATTTCTATTAAAATTATTTTTGTTTCTATTAAAAATTTCCCAATCCTCCTCATTTTTTAAAATACTGTCTTGAATTTTAGAAGAGTTTTAGATTTACAGAGAAATTGGAAGATGATACAGAGAGCTCATATACACCATATCTAGTTTCTCCTATAATTAACATCTTGCATAGCTACTGGTACTGCTAAGTCGCTTCAGTCATTTCCGATTCTGTGCGACCCCATAGACGGCAGCCCACCAGGCTCCCCTGTGGGAGGATTCTCCAGGCAAGAACACTGGAGTGGGTTGCCATTTCCTTCTCCAATGCATGAAAGTGAAAAGTGAAAGTGAAGTGGCTCAGTCGTGTCTGACTCCTAGCGACCCCATGGACTGCAGCCCACCAGGCTCCTCCGTCCATGGGATTTTCCAGGCAAGAGTACTGGAGTGGCATTCCATTGCCTTCTCTGACATCTTGCATTAGAGCAGTATTTTTGTCACAGTGAATGAACCAATGTCGGCACACTATTACTAACTGAAGTCTATGCGTATGCAGGTTTTCTTAGTTTTTACCCAATGGCTTTTCTGTGTCCCATAGTCATTTTTTTAAATTTATATTTTAATTGGAAGAAAATTGCTCTACAATGTTGTGTTGGTTTCTGTTGTACAACAGAGCAAATTAGCCATTCTTATACATATATCCCCTCCCTCTTGAGCCTCCCTCTACACCCCCCATCCCACCCCTCTAGGTCATCACAGAGCACCAGATTGGGCTCCCTGTGTTATAGAGCAGCCTCTCACCAGCTCTGTCTTACACATGGTAGGGTATACATGTCGATGCTACTTTCTCCATTGTGTCCCACTCTCTGATTCCCCCACTGGGTCTACAAGTCCTTTATCTAGATCTGTGTTTCCTCTCCTTTCCTGTACATAGGGTCATCAATACCATTTTTCTATACTACATATATATGTCTGACTCTTTGTGACCCCATGGACTGTAGCCTGCCAGGCTCCTCTGTCCATGGAATTCTCCAGGCAAGCACACTGGAGTGGGTTGCCATTTCCTTCTCCAGTGGATCTTCCCAACCCAGGGATCGAATATGAGTCTCTTGCCTTGGCAGATTCTTTACCATTTGAGCCACCAGGGAAGCCCCAAATTTGCATTGCTGCTGCTGCTGCTAAGTCACTTCGGTTGTGTCCGACTCTGTGTGACCCCACAGATGGCAGCCCACCAGGCTCCCATGTCCCTGGGATTCTCCAGGCAAGGACACTGGAGTGGGGTGCCATTTCCTTCTCCAATGCATGAAAGTGAAAAGTGAAAGGGAAGTCGTTCAGTCCTGTCTGATTCTTTGCGACCCCATGGACTGCAGCCCACCAGGGTCCTCCATCCATGGGATTCTCCAGGCAAGAGTACTAGAGTGGGGTGCCATTGCCTTCTCTGAAATATGCATTAATATGTGATATTTGTTTTTCTCTTTCTGACTTACCTCACTCTGTATAGGTTCATCCACCTCACTAGAGCTGATTCAGATTCATTCTTTTTTATGACTGGGTAATATTCTATTGTTCACTGTAAAATTCTCCAGGTCAGAATACTGGAGTGGGTAGCATTTCGCTTCTCCAGGGGATCTTCCCAACCCAGGGATTGAACCCAGGTCTCCCAAATTGCAGGCGAATTCTTTACCAGCTGAGTCACAAAGGAAGCCCTATGACCAACCTAGACAGCCTATTAAAAAGCAGAGTCATTACTTTGCCAACAAAGGTCCGTCTAGTCAAAGCTATGGTTTTTCCAGTAGTCATGTATGCATGTAAGAGTTGGACTATAAAGAAAGCTGAGCGCTGAAGAATGAATGCTTTTGAATTGTGGTGTTGGAGAAGACTCTTGAGAGTCCCTTGGACTGCAAGGAGATCCAACCACTCAATCCTAAAGGAAATCAGTCCTGAATATTCATTGGAAGGACTAATGCTGAAGGTGAAACTCCAATACTTTGGCCACCTGATGCGAAGAACTGACTCATTTGAAAAGACCGTGAAGCTGGGAAAGATTGAAGGCAGGAGGAGAAGGGGACAACAGAGGATGAGATGGTTGGATGGCATCACTGATGCAATGGACATGCGTGTGAATAGGCTCCGGGAGTTGGTGGTAGACAGGGAGGCCTGGCTGCAGTCCATGGGGTTGCAAAGAGTTGACCACGACTGAGTGACTGAACTGAACTGAACTGAATATTCTATTGTATATATACCACATCTTCTTTATCCATTCATCTGTCAATGGTTACTTCCATGTCCTGGCTATTTTAAATAGTGCTGCAATGAACATAGAGGTACATGAGTCTTTTTCAGTTATGGTTTTCTCAGGGTATACACCTAGTAGTGAGATTTCTGGGTCATATAGTAGTTTTATTCCCACTTTTTTAAAGGAATCTCTATAGTGGCTGTATCAATTTACATTCCCACCAACAGTACAGGAGGGTTCCCTCTTCTTCACATCCTCTTCAATATTTATTGTTTGCAAATTTTTTTTTTTCTGTCCCACAGTCACATCCAGGATACATATCAATTACATTCAGTCATCATATCTCCTTAGGCTCCTCTGGGCTGTGACAGATCCCATTTGTTTTCTGATTTCCTTTTAATCTGAAAACTCATCTCTTCTATTGTCTTGAAGACTGCCCCACATTTTGGCTTTGTCTGTGTATTTCCCTTAATTTGTTCTTGTATCCCTTGTATTTCCTAGAAACTATCAATAGAATTGAGAATTAGAGGCTCAGTTAGGTTCATGTAAAATATTTCCCCTAGAGTATTTAATAGGTGAAGCTGTGTCCTGTGTATACTGCCTCACAGCAGTGAAGGATTAGGATGGAAAAAAAAAAACAGAGGAGGCAGGACTGATAGCATAGTGATGAGAAGCCCAAGGCTGAAGTGGAAATAAGTCTCATTTCCCTAAATCAGAGAGGCTATTCCAAATGCCCCTTACATCTTGTTTTCCTTTCCTTAAACCTTACTCAGTAAAATTGATCCAATTCTAAGTGTTAATCTTTATGATTGGAAAAATTGTGCTATTTTATTTTCTTGTCTTGGAGTGTGGCTGGTTGAGTTTACAGAGCATTGATTTGGGCAGAATTCACCTATCAAATAAGCTTCATGTAATTGACTCAAGTGGGCTTCCCAGGTGGCTCAGTGGTAAAGAAGCTACCTGCCAAGCAGGAGATGCAGATTTGATCCCTGGGTCAGGAAGATCCCCTGGAGGAGGGCATGGCAATTCACTCCAGTAGTCTTGCCAGGAAAATCCCATGGACAGAGAGCTTGGTGGACTCTGGTTCTTGGGGTCGCAAGAAGTCGGACACAACTGAAGTGACTGAGCATGCACACACACACAAACTAACACAACGTTGTAAGGCAACTATCCTCAAAGAAAAATTAATTTAAAAAATCAGCAAAATGAAAGGTTTGAGCAGCTGTGAAGGACACCAGCAGGCAGCTGATCTCCAGCTAAATCTCAGAAGGAAACAAACAAGTAAAATTTAAAAAATAAATTTCAAATGGTTTATAGTGTTAGTTATAGGAAACTACATATATGATGGAATTGCACAACACGATTCTCCAACACCACACACAAATGAATGTAGGAATGGTGATATCTGAATAATTCTGTGGGTTGTACCAATGGTAGTTTTCTGATTTTGTTATTATCCTACAATTAGCAAAGATGGGAATATGAAGGAGGCAGACTGAAGGGTGCAAGGGGCCTCCCAAGAATCCTTCTTTGCAACTTCCTATGAATCTATAATTATTCCAAGTAAAAAAGTTTAGAAAAATAATAGGAACAATTCATGTGCTAAATTTTGTGGCCAGTGCAGAAGGACAAGATAAAGAAATGAGCTAAAATTTCAGAAGGGAAGAGATGCAATTATCATTATTTGCAGGTAATACGGCTGTCTACTTAGAAAATTGGCTAAAACATGTTCTGAACCAAGAGTTCAATAAGGGACAATATAAAAGATTAATAGATACTACTCAGAATAACAGCAGCAAAAACAAATTAAAATATATAGGAATACAACTTACTAGCATTGCACAGGCCCTATAAGAAAAACCACTACGCTTACTAAAGGATGTAAAAGATGAAAAAAAAATGAAATAATGAAATGAAATCTATATTTGTTATTTAAAGTTTGAAAAGCAGATAGTTATCCTTGATTGCACTATAAAGGATACTAGTGGGCAATTGGTGATATCTGAATATGATCTGTAGGTTCGGTAATAATGTTATATCCATGTAATTTTTTAATTTTGATAATTATATTGCAGTTATGTAAAAAAAATGTCCGGATTTTCCTAAAACACACACTACAGAGTTTATAAGTTGTTTTATTCTGTTTAGGCTGCTATAACAAAATGCCATAGACAGGATGGCTTAGAGACTTATAATCAGAAGAAATGTGTTGCTCACAGTTCTGGAGGCTGGAAGTCCAAGGTCAGTGTGGCCACATAGCTGTCTTTTGGTGAGGGCTCTCCACCCAACTGCTGACTCTGTGTCCTCACAGGCCAGAAAGGCAGAGGAGCTCTGCCAAGCCTCTTTTATGAGGGCACTGATTCTACTCATGAGGGCTTCACCCTCATGGGGGCTTCCCAGGTGATGCTAGTAGTAAAGAACCTTCCTGCCAATGCAAGAGACATCAGAGACACGGGTATGATCCCTGGGAAGATCCCCTGGAGAAGGGCATGGCTACCCACTCCAGTATTCTTGCCTGGTGAATCCCATGGACAGAGGAGCCTGGCGGACTACCGTCCATAGAATCACAGAATCAAACACGACTGAAGCGACTTAGCACTTAGCATGCCACCCTCATGACCTAATCCCCACCCAAAAGCCCCGCTTGTGGATTTCAACATATCAATGAGGGTGAGGGGGCACAAACCTTCAGTCTAAAGCAAAAGTAATAGATATCATTTTTGTAATTTTCTTTCAAACAGTTCAGAAACTAATATCAGATAAAAGGGGTATAAATCCCTATCAACATGTTATGATATATATATTTAGAGACAGAATGTTACTTGTGGCATCTGAGTGAAGGGTGTACAGATTCTTTTTAAAATTTTTACAGCTTTTCTGTTATTTGGAATTTCACAACAAAAGGCTCAAAAAAAGTAGCCACTAGAACCACAGGAATAGGGCTTCCCCAGTGGCTCAGGGGTTAAAAATCCACTTGCCAATACAGGAGATACAGGTTCAATCTCTGATGTGGGAGGCTCCCACATGCCACAGAGCAACAAAACCCAATCAGCGTAACTACTGAGCTTGTGCTCTCGAACCTGGGAGCCGGAACAAGAGAAGCCACTGCAACAAGAAGCCCACACACCACAGCTAGAGAGTAGCCTGGGCTCTCTGCAACTAGAGAAAAGCCCGCACAGCAGCAAAGATGCAGGACAGCCAAAAATCAATCAGTAAAGAGAGAAATAAAATTATATTTAAAAAGAGCAGCAGAAATAATATAGTGATGAGACATAGGGCGCAGGGGAGGTGAAGGGAATGGTGTAGTGTAAGTGAGCTAAATTATTACATTTAGTATCTAGGACACAATAAGCATTTTCTAAGTATGACAGATTAATAAATGCCCGCCTATACATATATACATAATACCACGTTATAAAGGTAATCGCCAGAAGAAATAAAAGCCTCGACCATGTAAAACAGCAACCATGGGTGATTGCCCTTAGGATGCAGAGAAGTGGAGTGCGAGCTTTAGCTATTTTGTCTTTAATTCTTCTAATCTATGTTCTCATCCACGAATCACGCTGATAAAAATTACAATGGCTGGTTAGCAAGCAAAGGATGAATTTTTCAGTGGCTGCTTCTGGTATAAGTAATTAAAAATAAAAGGGTAACACATTAGGGGAAAGTCTGGGAGAAAGAGAAATGTAGGTACTCTTGGTGAAAGGGGACTCCAACGTTTCTGGATAATAACTGCACAGTACAGCTAGAACACCCAAAATATGTGTGTTCCCTCCTCCATTCTAATAATAACCTCCCAGAAAAATTCCCAGAGAGTGAGGAAAAGATATGCACAGAGATTTCCCTTGTGACAGTGTGTAAACGCAAAAACAGCCACGAACCTAACTGCTCAAGACCAGGGCATAGTTTAAATGAACTAACAGCACCCCCCGTGAAGCAGTGTCGCAGTTCTAGTTTAGACTCTTCAGTGATGCAAGAAGTCATTAAGGTAAGTTGCAGTATTTAAACTTGTTACAAAATAGCATTTCTAGTGGGATGTTTGTAGTGTTTAAAAAAGGATGCACTTTCAGAATAGAATGGACTAGGACAGGATGTCAACAGTGGTTATCTTTTATGTGGGTGATTTATATGTATGTGTGTCTGTCTATCTACATCTCTGTGTGTTTTATTTTAACATTGTAACTTTTTGGCCATCAGGAAAAATAATTCTTCAGGTAAGGAAAGTCTAGAACTAAGAGGAGTTCTAGAGGTGTCAGAGTAGGATGGTGTATTTGTCTCCTTGTGAAACACGGCAAGGATCGGTGAGTGAAAAGTGAAAGCGTTAGTAGTTCAGTTGTGTCTGACTCTTTGTGACCCCATGGACTGTAGCCCACTGGGTTCCATGGGATTTCCTAGGCAAGAATACTGGAGTGGGTTGCCCTTCCCTTCTCCAGGGGATCTTTCCAGCCCAGGGATCAAAGCTGGGTCTTCTGCATTGCAAGCAGATTCTTTACTGCTGAGCCACCAGGGATCAGTACATTACTTTAAACATCTCAGACATCTCAGTGTAACCAAATAAGATAAGGCATTGGTGGAATCTGCTGAGTCCACAGAAACCACGCCTCTGGGATGGATGGCAAGGGACTTTATTTGCCATCTAGCCAAACCATCTGACTCAATCCAGGAGGTTCCTTGTGTGCTACCCCCATTGTGGACAGAATCTCAACGCAGCCCTACCTCCACCATATGTCAGCATTCTTATCTGGAACCTTAAAGGTACAAGTTGCTTACTCAAGGCCACCTTGATGCACCTTGGCTCGCCTCCACCTCTCCTGCCTTCATTAAACAACTCTAAGTTTCACCATTCACTAGAGTAGACATTTACCATGTGCCCAACAGTGATCCAGTGTAGATATATCCTGTCAAATAGAACACATACAGTGTTTCTTTCATGGAGCTCACAGGCTTGTGGAAAAAATAAACAATGAACACAGTTAAGTAGCTATGTGATTTCAAACTGCTAAAGATATGACAATGCAAAGGAAACTGATGTGGTAGTGACAGGGAATATTAGCAGGGGCCAAAGTGTGGGTGCATCTTGTTTTATTTCAGCTATGCTGACCTCATCACTGTTAGTGAACACCTCAGGCAAGTGCTGACCTCAGGGCCTTTGCACTTGCTACTCCTTCTGCTTGGAATGATTTCACCCAGATCACTGCATGACTCACTCTTTTATTAAATGCAGACTCAGAATCACCTTCTCAGAGACATTTTCGTTGGGTACATCATCCCCCAATCCCCCTTATACACACAAATCACTCTCCATGCTTCTGCCCTTAGTTTTTTTCAGGAAGGACTTGCTGAGGAGGTGACCTTTGAGCAGAGGCCTGGATGAAGTGAGGATAGGAACCATGAAAACATCTAGGAAATGAGCCGTCCATCTCGAGGAAAATGCGAAAGGATTGAGGTGGGAGAGGGCCAACAGGGAGGCCAGTGTGCCCGGGTACAACAGGAGTGGGATTCTGAGCCTTGGAGCTCTAGTAAGCACTTTGGAACTTATTCTGAATGAGATAGAAAACCATGTAAAGGGATTTTAAAAAATATTTAAATCACTTTATTGAATTATAATTTGCAAACAATCAAAAGCTCCCATTTTAAGTACACAGTCCAATGAGTTTTGACAAATACCAACACATCCTTAACTACTTCTCAAATCAAGCTACAGAATATATCCATCATCCCCAAAACTCCCTCCTGCCATGTTACAGTCGATCCCCCCTCCACTCCTGGCAACCACTGATGGGCTTTTTGTTGCCATACATTAGTTTTCGTGTTGCAGATCTTCAGATAAATGGAATCTTATAGTATGTAGTCTTCTGGACCTGGATTCTTGTATTCAGTGTAACTTTTTTTTTTTTTTTTAAGATTTATCTATCACTGCTTTGTTCTTTTTATTGCTAAGGAGTATTTAATTAAATGAAGGTAGCATAATTTATTTTTCTATTCATGTGTTGATATTTTGGTTGCTTCTACTGTTGGGATATCATGAATTACTCTGGTATGAACATTCATGGCTAGGTCTTTTTAAAAACTCTATCTTTTAGGCTGTGTTGGGTCTTAATTGCATTTTGCGGGATCCTTCATTGTGGCACATGGACACTCTAGTTGTGGCACGCAGGCTCAGTGGTTGCAGTACACAGGCTCTCCAGTTGTGGTGCGTGGGCTCTGGAGCACACAGGCTCAGTAGCTGTGGCACATGGGTTCTCTAGTTGTGGCACGTGTACTCCAGCGCTCATGGGCTCGACAGTTGCAGGGCAGGGGCTTAATTGCTCTGTGGCATGTGGGGTCTTAGTTCTCCAACCAGGGATTGAAGCCATGTCCCCTGCAGTGTCAAGGTGAATTCTTAACCATTGGACCACCATGGAAGTCCCATGGACAGGTCTTTTAATGAACATGTGTTTTCATTTATTTTGGGTAAGCACCTAGGAGTGGAATTGCTAAGCTGTAAGGTAGGTGTCAGACTTTATTTTTTTGGGCTCCAAAATCACTGCAGATGGTGACTGTAGCCATGAAATTAAAAGACGCTTACTCCTTGGAAGGAAAGTTATGACCAACCTAGATAGCATATTCAAAAGCAGAGACATTACTTTGCCAACAAAAGTCCGTCTAGTCAAGGCTATGGTTTTTCCTGTGGTCATGTATGGATGTGAGAATTGGACTGTGAAGAAGGCTGAGCGCTGAAGAATTGATGCTTTTGAACTGTGGTGTTGGAGAAGACTCTTGAGAGCCCCTTGGACTGCAAGGTGATCCAACCAGTCCATTCTGAAGGAGATCAGCCCTGGGATTTCTTTGGAAGGAATGATGCTAAAGCTGAAACTCCAGTACTTTGGCCACCTCATGCGAAGTGTTGATTCATTGGAAAAGACTCTGATGCTGGGAGGGATTGGGTGCAGGAGGAGAAGGGGATGAAAGAGGATGAGATGGCTGGATGGCATCACTGACTCAATGGACGTGAGTCTGAGTGAACTCCGGGAGTTGGTGATGGACAGGGAGGCCTGGCGTGCTTCGATTCATGGGGTCACAAAGAGTCAGACACGACTGAGTGACTGAACTGAAGGTAGGTGTAGGTTTAATTCCTAAGAGATTACTAAAACATTCTCCAAAGGGCTTGTATCATTGTGCACCAGTAATGCATAAACATCAGAGTCTTGAGCAAGGTGATAGCCTGGAAGAAAAATGTGGATAGATTCACTTTTAATAATATGCCTGCAGCTACTGTGTTCAGAGTAGACTGTATGCAGTCAAGAATGGAAATAGTGACCCACCTATAGAATTGGTTCACAGGAGGCTGTTAAGCTGTTCTATCGATGATTAACACACAGGGAAGTTGAGAAACTTACCCAAGGTAGCACAGCTAGGAGGCAGAGAAACCAAGAGGAGAATACATCCTTGTCTGTCTTCAGAGCCCAAGTCATGTGCTCCATTCAGTATTACCCTCTTAGACCTTCTGGATGTTTAAATAATTCAATCAGAGTAGATTATACATAATATGCATATTATATATAATGTATATATACCCAGTTTATATGAGTGTACATCACCACCACTTCCTATCTACTCTATGGCATTACCTTATTTTATTTTATTTTTTTAAAATTTTATTTTTAAACTTTACAATATTGTATTGGTTTTGCTAAATATCAAAATGAATCTGCCACAGGTATACATGTGTTCCCCATCCTGAACCCTCCTCCCTCCTCCTTCCCCATACTATCCCTCTGGGTCGTCCCAGTGCACCAGCCCCAAGCATCCAGTATCATGCATAGAACCTGGACTGGCAACTCGTTTCATATATGATATTATACATATTTCAGTGCCATTCTCCCAAACCATCCCACCCTCTCCCTCTCCCACAGAGTCCAAAAGACTATTCTATACATCAGTGTCTCTTTTGCTGTCTCGTATACAGGGTTATTGTTACCATCTTTCTAAATTCCATATATATGCATTAGTATACTGTACTGGTGTTTTTTCTTTCTGGCTTACTTCACTCTGTATAATAGGCTCCAGTTTACCTTATTTTAAGTACACAAAAACTTCCTTAATTGTTGTAGACAGTTTGATTTCTTGTGTGTCCCTAATCCAGTCATTGAGGGGCTGTGTCCATCCATGTAAGAAATGTCCATCTTTGTGGCATTCTGGGCTCAAAGAAATAGCAGTGAAGTAAGGGTTTTCCTGGAGCAGAGAGGAGGATTCCTTGGGTCATGCTTGTCGCAGTCTCTCAATCTCATTTCCTGTGCAGGGTTTAGCTCTTTTTTTTTTAATTAAGACTTTTTTTTTTTTTTTTTTTACCTGCACTGGATCTTCACTGCTGCGCATGGGCTTTCTTTTGTTGGGGAGCATGTGTTTCCCTGGTAGCTCAGCTGGTAAAGAATCCACCTGTAATGCAGGAGACCCTGGTCCAATTCCTGAGTCAGGAAGATGCACTGGAGAAGAGATAGGTTACCCACTCCAGTATTCTTGGGCTTCCCTGGTGGCTCAGATGGTAAAAAATCTGCCCACAATGCAGGAGACCTGGGTTCGATCCCTGGGTCAGGAAGATCTCCTGGAGAAAGGAACAGCTACCCACTCCAGTATTCTTGCCTGGAGAGTTCCATGGACAGAGGAGCCTGGCAGGCTACAGTCCACGGGGTTGCAAAGGGTCTGATACGACTGTGTGACTTTCACTTTCATGGGCTCTAGGGCACACAGGCTCAGTAGTTGCGGTAGTTGGGCAGTGTGGGCTTGGTAGTTGAGGCTCATGGGCTTCTCTAGTTGCAGCGGACAGACTTAGTTGCCCTGATGCATGTGGGATCTTAGTTGCCCAACCGGGGATCAAACCTTTGTCCACTGCATTGGAAGGCGAGTTCTTAACCCCTAGACCACCAGGGAGGGAAGTCCCAGAGTCTAGCTCTTGACTTCTGTTCAACTGGGGTCTTGTGTTGCTTCTTTGATTAACTGAAAGTCTCTCAGTCTGACTCTTTGCAACGCCATGGGCTGTATAGTCCATGGAATTCTCCAGGCCAGAATACTGGAGTGAGTAGCCTTTCCCTTCTCCAGGGGTCTTCCCAACCCAGGGATCGAACCCAGGTCTCCCTCACTACAGGCAGATTCTTTACCAGCTAATCCACAAGGTGGGGGGAAGACAAAGCTCCATGGATAACTCTATTCAGAATTTCTATTTGCAGTCACAGGATTTGGCCCCAAGCAGGATCCATGCATTAGCAGAGATAGTTCTGTGTTGACCCTGTTTTCCTTTTTCTTCTGGGTGCACAGCTAGATTCCAGTACCCAGACTTCTTTACAGTTACTTAGGGCCATGAGACAAAAACATATTTCAGAAAATGTGGGTGTAAGTGATGCACCCCCTGCTCTTACTGGCCCGTTAAATCCTTTCATTGCCATCATCCACACTCCCTGGAGAATTGGCTTGCTACAGAAGCAGGAGGATCCCAAGTGCCTTGAGAAAGGAAGATCTACAAGATGGAAGAGGTCTGAGTCCCAGAATGGCTCTGTGGAGCAGACCCTTATCCACACGTTATATGAGAAACAGAAAACAATCGCTTGTAGAAGCAGTCTGTCCCACCTGACCAGTAGGCCTCACCTTCTCTTCCCTTTGGCTTGGGCTTGATGCTTTCCCTGTGCTCTTCTAGCCTAGATACATAGTTCAGCTGCTGTCTTTCAACTTAGCCTTTCTCAGCTCAGCATCAATAAAGCACGGTGAAGACAGGACAATATACATTTCCTTTCGATCTTGTTTACATGTTCCATGTGCTTTGAAAGTGTTCATTATTTTAGAAGGAACAGGAAAGTAGTTTAATTATTATCATCTAATGGAAACTAAATAACTAGGAACTCTGGAGCAAGAATGAAGGGGAATCTCATTCTTCACTGTCTATCCTTTTGCAGTTTTAAAACTTCTGACCATGTAACTCATTCACTAAATACATATTTTGTAGTGCAAGTATGGATGACAATCCATATGGTTTCAGCTTTTTCTGGGGCAAGAACCTACTACTACTGATGATTACATCTTAGACTCTCAGCATATGGTCTGTCATGAAGCAGGCAGCATTGTAGAGATGTCAGAAATGCATAACTCCAGTGACTTCCCTGGTAGTCCAGTGGTTAAGAATCTGCGTTACAATGCAGGGGGTGCAGATTCAACCCCTGGTCAAGGAAGTAAGATCCCATATTCCATGGAGCTACTAGCCTTCCCACCTTATCTACTGAGCTTGCACTCTCTGGAGCCCATGAGACACAGCTAGAGACGCTACGGACTGCAACTGCTGAGCCCACACACCACAATTAGAGAGTCCGTGAACCTTAACAAAAGATCCACATTGTAGAAAGAAAACCCCCAGTGCCACAATGAAGATTCCACATAGTAAAAAAAAAAATAATAAAAAATAAAAAAAATCAAATTTCAAAAAAAAAAAAAAAAAAAATCTCAAGTTCCAGAATCACACAGACCTGGATTAAATCCTGCTGCTAACAATTACTCTCTGTGTCACCACAAGCATGTTTCTTCATTCCTCCAAGTCTCAGTATCTTCATTAAAATATAACATAATGCTGGGACCTATTTCCTTGGATTGTTGGAAGGCATGCATAAGGCCGTGGGTGCCAACGTGGCTTAGCACAGAGCCCGAAATGGAGTCACTGTTTCAATAAATGTTAGCTGTTGCAATTAGGCATTAAGTAAATGTTTTTGAATTCCTGCTGAAGCAAACAGGCAGGTCCTGTCCAAAATAAAACACAAAAAGTATAACCCAGAGACATGCTCGCATCCTAAATTAGTGCTGTCTAGGTTAGTTTGTCTGAATGCATTTTGACTGTAATACAATCAAACAGCCACAGAACAGTGAGCAGCAGAGGTCTCTCCTTTACTCTGTCCTTCTCATCCTATCTGGCATTTATTGATAGCCGTTTAGAAAGAATGTTTATTTTCCCCCACAATCGCATTTTCAGAAAGAGTGAACAAGGAGGGGAGTGGTAACTCGAGGAGGAAATTTTATTAAGAGATTATTTAATGTTATTGATACATTGCACCGAGAGTCAAGGAAATGCACCAATCGATAGATGCCCACATCAATGTTTCATCCACTTTTAGCCCTTTGCTGGAGTATTTAATTAGCTTGTGATTTCGAAAATTGCATGGAGGACAAGGCAATGAATGTTCTGGAACTAAAGACAGAAGTGATTATTTTGCTTCCAGCATCTTACGAAAAACAGTGGCCAGAAAATGTAGTGATGTGCAGAGAACTTAAAACTGGCATGATAATGGAGAGATTGCTCCTCAGGGACTGGTTTGCTCTGGGATTCTTAATTATTCATATATATTTTTGTCTCACTTAAATCTTATTCCCTCTCTATGGGGTTGGTTGCTGTCTCCACTTTGTATGTTGCTGAAGCTCCAATACTTTGGCCACCTGATGCGAAAAGCTGACTCATTGGAAAAGACCCTGATGCTGGGAAAGATTGAGGGCAAGAGGAGAAGGGGATGACAGAGGATGAGATGGTTGGATGGCATCAGCAACCAAATGGACATGAGTTTGAGCAAACTCTGGGAGATAATGAACGACAGGGAAGTCTGGTGTGCTGCATATCATGGGGTCACAGAGTTAGAGATGACTTAGTGACTGAATAACAACTTTGTTTTTTTGATCTTGAAGATTCTTCTTGATCTGGAGGATATTATTCAATATATCCGCTGTCTAACAGATCCAAAGAGATGGCAACATGAAAAGGATTCAGCCTGAAGTCCCTGACTTTGAAAACGGAGGAGGGAGCCACAAGCCAAGGAATGAAGGCATCCTCTAGAATCTGGAAAAGGCAAGGAAACAGGTTCTCCCCTGGAGCTTCCAGAAGGAACACAGTCCTGCTGACACCATGATTTTATCCTGGCAAGGCTGTGTCAGACTTTTGCCTTTCAGAACTGGAATCTATAAATTGATGGCCATTAAGATATTGGGCTTCCCACGTGGCTCAGTGGATAGGGATTCTGCCTACAATGCCTGAGACACAGACAGACTTGAGTTCAATCCCCGGGTTTAAAAGGCAGAGACATTACTTTGCCAACAAAGGTCTGTCTAGTCAAGGCTATGGTTTTTCCAGTGGTCATGTATGGATGTGAGAGTTGGACTGTGAAGAAAGCTGAGTGCCAAAGAATTGATGCTTTTGAACTGTGGTGTTGGAGAAGACTCTTGAGAGCCCCTTGGACTGCAAGGAGATCCAACCAGTACATTCTGAAGGAGATCAGTCCTGGGTGTTCATTGGAAGAACTGATGCTGAAACTGAAACTCCAGTACTTTGGCCACTTCATGCGAAGAGTTGACTCATTGGAAAAGACTCTGATGCTGGGAGGGATTGGGGGCAGGAGGAGAAGGGGACAACAGAGGATGAGATGGCTGGATGGCATCACCAACTTGATAGACAAGAGTTTGAGTGAATTCCGGGAGTTGGTGATGGACAGGGAGGCCTGGCGTGCTGCAATTCATGGGGTTGCAAAGAGTTGGACACGACTGAGCGACTGAACTGAACTGAACTTAACTGAAGATATTGAGCTTCCCAGGTGGCTCAGTGGATAGGGGTTCCACCTACAATCAGGAGACACAAACAGACATGAATTCAATCCCCAGGTTGGGAAGATCCCCTGGAGGAGGGAATGGCAACCCACTCCATTATTCTTGCCTGGAGAATCCCATGGACAGAGGAGCCTGGTGGGCTATAGTCTGTAGGATCAAAAACAGTCGGTCATGAATGAAACAACTGAACACACACACACAAGATAGTAATTTGTTATAGCAATAGAAGATTAATACAATCAACCTCTTTTTTAAAAATTGAAATATAATTACTCCCAGGTGGCGCTAGTAGCAAAGAACCTGCCTGTCAATGCAGGTAGCCGTAAGAGATGTGGGTTCGATCCCTGGGTCAAGAAGATCCCCTGGAGGAGGGCATGTCAACCTACTTCAGTATTCTTGCCTGGAGAATCCCCATGGACAGAGGAGCCTGGTGTGCTGCAGTCCATAGGGCCACAAGAGTTGGACACGACTGAAGCGACTTAGCACACATGCATAATGGCTTTTACAATGTTGTGTTAGTTTTTGCTATACGTTATAGCAGTTACATGTATACATATATCCCCTCCCTCTTAAGTCTTCCTCCCTTCCCCCCAGTCTACCTCTCCAGTCAGCACAGAGCACCAGCCTGAGCTCCTTGTGCTATACAGCAGCTTCCTCCTAGCTATCTGTTTCACACATGATAGTGTATATGGGTCAATCCTAATCTCCCAATTTGTCCCACCCTCTCCTTCCCCCACTGTGTACACAGCTCTGTTCCCTACTTCTGCATCTCTATTCCTGCCCTGCAAAGAGGTTCACCAATTCCATATATATGTGTAAATACCACATTTATTTTGCTCTTTCGGACTTACTTCACTCTGTATGACAAGCTTTAGTTTTATCCACATCACTACAACTGACTCAATTTTGTACCTTTTATGGCCAAGTGATATTCCATCGGGCAGTCTTTCTTATACTGTGCTCTCTTTGTCTTTGCATTTGAGTTTACTATTCACAAAGTCCTGCCCATATCTTCAGTTCAGTTCAGTCACTCAGTTGTGTCCGATTCTTTGTGACCCCATGAATCGCAGCACGCCAGGCTGTCCATCACGAACTCCTGGAGTTCACTCAAACTCATGTCCATCGAGTTGATGACGCCATCCAGCCATCTCATCCTCTGTCGTCCCCTTCTCCTCCTGCCCCCAATCCCTCCCAGCATCAGAGTCTTTTCCAAAGAGTCAACTCTTCGCATGAGGTGGCCAAAGTATTGGAGTTTCAGCTTCAACATCAGTTCTTCCAATGAACACCCAGGACTGATTTCCTTTAGGATGGACTGGTTGGATCTCCTTGCAGTCCAAGGGATTCTCAAGAGTCTTCTCCAACACCACAGTTCAAAAGCATCAATTCTTTGGCACTCAGCTTTCTTCACAGTCCAACTCTCACATCCATACATGACCACTGAAAAACCATAGCCTTGACTAGATGGACCTTTGTTGGCAAAGTAATGTCTCTGCTTTTGAATATGCTATCTAGGTTGGTCATAACTTTCCTTCCAAGGAGTAAGCATCTTAATTTCATGGCTGCAGTCACCATCTGCAGTGATTTTGGAGCCCCAAGAAATAAAGTCTGACACTGTTTCCAGTGTTTCCCCATCTATTTCCCATGAAGTGATGGGACCGGATGCCATGATCTTCATTTTCTGAATGTTGAGCTTTAAGCCAACTTTTTCACTCTCCTCTTCCACTTTCATCAAGAAGCTCTTTAGTTCTTCTTCACTTTCTGCCTTTAGGATGGTGTCATCTGCATATCTGAGGTTATTGATCTTTCTCCTGGCAGTCTTGATTCCAGCTTGTGCTTCTTCTAGCCCAGCGTTTCTCATGATGTACTCTGCATATAAGTTAAATAAACAGGGTGACAATATACAGCCTTGACAAACTCCTTTTCCTATTTGGAACCAGTCTGTTGTTCCATGTCCAGTTCTAACTGTTGCTTCCTGACCTGCAAATAGGTTTCTCAAGAAACAGATCAGGTGGTCTGGTATTTCCATCTGTTTCAGAATTTTCCACAGTTTATTGTGATCCACACAGTCAAAGGCTTTGGCACAGTCAATAAAGCAGAAATAGATGTTTTTCTGGAACTCTCTTGCTTTTTTGATGATCCAGCGGATGTTGGCAATTTGATCTCTGGTTCCTCTGCCTTTTGTAAAACCAGCTTGAACATCTGGAAGTTCACGGTTCACGTATTGCTGAAGCTTGGCTTGGAGAATTTTGAGCATTACTTTACTAGCATGTGAGATGAGTGCAATTGTGTGGTAGTTTGAGCATTATTTGGCACTGCCTTTCTTTGGAATTGAAATGAAAACTGACCTTTTCCAGTCCTGCGGCCACTGCTGAGCCCATCTCTTAGAAGGAGAAAATTCTGATAGGATCAGGTTCTAGGGTAGGACAGTAGCTGGGCCATGTTTCTCAGTGGGTTGGCCACTGGGAGAGAAAAGGTAATCAATGCAAATATCTGACAAGTGTTTCTGCATTCTACTTCTCACAGAATGTAAGGCTAAAATGTAGTTCTAAAAGGAGAAGTTTGGAGAAGGCAACGGCACCCCACTCCAGTACTTTGCCTGGAAAATCCCATGGATGGAAGAGCCTGGTGGGCTGCAGTCCATGGGGTCTTGAAGAGCTGGACACGACTGAGCGACTTCACTTTCACTTTTCACTTTTATGCATTGGAGAAGGAAATGGCAACCCACTCCAGTGTTCTTGCCTGGAGAATCCCAGGGGTTGGGGAGCCTAGTGGCTGCCGTCTATGGGGTCGAACACAGAGTTGGACATGACTGAAGTGACTTAGCAGCAGCAGCAAAGGGAGAAGTTCAGCCTAGATGTCTCTGTTTTCCTGCATAGGTATACCCTCGCCCCTTCAGACTATTGTCTAATGTGGATGGCCAGCTGGTAGCTTCTTTTGGGCTTAGGATGGGAGGGAAAGGGAGTATCTTAAAGACAGCAGGCTCAAACCACAGGCTCCAGCTGGTTTATCAACATGGTCCGCTCTGGCCTTTTGGGTTCATGTCTAATTTATATTGAAATAATGGTTGGATTTCCCATTTTTCTTTACCCTTTGATTTGATAACTCAATCGGGGCTGTCATGGGACAGGTGTTGTGGTTTAAGACAGTGCTTAGGCATCTGACTCTATACTATCTTAATTTCATTGAGATTCCACCTTAAACTCTAAGACGTATTCACTTGTGACCAGTTCCTTTCTGGTCCATCAGCTAATGGAGGAGGCTGCCTTACCTTTGTGTCTAATAGCCTATATGGGATGCTGAATCATTGTCATTCATCACAGCAAGTATTATTATTTAAGAAACTTGGAAACAGAGTCTAAATCTTGCTAACACTGCCTCACACCTATTTATCACCAAATGATATATTTGTACATGAATGAAGAAATGTATGCATCTACTGTGATTTCCAAGTGTCACAGCTGGGTGTCCCAGGAGTGCTCAGCTCCACCCTGTCTCCCTGGGATCCTGGTATGACCTGTTCATCAGTGAGCATCTTGTCTGTTGTTCTCCACGTGCCCCTCCCGCTGTCTGTGGGGCTGTAAGATCTCTGATGCAACTGGTTCCATCACTGTGCTGAATTACCTTGTTCCTGCGTTGTTTGTCAGCATGAAGGATTTATGGGATGGTGAGACTTCTTGGGGACTTTCCTCTTCCCTCTGCACCCACGTGCTACATCATCCCTCCTCCCAGTCCTCATCCATCAGCTACCCTGATTGTGTGTGTATATATATATATATCCTTCCCTCTCTCTGTTACCTTCCGGTGAGTCACACACAGGTAAGCAGTAGTGCAGAAGGTGCACAGGCTGGTCTGCATTAGTGGCAGAGAGCTCCAAGACTCTCTAGGAATAAACTTTCCTCTCATTCATGGTCTCTGCAGCTGAAATATGATCATGGGGAGCTCGGGCAACACACCCCATCCTCTTTTTCCCAACAGAATTGAGCCATCTTTTTCCTAAGTTGCTGCCTGCTACGCATGCTGAAAGGTTAATCTGTTCTTTTTCTCAACTAGTGCATTTATCATAGGGAAGTGGTCTGTTGTGGAAAATATTGATCAAAGGCCTGCCAGGTCCTCTGCTGGTTTGAAATTGAGTGTTGCAGTCAATCAATGGCTTGGTACTTGGTGGGGGTGAAGAGAATGCCGTGGCTTCCACGTGGGGCAAGGCTAACGGAGGAAGGGTACTGAGAGGCCACCTCTTCTGATTGGCCCAAAGGGTGGGGTAGGTCAGTGTTGCTGGGCCAGGATGGGGAATCTCTGATGAGGGGTCTTGGGTACCTCAAAGCCCCATGGATGGCCAGGATCTTTGTGCTGATGTCGAAGAAAATGTTCTCTTAAGCCAAGCCAGTCAGAGTCTATAGGAATAATGTCTTTAAAAAAATGTTTATTTATTTATTTGATGGCATCAGGTCCTGGTTGTGGCATATGGGCATCTCTCTAGCTGTGGCATGTGGGCTCTAGAGTGCTCACACTCAATAGCTTCAGTGCCCGGGCTTAGTTGCCGCATGGCATATGAGATCCTAGTTCCCCCATCAGGGATTAAACTTGCGTTTCCTGCAACGGAAGGCAGATTCCTAACCACTGAACCACTGGGGAAGTCCCAAGAATAATGTCTTAATATAGAATTGCACTCGGGAAATTAAATTCAACTGAGGTGGTAGAAATGGGCTACACTCTCAACAAATAAGTTTTTGTTTCCAGAAATTTAGTCAACCTCCTTTGCCCAAAGGGGCTTCACTGGTGGCTCAGATGGTAAAGAATCTGCCTGCAATGCAGGAGACCAGGATTTGATTCCTGGGTTGGGAAGATCCCCTGGCTATCCAGGCCAGTATTCTTGACTGGAGAATTCTATGGACAGAGGATTATGGCAGACTACAATCAACAGGGTCACAAAGAGTCAGACCGGAGTGAGTGTCTAACACTTTCACTTTTTTTTTTTTCACTTTGCATAAATGATACCTTAATTTAGTACTATCTTTGGGCACCTATCAGTAACTTGAATCTCCCCTCCCTCCAAGTGTATGCCACAAGTAGCTGTTCCCTGCCAGGGATTTTTCTAAGCAATAGGAATAAAGAGAAAGTCCAGGGCATTCCCTCCCCTTGGTTTGCTCTCGTCTTTGTGTAGAGAAAGACTTTTTCACCAGAAGTTGCTGTACAATTCATTAAGCTCTCTGATCGAAGGAGGCCAAGGTGATTCAACTGAGAGGGGAAGGCATACTCCACTTAGGGGAGTAGCACAGTGAGGAGGGCTTCAAGGAGGAGGTGTCATTGAGCATTGTCTTAAGGAACAATTAGGAATGCATCAGGAAAGGCAATGTGAAGTAGAGATAGGAGCATGCATGTAGAAGGACTTGCCTATGCAAAAGAGATCAACAGTTAATTCAGTGTTGACAGGCATGAAAAACATTGAGTTTGACTGATAAACCGAGTCATTCAACAAAGACCTATGTGACAAGGAGGTTATTATGAGAAGTGAATGGGATAAAGTAAGTGATGGACTTAACACAAGGCTTGCCACAAAGCAGGTATTGGAAATATTTTATTTTCCTGTAATAATTGCGATTATTTGTTGTAAGTGACAGAAAACCATCTGTATCGGTCAGAGTCTCAGCTGGAAGCAGATTAACATTCAATTTGGGTCATAGAGGTAGAGTTGAATAAAGGGACTATTTACAAAAGTGCGGAGCAACTGTAAGGAAAACCACAAGTAATAGGAGAGCACCCAGGGAATAATATCAACAAAATGAAAGTTGCTCAGTTGTGTCTGACTCTTTGCGACCCCATGAACTATACAGTCCCTGGAATTCTCCAAGGCAGAATACTGGAGTGGGTAGCCTTTCCCTTATCCAGGTTATCTTCCCAACCCAGGGATTGAACCCAGGTATCCTGGATTGCAGGCAGATTCCTTACCAGCTGAGCCACCAGTGAAGCCCAAGAATACTGGAGTGGGTAGCCTGTCCCTTCTTCGGTGGCTCTTCCTGACCCAAAAATCAAACCAGGTCTCCTGCATTGCAGGCGAATTCTTTACCAGCTGAGCTACTGGGGAAGCCAGGAACAGCAAGTGCCATTACTCCTGTTGTTTTAGTAGCTAAGTCACATCTGACTCTTTTGCGACCCCATGGACTGTATAGCCCATCAGGCTCGTCTGTCCACTGAATTTCCCAGGCAAGAATACTGGAGTGGGTTGCCATTTCCTTCTCCAGAGGATCTTCCTGACCCAGGGATCAAACCCGAGTCTTCTGCATTGGTAGGCAAATTCTTTACCACTTAGCTACCAGGGAGGCCATTACTATACCTAGGTCTGAAATGGCAAGAGAGAGAAACTACTGCCATATCCAAGTGGGGAGGGGGTAGAGAAAGAGAAGGAGAGACAGAAGCAGTGAGCACAGTGCCATCTGCTACGTTTGGTTGAGGTTATTCAACCCACCCTCAGTGATGCAGCAGTCAGGGAGCCAGGGACTAACACTCCGGCCTCACTCTGCCCCCTCCCTCTGATACCCTGCCAGTGTGCCCTGTTGGCTGAATTCTACTGGAAGCTAGAGGCCTCAGAAGTGGTGATGAAGCCCATACAGGTCAGCATCCTGGGTGGTGACCAAGTTGGAGTCAGGAGGTCAATGAGTCCAAATGGAACACAGAAGACAGGCAGTCTGCCAGCTCACACTGAATTAAGTCAAAGAGAGATTTCGTCAGCTATGGGAGTAGAACTGTCTTCAGGCATTGCTGATTCCATAACACCTCTAGCCCCGCTTTCCCAGGAGATGGCTAAGTTTTCAGATACTATGAGATGGCCCGGCACCTTGGGGCTCACCATAACCAACCAGCTTAGAGATGCAAGTAGAGAAAGGAAATGTCTTTCCCAGAAGTTTCTATAATAATCCATGCCCAAGTTGTTATTGCTAAGTTACTGCTAAGTTGCTTCAGTCGTGTCCGACTCTGTGCGACCCCACAGACGGCAGCCCACCAGGCTCCCCCATCCCTGGGATTCTCCAGGCAAGAACACTGGAGTGGGTTGCCACTTCCTTCTCCAATGCATGAAAGTGAGAAGTGAAAGTGAAGTCGCTCAGTCATGTCCAACTCTTAGCGACCCCATGGACTGCAGCCTACCAGGCTCCTCCGTCCATGGAATTTTCCAGGCAAGAGTACTGGAGTGGGGTGCCATTGCCTTCTCCTGCCTAAGTTGGGTCCTACTTAAATAACCTGAGTCTCAGTTTCATCATTGACTCAATGGACATGAGTTTGAGCAAACTCCAGGAGCTGATGAAGGACAGGGAAGGCTGGTGTGCTGCTGTCCATGGGATCAGCAAGAGTTGGACACAACTGAGCGACTGAACAACAGTTTCCTCATCTTTAAAATGAGAAGAGGTATATCCACTTACCCCAGTGGTGGAAAGGAGGGTGAAAGAACGGTCAAAATCATGGGCTTTGGAGCCACGTTGCTTAGAATTCAACCTAAGATCATAACATCTACAGGATGTAACGTTGGCTGCGTCTTAATCCCTCTAACCTTCGCTTTCCATTTCATCAACATGATAATAGCACTTATTATATAAGGTGATTAAGCAACAGAGTAGGTAAAATAATGCATGAGAATTCTTCGCAGAGCATTTGGAACCTACCAGATAGCAAAGAGGTAAAGAATTCACCTGCCAATGGGAGAGACACAAGAGATGTGGACTTGATTCCTGGGTTGGGAAGATCCCCTGGAGAAGGGCAAGGCATCCCACTCCAGGGTTCTTACCTGGAGAATCCCCATGGACAGAGGAACCTGGGGGCTATAGTACATGGGGCTCACAAAGAGCCAGACTGAGTGCGTGCAGACACACACACACACACACACACACACACGCGCAAAGTATGCAATAGATATTAGTTGATGTTGTCATTGTTATGATTTTCATGCTTAGACTCTGTACAGGTGAGAACAAAACTCTTTCCTTTTGTGTTTTCAGCCCCAGCTACCTTGTTAGGAATGCCCCTCTGCTATGCTAAGAATGGTTGCTGCTGCTGCTAAGTCGCTTCAGTCGTGTCCGACTCTGTGTGACCCCAAAGACAGCAACCCACTGGCAGCCTGGTGACTCCCCCGTCTCTGGGATTCTCTAGGCAAGAACACTGGAGTGGGTTGCCATTTCCTTCTCCAAAGCATGAAAGTGAAAAGTGAAAGTGAAGTAGCTCAGTCATGTCTGACTCTTCTCGACCCCATGGCTGCAGCCCACCAGGCTCCTCTGTCCATGGGATTTTCCAGGCAAGAGTACTGGAGTGGGTTGCCATTGCCTTCTCCAACTAAGAATGGTACCCAGGTGTAAATTTCTAACCTCCCATCACAGGAAAGACTGATGATGCTGATTTGCTTTGCTTCTCACATCTCATTCCTACTTTTATCAATGAGCTTGTCTCCTGTTGATTCCAGCTCTTCCATATTATCAGGAACAATCTTATCAGCCCTAGAGGTTGGTTTCTTTTGCCCCGCAGAAGCCAGGTGGCACTGACCACTGGTCACTCCCATGGTGCCCAAATTTTTAGTGTTCACTGTTGGTATTGTGTCCCTGAGAGCATCTGGTAAGACCCCTGGTGTATGCCATGTTAATATCATCAGAAGTGGGAAGATGGGCTCTCCAGATAAGCCTTCCACAAAGTCTAATGGACTTCCTTTCCCTGGAAAATGTGCAAGCTGGGAAGAACAGGGGAAAACTTTTTTATTTTGTTTTGCTTTGCGAAAAAATCAATTGTCCGTGAAATCAAATAAAGGTGAAATACATATTAAAATACAGTGGGCCTGCTAAAACCAGTTAGATGAAATAACAAAGCTCCAAACTAATGCCAGTCCATGCCTCTGAGATTTATAATCATATTACACTGCTTGTGGTTTGGTAACAGCAACAACAACAACAAAAAAGTGTGTGAGCTTAAAATATGATTCTGGGCAGCATGGTATAGTGGGGGGGGGGGGGTACCTCTCAGACCAAAATGAGGTGGCCAGATTCCAGTCTTCATCCATCCAACTCCATGTTGAGAAATTACATCTCCCTGAAGACCCAGTTCCCTCATCCATACAATGAAGGTGCAGAGTCAGACACACTCCAGAAACCACTTCAACTTCACACTTTTTTGTTTGTTTGTTTGTTTGTTTCTATTATTGTTGGATTTTTAAGAACATCCAGTGGGATTTTCTCTCTTGAAACATGAAGTGATGGATGAAGCCAGCAGAAAGTTTTGCAAGACCACCTTACTTAAACCTTCCCTGGGAATCAGTACCATTTAAAAATTTTATTTATTTTTAATTGGAGGATAATTGCTTTACAATATTGTGCTGGTTTCTGCCATACATCAACACGAATCAGCCATGGGTATACATATGTCCCCTCCCTCTTGAACCTCCCTCCCTCCTCCCACCCCTTCCCACCCCTCTAGGTTGTTACAGAGCCCTGGTTTGAGTTCCCTGAGTCATACAGCAATTTCCCACTGGATATCTAGTTTATATATGGTAATGTATATGTTGGGCTTCCCCGGTGGTGCTAATGGTAAAGAACCTCCCTGCCAATGCAGGAGGAATAAGAGATGCGGGTTTGATCCCTGGGTCAGGAAGATCCCCTGGAGTAGGGCCACTCCAGTCTTCCTGCCTGGAGAATCCCACGGACAGAGGAGCCTGGCCGGCTGCAGTCCAGGGGATCAGAAAGAGTCAGACGTGACTGAGTGACTTAGCCGCAGCAGCAGCAGTGTACATGTTTCCCTGCTACTCTCTATGTGGTAACAGCTCGCCACTTTTTCCAGCAAGAGTAATGCCATGGATAGACCTAGAAACTGTCACAGAGAATGAAGTAAGTCAGAAAGAGAAAAACACATGCTGTATATTAACACATATAAAGTGGAATCTGAAAAAAATCCTATAGATGATCTTATTTACACAGCAGAAATAGAGACACAAATGTGGAAAAAACCAAAGGGAAAAGGAAGGGGGTTGGGATGAATTGGGAGATTGGGCTTGACATATACCCGCTATTGATAAGATGTATAAAGAGATAACTAACGAGAACCTACTGTATAGCACAGGGAACTCAAGTCAATGCTCTGTGGTGACCTAAAGGGGAAGAAAAATGAAAAAAGAGAGGGTATATGTATACATGTAGCTAATGCACTTTGCTGTACAGTAGAAACTAACACAACATCACAAAGCCACTATACTCCAATAATTTTTTTTTTTTTTTTTTTACAAAAAGAGCGACATATTGAGCTAAGACTGCCTATGATGGGTACATACCAGTAGGGTGAGGGTTCATTTCAGTCTCTGCCTCAGCAGGTGCCAGGGCCAACCTCCATTTAATTATCAGAACTGAAGCATGTCAGTCCCCTCTGATGGGGACAGGGGATTGTCCAGACAGAGCCAAACTGGGTGGTGATTGGATAATGGAATAAATAGATGACATCCTGCTAGATGGTCAGCGAGTCACTGAATGAAGACCTGACCAGTGTTCTCAGTGAGGCCTAAGCCAGTGGACATCGGGGCTATGGTGAGGACTTAGCCCTACTTGGCCCTTGGCCTTGGCCAACCCTCCCTTGAGAGGAGGGAGGCTGAGAGGCACAGGATGCTGAGTCCATCTTCTCCACGGGGACCCAAGCTCTACTAGAGCCCTGAGCTAGTGCCCTAATGCTGCTGCAACGAATTAGCACAGATTTGCTGGCCTAAACACTCGTGGTTCAGATGGTAAAGAATCTGCCTGCAATGTAGGAGACCTGGGTTTGGTCCCTGGGTCAGGAGGATCCCCTGGAGAAGGGAATGACTACCCACTCCTGTATTCTTGGCTGGGAAATTCTATGGACAGAGGAGCCTGGCAGTCTACAGTCCAGGGGGTCACAAAGAGTCAGACACGGCTGAGCGACTAACACTTTCACTTAAAAGAATGCAAATGTATTAATATTGCCTTGTACTTCTGGAGGGCAGACATCCATAGTCGTTCTCACTGAGCTTAAAATCAAGCTGTGACAGAATTGCATTCTTTCTGAAAGGTTTAGGGGAGACTGTTTTCTTCCTTCTCTAGCTCCTAGAGGTCACCCTCTTGTGTAGCTCTTGGCCCCCACCTCCAGGGTCAAAGCCATCAGTCACACCTCTCTGCTTTCCACTTCCATGATCACATCTACTTCTCTGACTCTGACCCTCCTCTCTCCCTAGTATTAGGACTCTTGTGACTGCATTGGGCCCACCCCGATTATCCAGGATAATTTCCCATCTCAAGATCCTCAACGTAAACACATTTCCAAAGTCCTTTTTGCCACATAAGGTAACATAGTCACAGGTTCCAGAGATTAGGACATGCACGTCTTTGGAGGAAGGTGGGGACTATTATTCTGCCAACCACAAGCTGGATCCCAGTCTTTCCTCTTTATCCCCTCTCTTAGCCCTGGAATTGTCTACCATTCTTGAAAAAGTGAAAGTGAGAGTTGTTCAATTGTGTCCAACTCTTTGGGACCCCATGGACTGTAGAGTCCTGAATTCTCCAGGCCAGAATACTAGAGTGGGTAGCCTTTCGCCTCTCCAGGGGAGCTTCCCAACCCAGGAATTGAGCCCAGGTCTCCCACATTGCAGATGGATTCTTTACCAGCTGAGTCACAAGGGAAGCCCAAGAATACTAAAGTGGGTAGCCTATCCCTTCTCCAGCAGATCTTCCTGACCCAGGAATGGAACCAGGGTCTCCTGCATTGCAGGCAGATTCTTTACCAACTGAGCTATCAGGGAAGCCCTGAAACCAAGCCTTGAAAGCCTTGGAAGCTTGTGGTAAAAAAATTATTTGGATCTTGTAGTCTTCCCGAAGTCCCAGGACTCTGGCTACTGATACTCCCAAATCACTTCCCCCCCCTGCCCACTTTTTTTTTTCCATGCTCTAAAATCCTTCCTGAGGCTATTGGTGTCTCATGGTTTGACTGCTAAAGAATGGTAGGCCATGGAGTAAAAAAAAATGATTGGGGCAGAAGAGATATTAATAAATGCATCACCATATTATCCCAATAAAAGGGCATCCATCAATCGTGATTCTGCAGCTGGACTCTAGAAGTTTATGTTGATAGTTCTTGCAGGAGTCCAAGGTGCCTAAATCACAGTCATTTAATCATTCTTTTATTTGCAAATTTTTTTGAATATCTACAAAACTGAGTGTTCTAATGGTCTCAGGTCAGGTAGAACTGATACAGTTAGAAGAACATCAACTGTTCACACTCAACAGAGTGACTAAAACAAAGAAGACAGAAAATGCACGTGTTGGGGCAGACCTGAGACCATCAGAATCCTCCCACACTGCAGGAAGGTATGTGCTGTTTCACAACAGTCACTAAAGAAAACTTGTTGGGATGCCCTCAGTGATCACACACATACCCTAGGACCTAGCCTTTTCCTAGAAATGGGTGCTGAGAAACACACACAAGAACATCCATAGTGGCCACAACTGAAAGGGGCCCAAATGTCTGAAGACTGAAAAGAACATACAGTATAAGCAGCGGTCTACTGTACAGCAATTCTGTCTCAGTCTGTTCAGGTGCTAAACAAAATACCATATACAGAGTGATTTAAACAACAGACTTGCTCGCAGTTCGAAATGTTGGGAAGTACACGAAGGCACCAGCCAATTTGGTGTCTGGTGAGAGCTTGTTTCCTGCTTCATAGACTCCCATCTTCAGAGACAGAGAGAGACAGAGAGACATGGTTAGTTTCACATGTTACCTTTCATATTTTTCATATCTTCTGTTTTAAAGATGATAAACGAGGCTCAGAGAAGTTGTGAGTTTCCCCAAATCTCACAATTGATGTCAGGCCAGCAGATTTTTTCTGCAATGCAGGAGACCTGGGTTTGTTCCCTGGGTCAGGAAGATCCCCTGGAGGAGAAAATGGCAACCCACTTCAGTATTCTTGCCTGGAAAATCCCATGGACAGAGGAGCCTGGCGGGCTACAGTCCATGGGGTCACAAAGAGTAGGACATGACCGAAGCGACCACATCCATCCATCTTTTCTGGCATCATCAGGAATTGTCAAGTCTTGGCTCGGCACTATGGAGATTCTGGGTTGTTGGGGCCATCTTCCACACTACAGGGTGCTTAGCAGAGTCTCCAACCCCGCTCAAGAGATGTCACCCTAAGTCATGACAACTGGAAGTGTTTCCAGATATTGCCAAATGTCCCCCGTGGATACAAAATCACCTTGGTTGAGAATCACTGCTGTAAATGCAGTAATGGAAATCCAGAATTTGCCCCTTACCGGCTCGTGACCATTGAGTGAGTATGTCATTTTCACTGACAGTGAAACATTACAAACAGTGAGACATCAGTTTCCTTATCTCTAGAATGGAGATCAAACCCATAATACCTACCTACAGCATGAGCATAGGCTATTTAGCCACTGCCTGGTACTTTAAGTGCTCGTCGTGGTAGTTGAGATAGTCTGTCTCACCAACTGGCTCTAATTTTACACAGAGGAATTTCTTTTTTTTTTTTTTTGCAAATTAAAGACACACTGAATTACAGATGAGGACAGGCATCAGAGGCCCCTCCCGTCTACCTAATTAGTACAACTCCATTGACAGCCTGGATCCTTCAAAGGATGCTCCCTGGGATACAGGCCCTCTGCAGAGCTGGCTGGGAACTTGGAACAGAGTCAAATGTCCAGCATCAAACATTTCAAAGCTCAGAAATGAGGCCATGTTCTCCAATAGGGAGCTGTCTCTGTAAACGTTCCTGTGCTTATTAAATTCCTGCAGTGGCCACTTTAATTGGCCCCGCCTCCCTCACTTGACTAATCAAGGCTACAGAGTCCTCTGCAGGTTTTGTCTCCAGAGCAGGATTCCCAACCAGGGGCTCCTGCTTCTGTCTGGCTCACGTCCTCAGGGCGGACTCTACAGATGTGCTTCCTGGCTCTTCCTGTCTCCAAGCCAATCTTAATCAATAGCCTCCCTTCCTGCCCAAATTAAGTCACCCTCCCTGCTCCCATGAGCTTCCCAGGTGGCTCAGTGGTAAAGAATCTGCCTGCCAATGCAGGAGATGTGGGTTCAGTCCCTTGGTCAGGAAGATCCCTTGGAGAAGGAAATGGCCGTCCAGTCCATGTCCCACGGAGGAAAATAGGAAATCTCATGGACAGAGGAGCCTGGCAGGCTACAGTCCATGGGGGCTCAAAGAGTAGGACATAGCTTAGCAACTGAGCATGCATGTCTTGCTCCTCCATCCATTGTCCCTCCTTGTCCACCTCTGTGTCCCCAGCACATGGTCTGACACCGAGACGCTGATCAGTAAGTCTTAAATAAATTAATGACTGAATGGGTGATGAGCATCAGTCTTGCTCTTTGGATTCAGTGATCCCCATCAGAAACCGTATCTGGGACCCCACATGTAAAGCCTGGGGACGGAGGTGTTCTCCTAATTGCAAGTTTCTCATCTTCTCCCAAAGTACTCCTCTCATCAGAGGTCACAGTTTGGGGGCCTGCATGTGACTGTTTTATCTGACCAGATCGATGCTTTGGCAAACAGGTCATTGGATTATTTTGCACATGCTTTCCAGTTTGCTGTGGTCTCCATCATCATAGAACTATGCACGTGCTCAATCACTTAGGTCTCCTACCCATATGCTCCAGGTACCTGAGCTGGGATCTTTGCTATGGCAGGACCCAACTCACCCATAATGCTATTCTGCCTCGAATCCAACACCCCAAGCTGGATTCTAGATATCCACGTGGGTCTCCATCCGTTTGGCTGAAGTCCTGGTCCATTGTACACTCCCATCCAGTTGTGTCCGTCCCATTTCCCTCCCCTCCTTCTTCCTCCCACTTTTCTTGCAGCTGATGGTCAACAACGGCTAAGCAGAGATGTCAGTGCTGATCATGGGGGTCCCCTCACACCTCTTCCTTCACTTTTAACCTTGTCTCTGATTCTTCCAAATAGCTTCGAGTGAGAGCAGATCTCCCAGAACTATGGAGACTGACTTCCATGATGAATGTCTGACTTCCTCCAGAGACCCAGATAGAGCAGGCTCTGAAGGATTAGGGAACCTGAAGATGAGAAACTTCAAAATCAGCAGGGAGACTGTTTCTCCCTTTGGACTCAGTTCTCAGACCACACAGCTATCCACTCGGTGCCACCCAATCCAGCACAGTCCTAACCAGCATATCCCCTGCTCCCCCTCCCCATGTGAATTTCACTCCTAAACTGGCCCTGGAAAGGACCTATTCCAGGATGACCTGAATAATCCCAGGATTCGGGTTGGTGAAGAGCAGCATGGGACATCAATGATGCTGACCAGGATGGGGCGGGGGGTGGGGGCAGGTGGTGGTGGGTGGACATGAGCACAGGTCAATGGTATTCAGGGCAAATGCTTTAGTCCCCTTTCATTTGAAGCATAAGCAAATTCTTTGCACCACATTCTGGGGTAGCACATTATATCCAAGCAACAATAGGATGTGGAAATTCCTCGAGAACAAAGGTCCCAGAGCGAAACTGGTTATTGCTCAGACACAAGGTAAATGCAGCCAAAATCCCATTTTAATGAACTTGAAGGAACGCCAGAATTTCTATGTCAATGGGAGGGTTATGTCTGAGGAAACAGTGCCCAATATCATGCAGGACTTGCTCGATACTCAGAAGGCTGGTTTCTTAGGATAATAAAGTTATAGCATTTGAAAGACACTCCCCTGATCATCTTATTTTAGAGGCAGGGAGACTGAGGCACAAGGGATGAGGTATCAGCATGGATACTGGAGGAATCTGGAAACCCGGCTCACACATGTCTTTTGACATTGGGCAAATAATATCCTTTAGCTGTAACTCAGATTATATCTGAGTTACATCTGCAAAATGAAAAAGTTGGAATATTTCTAAATTGGAATTGGAAGGTTGGAATAATTTCTTGATAATGTCTGTTAGAAATCCTTGACCACTACTGACCAGACCCACTATAGTGTTACATTGAAAGATGCAAAGCCCAAATAACAATTTCAGCCTCTGCTCATGTATCTTTCAGATATTTAATGGAATCCTGTGGGCTTCTCTGATGACTTTGATGCAAGAGACCTAGATTCGATCCCTGGGTCAGGAAGATCCCTGGAGGAAGAAATGGCAACCCACTCTGGTATTCTTGCCTGAAAAATCCTACAGACAGAGGAGCCTGGCCAGCTACAGCTATGGTCCATGGGGTTGTGAAGAATTGGACATGACTGAGCACATGCCACATTAATGGAACCTTGTATTCATCCTGCTATGACTCTCAATAACATCTTCTTTCTTTGTATATACTGATATGTGTTGAGATTCCAGTGATTCTAAATATCTTACTTACTTTTGCTGCTAACAGAGACTCATTTACAGTGCTTTAAACAAATTAGGGGCATATACTTTTACATAAAAGAAATCCAGACATGAGCAGTTCAGAGTTGGTTTGATGCTTCCCAGAGTAATTAGGAAATTTCTATTTTATATTCCACAATCCTCAAAGTCATTTGATGACTGCTGGAGCACCAGCCTTCATGGCACATATCAAGCAGTAAGAAGAGAAAGAGCATGGGGCAAATCTATTTCTCCTGAGTAAGCCCCATTTAAAGGGACTTCCCAGAAACTCCACTCAGTGATTTCCCCTAGCAACTCATTGGCCAAGCCTAGCTGCAAAGAGAAGCTTGAATGCTAATAGTGTTACTGGGACACTTCAAAAAACTAGGAATTTACTTTTAATGGAAGAGGAGAAAATTGATACTGAATAGGCATACAGAACTCTCTGCATTGCACCCCTTCTCCTCAAACCAATATGTTCTTGCCATTTTGGTCATTTCATGTTACCGCTCCTCCACGCAACCCATAAGATCTGTTTCGGACAGGCCATCTCTCCCCCAGTAAGCACCATTATTCTGCTCTGACAGTCCCTTACTTTGCGCTATGACTCTGTGGTACAAGGATGCTGCCCAACTCGGACAAACTCAGGCAAAGTCTCTGGCTCCCACCCACCTAGCACCCATTCCCCAACTTTCTCCTTTGTCAGGAACCTGATCTGTAAGCCACCTTGGATTCCAACTACAGTTAGATCTCTAAAACCCTGCTTGGACTCTGGCTGATATCCAATAAAATTAAGCTGATTCCTGCTGGGCTGATGGCTCCTGGTTTGGAATTCTGACTTCTTTGTTCCCTCTCCACCTGGCTCACTCCTGCCTCTTCTTCCATGGACCTTGATCTTGAGCTCAGAGAACTCAAGTGCAGGTCCATGGGCTCTTCTTAACAAAGTTTGCTTTTTACTGGACCCATGGAGGTCCTGGATCTCATAAATAAATGGAAGTTTCTCTTCCATAGTTTAAAATCCACAGTTATATATTGATAACATGGTTATATACAGATTTGTTGTTGTTTAGTTTCTAAATCATGTCTGATACTTTTGTGACTAGGCTGTAGACCATCAGGCTCCTCTGTCCATGGGATTCTCCAGGTAAGAATACTGGAGTGGGGTGCCATTTACTTCTCCAGGGGACTTTCCAACCCAAGGGTCAAACTCGAGTCTCCTGCATTGCAGGCAAATTCATGCCTATGAAATTCTACAGTTTTTAAATGGTTAAGAAGCAAGAAAAAAGATATTCACTCCTTCAGCAAACATGGATATGCAAAGTATAACATCAAAGAGACACCGTGTCACATCCTTGTAATTGCAAAACATTAAAAAGTACCACAATATTAAGTGTTGGTGAGGGTTCTGAAAAACTGAATGTCTTATCCACAGCTAGTGCAACTATCAGTTTGAGCAACTCTGGTAAATAATCTGGAAACATAAAGATGTATGTGTGCAATGAACATGCAATTTCTCCCCTAAGTTTATACATTAAAGAAATGCTTATACATTTATACAAGAACACTTGGATATGGATGTTTTGGATGGTACTGTTTGTATAGAGATTTTGCTCTAGCTGAGAAATTGGCTTCCATGAAGTCTGAAGCTGAGCACAAACTCCAGTGAATTCTGCATCCACTCTCAACAATGCTCCTTAAGGCAATTTTCCCAGTTATGGAGGCATGTAGCTCAAACAGAGACTGGAACGGGTCCAAAGTAAGAGCATCTTCTGGTTTCCGTGTGGCTCCTGACATATCAAAAGCAAGAGATGCTGAAAGGAATCATTGTTTCTCATCCAGGTTTCTAGTAACTCCCCAGAAGAACTTATGTACCTAGTTAGTCACTGGATGGTCCAGGGTACAACCTATGAAACAAGGGAGCAGTGCATGGCAGCAAATGATGTGACCAGAGGCTGTGTTCTTGGACATGCTTAAAAACCACAGCAGATTGAATCCAAGTAGTGACAGGGACAGTGAAAACAGACACCCTCATCCTCGGGTGAGGATGGCAGGACCTCAGGAGGATGACAGATCCTGGATATTGAGAGAATAAATGAGGCTTCAGGGTCAGGCTCCAGTCCCAAGAGGAGCTAGGGTTGTATAAAGATCATAAATTGTTATCACCATCATAATAGCTAATTCTTATTAAGCATTTATCATGTGTCAGGAACTGTGTAAAGTGACTTTCCTACTATGGCGGTTATTGCCAATTGCATACTAATAGTCATTCTCCCCTTATGCCTTATTAATGGGTCTGTGATTTCATTCACAATGGCCATGTGCACAGAAAAAGTTTTCCTACAATATCTTGTGGCTAAAGGTGACCATATGATATAGTTCCAATCAATGAGATGAGACTAGAGTTCTACTTAATGGTCCTTCTAAGAAAGCTGACCTTTTGCCTTTTCTCTCCCTGTTTCTCTGCCTGGAATGTGGTCAGGATGCAGCAGTTATATTGTGATCAAGACGAAAAGGCACTCAGGCTAAGAGAGGCAGTGCAGGAAAACAAAGGAAACTTGATGATGTTAGTGCCATGCATTGCCTGCCTTTATGTTTCTCATTTTATGAGAAAAATCTACCAATTTTGGTTAAGACACTGTGACACAATCCTTGCAAATAACATTATCTCATTTAATCCTCCCAGCAAACTTCTGCAGTAGGCACTCTCACATGCCCATTTTCCAGATGAGGAAACTAAAGCTCAGAGAGGTTAAACTAGTTTCTAGCAGAAGCATGGCTGGAGCTCCCTCTGTCTCACACAAATTCATCCTTATTATTTGGCTATTCTTCCTGCTTCTTCACGGCACATTAAGAAGGGGTTTAACTCAATTCTTGTGTGGTGAGTCAATAGAGTTCATAGGGTAGGGGTCAAGGGAAATGGGATAGGAGGCTACACTGATGTTGATTCAATCCTGAGAGGCAAGATAATGGAAATCTTAAGTCCCATCTATTTCCCTTTTCCCTGGTCACCTCCTGCTGGGTAGAGAATGCCCTCAGGAATTCCAAGGGAGGAAATGGTGGTGGCCAAATTGACTGACCGGGGCAGGGCTGGGAAGGGGGATGTTGTTCAGTGGAGAAGTAGCCATTCATCCTTCCAGTTACACAGAATGGGCAGAAAGCACTGAATTCAGGAGGCCAGTGAATTGAGAGGGAGACTGATGTACAGGTCCAGGGTGGGGATCGGATCAGACTCTGGTTTGGAGTATCTTTGGAGAAGCTGATTACTAACAAAACCCTGGTAAGAGCAACAGATATGATGTTTCTTTCTGCCTTTCACCCCATCCCCAGAAAAGCAAGGATATCATCCTGTATCCTCAGAGAGGACAGACTCAAATTTGGGTCGTGAGAGATGATTAGAAACTTCCCAGAAAGATGCAGTGGTAAACAACGCTGGGTTACTAATCCTGGTGCTTCCACTTAATATTTCTGTGATTTTTTAAATGAGTCACTTAATATCCCTGATTGTCGGTAACCGACTCATGAATCCTTGTGAGGATGTAAAGGAAATCTATGACTATACCTAGCCCATGCTGGGTGCGAAGACCATAAAAGTGCTTCTGTCTTCTTCCCATGTAAGCCTGAAACAGGAAAGGGAATGCTTCCCTTCTCTCCTGGAAGAGCTTCACGGCTCCCCAGAGGACATCCCAGGGCTGCCATTTGTCCCCGACACTCAGCGCTTTACATTTTTCATGATTTAAAATGCTCCCATGAGCCCTTTGAAGTAGGGATTATGATCTCCTATTATACATAAAAGAAAGCCGAGGTTCGGGGAAGTTCAAGTAATTCGTCCTTTGGCACAAACCTAGCAGGTGGTCGAGCTGCATTTTGATTCCAGTGTTTGACCTTTAACCATCACAGTATTCGTCTTCCCATCAGGAATCCAGACACTGAGTACCAAATCCAATTTGGACTCCCAGGCTTTAGCACTCCATTGATCAAAAGTGGAGCAAATGTACACTGGATTTTGTGTCGCAGTCTATGAGGAGATGGCCGTACAAGCGTGTGGCTGCTGTGACCGGCTCTGTGTCTCCTGGAATTGCATTATTTCCTTCCTTCCTTTCTTTCCTCTCATCCTCTTTCTTTCTTTTTTCCTTCCTTCCTTCTTTTCCTCCCTCCCTCCCTTCTTCCTCTATCCCATTTTTTCTCCCTGCCTCCCTCTCCCTCTCTCCTTCTCTGTCTTTTTCTCTCAGAAACATTTAGGAACATCTTCTGCTTGGTACCAAGCCCTACCTGGGGAAACGGGTGGCTTATGGAGATGGATAAGAAAGACATTGTGTTGCATGACTTAGATTCTTTTGCCAGCAGGACACAACACAATGAGTCTTGGAGAAATGAGAGGCAGAAGTCTTTTTCTTCTGGCTCCAAAGGAGAGGTGTTGGGCAGGGCCACACAGGAAGTTGCATTCAGATTAGTGTAACAACAATCTGAGGCTCTGGGGGCAGCTTAAATATGGCAGGGGGTGGGGTTAGCTAGGTTCTGTGAGCTCCCTGTGGACTGGCTAATACTCTGGGAGACCTCTGGGGCATAAGGACTGTCCCTAGCTGTCTGGTGCCTGTTGTTGCTGTTCAGTTGCTCAGTTGTGTCCAACTCTTTGTGACCCCATGGACTGCAGCACGCCAAGCTTCCCTGTCCATCACCAACTCTCAGAGCTTACTCAAACTCATATCCATCGAGTCAATGATGCCATCCAACCATCTCATCCTCTGTCGTCCCCTTCTCCTCCCACCTTCAATCTTTCCCAGCATCAGGGTCTTTTCAAATGAGTCAGCTCTTCCCATCAGGTGGCTAAAGGATTGGAGCTTCAGCATCAGTTCTTCTAATGAATATTCAGGACTGATTTCCTTTGGGATGGACTGGTTTGATCTCCTTGAAGTCCAAGGAGCTCTCAAGAGTCTTCTTCAACACCATAGTTCAAAGGCATCAGTTCTTTGGTGGTTAGTCTTCTTTATGGTTCAATCCATACATGACTACTGGAAAAACCATAGCTTTGACTAGGCAGACCTTTGTTGGCAAAGTAATGTCTCTGCCTTTTAATACACTGTCTAGATTTCTCACACTTTTCTTCCTAGGAGTAAGTCTCTTTTAATTTCATGGTTGCAGTCACCATCTGCAGTGATTTTGGAGCCCAAGAAAATAGTCTGTCACTGTTTCCTTTGTTTCCTCAGCTATTTGCCATGAAGTGATGGGACCAGATGCCATGGTCTTCATTTTTTTGAATGGTGAGTTTTTAGCCTGGCCCTGGGGCAATTAGGATGGGTGCCTACTGTGACAGTCTGATAAGGGAAGTGATTGGGGTATGGGTTGCTTTCATTTAGATTATCTAGGACAGCCTTATTCCCTGGTGGCTCAGATGGTAAAGCGTCTGCCTGCAATACGGAAGACCCAGGTTTGATCCCTGGGTTGGGAAGATACCCTGGGGAAGGAAATGGCAACCCAATCCAGTACTCTTGCCTGGAAAATTCCATGGACGGAGGAGCCTGGTGGGCTACAGTCCATGAAGTCGCAAAGAGTTGGACACAACTGAGCGACTTCACTAGGACAGCCTTAAGCAGTTCCTTCATTAAGTCATTGATTGATTAAATCAGTCAACAAATATCTGGTAAGACCTAGTGATAGACTCTGGAGTTAACACAATAATCAGAGTCCCCGACATTAGGAAATTCCTAGTCTGATGGGGGAGACAAGCATTACACAAATAGGCACATGGATGTGTCCAGGCAGCATAGGTTTATTCTGCCTTCAGGCAAGTTTTGATCCAGTGTGGACTTGGTCTATCTCCGTGGCTTTCTGTGCTCTCCTCTGATTGGCTTTATTTTTCTTTCAAAATTTTTAAAAATAATTTTATTTGCTTTTGGCTCTGCTGGGTCTTTACTGTGGATCTGGCTTTCTCTAGTTGTGGTGACAGGAGCTACTCTCTAGTCGTGGCGCATGGGCTGCTCTTTGCACTGACTTCTCTTGTTGCGAAGCATGGACTCTAGGGTATGTGGGCTTCAGTAGTTACAGCTCCTGGGCTCTTGGAGGCCAGGCTCAATAGTTGTGGTATACAGAGTTCCAAAGAATAGCAAGGAGAGATAAGAAAGTCTTCCTCAGTGATCAATGCAAAGAAATAGAGGAAAACAATAGAATGGGAAAGACTAGAGATCTCTTCAAGAAAATTAGAGATACCAAGGGAACATTTCATGCAAAGATGGGCTCAATAAATGACAGAAATGGTAGGGACCTAACAGAAGCAGAAGATATTAAGAAGAGGTGGCAAGAATACACAAAAGAATTGTACAAAAAGATCTTCACAACCAAGATAATCACGATGGTGTGATCACTCACCTAGAGCCAGACATCCTAGAATGTGAAGTCAAGTGGGCCTTAGGAAGCATCATTACGAACAAAGCTAGTGGAGGAGATGGAATTCCAGTTGAGCTATTTCATACACTGAAAGATGATGCTGTGAAAGTGATGCACTCAATATGCCAGCAAATTTGGGAAACTTAGCAGTGGCCACAGGACTGGAAAAGGTCAGTTTTCATTCCAATCCCAAAGAAAGGCAATGCCAAAGAATGCTCAAACTACCACACAATTGCACTCATCTCACACGCTAGTAAAGTAATGCTCAAAATTCCCCAAGCCAGGCTTCAGCAATACGTGAACCATGAACTTCCAGATGTTCAAGCTGGTTTTACAAAAAGCAGAGGAACCAGAGATCAAATAGCCAACATCCACTGGATCATCGAAAAAGCAAGAGAGTTCCAGAAAAACATCTATTTCTGCTTTATTGACTGTGCCAAAGCCTTTGACTGTGTGGATCACAATAAACTGTGGAAAATTCTGAAAGAGATGGAAATACCAGACCACCTGACCTGCCTCTTGAGAAACGTGTATGCAGGTCAGGAAGCAACAGTTAGAACTGGACATGGAAAACAGACTGGTTCCAAATAGGAAAAGGATTACATCAAGGCTGTATATTGTCACCCTGCTTATTTAACTTATATGCAGAGTGCATTATGAGAAACGCTGGACTGGAAGAAACACAAGCTGGAATCAAGATTGCCAGGAGAAAGATCAATAACCTCAGATATGCAGATGACACCACCCTTATGGCAGAAAGTGAAGAACTAAAGAGCCTCTTGATGAAAGTGAAAGAGGAGAGTGAAAAAGTTGGCTTAAAGCTTAACATTCAGAAAACGAAGATGATGGCATCCAGTCCCATCACTTCATGGGAAATAGATGGGGAAACAGTGGAAACAGCGTCAGACTTTATTTTTCTGGGCTCCAAAATCACTGCAGATGGTGACTGCAGCCATGAAATTAAAAGATGCTTACTCCTTGGAAGGAAAGTTATGACCAACCTAGACAGCATATTCAAAAGCAAAGACATTACTTTGTCAACAAAGGTCCATCTAGTCAAGGCTATGGTTTTTCCTGTGGTCATGTATGGATGTGAGAGTTGGACTAGAAAGAAAGCTGAGTGCTGAAGAATTGATGCTTTTGAGCTGTGGTGTTGGAGAACTCTTGAGAGTCCCTTGGACTGCAAGGAGATCCAACCTGTCCATCCTAAAGGAGATCAGTCCTGGGTGTTCATTGGAAGGACTGATGTTGAAGCTGAAACTCCAATCCTTTGGCCACCTGATGCAAAGAGCTGACTCATTTAAAAAGACCCTGATGCTGGGAAAGATTAAAGGCAGGAGGAAAAGGTAATGACAGAGGATGAGATGGTTGGATGGCATCACCAACTCGATGGACATGGGTTTGGGTGGACTCCGGGAGTTGGTGATGGACAGGGAGGCCTGGCGTACTGCAGTCCATGGGGTCACAAAGAGGCAAACTTGACTGAGTGACTGAACTGAACTGAACAGGTTTATTTGCTCTGTTGCATGGGGGATATTCCCAGACGAGGGATCAAACCCATGTCTCTTGTGTCTTCTGCATTGGCAGGAGGATTCATTACCACTGAACCACCAGGTTCAAGCCCTTTTTTCAACATTTTAAAAAACTGAAGTATAGTTGATTTACAATATTGTGTTAGTGTCAGATATGAGTGAAGTGAAAGTCACTCAGTAGTGTCCAATTCTTTGTGATCCCATGGACTATACAGCCCATGGAATTCTCTAGGCCAGAATACTGGAGTGGGTAGCCTTTCCTGTCACCAGGGGATCTTCCCAACCCAAGGATTGAACCCAGGTCTCCCTCATGGCAGGTGGATTCTTTACCAGCTGAACCACAGTATAGTAATTCAGTTATACACACACACACACACACACACACACACACACACACACATTCCTTTTTATTTCTGATTGGCTTTATTCTTAATATATTACAGGGCTGTATCCCATGTTAGCATCTAGCTTCATGAAAGAAACTTGTTTAGCCATTTCCACAAAGGGGCCTTGTTCTCACAAAATGCTGACTCTTTTTAGATGGACTTGGTCAGAGGGATCGAGTAGGCTGACTGGACCAGATCTGAGTTGCATGGCCTTCCTTGGAGCCCAGGAGGAAGGGGTATGGGCAGGCTCACTTATACTGCTAGATTTAGTGTGTTTGAGGGGTGCTTCCCCATAAAAGTGGAGTGTGACTTCCAGCTTGCCTAGATGTTAGCCAAGCAAAGACAATTTACATTGATAGATACAGGAAAGACCTTCTTGGAAATGCTTGAAGGAAGTTGAGATCAGGTACCTCTCTGTGGGTTCTTGGCCCCTGCCTGTATTTTAAATACTGGACTCACCTTAGTGGCCAACTCTACGAGTGGTTGTTTCTTCATCTCTGTGGGACACTCACCACCTCTCTCTCCAGCCTGACTGTCTTGTTAAGACCACCCAGTTCTATGATATTGACCAGAACCTTGCTCATAAAAAGCATCCATATAATTGCAAAGCCACGTGGATCATGGGTGACGTTGGAACAGTTCTTGAAGGCTATCATGCAAGCAGTTGATGTTGGCTAGGATTCATTTTTTTAAACTTTTTTATTTTATACAGCCAATTAAAGGGGACGACAGAGGAGGAGATGGTTAAATGATATCACCGATTCAATGGACGCAAGTTTGAGTAAACTTGGGGAGTTTGTGAAGGATAGGGAAGCCTGGAGAGCTGTGGTCCATGGGGTCAGAAAGAGTTGGACATGACTGAGTGACTGAACAACAACATAGCCGATTAACAATGTTGTGATAATTTCTGGTGAACAGTGAAGAGACTCAGCCATATATATACATGTATTCAAACTCCCCTCCCACCCAGGCTGCCATATAACATTGAGTAGAGTTTCCTATGCTATATAGTAGGTCCTTGTTGGTTATCTATTTTAAATATAGCAGTATGCACCTGGAATCATTTTTATCATGCAGTGGTATTTAGGGTAAAAAGAGCTCACATAGAAAGGTGATTTGACTTCTAAGTCTTTTGAACAAAATTCACGTATCTCTACTCACACATCAGGGGAAACCTGTGGTGCCGTTTTATGTGTCCTGATTTATATGTCAGAAAGAAGCCTCCTCTTGGGCCAGTCCTAGGAAAACTATCATTGAAGCTACATAAGAAGTGTAAGTGTTAGTCACTCAATCGTGCCCGACTCTTTGAGACCCCATGGACTGCAGCCCACTAGGCTCCTCCATCCATGAGATTTTCCAGGCAAGGATACTGGAGTGGGTTGCCATTTCCTTCTCCAGGGGATCTTCCCAACCCAAGGATCGAAGCCGGGTCTCCTGCACTGCAGGCAGATTCTTTACTGAGTGAGCTACAAGGGAAGCCCCAAAGTGAAAGTGAAAGTCGCTCAGTTGTGTCCGACTCTGTGACCCCATGGACTATACAGCCCATGAAATTCTCCAGGCCAGAATATTGGAGTGGGTAGCCTTTCCCTTCTCCGGGGGATCTTCCCAACCCAGGGACTGAACCCAGGTCTCCCACATTGCAGGCAGATTCTTTACCAGCTGAGCCACAGGGAAGCCCTTCAGATCAGATCAGATCAGTCGCTCAGTTGTGTCTGACTCTTTGCGACCCCATGAATCGCAGCACGCCAGGCCTCCCTGTCTATCACCAACTCCCGGAGTTCACTCAGACTCACGTCCATCGAGTCAGTGATGCCATCTAGCCATCTCATCCTCTGTCGTCCCCTTCTCCTCCTGCCCCCAATCCCTCCCAGCGTCAGAGTCTCCCTTAGGATGTATCAAATATGGTAAAGAAAAGTAATGACTCAATCTTTCATGACCTTGTTAAAGAACTGTAAGGCAGACCTTATTCACAATCATCACAACAGGCGCAGGGACCACTGCAGTGGGGCTTTGCAGTGTGGGGGTGGAGGGGTGGGAGATTGATTTCACCCCCCCCCCCAATATAACAAGGAACAGTGGGAAATTATAGCCAAGGGTCAGGGGTATAGGGGCTTAGTGGATGGATGATTACTAAGGGGAAACACCATGGTAAGGAGGGGTGCTGGCTAAACCTACCTAACGGGATTCTTGCTGGTGGAATCCCAGGGTGATTAGCCATCGCCTGGGAGAAAGCACAGGATGAGGAACCCAATCAGATATTGAGGGTGGGTATTCTGGCTAAACCGACTTAGCAGGAGTCTTGCTAAAATTAGCTAATCGGAGGCAAACAGAGAAGCCCCCAAATCATCGTCTAGTTGAAAAGACAGTTCAGAGGAGCCTGAATTTGTTCAAAGCAAGAATTTTTGTCAAGTATATCCCAGGTGCTAGTACCTCTTTTTCAAGCAGGGTTGTCCTTTGGAGAGCTTTGGAGTAAATCAGAGCTGAATTGGTATTCAGAAATTTAGGAAGTGTTTTCCTTTAACAAAAAGATAAGTCTGCATGCAAGAGTGACATCACAAAGATTTAATAAACCCCAGAATTAAACATCCCCGCCCCTTTCTCATATCTGCACAAAAGAGAGAAAAGGTTCTGATCCTTATTTGGGGGCCAGGTATAGAGAAGCATTTATCTTTTTGACATTCCTCGATTTGCATCACAAATGAATGGGCTGGGACTCAGAGGATGCTTAAAGATACAAGCCGCTTATCACAAATCCTAACTTGAAAAGGTTACATTTCTCAACTAAGGGAGTGGTCTTTCTTCCCCTTTTCAGTTTGTGCCCTGGCCTGCTGGGGGTTATAACTAGCCCAAAGTTATAGAAGCCCCAACTATCAGCAGGGTATCCTAAGGTGATTAGCTGGAAACACAGAAAACAAGAGGTGAGTCTTGAAACAAGCAGAGAGAGAGCAAGTCAGGTCCCAGGTAGAGTGTGGAAGCAGAATCCAGAGGTGTGTGGTCAGCTGAGTACCTGCCAGTCTTGCTTGTTTATTAGGCTTCTGATGGGCAAGGCCTCAATGTCAAAGACGCGTTTTCCCACATTTAAGCTTTCTGCATCAGGATTTATCTAACAATTAATGTATGTATTTGATGTGATTGAAGTTGTGTGTGTGTGTGTGTTGATCTGTTGTTTGTTTTCCTCTGCAAAGCTGTTAATAAATCCATGGCACATCTTAAAATAAATGGTGTTTCAGAACTAGGGAGTGAAATATTTCTGGAACAGACAGGAATGTACAATCCCAACTAGATAAAACTCCTTACAGTGTTCATCTCTATCATTTTTTATGTACTGTTTCTTCATCCATCCATTCATCCATCCACCCGTGCGTCCATCCATCTAGTTAGCAGAAATTTAGGGAAGTTATTTAACATTTCTGGGTCTTGGTTTCTTTACCTTCAAAGGGCGGCTGTAAACATTACAGGAAATATTAATAATGTAATGTTCACATATAGCATTTTAACAGTGCCTGGTACAAAATAAGGGCTCAACTAGCACTATTAAATTGTTAATCCCATTCATTTATTTTCATTCATTTGTTCATTCATTCAACTATCTTTGCTGATGCCTGGCATATGCTAGACTCTGTGAGGCACAGAGCCTGTCGAATTGCACTGCTGAACTGAAAGGAAGGTGAAATCAGTTTGGTCTGGATCATCCCAAAGGGCATAAATGTACAGCCGTGTTGCAGGAGGTTAATCTAGGCAGCCCACACATAGTTCTTATCAATTACCTGCTTATTTCTCTTCTTATTTTCTACCTCAGCAGCTCCCATGGGTCCTGGTGAAGAGTATTTATTTACTAGGCAGAGGAAGGAGGAAAAAAAAAAAGCCTCTTTCTTGCTTCCATTATCCTATCACAGAGCCCTGTTTGCTGCTGCTGCTAAGTCACTTCAGTTGTGTCCAACTCTGTGGGACCCCATAGATGCCAGCCCACCAGGCTCCGCCGTCCCTGGGATTCTCCAGGCAAGAACACTGGAGTGGGTTGCCATTTCCTTCTCCAATGCATGAAAGTGAAAAGTGAAAGTGAAGTTGCTCAGTCCTGTCTGACTCTTCATGACCCCATGGACTGCAGCCTACCAGGCTCCTCCGTCCATGGGATTTTCTAGGCAAGAGTACTGGAGTGGGTTGCCATTGCCTCTTCACTGCTGCCCATCTCTGCAATTTTGTCATGATCCCTCACTTCCTTTCCCTCACTGGCCTGTGTTCCACTCTCAGCCTGGACTTCAACCCAGCCCAGCCTTATCCACCAGTGTCAGCCTTCCTATAGATTGGGTTGTGTCCACCAATGAATTCTACTGGGGCCATGGGAGAAGGTTCCAAACTTCCATAGTTTCAGAATGCCCTTATCTGACATTGACATACCTGCTGAGTTGGATACAGTCTTGGGAGAGTAAACACCACTTTGGCAATACCCATGGGACAATGTTCTGAAGGCTAAGGTGAATCTCTTTGGCTCCACCTGCCTGCATCTGGGGACTAAGAATGTAAGTTCCTCAAGGAAAGGTGTCGCTTGTATCTTTTATTCACACTTTTGAATACTCAACACCCAGAACTAAGCATGACACAAAGTAAGCATTCAACAAATATTTTTTGAGTGAATGAATTAATCAATCTATAAAAATCATTTCTAGAGACCTAGAGGTGAACTTCTGCTTTTATTCCATGAAGGCAAGGAATATTTCAGAGTCTGTCCGCATTTGAGATTCTCTGGGAGTTAACTGGCCTAAAAGATGAGCAAGGATAGGAATTTGCATGGCTGCATAGGTAGGTCTCAAAGTATGTACAAATGCATGTATTTGCACATTCATGGGTGCACACAACATGTAAATGCATGTGTGTTTAAATCAGAGTGGGAATGACACGTATATATCCATTTTTCTTCCTAGAATGACTGCATGTATGTACATGATATATATGCCTGTGATTTCACTTAATATGTGCATGTATGCATGTGCCTTCCCAGATGGACTTGTTTGTGCACAGGATGTGCAAACCACCTCAGGCGTATAACTGTTCTTACACGTGTATACGAGCATGAACACAGATACCTGCATGTCTGCGCTCACACGTGCATAAATGCACTTTTATAGTTGAGTGCCGTGATTGGAGGAGGGAATTCTCAGCTTGTCTGTTGGCTAATATGGTTCACAACAAATGCAGGAAAACTATCAACCAGGGTCTGGAGATTTCTAATTTGAGGTCCACCTGTGCATCTTGGTCTCGACCAGAACAGCTAAAATTAAGGAGACTTCCTAGGATGATGGGAGAGGTTCCTGGATTTTAGTTTCCTAGAATAGGTAAGTGAACCACACTGTTCACACAAAAAGAAGGGAGCTTTGCAGGAAAAGAAGCTCTAGATATCAGTATATGCATCTAGAAGACTCAAGGAAACTTGAGAACTGAGACTTGCTCTGGAGCCAGACTGCCTGGTCTTGATTTTAGCTGTTACCAACTCTGTAGTCTTAGACAGTTATCTGACCTCACTGTGCCCCAGCTTGTGCATCTGTAAAATGGGAATAATAATAGGGTCTACTTTGTAGTGGCCAGGAGAATAAAAGAGTTAATATATGTGAGCATATAGTAGGTGCTAGATAGTAAGTGACTATTTCTGACTGGACCACACAGACCAGGAATTATTTTCTTATTCTTAGGAGAAAAAGGTGTCCTTGATTATTTTACTTACATAAAACTAGTACATATTCATTCTAAACAATATTGAAAATACAGATAGATCAATATAAGAAGGAAATCCTACTTATAATCTCTCCCTGTGCCAGATAAACATTGTTAATGTGCTAACGTGTATTCCCTGGGGATACCTCTCCCATGAACATGCTTTTTTGTAACTAGGATCCATTACACATATGTGGTGGTATGCATGGCCCAGAGTGCAGCGTGCATCCTGTATTTATACACTGTGCAGTTTCCTCCCCTGGCCTCTGCGCTGGTCCTGTGGCTTGCTTTAACCATTAGGATGCAGCCTAATGAGGCTGTGACGACTCCAGGCCACAGCCTTAAGAGAGTTGGGCAACTTCTTATGTAGCTTTCTTGGGAGCTCTGAGCCACCACATAGGAAATGTATGTTGCTGAGAAACCACTGTGGGAAGGAAGAGGTCCTGAGACTTCATGAAGAGAGAGGCCCAGTCTGTTCAGCCTCCCAGCTGAGCCCAGCCCCCACCTGCTTTGCCCTGCCCTGTGAATGCACCCATGCAAAAGTCTACTAGCAAGCCCCTAGAAGAACCACTCAGCTGAGCCCATTCTTGATTGCAGAACTGCAAAAATGCTATAAAGTGCAATGAAAATGGTTGTTACTTTAATCTGTTACTTTTTTGGCATGGTTAATTATATAGTAATAACTAACTGGTAATTGTTCCATTTTGTAACTTGTGTTTTAAAGCTTAAAATTAGATGATATTTCTATGTAATTATGTTGTGGCTAAGAGTAAGTTCTGGGTCAGATTTCCTGAGTTTTAACTCCAGTTTCACACATCAACTCTGACTTTGGGCAAATTCCTTTACCTCATCTATAAAATGGGTTTGATAAAAACCTCATAGATTTTTGGGAAATTTTAATGAGCTGATACATGCAAAGCACATTGCCTGGATTATAGTTAAATATTAAATAGTTTTGTATTTCACCAAACCATTTCTTAATGGCTATATGTCATTGCATGGGCATGTCATAATTCAGCCAGTCTCCTGCTGTTGGGCATTTATGCTGTTTCAAATTCTTTTCCTACATAGAATATGTGGAGCAAAAATTCTCATTTCCATTTTTCAAAGGCAGAAACAAAGTGAGGCTGAGAAAGTCCAGGGAACTTGCTGAGGTCACACAGCAGAATTGAAATAAGCAACCTCACATTCTGATTCCTAGAGCAGTGCTTGCTCCTGTATCCAGCTTGAGCATTTAGCAATCCACCTGCATGCAGGTTTTGTCTACTGCCTCTGGCATTGCATTATAACACTGTTTCCCTGGAGACTAGAGTCATCATAGGCAAGAAAAGATTTGTGACATGTTAAGTTTTGGAGAAAGTGAACATTCTAAACTTCTCAACTCGGCTTCAGGCTGGCAAGAGCATCTCCTGGTAAGGAAGGACTGAAGCCAATGATGAGAGCTCGTGTTTGTGTCATGAAATGAACTTGACTTGACTGTTGGCTTTCAACAGTCCTGTGTTTAAATTTTAGTTCCGTTTGTTCCCAAGTATATGATCAAAGGAAAGTTACTTGACTCTCTGAGCCTCTATTTCCTCATCTGAAAATAGTGGTACTTATCCCTCCTCTCATCTCCACCTCATAGTCTCCCTCCATTGTTGTGACAATTCAAGGAGATAACTGATGTAAAGTGCATGACCTAAGTGCTCAAGACAGGGTAATTATCACTGGATTCTTGATATTAGTTATGGAATCTCCAAAGGGGGCTAGAATAGCTTTTCTTCTTTCTCACCAAGAGAGATTATAGCCCTGGGAATGGAAAAACATTTGAATCAAATCTGAAACCTCTTGGTATTCTCTGAGATGTCAGGAAAGGGGAAAATAAAAAGTAAAAATTATTTATACAAATGGAAAGGCTTAGGAAGATAGTTCATGTCAAGTTATCAGTGGGTGAAATTCTAACTTCTTACACAGCTATCCACCTATCATAAATTTCCTCTCCCCAACATCTGCTTAACTTTTGCATATGGCACCCAATTCCATAATAATCTTCAAATGAGCAGGGGTGGTGAGAAGGAAGCAGGAAGCCATATCCATGGCGGTTGCCACAGTGGCCCCAGAAGTGTTCCTAGTCCATGGCTCTTGTCCATTCTTTCCTGTCACCCACTTCATCTCCTTCAGAGAATGTCATTGTATCAATCAATGTCCAGCCACTGCCAGGAGTAATTTCATCTTCATAGGAGTTGGACAGCCTTAAAGATGGTGAAGTATCCTAGATCCATTCTTTCTAAAATGAATTTAGGTTGATAGATGGTCATTTCGGTAACATTTCATTCTGTTTCTTCTTTTCTGAATCTTTCCTGACAGTTTCATTGGCATGGGGCTTAATCATTAAATTCAGGTGCCAATAAAACGCAGTTTTAGCAAAGGCTTTTGTGCTTTACTGAGAATATCATCATTCATTTTTTTCTTCTTTCCTTCGTTCCTCTTGCCCTCTGTGACTCCCTCCTTCTCTGCTTTCCTCCTCTTTTCTTTCCTCAGACATACATTGGACATTTTCCTTGTGCCAAATCATATGTTGAAAGTGGGAGGGGGTGTAGATTTATATGTTAAGAGACAGTCTCTGCCCTTCAGTTGCTCACAGTTTTGAAGGGGTGGGAGGAAGCAATTAAAAAAGCAAATATTCATCATTATTGCCACGCAATGCTGTGTAATCAACCACTGGCTTGCAATAAGGAGTATTTGTTCTCATGCTTGCAACATGGCTAGGGCTGGGCTCAGATGGTCATCTTTGCTTTAGGTACCAATCAGCTGCATTTTGCTCCAGTCTGAGGGCTTGGTTCCAAGTCTGTTCTCCATATATTCATTTTGAAGCCAGTTTGAAGGGTCAGCAATTATCCAGGGCAGTCTCTTCCCCTAGTAGATCATAGGAGCACCAGAGTGCAAGCCTAACCAGGCAAGCACAAGTAAGCCTCTGCTTGCCTCACATCTACTATTATCCTATTGGCCAAGTCAGCATCAGTGGGGCAGGGATCTGTTTCCCCTCACATATACTGGAAGGCAAAGAGAGTGAATATTTGCTTTAAAACTATTTCAAAATTTTACAGGTGGAATAAGCAGATAGATGTAGCAAAGGGCACTGTCGGGGGGCGGGTGCGGGTGGGGGCACGAAGGCAGAGTACCTAAACCAGTGTAACCAAAGAAGACATCCTGGAGGAGGTGAATCTTCAGCTAAACACTGAGTTTCAGGAAGTGAACTGGCGAAGATATAGGATGTTGCTCTCTGTTTAAGGCAGACAGAGTTGCCCATTTAAATGTTTCAGAGTTAACAATCCCAGGATCCTTTCGGTAGCTAATGTTTTGAGCCCCTGTAATGGTTTGGCAAGATCTGCTCTTGGAAACAGGAATGAAGGTAAATTCCCAAGGCATGTCTTAGAGGACAGATGTTGAAGAAATCTGATAGCCAGAGCTGAGGACAAACCAGAGCTGAGGGCAAGGTGCTTGGCAGGGAGAGGACTAGTCATAATTACATCTTTGAAGTTTACATGGAAGCTGTTGTGAAGATAGAGGGGTGAGAACCTGGAACTGGGGAGACCAGACAGGGGCCCACTTTGACCTACAGGTGAGTAATGACCTCCCTTCCCATTTTGGAGGGGAGAGAGGAATGGGAAGAGATATTTAAGAGATAGAATGCCCAGGACATAAAGGATGGAAGAGAAGGGGGAGTTGAGAAAGACTTCGAGGCCGTCTCTTACTAACATGGTTACTCTAACCAATGGTGTCCTTGACTGGCCTACAAAGGGAAGTGGACACTCAGAAAGGAAAATGACAATTATCAAAAGACATCATAGGTGACTTGCCCCATTTCCTTTTTTAGGAGAGTCATTGGGTGTGAGGGAAAAGACTAAAGTCTTGGAGGCTGACTCACAAGGTCTGAATCTCATTTCTACACCTACTGATTCTGTAACAAGTTCCTTAACATTATTCAGCAGACTTTCACTTCACCACTCTGGAATTCAGCTTCCTACTTGTAAAATGGACAAAATCTGCTTAATGTGGTCAATGTGAAATTAAACAGAACCGTGGATGTAAAAAGTTCTAGCTCAGGCCTGACAAATAATCAGCTCTCCACAGACAAGGTAAGTGACTGACACGAATTAACTCATTTTATTTTTTTCCAAAACCACTCTATGAGATGGAGATTATTATGGTCAGCACCCTGGTTTTTCAGAGTAGAAAATGAAGCTCAGGGAAGCTGTATTACTTGCCCAGGATCAGAGAACCCATTACTGGGACATCCAGGATTTGGACCCAGAGAATTTGTCCAGAGAAGGTGCATCTATTCATCACATTCCAAGGCCACCCTACGGCTTTCCACTTGCTCTTTTTTTTTTGCAGATGAGTGAGTGCAGTTAATACAGGCAACATGGTAGGTCTAGATTTGCATCAGAGTCAAAGCAGTTAATACTCCTCTGTGCTCTCTCTCCTCCCCTATGCTGCATCTTCATCTCCTTCTCCCTTGATCCTTTTATAAAGCCCCAGGACCTAGCGGATGACAGCACTTAGCCAAAGTTGAACAGAGTAGGCTGGCACCAGGTATCTGGTATCTGGTGAATGAATGAGTGACATGAAAAAGCCGAGGTCCTGAAAGGTTTAGAAACTTGTGCTAATGTGTTAAGTCTCTTCTGTCGTGTCCGACTCTTTGCGACCTCATGGACCATAGCTTGCCAGGCTCCAAACTTGGCCTGAATCAAAAGTGTTGGAGATGGGATTCGACCCCAGGTCTGCCTGGTTCAAAGCCTTGGAGGAGTCTCAGTGCAGTCACCTTGCATGCCTACAAGGCTGAGAATGACTGATGTGGCTGTTGTTTTGACAAGACTGGATTTTGCAGGAAGTTTTTTTTTTTTTTAAACTCTTTGTAAAAGGTTTTTTTTTTTTTTTTTTTGTCATCACGGGGAGAACAAAGGATGAATGGAGGGAAGGCTGAGATGCTGTTCTGGAGACACTCAGCACTTCACTCTTTTCTCCATAAATAAATGTTCTCATGTGAAACAGGCTTCCATTTTCTTGGAAAATGATCAATTTATATTCAGGTACAATGTATTTGCACAAAGCACTGCTTCTCAATGTTGATAAGGGTGCCACTAAATTTTCTGCTAAAGAACATTAGCTCTGGAGTCAGACAGACTCCTGGATTCGCCACTTAGTAGGTGGGGGACTCTTTGAGCCTCAGTTTACTCACTGGTAAGATAGAAGTAAACAGTGTCTACTTGACGTGGTTTAACCCCACGCCAGCCATTCTCTAGGGAAGGGTCCACGCCCACGCTTAGACCCGACTGATAAAAGGGAAGCTGGGGGTCAGAGGATGTGGTGCTTCCCAGGTGGCGCTAGTTGTAAAGAACCTGCCTGTCAATGCAGGAGACATAAGAGATACAGGTTTGATCCTGCATCGAAGATCCTCCCCTGGAGGAGGAAATGGCAACCCATGCCAATATTCTTGCCTGGAGAATGCCATGGACAGAGGAGCCTGGTAGGCCACAGTTCATAGACTTTCAAAGAGTCAGACACAACTGAAGTGACTTAGCATGCACTCAGGAGGTGGGGAGAAATGATAATCTTCAAGGTCAAGATCAAGAAGGAGAAACTTAAGGAAAAGATATCAGGACTGGAAGTTTCACCCTTCACGCCTTGCATTATAGTGATTTTTCTTTTGCTCCCACTTTGTTTTCTGTTTGTTTTTGTTTTGTTTCTATTTGTTTTTTTTTAAGATTTTATTAGAGATTATTTACCATGTTGTGTTTGTTTCCACTGCACAGCAAAGTGAATCAATTATATTCATATGTATATTCTGACTTCCTTGGTGGCTCAGACTGTAATGAATTTGCCTGCAAATCAGGAGATCCAGATTCAGTCCCTGGATTCGGAAGGTCCCCTGGGGAAGTGAATGTCTACCCAATCCAGTACTCTTGCCTGGAGAACTCCATGGACAGAGAAACCTGACAGGCTACATTTCATGGGGTCACAAAAAGTTGAACATGACTGTGTGACTAACACTTTCACTTTTTTTTTTTTTCATACATATATTCACTTTTTGGGGGATTCTTTTCCCATACAGCTCATTACAGAGTGTTGAGTAGAGCTCCCTGTGATATGCAGTTGGTCCTTATTAGTTATCTGTTTTATGTATGAAAGTGTGTATTTGTCAGTCCCAATCTCCCTATTTATCCCACTCCTCACCACCCACTTTCCCCGTGGTATAAGTTTGTTTTCTACATCTGTGACTCTATATCTGTTTTGTAAATAAGTTCATTTGTATCATTTTTCTAGATCCCACATATATTAATAAGTGACATCATATGATATTTGCCTTTGACTTCTGTAACTCAGTATGACTATATCTGGGTCCATCCACGTTGCTCCAAGTGGCATTAATTCCTTTTTATGGCTGAGTAGTATTCCATTGTATATATGTACCACATCTTCTTCATCGGTTCCTCCATCCATGGATATCTAGATTGCTTTCATGGCTGGGCTATTGTAAATAGTGCTATAATGAACACTGGAGTGCACGTATATTTTTGAATTATGTTTTTTTTCCAGATATATGCCCAGAAGTGGAATTGCAGGATCATATAGTAGCTCTATTTTCAATGTTTTAAGGAACTCCTACTTTGAATAGTAAGGAGTTGGTGTAAGAAGGTGCTACAAGTACCTTTGTGTGACCAAGGCACAGCCATTTAATCAGAGTGGGACAAGAGGAAGTGCAAGCTCCTACCACTTTAAACTTTTTCTTGATTCTGCATTCACTTGGTCGCTATAAACTTTTGATCATTTCCCAAAGTCCTGACCAAGCTGGTTCTGACAGTTGCTGCTTGTGTTTTGATGTTTGTTTCGGAGGACAGAGTTTGGGGCTGCTCACTCTGCCATTTTACTGATGTCACAGTTCACAGTTTTTATTCATCTCTGCCATCTCTCCCCTCCCTCCTTTACCAAGCTTGCTCTGAAAGGGTGGGATAGAGCAGCAGAGCAGTGGCAAAGAGCACGACTCTAATGCCCACAGCCTGAGTCCCTGTCCTATTGCCATCACTTCCACAAGCAAATTACTTAACTTTACTGTGACTGGATTTCCTTGTATTTGAGAAAGGCGCTAGCAAAAGTCTCCAGGAGCTCCTCTAGGGGCTTTGTAATAAAATGATGCAAACGAACTTATTTACAAAACAGACTCACAAAGATTTAAGAAAAAAATTACGGTTACCAAGGGGGAAGAGTGGGGAGAGCAACAAATTGGGAGTCTGGGATTGACTTATACACACTATTATTATCTAATATGGACTTCCCAGGTGGCATAGTGTTAAAGAACTTGCCTGCCTATGCAGGAGATGCAAGAGATATGTTTGGATCCTTGGGTGGGGAAGATCCCCTAGAGTAGGAAATGGCAACCCGCTCCAGTGTTCTTGCCTGAGGAATCCCATGGACAGAGGAGCCTGGTGGGCTACAGTCCATGGGGTCACAGAGAGTCGGACATCACTGAGTGAGCATGAATCATCACCTTTATTTAAAATAGATAACCAACAAGGATCTACTGTATAGCACAGGGATCTCGACTTGCTATTCTGTAAAAAACTAAGTGGGAAAAGAATTTGAAAAGTAATATATATATATCTATACATAAATCAATTTTCTGTACACCTGAAACAAATACAACATTGTAAATCAACTATGCTCCAATATAAAATAAAAAAAACATTTTGAAAAAGAATAATTGGCAGTAGAAGACTGACCAAGTGCTATGTAAAAGTTAGATATTTTCTCTCTGAATATCTCATTTATCCCCAATTTCCAAACTCCCCCTCTGTAGGATGGGTGCAAGAGAAGCTCTCTCATTTCCCTTATCCAGATTCTGAAACCACAGTCACATAGGCTCCTGTTAACCAGCCTCCTTGGGAAATCCTTCTGGTGACACAACTTCTTCCCAAAGAGAAGCAAAGCCTCCAGGAAGCTGAGCAGCAATACTGTGCAGGTCCCCACAAATCAGTCTCCCTCTGTGCAGCTTTATTTAATTCTGTTGAGTTAGTTCATTCATTCCACAACTATTTGTTAACCATCACTATGTGTTAGCTCATGTTCTAGGTGCTGTGGTACAGAAAACGTCTTATTTTCATGGAACTGGCATTCTGGTACATGAAGATAGATTACAGAGGGCAGACAAACAGAGCAGCAAATAAATATCCATCAGGAATTCCTGTTACTGAGGAGTGCTCTGTAGAGAAGTAAACTAGAGGAACATGCTGGGAGTGATTGGTTGGCTCTTTTGGAAAGGGTGGCCAAAGAAAGCATACCCGAGGAGGTGACGTTTAGACCGAGATTTGAATGACAGCCTTGGACAGCAAGGAGATCAAACCAGTCAATCTTAAAGGAAATCAACCCTGAGTATTCACTGGAAGTGCTGATGCTGAAACTGAAGCTCCATTACCTTGGTTCCCTGATTCAAAGAGCTGACTCATTAGAAAAGACCTTGATGCTGGGAAAGATTGAGGGCCAGAGGAGAAGGGGACAATAGAGGATGAGATGGTTGGATGGCATCACTGACTCAATGGACATGAGTTTGAGCAAACTCTGGGAGACAGTGAAGGACTGGAGCCTGGCATACTTTTGTCCATGGGGTTTCAAGGAGTCATACATGACCTAGCAACTGTACAACACAACAGCAAGGATTCATCCATGAAAAGATACAGAGGGATGGGATTGCATGTGGAGTAAGCAGCTGGAACAAAGGGACCAGCATCAGAGATACTGCCCTGGTACATACCCAGACATGTGCCCTCATGGACTTATTCTAGTGATATCAATAGACATCAGCCAAACAAACAAGTAAGTAAGGTAATGCTGGGTTGTGATACAGCTTATGAAGCAAATAGATGAAATCACATAGCGGGCACTGTAGGTAGAGTCCCTGGAAAAGATCTCTTGGAGGAGATGAGAATTTGAGCTCTAGGCGGGGACTCTGGATACCAGGTCCAGAAAATTAAGACTAATTTTGAAACCGTTCACTTCAGATTGGGAGTTGAATTCATGTGCCAGAACTTGAATCCAGCCAAAACCCTGTATGGGATTCCAATTCACAGTCTTTTAATAGAATCACTTACCTGGTATCTAGACCTACTTAGGCCCAGGTTTCTTGTGTTTCAGTGCAGAAGGAATTCAGCAAGAGGCAAAATGATAGGCAAGAAACTGTTGTTGTTGTTAAGTTGCTAAGTTGTATCCGACTTTACTCCTTCTCTGAGACAGTCATAAAAACGTTCCTTTCGATTCATACCTCTAGTATTATTTTTTCCTTGTCTGTGAGGTCCTATAAACCTCCCCTGCTAAAAGGGTTACAAAAACAACCCCTCTCTGCATAAAATTCTGAGAATGAAATTCCCCTTGGACTCAGCTAGGGGAGTTAGTGTTCTTATGGTACAATGAAGAGGGAATTACTGTTGGAATCATTTGGTCTTAAGTTTTGTTTAAGAATTATGTGAATAGATGACCCCTTTGCAGCTCATATCCTCATACGTAAAAGAGCAGTGGGGCCCACCTCATAGGGTTGCATGGGAGTCTGGGTTAATCAGGCAACAAATCTGGAGTCTGCAACACATGGGATCTGATGAGCCCCATTTCTTCCTTTCTTCAGTGTTTCCCTTAAGGGGACACTGACACCTCTGACCTTCTTAAAACTACCTTGGTTTGGGCCAGATGGGCATCAGGCTACTAGTCAGTAACATCTGAAGCTGGTATTAATTCTCTCTAGATCCAAATTCTTCTTTCCTCACAGAGATTTTTGCTTATGACATAGTCTTCCTTTAAGGAGCTGGTTCCTGAGCCCTGAACTCTCATCACTGTCTGGAATCCTGCAGCAGCTGCAGTGACTAAGTAGGACAGCCTGGTGTCCTCTTGAGTGCTTACATCTGTGACTTGTCTGATTCCTGTTCCTAAACAGAGGAAAACTATGGCCAGAAAGCGCACTTGAGTTTGGACACTGCACATCTGCTTGGATATGGCCAGTCATAGGCACAGACGCATGTCTTCTTTTCTCTTTCCTCTTCAACATTATGTGAAAGTGAAAGTGTTAGTCACTTAGTCGTGTCCCACTCTTTGAGACCGCATGGACTGTAGCACACAAGTCTCCTCTGTCCATGGAATTCTCTGGGCAAGAATACTGGAGTGGGTAGCCATTCCCGTCTCCAGGGGATCTATCTGACCCAGGGATTGAAGCCAGGTCTCCAGCATTGCAGGCAGATTCTTTACCATCTGAGCCACCAGGGAAGCCCCTCATTACCATCATCACTATAAACCCAACCATCACCTTCACCAATATCATCACAACCATCACCGTCATCTTTGTTATCTGTACAGCACAGAGGTTAAGAACTTTTTCCTTCTTTACGTTCAAATCTTGCTCCAACACCAGCTCTATAAACTTGGGTTTATCACTCAGCCTGCTGGAGCCTTATTTCCTAATCTACAAAGTAATGAGGATAATAAGAAGCTATCACTTTGAGGATCCAGTAAGAAATGAATGCCGGGGATTTCTCTGGTAGTCCAGTGGTTAAGAATCTGTCTTCCAATGCAGGAGACACAAGTTTGATTTCTTGTTGGGGAACTAAGATGCCACATGCTGCAGAATGACTAAGTCACTGCAGCCACTGAACCCAGAAGCCCCTACATGGCAACGAAGAGCCAGCATGCTGCAACTAAGACCTGACACAGCCAAATATAAATAAATAATTTTTTTTTAAGTAATAATTTTTTTACCATCTTTCTAAAAAAAAAAAGTAATAATTTTTTAAAAATGCATGCTGGTGAGCATAGCATCTATAGCACTATAACACCTATGAAGTGTTATTATTAATATTACTACCACCAATATCACCTCACTACCATTTATTATACATGAGCTTTTACTAGAAATCAGGGGTTGAACTTTGCTGAGTTTTTTCCATTCATTAATTCATCCATATAGAGAGAATGCCTGCTATGTGCTAGCTAGGTATTATTCTGGACTCCAAAAGTTCATTAGTGAACACAGTGGGCATAGCCTCTGCGCTCATGGGGGTCACATCCAGTGAGAGAAATAGACAATAAGCAACCTCACACCAACACTTTGATCTAGAAAAATCACTCCCATTTTACGTATTGGTACCTCGGAGTGGTTGGAAACATTGGAGTTCAGGTGCCCAGGCCCTCTCCTCACCACTTCTGGCATCTTTCCTCATTCTGCCAAATCATGAGGCCAGTGCCCCCAGCATCCTTCACATCACGGGTGCTCAGTCGCTATGTCATGTCTGACTGTTCGTGACCTCATGGACTGTAGCCCACCAGGCTCCTCTGTCCATGGGATTTCCCAGGCAAGAATACCGGAGTGGATTGCCATTTCCTCCTCTGCTGGATCTTCCCCATTCAGGGATCAAACCTGCGTCTCCTGCATTGGCAGGGGGATTCTTTACCACTGATTCACCAGGGAAGCCCCCGTCCTCACATCAGGCTTGGCCAAAAATACCTTCCTTGATGTGCCCCTAGAGATTCCCTTCTGTCCTGCTCCCTCTGTCCCTCAGGGCGACCTACTGGCCCTGAAAATCCCTCTGGGCTGCTTTGGAACAGAGGAATAGCTGCATCTCTAATGAGCATCTTGCTTTCCTCTGAGCATGAAAATATACAATGCTGGATTATCTGTCTCAGCGGGAACAGCGTGTCTCCTCGGTGAAGGACAATTTTCAGCTAAGTGCATCTTATTTAAGGCTCTAAGAATGGCAGTTAAGCAAATGCAGGAGGAGAAATGTATATGAAAACTCTCTATTGAGAGCCCCTCGGCTAAATGTATCAACTGCTGAGGGATGGTTTCCAGGTAATGGAGCACAATCGCCACTCTCTGGTCACGGCGGGATCCAGGGTGGGGGCAAAAGGCTTCAGGGTTTGATTTGCTCTCATTGATTTTCTTTATAGATCAGTTTGATACTAGACGTTATAAGGTTAATTTTGGATGATTAACTCCTCCATATTGGGATATTTGATTTAGTTCTCCTTTCAAACACTTTCTCCCCATTGATTTTCAATATTGTACCTTCTAGGAGGGAGGTAGGCAGGCTTCAGCAAAGACCTGGCAAGCAGAGGTTCCCCAAGGCTGCCCAGACTCCCATCTAAATATCCTTCCTGGGCAGGGGGAATAATGTGTAGGCAACTGGGGGAAACCCCTGCCTTGTGCCAGCCTGGGGAGGCTGGCAGTGGCCACTTACACCGGATATACCTGCACAGGTCCAGGCAGACGTGAACGAGAGCAAGGATTTCAGAGTGTGTTATACCTGGGCTTAAAGTCTCACCTTGGGCTTCTCTGGTGGCTCAGACGGATGGTTAAGACTCTGCCTGCAATGCAGGAGACCTGGGTTTGATCCCTGGGTCGGGAAGATCCCCTGGAGAAGGGAATGGCAGCCGGCTCCAGTATTCTTGCCTGGAGAATTCCATGGATAGAGGAGCCTGGTGGGCTACAGTCCGTGGGGTCACATAGAATTGGACATGATTGCGTGACTAACACTTTCACACTTTCAGAGTCCCACCTTGCCATTTATCTGATGGCTGACCATGACAGTCTTGACCACACTTCCAGAAGCTCACAGAGGTCCAGCCCATTGCCCCTGCCACGGGTTTGTTCCTTGGCATGGTCATTGGAAGCCAGTTAGTACCTGAGCCTTTATTTCAAGCTGGGGAAATCATCTCATTCCTCCCTCTTCTCCGTGTTTCCTGCCCTTAAGCAATGGAACATGTTACTTCTTTCTTAATCATTCAGCATTTTCAATCAGCAAAAAAAAAAAAAAAAAAAAGGTTGAGCTTTATGGAGTCCCTCATCTGTCACCCACCCTCCACCAGGCCAGTCCTGGCAGAGAAGGGGAGAACAGCAGGATAATGGACAACTGCAAATCAACATGGTAAGTGTCAGAGAGACCTGAGTTCAAATCTGAGCCTCCCTGTGCATGCGTGCTAAGCCACTTTAGTCGTGTCCAGCTCTTTGAGACCCTGTGAACCATCACCCACCAGGCTCCTCTGTCCATGGGAATTCTCCAGGCAAGAATACTGGCGTGGGTTGCCGTGCCCTCCTCCAGAGAATCTTCCCAACCCTGGGATCCAAATCGCGCCTCTTATGTCTCCTGCATTGGCAGGCAGGTTCTTTACCATGAGTGCCACCTGGGAAGCCCCCGAACTTCCCTATCCACCCACAAATTAACCTACATATCTCTCAGTTTCCTCATGCAGGAGTGGAGTAGTACAGGAAAGCCTGGAGATAACATTTACTTTGCAGGCTAGTTAAGAGAATATGCATGCAAAACCACTCACCCTAGGAACAGGCACACAGAAGACCTCAATAATAATATTGCATAATGTTCATAACTGTAATAATTATATTATGTAATAACATTTTTGGGAAGCTCAAATGATGGCTCAGTGGGTAAAGAATTCACCTGCAATGAGAGAGCTTCAGGAGACATGGGTTTGATCCATGGGTTGGGAAGATCCCCTAGAGGAGGAAATGGCAACCCATTCCAGTATTCCTGCCTGGGAAATCCCAAGGACAGGGGAGCCTGGTGGGTTAGGGTCCAAAGGGTCATAAAGAATCAGACACAAATAAGCACACAAGCACGATGACATTAATATATGTAATAATTGCAATAACAATAGCAATAATAAACAATTGTGATGAAGATTATGGTGATGATAGTAGTGAAGATGGATGGAATCATATAGAGAACTTTGTAAATGGCACATGCATGCGTGCACGCGTAGTTGCTCAGTGGTGTCCGACTCTTTTGGGAGTGGGTTTCCATTTCCACTTCCAGGGGACCTTCCCATCCCCAGGATTGACCATGCATCTCCTGTGTCTCCTGCACTGCAGGTGAATTTTTTACCCATGGAGCCACTGGAGAAGTCCCAAATAGCATGTAAAAAGTGTATACATCTGATTTGGGAGTAGGAGAAAGATGCTTGGTGCAAATGTCCCAGGAGAAATGATTCTTTAAATTAATTGAAAAATAACCTAAGAATAGCAAAGGGATTGAGGAAAAAAGCTGGGTCAGGAGTCAAAGGAATTTCCTAAGCAGGGAGAAGACCTGCAAAGGCTTATAGGCTAGAGAGAACACGTGTCAGGCAACCCATCAACCAGCAGGATCCTCTGGGTACCCTGCATAATTAAAACCTCCTTCCAACATTTGATTCAAAATCTGACTCTTGCTCCTTATGCTGCCAAGTTCCCATTTCCAGCCTCTCGTATCACTCAGAACATATCAGACCTCCTTTCTGGAATCATCTTTCTGCCATCTAAACTCAAAACTGGTTCCCTCTCAGTCCCTTCTCTCCAGGCCAAAGTGTCCAATTCCTCCAAGCATTCCTTTTAGCTCATTATAGCTCTTTTTTAAAGATCTATTTTATTTTTTGACTGTGCTGGGTGTTGGCTGATGCCCAGGCTTTTCTTTAGTTGCGGTGAGTGGGGGCTACTCTTTGTTGTGGTGTGTGGGCCTCTCATTGCGGTAGCTTCTCTTTTTGCCAAGGATAGGCTCTAGGCATGCAGACTCAGTGGTTGTGGCCCACACACTTAGTTGCTCCAGGGCATGTGGGATCTTCCTGGACCAGTAATTAAGCCCGTGTCCCTTGCATTGCAGTGTGGATTCCTAACCACGGAACCACCAGGGAATCCCTCCTTCTAGCTTTGAGTGATCTCACCCACCTGGTTGTCCCACTGAGTCTGGGCTTTTGATCTTAATTTCCTGCATATTTGTTGGGTAGGTAGGGGAGGGAACAATTAGTGAGTCTCCTTCTCCCCATCGTAACACCGGGGCAGACATGGAAGTCTTTGAAGGCAGTGCCTCCGAGGTGCACAACTCCAGGGTCGTATTCATCTCATACGATGAAGTAATGAGAGGGGGCCCTGCTTAAAGGCTTCAAAAAGACCAATTTTGACTTGTGAATCTGTTAAGACTGTGTTTCCAAGCCCATAAAAACTTGTCCCTCACTGCTTCCCCACTTCCAAACCATGTGGCCAGCGCCCATCTAGTCTCATATTAATAGCTATTGGTGCTGAACAAGGAGTGTTTGCTTGGTCCCATCCAATGCTTGTGAAATTGAGGTCTGCTGCTGCTGCTGCTGCTAAGTCGCTTCAGTCCTGTCCGACTCTGTGCGACCCGAGATGGCAGCCCACCAGGCTCCCCTGTCCCTGGGATTCTCCAGGCAAGAACACTGGAGTGGGTTGCCATTTCCTTCTCCAATGCATGAAAGTGAAAAGTGAAAGTCAAGTCACTCAGTCGTGTCTGACTCTTCTCGACCGCATGGACTGCAGCCTACCAGGCTCCTCCGTCCATGAGATTTTCCAGGCAAGAGTACTGGAGTGGGGTGCCATTGCCTTCTCTGGAAATTGAGGTCATTTGTCTCCTAATCAGAGCTCAAACACCAGCTGGGAACTGTGAAGGATTTCTTCCCAGAGCATCGTCTGGGAGGAGGTCCAGAGTGTAGGGAAGACAGCAGTAAATTGTGCACCCACGCAGGTGATGGCGGTAGAAAGGGCAGTGTGCTGGAGACAGAGAGGGGAGGAGAGGTCCAGGCTAGACAGACAGGAGGGGAGTTTATAGCCAGCAAATATCATACTGCCCAAGGTCATGGTCCTCATCACTGACCACCTCAGCCTCAGGCATTCCTTGGTGTAATACAACCCTTTGAATGTACACAGATTTTTATTTGTCTGTATGTTTAGAAAAGCAGGTAAGTGAAGCACAAAAATAATTCATAATTTCTAAAACTGTTCATGATGGTTTGTGAGTAATAATCACTTCTTACTGATGCCTCTTACAGAAGAGAACTGATGACAATAAGATCTTAAACTTGCTTTGTCTCTTCTAATGGCTCCCTCCTGGGAAACCAGCCTTTTCCCATCCTCTGTTCTTATGATTTCAGTGGTGCTAAACCTTTCCCCTGATTCAGGGAATGGGCACATGACTGAGCCTTGAGCCCATAAAGTCTATGATCTTGAACATGGCTGGAGCCATGAGCAAAGACGGTATCTCTTTGTCCTGCAATTCTGACTTCAGGGAGAATCCAGATCTAAAGTTACTGTGTATCTACTGGGAAGAAGCCACTCAGAGAATGAAACCAATAAAGAAGGAAGCAGATCCATGTATCAGAAAGAGACTTATTAACGCAGAATTTTTGGATCCAGTTGTGTCACCCTTGAATGTACCCAATTGCTGCATTCATGAGTGCTTAGTCGTTCAGTCACGTCCAATTCTGCGACAGACACCATAAGACACCATAAGCCAACCAGGTTTCTCCCTCCCTGAGATTCTCCAGGCAGAGATACTGGAGCGGGTAGCCATTCCCTTCTCCAAGAGATCTTCCCGACCCAGGGATCAAACCCAGGTCTCCTGCATCGTAGGTGGATTCTTTACCATCTGAGCCATCAGGGAAGCCCACCTAATTGCTGAGCCACTGACACACTTCTATTTCAATTGAAGTCTGATTAACTTGAGTTTCCATTGCTTATGTCCAAAGGTCCTTAAGACACCATTCCTAAAATGAGGGAATACAGAATATGGGAAAGCAGGGAATGAGCCAAAAATTTGGAGGTGGGTGGGAGCTAAGCAAACATGGCAGAATTCTGAAGTATGTTTTTCCAAATGGCAGTGATTCTGGTAATTTTGGAGTAAATGGAAAACACTTTAGACCCAAGTTTGACAATGCTAAGATTTCAGTTATTTGCGCTTCTGCAGTGTAACTTCTACTTTCTCCTCAAACCTTCATGAAAAATCTTCTGTACACATGCAATTAGGTTAATGATTTGGGGCAATTCAAAGGTGCATATAAAAGCTGCTTCAAAGCACCAGTGAACAAAACACCCAGGAGAAGCGAGATGAAATTTGTCTGAGTGTAAGTGTGTATCAAGCAGTAGTTCCCTGGGGATGTTAAAGCTGCAAGAGAATGTGACTCCCAGGCTAACAATGAGGGGAAAAAAAAAAAAACCCAGATAATCTGCATCCTCATATTTCTGGGAGGCCAACAGAGAGCTAAGGTTATAAGGAAAACACAAAGTTACTGAATTCCAAAAGTCAACCAGCCCCATGGAGGAGAGGTGGAATCCACAAATGATTACATCTTTGGCAGAGCATGACCAAGAAGGAGCAGTCATCATTGAAGAAAGTAAGAATCAATCAAAATTTAAAGATTCATGATGACAGGATAGGGCTTCCCAGGTAGCTCAGTGGTAAAGAATCCTCCTGTAATGCAGGAGATCTGGGTTCAATCCCTGGGTCGGGAAGATCCCCTAGAGGAAGAAATGGCCACTCACTCCAGTATTCTTGCCTGGGAAATTCCACGGACAGAGGAGCCTGGTAGGCTACAGTCCATGGGTTGCAAAGAGCTGGACAAGACTGAGCGACTGAGTATAAGGACAGGGCAAGCATATCAGGTTAGAATCCCTGGATGTTTCCTAGACCTAAGGAGAGTCTGTAGCCACTGATGGGATTTGTTCCATGGACCTCTAGTACTTTATCACAGGACTCCTTCAGTGTCTCAAGTTTATAGGACCTGCCAAGATCCAGGGGTAGAGCCAGAACACTTGAAGAAGCCATCTGTGCCTTAAGCTCTCAGTGAGTTCAAGACCATGACCACCAGCCACTTGAGGCAGGCATGAAACCCATTTGTAACAGATGAGACATGTGACCTCCTAGCTGCAATAGGCAGCTTTTGCTGCTTACAGAACAAATTTGAAATCTTAAAGGCTTCTAGTCCTGCAAGCCAATTGCAGTACAGCTGAGCTAGACGGGTTCAGCTGTGTTGCTCTGCTTTGAGTTGCAAGTCAACTAGGTGAGGACTGAGTTCGGTTCAGTATCTTATCCTTTTGTACCAGCAGCTACCAGTGGTACGTGCTAAAGAAAAATATATTCACGACATTTGCTGAAGATGGTAAGGCGGCGTCCTTTCTCCAGGAGGGGCCACTGTGATAGGTGTAGGTGGTGGTGGTGGTTTAGTCGCTAAGCTGTGACTGACTCTTGTGACTCCATGGACTGTAGCTCCCTCTAGGCTCCTCTGTCCATGGGACTTCCCAGGCAAGAATACTGGAGTCGATAGCCATTCCCTTCTCCAGGGGATCTTCCTGATCTGGGGATCCAACCTGGGTCTCCTGTATCTCAAGAGGATTCTTTACCTCTGTGCCAGGTGTAGGAACAACTGCAGTGGGATCTTGCAGTGGGGGAGAGACATTGGACTCAACTCTGAATACAACAAGGAAAAGTGGGAACTTATAGCCGAGGAGCACAGTGTTGGTGGAAGTCAGTGGATAGAAAATTACTAAGAGGAAATATCAAGGCTAAGAAGTGTGGTAGGGAGGATTCTGGCTAAATCAAACCAATAGAATTCTTGCTAAAGGCAGGTCAGTATGATTAAATATCACTTGGCTGATGGTGGAGGATGAGGAATCCAAGCAAATATGGAAGGTGATCAGATAAAGAGAATGGGGGATTCTGGCTAAACTGAGAGCAGGGTTCCTGGTAAAGTTGGAGACAAACTCAGAAGTCCAAAAGCTGAGGACTAGTTGAAAAGTTCAGGGGATCCTGAATAAAGCTTGGTTAAGGTCACCAGAACACAGAGGCAGGCCAAAGCACATGTGCATACTTAAGAACTCTTTTTGTGTCATATCTGAATAACTATTTGGGCAAAGCAAGTCATATAGCTGAATCCTAAGTCGATGGTTTGGGGAACTATACAACTCCTGTAGTGCCTAAACAAATCCAAGCTCTTCTGCTACCTATGTGGACTTGGAGTATTTACTTAATATTTGAGCCTAGCTTCCTCCTCTAAAATGTGTTATCTCTGACCCAATATTATTTCTGTGAAATTTGAGTGAGCTAAAGATAACAAAGTTCTTAGCCCCCTGCCTGATGGTGGTGGTGGTTTAGTCGCCTAGTCGTATCCGACCCTTTGCCATCCCATGGACTGTAGCCCACCAGGCTCCTCTGTCCACGGAATTCTCCAGGCAAGAATACTGGCGTGGGTTGCCATTTCCTTCTCCAGCCTGATGGTAGATGTTTATTAATAGATTTTTGGCAACTTATATATTCATTCAACAAATATCTATACTGTGCTCCATTGACATGGAATCTTAAAAAAAAAAAAAAACCTATTGTTATGCAAAGCTTCAGAATGTTGGGGGGAAAGTGAGAAATTTAAAGAATAATCTGTCTTTTAGTGAAGAATGGTTTTGCAACACTCAGACACTCCTCCTGAAATTCAGATTTAATTAAACCTGTCAAGATGTGCCACGCCGAGGCAAGGTAGCAGGAAAAGGCAATGGTGCTCTTGAGATAAAATTACTTTGGAGATAAAAATTGCAAAACCTCTGTCCAGTGTGAAGGAGCATGGTGGTTTTGGGTCCCTGAGGTTCTAACTATAGCGGTTTATCTCCACTTATCCTTCTAGTGCAGACTTGATATCTGGGAAGTGTTTTCAAGGCAGTTTTGCTGTGGAGCGTATTTAGCCGAGATTAGCACTGAGGGAACGATTGTCTTGCTTAAACCTTGAACCAATACGGCCTCAGAAGTGCATTCTGGAAGTGCGAGTGGCTGGATCTTGGCAATAAGCAGCATCCTTATCTTCTAAATGGCAGAGATTTCGGTAGGTTGCAATACTGGACCTCTGGTTTTATGATCAACAAGGATGTAATGTTGCTTCCAAGAACCAGTTTTTGGTTGTGTTTAAGAACTTCAAGCTGAATTTCTAAGGCATGTGAGTTCCATCTCTGGGAATGCAAAAACCAGCTTCTTTGAAGATGAGCAAGAATTTCAGGTAAAGGTGCCAGATACAACACAGAATTTGCAGTTAAACTTGAATTTCGGGTAAATGAGGGAATTTTTTTAGTGATTAGTAAGTTTATACTAAAAAAATACTTGTTTACCTGAAATTCAAATTTCAATGGTTGTTTTGAAATTTTGTTTGGTAAATCTAGAAATCCTAATTCCAGGAGGAGAAGGACCCTAAGAAACGTAAGCCTGAAGATCTGGGGAACAGGCACCAAACTGATATGGGACTTCCCAGGTGGCTCAGTGGGTAAAGAATCCACTTGCAATGCGGGAGATGCAGGCAGACACGGTTCAGTCCCTGGGTCGGAAAGATCCCCTGGAGGAGGGCGTGGCAACCCACTCCAGTATTCTTGCCTGGAGAATCCCATGGACAGAGGAGCCTGCAGGGCTACAGTCCATGGGGTCGCAAGGAGTCAGAGACAACTGAAGTGACTGAGCACGCCTTAAGCTTGTATGGGTCTTGAAGGAATTGCAGCAAAGACATCTAAAATGGTCTGGGAGAGTCAGGGAAGACTCTGAAGGGAGAGCCATTAAAGGAGACTTGTCCAGGTGAAAGGTGATGGCAGGTGTGAAGTATAGAGCAGGAGTGGCTAGTGAACAAAGCAAGAAGAAAATCATGCACAATTTGGTGGAAATGAGAGCCTGCGAGGCATATTCAAGACATAGGAGTCATTTTGATATGAATGGACTGTAGGAGGTAGGAAGGACATTCTAGGAGGTGAAGAGGTAAAAAGGGGGCTAGATTCTGCCCAAGGCTGTTCTCAGCAAGATGAAGGCATTGCTTCTAAGTGAAATAAGTCAGACAGAGAAACATGGATAGTGTATGATACCCCTTACATGCGGAATCTAAAAGGTACAACAAACTAGTGAGTCAAACAAAAAAGAAGCAGACTCATAGATATAAAGAACAAGCTAGTGGCTGACAGTGGGAAGATGGGAGGTGGGGTGGCATGAGACGTGGGCCGAGGAGCAGGAGATACTGACTACTGTATATAAGGAGGCCTGGAGAAGGAAATGGCAGCCCACTCCAGTGTTCTTGCCCGGAGAATCCCAGGGACGGGGGAGACTGGTGGGCTGCCGTCTGTGGGGTTGCACAGAGTCAGACACGACTGAAGCGACTTAGCAGCTGCAGCAGCAGCAAGGATGTATTGTACAACACAGGGTTTATAGCCAATATTATGTCATAAATGTAAACGGAAAGTACCTTTAAAAATTGCATGAAAATAAAAAACAGAAATAGATCCAGAGACAAAAAAAAACATACAAATATATGGTTACCAAAGGGGATAGAGCAGGAGAGGGATAAATTAGGAGTTTAAGATGAACATGTACTCACTATTGGATATGGGCTTCCCTGATGGCTCAGTGGTAAAGAGTCTGCCTGCCAGTGTAGGAGATGTGGGTTCAGTCCTTAGGTCAGGAAGATCCCCTGGAGAAGGGAATGGCAACCCACTCCAGTATTCTTGCCTGGGAAATTCCACAGACAGAGGAGCCTGGTGGGCTACAGTCCTGGGGTCCCAAAAGAGTTGGACATGACTTAGTGACTAAACAACAAGTACTACTAGATATAAAACAGATAACCAACAAGGACCTACTGTATAGCACAGGAAACTATACTCAAAACATTGTAGTAACCTATAAAGGAAAATGATCTAAAAAATGATATGTGTACATATGTGATTGTGTATATGTGTGTGTGTGTGTGCGCGCTGCGTGCGTGCTAAGTCACTTCAGTTGTTTCCGACTCTGTGATCCCGTGGACTGGAACCCACTAGGCTTCTCTGTCCATGGGATTCTCCTGGCAAGAATACTGGTGTGTGTTGCCATTTCCTCCTCCAAGGGATCGTCCCAACCCAGGGATCAAACCTGAATCCCTTAAGTCTTCTGCGTTGGCAGGTAGGCTCTTTACCACTAGCGCCATCTGGGAATCCCATATGTGTATATGTATGTCTATACATGTCTGTATAGACATACATATGGGTTTCCCTGGTGGCTCAGACAATAAAAACTCTGCCTGCAGTGCAGGATTGTATACATCTGAATCACTTGACTGCACACCTGAAACTAACAACATTGTAAATCAACTATGCTTCAATAAAAAAAGAATTGTAAACAAAAATTTTAGAGATTAAAAAAAAATGTACCTCATTGTGTGGCATTAAAACATGTATAATATCATATAAGAAATGAATCGCCAGTCCAGGTTCGATGCAGGATACAGGAAGCTTGGGGCTGGTGCACTGGGATGACCCAGAAAGATAGTATGGGGAGGGAGGTGGGAGGGGGGTTCAGGATTGGGAACACGTGTACACCTGTGGTGGATGCATGTTGATGTATGGCAAAACCAATACAATATTGTAAAGTAAAAAAAATAATAATAATAATTTAAAAAAAAAGAAAAAAAAGGAAGGCCTGGCTTTTGTGAGCACAGTTAAGGACACTCACAGATGCTACCTCATTGATCCTCACGACCTTGGGAAGTACACAATGTCTCACCTAAGGTCATGCATCCGTGGCCGGAGCCCAGCAGCATCCAATGTACCAGTGCAGACTCAGCCCAGAGGAGACGTTCTGCACCAAATGACACCAGCTCAACCCAATCGCTCCTCCCTGGTAAGCTGTAAATGCAGGGAGCACAGGAAAGAGGTGGGGCTCCAAGATCACTCACTTACCTTCCTTAGCAGGGTTTGGCAATCTTCCCTGGCTTCTTAGGAAGCCTGCATCTGAGAACCCGGGAGCCTGGGAAGTTGTGTGAGTCCTTGGGTGATGGATGAATTTCTCTTGCACTTTATGATCCTGTATATTCTTAAAAGCCACTTACAACAAGCTAAGTGATCTTTGAATGTCTCTTCTTTAAATCTTAGGAGACAGACCTCCTGGATCATTATAATCACTGGGCTTTCTTGGCAGGCCACTCTCTGAAATAAGAGCAGACTTTCTCACAGAACAATATTGTAACTTGGAGTTAAACTCATGTGTGTTTCTTTTAACCTATGATGGAATTGATTAATTATGGTCCATCTTAGATCGTTGTTGTTTAGTCACTACGTCATGTCTGACTCTTTTGAGATCCCGTGGGCTGTAGCCTTCCAGGCTCCTCTGTCCATGGGATTTCTCAGGCAAGAACACTGGAGTGGGTTGCCATCTCATTCTCCAGGCGATCTCCCTGTCCCAAGGATCAAACCCATGTCTCCTGCATTGGCAGGTGGGTTCTTTATTACTGAGCCACCAAGGAAGCCCCCCATTTTAGATACTAGGCAGATACAGTTTATTATTCTCAGCTTCTGATTCCTAATAGTGGGGTGAATACCAGATCTCTTACACACCAAATTCCTCACCCAGTGCAGAGGGAAGAGATCAGCTGGAATTAATTGAGGTTAAGTTAACTCAATTTGATTTCCCCAATATTTTTGAAACCACTGATGCTCAGGGCCAGAGTGGGTGACAGAGACTCAATCACAGCGCCCATCCTTCCTAATGCAACTAAATCTTCCATGCTTGTCGACCACCAGAGAACTGGCTGTCCCTTTGCTTTCCCAGTAAGGAAGTCTGGTGCCATGGATATATCCAGAAAGGAGAGTATACCAGGCCAGTGCCTCATGCATCAGAGCTGCACATGACCATGAGTGAATTGGAGACGTGGTCGAGGAAGGAATGCGAAAACAGGGAAAGATAATTTTGGTCTGAGATAGCTGACCTCTAATAAACTACTGCCCAGGTCATAGTCCAATAGATTCTGGTGAATTTGACCTTGCTCCAAATTAGGGTTGATAATAGACTGGAGTGGGAACAAGTGCTTTGGCTGCATCATGGTCCAAGTTTCCACTGTTGAAGCAGATATGTGATAAATAGCACCCAACTCAGTACCACGTAACCTTGGGAATGGTCCTCAGTCTCCTTATCAGTACAATGGGCATTATAATATTGCTGACCCCAGAGACTTGTTCATCCCACAAATGGTTTTGAGCACTGACGCTGTTCATAGTGCTCTTCCTGGCAGTGAAGACTTGACAAAGAGCAAGGTAGAATAATTCCTTACTTCTCACCCCCAGTTGCTTACATCCTACTCTGGGAGACAGAAGTGAATGAATAAACTTGACTGTGTTATAGAGTGTTAAGTACTATTAAAGGCAATAGAAGAAGAGAATGTGATTGTGACCTGGCTGGATGATGTCCCAGTAAAATTGGGATCGTCAGGGAAGTCTTCTCTGAAGAGATGGTATTTAGCTTGAGGCTAGGATGATAAGAAGAAGGCAGCTCTTTGAAGAGGTGGGTAAACATTCTAGGAAGCTGGTGCAAATGTTCTGACTGTGGAAGAATTAGTATGTTTTAGGATTAAATGAAATTATGCATAGAGAATATTTAGTACAGTGCCCAGGACATTAAATATGAGATGAATAGTAGCTGTGATAATGATGAGGGTGAAGATGAGAAGGAGGAGAGGGGGAAAGCGTTATGGATTATCACTAGAGTCTGGCCAGAGATTGGCCACAGGAGCCAATCTCTAGGAAGAGACCAGCAAGTAGCAGGCTGTATGTACTGTTGTCCGGAGCAGAGGCTATAGACAAACTTGGTGAGATAGATAGTCAAGCTTCAACTTGGTAGGAAAACTTTTCCTGAGCTCATCAGACAGTTATCTTTGAACTACAGGATTGGGGAACAAAGGGGATCCTCATAGCCCTTCTCCTTCTGGTAAGTTCTGGCTCTGAAACCAGGTGGAGTTGAAGCTGCAGGTTGGAGGTGATGCTGTCTGCAGTTGAGCAGAGCTGGGGCAGCAGGAGCCCATACTTCCTGCACTCGATTTACCGATCTAATCCACAGCCCAGGGAAGTTTCATGCTTTACCCTTCAGAAGCTCTGGCAGCTCAGCACCAGCTCAGAGGGAACCCAGAGCTGAGTTTATAAACATGCAGGTGCCCACAGAGAGGCTGGCAGAGAAGTGCTGTTGCCAAGCATGTCCTATTCTTGGTTCTTTGTTGCTGACACCCTGGTGCCAGATCTCATTATTGCTCTGAGAAGGTCCTTGCATGGGTTGCTCCTTCCCCGACCTCTCCTTCTACGTGGGCTCAGACTGTTGCCGGCTCCATTCCTCCTGATGCTGGGACATTTATATTTGATGGTGTCGGGATGAATTATGCACACACCCCACTGAACACAGTTTTAATGAGGGGATTTCGTTTCTGTTCCTTGCTTTGGCTTTTAATGGATTCTAGCCTTTGAATTAAGCATTGGCTCAGCAACTTGACGCTGCAGGAGAGAGAGATATGTCCCTCCAACTGGGGACTTAGAGGTGGCTGTTTTGGAAATTAGCTCCGTCTGTAGGTTTGCTCCATCTGAATTGTATGTCTAGGTCTCTCGGGTGAACCCAGGGATGAGGCCCTACGTTAGGGTCAGAGAACAAAGAACATGCTGAGCAGGTGAGGAATAAAACTAGAGCTCTAGGAAGATGGATAACCTAAAGATCAAGATCAATCCTAGCTGAAGAAGTACAGTTTGAAGGGAAAATATGGAGCTGCAAATAGAAAGGTTTTCAGGGACTCAGGAATTGGGGATGTCACTGCCCAGCCAGCATTTGTTATCTGTTTTAATCTGTTATCAATACCTTGATTTTTTTCTTATAGGAAAATCACTTCTCTATTTCAAAATGATATGATCCAAGGAGGGGTTGACTGCCCCCTCCCTCCACCTCAAAGAGTGGGCTATCCAATCAGCCTTGTTTCCCTTTGGGTAGATAATTGACTCAGGTGTGAGTGTATTAACCAAAGCTAGAATCAGTCACTGGATGTTTGCCAAAAATTATGGAAAGAAGATGCTTTTTTTTTTTTTTTTCCCTCTCTCTCTCTCTGTGGTTGCTAAGTGGTAGAATATACATCTATGGTGCTCTTGCGGACCATCACATGGAGAGGACTCTGGTCATAAAATAGCTGATCAACAGCAAGTAAAGCATATCTCAGAGAAATAGAGGGGAATGCTGAACGTTTATGACATTATTTGAGTTCCTGGATCCAGCCATACCTGAAGCTAGTTATAAACTAATACACTGCAACTTTTATTAAACCATTTTGAGCTGGCTTTGTTTCCTTTAAAAAAAGAAAGATGACCTGGCAAAGTTTTTGTGGCAAGACTTGGCAAAGACTCCATGCTGCCAGTGCAGGAGGCCTGGGTTAGATCCCTGGTTGGGGGACTAGATCCCACATGCAGCAACTAAGACCCATCACAGCCAAATAAATTAATTAATTAAAATAAGATAAAGTAATAAGAGGAAAAAACCTTGACTTATATGAAATCTGAGAGGAAACCACAAATATTAGGAAAACAGCATAAATAAGCTCAAGGAGAAGTGGGTCAGGACATAGCAGGGAATGAAGAACTATTTGTACAGGGTGCTGGTTTGGGGCATGAATCTGTAATCTCTTGCTTGTAGATAAAGGGCTAGTCTGGCCATGTCTCATTTCCTGTGTCATTCTTGTCAGAATCTAGGTTTGGAACTTTAATAAGAGCAAAGTTTTTACTGTGAGATTGATGCATATGAAATAATCCAAATGAAAACTGAAAAAAAATTGGGAGCCATTTGTACTGTACAGAAAATTGATCCAAGAGTTAAATGGGTTTGAAGAGTTAGTCTCAGAAATAATTTCTCCTTGAAAATATAGGAACTATATTAGAATCTTGATTAGAATAGTTAAATCATCTCTCTGTCTTAATACTTACAATGGTTTCAATCACTCTTAGAATGAGTTCTGAGCTCTTATTTAAATAGTACATGGTCTGGTTCTTGCCAACCTATTTGATGATGTGGTTTATATCCGCTTTCTGCCTAAATAACCTCAAGTCACAACAGCCTCTTTTTGTTCCTTAAGAGTCAATCTTGTTCCTATTCCTTTGTACATGCTCTTCCCTCTGCCTGGAGTGCTGTTCCTCATCCTTATCGTGTTCCCGGTGCAAGCATCCCCTGCTCAGAGAAGCCTTCTCGGAAAAACCCACCTAAGATAACTCCTACATTCACTCCCTGTTCCCCTGGATAGTGTTTTTCATTATCTGAAATCCTCTTGTTGGTTTGTTTACTTGCTTATTTCTGTCTCTCTCAATTAACTATAAAATCCATAAGATCAGGGGGCACAGGGCTCTTGCTCACTGCTGAAACCAAGTATGTAACAAATGAATTCCTACCTCACATCCCAACCAGAGGTGGCTCACTGAACACCATTACCCATTCTTCCTGAATCTGCTTCAAGGCACGTACCACCTGGGTAGACACTGAAATGTGCTTGTGGCATCCCTTTTCAAGGAGGGGCTTTTTGTCCAGTTGTGGAGAGGGTGTTCTGCAGGCGGGTTTTATATCAGCTCCTTCAGTGTCTCCCTGTCATCATCTGAGTTGGTGCCCTTCCTGGGTAGCTTGCATCTAGCAACTGAGGGATGTAGAGGTAAAAAGATGCAGACATCTCAGCCCATCATGGGTCAGTTCTGATGGGTGCTTCTTACTCTAGAATTTCCTATCAGGTTTTCTGAGGCATCACAATTTAACTTCTCTCTGCCTAATCCTGCTTCATGCTTCCTTCTACAGGTTCTGATTCCCAATACCCATCTTCTACCCTACCCACAGGTCTAGCCCCTGCTATTGGAGGAAACAAAACTGTAACTTTATTTTGGGGGGCTCCAAAATCACTGCAGATAGTGATTGCAGCCATGAAATTAAAAGACTCTTACTCCTCAGAAGAAAGTTATGACCAACCTCGACAGCATATTAAAAAGCAGAGACATTGCGTGGCCAACAAAGGTCCATCTAGTCAAAGCTATGGTTTTTCCAGTAGTCATGTATGGATGTGAGAGTTGGACTATAATGAAAGCTGAGCACCAAAGAATTGATGCTTTTGAACTGTGGTGTTGGAGAAGACTCTTGAGAATCCCTTGGACTGCAAGGAGATCCAACCAGTCCATCCTAAAGGAAATCAATCCTGAATATTCATTGGAAAGACTGATGCTGAAGCTGAAACTCCAATAATTTGGCCACCTGATACGAAGAGCTGACTCATTTGAAAAGACCCTGATGCTGGGAAAGATTGAGGGCAGGAGGAGAAGGGGATGACAGAGGATGAGATGGTTGGAGGGCATCACCGACTCAATGGACATGAGTTTAGGTAAACTCCAGGAGTTGGTGATGGACAGGGAGGCCTGGCGTACTGCAGTCCATAGGGTCGCAAAAAGTTGGACACAGCTGAGTGACTGAACTGAACTGAACTGAAACTGTAGCAACACTCAGATAACCTGACTTTACCCTTCATCCCTTGCAGCTGGATGTGACCAGATGAGTAAGTTCTTGTCCATGGAAATGATGTATAAAGCTTCTATCATTTCTTAAAAGCTAATTGCCTGCCCTCGGCTCTTTCTCTCTTCTAAGCTATGATGTAGACCTGATGGTGCTGGGCAACCTTTCACTTGCAGATCAGAGTAGAATGATGAAACAGAAGCACCATGGCCTTTGACAAACTCACGGGACAGAAGCCTCTGTCTGCACTGGACCAACTTACTTCCAGACTGCAGCAAAAAAACTAAAAAGACTTCTATTTTGTTTGATAAGCTGCACTTTGTCCCCACCCTCAAGTTATGGCCATTTAGCTTATATCATAATTAATATGACTTGGAAGAAATTCATCCCTACTGACACATCCATTTACTCCAAAGTCTCCTTTTGTATCCAAGCAGACCCAAGACTCAATAATCCAGGATTGAGTTCTGGATGCCTAGGTAAGTCTTTCATATTACGATGCTCCTAACCTTTTCCTGTATGGACCCATTTCTACCTCATTCCTCAATCTGTCAGCATGATGATGATCAGCCATCAGACCCCTGGGTCCCCACCACCTGGATTTTTTTTCTTTTATTGAAGTATAGTTGATTCACATTGATATGTTGTATTAGTTTCTGGTGAACAGCAAAATGATTCAGTTATACATATACATTCGGTTTTATATATATAGTTTCTGGTGGGCTTCCCTGATGGCTCGGCAGGTAAAGAATCCATCTTCAATGCAGGAAACGTGGGAGATGAAGGTTTGATTCCGGGTCAGGAAGATCCCCAGAGGAGGAAATGGTAATCCTCTCCAGTATCCTTGCCTGAGAAATCCCATGGACAGAGGAGACTAGCAGACTACAGTCCACGGGGTTTCAGCGAATCGGACGCCATTGAGAGCACACGCACGCACGTGCTAGACAGTGGTTCCTCACTGTTTAACTGTTTTATATATCATTATTTATAGTCTGCATCTGCTCATCTCAAACTCCTAACTTAGATCTCTCCCATCCTTACCCCCTGGCAACCATTTGTCTTCTAAGGCTGTGAATCTGTTTTTGTTTTGTATAAATAATTTATATCATATTTTAGGTTCCACTTGTAAGGATATTATGGATATTTGTCTTTCTTTCTCTGACTCCCTTCGCTTAGTATGATAATCTCTAGATCCACCCATGTTGCTGCATATTGTATTATTTCATTCTTTTTGTGGCTGAGTAGTATTCCATTGTAATGGCAACCCACTCCAGTGTTCTTGCCTGGAGAATCCCAGGGATGGGGGAGCCTGGTGGGCTGCTGTCTCTGGGGTCGCACAGAGTCGGACACGACTGAAGCGACTTAGCAGCAGCAGCAGCAGCAGCAGCAGTATTTCATTGCATGTGTATGTATATATATATCACATCTTCTTTATCCATTCATCTGCCAGTGGACACTTAGGTTGCTTCCATGTCTTGGCTGCTATAAATAGTGCTGCTATGAACATAGGGGTGCACGTATCTTTTTGAATTAAAGTTTTCTCTGGATATATGCCCAGAAGTGGGGTTGCTGGATGATATGGTTTCTTATCTCCATGCCCCACCCACACCACTGGATGCCCCGTGCCATCACTGCACTGTTAGGGCACATTTACTTACACAGACGGCACATGTGTCCTTAGTTCTCACACAGCTGGCCTCTTTAAGACCGCTCAGAGCACCGCTTCACTGAATTGAATTGTGCACTGAAATGCTCCTTCTGTCTTGATCTGGGTGACTCCAAACTCCCTAGTCCTAGCAGCAACAGGTCATCTCTCAGACCTATTGGCCTGAAATGAACACACAACACAAACATCCTCAAATGCAAATCTTAGATCACATTACTAGAATCATAATGTTTAGACTGAGGGAGGCAGTAATTCCCGCTCTTAAATAATCAGATTAAAGTTGAAATACTTTGTCCTCAGCCCAAAGTGTCCTATTTGAATAATGCAGTAGAGAAAATGGAGGATGCTTGCAAGAGGATATCAGTTTATTCATTAATTCATTCAAGAAACGTTTACAGAGCACTCACTATGCTAAACTTTGTGCTGGGTGATAAGGATGTACAGATAAGCATGACGTAACAAGAGGGTGGATTGAAATGAGAAATCTAAATGTTCTCCACAAAACATTTGCCACCCTCTCCATTATTCTTGCCTGGAGAATCCCACGGACAGAGGAACTTGGTGGGCTACAGTCCATAGGGTTGCAAAGAGTCTGACACAACTGAAGTGGCTTAGCATGCACACATAAAATAGATAATTAGCAAGAACATACTGTGTAGCACAGGGAAAGTGAAAAGTAAAAGTGCCAGCCACTCAGTCATATCCACCTGGCCCCGGCTCTTCTGTCCATGTAATTTTCCAGGCAAGAATATTCGAGTGGGTTGCCATCTCCTTCTCCAGGAGAGCTTCCCGAACCAGGGATCGAACCCCGGTCTCCCAGGTTGCAGGCAGATTCTTTACAGTCTGAGCCAACAGGGAAGCCTAGGGAACTCTACTTTACTCTGGTGACCTGTATGGGAAGGAAGTCCAAAAGGAAGGAGATACATGTTTATGTAAGACTGGTACATTTTGCTGTCATTTTACAACATTGTAAAGCAACTATACTCCAATAAAAAGGAATAAAAATTAATTTAAAACATTAGAAATGGAAGGTGTAACACAGCCACATGAATATATCATTTACACTCATGCATCCTCTCATGCATGAATTTATGCATCCTCCCCTTTCTTTGCGTCTTAGAGAGTGCAAAATGATCCTACTTTGGTGAGGTAGGAGTAAGCAGGGTTCTAAATGGGTCTATGTACTCTGTACAGTAAAAGAATCAAGACCACATTTGTATAGATTATTCTCACACAACCTCCATCTAGAGTCACTATGCATTCCAGAAGGTAATAGTTGCGGACAAGCCAGGTAGGATTTCCTACCTTGTAGATGCTCAGGAAGTGTTTACCAATCTGCATTTGAGTAAAGAGATTTGTTTTCTATTAACTGAGCTTAACTGACCAGGGTAATTCCAGTCGATTGAGTTCCCTGGGGAGCTCCAAACATCATTAATAGAAGAAATTTGATAGTTGTATCAGAGGCTTGTATTGTGTAGATTCTGCAAGTGGGTCATTAATTCACAATTCTGAATTTTATTAAATTAATTTGAATTTTAATGAAAAAAACTAAGCCAGAGTGATTCCTGTGTCAAGGAAAAAATAGTGTTTCTAGGCAGGTTCAGGAAGTAGGAGGCCAGAAAGGAGACAGAGGCCTCCTTAATTTCCCCAGAGTTTAGAATTCACTGACTTACAGAGCAGGAAGTTTAAAAAGCATTATCTTCTATACAGAAATGGTGAGCTTGTCATAAATGGGAAAATGTCACTTAAAGACAGGACAGAACATGAGCAAAAATGGATTGGTAAGTAGGAGGAAGTCAGGGCTTGACAGGACAGGGATTGGGACATTTGTCCCAGCTACAAGTAGAGCCCCTTGGAAGGTCTATAGTAGTATATACAAGCCTGAGAATTTGGCTTGTTTCTGAAGGTGACCCAGTACACGAGCAATGTGGTGGAAGGACAGTCCTCATTATCTAAAGGACAGGTGATGTTTCTTCTTCAGTGGGTGAACGATGCTTCGAACCCTTCAGTCTCCAAAGTTAACACCAGATAGTACTCAGAAAGGCTTTGGTTCCAAGCACTCAAGCACCAAATCAAACTTCCTTAGACAATAGTGTATTTGACTGAATTAATAGGGCTTCCCTGGTGGTTCAAATGGTGAAGAATCCGCCTATAATGCAGGAGTCCTGGGGTAGATCCCTGGGTTGGGAAGATCCCCTGGAGAAGGGAATGGCATCCCACTCCAGTATTCTTGCCTGGAGAATCCCATGGACAGAGGAGCCTGGTGGGGCTACAGTCCATGGGTTCGCAAAGAATCAGACATGAGTGAATGACTAACACATAACAGAAAAGGTCAAGGGTAAAGTTTTAGGAATAGCTGGATCCAGGTGTTCAGATGAGGCCCTCAAGAACTCTGCCCTTTATTCTCTTTCTTTGATTTTCCCAACACTGGCTTTAATCTCAGGCAGGTTCCTGCCATATGGTCATGAAGTTGGTCACAAGCAATTCCAGAGCTATAAGCTTATATTGTATCAGTCTAATAATCCCAGCATGAAGAGAGCATATCTTGGTCAATATTCTTGCGGTAGTCTGAGGTATCATTTTATTGGCCCAGCTTGGGTCACACGTCTTCGTTGTTGTTCAGTCACTAAGTCGTGTCTGACTCTTGGTGATCCCATGGACTGCAGCATGCCAGGCTTCCCTGTCCTTCACTATCTCCCGGAGTTTGCTCAAACTCACATCCATTGAGTCAGTGATGCCATCAAACCATCTTATTCTCTGTCACTTCCTTCTCCTCTTGCTCTCAATCTTTCCAGCATCAGGGTCTTTAACAACTATTCAGCTCTTCACATCAGGTGGCCAAAGTATTGCAGCTTTAGCATCAGTCCTTCCAATGAATATTCAGGGTTGATTTCCTTTGGGATAGACTGGTTTGATCTCCTTACCTTCCAAGGGACTCTCAAGAGTCTTCTCTAGCAACACAGTCCAAAAGCACCAATTCTTCATCACATGCTTATCCCCTAGTTATTGTTGTAAGGGATTGTGGTGGGATCTGACTGGCCAACTTGGGTCAAGTGCTTGCCCCAAGAGCTAGAATCTGTATGTTTGGGTTTTCTTTGTTCTTGTTTCAGTCACTAAGTTGTGTTTGACTCTTTTGTAACCCCATGAACTGTAGTTTGCCAGGCTCCTCTGTCCATGGGATTTCCCAGGGAAAAATACTGGAGTGGGTTGCCATTTCCTTCTCTGTGGGGTCTTCCCGACCCAGGGATAGAAATCAAGTCTTCTACATTAACAGGCAGATTCCTTACTGCTGAGCCACCAGGGAAGCCAATCCCACAAGAAAGATACAGTCATAAACTGAGGTTGGTTAGTTCCTTACAGGATAATTGGTGTTCTAGTATCTTCAGGGAAGAAAACTGTGGTCTGAAATTCTAATATCTGGGGCCAAGTGAAAATTAGGATCTGAGTCAGGAGATGGATTGTAAATCTTAGAACACCTTTGCAGGATACATGTGAGAACTCATCTTATTTAGCACCTATCCCTAGGACCTCTCTTTGTACATGGCATATGGTAGGTGTTCCATAAATATTTGTAAAATAATGACTAAAAGTATACCATAACAACAACTACTATTTCTACTAATATGATGATAAGAACAGTCATGTATAAACAATAAACTAAGCCAGATATTTAAAAGAAGAAACCAACTGCTATATAACAATTGGTGAATATGTATCAAGTGATTTCAATGTGCCAAGTACAGTATCTCATTTAATCCTTACTACAATCCTATAACAGCAAGGCTTTCATTATCTCAAGTTTACAAATGAAGCTCAAAGAGATTACGTGTTCAAGGTCGTTGGACTAGTTAATCTAGACTGTAACAAACAACCCCCAAACATCAGGGTGCAGACAGATGATTTTTTGCTCACGTCCGGTGTAGCTGGGTAGATCAGGTTCTCTTACATACAGTCCAGGCATCAAGGTTGCTCCCGTTGTGGAGCTACTTCTCTCTTCTAAGGCCAAGGCCTGCTTTACATCATCCAGTAGATGAGGAAAGAAAGAACATGGAGAAAGTTCACTGGCTGTTAACTGGCGTGATGTGTAGGGGGCACCTCACTGCTGCTCACACTCCACTGATAGAGTCAGTCAGGAAGCCCCACCTGGATCTAAGGACAGCTGGGAATACGGTCTCGCTGTGGGTCCAGGACACGGCACATTCGGTATTGTTGCTGCAACAGTCATGTGTTCACCGACACTTATGACACCCCTTCTTCTTAAACCATCCCTCTTTCCAACCTCTTTAATCCTTAGATTTGTTCTTAATCTCCCACACAGTCGTGCACAAGTCACAACCACACCACACTCATGCAAGCACACTCAAGCACTTACACTTGTCTTCTCACCTGGGCATAATTTAAGTCTCTTTGCCTTACCCCTACTTTTGTGCTGTATCTCTACTCTGACCTCTACCTGGACTTCCCCTGTGGGCAGAGGGAACTTTGTGGGAGACCTTTGGATCACAGTTACACAAGCTGAGCATTCCCGTGGGGACTGCAGGCAAAGTGTGATGACCTTGGCTCTTCATCTCAATCAAATTCCACCTGCAGAAGTTGCAGAACCCCAAAGCAGAAATAATCTGATGATCAGATTCTAAGGCGATTCAGGGTTATTAGTTGGCTGAATGAGAAATGTGCCTTCTAAAACCATCCCTCTTTCTGATCTCTTTGATCATTAGATTTGTTCTTAAGCTCACACACAGACATTCTGTGATTTCCTTTTCTTTTTGGCAGGTTAATTAAACCTGTCTTTAATTTTTTCTTTTTCTAATTCTGTCTGAGCACTGGGAAAAAGATCTGAGTCTCTCATCTCTGGTGGCATTTGCTGTGGAATATTTCAGACATTTGGAATCATAAACCATCCCCTCACTGAACATGAGCTTCCTGGCACTGGTCCCTTCAGGTTGCCAGGACTCATACCTCATTGCTTTAGTAACTCTAACTTGGAGGGGAGGGTCACTTACCAAGAAAATTGGACAATAAAAATCTCAGGAAATTGGATACTTAAGCATTTGAAGTAATTGACGTTGAAGAAAAAGTATGATAGACTAGAATTATATCCACACTATCTACTGCCCAATAGTTGGGACGGCCACACGACCCTAATCTAAAGTGATGGGAGTTCATTACAGATACAGTCAGACACAATGGTCTTCATTCCATATATCAGATTCCACGTGCTCAGAAAAATCTCCCTTGTCTTTGTGTCCGTACATTCCTAAAGCAGAAGGGAGATCTGATTTTTTTTCATATTCGATGACAATTTCTAGGGCATTGTGTCCTAGAATTTCCACATTAAATATATGACTTAGAAAAATATTAAAAATAGATAGCTGGAAGTAAAAATGTAAGAAGTGATGCCCTTAGATGTTGAAAAGAAAAAAAGGTTAAGAAAAGGAAGAAAATTGCTCTATATTTACAGCTGTAATAGGCTGTTGGAAGAACTCTTTCCCAGCTCAAATACATACTGCAACTTTCCACAATTGCTTTCAAATGTGGTTGGTTAGCACACACCGTGATGCTTGCCTAATCTCAACATGAGCCTCAGATAATGGAGAGAAAACAAACAAAACAACCAAAGCACGAAATCTGAGCCCAAGCCAAAGAAGCTGTGATTCACTCGATGTTTCCAGCCTCAAATATCCCCTCTGCACCTTGACCTCATTCTGCTTTCTCCCATCCCTGCTTGCTCCAGTCTGAAGGGTTTCCAGCCTCAAGTGGTGAAGAAGCCCTCTTTGATTTCACATTCTTTCTCTGCTACCTCCTCAGTGTATTTTTCTCTCTCCCACCTTTCATTCTGGGAACGCCAGTGACTTTTTACATGTATGCCCATGGCACATGGCTCACCTCTGCGGAAGAGTTATCACTCTCCATTGTCCCTGCCTAGCAAGCTCTTCCTCTCCTTTGTTGAGAGGTGGTCTCGAAGCAAGGGACTGAGTTTTATCCATAACTGCAACCCCAGAACCTTGTATAATAATTATACATACTCATAGAATACATACACAATAATTCCAGACTGGACTGAATTGACTTCCTCATCTATTACTCAGTTGATATTTAAAAGAGGCTGTAAATAAGTTTATCTTCAATGTTTGGTTCAAAGGTTTTCAAATGTGGATTGCAACTCAATATAGGTGATGAGATCATTTTAATAAGTTGCAAGTTGTGCTAAGAGAAAGAAGTAAAATAGAGAAATACGGAATAGAATAGAATGGTATAGCTAGATTGAATAGAACAAAATGGCATAACTAGATTAGGCCAGATTAGGGCAGCATAGGATAGAAAATGTCAACGTGCACTTCATAGAGAAGGTTAAGTATTATTTTTTTAAATATATATTGTATTGATATATATATATATATCAATTGATATATATATATGTGACAGATACATATTGTGTCACACTGTAAACATAAGTGACAATATAATATGCACAAATACACACTTGTGTGTGTGGGAAGGTGGTTATGTTCTGGGTCATAACCTAAAATGCTTGGAGGTCCCTGATTTAGATAATTTATGCTAAGCTCCTGGTAACAGAAAGAAGTGGATGATGACAGTATATTTGTCAAGCTGCTGTGACCATCAAGAAGTTCAGAGTCAAACTTTCAACACTAGCAAGGCAAGTTAATTAGCCCCCATGGGCTGCTTATTTGTGTTCTATTTTTAACGTTGATCTTGACTTTCTATCCCTATTTATATTTTCCTTGGGTCAGAAACATACTTCTGTATAAGATTTGTTCAAAGCCACTCTAATAGAATCTGTTTTCCACTGCAAGCTTGTTAGTTTAATATAGGGGAGACGTCGGTCCCTTATTCTCAGTCCATATTGGTCAGATCTGGAGGACCTTGCCTCTCCCAGGACCTGGAAGTCCACAGTCCTTCAGTGGCCAGTCCTCACCCTCTATTCCCTATCCACAGTGACTCCATAGTTCAGATCAAGTCAAGTCCCTCTAGGTGATCCAGTGAGAGCCAATTCTGGAATCTGGGCTGAAATCTGGGAGACTTTCTTCATAAGACAGTAAGACTGGAGTCCCATCCAGTGAGAGCCAATTCTGGAATCTGGGCTGAAATCTGGGAGACTTTCTTCATAAGACAGTAAGACCGGAGTCCCAGCAGGCCAGACCATGGAGAGAGCCCACCTGAAGACAGCATTACACAAGAAACACAGACCCAAGAAACAGAGTGCTGCTGCTGCTGCTAAGTCACCTCAGTCGTGTCTGACTGTGTGACCCCATAGATGGCAGCCCACCAGGCTCCCCTGTCCCTGGGATTCTCCAGGCAAGAACACTGGAGTGGGTTGCCATTTCCTTCACCAATGCATGAAAGTGAAAAATGAAAGTGAAGTCGCTCAGTCGTGTCTGACTCTTAGCGACCCCATGGACTGCAGCCCACCAGGCTCCTCCTTCCTTGGGATTTTCCAGGCAAGAGTACTGGAGTGGGTTGCCACTGCCTTCTCCGAAACAGAGTGAATTCATACAATTCATGCAACCCCACGACCAGCATGGCCAGAGCCAGGCATAGTTTCTTTTTCAAAATCCAGCCCGTTTGAGTGGCTTTTGTTTGTTACAACTGAAACAAGAGAGTAGCCTGGCAAACACAGCTGTGTTAAAATCTCTGTGAGATGGGTCTTGTGGCACATGTGTATGGTTATTCTCAACTATCACGTTTCCTCCCTTTGAGAGAGTGGTACCTCTCCACCTCTTGACACTCGACGTGCCTGTTTGGGTTCTACTTCACCATGCCTTGGACTTCAGGGTTGGTCATAATGATAGGGACAGAGTAAAGGGAAAAGTAGGTGATAAAGTAGTGAATCCCACCAGGGGACTGTAAGCAGAAAATATATGGGAGACCCCTGTAAGTTCATGATTCCTCAAGAAAGCAGGTTTGCTTAGCAACAAAACCACACAACAGAGCATGAGACACGCCTCCAAATAGTAATATAACGGTGGCATGAGCCTCACATTATGCCTAGTGAACTTAGTAATTCAATGCTCCCTAGGACATGCTCTCTGCATACAAGTGTAGAAAACAATAATTTGTGATGCTAACTTGACCATTTTGTTGTTATTTTAGTCACTAAATTGTCTCTGACTCTTGCAACCCCATGGACTGTAGCCCACAAGGCTCCTCTGTCCATGGGATTTCTGGAGTGGTTTGCCAAATTTCCTACTCCAGGGGATCTTCACAACCCAGGAATCCAACACATGTCTCCTACATTGATAGGCAGATTCTTTACCACTGAGCCACCTGGGAAGCCCAGCTTGCCCATATAGGGGCAAGAAAACTCCCCTGCCCAACCTGGGTCTGTGTTTTCTTTCCTGGAGGAGGAACTGATGATGGAAGCATGACATCTACTCCAGAAAGAAAAGAAGGTCTTCTTCCCTCCCCGCTTTTCCTTTGATTATAAAACTGTAGCCGTAAATTCTCAAGACACAACACTCTTTTGCCTACCTGCTTGTAAGCCTTGCAAGCATCCTATTCTAACACATCCCTTTTTATCTATCAACTTTGCTTCTCACTGAATTCTTTCTGAGCTGAGACATAAAGGATTATGGTACTGGAGCTCTTCATAGCCCTCAGAACACCACACAAGGGTTTTGGTATGCCTTGCTTTGGCCAATGGAAGGTGAGAAGTGGCCAGACGTCAGCACCAAGCCAGAGTTTTACAAGTTCTTGTAGGAACTTTCCATCTGCCACAAGAAAGGCAGGTCTCAGATGCTCCCTCAGCCTGGGTGGTCCTGAGATGGGAAGACACATGGAACGGAGCCACAGCCCATCCATGGCCAACCACCTACAGCCTAAGCAAGAAATAAAAGTGACTTGTTGTGGAATCAGGGCTTCTTTGTTTCAGAGCCACAAATAATTGATTTATTTTGCCTTCATCACTGCATTCACCCCTATAAGTCATTTTCCAATATAACATTGTGAGTGGACACACACATGCATGCACACACACGCACACACATCCAACTCCTTTAGAGTTCTTCTCCACTGACATTTTCCCTGATCCTTAACAAGTAGACCTAAAATAGAAAAAAAATTTTTCAAAACCCTCTGTGCAGATTCCAGAATGACAGAACGGATAGAAGAAAGCACTGTGCTGTAAACCAGATGAATTATGCAGCCTGGAAGACTGGCTTCAGGAAACAGGAGAGCAGACACCACTGGCTGCCATGGTCAGCTTGCAGCACGCAGATCTAAGCTATAAAAGGACACTGGGCAATAGAGAGACGGGGTCTAAGAGGTCTGCTCAATCTTTTCTTCTAAATTGGCATATACTTGCTTTACAAAGTTGTGGTCATTTCTGTTGTACAGCATTGTGAATCAGCCATATGTATACGTATATCCCCTCCCTCTTTTACCTCCCTCCCACTTCCACCCCCTCATCCCATCCCTCTAGGTTGTCACAGAGCCTTGGGTTGAGCTCTCTGTGTTATACAGTAACTTCCCACTAGCTCTCTATTTTAGATAGGTTAAAACTTTATTTTGGGGGTCTCCAAAATCACTGTAGATGGTGACTGCAGCCATGAAATTAAAAGATGCTTGCTCCTTGGAAGCAAAGTTATGACCAACCTAGACAGCATATTAAAAAGCAGAGACATTGCTTTGCCAACAAATGTCCATCTAGTCACGGCTACGGTTTTTCTAGTAGTCATTTGGATGTGAGATTTGGACTATAAAGAAAGTTGATTGCCAAAGAATTGATGCTTTTGAACTGTGGTGTTGGAGAAGATTCTTGAGAGTCCCTTGGACTTCAAGGAGATCCAACTAGTCCATCCTAAAGGAGATCAGTCCTGGGTGTTCATTGGAAGGACTGATGCTGAAGGTGAAACTCCAATACTTTGGCCACCTGATGAGAAGAGCTGACTTATTTGAAAAGACCCTGATGTTGGGAAAGATTGAAGGCAGGAGGAGAAGGGGACGACAGATAATGAGATGGTTGGATGGCATCACCGACTCAATGAATATGAGTTTGGGTAAACTCCGGGAGTTGGTGATGGACAGGGAGGCCTGGTGTGTTGCAGTCCATGGGGTTGAGAAGAGTCGGACATGACTGAGTGACTGAAGTGAACTGAACAGAATATATATGTTTCAATGCTACTTTCTCACTTCGTCCCACCCTCTCCTTCCTATGCTGTGTCCACAAGTCCATTGTCTAGTCCGTTCTTTACATTTGCATCTCCATTCCTGCCCTGCAACTCTTTGATCACTGCAGAAACAGAGGGGCTCTGGCTGTCTTTGATTGGAATAAACTCTGAATGCATGAACTCAGCTGCACTTTTGTAGATGCTGCAAATATGTCGGCAAACAAGACACCAGGTTCCTGCTCCCATGATTGAAAGGAGGTAGAGCCCTAGGACAGACAATAAACAAATACATTAGATGATTTCAGAATGTGCTTTGAGCTACGAAGACAGAAGCTGAAGTGGTAGAGAATGTGGTGGTGAGCTGTGCAATGTACGTGCTCAGTCATGTCTGATTCTTTGTGGCCCCATGGACTATAGTCCTTCAGCCTCCTCTGTCCATGGGATTTCCCAGGTAAGAATACTGGAGCAGGTTACCATTTCCTTTTCCAGGGGATCTTTCAGACCCAGAGATCAAACCCATGTCTCCTGTATTGGTAGGTGGGTTCTTTACCAGCTGAGCTACCAGGGATGCCTGGCAGTGATCAGTGGGGAGGACCTATTTACAGGAGTTCTGTTTAAGGAAGTTTAGAGCTGAATGATGAGGAGGCAGGATATGATGGAGCAGGGGGGAGTGTGCAAAGACTCTGTGGCAGAGAACACTAGTTATTACCAATATCTGAGTTTTGTCTCTCTTTCCTGGGCACATCATTGGACTGTGTCTCCCATCCCCTAAGGTGGGTCAGGGCCACATAACTGAGTCCTAGCCAATGGCATATAGGTGGAAGTGATTCACCATTTCCAGGCCTGGCCTTAGAACCCTCCCAGTGTTCCTCCCTGTTCCCCTTGGGTCACCAGCTTATGTATCCCTCCGGAGTCATGAGCTGAAGATGGCAGAGCCTCTGTCAGCAGTTTGGTATCCAAAGGAGTGACACCCCCTCCTCCACTGACTTCAACTGGACCAAGATGAGAGTGAATAAGAAACAAACATTGTGTTGAGTCATTCAGCTCTTGAGAGATGCTTTTTAGAGTGTAAGTCATATCCAATTCTTTGCGACCCCATGGACTGTAGCCTGCCACACTGGAGAACACCTGTCCACGGTATTCTCCAGGCAAGAATACTGGAGTAGGTTGTCATTCCCTTCTCCAGGGGACCGTCCCAACCCAGGGATCAAACCCAGGTCTCCTGTATTACAGGCAGGTTCTTTACCATCTGAACCATCAGGTTAGAGTGGCTATTGATAATTATTCTGGCTCACAATTCTCTGAGGCAGGAAAGAACTTTCCATGATATTTGAACAGAAAGTCCATGAGGTGTCTAAAAAAATCTAGCCTACTCTTATGAGAAGGACAAGAGACGTGTCCTGGGGGTCCTGCTTCTTGACTCATTTCACTGCAAACCTGCCATAAACTTCATTCTAGGCTGAGATACAACAGTCAACAAACCCGTTTGTTGGATAAAGAAACTAAGTCCCAGAAAAAATATCTGGGTTTCCACTTTATTTTAAAACCTTGAGAAATTTAGCATTATTGAGTGGTTGTTTGTCTCACTTCACCAAAGATTCATTGCAGGTTCCCTGTATTATATTCTTCTGACTCTCTTCATCCTTTATCTTTTGCACTTACTTAAAAAACACGTATGCAGCACTTACTATGTGCTAAGCACTATTCTATGAGTTCTGCAAATATTAACTCATATAATTACCTTAACAACCCCATGAAAGGGTTGCTATTATTACACTCACTTGCCAGAGGAGGAAATTGAGGTGGTTTAGAGATTTGCCACGGAGAAGGCAATGGCAACCCACTCCAGTACTCTTGCCTGGAAAATCCCATGGACGGAGGAGCCTGGTAGGCTGCAGTCCATGGGGTCGAGAAGAGTCAAAGAGTCGGACACGACTGAGCAACTTCACTTTCACTTTTCACTTTCATGCATTGGAGAAGGAAATGGCAACCCGCTCCAGTGTTCTTGACTGGAGAATCCCAGGGGCGGTGGAGCCTGGTAGGCTGCAGTCTATGGGGTTGCACAGAGTCGGACATGACTGAAGCAACTTAGCAGCAGCAGCAGCAGCAGAGATTTGCCAAAGGTCACACAGTTAGCAGGGATTGGAACCCAGATGTTTTGATCTCCTCACTTCTGCTTTTCATCACTATACTATGAGGCTTTTTGTTGCTTCGTTGGTCTCTTTATTTGTGTTTGCAGCCCTTTAATAAATGTTAGATTATTTTACATGAATGGAACTGAGCTGCCATCCAGCCTTTGTTATTTCCCCTCCAAATTTCTGCCTATTAGCTGGGTGATTATCATAAATTCCTTCCCACCCCTGTCTAGGCTGCTTCCTGGGTGAGAAGGTGGCTTACACGATGTCCACTGAGCCCCTTTCCTAAGTAATGTTAAGAAAAGCTTGCAAATTATTCCAAACATAAGTCAGAAAGCCTCGCAAGAGGTTGTCCGTGGGAGGGAACCTCACCAACACACACGGGTGAGAAAGTGCTCCATGTGTCAAATCCAATGAGTCTCTCTCCACCCCTTCACTTTCAGAGCTCTCAGAGTCCCAGTGTCTTGAAGAGCTGTCATTGTCTTTTCTCCCAGTTCCTCAGCCTCTGCCTACAGTGTCACTCACAGTGACTGCTGCTTCTTTGAAGCCCTCCAGGGAAATGCCCTGTGAGAAGCAAGTTTTTACTATTTTTCCCCCTAGAACCAAAATATTTAGGCTCTTCAGAGAATGGCCTTCCCTGGAAGACATAACATCCTATGGAAAGGTTTTGTCTCAATCTGGTGCTCCAAGCTTCATGGGAAAAATGTCAGGAGAACTGAACTGAGAACTTACCTTAATTCGTTTCCCATTCAGTACAGAAAGTGCCACCATCACACCTGTAACAAAGAAGCTCTCTGCTACCACTGAAATGAGCGTCAGTGACAAGGAGCTCATTACTTTCCCATTTCTAGACAGCTGGTAGGAACTGGCAGCCAACTCCTTACGTTAAACCAAATCTTGTCATTTTGTAACTTGAATCCACTGGTCTTGCCTCGATCCCTTGGTCCACATGTAATTAAGCAGCCTGATTCTCTCGCTCTCTCTTTTATTCCTACTCCTATTTCTCCTCCTCCTCTTCCACCTCATCCCACTGTTTACCAAGCACCAACTGTATCAGGCACTGTCCTAAGATATTGCCCGCATTACCTCATTTGGATTCTCATGGCAGCAATATGAGGTTGGCGCAATGAAGACTGCCACTCTGTAAATGAGGAAAGTAAGGCTCAAAGAGGTTAAGTAAGTTATTGAGAGGTTGACTTCTCCAGGATCACCCACTGGTAAGTGGAAAACCCACTCTCTTACCAAAGAGCTAGCAGGCTGGCTAACCACTATGTTGACATTGAACTGGCAACACACTCCAGTATTCTTTCTGAGAAATCCCATGGACAGAGGAGCCTGGTGGGCTACAGGCCATAGGGTCTCAATGAATCAGACATGGCTGAAGCAACTAACACACACACAACTAGGTTTAATGATGGCTTATGATCAGGGACTCAGGGTGCTCAAACATAAACATGTTATTCCCTCTAGTTTCTCCATTAAATCACTAAGGAAGTGATGCATAAATGTGATCAAAACAGCATTTTTTAATATCTGCACAAGGGCCTGCCCCCCTAATTCAGAGCTCTATTGAAAGAGGTCTTAGTTGGACCTCTCAGCTGATACTTAAAGCCTAATAAAGACCTTGATTCTCCAAACCCAACACCATGTCCTTTTGTATTAGTCAAGGTTCTCCAGAGGAACAGAATCAATATTGTTGTTGTTGAGTCACTCAGTCACGTCCGTCTCTTTGCGACCCTATGGACTGCAGCATGCCAAGCTTCCCTGTCCTTCACCATTTCCCAGAGCTTGCTCAAACTCATGTCCATTGACTCAGTGATGCCATCCAACCATCTCATCCTCTGTCATCCCCTTCTCCTCTTGCCTTCAATCTTTCACAATATCAAGGTCTTTTCTAATGAGTCAGCTCTTCGCATCAGGTGGTCAAAGTACTGGAGTTTCAGCTTCAGCATCAGTCCTTTCAGTGAATATTCAGGGTTGATTTCCTCTAGGATTGACTGGTTTGATCTTTTTTCAGTCCAAAGGACTCTCAACAGAACTAATAGGAGATTAATTATTTTAGGAATTGGCTCATATGGTTATGAAGGCTAAGTCCCACAGTCTGCAAACTGGAGAACCAAGAAAGCCAGTGGTGTAATTGAGTCTGAGTCCCAGAATTAGGGCATTGATGGTGTAAGCCTCAGTCTGAGTCAGAAATCTTAAGAACTAGGAGCTCTAATGTCCAAAGTCAGGAGAAGATGGATGTTCCAGCTCAAACAAAGAGCAAATTCACCCTTCCTCTGCCTTTTTGTTCCGTAGGGTTTTAACGGATTGAATGTTGCCCATCTATACTGAGAATGCTGACCTTTTCTCATCTACTGATTCAAATGCTGATCTTTTCTGGAAACACCCTCACAGACACTCCAGAAATAATGTTGCCAGCTATGTGTGTATCCCTTAGTCAAGTTGACACACCAAATTAACCATCATACCCTTCTTTCCCTAAATCTAAATAATAAGACAATGGTCTCTAGTAAGACTCTCTGCTGTTTGTTCTGTAACTGTCCTTCCCAACCATTCTTCAGCTCTCCAAGCTACATCTGATAATCTCAAGAGGCTGAACCTACACACTGCATCACCCAGACTCTCTTCCAGTTGAGTTCGGCTAGTGAAAGGCTTGGAGAAGGAAATGGTAACCCATTCCAGTATTCTTGCCCAGAGAATCCTGTGGACAGCAGAGCCTGGTGGGCTGCTGTCTATGGGATCACAGAGTCAGACACGACTGAAGTGACTTAACATGCATGCATGCCTTGGAAAAGAAAATGGGAACCCAGTATTCTTGCCTGGAGAATCCCAGGGACAGAGGAGCCTGGTGGGCTGCCATCTATGGGGTCGCACAGAGTCGGACACGACTGAAGTGACTCAGCAGCAGCAGCAGCAGTGAAAGGCACTTGCAGGGACTCAAGTATGTTCCTTGAGAACATACACAAGTATGTTTCATACACAGCTTCTGTATGAAAGACATGGCCAGGTCACTGAAGCAGCCCTAATTCTACTTGCCCATTCATTGATATTGAGTCAGAAAGAGAGAATTACAGGGTGTCAATGGGACCCTTGATCTTAATTTATGTAATACCTAAGGAATGGGAATGGAGAAGGCAATGGAACCCCACTCCAGCACTCTTGCCTGGAAAATCCTATGGATGGAGGAGCCTGGTAGGCTGCAGTCCATGGGGTCGCTGTGTCCATGGGACACGACTGAGCGACTTCCCTTTCACTTTTCACCTTCATGCATTGGAGAAGGAAATGGCAACCCACTCCAGTGTTCTTGCCTGAGGAATCCCAAAGATGGGGGAGCCTGGTGGGCTTCCGTCTCTGGGGTCGCACAGAGTCGGACACGACTGGAGCGACTTAGCAGCAGCAGCAGCAGAAAGGAATGGGAAAAAGAAGAGTATTATGTACAGGCAGTACCTATTATGACTCAATGAGTCTGCTTACAAGCAACCACAGATAGATCAGAATACCAACTTCTACTGATTTGAGCAGGGGTATGGACTTAACTGAACTGAACTGACAGAGCAAGAAGAAGGTGTGTAGAGGCAAGCAAGTAAAGGCGGGGGGGATTCTAAAGTCCCCCTCCCCTTATGTGTTACAGTTTCTCCATGACAATTCTTTGAGCCATAATAAATATGCCAAGTCAAACTCATTGGTTGATTGTTGATTGAATGACTGCTTGATTGATAGATATAATTCAGGACCTTCTATTGCTCTTCATATTGATTCTAGTTGCCTCACCACTTTTTGTTCACATGCTCCAAATCTTTATGGAGGACTAGTCACAGAATGAGAATAAGATGCCAGCTCAGATGGGGCAAGGGACAAGGGCAGGGGAAGACCCCCTTTCTCATTCTGAGCTCAGTCTGTCTGTGTCTGTAGCAGTTTGCCTTGTCAAAGCATCACTCTAATGATTCAGAGTGTGTTCGAGGGTGCAAAGACTCTTCAGGTTCTTTTTTTTAATTGGAGAATAATTGCTTTACAATGTTGTGCTGGTTTCCACTGTACAACAATGTTCATAGCAGCATTATTTACAATAGCCAGGACATTGAATCAACCTAGATGTGTATCCGTAGAAGAATGGATAAAGAAGTTGTGGTATATATATGCAATGGAATATTACTCAGCCATAAAAAAGAATTAATTCAAGCCCACTGTAGTGAGGTGGCTGAACATAGAGTCTATTATAAAGAGTGAAGTAAGTCAGAAAGAGAAAAACAAATAATGTATATTAATGCATAAATATGGAATCCAGGTTTCTGAGGTGTGAATAACACCTAAACCATATCTCCTAATAGTACTACAATTCTTTTGTTGTTTAGTTGCTCATTAATGTCCGACTCTTTTGCAACCCCACAAACTGTAGCCCACTGGCTCCTCTGGCCATTGGATTTTCCAGGCAAGAATACTGGAGTAGGTTGCCATTTCCTTCTCCAGAGGATCTTCCCAACTCAGGGGTCCAACCTGCATCTCCTGCAAGTCTCCTGCATTGCAAGTGGATTCATTACCACTGAGCCACCAGGGAAGTCCATATGTAAATTATACATGGAGTAGAAGGTATGAGCTGTACTTGCATTGGCCAGCTGTTTCTTCTCAATCATACTTCTTGTTTGGATCCAGAGTGGGAGAAATCCCTTTAGTTTACACTCCTGTTTGAAGGAGAAAAACTGCTTACCATGTGTCTGACACCATGCTAAGTGTTTTGCATTTATTATTTAATAGAATATGCACAACAACCTTATCAGCTGAACACATATTACCCTACTTTACACAGATAACACACACATACACCCCAATTTTACAGGTGATTAGAACAAGCATCAGAGACACAAATTATCCAAGGTTACAAGTGGTGGAGCTACTATCTGGACCCAGACTGGCTAACTCTTGAGGAGAAGCTTTCAATCACTCAGCCATACTGCCTTTCATGAAAATAGAATTTAGGATCCAAAGAAACCCTCTCCTGTGCCAACTCAGTCCAGGCCAGAAAGGGGATCAGTGTCCCTTGGTCTTCTCATATCAGCCAGTCAGGAGCCCTCAACCTTGAAATCCCTCTACGCAAGTTCTGAGCCTGTGTTTCTCCAATTTGCAAAGAGTTGCATTTGGCATCCAGGAAATGATCTGAAGCTGTGCCATTGCTGGTTTCATTTCCATAGCCTTCTCGTGAATTTTGAGAAATAGCTGGTATTTTCTCCAAGCCTTACCCTCTAATCCCCTGGAGATGAGGACGTAAGCCAGATGAAGCTGTGTTTCCAAGCGAGACTTTCAACTTCTATCTCTGTGGCTCTTGGATATGACCGCCCCACCCACACTCATTAGTTATGAAACCCTGGGGGATTCAGGCACCCATGCAAATGCCGTCAGGGCAGAGAGGAGAGAGGCCTTGCATAAACAGCCAAACATAGGAAAATGTTTCATTCATTGTGTACTTGTATTGCTCCATTGATGTGCGTTGCCATGGTGACCTCTGATTATTTTTGAACCAGGAGAATTAATCCTATTGAATTTCCCTCTCCTAATAACTTAAGAAATTAATTCACCATATTATAAAATTCAAATGCACAATCTCATGAACCAAGGTTTAGCAAGTTAAACTAATCCATCCAAATGCATTCTGGGCTCAGAAACACTGTTTTCCAGATGGGAAAGGGCAGGTCCTGGCCACAGATGGGCATGTCTGACTGCACTTTTGTTCTGATAGTTGGTGCTTTAATTACAAAAAGCTGAAGCTCTTATAGAATTGTTAGAATCTTCCAGAAAGGGCAAGGCTTGCTGAGACACATAGAGCTGTCTTTCTCCTGCTTATATTAATAGCTTTTCAAAACCTTCTTGGTCAGCCAGAGTATGTCTCAACTCCCCTTTTCTTCACTCTAAGCTCATTTTTGTCCTAGTCTTTGAAACAAGAGCCAGAGACCTCTGAATGGATGAGTCTCAACATTAAGTTTACCCAACTGGACTCTAGAATTGGGTGACTCAGGGAACCTTTTGCGCTGCTTCCATAATATCCTTTATGAACAACTTTGGCCCCAGGCAACCCAGCTGCCTGCTAATAACAGACCAGTCATGTTAGTCCTACACTGTCCCCTAATTTCATCCATTTTAGCTCAGATTATAGGATTCATTTTTTCTGCCTTGGTCTCTGCCTCACTGTCCAGTTCTCCCTTCAACAGTGAATTTCACCATCAAGATAATTAAATATCTCTTGCCTTAAACTATCTCCTACTCACTATCCCCACTTCAGGATTAGAAAAATGCCATGAGAAGATTTTAATAGGCTTTTAACTAGCTACTTGGGGCTTCCCATGTGCTGTAGTGGTAAACAATCCACCTGCTGATGCAAGAGATGCAGGAGACGTGAGTTTGATCCATTGTTTGGGAAGATCCCCTGGAGAAGGAAATGGCAACCCATTCCAGTATCCTTGGCTGGAGAGTCCCATGGGCAAAGGAGCCTGGCGGGCTGCAGCCTGTGGGGTCGCAGAGTGTCAGCCAGGACCAAGCGCCTGAGCACACCCAGCACACTCAGCTGTTTCTTGGCTGTCTGCCTCCTCTCTGCTCTGTCACTACTGGGTCTTGTCACTATTTCAGGGGATGATGGAGACTCTTGGACCCTTGGGACACAACGCGTCACAAATCTGGAAGAAAATCCAGAGTTGGCCTTTGCAAATCAACTGTCTCCTCCAGATCTTATTCTGCAAAATTATGTAAGTCCTTACTAGGCTCTGGGTTTAGCCTCTTCCCACCTGTCCCATTGCCGTAACTACCATTATCTTCCCAACAGAAGAGTAATATCTAAACAAAGCTCTCCTTGTTGGCAGTTTCAGTCCTGTTCTCTTGGTTTAAAAGAGCAGAGCCACTTCAATACTGCTAATAAAAGTGTTGCGTTTAATGGCAAGATTGCTCAGGGGAGGGTGGGGCTTATGGAATCATGATAGAAACCAAAACAGATCAAGATTTGCAGAAAAAGGAGCTGCTGAGATTGAAGCATCTCAGCCTCCCATGCTGACAATTTCTCTACAATTATTGGTTTTCTCTTTAATCACTCATGTAGTGAGTCTCCCTTTCAACTTCGACTCATATGTGGTCCTTAAGTGGCCACCAAGGCAGATGGGCACTTTTCCTTATGTTGACTCTGTAAGAACTTTAAAACATTTTTGATTATAGTAAAGTTGATTTACAATATTGTGTTAGCTTCTTCTGTACAGCAAAGTGAATCAGTTATACACACACTCTCTCTTTTTTAAGCTTCTCTCCCTGTACAGGTCATTACAGAGTATTGAGTAGAATTCCCTGTGTTATACAGTAGGTCCTTATCAGCTATCCATTTTATATATAGTAGTGTATATATTCGGAGAAGGCGATGGCAGCCCACTCCAGTACTCTTGCCTGGAAAACCCCATGGATGGAGGAGCCTGGTAGGCTGCACCCCATGGGGTCGCTAAGAGTTGGACACCACTGAGCGACTTCACTTTCACTTTTCACTTTCATGCATTGGAGAAGGAAATGGCAACCCACTCCAGTGTTCTTGCCTGGAGAATCCCAGGGACGGGGGAGCCTGGTGGGCTGCCGTCTCTGGGGTCACACAGAGTCAGACACGACTGAAGTGACTTAGAAGCAGCAGCAGCAGTGTATATATTTCAGGGTTTCTCTGATGGCTCAGACAGTAAAGAATCTGCCTGCAATGTAGGAGACCCAGGTTTGATCCCTAGGTCAGGAAGATTCCCTGAAGAAGGTAATGGCAACCCATTCCAGTATTCTTGCCTGGAGAATTCCATGGACAGAGGAGCCTGGTGGATGTATATATTTCAATTCCAGTCTCACAATCTATCCTTCCTTCACCTAACCCTTTGATACCGATAAGGTTGTTTTCTACATATAGAGATGTTTCAGTTTTATAGATAAGTTCATTTGTACCTCTTTTTTTGTAGATTCCACCTATAAGAGATATCATATGATATTTGTCTTTCTCTGTCTGACTTACTTCACTTAGTATAACATCTTTAGGTCCTACACTATTGGTGGAAATGAAATTGTGCAGCCACTATGGAGAACAGTATGGAGGTTCCTTAAAAAACTAAAAATACAGCACTATTTGCAATAACTAGGACATGGAAGCAACCTAGATGTCCATCAACTGATAACTGGATAAAGAAGATGTGGTACAGATATACAATGGAATATTACTCAGCCAAGAAAAAGAATGAATTTGAGTCAGTTGTAATGAGGTGGTTGAATATTGAGTTTGTTATATAGAATGAAGTAAGTCAGAAAGACAAAAACAAATATCATATATTAACACATATGTATGGCATCTAGAAAAATGATATTGATGAACCTATTCACAGGGAAGGAATGGAGACACAGACGTAGAGAATGAACTTGTGGACACAGTGAGGGAAAGAGAGAGTGGGACAGATGGAGAGAGTAGCATCAAATATACACATTACCATGTGTAAAACAGATAGTTGGTGAGAAGGTGCTATATAACACAGGGAGCTCAATGTCATGCTCTGCGATGACCTAGAGGGATGGGGTGTGGGGAGGGGAGGGAGGGATGCGACATATATGTATAATTATGGCTGAACGTTGTATGGCAGAAACCAACACAACATCGTAAAGTTATTTTCTTCCAATTAAAAAATAAATTGCAAAAAAAAAAAAAAAAACTAAAAAGAGAGCTACCATATGATCCCAAAATTCCACTCCTGGGCATATACCTAGAGAAAACAAGATTTGAACAGATACATGCCCCTCAGTGTTCACTGAAGCACTAGGGCTTCCCTTGTGGTTCAGATGGTAAAGAATCTGCCTGCAGTGTGTCAGACCTGGGTTCAATCCCTGGGTTGGGAAGATTCCCTGGAGAAGGGAATGGCTACCCACTCTAGTAATTCTGGCCTGGAGATATCATGGACAGAGGAGCCTGGCTGGCTACAGTCCCTGGGGTTGCAGAGTCGGGCACGACTGAGAGACTTTCACATGCAAAGATGGAAGCAACGATGTCCATTAACAGAGGAATCCATAAACACTTTTTAACTCATTTCTGAAATCTACCCTAGAAGGTATGGACAAAGTAGACAATGGCTATTGAGGACAGTAACTTTCTTGTTTTACTTCCCATTCTAAGCCTGCAGGGATGTAGGTCAAGTTGGACACAGACCAAGAAAAGAGGAGGAAAGATCAAGTCCAAGATCTTGATGGATTACACATCCTAAAAACCACAGGGGCTGAAGGACAAAATCTGAATCCAAAATCAAGTAATAGGAACTATTATTAGAGCAAGAAGTTCTGCGAGAATGACCCTGATAGGGTCTGTCTGATTACTGCTGTCCTAGAAAATGACACAGGAACTGGAGGACTCAGCTTTGAAGGCTCAGCTCCTCATGAGACCAGCACTGGGATTAAAGTGTGCTGATTGGGCTTCAGAAAATTTTAAGTTACAATTTCCTGTAGACTCTCTTTGTTTCTCATAAGTTCTCAGAGACCCTGATTTCTGAATCATATAGCTTCTAATTGATCCTAACTGAGGTTCTTGGCCTTCCTCAATCAATGGAAATTAACAAGAGGCCAGGCAAGAAATTCAGGCAAGGCTTTATTGAGGCTCCTGCCCTTGCAGGAGGGGGCAAAAGCAAATAACAGTCTCCCTAGCTCACTCCCCAAGGTGGGGAGAGCTGGTTCCTTATATGGGATGAGGGTAAGGGTGTGCCCAGGGGTCAGGCTCGTTTAGGCAGAGGTGGCTTTGTGGTGTTGACTGCAGAGGGCATGCAGAGTACCCTGCTTTTGCTCCCAATACCCAGTTTTTTTCTCCTGTCTTTTCAGATGTGGCAGTTGGGTTTTTCTTAGCCTTTTTGTATCTTTTTGCCCATAATTTACCCCAACTGCTCATGCATGCAGTTATCTTTAGTCCCTTACAGTTTCTTCATATTGTGTTACCAAAGGAGACGTTTGTCCAGTTGCAACCATTGCAGCACTTTCAGCAAGGGGTCCCAGGCCCAGCCTGTCTCATAATTAGTGTGTTTACTTAGGTGAACCAGGCTCCCCATCAGCCTGCTAGGCTATCCTCTGTGATGGCCAGATGTTGTGAATATGTTCTTAAGCTACCTCTTTTTCCAGTAACTCTTAGCTAGACACTGTGCTTCAGGCAAAAATCATTGAGAAGAAGAAGGAGGAGGAGGAAGGAGAGGAGCAGGAAGAAGAGTAGGAAGTGGAGAAGAAAGCATTTGGATTCATGATGCCGCAAACATTGCACTAGTTTCATGGAGTGAGAGAAGCAAACGAGAATAACTCTGGCCTCAATCCAGCGTGGGAGATTTAGTACCAGTTGGGATCAGTGGTTTGCTGAAGAGGCTGGTGGACAGGGAGGAGGAAGTAACTTTCTGGGAGATTCTAAGAAAGGTTGACTGAAGAGGTGACATTTGAACTGTCACGTAAAAGATGAAAAAACAATGCATCCATTAGAGAAGGCAGGAAAGACATTCTAGGTTAAAAACAACAATGACAACTTATGCAGAAGCGTGGCTCTGTAATAGAACATGGCATATGTTAAGCAGGACCATTTTATATGGAAGTGATAGAAAAGCCAGTTCAAACTAGCTTCAACAACAACAGGACCCAACCCAAATAAAAAGGGATTCAACTGATTCATATAATTGACATATTTAAGAATATATTAGATTCAGGAAAGACTGAATACAAGTGCTCAAACAATATCATCGAAAACCTCTGCCTCTCTCCCTCTGTCTCATGTTCATGGACACATTCATACCAACACACAGAATTTCTAGTCTTCGCTCCTCACTTGTACATGCTCTTTTTTGCATTTTTCCCTGCCCTTCTTTCCCTACTCTCTCTTATAGTCTAAGGCTGACTTGCCTGTGCAAGGGCACATGTGCCTATAAACACACACACACACACACACACAAACATTCCCCCCAACACACACACCCAACTCCATCTCCACTCTGTCTCATATTGTCATCTTTTTCACAAATATCTTATGTTTGTCTCATAAGCAATTCTCATACACAGAGACTTTTCTCTCACTTTGTCTGTCCCTCTGACTCTTTTCCATCTCTCATATTGTCTCTTCCCCACTCTCTTTTCCTCTGTTTTTTTTTTTTTTCCCTTCCAAAGCTCTGTCTCTTCCCTAGTTCTCAACTCCCTATGGGGCATTTGGAAAGGGGAAGGGATGATAATTTTGTGTTTCTCTCTCCTCTTCTCTGTCTCTCTACCAAGATATCTCTCTCTCCTCTCTCCTGCATTTACCCAGTTCAGTCTTGCCAGACCTTTCTCTGATAAATAACCAACCAAGAGAAAGTATAATGAAGTCAGCGCTGACCACAGCCCCTCAGCTTTCAGCAGGAAAAAATGACTCTGATAGGCTTTTCCAGCAAGAGCCAGGCACTTACTGCCATGGCCAAGTATCTCTTTGCTCTCATTGTATCCACAAATTAATATCAGCAATTGCTAAGACAAAGACTGTGGAAGAAAAAAACATGCCCCCTCAGTCAGATAGGCTCACAAACAATTGTTTAAAGGGTAGAGGGAAAAAAAAAAGTTTTAAAACCTACTCTCTTTGTTGCAACCCCCTCTTCTGATAGGTTCCACTTCTTTGCCACTGGGACTCAAGTTTGACTTTCTTAAACACCCAAATTACCTGTCACCGTGGAGATGATGCTCGTCCACTCTCACCGGTGGACTGGCCATTCTGTAGGTTTTCTACGACCTCCCATTCTTCAAGTGAAAGCCTCAGTGGCCCAGGAAATGGACGTGTCCACAGCCGGATGTGTGCCTGGGTCTGATGATGTATGTTTCTATATGCCATTGTTACAATGTATTAATACAAGCCTCTGAGCCCTACCTATGTATATACACTGGGGTCTATGGTTGTCCCCCATGTTGGAGGGACTGAGAGGCAGTGTTTCTGAGAGTGTCTATGTGTGCTTCTTTGTCTGGGTTTTTGAATGAATCTGAATATTTGTGTGTGAACAACATCTATTTAACTTTCAATCCAACTGGGGACATGCTATTTTGAAACTCAATATTAAAAAAAGGGAGATTGTTTCTTGTTTTGGAACATCTGTTCTTCCAGTGGTGGATAGTCAATGTAACGATAATTGGGTATTTTAACCTCTTGTGAAAGAAAAATCAAGAAATGCGCTCATAGCATTCTCATCTTCAGAGAACAGAGCTGTTAGTGCAGGAGAGAGCCATAAGGAACGGGCAAGATTCATCTGGGCTTCCCGAGATACACTTTTAGACATGAGAAGTGACACAAAATAAGACTGAATTAATTGGAGTGTGTCAAGGGAGCAGGCTGGGCACAGGGAGAGAAAGGAAGGTAGGTTTCATGTCTGGATCCAGGGGTTCCCTCTCTCGGGTAGACACTCTGCTACTTGACACCTCCCTTTGTCCTATCCTTCAGCGAAAGCCCTTTCTGTTTTCCAAACAGAGGATTAGAAGCAATGTTTTCAAGGTCACTCACAGCACAACAAGACCCACGCTTCCCTTTGAGGCTTGTTATGTAGAATCTGCTTGAAGTTCATGTTCCTCTGGGGGTCTCTTCCAAAACGCTCCCCTGGCTGGGTCTGTGAGTATCCAGGTGTGAATGCACGCAGCGCTCTGTGTGCTGGTACCTGGCTGTGTCTGATATGATACACATGGAAAAGGACGGGGAGGATACCTGTGGTGTGTGTATTTGTGTGACTTTGTGTGAGGTTTGTCAGATGTGTGATTGGTCCTGTGAGGTTGGCTTCATGTGGCCACTGGTCTCTAGGGTGAGAGCACTTGTGTGAGCCCAAATGACCCCACGGTGTGTCTGTTATCCATAATCCGGGCCAAGCTCAGGACTACAAAGGAACAGGCACATGTAATGATGGATGTGTGCATGCATGCACACACACACAGGCACAAAGAGCTCTTTCCATAGACACAGGTCATTGCTATCTCCCACCAACACACGCTCCACACAAAGATTTACTCTGCTACAGAGTCACTTAGAGAGAATTTGCGTACAAATATCCAAATATTGTATGAGGATCATATGCAGTGATCCTCAACCCTCCAGGAAGCATCTGGAAATGGGTGTAGAGGGACAGTTTTGATTATCCCATGACCTGTGGGTGCTACAATACTCTGTGTGCCTGTTCAACTTATTTTACAGCCCCATCCAGAATCAGCACATCCACAATGCCTATCGCTGGAGTCCCCAGTCTTCGGGATCTAATGCCTGATTCTCTGAGGTGGAACTGATGGAATAACAATAGGAACAAAGTGCACAATAAACATAATGCACTTGAATCATCCTGAAATCATCCCCCCCACCATGTCTATGGAAAATTTGTCTTCCACAAAACTGGGCCTTGGTGCCAAAAAGGTTGGGGATTGCTGGCCTATATAGTGGCGCCACCTAGAGAAACTCTGAAGGCAAACATGAACACACGCACCCCCACCCCGCGCCACCCCCTCCACACACACACAGAGTTAGAACACATACACACACAGAACAGCCTACCTCATATATGCTCCTACACATAGACAGGCATGACCTACACAGCATCAGACAAACACAGACAATACAAAATATATATATAACCAGTCATATACAGCATTCCACAGTGATTCATATGCACATTACAAGTCAAGACATGCAGGTAAACAATCAAGCAACACAGACTGCAAGTGACCAATTCCAACATACAGTTTCAGATTAAAGAGAATTTAACATACTATTCTATACCTAAAATACAGAATCATTTGTGAGTGCTCAGTCGTGTCTGACTCTTTGCAACCCCATGGACTGTATCCCTCCAGGCTTCTCTGTCCATGGGATTCTCCAGGAAAGAATACTGGAGTGAGTTGCCATTTCCTCCTCTGCAGGATACTCCCTACCCAGGTATCGAATCTGAGTCTCCTGCATTTCCTATATTGGCAGGCAGATTCTTTACTACTGAGCCACCTGAGAAGCCACACAATCATTTTGTGAAGCTTAGCTACCTAATCTTGTTAATATTTTAAAATATCTCTAGAATAGCATGTCTTGACTTGTAATGTGCATACGAGTCACTGTGGAATCTTGTCACAGTACAGATTCTGATTCAGTAGCTCTGGGTGGGGCCTGAGACTCAGCATTTCCAACAAGCACTCAGGCTGTACTGATGCTGCTGGTCTACAAGTTTCTAAAGCACTGGTTCTCAAACTTGCCTACACAGTCAGCTCACCCAGAGTGGGGGATGTCTGGGTTCCATTAGAGAATTTGATTTAATTGCCTGGGGGTGATACCCAGTCATAGGCATTCCCAAGGCTCCCTGATTATTCTAACATACAGCAAAGTTTGGAGACCACAGTTCCAGGCAACCTCCCCCTATGATATAGCAACCAGCACAAATTCATCTCCTCTGATCCTCTGACTCGTGGTTATATGCCTCCCCCACAATACACTTTCACATAGCCCCAAGAGGGATCGTATCACTGATCCCATGCTGAAGCTCCCCTTCTGCTTCTTATAAAGGGTGTGAATTTTATTCTACATTTGACAGTATGTTAATTTCTCTTATAATAGTAGTTTTCAAACTTGGCAGCACCTTAGAATTACCCGAGCCCCACCTGCAGAGATTCTAATCCAATTGAATTGTGGTTCATATTTAACAAGACAAACCATACAACATAAAACTAAACCCAGGCAGTCCTGATGTGCAGCCAGGATTGAGGTCGACTGACTTATAATACCGAGCCCAGACCACTCTTGATGGTGAAGGTCTGTTTTGTTTGTCTGTCTCCTGTGCCCCAGCCTAATCCCCTGCCTCTTGTGTGCCCTCCTCAGCACATTTCTGGGCATTTCTGTGTATGTTCTATTGTTCCTTACTTCTGGGATTTTGCACATTATATTCTGTTTTTCTGAAATGCCCTTCCATACTTTCTGTATTTGGAAAATTCCTCTTTCCAGGGTTAGCTCCTTAGTGAAACTCTTTCTGGTCAACAATGATAGATTTAATTATTCTTTCTTGGAGGCTACCTCTGGTTCATTAGCATATATCTATGATAACCCATTGTAAGTACATTATACTTATATACATCTCATCTTATACTTATATACATTATACTTATATACATCTATATATATACTTATATACATCTCATCCCACATTAAATCAGGAGCTCAGTGAGGAACCTGAGCTGCCAGGTGGTGTGGGAGAAAGAGTCTGGCAGAAGTGGGCAAGGATCTCTCTTCTTCTCCTACTTAACTGAAACTGTGGACAAATTATTGACCTCTGTGTAGCTTATTAAAAAGCAGAGATGTTACTTTGCCAACAAAGGTCCATCTAATCAAGGCTATGGTTTTTCTAGTAGTCATGTATGGATGTGAGAGTTGGACTATAAAGAAAGCTGAGCGCCCAAGAATTGATGTTTTTAACTGTGGTTTTGGAGAAGACTCTTGAGAGTCCCTTGGACTGCAAGGAGATCCAACCAGTTCATCCTAAAGGAAATCAGTCATGAATATTCATTGGAAGGACTGATGCTGAAGCTGAAACCCCAATCCTTTGGCCACCTGATGCGAAAAGCTGACTCACTGGAAAAGACCCTCATGCTGGGAAAGATTGAAGGCGGGAGGAGAAGGGGACAACAGAGGATGAGATGGTTGGATGGTATCACCGACTCAATGGACATGGGTTTGGGTGGACTCTGGGAGTTGGTGATGGACAGGGAGGCCTGGCGTGCTGCAGTCCATGGGGTCGCAGAGTCAGACATGACCAAGCGACCGAACAACAGCAGCAACCAAAGATCTATAGAAATGCAGGGAAAATGCTATGTTCCAATATTAAATTCTTAAAGACAAATATAAAATGATTATGCTGGGATTATTATTTATCTAAATTTCATCTGCAGGTGAATACTCAAAGGAAATGTGTTGAAAGGAAATGTCATGCTTCTGCTTTATGGTTGTATATGTCTTGTTTTTTCTTCCTTGGTATAGAAAAGAATTTATCTTAATGTCTGTTTTTGATAAAGCTAGTCCTTCTCTTTTCTCAGGTACAGAAATTGGTCTATTTTATAAGTCTTTGTGGAGTGCTTATATCAGATGAGAACTAGGAAATATACTCAGAAGATCAAGTTTCAGCCTTCTTCTTTGAGGAGCTATGGTCTCATGGATCAGACAGGAAGAGAAATAGAAAATGATACTGAAATGTGAGAAGGAGGAAGCAGTATCAGAATAAGGAAAACAGCAAAGGGTTTAGAATGGAAAGACCTGTGTCCTGGTTGCAATCTATATGAGTCAGCTCTTACCACTCCTATTAAAATCCCCTGATGCCTCCTTGACTCTCCCAGCAAAAAAAGCCAAACTACTTACAATGGTCCCCCAAATCCCTCATGACCTGGGTCAGCTCCCTGACCTCATCACCTAGGTCCTTCCGCCGTGCTCAGCTGTCTGCAGCCACTCTGGTCTCTTTGCTGAAATTCCACACACCAAGCCAAATATGCTGGTCCTGGGACCTTTGCGATGATTGCTTCCTCTGCTAAAATCTCTTCCCCTCCACCCAGATATCACCAGCTCACTCACTTTCCAGCAAGTCTTTACTCAAGTGCTGTCATTTTGCTGCAAGTGGAATTATTTTGTACCTTTTTTATGGCTGAGTAATATCCCATTTGGATGGAATTGTTATACTGAGTGAAGTTATACTGAAGGAAGTCAGAGAAATGTTATACTGAGTGAAGTCAGACAGAGAAGGACAAGTATCGTATGATATCACTTATATGCAGAATCTGAAAAAATGGTGCAAATGAGCCTGTTTACAAAACAGAAATAGAGTCATGGATGGTGACTTATGATTACCAAGGAGGAAAGGCAGGGGGGGATAAACTGGGAGCTTGAGACTGGCACATTACACTACTACTACTGCTTCTACTGCTAAGTCACTTCAGTCGTGTCCAACTCTGTGCGACCCCATAGACGGCAGCCCACCAGGCTCTGCCGTCCCTGGGACTCTCCAGGCAAGAACACTGGAGTGGGTTGCCATTTCCTTCTCCAATGCATGAAAGTGAAAAGGGAAAGTGAAGTCCCTCAGTCGTGTCCAACTCTTAGCGACCCCATGGACTGCAGCCCACCAGGCTCCTCCATCCATGGGATTTTCCAGGCAAGAGTACTGGAGTGGGGTGCCATTGCCTTCTCCCACATACACACTACTATATAGAAAATAGATAACTGATAAGGACATACTGTACAGCGTAGGGAACTTTAGTCCATACTCTGTAATGACCTATATGAGAATAGAATCTAAAAAAGAGTGAATATATGTTTATGTGTAATGAATTCACTTTGCTGTACAGCAGAAACTAACCCTATATTGTCAATCAACTATACTCTAATAAAAATTAATTTTTAAAATGTAACAAAAAAACTGTCATTTTAATGAGGCTTTCCTTGACCATTCTCCAACCCCTGTCTTCCTATGCAATGTTCTGATTTATTTTTTATAGCACTTGTCACTATCAGATGTGCTACATAGCACATATTTATCATTTAGTTTCTGCCTCACTCCGTGAAAACTTAAACTCCTCATGGGCAGGGATTTCTGTCTGTTTTCTTCACTTGCTATTTTGCCAGAGCCTAGAATGATGCCCAGCACATCATTGGTCTTCAATAAATATTTGTTGAATAAATAAAGAATGAGCAAGCCTCAGTGTTCATCTATAAAAAGGGGCATGTTGATGCTCTCCTTCCACTGAGTCACGGTGTCAGAGCAGCTGACCCTCTACAGGCAACATGGGTAGAGGGTAACCACTGAGTTTATCTCCATAAAGATCAGAGGGCTGGACAAGCAGAGCTCCACCAACCAGAATCCGCTATAAATGAGACAAGGCACCACCAACAAAGCTTCAGTGCCTACTTGGAGACTGAATTTTAATGAAAAAAAAAAAACAGGCTTCTTTGCTGCACTCAGCGGCACAGGCTGTCAACAGCCCAGGGAAGAAAAAAAGGAAAGAAAATGAAATGCACCTCAGCTATTTTTGCATCCAGGAAAGTGTACAGCCTTTTCTTTAAATAATAAAACCAGAAAAACAAAAAGTAATCAGTTTAACAAGTTAGATCTAGTTCTTGTCAAAGGAAATATTTTTTTAAGCCAACACTAAGCAACTCTCCCAACGCTGTAAAGTCTTCAAATGCGAAACTCTTGGAGCTTGAAAAGGTCTGTCTCACCCAGTGAAAATGCTTCCAATAATACCCAGAAACAAGATTCATTAAAAGCTATCTTTAGCAATATCAGCGATTTTGTTATTATCCTGTGTCCTTCATAAAGTGCACCACAGATCTCCACTGTGAATAACAAAAGGGGGAGTGAGGGAAGGATGGGAAGAAAAGCTGCCCTGGCTCCAGGGAATTGCCTTCCTGTGATGGGAGAGTGAATGAAAAACAAGAAGAGAAGGATCTAGAAATTTAAAGATAAATTCAAACTAGGAGCAGCAGGATCTTAAAAAAAAAATAGTATCATGCCATTGGGATACACTTCATGAGTAAAAAGAGTTTAATATGTCTTCCATATGTCAGAGTAGTGACACCAAGTTTTAATAACATTTGAGATGGGAACAAAAGACAGAGTTCAAGGGGACTGTTGGGGGTTACCAGAGGGACAGAGGGACAAAGGGAAAGTCCTAGCTAGAGTGGAGTTAGCAGTCGATCAATCTCTGTTGAATGAATATGTAAATGAATAGATGGATACAAAAATGAAGCAATGAACTGCCAAAATACTCTCACATACTCATATCCCATTAGTTATCCTTAAGTAACCTGAGATTTAATTGATGGAGTCTCCCTAAACTCAGGGAGTGGGGAAGAAAGAGACCAGGACAGCTGAATCCATATGGGACAGTTAATTACCCCCCAAAAGAGAGGGCTTGATCATCATAAGAACCAGTAAACAGGTGCAGGAATCAAATTTCTGAGGTTAGTCTGAGATGTGTGGGATTAATCAGCCATGGGTTCTGCAGGAATAAAATCAATAAGCAAAGCTACTTTGTTCTCTGAAATTCTTATGGAACTGTACTGCCCAAACCCTCTGTTCCTTGTGAGACTGTAAATCTATTTTTCAGTGTTTGTTAATTAGCTATCAGACACTTACTGTGTACCCAGCATTGTGCTAAGCACTTTATACGCATGAACTTAATCCTCCAAACAGCCTCTGAGGAAAATGTGGTTAAGTCAAGGACTCTGGGGCATCAGGGCTAGAATCTAGCTCTGTTGCTTACAAGCTGAATGGACTTGGACAGTTATGCAACCTCAGTTTACACATCTGTAAAACGGGGATAATAATACTACCTATCTCAGACACTTGTTAGGGCTAAAGAGTTAATCCAAACCTAGCACTTACAACATACCTGGCACCAATAAGTGCTATAGAGGCATTAAGTAATATTATTGCTATTGTGTGGATGAGGAAGCTTGAGACCCAAAGAGGCGAACATCACACAATCAAGATGCTGAAGAGCTAGAATTACAAGAGCGATTTTTTTCTCCTACATTCATCTTCATTCTCTCCATTCCTCAGATTTTTATGTCAAGGAACCCAAAATCCTGACTCTTATAAAAATAGCTCTTACATCAGCTCTTAAGCTGCTATATCACAATTTTGGGAAACTAGGAATGGAAACATATGGATACCAGAGATTTTTAGAAGGCAAAAATTTATAGAACTTGGAGCTTTGATAGGTTGCACAGGAAGAATGAAAGAAGTCAGTGTAGTTCCTAATTTTCCAGCCTGGGAACCTGGGGATGAAGTAGGAAGACTTCATTTGAGGTGATGGGCTGGGGAAAGGATGCCAAGTGCTGGGTTAAACTTCTGGGTTTAAACTTTGTTGGGTACATCTTACTTAGGAGGCAGCAAGGTATCTGGGTTCTCGCCTAAGCTTAGAATCCAGGGATAAAGTTCAGATCAGAGAGTCATCAGAATATAAGAGGGTGAGATTGGAAATATGACGGAGGTCCCCTCAGGTAGAGTTCTGAGCATGGGAGAAGTGGAGGATCCAGCAGGAAGCACTCAGAAATACATAGAGGAATAAGTGGAAGAAAAGAAGCCCCAAAGCTGATTGAGATAGTCAAATTTCAAAATCAAGGGTATGTTGTCATGTATCTGCTCTCCTCAAAATAAAATGCATATAATGCATAGCAAGCAATTCAACTATGCAGTTTGGAGAGAGAGAGATTGTTGTTCAGTTGCTAAGTCATGTCTGACACGTTGCAGCCCCATGGATTTCTCCGTCTAGACTTCCTGTCCTTCATTATCTACTGGAGCTTGCTCAGACTCGTCAATTGAGTCAGTGCTGCTATCTAACCATCTCATCCTCTGTTGCCCCTTCTCCTCCTGTCCTCAATCTTTCCCAGCATCAGGGTCTTTTCCAGTGAGTCGGTTCTTCACATCAAGTGGCCAAAGGATTGGAGCTTCAGCTTCAGCATCAGTCCTTCCATTGAATATTCAGGGTTGATTTCCTTTAGGATTGAGTGGTTTGATCTCCTTGCTGTCCAAGGGACTCTCAAGAGTCTTCTGCAGCACCACAGTCTGAAAGCATCATTTCTTTGGTGCTCAACCTTCTTTATGGTCCAGCTCTCACATCCCTACATGACTACTGGAAAAACCATAGCTTTGACCACACAGATCTTTGTCGGCAAAGAGATGTCTCTGCTTTTTAATATGTTGTCTAGGTTTGTCATAGCTTTTCTTCCAAGGAGCAAGTGTCTTTTAACCTCATGGCTGCAGCCATTGTCTGCAGTGATTTTTGAACCCAAGAAAATAAAATCTGTCACTGTTTCCACTTTTTCCCCATCTATTTGCCATGAAGTGATGGGATCAGATGCCATGATCTTAGTTTTTTGAATGTTGAGTTTTAAGCCAGCTTTTTCATCCTCCTCTTTCACTGTCATCAAGAGACTCTTTAGACAGAGAGGTAAAAAAAAAAAAAAAAAAAACCTACAAAGACAGGAAAACACACAGAGAAAAAGTAAAGAGTAGCTATGATTTTTCTCAGTGAAAGTAGGTGTTTAGAATGACTATGAAATAGGACTTACAAGTCAGTAGCTCTCAACTGATCTTAGAAGCTACTCAGAGTATAGACATCTTGCTACTCTGATTGACAGCTATTAATAAACAAAACTACTAGATTTATTCTGCATTATAGTTGAGCTAAGAGATGGAGAAATGTGGGGTGGCTTATGATATAGTTCCTTGAGGCTTTATCTCTCTGGGCAACCTGGATTCTATTATGAAATAAACATCAATGCTGCAGGAGCAGGCTCCCTGAGTGGTATAAAAGAGAAGAACCAGGGGAGAAGGACCACCTAGTGAGTATTTTACAGCTGTTGAAAAAGCTATAGATTTTCCCTGGACAAGTCTGGCGTCAGAAGTTAGGCTGTTTTATCTAACAAAACTAGCTACTGAGGACTCAGTCACTCCACAGGCTGGGCTCAACCCAGAGAATGCAAATTTAGCAAACACCACTGCAGACCTTATTTGCAGATAATTTGGCTAAGACAGACTTACAAGGAGGAGACACAGAGGGGAAATAGAAGCATGAGATTTAGAATCAGCAAGTTAAATTCCCTCTCCTACAACATACCAGCTGCAGGATCCCCAGCAAGCCTTTTCTCCCAGTCTGAGTCTGGATTTTCTCTTTTTCCTGTGCAATAACTATAGTGTTTGTCTCTCAGTGCTGTTGGGAGGATGTATGGTGAAATGCCAAGTTCCTGGTCCACAGGAAGTGATCATTTACCACTAGTCCTTCCAAGAGGATACACCGAATGACATACAACGGCAGACTAATGGAGATCTATCAACCTCTTTAAAAGCAGGGACTTTGTCAAGAAACCTACGCATAGTACCTATAGATGTTTTATTATGCTTTAACATAGTACAAAAAAAAGTTTTAAATAGAAGGAAAATCAGATAAAGAAAATTTACAGCTACTGAATGTCTATTTGGTCCATTACATTAACTCCTTTAATTCTCTGAGGCATGAGGTAAGTAGAAGCATTCCCAGTTTAAAGATAAGGAGGCTAAGAGACATGGAGTCATTTACATAAGGATGAGTTGGAGAACTTGGAACTAAATCAAGTTTGTCAGATACTTAAAGTGAAAGTGAAAGTTGCTCAGTCATGTCCGACTCTTTACAATCCCATGGACTACACAGTCCATAGAATTCTCCAGGCCAGAATACTGGAGTGCACAGCCTTTCCCTTCTCCAGGGGATCTTCCCATCCCAGGGATCAAACCCAGGTCTCCCACATTGCAAGCGGATTCTTTACCAGCTGAGCCACAAGGGAAGCCCAAGAATACTAGAGTGGGTAGCCTATTCCTTCTCCAGCAGATCTTCCCTACCCAGGAATTGAACCAGGATCTCCCACACTGCAGGTGAATTCTTTACCAACTGAGCTACTAGGGAAGCCCCGTAAGATACTTAAGTTGACATTATCTCCCTACTGCTTCCTTTGAACAATGCTTGCTATCACTAAGGTGCTAGTCCAGGAGAATAGACAAATGACTGGCATAGATTTTTCTGATGCTCAGAACTAATTTCCTCATTTTATTCCCATTTTAGTAATCATGTGTATTTTTTTGCATAAGACACTTCAAATCCTTCTTGGAATACTCTCAGTTTTAAAAAAGATAGGGATTTCCCTGGTGGTCCAGTGGTTAAGAATCAGCCTTCCAATATATTCCCACATGTCCCAGGGTAACTAAGCCTGTCCACCACAACTACAGAGCTTACGCACTGTGGAACACACGCACCACAGCTAGAGAGAAGCCTGCATCATGCAATAAAGGTCCCACGTGCCGCAGCTAAGACTGGACACATCCAAAAATAAATAAAATATATGTTTAAAAGTTGAAAAAAGATACATTTTACACATGTGTTGCTATGTACATATTAGCATGCATGTGGCTACATGTACATGTGAATAAGTGGCAACATGGCAGCCAGTAGGTCTCCATGATGATGACTATACTTCACTCCTTACTTCACTGCACGAGGGCACTTGCTAGTTTCCACTGCAACTGATAGGAATTAGTGTAGCAGGCTCCAGGCTACTTGTGCCAGCAGTCCTGTCTTCTGAATTAATGAATAGCCCTGAATACTGGTAAAAGCCATTTTGCAAAGGGAAAGGATTTTATTTTTTCATCTGCCTGCCATTGCTGTTGGAAAATTCCCTCTCTACTCTGGAAGCCTTCCTCACAGTCGGTGGAAATTGCAGGTCTCTGGATCCAGACGGGAGGCAATTAGACACTGAGAATCAGTTAGCAAACATTCCGCCCACCCATGCCCTCAAGATCAGGGAGATTTGCAAGACAGCAGGCAAGCCTGGACTTGCCAGGGCCCTCACTGACTCAAGGTCTTTCGCTGCAGCTGGAAACCTCTCTCACCTGGGGCAGCCTGCGGGTGGTTCCTCAATATTGGCAGAGCCCCACTGCCCTGACTTCTGCTCTGCCTCCTTGACTCCTACATTCCCCTTTCCTGATTCTTCCCTTTCACTCTCTCTGCCAAATCGCCCCCGCCTTGTGAATGTGGAAACTGAATGTGGTGGCCTTGGAAGTGTAAGCTCCATAACGCTTTGAGAAAGAACTTGTTATTTATCTGCAAGGAGTGCACCAAACTGAGATGCCCTCTGACTTAAGTGGAAGATTGAAGGGTGATTAATTTCAACAGGTTTATAAATGCGTTCCTACTATGTTCCAGGCAGGATTATCGGTCCAGGAGACCCACGCTATGAAAAACAAAGATGGTACCTACCTCCATGGTGCTTGGTTCTCACCAAGCCGGGGAAGAGATGACGACAATAAAATAACTAATTAAGTCCTAAGATTTCAGGTGGTGAGAAGGGTTACAAAGAAAACGAACCAGGGCAATGAACTCCAGTAGGATGTGTACAGGTATGTGCCTGATATACCATTTTAGCATGGATGGTCAGGGAAGGTTTTTGAGCTAAAATCTGAAAGATGAGAGAAGGCAGAACTTATAAAGGTCCCAGGTGGTGCGAGTGTCCCCAAAGGGGACAAAGGTCCCACTTGTCCCAGGTGGCAGGCTTCTGCCTGCCAACACAGGAGACAGAAGAGAAGTGGGTCCAATCCCTGGGTCGAGAAGATCCCCTGGAGGAGGGCATGCCAACCCACTCCAGTATTTTTGCCTGGAGAATCCCATGGACAGAGAAGCCTGGTGAACTGTAGTCCATAGGATCGCAGAGTTGGACATGACTGAAGCGACTTAGCACTCATGAACACATAAAGATCTGGGGAAGAGCATTCAAGGCAGAAGGGAAAAGAAGGTCAAAATTCTTGACTACTGTCATCAAACAGCTTTCTCAAAATTTCATTTTGTGCCATATCAGGAAATCATCTAAGGGCCATCAGTAGTTTGTCTTTTATTTTGGGAAGCAGAAGGTGAAATGATCTCTAAATTCCTTCTTCTTTAATATTCTTTTTTGGTGTGAAACTCCCCAGGCAAATCCAGTGTCCACATGCAGAGGAAGGTTTGGAGGAAGAGAAAGTGCTATAGGCCATGATACTTCCCACAACTGTGCAGCCCCCAACTTTCCTTATCCTTACCCTTCTTCCCAATCAGGATCAGATAGTAAACATCAAAACACGAAATAATTTTGTTCCTTCTCGTCCATCACCTCCTACCATTCACCTCAATCATCTCCCAACCTTCTAAGCTTTCTGAATCTAGAAAATAAAAAAGACCAAATAATATTGGTTGAATGCACTGTTAAGATTCTGAAGACTCAGGCCCATATCTTATTCTGGACTTTGTAATGCCTCATCCTCAAAAAGCAACAACGGCTTCTCAACAAGTTATAGCAACTCCCTCTCTGTGCAGTTCACTCAGCTTCTGAGGCCTGATCGCGATTCTTAGGTAAATTCTTAGGACTCAATCTGTGGAAGAATAAGTCAATGCCTTCTATGGATTCATAGTTTCATGATGTAGTGACAGCCTGCATATGAACCTTCTCAGTTTTATGTAGAACTTTGGGTATTCACATACATGGTAGTCTCCTAGAGTGCACTGGGACGACCCAGAGGGATGGTATGGGGAGGGAGGAGGGAGGAGGGTTCAGGATGGGGAACACATGTATACCTGTGGTGGATTCATTTTGATATTTGGCAAAACTAATACAATTATGTAAAGTTTAAAAATAAAAAAAAAAAGAAATCACACAAATATTCTCTAGCCTAGGGTTTCTCAACTTTAGCATTACTGTAGCAGAAGGTATTTGATTGAAGATAAGAACACATTTCTGATTCATTCCCATAAACTGAATATGCACTGATTCCACAATATCCTTGTAAGAATAATTTCAGTCATTTTTAGTAAAAAAGGTTCTTTAGGGCTCTTCAAACTGCACAGTCTATTCAACTGGATGTTCATACACTGGGGGAATCAAAAAATGAAATTAAGAGCTCATATAAACTGAAAAATATTAAACATGCTCAATGTCACACATGATAAGAAGTACTCCAATAGCCCATGTACTTGATGATGCTCCCCCTTGAGCAATACTAGGATGATCAGCCACACTGACAAGGAGGTAGGGGGTTTGTATGGTCTTGAATGTGTCAACTTGGCTAGAGTGAAATTCACAGCCCTGAATTTGCCTTCTTACGTATTTCGGATTAGAATGGCTGTAATGAAGATTCTCGGGAGATTTGAATGGTGAAGGGAACAGTAGCCATTTTGCAGCTGATGTTGCTGATCTACTGACTCACCTCCTTGGCTGAATGAAGCCTGGCCCTCCATTGTTTTACCTTCCCCTAGATTCTCCTTCACCTCTAACCCAAGGCTAGACGTGTGTGTCTAGCCTCATGAGGAAGGGCCTTAGCTTTGCAGGACACCCTCAGGACCAAGGACAGAGGCAACAAGAATGGGCATGGGTTTCAATCCATCATCAGCTGGAGGTCCAGCTCATGCTTATGGGTTCTAGCCCACTCCCAACCACCGTTCCCAGCCACCTGCTTAGTAGACGACGGACCACAGCGTTATACACAGACCAGCAGGCTACAGACTGTTTACCTTCTACAGTCGCATTAGCCAGTTTTTTAACAAATTCCTTACATATATATCAGATACAAGTCTTTCCTTTAGAGATATACTGTTCCATTGTAGTATGGCAAATAGATAAATACACTGTTAATTATTTTATAGCCACACATTAGAATGCTGTATATGTAGATACCCACTGGTGGTTCAGGCAGTAAAGAATCTGCCTAAAATGCAGGAGACACAGGTTCAATCCCTGGGTCAAGAAAAATCCCCTGGAAAAGGGAATGGCTACCCACTTTAGTATTCTTCCCTGGAGAATTTCATGGACACAGGAGCCTGGTTGGCTACAGAGTCTGGTTGGCTACAGCAAAGAGTTGGACATGACTGAGTGACTAACACAGTTACATACAAATACCCACACGGGCACATATGTGTACATGCACACACACGTGCACACATATGCACGCACACACACACACTCTCCTTCTACTTGTCTAGCTTAACATTGACTGCTACACAACCATCCCCATACTGATCAATACCTGAATAGCACCCAAAGATCTGTCCTTAGAAATATCAGGATTCTCAATATGGCACTCCAAGGAAGCTTTGTAAGGAAGTTGTATGATTACTGATTGGTGCTCAAAAGACATATTTTTGACACCTCGTTTTGCTGTTGAAGAACTGTGGGATGTTGAATAAGTCAAATCATTTCTTTGACTCATAGTTTGCTGCTGCTGCTGCTGCTAAGTCACTTCAGTCGTGTCCGACTCTGTGCAACCCCACAGACGGCAGCCCACCAGGCTCCCCCGTTCCTGGGATTCTCCAGGCAAGAACAGTGGAGTGGGTTGCCATTTCCTTCTCCAATGCATGAAAGTGAAAAGTGAAAGTGAAGTCGCTCAGTCGTGTTCGACTCTTAGCGACCCCATGGACTGCAGCCTACCAGGCTCCTCCATCCATGGGATTTTCCAGGCAAGAGTACTAGACTGGGTTGCCATTGCCTTCTCCGACTCATAGTTTATTCCCCTGTAAATTGTGGGAAGGGACAGGCGTCGCAAACATATACTGCCAAGTATCAATGTTGTCACACCCACCACCCATTTCCCAGGCTTCTTGTGGTCAGGCAGGACAATTAACTAATTCTGGCCAATAAACTGCACGTGGATATGAGGTATCGCTTGCTGCTGAGACATTTAAGAGGCAATGTGCATCTCTTCAGTTCTTGCTTCCCCTGACACAACAATTGTAGTGACTACATGATGAGTTTCCATCAACCTGGGTCCCTGAGTGACTACATGAAGCAGGGCTCCCTGCTGGTGTCAGCTGGACTCTTAGCCTCAGTGATACATAAGCTGTTGTTGAGGGAAGCCACTGAAATTTCAGGGTTAATTGGTAAATTATACCATAACTGAAAATCATGACCAATACACCCTACACTGTGGTTGATTTGAGGACCATCTGAAAGTCCTTGAGTGAAAACATCTAACAGAATGCTAGACATGGAATAAGTGTTCAATAATCACTTACCCTCATTTCTTGATATCCAGTTTTCTATTGGGTGGGTCTGCCAATGTCAAGCTCTCCTTTCTCCCCTGCATGTGAAAGCCCACTTAGGAAAATGTGAATCTGTAACACCTCTAAATGAGGGCAGAAGAATTTTCTGCTTGGCAAAATGTTCTTTCATTTTTTAAAAGGATTCCGCGTAGGAGTCCTGAGAAACAGCAGGTGCATCTGTACAATGGATATGTTTGCTGATAAATGGTGGTTGAAAACCACCTGCTCTGGAACCTACAAACTGTTTCACCAAATGAGCAGCTGGCTGCAGGTGCTGTTGGAGATGCACAAGCATTTTGTTGTAACAAAAGCCCCAAGACCTGAAGATCAACCGCTCCCTGGGAGAGAGAGAGCAAGGCCTCGCATTCTGGGATCTCTTAACAGCATGATTTTATTGCCGCTGAGCTGCATATAGTGAAAATTGGAGCTATGGAGGAATCTTTTCAATGGCGCAGTTGAACAGTACATTTAGACTGGTGACTAGCACAAAATAAACCCTCAAGCCCAGCTCAGCACTACCTGTGTGAATCTGGGCCTGGCTTTCATTTGTAAGATAAGGATAAATTATCATGTATCGTGTCTACCTCATGGGTTACTGAGAATACTGAGATACACAGATAAAGCAATAATACTTTCTCAATAAATGTTTATACTAATACTTTCTCATAATACTTTCTCAATAAATAATACTTTCTCAATAAATAATACTTTCTCAATAAATGTTTATAGTAATAATTGTGATTACTGTCTTCATCACCCTTATTATTTTCAGAACCTCATCTGTTGCTTTGCTCTGTCTTCCAGGATTGTATAGACGAATATGGAAGTGCTAATAATTACACTTAAGAGGAAAAATTTCAAGTTCTATCTAACCTAAATTAAATTTAACAAATTAAACATTTCTCAGTCACTATATTATGTTTCCACAGAAGTTTTTTTCAATTTATTTTTATAAAACTTCTATATAATCATTAAAACTCTATAGATGGAGATTTATGGGCTAAAAAGGATTAAGTTATTTGGCCCAAATCGCACAGTTCATGTTTTTTGGAACTTTGAATTTTGGAAAGTACAAATTAAGATCTTCTGTTTCTACAGACCTGCATTGCCCATCCTTCACTACAATTTCTAGGGACTTAAGACAGCCAGCCACCTCAAGGTATGGGTGCTCTTCTTCCCCTGGACTGTGTAAGTTTGGCCAAAGTACATCCCTTGCTTCTCTAAAATTAAACATTTAGTAGAATTCCTACTAAAGAATCCACCTGCAAGGTGGGAGACCTGGGTTTGATCCCTGGGTTGGAAAGATTCCCTGGAGAAGGGCATGGCAACCCACTCCAGTATTCTTGCCTGGACAATCCCCATGGACAGAGGAGGCTGGTGAGCTACAGTTCATGGAGTCGCAAAGAGTTGGACACAGCTGAGTGACTAAGCACAACTCTGTGCTTTAATTCAAAACTGTATTTACAGGAACTTCCCTGGTGGTCCGGTGGTTGAGAATCCACCTTGCAATGCAGGCGATGCAGGTTCAATCCTTGATCAGGGAACTAAGATCCCACATACCATGGAACAACTAAACCCACCAGCTACAGCTACGAAGCCAGCACCTTCTGGAGGCCCTGTGCCACAACTAAAGAATCTGTGAGCAGCAACAGAAGATCCTCCATGATGCAATGAACATCTCACTTGTGGCAACTGAAACCCTATGTAGCCAAATAAATAGTTTGTTTTTTTTTTTAAGTGTATTTAGAGACATGTTCTCATTTGAGTCTGGCAATAACTTTCTAGTCCAGTAGAGGTTCAGTGACCCTCTTTTTCCCAACTGAGTGGGGGGATTAAGGCCCAAAGCAAGCAGGTGGTCTGCTTGGGGTCCCAAAGGTACTCAAAGAGGCAGTGCAGAGAACGCAACTCAAGTCCTCAGATTCCCAGCATATGACTCCTCCACTTCTATCCATCATCACAGAGGCCACCTGTGATTGTGTGCTAATCATCATAATAAGAGAAAATAATATTAAAATTTGGTTCTGAATGCATCCCAGGAAAAACAAAGCACTTTACAGTTTTATGCAGCCAAACTCTTTCCCAAGGCCTTTGTTTTCTGTGCTATAAAGAAAATGCAAAAGGAAATCCTTACTGCCAGAAAATAACCCCCAAGGGTACACCAATGAACTCTTTGCCTAAAAATAAACTCAATTTGGCAAGAGCCACCTGCTGTTTCTTGTAAAGTAGCAGGGGAAGCAAATTTGAAAGCCTCAGGGATTCGTCCTCTTTCACGTTTCTTTCCAATCTCCCTATATTCTCTTCATTTTAAAATCAGCATCACTGAGATACAATTAACATACAACAAAATGCATGTATTTTAAGTAGTTCTATGAATTTGGCAAATATGTAGACCTATGTCACCAACATCCCAATAAAGATACAGAGTTCTTCTTTCCCTTCTGATTGCTTGCTTATGAGCCTTTGCAGGAAATCTCCTCTAACTTCACATTCCAGGCAGTCACTGGTTTGACTTTTTTCACTATAGTTTTGCCAAGACTTTGAATTAATGGAACCATGTTTTTTTTTTTTTTTTAAATCTGACATCATGTACTGAGCATAATATTTTGGAGTTTCATTCATGTTAGTCTGTGTATCAGTAATTTGTTCTTTTACATTGGTTAAAAATACGTCATGTACAAACACATCACGTATTTTAATGCATTCACCTAGACATTTAGTTGTTTCTAGTTCTTGGTTATTATGAGAAATGTTTCCATAAAATATTGATGTGGAAGGTTTTTAGGAAACATAGAATTTGATTTCTCTTGTGAATTGCTAGGTCAGATGAGAAATACATGTTTAACTTTATAAGAAACCTCCAAATCTTTTTCCAAAGTGGTTGCAAAGGATGAGGGTTGTAATTTCACCACATCTTTTTGTCACTGTCTTCTCCCAATATGTCCTCAGGCAACCACTGGTCTGCTTTCTGTCCCTAGAGCTTAGCTGGCCATAGCATTCTGTAGCTATAAATAAAGGCAAAAGGAGAAGAGGGTGGCAGAGAATGAGACGGTTAGATAGCATCACCCACTCAATGGACATGAATCTGAGCAAACTCCGGGAGATGGTGAAGGATAGGTGTGCTGCAACCCACGGACTCCCAAAAAGTCAGACACAACTTAGCGACTAAACACACACATATGCAGCTATAAATAAGTGGAATCATACAGCATGTATTTTTTTGCCTGGCTTTTTCGGTAGCATCTAAATAAGTCAGACAGAGAGAGATAAATACTGCATGATATTGCTTGTATGGGGAAACTTTAAAAAATGATACAACTGAACTTATTTACAAAATAGGCTCACAGACTTAAAGAATGAACTTATGCTTACTCCAAGGGGAAAAGGACAAGGAAGGATAGTTAGGGAGTTTGGGATTGATGTGTACACGCTGCTGTGTTTAAAATGTAATCAACAAGGGCCTACCTTATAGCACAGGGAACTCTACTCAGCATTCTCCAACAACAATTCTCTAAATGGGAAAAGAATTTGAAAAAGAATAGACACAATTTTTAGGTATAACTGAATCACTTTTCTATACACCTGAAATGCAACACTGTTAACTATACTTTAATATAAAATACAGCATTTAATAAATAAATAATACATGCAGTCATATAATATGTACCTGGTTTTGTTCACTCAGCATAATGATTTGAGATTCATCTATTTTCATGTGTTACTTGTTAGTACTGAATAGTATACCATTGTGTTGATATACCACAATTTGGTTTTTCATTAACCTGTTGAGAGACACTTGAGTTATTTCCAGTCCTTGACTATTATAATGATGTTCCTGTAAACTTTCATTTACAAAGTTGTGTGGACATTTGCTTTTGTTTTTCTTGAATAAATACACAAGAGTGAAATAGCTGGGCTGTATATTGCATGTAAATGTAGCTTTTAAAGAAGCTACCATATTGTTTTCCAAAGGGGTTATATAATTTTACTAGTTGCTTCCTATCTTTACTAGTATTGGGCCTGATTACTCTTTTTAATTTTAAGTATTCTAGTAGGGACATAATATTGTCTTATTATGGCTTTAATTTGAACTTCCTTAATGGCAAATGATCTTTTCTTGTGCTTATTTTTCCATCTGTTTATGCTTTTTGTTTAGGTAAAATGTCTGCTCAAATCTGTTGCCCCCATCTTTTTGAAATCTAGCTCTTCTTATTATTGAGTTGTAAGAATTCTTCATATTTTTTAGATACAAATAATTTTATTCTTAGTTTTATTATCAAGTTGTAATAGACCGAGGCTTCCCAGGTGGTGTGGTGGTAAAGAATACTCCTGACAATGCAGGAGACTTGGGTTCGATCGCTGGGTTGGGAAGATCCTATAGAGAAGGAGATGGCAAGCCACTCCTGTATTCTTGTCTGGAAAATCCCATGGGCAAAGGAGCCTGGTGGGCTACAGCCCATGTGGTTACAAAGAGTCAGACACAACTGAGTGCACACAGATACACACATATAAATGACCTACAATTATAGTTAGCTCCAGGTGCATAGCAGAGTACTTTAATACTCTATACATAATAATCACTGAAATAAATCTAGTTACTCTCTATCACCATACAAAGCTCAGTCTGGGTAATTTTCACTACTCTGTTTTGCAGTGTGCTGATCTGTTCTTCCGTATCATCTAATTTTCTGTTAATTCTAATATATTTTTTATTTCTGTTATTGTAGTCTTTATCTCTGGGTCTTCTCTTTATTGTCGAAATATTTGTTACATTTCTCACTATGCTCATCTATCCTTCTCCTGAGTGATCATTACCTTGAACTCTTTGTCAGATTGCTTATCTTCACTTCACTTAGTTCTTCATCTGGGGGTTTATCTCATTCTTTCATTTTGAATATATCCATCTGTTGGTTCATTTTACCTAATTCTCTCCTTTTATTTCCATGTACTAAGTAGGCCAGTTTCATTTCTTAATCTTGGAGAAACGGCCTTATACAGGAGATACCCTACGGAACCTGGGACTTCCTAGGTGGTGCTAGTGGTAAAGAATCCACCTGCCAATGAAGGAGATGGAGAAGACATGGGTTCAATCCCTGGGTTGGGAAGATCTTTTGGAGAAGGAAATGGCAACCCACTCCAGTATTCTTTCCTGGGAAATCCCATGGACAGAGGAGCCTGGTGGGCTACAGTCCATGGGGTTACAGAGTCGGACACATGCAAGCTTAGGCTTAAGGGGACCAGCAGGACGTTCCCTTCTGGTCACCAGAACCATATGCTCTAATGATGCCCCCTACGTGGGTTGTATAGACCCTTCTTTTTCAGTGGGCCCAGTTACTGTCAGTATGCTGGTAGGCTGACCTACCCCCTGTACCAGTTGACTCCCAGGCTCTTCCTCATTTAAGGAATATTGTCTGCTAGTGGACAAGGCTGTGTCCTGACATGAATGGAAGCAAGGCCCGCTGGGCCCCAGAGTTGATGCTAGCTTGCTGTTGAGTAAGGACCATGCCTCTGAACCCATTGGTGGGTGGAGTCAGGTCCTAGGGCAGCTGATTGTGGGGCCCTCAGAGTCCCAGTGCAGGGGCCAGGTCACTGCTGAGCAAACTCTCTCCCCTGCAGTTTTGTTAGTGTATCAGTATAGGGATGTTAGGGCTGATTTAGAAAGGTCTTCTTTTCTAGGTATAACTCTTAAGCTGTGAACTTTCTGGTGTTTCTTACTAAAAGGCTGGAGCAGAGTAAGTAACACGTTGTTAGGGAATTAAACCTCTCGTCTCACCAAACTGGAATTTTAACATCCTGTCACATTTTGACCTCCAGTTTCTCTGTTTCTTTCATCCCAGTAGTAGCCACTACTTTGTAAGCCCCACATTGTCTCGCCCTGCATATGTACAGTCTAGTCTTTAGCTAAGAACTCATGAGGACCCCTCATGCAGACTTCTGGGATGCTGTCTTGTTCATATCTCCCTTTTGTTTATCTGTGTCACAGATTCCAGCTGCTTCAGCTACCCCAGAGGTTATCATCTGCTTCCTTGATGCAGTACAACTGATGTTCTCTGCTTGGACCACAGTTGCTTCTTCAGTTGGGAAATTATCCCCTGACGGAAAGCTAAGGCAATTGCAGGACTTGCCTGGTTAATTTTCCTCCTTTCAGATATTGTAGACTTGTGCATCTGCATCTGGATGTTCCAATCTCTGAAACCATTACCTCACTTATTTTGTTTAGTTTCACAGTTGGCTACTTTTGGAAGGTAAGTCCACTACTATCATAGCTGGAAGCAGAAACTCACTCCAACTTCTTTTGACGAAAAAGAATAGAGAAGGCCAATGGTCTAACCTCACCTGCATGTTCTAAATGACTGCTCATGTCCTAAGAAGGATTTGTGGTCTGGGTCCCAAGCCATGGAATTGACTAGTAGGTTCTTTCATGGTTAATAGTGGTTAAAGTGGAGACTCATATTACTTACCAGTGTATGGCCTTTTTCTTGAATCCTAGCTCTTTAAAGGAAGAAAGGTCATCTTGTTTTAATATACACAAGACAGTCAGTCTTTGATGGATAAGTAAGTTTGCCTTTTATTTTAGTTCAAGCACTCCCTTGGACCAAATGTCATATTGAGAATATAATTCTTGGTTTTCTTGGTTCCAGACTTCTTACAGACAATTCCCAATGGCGTAAACACTACTATACTCACCTATGTCTGGTCCTGTCATCCTTCTTGGAAACACAGAAAGGTTATGATTCCTCGCTCATGCCAGTCAGGCAGGACCACATGACTAGATCAAGGTAAGAAAATGTGTGTGGAAGAGATAGGTTTCACTTAAGAGTTGAAGCATTGAAGGACCAATGTGCCACCTACACACATTTTTCTCATGCCATGATGATCTTGGAAGCCATGCAATAGCCAGAAACAAAGGAAGAAGACTGGGTCCCTGAGTCACTGGATAGAGTACAGCTCCCACCATTGCAAACTGATCTTTTTAAAAGTGCTAAGTAAACATGTATTGTGCTGAACTACTAAGGGATTATCTGTCATTGTAGCTAGTTAGTAGTTATTTAGCTTAATACACCCTATTTCTTCACAAACTGTCTTCTGTTCCACTAAAATATCAGCATCTATCCTTTCTTTCTCATCATCCCTAGATTAAAATTTTAAAGCCTTAATGTGGCTTTTACAAATGACTCAACATCTGACATTATCAGTGAACTTTGCCAATTTTAACCCAAGACACTCCAAGGTCTGCATTCCTATGCAATAGCATGTATCTACCACTTCTGGTCTTGCCTTCAATGGTCATGTAGTAGGTTCTGTTCTTCAAGGATCTTGTTCCTAAGCTGAAGTCTTACCCAGGACTTTTATCCAAATGGAGAAACAAGGGGTTTGGTGGTGGTGAGGGAAATGAATTATTGCCTTGCATGGCAGAGGCAAATCTCCTGAGGCAAGTCCCCTGAGTGTTTTGATGTAACTTTATTAAGTTTGGATCTTATAAAACCTCTCTATGTGAATAAAGTCCAGGCTGAGACATGGTCATGTTCCCATGGCCAGGGATATGGCATGTTTGCCAAAAATCTTTGTAAGGCCAATTGTCTCTTTTTAATTTGGATTATCCCAAGAAAATGAACCAACAAGCTTTGGCAGCCCAATGTTCATGGAAGCATTCTTTATAATAGCCAAGACAGGGAAGCAAACTAAAGTCCATTGACAGAGGATAAAGACATTGTACATAAATACAATGGAGTATTACTCAGCCATTAAAAAGAATGAAATAATGCCATTTTCAGCAATATGGATGGAGCTAGAAATTGTCATCGGAGAAGGCAACGGCACCCCACTCCAGTACTCTTGCCTGGAAAATCTCATGGACGAAGGAGCCTGGTGGGCTGCAGTCCACGGGGTCACAAAGAGTTGGACACAACTGAGCAACTTCACTTTTACTTTTCACTTTCATGCATTGGAGAAGGAAATGGCAACCCACTCCAGTGTTCTTGCCTGGAGAATCCCAGGGACGGCAGAACCTGGTGGGCTGCCGTCTATGGGGTCGCACAGAGTCGGACCTGACTGCAGTGACTTAGCAGCAGCAGCAGCAGCAGAGATTGTCATACTGAGAGAAGTAAGTCATTCAGAGAAGGAGAAATATCACGAGATTCCTTATATGTGGAATCTAAAAAGAAATGATACAAATGAACTTATAAAACAGAAAGACTCACAGACTTAGAGAATGATCTTATCGTTGCCAGGAGGAAGGCTGGGGGAAGGGATATTTAGGGAGTTTGGGATCAACAAGTACATACTGCTGTATTTAAAGTGAATGAACCATGACTTAACTGTACAGCACATGGAGCTCTGCTCAGTGTTATGTGACAATCTGGATGGGAGGGGAGTTTGCGGGAGAATGGATACATGTATATATACGGCTGTTCATCTGAAACTATCACAGCATTGTCAATGGGCTATACCCCAATACAAAATAAAAAGTAAATAAATAAATAAATAAAGGATATTACCACCTGTTAGGGAAATTAAATAAATAGTCTTGTGTACGCTTCAGAGACAAAGCAGAACGGGCCTCTGACCTTGCTTCTAACACGCCTGGACATTGCCCTGACTGGGAGCGACTACCTGCTGTGAGTGGAAGACTTGCAGCATCTTAGATGAGATGGGGGAGGAATCTTGAGACTTTTGAGCCCCTGGAGGAGGGGCACCTAGCAAACAAAGCCCCAGGTTTAGCAACATTCCAAGTTTTAAGGCAATGCCAAAGAATGCTCAAACTACCACACAATTGCACTCATCTCACACGCTGGTAAAGTAATGCTCAAAATTCTCCAAGCCAGGCTTCAGCAATACGTGAACCGTGAACTTGCAGATGTTCAAGCTCGTTTTAGAAAAGGCAGAGGAACCAGAGATCAAATTGCCAACATCTGCTGGATCATCAAAAAAAGCAAGAGAGTTCCAGAAAAACATCTGTTTCTTTTTTATTGACTATGCCAAAGCCTTTGAGTGTGTGGATCACAATAAACTGTGGAAAATTCTGAAAGAGATGGAAATATCAGACCATATGACATGCCTCTTGAGAAATCTGTATGCAGGTCAGGAAGCAACAGTTAGAACTGGACACGGAACAACAGACTGGTCCAAACAGGAAAAGGAGTACATCAAGGCTATATATTGTCACTCTGCTTACTTAACTTATGTGCAGAGTACATCATGAGAAACGCTGGGGTGGAGGAAGCACAAGCTGGGAAAAATATCAATAACCTCATATATGCAGATCATGGCAGAAAGTGAAGAAGCACTAAAGAGCCTCTTGATGAAAGTGAAAGAAGAAAGTGAAAAGTTGGTTTAAAGCTCAACATTCAGAAAACTCAGATCATGGCATCTGGTCCCATCACTTCATGGCAAATAGATGGGGAAACAGTGGAAACAGTGTCAGACTTTATTTTCTTGGGCTCCAAAATCACTGCAAATGGTGACTGCAGCCATGAAATTAAAAGACACTCAGCTCCTTGGAAGAAAAGCTATGACCAATGTAGACAGCACATTAAAAATCAGAGACATTACTTTGCCAACAAACGTCCATCTTGTCAAAGCTATGGTTTTTCCAGTAGCCATCTATGGATGTGAGAGTTGGACTATAAAGAAAGCTGAGCACTGAAGAATTGATGTTTTTGAACTGTGGTGTTGCAGAAGGCTCTTGAGAGTCCCTTGGACCACAAGGAGATCCAACCAGTCCACCCTAAAGGAAATCAGCCCTGAATATTCATTGGAAGGCCTGATGCTGAAGCTGAAACTCCAATACTTTGGCCACCTGATGCAAAGAAATGACTCATTTGAAAAGACCCTGATGCTGGGAAAGATTGAAGGCAGGAGGACAAGGGGATGACAGAGGATGAGATGGTTTGATGGCATCATTGACTCAATGGACATGAGTTTGAGTAAGCTCCAAGAATTGGTAATGGACAGGGAGGCCTGGCGTGCTGCAGTCCATGAGGTCTGCAAAGAGTTGGACCAACTGAGTGACTGAACTGAACTGAAGTTTTACAAGACAAAATAAACAGCATTAACATAAAACCAGGCTTGCAATTTGGTCACAGATTCATGGTGATATCAATTTGTGTCCATCATTGACTCAATGGACATCGCCAACTCCCAGAGTTTGAGTAAACTCTGGGAGTTGGCGATAGTCAGGGAGGACTGGTATGCTGCAGTCCATGGGGTCACAAAGAGTCGGACACTACTGAGTGACTGAACTGAACTGAACAGCAATCTTTGAAGTCTCACCCACGGAGCCCAGACACTGCCTGGAGTTCCCAGATGGAACTCCAGGGACTTCCCAGCACTGTTTGAGTCTGGATGTTGGTCAAAACCCAATTTGGTAATGTACTCTCTGCTCTTTCTTTTTCTGTTTTCTTTTAATGTTAGTATGTTGAAAGTAAGCTAGATAATTCTCTGATAAATATTTGTATTATTTATTTATATAAAACCAGTGGCTTGTTTGATTAACAAATCCTTTGAACCTGAGACGAAAGTGAAAACTTTCTGCAAAACACCATTGTTTAACAGATTAGAACGTGAGGTATATATAAGGTGGTACTTTCCCAAGGCCATTCAGCTAGTAAATAATAGCAGCAGTGCCATGCCTGCTGCTCTGTCATGTCTGACTCTGTGATCCCATGGACTGTAGCCTACCAGGCTTCTCTGTTCATGGAGTTTTCCAGGCAAGAATATTGAATTGGGTTGCCGTTTCCTACTCCAGGGGATCTTCCTGACCCAGTGATTGAACCGATGTCTCTTGTGATTCTTGCATTGACAGGTGAATTCTTTACCACTGTGCCACCTGGAAACCCCAAAATAATAGCAGACCAAAGGGATCTTTAGATTGGTTTTAAAAAAACCAAAACACCCAATAAGCTTTGGCAAATATTGATTTAATCACCATCAACACATCCATCATTCTTATCAGCTTCAACACTATCATTCTCATCAGGGGAGCATCATTATCATCACCATGACAGTGGCCACTATTACAGTGAAAATCAGTATCACATCCTTCCCTGATGGCTCAGATCGTAAAAAATCTATGTGCAATGTAGGAGACCTGGATTTGATCCTTGGGTTGGCAAGATCCCCCGGAGAAGGGAATGGCAACTCACTCCAGTATCTTGCCTGGAGAATTCCATGGACTGAGGAGCCTGGCGGACTACAGTCCATACGGTTACAAAAGAGTGGCACACAACTGAGCCACTAACACTTTCTTTCACCAGATCCTTACCACTAATGTAAACACCTTCATCCATATAAAGATCACTGCTGTAGCAATTTCCACCATTGTGCCATCCTCTTTGCAATTTTCACCTTTATAATCAATTATCAGTTTTGTGTCCTTTTCCATAAGGAATTGTTATTAATATCATAAGTATAGCTATTATCTTTATCAGTCAATCTATTTATTAAGCAAACGTGTATCACTCATCTCATATGGCCAAGCACCATGACAGTAGTGAACAAGTAAGTCAGAAATGACCCCTGTCTGCCAATGAAGTCAGATGTTGAAACAAATATTTACAGAAAGTGTTATTAATATTGATACTCATGAGGTATGGCACAGGGAACAACTTTATTTGGATGAGTCTGTGATGGTCTCTGGGAAGAAATGATTTTTAGCTGAGCCTTAAAAAAGATATGTGGGAGTTATCTAGATAAAGATGGTATGGAGATAGGAAATCTCAGGCTGAAGAAATAGTAATTCACAAAGGAAACCAGAAGCCTATGGCAGATATATGATGTTCTAGCCTCATTAGTAATAAATATTTAATTAAAAAGAAGTGTCATGGCCACCTATCAAGTTGGCAAAGATTATTTAAATATTAATGCTCTGTTTTGTTAAGAATACCATCAGAGTAGCATTCCCTTAGACTACGTGAGAAACTGGCACAGATTTCTGGAAGGCACTGTCGAACAGATCAAAAACTTTAAAAAAAAGTTACAATTTTAGAAATTATTTTCTAGGAATGTATCCTCATGTAAAAATAAAAACCACAGAGACTAAAACCGTAAAAAAAAAAAATTTCTGGTACAACCACATGATGAATGAATAAATGAATATTGCACGGCTGTTAAAATTACATTTTAGGAAATATGTATTGACATAGGAGATTGCTTATGATATAATGTAAAATGACTAATAATAGAATATGCATCAGTGTATGCAGAGTCTGTAGTCAGGATAGGCTGGGGCATGCTGTACTGATAAACAACTCTTGCATCTCAATGGCCTAATTCTGCAAACGTTTGCTTCTTACTCTTGTCCCAGTCAGGTCCAGATGACATAGCTCTCCTTTGATGAGAAAACCAGGGACTCAGGGATACTTGTAGCATAAGACAAATGAGGCAGAGATAGTATGGAGCTGATAGCAAAGGGAGTTTTGATGTCAGACTGGGAAAGGTGTGCATCAGTACCCTCCCATTCTTTCTACCAGGTGTCTCCTGTCCCAACTAACTTTAAAGAAAGTAGAGCGGGACTTACTTGGTGGTCCAGTGATTAAGACTCCACACTTCCAATGCAAAGGTCAATCCCTAGGCAGGGAACTAGATCTCCCATGCCTTGTGGCACAGCCAAAATAAATAAATAAAGTGGAGAGATGTACATATGGAAGAATGCATGGATAATTGGTGAGAATGAATAATCTCTAATACATTATGACTGCTATTTTTAGAAAATCAATCTGCATATCTATTCATGTATCTATTGATCATCAGTTTGACTATCCACCTATTCACCTATCCATGCCTCTATTCACCCATTGATTTGTCGAATTATATTTAGGAAGAGATTGGAAGGAATACATGGATGTGCTTAGAATGATTATATATAGACAAGCTGGGTGAATTTTTTCCCCTTATCTTCTTCTAAATTTTCTAAGTTTATTACATTGTAGGTGCACTTATATAATCAGAAGAAAAGATGTTCCATTTAATTTTAAAAAGAGCAAGCCAACACACTTCAGTAATTTTCTTGATTGAGGGGGAGGCTAATTTGAATTAGCAACATCCTGAGTTATAGACTGTTTGCAAAGAGATACAGCTTTATTACTTTTAACTAGCATCTTGGACCTGCTTTAATGAATAGGTAGGAATGATTTATAATTAGCCTAGTAATTGTTTGCATCTAATTGAATGCTTCTAAAGTGGCTTGAGAACTTTCTTACGTGCTTCCAAATGTCAACTAAATTTCTCTTTTTAGTATCACAAATTCTTGAATGGATAGAATACAAATTCATGAGCTTTTATTGTGAACAAATCAAAATAAATGCTCACACTAATAGGAAAATGAAACTCTACATGATAGGGGAGAAGCATTGCCCAACAGAGATATTTACTAGTGTCTCCTGTGAGAGGCTCAGGAGTAACGTGATTTCCATCATATAGGAATGCACAGGGACTTCCCTGGTGCTCCAGTGGCTAAGACTCTGCATTCTCAATGAAGAGGGCCCAGGTTTGATCCCTGGTCAGAGAACTAGAACTCACGTGCTGCATCTAAGAGTTTGTGTGCATAAATTAAAGATTCTGCATGCCAAAACTAAAAAGGGTCCTGAAGATCCTGCGTACCACAGCTAAGACCCTGCACAGCCAAATAAATAAATAATATTAAAAAAAAAACAGGAATGTACAGAATTATTTTTCTCCAACCCACAGATGTAAAGGGGCTAGATCCTATCCTCTACCCTAACAGAGACTCAAAGACCCCTCTTATTTTCATTTTACCTATCCAGGAACACTTCCTGAAGGAAAGTCTGAGTGTGTTTGACCACCTGTTCTGTTTCGTCTTGGAGGACACACTCTCTCAATTTTGCCAGAGAGGCCTTCCCAAGCAACATGCTTCCACAACCCCAGGGCCTTTGTATATGCTTTCACCAAAGTCTCATTGAGCTTCATTCCTCTTATTTCTCTACTTACCTCTCACCAATACTTCAGAACTCAGTTCAGTTTTCCCAGCAGAACTCCCTATTTAAGCCAAATTCCCCCATCACATACCATGTATCTTTCTTTCAAGTGTTCATCTTAGGCATAGCTTTACAATTTATGTGGAATTTTGATTTCTTCCCATTTTCCCAATTAAAATGCAAGTTCCATGATGACATGGTAGCCTGTCATTTTGTCCTTCTTTATTTCCCCCAGGTTTAAACACTGGGCCTTGGCACAGAACAAGCACTCAATCAATATGTGGTGAACTCAGGGATAAATGAAGGTTTTGGTGAGAAAACCATGGCACAGAGAGTTTAAGTAACTAGCTTTGTAACCAGAAGAGGCATTCTGCCTCTTTACACAGTTGTATTATGAAACTAGAAAAGAACATAATAAATGGTAATTCACTTGAATAAATAATGCTAGAGATGTCTAATGGAGATAGCCCCCATTGATTGTCACAAACTTGATGCCAAGTGCTTTAGTTTAATAGCCAATCCTTACACAACCTCTGTGGTTGGTCTATTATTCAAATTTTGTGAATCAAAGGTTCAGGAAGTTAAATAACTTTGGGGGAGGCCTATAAAAATTCTTTTAAAATATAAAATATTTTAGACTTGTTGAGAAACAATGTGACAAAAAGCCATAAGATCAGACAGAATTAACTGGCAGAATGAAGACTCAAATTCAGAACTGCTTGACTCCAAACACCTTAAGTATAACTCTTATGCTCACTTGGTCCCTAAAATTCAAACAATGAGAACTGAGATACATTATAGAGAGTGATTAGGGAAGGATGGTGAGACTGTGAGAGTTCAGAGGGTGAAGAGATGAGTCTTGGCTGGAGAAAACAGGGAAAGCTTGGTAGGAAATTTGATATTTGAGTTGGTCCACCTGTGAAGATGTGGAGTTGGGCAGTGACATAAGAAATAGCAACTAGACTCCAATACTGCCAGTGGTAAAGAACCCACCTGCCAATGTAGGAGACATTAGAGACACAGGTTCGATCCCTGGGTCGGGAAGATCCTCTGGAGAAGGGCATGGCAGTCCACTCCAATATTCTCGCTTGGAGAATCCCATGGACACAGGAGCCTGGTGGGCTGTAGTCCATAGGGCTGCAAAGAGTCAGACATGACACACACACACATATATATATAAGAGAGAAAGGGAGAGAGCGTTTACAAAACTGGCAACCTGTTTATCACCAGGAATGAGACAGGCTGAGATTCAGCTTTAGATTCTTGGTCAAAAGGAACTTTAGAATTATCTCTATTTTGGTAATCTGTTGCATGGAGAAGATATTCATGTAGAATCTGTGTAATTAAATTTTAATTTTAGAAGCATAGAGATCAGGTTCATTTCAAGAACAAATTTGGAAGCCAGACTTTCTCCTCTGTAGACTGAAACTTATTTTCAGAAGAGTCAGGTCCCTGGATGGAGTCCAGCCTGCCAGGTAACAGTCTACTGACTATGCACAGAGGTGGGCAAGGGGCGTAAGAGCAGGTAAAGGCCGGCTAAAGAAGAAAAAGAGGGCCATTGGCTGCTGCAGGGTCAACGTTCTGGACAAGCCTAACAAAATGCCTGCTGGTGATGCTGCCCCATTGTGGAAAGTCTCATTAATTCTAACACCGCCCACAAACTTCCTTTTGAAAGACTTTTTCTCATTATTATTTTTTTCCAGTTTTATTTAGATATAACTGGCTTGTAGCTCTGTGTAAGTTGTGTAGCATAGACTTGACTTACATATATTTTGTTGAAGAATTTTTTATATGGACCTCTCCCCTAGTATCTCAGACAGTAAAGAATGTGCCTGCAAGGCAGATCCCTAGGTTGGGAAGATCTCCTGGAGAAGGGAATGGCAACCCACTCCAGTATTCTTATCTGGAGAATTCCATGAACAGAGGAGCCTGGTGGGCTACAGTCTATGGGGTTGCAAAGAATCAGGCACTAATGAGTGGCTAACACACACACAGGTTTGGTTTACAGGTTACCCAGGCTTCTTGGCAGATGATTGGAACAGGATTAACACTAGACTTCCTCATCTATAAATCTATGGTAAATGGCCTGCAACATGGCTCATAATTTCCTGAACCAAGCAGACATTAATTTTAGGAGCTTAAAATGCAAGATAGAGAGAGAGTGCAGTTTATAGAAGTCACCCTCTGAAGCAACAGCACAAGCAAAGAGGATAGAAAGGAAAAGTCATGACCCTGGTTCGATTCCTGGGCTGGAAAGATTTCTTGGAGAAAGGACAGACTACCCACTCCAGTATTCTAGGGCTTCCCTGGTGGCTCAGATGATAAAGAATCTGCCTGCAGTACGGGAGACCTGGGTTCGATCCCTGGGCCATGGCAACCCACTCCAGTATTCTTGCTTGGAGAATCCCCATGGACCGAGGAGCTACCATCTACGGGGTCACAAAGACTTGGACATGACTGACTGACTAAGCACAGCACACACATGAATAAGGAGACATCCCAGGTCACCAGACACTATGGGAAAATAGATGGGGCAAAAATAGAAACAGTGACAGACTTTATTTTCTTGGGCTCCAAAATCACTGTGGACAGTGACAGCAGCCATGAAATTAAAAGACACTTGCTCCTTGGAAGAAAAGCTATGACAAACCTAGACAGTGTATTAAGAAGCAGAGACATCACTTTGCTGACAAAGGTTTGCATAGTCAAACCATAGTCTATGGTTTTTCCAGTAGTCATGTACAGATTTTGGACCATGAAGAAGACCGAGCACCAAAGAACTGATGCTTTCAAAATGTGGTGCTGGAGAAGACTCTTGAGATTCCCTTGGACAGGAAGGAGATCAAACCAGTAAATCCTAAAGGAAATCAGACCTAAATATTCATTGGAAGGACTGATGCTGAAGCTGAAGCTCCTGTATTTTGGCCACCTGATGCGAAGAGCCAACTCATTAGAAAATACCCTAATGCTGGGAGAGATTGAGGACAGGAGGAGAAGGGGGCAACAAAGGATGAAATGGTTGGATGGCACCATTGACTCAATGGACACGAGTTTGAGCAAACTATGGGAGATACTGAAAGACAGGGAAGCCTGGAGTGCTGCAGTCCACGGGGTCCCAAAGAGCTGGACAGGACTGAGCCACTGAACAACAATATAGAAATGGAAGAAGAAAGTCAGGAAAGCTGGAGACACAATGCTCTGTTACCAAAATGGTGGAACTGTGAGTAGAGAGCAGTGGAGGATGGTGTTCAGATCTGTGCTCACAAGGACAAAGCTTCTGTTGCTGAGAGACTAGACAGTCTGGATGTTACAGAGATGCTGTATCCTGAAAACTTCCAGGGGGTGCTCAGTCATTCTGGGGTTCCCAGTTTCTCCTACATTTTACAGAGAAGAGAGAATTGCTAAATGTGTGGCTTTGAAACCAAATTATCAGAGCTTCCAATTGTGACTCTACTAATATATCAGTTAAATTGTGTAGGTCATGGATCAGAAATTTTTAAAATGCCACACGTTTTTGAGGCTCAAAGCAATACAGTTTTATTTCTTGCTTCTTTTATATATTCATTAAGCATCATTGGGAGCCTCCATGCCTGGTGGCACAGTGGTAAAGAATTCACCTGCAATGCAGGAGATGCAGTTTCAATCCCTGCATCAGGAAGATTCCCTAGAGAAGGGAATGACTACCCACTCCATTATTCTTGCCTGGGAAATCCCATGGACAGTGGAATCTGGGATTGCAAAGGGTTGTACATGACTTGGCGACTAACAACAACATGCTGTGTCATATATGTCGTGTTCACCGGGCTGATGAAACTGCCACCATCTGAAGTCTTTGCTGATGGGAAAGGTGAAGACCGATTTCCACAGGGCAGGGAAGTCCCATGATTCCTTGTATCTACAAAAGCAGAAATCCAAGCATATTTGGATGAACCCCACAGATGAATACCATAACTGCCATTAGCAGTGTGACCTTGAGCAAATTTCTTAACTTTTCTCTACCTCACTTTTCTCATCCTCAAAATGGAGGTAATTATAATACCTAGCAAACCTTTCTGAAAAAGAAATGGAAGCCTGTAGAAGTGCTTAGCCCCCCAAAATAACTCACAATACATTTTCAGTAAGTATTGTCTTTATTGTAGTTTGAAAAAACTGAAAGTGTTAGTCACTCAGTCATGCCCAACTCTTATCGATCCCATGAACTGTAGTCTGCCAGGCTCCTCTGTTCATGAGATTTTCTGGGCAAGAATACTGGAGTAGGTTGCCATTCTCTTCTCTAGGGGATCTTCCCAATTCAGGTACTGAACTGAGGTATCCTGCAATGCAGGCAAATTCTTTACCATCTGAGCTATTATCCAGAATTATCATAGTTTGGATTTAACCAATTCCTATCAGTTAAGAGCCTTGGAGTTCAGCTTTTCTCCAAGCTTAAACCAATACAAAGATACATCTCTCCTTATGATTTGTGTAGGCTAAGTTCTCTGATTAGCCATTCATTGTCAGGATGTCGAAAAGTTATGTCTAGAAATCTATGGCTTTATAAAGAGTTTGAGTGAATTCAGAAATGCAGCCAAATTTTTTTGATGGGTCATTCTTTGAGCCAAGGAAAGAGAAGCCTGTGATTTGGAGAGTTAAAAATTGGACAGAAGGAAAGCCCAGCTGGGAGGAATGGGTCTAAGAGGTAATCTCCAAAGCTTTCTCAGGGCCAGGGACAGCGACCGGGAAGCTCAAAAATGTGGAAACAGAAGGAAGAGCAGGAGGCAGACGAGCAGATGGGAGTTATTTTTAAAAAGAAGCAGCAAAAAAGTCGTGGGAGGAGAATTCTATAGACAAGGGAGCCCTGGAACCACAGGTTGGAAAATGGTTCGGAAGTCCTATGGAGAAAAATGTTTGTCTGGATTGTGAAGCTGGACCAGTATCCTGGGAAGAGAGAAATTCTTTGAGATAATAGGGAAATGCATATCAGAAGTATCTCCCACTTATCTCCCACTTTCTATGCCCCAGTGATCTTCGCCTGGTGGCTCAGATGGTAAAGAATCCACCTGCAGTGCAGGAGACTTGGGTTCAGTCCCTGGGTTGGGAAGATCTCCTGGAGAAGAGAATGGCTGCAGACTCCAATATTCTTGCCTGGAGAATTCCACAGACAGAGGAGCTTGGTGAGCTACATAGTCCAGGAGGTCACAAACAGTCGGACACGACTAAGCAACTAACACTTTCACTTTGACTTTCCATGCCCCGAGCTTCAAAAATAAGAACATCATTGTTTAAATCAGGAACAACATTCAAGGGACAGAAAACTAACCTCAAGCAACTTTATTGGTTCACACAGTTGCAAAGTCCAAGGTGGGCAAGAACTTCGGGCAGAAGTGCATATGAATGCTAAAACAGCATCAGCAGTGGTAGTGATTGCTCTCGGTTTTGTTTTCTCAGTGTTGTTTGCATTCTCAGGCAAGTTCTTCCTTCGCAGTGCCTGAGAGCAGGCTAAACCCCTGGCTTGCTTCTTTTCTTCCCATCATTCTTATTATAAGAGCATACCTCTCTCCCAGCCACTTTAGCGAGCATTCTGGGATATTCTGTGATCACTGTTGTCAAGAGGGATGCAGTTTTCTGATTGACCAGGCTTGGGTCACATAACCACAGATGGAGTTCCCGGGCCACAGATAGAATCAGCTCTACTGAATTACATGCACTGAATGGAAAAATAAAAAAGAGTAACTCTGTAAGGAAAAATTATAGTGTTAAAAATGCAGGCAAAACTGGGGGGACAGCCAAACAAGATAAATGAACAATTTTTGTACATCTTAGGGACAACTGCAGTTTCAGCAGCAGCAGCACCACCACCACCCCACCGCTTAGGAGAACACCACTCTCAGCGGTATGGAGGACATCTGTCAGGTAAGCACATCTCCAACCTGGCAGGAATTTCAAGACCCATGATGCCTTAGAGCCATAATCTCCCTCAGGCCTACCAATGGGCAATGGACATTGGTTTCCCTGCCTCAGAGAAGCTCAAATCTTTCTTTGAATCCCAGAAAATTAGCTGAAAGCATAAGAGCATGTTTATTGGTTGCTTATTCCGTATCCCCAGACCTATACGTCTTTCCTTAAGACATTGGCTTATGGTTCGCTATATGTTAGACACATAAGCTAGAATCAATACACCAAATCCACCTGATACTTGGAGTGAAACTGAGAGGCAAACCCTGATCTTATTTGGGGATGTACTTGGACCCACGGACTTCCCTGTTAGCCCAGTGGTTAAGAATCAACCATCCAATGCAGGGAACACGGGTTTGATCCCTGGTCTGGGAAGATTCCACCTGCCGCAGGGCAATAACGCCCGCACACCACAACTACTGAAGCCTCTGTACCCCAGAGCTAGTGCTCTGCAACAAGAGAAGCCACCACAGTGAGAAGCCCGTGTCCTGCAACTAGAGAAAGCCTGTGCACAGCAACAAAGACACAGCATGGCCACAAATAAGTAAAATTTTAAAAGAATATTTTCCAAAAGTCCCTCAGATAATGGCAATTTTCCATTTCTGGTTGGATCCATCACAGCACAATTTGAGTTATGCAGAATCTGGAGTAAAATCATAAGCATCTTCTTTGGGAACTTCCTTCTCAACTGGACACCCTATACTAGATCAAGGCTCATTTTAGATATCACCTGCTTTCTGACTGAACTGAACTGCTTTCTGAGCCATGGCCAGCTCCTCTCAAAACAGTTAGTTATTTCCTTTTTCCCTTGCTCCCATAATGCATATAGGTCATATCCAAAGAGCATAGAGTTCCTTTAGGTCAATCTTACTCATTCTGGTATCATCAGTTCTTGGGTGGTGTTAGTAGCTCAGTTATGTCCAACTCTTTGTAACCCTATGAACTGCAGCCTATCAGGCTCCATGGGATTTCCCAGGCAAGAGTACTGGAGTGGGTTTCCATTTCCTCCTCCAGGCAATCTTCCCAATCCAGGGATCGAAACTGGGTCTCCTGTATTGCAAGCAGATTCTTTACCACTGAGCCACCAAGGATCTTGGTGGTAGATAGGTACTTAAATAAAAATGTGTGATGGATGAATGGAGGATTTGCTTATGCAGATTGAGGGGGAAGAAACATTAAGCATGTATAAAATCCCAATCATTAATTATATATATAAAAAAAAAGTCAGCCAGCAAGGGCAAGCAGCTCACATAAAAACACACAGAAAATTCATAGCTATGTGAGAACTATGTGAGGTGTCCTAATTCTCAAGTCAGAGCTGTCACAGAATATTACAGCTCTCTCCCACAGGGAGCACTCAGTCTTAGCATATAATATACATTATTTCATTCATGCTTCCTGGTAAGCCTGGCTATTCCTTATTTTAATGATAAGGAAGCAGAGGGTCAGAAAAATGATTGCTAATGTGTTTTCTAACTTGGTGAAAGCTTTAGGAACTGACTATCCAACTCTGTCTCTGAGATTTTTCCTGATTGGTAGAGAAACTGAAAAGTATCTGGAACCCAGCCTACCTAGCAGAACATGCATTGAAAGGAAACCTATGTCAAGATCCTAACCTGGAGTAGAAATGCTTTAAGTATTAATACAAACCTGTGTCACGATGCCCATAGCATGGAAGCCTACTTCTGGATGCCAAAGAGAGAAAGAAGACTTTGGAGGTTCCCACAACTGATTCTGCTCTGGTGGCAGAACAAGACCTTGACACAGGGCTTCCTACAACTCCCAACCTAGTCCTATTTGTGAGAGGAAAGAGATAAGGGAACATACACCAAAAAAAAAAAAAAAAAGGTTTATGTTGAAATTTTTCATGAAAAGTCTTTATTTTCTTCCCTAGAAATCCAGTAACTAAGGAAGGATATATTTATTCTTAATCATAATAATAACATCTTATATGTTACCTGCCATATGTACATTATATATAGTCTCAACTGATCCTCGGGACAACTTCACAAGGAAGTATTATAATTATCCCCACTGAGGAAAAATATAATCATACCATGTTAAGCAACTTGTTTAAGGTCACCCACTTAGAAACTGGTGGAGCACAGAATAGAACTCAGAAAGTCTGACTGCAGATTCCACATACTTAGTCATTGAACAAAAATGTATCATGAAAAGATCAGAAATATTTGAGCTCACATCCTGTTCTGAGTTCTCTGTAACTGTATAACTCTGCGCAAGCCTTGGTTTCCTCATCTGTAAAATGGATCTAAAAATGCCCCACTAATGAAGTTTTATGATAATCAACATTGTGTCCATAGATATGGAAAAGGTAATTTTTCAGAGGTAGTATAGAAAGCTTTTGAGTGAAGACATGGTTTGATATCTAGTCTCCTTCATACACTAACTCTCTGTTAATAGACAAATTAAGTTCTGTGAAACTCAGACTTGAAATCAGATGTGAAAAATTTTTGTCTGTTAAGCAGGAATAATAATTGCTATTCATTAAGTGTGGTTATGATCAGTGAATCAAAAACCACGTGAAAACGTCCAGCATAGTGACTTGTATACAGTCAGCTCTCGGGGATGTTAATTTTCATTCTTCCCATCTTGCCAATTGGCTGCCTGTCACGTCTTTAATCATTCAGCCTCAGTCTATGGGGAGGGCCAGATCCAAGATCCAAGCTGCCAGATGCAGACTGGAAGCACCAAACCCAAATGAGAGAAAGTCTTTGGGGAATAAGAACATTCTGGGAGTGGGAATGAACTCTGAGAGTTAATGAAGGATTTCAGATTCTGAAGGGCACAAAATGATACTTCATTCAGTTCAGTTCAGTTCAGTTCAGTCACTCAGTCGTGTCCAACTCTTTGCAACCCCATGAATCGCAGCACGTCAGGCCTCCCTGTCCATCACCATCTCCTGGAGTTCACTCAAACTCATGTCCATCGAGTCAGTGATGCCATCCAGCCATCTCATCCTCTGTCATCCCCTTCTCCTCCTGCCCCCAATCCCTCTCAACATCATAGTCTTTTCCAATGAGTCAACTCTTCGCATGAGGTGGCCAAAGTACTGGAGTTTCAGCTTTAGCATCATTCCTTCCAAAGAACACCCAGGGCTGATCTCCTTTAGATACTATGTAAGTCAGGAGCTGCTTAAGGCAAGGTAAAGTTGAGTTATAGATATCTAAAGACAATTTATATACCTTTTGTTGTTCATGTTGTTGTTCAATGTGTAGGGAATTTCAGGGAATACCCACAACACACAAAACTTCTAGAACTAATGAGCAAGTTTGGCAAGGTCACAGAATGCAAAACTAATATACAAAAATCTACTGCAATTCCTTTATATCAACAAAAGACAATCTCAATGAAATTAAGAAAGCAATTCCATTCAAAATAGTATAAAAAAATAAAGTATTTGTGAGTAAATTTAACAAAATAAATGCAAGTCTTACACACTGAAAACCACAAAACATCATTGAAAGAAATTAAAGATGATTTAAATAGTGAAGTATACCATGTTCATGGATCAAAAGACTCAATAATTGTTAAGATCTCAATTCTCCCCAGATTTACCTATAGACTTTGTTCCAGTTATTTAAACTCACCAGGACTCAGTTTTTCTTTGGCAAAATATAAATTAAGATTGTACTTTATATGGTGATAGTACTTTATATTAAGAGTTAACCACAGAATATATCCATCAAAAGCACTGCTCAGTTAAACCATAAAGCCTGCTATACAACGTTGTTGTTCAGCCTTTAAGTCATGTCTGACTCTTTGTGATCCATGGATGGTAGCCTGCCAGGCTCCTCTGTCTGGATAGGGAGCCATTTCCTCCTCTAGGGGATCTTCCTGGACCAGGGATCAAACCTGTGTCTTAGGCACTGGCAGGTGGATTCTTTACCACTGAGCCACCTGGGAAGCTGTGATGTACAACAAGTATTTAATAAACTTCTGTTGGAAGAAAAAATACAGGAGTTGTCCAATGTGGCATATTTTCTCAAATTTAATTAATTTAGTAGTGATTCCTACCAGTTTCCAATCCAGCCAGCATGACCCAAGTAAGAAATGCAAGCCATGATTGAAGAGGATGAATTGTTATCTAAGACAGAGCAATTGCATATGCATATATAATAATATTCACATATGTATGTATACATAGCATGCATTAATATAAGAATATGTAAATATTGTATATATATGAATATATATGAACTATGTCAATATAAATATAACATACATACTGATTGGTTGGGGAAGTAGTACAGACACCCATATTAGGAATTAGTCCAGTTTTTTTGTATGAACACTGAGTAAATGTTAGGACTTTTCACTAAGAATATGGAGCCCCAGAGAGAACGAGTTTGGATGGTTATCAGCAAATTCACCTGTCAAGACCTGGAGATGAAGGAACATGTGAAGGTATCAAGGAGCTACATGATCCAGATCTGTCTTCACACTTCCTAATATCTCATTTGGCACTGGGCTGTTTTAGTTTCCCAGAGCCAGAGTCCTTTCCTGCTCCATTTCTACCAGCTACTGTGCTTTCTCATGCTCATACAAACCACCATCTCTAAACTTTACCCATCGCTTCTGTCAGCCCATCCCTCAAACGTTTTGGAGAATTCAGCTTTGACTCCAGACCCCTGGCATGGAGCTCTGTGTTCTTGGCCCCATGCACATTCTTCTCAAATACTATTTATCTGTTTAGGAGCTTCTGTTTACAAAGAGGTTAATGATGGTAGATGGGAGGCTGTATAAAATATGGGCCGATTTTCAAACACGAAGGTGATAAATGAACAGATTTCCCCTCAGATTGCTGAGCAAACATCAGCAGAGTAAACTAATGTAAAGATATAATCGTGATTAATCTCTTGATTAAAATAATTAATCTTGGTTAATTCTGCATTTAATCATCTCTTTTTATCAATGTCTAACATGCAGCTTTATAGAAATATTCATTTAGACTAATGGATATTTCATTCCTCCAATTAGTCTGTTTATTCTGAGCTTCTAAATGCCTTGAATTCTAGCTCTTTCATTTGCAGCAAACTTTGGTTATATTATCATAGCTCTAGGCTCATAGTTCTTTTTATACCCAAGAAGTCCCTACAATGTTTAGTTAAGGACAAAAAGAGGAGTACCTGGGTGGATATTAAGGAGATCTAAGGGCTTTAGGGCCTGAAGGAGGCTGGAGATGATCCTTATCAAACATTTGCTTTAGGATCTGGAGTTTTACTTTGTGGCCACTAATTGCTTGTATTGTAATGATAATATCATGCACTTGGTAGGAATTTACAATTCATTCTTTCACATCTAATATCTGACTTAATTTCTGCTAATAGGAGAACTTGCTGGGAAAGTTCTCATTTTAGTAATGAGAAAACAGAAGTCTAGAGTGATGTGGCTTCCTCAAGTTCATCAGTTCAGTTCAGTTCATTCGCTCAGTTGTGTCCAACTCTTTGCGACCCCATGAACCACAGCACGCCAGGCCTCCCTGTCCATCACCAACTCCCGGAGTTCACTCAAACTCATGTCCATAGTGTCGGTGATACCATCCAACCATCTCATCCTCTGTCGTCCCCTTCTCCTCTTGACCTCAATCTTTCCCAGCATCAGGGTCTTTTCAAATGAGTCAGCTCTTCACATCAGGTGGCCAAAGTTCTGGAGTTTCAGCTTCAACATCAGTCCTTCCAATGAACACCCAGGATTGATCTCCTTTAGGATGGACTGGTTGGATCTCCTTGCAGTCCAAGGGACTCTCAAGAGTCTTCTCCAACACCACAGTTCAAAAGCATCAACTCTTGGGTGCTCAGCTTTCTTTATAGTCCAGCTCTCACATCCATACATGACCACTGGAAAAACCATAGCCTTGACTAGACAGACTTTTGTTGGCAAAGTAATGTCTCTGCTCTTTAACAGAAGTCACAAAAAAAGGTAACATTGGATTCTGGCTTCTCAGACTATCAGCACTCTTTCTTAGTCTTTGTACAGTTGTGCAAAAACCAGAAGTGGCTGAGACTGTCAAAGGCTGTAAATCCTTATATGAACTCTAAAGGGAGCAGACTGCATGAGGCTGAATCAGTATTTCTCCCAGCTGTGTGAAGCAGCAAGTCATTCATGGCTCTGACTTTTCACACATGCATTCAGTGAATATTTATTGAATATGTATCTACTTTACAACAAGCATTGACCTAAGGATAAGGGATATATTGTGGTTGTTGTTTAGTCACTAAGTTGTGTCCATCTCTTTGTGACCCCATGGAGTGTATCCCGCCAGGCTCTTCTGTCCATGGAATTTACTAGTGAAGAATAATGGAGTGGGTAGCCATTTCCTTCTTCAGGGGATCTTTCTGACCCAGGGATCAAACCCAAGTCTCCTGCATTGCAGGCAGATTGCTTACCATCGAGTCAGCAGGGAAGCCCCAAGGGGTATACTTTTGTTCAGTCACCAAGTTGTGTCCAAACTCTTTGTGATCCCATGGACTGCAGCACGCCAGGCTTCCCTGTCCTTCTCTTTTCTGGAGTTTGCCCAAGTTCATGTCCACTAAATCAGTGATGCCATCCAACCATCTCATCCTCTGTCACCCTCTTCTCCTTCTACCTTCAATCTTTCCCAGCATTCAGGGTCTTTTCCAATGAGTCAGCTCTTTGCATCAGGGGGCCAAAGGATTGGAGCTTCAGCTTCAGGATCAGTCCTTCCAATGAATATTTAGAGTTGATTTCCTTTAGGATTGACTGATTTGATCTTCTTGCTGTCCAGGACAGTCTCAAGAGTTTTCTCCAGTACCACAGTTCAAAAGCATCAATTCTTTGGCATTCAGGCTTCTTTATGGTCCAGGGATACAGTAAGGAACAATGAAAAAGCTTAAAACTGTAATTTCCAATCCTAGTGAAGCCACATAGTTCAAGTTTCACACCTGAATCACTAAATCACAGCTTGTTCAACACAGCACTACAGAAATATATGACAAGACAGGGGTTCAAGGAAAAGAAGTGAAGAGGGGAGGGAACTGTTGGCTTGGGGACAGAAATGAGGGAGATGAAGTTTCCACATCTTAGTCATTCACTGTAACATTTCCCATCCACCCTATTTAATTTCATCATATCTCTTTTATTTTCATTAGATTCAGTTCAGTTCAGTTCACTCAGTCGTGTCCGACTTTTTGTGACCCCATGAATCACAGCATCCCAGGCCTCCCTGTCCAACACCAACTCCTGGAGTTCACTCAGACTCACGTCCATCAAGTCAGTGATGCCATCCAGCCATCTCATCCTCTGTCGTCCCCTTCTCCTCCTGCCACCAATCCCTCCCAGCATCAGAGTCTTTTCCAATGAGTCAAGTCTTTGCATGAGGTGGCCAAAGTACTGGAGTTTCAGCTTTAGCATCATTCCTTCCAAAAAAATTCCAGGGCTGATCTCCTTGAGAATGGACTGGTTGAATCTCCTTGCAGTCCAAGGTACTCTCAAGAGTCTTCTCCAACACCACACTTCAAAAGCATCAATTCTTTGGCACTCAGCTTTCTTCACAGGCCAACTCTCACATTCATACATGACCACTGGAAAAACCGTAGCCTTGACTAGATGGACCTTTGTTGGCAAAGTAATGTTTCTGCTTTTGAACATGCTATCTAGGTTGGTCATAACTTTTCTTCCAAGGAGTAAGTGTCTTTTAACTTCATGGCAGCAATCACCATCTGCAGTGATTTTGGAGCCCCAAGAAATAAAGTCTGACACTGTTTCCACTGTTTCCCCATCTATTTCCCATGAAGTGATGGGACCGGATGCCCTGATCTTCATTTTCTGAATGTTGAGCTTTAAGCCAACTTTTTCACTCTCCACTTTCACTTTCATCAAGAGGCTTTTGAGTTCCTCTTCACTTTCTGCCGTAAGGGTGGTGTCATCTGCATATCTGAGGTTATTGAGATTTCTCCCAGCAATCTTGATTCCAGCTTGTTTCTTCCAGTCCAGCATTTCTCATGATGTACTCTGCATATAAGTTAAATACACAGGGTGACAATATACAGCCTTGATGAACTCCTTTTCCTATTTGGAACCAGTTTGTTGTTCCATGTCCAGTTCTAACTGTTGCTTCCTGACCTGCATACAAATTTCTCAAGAGGCAGATCAGGTGGTCTGGTATTCCCATCTCTTTCAGAATTTTCCACAGTTTATTGTGATCCACACAGTCAAAGGCTTTGGCATAGTCAACAAAGCAGAAATAGATGTTTTTTCTGGAACTCTCTTGCTTTTTCGATGATCCAGCAGATGTTGGCAATTTGATCTCTGGTTTCTCTGCCTTTTCTAAAACTGGCTTGAACATCTGGAAGTTCGTGGTTCATGTATTGCTGAAGCCTGGTAGATTACCTGTGCCATATGAATTTCTGTGATTTATTCTTTGATCTCCTTCCTCTTCTTCTCCTTCTTCTCTTTCTCCTCCCCCCTCCTCCTCAACCTCTTCTTCCTCTCCCTCCTCTTTCTTCTCTTCTCCTTCTCCCTTTTTTTTGGTCTCTCTACTAGAAGATAAGCCTCAGGAGACATCAACCAAGCACCTTGTTTCTTGCTTTGTGTTCAATACATGAAACCGACTGACTCACAGAGAACTCTGGTAAATCCTTGCTGAATGAAGAAAGGGGAGAATATAGTGCCTGTGTGACCTTAGATAACACTGAGCACTGATCATATACCATGCTCTAGACATTTATTATTTCATTACATACTCATCATATCCTTAGTTATTATTGTACTTACTTTACAGATGAGAAAACTGAGGCATAGCAAAGTAATTACCTAGCTTTTGAACTGTGGTGTTGGAAAAGACTCTGGAGAGTCCCTTGGACTGCAAGGAGATCAAATCAGTCAATCCTAAAGGAAATCAATCCTGAATATTCATTGGAAGGACTGCTGCTGAAGCTGAAGCTCCAACATTTTGGCCACCTGATGCAAATAGCTGACTCATTAGAAAGGATCCTGATGCTGGGAAAGATTGAAGGCAGGAGGAAAAGGGGATGACAGAGGATGAGATGGTTGGATGGTATTGCTGACTCAATGGACATAAGTTTGAGCAAGCTCTGCGAGATGGTGAAGGACAGGGAAGCCTGGCATGCTGCAGTCCATGGGGCTGCAAAGAGTTGGACATGACTAAGTGGTTAAACAACAAAAGCTTGCTCATAGTCATAGAACTGTCAGGTAGTCTGACCCCAGGGCCTGCCTTCTTGAGTACTGTGCCCTAAAGCCACTGTGTAGTAGCTATGAGACACCCTGGAGGGAATTACTGACCCAATAGGACATCTCACAGTGTCCCTAGGAGCTAGACCTTAGGAGATCCTCTTGCCGAGAGCTTCTCCATCCTGGTGTGTAACTGTCATTTGGGGAAAGATGTTGCAAGCACCATGGATTCTAATGTAATTACTCTTTCTATAAATTATAACAGATTCAAATCTATAACTATATGGTAAGTACCTTTCTCCTTATTTTTATTTTGATTTTTTTAGTGAGAACTGAAAGCCATTGTGCAGCTAAAAAGTCAAGTCTCCACTCTCATTCTGTGGTGGCTCATACTCAGCAGATAGGGCTGTCCTAAAAATAACCCTATTTCCTTGAAAAAACCTTCAGTGGGGGAGAGATGTCACCAAAGTATAGGTCCACCCTTTGGGCTGGGTCATTGGGCATATATCTTTTATTATGAAGAAGAAGAAGAAAAAAAAATGGCTCTGATTTAGTCTGCACACCACTCTCATTTTGCTTATAAGGCATCTGAGACTCTGAGAGGGAATGTGGCTTATTCCAGGTCACACAGTTTTACTGTGACTGTAAGGCTTGCCATCAACATTGCCATTCATCCAGTTCCGAACTGTACATGCATGCTAAGTCACTTCAGTCATGTCTGACTCTTTGTGACCCTATGGACTGTAGCCTGCCAGGCTCCTCTGTCCATGGGATTCTCCCAGGAAAGAATACTGAAGTGGATGTCCATGCCCTCCTCCAGGGGATCTTCCCTACTCAGGAATTGAACCTGGGTCTCTTATGTCTCCTGCATTGGCACTTGGGTTCTCTACCACTAGCGCCACCTGAGAAGCTCTTAGAACTGTACTTGACACCTATTTTCAGGCCAAATCAGTGATGCTCTTTCCATCATCCCACTTGAACTCCACTTTGGATCAAAACCGTTCTAAATTCTCCTCCACCTTCCCACAAATTTTCCTTGCTCCGATCCCTTCTTGGGCTCTATATATTGTGGGTCTTGATCTTTACCTCTACTGTTACACAAGATATAAAATTTATAATGCAATTATAAAACAGATTTCAAAAAAACTTCAGAAACACCCACCAACCTATCACCTTAACCCATCTTATTTCCACACTGTAACTTCTAGTGCAGTTTCCCTTAAAAAATACCCAGATGTGGTCTTCTAGCCCCAAATAACTGTCATTTGTTGCTCTTACCACCTGAGGTAGTACTGCCAGGTAAGGCATTCATGAATGCAGAGATAAAATTATAAATTCTGGGATGGGCTGTGAGAAATCACTTAATTTGACCCCTGCCTTCTGCAGATAAGGAAAGAGAGGCCAAGAGAGACAGTGGCCCAAGTCACACTGCTGGCTAGTAGCATAATAGGGATTTAGACCCACTCTGCTTTTCCAGCTCTCATTTTCTTTCCACTGTGTACATCCACTCTCAAGAAGATACCTGTTCTGAACACCAAAACCATCCCAAGTCCTTGGGGCAATCAAGCTTCAAAAAGCCCAACCCTACTGGTTAGCCCAAACCAGTCAATCTTAAAGGAAGTCAACCCTGAATACTCACTGGAAGGACTTATGCTGATGCTGAATCTCCAACACTTTGGCCATCTGATGCGAAGAGTTGACTCATTGGAAAAGACCCTGATGCTGGGAAAGACTGAAGGCAAAAGAAAGGGGTGGCAGAGGATGTGATGGTTAGATAGTAACACTGGCTCAGTGGACATGAATCTGAGAAAACTCAGAGAGAGAGTGAAGGATGGGGGAGCCTGGTGTGCTGCAGTCCATGGGGTCACAAAGAGTCAGAAAGAGAGACAGTCACACTATGACTTCACAACTGAACAGCGACGATTGGCTAGGACCCTCTTCTATACTCAAAGGCTTAAAAGTCAGCCAGAGTCACACTCTCTGAACAGCTGCCTTTTATAGGGTGTCTACCACGTGTCAATCATAGCAGAGAACACAGCAGAAACCCCTGCAGTAGCCCTGTGGGCTACATGCTATTATCCGTGATCTGCAGGTGGTGAAACTGAGACATAGCAAGGTAAGGTGACTCATCAGTCACATGGCTGGTAGGTGGTGGGGCACTTGTAAAGTGGTCTAGTCCACCACCCAGGTATACTCTTTCCATGGTGTTAGTTTCTCTATCTTAGAAAACAAAAATTTCATCAGCCAGAAAGTAGGATGCTTTCTGCTTCGTGGTATCTGAGAGTAAACTTGACTTTCCTCATGAACTCTAAACTAGAACAGAGATTTGATAAAAATGAGACAGGGCAGAGATAAAGTTACTTGCAGAACTTTCATTTGTCTTTCCATTCAACAAATATTTGAAGGATGCTTACTAAGAGCTAGTCCTGTGCTGAGACATAATACTGGACAAGGAATGTGACCCAGGGACAGAGCTCTAGCTCTACATTCATCAGCTGAGGTTTCCTTAGGATGTCTTCTCTTCTCTCTTTCAACTCTGTAATTTCCCTCTCTTGAGTGGTCAGGACAAATATGATGGACCTAGAACTTCCTTCTGATTGATGGGAGCTATCCTCTCTCTCTGAAAGGCAACTCAAACAGTTCAAATCAAGTCTTCACGGAGAGAGATTCTTTCTCTATCTTCACACTACCTGTGGTTACTATTGTGGGCTGAGATAAACTGTGGGCCTCCCTCAAGAAATGGGCCTGTGTAGCTGCCTAAGCATATTTAATGCTTGTAGGTTTAGGCTTTTTCTAAGCCAGTTTGCAGGCTTCCCTGGTGGCTCAGTGGTAAATAATCCACCTTCCAGTGCAGGAGACGCAGGTTTGATCCTTGGATCAGGAAGATCCCCTGGAGAAGGAAATCCCATGGACAGTGGAGCCTGGTGGGTTACAGTCCATGGGGTCGCAAAAGAGTTGGACACAACTGAGCGACTGAACAACAACAAGCTGGGCTGCTGGACTCTTAGAGCTACTTGTAATATCCAGTTCACTGGAAGTCTGTAGTGTCCTTTGGAGCAAAATCCTGATAAAAATGATTCTCAGCTTCAGCCGACCTTCTGAATCAACTGGAGTGAAAACAATAGGTATATCTGTCCTATCCCTAGAAATGCTATTTTGAAGCATCTGGGGTGATAAGCTGTACACCTTCCCTCTGTCCATGGGATTCTCCAGGCAAGAATACTGGAGAGGATTACCATGCCCTCCTCCAGGGGACCTTCCCGACCCAGGGATAGAGCCTGTTTCTCATGTCTCCTGCATTGGCAAGAGGGTTCTTCACCACCAGCACCACCTGGAAAGCCTTCCAGTACACATCCAGGGATGGTTTAAAATGACAATATCAATGCTTTTGTGTTGGGTATACCTTCCCCACGTCCGTCTTTTCATCTTATTACAAGAGAGGCAATTGGCTGGGGATTTGAACATTAGGACATCTAAGTCCCAAGCCATATGCCACCTCCTCATTACTACAGGGTTTGTTTGAGGTCCAGAGCTGTCCTTCTTCCCTTAAGGACTTTGCTTTTATAAGCAGTCTAAAGACTTTGAAAATGAAGGAATGGGTTGGAAAATGATGATGGAATAGAATCACCATCCCTCTCCTTTCCTGTCCCCGAAGAATTCAGATCTAAAAGAGAATTTCATCTCCTTCTGCTTTGGAGCCATTTCACAGCAAAGAAAATGCTCCAGGTTCTCTTTCAGTGAAACTTGGAACAAAGCATACCTGCCTCAGTTTCTCCAAGATCAGAAGAAGAGCTGAGACGCTCTTCTGTCTGGGGAAGGAGAGGGGCAAGACATGCTTGGAGGCAGAGGGATAGCCTGGATGACCTGTCAGCTTACTGGGTGCAGATTCAGACAGAAATACTGCATGTCATTCTGAAACTGACATCCTTTAAAAATTTTTTAAATTTAATTTAATTTTTTAATTTATTTATTTTAATTGGAGGCTAATTACAATATTGTAGTGGTTTTGCCATACATTGACATGAATCAGCCATGGGTGTACATGTATTCCCCATCCTGAACCCCCTGCCCCCTGCCGCCCACCTCCCTCCCCATCCCATCCCTCTAGGTCATCCCAGTGCACCAGCCCTGAGTACCTTGTCTCATGAATCAAATCCGGACTGGCGATCTGTTTCACATATGATAATATACATGTGAAACTGACATCCTTTTATTAATCTCATAAACTTCTTCATTCAGGAGGTGCAATTGCAGCTTTCAGAACTGGATATAGTAGATCGGGGGGAGGGATGGTGTCACCAGTGTCTAGACACAGAAGTAGCTGTGTTGCAAGGACAACTGTACTCCAGGGTCTAGAGCTACAGGGCTCAGGATATGGACTGGAGGATGTGTGTACCATTTGAGATATTGAAATTGGATTCTTCCTGGCTGGGGACCCATCACCCTTTGGAGTCAGATCAAATGTTTAGAGCATGATGCAAACTCATCCTGGGTTTCCACACAGGCGTCACCCCCACCGCCCCTTCCCACCTTTTGACAGTCAGCTGTTCAATCAATAAACAATTACTGTGCACCTTGTTGTATTCTAGGCCCTGGGCTGGAGATTTATTTATTGCTGCTAAGTTTAAACTGTACATGGGACCCTGGGCTAGGTCTTCATTCATTCTCTGTTGCTTCCTGAACTTCTACTTAACCATTATTACTGCCTAAAGTAACGCTAAATTTTTACCAGGTGCTATTCTACATGCTTGATGTATATTTAGGTATTTGATCCTCCCCCAAACCCTATAAGATAGACATTAGCTTTATTCCAATTTTACACATAAGGAAACTGACTCCTAATGGGGTCACAGAGATAATAAGGAGAAACTCAGTGATTTAACTCAGGCTGGGTAATGCAAAAGTTGATACTCATTTTTTTAAATAAGATTTTGATGTGGACCATTTTCAAAGTCTGTATCGAATTTGTTAAAACATTGCTTTTTTTATTTTTAAAATATTTAAATTAATTTATTTATTTTAATTGGAGGATAATTTCTTTACAATATTGTGGTGGTTTTTTGCCATACATCAACATGAACCACCCATGAGTGCGCATTGTTTTATGTTTTGATTTTTTGGCCTCGAGGTATGTGGGATCTTGGCTCCCTGACCAGGGATCGAACTTACATCCCCTGCATTGGAAGGTGAAGTCTCAATCACCAGACCACCAGGGAAGTCCCAGAGTTGATACTCTCAACTATTCAATACGTGCTAGGCCTGTATCCTGATACAGGAGTAAGGACATTGAACTTGGTCAGGGTCTGGTTCACACTGCCCAGTTCAAAGCTTGCATCCACTACTTACTCCTTATAATTCATTTAAATACTCTGTGCTCATTTCCTTCATCTGTAAAATGAGGCAAGTAATAGCTCTCATATTCAGAGTTATTAGGATTGCATGGCAGTGTGTAGCACTTTGTCACATATAAGGCCCATAGTTATAAATCAGAAAATATTAGCAATGACAATAACTACTAATAATTATAACATATAATACAGTAATACTATAATCAAGTAATATAACCACACAGAGTAATGCATATCTGTCTTTGAAATTCATCATCTAGTCAAAAGAAAAAGTTTCCACTCCGAAATCTTTTGCATTCTAGCTAATTTATGTGTAAGAGTTGGGGGACAGACAAAGACGCACAGAGAAATGGTTCTCAATAAGTTCGTTGAGGGCAATGAACTTGTTGTTGTCCAGGCACTAAGTTGTGTCTTTATGACCATATGGACTGCAGCACCCCACGCTTCCCTGTCCTTCCCTATCTCCCGGATTTTGCTCAAACTCATGCCCATTGAGTCGATGATGCCATCCAACCATCTCATCCTCTGTCATCCCCTTCTCCTCCTGCCCTCAATCTTCCCCAGCATCAGGGTCTTTTCTAAGGAGTCAGTTCTTCACATCAGGTGGTCAAAGTATTGGAGCTTCAGCTTCAGCATCAGTCCTTCCAATGAATATTCAGGGTTTATTTCCTTTAGGATTGACTAGTTTGACCTCCTTGCTGTCCAAGGGATTCTCAAGATCTTCTCCAGCACCACGGTTCGAAAGCATCAATTCTTCAGTGCTCAGCCTTCTTTGTGTTTACTGTATGTGCATCCTCAGTACCTAAGCGTATCTTTCACAAAGTAGGTGGAACCTAAACATAACACATTTAATCAATCACCTCACCAAAAATCAATGTATGAAAATACCAACCTGAATCTGATCTATGTCTAAGTATCATGAATCCATTATATTCTTACTGGATTTCCAAAAAAAGAGAGAAACTTGATAAGGCATCTTGAGGGCCAGACCTTAAAAGGGCTCTAAGACTGCACAGGTGGGAAGTACGGTGTTGAGAGTTTTTAGCAAAAGTGAATGACAAGATAATAAAAAGTTCAGGATGCACCTGGCAGAACAGGACTGGTTTAGTCTGGCTGAGACAGAGTATGTTATTATTTATATTAATATGAGTGATAGAATGAGCCTACAAAAGAGGCTTTGAGTTTGATTGTGAAAGAGTTTGGACTTTATCAAGTCATCATTAAAACTTTTCCACTAGTTGTGACATACGTGAATAAACCTGGGAACTGGCTGGATCAGAAAGGGTGTGACTAGAGTCTGGGGTATTCCATAGAGATACTTACAATAATCCAAGTGAGAAGCAAAGAATCCAGGAAAGGGACAGGGTCAATAGGAAGGAAATTAGCTAGTCTGTTGCTGGGGTTCTGCTAATAAGAAAGAATGGAAGATGAGACATTGAATCAGCAATAAGCAGAGTTGACCTCTACTCCACCATCTCTGGGAGCTATACTATGGAAAAAACCATGGTATCAGATAATTCTGGAATTGAACCCAGATCATTTCTTACTGAGTATATGAGCGTGGGTGGGCCCACTGTTCTCTGTGAGGCTCTGTGTTCTCGTCTTTAAGAAACGAATAGCGATGAGTATATATGCATTGTATTTGTAGATGTGTGTATGCAGGAGTATATGTGCGTGTATAGAGGTAGCGTGCATGTGTGTATATCACCATGCCTAGCCTGAGTGAAGATCCTATTATGTACAGCAGCTTTTAGTCTTCTTTGTCACTTAATACCATACAATTGAAGAACAAAGACTGTGGCATGTCTTACCTTTGGAGACCAGGTGCTGATTCTGAAGATAACAATGAACTTAGGAGGAGGTAACTTGAAACAAATCTTCTTAATGTCCCTGAGCCTTAGTTTATTTATTTGTAATGCATGACAATGATATGTGCCTCATAGTATGGCTGAAAATGTGAAACGAGATTCCAGCACATATAACACCAAGTGTCTGGCACATCATAGGTACACACGGTAAACAAAAGATTAAATGCTTTCTCATCTTTTGACCCTTTGAACACAAAAGCACTGGCAAATGGTTGAGGGAACATGTCCCAACTTTTTGAGAAACATCTAGGGGGGTACTAAGTTTGGGGTACACATCGGTGCCCAAGCTGGGGCCTGTAGTCTACAAACCTACTAAAGTTATGATTTTCAGCCACAACATCTGATATATTTGACCAAAAAAAAAAAAAAAAATGCTAAGTGAACATCACCTGATTTCCCTCTGGAATTTAGATTTTCTCTGAGTTTTTCACAAAGCTGGAGCATGACAGGTAGCAGCCTATTTTGGAAATAAAAGCCCCAATTGCATTTTTATTGCAGATATCTGCTTCAAAGGAGCATTCTCCCCACCCCCACCTGCTGCCTCTTTTCCACAGAATCAATCTCAGGTTATTTTGGTAACTCTATGTCTTTCTCTCAAAATCTTTCTGCCCCAAATATAGACGCAAATATTTTTTTTTTCTTTGTCAAAAACACCTCCTACGCCCAAATTGTGACTTAGCAGTTTCCTGCCTCTCCAGAGCTTTTGGCAAGCCTCTCCTTTTCTTTCAAAAGGGGTCTTCTCTTGACCTAGTTTACCACATAGGCTAGACTGGACAAAAGGGCCGCTGTCCCGGTGCTGCAAAAAGATCATTCTCACTCCTCCCATCCCCACTCCTAGGAGGATGTGTGCAGAAGGAGAATATGTGCAGTGCCTGTCAGGCCCTGATTTCCCCAGAACATTCAGCCTGATTTTCTGAGGGGCACTCATCTGCCCTGTAGGTTCAGGCCTGAGTTAGACCCGACCTTAAAAGCTTTAGCTTAAAGTTGGATTGAAATGGTACAGCCCATGGGAACCAGAAAGCCACAGACTTTGACACAAGGCTCTCTTCAACCCCCACCTGGGCACCAACTGACGAACGGGTAACTTTAACTGCATGTTCTCTATGCTTCTTTCCCTTGACTGTTGCTTTCCTTTCTCTCTTTACTCATGTATTCAACAACCACTTCTCTTTGCCAGGCCACTGTTAGTGTGAGGAAGGTAAATATAGCTGGCACAATTCTGTGGAGTCACCATGTAGCACTACAGTATGGGAGACAGCTGCATGCATCGATAATTATTTCATAACCACACAACGGGATCTCTGTGTGAAATTTTAAGTAGAATTATGCTCAAGAAAATGTTGAATATAGGCTGAGGCAGCTAGTAGCTTTGCTTAAGGTGGTGAGCAGGAAGATATACACAGAACCTAAACACTGGATTTTGGCTTTGAAGGATGACTAGGAGATCAACATCTAAGCCAGGCTGGCATAAAATCTTCTGGGGGAAAGCAACATGATATAAAAGAAATAGACATTATTTCATGATAGATTATCTGGGCAGTCTTGACTGCTCCTTGGTGGCTAGACTGAGCAAAAGAAACCGCCAATTGATGACGACAACAAGGAGGTTCTTATGTGAGAGTAAGCATTGGAAATGGTTTCACCTCCTTGATTACATTTATTTCTAGGTATTTTATTCTTGATACTATCATAACTGGGGTAGTTTTCTTAATTTCCTTTTTTGATTGTTGTTTATGGTTGATGTATTATTGTTGTTATTGTAGTTCAGTCATTCAGTCGTGTCTAACTCTTTGCCACCCCATGGACTACAGCACACCAGGCCTCCCTGTCCTTCACTATCTCCCTGAGTTTGCTCAAGCTCATGTCCATTGAGTCTCGTCTGCTACCCTCTTCTCGTCCTGCCTTCAATCTTTCCCAGCATCAGGGTCTTTTCCAATGAGTCAGCTCTTGGCATCAGGTGGCCAAAGTATTGGAGCTTCAGCTTCAGCATCAGTCCTTCCAATGAATATTTAGGGTTGATTTCCTTTAGGATGGGCTGGTCTGGTCTCCTTGCAGTCCAAGGGGCTCTCAAAAGTCTTATCCATCATCACAGTTTGAAAGCATAAATTCTTTGGTGCTCAGCCTTCTTTAGTAACTCTCACATTCACACATGACTACTGGAAAAACCATAGCTTTGACTATACAGACCTTTATAGGCAAGGTGGGACAATTAATTATATTTTTGTGTTAATATTATACCCTGCAACTTTGGTGAATCCATTTCCTAACTCTTGTGAGTTTTGTGTGTGTATGCATTCTTTTGATTTTTCTGCATATAGAATTGTGTCATCTGTGAATAGAATAGTTCTACTTCTTTCTTTCAAATCTATATGATTCTTATTTCTTTTTCTTGCCTGATTTCCAAAACTTCTAGAACAATTTGGAATAACAATGGTAAAAACAGGCATCACTGTCTTTTCCCTTATGTTAGATGAGTCAACCTTTCTTCATTCTGTATGGTTTAATTCATTTTCTAATACCATTGAATAATATTCCATTGTCTGATTTATTTTTAAGTTAAAATATTTGCTGTTTCTAGAATACATTCATTATAAGGAGTGAAGTAGGGCTCTAGGTGATATGGTTTCCAAATTTCTCAATAAAATTTATTAATTCACATTTTCCCCCACTAAAATGCATTCCTGTATCATCATCTCTGTAAATTCATCTTTATATTTGTTTCAGTTTTTACACTCTCTATTTCTCTCCATTTATCTGTGTGCTATAAACACACTATTTTAATTATGGTAGTTTTTTAATATTTTATTATATATGATAACATATATATGGTAACATTAATCCTCATCAAAGTTCTTACTGTTCTTGAGCATTTTTACTTTTATATAAACTTTAATATCAATTTCTTTGGCTTAAAAATGAGCTTGTTGGTCCATTTTAATGAAATTATATTGAATATATAGAGATAATTAATAGTTTATATTCATTTATAACCCAAGAAAATAATATTCCTTTCCATTTGTTTATGTAACACTTTATGTCCTCTAATATCTTTTAAAGATTTTTTCACGTGTGTCATAAGCATGATTTTTTTAAAATGTATTTGTAGGCAAATTGAATCATTTCTTAAGAAAACCTTTCATCGTTATTTGATTTTGAGGTTTAAAATATCCCCACAAGCACCAGTAAATCTGGTGTTATTATCTTTGTATTATGCACAGAGTATCAGAGCCAATATTCACACTGAAGTCTGTCTGACACCAACATCTGTGTTCTTAATCACAAAGCTACAACACGTGGTTGAGAGGGAAGGACTGAGTTGCACTCAGCAAGTAAGTCTTTCCCAAAGAAGGTTGGAACATACACCCACTGTCTATGCATAGAGCTGGACCTTTGAAGCTTAACTAATAACAATTAAAATACAGGCAGCCCTTCCCACTCCTTTTGTTTAAAAACTGTCTTCAAAACCAGTCAAGGCCCTTCCCTTTCCACCCCCACCCCCAACATGACTCATGTATCTATTTCAGCACTGAAGGTTTAGGAGAAGCAAACACATCCTACTTACCCTGATGAATGAAGTGTTGATGGAGGAGATGATCTTTGAGTGCAGGTTCCAAGATGCCAGAAGGTAGACAGCTATAGCCCGGGACATATTGCATTCCAAGCTTTTTAGGAAAAGTTAGATTTTGCTCCACAATGATCTATTTGTGATGATCAGAAGCATGAGTCAGTATGAAGGAGGTGGAAAGCTATGAAGTAAAAATGGTAAAATTTCTCAAATAGTTGATGTAACTGGAAATATGTGGGGGGAAAAAACACTTTAAAAAATTCATACCGATTTATTTATGGGGTCTGGGTTCTGAAATTTTTGCAACAGCCACACAGCAAAGAATTTTGCCTGTATATTGAATCTGATATGTAAAGATACTACTCTTTAATGCAGTGGTACTTTAAAGAACATAGGATTTAAAAAAAATTTAGAAGACATTTCTCCATGTGGTAGGACATTTCAGGCTATGGTTTGATACTGCCTGAGGATTTAGATTTAGTCTCTAGGCATTTGGGAGTCTTCCGTCTATGAAGCACCTACAGATAAGTAAATAATGTTAATATTTTGATACAGTTCCTCTTCTAACTATTATCATTGTGTTTGTGTGTTTGTATATTTCTGTACTGGGCTCATTCTGCATGCATGCATGCTCAGTCGTGTCCAACTCATTGTGACCCTATGAACTGTAGCTCTCTAGTCTCCTCTTTCCATGGGATTCCCCAGACAAGAATATTGGAGTGGGTTGCCATTTCCTTCTCCAGGGCATCTTCCCAACCCAGGAATCAAGCCCAGGTCTCCTTCACCTCCTGCACTGATAGACAGATTCTTTACCACTGAGCCAGCTTGGAAGCCTGGCTCATTTTTCAGCCCACTTTAATTTTTTATATCACAATATGCCTCATATAATCAAACATTTGTTTGAAATATTATAAGTATGTAGCATTTATATTATGAATATACATGATTACTTTTCTTATTTTTCTTATGTGGGGCAATGCCTTATTATTAAGCATGAGGCTGTGAAAATATCTATTTATGTTTTGTTCAACTCTATGAACAAAATCTAGCCAATATTATCTTATTACTTCTACCTTGAAATATAGGCTGGGGACAAATGCATGAATCAGGGATCCATGTGAGTTCACTAATGCCAGTGGCTTTCCTCTGTTACTCTGAGAGGGACCAATGGACAAATACTCCTGGACTGCCAGGAGTCCCTGTGAGATATTGTCATCACATAATGGGTAGCTAAATGAAAACACAAAGTTTAAATGACTTGCACAAAATTGAAGAGCAATTTAAAAGGCAGAACCATGGCTCAAGCCCAAGTGATGTGACTTCAGAGTTTACGTTCTAACAGCTACATCAAATTTCCCGATGAGACCATAGAATCATATATGAATGACTGATGAAGAAGCCAAAAAGAGGGGCAGAATGAAGGTGAATGACGGGAGGAATGGGAGAGGCTCCAAGAATGTACAGGTACTGTGCCGGTTACTTCCGTATATCTTCCTGAAGTCTCCAACTCAGCAGTGGCCACAGGACTGGAAGAGGTCAGTTTTCATTCCAATCCCAAAGAAAGGCAATGCCCAAAAATGCTCAAACTACCGCACAATTGCACTCATCTCACACACTAGTAAAGTCATGCTCAAAATTCTCCAAGCCAGGCTTCAGCAATACATGAACCATGAACTTGCAGATGTTCAAGCTGGTTTTAGAAAAGGCAGAGGAACCAGAGATCAAATTGCCAACATCCACTGGATCATGGAAAAAGCAAGAGAGTTCCAGAAAAACATCTATTTCTGCTTTATTGACTATGCAAAAGCCTTTGACTGTGTGGATCACAATAAACTGTGGAAAATTCTGAAAGAGATGGGAATATCAGACCACCTGACCTGCCTCTTGAGAAACCTATATGCAGGTCAGGAAGCAACAGTTAGAACTGGACATGGAACAACAGACTGGTTCCAAATAGGAAAAGGAGTTCGTCAAGGCTGTATATTGTCACCCTGTTTATTTAACTTCTATGCAGAGTACATCATGAGAAACACTGGACTGGAAGAAACACAAGCTGGAATCAAGATTGCCGGGAGAAATATCAATAACCTCAGATATGCAGATGACACTACCCTTATGGAAGAAAGTGAAGAGGAACTAAAGAGCCTCTTGATGAAAGTGAAAGAGGAGAGTGAAAAAGTTGACTTAAAGAAAGCTCAACATTCAGAAAACTAAGATCATGGCATCTGGTCCCATCACTTCATGGGAAACAGATGGGGAAACAGTGGAAACAGTGTCAGACTTTATTTTTTGGGGCTCCAAAATCACTGCAGATGGTGATTGCAGCCATGAAATTAAAAGACGCTTACTCCTTGGAAGGAAAGTTATGACCAACCTAGACAGCATATTCAAAAGCAGAGACATTAATTTGCCAACAAAGATCTGTCTACTCAAGGCTATGGTTTTTCCAGTGGTCAGGTATAGATGCAAGAGTTGGACTGTGAAGAAAGCTGAACACCGGAGAATTGAAGCTTTTGAAGTGTGGTGTTGGAGAAGACTCTTGAGAGTCCCTTGGACTGCAAGGAGATCCAACCAGTCCATCCTAAAGGAGATCAGTCCTGGGTGTTCATTGGAGGGACTGATGCTGAAGCTGAAACTCCAATATTTTGGCCACTTCATGCGAAGAGTTGACTCATTGGAAAAGACCCTGATGCTGGGAGGGACTAGGGGCAGGAGGAGAAGGGGACGACAGAAGATGAGATGGCTGGATGGCATCACCGACTCGATGGACATGAGTTTGAGTGAACTCCGGGAGTTGGTGATGGACAGGGAGGCCTGGCGTGGTGCGATTCATGGTGTTGCAAAGAGTTGGACACGACTGAAAGACTGAACTGAACTGAAGTGAACTGATAGATGGGTAAACAAAGGCTCAAAATGATATTTTATTTGCCTAAAGAGACAGAGTTTTGGATGAAACCCATATTCTCCCAGGAGAGCCCCACAGAAGAGTCCCCTGAAGACCTTTTTAAAAAAGGCTTTATGGTCCAGGTTTGGTTCTTGTCTGGGTGCATCTTTGAGTTACCCAAGGCTTTTGCATGCTCATCCACAGAGCATCTCCCAGGCTTCCACTGCAAAGGAGACATTTGTCATCAAAAAAATGGCTCTCCAGCCACCCAGCCAATCTGCTGAGGACCGAACATGCTGAAGAATTGCTTACCACCTGATTTTATTGACTCTAACCCCAAATCATCCTTCTTTAAATGGGCTGTTTTCAAAGGGTGAGTGGAGAGAAGTGACATGCTATCACACCACAGCCAAGACAAATCATCAAAGAGGTTGGCAGCCTGGAAGAAAGCCCTTCCTGAAGTTACAGATGTGGAATTAACCTTTACATCCATCCTACCAAGTGGGAAGACACGGGCAAGTGAGATGTAACTGGGGAAATAAAAAAATGATTCTTACCCAAGGTTCAGACAGAAAGCAGAAAATGCCAGAGGAATCTATTACAGTCTAGGGCGGGCATCTCGAAATGTTAGAATAGCCACGGGCTTGGCTTCCTCTAGTGCCTTTCATCTCTGAGCTCTTTACAACATATAAATACACTGAGCTCTCTTCACTCAGTGCTGTGAAGTTGTCACCTCTGAGAGAGAAGGTAACGGTCATTTAGCCCCAGAGCCATTACCTCCAGCACCTAAACTTCCCTCTTTTAAAATTCTCTCAGACAGGAGGGCTTCCTCAGGAAGCCACTTGATGACTTGATGATTGATCATACCCTTTGGTGTATTCAGTGTGCTCAATCTGAATTCCACCCACTGTTTTGATATCACCTTTCTCTGTCTGCCCCTCTAACCACCTCTGGCTCCATTCCAATCCTCCCCAGCTCCGAAAGTTTTTCTGCCTCAACATTTTGAATCATTTTTTTTTCTTTTCCACTTTTTATTATATTGTCCTTCTCTCATCCTTCAGATCTTAGAATATATCCAATCCCCATAAAAATATATCCAATCCCCTTCTCTGTCTCCATCATGTAAAGTAGCATTCTTGTCCTCTCACACCCAGTTATTCTCTGTCACCTCACTTGCTTGGTGTCTTATTGAGCTTGTCACAATGTATACTTTATGTGTTTTCTTGTTTATTTTCTGTCTCCCCTGTTAGCCTGGAGTTCCATAGGAACAAGGGTCTTGTCTATCTTGCCCTTTTCACTCCCCTCATCTCCTTGTATCAACACCCAGCAGAGATTTTGGTTTGTGGGAGAAACTCAGTAACATGTATCTGAATGAATGAATCTATGAATTCATGAAATATGTGAAACAGCCTTGTCATTTTAATGAGCTTTTCTTTCCTTCCTCATGCTGTGGCTTAAGCTATTTTCTCTGTTTCCATTCCCAGTAGAATTAGAAAATATCCATTGAGAGAATGTAGGCAAGAGGAAAAGCTCACTAGAACTAGAAATAAAAGAGCAGGCTGTAAGTCTTATTTCTGTTACTTAATTACTGAGTATTTTACAGAACTACAAACTCTTAGAACATCAGTTTCCTCAGGGAGTTAATGGGGCTTCTGGGCAAATGTAGCAAGCTCAAGTTGAATCACACATTTACATTCTCCCCAATACTCATGAAATTTATAAAAACGGTAAAAGCCAGGAAAAAAAAAAATGCTAGCAGCAACTTTATAATGAAAGGGATCCAACTTAAAACCTTAAAAAATGAGAATGAGGAAAAGAAACAGAATATTCTGTCAAAGAGCAGCGGACTAACCCAGCTTGAATTCACTAAACAAGTACTGGGTATTGGGAAGGAGGAGAGAAGTCAATAAAGTGCTTATTGATACTTCCTAGTTTAAGGAGATATGGCCTGAGGAGCTGCCCATTAAAAGTTATAGAACAGCTTTCAATTTTGGCTACTTACCAGACAACTGTTTTTGCTGAAACCAGTGGAACCATTAAGTTCTGCCTTTTTTTCAGCTCCCTTAGACCTAATTAGGCATAATATCCAAAGTGTAAATTAATATTCTCAAGGCATTGACATATAACTTCAACTAAGGGGAGAAAACCTAGATCTTGGGCATTTAATGAGTGATACACAGAGATAGAAATATAAGGATGAGAGAGAGAGAAAAAAAAAGAGGGGGAGAGAGAAAGAGAGTGAGAAAGAGAGAGGGGAACCTTGGAGATATAACAATTTCTATAGCGAAACCTTCTCTCTGCCTTATCTCATATTCTTCTAAGGTTTGTTTATGGAAAAGGGTATACAACCAATGCCCAGACTCAGAGCTTGCTCATCAGAAAGATATGCAGTTTTCAGATAAAGAACAAAAATGACAAAGCCAATTCACTTATATATTAATATATACTTCATAGAAGAGCATTGAAACAGCACTCAGGGTTAGTATGAACAAGAGGCTTATAAAGCATTGCAACACTGAAAGTCTGCTAATGCAATTAAAAGAGAAATAGAGATGCATACAATATGACTCACAAAAGATAGGTGAAGAAACCTGTTGGAAAGAAAACATAGCTCATAGAATTGCATGAAGAGTACTTCAGGCTATAGAAAAAACTAATTAAAATAAGATTTCAATAATATGAAAGCTCAAGGTTGAGATAATAGAACAACAGAATGAGATGAAAGGGCTATTGCAGACTTCAGGAAACAAATTGAAAGCCAAAACAACATTATTATAAAATTAATGAATTAAATAGAAATCACAAGAATAAAATAGGCTCAGCTACAAGTAAAGTAACTGTACAGAAAATCAGCTTTAGATAACCATACGAATAAAAAGGAACTACACAAGAGATTAAAATGTTAAAAAGATAATAAGTGAGGGTTTTTTTCATTTTTTGCCACCATGTGGGGAGAGCCGACTTCAGCATAAGACTAACAGAGAATAAATAGGGGCCAAGAAATAATAAAGACAAATTCCAGACTGTATCACTTAATCACCTGGTTCGACTGTGCCTGAAACTAGAAATTCTCTATATGGAGTTTCCAGTTACCAAAGCAATAAATCCTCCACTTCTTTGCAAACAGTTTTAGTTTTATTTTTTCACTTGCACCTAAAAGCAAACCTATTAATAGACTGCTTAGGCTGAATGATTTGAAGTAACATTGTAAGCTTTCAGTGTCTTATTTCTTCACCTGCAACATGCAGATAATAATTACATCTATCCCGTTAAGTTGTTGGAGGTACACAGGCGTGGTACCTAGCACATTTGCCACATAATAGATGGTATTGAGTTCAGGGTGAATTCCACTACCCCATTACACCTAGAGAGATAACTTGTGTCCATATTATTTGATTTTGAAAGATTTTATTGGCTAACTGTTTTATGGCACTTAATATCTAACAAGGATTTTGTTAAGCATTTTTATGTACATTGATTTGTTTAACCCTTACAAAACGTATGGAGTAGATATTCATTATTCCCACTCACTCTCATTTTTCAGAGATGCAAGGAGGTTAAGTAATCTTCCCAAGATCACATAGCTAGTTAGTGATGGAGGAGGCATGACTTCAAAAGCCATGCTCTTTGCCAGAACTTCATGCTGTCACAAAGGTAACACTGTAGGAGCTTGTTGCAGTAGGAAAGAATCATTAAGAATTCTTGAACCAAGAAATGACATGATAGGAGTAAGGTATGAGTTCCAGGCAACATAATTCAAAAATTTCAAAGTGCGATGCTATTGCAGCTGTGTCTGTCAAGCTTGTCTGTGAATAAGTATCTTCTGTCCACCCTCTCAAAGAGAACTAAGTGAAGACAACCAGTGAGTTCAAGTTTCAGCACCTTGGAGAGAACTTTAAGAGCCAGCCGAACTTTACTTGATGACTTCCACGCAATCCTACTTCTGGCATCTAAAACAGTCCTTTGACAAAGGTAATTAAAGTGTGCATAGAGCAAATATGCTTTATTAAGATAATTTCTGGAGTTCATGAAATGTGACTTTTTTCGCTTGTGGTGTGTAGTCAATCATCTTAACAATATAACAAGTTACCATTGTGCATCTCAAATGGAGGAAGGGCACATAAAAACCGAGGAAGGGCTGTTAGTGGCTGGAATGAAGGGAGCTGCCTTACTGAGCTGCAGGAGCAAAGAAGGTGCTGATACAAACCTGACAGTAAAAAGGTGGGGCTGGAAGGCAGAGGGCGGATGCCAAGGAGCTAAGTGAGGAAAGAAGAGCAAGAAAAGAAGAGGACACGCTCAAAGGAACAGGAGAAGGAAGAAGAGCCTGCTATATCCTGGCAATGTTAGAAATCTTAAATGTATTCTTCTACACCTTAAAACAGCCATAAAGATTCAGTTACTTTTTTCTTACTATACAGATGTAAAAATAGGAAGAAAGGGTGAAATGTGGGGGGAAAGAATGTGTAAAGCAAGGATGTGGAGATGAGAAAAAGGAAAGAGAAAAGAGAAGCAAAAGGCCCACATATAAATGGAGAGGTTAAAAAAAAGAGAGGGGCTAAAAGGAGATACTGTTCTTAAAGAGAAAGAAAAATAAGAAAACCAAGATAAGTCTAAACCCAAGTAACCCTAAAGATAGGACATCTCTTATTTTCCAAGAGATGTTCCATGGAAAAGAGATTGTTTTGATTCTTGTCTGTGCAAAAGATGCACAAAGGAGACTTCCCTGATGGTTGAGTAATTAAAAGTCTTCACTGTCACTGCCGGGAACTCAGGTTCCATCTCTGGTTGGGGAACTAAGATCCTACATGCTGTGTGGTGTGGCCAAAAACTAAAAAAAAAAAAAAAAAAAAGACACATAAGGAAGAAGAGATACCTACCATATTAGTTGAGAAGGAGGCAGAGATTTGGAAACTGCTTCCAGAGGTGGGGGGAAATATCAAAGGATCTGCTACGATGGCTTAGATGATGAGTGACGGAGGAGCCTGTCTTCTTTCCACAGTGATTCTCTTTCTGGAAAGAGATCATAAAGCAGTCCTGAGGACCAATTACCCCACCCAACTCTTCCCACAACCTTAGGAGGTAGATACTATTATTAACACTATCACAAAGCTGATAACCAATTGAGATGGGATACAGATCTGTATGTTTAACCATAGACCTGATGTTGTAAACACTGCTGCTTTTATTGCTGAATGAATAGAAAGAAAATTATTATGATCCACTCCTCTTATGAGGACAGCAGGATAAAATGCTCAGTCATCCTCTTTATTTGCCCTTCTTAGACCACTCTGGATGAACAGTTCAGAGGGCTGATCTGCAGGCATGCCTTGTTGAAATGTCTATGCCAACGTTTACAAAAGGTTGCAATCATCCCTGTAAATATGTTCTGTTTGGAATATATATGGCTTCTTTTAAAAATGGAATTAGTTGCAAATATTAAAACACTGGGAGATTTCACATAAAATCCTAGGTATGCTTTTCTTTACATGATGGGTTCTGGAAGCTACAGAAGACCCTAGTAAACAGAATCCTTCTCTTTTACAATACAACTAGCAGAAGCCCAGAAGCTGATGTCTATTGGCTCTCAACCCATCAGAGTTTCCTTGTGAATTAAATGCCCTGACTTGCCAGATTTTGGTCGTATGTCCACCATCCTTATATCTGGGGTTATAGTCATTTCCATTAAAACAACAGGACAGGTGCATTGGGGAGAGTGGCTTCTCAAAATAGAACCAGGATACGGTCACAGAAAGATATATCCACATTATATGGATACTATGAAAACAAATTTCTACTACCATTCTTAATAAATAATGTCTGCCATTAAAAATGTTTAATATACAAATAAAAGTAGAACAATTAACAAAAGCCATTACAGGTATGATCTTGGAGATCTTTAGATGCGGCTGTGAGTTGTTGGGGCCTCACTCATGACAAACACGATCCCGGTACCTGAGAACTACTTTGGGCATTTTCAAGGAGCCAGGCATGAAGGTATTCTACATCATAAAGACACACTGGGTCTATTTAGACATATCTCTTGGCTAATACTGTTCAAATATAATAAATTAGGAGTTTGAGATTAACAAACACACATTATTACATACAAAATAGCACAGAAAACTATATTCTATATCTTATAATAACCTATAATGGAAAAGAATCAGAAACAGAACACACACACACACACACACTATATGTACATAACTGAATCACGTTGCTGTACACCTGAAAATAACTCAATGTAGCATAAACATTGGAGAAGGCAGTGGCACCCCACTCCAGTACTCTTGCCTGGAAAATCCCATGGACATAGGGGCCTGGTGGGCTGCAGTCCATGGGGTCGCTAGGAGTCGGACACGATTGAGCAACTTCACTTTCACTTTTCACTTTCATGCATTGGAGAAGGAAATGGCAAACCACTCTAGTGTTCTTGCCTGGAGAATCCCAGGGACGGGGGAGCTTGGTGGGCTGCAGTCCATGGGGTCGCTAGGAGTCAGACACGACTGAAGCGACTTAGCAGCAGCAGCATAAACATTAAAAAAAAGGTTAATAAAATAAATGGCTTCCCTGGTGGCTCAGTGACAAAGAATTTCCCTGTGAATGCAGGAGACATGGGTCCGATCGCTGGGTCGGGAAGATCCCCTGGAGAAGGAAATGGCAACCCACTCCAGTATTCTTGCCTAGAGAATCCCATGGATAGAGGAACCTGACGGGCCACAGTCTATGGGGTCACAAAAGAGTCAGCCTGGAGGACTGTATAGTCCATGGGGTTGCAGAGTCGGACATGACTGAGTGACCTTCACTTCACTTCACCACTATAATATCCAGCAAGGTGTTTGGCTCAATAACTTGAATGCATATATGACGTGACAACAACAGCTAATGAAATAAATACTGTTCAGTAACAGAAGCTATCTCATTTACTCTCAGAGAGTGAAACCTGAGAGGTGAAGTGCATGTAGGTTTGGGGAAAATGCTTCCTTTCCAACACCTGAAACCTGTCTAATATCTGAAGCAAAGGCACAGGGGAGTGATTCAAGGAGAGAACGTCAAAGGCACCTTATTTCACCAAGAACCTACCATTTTCCAGGAACAATTTATATTACTATTTCAATCAGTCTTTACATCAACTCTGTACGTTAGAGGGGGTTTAGCACAATTAAAGGAGAAGGCAACAGCACCCCACTCCAGTACTCTTGCCTGGAAAATCCCATGGACAGAGGAGCCTGGTAGGCTGCAGTCCATGAGGTTGCGAAGAGTCGGACACGACTGAGCGACTTCACTTTCACTTTCATGCATTGGAGAAGGAAATGGCAACCCACTCCAGTGTTCTTGCCTGGAGAATCCCAGGGATGGGGGAGCCCGGTGGGCTGCCATCTGTGGGGTCGCACAGTGTCGGACACGACTGAAGTGACTTGGCAGCAGCAGCACAATTAAAAATGGGGAAATGGAGTCCAGAAATTTTCTACTCCCTATGATCAAGGTCACATATCTCTGTGCTTGTTGTTTTCAAACGAGCATAAATAGTGACCCCCTACTGCCCTTCTGAAAATTTCCCATTAAAGCATTTCTCACACTATTGCATTTGCTCATTTACTCACACCTAACTTGGTAGGCTGCAGTCCGTGGGGTCGCTAAGAGTCGGACATGACTGAGCGACTTTACTTTCATGCATTGGAGAAGGAAATGGCAACCCACTCTAGTATTCTTGCCTGGAGAATCCCAGGGACAGAGGAGCCTGTTGAGTACCATCTATGGGGTCACACAGAGTCGGACACAACTGACGTGACTTAGCAGCAGCAGCAACATAACAGCAGACTGCAAGCTGCTGGTAAGTATATATCATGTCCATTGTATTTGCCTGGTATGCAGGAGACCTGGGTTCGATCCCTGGGTTGGGAAGATCCCCTGGAGAAAGGAAAGTCTACCCACTCCAGTGTTCTAGCCTGGAGGACTGTATAGTCCATGGGGTTGCAGAGTCGGACATGACTGAGTGACCTTCACTTCACTTCACTTCACCACTATAATATCCAGCAAGGTGTTTGGCTCAATAATTTGAATGCATATATGGATGCACGATTTAACTCGTAAAATTCAGGACATTTATCTTATTTGTTAATCATTTTGTGTGTTTCTGTGAAGTATCTCTTGGCTACCTCAGCCATTACTCACACAATCACATGCAAACCTGTACACAGAACAATATTTTGTAAAAGTTGTTTATTTTACAAAATTAGGCAATACTCAAATAAGTTCTTGCTCTTTGTTTTTCTTGCTTAACAATACATTGTATACATACTTCTAGAATGATGTGTAAGTCTAATTCAGTCTTTTTTTAAAAAATAACTTCATATTACTTCATGGAATAAATATACTGAACTTTGTTCAACTCTTCCTTTATTCTTCAACATTCAGGATGTTTCTGACTTCTGCACTTGTCATCTTAAACATGCATTGATAACATCTCTGCATCCATATTTTTATTCATGTATACAGTTGTATTTACAGAATAGATTTCCTGAAGTAGGCTTTCTGGTTGGGAGGCTACATGTGATTTTTTTTAAGTGTAATAGACATTGCCAGACAGCCTCCCAAATAGACTGTAGCATTTCTTATTTATAGCAGAAACACATGAAAGAATCTCTTCTCCTCGTATCTTTGCCATACTTTCGTGTTAACACTTGTATTTTTTTCAGTCTATTGAATGAGAGGTGGTATGTTAATTTACTTTTCTCAAATACCTATATATGCAAGGATATTATCCTATGTCTATTGGCCACTAATACCTGTTCTTGTGAATCGCCGAATTATGGCAGTCTTCTGGCTGATCATCAGATTCGATTTTCTCTTTTTCTGGAGCACAAAAAGTGTCCACACTTTCCAGACTTTCTTGCAATTCATTAGGGTCATGTGACTGAGTCCTGGCCAATGAATTGTGAGAGGAAGTAATGTCCTTCTTCACTTCCAGGTCTGTTCCTCGAAATACTCCCATGTATGATCCTTCATCCTTTTTCTTCCAACTGTCACCCTAAGGCAGAGACCTGAGCCCTAGCAATAGGCACAGTTGCAGATGGAAGGAGCCTGGTCCTGTAACAATTGCATGAATGGCCACTTAACGCACAGAAAGACTTGTTCTAGCCTTCATGTTACTGATACAGAGGCTTGTATAAAGTTCAACTGTGGAGACTTGGATGTCATCGAGCATCTGTGGTTACCTTCAGTAATACTCTATTGGTATCACTTGGCCTTGCTTTTTGTATTTTTTAGATGCTTGGTTTGTTTCTAAACATTTCTGAATCACCTGTGTATGAATGTGCATGCGTGCTGAGTCGCTTCAGCCAGTTTCTGACTCTTTGCGACCCTGTAGACCATAGCCTGCCAGATTCCTCTGTCCGTTGCATTTTCCAGGGCCGAATACTGGAGTGGGCTGCCATGCCCTCCTCCAGGGGATCTTCCTGACTCAGGGATCGACCCCATGTCTCTTACATCTCTTACACTGGTGGGTGGATTCTTCTTTGGGTACTTGCACCATCTGGGAAGCCCTGTATATAAACACTAATCTTTATTTGCCATGTTTCAAATTTATACATTTTCCCAATTTATTATTAGTCTTTGATTTTTATAATATCTTTTTCCTTCATTTATTTTTTCAATAGTGGTTTTGGAATATTTTCTGTTATTTAAGAAGCTTCCTTTCAACCTGAGATCTTACAAATATTTTCCTTGAATTTGTATTCATATTTTAGTATGAATTATTTTCATTACATCTTTTGTCCACTGGGAGTTCATTTCCATATGTTGTGGTCGTGTGTAGTAGGGATTAAGCTCTGTATCTTCCTAGATACAGATAGAGGGAGGATCTGTTATGCCAAAACCTTTAATTAAATGGATCTTTATTTTCTCATTTAATTAAAATATCATCTATGTCATATATTAAGTTTATTTGCATACCAGGATCTATTCTATATTCTTGATTACTTTCTACTACAGTATCTATTATTACACCAATACTGTTTTGATTAGAGAATTTTTAGAGTATGTTTTTATATAGGTAATAGCATAATTTCGTCTTCTCTGTTCTTCTCTTTTAAAAAATCCAAAATTTTTTGTGAACTTATTTTGCTCTATTCCTCTAAGAAATAGTAAAAAAACAAAAAACAAAAAACAAAAAAAAAACAGAAAACATGAGAAATTCTGGAAATTTTAGTAAATAGTTTTATTAATTTGGAAAGGGTGGATATTTTATGATACAAAGTCATCCCAAACAGGAGCATGCTATGTCTCTCTATTAATTCAGATCATGGTTTATGCTCTTCAATAAAATTTTATAGTTTTATTCAGATAAGTGTCGTGCTTGCTAAATTTATTCATGGATATTTTATAGTTTTTATGACTATTGTGAATGGGCCTCCCCTCCTCCCACTTTCATTTCTAACTGTATATTTTTAGTATTGAATGATCTTTGATTTGTTGCTTCTATAATTCACACTACACTAGGAAGCCCTCCCCCTAATCATTGCCATAGAGAATGTGGAGGAATGCTTGCTTCTTTATTCTGACAAAATCCAGAGCTTCACAAACTATGCATTCTAGATGGAATATTCTGGGAAGCAGATATACAAATTGCTGGGTCACATGTGTCTAAAGAATGGATGAATGACTGGAGTGTGGACAAAGATTGTGCTAAACCTACTTATCTGCTGCAGCTGAGCTGGTCCTCTTGAAAGTACATGGCAAAATATCTTGGGAAGGATGTCTCTTGGGGGATAAATTGGGTGTTATAGCACATTCCCAATGATGCACTTAGGATGAACTTGACTGTCATGATGAGGACATGAGAAATAGGACCAAGAACGCATGCAAGGGCACTGAGACTGAGGCAAATAATAAGAAATATTCAAATGCTTAGCAGATCAATTGAGCATAACACGAACTGGAGACCAATGGAAAACACAGACAAAAAGGCTTAAAGTAATATACAAGGTGCAAGATATAAGCTCAGTTATCTCTGTATATTAGTAGTGAACAATCAGAACAAGTTTTTAATGAAATACATAGGAATAATTTTGCTACAAGACGTTCAATACCTGTACACTAAAATTTAAACTGACAAAATAAAGAAGACCTAAAAACGGGAAGATATACAGAGTTTGTAGTTCAGAAAACACAGCGTTTTTTATTTTCCTCAAACTCCAATCAAAATCCCAGCAAGCTCTTTGCTTTTAGTAATTGATAAGCTAATTCTAAGCTTTATATGGAAGCTCAAAGAATTTAAAATAACCAAAGCAAACTTGAGAAACAGAGTTGGAGAGCTTTCACTATCTGATTTCAACACTGATTACACAGAGGAATCAAGGCAGTATCAGTTCAGTTCAGTTCAGTCACTCAGTCGTGTCCGACTCTTTGTGACCCCATGAATCGCAGCACGCCAGGCCTCCCTGTCCATCACCAACTCCCGGAGTTCACTCAGACTCACGTCCATCGAGTCAGTGATGCCATCCAGCCATCTCATCCTCTGTTGTCCCCTTCTCCTCCTGCCCCCAATCCCTCCCAGCATCAGAGTCTTTTCCAATGAGTCAACTCTTCCCATGAGGTGGCCAAAGGACTGGAGTTTCAGCTTTAGCATCATTCCTTCCAAAGAAATCCCAGGGCTGATCTCCTTCAGAATGGACTGGTTGGATCTCCTTGCAGTCCAAGGGACTCTCAAGAGTCTTCTCCAACACCACACTTCAAAAGCATCAATTCTTCTATGCTCAGCCTTCTTCACAGTCCAACTCTCACATCCATACATGACCACAGGAAAAACCATAGCCTTGACTAGACGGACCTTTGTTGGCAAAGTAATGTCTCTGCTTTTGAATATGCTGTCTAGGTTGGTCATAACTTTCCTTCCAAGGAGTAAGCATCTTTTAATTTCATGGCTGCAGTCACCATCTGCAGTATACAGTTTTGTAAATATATACTTGTATCAGTGGAACAGAATAGGGGGTCATAGGCCCACACACACATACATATATTGTCAACTGACTTTTCACAAAGATTCTAAGACAATTCCCTGGAAGAAAGAATAATCTTTTCAATAATAATTGATTAGCTATAGAAATACATAATAAATAAGAACCTCAATACTTCATGACATACAAAAGTTAACTCATGAGTTACGGATCTAAATATAAGAGCCAAAATATAAAACTTCTAAAGGAAAACACAGGAGAAAATCTCAGTGACCTTAAGTCTGGCAAATATTTCTTTAATAAAACATACACACACACACACACACACACACAACCCAGAAATGATAAAAGAAACAATATCAATAAAATAGAACTTATTAAAATTTTAAAATGCTATTCTTTAAAAGACAGAAATCAAAAGCAAGCCAGAAGCTAAAAGGGAATATTTTCAAAACACATATTTGACAAAAACTTGCATCCAGAATATATAAAGAACTTTTATAATTCCATACTAAGAAAATGAACAACCTAGCAAAGTAATGGGCAAAGTATTTGACATACACTTCACCAGAGAAGATATATAAATAGCAAATAGGCCTATAAGAATGTGTTCCTCATTAATCATTATAGAAACTAAAATCAAAACTCTAATGATATGCAATCATTGGAATGGCTAAAAATTAAAAGACTGTCCACACCAAGTGTCAGCAAGGAGGTGAAGCAAGAAGGACTTTCACATTCTGGTGGCAGGAATGTAAATGATAAGAAGAACAACCACTTGCCAAATAGTTTGTTAGTTTCTTTGAAAGTTAAGTGTTCAGTTATTTTACAACCAGTCATTCCACCCCTAGGAATTTTCCCAAATAAATGAAGGCAAATTCTACAAAAAGACATTTGCATGAGTATTCATGGCAGCTTTATTCATAATAGATCTCAATGGGAAACTATCCAAATGCCCATCAGGAAGTGAATGGTTAAAAAACAAGGTGGTATAGTCATACAGTGGAATACTATGCTATGCTATGCTAAGTCACTTTAGTCATGTCCGACTCTGTATGACTGCATAGACGGCAGCCCACCAGGCTCCCCCGTCCCTGGGATTCTCCAGGCAAGAACACTGGAGTGGGTTGCCATTTCCTTCTCCAATGCATGAAAGTGAAAAGTGAAAGTGAAGTCATTCAGTTGTGTCCTACTCTTAGTGACCCCATGGACTGCAGCCTACCAGGCTCCTCCATCCATGGAATTTTCCAGGCAAGAGTACTAGAGTGGGGTGCCATTGCCTTCTCCAGTGGAATACTACTCAGGACTAAAATGTCATGAAATGTATTACATGGATGAATATTAATTATTCAGAGTTAAAGAAGCCAGACTGAAACATAAAGTCTATTCTGTACGATTATCTTTACATTAAATTATAGAAAGTACTTACTAATCTTTGGTGACAAAGCAGGTTGCTTGGGGATGGGAGTTATGTGATGGGAGGGATTACAAAATAGCTCAAAGAAACTTCGGGGCATGAGGGTTGTGTTCATTAACTTGATTTTGATAATGGTTTTGACAGTATATACACCCATTAAAACTCATTAGAGTTTACATTTAAACAGTACAACTCTGTTATGTCAGTTATACCTTAATTAGGCTGCGTGTTGTGTGTGTGCATGTGCTCAGTTGTGTCTGACTCTTTGCAACCCCGTGGACTATAGCCCGTCAGGCTCCTCCATTGGGCTCCTCCATCCATGGGATTTTTCAGGCAAGAATCCTGGGGTGCATTGCCATTTTCTACTCCAGGGAATTTTCCCAGCCCAGGGATTGAACACATGTCTCCTGCATCTCCTGCATTGGCAGGTGGATTCTTTACCACTGAGCCCTACAAAGATTCACACACTGCCACTCTCCTCATCTCTTGGCTGTGCTTTTTCTCTCGGGTAGGCTCTCCTGTGAGCTGGAAGGTTTGGTCCAGCAGTTGCAAGTTTCCATGCTACCTATTTAACAATCCCAGGGAAGAATGTCTCTTTCTCAATAACCCCGACAAAAAGAGTGCATGGCATTGGACTTCATCACACATCCATCTATGAGACATGTTGTGTGACACAGATAGACCAAGATTGCATTATGGGTGCAAATCTGGAACCAGAGAGTAGGGACAACTTGAATCTAACTATAAGGACTAAAGGCTGAGGGTAGGGGGTCACAAAGGAAAATCGGGACACTGTTATGAGATAGATGGAGGGATGGATTCAAGGCACATTCAGTTAAGAGATCTTCACCACCATTGCTCATTACAGGATTTTAGGTGGGTTTGATGATATAGCAGTCCCAAACCAGACTGGAATAGATTCTTGTAGAAGATCTGGCCTAGAAGCTAGTGATGCCTTCATCCTGCAGATATGGCTTTTGAGAGGAACCACTCAGAGATGAAAGTAAGCGGGTACCTTGTGTTGAAACCATCAACTTCAGAATGATTTTCTTTCCTCCAATTTTGAAGGTCCTGAAAGAACTGAAGATGATGGAAGAAGTAAAAATACTTGGGCCCAACAATAAATATTTGGCAAAGGTGGCATCTGCCTAGGACCATAACAGTGCCGAGATGAGCAATTTCAAGCACCAAATACTAATAAAACGGGGAGCTAAACTCAAAAAGAGTGACGGCAGCACATGTCAGGGGCATGAGCAACTGGAACACCATCTTGCTGCTGGGGATAGAAAATGAAACAGTGCACCCACATTGGGCAGACCGGATGGGGACGTGGATTGTGATAAAGTCATTCTTGAACACTCCTCAGCAGTAAAAAGGAACCAATTTCAGATCCACAGAGCATGTCCATAGCCCAACATTCACAAATCTTAAAAAAATGTTGAGAAAAAGAAGAAAAATCTGCACTCAGAAATATACTGTGATTCCATTTCTATGACTTACAAAGACAGATAAAACTAATGCATGATGACAAATGTCGAAAAGCGGTTGCCTCTTGGGGAGGGATGAGAGAACTTTCTAGGATGTGATAAGGTATTCTTCGGGTGGTGGTAACATGGTTGATGTCACACTAAACACTTAAAAATCTGTGCATGTATTGCATATTAGTCATGCCTGAACGAAAATATTTAAAATGTGTGAATAGTCATAATAAAGTAATTTTTATTACTATAGTAACTAACATTTATTTACTTCTTACCTGAGTTATCTCACTGAATCTTTACCTCAACTCTGAAGGATTACTATTCCTATTATCCTTATTTAAAAAAAAATTGGAAGCTAGTTGATTTACAATGTTATGTTAGTTTCAGGCATACAGCAAAGTGAATCAGTTATACATATACCCACTCTTTTTTAGATTCTTTTCTCATATGGGCCATTACAGAGCATTGAGTAGAGTTCCCTGTGCTATAGAGTAAGTTTTTTTTATTAGTTATCTGCTTTATACATAGTAATGTGATAAATTAGAAGTTTGAGATGAATATATATCCTCATTTTTAGTTGAAGAATTTGAAACTCAGAGAGTATAGAACATGACCAAGGCCATGCATGAGTCGGTGACAGGTCTGGAATCCAAAATCTGACTTTAGAGTCTGAGATCTTAGCCACCTCTTCAGAGCACCTAGCGTATTGGATTTGAGTCCGAGGTGTGCTGTCTGAGCTTCCCTGGAGGCCCAGACAGTAAAGAATCCGCCTGCAATGCAGGAGACCCATGCTTGATTGCTGAGTTGGGAAGATCCCCTTGAGAAGGGAAAGGCTACCCACTCCAGTGTTCTTGCCTGGAGAATCCCATGGACAGAGGAGCCTGGTGGGCTACAGTCCATGGGGTTGCAAAGAGTCGGACACGACTGAGCAACTAGCAATCTTCATCAGCCATCTGTGCTACCTCTGGGACATCTCCCAGGTGAAAGAGGTCATCATGAGTGCATGTGAGACCCCAGGCTCCACAGCCTGGTGTGAACAGATGGAGACAGAAGACAAGAGGAAGCTTCACGGCCCTGACGTGGTGACCTCCTATCCACAGAGCTGGTCTGCACCCGGGTGATTCTGTTGGACCAGAGCATGTAGTGTGAAAGGGAAGCATGGCGTCTTCAGGGCCTCGGAGAGACTGGGATTTTTTTTTTGTCCTATGGCATCTCTTTAAAGCTCTTCTTGATCTTTCAAGATGTGTGCATTTCCAGGGACTTCACTGGTAGTCCAGTGGCTTAGATTCCGCACTCCCAGTGCAGGGAGCCTGGGTTTGATCCCTGCTCAGGGAGCTAGATTTTACATGCTGCAACTAAGAGTGTGCATGCCACAACTAAAGATCCTGCACGCCACAAGGAAGATCCTGCATGCGGCAACAAAGATCCCACGTGCTGCAGCTAAGATCCAGAACAGCCAAACAAATAAAGTCATTTTGTTGTTGTTCAGTCACCAAGTCACATCCGACTCTCTGCGATCCCATTGACGGCAGCACACCAGGCTCTCCTATCCTTTACTATCTATTGGAGTTTACTCAAATTCATGTCCATTGAGTCAATTAATATTAAAAAAATAAATGTGTGCTTTCATGGAGTAAGTCTAAGGGAGACCCTGTCTAGGATATCAGCCCCTTAAGTGTGGGGATCTTCTCTGTCTTACTCACTGGTATCTCTCCAGGGTAGAATAACCCTCACTAACGATTTAGTATTAAATAAATCCACCCACCCCCTCTTCCATTATTTCATCAGCCTCATGCCTTCTGACAACTGTCTGCCTTGTTGAACCTTATCATAAATTTAGACCTGGCATTTATTATTGCTCATGGCCATTCAAACCCTCTAGAAGGCATTGCTAAGACTCAGATATTGGCTAATACTGATGGCCTTTCTCCCAGAGAATGAGAAGAGTGGATCGCCAAGTCCCCCTGCACAGGCCAAATGGAAGAGGACCCCCAGCCTCTCCTCACTTGGCCTCCTGCCTCTTCCTGGAAGCTCACAGGGCCAGCGCTGGACAGGACTAAGATTTGATTTGACACCCCACTGGGGCACCATTCAGGAGGTCAATTGTGCTGAGCAATGGAGTAGCACTTATTGGTTTCAGAGGGGATGGAAAACAATTTAAGCAACCTCTGTTCTCTTCAGCACAGACACACACCATTGCTCTGTTGACTTAGGAACAGCTGCTGATACTGAGCAGAGACGGGAGCTCTTTATGAAACCCATCCCTCATCTGTCTTCAGCACATCAAGGGAAAAGCTGCCTGCCCGGATAAGTCAAAATCCTTTCTTCGGACTATCCTGCTAATTCAAGTCCTGGCTGCTTTTCTCCAGGAAGGCAGGGTGAGGCTGGGTGAGAGCAGAAGTCCTTGAGCCTTGAGGGGATGAAAGGCAGAGAGAATGTCAGAGTTTTTTTTTTTTTTTTTTCTTCTTCTTCTTCTTTAAGGGTATGAGTTAGGCTACAGGGGAAGCTGAAAAAAAATCTAGAGAAGTAGAGGGAATGAAGAGATGACAGAGGGATTTTAACTTAGACTCAGTGGGTGATGTCTTTATTGCAAGCAGGAAGACACTCTGGCTCTCATTTATTTTCCAAAGTCCAAACAGCAAAAGAAAAACAAAGAAAGCAAACAACAACAACATCAAAAACCAGTTCAATGCAGGCCAGAATAATACCCAGGTTGTGATAGTTTTTTGTATCAACTTGACTGAATGAAGCGATGATCAGACAAATAGTAAAACATTATTTCTGGGTGTGTGTAGGGGGGTGTTTCCAGAAGTGATTAGCACTGGAATGAGTTGATGAGGAAAGCTCACCCTCCCCCATGCAGGCGGGCATCGTCCAATCCATTGAGAGGAGGATAGAACATAAATGTGGAGGATGGGCAGATTTGCTCCTTTTTGTCTTGAGCTGGGACATCTACCTTCTCCTACCCTTAGACATCAATGCTGCAGGTCTATAATGAATCTGGCCCTGTCCATGTTGTCAGGAGTTCACGGTCCAGTGGAAAGAACATAAGCTCTGATGACAGAGTGAGCTATGGAATGTATAGTGATGAAGAGGCATGGGGTGCGGTGAGTGGAGATCAGGTATGTTTTCTTGAGGCTTTGAGCAGGACTTATCACAGCAAAGGCAAGCATGTGTGTGTTGTTTATAACATCCTAAGAAAAAATGACAATTTGAATGAGGGCATAGAAATAATATATCTTAAGGTCCAGGTGAGAAACTACAGCTTTCAGGGGAGGCAGAGGTTAGAGCAGTGGTTTTCAAACCTGGCAGCAATTTGGAATCACTGAGGATGGTTTAAAATACTGATGCTCAGTTGCCACCCCCAGAGATACTGATTTCATTGGTTTTGGAACGTATTTTAGAATTTGAATATTGGTAAATTTCCCTGGTAGTTCAGTCAGTAAAGAGACCACCTAAAATACAGGAGACCCAGGTTTGATTGCTGAGTTGGAAAGATCCCCTGGAGAACGAAATGGGAACCCACTCCAGTATTCTTGCCTGGAGAATTCCATGGACAGAGGAGCCCAGCAGGCTACAGCCCATGGAATCACAGAATCGGACTTGACTGAGCCACTAACAACAAAGCTCATCAGATGACTCTATGTACAATCTGAGCTGAGAGACACTGGTTGTAAAGAGCTGGCAGACATTAATGGATTTATTTATTTATCTATTTGGCCAGTTAGCACAGACCCTCAATTCTTTAGTGACAGTCCTTAATTCTATTTTAAGGAATTACCGCTCCCCAGAGTTCCAAAGAATAGCAAGGAGAGATAAGAAAGCCTTCCTCAGCGATCAAAGCAAAGAAATAGAGGAAAACAACAGAATGGGAAAGACTAGAGATCTCTTCAAGAAAATTAGAAATACCAAGGGAACATTTCATGCAAAGATGGGCTGAATAAAGGACAGAAATGGTATGGACCTAACAGAAGCAGAAGATATTAAGAAGAGGTGGCAAGAATACACAGAAGAACTGTACAAAAAAGATCTTCACGACCCAGATAATCACGATGGTGTGATCACTCACCTAGAGCCAGACATCCTGGAATGTGAAGTCAAGTGGGCCTTACGAACACCTCCACTACAAACAAAGCTAGTGGAGGTGATGGAATTCCAGTTGAGCTATTTCAAATTCTGAAAGATGATGCTGTGAAAGTGCTGCACTCAATATGCCAGCACATTTGGAAAACTCAGCAGTGGCCACAGGGCTGGAAAAGGTCAGTTTTCATTCCAATCCCAAAGAAAGGCAATGCCAAAGAATGCTCAAACTACTGCACAATTGCACTCATCTCAAACACTAGTAAAGTAATGCTCAAAATTCTGAAGCCAGGCTTCAGCAATACGTGAACCGTGAACTTCCAGATGTTCAAGCTGGTTTTAGAACAGGCAGAGGAACCAGAGATCAAATTGCCAACATCTGCTGGATCATCAAAAAAGCAAGAGAGTTCCAGAATAACATGCCAAAGCCTTTGACTGTGTGGATCACAATAAACTGTGGAAAATTCTGAAAGACATGGGAATACCAGACCACCTGACCTGCCTCTTGAGAAAGCTATATGCAGGTCAGGAAGCAACAGTTAGAACTGGACATGGAACAACAGACTGGTTCCAAATAAGAAAAGGAGTATGTCAAGGCTGTATATTGTCACCCTGTTTATTTAACTTCTATGCAGAGTACATCATGAGAAATGCTGGGCTGGAAGAAACACAAGCTGGAATCAAGATTGCTGGGAGAAATATCAATAACCTCAGATATGCAGATGATACCATCCTTATGGCAGAAAGTGGAGGAACTAAAAAGCCTCTTGATGAAAGTGAGAGAGGAGAGTGAAAAAGTTGGCTTAAAGTTCAACATTCAGAAAACGAAGATCATGGCATCTGGTCCCATCACTTCATGGGAAAAGATGGGGAAACAGTGGAAACAGTGTCAGACTTTGTTTTTTTGGGCTCCAAAATCACTGCAGACGGCGATTGCAGCCATGAAATTAAAAGACGCTTACTCCTTGGAAGGAAAGTTATGACCAACCTAGATAGCATATTCAAAAGCAGAGACATCACTTTGTCAACAAAGGTCTGTCTAGTCAAGGCTATGGTTTTTCCCGTAGTCACGTATGGATGTGAGAGTTGGACTGTGAAGAAAGCTGAGCAACAAAGAATTGATGCTTTTGAACTGTGGTGTTGGAGAAGACTCTTGAGAGTCCCTTGGACCGTGAGGAGATCCAACCGGTCCATTCTGAAGGAGATCAGCCCTGGGATTTCTTTGGAAGGAATGATGCTAAAGCTGAAACTCCAGTCCTTTGGCCACCTCATGGGAAGAGTTGACTCATTGGAAAAGACTCTGATGCTGGGAGGGATTGGGGGCAGGAGGAGAAGGGGACAACAGAGGATGAGATGGCTGGATGGCATCACTGACTCGATGGACGTGAGTCTGAGTGAACTCCGGGAGTTGGTGATGGACAGGGAGGCCTGGCGTGCTGCAATTCATGGGGTCGCAAGGAGTCGGATATGACTGAGCAACTGAACTGAACTGAACTGAACTTCTGGGCAATCCTGACTAGGCAGCCACATGTGGTTGAACAGGTTGTGTACTGCACACAGGTACAGGCCAAGGCTGAACTGGAGGCTGAAATCGACCCCTGGTTCTGTTCACCAACCATGCCTAAGGGAACAGAGCTGTGCCTATCTCAAACAAGGGCATTTCCCCAAACTGACACCAGGGTACCATCCAGGCTGACAACCACTCTGATTACCAATCAACATAGGCTGCTCTCCCTTAGCCAAGTACGAGGTAAATGGTCAGGTATGGCACAAGGAATCTAACTCTTTGGAATTTGCTTCAAGGATGGAAAGATTGTGAGTTGATTTGCCCTGGTGACCTGACACAGTCCTATGAGCTCCTGTTATAAGAACCTCCCAAACTCTGTCATCCCTGCTCTTTTCAAGCATTTCCCTCCTGCCTTCCTGTTGATTTAGTACTTTGAGAAAACAGATGCAGTTTAGGGGAGTAATATGGAAAAGGAGAAAAGTACTAGATTAGGTAGATGGCAAACTTATTGGTAGAGGTGATACAGGAAACTACACAATTCATTTTGTATTTTTTTTTTTTAAACCTAAGAAAATATGTCACTGATTCCACTTTTCTCTCTTCTACTTGCCATGAAGTGATGGGACTGGATGCCATGATCTCATTTATTTATTTACTTAATTTTAATTGGAGGCTAATTACTTTACAATATTGTGGTGATTTTTGCCATACATTCACATGAATCAGCCATGGGTGTACATGTGTTCCCCATCCAGAACTCCCCTCCCACCTCCCTCCCCATCCCATCTCTCAGGGTCATCCCAGTGCACCGGCCCTGAGCACCCTGCCTCATGCATCGAAGCTGGACTGGTGATCTATTTTACGTATGATAATATACATGTTTCAATGCTATTCTCTCAAATCATCTCACCCTCGCCTTCTCCCACAGAGTCCAACAGTCTGTTCTTTACATCTGTGTCTCTTTTGCTGTCTCGCATATAGGGTCATTGTTACCATCTTTCTAAATTCCATATATATGTATTAATATATTGTATTGGTATTTTTCTTCCTGACTTACTTCGCTCTGTATTAAAAAAACCTTTTTATTTTGTGTTGGGGTGTAGCCGATTAACAATGTTGTGATAGGTTCAGGTGAACAGCAAAGGAACTCAGTCATATATATACATGTATCCATTCTCCCCCAAACTCCCCTCATCTCTAGGCTGCTATGTGACATTGAGCAGAGTTCCCTGTGCTCTACAGAAGGTCTTTATTGGTTATCCATCTTAAGTATAGCAGTGCATACAGGCAACTGTAAGTTCATTCTCTAAGTCTGCGGGTCTCTTTCTATTTTGTAAGTAAATCCATTTGGATCATTTCTTTTTAGATTCCACCTATAAAGGATATAATGCGGGAGACCCAGGTTCGATCCCTGGGTTGGGAAGATCCCCTGGAGAAGGAAATGGCAACCCACTCCAGTATTCTTGCCTGGAAAATCCCATGGACAGAGAAGCGTGGTAGGCTACAGTCCATGGGGTTGCAAAGAGTCAGACATGACTGAGCCACTTTGCTTTCCTTTCCTTTCACATCATCCAGTATAATCATCCAGTATAAAGGCTATCATGCGATGTTTCTCCTTCTCAAAGCCACACAGAGTTCTGATGGAGGAAAGTTGCAGGCAGGTGGGGCAGCAGGAGAAAAGGCCCTGAGGTTGAATGCAACACATTTGAAAAACAGTCTTAGTGCACCAGCCCCAAATGGGGAGGGAGGAGGGAGGAGGGTTCAGGATGGGGAACACGTGTATACCTGTGGCAGATTCATGTTGATATATGGCAAAACCAATACAATATTGTAAAGTTAAAACAAACAAACAAACAAACAGTCTTAATGACAGTAGCGAGACTCGAGCAGGGTGAATGAGAAGGACAGGGTTAGGCGACCCCAGACAGCATTATGGTGTGGGAAGAGGATGAGACTGTGGGCCCAACCATGCTGAAGTCACCACCTTCCAGCTGTGTGTCGTCGTTCACATTATTCAACCTCTCTATTTGGCAGTGGGCTTCGCTTGTGTCTCAGTTGGTAAAGAATCCACCTGCAATTCAGGAGACCTGGGTTTGATCCCTGGGTTGGGAAGGTTCCCTGGAGAAGGGAAAGGCTACCCAGTCCAGTATTCTAGTATTCTGGCCTGGAGATTTCCATGGACTGTATAGTCCATTGTGTGGCAAAGAGTCGGACATGACTGAGTGACTTTCACTTCACTTCATCTGCTAAACGGGGTTAATAATAGAACTTACCCCCCCGAGGTTGTTGTGGCATGTTAATACATGTCAATTGCTTAGAAAAAGGTCTGGTACATAAGCACTCCATAAATGTCAGCTACTGTTGCAAATCATGATGGAGGTTTCATTTTTATTCTCAATGAAATGAAAGAGTCCTTGGAGGATTTTAAACAAGGGTGAGGCACTGACTGATTCAAGCTTAAAAAGATCACTTTGGCTATTATATTAAGAACAACCTTGCGACTTCCCTGGTGGTCCCGTGGTCAGGACTCGATGCGTTCACAGCTGTGGCCCCGGATTTCAGTCCCTGGTCGAGGAACTAAAATCCCACAAGCTGAGCAATGCAGCCAGAAAAAGAAAAGAAGAACAAGAAGAGAACAGCCTGAATCGGGCATGTGGAGAAACAGAGATGCAGGCATGTGACAGTGGCAGCTTACAGTCAGGTGACAGCAGTCGTTATTGTTCCTTCTCTGCCATGGTTAGTGGGACCCGCTTCCTGCCGCTTCCAAAGATCCCTAGCTATGAAGGTATGCGAGGCTAAAGGTCAGGGGAGATGAGGCAGGAGAGCTAAGCACTGGTCAGATTACATAAGATCTTAACTGTGATTCTAAGGAGGCTGATCTTTTTAGGAAGGCAATGGATACTCTTCAGAGGGCAGACGAATGATATGATCAGATCTGCATTTCCTGAAGATCCCACTGATGCTATGTGGAAGATGAATAGGAGAGGTGAGATTTAGAGATCAGAGATCCAGAAATGAGCATCATTAGCCAGGAGACTAGAGAGAGAATGTTCTGATCGTGACATGAAGGCGTTGGAAATAATAGCTATTTCTTGCTCCTCCCAGTGCTGGGTTAGGACTTTTAACAGGAACTTTTAGGTTCCAGGTTTGCAATGGGCTGGATCCACTAGAATCTGGAGAAATATCATCACCCATTGATTGGTTTTAAGGCAGTGCTGGAAGAATTCTATAAGGCAAAAACAGCAGGACTTAATCAAAGCTAGTGGAACTAATCTCGGATTCCAGCCTCCTGGCCAGAGGTTATGACAAGGCAGCAGGTGGGCCCAAAATGACACAGACTTGTTTTCTTAGCCCTCTCGTGATTTACAAATGTTGTTATGGGAATTTCATATTTATATTTGAATTTGCTATACCCCCAAATCTGGCAGGGGTCCCCATTCCCACTGGTGGGATGGATTGAAGGCAGGGTATGGTGGTACCTGGTCTCCAGTCTGCCCCAGCCCCCATCTGGCCCATCAGTGAATTTACCCTTCTGCCCAGCCCCTGTAAGCCTTTGGGTTTGTGACCCCTGCAAAGACCTGCTTTGCCTACATTCTGTGCTGAAGAGTACAGCGGAAGCTGTGGTGAAGCTCGGAGCCTACCTGTAAATAGAAGTGCCTGCGGTGAGTCACCTGTTCACTCTATCAGATACGCCCAGCCCCCATCGCCACCCCATGCTTTGCCCCCAACTATATTTTGGCAATTGTCCCCAGAGCCCGCTTCCCCTGGCAGCCTCATTCCCTTTCTTCACTCTACGCACCACTTGTGCCTGGCTTCTAGGCCCTCAAAATAATTGGGTCTGAGCAAGCAGTCCCTCTATAAATATTAATCTGGATATGCTTGGAATACTCTGCCTCTTTTAGATGAATTGTTAACTAGATTTCTAATCGGGAGCTTCTTGACGAGCAAAGCAAGATCTCTCTGCTGGTTTGTTCCTTTATTGGGAGTGGGGGAAGGTAGGATTCACTAGAAATGGCAACGATTTATTTAGGAGAGACGGAGAAGGCAATGGCACCCCACTCCAGTACTCTTGCCTGGAAAACCTCATGGACAGAGGAACCTGGTAGGCTGCAGTCCATGGAGTCACAAAGAGTCGGACGCGGCTGAGCAACTTCACTTTCACTTTTCACTTTCATGCACTGGAGAAGGAAATGGCAACCCACTCCAGTGTTCTTGCCTGGAGAATCCCAGGGACGGTGAAGCCTGGTGGGCTGCCGTCTATGGGGTCGCACGGAGTCGGACACGACTGAAGCAACTTAGCAGCAGCAGCATTTAGGAGAGAGGAGTTATGCATGGTCCAGTTCCCTGACAGCATAAGCACCCTGAGATTATTCTGAACAATCTCAAGAAGACCACCCTGAAAATCAGTGCTGGTTAGAAGGTGAAAGTGAAGTGAAAGTGTTAGTCGCTCAGTTGTGTACGACTCTTTGTGACCCCACGGACTGTAACCCACCAGGCTCCTCTGTCCATGGGATTCTCCAGGCAAGAATCCTGGGGTGGGTTGCCATCTCCTTCTCCAGGGAATCTTCCTGACCCAGGGATCGAACCCTGGTCTCCTGCATTGCAGGCAGCTGGGTTTTAGCAACTGTCAGATCATGATGAGAATTTCAGCTCTGCCACTGGATGAATTTGAGCAAGCTACTTACCTCTCCGGCCCTTGGTTTGCTCATGTGTAAAATGGGGATGATACGATGGGTGTACCGTGGCTGTAGTGGGGATTTAATTAGGCAGTGTGTAGGTTAGATAATGGATAGATAAGATAAGATAAATGGATAGATAAGATAAAACTTAGATCTAAGTTTCTCAGAAGAAAAAGAAATATTAATGAAGGAAGAGAGGATTTTAGAGCGACTTCAGGGAGGTCACTTCTGGCCACTTGTACAAGCTTCAGAGCTGCACAGTTTTCCGTTTTCCTGGATCCTAATTAGAGTGTGGAGGTGGTCCTGCCACACAATTGTCACAAGTGTGTCTCACGGCAGCAAATGCACCCAGCCGTTCATTCTGTGAACAGTAGCTGAGTCCCCACTATGCGCCTTGCTTGGTGACAGTCCCGAGGACACTGTGGGAAAGGGATGCAGAGAATGGGGTCTGACAGCAAGAGGGTGTTTGGGGCCGGGAGACAGGGGCTTCTGGTGGTTCGCAGCACAGATCTTGGACTAGAGAGATTACTGGGTCCACTGTGTGTGGCTGTGTGATCGTGAGCTCACAGAGGACCCCAGCTCACCAAAGCTTGCCTTCTTCAGCTGTCGTGCGGAAACTGTATCTCCCACCAGAGTTAGGGATTACAGTTTCTGCTTCTCTTGCTTGTCAGAGCTTATTTTTTTAAGGTTCAAATTCAATGAGCCAATGAGCGTGAACCCAGTCTGCATGTTGCAAAATGCAAATGAATGTATAGTGTTCCTCTTCAGAAAGGAAATTCACCACATACCAGCTTTCTCAGGATTTGGACCAGGCTCACATCACTGTCATGGGCAGCCTGCCTTGGACTAACCAGCTAGCCAGTGACCCATCCACTCTGTCCCAGCTGCTGATCAGTTTCATTTCCTAACAGGATGGGGAGGCAAGGGAGGTGATTTGGACCAATAGGTTCCCTTTATAAGTGATCATGTCTGAGTGCTTTCCCAAAAGGCAGAGGACTAGAGTTCAGGCATCTTCCAGGAACCTGTCCCATCTACACAGGGTGGAATTACACTCCTTAGTGAAATTCCAGGCCTTGCTATAGCAATGCCTTCCTGCACAAAATGGCATTGGCTTGTTAACCCTTCAGGAGAAAATTCTAGACTAGCACCCCCTGGCAGTACAGCATAGTGTTTAGCTGCATAGGCTCTGATACCAGGTTGCTGTGCTCAACACCTGCTCTGCCATATCTTTGGCCGTGTGGCCTTTGGCATGTTACTTACCCTTTCTGGACTTCAGTTTCTTTGCATCATGGAGATACTAATGAAACCTAACAGTTGTCCTGCAAAGTCAGGAGAGGTAACACAGTTATCATGGCATCCGACACATAGCAATTACTCAATTAATCCTATTATTACTTAAAAGTCTACATTCCTGTTGTTTCATAGTGCCAACAACTCAGACTGGGCCTTCAATAAGTGTAATATTAAAGTATAAAGAACTAATATAAAGTGACTAATGGTAGAAAGGCCTCAATAACTTGTTTTTGTTATTATCATTACTATCATTTGTCATTACTCTTAGTAGGAATGAAAACGAAGCTGGTGCCAAATTTGGGTGGAAAGCCTCTGGTTTTCATCCATAGGGTGGTGAGTACTGGTTAGACTGCACCAGACAGCTCAGGGAAGGAAGGCTTCAGAGAAAACTGGCCTGGCCCAGGGGGCTGTCATCATTTCCATTTGTTTATCATCCTAGGAGCAGTTTTCATCTGAGTTTATAATAGCTTCCATTGAGGATTGCTATCCCTTCTTTGGCCGGGTCTCAGATGGACAATGCAAAGGCATCTCTCATAAGCAGACAGAGATCACACTCACAGTGTTATCTGCCTCCAGGGGTGTGATTAGGGACCATCCTTAAGGTAATTGGTGACAACCCAAGCAGGAACAGCCCCTGAGGCTAAGAGCTGCTCCTCCTGCCTGCTGAGGTTAAACTTGCTTCTTCCTCTAATTGCTAAGAGCAACCTGGGCCAGCTGTGTCCAAAGAGCCTCCAAGGTGAGTTTTCAAGGTAAATGAAGCCACAAGGTTCTCTCTATATGAAGAGTTGACCTGAGAATAAGATACTAGTCACTCCCTCTCATCTCACTAGTCTTTGCGCTCCAAGAAGGCAGGGCCCATGTCTGCCTATTTGTCCTCTGCATCCACGATGCTCAGCACATAGCAGAGTAGGTGTTGAGAAGTCCTGGATGGATGGGTGGATGCATAGGTGGAAGGGATGAGGGGGTAGATAGGTGGATGAGTGAATGCATGAATGAGTGGAGGAACAGATGGGGGTACATGGATGGATGGGTGGAGGAATGAATAAATAGGTGGAATAGGTGGATGGGTAGATGGATGGGTGGGTGGATAGATGGGTGAGTGGGTAGATGGATGGATGGATATATGTAGGGTAGATGGGTGATGGGTGAGTGGATGAATGAGTGGAAGGATATATGGGTGGGTAGATGGAAGAATGGGTGGAAGAATGAATGAATGGGTAGCTGGGTAGATGGATGGGTGGATGGGTACATGGGTGGGTGGGTGGGTGGATGGGTGGATGAATGGATATATGGGGGTAGATGGGTGGATGGATGAGTGGAAGCATAGACTGGTGGATAAACAGACAGGTGAATGGCCCAATGTGTTTCTATACATCTCTTAGTTGCAGCACACCCAGAGCTGTGCTCCCCAATGTCCACAGCCTAGCTCCCAACTCTTTTCCCCAAAGCAGAGGCTTCATAGTCCAGTCATTGCTTGGTATTTCCATAAAATGAGTTCAGCCCTACCTGTCTTCACTGCATTGGCTGACTCCACTCCAGGCTCCCCAGGGATAATCAAATCTTAGAGATCCAGTATATACTCTTTGGCAGCCCTCACCCTTATATTCCAAACACAAGTGTGTTAATCAGGGTAATTTCAGTCTTAAGTTGGGTCTTCATGCTCTGAATAAAGAGGGTGAACCAAGAATCTAGACCTTGGTATCCATTTGCTTGCTTGCTTTGTTGCTCAGTCATGTCCAAGTCTTACAGGAGCCTGCCAGACCCCTTTGTTCATGGGATTCTCCAGGCAGAATTTCTGGAGTGGGTAGCCATTCCCTTCACTAGGGGGTCTTCCCAACCCAGGGGTGTAACACAGGTCTCCTGCATTGCAGACAGATTCATGACCTTCTGAGCCACCAGGGAAGCCCTCAGTATCCACTGTAAATGGCAAATGATGGCCAAGATCCTTAGTTAACATTCCTTGCCCACCTGAATATCTACCCAACTGATGAAGCCAGAAACCCAAGAGAAATACTTGACTCATCTCTTTCTTTCTCAGCATATGTCAAATCTATCAGCAGGTTCTATTGGATGTTTGGATCTACCTCCAAAACAAGTCTTCATTTCTGTTAACTTTATCATTTATATGGATATAACTTATACTCACAATATAAGTATGAAACTCCATTTCATTTTTACATATGGATGAAAAATAGTGTATACAATTTACACACAAAATTGTATATAAGTATTACACTCCTCTCATTCTTACATATGAATGCACCTGTGCTACCATTTGCAAAATACACATTTCCTGCATCTGAGATGTTTCCCCCATGTCCCTTTCCAATGAATATTCTTCTAAGGTGACCACTGTGCTGACCTATATCCCCTCTTCTTGACTCACATGTTAACAAATGCATACAGCGTGCACTCTTTTGCAACCGACATTCTTTTGCTCATGATGATCTGTGTGAGTTGCATGCACGTTGTTGGGTGATTCAGTAGATTTTTACTTCTTTTCCTGCTGATGGACATTTGGTTCTCCAGTTTGGGGTTTCCATGAATAAAGCTGTTATATGTTGTTGTTGTTGTTTGCATTTTTCTGTGAATGTGAACATGAGCACTCTTTCTTGTTGCACATATTCCCAGGAGTCAATTTCTGGGTCCGAAGATAGATGTATCTTGAGCTCTAGAAGATACCTTCAAGTAATATTTTAAATATTTACATCAGTTCGTACTCCTACCAGCAGTATGTGAGGGTCCCAGTTGTTCTGCTTTTTTTTGCCATCACTTGTTATGTTACTCTTTAATTTTAGCCACTCTGGTGCATATGGAGACAACCACCTTTCATCATCTCCATTACTATCACCCTAATCCAAGGCACCATGCTTTGACAGCCGCAGTAGGCTCCTAACTGGTCCCTTTGTCTTCTGCTCTTGTCAAGCCTCCTTCAATCCATTTCTACTTAGCACCCAGAGTCCTTCACTTCCCTACTCAAACCTTTCAATGGTTCCTGATTGCCCTTAGAAAAAATCTATGCTCTCATGGTAACTTTCAAGCTTCCACATCTCCTCTCTCATCATTGAGATTTTATCCCAAATGTTTCCTCAGAGACCTTTCTTGATGAATGTACACAATGTCCCCAGGGAATTACCACCTATCAAATCCATTGCTGTTTCTTCTACACATCTCTTATCACTGCCTCCATCATTGAAGTATTGGACCAATTCTGAACTATTTCTTCCCACTCACCTTTAATTCCTATGAGAGCAGGACCTGGTGTTCCCTGCTGTATCCCAGCACCAAGCCCAGTGCTGGGCACACTGGAAGCCCACCAGAAATGTTTTCTGGGTGCATTTGCCTCTATCTGGGGGTGAGTTGTTAGGATGCCCTCAGTGCATGCTCTTGTAGCTGTTTCTGTTGTCATCAAGCCACTATATTTCTCAAGTCAATCTCATATAGTGGTAAATGATATAAAAGATCAGGACCAGATGTTCAATTCCAGACAGGTGGCTCTGATTGGAATTCAGCTCAGCAAGAAGTTTCTGACTCAGATGGACCAGACCCACAGCTCGGCAGCCCAACCACCCTCACTCAAAGCTTTTGACTTGTGCCTCCTTGAAACATTCACTGACTCCCCAGTCTAAATATCTCCCCATCTCTGAACATACCAGCCCTCTCCTTCCCCGGCACCCTCCCCCAAAGCTTCTGTAAAATCTGCCTTCCAGGGGAACTCTTGGAGATTTACTCTCCCCTTCCAGAGTCACCTGTGAGGGCAAGAAAGGTATTGTTATTATTTGCTCCATTTTTCACTTGAACAACCTGAGGCATGATCTAATGGAATCTCTCTCTCCTCCCTGCTCCCTCCTTCCCAGGATAACCCGGAGGCCTGGCCACCTCACTGCAGAATTGAGATGGGCTGTGGAGTATCCATCTACCTCTCCGACACTGCGTTTAAGAGAAAGCAGAAACAGAGAAGAGCTGCTTTTAGCAGTTTGGGGAAAAAATGAGGTGTTTTCCTAAGCAATTTCTAGTTGTGTGGAGGACTGACAACCATAAAACAGGTAAGGTAATCACAGCTTTCAGGATTAAAACCCTTGCCAGGAGAGCACAGATCCCCTGGGGTGATGGGGGCACTAAAAGCTGCAGGCAGCCTCTGTGCTGGGCGGTACTCCCCCGCCGCCTCTCTCTACCTCTCTGACTCTCTGTCTCTCTTGGACTCACTTTCTTTTTCTGACTCTTCTTCCATCCTGATTCCTCCCTCCTCACTAGCCCCAGCAACCACCGCATGCCCACGTGGACCTAAAGTCCAAAAACCAGAAATCGTGTCTCCATCCCTCTTTGCTTTAAGTGCATAGGTACCTCTGAAAGGAGAATTTTCAGAGAGAGCTCTCAAATGTTTCTCTCCTACACAGATACACAAATAAACATACATGCACACAACAGCTGGTGCACACCCACCTGCATGCACACAAACATATCCACACATGTACCACACCCGCTCATAGGCCCCCTCTGCCCATAGGGAGCACCTCAGTCTCTTTCACTTATTCATTTGCTTTCTAACCTCCAGTCTCCTGTCTCCTTCCAGTACCTTAGATATACACAGACCCCTGAAACAGCCTCCCTTGGAATTCTCATTCTGGATGCCTTGGTTTCACTCTGTCTCTAGATGTAGACGTTCATGTATTTAGACACGCCCCTCTCTTATCTTCCTCCTGCTCGTGGGTACTTACTCAAGCATCTGTGCAACAGCAGCCTTCACATCCCTGCCCCACTTTGCTCCTGAGTGGTGCATCAGTGAATTCTTTCCTCAGTATAGCTCTTCCCTTGATGCACCATGCACGGTGGTGGCTTTCATCAGCTTCTTTGAATGGTGTCACCATGATTAATGGCAGTAACAGATGGTCCTGGTGTCTCTCCTTAGCGAGAAAGGATGCACAGCAGCATGGCAACAGCCACCTGCAGTGATGCAAGGACCTCTGCAACTGAGATCAGCAGAGTGGGACCCTAGTTTAGCTCCCAGTCTCCTCTGGCTGTGTGTCCATAGGCCAGCTGTTCTCCTTTAAGGACTCCAGTCTCTTCTACAACTTGAGGGTAGCACAGAAATTATTTTTTATATTCACCAATGGCCTATTTTTTATCTTTTTTTTTAAACTTGTTTGGTATTGACTAAGAAAAGCTTAAATAGTCAATGATCTTCTTACAGAAAACCAATTAATCCTCTCTGAGTTCAAACAGCAAGAAATCAAGGACAAAGGGCCTAAACTGTGCATGCTTTGTCATTGAATTATCCATCTATCTATACATCCATCCAACCATCTATTCATCTACCCATCCACCCATCTATCCAACCATCCAGTCAACCGTCCACCCATCTATCCATCTACCCATCCATCCATCCATCCATCCACCTCTTTCCATCTCCACATCCATCATCCTGGTAAAAGTGTTGGGGGCCAGAGTGAGGCACTCCGCCCGTGGCAAAGGTCATGAGGAAAGAGGCTCGACATACGCAAAGGCGGGATCGAGCCTCAGGAGTCCCCCTGGAAATCCTCGAGCATCTACCCCCATAACCAGAGCCTGCCTACTTTACTACTTTGTGCTCCCACCTACACCTCTGACTTTAGGGGGGCTGTCCCCCACCACCTCTTTTGGAGAAGGAGTTAACTTAGAGCTCCAGTTAATAAAAACTCCTGGGCGCGACAAGAGTGTTTTAACCTACAAACTCCTCTGAAGGTTCTCTAGCCTGCCTGACAGGCTTGTCCGGCCACATGTGATTGCTCACAGCCTCCCACCCGTGAGAGGCACGAGATGCTTTAAACCCTCTAAAAACAGGTTTTTTAGAGAAGTTAGAAAACTATTAGCATAAGTATAATGGGCTGATTAGAAATTGTATTGGTGAAGGGTTTTTCATTTGTTGAGCCAATGTTTGTTGCTAAGTCTCCATATCCACTGCCCTTACACACATTAATGAATATATAGAAGAAATAAGTATTAACCTTTGATATTAATCACGTTAGACCTCAGGCTAAGTAAATTCTTTCCTTAACTAAAACCCACTACACCCTCACCCTATAGGAATGTAACTTTATTTGGGTGGCATCTGTTTTAAGAATAATCACTCCTGGAGAAATAAGAGTCCTGGTTGACTGACCGCTGTCACAAGGAGAGGGTCATAAATTGTCAGCAGGCCCCCTGGCCAGAAGATGATGTAACACCCCTAAGACCTCTGTATACATTTGTATGAAGCACCTGACTTTGACAAAAGTCAGGACTGCTGACCCCGCGTGACTTTTGCATAACATCTCAGTGTATAAAAGTAGACCATGGAAAATAAAGAATTGGGATCAGTTTCTCAAAATACTGGTCTCCCCATGTTGCTCTCTCTCTTACTCTGGCTGAGTCTCCATCTGGAGCGCGGAATCCGCCATGCTTACTAATTATGCCTGGGCTTCTAAGATCCGACCGGGAAGGCCTCAGTGTCTCCTCTCCTTCGGGAGAACGGAAGGACGCCTGCGGCCTATGTAAGTGGTGCAAGCTTCTTGTCTTGAAGTTTTATTGGTCTCCCGCGTAAACCAAGCTACTCAGCCTCTTTTCTCCACTGGATTTTCCTACTGAGCTATCCTCATTCTATTACTCTTTACATCTTTAATTAATATCTAATTGAAGCTACTGTATCCTGATCCTCGCCAACGCCATCCCTGCTTCGAATACCCTGGATCAGCTGGGGCTGGACCCCAGCATAAAAGCTAATATCATCTCCATCTTGCACTATTACAATGTCCTTCCACATGGTCACCTGCTTCCATTATTTGTCACCCTTCTTGCAATCTAGTTTCCAATTATAGCCAGAATAATCTTTAAAAGATATATAAACTGATTCAACTCACTTGCTGTCTAAAACTCTCTAACGACTACCCCTTGTCCTTAGCATATAATTCAAACTCTTTATTTAATTCAAGGTTCGGAAAGATCTATCTTCTGCCCACTTATTTGATGTCCTTTAGACCCCTATCCCTCAGTCTCACTATGCTTTAGCTACTTGAGAATTCTTTCAGTTCCTTTCTCACCAAGATCCCACTCACATAAGGTGTTTCTATTGCCACTTAGATTTCTGTCTCCCGGGAGCTGTCCCATAGTCTTTCTGCACATCCATAAATGCCAATACCTGATGAAGTCAGAGTTAACCTTAGTCCTGGGATGCCCTACTGGGCCATGTCATAGCTGGGTGCTGTTCTCAGCTGTGATCATACACAAATCCTCACCGTTTTCTCCTTTCATTAGCCCAGGTTAATGAACTTCCATCTGACATAATATATTCATATTATGACACTCTTTGATTCAAATTCAAGTCACACTAAACACTTTTGGACTCAGAGCTTAACAGACAAGATATGACACCCAGTACCACTTCCTAATATAAATAATGGTGTGATTCTATAACTAGTCTCCAAGGATGACAAGGTCTTCTATATGAAGGGCAACTGGCTTTTCTTCTAAGTGAAGTACATTTGGCCTTGACCTGGCCAAAGCCAGGGGCTTGGACTCTGGGTCCTTGCTGATTTCAGAATTCCATCACTAATTCTCAGCTGCATGTTCAGCTTTTCGTATCAATACCTCAGATGTAACTTCTCAACTCCACCTAATCTTATTAAACCGCTGTTCCTGAAAAGTAACTGGGTGATTTTCAGTCCATTCACGTGGAGATTTAGTGCAGCATGCAAGCGGCTGAGCGGATGTCAACTTCTGAATCGTGAGCAGCCATCTGGCCCCAGCCTCCCCTGCCCCTGCCTCAGCCAAGGGCTTCCCCTGTCCTGATTTGATGGCTGAGATGTCTCTGAGGGCTGCTGGACACTGTGCCTTTCTGACTCCTGGGAGTAAGGTACACAGGAAGATCAGAGGTGGCTGAGGAGGGGCAAAGGGGAAAGATTTTTCTCCTGATCCTCTCCATTATGTGAAAAAAAAAAAAAAAAAAGCCTGGGAGTTAGGAAACCTGGGTCCTACCTGCAGCTCTGCCCCTCCCTTCCTGGATGATGGCTCAAACTGTAAAGAATCTGCCTGCAATGCGGGAGATCTAGTTTCTATCCCTGGGTCGGGAAGATCCCCCGGAGAAGGGAATGGCTACCCACTCCAAAATTCTTGCCTAGAGAATCCCATGGGCAGAAGAGCCTGGCGGGCTATAGTCCACGGGGTCTCAAAGACTTGGACATGACTGAGAGATTAACACCTCACTTGCTGGGTAAAAGCCAGGTCACCTTCTGTCTCTGGGCCTCAGCTGGGCCCCAGTCTCCTCATTTGTGAGAAGATGATTTGAACGAGTAGTTCTGAGTCTATTGTACTCAAACGTGGATCAAGTTCTTGAGCCTATGACCTGCCAGCTGCCCAATCCAAGGCTATGGCAAGTCTGACAGGCTAACCAAATAGTGTATGTGTGTGTGTGTGTGTGTGTGTGTGTACGTGCGTGATTTTTTTTGCTAACTCAAAGAGGGACAGAATAGGCTTCTAAAAAATTGTCTTCAGGATGTTGGGTTATTAAAAATACACATAAAGGGACTTCGCTGGGGCTCCAGTGGTTCAGACTTCACCTTCACCTTACACCTTTCCAGTGTAAGGGGTGCAGGAACGATCCTTGGTCAAGAAACTAAAATCCCACATGCCTCAGGGCCAAAATAATCTAACAACATAAAAAAGAAGGGACATTGTAGCAAATTTGATAAAGCCTTTAAAAATGGTCCACATTAAAAAAATATATATTATTCCTCCTCAACACACAGAACTAGTGTATTCTCTCTCTATCTGGTCCTTTCTGTCCTTCTTCCTTCTTTCGTTTCCTCTCAACAGATATTTATTGAGCAGTAATTACATTCCAGGATGTTTTTTATAGGCACTAGTAATGGGATGGTGAGCCAGATGCAATGATGGGTGCTCATGATAATGGTGGAACATGGCAGGTGGGGGGGCTAGGAGGTGCCCCAGGTTTACTGGTTATTAGCCGTACATCAGATCAGTTCAGTTCAGTTCAGTCGCTCAGTCTTGTCCAACTCTTTGCGACCCCATGAACCGCAGCATGCCAGGCTTCTCTGTCCACCACCAACTCCCAGAGTTCACTCAGACTCATGTCCATTGAGTTGGTGATGTCATCCAGCCATCTCATCCTCTGTCATCCCCTTCTTCTTCTGCCCCCAATCCCTCCCTGCATCAGAGTCTTTCCCAATGAGTCAACTCTTCGCATGAGGTGGCCAAAGTACTGGAGTTTCAGCTTTAGCATCATTCCTTCCAAAGAACACCCAGGGCTGATCTCCTTTAGAATGGACTGGCTGGATCTCCTCGGAGGCCAAGGGACTCTAAAGAGTCTTCTCCAACACCATAGTTCAAAAGTATCAATTCTTTGGTGCTCAGCTTTCTTCACAGTCCAACTCTCACATCCATACATGACCACTGGAAAAACCATAGCCTTGACTAGATCTAGGTAAATTCAGATGCCTCAGCATGCCCCTATGATTGGAAGTCTGGGGGACAATGAGAGTCATTTTCTTTTGTCAAGCTCAAGCAATATGGGAGGCTCAGTCATTTGTAGATCTTTGGTTTGGTCATTGACATTCACCAGGATGATGTTATAACCTGGTTGTCTGAAGAATGGGCTCTGGAGCCAAACTGCCCAGGTTCAAATCCAGGCTCTGATGTTCACTAGCTGTGTGACATCAGGGAGGTTGTTTAACCTTTGCACGTCTGTAAAACAATAATAATAATAGAAAACCTCCCTCCTGTGATTACGAGTATTTAATGTGTCAATCATTAAAAGTGCCAAGAACTGGACCTACTCAACTGCATATGTTGTCAGTGCTGGTAAACTGAATTCCTCTAACTTTTATGTCTAAAACCAAGCACCTTATCCTTTTATATATAACAATCTCTTTCATCTATCTTCCCTGTTTCCACTAATGATACCACCTTGGTCCCAAACTCCCAAGTTCATTTGGAATCCACACTGGGTATGTTCTAGCCCTGTCCTGGTGGGTCTTTGATGAGACAGAGTGATGGAAACGCAACTCTCTGGTGAGACTCTCAAGATCCCCAAGGCTCACTTCTGTAATGAATCAACTTCTTTCCACCACTTGGAGGCTGAAGATATTCAATGACTCCTAATCAACAATTCTCCAGCTTAGCATTTTACATCTGTTTGGTTCTAGCTACCTGTTAAGCCTCCTGGAACACCTCTTAGAGAGATTCCCGATAGTTTTACCTCCTGGACCATGTCATTCCTTCCTTTATCATTCCCAGGCCTTTGGTTGCATTATCTTTCTTATCAAGCCGGTGTCCTCTTCTCTCTCTATCCAACTAAGTGCATCCTTTCCTTCAGGAGCCAACACACTGTCTCTTCCGCTTTGAAAACTGTCCTGTGTGTGAAGTCACCCACCAGCAGTGGTTTGCTCCCTCTCTGAACCTCCAGGTGGAAATATTTGAGCCATGTTCAATAAAGATCACATTCTGGTTTTGACTCTGGTTATCAAGGAGATAATAGATCACAGGCGTTAGTGGAAGAGATTCTGGGGATCAGAACATCCTGGCTTTGTCCTCTCATTTTCCCACTTACTAGGGTTGAAACTGGGCTTCCTTGGTGGCTCAGCAGTAAAGAATTGAACCTCAGGAGACACAGGTTCGATCCCTGGGTCAGGAAGATCCCCTGGAGTAGGGCATGGCAACCTGCTGCAGTAGTCTTGCCTGGAGAATTCCATGGACAGAAGAGCCTGGAGGGCTACAGTCCATAGGGTCATGTCACACAAGTCAGACATTACTGAAACGATGTAGCATGCATACAGGCACAGAGTTGAAACCATAGATGAATTTTAGCTTCAAGCCTCAGTTTTTCTGCCTTTGGAATAGTAAGACTAGTGCCTGACCCTCCAGACCTCCTATCTAGTTCTCTGTACTTCCCGATCCTTGCAGTTCATTCCCCTCTCTGCAGCTACCGTAATTCTTTGAAAACTTAATGTGACCCCTCTGATTTGAAATCTTCCAACATTTTTTTTTTTTTTGTCATAGGAATTAAATCCCAAGCCCTTCCCTGGGTTCATAAGACTTCTCAGGTCTCATTTCCCACCCCCTTCCTCTCTCTGCTTCAGCCTCCTGACTGTGTTCCTTGGACCATGCAAACGTGCCCCAGGGCCTTTACACTTGCTGTATCCCCAGTTTGGAAGCTTCTTCCCCCAGCTAACCTCATCACTCAGTTCTCTTTCATTCATTATTTGGGGAGACTTTCTCCGAGCTACTCACTATAAAATGTCACTTTCCCCTTACTCTGCATTTTATCAAGTTATTACCTTCAGAACTTATTACATGCTTTGTTGTCTATTTCTTATTTGTCTGTCCTAAACATCACCACGGAGTACCTAAACCCCATGAAGGTAGGGGACCATGGTTCACTAATTTATTCCAGGCCCTGGAAACAAACAAACAAAAAAAGGTCTTGGCCTACACTTGGCATTCAAGTAACAATTAGTCAATAAATGAGTGAGGCTCAGCCCCGTGCCAGGATCCAGGTGGGCTCTCAGCCTGCACCCACCATTATTGCTGATCTCTGTCTTCCTGCTGGTTTGCAAGATCTTCAAGGGCAGTGACTGTGTCTCATTCATCTCTCTATTCCCCCAGAACCTAGCACAGAGCAGGAGCCAACTCACGCATGTTAATGTCAAAGACCTCTGCAGACATCAGAAGGCAAAACTCACAAAAAAAGAGTGAAAGTCAGGGTGAACAGGACCGAGGAACATTGCATCACTCTTATCTCTGGCAGCAAAGACAGATGGACGGAATGAAGCAGGAAGAGCTTCAAGGACGACGCTGGGTCCGGGCTGTCTCCTGTGGGGTCGCACACCTTCCAGGAGGAGCCCACATAGGAGTAGCCTCGGTCCTTACCCTGCCTACCTCCTTGCTTTCCGTTCCTTCCTTCCTCCAGGAGTTCTGTTTCCTGACACTCAGCACCCGGTTCTGCTATCCCAGACGCTGCTGGAACAGAAACACAGACTTCTTCCTACATACACCTGAGTCACTCTCCAGGAAAGAACTGTGACAACATCCCATCTCAGAGTGTCAGGAACCCGACACCTGGAGAGCCCGGTGTATTTTCCCCTAATTCTGTGTCGAGCTGTGAATGTTATTAAAGTGCCCTATTTATCAGAGTGGAAAAAAAAATTCCCAGCTTAAACCACACAGATACAGGATTTCAAATACAGGCCGTGAAAGTAATTTCCACGGGAGCCTGATGAACCAGTAAAGGGAGGTGATTTATGATTCTCCCGGGGGAAAAACAGAAGGAAGGCAGACACTCAGTGGTGATTCTTTGCTCTCCTCCAGTCCAGCTCAGACCACCCCCCTTCCCCATTCCCTGTGGTCTGTGGAGCAATGCAGTCCCCAGCAGAGAGCTCAGCTGGTGATGCTGCCGATTGAGGGGGGGGGTGATGATCCTGCCAGCTTCAAACATCTGGAGCATCCCCAGGTGTGTTTACTAAAGAGAGAAGGAGCACCAGGTAATAAGTAAGTAAGTATAAGGCTGCTGATTAAAAAAGAAAAAAAGATAGGTAATGTGCATCCCTCCCCCAAACTGTCATCCATGCAATGGAAGTAATTAAGCGGAACTCAGCGTAATTAAAATAGTCCACCTTTACGACTATTTTCTATGTACCATGTGTCAGACTCTGCCCTACGTGCTTCTCTTGTGTTACTTTATTTAATCCTCACAACCAGCCTGAGGCAGATACTATTAGTCTCCTTTTCTAGATAAGAAAACTGAGGCTCAGAGAGGTTAAGAACCTACTCAAGGCCACACAGCCCACAGGTGGCAGGTGGATTTGAAGGCAGACAGATTTCTTTGATGGAGGGGAATGCCTGGATCCCACTACTGCTCTAAACATCACCCTGCCTTTGAACAGCTGCTTTGCACTTTCTTATAATACTCAGAATAATGACATGCCACATGTTCAGTCGTGTCCGACTCTGCGTCCTCATGGACTGCAGCCCACCAGTCTTCTCTGTCCATAGAATTTTCCAGGCAAGAATACTGGAATGGGTTGCCATTTCCTCCTCCAGGGGATCTTTCTGACCCAGGTATCTTCCTAAATCTGTGTCTCCTGTGTCTCCTGCATTGCAGGAGGATTCTTTACCCGCTGAGCCATCGGGGAAGCCCCAGTGATAATAATTAATATTTATTGGTGTTAAGCAGGTCTGGCCCTAGCACTTCTCCTGTGCCGCCTCATTTATTCCTCACAACCCCATCTTCCAGATACAAAGACTGAGCATCAGGAATGTGGAAGGATGAGCCTAGCATCTCATGGCTGAAAAGAGGAAGAGCCAGAGGTAAACCCAGGCAGTCTGGCCCCAGAAGACACGCTCCTGTTACAGTCTGTGCTCTCACAGGCAGTTCAGATACAAGAAGAGATTCTAATTCAAAAGGCAAAGCTTGTCCCTTAATGGACACAGTTTCAGAATATCTCCAAGAGTGATGTATGTGTTGGAGGTACATGCAATGCATTAGGTGGCACACAGAGGAACCATCTTAATTTCCCCACGATTGTATTATTTTTACTGTGCAATTCAGGGAAAAGATGCAGGCTCAGGCATACACTGGTCATGTGAACCTGTGCAAGTCATTTATTTTCTCCAAGCTGCAGCCTCTTCAGTTTCATATATGAAATGGGAATATTAAGATGTATCATGTATAGAAGAGTTTGAACGAGTGTCTGAGGGATAGGAGGACTGCTGTGTGAGGGGGAAGAAGGCAGGATCCAGGGAAGGAGGAGGAAATAAGGGAGACAGAGGGAAGGAAAGCACAGAGAGGAGAAGAGAGGGGGTTAGGGAGAGGAAGAGGGGAGGAGAGAGGAAAGGATGGAAGAAAAGAAAGAAACGAAAGCAGAGAAGGAAGAAAGGAAAGAAGAAAGGGAAGGAAGGAAGGAAAGAAAACAGGGAGAGAGGGAACAAGGAAGGAAGCAAGGGAGAGGGAAGGCAAGATGGACTACAAACTGAAGTGCACTCTTGTGCATTTAAAAAATATCTTTAAGTCCTAATAACCCTTTTAATGTGTACTTGCTCTGTACCAGGCACCGTTTGAAGGTGTACACATGTTCTCATCCTTACCCTATGATGTAACTAACTTTCTCTCCATCTTGCAGATGGAGACACTGAGGCCCAGAGCATTAGATATCTGCTGACGGTGGCTTTGCTAATACCTGGCACAGCTGAGACTTGAGCTCAAGCAGCCTGGCTGGAGTCCATGCTGTTGACATATGGCTGTTCCATCCAGGGGCGAGAGGCACAGTTGTGGTCAGCCTTTGCCAACAGAAAAGCTGACTCTGTTCCCTTCTGGTGGCTGAGTTGGCCCTTGGCCCCCACACTGGGCACTTGGCAGGGACCTTCAATTAATTCTTCCATGTTAAGATCTTCATCATCTGTGAGCCTCACATTGAGGAAAGAAGAGGATGAGACAAGTAAGTCTCAACTATCTCCTGTGTGCTGTGCTCAGCTATGGCCATATCCTCTTCCATGCAGATTTCCCTCAAGTGCAGTACGAGTACCACTGAAGTAGTGTATGGAGGGATCAATCAGTCTCTAAAGTTATCTACTATTTTAATGTGTGTTAGGAAAGACAATGTTGGTGAGATTTTCAGGAGGTGCTTCATAAGGTCATGGATGAGTGATATTCAAGTTAAGAATAGAATAAGGTCAATATAAAGTGAGAAAATTAGGGAACCCTTCACCCTAGAGGTGCAAGTACATGAAGGCAAAATAAGAATGATGGACATTGCTTTGTTTCATCAACTTCTTTCTATAACACTGCTTTGTTGTTTTGGAGTTTGGTCACTAAGTCATGTTCAACTCTATTGCGATCTCATAGACTGTGGCCCGCCAGGCTCCTCTGTCCATGGAATTTCCAGACAAGGATACTGGAGTGGGTTGCCATTTCCTTCTCCAAGGGATCTTTCCACCCAGGGATCGAACCTGTATTGCCTGCATTGGCAGATAGATTTTTTTTTTTTTTTTTTTTTACTGCTGAGCCACCAGGGAAGCCATGACCCTGTGGTATGAGTTGGTTATTCCCGTTTTATAGATGGGGTTTAAATCAATCAAATAGCTTGTCTAAGGTCTCAACACTTGAAATCAGCAAAGTGGAGTTTGGAATGCATGTGCCAGACCCTTTGGGGGTTCTCTCCACACCCTCTCAATGGTTTATTCCTTCTGCTACACTTGCCCTTGAGATCCAGACCAGAGAGCCTCTCTCCCACCTCCATCCCTGACTTCCCTTTCTGTCAAAGAACCCACTGAAATTTGGAGGAGTCACTAAAGCCAAGAGAAGTGTGTTTATTTAAACTGTCAAGATAAATTAACTTTTAGAGTCCCGTTGGAGGAGTCCTGCAAGCCTGGGCTGTGGGTTGGGAGCCATGAATATGCAAGTACACGCAGCCATTGAATTAGGCGGCTGCAAACATATTTGGAGGCAGCTGCTCATTTAATAATCTGGGACAACCACAGGAATAGACAACTGGTCGCTCTGGCCCATTTGCGTGGGTAAAGTGATGATTTTATAACACAATTGCAGCAATTAGGTTTCCCCAGACAAAGCCAGGGGAACACCAGTTGGGAGCAATCTTGGGTGTCGTCAGCCGAAGCTGGCTGCATCCTCACCCCAGCTGTCAGACAGAGCAACCTGTTTCTGTAGATGCAGACTGGTGAAGGGGTATGGAGTAGGGTGCAGGAGCCAGACAGAGTCGGGCTTTGAGTCTCAGCACTGAACTCTGTGGCCCCTACGCTTGCTAAGTCACTTTAGTCGTGTCCGACTCTTTGTGACCCTAAGAACTGTAGCTCACCAGGCCCCACTGTCCATGGGATCTTCCAGGCAAGAATACTACAGTGGGTTGCCATGTCCTCTTCCAGAGGATTTTCCTGACCCAGGGATTGAATCCATATCTCTTATGTCTCCTGCAATGGCAGGCAGATTCTTTACCACTAGCGCCACCTGCAAAGCCCTAGCTGATTGCCTAATCTCTCTGGATCCCAGTTCATCATCTCTGAATGGAGATACATTGGTACTTTCCTTTAACAGGTCACTGTAAGATTTAAAAATGATCATGTATATAAAGTCTTAGAAACACTGTCTAGAACAGTGAGTCTCAAACCTCTCTGAACACCAGAATCACTGAGAACCTTCCAAAAATTTATTGATGTCTGGAACCACTCTAGAGATTCTAATTTGAGTATGACTCTTCTATTCTTTTAAAATATTCCACCAGGGGAGGGATAAATTAGGAATTTGGGATTGACATACACACACTACTATATATAAAATGGATAATAAATACCTACTATATAGCAAAGGGAACTCTACTTAATATTCTGTAATAACCTATATGGGAAAAGAATCTGAAAAAGAATGAATATATGTTTATGTTAACTGACTCCCTATGCTGTACACCTGAAACTAACACTATAAATCAATTATACTCCAATAAGAATTTTAAAATAAAATATCCCAGGTAATTCCAGTGCATTGCCAAGAGTTAAAAATCACTTTCCAAGTACAAAAGTGATGCTTAGTAGCCAGAAGCTAGAGTTATTTCCTCATCATTACACTTGCACTCATGGGACAAATACAAAGCTACTTTCTCACTTCTAAGGGGAATTGAAATTTATTGGCAATTTATACCTTGTCCTCATCCCAGATCTGGTCAATGTCTACTCTTCTTAGAAGGGGAGTAAAGTGGGATGTGGTTGGGTTGGGGAAGCATAGCTTTAAGGAGAATTGGGTGATAATGAGTCATTACCTCTCAGTACATTTTCTAAAAGCAGAGTTTTTAAATATAGCCTCTGGGGTCTTCTCAGGTAACACTAGTGGTAAAGAATCTGCCTGCCAATGCAGGCTACAAGAGACGCAGGTTCAATCCCTGGGTCAGGAAGATTCCCCTGGAGGAGGGCATGGCAACTCATGCCTGAAGAATCCCATGGATGGAGGACCATGGCAGGCTACAGTCCATAGGGTCACAAAGAGCCTGACATGACTGAAGCAACTTAGCACACACACACACAGCCACGATGGGGTACAGATGGAGGTTACTTTAAAAACTAAAAATAGAGTTATCACTGTTGTTGTTGTTCAGTTACTCAATCGTGTCCTACTCTTTGTGACCCCATGGACTGCAGCACACCAGGCCCTCACCAACTCCCGAAGGCTGCCCAAGTTCATGTCCATTGCATTGGTGATGCCGTCCAGCCATCTCATCCTCTGACGCCCTCTTCTCCTTCTGCCCTCAATCTTTCCCAGCATCAGGGACTTTTCCAATAAGTCAGCTGTTCTCATCAGGTGACCAAAATACTGGAGCTTCAGCTTCAGCATCAGTCCCTCCAATGTGTATTCCAGGGTTGATTTCCCTTAAGATTGACTGATTTGATCTCCTTGCTGTCCAAGGGACTTTCAGGAATCTTCTCAGCACCAGAGTTCAAAGGCATCAATTCTTTAGTGCTCTGCTTTCTTTACAGTCCAGCTCTCGCAACCGTACATGACCACTGGGAAGACCACAGCCTTGACTACACATATCTTTTGTCTGCAGAGCAATGCCTCTGCTTTTCAACACACTGTCTAGGTTTGTCATAGCTTTCCTGCCAAGAAGAAATGGTCTTCTGATTTCATGGCTTATCATATGAGTTACCATATTTCATGAGTGATCATATGATCCAGTAATCCCACTCCTGGGCATATATCTGGAGAAAACTATGGTTTGAAAGGATACATTCACCCCAATGTTCATGGCAATGCTGTTTGTAATAGTTAAGATATGGAAGCAACTGAAATGTCCATTGAGAGAAAAATGGATAAAGAAGATGTGGCATATATATAAAATGAAATAGTACTCAGCCATAAAAAAGAATGAGATAATGCCATTTGTACCAACATGGATGGACCTAGAGATTGTCATACTGAGTGAAGTAGCTCAGACAGAGAAAGACAATATGTCACTTACATGCAGAATCTAAAAAAAAAAAAAATACAAATAAACTTATTTACAAAACAAATAGACTCACAGACATGGAAAACAAACTTATGGCTGCCAAATGGGAAAGGTAGCATGGAGGAATATATTGGAGTTGACATATACATACTATTATATTTAAAATAGATAAGCAACAAGGACCTACTGTATAGCATAGGGAACTCTGCTCAATGTTCTATAATAACCTAAATGGGAAAAGAATCTGAAAAAGATTAGATATATGTGTATGTACAACTGAATCACTTTGCTATAACCTGAAATAAATGCAACACTGTAAATCAACGATGTACGTGCCGGCTCAGTCGCTTCAGTCGTGTCCACCTCTTTGCAACCCTATGGACTGTAGCCCACCAGGCTCCTCATTCCATGGGATTCTCCAGGCAAGGATACTTCCGTGGGTTTCCAGGGTTTCCACCCTGACCTCATCCAGGGTGTCTTCCTGACCCAGGGCTCAAACCCAGTCTCCTGCATCTCCTGCATTGCAGGTGAATTCTTTACCACTGAGGAAAAGAGGATGCCCAAATCAATTATAGTCCAATGTAAAATGAAACTTTTAAGTTAAAAAAAAAAAAGTCACTACAGATAATACATAGAACTGTTATGGCTATGGTGAACAGTCACTGGAGAAAACTGTTCAAGCAAGACCATGGAACACATAGACAAAGAGGTCAAAGTATGTTATCTTTTTTTTAATATAAATTTATTTACTTTAATTGGAGGCTAATTACTTTACAATATTGTATTGGTTTTGCCATACATTGATATGAATCTGACATAGGTGTACATGTGTTCCCCATCCTGAAACCCCCTCCCACCTCCCTCCTCATCCCATCCCTCTGGGTCATCTCAGTGCACCAGCCCCGAGCATCCTGTATCCTGCATCGAACCTGGACTGGTGATTCATTTCTTATATGATCTTATACATGTTTCAATGCCATTCTCCCAGATTATCCCACCCTCGCTCTCTCCCCCAGAGTCCAAAAGACTGTTCTATACATCAGTGTCTCTTTTGCTGTCTTGCATACAGGGTTATCTTTACCATCTTTCTAAATTCCATATATATGTGTTATTATACTGCATTGGTGTTTTTCTTTCTGGCTTACTTCACTCTGTATAATAGGCTCCAGTTTCATCCACCTCATTAGAACTGATTCAAATGTATTCTTTTTAATGGCTGAGTAATACTCCATTGTGTACATGTACCACAGCTTTCTTATCCATTCATCTGCTGACGGACATCTAGGTTGCTTCCATGTCCTGGCTATTATAAACAGTGCTGCGATGAACATTGGGGTACATGTGTCTCTTTCAATTCTGGTTTCCTCTGTGTGTATGCCCAGCAGTGGGATTGCTGGTTTGTATGGCAGTTCTATTTCTAGTTTTTTAAGGAATCTCCACACTGTTCTCCATAGTGGCTGTACTAGTTTGCATTCCCACCAACAGTGTAAGAGGGTTCCCTTTTCTCCGCACCCTCTCCAGCATTTATTGCTTGTAGACTTTTGGATTGCAGCCATTCTGACTGGTGTGAAATGGTACCTCATTGTGGTTTTGATTTGCATTTCTCTGATAATGAGTGATGTTGAGCATCTTTTCATGTGTTTCTTAGCCATCTGTATGTCTTCTTTGGAGAAATGTCTGTTTAGTTCTTTGGCCCATTTTTTGATTGGGTCATTTATTTTTCTGAAATTGAGCTGCAGGAGTTGCTTGTATATTTTTGAGATTAATCCTTTGTCAGTTGCTTCATTTGCTATTATTTTCTCCCATTCTGAAGGCTGTCTTTTCACCTTGAAAGTATGTTATCTTTTAAGAAGCTCATCCCCACGCTCCCCGCCCCCTCAACCAAACAATGCTGCTGAACCAGATTCCTTACAAGGTCTTCAACCAGTGCTGTAACTTGTTCTTCTGGGAGGGGCATGAAGCATGACCCTAACCCCTGGGCATCTATATAAGAAACAAACTGTAGCACCCTGTCCGTGGCCTTTGTTCTGGTCCTCTGCGTTTCCTGCTGCATTTCCCTGATAAGAATGAAATCCATCCCAAATCCTAACCTTATTGACTGAGTCATTCACCTCATGCCCAACCCTACCCTCTCCTGCCTCTGACATCTTCCTCTTCATCTGGGCTGTTCAGAGTCACGGTCACATGTTGGTAGAATACCCAAGAGCCATTCTCAGCTGATTTTGCTGGCAGAACCCACTTCTTATCCTGGAAAGCCAGATGCACTCCCAGACTTCTTTGCTGTCAGTGATGGCCAAGTGGCCAAGTGCTGTCCAATGCCATAATAGGTAAAGCATCTTCTGGGAGACTTTGAGTTTCAGAAAGCAGTGAAGTTACTGATCAGCACAGCTTTATTTCACAAAGAATCAGCCTTCCAAGTCTTTGAAACTATCATAAGGGTCTTAGGAAGTCTCCCGTCTGACCATAAAATAATAATGGACTCCAAAATGCCCGCTGGTGATCTGATGATCTGACAGTTAAGCGTGATGATAATGGATTACTGCCCATGGTTCATGACCTGACTGTGTGACTACTCCTTGCCTTTGAAAACATTAAGACAGGAATTCTCTCTCCTCTGATATAAAGACAGCAGTCATACACAACCAGAGCTGGCTCCCTGTTGGTGGAATCTGGGATTCTTAGCTGATGATGAGGGTGGCCTAGTGAAAGCTCTCTGGAACCCCTGGAGCACTGATAAGGAATATTATGGACATCCAGTTGGGTTATCGAGTTAGAAAGCACAGATGCTTGAATATGGTGCTGGATCACTTCTCAGGATATCTCTTGAAATATTTCTCTTTGGAGAAAAATAAGACCTACAGATGATTAAGGTCACTGCTATGGATTGAATTGTGTGCCCCCCAAAATTCATACGTTGAAGATTCTTATGATAGTTTCAGATGCTAGAGCACCTGCTCTCTCTTTCCTTCACTTTCTTTTTAAAAACATTCATTTATTTCTTTGGCTGTGCCAGGTCTCAGTTGTGGCACACAGGATCTTCAGTCTTCGATGTGACATGTGGGATCTTCTGCAGCAGGCCCACCCTAGTTGTGGCATATGGGATCTAGTTCTGGGACCAGGGATCAAACCCAGGTCCCCTGCATTGGGAGTGAGGAGTCTTAGACACTGGACCACCAGGGAAGTCCCCCTCTCTCCTTTTTTTCTCTCTCTATCATGTGAGGACACAGCAAGCAGGTAACCATCTATAAAACAGAGAGATCTTTTAAAAATTATGTTTTTACTTATTTTTATTTGGAGGATACTTGCTTTACAATGTTGTGCTGGTTTCTGCTGTGTGACACCATGAATTGGCCGTATGTATACATACATCCCCTTCCTCGTAAGCCTCCCTCCCCCCACTCCATCCCACTCCTCTAGGTCATCACAGAACACCAGGTTGAGCTCCCTGTGCTATATGGCAACTTCGCACTAGCTATTTTACAAACTTCCCACACTATTTACACATGGTAGTGTATATATCACAATGCTACTCTCTCAGTTCGTCCCACTCTCTCCTTCCCCCACTGTGTCCATTAGACTGTTCTCTATGTTGTGTCTCTATTCCTGTCTTGCAAGTACGTCAATCAGTACGATTTTTTCTAGATCCCATATATATGTGTTAATATATGATATTGTTGTTCTAGAAACAGAGCTCTTGACAGGAGTCAAATGGACAGGCATCTTGACCTAGGATTTCTACCCTCCAGATCTGTGCAAAACCAAATTTCTGTTGTCTAGGGATGCCAGTCTATGGTATTTTGTTATGGCAGCCTGAACAGACTAGCACAGCTATATGCCAAATCATTCTGTATACTTAACTTATGGAAAGATCTAGTGGCTTAAAAGAAGGACAGGCCCTTCTCTATGTTAAGGTGAACATGTCCAGTGGGCAGCTGATAAATGCCTGACTTGACTCTCTGAGGGCCCACTTCCCTGGGCTGTAGTCTAGTAAGTTGCCATCTCCTTGTACACTTTTTGATGTGCTGGACAGAAAAGATACAGAGCATTTTCTAAGAAGTTTAACTGGTATCTCCAGGCCTCTAATGTTCTCTTCTATCTGCTGAGACCAGAATTAGTGGAATCTTGATCACACATCTGTCAGCCCCCTAAGAATCTCTTCTGTCTTTTTGTGGGCATGATTTTCTACACAGTCTGGAAAAGTACACAGAAGTCCTATGTGGGTATGCTCCACTGCGCTGTGGCAGAAGCAGATTAAAGAAGTCTGGATTTTACATGCAAGGAAAAAGAGGCTCATAGAGGTTATGTAACTCATCTAAATAAGTGGTGGAACTAAGACATTAAATCTAAGCCTTGGCATAGTCTTAATCACTACTCAGGGTTGGAACTGAAGTGCAGTGTCAGTGCGAAAGTAAAATTCACCCTTCCTCCCATAACCCCAAAATGATCATAATTGTTAACACTCTAGTCTATTTTTCTCCAGCTTTACAACTTGGGATCATACCACATATATTCTGTATTTATTTTTCACTCAACCTAATATAAATATTACCTGCGACATTAAATCAGTCCATGGGGTCGCAAAGAGTCGGACACAACCGAGCAACTGAACTGGACTGATGACATTAAATATTTTTCTAAAATATGAAAGTAAGAGAACTGAATGGAAGCTTCTTTTTCAGGGATATGTATAAATATTTTATCTTCCATTTGATGAAAAGGATCCTGTACACAAATCTGGAAACTGATTCATGTTGATGATCAAGGGCTGTGTTTTACATGTAGACACATAACTCAGGAAATCACCATGAAATGAGTCTTTATCTTAAGAGGATGGGACAATATGTAAAACCTGTTCGGTTCAGTCACTCAGTCATATCTGACTCTTTGCAACCCCATGAACCACAGCACACCAGGCCTCCCTATCCATCACCAACTCTTGGAGTTTACCCAAATTCATATCCATTGAGTCAGTGATGCCATCCAACCATCTCATCCTCTGGCATCCCCTTCTCCTGCCCTCAATCTTTCCCAGCATCAGGGTCTTTTCAAATGAGTCAGCCCTTCACATCAGGTGGCCGAAGTACACAGGCCTAAATCTCATTACTTTCAGCTATGATTGCCATTGTGTTTCTGATGAAAGAACATATCCTCTGCCCTTAAGGGGACCTACATGCCACGGACTAACTGGATGGCTGGCTTGACTTCATCTGCTAACATCACTCTTCCCTCATCAGTTGAAACCAAACTCCAGTCTGGAGTGGAAGTGAGAGAAGAGAAGTCTGTCTGTCATCCACTATGGTGTAGGAATTTCTGTCTAGCTGCCTGCCTACCTTGTAAGGTAGTTTTCCATTCTTCAATATTCTTTTACGTTCAGTAAAATACACATTCAGTTCAGCTCAGTTCAGTCATTCAGTCATGTCCAACTCTTTGCGACCCCATGAATCGCAGCACGCCAGGCCTCCCTGTCCATCACCAACTCCTGGAGTTCACCCAGATTCATGTCCATCAAGTCAGTGATGCCATCCAACCATCTCATCCTCTGTCGTCCCCTTCTCCTGCCCCCAATCCCTCCCAGCATCAGAGTCTTTTCCAATGAGTCAACTCTTCACATGAGGTGGCCAAAGTACTGGAGTTTCAGCTTTAGCATCATTCCTTCCAAAGAAATCCCAGGGCTGATCTCCTTCAGAATGGACTGGGTGGATCTCCTTGCAGTCCAAGGGACTCTCAAGAGTCTTCTCCAATACCACAGTTCAAAAGCATCAATTCTTCGGTGCTCAGCCTTCTTCACAGTCCAACTCTCACATCCATACATGACCACTGGAAAAACCATAGCCTTGACTAGACGAACCTTTGTTGGCAAAGTAATGTCTCTGCTTCAAAAAAAAAAAAGAAGAAGAAGAATAAGCTTTCTTATTATCAGTTGGGTTTTCTGTTATTTGTAGCCAAATAAATACAGCACCAATTAGTACAGACAATAAGGACCTTTCTTATTTTCTCAAAGGAGTCCTCACATCCATTCAGTCAATCTCAGCTACTCTTGATTTTCTCTATCATGGATTTCTAAAATCTCAGGAACATAAACTTATTTGACTAGAATAAGAAATCCATGATAAAAGGGACCAGAATAATGCCTGGCACATGCAAGTGCTCACTGGTGTTCACTGAAGGGAAGGTCTTCTTAGACCCCTTCTACCAGAGTATCTATTTCCTTGATTGAGAGTCACCCATTCCTCATCATTCTTTCATCCTTCATCCTTATTTGCACTCCTGAGAGAAGTGAAGAGAGGCTAAGGAAGTGGACAGGCAAGAGAAAGAGCACTGAGCTAGGAACCAGAGGAACTGAAAGTCCAGTTACCAGTTAGGTAAGTTGCTTAATTCTACTGAGCCTCTTCTGCTAAATAATAATGATGATAATGATCATTGATAATCATTGAACTGATTCATTCAATGCTAAATCATTGAGATGATGACCCACAGATGACTAGTGTGATGTTTTGCTAAATACTATTTGGAGCTAGCACTCTTTCACCAGGTGCTGGGAATATTGGCTGTCAATGGCTCAGCCCTCTGCACCAGGGATCTGACTTCCTTGCCAAGATGATGCCCCTTCTCTGGGGTGATCCCAGCCCATGAGTGACTGATGTGCAGACACAAAGGAGCAGCTCCCTTGTGTCAGTTAGGGATAACTCTGAAGGACATCCCATTCCTGAGTTCCCTGTGGGAGTGTCGGAGTCATCAGCTGCAGCCACGTGGCAGGTCAGTTTCCTTTTCCACCCAATCCCGCCATCTCCACTTTCACTCAGGTATGTCTCCAGAGAGTAACCCCAAGTAAACCTTCTGCCTGCAATTCTCCATCTCAGAGCCTGTTTCCAGGAAACCTTCTCTAAAACAATGCTGAGTACAGGGAGGATAATGATGATAGTTTATCCAACAGAACTGTGGGAGTCTGGGATGATTTAATGAGTGCTGAGAGGGCTTAGGGGCTTCCAAGTTAGTGCAGTGGTAAAGAACCTGCCTGCCAACATGGGTACATAAGATTTGTGGGTTCGATCCCTGGGCCTGAAAGATCCCCTGGAGTAGGAAACGGCAACCTGCTCCAGCATTCTTGCCTGGGAAATTCCATGGACCAAGGGAACCTGGTGGGCTACAGTCCATGGGGTCGCAAAGTCAGGCACGACTGAGCAACTGAGCACAAGCGTGAGCGAGAGAGGGCTTGGAGCTGCTGCTGTCCGATATATGAGTGTTAAATCTGAATCTGAAGTTTTTCTCCAGGAGAAAAAAGATGACTGATTCCCTCAGAGAGGCATTTGGTGTGATTTATTTCTCCTTGTGATGTCGTCCCAGGAGGCAATCCATTAGTCTTTCTTTTCTAGCTGTTACTGTCCTGGGTGCCCATGGGGAGTTTCTCCACAGGGTGGGGCCATACCCTGTAATATGCTCTGGGTCTTTGGTGTTCTGTATGCTGTAAATGCTTCACTCCCTCTGGGTGCCTCCATCAGAATCCATCCCCACAAGCTACCGACATCCCCTATCACCTCCTCTCTTAGCTTCCAAGAGAGCTAATCCCCTGTCTAGTGCTTTATCTGTCTATTGAGAAACACCCAGAGAAACCTGCCAGTCTAAACAGAATATAGTGTGGGAAATTGTATTAGACCTCCCTGTAATTCACCAAACATTGCAGGCAGTAAAATTCTAATACCACACTGATTCCTTTATTGTAATGAGAATAGAAATTGATGCAATGTCAATCCATCCTTATTGCAGTGTTAAGATTCTCCTAAAATACTACTCTGAATTCCAACTCTGGGGAAATCCCCTGCTAACCTACTCAAAACTGCCCTAGAATCAGCCGTAGATTGTTCGGAATTTTCAGTCTGACGATATCAAGAGAGAATTGCGGTTCTTAAAAAAAATCTTCCCCACTGAGATCTCGAAAGAGATGCTCCTAGAAAATTCAGTAACGGAAGAGGGACTGATGAGATAGAAATGCAGACTGGCAACTTGAGACATCGCCCTTGTGAAAGGATGTTAGTCTATATTTATTATTTTTCCCGTATAGCATCTTCAGGCCTTCCTGCCAAAGAAGAGCTCAGTTATGGCTCCAGAAAAATACACAATCAGAGATAGAACCTGGGTGAGGGAGGCAGGTAGATGGTGATAGGAAAAAGAACACACTTCCAGGCAAGGTGAAGTAAATGGAAAGATTCCAGGACAGTGACACCCATATGACTTCAGACAGATTCACAATTCATAGAAGAACCTGAGGGAATAATGAAGGGAAGGTGGCAGAGTGTGATGGTTCCCACTTGACATCAGTCCTGTTTCTTTTTGGTTTCAAGAAGACTCACTGTGATCAAGTAGCAAAGTCCTGAGCACCAGGGAATGCATCAAATCTCTAAGCCAGTCAGAGTGATCTGTGGCTGGTGGATTGTTTCAGGGCAAGTCTGGTGGATTGTTTCAGGGCAAGTCTGTAATAAGCCAATTGAATGAAACAGAGATGCTGCTGAGGCTTGTGGGAGAGACATTCTTCCATGGGAAGACAAAGGAGATCCCTATTACCCTGCTACTCCACTCTCAGGTTATTCCAACACACGTGCATTTTACACATAGGCACTAAAATACCCACGTGGGGAGGCATAGCAGCAGTATCCATGATCTACACAACTTGGAAGCAACTCAGATAACTATAAACAACAGAATAAATATGTTCTCATATATTTATGCAATGGAACACCATGCAGCAATGGCAGTGAGCAAAATATGCTCTCAACTAAGCAGATGAATTTGTCATAGCAAAAGAAAACAGCTGCCTGAAAGGACACACTGCAGGATTCCATTTATATGAAGATTTTAAAGGGAGGCAAACCTCAAACCTCATCTATGGAGTTTGAGGTCAGATTAGTGATTTAGCTCGGGTACCAGCTGAGATTGGAAAGTAGCCAAGGGTACTTATAGATGCTGGTGATACTTTGTATCATGGTTTGTGTGCTGTGTCTCATGTCTGGATTTACTACGTGAAAAGTCATCCAATGCACACTCTTGTTTTATGTACTGTTCGTTGATTTCAGTTAAATATCAGTGAAAAATTTAAAGTTAAAGGAGATGGGGACTTTGGGGAGAACACTCTGTTACTGCTACCCATCTCCTTGCTTCCTCCTTCGATGCTCTTGTGTGAAGAGGCAATGGCTGGAGCAGTGACAGCCATTTCATAACCACAAGGAAACACTCATAAAGATGCAAACCCAATTGCCAAAGAGGGTGGAGAAGAAAGATTAAACGCTCCAGTCTTGGGTGGTATGTCTGAGGTATGGAATTATCCTTAGTACTGTTCACCTCTGGACTGGGATTTAAGAGTAAAATAAACATCTTTGTGGTTCAAGCCACATTGTTGAGTTTTCTGTTATTTGTAGCCCACAGAAGTCTGATTCTGAGAGTGGAAGATATATTACATAAAACCCTTTAGGAAAAAGGGAGTTGGCAGAATCAGAGAGAGGTTTGGGGTAGTAGCTTTGTGATTTGAGCTCTAAATCCAATTGATACTGGGCTTGGTGGGAAACGAAGGGAATACTGAGATTCATCGGTGCCACCTCTTTCAGATTAAATCATAGTTCTCCAGCACAATCCTCGCTCAAACCAAGTTCTTTGTATTGAGGCTATGACTGGACTTCTTGTCTTTGTTCAGAACTGGCTCAGAAATTACAATACAACCTCCAAGGGTGGGGGTAGGGGGTGGGATATCAGTGACAATTCTTGGGAGGGACTTAGAGAGGGTCTACACACAAAGATGCATTCATTTTCTCCTGCTTTGCAAGTTAGGTTTCATTTCTTTTTCACCTTAAAAGTGTGATTTTTGGAAAATCCTGTGTCTTAACTCTTCATCTTCATCCCTGAAAATCCCAGCCATCATGTATGAGTTCACTGCTTGGCAGAAGTTCCCCTCCAAAGATCTTATTAGAAAAGCTTACAAAGGCAGGTCATCTTCTCTTCCCGGGGCTTTTGAACAAGGTAAGCTCCTTTCCCTGCTGACCTGATAATTAAGCTCCCAGAGCTTCAGGAAGGAAGGGGTCCTGCAGACATGGCTGAATCCTGATGTCACAGCCTCACTGAGCTACAGAAACTTTCCCCTCCCACCTGTCTTGGAGAGTGCAGGTCAGCCAAGAGGTCAAGGAGAACCCCACCGGTTCCTGTGTAAATCTCACATGATAATGACCCGTGGTTCAAACTGGGTTCTGGCAATAGCCAAGAGGCAGAATTTGTAAAGGAGTGTGAAGGTCATTGTCCTTGGGAAGGTAGCAGCTAAGAGGTCACCTGATGTCTTGTCCCCTCTGCCTTGCTCATCCTCTCCTAAACATACCCTTTCTGCAACCCAGAGCTGGATTCTCACACAACAGTGGGCACCAGGCTTGGAGACCTTAAGAAATGAGCGGCTTCCCTGGTAGTGTAGTGGTTAAAAGTCCACCTGCCAATGCAGGGATCACAGGTTCAATCCCTGGTCTGTGAAGATTGTGTATGCCATGGGGCAACTAAAGCCTGTGTGCTACAACTGCTGAGCCTGAGTGCTGCAACCACCAAAGCCTGTGCGCCCTAGAGCCTGGGTCCTGCAACAGAAGAAGTCCCTGCAGTAAGAAGCCCGCGCACTGCAACTAGAGAGTGGCCCTCGCTTGTCACAACTTGAGGACGCCTGCATGCAGCAACCAATACTCACTGCAGCCAAAAATAAAGAGATAATAAAAAAGAAACCTGGACCTCTGTCCTTCCTCCAGGAATGGCTTAAGGACCCACTGCAAGGCACAATACTGATGATGGCAGGGATTTTAATAGTAAACACACTGTGTGCCAGTTACTGTGGGAAGCCTTCTCCTTATGGCATGCACTGCTCACGACCATCCTTTTGTCAGAGGCATCATTCAAGGTCATGGCCCAACTTTCCCAAAGTCACACAATTTAGTAGCAGAGCTGGGGTGTAAGGTGAGAGGACAGAACTAGTGACTGCAACAGCACTGGAGTGTTGACCTACTTCTGGGCCATTTTTCTGTAAGGAATTGAGCAAATTTTCTCTTTTAACCACTCAGCCCCTACCTGGGAAATAAGGGCTCTAAACAAGGCCCTTATTTGGGAGCTTTTTAGCTCAATCTCCTAGAAACCAATGATTCGATAGTGAAGAGTGTGCTCAGGACGACACAGAGGGGAGTGTAGAGTGTTACAACAGGGAGACCAGAAAGTCAATAGGAAAAAAAGTCAATAGGAAGCGTAGGGTCAAGAAAGAAACTTGCATCCATTAGGTGTATTGTAGCCTGAATGATGCTCCCCTTCCCCAGTGTATTCTTTCCATTTCTTCTCTATCTTTTCTGTTTCTATTAGGTCTGGTGAGTGCCAGACATCCTGGAGTGTGAAGTCAAGTGGACCTTAGGAGGCTCTGCTGTCAGTAAAGCTAGTGGAGGTGATGGAATTCCAGCAGAGCTATTTAAAATCCTGAAAGATGATGCTATCAAAGTGCTGCACTCAGTATGTCAGCAAGTTAGAAAAACCTAGCAGTGGTCACAGGACTGGAAAAGGCCAATCCTTATCCCAATCCCCAAGAAGGGCAATACTAAGGAATGTTCTAACCACCAACAATTGCATTCATCTCTCTTGCTAGTAAGGTTATGCTCAAAATTCTGCATGCTAGGCTTCAATGTCACACGAACTGAGAAATTCCAGATATCCAAGCTGGGTTTAGAAAAGGTAGACAAATCAGAGGTCAGATTGCCAGCATTCACTGGATCATAGAGAAAGCAGGGGAATGCCAGAAAAACATCTATGGCTTTTTCATCGACTACACTAAAGCCTTGGCTGTGTGGATCATAACAAACTGTGGAAAACTCTTAAAGAGATGGGAATACCAGATCATCTTACCTGTATCCTGAGAACCTGTATCCAGGTCAACAAGCAACAGGTTCAAGTTAGAACCTGACGTGCCACAACTGACTGGCTCAGGATTGAGAAAGGAGTGCGACAAGGCCACTTGTTGTCACTCTGTTTATGTAACTTATACCCAGAGCACATCATGTGAAATGCCAGGCTCGATGAGTTACAAGCTGGAATCAAGATTGCCGGGAGAAACATCAATAACCTCAGACATGTGGATGGTACCAGTCAAATGGCAGAAAGCAAAGAGGAACTAAAGAACTTCTTGACGAGGGTGAAGGAGGAGAGTGAAAAAGCCAGCTTAAAAGTAAATATTAAAAAAAAAAAAAAACTAAGATCAGGGCATCTGGTCCATCACTTCATGCAAATAGATGGGGGAAAAGGTGGAAGCAGTGACAGATTTCCTCTTCTTGGGCTCTAAAATCACAGCGGGTGGTGACTGCAGCCATAAAATTAGAAGGCAATTGCTTCTTAACAGGAAAGCTATGACAAATCTAGACAATGTGTTAAAAAACAAAGACATCACTTTGCTTACAAAGGTCTGTATACAAAGTCTATGGTCTTTCCAGTAGTTATGTATGGTTGTGAGAGCTGGACCATAAACAAGCAGAGCACCGAAGAATTGATGCTTTCAAACAATGATGCTGGAGAAGACTCTTGAGAGTCCCTTGGACAGCAAGCAGATCAAATCTGTCAATCTTAAAGGAAATCAAACCTGAGTACTCATCAGAAGGACTGATGCTGAAAGAGAAGCTCCAATACTTTGGTCACCAGCTATGAACAGCCAACTCATTGGAAAAGATCTTAATGCTGGGAGAGATTGAAGGCAGAAGGAGAAGAGAGGGACAGAGGATGGAATGGCTGGATGGCATCACTGATGCAATGGACATAAACTTGGGCAAACTCCAGGAGATGGTGAGGGACAGAGAGGCCTGGCATGCTGCAGCCCTTGGGGTCATGAAGAATCAGACATGAGTGGTGAAGAACCCACCTGGCAATGCAGGAGATCCAAGAGACACAGATTTGATCCCTGGGTTGGAAGATGCCCTGGAGAAGGAAATGGCAATCCACTCCAGTATTCTTGCCTGGAGAATTCTATGGACAGAGGAGTCTGGCAGGCTATAGTCCATGGGGCTGCAAAGAATTGTACACAACTGAGCACCTCACAGCCCCAACTGACATGATGAAATCCTAATCCCCATTCCTCAAATGTGACTATTTGAAGACAGGACTGTTACGTAGATAATTAAGGTGAAATGAGAAGGAAATGGCAACCCACTCCAGTATTCTCGCCTAGAGAATCCTGTGTGACAGAGGAGCCTGGTGGGCTGCTGTCCCTGGGGTCGCACAGAGTTGGACATGACTGAAGAGACTTAGCATGCATGCATGCATTGGAGAAGGAAATGGCAACCCACTCCAGTATTCTTGCCTGGAGAATCCCAGGGACAGAGGAGCATGGTGGGCTGCCATCTATGGGGTTGCACAGAGTTGGGCATGACTGAAGTGACTTAACAGCAGCAGCAGAGATCCTACGGGAAGCAGACAACACAGACTAAGGGAAGAGCATGTAGAGACACCATGAGAAGGTTGCCCTCTGTAAGCCAAGGAGAGAGGCCTCAAGAGGCAGCAAATCTGCCAGCACTTTGCTCTTAGACATCCAGCCTCCGGAACTGTGAGAAAATCCATTTCGACTGATTAAATCCCCAAGGACATGGTATTTTGCCTCAACAAGCCGAAAAGACAAATACAAGATGCTACCAGATGTTGGGAAATACATCTTTGCTATACCATCTTGCATATTTTATCTGTTCAGTCATTTCCAGCCTTCCTTATGTATCAGTCACTAGGGGCATTAAACAATGCATGTGTTCAAGGCTTACTCCTCAAGGCCCGCATTTCAGCTGGGCTGGAGGTGATCCCCAGGTGATGCCAGTGAGCAGCTAGGACCTAGAATCATCTCCCCAGATTATCAAGTCATTGTCTTTGCTTACCATTCAGGTCTGGGCTACATGGTCACAGGGAGCCCCTCCCTGCACCCTGTGAACACCTCATCCAAGGCAGTCACTCTCTCTCCAAACTCTGTTTCACTTTCTTCAGAGCACACATCACTCTGTAAAATGACTTTGGACTTTTACGTTTATTCCTCTCTGTCTCTCTCTATTTCTCTAGAAATATAACTTTCATAAGGTCAGAGACCTAGACCATTTTCCCTTTTAATTCTGACAACACTTCTGTTAGTGACATCCTACAATGCGTATTTGTAGACAAGGAAAGTAAGACACAGAGAAATTACTGACTCACCTCCCTGCTCCATCACACAGAAGTGGTAGAATTTGGGTTTGTTCCCAAAATGGACTGAATTCAGAGCCACCCTACCAGCCCACTTACACATGGACGATTTCCCTGTTGTATTGTATTTTATAAACTGTTTCTCCCACCAGAGAATCTCATTTACTCTCACAATGGAACTCCAATGTAGGAACTATCACTAACCCCATTTTATAGATGAGAAAACTGAGGTCTATAGGGGGGTTAAGTGATTCACTCATGATCATAAAAGCCTAGAGTGGGAGTGGTCAGTTACCTCTGTCCACAAATTCCATGATTTTTCCCACTCTATTATTCTGTTTTCTGTGGCCTTCCCTCACCTACCTGTCAAGTTTTCCTTCCTTCTTGAGGAAGTAGCAGCTCTTCTGGGCAGACACATAAGGACAAGGAACAGCCCTCCAAGGAGCCTCCCAGCAGAACTTCTCCCAGCAGCGAGCTGTGCCCGGCTTCTCCCTGGCAGGTCCACCAAGCTAAAGCCACCTGCTGCCATGCCATTGCTGAATTAGAAAATGGTAAGTTTTGGGGAATGGAATTCACTGCTGGTCCAGTGGTTAGGACATGGAGCGTTCACTGCCATGGCCCAGGTTCAACCCCTGGTTGGAGAACTAAGATCCCACAAGTCCTACAGTGTGGCCAAAATAATAATACTGTTAGAACATTCTAGAAGGTAAAAGGGATTAGAGTCCCAGTTCTCCAGGTCTGCAAAAGAATCAGTGGGAATCAAATGGCAGAGAGCTTGTGAACACAGAGGGACGAGAACTGGCATTTACTGGGCACCTATGGTGTGCCAGACACTCGCCACACATGAGTTCATTTCATCTTGAAGTGGCTCCGGGGGTTCTGAACAGGACATGTCGGAGTCGCCACTGATGGCTTCCTCTCCTCACTGCCCAGATTCTGCTCAGCGAATCATGTAACAACCCCCTCTCACGTTGTCTTCTGCTCCCATCCTAGGGCATGCTTCCATCATTTCCACACAAGTTGCTTTTGACTCAGTCTTACAGCATCCTCTCCCCTCCAGTTTAGTACCCCAGCTATAGCCAGAGGGATCGCTTCAAAGTGCAAATGGGAGCGAGTTTTTCCTCTGCTTACAGCCTTTGATAGCTTTAGATTTTGCCTAAGATAAAGACCAAGGTCCTTGGTACAAACTCCTGGAGGACCCACTGTCCCCCAGCCTTCCCAGATCCCCCTTGGTGGGCTGGTCCCCCTGCCTGTCTTTCCTTTACTCTGACACTAGCGCCTTCCAGTCACCAGCCTTTGCACAAGCTGCTCCCTCTCCCGGGCACACTCGCCCCTCCCCCTGCCCTCTGTGATAAACACCCGCTCACCTTCAGACCCTGGCCAGTTTTCCCTCTCTTGAAGCCCCTGGACCAACACATGGCCCTCTGTCACGTGAGCCTGCTTCCTAGCCTGACTTATGGGTTCAGGAGAGTCACTGAGGTTTAGTTGTTGTTGTTAACATTTGGTTTGGTTTTGTTTTTTTAACAACGTTCTTGAAAACAGAGACTTCACCTGCTTCTGCTCCCCGATCTGCTTCCCAAGCCTGGAAACTAGCACAGCTCTGGGCACAGAAAAGGTCCCCGGCTGGTGTTAAAATGCATCAAATGTATGGCTTCATTTTCCAAGAGAGAAAACGGGGGCTCAGAAAGCCTGGATCACTTGTCTAAGGATGCCCAGCAGAGCTGATTCACCAACTCCTCAGCCGTCTGAGACAGAGCCTTGCTCAACCTGCAAATATGTCAGTCGAGGAGGAGGGTCTCTGCTGGGGGTAAGAAGGGAAAAGCGGCTGCGCATTTCAGCTCCTGGGAAAACAAATGGGTGTATTGAAGTCGGAAGCCCATCTCCACTCCATCACCAGCTACTTAAGGCCGGGCTCCTCAGAGCCACCCTCAGCTGTGAGGGAGAGACTGATGGTCCCTAAAGACCCATCTCATTATCCCAGGGGCCAAATTGGCACCTGGTGAAAGGCTAACTGGCTCATAAATAAACCCCACTAATTTTGCAGCTGCACAGGGCAGAGACACTGACCAAAGGCCCACGGATGCGGCCTCTCAGCACCCTCCCATCTGGGCTGATGGTAATTCTCAGAAAATAAATCGAGCCCGTCCCCAGCGCCCAGAAGCCATTTGCTATAATGTGGCGTGACCGTCTTAAGTGAGCGCCTGATGAACTAATGGGCCTGGTAAGCACAGTTCATTGTGCTTCTCCTTGTGCTTCTCCGTTCACAGACGGTGTGCGCCGGTCGGCGACGGAAGTGTTTGAAAGACCGGGCGGCAGCTGTTAAATCTGGAGGAAAGCAGGGCGCGGCCGCGTGTGCGCGCACATCTGTGCATGGAGCCACGTCTGCAGCTGGCCTGTGCCTCTGCAGGCATGTGCATCTGCGTATGTATTTGCATGCAAGCATGTTAGAGCATGTGTAGGCATGTGGTGCATGCATTGCCTGTTCTGAGCCATACACCTGTATGAACACACCAGTCATGCCGCCCTGCTTTATTATGCAGTGTGTCCACACTCTATGGCATGGTTCATAGGAGTTACTCAATAAATACGGGTTGGTTTAATAAATAACAAAGACTACTTACCACTACCACTATATTAATAATACTACTACTAATAACAATAACATAATAAACAGAGAGAATGAAGTATTTCTAGACAGCTTGAGAAGGTTGAACATTCTCAAAGCCATTAGCTAGCTATGGCTATATGTCGGAGAACATTTTTCTCCTCTGATCCTCGGTTTCTTACCTGTCAAAGGAAGGCCTCAATTAGCATAGTGAGCAGGAAGTTGAGAGAATTGATGCCTATAAACCTATCTTTTCTTGTAAAAGGCAAAGCCATTCCTCGAGAAAGGGATGGCTAGAGGACCATGGAAGGGGATTTGAGGACAAGTGGCTAAATCTTGGAGGATTTTCCCAAGATAAATAAGAAGATGAGATGGCCCAGGTCTACAAGAATAGTGTTCTCTATGAACTAGGAAGTGGGGGCACCATCCTGTATTTTCAGGGGCATTTGTAGGTCTGCATAAAGGATAATACAGGGCAGTGAGGATGCTGGGGGAGGAGGTGAAGTGACTGCCCTCGGGGTCCAGACTGAATGAGGTAGGAAGCCAGACCAGGAGAAGAGAGAGAGGAGAGGCTTAGGAGCTTTCAACCTGCTGGTGAAGCAGAATTGGCATAAAGAAGTGAAGAAGCTATTTGGACAAAATGTTGTGGGCAGGGAGGTCAGAGGTGATGGTTTCAGAGGTAGGGCCAATGGGGTTGATGCTGGGCTAGTCCACGGTGAAAGTGGATGTCACTGAAGGAGAGGGGTTAGAGATGGAGGCCTAGGACAGCAACTGGTTCTTTCTAGGGGAATTGAGGATCCTGCAACTCTTTGATAATCTTATAAAAATTATAGGCCTTTTCCCTGTGGAAATGCCATTTTCTCACATAACACGCAAAGACCTCTGAAGCTGCTGGAACAGTCAGACCCCTGGTCCATAGTACATACTAGCTGGCTGGCTGAACCCAGCTCAGTGAAGGCAGGGCTTGGAGGGTGGGGGGAGACCGGGAAGCAGGAGTCCAAGTCCGTGTGGAAGGCAAGGCAGTGATGAGGAAGTGAAGTGACAGGGAGGTGGAGGGTGCTGCCGCGGGGCCGCGGCTGAGACGCCTGGCTGGTCAGCTGGCCTCGTGGGTCTGCGTGGAGCTCTGACACAGTTTCCCTGGTGGAATTACAAAGAAGCACTCTTGGGCCTGGCTCACTTACAGCTGCCATCTCTTGGTCCGTGAGTCTCCGACAGAAAGAATGAGAATTGCAAGAATGGTCCCAAGATCTCTTTCCCACAGCTGCTGCTTTCTCATTTACTTTTTTCCTTTGAGCATGACTTATTGCTACTTTCTTTTTTAAAAAAAATCCTGTTACTTCTGTTCCAAGATCTGCCTCCAGCTGTCTGTCTGTCACCTCTGAGTGCTTTGATGTCCTTACCCAGCTCCCTTGGCCGTGCTCCCAGCCTGCCCTTCTTTCCTGGGGTCACTGAGCATGTCTTCTTCTAGGAACTCCTTCTTTGCTCACCTCCTACCTGGGGATCCCTGTGGCTACATTCACAGCCTCAAGTCCCTCTGCCCTCCCTCCCTCCTGGACTTCCGTTTGCCCCTTCCACCTTCCCTCAGAGCACATTCAGACACACTTTAGAATCTATAGAAATGAATCGTGGTTCATTTTTCCTCTCACTTATTTGAGCAGTACCAGGCTGCTCAGTGAGCCTGCTCAGTGACTCAGAAAAGTCAAACCTTGGCCATTCACCAATGAGGCGCATGAGCAAAACACAGGGGACTGCTCTACAGCCAGCCTGACCACAGAAAGCATGTTACAAAGACTTTGCCGGTGAATGGATGGCGTCAGTGTCCATTAACCATCATCCTGAGTTTCCTTGCCGCTCCTTCAGAGACCTCAGCCCAAGGGTGGGGAGGAGCCAAGAGCTGAAACACACAAGAAGAACAAACTAGGAATCTGTGGGAAAAACTGAGCCAGGCCTGGCAAAGCATTCTGGGGGGAGTCTGAAAAATTTTTTATTCTCTAAAAAGTAAGGATGAGGGAGGTTCAAGAGGGATGGGATGTATGTATATCCATGGCTGATTCTTGTTGACGGATGGCAAAAAACAACATGATATTGTAAAGCAGTTATCCTTCAATTAAAAATAAGTACATTAAAAACAAGTAAAGATGAGGATCCCAAGGATGTTTGGGTTTCTCGTCTTTGTCCCAAGAAGATGGTAAGGATGTAAATAAGGGTCATGAACCCCCAGTGGTTCAGGCACAGTCCTGGGAGCCCCTACGCTTGCCAGCACTACTTTATACATGGTTCACACTCTAGATGTGTCATTCTGTATTAGAATTGCCTGTTGACCAGTTTTCTCACTAGACCCTGATCTCCTCTTGCGAATATATTTTGTTCACTGGTTGTACCTCTAGAGCCCACCACAGGGCGTGGTGTATAGCACGTTCTCAGTGAGTATTTGTTGATTGAATAATGGAAGGCAGCTATGCTCACCACCATACCACCAATGCTATAGATGGACTGATGAGTGGAACAAACGATGGAGGCGCTAATCCATAATTCATATCCTGATAACGCATTCAGGAAGAATTCGGTGTTGTGGACCACTTCATTTAAAATCTGCAAATGGCTAGAATTTAGCTGTAAGAGAATGGTCAACACTGTTCCCAATTAGAGTTTATGTATTCAGTATCTACTATATGCCAAGTTCAAGGTGCTGAATCGCACAATGAGTAGACCAAAGTTTGGAGCATGTAAGGGCTCTGCATGGGAAAATGGTGAAACATTCGCAAAGTTTATCTCAAGAACTTCCAGAAAAGTCTGAAGTTCAAGTCTGAATTTCCATGACATCTATCAGACCCAAGGCTGGCACACAGGACAGAACTGGAGTTCATGAATTATAGAACACAGCTTGGATTAAAAACTTGTACCATAGTCGACAAGCTGATAGGAAGCATTAAGCCTTTATCTTCCTTGAGAAATGTTTGTTTTTATTCTTCCCACTATATCTCAAATGCAGAAGTCAAGGAAAGTGGAGTTGAAAGACAGCTTTACAAAAACAGTAGGGGCATTTTTGCCACCTTGCTGGGCAGAAAAATTCAGTGTAAAGATAGAGCCAATCAAGACAATGAGACCAGAGGCATCACTGCCACTTTTTCAATTTACATAGCAAGGGATGGTGTCAGGATCAAGGGGGAGGTGTTTCTCTCTGTGAAATTTCCTTTTGTTACTCCTGGTTGAGGGTCATCAGGTGCTCAAAAAGAGCCCGGGATTAACAGGCCTGAGTGGCAAATGCTTGTACAGCAGCAAGTGACATGAAATTGTTAGTTGCTCAGTCGTGTCTGACTCTTTACAACCCCATGGACTGTAGCTTACCAGGCTCCTCTATCCATGGAATTCTCCAGGCAAGAATACTGGAATGGACCATTCCTTTCTCCAGGGGATCTTCCCGACCCAGGGATCGAACACAGGTCTCCTGTATTGCAGGCAGATTCTTTACCATCTGAGCCAAAGACAAAACACAGTTGACACCAGATAATGAAGTGTAGGAAACTGAGGTGTCAAGGTCATTGATCGTGGTGCAAGGCTAAGACACAACATGAAGACAGTTGGCAACGCAGGAGAGGAGAACAATAGAAAAGTGGGCTTGATGCAGTAGATGAGTGCCTGAAATTTGCAGTCAGGTAGACTTCTATGGCATTCTCGCTCTGAAAACACAGGTCATCTCCTTTGTCTCTTATTTTAATATTTATTTATTTGTGGCTGTGTCAGGTCTTAGTCGCAGCACTCGGGGGCCTCTCCAGTTATGGCACACGGGCTCCAGTGCACGTAGGCTCTGTAGGTTACGGCACATGGCTTCTCTAGTTGAGGCGTGCGGGCTCAGTAGCCCTATGGGATGTGGGATCTTACTTCCCTGACCAGGAATCGACCCCTCATCCCCTGCATTGGAAGGTGGATTCCGCTGGACCACCAGGGACGTCCCCCCAGGTTATTTTCTTAACATCACTTATAAAATGGATATAGACACATTTGCCATGTGAAGGAAATACAGTCTATATGAAAAAAAAAAAAAGCCCAATTTTTTCATTCCTTCATTCAACACAGTTGTGATCAAGGATGATAACTAGCACTTATTGGGTGCTTACTACACACCAGGTAATGTGTAAAGCACTTCATATGTATTAGCTCTTTCGATCTTTAGAATAACCCTATGAAATAAGAATTACTATCATTATCACCGTTTTAGAAATGAGAAAAATGAGGTGCAGAGAGGTTTAGCAACAGAAGAAAGGTCCCCCAGCAATGAACTGCAGGTCCACAATTTGAACCCAGGACAGGTGGCTGTGAAGACCATGTCATTTTTTGTTAATTGAAGTATAGTTGATTTATAATATTGTGTTAGTTTCAGATTTATAGCAAAGGGATTTGGTTATACATATATATGTATATATTTATATTATTTGTATTCTTTTCCATTACCATTTATCATAAGATATTGAATATAGTTTCCTGCAGTATACACTAAGTATTTATTTCATTTGTGTATGGTAGTATGTATCCATGAATCCCATACTCCCAATTTATTCACCTCCCCACTCCCCTTTGATAACCATAAGTTTGTTTTCTATGCTGCTGTTTTATAAATAAGGCCGCATTCTTAACCACTATGCTTACTAATGATGGGAATGGCTCTAAGCATGGGAGATACAGTAATGCATAAGACAGTCAATTCCCCTGTTGTTAATAGCACTAATGTTACAGTGGGGGAGAAAGATGGTAAACAAATAAATGAAGAAAGTAACTGCAGCTAATGCTGAGAGCCATAAAGAAAATATTAATAAACAAGCTGAAGCGATTGGTGACAAGAAGGGCTATTCTGATAAGCCAGCTTCTCTGAGTAAATGAAGTTTGAGTTGAGATTCCAAAGGCTAGAAGGAGTCAATCAGATAATGACTTACAGGAGAAGTGTCCCCCACAAAAGGAACAGAGGGAAGGAGTCCCCAAAGTGGGAACAAGTTGAGAAATGTCAAGAAACAGAAAGAAAAAAAATCACAGCCATCCACCACCCTAACAGGTGTGAGGTGAAATCTCATTGTGCTTTGGATTTGCATTTCCTTGATGATTAGTGATTTTGAGCACCTTTCCCCGCACCCGTTGGTCATTTTTACATCTTCTTTGGAGAAATGTCTATTCAAATCCTGTTGATAAGGAAATGGAGAAAATTGGATTCCTTGTACACTGTTGGTGGGAATTCAAAATGGTCTGCCACTGGGGGAAACCAGATGCATGTGTGTGAAGTCTCTTCAGTCGTGTCTGACCCTATGCAATCCTCTGAACCCGCCAGGCTCCTCTGTCCATGGGACTGTCCAGGCAAGAATACTAGAGTGGGTTGCCACGCCCTCCCCCGGGGGAACTTGCTGACCCAGGGATCAAACCCTCATCTCCTGCATCTCTTGCATTGCAGCGGATTCTTTCCCACTGAGCCACTGGGGAAGCCCAGAAAACAAAACACCTTAAAACACACACACACACAAAAGTTGGGGGTGGTGGATACCATAGGCTCCAGCAAATCCACTTCTAGGCATTTATCCAAAAGAATTGAAATCAGGTCTCGAGGAGACAGTAGCATGCCCATGTTCACTGCAGCATGATGCATCACAACCAGGATGCGGAAGCAACCTAAGGTCCATCAACAAAGGAATGAACAAGAAACACACACTATATATTCACAATGGAATATTAGCCTTCAAAAGGGAGGAAATCCTGCCACATTCCACAACATGGATGAACCTCGAGGACATTATGCTAAGTGAAATAAGCCAGTCATAAAAGAGAAATGCTGCATGATTCTACTTACCTGAAATGTCTTAAACACTCAAATTCACAGAAGCAGAGACCAGAATAGGGAGTTCCTGATGGGCCAGTGGTAAACACTCTGCCTTCCAATGCAAGGGAGCTGGAATCGCTCCCTGGTCAGGGAATTAAATCTCACGTGCCTCGGAGCAACTAAGCTGGCAAGCCACACCTACAGAACCTACACGACTAGAAACGCCTGCACTCCACAACAAAGACCCAGCACAGCCAAAAAAAAAGAGCAGGAAAGTGATTGTCAGCGTCTTGGGGAAGGGGGAAATGTGGTGTTGTTAAAGTTTCAGTTATGCAAGATGGCTAAGTTCCAGAGATCTGCTGTTTGACATTGTGCCTACAGTCAACAAAGTTGAAGTGTCCACTTAAAAATTGTTAAAAGGTACATCTACTAGGTATTGTTACCACTGCTGCTGCTAAGTCGCTTCAGTCGTGTCCGACTGTGTGACCCTATAGACGGCAGCCCTCCAGGCTCCCCGGTCCCTGGGATTCTCCAGGCAAGAACACTGGAGTGGGTTGCCATTTCCTTCTCCAGTGCATGAAAGTGAAAAGTGAAAGTGAAGTTGCTCAGTCGTGTCCAACTCTTCGCAACCCCATGGACTGTAGCCTACCAGGCTCCTCCGCCCATGAGATTTTCCAGGCAAGAGTACTGGAGTGGGGTGCCATTGCCTTCTCCGTTGTTACCACTAATGGGAAGGGAAAAAAAAAAAAAAAAAAGAAACTGAAATGTAGTGAGCATATGTAAGAAAACAATAGTCAGATCAAGTGGGTCAGGAAGGAAGTTGGATGGTCAGGATAAGAAGTCAGATTTTTCTGAACACAAAGGAAATACCGATTGAATAGTCTTTAACGGAGAAAAAAGAAAAATAGGATGCTACTTTTAAAAAGATCACTCTGTCAGATGTGTCAAGAAAGGATCAAGCTCCTGCCTGGCAGAGTTAAGTACTCAGTAAACATCCGTTCCCTCTGCAGGCTGGAAGGTGTCTGGAGGAAAGACTGGGATGTCAGTGCAGTGCAGTAAGTGTGTCTCTCAAAACCCTTTCTCCTCCAAGAATCAAGGATCCGATAGACTCCTGTAGGGAAAAAGGGCTGTAAAACGATTTTGTTTGGTCCTGTGCTTCAGACAAGATATCTTGCAGAGAAACGAGGTGTAACCTTTGCCAAGCTGTATCCTCTGTTCAGAAACCTCTTTCCTTACCCATCTTGGCCTTGTGTGGTGAGTATCTCCTTATGTTACCCAAACTAGCCAGTCCTTTCAGAGCAATATTCCTGTATCAATATCCCAGATAGACCAATCAGTTTGGCAGAGGGCAAAGGCAGTAACTTTATGCCCATTGACCTTTCAAGGCACCTCTAATCAAAAGAATATTTCCTCAGATTGGCTGCTGAGGCATTAATCCCTAATATTGATTCCTGAAACTGTTTTCTTCTTCCTCTGGACCAAGAGGCTGACTCATTCTTCTGGTTGCCAAAAACAAGGATGACAAAACCAATTTCTTATTTATAAAGAAAGAGAGGCAATGGATTTTATAGGAAACAGTGCACTCAAACGGGGAAATAAAGTGTGTTAGAGGTGGTCAACCCAGAGATGCTGGACACTCTACTTCATGCACAACATCTTCACACCATTTTCTTTTGTCTTCTTTTGAGTAGCTTCCCACAGAACCAGGTGGATCCATAAAGGTCAACGCTCAATTATATGCTCAGAGGCCACACACAGGTCTCAGTTCTTCTAACAAGTAACACCCAGAGTATTCTCTCAATTCCGTCAGTCTATGTGGTATCCATATGGAGACCTGGCATCCTGACTGGTAAAAGAATCCATAAAGCCTACCCTCACACACCTGGATGATGTCACAAGCTTAAAAATGGTGACAAAAAGCTGGTGACAGAAGGCAGGCATTGAAAGTCAGTGCAGGTCTCCTGGTGAACAGAATAAAACAAAACCATCGTGCAAAGCCCTGTTTTCCTGTACTCGAAACCATTACATTTCTAGATAAAGTAATTTCAAAAAAAGAAGATAAAATCTGCTGTCCAAGCCAAGAAAGGTGGTCCTCGGGTAATCTAAAGCTGGCGAGGGACCATCAGGGCTCAGTGGAGAGGAGGATGTGTACCTCTGAAGCGGAATGTCGATGCTGTCAGAGAAACTGTGGTCCAGGGAACAGTCTCTGTACACTGCAAGGAACAGGAATGGGGACCCTTGGATACATTAGGGGGCCAGGAAAGATGCTAAGTCTGTAAACGAGTAGGAGAAATTACCTTCCAGCCCCACGGTGAAGCCCAGAAGTGAACGTATTCCCCGGTTGCCGAGAGAAAATGAATTACTGATGAAGTGTTGGGGCCATGAATGTGCATGGGATGCAGATGATAAACCTGAGTTCTAAATCCTCACACAGACATATAAGATAAACGTGAAAGCTAGCCAGGAACTGCAGAATCTCTGGCAGCGGCAACTCTGAAACCAGACTGTGGTATTCCTCCCAAATGGGTGTGTGCACAGCCCCTGTGGGTGACAACTCCTACTGAAAGTGGGATCATGGGCAAAAGAATTACAAAATAAACTCTGCTAAAAGCTATACAAGAACTAGGGGAATTTACTACCAGAGAGAATACTTGCTGAAAGAAACTCTAAACACTATAACCTAGCAAGAAAATAATTGAATCCAGGTGGAAGAAGACAGATGCAAGAAGCAATACAGAGCAAAGAAACAGAAGTGAAGGGAAAGGAAAAAAGCAAAGTAAATATGGTCCCTTCTTGGCCAGACAACTGACAAATTAGCAAGCGAGCACAGATCTGGCTTGAGGGTGCTCCCTGACAGATAGGGGAGTACCACAGAAAGCAAAGCTATGAAAAATCTAGACAGCATATTAAAAGGCAGAGATGTCACTTTGCTGATAGAGGTCCATATAGTCAGCTGCTGCTGCGGCTGCTAAGTCACTTCAGTTGTGCCTGACTCTGTGCGACCGCATAGACGGCAGCCCACCAGGTTCTGCCATCCCTGGGATTCTCCAGGCAAGAACACTGGAGTGGGTTGCCATTTCCTTCTCCAATGCATGAAAGTGAAAAGTGAAAGTGAAGTCGCTCAGTCATGTCCGACTCTTAGCAACCCCATGGACTGTAGCCCACCAGGCTCCTCTGTCCATGGGATTTTCCAGGCAAGAGTACTGGAGTGGGGTGCCATTGCCTTCTCCGCCATATTGTCAGAGCTATGGTTTTTCCAGTAGTCATGTACGGATGTGAGTGTTGGACCATAAAAGAAGGCTGAATGCCAAAGAACTGATGTTTTTGATTTGTGCTGGAGAAGACTCTTGAGAGTCCCTTGGACTGCAAGGAGATCAAACCCGTCGATTCTAAAGGAAATCAACCCTGAATATTCATTGGAAGGACTGATGCTGAAGCTGAAGCTCCAATACTCTGGTCACCTGAGGCGAATAACTGATTCATTGGAAAAGACCCTGATGCTGGGAAAGACTGAAGGCAGAAGGAGAAGCAGGTGACAGAGGATGAGGTGTTTGGATGGCATCACCAACACAACGGACATAAGTTTGAGCAAACTCAAGGAGATAGAGAAAGACAGGGAAGCCTGGCACACTGCAGTCCATGGGGTGGAAGAGAGTTGGACACAACTTAGGGGCTGAACAACAAGAAGAAGAAGCAAGAGGAGCTAGGTTTCCAGCTATTAATACATCTTGTCTTGGACTGCTGGCTGCTCATTGTCTTTGGAGCCAGGAGCTAGTCCTGGTTTTCCAGCTCCTGAGTTTACTCACAGCCTCAATAAGTGTGTTTTCACCAGAATGAATAAGTAGAAGAAAACAAGATTTTCCTGACCAATGTAACATTCCGATGTATGGCTTGATGCATCCACCTGTTCCTCTGAACAGACCTAAGAACATCACTGTGTTTGGTCCATTAAGAAACTTAAGGAAGTAAAGAGCCTTTTTCTTTTCTCTTGTTTTTCACTGCAGTATCTGCTGAACTAAGCGTGGCCTCTCATGCAGCACGCGTGAGCCAGCGATGGCAATGGTAGACAAATCCCATGATGTTAGCACTCACCTATGCATTTGGATGTGAACCTGTTGGCAAATTACAGCCTGTCACTCTCCAATGAGTGAGCTGAGATGGAAAATGTCAATTTGAACAGATGCCTTTCTTCCTTTTTGAGCTACAGTTTAAGGAGGTGGCACGAATATCAAAAAGTGCATGTCTCGAGGATGAGCTTGAAATTCAATAGTGAAAGAGGGGAGAGGTCGAAAGGGGGTGAAGAAAGGATTGTTATGAGCAATAAACATGGGTAAGAGAAATAACACAGACTGACAAGATCAGCTCTTTTCCTTTACTTAGGGAAGATGCAATGGAAAGGACCAGAGCTTGGTTTCAAAGGCCACCTAGCCAGGATGGAAGAGAGAGCTTAGCAACCTGTCTGCAGGAAGCTCACCCTCAGTTAACAATGTGTCACGGTGCCTGGGGCTACCCCAGGGACCTTGAGAGCACAAGCGAGTCTCCAACACAGCAACATGTCTGCAGAGGGGACCATGGTACATGGTGAGGATAAAGTCCCTTTGGGTCCCTTTCCAATCCTATGATATTAAGACTTAAGGAAAAGCAAAGTCTGTATGTTAAACTCCTCAGAGCTTTTCAAAGTAAAGAAACTAGGTTCTATATACAGTTTCTAGCAAGCAGAGCGTAAGACAGCAGTGTTGTTTATTTTCTGAAAGGATTATTTCTCCCTGCCATGGGCTCCAGGCATGTGGAGCAAAATATAAACATCAAAAGACAGCACAGTAAGCAATCTGCGTTGAGGTTCTTATTCCTCCTCGGTTCTGGTTCAAGAAGTGGGAGGTTCAGGGCAGGGGTCACTGAGAACGTTAGAGGTCAAGTCTCAGACTTCGTCACTGTTTTTTGCCCAGGAAAGCACAAAGTTAGGGACAAGTTTACAAAAGGGGACTATGAAAGGGATTTGGAGTGAACTATACTGGGTACCCAGATAAAGAGCAGAGAATATTTCAAATTGTTTTGACCTGCATTTTTCTCCTTTTCCCCCTCTCTGGGCAGGGTTTCCACAGCTTTCGAGCATCCTATCTTGGCTTCTCTTTTATACACTTTGACAGCCCCAGAGTACTTTGAGCTGGAATCTTTTATCTTTCTCCTATTTGATGTGAGTGCTGGTAAGACATATAAAGAAGAAAAACAGTAGCTCACATTTATTGAACACTTACTAGGAACCAGAGGTTAGCTTACTTCATCCTCACAACAGTCTTCGAGGGGAGTGCTAACAGTTCTCCGAATTAGTTGTTGAAACACATACTCATAAGCTCAGCAAGAGGTTGGGCAGACAGACAGACTCCGGAAATGCAGGCTTACCCATTGCTCCATAAGGTAGCCCGTCTGAACAGTATACTGACAGCCAAGTTGATCACAATGACAACGGCAACTCTTTGGTTGGCAGGTGACAAAAACTATAAAAAGATGATGATGATTCAGTCATCAAATGAAATCTTTGAGCAGAAATACTAATGAATTTGAAGGAAGTTGTTGGTAACAACCAGGGTTCATGGTTAGAAACTGATGAGGCCAGACAAGAAATTCAAGCAAGTCTTTATTTGGGACTTGCGGCACTCAAGCTGGGGGAGGTGGGGGGCAGGTCCAGAGGTCAGACCGGAGGGGTGGCTTACACAGTCTGCTCACCCTTTTGGTGGTGCTGTGCACAGGGCATGTACACAGAGCCCTGTTTTTGCTCCCAGCTTCTCAGAAATGGCAGGTGGGATTTTGGTCATTTTGCGTCTTGTTGCTGATAATTTGCCCCAATATTGCTGCATGCATGCAGTTATTTTTAGTCCCTTAGAGTTTCTTTGTACTGTGTTGCTTGAAAAGATGTTGGTCCAGGTGCAAGCATTGCAGAGTCCTAGGTCCCAGCTGGTCTCAGTTTCATTTCCAAGGTCTCTCAGCCCCTACCTCATGACATCATGGGCTACGAATAAGTTATGGATTATCTTAGTACTTATGACAAACTTAAAAAAAAAAAAAAAACTAATAGATTTCATTTTTAGTACAGTTTTAGTTTCACAGGAAAATTGAACAGGGTTCCATATACACACTTCGCCTCCCTGCCACCATCTCAGAGCATCAATCCCCCTACCATGAACACTTTTGTGCACTTGTGTGTTGCATTTGTTACAACTACTACACATTATTATTTACTAAAATCCTTAGTTTCAGTTCAATTCAGTTCAGTTCAGTTCAGTCGCTCAGTCGTGTCTGACTCTTTGTGACCCCATGAATCGCAGCACGCCAGGCCTCCCTGTCCATCACCAACTCCTGGAGTTCACTCAAACTCATGTTCATTGAGTCAGTGATGCCATCCAGCCATCTCATCCTCTGTCGTCCCCTTCTCCTCCTGCCCCCAATCCCTCCCAGCATCAGGGTCTTTTCCAATGAGTCAACTCTTCCCATGAGGTGGCCAAAGTATTGGAGTATGAACTTTAGCATTAGTCCTTCCAATGAATACCCAGGGCTGATCTCCTTTAGAATACTACCTTAGTTTAAGGTTCTTTCTTTCTGTTGTACAGTTCTATGAGATTTGATAAATGCATGTACCTACCATTATGGTATCATACAGAATAGAATCAAGTTGGTGATGCCATCCAACCATCTCATTCTCTGTCATCCCCTTCTCTTCTTGCCTTCAATCTTTCCCAGCATCAGGGTCTTTTTCAATGAATAAGTTCTCATCAGGTGGCCGAAGTATTGGAGTTTCAGTTTCAGCATCGGCCCTTCCAATGAATATTCAGGACTGATTTCCTTTAGGACTGACTGGTTTGATTTCCTTGTTTTATCTTTTTCCAAAATGCTATCTTGTTAGAATCATATCCAGACTAGTTTCTTCAACCAAGAAAATGTATTTAAGATTCTTTCATTTAAGTCTTTTCAAGGCTTGACAGCTTACTTCTTTTTATTGCTGAATAATATTCTCTTATACAGATATATCATGGATTGCTCATTCGCTTGTTGAAGAGCATCTTGGTTGCTTCCAGATTTGGGCGATTATAAATAAAGCTGCTATAAAGCTGTGTGCAGGGTTTTCTGTGTACATAAGTTTTCAACTATTTTGGGTGAATACCTAGGAGCGTGACTGCTGCATCATATGGTAAGACTATGTTTAGCTTTGTATGAAAATGCCATTCTGTGTTCCAAAGTCACTGTACCAGTTACCATTCTCATCAGCAATGAAAATCTTTCCTGTTGCGCTGCATCTTTGTCAGCATTTGGTATTGTCAGGTTTTTTTGTTTGTTTTTCCTTTTGGGATTTTAATCATTCTAATAGTTGTGTAGTAATACCTCACTGTTGTCTTAATTTGTGATCCCCTAACATATGATGTTGAACATATTATCATATGCTTATTTTTCACTTGTGTATGTTTTATGAAGATGTATATATCAGATCTTTTGCCCATTTTTTAAAAATTGGGTTGTTATTCTTCTTAATGTTGGGTTCTAAGAGTTCTTTGTAAATTTGGGATAAAAGTCTTTATCAGATATGTGTTTTGCAGATATGTTCTCCCAGCCTGTGGTTTGTCTCTTCATTGTCTTAAGAGTGTCTTTCACAAAGAAAAGTTTTTGATTTTAATAAGGTCCCACTTATCATGTTTTTCTTCTATGAAAGTAAAAGGGAAAGTGAAGTCGCTCAGTCGTGACCGACTTTAGTGACCCCATGGACTGCAGCCTACCAGGTTCCTCCATCCATGGGATTTTCCAGGCAAGTGTACTGGAGTGGGGTGCCATTTTTTTGTTGTATCTAAAAACTTATCAACAATCTCAAGATCACCTAGATTCTCTCCTATATTACCTTCTGGAAATTTTGTGATCGGCAATTTATACTTAAGATCTATTTTAAATTAATTTTTGTGAAACATGTTTTAAACGTGGAGATGTCCAAATGTTACAGCATTATTTGTTTGAAAGGCTATTCTTCCTCTACTGAATTGTTTTTGCCCCTTTGTCAAAGATCAGTTGGCTATATTTGTATGGGTCGATCTCTGTGTTCTCCATGCTATTCTGTTGATCATTTTCTATACTTTCACCAGTAATGTGTGTCATGATTACTGCACACTTATAGTAGGTTTTAAAGTCAGGTGGTGTCCGTCCTCTGACTTTGTTCTTCTTCAGTGCCGTGTTGACGACTCTCTTGCCTTTCCGTACAAACTTTAGAATCAGTTTTTCAACATCTACAAAATGAAATTGGGATTGCTTTGAATCCATAGATTAAGTTGGGAAGTACTGGTATCTTAACAATATTTAGTCTCCTTATTATGAATATGGAATCCCATTTATTTAGCTCTCCTTGATTTTTTTCTTTCTTTTTGGTGTTGAACCAGCATTGTATTCTGTTTTCTATTTCAAATTACAATTATTAATTTTTGGTAGCCAGGGAAATTGACTTTTATGTATTAATCTCATATCTTATAACCTTGCTATAACTGCTTATTAGTTACAGAAGTTTTTTTTGTTTTTGTTTCTGCTTATTCTTTGGGACGTTTCTCTGAGACAATCATGTCATATGCAAACAGAGATAGTTTTATTTCTTCCTCCCTATACATTTCATTTCCCTTTCTTGTGTGATTGCATTGGGCAGAACTTCCAGTACACGGTTGAAGAGGAGAGGTGACGGGGGAAATCAGTTCCTAGTTTATGATCTGAGGGAAAAGAATTTACTTTCTCACCATTAAGTGTCATTTTAGCTGTAGGATTTTTTAAAATAATTTTTTAGTCAAGTTTGGATTCCTGTTTTCTGAGTTTTTATTATGAGTGGGTTGTTGGATTTTGTCAAATGCTGTTTATTTTATTGGTATTATCATATGATTTTTCTGTTCTTTTTTTTAACCTGTTGATATCATCGATCACATTACTTGATTTTCAATGTTGAACCTCTCTTGCAATCTCGGAATAAATTCTGCTTGGTCATGCTATATAACTCATTCCCTACCTTGTTGAATTCTGTTTTCTAATGTGTTGTTGACGACTTTTGCTTCTATACTCATGAGATATACTGATATGTAATTTTCCTTTTGGATAATGACATTACCTGGGTTTTGTATTAAGCTAATGCTGGCCTCATAGAATGATTTATGAAGTGTCCCCTCCACTTTTATCTTTTGGAATGTATTGTATAGAATAGCTATCATTTGTTCTTTTAAATTCTTGGTAGAATTGTGGCTCAGACAGGAAAGCATCTGCCTACAATGCGGGAGACCTGGACTCGATCCCTGGGTTGGGAAGTTCCCCTGGAGAAGGAAATGACAACCCACTCCAGTATTCTTGCCTGGAAAATCCCATGGACGGAGGAGCCCAGTACACTACAGTCCGTGGGGTCGCAAAGAGTCGGACATGACTGAGTGAATTCACTTCACTTTCTTTTTAAGGAGATTGTCAACAATAACTTCATTTTATCTATAGATATAGGACTATTTATATTATCTATTTTTTTTTTTGCATGAGCTTTGGTGGTTTATGTCTTTCAAGGAGTTTATTTAATCTAATCTAGAGGCACAGAGATATTCATAATATTTATTTACTATCCTTTCAATGCTGCTGGGACCAGTAGTGATGTCTCCTTTCATTTCTGATATTAGTAATTTGTGTCTTCTCTGCTTTTTTTCTTGGTTACAGAAGGCCCAGGGTCAGGAAGATCCCCCAGAGAAAGGAATGGCTACCCACTCCAATATTCTTGCCTGGAGAATTCAATGGACAGAGGAACCTGGTGGGCTATAGTCCATGGGGTCACAAGAGTCAGACACAACTGAGAGAGGAACACATTGCTGTTTCTTGGTTACCCTAACTAGAGGTCTGTCAGTTTCACTGAACTTTCCAAAAATCGGCTTTTCATTTCACTGATTTTTCTCTATCAATTTCTTTGTTTTCAATTTTACTAATTTCTGCTCCAACTTTCATTATTTCTTTCTTTCTGTTTTAGGTTTGAATTGCTCTTCTTTATCTAGTTTTTTTTTTTTTTTTTTAATGAAAGCTTAGAATATTAACCTTTTTTTTTTTTTTCTTTTCTAAAGTATACATTCCATACTATATTACACCCTATGCTGGCTGGGTGTGGAGGTTGGAGGACCCCCAGCATTCTTGGCTGGATTCTGATATTGATTCTGCTTTTCTGTAATACTAACATAACAGGCAATTTCAAAAACAGGAAAATTCAGCTGGAATCCTTCTCTCCTTTGGCACATCTTTTTGTGTGTGTTTGTGTGATAGGTACACAAAACATAATGATTCCCTTTGTAACCATTTTAAGGTGTACACTCAAGGATGTCCCATTCACAATGTTGTGCAACCATCACCAGTATCCTGTTTTAGAACATTTTCATCCCTCCAGAAAGAAACCCCATATCCATGAGCAGTTGCTTCATCTTCTCCCATTTCCTCTAGCCCCTAATAACCATGATGTCTGTCTTTCTGTCACTAGTAATTTGCCTATTCTGGTTATTTCATGCTGAATGGCATGTTTTTAAGCTAAGCTTATTTGTGGTATATGGGATATTTAGTTTTATTTTCAATTTACTATTATATGTTACATAGTCTTCCATATAGTCATTGTAATCATCATGTTTGGTCCTGCATAATATTCTACTGAGAACATTTTATTACTGATGTAATCCTTTCTTATTTTGGTTTTGTTGCAAAATTTCTCTGGGGTTGGGGTTCACTGCTATAGCTAACACCACAGTGAACATCTTCATGGGTATAGTTTCTTTCCAGGCTGTAGTTATTTCTTTAGATTTGATCCATATGTGTAATTCCTAAATGGAGGCATGAAGCATGCTGGTATTTTTTAAGTTCTCTTTTAACATCTCCAATTTATTTTTCGATAAGATTATTTTAATTTTCAATATTACTGGCTATATCTGAGATACCTGTTTCATCATACCCTTGCTACAAGTAGCCACAAATAATTTTTTGCTGAATCTCCTCGGCTTGTGACATATAACTTTGAAAACAAAGATTTTTTAGCTCCTCCATTCCCTCACCACTGGCAGAGTGATTTTCTCCAAAAAACTGGCATATCAAACCAGATAACATTTCCAATTTATCGCTCCCGTGAACGTGGCTGCAGGATAAGAACAAATACAGTCTGTGTTCAATCTATTCAATTAGAACAGAACAAGGAATTTATTTCAACACACACAAATCAGCATATCCCATTCTGGTTGAATCCCATTTAGCATTTATGTAAGCTTAATTAAATCACCAATGGGGTTTCTTACAAGGAGAATGGCCTTCAGGAAATATGCTTGCTAAATACTCTTCAATAATGGTTGGGGGTAATAAATAAGTGATATGGTCTGGTTCTCGGAGATCCTCACATCTCTTCCAAGTGTCAGATCTCTGCTGGAGCCCTGAGCTTGTAAACAAAGGAGTTTAAGCTCGGGTATGGGGTAAGGGAGCATTGTATAGCTAGATTTATAAGCATCAGGCTCTCTGCCAGCCCTTTTGGGAATGAGCATGTATTCTAACACAGGATTATTCCTACATAAGCAACCCAGCACCCATCAAAGTGGAGGGTCAGGCAGGAGGGAGGGAGAATGAGGCCACTGGCTTGCTCTGCAACCACGTACATTTTTCAAATGCTTTCTCTCTCTCTCTCTCTCTCTCTCTCTCTCTCTCTCTCTCTCTCTCTCTGCAATTGGGAAGTACCCAGTACAAAGTGGTAAATGACACAACTTATGGGTGACAAGTTTCCTGTGTTTCTACCACTCAAGCCAGGATGGTAACATTCTGAGAAATTCAAGCAGTTCTTGGCCCTGTGGATTTCATTCTTGATCAGCTGAGCATCTCACTGTCTTTCAGGTATGCAGCTAAACTTGACATGGATGTGTTGGGTCACACTGAAGAAGGGAAGTACAGTAATTACCTCCATTTTAGAGGAAGAAACAGGACCAGAAAGGTTAAGGAATAGAAATTAGAGACAGACCTTTCTTGTCTGGTTTCTGAGGTCAAGTTTTTAACAAGTAAACTCAGATTACACGGAAGGAAAACCGAAAGATGTCTTTCTCAAGTGCAAGTCTCTTGTGTGGAGCTCCAGGAATGAACCAACATAATTGCCCATGACTGTTCTTTTCTGATAAAGCTTGGACTTCTGTGTCTTAAAGCATTTAGGAGAACCCAGCAACTAATTAGACTGGAGGGTGAGATTCAACATATTAATAGGTAGGCAGAAAATGAGAAATATTTTTTTTAATTGTTTCGATTAGTTGTACCTTCTCTCCTGAATTTCTTTTTATTAAATTTCCAACTTCTAAGAATTTTGAGGTCTATTTGGGGGTAACTCCTGTAAATAGATCCCATCCCAAGAAGGCTAGAAGGGTCTTGGAAGCTCAACAACCCCCCTCAATTTACAGATTAAGACCCCAGAAAGGAAGTCACCTTGTCAGGATCACACAGAGCCAGAGCCAGCTCTTTGGTCTATATATACCCAGTGCTCGCTGCTCCTTGAAGGAGAGCAAAGCCACTTGTCTTCTCTTTGAAAGGCAGGGGATGGCATTTCCCTGGGATGGATGAGTTCCAACTTCAGCGATGCTTATATACAAAGATGCTAACTCCATTTGCTTTGCTTTTCAGGCCTCAGGTGGTAGTGATGGGATAGGTTAATAGCCTTTTTGAATATGAAGACATGTGAATTGGAAAGCAGCTGAGTGTAATAGAAAAATAAATTTGAGAGTTGAAGACCAGGGTTGGGATTCTGGTTCTGATGCTTGCTACTTATTAGATCTGGAGGAGCTCTATAATCTCGCTCCAGCTGTACTATTCACCATGGTACCCAGAGTGGTACCATACAATATATGTATGGCAGAGCCTCACATATATTAGGTGACATCCACATACACTCAAACATAACTAATCCTTTTTTTAAAATGTCATTGAATAATTATTAACTTGGCCTTGGTTATCCAGCTGCCTGGCTCAACTTTATGCTAAATCTGTGACCCTAGAATGAGGCAGAGCATTATTTAGACCCCTAAAAATGAGGCAGAGCATCATTTATATTGTTTGAAAAATAAGGACGGATCATAGGATCCATCCCAAAGGTTTGTTGATAAGACTAAATGAGAGTACAGGCAGAGAACCTGGCAGCTAATAAACTCTCAATTATCTTTTTAGGTACATTTGGGGAGAGGTGGCCGGAGATGAGAATTCAGAAGGGACTCTGTTTTGAATGACCTTGAATGTTACACTTGGAATCAAACTTATGAACATAAAATTTTATGGAACTAATTCCAAATTGTGCATTTCTGTCATGCTAGAAATGTGTTCAAGACAAGCGTATCAGAAAGGTTTCCTTCCCTCTTTCTTTCCTTTTTTCATTCTCCTTCTCTCCTTTTCTTCCCCCTTCCTTTTTCAGCCTGGACATCAGATTATTGTTGTTTTTCAGTCACCAAGCCATATCTGACTTGTTGCCACCCCACGGACTGCACCACAGCAGGTCTCCTTATTCCTCACCATCTCTTTGAGTTTGCCCAAGTTCATGTCCGTTGAACTGGTGATGCCATCTAACCATCTCATCCTCTGTCGCCCCCTTCTCCTCTTGCCCTCAATCTTTCCCAGCATCAGGGTCTTTTGCAATGAGTCAGCTCTTTACATCAGGTGGCCAAAGTATTGGAGCTTCAGCTTCAGCATCAGTCCTTCCAATGAATATTCTGGGTAGGTGTCCTTTAGGATTGACTGGTTGGATCTTCTTGCTGTCCAAGGGACTCTCAGGAGTCTTCTCTGACACCACAGCTTGAAAGCACAAATTCTTTGGTGCTCAGCCTTCTTTATGGATATCAGATGCCAGGTCTCACTTGGAAACTTTTCTCTTTTGGTTGCCAAATCCCCAGTTGGCTGCCCCTCCCAGAAGCAAATTACCTAACCCTGAGTGGGTGGTGAACACAAGGAAAAGTTTAAATCCATCCAAGTTAGCAGAAAAGCAAAACCCCCAAATCTTATTATAATCTCTTGTTCTCTCTTTCTGTTCCTTGTCACCAAGGTAGTTGGAACCTCTGTCTTCAGCCTCCTCCTCCTTCTCCTCCTCTCATCCTGTCTGATTCATGTGTTGATGTCTCGATTCTGAGCCAGCTGCTGCAACAAACTGTGATATCATAGGCAGGATTTATTAGTAGCAAAAGCATCTGTCAGGAGAAAGCAGGAGAGGCTAGAGAATGCACCACAGGGAGACAGATGGGCCGAGCATAGACTGGACAAGGAGTGAGGCCTCTGTACACTGTTATTTACTACTAATAAAGAATAACCTAGTACTAAGTACTTTTAAACACATTAGCTTACATTTTCTAAATATCTTAATACTATGAAGTATGTACTACCATACCTGTTTTATAGATGAGAAAACTAAGATTCAGAGGCATTTAGTGGCTTGCTCAACTTTGCATATCTAGTCATTGATAAAGCTAGGGTTAAATGTAGGTCTGAGGGAGTATGGGCTTCCCAGGTGGCTCAGTGGTGTCTCTGACAAGTAGGAGATGTGGATTCAATCCCTGGGTCAGGAAGATCCCCTCGTGGAGGACATGGCAACAGACTCCAGTACTCTTACCTAGGAAGTCCCATGGACAGAGGAACCTTGCAGGTTACAGTCCATGAGGTCACAAAGAGTTGGACACTACTCAGCGACTAAACAACAACAGCAACTGAGGCAGTATAAAGTCTGTCTCTAACTTGAAATTTCTCCCACTTGAAGTCCTTCCTCTAGCAGGAAAAAAAAAAAGTGAGGGACTATTTTCTGCAGGGTAAGGACAAGGATCATACATTAAGTCCAGTAGAGAAATGTATGAGAATAAGCATGTGGTTTATGCAGGAAGCAGAGAAAATGCACTGGCTGGGATTAGGCAGAAGATTTACCCTGTAGGTTAGAGCAGGTACTGAGAAATCAATCTGGCTGCAAACACTGACCTCAGAGGTGCAAGTAAGCAAGCAAAATCCGGTGTTAATGCAAAAACTTAATTCCACACATCTGTAGATTGTAGCAGGCCCTAGTAGTTCAGAAGTCAAGTAAGCAAGCAGATAACCCCACATGGTGACTCATTTCTGGGAATAGCAGCAAAAGATGAGACTTTAGCTTTGGTAAGGAAGGCTGGCTAGAGGCAGGCAGGGCAAGGAAGTCAGCACCATGGACAGCGGTAAAAGCCATGGTGTAAACATGGCAAAACTTAGGAGCAGGGCTCAATAATGTTCAGGACCAGTCCTGTACAAAATGAAAAAGGATCAAGGATGACATCCATGTACTTGAGAGTTAGTCCACAACCCCCTAGTAGCTAATTTCAGTGTAGCATGACACATGCTAGCTATCATGGGGAAGCATGTATTCCCATGAAGGGGCAACTACCTCAGCTTGAAGTGGTGATATCAAAGAAGGCTTCATGGAGTTGAGTGCATACTGCCATCTAAGCCAGGAGAAGAAAGGGATGGGAGGTAGAGGGAAGTCTAAGCAGAAGGAGCACCAGATGCAAAGGCTTGAAGGTGGGAAACTTCCTGGTGCATATTGAAAATCAGAGTCAGATTCCCATGACTGGAGGGTGAAATGCAGATAGGGGTGAGAAGAGAGAGGAGTTTGGAAAGATAGAGAAACAAAACCTAAAAGAGCTTTGAAAAACCAGATGAAGAGTTTGAGAAATTTTAAATACCAAGGAACCCTAGATGTCTGGCTTTTCTTTCACAAAGAGAAGATCTTTTAACACCTGGACCCATGCTGCTGTATAACTTGGAGATGAAGACTCCAAGTTATAGCTGTCCCATGTAGGGTGTTGAATGTACTCCCATTTCCCATATCTTCCTTCTCCATGCTCTAGCAAGCCTTGGTAGGACAGTGAGTTTTATTTTGAGTCTTTATTTCAAAGAGGGGAAGAATGTGATCCAATCTCTACAAACATCAGGCTTCCCTGGTGGCTCAATGGTAAAGAATCCACCTACCAATGCAGGAGACGCAGCTTCAGTCCCTGGGTTGGGAAAATCCCCTGGAGAAGGAAGTGGTAACCCACTCCAGTATTCTTGCCTGGGGAATTCCATGGACAGAGAAGCCTGGCGGGCTACAGTTCATGAGGCTGCAAAGAATTGGACACAACTTAGCAACTAAACAACAGCAAATTATAAACACCACTTTTACCTCTTGAGGAAGGAGGGAGTGAAGGGAGAATTATCAATTAGCTATCAACATTCTGTAGGTGACAGATAATGGTGACCTTGATCATAATGATGATGGAGATGGAGACAAGGGTGGATGGAGAGATAGGTAGGTAGACAGATTGATAAATAGAAGGAAGGAAGGGGGAAGGGAGAAAGAAAATGAGGAGGGGAGAGGGAGTCTTTAAGGAGGTATCCCACTTACACAACAGTTGAGGGTGGAAAGTCCAAAAGCTGCAGAGTAGAGCTGCAGGCTGAAGACTCAGGGGAAAGTTGCAGTTTGAGTCTACAGGCATATTGGCAGAATTCCCTTTACCTCCTCATGGGAGGTAAAACCCTTTTCTTTTTTCTTTTTACTTAAATCTTCAACTGATTGGTTTAATCCCACTCACATTCTGGAGGGTTCTTTGATTGACTTAAATTATACAGCTTTAAATGTTAATCTCATCTAAAAACGCTTTCATGGAAATGTCTAGAATAATGTTTGACCAAATACCTAGGTATTGAGACTGTTGCCTCGCCAGACTGATACATACATTTTGCCATCACAAAGAGGAATTCTTCAAGCATGTTAACATCACCTGCTAAAAATTCAAGTGGAAAAGGAAATGACAACCCACTCCAGCACTCCAGTATTCTTGCCTGGGAAATTCTATGGACAGAAGAGCCTGGTGGGCTACAGTCCATGGGGTTGAAAAGAGTTGAACATAACTTAATGACTTAATGACTAAACAACAACAACAATGGAAATGATACTCATATAGGTTAATGACCAGTGGTATATAGGGCCCCTAAGCCAAATCTTGCCTGCCACCTGCTTTGGTAAATAAAGTTTTATTGAAATACAGGCACGTTATTCATTCATGTATTGTCCATGGCTGCTTTTATGCTAGAATGACAGAGTTTAGTATTTGTGACAAAAACCATGTGTATGTGTTAGTCACTCAGTTGTGTCTGACTCCTCTGTCCAAGGAATTCTCTAGGCAAGAATACTGGAGTGGGCTGCCATTCCCTCCTCCAGAGTATCTTTCCTATCCAGGGATCGAACCCAGACTTCCTGCATTTCAGGCTGATTCTTTACCATCTGAGCCACTGGGGAAGCTCAGACAAAAACCATGTGGCCTGCAAAATTGAAAATATTTACTACCTGCAACTTTGCAGTGAAAGTGTGCTGTTTCCTGATATAGACAATCCAAGAGATGTGTCCGGAACTCAACTTTCAGAAATGAATTAAAGATGGGGAGGTAGAAGAGAGTGTAGATTGGAAATGGAAGGACTATCTGGACAGGTTTCTGAGGTGTCCTAACGTTTAGAGGTCAAGCAGAGGACTGTGAATGCAGAAAGGAATCTGAAAAGTGAGACTGAAGGAAAACCAGAAGAATGCAGTGTTACAACAGCTCAGAGAGGAAGCAGCCTCAAGAAGGAGGTGAGCTATGTCAAATTTTCCCTAAATACAAAGTAAGATGGGGACCCCTGGACTTGACAACATGGTGGAGAGGAGGATATTGATGATTGTTCAGTTATATCAATGAAGTTGTGAAAAGACACTAGATTGGAATAAAATGAAAAGGAAAGGAGACATGGGCAAGTTGATCTATCAAGAACAGACAGCGTTTGCAAGACGTTGTGCCATAAAAGTAGAGAAATAAGATGTTATAGAAAGGGGGTCATGTATTTAAAATTAAATATTTTTCTTAAATTATTACTCAGCCATTAAAAAGAATGAAATAATGCCCTTAGCAACAACATGGATGGTCCTAGAGACTGTCATACTAAGGGAAGTAAGTCAGACAAAGAGAAAAGTTGTATGATATCCCTTATATGTGGAATCTAAAAAGGAAATGATACAAATGAACTTATTTATAAAATGGAAACAGACTCACAGACTTAGAGAATGAACTTATGGTTAGTAGCAGGGAAGGGTGGGAGGAAGGGATAATTAGGGAGTTTGGAATGGATATGTACACACTGATATATTTAAAATGGATAACCAACAAGGACCTCCTGTATAACACAGGGAACTCTGCTCAACCATTATGTGTCAGCCTGAATGGGAGTGTAGTTTGGGGAAGAATGGATAGATGTACAGCTGGGTCACCCTTCTATGCACTTTAAACTATCACAACATTGTTAACTGGCTATATTCCAACATAAAGTGAAAAAGTTTAAATTTTAGAAAAGTATAACTTACACAGAAGAAAGCATAAATCATAGACATGCAGATCAAACATTTTACACAAAGTGAACATACCTGTGTGAAAAAACTTCTTAAATCATAAAGCAGAACATTACCAGCATTTCAGAAGCTGTCTGTTAAAGACTCTGTGTTGCTGTCTCCCCAAAATTTATATGTTGAAATTCCAACTCCCAATGCAATGGTGCTTGGAGATGAGGCTTTGGGGATATAATTAGGTCATGAGGGTGGAGCCCTCATGATGCAATTCTTGCCCTTGTAAGAAGAGAAAGAAGAGAACTTGCTTCTTCCTCTGCCACGTGAGGAAACAAGATGATAGCCACCTGCAAGCTAGGAAGAGAGTGGACCAGAATTTGAACCCTGAACTTGAACTTCCCAACTTCAAGAAATGTGAGAGATATATTTCTGTGGTTAAAGCCATTTAGTCTGTGGAATTCTGTTATGGCAGCCAGAGCAGAATAAGATGCCTTCATTGTACACCTTACAGTCTCTGGTGTGATCTGCTCTCGAGATGAATCTGCAGGTTCTGTTTGCTTGATCTGTCTTTATTTCACCTTCATTTTTAAAGGACATTTTCATAAGGATTATAATTCTTTTCTTTCAACACTCAGAATAAATCATTATATTCGCTTCCGGATTCCTTCATTTCAGCTGGGACTCACACCATTGTTTTACTGTTCCTCCTTTTAATGTAACCTCCCCACCATGCTCTCTGCTAGCTCCTTTTACAATTTTCTCTCTGTATTTGTTTTTGAGCAGTTTTCTACAATGTGCTTGGGTTTTATGTTTGTTTGTTTTGTTATCCTGCTTGGAGTCTGTAGTGATTCCTGAATCTATTGGCTTCATTGATTTTGGGAAAAAAATATATAATCTGTTTTCTCTCTAATTTCAGTTTGTGTTTCTGTCTCGATCTCTTTTCTCCTTCTGAGGTTCCAATTACACACATGTTAAAAACATTTCATTTTGCCCAATATGTCTCTTCAGCTGTTTTCTTTATTTTGAGTCTTTTTCTCTCCTTTTTTTTTTTTTTTTTTTTGTTACTCCGTGGTGGAGCATGTGGGATCTTAGTTCCCCCACCAGGGATAGAACCCATGCCTCCTACAGTGGAAGTGCAGAGTCCTAGGCCCTAAATTGCCAGGGAATTTCCTTTTTCTCTCTTAATATAGTCTGTATTATTTTTATAAAGTCCTATTTTCTAGTTCAATGATTTTTTTCCTTCCATTGGTTCTAATCTATTATTAAACCTTTCCATTGAATTCACAAAACTAAGATCATGGCATCTGATTCCATCACTTCATGGCAAATAGACAGGGAAAAAATGGAAAAAGTGACAGACTTTTTTTCTTGGGCTCCAAAATCACTGTGGATGATGACTGCAGGCACAAAATGTTTAAAAATGTTTGCTCCTTGGAAGAAAAACTATGAAAAACCTAGGCAGAGAAATAAAAAACAGAGGCATCACTTTGCCAACAAAAGTCCATATAATCAAAGCTATGGTTTTTCCAATAGTCATGTACGGATATGAGAGTTGGACCATAAAGATGGCTGAGCATCAAAGAATTTATACTTTTGAATTTTGGTGTTGGAGAAGACTCTTGAGAGTCCCCTTGGACATCAAGGAGATCCAGTCAGTCAATCCTAAAGGAAATCAACCCTGAATTTTCATCAGGATGACTGATGCTGAAGTTGAAGCTCCAATACCTTGGCCACCTGATGCAAAGAGCCAGCTCATTGGAAAAGACCCTGATGTTGGGAAAGATTGAAGGGGAGGAGGAGAAAGGTGTGACAGAGGATGAGATGGTTGAATGGCATCATCGATTCAATGAACATGAGTTTGAGCAAACTGGGAGATAGTGAAGGACAGGGAAGCCTGTTGTGCTTCAGTCCATGGGATCGCAAAGAGTTGGACATGACTGAGTAACTGAACAACAGATTGAATTCTTAAGGGCTTCCATGGTGGCTCAGTGGTAAAGAATCTACCTGCAATGCAGGAGACTCAGGTTCTATCCTTGGGTCAGGAAGATCACCTGGAGAAGGAAATGGTAACCCACTCCAGTATTCTTGCCTGAGAAATCCCATGAACAAAGGAGTATGGCAGGCTACACTCCATGGGGTTGGAAAAGAGTTGGACATGAGTTAGTGACTAAGCAACAACAACAACTGAAGTCTTAACCTTAGCTTATTTTCTTTCTTATTTTTCAATTTATAATTTAAAACTTTTAAAATATATATTTCATTTCTCTGGTAAAATTCTCCACCTTCTCGCCTATTCAATTAAACCTACTGACCTACTGAGTTATTTTAATGTCTGTGCCCCAAGATCCAATATCTGAATCATCTATAGGTCTGTTTCTACATAGTTCTTTCTTTGGTTTGGTGTCTCTTTATTTATTTGGTAATTTTTTATTGTATGCTGGACATTACACATGAAAAATTATGAGTCTATAAATGAAGTTACTTTCCTCCAGAGTATTTAGTTTAGCTACTCTAACAGATTGAGATAGATCACCTTAATCCAATCAGGTATTGAGGTAATTTAAGACTGGGTATCAGAATTTGTAAGTTCCTAAAGTCTACCTTTAATCCCAGAGTATAGCTCTTTAGGAGTGCCTACTAGACTCCTGAGTGTTTTTAGGGTCCTGAAAACAAAAGCCTTGCTTAGATTCTAGGCCTCTTAATGTAACTTATATTAAGTTTCTTAATCTTATCCTGTGATGTTTCTGAACTGGCAAATGCCTTTGGGGTGAAAGTGTCACACAGTTTTAGGCTTACTTCTCACTGGTGTCTTGTCCCCTCAATTTCTGGCTGCCTTAGGAACTTAGAATATAAATGTTCATTTTCCTAGTTTCAGACTACAGGAAGTCTGTTTTCTGCTTCTCCAGTTATTGACATCTTGACCCTTGGTAATTAATTTTTTTTCCCCAATGTTGTCCTCAGATCAGATCAGTCACTCAGTCATGTCCGACTCTTTGTGACCCCATGAATCGCAGCAGGCCAGGCCTCCCTGTCTATCACCAACTCCCAGAGTCCGCCCAGACTCACGTCCATCGAGTCAGTGATGCCATCCAGCCATCTCATCCTCTGTCGTCCCCTTCTCCTCCTGCCCCCAATCCCTCCCAGCATCAGAGGCTTTTCCAATGAGCCAACTCTTTGCATGAGGTGGCCAAAGTACTGGAGTTTCAGCTTCAGCATCATTCCCGCCAAAGAAATCCCAGGGCTGATCTCCTTCAGAATGGACTGGTTGGATCTCCTTGCAGTCCAAGGGACTCTCAAGAGTCTTCTCCAACACCACAGTTCAAAAGCATCAATTCTTCGGCGCTCAGCTTTCTTCACAGTCCAACTCTCACATCCATACATGACCACAGGAAAAACCATAGCTTTGACTAGACGAACCTTTGTTGGCAAAATAATGTCTCTGCTTTTCAATATGCTATCTATCTATGTTGGTCATAACCTTCCTTCCAAGGAGTAAGCGTCTTTTAATTTCATGACTGCAGTCACCATCTGCAGTGATTTTGGAGCCCCAAAAAATAAAGTCTGACACTGTTTCCACTGTTTCCCCATCTATTTCCCATGAAGTGATGGGACCGGATGCCATGATCTTCATTTTCTGAATGTTGAGCTTCAAGCCAACTTTTTCACTCTCCTCTTTCACTTTCATCAAGAGGCTTTTTAGTTCCTCTTCACTTTCTGCTGTAAGGTGGTGTCATCTGCATATCTGAGGTTATTGATATTTCTCCCGGCAATCTTGATTCCAGCTTGTGTTTCTTCCAGTCCAGCATTTCTCATGATGTACTCTGCATATAAGTTAAATAAACAGGGTGACAATGTACAGCCTTGACGTACTCCTTTTCCTATTTGGAACCAGTCTGTTGTTCCATGTCCAGTTCTAACTTTGCTTCCTGACCTGCATATAGGTTTCTCAAGAGGCAGGTCAGGTGGTCTGATATTCCCATCTCTTTCAGAATTGTCCACAGTTTATTGTGATCCACACAGTCAAAGGCTTTGGCATAGTCAATAAAGCAGAAATAGATGTTTTTCTGGAACTCTCTTGCTTTTTCCATGATCCAGCAGATGTTGGCAATTTGATCTCTGGTTCCTCTGCCTTTTCTCCAACCAGCTTGAACATCAGGAAGTTCATGGTTCACATATTGCTGAAGCCTGGCTTGGAGCATTTTGAGCATTGCTTTACTAGCATTTGAGATGAGTGCAATTGTGTGGTAGTTTGAGCATTCTTTGGCATTGCCTTTCTTTGGGATTGGAATGAAAACTGACCTTTTCCAGTCCTGTGGCCACTGCTGGGTTTTCCAAATTTGCTGGCATATTGAGTACAGCACTTTCACAGCATCATCTTTTAGGATTTGAAATAACTCAACTGGAATGCCATCACCTCCACTAGCTTTGTTTGTAGTGATGCTTTCTAAGGCCCACTTGACTTTACATTCCAGGATGTCTGGCTCTAGGTCAGTGATCACACCATTATGATTATCGGGGTCGTGAAGATCTTTTTTGTACAGTTGTTCTGTGTATGCCCATTAAAAATAAGTAAAATAAAATTTACAGTTCAATGTATTAGGTACACTCACAATGTTATGAAACCATTACCAACATTCATCTCCCCCAATTTTTTATCATCCCAAACTGAAACTCTATACCATCAAACTTTAACTCCCCATACCTGCCTTCCCCCCTATTTCCTCCATCTTTACAGGAGGAAAGTCTAAGTAGAGCATGAGTAGATTAGTGATGAGGTAATGAAAAATTTCCACCATTGACTTTTATTTTCCCAAAACACATGAAGTCTTATCACTGTGAGAGAATAACATAGAAGGCATGGAGAATTAGAATGAAGTGCGTGATGAGAGCAGAGAAAGGAAATAGTTCTCTAGAAGACAGGAAGAAGTCTTACTGGAGGCACACTGCAGAAGGGTGGGGCATCCGTGTCAGGTGTGTGGTCATGAGTTTTAAGCAGAACTGGTTGGTCTGTCTGTCTCAGTTTTTTCTCAGCAATATTTAGCTAGTTAGAAGAATTTAGTCATCTGAATGAATGAGATGCAAGGAAAGAGAGAGAAGGGAGTTTCCATGTTTTCAAGGGAGCAATTCTAAAAATGGGTCATGAAATCTAACCCACATGAGGAGACAAGCAAAGATAGGAGAAGACTGATGAACAGTGGAAAGATAATGGGGTAATGGATCGGAGGATTGTGAGCAGGGAAGAGCTGTTACATCGAGGGTCCTGGCACAGGGGGACAGAACTATTCAGTGATGATTTAAGACTGAGTTCTTTTAAATACATTTTAGATGTGCAGAAGGGGTACCATTACTGGCAGTGCGAAGTTCAGGATTATGAACACTGGAGTGAATGATAGAGAGTAGAATGAAAGGTTATTGGAGGACAGTAAGTCAAAGAATGACGGAGAAGGCGATGGCAGCCCACTCCGGTACTCTTGCCTGGAAAATCCCATGGATGAAGGAGCCTGGTAGGCTGCAGTCCATGGGGTTGCAAAGAGTTGGACACGACTGAGAGACTTCACTTTCACTTTTCGCTTTCACGCATTGGAGAAGGAAATGGCAACCCACTCCAGTGTTCTTGCCTGGAGAATCCCAGGGATGGGGGAGCCTGGTGGGCTGCCGTCTATGGGGTCGCACAGAGTCGGACACGACTGAAGCGACTTAGCAGCAGCAGCAGCAGCAAGTGAAAGAATGAAGTGACTTAATTACATGAATTTTTTGGCCACTGAGAATGATAAAAACAAGTTGGATTATGAAGAAATGTTGTGAGCCAGGAGCTAAAATACACAGAGAATACAGAAATCCAAGGGATAGCTGCCTCCCCTTTTGGACACACAACCTCTCTCTCTCTCATCAACTCTGTCAGAAGTCATCCGATGGGGACTTCCCTGGTGGTCCAGTGGTTACGAATCTGCCTTGCAGTGCAGGGAATGGGGATTCCATCCCTGGTCAGGGAACTAAGATCCCATGTGCTGTGGAGCAACTAAGCCCATGTGCTGAAGATCATGGGGTGCAACTAAGATCTGAGGTACCCAAATTAATTAGCTAATTAAAAAAGAAGGCATCCAATGAACAGCAGATCAAACCTCCTACACTTCATAATAGCTTTATTCCACCCTGAGATAACCTTCAGAAATTTACCTGGATTTCCATGTATCTCATTTTGAGAAGAGATTATACATACTGCAAAAGCCAACATTAAAGTACTTTTGGAATTTAGTTTGTATCTGCTCAAGTTCTCCCTCATTAAAAAAAAAAAAAAGAACTGTTAAGGCCTGGAGAGAAAATAACTACATAGGAAGTGTTAGCTTCTTCCCCAATATCCATTTATCTTATTAAGAAGTAGCTATGTGGTTTGGGTGGAATTATTCTCCTCTTTGGAGAAGGAAATGAGACCCCACTCCAGTACTCTTGCCTGGAAAACACCACAGATGGAGGAGCCTAGTAGGCTACAGACCATGGGGTCGTGAAGAGTTGGACACTACTGAGCGACTTCACTCTAGACCTATCTACTTATCTATTCTCCTCTTAGGTTAATCAGCCTAATGTCAATCCCACAGACATGATTGCCTTAGTGTTAGACAAGCAAACTAAGTTTTACTGATCAGAGAGAAGCTCAGAATTTTGTATGGTTGGGAAGAGGACCTTTGGCAGGATCTGGTATGAATTCTAGACCCGTTTCCAGCTATTTGACTGTCATGAGGACAAAGTTGAGTGGGCAAGCCTGGAGAGTGACATAAATTGAAGAAGAATCCTGATCAAACAGTGACTGAAACCTAATGACCCTAGACTTCTTTTTTTTTTTTTTTTTTAATGTGAACCCATAAAATTCTATTTAATCCAGGTGTTTGTTTAGGTGTTCAGTAAATTGCATTTGAAAGCATCCTTACTAATACAGAAGTACTTGACATGCTCCCTTCTGCGCCTATATGAAATACAGCTGAAATCACAGCATCTTCAGATGGATGCTCATACTTAACCAGGGCTGAAGCATGACCAAGGCACACACTGATAAGCTCATGTTTTGTTTTCTGCCACACTTTTGGCAAAAGTTTTCCATTGGGAGCTCTCCAGTAAAATAACCAAATGCTGAGTGACCTGAAGATTTCATTTGAATTCAGATGCACCTGTTCACAAGAACACCACTCGCATGACCACAGGGTCTCTGGCTTGGTTCCAGGCAAGGAGCAGATACTGTGCAAACACACTTGCCACCATTACAAATGTTCCTCTCTGCATATGCAAGCTTCCTCCAACATTATTTTTTTTCTTCAAGTCTTTGCTCCTTAATATTGGAGCCAGTTTAAGCTGTTAGATTGTAAAATACAGCTTGCTCTGATGCCCTGAGGGAGCTCAGCAGAGATACCACTGGCAGCTGATTAGGTCAGAAATTCAGCCGTATCAAACATGCCTATCGACAATCTAACTTGAAAGCCAAAAGTTTTCCTTGCCTATTAGACTGCTATGGTTGGCCTCATCGCTGTGTGCACATAATGAGGAAAAAGACTCAGAAAGTGTTTGTGGAAGAACAGTACTTCCTTCTAAACTGGCAGTCAAGCTTGTCATTGCATAAAGAACCATCTGATTTACCTACTGGAGGGAAAGTTGGTGTTTAAACAGCTTGCAGGATCCAGGGAAGAAAACAGTCTATCTAGGCTCTCTTTTAGAAAGCTGGGCTTATTGGACTGAGGCACAAACAGAAGCCAGGATAGAATGTGTTATCCTCTTTGCCAGGGTTTTACTTAATAAAAAATAATTTTTACCTTCTGATTTCCTCAGCTCCATTTGGCTGCAGGTGTTTTTTTCAATTTTGCCATGCAGAACAGACCTTCCAAGAAACTAAGACACCAGGTAGGGAATACATCAGCATCTTCCTTTGCATCCTTTGTCCAGGAATAGTATTTTTGACACATGTCTATTTTACAGACTAGGAGCTAAAGCTGTAAACTTATCCAAGGTTACAGATCTAATAAATGTTGCAGATGAAATCTAACTTTAGCCCCTCTGCGAGCAAACCTTTTCTTTATCAGAGATTCTCAACTCAGGTTGCACATTAGAATCACCTAAGGACCTTTTTCGGAGAAGGCAATGGCACCCCACTCCAGTACTCTTGCCTGGAAAATCCCATGGACGGAGGAGCCTGGTGGGCTGAAGTCCATGGGGTCACTAAGAGTCGGATATGACTGAGCGACTTCACTTTCACTTTTCACTTCCATGCATTGGAGTAGGAAATGGCAACCCACTCCAAGGTTTTTGCCTGGAGAATCCCAGGGACGGGGGAGCCTGGTTGGCTGCCATCTATGGGGTCGCACAGAGTCAGACATGACTGAAGTGACTTAGCATAGCAAGGACCTTTTAAAAAATTATCAATAATAAGATCCTACCCAAGTTTCCGCCCAATTTGTCAGAATATTTTGGAGTGGGGCTTGGACACCAGTGGGCTTCCCTGGTGGCCCAGAGGGTAAAGAAGCTGCTTACAAGGCAGGAGACTTGGGTTTGATCTCTGGGTCAGGAAGATCCCCTGGAGAAGGTAATGGCAACCCACTCAATATTCTTGCCTGCAGAATCCCATGAACAGAGGAGCCTGGTGGGTCACAGTCCATGGAGTTGCAAAGAGTCAAACATGTCTGAGAGACTAACACTTTCACTTTTACTTTTTTTGGATATCAATATTTTATAGTATCGTCCCATAAGAGCTTAACTTGCTGCTGGAGATAAGGAAAACAAGGGCTATCATGGAGCATCTTAAACTTTAAACTGCAAATCATGGGGGTTATTGGTAAAATGCAGATCCTGATTCAATAGGTCTGGGGTGGGACCTGAGATACTGCATTTCTAAGAAGCTCCCAGATGATGTTGATGTTAATAGTTGGGGACCACACTTAGTAGGAAGGCTCTGCAACAATGTTCCTCAAACTTTAATGTGTATAAAAATCTAGAACGCTAAGAATAAATACATAAGCTCAGATTTGTTGCTGTAGAATAGGACCTGGGCCTCTGTATTTGCAATAAGTTTCCCAGAATTAATGATCCACCATATAATACATTTGATTCTCAAACTTTCTGCACGTTGGAATCAGCAGGGAACTTAAAAAAATGACGCCAGTTCCCACCCACAGTGGTTCTGCTTAGGTGATCTGGGTTGAGAAAACCACCAGTATGTGCAACATTCTACAAACTTGCCTTCTATAAGAACTGGGGTCCTAGGCCACATTCCAGGCATTCCTTGTAAATTTAAACCCATGGAAGGTGAACCTGAGAAACTATATTTTTAGCAATCATTGCAGGGTCTCTTTCATTCAAGTAAGGTTTAAAAAGAAACACTAGATATGATCAAATGACCCCAAGAATGTATAAAGAAAATATTTTTCACTTTTATTATTATTTTTATTTATTATTTATTTTTATTCCACTTTTACTTGCTGAACCTTGGAAATTTAAATTACATCTTCTTAAACTTGAAAGCCAGATTTTGGTTTTAGTATTTGGTCCCTCCTATTAACTAAGGTCATTGCTTTGTCTCAAGGTTCTTGAGACCTATATTCTCCATTTATAAAATGAGTGCTGTCCCACTATTCAATCTTTAAAAAATTTTCTATATGATGTCATAGGAAGATTAGTGAACTAGACTCCAGCTTCAAGAGCTGAAATGTGGAAACTTCCTTGGAGGTCCCGTGGTTAAGATTTTGCCTTCTGATGAAGCCGGTGTGTGTTCAATCCCTGGTTAGAGAGCTAAGATCCTATATTCCTAGCAGCCAGAAAATCAAAACATAAAACAGAAGCAATATTGCAACAAATTCAATAAAAAATTTTAAAATGGTCCACATCAAAAAAAAAAAAAAGAGTTGATATGTGTGTTAGTGCATGTGAAACAGAGAGATGCAGAGACAGGGAGAGAGACAGACAAAGGGAGAGAGAAAGAAAGAAATTTATTATGAGGAATTGGCTCATGTGGTCATTGAGACTGAGGGTTCCCATGATCTGCCATCTGCAAGATGCAGACACAGGAAAGCTAGTGGTGTAACTCCAGTCCAAGTTTGAAAGCCTGAGAACCAGGGGAGCTAATGGCATAAATCCCAGTCTGAGGGCAGGAGAATATGACATCAGTTCAGTTCAGTTGCTCAGTCGTGTCCGACTCTTTGCAACCCCATGAATCGCAGCATGCCAGGCCTCCCTGTCTGTCACCAACTCCCAGAGTTCACCCAGACTCATGTCCATCGAGTCAGTGATGCCATCCAGCCATCTCATCCTCTGTCGTCCCCTTCTCCTCCTGCCCCCAATCCCTCCCAGCATCAGAGTCTTTTCCAATGAATCAACTCTTCACATGAGGTGGCCAAAGTACTGGAGTTTCAGCTTTAGCATCATGCCTTCCAAAGAAATCCCAGGGCTGATCTCCTTCAGAATGGACTGGTTGGATCTCCTTGCAGTCCAAGGGACTCTCAAGAGTTTTCTCCAACACCACAGTTCAAAGGCATCAAATCTTTGGCACTCAGCCTTCTTCACAGTCCAACTCTCACATCCATATATGACCACAGGAAAAACCATAGCCTTGACTAGATGGACCTTTGTTGGCAAAGTAATGTCTCTGCTTTTGAATATGCTATCTATCTATGTTGGTCATAACCTTCCTTCCAAGGAGTAAGCGTCTTTTAATTTCATGGCTGCAGTCACCATCTGCAGTGATTTTGGAGCCCAGAAAAATAAAGTTTGACATTGTTTCTACTGTTTCCCCATCTATTTCCCATGAAGTGATGGGACCAGATGCCATGATCTTTGTTTTCTGAATGTTGAGCTTTAAGCCAACTTTTTCAGTCTCCACTTTCACCTTCATCAAGAGGCTTTTGAGTTCCTCTTCATTTTCTGCCATAAGGGTGGTGTCATCTGCATATCTGAGGTTATTGATATTTCTCCCAGCAATCTTGATTCCAGCTTGTGCTTCTTCCAGTCCAGCGTTTCTCATGATGTACTCTGCATATAAGTTAAATAAACAGGGTGACAATATACAGCCTTGACGTACTCCTTTTCCTATTTGGAACCAGTCTGTTGTTCCATGCCCAGTTCTAACTGTTGCTTCCTGACCTGCATACACATTTCTCAAGAGGCAGACATAAGACATTTCAACTCAAGTATTGAGGTAGGGGAAAGGGGTGCTCACTTCTTTCTCCACCTTTTGTTCAATTCAGGCCTCAGTGGATGGGATGATGCCCACTCACACTGAGGAGGGCCATCTACTTTACTGAGCCCACTGATTAAAGTGCTAATCTCAGTGCCCTCACAGACACACCCAAAACAAAGTCCAGTTATGATGACATGTGAAATTAATTATCACACCACAGAACATAAAGTAGATGTAAGTCAATCAAAGTTTCTCATAACCCTGGACCACAATGGGTTTAAGAACAAGTGTGTGAATAGGCTGCTGACCTAAATAGAGTAAGACAAAGCAAAAAATAGATTATTTTTGCTTCTGGTAGTGAAGCAAGTCCTTTTTCTACACTGGGACTAAAACTGATAGCAACGGAAGAAGAGATGCTATATTTGTCTTTCTTTCTCAAAGAGAGCTTGCTCAAGTCATTGAGCTTGAGAATAAAACCAACATAATACTTGAACTGGAAGTTCAGCAAAGAAACCAAATTCTGGATATATTGTTTAGCCCCTGGATTTGGCCATGCCTGAAGAAGCCCCCAGCTGATTTTCTGTAATGTGAGCCAATCTGGATTTTGCACAAGCCAGCTTGTTGGAATCAAAGGAGAGTTTACTGATGTAGTTGGTATTTAGAAGGCGACTCAGGTATACTCCACAAGAATAAGGAAGCTGACCTAAAACCACAAATATTATACATTATATATAAAAACTGGTATGTTAACAGAAAAAGCTATCTCTAATGGATATTTTTTACCACTTAATAAGGTATTAGGAGACAAGAGAGCGGTTTGCAAAGGTAGCTGCATTACACAGTAAGAGACAATTTCCTTTATCCATCATTAGAATATTTGAAAAATCCAGAGACATCTCACTAGAATGGTACTGACTCACACCTTACATCAGATCACTTAGTTGTCATCTAATGACTGCAAGAACTGTGAATTGTTCATATTTTTTTAAAGATTCGTCACAATTTTTTCAAATAATAGAACTAGCATATACCATTTTATCAGTTATTAATAAGGACAAAGCTCTCCCCAGGTGGTTCAGTGGTAAAGAATCTGCCTGCCAATGCAGGAGATGCAAGAGATGTGGGTTTGATCCCTGGGTCAAGAAGAACCCCTGGAGAAAGAAATGGCAACCCACTCCAGTATTCTTGCCTGGAAAATTCTGTGGACAGAGGAGCCTAGTGGGCTACAGTCCATGGAGTCATGAAGCATCGGACTTGACTGAGGGACTGAACACACACACAAAATAAGGACAAAAGTGTTCTTTCCCACTAGAGCAGTGGTTCTTAATCAGGGGCTACTTTCAGAAATATTTGGACCTTGTGGGTTGTCACATGGTGGGGAGCAGGTGTTGCTTTCATCTAGTGGACCAAGACAATTAAGAATGCTGCTAAATATTCTATCCTGTACACAAAAGCCTTCAAATACAGAACTATTTAGCCCCAAATTACCATAGAACTGAGGCTGAGGACCCTCAGTCAGTTTGAGGTCTGATTATGTTTGCAATCTTTCACCTAGATTAATCATGGTTGAATCAGCATAGGAGAGGCTCAATATCCAAATTTGTTTTCATTTTCTACCAAATTAGAGAATCCCAATGCACTATTAAATATTGCTGAAAAGAGTATAAAATATTCAGTAGCTTTGTTACATACCAAGGAGATGTCTTGACTGTAAATAGACCAAAAAGCTGTTCAGGAACCAAAACAAATCGGGATACTATTTGCTTTCTCTAATCCGTATGCCTTTGGTTGGATATTTTTCATGGCACTTGTCTTTTGTCTTCACCTGTTCCAGTCCTCTCTCCTGTTGGCTGGCTAATTCCCAAATGAGACTGATATATATATCCTACTGTATATGACTAATGAGGACCTATTCTATAGCACAGAGAGCTCTTTTGTGCTCTGTGAGGATCTCAATGGGAAGGAAATCTAAAAAACTATATGTGTATAAATAACTGATTCATTCCACCATCTTAAGTGTCCTTAAGATGAGAAAACTCCAAAATTACAACTCACTGCTGAATAACCATCAACAGGAGACTGTTGGATCCCACCAAAAATATACCCCAAGGGAAAAGGAGAAACCCCAGCAAGACGGCAGGAGGGGCACAATCTCATTCAGAATCAAACCCCATATCCACCTGAGATGCTCAGAGGGCTCAAACAAAACCTTGTGCAGTCTCCACAGAGACTGAGCCACACCTGCCCTTGAGTGTTTGAGTGTCTCCCGTGTAGGTACACCTCAGCAGTGGCCTGCTGCAGGGGCAGGGGCTCTGGGTACAGCAGACCTCCTGGTTATGGCATAAGCCCTCTTGGAGGAGGTTGCCATTAACCCTACCATAGAGCTGCCAGAACTTACACAGGACTGGGGAAACAGACTCTTGGAGGACACAAACAAAACCTTCTGTGCACCAGGACCCAGGATAAAGGACCAGTGACCCCACAAGAGACAGACCGACCCAGACTTGCTGGTGAGCATCCAGGAATCTCCAGAGGAGGCATGGGTTGGTACAGCGGTGGCCTGGTGCATGGTCAGGGGCACTGAGTGCAGCAGTGCATGCATGGGACCTTTTGAAGGAGGTCACCATTATCTTCATCACCTCCACCATACTTTGGCCTCAGGTCAAACAACAGGGAGGGAACACAGCCCTGTCCATTAACAGAAAATTGGATTAAAGATTTACTGAGCATGGCCCCGCCCATCAAAACAAGGACTAGTTTCCCCCTCAGTCAGTCTCTCCCATCAGGAAGCTTCCATAAGTTTCTTATCATTGTCCATCAGAGCGCAAACACAATGAAAACCACAAATACAGAAAACTAATCAAACTGATCACATGGACTATAGCCTTGTCTAATTCAATGAAACCATGAGCCATGCCGTGTAGGGCCACCCAAAACAGATGGGTCATTGTGGAGAGTTCTGACAAACCGTGGTCTACTGGAGAAGGGAATGGCAAACCACTTCAGTATTCTTGCCTTGAGAACCCCATGAATAACACAAAAAGGCAAAAAGATAGGACACTGAAAGATAAACTTCCCAGGTCAGTAGGTGCCCAAAATGCTACTGGAGAACAGTGGAGAAATAACTCCAGAAAGAACGAAGAGATGGAGCCATAGCAAAAACAACACCCAGTTGTGGATGTGACTGATGATGGAAGTAATGTCCGATACTGTAAAGAACAATATTGCATAGGGACCTGGAAGTTTAGGTCCATGAATCAAGGTAAATTGGAAGTGGTCAAACAAGAGATGGCAAGAGTGAACATCAACATTCTAGGAATCAGTGAACTAAAATGGACTGGAATGGGTGAATTTAACTCAGATGACCACTATATCTACTACTGGGGCAAGAATCCCTTAGAAGAAATGGAGTAGCCATCATAGTCAACAAAAGAGTCCGAAATGTAGTACTTGAGGGCAATCTCAAAAGCAACAGAATGATCTCTGTTAGTTTCCAAGGCAAACCATTCAATATCACAGTAATCCAAGTCTAGGCCCCAACCAGTAATGCTGAAGAAGCTGAAGTTGAACGATTCTATGAAGACCTACAAGACCTTCTAGAACTAACACCCAAAAAAGATGTCCTTTTCATTAAAGGGGACTGGAATGCAAAAGAAGGAAGTCAAGAGATACCTGGAGTAACAGGCAAATTTGGCTTTGGAGTACAGAACAAAGCAGGGCAAAGGCTAACAGAGTTTGGCCAAGAGAATGCACTGGTTATAGCAAACACCCTCTTCCAACAACACAAGAGAAGACTCTACACATGGACATCACCAGATGGTCAATACTGAAATCAGATTGATTATATTCTTTGCAGCCAAAGATGGAGAAGCTCTATGCAGTCAGCAAAAACAAGACTGGGAGCTGACTGTGACTCAGATCATGAAGTCCTTATTGCCAAATTCAGACTTACATTGAATAAAGTGGGGAAAACCACTAGACCATTCAGGTATGACCCAAATCAAATCCCTTACGATTATACAGTGGGAGTGAGAAATAGATTCAAGGGATTAGATCTGATAGACAGAGTGCCTGAAGAACTGTGGATGAAGGTTCATGACATAGTACAGGAAGCAGTGATCAAAACCATCCCCAAGAAAAACAAAAGCAAAAAGGCAAAATGGTTGTCTGAGGAGACCTTACAAATAGCTGAAAAGAGAAGAGAAGCTAAAGGCAAAGGAGAAAAGGAAAGATATACTCATTTGAATGCAGAGTTCCAAAGAATAGCAAGGGGAGATAAGAAAGCCTTGCTCAGTGATCAATGCAAAGAATAGAGAAAAAACAATAGAATGGGAAAGACTAGAGATCTCTTCAAGAAAATGAGAAATACCAAGGGAACATTTCATGCAAAGATGGGCTTGATAAAGGACAGAAATGGTATGGACCTAACAGAAGCAGAAGATATTAAGACAAGATGGCAAGCATACACAGAAGAACTATACAAAAAAGATGTTCATGACCCAGATAACGACAATGGTGTGATCGCTCACCTAGAGCCAGACATTCTGGAATGTGAAGTCAAGTGGACCTTAGGAAACATCACTACAAACAAAGCTAGTGGAGGTGATGGAATTCCAGTTAAGCTATTTCAAATCCTAAAAGATGATGCTGTGAAAGTGCTACACTCAATATGCCAGCAAATTTGGAAAACTCAGCAGTGGCCACAGGACTGGAAAAGGTCAGTTTTCATTCCAGTGCCAAAGAATGATCAAAGTACCGCACAATTGCACTCATCTAACATGCTAGCAAAGTAATGCTCAAAATCCTCCAAGCCAGGCTTCAACAGTACGTGAACTGTGAACTTCCAGATGTTTAAGCTGGATTTAGAAAAAGCAGAGGAACAAGAAATCAAATTGCCAACATCCGTTGGATCATCTAAAAAGCAAGAGAGTTCCAGAAAAATATCTATTTCTGCTTTTTAACTACACCTAAGCCTTTGACTGTGTTGCTGCTGCTGCTAAGTCGCTTCAGTCATGTCCAACTCTGTGCAACCCCATAGACGGCAGCCCACCAGGCTTCTCCATCCCTGGGATTCTCCAGGCAAGAACACTGGAGTGGGTTGCCATTTCCTTCTCCAATGCATGAAAGTGAAAAAATAAAGTGAAGTCTCTCAGTCGTGTCCGACTCCTAGCGACTCCATGGACTGCAGCCCACCAGGCCCCTCTGTCCATGGGATTTTCCAGGCAAGAGTACTGGAGTGGGTTGCCATTGCCTTCTCCGTTTGACTGTGTAGATCACAACAAACGTGAAAATTCTTCAAGAGATGGAAATAGCAGACCACCTGACCTGCCTCCTGATAAATCTGTATGCAGGCCAAGAAGCAACAGTTAGAACTGGACATGGAACAACAGACCGGCTCCAAATAGGAAAAGGAGTATGTCAAGGCTGCATATTGTCACCTTGCTTATTTAAATTATATGCAGAGTACATCATGCAAAATGCTGGCTGAATGAAGCACAAGGTGGAATCTAGATTGCTGTGAGAAATACCAATAACCTCAGATATGTGGATGATACCACCCTTATAGCAGAAAGTGAAGAACTAAAGAGCCTCTTGATGAAAGTGAAAGAGGAGAGTGAAAAAGTTGGCTTAAAACTCAACATTCAGAAAACGAAGATCATGGCATTTGGTCCCTCCACTCTATGGCAAATAGATAGGGAAACAATGGAAACAGTGACAGACTTTATTTTTCTGGGCTCCAAAATCACTGCAGATGGTGACTGCAGCCATGAAATTAAAAGATGCTTGCTCCTTGGAAGAACAGTTATGACCAACCTAGACAGCATATTAAAAAGCAGAGACGTTACTTTGGCAACAAAGGTCCATCTAGTCAAAGCTATGGTTTTTCCAGTAGTCATGTATGGATTTGAGAGCTGGACTATAAAGAAAGCTGAGCGCTGAAGAATCGATGCTTTTGAACTGTGGTGTTGGAGAAGACTCTTGAGAGTCCCTTGGACTGAAAGGAGATCCAACCAGTCCACTCTAAATATCAGCTCTGAATATTCATTGGAACACTATGTATAACTATTGTGTGTGTGTGTGTGTGTGTGTGTGTGTGTAGATAGACTGAGATAAATAATAATGGCTAAGTGTGTATACATGGGTTATGCACATATATTTCCCAATTCTGTCTGCTGAGAGGCATCAGAAATAGTGACACCTCTGTAGCACTGAGAAAATTGTAAAAAATTTTAAAAGAAAGTTTAAAAAGGAAGATGATCTTCCACATCAGTCTCCATGAGTATATACATGCACACATAAATACATGCTTTGAAAATCACCCATGTTTGCTTTAAATAGGTTATACTAAACACATCTCTTTGCAAGTTCTTGTCATTTAGTTGCATAATATCCCATGAAAATATGTATATGCCACCATTTAACTGAATATTCTTTTCTTGATAGACATTCAATTATCATACTCTGTTTTCTGTATGTCCCACTGTCTCGCTCCATAAACCATGTCTGTGATGTCCATGTTAATGCTTTGGGCTAGAAATTTTCGTGGATGGTTTTGTGATCCCCTCCTGACAGAAGGTATATCTTCTCTTTTTGTCTGTTGCAAATCCTTTTCTGTTTCCTACTGAACAATGGCACATTCTGAAGGGTTGCCCACATCTCTGGTTTTGGAGTCACTCTTGACCCTCTCAAGCCCTCATCTGAAAAACCATTGTCCCTTGTGCGCTGAGGCAAGAGGTATTGTGTGTTGCTCAGCAACATAGGGGCAGTTTGAATGAAAATAGGACAGTTAGCAGAGATTGGCCAGAAACACGTTCACAGGCCCGGAGGATGGGATGAGGGGAAATTCAGACCAGGTCTGGAAAAGGCAGTGGATAGCCCAGGTTCATCATATTAAATGGTACTGTATAGTATTTGTCCTTCTGTGTCTGGCTTACATCACTTAGCATAATGTCCCCATACTCATTCATGTTGTCACAAATGACAGGATTTCCTTAATAAAGAGGTTAAACAGAGAACTGTCTCCTAATTAATAAAAGGATGGATATTTCATTTCAGGGTTGAGGACTCATCTATCCTGAACTGTTTAAACAGACCTGGCAGAATAATAGTTAATCCAGTGTTTAGTGTTTCCCCAAATTCTTACATATTCTGTAGATTTCTCAGAGCAGGTATGGAAGTGGGAGGCAGTCTCCATCCCTCAGAGGTGGGAAATGGGTGCTTTGCAAAGGAGTGGAGCCCTGCCATGTGGTCTAGAATTCAAGATGAAGTTCTTGGGAAGTAGGGAGGCGATCAGATCAGATCAGATCAGATCAGATCATTCGCTCAGTCATGTCTGACTCTTTGCAACCCCGTGAATCACAGCACGCCAGGCCTCCCTGTCCATCACCAACTCCCAAAGTTCACTCAGACTCACATCCATCGAGTCAGTGATGCCATCCAGCCATCTCATCCTCTGTTGTCCCCTTCTCCTCCTGCCCCCAATCCCTCCCAGCATCAGAGTCTTTTCCAATGAGTCAACTCTTTGCATGAGGTGGACAAAGTACTGGAGTTTCAGCTTCAGCATCATTCCTTCCAAAGAAATCCCAGGGCTGATCTCCTTCAGAATGGACTGGTTGGATCTCCTTGCAGTCCAAGGGACTCTCAAGAGTCTTCTCCAACACCACAGTTCAAAAGCATCAATTCTTCAGCACTCAGCTTTCTTCACAGTCCAGTTCTCACATCCATACATGACCACAGGAAAAACCATAGCCTTGACTAGACGGACCTTTGTTGGCAAAGTAATGTCTCTGCTTTTGAATATGCTATCTAGGTTGGTCATAACTTTCCTTCCAAGGAGTAAGCGTCTTTAAATTTCATGGCTGCAGTCACCATCTGTAGTGATTTTGGAGCCCAGAAAAATAAAGTCTGACACTGTTTCCACTGTTTCCCCATCTATTTCCCATGAAGTGGTGGGACCGGATGCCATGATCTTCGTTTTCTGAATGTTGAGCTTTAAGCCAGCTTTTTCACTCTCCACTTTCTCTTTCATCAAGAGGCTTTTTAGTTCCTCTTCACTTTCTGCCATAAGGGTGGTGTCATCTGCATATCTGAGGTTATTGATATTTCTCCCGGCAGTCTTCATTCCAGCTTGTGTTTCTTCCAGTCCAGCATTTCTCATGATGTACTCTGCATATAAGTTAAATAAACAGGGTGACAATATACAGCCTTGACGAACTCTTTTTCCTATTTGGAACCAGTCTGTTGTTCCATGTCCAGTTCTAACTGTTGCTTCCTGACCTGCATACAAAACCATTCAATATCACAGTAATCCAAGTCTATGCCCCAATCAGTAACACTGAAGAAGCTGAAGTTGAACGGTTCTCTGAAGACCTATAAGACCTTTTAGAACTAACACCCAAAAAAGATGTCCTTTTCATTATAGGGGACTGGAATGCAAAAGTAGGAAGTCAAGAAACACCTGGAGTAACAGGAAAATTTGGCCTTGGAATACGGAATGAAGCAGGGCAAAGACTAATAGAGTTTTGCCAAGAAAATGCACTGGTCATAACAAACACCCTCTTCCAACAACACAAGAGAAGACTCTATACATGGACATCACTAGATGGTCAACACCGAAATCAGATTGATTATATTCTTTGCAGCCAAAGATTGAGAAGCTCTATACAGTCAGCAAAAACAAGACCAGGAGCTGACTGTGGCTCAGACCATGAACTCCTTATTGCCAAATTCAGACTGAAATTGAAGAAAATAGGGAAAACCACTAGACCATTCAGGTATGACCTAAATCAAATCCCTTATGATTATATAGTGGAAGTGAGAAATAGATTTAAGGGCCTAGATCTGATAGATAGAGTGCCTGATGAACTATGGAATGAGGTTCGTGGCATTGTACAGGAGACAGGGATCAAGACCATCCCCATGGAAAAGAAATGCAAAAAAGCAAAATGGCTGTCTGGGGAGGCCTTACAAATAGCTGTGAAAAGAAGAGAAGCAAAAAGCAAAGGAGAAAAGGAAAGATATAAACAACTGAATGCAGAGTTCCAAAGAATAGCAAGAAGAGATAAGAAAGCCTTCTTCAGCGATCAATGCAAAGAAATAGAGGAAAACAACAGAATGGGAAACACTAGGGATCTCTTCAAGAAAATCAGAGATACCAAAGGAACATTTCATGCAAAGATGAGCTCGAAAAAGGACAGAAATGGTATGGACCTAACAGAAGCAGAAGATATTAAGAAGAGATGGCAAGAATACACAGAACTGTACAAAAAAGAGTTTCACGACCCAGATAATCACGATGGTGTGATCACTGACCTAGAGCCAGACATCCTGGAATGTGAAGTCAAGTGGGCCTTAGAAAGCATCACTACAAACAAAGCTAGTGGAGGTAATGGAATTCCAATTGAGCTATTCCAAATCCTGAAAGATGATGTTGTGAAAGTGCTACACTCAATATGCCAGCAAATTTGGAAAACTCAGCAGTGGCCACAGGACTGGAAAAGGTCAGTTTTCATTCCAATCCCAAAGAAAGGCAATGCCAAAGAATGCTCAAACTACCGCACAATTGCACTCATCTCACATGCTAGTAAAGTAATGCTCAAAATTCTCCAAGCCAGGCTTCAGCAATATGTGAACCGTGAACTTCCTGATGTTCAAGCTGGTTGGAGAAAAGGCAGAGGAACCAGAAATCAAATTGCCAACATCTGCTGGATCATAGAAAAAGCAAGAGAGTTCCGGAAAAGCATCTATTTCTGCTTTATTGACTATGCCAAAGCCTTTGACTGTGTGGATCACAATAAACTGTGAAAAATTCTTCAAGAGAAGAATAGTTTGTATGAAATAAGGAAGACCAGTGTGGACCTTTGATTCTACGAACTGGGCAATCACAGAGATATGAAGCTCTGTGGGTTCTTTTTGTTGTTGTTGTTTTGTTTTTGGGTGGGTTTGGGGGTCTGTTTATTTTTGGCTGTGCTGCACAGCATGTGGCATCTTAGTTCCCCAACCAGGGATTGAACCTAAGCCCTTTGCATTGAAAGTGCAGAGTCTTAACCACTGGACCACCAAGGAAGTCCCCAAAGGTCTGTGGGGATGGGGACAGCATTCATCTGGCTCACCCTTGTGTCTCCACCACCTGTACTGCACCTACACAAGGAAATCTCTCAATTATTTGTTGAATTAAGAAGTGGATATTGGAATGAATAAATAAACCAGTACATGCATCCATGCTAAGTGCCTTCAGTCTTGTTTGACTCTTTGTGACCCTATGAACCAGAGAAGGCAATGGCAACCCACTCCAGTACTCTTGTCTGGAAAATCCCACGGATGGAGGAGCCTGGTAAGCTGCAGTTCATGGGGTCGCGAAGAATCAGACACGGCTGAGCGACTTCACTTTCACTTTTCACTTTCATGTGTTGGAGAAGGAAATGGCAACCCACTCCATCGTTCTTGCCTGGAGAATCCCAAGGACGGAGGAGCCTGGTAGGCTGCCGTCTATGGGGTCGCACAGAGTCGGACATGACTGAAGCAACTTAGCAGCAGCAGAAGCAGACCCTGTGGACTGTAGCCCACCTAGTTCCTCTGTCCACAGGAATTCTCCAAGCAAGAATACTGGAGTGGGTCACCATGCCCTCCTCCAGGGGATCTTTCCAACCTAAAGATCAAACCTGTGTCTCTTGTCTCCTGCGTTGACGGGCAGGTTCTTTACCACTAGTGCCACGTGGGAAGCCCAGATAAACCCGAGGGGAAGTGTTTGCTTTTACTTCTAAACAAACATGTAGTTTTCATCTTGAAGGAAAGGGGCCACCTGTCCTAGAAATCTCAACAGCTATACTTCACCTCCTGATGCCCAGGCTTCAATGTGGAGAATAAGAATTAACATCCCATTTTTCCTACCTTTTCTTGGGAACAGCAACAACAAAAAAAAAACCCTGAACCTGGACTTTAGTAGTCTTAGCTGGGTGTGAGTGAAACCTGCAGGCACAAAGTCAATATGACTGAGGTGGTTAACTCCTATAGCAAATTAGGGAGAAGTACTCATATTTTTACCCATAGATTGGCAAGTATTAATGCCTTTAAAAAAAAAAAAAAAACATTTAAATTATGAAAAACAGTGGTGAGGCTATGAAGAAACAGTGACTTTCAGGTACTGCTGTTACAAAAGTAATTTGGCAATACCTTTTAAAATCAGAAGTGCTCTAAATGATTCCATGATTGCTACCTGCCCTGGAGACACTCTCCCATATGCACTGCAGCGTAACTTACTTTAGTGAAAAGGTAGGAGCAACTTAATATCTATTAGGAGGGGAATAGTTAGATTAAATTGAATAAAATGGCATAGAGCTATGAAATGGGATATTTTTGAATGAAATAAAAATTTTTCAAGAATGATGCAGAATGATAGCATTAATTTAAGACACAGAGAGATTCTATTTGTATACTTATAACAAATACTTCCCAGGCTGATGGTAACTACTACCTTTGGGTATGGGAAGAAGAGACAGAGATTGGGTTAGTGATCAAAGACAACATTTCCTTTATATGAAAAATGTTAACTTACTGGGAGAGTGAATATAAGTTCAGTGTAGATAGTAGTTAACTAGGGGCATCAACTTTTTAAAATTTGATTTTTTGAATCCTGTCTTTGCCACTTACTGAAGAAGGAAATGGCAACCCACTCCAGTATTCTTGCCTGGAAAATCCCATGGATGGAGGAGCCTGGCAGGCTACATACCATGGGGTCGCAAAGAGTCAGACACAACTGAGCAACTTCACTTTCGCTTTTATTTTTTCCAGCTGTGTGACCTTAGGCACCTTGGTTAACCTCTCTGTCCCTCCATTTTCCTCATCTGTAACATGGTATCATCATCATATCTGCCTTCTAGCACATGAAGGAGATTTACAATGTTAATACAAATAAAATACTTAGAAAGGTGCCCGGCACACAGTAAGCCATCAATAAATGTTAGCTATCAATGTTATTCATATAGTTAAAGTCAGCTAAAATATTTTTCAGGATATAAAAGAAGGAAAGAAGAAAAGATGGAAGGAAGAAGAGTTTATGCTACTCTTTCCAAAATAAAGACAGCCTTTGATTAAAAGAGTGTGTTTGCAAAACGAAATGTCCTCTTGAATCATTCAGAAATGCCATCCTCTTCCTCCCACAATCGGGGTAATTATCACGTCTGGGAGCTATTTCTTTAACACATACCCAATCATGATGTGGCAGCCCAAGAGTTCAGAGACAGGGAAACGTCTTTCTCTCTCTTTTTCTTTTTAACATAATCTAAATTTAACAAGCCCATTAAAGCAAATGTTTCAACAGTCGACATTGAACTGATTACAATATTTAATAAATCCTACTCCCAAATGAGGGCTTTTAACTGCCAGCCAGAAACCAAAATTGTACTATATTCATCCCTTTTGTGCCAAGATTTTGTGGGAGTGTGCTGTGGGGAACCCCCTTTGTGCTCCATCAAAGCGATGGAAGTAATTATGATCACCTTTTAAAGTGCCATTTATAGGTCCCAATTGACTTCACAATGCTTCAGAAAGCTGGGATCCAGGGTTTTTTTTTTTTTTTTTTTTCCCTTACAGCAGAGTAAGATGCTATTTTGATGCAGAGGGAAAAAATCTCACCATTCTGAGACCCTAAAACATGGCCAAGGCTATTTAGTTCCCACCCTGGATCTGTGATGTGAGGGGAGCCACCTCGCCTTTCTAGACTTGGCTCAGCTGTAAAACAAAAGGATTTGATCAGATGAGGATTTTGCTTTGCTAGTTTATGCTTCTGTGGTTACAGTTCCAGAGTCACTGCCTTTTGCTAAGTGACTGGGGGAAGGACACATTCCCCATGGAGATTGATTCACAGCCTCTGTTTCCCCTACACAGATATCTTCCTGCATACCGAGGTCCTTGGGTCATCTTTAAACTGCTTCCTGCTGGGATCTGCAAGGGAGAAGCCCGGCTCATTAGTGTGGCAGATGGGGTGGGGTCTCCATGTTGAAGGAAAGGGGGCGCTTTCCTTCCAAGGCCCAAGAGTGGGCTCTTGTCTATCACACAGAAATTAATTTTTCGGGGAGACACACATGCTGGCCAAGGAAGAGACTTTATCGGGAAGGGGTTCCTGGAGGAGAGAGCAGGAGAACTGCTCTGGCACGTGGCTCACAGTCTTGGGTGCTCTGGTAATTGGGTTGATTTCCAACCCTGGCCAATCGTTCTGACTCAGGATCCTGGCTGTGTGCATCGCTTCCAGGATGGATTTCCATGAGGAGGATTCTGGGAGATTGCTTGGACATATGGACTGGAGTTTTCTCTCCTTTTGACTGTTCTTGAATTCTTCCACTTGGTGGTAGCGTGTTAATTCTGTGTTCGTCACCACAACTTCCTATTTAAGGTCACTCACGCAGGTGTTTACAATGGCATCTGGCCAGGGCAGGTGCTTTCAGTCAGTGGTTCCCCTAACACCCCCATTCTGGAAAGGTCTTTCCTGCTTTGAGGAAAAGTGGAGTGTCTGCAGACTGGAAACAAGAAGCGTGGAAAAAGTGGATCCCAGAGGCATCCGGGACTGTCCTGGAAAAGAATTGCATCTCTCAGATCATCTTTCTCTCAAAGCACTTGATATATCAGTGTCACCAAGCCTCTGAGTATCTTAGTCTCTGACTCTTGCCTACATCATTTTCAGTTAAGACCCAATCCTCTCAGGTATGTGTATGTCTATCTCCAGGTTTTCTTTTGTCTCCCAAGGGGCAGCTTTTTGCTTTTCCTTGGGGGCATTTATCCCTCGGCTGTTAGTGCCTTGGTCTGTCTCTACATTTCCTTCTCTTTTCTTTTCTTTTTTTCTTTTTGGCCTGAAATTGACTGACCTTTGTGGCTTATGGGCTTGTGTCTAAAATAGTTGAGGCTGTTAAAGATTCAAAATTTACAGCCAGATAAAAGAAAAAGGCAGCCTCTGAAAATTCCAGTGCAAGGTACCAGTCCAAGAGTAAGTGCCCTTGACAACCAGCATTCACCGCCTTAGGGGAATCCTTCTCTCAGAGGCTCTCGGCTGCAGGCCCGATGGGAGACACTAAGACGAATCAGCCTAGCCCCAGGTTCCCCAGGGGGAAGGAGAGAAAGCCGGAGAACTGTGTATCTTCTGTGTTCTGCTGACTCATGGCTGTGGGCTGCTTAGGAAACCACCCAGGGAGGTCCTTATATCAGATGGGCTGCCGGCCTCTTGCCCCTCTGGTTCCCAGGGAAATCATGCTTTGGCTGATTGTAGGATATTTTTTGGAACACTAGCCTGGGCATCAGTACACAGCAGAAAGGCTGTGTCCTCCTGGAAGATGGACAGGATGTTCCAGAGGCTGGCAGCCAAGGAGATCTCTCCTTCCCCTTCCCTTCTCCAGCACCCGGCTGCATCAGGAGGGGAGGAGGCTGAGACACAGAAGTACAGTGCCTGCTTAGGCTATGTGGTCCTCCCAATTAGCCACGGCTGCACTGTTCCCGCCTGCTTCACCCTCAGGCCCGAAGTCACATGAGGGCATGATCTGGTTTGTACTATAGGGTCTAATATGACGCTTGGCATGCAGTCAGGAAAAATATCTATTGGCTGAATTTGTAAAAGATGGTTTAGGCCCCTGAAGCAGGTCTCAATTCTAGCAGAAGATTTTACAGCAACCCCCCAACCCACCCCCACCCCCCCACACACCCCCCAACACACACACTGTTCCCAGCCAGGACTGCCTCTTCTTGACTCCCCATGTTTTTCCACTGCAAAAAAAAAAAAAAAAGCAGAATGATAGATGGGAGAAAAGTAAAGTGGCTGCTTCCAAGGAGGAGCTGGGACACATTGATGAGGAAATTGTAGCCTCTGTGAACCAGTGCCGAATCAAATCTCAGAGTTTTAGGTAGTCGAAAAGACTAGCTTTATTGCTCTGCCAAGCAAAGGGGGAACACCAGTGGACTCACGCTCTCAAAACTGTGTGTCCCAACAGAGGAGATGGGGGAGCAGGAGGCTTGGTGAGGAGTTTTACCACAGTGGTTTAAGAACTCAAGGGAGGGGCTGCTGATAAGGATCAGGGTGTGTGCAGGGCCTGAATTCCTTTAATCTGGCCTCAGGTGGTCTTTTGATGAGCTGTGGTTTTCCAGGTTATCAAACTGTGACCTTCTGTCTGGAATGAGGAATGCTTCATTAAGTAGTTAACATCTTCCATTTGCTGGGGGTTTTAGTTCTGCAGAGACCTCAGAGATATTTTTATATCAGGACCCTGCCCCAAGGCTGCTCTACTGTTTGTTGACTGCTCCTCCTCCTTCTCTGCATCCCCTCTCTTCCCTGATTAGCAACTGTGTGAACCTTTAGAACTCAGGGAAGGTCAGGAAATAGGAGACACAGAAAGTCTCTTGTGCCCAGGAGCCCCATGGTGTCCTGCTCAGCCTCAACATCAGGGGTGGAAAGGAGACTTAATTTAACCTGTATAAAAATTATCTTTGACTTAAAAAAAAATCATATATAGGAATTGTCCTATCAAATATTAATATTAGTTTAAATTTTGAATACATAGTATAATATTGCACATGGCAAAGCATTTGAAAAGTACTATGTGTATGTTAATTGCTCAGTCGTGTCTGAGTCTTTGCGACCCCATGGACTGTAGCCCACCAGGCTCCTCTGCCCATGGAATTCTCCAGGCAAGAATACTGGAGTAGGGAGTCATTCCTTTCTCCAGGGAATCTGGCTGACCCAGGGACTGAGCTCAGGTCTTCTGCACTGCAGGCAGATTTTTACTTTCTGAGCCACCAGGGAAGCCCTTAAAAGTACTATATCCACTGACAATGAAGTTTCCCATTGACCCTTGCAGTTGACCTCCCAAGAGAGGTCAAAGTACTGCTTCTTGCAACCTGTGAATGTGTCACCTTTCATGGCAAGTGGGGCTCTCCTAATGTGATTAAGCTCAGGATTTTGAGTTGGGAAGATTTTCCTGGATTATCCAGATGGATCCAGTGTAAACATAAGGGTCCTTTTCAGAAGGAAGAAGGAGGGTGGCAATCAGAATCTGAAAAAGAGATGTGATGACAGAAACAGAGGTAGAGAGAGGCAGGGCCATGAGCAAAGCAATGAGGCAGCCTCTGGAAGATGGAAAGGCAAGTACATAGGTTCCACCCTAGAGCTTTCGGAAAGAATGCAGCCCTCCCCACTGACTTTAGGACTTCTGACATTGAGAACTATAAGATAAAGTGTGTTGTTTTAAACCTCTGAATGATGATTTGTTAAAGCAGCAGTAGGTAGTTAAAACAACCTCTGACTTCTTAGATCCTCTTTCCAGAGGCAATTTACTACCCCCTGTACTCTTGTCTCCTTCAAGAAACAAGATACACTTGACCCTTGAACAAGGTAATGGTTAGGGGCTCCAATCCCCCTGTGCAGTTGAGAATCAACATATAACTTTACAGTCAGCCCTCTTATCCAAAGTTCTGCATCCCTGGATTCAGCCAAGTTCAGATCACACAGTACTGCAGTAAGTATTCAATGAAAAGAATCTGTGTATAAGTGGACCCCTGTGTAGCTCAAACCTGTGTTATTCAAGTGAGCTATATGTATGACATATATATATATATATATATATATATATATAACATAAATTATTATATAGCAAAACTATACATACATATATACAGGTATATATGTGGTAGATACACAGATGCAGAGATGTGTGTGTGTGTGCGCCATTGTGTCTAATTCTTTACAATCCTTTCGATTATAGCCAGCAAGGATCCTGGGATTTTCTAGGCAAAAATACTGGAGTGGGTTGCCATTTCTGGATATATAAATACATAGGTATTATAGATAATAGGGCTTCCCTCATAGCTCAGTTGGTAAAGAATCCGCCTGCAATGCAGGAGACCTTGGTTCGATTCCTGGGTTGGGAAGATCCGCTGGAGAAGGGGTAGGCCACCCACTCCAGTATTCTTGGGCTTCCCTTGTGGCTCAGCTGGTGAAGAATCTGCCTGCCATGCGGGAGACCTGGATTCGATCTCTGGGTTGGGAAGATCCCCTGGAGAAGGGAAAAGCTACCCACTCCAGTATTCTGGCCTGGAGAATTCCAGGGACTGCACAGTCCATGGGGTCGCAAAGCGTTGGACACAACTGAGCGACTTTCACTATTCACTGTTCACTAATATAGATAATATACATGTCATATCTGTAAAATATAGATATTTATTAAATATAAATGTCTGCATCCAGATATTAAATATAAAAGCCATTAAGAATCCATGCTCAGATACATATGTATGTTTGCTTTATTTCACAGAGTTTGTACCATACATCTTTCCTCACCTTGCTTTCTTCTCCTAACAGTGTAGCTTGGAGACTTTTCAATATCAGTGCACACAGATATGCTTTGTTTCTCCAAATAAATATTTTAATAGAAAAAAATCAGCAAGAAATTCCTTGAGACTTGTGTTTTGATTTCTAGATTCTCGCTACATGGATCTGCCTCCTAGGTGCTCCTTCTTTAGTTCCCTGAAGGGCTTTATTGATGATTCAGTGGGTGGTGATGGAGAGGAAGAATGCTGTCTTATTTCTGGTATCCTATCCACTTACTTCTCTCTGCCCCCCACTCTTCTCATAGGGAAGTGCCTTCTTCTAATAGAAAGAAAACACAGTCAGGCCAGAGGAATTGTTGTAAGCAGTGCCTGACCACAGTGTGTTTATCCCATAAATGGATTCAGTCCATTTTGAAATCACCAGCTACTTATTTCTCTGAAACCAGGGAGTCCTGGTTTCAAATTCTGTCTGAAGACTTACTAGGGTTGTGAACATGCCCTGCTGTTTCATCTTGGAAGACAACCTCTGTGCGTATCAGGCTCAGCTCTTAGTGGCATTGAATATCAAAATAAATGAGACACCACAAATAAAGAACCCAGCACCATGCCTCTGTTGGAGGTTCCCAAGACTACTCTCAGTTTTCAGGATTCTCTAGGAAAACTGAGAAAAGCTGTTATACTCACAGTTATGGTTTATGATAGTGAAGTAAAAGTCGCTCAGTCGTGAGTGACCCCATGGACTATACAGTCCACGGAATTCTCCAGACCAGAATACTGGAGTGGGTAGCCTTCCCTTCTCCAGGGGATCTTCCCAAGCCAGGGATCAAACCCCCAGGTCTCCTGCATGGCAGGTGGATTCTTTACCAGCTGAGCCACAAGGGAAGCCCATGACAGTGAAAGGATGCATATTAAAGGCAGCAAAAGGGATAGATATGTAGGGTAGAGTCCTTCCATTTGTGTTCTCCATAAGGAGCGAGCTTAATGCTCCCAGTGATGACATGTGCCAACACTCGTGAAGTATTACCAACTAGAGAAGCTCACACAAGCTTTGGTGTGCAGGGTTTTTGTCAGGGGTCAGTTACATAAGATGGAGCATCCCCACATTTCATTGTCAGATTGATACATCTTGCTCCAGGCATAAAAACTGATAATTTGCCCTACATTACATTGCTAGTATAAACAACCAGGCATGACCCAAAGTTCAGATATCCAAAGATGCTCTTATCAGGCAGACTATTTCAAGGATATTCACAGGTCATCTCCCAGGCACTGATCAAGGACCAGTCTTGAAAAGCTCTGTAACACACTGGTTTTGGGCAAACCATGTCTGCTGAGTTAAACCTTTCTGCACAATAGCCGTCATCACAGTAGATAAAGGCTTGTTTCTCTCTCCAAATCCCTACCTTCCTTTCAATTCAAAGACACCAAGCTCTGTTGTGCAAAACAGTTTGTTCAGCGTCATCCTGCTTGACGTCCACAGTGGTTTCCTATTTTATAGAAGATGAAACCAAGCCCAGAGAGGTTGAGTAATGTTTTTAACCTCACATGCCTACTGTGTTCAGGGAGAGGATTCAAGTCAAGCCTCTGACAACACAGCCTATACTATAATCGCTTTTGCTTTGCCCACATTTACTAAAATGGAGACCAAACAGATGACTGACATGGCACTTTGCATGGAGGCTCAGCAAATTCATGACTTTTTTTTTTCATCTTCTTGAACATCACTTCCCCAAGAAAGACTTCTGTGGATCGTCAAACTTAATGCAATCTACCCATCAGTACAGTCATAAGCAATTTGTACTAAGGACAATCAGGAAGAAATGGAGTTTAAGTCATGAAAAGAAGTGGATGAAGACAGGATATCTCATTTGCTGCCATGGGTCATTGGTCACCCTGTCCTTGGCTGAGAGGGTGGGGACCACTTCCTCTGTTGGTTGTCAAGGAAGTTCAAATGGACAAACACCTGATTGCTCCCATGACGCGGGAAGTAGCAGACTTTGATGTTTGTAAGAAAGGCATTTGCCGAGGGAGAAAGGGCATGACATTTGTACAGTCTTTTAAACCATTATTTTAAATGTTAAATGTTTTCATTTCTTGGACTCTGGGCCAGATTCCCAAATCACACCATTATTTAAAGCTTGCATAGTGGTGCATTTTAACGCGGCTTTGAAGTACACGGGAAAACTGTAATAACAATTATTTTAAATTCATAATAGCTATTTTTCCTATTATGTATTGTAAGTTGCTTGCAAGCAAGAATCCTTTCTGGCATATTCATCAGTACTATCGATGTCTACAACAATGCAGGGTGTTTAGACTTTCAAGAAATACTTGATGAATAAGTACATGAATAAATTAATACAATGTAATAAGAAGTGTGTTCTCCTTATGGATAGTTTCTTTCACCCTCTGGGAGCACTGACCTCTTGGGGATAAAATGCTCTTTTGTTAGTATAGGTAGAAGGGCATATAGAAAGAATTGTGTATCCCAAGAATTCTTATATTTAAGCCCTAATCTTCAATGCAACTGTATTTAGAGACAGTATCTTTATGGAGGTAATTTAGGTTAAATGAGGTCATAAGGGGGCTTCCCCAATGACTCAGCAGGTAAAATATCTGTCTGTAATGCAGGAGACACAGGAGACAAGGGTTTGATCTCTGGATCAAGAAGATCCTCTGGAGTAGGAAATGGCAAACCACTCTATTATGCTTCCCTGAAAAGCCCCATGGATAGAAGAGCCCAGTGGGCTATTGTCCACGGGGTTGCAAAGAGTCAGACACGACTGAATGGCTAAGCACAGATGCATACATGAAGTCATAAGGAAAGAGCTCTGATTCCACAGAATTAGTGCACTTGTGAGAGGAGACGCCGGAGTTCTCTCTGTCTCCGGTATGTGAGGACAAAGTGAGAGGGAGGCCATCAGCAAGCAAGAGAGCTCTCACCAGAAACCACATTGGTCAGCACCTTGATCTTGGACTTCCCAACATCTGGAACTTTAAGAAAAAAAAAGTCTGTCATCTAAGCCACTCAGTCTATGTTATTTTATTATGGCAGCCTGGGTAGAATAATACAAAGGCTGTAGAAGTTAAGGGCACCTGCATAGAATACAGATTTGCCGAATTCAATGCCTATCTCTGCAACTTTCTACCTCTGTAAGTCTTTTATTATTGATCCTCTCCATGTCTCTATTTCCCCAGCTATATGATGGTGATAATAGCATTAATCTATCTCACAAGGTTTTGAGGATTAAAGCACTCACTGTTACATTGCAAGTGCTTAGAACAGAACCCAGGACATGACATGAGCTATATGAAGGAGGCAGGTTGTGTTTCCAGAGATGGTTGGAGCAAGGTCTCATTCCACATGCTCTTTTGTCATGAGATCTCACAACTCACTCATGAAGAAAGAGGTGGAGTCCATGTTCTCTTTGCTTAAATCTGGGTTTCCCCATGACCTGCTTGGACCAACTCAATGGGCAGGAGAAGGTGGTTTAATTTTAGGCTTTAAAAGATCAGCTTCCATCCTCATCTCCTGGAACATGACTTTTTGGAACCCAGTCACTATGCTATGAGGAAATAAGCCATGAGGAGGCCCAGATGCAAGAAAACCAAGACCCCAGTTCTAAGTGGTATCTGACACCAAGTGTCAGCCATGCGAATGAGGTCATCTCAGCTTTCCCAGAACCTCAGTCATACCACCTGAAGCAAGAATACCACCACCAAAACCCCCACAAAGTCATGAAAATAATACAGTGCTATTGTTTCAAGACCTAAAATTCAGAGTAGATTTAACACAGCTCAGTTCAGTTCAGTCACTCAGTCGTGTCCAACTCTTTGCGACCCCATGAATCGCAGCACGCCAGGCCTCCCTGTCCATCACCAACTCCTGGAGTTCACTCAGATTCACGTCCATCGAGTCAGTGATGCCATCCAGCCATCTCATCCTCTGTCGTCCCCTTCTCCTCTTGCCCCCAATCCCTCCCAGCATCAGAGGCTTTTCCAATGAGTCAACTCTTCCCATGAGGTGGCCAAAGTACTGGAGTTTCAGCTTCAGCATCATTCCTTCCAAAGAAATCCCAGGGCTGATCTCCTTCAGAATGGACTGGTTGGATCTCCTTGCAGTCCAAGGGACTCTCAAGAGTCTTCTCCAATACCACAGTTCAAAAGCATCAATTCTTCGGCACTCAGCCTTCTTCACAGTCCAACTCTCACATCCATACATGACCACAGGAAAAACCATAGCCTTGACTAGACGGACCTTTGTTGGCAAAGTAATGTCTCTGCTTTTGAATATGCTATCTAGGTTGGTCATAACTTTCCTTCCAAGGAGTAAGCGTCTTTTAATTTCATGGCTGCAGTCACCATCTGTTTTTCACACACACACAAAAATTAGTACCAAAAGTTGTGTCCTATGCAAAAAAAAAAAACAAACCTACAAGTGTGGCACTGGCTTGGCATTGGAAGACAGCATGAATTGAAGGGCAGTGAGGAGAGAGTTTATAGAGGCTGGAAATGTGGTGAGAAAATAGTTATTGGTGGTTTGAAAAAGGGAGACCCATGGTAGGTAATGGCGCAGTATTTGGCAGCACTTTCCCTGTAGCAAGGTGACAGATAGAAGATATACCTAATAAACCTGTGGATGTGATTAAGATGGTTTTCTGAATAGTATTGAGATTACCAAATGGCTTTTTTTTTTTTCAGCTGCCTATAATAAAGTATGGGCTTCCCTGATGGCTCAGCAGATAAAGAACCCACCTGCAATGTAGGAGACACAGGAGGTGTGGATTCAATCCCTGGGTCAGGAAGATCCCCTGGAGGAGGAAGTGGTAACCCACTTCAGTATTCTTGCCTGGGAAAATCCCATGGACAGCAGAGCCTGGCAGGCTACAGTCCAAAGATTTGCGAAGAGCTGGACACGACTGAGTGACTGAGCATCCTCCCCACCATAATAAAATATGTGTGTATGTCAGGGGGGAAGATAACCTAAGGAAAGAAATTGTCAATATTCAAGCAGAAATTAGAGAAAATTTGGACTTTACATGTTTAGAAAATAAAATTGTTTCTATTTCTCAGGTTCTCTATGCAATCAATCCTAAGTTAAAAAAAACAAAAAACAAAAAAACAACTTCAGGTAAAGATCAAATCTAGGATACTGTTACTGAAGCATAGCCTCAGGTCAAGATCAAGTTGAAGGTTGGGCTATAACATTCTTTGTTAAAGACTCAGAAAAATGTGAAGAGGTATGTCCCAGACCTCATCACTAGACAAAAGGACTTCAAATAACGCTGTTACAAGGTCTTGCCTACACCCCAAAGTAGAGAGATATCTTTCCCACAGAGATCTGTGGAGGGTTTTTTTTTGTTTGTTTTTTGTTTTGTTTTTTGGTCTGATAGTATGAACCTCAACAAGATTCATAGAAAACAACAAAGTTTTAAAGAGAATTGCATTAATGGGAGTGACATCAACTTGAACTAAAGAGACAGAGACAATTCAAAAGGAAAAAAAAGACCTCTGGGCTCCCAAATTTCTATAAATAGGGAGCCATCGACAGCAAGCAACTCAGCTATAAAAATACCTAATGGAAAGGAAAACAGTTACTCAGAAGGAAAATGCCAGAGGTCAGAGACCAGACTCAAAAGCAACTGAGAATGATTGCAGGAAGCAGAAGTGGATCTTAATTAAATATGTTCTCCGCCTGCAGAGTAAGGAGACCTGGCCACGTGCACAGTGGATTTCAGAAATGCTATGGACCAGCGGCAACCACGAGCCTCTCAGTCACACTGCTTTTGTTGTTCTGTTTTAGCTGAACTTGTGAAATCAGATGGGTTGGTTGTCCTTTTGGCTCAAAGTCCTCATCATCTGAGGAACTGTATTCAAGGAACCGAATCCAAGGGTCTTCATTCAGGTTTAGGTGACTAGATCTTGAACCTTGAGACTGAGCCTGAGGCCATAATGAAATGGAAATATTAGTGGTCTTGGGAGGAAATGAATGTAAGTTGCATACCAGAGGGATACCGATTTTGGCCATAGGGTAGAGTGTGCTGGACCTTTTTCTAATAGTTCCAGCCCTGCCTTTCATTCCATATGCCCTAGGAAGTTGGGACAGTGACAAATCAGAAACAACTTAAGTGTCCAGCATCTGGGGATGGGCACATTGTGGCACAAGGCATTAAAATAAAGGAACAGTTACATAGTTCATGGCATAGAGCAAATAATGCTCATGACAAAATTTTTAAATAAAAAAGGCAGAGTACAAGTCAAGTGTATATGTAATATATATTGCACTGGGTCAGCCAAAAAATTACGCTTTTTCATAAGATGTTATAGAAAAACCTGAACAAACTTTTTGGCCAATCCAATCACGAATTATATGTGTGTGCTAAGTCACTTTGGTCACATCTGACCCTTTGCAACCCTATGGACTGTAGCCAGCCAGGCTCCTCTGTCCATGAGATTCTCCAGGCAACAATACCAGGGTGGGTTGCCATGCCCTCTTCCAGGGGATCTTCCAGACCCAGGGATTAAGCCCATGTCTCATTACATCTCCTGCATTGGCAGATGGGTTCTTTACCACTAGTGCCACCTGCGAAGCCCAATAATGTATTACATAAATGTGTGTGTGTGTGTGTGTGTGTGTGTATACACACACACACACATATATATATGCAAAAGCAGCACCCTGACACTGTCATGCTTCCTGGATTTTTGGATTTCAGAGCTCATCTCCTTCTAGCGAAAGTTCTGAGGGGTCAAGTGTGCAAATTCCTGCCACTGAGCCCTTATTTCTTCATCTGAAAAATCTGAGCTGACCCTGTGACCAGTGGAGTTTGGTGGGAGAGGGCCATGCAACTTCTAAGGCTGGACCTGAAGAGTGCTGTGGCCTCCGCCAATGTCTCTTGGAATACTGACCTTGGTGCTCAGGCGCCATGCTGTAAGAAAGGCAAGGGGCCATGTGGAGAGGCCCCCATGGAGGAGAACAGAGGGCAACGTGCCAGCTGAACACGCAGACATCATCCAACACCACCTGCTCACAGCATGCATGAGGCCATTTTGATCCAGTTTGCTTGTGCTGCCCCCATCAACATCACACGAAGCAGAGGAACCATCTGATCAAACCTCAGAACTGTGAGACATCGTCAGTTGTCGTTTTAGGCAACTATGCTTTGCTGTGATTAATTACCAAATAAGCAATGCTTATTTTACTCTGATTTAAAAATATATATATATTTCCAGGGCTTCCCTGGTGGCTCAGTGGTTAAGAATCCACCTGCCAATGCAGGAGACATGGGTTTGAGTCTTGATCTGGGAGGATCCCACATGTCACAGAGCAACTAAGCCCATGAGCCACAACAGTTGAGTCTGTGCTCTAGAGCCTGGGAGTTGCAACTACTGAGCCCACATACCCCAGCTACCAAAGCCCAAGGGGCTTAGTGCCGATGCTCCGCAAGAAGAGAAGCCAACAAAATGAGAAGCCCGGGCACCACAGCTAGAGAGTAGCCTCCACTTGCTGCAACGAGAGAAAAGCCTGCACAGCAACAAAGAACTAGCACAACCAAAAAAAAAAAAATATATATATATATATATATATATATATAATTCCACTTTGTCAAATTGTTCCTTGACTTGGTTTAGGCCCATACTGGATTTAGTGGAGAAATAGGCACTCACTGTATGCAGTTGTCACTCAGTCTTTGCTTGCAATGAAGCAACTCCTCAAATCACCTCTTAACACAGCCTACTGGAACCCAAATAAAGTCATCGATCGGGATATGCCAGCATGACACAGATACCTGTCAGACAATATGATGAAGTTTAACAAGGATGAACGCAAGGCCTTAAATTTGTATGAAGCAGCCAGGTGCCCAAGGTCATGTGGCTTAGCAGAAACATACATTTAAAAACTCAACCTTTGTGTGTGTGTGCATTAAGCTTATAAGTAGTGCAAGAGTGATGAAGCTGCCAAAAAACCCTGATGTGATTGTAGACTCTCTTAATAGAAGTAAACCACCCAGAATAAGGAAGGCTGTACACTTACTGTAATGGGGTCAGACTATGTGTAAAAGATTCAGTGTTGCTCTGAAAGCTTAAAAAATGAGATGGACAAACGAGTGAATTCATGCGAGAGTAGCAAGACAGTCTGCAGTACTCAAGGAGACACATATTACTCTCAATTTCAAAAATACCTTGAATTAAAGAGTGTATAGATGAATAAGTAAAAGAGTAAGAGAGTAAGTTTTAAACACTTAAAAATAGCAACACCATGTCTTGATTTCATCTATGCATTGAACAAATACTTACTAAATAGAAACTGAATTATGAGCATTCTTCTAAGAATGAGAGAGAGAGCAGTGAGTTCCCTGCCATCTTGCAGCTTGCATTTTAGATAAAACCAAGTAAACCAACAAGGTAATTTGGGAGAGTTATGTGTGGATTGGGTAAAAAAAAAAAAAAAAAAAATCCCCATGGGATCAAACATCTCTATGTTGGTTATTTAAAGAAAACCTCTCCAAGGAAATGACATTTGAAATGAGATTTAACTAATAAGAAGAAAGTTGTGTAAAAGAACTGAAAAGTATCTTTCCAGACAATAGGAACAGGAAGTGGAAATACCCTAGCTGGCATGTTAAAAAGAGACAAAAAGTCAGTGTGGTTGGAACATAGAGAGAAGAGGAAAGTTGTGTGAGCTGAAATTAATCAAGTGGGCATGTCCATCTTTCTTGAACTCAAATATTGTCCCACTGTTCCAAAGAATTGTTGACCTAGCCATATTTTGGGGCTTGAAGTCAGATCTGAGGCTTGACTAATACAGAAAAGATATATATAGTATCTAATATAGAGAAACAGCCAGAGGAATAGTCTAGTTCCCATAAAAGCCATCACAGCTCTCTGGAAGGCGGGCATGCAGAATTCAGGTAGGAGTTGGGTCAGAGTTTGTATGTTCCTGAGAGGTAGCCCTGTGAAGTCAGTCGATGGAAACTACAGGGGGTGTTTCAGCTCAGCAAAGGCAGCATTTTCAAACTCATGCCTATACCCAATGACAGAATCTGCCTTGGTGGGTGATGGGTTTCTCATCACAGGAAAATTCTAAGTGAAGTCTGGATATGCACTGCCTTGAGGTTGTAGTAGTCATAAATGAGCAATTGATGTTAGACTGAAATTAGCATTTCCAAAGGGTGGGGCGCATGCCAGAGTTGGCAACATAGACGTTACACATACATACAATTAAATAACAGCAAATCAAGCAGTGAAGAGGTCATTCCTTTTTCATTTACTTTCAATTATTCCAGTTTTGTCAAGGAGAACATCTCATTTGTCTTTAATACCCAATGCTTGCTTTGTAGCTCTCTTTTTAAAAAGGAAATAAATCCTTAGATGAAGACTCTTTTGCAAGTAATAGTATCTTGCAAGACTTTTTAAACATGATTTTGTCCTCATTATAATTATTTATGTAAGCGTTTATATATGCTTCCCTTATGGCTCAGTGGTAAAGAATCTGCCTGCAATGCAGGAGACCTAGGAGATGTGGGTTTGATCCCTGGGTTGGGAAGATCCCCTGGAGTAGAAAATAGCAACCAGCTCTAGTATTCTTGCCTAAAAGATCCCATGGGCAGAAGAACGTAGTGGGCTACAGTCCAAGGAGTCACAAAGAGTCGGATACAACTGAGCATGCACACACACACAAACATTTATATATTTAAGGTAAGTGATGTGGGATTTATATTTATGGCAGTAATATAAAGATTAGGACTGGATGCCATGATCTTAGTTTTTTGAATGTTGCATTTTAAGCCAGAATTTTCACTCTCTTCTTTCACCTTCATTGAGAAGCTTTTTAGTTCCTCTTCACTTTCTGCCATTAGAGTGGTATCATCTGCATATGACTCAATGGACATGCGTTTGAGCAAACTCCCAGAGATAGTGAAGGACAGGGAAGCCAGCCTGCTGTGTTGTATTCCATGGGGTTGTAAAGAGTCAGACACAACTTAGTGACAAGCAACTGAGCAACAACTACAACAATATAAATATTACTTTTAAAAGTAAATGATGTTAGTAAAGGATAATATTTATTTAAAGAAAAACACCATACATACAGGAATGGATATTTTATGTGATGGTGTAACTATGGGAAAAGTCATTAAAGTGTTAAGAAAATAATTGAAATTAGAAAACTCTGGTTAGACTTTGAAGTCTTTCCCAACCCTAAACTCTTTAGATTCATGGAACAAAATTGGGCTTAAACTGCTCTGCTAATTTTGTTGAACAAAGGCAGCCCTTTTTAAGAAGACACAAAGCCAGTTTGCAGTTATGCATGTTCAGTTAAGGGTACAAGTCAAGCGTAAGGATTATTAGCCCCATGTCAACCTTTTCAACTGTAAGATTCAGAAACCCAAGTGTGATATTTAAATTTGTGTCAACTTGGCTAGATTATAATAACTGGTTGTTTGGTCAAACATAAGTCTAGATGTTGCTGTCAAGGTATTTTTCAGATGTGATTAACATTTGTAATCAGTTGACTGTAGGTAAAGCAGATTAGCCTCCATAATGTGGTGGGCCTCATCCAATCAGCTGAAGGTCTTATGAGCAAAGATCAAGGTTAGCACCCACCCTACCCCCTGCACACGCACACAGATGTTCTGCCTCCAAGACTGAAATATGAGAAATTCGACTGAGTTTCAGCTTTCAAACTCAAGACTGCAACATCCACTTTTACCTGATGTCCAGGCTGCCAGCTGGCCCTATAGATTTCAGATTTGCCAACCCCCCCCAACCCCGTCACAATCATGTAAGCCAATACCTTAAAATAAAATTTTCTAGATGGATAGAAAGATAAATAGATGTGAGGTACACATAGGCAGCTAACTAGTCAAATAGATATAGTATATATCTCATAGTTTTTGCTTTATATATATACATACATATCTCTAGATAGATACATATATACCTACAAAAATAGACATATCTTTGTATCTACATTAGATAGATATGGCTAGCCAGTTAGCTAGCCAAATAGATAAAATATCTTTTATATAATTGCCTCTTTACGTATATCTCCAGATAGACAGATGGACAGATAGTTAGATATAGATGTAACTGTAACAAAAACATTAGGGGTATTCACTGTTTTGTGTTACTGATAATACAGAGGTGGAATCTTCAGGCAACACTTGATCCAGGGCCCCAAGTGATAGTGTGAAGATTTACCCACTTCTTGGCTTCTGATTGTAGTTTTATCATCAGGCTTTACAAGGTGGCCTTTGGCAGCTCCAGGCTTGCATCCTTCAATGGTCAACTACAAAATGAAGGTAGTATCTCATCTCCCAGCAGTTCAAACAATTGTCACAGCCCGCATGCCTATGCCCTCAATTATCACATGCTCATTCCTGAACTAGTCACTGAGATCAGAGAACGAGACACACTGATTGCCTCAGCCATAGGCCTGAGGGTAGAGTGAGTTGACTCCCAAAAGAAAGAGAGAATTCAGGGCACTATCAGAACTAAGGTGCGAGGATTTGAAATAAGAATAAAAGAGCCCCACTGCAGCATTGCTTCTCAAACATTAATGTATGCCCGAATCACCTGGGGATTGGTTAAAACAAAGATTGTGATTCATTAGGTCAGTGATAGGGCTGGAAAATGGCATCTGTAATAAACTCCAGATAAATCTGATACCGCTGGTCCAGGGACCACACTTTGACTACTAAGCCATTATAATATATGTTAATACATCCCAGAGGCTGGCTGAAAACCATTCCTAATTACAGCAACTAATCGCTGTAAGCACGGAGGGAGATTGTGCTTCAACACAGCATATTGTCAGCCACTACTCACTACTGCAATAAAGACCTTGGCTTTCACGTCTAGTGGGAGCCTGGCTCTTCCTCAGCTGCTGGAGGCATGAACAGAACAGTGGTCAGATACATACATCATGTAACATGAGCCCCTGAGGCTGCTCAGTCATGCACAGGGTACATAAGGACAGATAGAGATGTCCCTGTTACCTGAATGCCTTTGTATAGAAGTCTGAAATCCTCGAGATTTACACAATTCACCAGTTGGATCAGAGAAACAGCCCAGAGCTGCTGTTTGTATTCTATGAGTGAGATTCACTGGAGAAAACCAGAGGTCAAGGTAGAGTCATATAATTTCATGGTTGAAGACTTTAGCCCATACTGCATACTTCTCAGATAAGGTGTTTATTGCTGTAGGGGAAATTTGAACTTTGTTGGACAAAGGAGACCAAAGTCTTTTACTTTTTAAATACCATGTTAGTCTTTCAGCCAAAGGCTTACAGTCAACCTTCTGTGTCTGAGTTTTAAAGAAGGTAGGATTGGGGAGGGATCTGACATGAGAGAACCTCTGAGCCTTAGAGAAGATGTCTACAATCGGATCAACCAACTGTTCCTAGGTATATGCCAGATAATCAAGAGCTGATTCAATCACGGATTTTAGCTATAATGAAAAATAGTTATATGTTTGTCATTAGGGGGCATCTGATTAATCTTTTCATAGCTGGTCCAATATCAGATTCAGATACTGGCCGCAATGTTTATCAAGCTGATAATTAAAACAAACACACACAAAAATTTCAATATTCTTCAAGAAGTTGTGATTATATCACACAGGATGGTGATATGACTTGTAATAGTCATTTCTAGCCACACTTCATAGAGAGGCAAAATATTGCTCAGCCAGATCAAGGAAACTTGAGTTCACAGTATGAGACAGAAGCTCAGTTTCAAGCCATATATTCCAGCTTCTTTGCACATCTGAATGAGTCTGAAAGCATTCTCCCTTGTTGAAAATAAATTTGAAATGATGGAGATTTATTTCTAAAGTATCTGACTTCATTTCATCAAATCATTTGATTTTTAAGTTCATCCATGTGTTCCTATATTGCTTTCCAAGATAAAATCAAATCTATAATGGAAAAAATAACCAGGAATATGTGAGTATTTTCCTTAACTGAATAGACTTCCATGAGGACAGAGAAAGTAGGTCTTGTCCAACATAGATCTCTATCACCCAGCACAGTGCCTGGCACGTATAGGGCATTTGACTGTGTTAGCAAATGGATGATACAATATCTAACTGGATTAAAACATCTAGAAAGACACGTTTTTCCTCTCACAGGGTTGAATCTCTGGTGGGAAGATGAAACTGTGTAAGGAAATGAAAATGTGTGTGCAGAGAAACAGAGGCATAATATTGCATGGGTGCTTCAAAACAGGCAAAGATTTTGATACAAATAATATGAATGGCATGATAGGGAAAGGAGAGGGTTAAGTACAAACAGGGAAGGGGAGAAGATTATGATGTTCCTTTGCCATGTTCTTTCAGCTGCAAGTGGCAAAATACAATTAAAATTGGCTTAAGCATAAACTAAATTATATTGGCATATGTAACTGAAAAATCCAGAATATCTGGATTTAGACATGGTTAGATCTAGATGTTCAAATGATATCATTGGGTATCTCTCCTTCTCTATAACTCTCTCTCTATATATATATATGTGTGTGTGTGTGTGTGTATGTGTGTGTGTGTGTGTGTCTACATATATATATGTATACACACATATATGTATACACACATATACATATAGATGTGTGCGTGTGTGCTAAGTTGCTTCAGTCATGTCTGACTCTTTGTGATCCTATGAACTGTAGTCCACCAGGCATCTCTGTCCATGGAATTCTCCAGGCAAGAATACTGGAGTGGGTTGCCATTCCCTTCTCCAGGGGATCTTCCCAACTATATGTTTAAATCAACTATACTCCAATTGGATGGCATCACCGACTCAATGGACATGGGTTTGAGTAAGCTCTGGGAGTTGGTAATGGACAGGGAAGCCTGGCATGTTGCAGTCCATGGGGTTGCAAAAAGTCAGACACAACTGAGTGGATGAACTGAACTGAACTGAACTGATACTCCAATTATATCTACACATAATTGGTGTATAGTAGATTTACAATATTATGTTACTTTCAGGTGTACTGCAAAGTGATTCTATTTGTAGCAACAGGAACTGACCTAGAGGTTATCATACTAAGAGAAGTAAGTCAGACAGAGAAAGAGAAATATATGATATTGCTCATACATAGAATCTAATTTTTTAAATGATGCAGATGAACTTATTTACAAAACAGAAATAGACTCACAGATATCGAAAACAAACTTACAGTTACCAAAGGGGAAATGTGGTGGGGAGGGATAAATCAGGATCTTGGGATTAACATACATACACTACTATATATAAAATAGATAACAAAGGCATACTTTCTTCATAAATATTTTGGTTCAGTTTTTGTTCTCATTTTCACTCAGGCTCTCTCCTAGGGGTAAAAGGGTGAGCATCAGTGGCCCCAGGCTTTCATCCTCCTGGTTGAGGAATCCCACTGCACACAGATACCCCCTTACCCATGGTTCAAAGAAAACACCAGGGTCTGATGCTTGTTAGCTTTGGTCCAAGAGGTTAGGCCACAGGCTCATTCTTTAGCCAATCAACAGAACCCAGAGAATATGGTATTCTCATTGGTCATCCTTGCTCATGATCTTGTCTCTGTCTCCTGGAAGTATGATCTATCCAATCCAAATGTCATGGATTAAATTTGGGAGAAATAGGAATTCTTAAAGAAATACTAGATCAAGTTGAGAGTACCAGATCAAAAACAAAAAAACCATAGCATATTGTATAACCTGACTTATAAATTCTACAAAATGCAAACTATTAAATAATCTAGAGTGATATAAAGAAGATCAGCCAATTGCATAGAGGAGGAGGAGTAGATGAGAGGAATTACAAAAAGGGCAGGGGAAACACTTTTGAGGTGATGGATATATCCATGATCTTAAATGATTCTTAGGTGTATCCACAAGTCAAAATTTATCAAATGATACACTTTGAATGTATACAGTTTATTGTATGCCATTTATACTTGCATGAAGGTATAACACTTTTTTTAAAAAAAAAGGAAAGGATGAGGGCCAGGCAAAACAGCTGACTATGATAGGAAACCACAAAGCAATAAGGAGTGGTGCAAATCTTTAATCAGAAGGGTAATACATTTAGGACTTTTGAGATCTTTATGGAAACTGGTGAGAAAGTATTAGAGTGACAATGGTTAGGATAGGAACAAGAAGATCCGTTTAGAGGTATATTGGGCATTTCTCGTGTCCTGTCTCATGTTTCTCACCCCTTCTTGTACTTGAGGCTTTGGTTTGGCAGCCAACTTAGTGCAAGTGTAACCTGACAGCCCCTCACCTCAGCTCTACCACATCTCTCATGTTCTGCCCTACATCTGTTATGTGGCCAAAGCTAGCCAGCCTGCAGCATCCATCCTGGCATTCAAGTATGATTCTACGCTGGAAATATATGGGAGCCAATGCCCCATGGAGGGTGAAAGTCAGATGATAAATGTTCCCTCTTCTGTCACCTGGATGGATCATTTCTTGTCACATTTTAATCACCTCTTCAGAAGGCTTTGGGTTTCCCTGGTGGCTCAGTGGTAAAGAAATTGCCTGCAATGCAGATGCAAGAGATGCAGGTTCAATTTCTGGGTTGGGAAGATCCCCTGGAGAAGGAAATGGCAACCCACTCCAGCATTCTTGCCTGGGAAATCCCATGGAGAGAGGAGCCTGGCAGGCTACAGTCCTTGGGGTCAAAAGAGTTAGAAATGGCTGAGCATGCACACATGCATCAGAAGGCTGCAGCTGGACCAAGCTTGAGGTCCCTACAGTGATGACCAGCTTATCAAGTGCCCTCTTCTGCTGGTTTCTCTCTCACCTCTTTCACTCTCCCCAAATTGCTTCCAACGCTGAAGTACCTGCATGAAAATTGCAGTCTCTGCTTTCCAGGGCTTTAGAAAACTTGGACAGGATGATAGGTGAATGGGATGATCTAAGTGAAGCTGGGAGTCTGAACTAAGGCACTGGTTTGAATGGAGAAGCAGGGAAATATGTACCAAAGAGGAAGTGATAAGACACAGTAATTAGACTTAAGGACAGTGGGTGAGATCATACGCATCTGTCTGATTCATCCAGAAAGTCAATAAAAACCAGAGGAAACCCTATGAAAAGAATGATCATTTCATGAAGAAAAATACAGTGTCAGAATTATCTAGGATCCATATTCCAAGAAGGAGTTAATATTTCAATCTGATGAACATTTAAATTGTGGATAATTTGATTAGACTATTTTTTGCAACACTACAGTGATTGATTATCAATGACCCCAAGACATTAAACAAGATGCCTTTTTGAACTGACTGGTTCAAAATTGGGAAAGGAGTATGACAAAGCTGTATATTGTCACACTGTTTATTTAACTCATATGCACAGTACATGTGAAATGCCAGATTGGATGAATCACAAGCTGGAATCAAGGTCATAGGGAGGAATATCAACAACCTCAGTTATGCGAATGATACAACTCTAATGGCAGAAAGTGAAGAGGAACTAAAGAGCCTCTTGATGAGGGTGAAAGAGGAGAGTGAAAAAGCTGGCTTCTAGCTCAACATTCAAATAACAAAGATCATAACTTCTGGTCCCATTATCTCATGGCAAATATAAGGGGAAAAAGTAGAAACAGTGACAGATTTTATTTTCTTGGGCTCCAAAATCACTGTGGACAGTGATGGCAGCCGTGAAATTAAAAGAGGCTTGCTCTTTGGAAGGAAAGCTATGACCAACCTAGACAACATATTAAAAACCAGAGACATCACTTTGCTGACAAAGGTCCATACAGTCAAATCTATAGTTTTTCCAGTAGTCATGTTTGGATGTGAGAGTTGGACCATAAAGAAAGCTGAGCGCCAAAAGATTGATGCTTCTGAACTGTGGTGTTGGAGAAGACTCTTGAGAGTCCCTTGGACTGCAAGGAGATCAAATCAGTCAATCCTAAAGGAAATTGGTCCTAAGTATTCATTGGAAGGACTGATGCTGAAGCTGAAACTCCAAAACTTTGGCCACTGATGTGAAGAGGTGAGTCATTGGAAAAGTTCCTGATGCTGGGAAAGACTGAGTGCAGGAGGAGAAGGGGGCAACAGAGGATGAGATAGTTCAACAGCATCACTGACTCAATGGACATGAGTTTGAGCAAACTCTGCACTGCAGTCCATGGAGCCACAAAGAGTGGAACATGACTTAGTGACTGAACATCAACAAAAACTATACTGAAGAAGGATTCCCAGGGAGAATTAACATTTGTGTTCAGGTCAAGAAGGTGTGAGCCAGGAATTTTCAAGTAGCTAGAATTGGAAGAACTTTCAGGGAAAGGACATATGTTCTGTGCTGTGAGTATGGAAAAGGACTCAACTATCCAGAACTCATCTTTTCCTGGGGTGGGATCAATTATGTTGACCTTGTTCAGGGTCCCTGGAGCAGTAGGAAAGTTGATAAGGGAGACAAAGGATATTAAAGGAAGGCTGTGTCCATCTATCAACTTGCTGGGGACCCACCCTTCAGGAATTGATATTGTGACCAGCACCAGAGGAAGAAAGAAGGAATTAAATTTTATTTTTTTTTTAGGACCAAGTCAATACCACTGCATTCAATTATCTATTCCCAAGGCAGCTGGCTACTATAGAGAGCAGAATTGGGAAGAGTGGCAAAATTCAAGGCAAATGATTGAAGATCAGCAAGTCTGCCTGCAATAGCTTACTATTCCCTCTATTGCACCCTTGACCCTACTTCTGATTCGTTAGAAGAATGTAGAAGTTAGAATTGAATTCTCTCTGGGAGGTGAGGTCTGGGCATTTGGTATGGACCTAACAGAAACAGAAGATATTAAGAAGAGATGGCAAGAATACACAGAAGAACTGTACAAAAAAGATCTTCACAACCCAGATAATCACGATGGTGTGATCACTTACCTAGAGCCAGACATCCTGGAATGTGAAGTCAAGTGGGCCTTAGAAAGCATCACTACGAACAAAGCTAGTGGAGGTGAGAGAATTCCAGTTGAGCTATTTCAAATCCTGAAAGATGATGCTGTGAAAGTGCTGCACTCAATATGCCAGCAAATTTCGAAAACTCAGCAGTGGCCACAGGACTGGAAAAGGTCAGTTTTCATTCCAATCCCAAAGAAAGGCAATGCCAAAGAATGCTCAAACTACCACACAATTGCACTCATCTCACACGCTAGTAAAGTAATGCTCAAAATTCTCCAAGCCAGGCTTCAGCAATATGTGAACCGTGAACTTCCAGATGTTCAAGCTGGTTTGAGAAAAGGCAGAGGAACCAGAGATCAAATTGGCAACATCCGCTGGATCATGGAAAAAGCAAGAGAGTTCCAGAAAAACATCTATTTCTGCTTTATTGACTATGCCAAATCCTTTGACTCTGTGGATCACAATAAACTGTGGAAAATTCTGAAAGAGATGGGAATACCAGACCACTTGACCTGCCTCTTGAGAAACCTGTATGCAGGTCAGGAAGCAACAGTTAGAACTGGACATGGAACAACAGGCTGGTTCCAAATAGGAAAAGGAGTACGTCAAGGCTGTACATTGTCACCCTGTTTATTTAACTTATATGCAGAGTACATCATGAGAAACGCTGGACTGGAAGAAACACAAACTGGAATCAAGATTGCCAGGAGAAATATCAATAACCTCAGATATGCAGATGACACCACCCTTATGGCAGAAAGTGAAGAGGAACTAAAAAGCCTCTTGATGAAGGTGAAAGTCGAGAGTGAAAAAGTTGGCTTAAAGCTCAACATTCAGAAAACGAAGATCATCGCATCCAGTCCCATCACTTCATGGGAAATAGATGGGGAAACAGTGGAAACAGTGTCAGACTTTATTTTTCTGGGCTCCAAAATCACTGCAGATGTTGATTGCAGCCATGAAATTAAAAGACGCTTACTCCTTGGAAGGAAAGTTATGACCAACCTAGATAGCATATTCAAAAGCAGAGACATTATTTTGCCAACAAAGGTCTGTCTGTTTTTTCCTGTGGTCATGTATGGATGTGAGAGATGGACTGTGAAGAAGGCTGAGTGCCAAAGAATTGATGCTTTTGAACTGTGGTGTTGGAGAAGACTCTTGAGAGTCCCTTGGACTGCAAGGAGATCCAACCAGTCCATTCTGAAGGAGATCAGCCCTGGGATTTCTTTGGAAGGAATGATGCTAAAGCTGAAACTCCAGTACTTTGGCCACCTCATGCGAAGAGTTGACTCATTGGAAAAGACTCTGATGCTGGGAGGGATTGGGGGCAAGAGGAGAAGGGGACGACAGAGGATGAGATGGCTGGATGGCATCACTGACTCGATGGACATGAGTCTGAGTGAACTCTGGGAGTTGGTGATGGACAGGGAGGCCTGGCGTGTTGCGATTCATGGGGTCGCAAAGAGTCGGACACGACTGAACGACTGATCTGATCTGATCTGATATCATCTTATTGTTTAGACTTTTAGAGATTACCATCAGAAGAGCTTCAAACATAGTTACACAGTCTGAACGCCTGTCTAATAATATGGTTATTGGGAAAATTTAAGTTACCTATGTGGATTGCATTGTATTTCTACTGGAATGCATTGAACATAGGACTAACGACGTATCTCTTTTAAACTGCCCCATTTGTGACAAACTGTTACAGCAGTAATAAAAAATTAACACACAATTCCATATGTAGTGTGACATTGATAACCCTCTATCAAAATACTGGGTCTATGGCCCCTTGATTTGAATACAAACAGATTTCTGTGGCTCCTTCAATCAATAGAATGATACTGCATGACTTACTGTCTCCCTCTAGGAGTGTGGGACCCAGCCATGGTGGGAAGAGACCCCCAGCTGATAGCCAGTATCGACCCCAGACATGTAAGTAAATGAGCAAACAGACGATCGCAGGCCCTGGCCTTAGAGTCTTTCAGGTGCAGCCCCAGCTAACACGGTACAAAGACAAGCCATCACCAACGTGCCTACCCAAATCCCTCCATCTCCTTCCTTTCCATTATAGTTGTTGTTGTTTGGTCGCTAAGTCGTGTCCAACTCTTAGCAACCCCATGGGCTGCAGCACTACATGATCTTAGTTTTTTGAATGTGGAGTATAGCTAGTCTCCCACTTTTTTCATTCCAAATCCCCCTGTATACTTTCCTTCTCTTAGAGCCCATTTTGCTATGATCGTTTACTCCTTTTTCTGCCACCCTAAGATATGACTACATTTTCCAGAGAAAAGACTATGGCATTCATCTCTTCATTCTCTGTGATTATCACAACACTTTCTTTCCATAGTAGACACTCAGTCATGGGGGCTTCTTTGGTTCACTGAATAGAGGGAAGCTAATTGGCCCATATGGGGGAATAAATGTGTGACATTGGCTTTATCTCCTTGAGCTTGGAGACAAGATTTGCATGCTTTTGTTGTCCCGGGTCAAGGGGCCCACAAGCACTTCAAAGGACTAGGGTTGACTACAGGGATATTTGACTATATAGCTCTATAGCTAGATAAAGGGGACCTATTTGTATACTGTGAGATGGGAATCAATGAAGTTCCTGGCCTCTTTGACTTTCACAGTAGTCTTTCCCAGCAGAAAGAGAGAGCCTCTAGGAAGGTGATTAATGTGAGATCCTGCTGAGGACTTCAAATTGATCTTGGCAAAGAAAATGCCATTTCTCTGCCTGTCCCTTGGGTTCAGAGAGAAAATATGGAGAGTTTGAAACAGATGGGAGAGGATACACAAGGTACCTTCAAGGGAAACAGTGAGGCTATCCTAGGGTAAAATCAAATGCATTAATCAACTCAATAATTAAGGTTCATTCCAAACTACACTGTCTCCACATCAAGTTGCCTTGTTGATTATTATCATCTTTAACAATGACACATCTGACCCTCTGTGTGACTTCCGTTCATTTTTTCATGTACTAATAATCTACACGCTATTTGCCTGACAGTCCTTGGTTTTGAGGAAGGAGAAATAAATGAGACATGGTTCCAACACTGAAAAGTTTGTATTCTAGTACACAAACATATATCAAAACAAGGAATTATCATCTCCTGTCAGATATGGTCTAATAGCTTTAACAGTGAAACACATCGATGATAGAAAAAAAAAGTATTTACTTTTTTGGTCACTTTGTTCATTCAAAGTGTGTATATTAGCAATGACTAGGTGGTACAGCAGGCTGTGAGATTAGAGCAGCGAAAAGAACTGAAAAGAACTAAGTTGCTATTTTGAAACATCCCTAAGATGATAAATGGGCTTTCCAGGTGGCATTTGTGATTTAAAAAAAAAAAACAAAAACCTGCCTGCCAGTGCAGGTAGACGTAAGAGACGCAGGTTCAAACCCTGGGTCTAGAAGATGCCCTGGAGGAGGGCGTGGCAATGCACTCCAGTATTCTTGCCTGGAGAATCCCATGGACAGAGGAACCCGGCAGGATCTCAAAAAGTTGGACATGATTTAATCAACTTAGCATGCACACAAGTTGATAAACACTTGAATTGTTCAAAGATCTGAAGAGATAAGAGTGTGGCTAGAGCTTAGAGGTCAAAGAGTAACATAAAGCGAAGCTGCAGAGCTGGGTCACGTCATGAAGGGTTTTATAGGAAATGCTAAGAAGTTAGTTTTTCATGTATTTTTTTCCTAGATGAAGGTAAACAGGGAGTAACAAAATATGATTTATACTTTCCCATGATCATTCTGACTGCCAGGTGGAGAATGGATTTAGGGTGGTTGAGGGTAAAAGAAGTCAAACTTTGAAGCAGAGAGATAAGTTGGGCAGTAGTGGTAGTCGTTTAGGTGAGAAATTATGGCACATTAGACTTGGAAATGACAGTGAAGATGGAGAGAAGAAAATGGGTGGGAAGATATTTTTCAGACATACAAAAAGGCAGGGATGAGCAAGAGGAAGCCAGTAAAAGGGGGAAATGTGTAAAAAAATATGGAGGCAGGACACAGTTTAGGGAACTTGATCTTTTCCAGCATCATGAATAAGGGTATAATCACATCAGAAACATCATGGCCACCACCACCATCATCCCCTCATCACCACCAATCACAATCATTACCATTATTCCCATCACCTTCATCATCTTCTTTCAGAATACTGTCATAAGCACATATGTGGAATTTAGAAAAATGATGCAGATAAATCTATTCCCAGGGCAGGAATAGAAACACAGACATAGAGAATGGATATGTGGACATTGACGGGCACAGGGGCTGGAGGGGAGGTTGGGACAAATTGGGAGACTGGGGTTGGCATATATACAGTTCCATGTGTAAAATAGACAGCTAGTGGAAACCTGCTGTAACACAGGAAGTTCAGCTCACTGCTCTGTGAATAATAATTTGTAACGTACAACTGTTTTAGTTTAAAAAGTGAATTTTCATCTAGCATGAATTCATCTGGATTTCTCAAGTTGGCGCATCAGTTTTGAGTTCCCAGTCTCCAGCTGCAACTTCCTTATTTGAAACCTCTTTTCCCAGCACTTCATCCCTTGTCACTGGATGTTCAGTTCCTACACACCTCTCCTTTGTTCTAAAGCTCCTCTCCTCTATCTTCTGCCTTCCTTCCTGGTTTTATCACTTGGTCAGACATTCCAAAATAGTCCATTGCAGCCCTGTAGGTTTAATCATTTGCTTGAGATCTCTTACATACTCACCAAGTTCTTAAACTTGGATTACACGAGTATTCAATTTTTCTAATCATGAATATCACAAAATATTGAAGAAGGAATTATAATTCAAGTTTCCTTTTTTAATCTCCTCAGGGTATACCTTTCACTTGTGAAATCATCTCCACAGCATCCAAGCCTTGATATCATCTTGATCCCTCTCTATGCAGCAGTCAACTCTGTGGAGAAAATCACCCCATACTTCAAAGAAAAGACATAGAAAACCTTCACGCAGGTCCCTGGACCTCCTCTACCCTGCACTTTAAACTCTTTCTTTAGATCATTCTTTCTGTGATTTTAACTTATCTTTGTGTCCAACTGTATCTTTTCTCAATGTTATTAATAATAGGTAACAAACTAGTTACCTGATTTAGTTCAGTTGAAACTCTATGAGCTGCTCATCAGAACAAGCTGTCTTTTGAAGGCTTTGAGTTCTATTTTGACCAAATCTTATATCTAGATAACATCTGCCTTAATGACAGTTAAGATCACCATTATTTTATTCTCTCTATGCAGAGTAGAATACGAGGACTTGATTGCTCACTCAATTCTCAGCTCTGAAGTGAGTAAAATACTGAGCTATCTTTTTGGGTTATCACAGAAAAAAGTGGGATGCCCTTTTAGTCAGGGATGTATCCTGTGAGATCTCCCTGCATCTCTGCATCCCAGAAACCTAAGTGCTCCTCCTGCAACCTGGACACTGGCCTGTCAAATCAAAACAATGTGATTTCAAATGACAACAAAGGGAGCTGATCTATTTTTTTCATTGCTACCATAAAATACTCTTGAACTCAACTCAGTAATTTCTGTTAAGAGAAATCCCATATAGAAGGTTGTTTAAAAGTTATAGTCCATGATGTTGGAAATTTCAAAATATCTCTCTGGACAAAACCAAGTCACTAGACTGCTGAGAACCTAGATGACACTTACAGATTCCTGAAAAATTGCTTCTTCCAAAATTATACTGTGATGAGATAACCTCAAATTCCATTGACAATCATTGTTAATAATGATTAATCAAAAGTGTTGCTGAGTACTCTGTTCTTGACATCACAAAGATCTTTTTTTATGAAGGGTAACAAAAATAAACTGTAGTTATCATATAGTTAGCATGACTAAATCGAAATTCCCCTTGGAAATGGGAAAATAGTTTCCAAAGAATGTTAAGCCTGCTTTTGTTCAGTTGCTAAGTTGTGTCCGACTTCTCGTGACCCCATGGACTGCAGCACGCCAGGCTCCTCTCTCCTCCACTATCTCCTAGAATTTGCTCAGATTCATGTCCATTGAGTCAGTGATGCTATCTAACCAACTCATTCTCCGCCACCCGCTTCTCTGCCCTCAATATTTCCCAGCATCAGAGTCTCTTCCAATGAGTCAACTCTTCATATCAGGTGGCCAAAGTTTTGGAGCTTCAGCATCAGTCCTTCCAATGAATATTCAGGACTGATTTCCTTTAGGTTTGACTAGTTTGATCTCCATACTGTTCAGGGACTCTCCAGCACCACAATTTGAAAGCATCAATTCTTTGGCGCCCAGCCTTCTTTATACTCACTGAATGTCATGCTTATCCATTATAAACAGAAGTTCTGGGGCACAGAGCACAGGATTTGGGCTCCCTGCAGAGGGAGGTTCAAGAGGGAGAAGACACGTATATACCTACAGCTGATTCATGTTGATGTATGGCAGAAACCCACACAGTATTGTAAAGTAATTATCCCCTAATTAAAAATAAGTGATCTTTTTTTTTTTTTAAACTGGGGCAGGACAGTGTGGGTTTGAATTTTAGTTTCTGGTTTTGTTCAGTCTCTAAGTCATGTCTGACTCTTTGCGACCCCATGGACTGCAGCATGCCAGGCTGAATTTCAGTTCAGCCACTTGCTAACATTGTAACATTGGAGACCTTATTTGACTGTTTCATTCTTTAACATCATCATGGGATGTTAATGGGAACATAGTAATACCTGCCTTGTTGGAACGTCCCTCCATGGTTCAGTGGTTAAGACTCTGCACTTCCAATGCAGGGGGCATGGGTTCGATCCCTAGCCATGGAAGTTCTGCATGCCTTGTGTACCCAGGGTGGGGGGGAAGGTTTAAAAAGTCCATAAATGTACAGTAGAATAATGTCTGGCACATACTCAGCAGTAGTAAGTTTCTGTTGCTAGAATTTTGGGATACAATTTGTTAATTCCTTTTCACAAATAAAGTCAGAAAGTTGACACAATTTGACACATTTGACAACATTTGACACATATTCAAATTCAAATGACACATGATCAAGTGTTGACATATGTTCAACATTTGACACAAGTTGACAACATCTGACACATGTTCCCTGTAGCCTGTGATGTTTCCATTATGCATGCCTGTGTGGTGTGAACAGTCATTCCTTATGGATGTTGCCCCTAGGTCATCTATGTCCTTACTATACAACTCCGAATACTGTAAAGTACTCCTTATACCTGAAGGGTTTTCATTAACATGGTTAATATGTCTTCCTTTGATCCCCAAAGCACCAATAGGTGGCGGTTACTAGAAATCAGTTTCAAAAGAACAAAAGCTGGAGAGAGTTAGTATTTTTAAGACTAGTTCTTTCTAGTTGAGATATTCAGTTTCCAGTGCTCAAATAGTAAACCATCTAGAAGAAGTGAGAGAGAATGGGAAGTGAAGAGCTGAAAATGTGCCATATAAACCAGGTAGACCTGAGGGGATTAGTGGGAGATGAGGTACAGAGCTGAACAGGCATCAGAGAAACTCTAGACTTAAAGGTACAGAGCAGAGGACTATATAATTTGGCAAAAGTTATTTAAACTCTTCTAAACCCAGGAAGGGCTTCCCTGGTGGCTCAGATAAAGTGGTAAAGACTCCACCTACCAATGCTGGAGACGTTGGTTCGCTCTCTGTGTTGGGAAGGCCCCCTGGCATAGGAAATGCCAACCCACTCCACTAGTCTTGCCTGGAAAATCCCATGAACAGCGGAGCCTGGTGGGCTACAGTCCATGGGGTCCCAAAAGAATTGGACATGACTTAGTGACTGAACAACAACAAAGACAGTCAAATGCAGATAAAACAAAAGCACACGTAACTCGAAGAGATTATATTCAAACTATGCACTTACCCACATTTTTAGAAAAGGGAACACTCCTAGGAATGTGTTTGTACAGTCACTATGGAGGTTCCTCATAACACTAAAATTAGAATTACCATGTGATCCAGCATTCCTACTCTTGGGCATATATACAGATAAAAATGTAATTCAAAAAGATACATGCACCCCTATGTTCATAGCAGCACTATTCACAATAACCAAGAAATGGAAACAACATAAATGTCTATCGACAGATGAATGGATAAAGAAGATGTGGCACATATATGCAATACTCTACACACACACACACACACACACACATCAGCCATTTAAAAAGAATGAAATAATATCATTTGCAGCATCATGGATGAATCTAGAGATTATCATACTAAATTAAGTCAAAAAGAGAAAGAAAAATACTATATGATATCACTTGTATGTGGAATCTGAAATATGACACAAAGGTCCCTATCTATAAACCAGAACACACTTGTGGTTGCCAAGGGAGAGAGGATCACAAGAGGGGATGTAGTAGAAGGCTGGAGTTAGCGGATGTAAGCTATTATATATGGGCTGGATAAACAACAAAGTCCTACTGTATAGCACGGGGAACCATATTCAAATATCCTATGATAAACCGTAATGGAAAAGAATATTTAAAAAGAATGTATGTGTATATATATATATATATATATATATATATATATATATAAAAAACTGAATCACTTTGCTGCACAGCAGAACTTAACAAAACATTGTAAAGCAACTACACTTCAATAAACAAAATTATCCACATTTTGCTTGTTTTTATTCTTATATTTTTACCATTGCATACAAATCAATGAGTTTGGGGATAAGTACACACCCATGAAACCATCACCACCATCAAAGCCATAAACATATCCATCTCTTCCTAAGGGTTCCTTCTGTCCCCTTAATTATTATGATTGTGATTATTGTTACTGCCACTAATTTTTTTAGTGGTGAGAGTGCTTAACGTAAGATCTACTCTCTTAGAAATTTTAAGTATATAATACATTATTGTTAGCTATAGACACCTTGCTATATGTTAGCTTTCCAGTATTTGTTTTTCTTGCACCATTCAACCGTTCACCTCCATATTTCCCCCTTTCCCCAGTCCCTGGCTACCACCACACTACTCTCTGCCATTTTAGATTTCACACATAAGTGAGACAATGTAGTGTTAGTCTTCCCATGTCCAGATTATTTCGTTTAGCATCATGTCCTCCAGATACATCCATGTTGTCACAAACTTCCATGCCCACTTCTTGGCACCCTACTAATCTGCTCATCTCTTCCTCAGCTTCATTTATATAGTGTTCATTTTTCCTTTGACAGTGTCTTCTCCTCCCTGCTTCAGAACCTTGCATTTGTTCTTCTATCCTAAGCTCTCTTTCTCCACCTGCCCCTGGCTGGCTTCTTCTCATCACTCAGGTCTCAGCTAAAGACTGTCCTTGTCATCTGCCCTCCACATCTCCCCATTGCTTTCCTTCACTGCTCTTCTAGAATCAGTGGTGGTGGTTGGTGGTTTAGTTGCTAAGTCATGTCCAGCTCTTGCGATCCCATGGACCATAGCCTGCCAGACTCCTCTCTCCATGGGATTCTCAAGGCAAGAGTACTGGAGTGGAGTGCCATTTCCTTCTCCAGGGGATCTTCCCAACCCAGGAATAGAACCCCAGTCTCCTGCATTGCAGGCAGATTCTTTACCAACTGAGCTAATGATGGAAGCCCCAAAACTAGTATTTTATCCCATTATTTCCTTGGTCAAATGAGCATTCTTATCCTAAAGAATGTGAACTTTATGAGGGCCAGGTCATTTTACGTTTGGTTTCTCGTGGTCTGTCTACTTCCTATCATGGAATCTGGAACGCAGTGAAACCTTAATGTACAGCAAAAATAAAAATAATAAACATTAATGGCGTCTTTGCTGTTCACTCGCTAAGTAATGTCCCACTCTTTGTGACCCCATGGACTGCAGCACAACAGGCTCCTCTGTCCTTCACTACCCCCTGGAGTTTGTTCAAACTCACGTCCATTGAGTTGGTGATGCTATCTGACCATCTCATCCTCTGCCATCCCCTTCTCCTTTTGCCTTAAATCTTTTCCAGTTTCAGGGTCTTTTCCAATGAGTCAGCTCTTCGCATCAGGTAGCCAAAGTATTGGAACTTCAGTGTCAGTCCTTGCAATGAATATTCAGGGTTGATTTCCTTTCGGGTTGACTGATTTGATCTCCTTGCTGTCAAAGGGACTATAAAGAGCCTTCTCCTGCACCACAATTCAAAAGCATCGATTCTTCAGCTCTCAGACTTCTTTATGGTACAACTCTCACATATGTATGTGACTACTGGAAAAACCATAGATTTGACTATGTGGACCTTCATCAGCAAAGTAATGTCTCTGCTTTGTAATATGCTATCTAGTTTTGTCATAATTTTACTTTCATGAAGCAAATGTCTTTTAATTTCATGGCTGCATGGAGTCCTTACACCTGCGTGATTCTAAGTGGCTTTCACATATTTATCCTCACCAAAATCCAAGGAGTTTGTTGTTGTTGTTAGTTTATCATCATTCCTATTTTATAGATGAAATAGTAAGCTCAGGTAAGTCAAATACCTCGCCCAGAGTCACACCGCCATGGAGGGGCAGACCTGGAATTCTGCCTCAAGATGTTTAGTTCCAGAGCCCAGGCTCTTAGCTGCTGCCATTCATACCCTTAATCATGTAGATATCAGGAACAAATCAATGATTATCCTCAAGATTATTGGGTGCCCTAGGACTCAGATTGTCTTTTCTGACTTCTCAGCCACATTTGCACAGGTTAGAGAAACTCATTAAAAGGAACTGAACTGGGGAGGCTCGGCACCAAATGGACTCAAGGCTTTGGGTCCATTTATTTTTCTAGGGAAGCACACCCACCATGGCAAGCTGACTCATCAAGCTAAATCCACACCATGTGATGGGAGGATTACACTTCCTACAACTATTGTTGTGTTATTAATGACTGGGGTCAATCCTCAGGGGCTTGACAAAGTGTTAAAATCAGAGTTGCCCTTTGAAATTCTCAGTCCTTGCTTGCTCCTTACCCTCTGAATCGTGAGAGCAGAGTCAGAAACAGACTTTCTTCTTGTTTATTTTGCCTTCTAGACAGTCTCTTAACATAGCAAGAATGAAGGACCATGTGAACTTTTGTGTCCATGTGTGGGATGGACTGTTTTATCATCTTGTCATAACACTTTCCTAAATGTTTCCTGGACACAAGTCTAAACACTGTGGTTGGGCCCCAGGAAAAAAATGATCTCTTCATTTTCAGGTCTTAGCAATTTTATTCCAATAGTGTCATCAATATTAATTATACATCTACTCTCTGCATAATGAAAATACTAATGACCTATATTTATGTAGTCTTTGTAAATCCTCAAGTTTTCAAAGAAGCTTGGAGGTCATCAACTTTAACACAGCAGCCCCTACAGCGCCCCCTGCCGTTTACTCTCAGCATTGATTTCATCTTTTTCAAGATGTGAGAGATAAGTTACATTTTGGAGGGAGACAGCAGGAATGACTTACCTGAAGTCACACAGGCATAAATGACCGAGCTGCCACTCAAACCATTGTCCTTGTAAAGTGACATGATGTGACAGACACGACACTCTTCTGACTCTACCTGGCATGTATTGGCTAGCTTTTGCTATCTAACAAACCTCCCCTAAATGTAGTGGCTTAAACAGCAGTCTTTTGGTTACCATGAATTGACAAATTAGCCTGAGATCAATCAATGGGGTGGCATTTGGGGCCTCACTTGGACTCTCTTAGGCAACTGTAGTCAGCTATTAAGTCCGCTGAGAGCTGCTGGCCTATAGTGGGCTCAGCTGAGATGGCTCATCTCTAACGGTTTCATCCTTCAGCAACCTAGCCCAGGCTTTCAATGATGACTGGCAGAGTTCCAAAATGGGAACTTAAACTGCAAAATCTTTCTCAGCCTAGGCTTGGAACTCAAATAGCATTTCTTCTGCCACATTCTAGTAGCCAAAACAAGTCCCAAGACCAGCCCACTTTCAAGAGGAGAAATATAGAATCTATCTCTTGATAGAAGAAGCTGCAAAGGCTGAAAGGCAATGAAAATAGTGAAAGAAGTCACCTATGCTGTTTTTTTTTTTCTTAATCTACAAGGTATTATACATTTTTTTTTAATTTTTAAAGGACATAATCCTTACAAGCAGGACATTTATATTCCAATGATTAGACACCTGTAAGTACAAATATAAGAAAATAATGTTAAAAAGTTGAATTTAATGTATGTAAATGATACCTTAATAAAATATGTAAAAACAAAGAGACTGATCATTCTCATCTATAAATATATTAATATTTATCTTACTAGAAAACTAGTGTTTTAATGTATTTAATAACAGATCTAATTAGCCCAGCTGGAAAAAAGTCAGTGGTTTTATTCTCAAAAGAGTCTAAAAAGCCATCAACTTTGATATGCTAGTGAGTTTTAAATTGTTATACTCAACTCATGACTAATTTTTCTCAATAACAAAAGCTATAAGATATCTGTTTGCATATTTCTGCTTGTGTGTATATGTATATATAGAGAGAGGTATATGTACTTTTTAGATGTGTGATATTTTTCTGCCTCTGGATGGTATAACCAAAATTAATTTTAAAAGAGCTGTATTTAATCAGTTTAGAATTAAGCACTTATAAATTAAGTATTCCTAGTTCAGTTCAGTTCAGTTCAGTCGCTCAGTCGTGTCCGACTCTTTGCGACCCCGTGAATCGCAGCACGCCAGGCCTCCCTGTCCATCACCAACTCCCGGAGTTCACTCAGACTCACGTCCATCAAGTCAGTGATGCCATCCAGCCATCTCATCCTCTGTCGTCCCCTTCTCCTCCTGTCCCCAATCCCTCCCAGCATCAGAGGCTTTTCCAATGAGTCAACTCTTCGCGTGAGATGGCCAAAGTACTGGAGTTTCAGCTTCAGCATCATTCCTTCCAAAGAAATCCCAGGGCTGATCTCCTTCAGAATGGACTAGTTGGATCTCCTTGCAGTCCAAGGGATTCTCAAGAGTCTTCTCCAACATCACAGTGCAAAAGCATCAATTCTTCGGCACCCAGCTTTCTTCACAGTCCAACTCTCACATCCATACATGACCACTGGAAAAACCATAGCTTTGACTAGACAGACCTTTGTTGGCAAAGTAATGTCTCTACTTTTCAATATGCTATCTAGGTTGGTCATAACTTTTCTTCCAAGGAGCAAGTGTCTTTTAATTTCATGGCTGCAGTCACCATCTGCAGTGATTTTGGATCCCCAAAAATTAAGTCTGTCACTGTTTCCAATGTTTCCCCATCTATTTACCACGAAGTGATGGGATCAGATGCCATGATCTTAGTTTTCTGAATGTTGAGTTTTAAGCCAACTTTTTCATTCTTCTCTTTCACTTTCATCAAGAGGCTCTTTAGTGCTTCTTTGCTCTCTGCCATAAGATGATGTCATCTGCATATCTGAGGTTATTGATATTTCTCCCAGCAATCTTGATTCCAGCTTGTGCTTCATCCAGTCCAGCATTTCTCATGATGTACTCTGTCTGTAAATTAAATAAGCAGAGTGACAATATGCAGCCTTGACATACCCCTTTCCCTATTTGGAACCAGTCTGTTGTTCATGTCCAGTTCTAACTGTTGCTTCCCGACCTGCATACAGATTTCTCAGGAGATAGGTCTGGTGGTCTGGTATGCCCATCTCTTGATTTTCCACAATTTTTCGTGATCCACACAAAGGCTTTGGTATAGTCAATAAAGCAAAAGCAGATGTTTTTCTGGAACTCTCTCGCTTTTTTGATGATCCAATGGATGTTGGCAATTTGATCTCTGGTTCCTCTGCCTTTTCTAAAACCAGCTTGGACATCTAGAAGTTCATGGTTCACATACTGTTGAAGCCTGGTTTGGAGAATTTTGAGCATTACTTTACTAGCGTGTTTGATGAGTGCAATTGTGCAGTAGTTTGAGCATTCTTTGTCATTGTCTTTCTTTGGAATTGGGATGAAACTGACCTTTTCCGGTCCTGTGGCCATTGCTGAGTTTTCCAAATTTCATGGCATATTGATTGCAGCACTTTCAAAGCATCAAAAAAAGGTCACTTCATTATAGGAGACTGGAATGCCAAAGTAGGAAGTCAAGAATACCTGGAGTAACAGGCAAATTTGGCCTTGGAATACAGAATGAAGCAGGGCAAAGGCTAATAGAGTTTTGCCAAGAGAGCACACTGGTCAAAGTAAACACCCTCTTCCAACAACACAAGAAAAGATTCTACACATGGACATTCCCAGATGGTCAATACCGAAATCAGATTGATTATATTCTTTGCAGCCAAAGATGGAGAAGCTCTATACAGTCAGCAAAAACAAGACTGGGAGCTGACTGTGGTTCAGATCATGAACTCCTTATTGCCAAATTCAGACTTAAATTGAAGAAAGTAGGGGAAACCACTATGACCCAAATAAAATCCCTTATGATTATATAGTGGAAGTGAGAAATAGATTTAAGGGATTAGATCTGATAGAGTGCCTGAAGAACTATGGACGGAGGTTCATGACATAGTACAGGAGGCAGTGATCAAGAACATCCCCAAGAAAAAGAAACGCAAAAAGGCAAAATGGTTGTCTGAGGAGGCCTTACAAATAGCTGAGAAAATAAGAGACACTAAAGGCAAAGGAGAAAAGGAAAGATATACCTATTTGAATGCAGAGTTCCAAAGAATAGCAAGGAGAGATAAGAAAGCCTTGCTCATTAATCAATGCAAGGAAATAGAGGAAAACAGTAGAATGGGGAAGACTAGAGATCTCTTTAAGAAAATTAGAGATATCAAGGGAACAGTTCATGCAAAGATGGGCACAATAAAGGACAGAAATGATATGGACCTAAGAGAAGCAGAAGATATTAATAAGAGGTGGCAAGAATACACAGAAGAACTATACAATAAAGATCTTCACAACCCAGATAACCACAATGGTGTGATCACTCACCTAGAGCCAGACATCCTGGAATTTGAAGTCAAGTGGCCCTTAGGAAGCATCACTAGGAACAAAACTAGTGGGGTGATAGAACTCCAATTGAGCTATTTCAAATCCTAACTGGACACTAATTATGGAAAATAAGTTAATCTGCTTTTGGCTTCTTATTACAGAGGGTTTGGGTTTGGGTTAAAGATAAACTTGTGTTTGTTAGTGAACATGTCTTGTGCTTTATGGAAAAATTGTACCATGAGAAACATGTGTGCCTAGAAATTATTTTAAAAATACTTATGAATCTGCCAAAATGCTAAATTAAAAGTCAGTTTTTAATTGCTTACTTTTTAGCTTTTACTAAAAATTAAGATTTTTAAGGGTTAAGAATTCTAATTAATGTATACAATTAAAACTACTGAATTTAATAAGGGAAACATCTTGATATGCAAGAAAAATAAAATATGTATTTTTGGTAAAAGAAGGAGTAAAAAATAGAAATGCATTTTTTTTTAAGGAAAAATGATTTTGTCTCAGAAAGAGGCTAAAAGGAAGGAAAGCATTCAACAAAATCTGAGTGTGTAAAAGAAATTATAAAGATGTGTGGGAAAGGAATCTTGAGAAAAGAGCTTTATACAATGTAATGCTGACTAATTGAAATAAGCTTAATTAAGTAAATGAGTTTTAATACCAAAAGTAAGCTGCTGCAAAATTATTCAATAGAATCTGAGTTTTCTATCTGCTAAAAGGACAAACTATAAACATAAAAAGTTGAAGAAAGAAAGTAAAAGAGAAAATCTTGCATAGTCAAGTTGACTAAAATGGAATTAACATAAGCATTTTTTAAATTAAGCTTTAATACCAATGGAGTATTTATGTAAAACTAAGAATTCAATTTCTTTCATCTGCTAAAAGAACCAAGTTTCTTTGGTTGCTCTTAATAAAGAGATTATAAACTGTTTTTATTTTTCTTTGAGAACTCTGTCTAAAAACCAAAGATTTTGTGTTTTATCAAAGTAACTTCCTGTGTTGTTTATATCAGGTCTTTTAATTACCAAAGAGAACTTGACCTTCTCTATTATAAGAGATAAGTTTTACTTATAATTACTTGACCTTCTGTATTTACCTGTAAAGTTTCTAATTGTTACCACGGTTAAATGAATAAGTAAATATTGTTTTATAGTCAGTAAAGCATCTGCCTAAAATGTGGGAGAACTGGGTTCAATCCCTGGGTTGGGAAGATCCTCTGGAGAAGGAAATGGCAACCCACTCCAGTACTCTTGCCTGGAAAATTCCGTGGATAGAGCAGCCTGGAAGGCTACAGTCCGTGGGGTCACTATGAGTTGGACACAACTGAGTGACTTCATTTACTTACTTAGTCACCTATAAACCAATTTGACCAAGTGTTTAAAAATTTTTGATATTTCTGATGAAGTGAAATAGTGTGAAGTATAAGTCCCTCAGTTGTATCTGACTCTTTGTGACCCCATGGACTGTAGCCTGGCAGGCTCCTCTGTCCATGCAGTTCTCCAGGCCACAATACTGAAGTGGGTAGCCATTCCCTGCTCCAGGGGATCTTCCAAACCCAGGGATCGAACCCAGGTCTTGCACATTAGAGGTGGATTCTTTACTGTCTGAGCCACCAGGGAAGCCCAATATTTCTGATAGAAAGTCCTCAAAATAAAATTCTAAATAAAGTCTTTTTGACTTGAATGTAATTTTAGGATTTTCCCATTTAACTTACACGCAGAGTGTATCATGCAAAATGCTAGGCTGGATGACTCACAAGCTGGAATCAAGATTGCTGGAGAAAATACCAACAACATCAGATATTCAGATGATGCTACTTTAATAGCAGAAAGTGAAGAGGAACTAAAGAGCCTCTTGATGAAGGTGAAAGATAAGAGTAAATTAGCTGCCTTAAAACTCAACATTCAAAAAAAAAAAAAAGTAAGATCATGGCATCCATTCCCATCACTTCATGGCAAAGAGAAGGGGAAAAAGTAGAAACAGTGACAGATTTTATTTTCTTCAGCTCCAAAAGCACTGCAGATGGTGACTGCAGCCATGAAGGCAAAAGACACCTGCTTGTTGGAAGAAATCTGTGACAAAACTAGACAGTGTGTTAAAAAAACAAAGACCTCACTTTGCCGACAAAGGTCCATATAGTGAAAACTATGGTTTTTCCAGGAGTCATGTATGGATGTGAGATTTGGACCAGAAAGAAGGCTGAGTGCTGAAGAATTGATGCTTAAGAACTGTGGTGCTGGAGAAAACTTTTGAGAGTCCCTTGGACAGCAAGGAGATCAAACCAGTCAATCCTAAAGGAAACCAGTCCTGAGTATTCATTGGAAGGACTGATGCTGAAGCTGAAGCTCCAATACTTTGGCCACCTGATGTAAAGGGCTGACAATGGAAAAGACCCTGATGCTGGGAAAAATGAGGGCAAGAGGAGAAGGGGACGACAGAGGATGAGATGGTTGGATGGCATCACTGACTCAATGGACATGAGTTTGAGAAAACTCCAGGACATAGTGAAGGACGGGGAAGCCTGGCTTGCTGCAGTTTATGGGATCGCAAAGAGTGGGACACAATTTAGTGACTGAACAACAACAATGGTGCTCCTGGAAAAATCTCAAAAATGTGTTCTCTCTTCCCTCGTAGAACAAAATTATTAACCTAATCACACATATATGGTATGTTGAATTATGCAGGAAGCTGTGTCAATTAAGAAGTAATGCTAAACTTTCATATTTTTATTTTTTAGGCATGTAATTATTCTAGAAATTATATGAAATTCCTAAAAATCTGATAGGTTTTAACATAAAGTTGTCATCATTTTTATCTTAAAATGTTGTACATCACAAAATAACCATACTTCCTTATGAAATAAGCTCTAACAATGGACATTTTTTAGTCTTTCATCATTTGCCAACAGTTATTGTGGCTCAGCTGGTAAAGAATCTGCCTGCAATGTGGGAGACTTAGGTTTGATCCCTAGGTTGGGAAGATCCCCTGGAGAAGGGAATAGCTACTCACTCCAGTTTTCTGGCCTGGAGAATTCCATGGACTATATAGTCCATGGAGTGGCAAAGTGTCAGAGACGACTGAGCGACTTTCTCTATTGTTTAACTCAGGCACTTTTACAAAAGCTTCCTGCAAATGTGTTTCATATTTAGAGAACTTCATGGAAAGAAATCTAATAAATACTCTAGAATAAAAGTTTCTGATAACCTTTAAGCTATACCACTGAGCTGGGTAAGAATTTACATAATTCTAATGGAAAAAAGCATGGCTTCATAAACCTTCTAAGAAAAGAAGAAGAATTAATTACATAGGATTAAATGAACAAAGAGGATGATTATAATCTTTATGACATTTATTTTAAATATTTCTGATTCTTTACTTTCTTGTTTTCCAGATATAAAGAGGCCTTTCCTCTTAAACTAATGAAACTATAAGAATTTGGTAAATTATACCTCCATAAGTAGAATTAATACATTTAAAATTTTCTCCCTACCTGATCCCCCCAGAACTTGCAAACTTGTATGTATTGCAAGTGAGTATTCTTATTTTTATAACATGTTTATTTACACAAATCAGTAAGAATCTCTTCTCTATATAACAGAACACAATTAGAAATACTGATTGCATTACCAAAGTTTAGGGATATAATATTTGCAAGAGACATGGGTTCCCTGGAAGCTCAGTTGGTAAAGAATCCACCTGCAATGCAGCAGAGCCTAGTTCGATTCCTGGGTTTGGAAGATCCCCTGGAGAAGGGAACGGCTACCCACTCCAGTATTCTGGCCTGGAGAATTCCATGGACAGAGGAGCTGGGCAGGCTACAGTCCATGGCATCAGAAAGTCGGACGTGACTGAGCGATTTGCACTTTCTTCACTTGCACTTTTCTTTGTATAGATTCAGATATGACCAGACAACTTTAACAAACTAGAAAAGCCCTTTAAAAAACAGCCTTGTAGCTTTCTTACAGGGTTCCCAGCAGCCTTATCAGGTGAATAAGGGAGGTCACTTCCTGGCAGGTACAGAAACCTCAAGATATTTTAGGGACCTTGAGAAGGGAGGAATTCCCGCAAACTTAGAGGTATTGCAGGTGGTTCTCATGAATGATTCTTGACTTGGCTTCCTGCCTCAAGATGTATTTAAAATTTCAATTTGAAATCCTTTATGAAAAATTCCACAAAGCATATTTAAAGAGCCTATATGTTCAATCACTAATGTGATGTAAATAAAATGTCTAAATTATTTGAAACTAAACTTCCTTTGCTCAGTCGCGTCCGACTCTTTGCGACCCCATGAATTGCAGCATGCCAGGCCTCCCTGTCCATCACCAACTCCCGGAGTTCACCCAGACTCACGTCCATCAAGTCAGTGATGCCATCCAGACATCTCATCCTCTGTCCCCAATCCCTCCCAGCATCAGAGTCTTTTCCAATGAGTCAACTCTTCACATGAGGTGGCCAAAGTACTGGAGTTTCAGCTTTAGCATCACTCCTTCCAAAGAAATCCCAGGGCTAATCTCCTTCAGAATGGACTGGTTGGATCTCCTTGCAGTACAAAGGACTCTCAAGAGTCTTCTCCAACACCACAGTTCAAAAGCATCAATTCTTCGGCACCCAGCTTTCTTCACAGTCCAACTCTCACATCCATACATGACCACTGGAAAAACAATAGCCTTGACTAGATGGACCTTTGTTGGCAAAATAATGTCTCTACTTTTCAATATGCTATCTAGGTTGGTCATAACTTTTCTTCCAAGGAGTAAGCGTCTTTTAATTTCATGGCTACAGTCACCATCTGCAGTGATTTTGGAGCCCCCCAAAATGAAGTCTGACACTGTTTTCACTGTTTCCCCATCTATTTCCCATGAAGTGGTGGGACCGGATGCCATGATCTTCATTTTCTGAATGTTGAGCTTTAAGCCAACTTTTTCACTCTCCTCTTTCACTTTCATCAAGAGGCTTTTTAGTTCCTCTTCACTTTCTGCCATAAGAGTGGTGTCATCTGCATATCTGAGGTTATTGAGATTTCTCCCAGCAATCTTGATTCCAGCTTGTGTTTCTTCCAGTCCAGCGTTTCTCATGATGTACTCTGCATAGAAGTTAAATAAGCAGGGTGACAATATACAGCCTTGACGAACTCCTTTTCCTATTTGGAACCAGTCTGTTGTTCCATGTCCAGTTGTAACTGTTGCTTCCTGACCTGCATACAAATATCTCAAGAGGCAGGTCAGGTGGTCTGGTATTCCCATCTCTTGAAACTTCTTTTGTAAGCAAATTACACTTAAGTTGCTTATCTTTGGTAAAAATGAGGAAAAGAGAGAATAATTATGTATTCACCTGTATGGATATTAGATTCTAGTACTTAGTACTGGCTTTTAAGGTTCTGTTTTCTACCTGTAAACTAGACTGGATACTGAATCCTTCTAATTTTCTCCTGTATTTGGATACAACTCTTCAAAATAAAGTTTCCAATTTCTTTTCTCACCCCTTTGACTTGGAATCGAGAACTATAAGTACCCTCTTTTCTGAAACCTTGCAAAGCAAACTGGAACAACTTGATATAAACTTGAGAAAAATCACCACAATAGTTCACGTACAGATAATCTTCATGGGTGTTGCTATATTGGGCCGCTCAGAAAAGATCACCAGGTACCTTTGAATCCAAATCTAGGAAGATCTATTAGTTTGCCGCTCCCTGCCTCACTCCATTTAAAGATGTTTCAAGCTGGACATCTAGAAATCTTCTCAACTGCCTCTCTTCAGACCTCAGAACCTAGGATTATGGTTCGCTCTAATCATTAACAACGTATTAAACACCTGATTGCTTGCATCATGAAAGTGAAAGTGAAAGTGAAGTTGCTCAGTCGTGTCCGACTCTTTGCGACCCCATGGACTGTAGCCTACCAGGCTCCTCCGTCTATGGGATTCTCCAGGCAGGAGTACTACATTGGGTTGCCATTTCTTTCTCCAGGGGATCTTCCCGACCCAGGGATCGAACCCTGGTTTCCCGCATTCCAGGCAGACGCTTTAACCTCTGAGCCACCAGGGAAGCACCGCTTGCATCATAGTAACACCAAAAACTCAGCCACTGTACACCAGTGCTGAGTCAAAACTTGGAGACAGAGTTTTGGGTGAGGTAGAAAAGAATAGCTCTACTGTTTTACCAGGCAAAGAGAGATACAGTGGGCTCAGGTCCTCAAAATGACGTGCCCCAACCTGGGGTATTTGGTGAGGAGCTTTATAGTAATTAGAGAAGGAAATGGTGACCCACTCCAGTATTCCTACCTGGAGAATCCCAGGAATGGAGGAGCCTGGTAGGCTACAGTCCATGAGGTCACAAAGAGTCAGACACGACTGAGCGACTTCACTTCACTTCACTTTATAGTAACGGGCTTCACTGGTGGCTTAGCTGGTAAAGAATCCACCTGCAATGTGGGAGACCTGGGTTCAATCCCTGGTTTGGGAAGATTCCCTGGAGAAGGGAACAGGGAATGGCTACCCATTCCAGTATTCTGGCCTGGAGAATTCCATGGGCTGTACAATCCATGGGGTGGCAAAGAGTAGGACATGACTTTCACTTTATAGCAATGGTTCAAGGACTCAAGGGAGGGGTTGCTGCTAAGGATCAGTGTGTGTGCAGGGCCTCCATTCCTTTAATCTGGCCTCAGGTGGTCTCCTGATGAGTTTGTGTTGTTCATCCTTCATTTATTGGGGATTTTAGTTCTGCAGAAGAGCTCAAAGGCATTGTTGTGTGTATTCCTTGAGGTGGAATCAGAACATTGCCCCAAGTAACACTATGGTTTCTTGGCTGCTCCTCCCTTATCTCTGTATCCCCTCCCTTCCCTGATTAACCTCTGTTTGAACCTGCTGTTTGGAACTCAGGGCAAGTCATGGAAGCTAGAAACTTCCTTACAACAAAAGAGGAACACAGTAAGGCTACTGTGCCTAGGAGCCCCACACCACCCTCTTCCTGACCCAGGGATCGAACTCGGGTCTCCAATATTGCAGGTAGACGCTTTTACTGTCTGAGCCACTAGGGAAGTCTTGGAGAAGTTTCAAAGGCAGAATTATTGAGGAGCAAAATTTGCTGCCCCAAAATGTGTCTCTTTGGCATGAGGGTTATTTTAGGCTTTTTTTTTTTTTTTTTTAAGAAACAGAAAACTGAGGTAGTCTTTCATTTTACCTCCCCTGTAAATACCTAAAAGGACTAACATAAAGAGCTGGGTCCAGCAAGAGCACTATCACCAGAGATAATCTATAAAGAATATGGGTTAGGTGTAGTAGGGAGAACTCAGGGCCAGAAAAACCAAAGTCTTCTCTGAGTCCCGCTGTCTCTGCATGGAACAGGAAACATTTGTTCACCAAATATTTGCTCTGCAATCTCCATCTGAATTGCCTTCTTCCCATTCCTGTCAACTACAAATTGGTGCTTGCCAAGGGCATTTGCCATTTGGGCTTCCCTGGTGGCTCAGACAGTAAAGTGTCTGCCTGCAATGCGGGAGACCAGGGTTCGATTCCTGGATTGGGAAGATCCCCTGGAGAAGGAAATGGCAATCCACTCCAGCACTCTTGCCTGGAAAATCCCATGGATGGAGAAGCCTGATAGGCTACAGTACATGGGGTTGCAAAGAGTCGGACACTACTGAGCGACTTCAGTTTCTATGAAAATTGAATCCTGTGCTGCTAAAGCTATTGACCTTTGACATGTCCTGAAGGAAGTGCAGGCTGGAGAATGAGGCACTTTTTCTCCAGTTTTACTGGAGCACATCAAGGATTTAGCTCAGACAGTAAAGAGTCTGCCTGAAATGCAAGAGATGTGACTTAATGACTAAACCACCACCAAAACTGGAGAAGTAGGTCTTTAGATAGATATTTTCAGAAACTGATTTCATGATCCTTACCCTTGCATGTACTCATATCTAGAAAAACAATTAATCACTTCATGGTAATTAGCTCCTCATGTGCTAATCACAGTGAAAATGAAAATGCTAATCACAGTGAAAGTGAAAATGTTAGTTGCTCAGTCATTTGCAACTGTTTTTCGACCCCATGAACTGTAGCCTGCCAGTCTCTTCTGTCCATGGGATTTCCCAGGCAAGAATGCTGGAGTGGGTAGCAGCTATACTCTTTCCAGGAGACCTTTCCAACCCAGGGATTGGCCCCAGGTCTCCTGCATTACAGGCAGATTTCTTACCATATGAGCCAACAGGTCCTTGTGACTAGCAGGAAACCTTTTGTAAGATGAATGCTTGATTGTGTGAACTCTCCCTTCACCAAAATCACATATATTGACCTTCGCCCTCTAGCTCTTGGGAGCAGTTTATCAGAGCTAGCTGAGATGCTGTCTCCCAGGCTGCAGTCCTCATTTTGCCCCCAAATGAAACTTAACTCACAACTCTCACGTTGTGTATCTTTTTTAGTCAACATTCTGAACAGCTACCCCTTTCTTCTTTCAGATGGCATACAAACCTCAATCACGTAAATTGCCCTTGGTCTCATTTTTCTTATGGGCCTCCAGAACATACATAATCAAATTTATTTTTTCTTCTGTTCACCTATCTTATGTCAATTTAATTATTTGACCAGCTAGAGGAATCTAAAAAGGGTAGAGAGTAATTTTTTTTTCCTTCCCTAACACCAGCTGACCTGCCTCTAGAAAAATCTATATGCAGGTCAGGAAGCAACAGTTAGAACTGGACATGGAACAACAGACTGGTTCCAAATAGGAAAAGGAGTACGTCAAGGCTGTACATTGTCACCCTGCTTATTTAACTTCTATGCAGAGTAGATCATGAGAAACGCTGGGCTGGAAGAAGCAGAAGCTGGAATCAAGACTGCTGGGAGAAATATCAATAACCTCAGCTATGCAGATGACACCACCCTTATGGCAGAAAGTGAAGAGGAACTCAAAAGCCTCTTGATGAAAGTGAAAGAAGAGAGTGAAAAAGTTGGCTTAAAGCCCAACATTCAGAAAATGAAGATCATGGCATCTGGTCCCATCACTTCATGGGAAACAGATGGGGAAACAGTGGAAACAGTGTCAGACTTTATTTTTGGGGGCTCCAAAATCACTGCAGATGGTGACTGCAGCCATGAAATTAAAAGACGCTTACTCCTTGGAAGGAAAGTTATGACCAACCTAGATAACATATTCAAAAACAGAGACATCACTTTGTCAACAAAGGTCTGTCTAGTCAAGGGTATGGTTTTTCCCATAGTCACGAATGGATGTGAGAGTTAGACTGTGAAGAAAGCTGAGCACTGAAGAATTGATGCTTCTGAACTGTGGTGTTGGAGAAGACTCTTGGGAGTCCCTTGGACTTCAAGGAGATCTAACCAATCCATTCTAAAGGAGATCAGTCCTGGGTGTTCATTGGAAGGACTGATGCTAAAGCTAAAACTCCAATACTTTGGCCACCTCATGCGAAGAGTTGACTCATTGGAAAAGACTCTGATGCTGGGAGGGATTGGGGGTAGGAGGAGAAGGGGACGACAGAGGATGAGATGGCTGGATGGCATCACCAACTCAATGGACATGAGTCTGAGTGAACTCCGGGAGTTGGTGATGGACAGGGAGGCCTGGCGTGCTGGGATTCATGGGGTCGCAAAGAGTCGGACACGACTGAGCGGCTGAACGACTGAACACACCTAACAGTGCTATTTGCGGGAAAATCACTTAGACTTGTTAGCCTTAGTGTTCTAAAGCAAAATAGGATGCTAGCGCTTATATAATAGGAAAATTGCGTGAGTGAATTCTATCACTGGTCTTAGTAATAAAATCTTGTAGAACTCTGTGGGGCTCCTGGACACAGAAATTTTTCTGTGTCCCCATATCTTGTTTGTAGGTCAAGGGATACACATAACAGTATATTTGACCTCTTCTGCAGAACTAAAACCCCCAACAAATGGAAGATGCTAACTACTTGATGAAGCAGTCTTCAGAGATGATCAGGAGACCACTTGAGGCCAGATTAAAGGAACCACAGAAGCTCCTCAGGACATCACCTGAGGCCAGACCAAAATAATACAAGCCCTGAACACAATCTGATCCTTATCACCTGCCCTTGAATCAATCATTGCTACAGAACTCCTCACCTCTTCCTCCCTCTCCCGCCCACCAAGTTGGGACACATAGTTTTTGAGGCACAAGCTGACTGTGTTCCCCGTTGCCTGGCAAAGCAATATTCTCTTCTACTTCAACCAAAACTCTTGTCTCTGAGATTTGATTAGGCACTGGTGCACAGTCACCCAGCTTGCAGTATCTGTATCAGCTGTCTTTTCCACAGTATTGACACACAACTCATGATCAATAGAAGGTAGTGATTATTGTTAGGTTGCCTGTTCTGAGCTTGCTTATTCTTAGATGGGTTTCTTGCCCATCCTTTGCTCTGTTCTACATTTCAGGGGGGACTTCCTATATGCAGCTGCATTTCCTAGCTTCTGAAGATGAGCAGAGTATGACACCCCAAAATATGCCTCTTTAGCATAAGAATTATTTTGAGCTGGTTATTTTTAAGACAGTAGAAAAACTCTAAAATCCAAGTAAAAGTTACCCTTTTATAAAAGATATTTACATTCATAAGGGTAATTTCTATTTATAAGAGTGTTGTTACCTGAAAACTGGGCTTGCCTCTTGGTAGGTGTTAAGCTGATGGACTCGATCAATCCAAAGTGTGGGAGAAGGAAAAATGTATTATGACTTGCAGCAAGAAAGGAGAACACTGGGGCTCTTTCCAAAAGCAGTGTCTCCCTGACAGCAAAATTAAGGAAGTTTTAAGGGAAGGGCATGGGCTTCCCTGGTAGCTCAGTCAGTAAAGAGTCAGCCTGCAATGCAGGAGACCTGGGTTCGATCCCTGAGTTGGGAAGATCCCCTGGAGAAGGAAATGCAAACCACTGTAGTATCGTTCCCTGGAAAATCCCATGGAGAGAGGAGCCTGGTGGGCTATAGCCCATGGGGTTGCAAAGAGTCAGGCACTACTGTGTGACTAACACTTGAAGGGAAGAAAAGGAAAAAGTGGAGGAGAATTCAGCTTAGAATTGGGGCAAAGGTCAGAAGATTGGTGTTAGGAGGGCCAACATCCTCATTCCATTCAGCACCTGGGTGGGGGTCTCAGTTCCTGCAGAGCTCAAACATTCATATTCCTTGAGGAACCAGGGCCCTGCCCCAAGGCTGCACTGCTGTTTCCTGAATGCTCCCCCTTCTCTGCCCTCTCTCTCTTCCCTGATTAGCAGCTGTTTGAATCTGCCCTTTGGAATTCAGGGAAGGTCTAGGACCCTGACTGAAATTTACTTCCTGCGAAGAACAAACAGGGGACTCAGAGAGGATTTGTGCTGGGAACCCCTCAGGGTCCTGCTTGTTTTCAATGTCTCTTTTTCCTGTATCACTGGAGAGGAAGATGATCAAATCTCTAGCAACTTATCAATAAAGAAGGAAGTAAATTAAATCTGATTAACAATCTTTCCCTTGTTTATTGTGCTTTTCCTGGTCACCTCCCGTAACTGGCCTTTCTTTTGCCTGCATCATATTTTGGTATTTAAGGTGATGGCTTTTGGCCATTTCAACTAAAAAGATGCACGACATGAGAGTTGGGAGTTAAGTTTTATTGGGGGCAAAATGAGGACTGCAGCCTGGATGACAGCACCTCAGATAGCTCTGAGAGCCTGCTCCAAAGAGGCAGTGGGGGGAAGGTCAATATGTGATTTTGTGAAGTGCAATCAAAAACTTACTTTACAAAGGGTTTTCTGCTCTTCATGTGGAGCTGATGTCATCATGAAAGGATTTAGTGATTTTCTAGATGTGAAGAGACACAAGGATTGGGATCATGAAATCAGTGCCTGAAAATACCTATCTAAAAACCTATTCCACCAGTTTCCCTGGAGCACAGAGTGCCTCACTCTCCACCCTACATTCCCCTCTGGGGGTGTTGAAGGTTGGCACTCACAGGAGCACAGAGTTCCATCTCCGGCAGAGGCAGATGGCAAACGTCCTTGTTGTCGTTGTTCATGGCAAATGTTCTTGGCAAGTGCCAATTTGTTATTGACAGCCATTTGGGGGAGTTACTATTTTTCCGGATATCTCCCATGTATACATGTTATTAAACTTCTTTTTGTTCTCTTCTTAATCTGTCTTGTATTACAGCAAGTGTCTCAGTCAAGAACCTAGGTTAGGTGGAAAGTTATTTTTCCTCCTCTGCACTTCTAATGCAGCTGAATTCCTATTCAGCTTGGTCAAATCCAGGCACTGGCGGGATGTGGAGAAAGGAGACGCAGGTTGCTTCCCCATATCTGCTCTGTGTAGATGGTTTCTGAGGCAGGAGCTATGTACCTTGTATGGCTCTGCTCTTCCCAGGAAGATCCATCATGGTTCTAGATTCTGCCATGTGCCCCTAAATTCGGGTGACACCACCTCTTCTTTTTGCCTCTCTGGCCTAGAGTTAGGAGCAACATCCTGCTGTATCTCATCTCTGGGTCACTTCATCATCTTATGTTTGGTCTCAGCATCTCTTGTCTGCATAAATAATTCCCTCCATTTTATTCCTTCTGTTTTAAATGCTTCAAGTCATTTCTGTCTTCCTACTTAAATACAGACTAATAATTGTATTATCATCCGTGAGGATTTTAGGACTCTCAATTCAAAAAACATGGATCCAATTTCTGACCCCTAGTTCATCATGGATTTACTTGTGTGGCCTTGGCCAAGGCAATAAATAGCCCTGTTCTCCCAGTTGTAAGAAAAATGTGTGCAGAGGGCTGCTGTTGGACTAGAAGCCTACTTCCAAGACTTGGACTCTTTTTTTTTTTCATCATTAGTCTTACTAACATATATCTCCATTCTCTTTACCACCGGCATCTGCTTGCATAGTTTCTCTAGGTGGCTAAGCCAATTACGGAATAAACTGAACTGGATCCAGGTTGTGGAGAATGAACGGAGTGGCTGAGCAAGGCAGAGGCGGCCTCCTCATCCCATACTTAGGGGAAGACCAGACAGAGAGGGTCCTCAGACCACACACAAGGCTTGACCTGCTCTTGGAGAGGTTGCTGGCTCTTCATTCAGCTACCCTAAGGCACACAGCCAGCAGCCCTGCTGGCTCCGTGAACATCCTAGGTTGAAAAACCTAGAAATAGGAACACTCCCACCTGAGTTAATTAAGATTTCAGCCTCCAGCAGATGCTTCTGTGACTGTGGGGAAAAAAAAAAAACAAAAAAACACCAAAAACCCAATTTTCTTATTCCTGAACTCTTCCTTCTCTTCCTGTAGATATGCTGTCTTGAGACTCTAGTGGAAGCAACACTGATTCTGACTCAGTTTTCACTGACCATCATAACAAGCATGGAGCACTTATAAGCATAATAGTAACATTATTAACAATAATAATAACCCAAGCTGTCACTTCCTAAATGTTTCCTATGTTGCAGGCACCTGGTCAGGTGCATTTGAACTAAACACCTCATTTAATCCTCACTACAACCTAAAAGCAAAATAAATCCCATGTTCCACACTTTCAGAAGAAACTCATCTTTGGAGTAGTCATGTCACTGCTCAAATGCTTGTCACCTTATCAAGGAGAATTCCCTGACCCACCTTGTCTGAAATAGAATCCACTCACATAGAACCACATGTACACAGGTATAGTTTTCACCTCATCTGTTCTATTGTCAAAATTTTCATCACTAACCAACACTTATGTTCATTTTTTATTGCCCAACTTTTCCCACTGGAATATGGATTCTGAGAAGCATGGGGTCCAGGCACAGGCCTGATGGAATCAGATAGGAGGAGAGGTGTTTATTCAGAAATGTTTACCGAGCACTGACTCAGTGGTAAGGTTTGTCAGCTACAAATTGGCACTTGCCATGGGCACTTGCCATTTACCTCTACAAGGATTAAAATCCAATGCTGCTGCAGCTGCTGGCATGCAACACCCCCTGAACGGAATTCAGAGTGGAGATCAGGAATGAGGGCACTTTTTGTGCTCTGGAAAAAACTGGCAGAGCAGATCTTCAGATAGTTATCTTCAGGAGCTGATTTTATGTGTCCAGTTCTTGCATCTCTTCATATATAGAAAAGCACTAAATTCCTTTGTGGGGACGTTTGCTTCTCATGACTTAGCAGAAACTTTCTGCAAAAATATGTGCTTGATTACATGCATTCCCTCTTCACTAAAATCACATATATGCTGAACTTCCCTTACCTCTTAGGAGCAGTTTCTCAGACCTATCTGAGGTGCTCTCTCCCAGGCTATAGTCCTCATTGTGCCCATATAAAACTTAACTCACAGCTCTTACATTGTGCTTTTTTTTCTTTTATTTAACCTCAGCAGTCTTATTTCAGGTGCTAGAAATCAGTAGGTGAAAAGGAAGATGACATGGTCCCTGACTTCATGGAACTCTCATCTCCACACTGTGCCCAAGGTCCTGAAGCCAGGACCTTAATACAAGCCCTTCTGAGCTCCAAGTCCATGTATTTCCATATTATATAGATGGCGGCACACATATACATCCTTTTAGACAATAGTGCAACCTGAGGATCTGAAAGACTAAAAGATGTATGCAACTTCACACAGCTCATCAGTACCCCATCCAGCTTAAAGATGACAAGTGGTTATACTGAGCTAATATGCGGTTTTCACTGAGTTAACACTGCAGACATAGGGAAGAACAAGGCAGGTGTGGTTCCTAGAGGAGAAAACAAGTCATCTCCATCTCTCCCCCTCCTCCTTTATACTCACTGAACCAAAACAATTCATTTACAGGGCTCTTTCCTTGACCATCAGGAGGCATCATGTCTACCACTTTCTTCTCTTCTGCAAATTGGAGTGGACCATTTTGTGGGTATTCACATTCAAATATATATGTGTGTATATATACACATATATATATATGTGTGTGTGTGTGTGTGTCAAGTGCCTTGCTCTTGAGACTGTCTCTCAGAGTGCTGCTGCTCTCATCCATATTGCATTTCTCCATAAATCAGAGAAGGCAGAATTTCTCCTGAGGAAGAGAGCTCTCTGCTGGGAACCTCAGCCTCCAAGTCCTCCACTTCTTAAGCTGAAGTCCACTTTCATGACCCCTGCCCCAACACCTCAGTTCAGATCAGCCCTGAAATTCATTCAAGTCATGGCCTCTTTCTTCCAGGTTTTAGGACTTAGACTCTGTAAAGACTGTATTGTTCTACCACACCCTGGAACCTTCCTCTAAGTCAGACTTGACTCACTCTTCCCATTTTTCAGGTAAGTAAACTAAGGATCCCTGCAGTTTCCTGGATGAGCCATGGTCAATCATCCAAGAAGCTGGACTCTGATTCTGACCCATGCTTACTTTGTCCTAAAAGTATTTTTTGTTGTTCAGTCACTAAGTCATGTCCAGCTCTTTGCAACCCCACGGACTGCAGCATGCCAGGCTCCTCTGTCCTCCACTATCTCCCAGAGTTTGCTCAAATTTGTGTCCATTGAATAAGTGATGTTATCTAACCATCTCATCCTTGCCATCCATTTTTCCTTTTGCCTTCAATCCTCCCTAGCATCTGGGTCTTTTCTAATGAGTCAGCTCTTCCCATCAGGTGACCAAAATCCTGGAGCTTCAGCTTTAGCATCAGTCCTTCCAATGAATATTCATGGTTGATTTCCTTTAGGATTGATTGGTTTGATCTCCTTGCTGTCCAAGGGACTCTCAAGAGTCTTCTCCAACACCACAGTTCAAAAGCATCAATTCTTCAGTGCTTACCCTTCTTTATGGTCCATCTCTCACATCAGTACATGACTGCCCCAATAAAACCCATAGCTTTGACTATACAGACCTTTGTTGGCAAAGTGATGTCTCTGCTTTTTAACATGCTATCGAGATTTGCCATAGTTTTTCTTCCCAGGAGCAAGCGTCACTTAATTTCATGGCTGCAGTCACTGTCCAGTGATTTTGGAGCCCTCCAAAACAAAATCTGTCACTCTTTCCACTTTTCCCCCTTCTATTTGCTGTGAAGTAATGGGACCAAGTGCCATGATCTTTGTTTTATGAATGTTGAGTTTCAAGCCTGCTTTTTCACTCCATTCACCCTCATCAAGAGACTCTTTAGTTCCTCTTCACTTTCTGCCATTAGAGTGGTATCATCTGCATATCTAAATTGCTGATATTTCTCCCAGCAATCTTGATTCTGGCTTGTGATTCATCCACCCTAACATTTTACTTAATGGACTCTGAATATAAGTTTAAAAAGCAGGGTGACAATATACGGCCTTTCCCCAATTTTGAACTAGTCTGTTGTTCTATGTCTGATTCTGTTGCTCTTTGACCTGCATACAGGTTTCTCAGGAGACAGATAATGTGGTCTCATATTCCCATCTCTTTTAGAATTTCCCACAGCTTGTTGTGATCCACATAGTCAAAGGCTTTAGTGTGGTCAATGAAGCAGAAGTGGATGTTTTTCTGAAATTCTCTTGCCTTCTCTATGATCCAATGAATGTTGACAATTTGGTCTCTGATTTTTCTGCCTTTTCTAAACCCAGTTCATACATCTGGTAGTTCTCGGTTCACGTACTATTGAAGCTTAACTTGAAGGATTTTGAGAGTTACCTTGCTAGCACGAGAAATGAGTGAAATGGTACAGTCATTTGAACATTCTTTGTCCTTGTCCTTCTTTGAGATTGGAATGAAAACTAAACTTTTCCAGTCCTGTGGGCACTGCTGAGCTTTCCAGATTTGCTGACATATTGAGTGCAGCACTTTAACAGCATCATCTTTTAGGATTTGAATTAGCTCAGCTGGAATTTCATCACCTCCACTAGCTTTGTTCATAGTAATGCTTCTTAAGGCTCACTGGACTTTACACTCCAGGATGTTCGGCTCTAGGTGAGTGACCACACCATCATGGTTATCAAAGTCATTAAGACTTTTTTGTACAGTTCTGTGTATTCTTGCCACCTCTTCTTAATCTCTTTTGCTTCTGTTAGGTTCTTATTGTTTCTGACCTTCATGGCGCCCATCCTCACATGAAATGTTCCCTTGGTATCTCTAATTTTCTTGGAGAGATCTCTATTCTGTCCCATTCTATTGCTTTCCTTTATTTCTTTGTATTGTTCACTTAGTAAGGCTTTCTTATCTCTCCTTGCTCTTCTCTGGAACTCTGAGTTCAGTTGGATATCTTTCCCTTTATCCCTTGCCTTTCACTTCTGTTATTTCCTCAGCTATTTGTAAAGCCTCCTAAAACAACCATTTTGCCTTCTTGCATTTCTTTTCCTTTGGGATGGTTTTGGTCACAGCCTCCTGTGCAATGTTATGAACCTCCATCTGCAGTGCTTCAGGCCCTCTGTCTACCAGTTCGAATCCCTTGAATCTATTCATCACCTCCACTGTATAATCATAAAGGGATTTGATCTAGGTTTTTGACTAGAGAGAGGGCTTTTGTTGGGGCTAAACCCCTAGATGTTTCCCGGTTGCTGGATGCTTCAATCCCAAATCTGGGATACATGAATCATTTTAAAAGTGTAAATAAAAACAAAAATTAGGACTTCATCTAGCTGAGGTACCTAGCCAGTCTGTCTGGGCTTTTAGTTGTAGATCATGGGAGGAATAAAAGAAATATCTACTTTACATCCCCCAAAGTGGAAGTCCTTTTAACCCTTTAAATTAAGTACTAACTCAAGTCCTGACTCTCAAATTCTTCAATAATCTGATCCCTACTCACCTTTTCCAATATTATCCTCCACTCTTCTTTATACGTACACTTCACTCTCTATGTAAAACTACTTACTTGTGGGTGGGGAGCTGGGTTTCAATTTACATCATATCACTTCTTTTACATAAGATATTTGTAAATATCTTATCTAAACTCCTTTGTAAAATATTCTGCTTATGTGTGACATGTGCTCAGTCACTCAGTCATGTCCATCTCTTTGTGACCCCATGGACGGCAGCCTGCCAGGCTCCTCTGTCCATGGTATTTTCTCAGCAAGAACTCTGGAGTAGGGTGCCATTTCCTACTCCAGAGGATCTTCCTAACCCAGGGATCGAACTCACATCTCTTGCACCTCCTGAAATGCAAGTGGATTCTTTACCACTGTACCATCTGGGAAGTGCAATTTTGCTTATAAGCTGATTTAAACTGGAGTTGAAGGAACTTCCGAAAGTGTCCTGGTACCACGAAGCAGACACCAATGACAGTGCATCAGAACCATAGTATAACTCTTGCCTGTGTTCAGTCCTGGTTCCTATATTACCATTCAGGTAACTTGTGCACATTATATGACAATAACAGGAACACTTACCTTTTAGGGTTGTTATGAAAATTAGATGAGTCAATTTGTGTATGTACTTAGAACAGTACTTGACATAGTAAATGGAATATATTAGATTGCTAAATTAAAAGAAAAATCCTGAGTTAGACCCCCAAATCAGAATTTCTGGGAGCAATCTTGGAAACATGCCTTTTAACCCCATGCACACTCGAGACCAGAGCTCTTGTACTAGCCCACCTTACCTTGCCCCCAAGGCAAGCCCATCATTCTGCATGCTATTTTGTTTTGGTTGTGATTTCAAGAGAAAGCCTTTATGAAGTTTACTCTGTTAACATTTTCTTTCCCAGACTAATGAATTTTCTTGCAGTCTGATTAAAACTTCATTTGTTGCAAATTTACCCTTTTTTTAAATGCCTAAAGTTGGTGCTTTATAGGGAAAGACCAGCGAGAATTATCTGTATGTTCACTGTGTATGCTCACTCTTTTATTCATTCATTCACTCATCCAGCAGCTATTTAATGAATCATATCCTGTTCCAGGGCTTCCCTGGTGGCTCAGAGGTAAACAGTCAGCCTACCAATGCAGGAGACTAGGGTTGGATCCCTGGGTCAGGAAGATCCCCTGGAGAAGAAAAAAGCAACCCACTCCTGTATTCTTGCCTGAAAAATATAATGGACTGAGGAGTCTAGCTGGCTGCGCAGTCTAGCTGGGGTTGCAAAAGAGTCAGACATGACTTAGTAACTAAATGATAACAACAGCTCTGTTCTAGATATATATGTGTGCATGCAAGTGTGTGTAATTACATTTCTTTCTGGAGGAGGTAAAGTCTTTAATAACAAATAGAGTAAGTAAAAGTCGTTCAGTCGTGTCCAACTGTTTGTCCGACCCCTTGGACTGTAGACTGCCAGGCTCCTCTGTCCCTGGAATTCTCCAGGCAAGAATACTGGAGTGGGTTGCCGTTTCCTTCTACGGGGGATCTTCCCAACCCAGGATTCAAACTCAGGTCTCTTGCATTGCAGGCGGCTTTTTCACCATCTGAGCTACCAGGGAATAGAAGGCAACCAATCAAATGTACATATGAGGGGTACAGAAAAAAAAAGAATGCCAGGCAGTACTCCCCTGGTGTCCAGGGGTTAAGCATCTCCCTGCCAGGGCAGGGGACACAGGCTTGATCTCTGGTCCAGAAGTTCCCACAATGCTAGGGGGCAACTAAGCCCGTGCACCACAACTACTGAAACCTGAGCTCTCTAGAGTCTGTGAGTCTGTGAGTCTGGAGTCTTCTCTGCAACAAGAGAAGCCACTGCCATGAGAAGCCGGGTGGACCACAAGGAAGAGGAGAAAGCCCACGCAAAGCAATGAAGACCCGGTGCAGCCAGACATTAAATTAAATATTCCAAGTAATTAAAGACAGTCTTTCATTCAGAAACCTTCCAGCCTCAACTTTTCTCTGCTACGGGTGAGGAGAAAAACCGCCTTATCCCTCAACTCAGTGCTTCAGTGCAGGGCATGACTAGGCTATACTCACAGATGCTGGTTCCTTAGGAAACAGAAATTCCGTGTCAAAATTAATTTATGCTGCAGGGAGGAGCTGAGTGGAGGAGGCAAGAGTCAACAGGAGGCAGAAGGATAGGGGACAAGGTGTACCCTTTAGCCATGTACCGAGGTGGCTAACATCCTGGGGCTGGGAGCCAGACAGACTTGTGTTCAGATCCTTATTCTGCCCACTACTGGCTGTATGAACTTGGGCAATTCCTCCGTAAAATACAGGTGTATAGTCAAGATATAAAATACAGTACAAGTAAAATTGCACTTCCCTTAAGGGATCTGGGAAGATTACTGACATAATGCTTATAAATATTTGGGCTTCCCAGGTGGCTCAGTGGTAAAGAATCTTGTTGCCAATGCAAGAGCTGCAAGAGATGCAGGTTGAATCCCTGGGTCAGGAAGATCCCCTGGAGAAGGAAATGGCAACCCACTCCAGTATTCTTGCCTGGAGAATTCCATGGATGGAAGAGCCTGGCAGGCTACAGTTCAGGGGGTCACAAAGAGTTGGACAGGACTGTGCATGCACAACTTGTAATTTTCTACAACTTCAGGGAGAAATCCTGTCCACGGCTAATGTGAAATTTTGCCTAATTCAATGTTTTCTAAGTTCTCAATGATGAGTTCTAAGGGATCTGGGAAGATTACTGATATAATGCTTATAAATATTTAGCCCAACATCTGGCACCTCATTTTTTAAAGAAAAGTAGCTGACATGGGTGGGTTTTTGACTGATAATGGTAGAGCTGGGTATTTTTGTTTGTATCTGCTTTGTTTATATTTTTTGTTTATTATCAGAGTAATGAATGGAATACAAGTTCATTAGCAGGCAAGAAAAATACCAACTGCTTATGTTTCTCCTGGGCTCCTTCACCTGCCCATTTAAGGTACCATCACAACCTACCTAGGACTCTACTGACACAGCTGAAAACCAGTAATGTAGACAAATGAGGCCTTCATGATTGAGTCAAGAAGATTCTGAAGTCTCTTAAATAAGTCTCTGCCTTCTTCCTGTGCCCTGAGGATGGAATGGCCTAAGAGCCTCATGATGAAATTTGCTGTTTCTTATTGTTCAGTCAATAAGTCATGCCTGACTCTTAGTGACCCCACGGACTGCAGCACATCAGGATTCCCTGTCCTCCACTATCTCCCGGAATTTGCTCAAATTCATGTCGAGTCGGTGTTGCTATCTAACCATCTCATCCTCTACTGCCCACTTCTTCTCCAGCCCTCAATCTTTCCCAGCATTAGTGTCTTTTCCAATGAGTTGGCTCTTAGCATAGATGGTCAAAGTATTGGGATGAAACTTAATTAGGAGGTAATTGCTCTTCCAGTTAACCAGGAATATGTCCTGGTTCAAGGACAAGGTGTTTCTTGGGATTGGGCAGAATGTGAAGATGCCACTTAACCTGTCTCTGTTGAACTTTCAGTGCAAGGCAAGCCTTTCTATGTCAAGTCCTGGAGAATGCATAAGCCCTTTTTAGAGCTCTATAGAACACCAGCAGTTTATAAACTGTGGTCTCAGAGGCAGTTGAGTGCCATCATTTTCCATTCTTCAAGTCTGCTCCATTCTTTCTGTCCCACGCAACATATACAACATTAGGAATGATTAGGGCAGTGGAAGGCTCTCAGTGTATTAAGCAACAACTGACCACTGAGCACCTACCATTTATCATTTTCTTAACAGATATGCAGTGTGTGTGTGTTAGTCGCTCAGTCGTGTCCAACTCTTTGTGACCCCATGGGCTTTAGCCTGCCAGCCTCCTCTGTCCATGGGATTCTCCAGTCAAGAATACTGGAGTGGGTTGCCATTCCCTTCTCCAAGGGATTTTCCCAACCCAGGGATCAAACCCAGGTCTCCTGCAACAGATAAGGTGTGATGGATGGGAATTAACCAAAAGCAGCAAATCTTTCTACAGAATAGAATGTGAATATGTAAAGATCAGAGAGGAAGCGTAGTGTCAAGGTTAAGGTCAAGGACCTGTGTCAGAGCATTTAGCTCAAATTCCAGCTCATCCATGGGCTTCCCAGGTGGCACTAGTGGTAAAGAACCCACCTGGCAATGCAGGAGACCTAAGAGATGCAGGTTCCATCCCTGGTGGGGAAGACCCCTTGGAGGAGGGCATGGCAACCCACTCTAGTATTTTTGCCTGGAGAATCCCATGGACAGAGGAGCCTGGTGGACAATAGTCCATAGAGTCACATAGAGTCAGACATGAGTGAAACAACTCAGCACGAACACACACATGCTAGTTTATCCTCTCACTACCTGGGTGCCTGGGTAACCTTAGGATGCTGACAACCTCCATGTGGCTTATCCTCCTCATCTATAAACACAGATCACATTATTATCATGAAATAATACTGTATATTTCACCAGGGTGCTGTGAAGACCAAATTAAGTTCCTTTTTGCCTCTACCTGTTTAATTTTTATAAACTCAGCTCACAAATACCCTGACACAAGCTATCTCTGGCAACGGTGCATTTGTTTGCAAAAGTTTTAGCCACGTGGACCCCAGCAGGTTCCTGAGCCTCAGGCTTGGGGACAAAAGAAACAGGGCAAAGAATTACAGAAGACGAGAAGAAAGATCTCTTGGAGTCTATTAAGGAGTTTCCACATATAGCAAAGAAATTGGTATTTGGAAAAACAAGAAATCAATGTGCTGACTGAATCACTCGATCGGTTCACTCACTTATTAGTGCACAGTCTTGCCTCTTGGCATTTGGGAGGGGAATGGATTTTTATTGCTTAATTCCCTGTAAGTGAAGGACTAGTGAATTGTAAAATACTGTTGCTTAACATGTAACATTAAGTATTGAACTAGCAAAGAAAAATCAATTCCAGGTTTGGTTGCTGATTAGCTTTTCTCAGGGAATTGAGAGTAAAGTGCCATTATTGCTCTTCTCTTTAATTCATAAAACACTGTGCATGACACACCTTAGCAAATGCTTGCTATCCTAGAGCGCAGTTGGAACTCAGTGGCCAGCATGCCAGAGGCGGTTCACAGGCTGCCTGATGACGGGGTCCCAGCAGCTGCTCTGGGTGACCCAGAGTTCTGGAGAAGAGGGGCTGCTCAGTGCGCCTGTGCAGGGATTCCAAAACTTTAGAAAACTCTTCGCAGGGGCTCTCCTTTGAACATCAGTTCCCTGCTGTCCTCAGGCTCATTTAACGAGCCTGATTGTCTAGCCACTGGATGCAGGCATTCGAGGAAATAAAACCCCTATCTCCGAGGGGATAAATGTATACATATAACTGACTCTTGTTGTTGTATAGCAGAAACCAACACAACATTGTAAAGCAATTATATTTCAGTAAGAAAATTAAAATAAACTGGAATTCTATGAGTCACACGTAACCTCTTACGTAGCCTCTTACTCCCTACTTGTAATAAAGGCTAAAAGCTGGCTTAAAAAAAGAAAGAAAAGAAAAAAAACCTACCTCCGCCTACAGGTGGTATCTACAATTCCATCAATCCTGTGTTGCCATACTGGGACTGTCTGACTCCTGCCTGCCCCTGGACCTGGAGTCCAGCTGTGTGGCAACCCATTTGGTCTACTTGACTTTGGGAAACATTTCATTTCTGATTCAGCCATCTATATCAAGAGAAAGCAGAAATCAATATTTCTATGATATTGTTTATTGTCATTTGCTTACATTGATACAGCAGCAATTTGGAGTCAAACAGTCCAAATTCAATCAGAGTTTTGTAGCTTTTGAGATAAGACATCCTGCCAGCCAAGAGTTCTTTTCCTTCTTCCATGGACCCTTCTCCATTCCTGAAGCATCTCTTCTGTAAGTTTACTGATACAATTCATTTTTGAGAGACTCTACTTTTCCAGCTTTCTCGTTTTAAATTGCTTGCACAATTTCTGAATTACTGTAGCCAAATTGCTGCTTGTGCTACTCTGTCCTAGAGAATCCTTCTTTTTCCTCCTTTCCATCTTTTTCAAAAATAATAATAATGTGTTGAGTATATCCTAGGCACTGGGTTTGGAAAATGAGCCAGAAAGCAGGAAGAGCTCACAGGCAAGTGGAGTAGATGGACAGACGATCAGGATGTTATGATACAGCATGGTAAACATCACAGAATTGAAAACCAGAAAAGGAATCTTCAACTCTATCCTAGGCAGGGTGAAGAAGGCTTTTCAAAGAAGATAAACTTTGTGGTAACTCTTGACAGATGAGAAGGGAGGAGAAAAGGGCTTAGAAGAAGTCATTAAGGAAGGTAAGATACATTCAGGAGATTACGAGTCACTCATCATGAGATATGACCTAGAAATTGACAAATAGGAGACAAGGGAAGTAGGCAGAGCAGTGCCCAGCTCAAAAGGGGGCTTGTTTTCCACACTGATTCTTGATCCTGCTGTGGTTGGGCCATGTAAGATTCCCAAGATGAGAATGAACATGTTTGGGTTTGCTTTGAAGAGATTTGGTGAACTACCCTGCTGGCTCAGTGGTAAAGAATCCACCTGCCAATGAAGGAGACACGGGTTCAATCCCCGATTCAGGAAAATCTCACATGCCATGTAGTAGCTAAACCCGTGCCCCACAACTGTTGAGCCTGTGCTCTAGAGCCTGGGAGTCGCAACTACTGAGCCCATGTGCCACAGTTACTGAAGTCTGCACACCCTAGAGCCTGTGCTCCAAAACAAGAGAAGCCATCGCAATAAGAAACCCACTCACCGCAGCTGGAGTGTAGCAGCCCCTGCTGGCCGCAACTAGAAAAAACAAAAAACAAACAAACAAAAAAAAACGCACAGGAACAAAGACACAGCACAGCCAAAAAACAAATAAATAATTTTTTTTAAAAATAGAGAGTTCTTTTGGCAACAGCATAGAGAATGGATGGAAGAAAGAGGACAGACTAGAGGCAAGTAGACAAGGTGAGGAATTAAGAGGGTGATCTGAACCAGGACAACAGCTGTAGGGGTGGAGAGGAGGCAGTAGATTTGAGATGAAGGTAGAGGGAAGAGTATCCTCCTGGTGCCTAATCCAAGCTGTCCTCCTTTCTCACCTGGATCACTGCAGCATCCTCCTTAGTCATCTCCCTGCCTCCAGTCTCTCCCTTTCCAATCTATCTTCTACCAGAAAGGTTACTCTATGAATCAGTATGGATCCAGTTTACTCAAGTCCTTTAAAAACTATGCCATATTAAGGCTTAGCACTTCCCTTGTGGCTCAGCTGGTAAAGAATCTGCCTGCAATGCAGGAGACCTGGGTTCGATCCCTGGGTTGGGAAGATTCCCTGGAGAAGGGAAAGGCTATCCACTCCAGTATTCTGGCCTGGAGAATTCCATGGACTGTACAGTCCATGGTGTTGCAAAGAGTCTGACATGACTGAGCAACTTTCACGTCACCTCAGCTATATTGTGCATGTGTGCATGCTATCTCACTTGAGATGTCTGACTCTTTGTGACCCCATGGACTGTAGCCTTCTAGGCTCCTCTGTCCATGGGATTCTCCAGGTAAATAAACTGGAGTGGGTTGCCACGCCCTCCTCCAGGGGATTTTCCCCACCCAGGGATTCAACTCAAGTCTCCTCCTGCATTGGCAGGTGGGTTCTTTACTACTAGCACCACTTGGGAAGTCCATCAGCTATATCAGTGATTCTCATTTTGTCCCCATTGTGACACTTAATAACATCTGGAGATGCGCTTGGTTTTCACAACCGGAGGCAGGGTGCTGCCACTACCATCTAATGAATGGAGATCCAGGTGCTGCTAAACGTCCTAGAACTTCCTACATCAGACTCATCTGGCCCAAAATATCAATGGTCTTGAGATTCAAATGTATTGAGCTGTAGTGTAAAACCCCAAGGTCTCTGTATGCTATGATAGAGTCCCAAATTACTTCTTTCTCTCCAGTCTCATTTAATTTTTAGGGGATGTTTTTTAGATCTTACTGTCCTTGCTCACACTCTGTGCTCTATGTGAAATGCCTTACTTCTCTACCTGAGGAATTTGTTCTCTTCCTCCAAGATCTGTTTCAGACAGCCTCCTCTCTGAGATCATCCCAGTTTCCCTTGGGCCATGTTAATATCTACCTTCTTATTCACCTGAGACATAGCCCTATCATAGGCCATCCATCTTTTTTCTCTTTTCCACGTGTATGTTTTAAAAAATACATTAAACTTTTTCATATTATTCAAGTACTTTGATTGAAATAATACAATACAAAATTGTATCTATGCAATCGTCATTTCCGCTTTCCCACTTCTCTGATCTCTCCTCCTTTTTACCCTCACAACCCTTGACATGATAGAATGTGTCAACTTTTCTTCTAAGTTATACATCATCATATGTATATGATTGAAATTTTTTTTTGCTGTTTATTTATATGTTACTATGCAACTTGAATTTCATGCTTGACAATCTTACAAGTCAATAGATATAAATATAATCTTTTTACTAATTTGCTTATGCGTATATATGCAGATATCTGTAGCAAACCAAAAAGGATCATATAGTGAATGGGGAGTTCTATTTTTCTATTAGAATTGTTCTTTTCTGTCCCACTCCCAAGTCCCATAATCATATAATCTGCACTAACAAAACACCTGTGAATTCTTCTCTGCATTTCTCTATTTCATGTAACTATTTGAAAACTTACAAACACACACACACACACACACACACAGCTTTTTTTGCCATTGTTAGCTTAATAAAATAGTATCATAAACACATTTCTATACCTTTCTTTTCTTACTCAACACTACCTCATAGAAACCCTTCTGTTACACCTGTAATTCACTTTTTTAAGCAGTTGCAAAATGTTCAACAGAATTATACAGATTTCTCACCTCTTTCTGTGTTATTGGCATTTATTTTTTGCCACTCCACGTAATGCTGCTATAAATATCCTGGTATCTGTGTCCTAATATATTGATGTTTTTATTATTAAGGTGAGATTCCCAGACGTGGAATGGCTGGGTTGAACAGCATGTATACTTTTAATTTCAAGAGATATTGCCATTTTACTTTCCAAAAGGAGTGTAAAAATTTATACTTCTTTCAGTAACCTTCGAGACAACAGTTTGTCCCTTATGCCTACCAGGAATATGCTAAAATTTCCAATTTTCTCCAAACTATTGAGAGCAGAGTGATATTTTTTTATTACATTGACTTGAAATTTTCTGACTATAAATGAGTCTGAACCCCTACCTCACATCATATAAAAAATAAATTCTACACCCACACCAAGACTGCACAGGAGCATTCTTAACAACATTCTTCATAATGGCCAAAAATTATCATCAACTGGAAAATCAATCAACTTATAAATGAAATCTAAGTTGAAATATTAGAAAAAAATTGAAGAAATGGCACCTACAAATTCTTAGGATAGTAAAGCCTTATGAATTGGGACAGGACTAGTTTTCCTGGTAGCCCAGGTGGTAAAGAATCTGCCTGCGATGCAGGAGACCTGGGTTTGATCCCAGGGTAGGGAAGATCCCCTGGAGAAGGGAATGGCTACCCAGTCCAGTATTCCTTCCTGGAGAATTTCATGGACAGAGGAACCTGGTGGGCTACAGTCCATGGGGTTGCAAAGAGTCAGACATGACTACGTGACTAACACTTTTACTTTTGACACAAGGACTACAGAAGGATATATAGGCCATTTGACTGAGTATAATTTTATGATGTTTACATATTAAACCAAATTTTAAACAGAGTCAAAAGACAAATACAGGTTTCAGGGTCATTTGCAACAGAGATGATGATGATGTGTGCTCAGTTGCTAAGTCATTTTCAGCTCTTTTGCAATCCCACGGATTGTAGCCCGTCAGGCTCATCTGTCCATGGGATTTTCTAGGCAAGAATACTGGAGTGGGTTTCCATGCCCTTCTCCTGGAAACAGAGATGATATGCAATGGCTAAAAATCTACATTAGTGAATGAACACTTCCATGTTGAAATAAAGAGGCTAATAATAACAGAAAAAATGGCAATGTCTGTCAAATCATAGAAAAGCAAATACAAGTGGCCAGGGAAAACAATAATTTTAATTTTTTTAATTTTATTTTTTAAATCTATTTTTGACTGTGCTGGGTCTTTGCTGCTGCATAGATTTTTCTCTAGTTGTAGAGAGCAGGGGCGACTCTGTAGTTTCCATACACAGCCTTCTCATTGCAGCGACTTTCTTATTGTGGAGAGCAGACTCGAGGTGCATGGACTTCAGCAGTTGCAGCCTGTGGGCTCAGTAGCTGCAACACCCTGGCTCTAGAGTACAGGCTCGGTAGTTGTGGTACACAGGCTTAGTAGATACACGGCATGTGGAATCTTCCAGAACAGGGATCAAACCCGTGTCTCCTGCATTGGCAGGCAGATTCTTTATCACTGAGCCCCCAGGTAAGCCCCAAAACAAGGATTTTTAGTTAATCACAAAATGAATGCATGATTATTGTGAAAAATGAAAGCAATGAACATTAAGAAATATTTCTAATGAAAAGTTAAGCACGTCTTATATGAGACAGGGTGGTGGCAGAAAGCAGAAAAGAATTCAGTTATGGTGCAGCATGCAGAGCGTGTGGGCAGGGAGAAGGAAATTGACAAGGTATGGTAAAGCACTAAGCTCCACCAGCAGCAGGAGGCTCTTGACCCACGAGGTTGAAAGTGGCCAGGGAAGAGTTTTAGATCATCAATCGGGTCTGTGGAATCAAGGCCAAGCTGATGGACAGAAGCTGTGACCACAGAGGAAGGCAGATTCTACAAGAACCACAGCAAGGCAGGCAGGGTTGGGGAGGACACACCCATTCTCCTCTCGCCTCCTGCCCTCTGATCCAACGTTGCTGATGCTCATTTGCCAAAACCAGCTGGAAAACAGAAGGCAAGGGAATCCTAAGAATCCACTGCATAGAGGCCAACCTCGAGGCACAGAGCAGGATAGAAAAGGGTGGAAGCTGGTCAGGTGAGGGAGGCAAGCAGAATAACTAGCTTCCTTCGTACCGCTTATCCTGATGTCCAGAGTTGGAATAATGATTACTGATGAGCTAGAGTTTATTCCACCAACCTGTTTTCTATGCACATTCTTTAATTTTTTATTTTGAATTGGGATGTAGCCAATTAACAATGTTGTGATAGTTTCAGGTTTACAGCCCATAGACTCAGCCATTCATACACAGGTATCCATTTTCCTGCAAACCAACCCTCCCATCCAGGTTGCACATCCTTATCACAAGTTTTTTTTAATGTATTTGATATGTAAATAAACTCTGTGGATCAATAAAGAAATGAAGAACACCCAATAGAAAAGAAGGAACATAAACTGACTCTTCACAAATGAAGAAATACATATGGACCATATAAGGTTAAAAGAATCATCTGATTTTGTAATCAAATACATGCAAATTAAAACAACAACAAGATGCCATTATTCATCTATCAAACTGACAAAGAGTGAGATTATATATGGAATGCCTCTTGTTGTCAAGAGTGTGGTGAGATAATACATTCACTGATGGTAGGAGAATAAATTGTTTTATCCTTTCTTGAGGGTAATTTGGATATATCAAAAGGCTTATGCAAGTGTTTATATTCTCTCCCTTAGTAATTCTGCTTCCAGGAATTTATCCAAAGAAAATATTCAGAAATGCACACGTGATATTATCACAGCAGTATTTATAATAGTGATAAATTTAAAAAATATTCACAATAGGAGATTTGTGAAATAAATTATGGTATGGACATACAATGAAATATTATTAAGCCATTAAAAGCTCATTGCAGAGGATATTTAGTAACACAAAGTAATGCATATGATATTTTATTATGCAAAATATCTGAATGTAAGCTAGGATATATTGTATATTCTATAATCTTAATTGTGTCGAAAACAAAAAGTGTGCGGGTATATGTATATATACTTATGTATATATATATAGATACTTATGTCTATTATATCTGTATCTACATGTAGAGAGAGGAAGGTTAGACCCTATAGGGAAATATACTAAATATTGACAGAGTTTCTGTTTGTGGATTTACAAATCTTTCTGTTTGTAAGATTTTAGAAATGTTTGTATTCTGTACACTTGGTTTTCCACAATGAACACGTTTTATCACCTATATAAATGATGTGGAGGCAAGCACAAGGATGAGAGCATCCCTCTGTGAAACTGGTTTTAACTTTGTGGATCTCGGTTTGTAAGGACACAGTAAGTCTGTGTGCTACAACATGTACATGGAGGAGCCCATATCTCCCAAGCTGGAATAGTATGCTACATATAAGGCAAAGTTTTCCATCGAAACATATTTATTTCTACCATGATAAAGTCAAAAAGAAAGTTAGAGTTCCTGCAAAAGAAAAGTCTAGTCATTAGGGTGGCAGAGTTCCTACCATACGTTGTTTGAGACCCCAGATCTGATCACACAGCCAAGTAGGCACCCACCACTAATCAAGTATCACAGAGGCTTCTTTCCAGCCACTAAAGGGCCAAATCATGGCAATCGGTAGGTGGGACTGAGATCAGGTGTCTTTAGACTTTCAGTTGGAGAACTGAGCTGGGCCAATATGCCTCAGCAGGTAAAGAATCTGCCTGCAATGCAGGAGATACAGGAGATATAGGAGATACCAGTTCAATTCCTGGATCGGGAAGATCTCCTGGAGGAGAAAATGGCAACCCACTCCAGTATCCTTGCCTGGCAAATCCCATGGACAGAGAGGCCTGTTGAGCTACAGTCCATGGGATGACAGAGTCGAATACAACTGAATGACTAAGCTCATGCATAATCAGAGCCAAACCTGCAAATACGAGGTTTGGAAAAGGCAGCTACTCAAATTACTATAGGCATAGGGAGCAGAGTAGCTCTCGCTCTGTATGAGCTGAGCTGCACGGACCACCTTCTGTGAGAGGGCCATATACCCAGCACCTGACTTCATCCACATCTGGTTTCCTTGCTACCATTCTCAAGCCCCTGACAGCTTACATCCTGAAGCTGGCGAACAAGGAGACAGGCAACAGTAGAAAGAGGTGTGTCGTCTCAAAATATGTGCATATGGCGGTACACAGTCCCCAGCTTAGCTGTCAACCTGGGAATGTGACCATCTTACAAGTTAACATGATGCCCTGATCAAGGAAGAACTCCTGACGCCTGGGTCCCACATACTGGTGAAAAAGAGGAGTGAAAGTGTTAGTTGTTCAGTTGTGTCCAATTCTTTGTAACTCCATGGACTGTAGCCCGCCAAGCTCCTCTGTGCATGGGGTTTCCCAGGCAAGAATACTGGAGTGGCTTGCCATTTCCTTCTCTAGGGGATCTTTCTGACCCAGGGATTGAATCTGTGTCTCCTTCATTGGCAGGCAGGTTCTTTTACTGCTGAGTCACCAGAAAAGCTCCTATCTTTTCATACTGTTCCCTAAATGCATTGGTTTTTTTTTTTTTTTTTTCAACATCCTTTTGTAGCAATGCTTGAAGAATTATATTATTATTTTAGTTATTTCTATGAAATAGATTTATTTTCAATAGTTTCTTAGTGTTGAAAACTTACAGGTTTTTTAATCTGAAAACTGTCACTAGAATAAGAACAAAAGACCCATGTAGTCAAAGCTATGATTTTTCCAGTAGTCATGTACGGATGAGAATTGGATCATAAAGAAGGCTGTGCTGTGCTTAGTTGTAGGCTGAGTGCTGAAGAACTGATGCTTTCGAATTGTGGTACTGAAGAAGGCTCTTGAGAAGCCCTTGGGTTGCAAGGAGATCAAACCAGTCAATCCTAAAGGAAATCAACCCTGACGATTCATTGGAAGGGCTGATGCTGAAGATGAAGCTCCAGTACTTTAGCCACCTGATGCAAAGCGCTGAATGATTGGAAAAGACCTTGATGCTGAAAGATTGAAGGCAAGAGGAGAAGAGGGCGACAGAGGATAAGATGGTTAGACGGCATCACCAACTCAGTGGACATAAGACTGCGCAAACTCTGGAAGATAGTGGAGGACAAGGAAGCCTGGTGTGCTGCAGTGCATGGAGTCATAAAGAGTGGGACATGACTTAGTGACTGAACAACACAACAAGAACAAATGGTAAGATAACCCCCTGCACTTCTTTAAAAAGAGTAAAAATCCATTCAACTGTCGTTGAACACTTGGGTCTCACAGGTGGAATCTCGGTTTTGAGGGATGACGTAGCTTACAAACTCTAGTCTGCCCTATAGCTTCTGTGCCTCAAGGTCATTCTCTTTGATATGACTTCCTTCTTTTCAAGGTATTACTTTTCTGAGAATAATCTGAAAAGGCCACCCTCCACCCATCGTCTAAGCTTTGGCAAGATAGTATCCGTGTGTCATTTTTTTCTCTCCTTTTATGTAGCTAACAAACTTGAATGCTTACTCTGTGCCAACAATGAATTTTACAAATTTACAAATGTATCCTCATAACAACTTTATAATGTGAATTTCAAGTGTGGGGCAACTAAGAATCAGAGAAGTTACTTTGCCCAAAGTTACCCAGCTAGAAAGTGGCAGAATCAAGATAAGAAGACAGTAAAGTTCCTTTCCATGTACTTTCACTGATGGAAAAGTGTGAAAATTATCATATAAAAGTAGCATAAACCATAGACTCTGAGGTGTGTGTGTGTGTGTGTGTGTGTGTATGTGTGTGTGTGCATGTGTGTGGTATTTCCATAAGAGAGTGATTTTTTTAAAAGATATGAGAACCTCTTCATCCTTACTTTCTGGAATGAAATAATCACCAGCCAAGGCAGTGATGGAACCTAAGGGGCCAGCAAGGTGTGACTCTTACAGTCTTGCTTCATTTAAAGGAACCATATCCTTTCTGTTACAGTATCCAAACAAATTAGGACTTAACCTTTCAAGCCTGAGAGAAAAGGTCAGCTTTAACTGGAGAATAAAAAAGAGCCTGCATTTCAAGGGGGTGCAGACTTTCCGAGCCTCAGCTCCCCCACTTTCCCCTCACCCCAGTGATGCTGAAAACTCAGCTGCCTTTGTAGGAATCCAATTCCTTCTGCAGATTACACAGAGATTATCAAAATTGTAAACAGCAGAGTATTTGCAGAGATCGATGAAGTACAACAAGGCTCATATATAATGAGAGAAATAAAAGGATAGGCGCTTCTGCAGCCAGTGACCGAGAAGTATAATGTCACATCGTCAGGGTGAAGGTGAAGATGTAATTGGAATCAACATGATAGTACGATGAGATGATGCGTCCTTCAGCTCTCCTGCACTTTGAGAGCGCAATTCTGATTTCATATCTGAGCGATTCATTTGCCTTAAGCAGCACGATTAGAAGGGTTTGTTTGTTATGTTGCCTCTCCGTGATGTTTGAATTCAGTTAGATAGTGGCAAATTAGGTCATCTTTCAGGAAACCAGATGATGACAGATTGCTCACAAAATCACTGCATCCTCATACTCCCAGCCAGAGATTTAGGAGTTGAGGCCAGAGGCAGGATTCTACAGAGGTGCCAGGCATGGACTTTGATGCTGTCAAGAGGTGGCCTCTGGCTTCATCCCCCCAAGTACTCCTTGGGTAACCCTGAAAAACTCACTTGTCATCTAGATGTAGGCTGTTGTTGTTAGTTGCTAAGTCCTGTCTGATTCTTTTGCTACCCCAGGACTGTAGGCCACCAAGCTCCTCTGTCCATGAGATTTTTCCAGTCAAGAATACTGGAGTGGGTTGCCATTTTCTTTTCCAGGGGATCTTCCTGACTCAGAGATTGAACCCACTTCTCCTGCATTAGCAGGCAAATTCTTTACTTCTGAGCCACCAGGGAAGCCCAGGCTTCATCTGTAAAACTGGGTCTTCTTGGCAATTAAGTGGGTAACACATGATTGGCTTATAGCAGGCACTGATCCACGTTATCTAGGACTTGTGCCAATACGATGTATCAAACCATCACCTCTTCCAGGAAGCCTTACTTAATATCCAAAGCCAGAAATGATTTTCCGACTCTGAGTGCTCTTTGCACTTAATTGTTATTATTAGCAATTTTATTGAGGTATGGCTTACATACTATAAAATTAATTGGTGTTAAGTATATAATTTAACAGGTTTTAATAAACTTTCTGAGTTGTGAAAGCATTACAATAATCCAACTTTAAAGTAGTTTTACTAACATCCCAACAACATTGCTTATGTCTGGTTAGAGTTCAACTCCATCCCACTTGCAGACCTATGGTATGTCCATACAGCAAAATACTATTTGATCATAAAAAGGAGCATAATACTGATATGTGCAGCAACATGGAAGAAACTTGGAAACATAATGTTAAGTTAAAGACATACGTTGTATGATTCCATTTATATAATATGTCCAGAAAGGGCAATTTCCATTTTACCCTCTTTTGATCTTTGATAAATTTGAGTCTCTTTTTCCTTTTAATTGACCTGAAGGAGGAAATCAAACCCATCACTATTCCCCCCATGATGCATAATGAAATGCCTTGTAAGATGCTCAGTTAATTTTTAACACCTGTTGAAAAGTTAGATCAACCGGAAACTAGCCAAGCTTTGTTGCCTACAGATGCAGTCTTAGTGTTGAAGGTATTTCATTTTAGCATCAAGAAAGCACACTGGTTTTCCAGGGCTGGTCAGTTCCTGGAAGAAGGGCCAGCAGAGGGATCACTGGCCCAGAAGTTGGGAGCTATGCCCATTTTGGGGGTACCACTGCTACAGGCAACTATTCCTCAGGTTCTCCCATGTATTAGGAAGCATTGGGTGATTTCCTTTCTGTTTTAACTCTTACAGAAGGCTATGAGGTGAGCATTACTACTGCTGTTACTGCTATTATTGCTGGTGAGGAAAGCAAGATTTCGAGAGGATAAGGCATTTGGCCAGCATCACGCAGTCAGTAAGGATGGAGACAGACACACATGTCTTAACCAAAACTATGGCAGCCATGGTTTCCTTAACTCTGCACAAAAGGCAAGAAAATGGTGCTACACTATTCACAGTGTCTTGACTGTCACAAGAAAATGGTGTCTTGACTATTGACAGTAGTCAAGACATGGGAGCAACCTAGATGCCCATCCACAGATGGATGGATAAAGATGTGGTACATATACAAAATGTAACACTACTCAGCCATAAAAGAGAATGAAATAATGTTATTTGCAGCACAGATGCACTTGGAGATTATCATACTGAATCGAGAGAGTCTGAAAGACCATACCATATATCACTTATATGTGGAGTCTAAAATATGATATAAATGAACTTATCTAAGTAACAGACTCAGAGACACAGAATAGACTTGTGATTGTCAAGGAGGCGTGGGGGATGAGGGGAGATGGTTAGGGAGTTTGGAATTAGCAGATGAAAACTTATAAACAACAAGGTCCTAGTCTATAGCACAGGGAACCATATTCTATATCCTGTGATAAACCATAATGGAATGACTCATGCCTCTGCAAAAGAATGAATCTGTGTATAACTGAATCACTTTGCTGTACAGCAGAAATTAACACGACATTGTAAACCAACTATACTTAAAATAATGTTTAATACATTTGAACATTATTGATGTTGAATACATTTAAACATTATTGATCTTGATGTTATTTTTTGGGCTCCAAAATCACTGCAGATGGTGACTGCAGCCATGAAATTAAAAGACATTTGTTCCTTGGAAGAAAAGTTATGACCAACCTAGACAGCTTATTAAAAAGCAGAGACATTACTTTACCAACAAAGGTCTGTCTAGTCAAAGCTATGGATTTTCCAGTAGTCATGTATGGATATGAGAGTTGGACTATAAAGAAAGCTGAGCGCCAAGAATTGATGCTTTTGAACTGTGGTGTTGGAGAAGACTCTTGAGAATCCCTTGGACTGCAAGGAGATCCAACCAGTCCATCCTAAAGGAGATCAGTCCTGAACATTCATTGGAAGGACTGATGCTGAAGCTGAAACTCCAATACTTTGGCCACCTGATGCAAAGAACTGAGTCATTGGAAAAGACCCTGATGCTCGGAAAGCTTGAAGGCGGGAGGAAAACGGGACGACAGGGGATGAGATGGTTGCATGGCATCACCAATGCGATGGACATGAGTTTGACCAGGCTCCGGGAGGTGGTGAAGGACAGGGAGGCCTGGCGTGCTGCAGTCCATGCGGTCGCAAAGTGTTGGACACGACTGAGCGACTGAACTGAACCGAACAAAAAAAGAAAGAAAATCATACTGGAGTAAGCACACTTTCCCAGAATTAAATTTCTGTCCATAACTTTTTTGTAAAAGACAAAAGCAAACCAAAAAGCAATAGTAATACCTAGTATTTATGTAGTGTTTACCATGAACACCCATCATTCTGCTGCTTTACAAATATTAACTGTTTGATTCTCGTGGCAACTCTATGAGATAGGCACTGTTATTATCTACACTTTACAGATAAGGAAACTGAGGCAGAGAGAAGTTAAATCTCTTGCCCAAGTTCCTCCCTCTAGTAAATGAGGGTGTTGAGGTTTGAACCCAAGCAGTCCGGTTGTAGAGTGTGTATCCTATCTTGTCCTCTTAAAGAAGAAGCACTTTACGAGTGGCATTCACACCCCTTGTTCCTCAATCCATGCATAGGGCATGTCCCAAAGCAAGCAAAAAATATGTGGGAAATTTTCCCAGAAAATCATTGTGAAAGGGCAGTTATTCACATGGGAAGTGAGGAAATGGCATCCTCTGAGCATCCCTAAATAGAGCCTGTGTGTGCTAAGCCACTTAAGTCGTGTCTGACTCTTTGCGATCCCATGGACTGTAGCCTGCCAGGCTCCTCTGTCCATGGGATTCTCCAGGCAAGAGTACTGGAGTGGGTTGCCATGCCCTCCTCTATGCCCACATCTCTTATGTCTCCCACATTGGCAGCCAGGTTCTTCATCACTAGTGTCACCTCAGACGCCCTAAATAGAGTTTAGGGGCTGAAATGAGTATCAAGTCAGATCAGCCGCTCAGTCGTGTCTGACTCTTTGCAACCCCATGAATCGCAGCACACCAGGCCTCCCTGTCCATCACCAACTCCCGGAGTTCACTCAGACTCATGTCCATCGAGTCATTGATGCCATCCAGCCATCTCACCCTCTGTCGTCTCCTTCTCGTCCTGCCCCCAATCCCTCCCAGCATTAGAGTCTTTTCCAATGAGTCAACTCTTCGCATGAAGTGGCCAAAGTACTGGAGTTTCAGCTTTAGCATCATTCCCTCCAAAGAAATCCCAGGGCTGATCTCCTTCAGAATGGGACTGGTTGGATCTCCTTGCAGTCCAACGGACTCTCAAGAGTCTTCTCCAACACCACAGTTCAAATGCATCAATTCTTCGGCACTCAGCCTTCTTCACAGTACAACTCTCACATCCATACATGACCACAGGAAAAACCATAACCTTGAGTAGACGGACCTTTGTTGGCAAAGTAATGTCTCTGCTTTTGAATATGCTATCTAGGTGGGTCATAACTTTCCTTCCAAGGAGTAAGCATCTTTTAATTTCATGGCTGCAGTCATCATCTGCAGTGATTTTGGAGCCCCCCAAAATGAAGTCTGACACTGTTTCCACTGTTTCCCCATCTATTTCCCATGAAGTGATGGGACCGGATGCCATGATCTTCGTTTTCTGAATGTTGAGCTTTAAGCCAACTTTTTCACTCTCCACTTTCACCTTCATCAAGAGGCTTTTTAGTTCCTCTTCACTTTCTGCCATAAGGGTGGTGTCATCTGCATATCTGAGGTTATTGATATTTCTCCTGGCAATCTTGATTCCACCTTGTGTTTCTTCCAGTCCAGCGTTTCTCATGATGTACTCTGCATATAAGTTAAATAAGCAGGGTGACAATATACAGCCTTGATGTACTCCTTTTCCTATTTGGAACCAGTCTGTTGTTCCATGTCCAGTTCTAACTGTTGCTTCCTGACCTGCATACAGATTTCTCAAGAGGAAGATCAGGTGGTCTGATATTCCCATGTCTTTCAGAATTTTCCACAGTTTATTGTGATCCACACAGTCAAAGGCTTTGGCATAGTCAATAAATGAGTACAGGGGGTAGCAAGAATGTGTTAATCCTGAAAATCAGAAGACTCAGTTTCTTTTTTTTAATATAAATTTATTTATTTTAATTGGAGGCTAATTACTTTACAATATTGTAGTGGTTTTGCCATTCATTGACATGAATTCGCCACGGGTGTACATGCGTTCCCCATCCTGAACCCCCCTCCCCCCTCCCTCTGCATCCCATCCCTCTGGGTCATCCCAGTGCACCATCCCCGAGCACCCTGTCTCATGCATCAAACCTGGACTGGCAATCCGTTTCACATATGATAATGTACATGTTTCAATGCCATTCTCCCAAGTCATCCCACCCTTGCCCTCTCCCACAGAGTCCAAAAGACTGTTCTATATATCAGTGTCTCTTTTGCTGAGAAAACTCAGTTTCTATGTTCAGTCTTGGCACTAACTTGCTTTTCATCCTTCATTTACCCATTGTTTTATTCAACACACACTGACTCAGCACCTACTATGTTCTAGGCACTGATCTGTGTCTTGGGTATACCGTAGTGTGCAAGCCAGACCTGGTCTCTGCTAGTTGCAAAGGAAGAACAAATAATAACCTAGTGATCATAAGGATGATGAAGATTATGAGAGGACAAATGTATGATGCCAAGTGTGCATAAAGCAAGTGAATCTCCCTGGTCAAGGGGCCCAGCAAAGGCCTTCATGAGGAAGTGCTTTCAGATGAGGCCTGAAGGAGAGCAAAAGAGGATCAGAGGGAGAGATGAAGGGAATTTAGTCCAAGCTCAGAAAATCAAAGGAGCCTCACGCCAGTGTTTATGTTCAAATGGCAACCCACTTGAGTATTCTTGCCTGGAGAATCCCATGGACGGAGAAGCCTGGCAGGCTACAGTCCACGAGGTGGCAAGAGTTGGACGCGAATTAGCAACTAAACCACCAACAATATTGCTGGTTATTAAGTGGAAACATACAGAAAGGATGGTGCATACATTTATTCTCTGAATTACTGAAGAAATAAATGATCTTTTCTTTATTATATGCACATACAGATATTAGCAAGCTTCAAATTACAATAGTTGAAACTTTCAGGTACGTGGGTTTGAATTTCACTTCCTAACATGACCACTTTTCTTCTCTGAGCTTCTCTATGACAACTGCAATCTAGAAGCCAGGCTAAAACTGTATGGTTTCTTCCACTTTGGTAATTTTAAAAATCTTACATCTCTAATTACTAAACTGCAGCCTGTGATATCTCTCTTGGAACCACAGATCAGGTTTCACTATCACCTGGCTGCTCTCCAATCACAAAGTGATTTGAGATATTTTACCTAAATTGGCTACAAATCTAAGCAACATCTAAGCACTAAAGTGTGGTTTGTAGGTTAGTCCTCCATCTTGAAGCAACACGGTGCCTAATCAGTAGAGCCATCACCTGTAATTCCCTAATGGCCTTATCTTCTACAATTCCTGCCACATTGAAATGGACTCTGAAACAAGGACAGACGTTACACAAATATAAATAGATGGCCTCTCTGGATGGTGACTGCAGCCCTGAAATTAAAAGACAATTGTTTCTTGGAAGGAAAGCTATGACAAACTTGGACATCATTTGCCAACAAAGGTCCATGTAATCAAAGCTATGATTTTTCCAGCAGTTGTGTATGGATATGAGAGTTGGACCACAAAAAAGGCTGAGCACCGAAGAATTGATTCTTTCAAATTGTGGTGCTGGAGAAGACTCTTGAGAGTCCCTTGGAATGCAAGGAGATCAAGCCAGTCAACCTCAAGGAAATTAACCCTCAATATACATTGGAAGGACTGATGCTGAAGCTCCAATACTTTGGCTACCTGATATGAAGAGCCCACTCATTGGAAAAGACCCTAATGCTGGGAAAGAGTGAAGGCAGAAGGAGAAGGGGTGGCAGAGGATGAGATGGTTATGTGGCATCACCGACTCAATGGACATGAATTTGAGCAAACTCTGGGAGATAGCGGAGGACTGAGGAGCCTGGTGTGCTGCAATCTATGGAGTGGTGAAGAGTCAGTCACGACTTAGCAACTGAGCATCAGCAATAACATACACATACATACATATCTCCATATACACATACACACACACACACACACACATATATACATTACATGTATACAATGGGAACTAAATATATTTTCACATATATTATACATATATATATATAGGCTTATATAGTTATAATTCTATAACTTATAGAGTTAATAAACCACTTTAATTTTTCAGCCATTCTGTCTGTGAAGAGCCAACCATGTTTTGTAAGTGGGGTCAGGAAGATCCCCTGGAAGAGGAAATGGCAACCCACTCCAGTACTCTTGCCTGGAGAGTCCCATGGACAGAGGAGTCTGGTGGGCTACAGTCCATGGGGTCACACAGAGTTGGACACGACTGAAGCGACTTAGCACAGCACTCAGATGAGGCTTAGACAGTGGCAAAAGATATATTTCAAAGAAATTTATATGACCATGAGTCCAAGCTATAGGTAGCTCATGGTCAACTTGAGAAGGTCCAGATTACCCACACCTATGTGTTTGGATCGTGGGAATCTTCATCTATGTTCAGCAAGTAAGATACTTGGAATTTGGGATACTCAAAGTCAGGCAAGCAGTAGACCTGGGCTCTGGGCTTTTGTACAAAATAAAGGGTTCAGGCCAATAATCGAAGCACAAGAAGTAGGACCGGATTCTTAGGTTCAAAGCTCCAGGTAAGTGGGCTGATTTTCAGGATTGCAATTCATTCTTTGCAGAGAGAAAGATAAAGCTTAGACACAAAGGATAAGAGAAGAATCCAGATAGTAAAGAAGATCACACAAGGGTCTTGCAGGAGACTCTGTCTCAGAAGCTATTTGGATGCTCAGGTTCTTCTTCATGTCTGCAAATACCACCTCCCTACCATAAAGAAAGTGAAAAAATTAAATAAAAAACTGCAGACATTTCTGCTACATGTATAACCAAGGAAGACTGCATAGCTTCTACAAATCAACAAGAAAAAGGAAGAAAACCTCACACTAGAAAATGAACTTTGAAAGGAAAGGAAACATGAATAGCCCACAAATGTAATATGTTAACATCATTATTAATCACAAAATTTATTGAGATACGGGACTTAACCTGACAGTCTTTGGCCAGCTGATGCGAAGAACTGACTCATTTGAAGAGACCCTGATGCTGGGAAAGATTGAAGGCAGAAGAAGGGGACGACAGAGGATGAGATGGTTGGATAGCATCACTGACTCAATGGACACAGGTCTGAGTAAACTCTGGGAGTTGATGGACTGGGAGGCCTGGTGTGCTGCAGTCCACGGGGTCACAAAGAGTCAGACATGACTGAGCGACTGAACTGGCAGTCCAGTGCTGGGGCTGCAGGTTCGATCCTTGGTCAGGGAGTTAAGATTCCACATGCTTTGCGGCCAAAAGACCAAAACATAAAACAGAAAGAGTATTGTAACAAATTCGATAAAGATATTTACGAAAAGAATTTAATGAGACACCATTTTATCTCATCAGACTGGCAATATTGAAAGAAAAAGTCTAAAATTCTAGTGCATGTTGAGGATGTAGTACAATAAGATGTCTTGTTCACGGGTTTTGGCTGTATAAACTGTTATATCCACTTAGGAAAGGGTCTATCACTTACATGATAGAGTTAAGCATGCATATTATCAGGGAAGTGATTCCATTCATGGGTATACATTCTAGAGAAACTCTTCATGTGTGTCCTGGGAAACAAGTTCAATAATGTTTTACAGCAGCAGCATTTGTAATAACAAAATAATAGTATTCCAAGTGCCCATCTTCAAAGGAATTATAAATAAATTAAGGTGCATTTATATAGTAGAATGCTATGCAGCAATCAGAATGAATGAACTACAAAGCCACATGCATGGATCTTTAAAAAAAATTTTTAAGCACAAAAAGTAAGCTATAAAAGACTGATTTACCTATGATTCTTTGTATATTATCTAAACCAGGCAAAACTAGTGTTTGGGAATGCATACTTCTGTGGAAAATCTATAAAGTAAAGCAAGGAATGAATAACACAAAATCTGAGAAGCATTTGCCTCTAAAAAGAAAAAAGAGGATGTGATCAGAAAGGGAAACAGGGATGACTCTCAAAATTCTGATAATGTTTAATATTCTACTTCTAGAGCAACATCACAGATACATAGATATTTGTTTCAATGTTATTTCAAATTACTTTCATTAAAAATATTTTTTTATTAAACTTTTTTACTTTGTATTGAAGTATGGCTGATTAACATTGTAGTGATAGTTTCAGTAGGACAGCAAAGGGACTCAGCCATACGTATGCATATATCTGTTCTCCCCAAACCCCGCTTCCATCCAGGCTGCCACATGGCTTTGAGCAGAGTTCCGTGTGTGATATTGTAGGTCCTTGTTGGTTATCCATTTTAAATATAGCAGTGTGTACCTGTCCATCCCAAACTCCCTGTCATTTCCCCCCATTTTTCCCCGACAACAATAAGTTTGTTCTCTAAGTCTGTGAGTCTGTTTCTGTTTAATAAGTAAAAACTAATTAAAAATGAAGTACAGTTATGTATCTGCTAAGGAAGGAGGTTGGCTGTCAAATGTCTCTCATAATATCAACCAGGAGAAGATGGGAAAGGTAAGATTTATTCCAAAGTGTTAGGAGAACATCCAGCAATTTCTTCATAGCCATAAGTTTTCTAGCACAGTTTTTCAAATCCAATATTTGCTGATAGTGGTGGGAAATAGTAGAGAACCTTGCATTCTTTTAGGAAGAACTGAAGCCATTTCGCTCCACTAGTAACAAAAGTAAGAGCTAATATTAGTTGAGCACTTGCTGTAATCCAACCACTCTCCTAAATGTCCTAATCTGTATAAGAATTACTTCCTTTAATCTTCACAATAGTTTGCTAGACATATTTTTCCAATGAGGAAACTGAAACTAAGATGGTTGTTTGAAATGAAGAAGCTTGAAAGTAAGAGCCTGAATTAAAGCTAGATAACATTTGGACCCAAATCCTTTGTTCTAAACAGTCATGCTGAACTGTCTCCTGAGTTTTACATGATTGTATTTAAACATAAGAATCTGAGTTCAGGACTTCCCTGGTGGTCCAATGGTAATGAATCTGGCTGCTAATGCAGGGGACATGTATTCAATCCCTGGTCCAGGAAGATTCCACTTGCTACGGGGCAACTAAGCCCATGCGTCACGACTGTGCATTCGCTCTGGGGTCTGACATCTGCAACGACCAAGCCCATGCCCCTGCCAAAGCCCATGGTGCCCTAGAGCCCCGTGCTCCCCAGCAAGAGAAGCCACCGCAGCTGCGCCACAGCTGGAGAGTACCTCCTTCTCGCCACAACTACAGAAAGTCCCTGCTCAGCAGCAAAGAGCCCGTACAGCCAAAATGATAAGTACTTTTTTAAAAAAGGAATTTGATTTCAGAAGTTTCCATTTAGTCCTCTCTCTTTCTTGCTTTATTTTTACAAAGAAATAAATGCATTCACCCTCCTCTCTTTTGGACCTCTTACTTTGAGCACTAGCTATATATTGTACAGAACAAAGAGTGATGGATTTTGGTGTATGATTCCACTCATGTTCACTCTGTTTTTGATGGTAATTCTTAGATGTAACAGGAAAGGCCGACTGAGAGAGGCCTTCTGGGATTTCTTCTAACAACCTATTACTAAACCTATTATTATGAGTAATAACTTTCTCTCTATTAGCTTTTCAACAGGCAATTTTTTTTTGCATTATTTAGAAGATTTTAAAAATAAGTCTATATCCCCTAATTACTTTTATTTCTAGGTATTTACTCAAAGAAATATCCAGGCAGGTGTATTATGGTGTCATTTTCAGTTGTCCAGCATCTCTTCCTTTATTTCTAATTTGAATCCTTGAATTTTTCTTTGGGAAATGATTCTATCTCTTTGTGATTTTGGTAGGACTGTAAATAAAGATGCCAAGTGCTCTTTTGGCCAAATGGTGGATTTAGAGCAAAGTAAACTTTTCAAAAGCAGAGACATTACTTTGCCAACAAAGGTCCATCTAGTCAAGGCTATGGTTTTTCCAGTGGTCATGTATGGATGTGAGAGTTGGACTGTGAAGAAAGCTGAGCACTGAAGAATTGATGCTTTTGAACTGTGGTGTTGGAGAAGACTCTTGAGAGTCCTTTGGACTGCAAGGAGATCCAACCAGTCCATTCTGAAGGAGATCAGCCCTGGGATTTCTTTGGAAGGAATGATGCTAAAGCTGAAACTCCAGTACTTTGGCCACCTCATGCAAAGAGTTGACTCATTGGAAAAGAGTCTGATGCTGGGTGGGATTGGCGGCAGGAGGAGAAGGGGATGACAGAGGATGAGATGGGCTGGATGGCATCACCGACTCGATGGATGTGAGTTGAGTGAACTGGGCTGGATGGCATCACCGACTCAATGGATGTGAGTTGAGTGAACTGGGCTGGATGGCATCACCGACTCAATGGATGTGAGTTGAGTGAACTCTGGGAGTTGGTGATGGGCAGGGAGGCCTGGTGTGCTGCGATTCATGGAGTCGCAAAGAATCGGACACGACTGAGCGACTGAACTGAACTGAAACTTTACGGACTTTATTCCCTAGACTTCAGTGGAGGTGATTCAAGGTCAGAAAATATTTGAAGTTGATTCATGTCCATGGCCTCAATAGACTTTCCTGCTACTTCGATCTTCAGAGTTTCCCAGATATATCTCCTTTCTGATGTCTAGTCATTTAGTCTGTGATGCAAATTTGTAAGTTTGTAAATTTGTAAGTTACAAATCATTCCAGCAAAGGCTTCATCCCTTCAAGCTAGCCATGATTGACTTCTGTTCCTTAAAATTGAAGGATCTTGGCTGAAATATCCAAAAATACATTGCAGGAGACTTATCATTGTATTATTCATAATAGTGAGAAAAAAAAAAAAAAAAGAGGAAATGTCTTAATGTTAGGGAATGCTGACCAAGACTGCCACCTTGGCCAGACACAATGATAAATCCTTGCTTGAGTTGTTTCGTAATAGGAGGTCCTGATAAAGAATACAGCACTGTGTTCTTTAACTCCCTATGCAGGTAAATTTGCATTTTTACTGTGAACACATTCACTGTGTTCTAAAAACTAACCAGGAAAATTTGGGCAAAAAGAAGGAAGGAGACACCAGTTCATAGTCTTGAAAACTAACCTGAAAAATTCAGGAGAAGCCAAAAGGAAGGGGCAGGAGATGGTATGTCCTGGCAACCATCTAGGCTGAGAGATGCACGTGCCATCAGGAAGGAGCCTGAGTCAGACAAAATATGAGCCAAGAAAGGTGATTGGCCAGAGAAAACGCAGAAACTAACCCCATTACCATAAACCCTGATACTGGGAGCCACAAGGCAGAGCAGTTCTCCTGGGTTCCCGTACCCTGTTACTCTTCCCCCGGGGCTTCCCTTTCCAATACAGTCTCTTGCTTTTTCAGTATGTATGTCTCCTTAGATAATTCATTTCTGAGTGTTAGTCAAGAGCCCACTTCCTGGCCCTAGAAGGTGTCCCCTTTCTTGCAATATTACAACATGAGAATAGTTAAATAAATAAGGATTTATTCAAATAATGAAACTTGCTATACTCCAACTAATGATGTGGTTACATAATTATTGACTTGAAAAATGTTTGCAACATATTGTTAAGTGAAAAGGCAAGTTACAGAATAGTATTTATAATGTAATTCATTACACAATATCGTTATACACCAATGTATTAATAGTAATCATTCCTGGGTAGTGAGGTTATGAAGGTTATATTGCTTCACTATATTTGCTAATGGTTCTTCAGTGTATTTGCATCTCTCAAGAGGAAAAATATATTTTAATTCATGCTCATTTGAACAAACACATTTTTCTAGAGGAATTTTTAAGCTACAGATCTAAGAAATAAAAACGAGATTCCCAAATATATTATTGCTAAGTGTTCCAGTAAAACACTATAGATTTTCATAGAACTAGATTCCTGCCCCATGTTTTTGGCAGTCTAAGTGATGCACCAAATCAGAAACAAGGAAAACTACTTGAGAGAAAAGTATCCATGTCTTAAAGAAGGAAAAGAGACTACTGGTTAGGTCTATCACAAATCAGAGTGTGATTAGTTATCCTTTAAAATGAGTCAGAGCTATTCGGTGGGAAAGTCATTGAACTGGAGTCAAAAGAAATGGGTTTCACCCCGGATCTGTCACTAACTAGCTCTATATCATTGGACAAGTCACTTAACCTTTCAGTCCTGCTCATACATAAAATGAGAGTCAGAAAAAGATTATCTGTGCAGTTTCTCTAGAGCCCGGAGTCCTCAATTTATAAAAGGGTATAGAAACTCATTTTTATGTCCAACCTGTTGCACTATTTGTCTCACATCTTCTCTGGTTATAGGATCTGATGTTGAAATGGGAAGCCAATTCAATCAAAACCCATCAGATGTTAATAAATCAGACATTGTCAGTAAGCCTGTTCTGTCTAGTGGCAAGTTAGTGGCTGGTTCATGTATCACTATAAGCCCCAAATATCCCCACTGACATTTCCAGGGTGGGTTGAAAAAGAGACAGTTTCTTTCTTCCAGAATGGATAAAATTGAAAAATAGTGTCCCTTGGATTCATCTTTGTCACCAGAAGAGGAGACCATGGATGAAAATTATACCCGTAGAGGAGGAATTAAATCAAAGATGAGAACAAACAGAAAATCCTAGTATTATCACTTGAACAACAGAATCCAACCTTTCCTGAAATCATTATGATAACTAATCAATTAACTTCCCTTTTAGAAAGCATAAGCCCTTTTAAATTGAGTTGCTATAATGATTAATTTTATGTGCCAACTTGATTGGGCTAAGGGATGCCCTGATAGCTGGTAAAGCATTATTTCTGGATGTGTCTGTGAGGGTGCTTCCAGAAGAGATTAGCATTAGAACTGGTGAACTGAGTAAAGCAGATGGCCCTCCCCAATGTGAGTGGGCATCACCCAGTTCATGAGGATCCAAATAGAATAAAATATGAATGAAGGGTGAATTTGCTCTCTCTCCTTCTACTTGAACTGAGACATCCACCTTCTCTTCTCCTGCCCTGGGACAGGGATGCTCTTGGTTCTTAGGCTTTCAGATTCAGATAGAGACTTACATCACTGGTTCTAGCCTCTGCCCCCTCCTTGCTCCCATTCCAGACCTTATACCACCAGCTTTCCTGGGTTTCCAACTTGCAAATGGTGGACTGTGGGACTTCTCAGACTCTATGAGCACGTGAGCCAATTCCTACAATTAATTAATTAGTTAATTTATTATCTTGTCGGTTCTGTTTCTCTGGAGAACCCTGATACCATTGCCATACCAAAAGGGTCCTATTTTATACTATTTCTTTCTAGGTTTGCAAACTTCTTTATGAAGTAAAACTGCATAATATTTATTCTAAAAACCAAATCTGTAACAACAAATTTGCCTGTATCAGTTCAGTTCAATTCAGTTGCTCAGTTGTATCCGACTCTTTGAGACCCCATGAACCGCAGCACGCCAGGCCTCCATATCCATCACCAACTGCCGGAGTCTACCCAAACCTATGTCCATTGAGTCAGTGATGCCATCCAACCATCTCATCCTCTGTTGCTCGCTTCTCCTCCTGCCCTCAATCTTTCCCAGCATCAGGGTCTTTTCAAATGAGTCAGCTCTTTGCATCAGATGGCCAAAGTATTGGAGTTTCAGCTTCAACATAGGGAATCGCTAATCGCATCCTTGTTCTCACAAAAATCTGAGAAAGTAGCTATTTGTTTTAGGGACACGGACTATGAGGTTTAATGAAATATTAATAGTTTGCCCAAGATAAGTGAATCAGTTTGTCTTCCTTTGGGAAGAATAAAGAATCACTGCTGCTGCTGCTAAGTCACTTCAGTCGTGTCCGACTCTGTGCAACCCCATAGACGACAGCCCACCAGGCTCCACCGTCCCTGGGATTCTCCAGGCAAGAACACTGGAGTGGGTTGCCATTTCCTTCTTCAATGCATGAAAGTGAAAAGTGAAAGTGAAGTCACTCAGTCGTATCCGACTCTTAGCGACCCCATGGACTGCAGCCTACCAGGCTCCTCCATCCATGGGATTTTCCAGGCAAGAGTGCTGGAGTGGGGTGCCATTGCTTTCTCCAAAAGAATCACTAGTTACTGAAAATTTTTGGATTACTTATTTCTCATGGGATTTGTTTACAAAACTGAAATTTAGTTTCCCTTTCCTTTGGGCTATCATCTAACATATTGCATTCTGGCAAAAATGTTGCTTAGTTTCAATGATCTATTCTATACAAACAAGTGTGTGTGGTAAATGCCAATAGTTGACCCCACTCTCTCTTCTCCCACCTCACTGGTAATGGAAACACAATCACATGGAAGAAGGAAACTAAATTTCCCAGCTTTCTTTGCAATTAAGTGTGGTCATTTGACTAAGTCCTAATTAATGGAATGTGGTGTATCAGTGTCATGTGGCAGCTTTCTTAAAATAGAGTGATAATTTACCCTCATTTTTCCATTTGCTGCTTGAAACATAAATATGCTGCGTGGAGATCTAGGCACCATCTTGGGTCACAATGGATATGCAAGAGGAAGAGACTTGGGTCCCTGAAGATTTTGTGGGACAGAAGTACCATGCTGCTGCTACTGCTGCTGCTAAGTCGCTTCAGTCGTGTCCGACTCTGTGCGACTCCATAGACGGCAGCCCACCAGGCTCCCCCGTCCCTGGGATTCTCCAGGCAAGAACACTGGAGTGGGGTGCCATTTCCTTCTCCAATGCATGAAAGTTAAAAGGGAAAGTGAAGTTGTTCAGTCGTGTCCGACTCTTAGCGACCCCATGGACTGCAGCCTACCAGGCTCCTCCATCCATGGGATTTTCCAGGCAAGAGTACTAGAGTGGGGTGCCACCATACCAGCCTTGAATTGCCTTCCTCTTCATTTTATATGAGAGAGAGGAACTTCATTGTTTCTTTTCGGCTGCACCAAGCAGCTTGTGGGATCTTAGTTCCCACAACCAGGAACTGAACCTGGGCCCCTGCAATGAAAGTGCCAAGTCCCAGTCACTGAAGCACCAGAGATTTCCCAAACTTCCATTTTTTAAGCTACTTTTTTTTTTTCAATCTTTCTCACTTTCTATCAAACCTAATGCAAAGTGATCCAGTTTATTTGATGGGACAATTGACATATAATAGAACTGTAAGATTTCAGTGCTGCAAGTAAGCTTTCAGGTCATTAAGTTCTCTATCTATATTTCAAAAACAGGGACCTCAAGTCTTTAAAACAGAGGCGTGCTGTTTTAAAGATGATTCAATAATCATTTTATTTATTTATTTAATATTTTATTTTTTAACTTTACAATATTGTATTGGTTTTGCCATATATCAACATGAATCCACCACAGGTATACATGTGTTCCCCATCCTGAACCCTCCTCCCTCCTCCCTCCCCGAATCATCCCTCTGGGTCGTCCCAGTGCACCAGCCCCAAGCATCCAGTATCGTGCCTCGAACCTGGACTGGCGACTCGTTTCATATATGATATTATGCATGTTTCAATGCCATTCTCCCAAATCATCCCACCCTCTCCCTCTCCCACAGAGTCCAAAAGACTGTTCTATACATCAGTGTCTCTTTTGCTGTCTCGTATACAGGGTTATTGTTACCATCTTTCTAAATTCCATATATATGCGTTATTATACTGTATTGGTGTTTTTCTTTCTGGCTTACTTCACTCTGTATAATAGGCTCCAGTTCAATAATCATTTCAGTTCTCTTTCCCCTTGATATGACAAATGCACTTACCATTTTAATCCAGTGGCATACATTTCATGGCACCCAAATTTCTCTGAGTATTTAGCCAGTATGGTTTTACCTTCCTTAAGAAATCAACTTTTGTTACTGTTCAGTTGCTAAGGTATGTGTGACTCTATGCGACCCCATGTACTGTAACTCACCAGGCTTTTCTGTCCTCTACTGTCTCCCAGAGTTTGCTCAAATTCATGTTCGTTAAGTTGTTGATGTTATCTAACCATCTCATCCTTTACCACCACCTTCTCTTTCTGCCTTCAATCTTTTTCACAGTCAGGATCTTTTCCAATGAATTGGCTCTTCACATCAGGTGGCCAAAGTGTTGGAGCTTCAGCTTCAGCATCAGTCCTTCCAATAAATATTCAGGATTGATTTCCTTTAGGATTGACTTGTTTGATCTCCTTGCAGTCTGGGGAACTCTCAAGAGTCTTCCCCAACACCACAAATAATCAAAAAAAAAAAAAAAGTAAGCTTTGATTTCATACACTCATGAATTTGGATCCCAATATTAGCCCCTTTTTGACTTTGGAACTTCCTAGTCCTTACTCAGTTCAATTACTTGTACATTTCAGTTGATAATACCTACTTTATAGGATATTTTAAAAAGATGAAATAAGATAAGTTAATGTCTATGGAAATACCAATGTCAAATGCATAGTAGGAGATCAATCAGTCTTATTTTATTCTTTCATATTCTTCCATATATTTTATTCTTTCACAGTTTCACTTTATGGTTTGAATAGTGTGTTATGATGTAATAACTATTTATTTGAAATGCATACACAATTTGGGTTTGATTTTATCGCCTCATCCAGATACTTCTTAGATTTTTATTTTTCAAGATTCAAAATAGGTTTAACTGTTCATCACGTGAGATTGACAATGATTAGATGTAATTGGTCCAAAGAATCCAATATATAGTCAGTGTTCAATAAACAGAAGCTGTTACTAATGTTGTGGTCCCACTGGGACTCCCTGAAACATACATATCTTAATATAACAAAAGTTTCTGGATTCACTGTGTTAATGAGAGGAAGATTAAGCATAGTCTTACTTGGGGGTCTTCAAAAATTTTTATTGAATGATGACATGATGGGATAACTCAAGTTCTTTTTAAGTACATTTAGAGGTGCATCATTCATGTGAATGTATGGCAAAAACCACCAAAATATTGTAATTAGCCTCCAATTAAAATTTAAAAAAAGAATTAAATTAATTTGAATTAGCTTGATCCCTTTTGGTTATAATGAACACCTACATGATCACATACCTCAGAAAACTTATTGTTACATAATTGAGAAGTTTAAGGAAGCCCCAGCCATGGCTGAATCTACATATTTAATCTGCATGTCATTATGCACATTCTCTCCCTTCCCCTCCTCCTACTCATAGCCCTGCCTACATCTATTTTGGCTTTTTTACTAGTTAAGCTTTCCCCACACAATGGAAAAGATGTCAACCAATAGCTATAAACTTCCATTCTCTCAACTTAGCCATCTATTAAAAAGAGAACGTCACTCCCTAACAGTGTTTGAAAATTAAGTTAGTATAAAAGAAATAGATTATGAAGACCTTTGTGTGCATATCAAGGAGTATAGGCTTCAACATGAAAGCCATAGGAAACCACTGAAAGTTTTCAAATTGGAAATATTATTTCTCCATAATGGCTTCCCAGGTGGCTCAGTGGTAAAGATCTGCCTGCCAATGTAGGAGATGCTGGAGATGTGTATTTGACCCCTGTGTCAGGAAGATCCCCTGGAGGAGGAAATGGCAACCCACTCCAATATTCTTGCCTGGGCAATTCCATGGACAGAGGAGCCTGGCTGGTTACAGTCCATGGGGTCACAAAGAGTCAGACATGACTCAGAACGCACACACAACTTCTCCATAAGAGAGAATGTAAGAAGGTGAAAAGGGAAAGAGAAAGTGTTAGTCATTTAGTCATGTCCGACTCTTTGTGATTCCATTGGCGGTAGCCCACCAGGCTCCTCTGTCCATGGATTTCTCCAGGCAAGAATAGTGGAGTGGGTAGCCATTCCCTTCTCCAGGGGATCATCCCAACCCAAGGACTGAACTCTGATCTCCTGCACTGCAGATAGATTCTGTACCATCTGAGCCACCAGGGAAGCTGAGAGGATACCAAGAGTAAAAGCATGGACATGAGTTGGAAGGTAGTTGCATAAATTAAAGCCGGGCATTATGTCATGAGTTATAACCATGGCAAGGGAGACAGAGAAGGTGATTCTGAATCCAGAAATAGTTCTGAGGTCAAATGATAGAATGTGGCAACTTCTACAAGAAGGAGAAATAGAGAGTGATTCAGGGTATTTCTAAGTTGAGAAAATTAGATCCTAATGGAGTGACCTGAAACTGATCACTTAAGAAGAATGTTGGTAGGAGTAAGTGAGGAGTTCAACAGACAATTTGAGTATGACATGTCTCCACAAGCAGAGATGTTTATAAATTGAAATATGTCTAGAGCACTGTAGAAATATGGAGACCAGAGATGTAATGTGATAAAGAATTGAAGACAATTCTGAGTCACACTTCAAGTGGATAATTGACAAATTAGAACAAATTCAGGGAAGGAAGACATAACAATTAGGTGCATGAGAGTTATTAGTAGGTGGCCAGATGCTTTATCTATCTACTTCTTAGTATTATGGTGAATGAGTAAAGTATTTCCATGAGTTCAGGACTTTCTCAACATTACTAAATACCAAATGAAAGGAAACTGTTATTAAGAATCAAAGAATGAAAGAGTTGCTTGATTCTAAAAAGCAAATAATAAAGCTACTAAAGGATTAAGTGATACACAATTACATGTATAGGGTTTCCCTCCTGGCTTAGTTGGTAAAGAATCTGCCTGTAATTCGGGAGACCTGGGTTCGATCCCTGGGTTGGGAAGATCCCCTGGAGCAGGGCGTGGCAACCCACTCCAGTATTCTTGCCTAGAGAATTCCCAAAGGAGGCTGGCAGGCTGCAGTACATGGGGTTGCAAAGAGTCGGACACAACTGAACGACTAAACACAGCACATTACATATATATGTATATCAAATCATTGTACTGTACACTTTAAATATGTTATAATTTTCTCAATTAGGCTCCAAGAAAGCTAGGAAAATTAGAAGTCATTAACAACTATTTTCAAGGATTAGAAAAAGAAATTTTCTGCCTACAGGTAAAGAGCATCCTGAGAATACTCCCCATGACTCAAGAAACCCTGCTCATGACCTTTGGGACTTTGTAGAAATACATTTCAGAGGTAAAAGAAAAGCAATGTCTAACAATGTGCGTTAGACCCAGAGAAAATTGAAAAATATAATGTCAATTGTCCTCTATTTGCAATTGAATACCTTCTGCATATGCCTAGTGAGGCTTGTCAGGCTAATGAAATTTGGCACTTAATCACATTTCGATGGGAAATGAATCAGAAATTAGACTCACAGAAATTTTAGTACTGTGAAGTGCCTTAGAGATGTTTGGTACAACCCACTTACTTATAAATGTGGAAGTGAAGCCCAGAGAAGTCAAATGACATCCTCAAAGCCTTGAAGCTAGTTTTAGTGAAAGAGTTAAGTGTCAGAACCAAGTCATCTGGAAGACGTCTGTTCTCTTTCACTCTGTAGAAAATATATAGATGTTAGTGCCAGTCCATGGGAATGATTTACCTTCCTGTGAGGACACACACAAAAAAGAAAATAGTGAGTTGATTTATTTGTAAAGGGATAGCTTTTCTTTAAAAAAAAAAAAAAAAGTTTGCAGAAATATGAAACATTCAACTTTTCTCTAAAAATCAGTAATAGGAAACACTCTTTTCATAAGTAAGAATTAAAGAGCTTGTTTGGAACCCTGAGAAAGAAAGGCAGAGACCAAAAAAAAAAAAAAAAAGACAGAGGGTCAGAGAAAGAAAAAGACATTTTCTAGGGTGTAGTAAGGAATTGGAGAACACAATGCCAACCCACTCCAGCACTCTTGCCTGGAAAATCCCATGGATGGAGGAGCCTGGTAGGCTGCAGTCCATGCGGTCGCGAAGAGTCAGACACGACTGAGCGACTTCACTTTCACTTTTCACTTTCATGCATTGGAGAAGGAAATGGCAACCCACTCCAGTGTTCTTGCCTGGAGAATCCCAGGGACGGCGGAGCCTGGTGGGCTGCCATCTATGGGGTAGCACAGAGTCGGACACGACTGAAGTGACTTAGCAGCAGCAGCAGCAGCAGTAAGGAATAGGAGAGGTAGAAGATGAAGAGGGAAAAAGCTCAGAAAAGAAGCAGAGAAGAGCAATAAGGGAAGAAGAGAGGAAGTCATTAAAAGGAAAATTTGAAAACCCAAATGGAAACCGTGAAACCTAATATTAGAAAGAAAATGAGCAAATAAGGTGAAAGATACTCCAAAATCAGAGAAAGATCACAGGGGTATAAAATGAACTTACTGGATCTTGCAGTATTGTATTAAGAGTTATTTTCTGGCCATACACCCAGGAGATTACATTAGAGAAAATCATGGTCACTTAACACTATCTTTTGGATACAACCCACTGGTATTTTCTATTTATCTGTTTTAGTATTTTCTATTTATCATTAATAAAGATTAATATCTACCATTTTAAAGCTCCTACTGTGTACCAGGTTCTCTACAAGGGTCAGTGCTAACCCTCAAAACAGGATGCCAAGCATTATCATGTTTCCTGACCAGAAAGCCAAGGTCTTGAGAAGTTAAGTAACTTGCCCAAACTTATCAGAAAACAACTTTCTTCTTTTAAAGTGTTATTATATGAGGGATAAGGCTAGCTATTTTCTTCTCCAAATGGTAACAAGAAGATTTTACAAATTACAAAGGAAGAACTTTGATTTTAGAAATCCTTTTGTTCTGTAATTTAGCACCAAAAATTATTTTTGGAATATTTTGGGTGTTCAAGCCACATTTGTTGAATGAATAAACCAGTGGATGGACAGATGGATCCACCAGTATTTGTTGAGAATTATGCATCCCATACTAGACATTGATGATTCAGACATGACTACGCATATAAGCAGGCTTCCCAGGAGGTGCTAGTGATAAAGACCCTGCCTGCCAATGCAGGAGACGCAGGAGACTTGGGTTTTATCCCTGGGTCAGGAAGATCCCCTGGAGAAGGAAATGGCAACCCACTCCAGTATTCTTGCCTGGAGAATCCCTGGGACAGAGGAGCCTGGCAGGCTACAGTCCATAGTGTCACACAGAGTCAGACATGATGTGCACAATATATAAGCAATTCAAAGGCAGTGTGATGACAATTGAGACTGTGATTAGAAAACCCACATAAACCGAGCAGTTTTTAGGGTCCTAGACCCTGAACTTTAATTTCTTGAAGGTGAGAGGATTAGTAATCTATAGTGTAATAGTCTCCCCAGGTGACTCTTACACACATTGTTGAGAACCACCATGAGGTTCAGGGTTTCTTAAATTTGCCCAATCATACAATCCCTGAAGAAGAAGTATACAAGTTCAGGGTCCCAGCCCAGACCAAGAGAATCAGCGTATCTGGGGCTGCTGTCTGTGTCTTCATTTCCTGGTCAGCTAGGGCTTGATAAGTATTTGATAAACTGCAGAAAGCCAGTGAAATATTGTGTGGGTGAGTATCGCCAAATTATACTGAGGACAGCCCTGATTGCAATTTTCTTCTTCAAAATGACCCCTGAACAAGAATTCCTAATACAATCATGATAATCATTAATTAGAAACTTTCTCTCTGCAGGGCACTGAGCTAAGATCATTCGTTTCAAACAGCAACTCATTACACTCTCACCACAACAGGAAGAGGTCAACATTCTTAGCATACACTTGTTAGAAATGGGGAAACTGAGAACTTGCGAAACATGTCCAAGATCACCCAGCTAGGTCTGAGAGAGCCAGAATTCAAATTCAGGTCTGACTCAATAGAACTCTCCATCAGCAATGACTACAATCCTCTATCGACCACAGTTTTGTTTATTCTGCTCCCAACCTCTAACCTGCCTGGGTTTCCACATTTTCCCTGGCTTTCATAAAACCAACCTCCCTAGGAACATTGTCCCCCCAGGCTAACCATGACCTTTAGCTCCTGATGAAATCTGCTAGGCTATGTCTGCTTTGGGGTGAAGCTGGACTAACAATGGAAATTGGGAGGCTAATTAGGAAGTTGTAGTATCATAGGTAAGTCTTGTAACTGCAGGCAAGTCCCCGGTTATTTTATCTGTCAAATACGGATATTGAAGTATACCTTGCTAGACTGCTGTGGGAATGAACCAAATAACATAAATAAAGAAACTGGCACATGTCTGGCAGGGCTGTGACAGATATTAATTCCCTCCCCTTCTCCAACTGCTGGAGCTGAACTTCGCACTAAATCTGAGTGGCAGAAAGTTCTATTGTCACCGGGAATTAGCTTGTGAGTGCAAGAAGGCTCATGCTCATAGAATGCTTTAGGTCTATTTTAAGTGTGTTAAAAACTATGACCTTCCTCTCATCCATCTATATTCCACTCCCCTCACAGTATGTGGAGCTGTGTCTGGCATACAGCAAGTATCAAATGAATATTTGAATGAAAGACTTCACAATGAACACATGGCAAGTCTGGTTACATCCACCATCTATCTTAAGTTTTCTTGCAAGTGTGGAGAGCTTAGCCTCAAGGTTTAAAGCACGCGGAGGCTTGAGTCAGAACACCTGAGATTAAATCCTGCCTCCTCCATTTACTAACTGTGTCACCTGGAAGAAGTCACATAATGCCTCCGTGTCTCAGTTTCTTCATCTGCACCAAGGGGATAAGATATCAACATCTTAGTGTTGTCATGACAATGTAATGAATTAATATTATTTAGAACAATGCCTGGCAAGTGGTACATGTGATAAACAATCAGTTCTTGTTATAATCTCTGCATCTTATGGACGAGAAAGCTAATGCTCAGAATGTTCAGATGACTTGTGTGCAGTCATAAAGTGGGCCTGTGACAAAAACAACCATCTTGGACATCTAGTGCTAGGCTCTGGCCAGTAATCTGGGCATCTCAAGTTTTCCCTTGGGACTGGAGAAGTGCTGTGGAGGGTGGAAGGCAGGAGGGGAAAGCAAAAGTCAAGCATTTTCCAGGAGGGAGCAAGTCCCCTTATCCCTTATCTCTGGGGAGTTTTTAGCTCTCCCCCATCTTCCTCAACCTTCTGCCTCCATAGGCACATCACAAGCTGCTATTCTCACAGCTGGCAAGCGACAGGATGCTCAACACCCATTGAAAGAAGTGACCTGTGCTAAGCACCCATGGTCTTAACACAGCTTTATTAAAAACTAAGTTGCAAATTATCACACTCACTGGGGAAGACTTGCTTCCCTCCCAATTACAGCTAATAGAAGAAAATTAATGTAGCAATTAATGTGGCTGTTCTTGCAGTCCAAAGTAAAGTGTGCAGGGCCAGAGTCCCCTTTTTAAGCATAGCCTGATGACAGAACGAGGGCCTGGAGCTTAATAAAGTTTTGCTTTGCCTGCGTTTAAACTCTCAGGCCATAACTTACTTAAGAAACACACAAAAGAAGAGATTATTTAACATTTTAGAGGTTCCCGTGAGCCATAAATCATTTTCACACACGCCATATTTGTTGAAAAGGACAGAATACATTTAATTTTACAGTATATTAAGCTTCATCTAATTTGAACGTAAGAAGAGACCAGCAAAATAAATGACCAATTTCTGAAGCAGAAATTACCATTTGGTTGGTGCCATTACAGAGCTGCTGGTATTTTATCATGTTCTTAACATAATATTGCTTGTCTAGCGATGCATAGTTATAATGCTATTCCAAATTAGAAGGCGGTGAAAGAGAAGTGCATGCGTTTTTTTTTTTTTTTTTTTTTTTAATAGGCGTCATTTGTCAGATGTTATTCTGAGGGCTTTGTGCTGATGATAATATACAGATTAAAGAAGAAGTAAGTCAGGAAGAAGGAGTCGCCTCCAGGAGGAAAGAAGTCCCCTCCTTTGGGCTTCTAGGAGCCTCAGGTGTCAGGGAGAGAGGGGTGGCCACAGTGCCAGATACAGATAGCAGTAATTAATTTGCCCTGATGATGTCCAGGAAAAAGAGGCTCATGCTGCTGGACAAAAAGAAAAAAAAATGCCCCCCAGAATTCCAACATGGGGGTCTTAGCTTGGGCAGTAGTGATTGTAATACCTACTGGCAGGGTGGCAAGTCATCTATGAGATGTTTCACATTCCTTATCAGGCTGGATGATCAAAGAAAGCCCCAGAGGTCATCACTTCATTCCCTAATTAAAGCTGGGAAAAGCTTTATTTTCTTGGGCTCCAAAATCACTGAAGATGGTGACTGTAGCCATGAAATTAAAAGACACTTGTTCCTTGAAAGAAAAGCTATGACCAACCCAAACAGCATATTAAAAAGCAGAGACATTACTTTACCAACAAAGGTCTGTCTAGTCAAAGCTATGATTTTTCCTGTAGTCATGTATGGATGTGAGAGTTGGACCATAAAGAAGGCTGAGTGCCAAAGAATTGATGCTTTTGAACTGTGGTGTTGCAGAAGGCTCTTGAGAGACCCTTGGACTGCAAGGAGATCCAACCAGTCAATCCTAAAGGAAATCAGTCCTGAATGTTCATTGGAAGGACCAATGCTGATGCTGAAACTCCAGTACTTTGGCCACCTGATGCGAAGAACTGACTCATCAGAAAAGACCCTGATGCTGGGAAAGATTGAAGGCAGTAGGAGAAGGGGATGACAGAGGGTGAGATGGTTGGTTGGCATCACCAACTCAATGGACATGCATTTGATCAAACTCCAGGAGTTGGTGATGGACAGGGAAGCCTGGTGTGCTGCAGTCCATGGGGCTGCAAAGAGTCAGACACGACTGAGCGACTGAACTGAACTTGGCAAGAGAAAAGAACTTGCTGGAGTGGTCACAGCTAGGAAAGGCAGGGCATGGAGGCAAAGCCTGGCTGGTCAAGTTCTATTCATCAGTTCAGTCATTCATTTGACAAATGGTAAGATGCCAGGCTCCATACTAGGTTCTATGAATAATAACAGAGCTTGGACTCCGATTTTCTGAAAAGCTCATGGTTTAAGGAGATCTAAACTAAGCACATAAATTAAATGCATGGATTTGGAATTAAACTGTCTGGGTTTGAATCCCAGGTTGTCATTTACAGCTTCATGATCTTAAGGGGATTACTTAACCTCTCTGTGCCTCACTATTCTTATGCAAAGAGAACTTACTAGTACTAGTGAGTACTACTAGTACTACTAAGAACTTACTGCTGCTGCTGCTAAGTCGCTTCAGTCGTGTCCAACTCTGTGCGACCCCATAGATGGCAGCCCACCAGGCTCCCCTGTCCCTGGGATTCTCCAGGCAAGAATACTAGAGTGGGTTGCCATTTCCTTCTCCAATGCATGAAAGTGAAAAGTGAAAGTGAAGTCACTCAGTCCTGTCCGACTCTGAGCGACCCCATGGACTGTAGCCTACCGGGCTCCTCTGTCCATGGGATTTTCCAGGCAAGAGTACTGGAGTCGGGTGCCATCGACTTCTCAAGTGCCACTTATAATAGACTTGTAGAAGTGAAATCAGCTAAGTTGTACTTGGACGGTGCCCAGCTCACTGTAAGTTATTATCTGCTTTATGTCACACCAGTAAACTCTTTGTCACTGGCTAATCCAGGTCACATCATCTCTCACCTGGAGTTTCCTCCATGCAACCTGGTCTTCTAGGCTCCTCCAGTCAATTTTGCATAGAGAAATTCTCTGGAACTTTGTAGAGAAAAAATTCGATCTTGTGCCCTCTTCCCATTTCTCTTTGGATGAAGTCCAAAATCCTTTATCCTGGCTGGAAAAGGTCTCTACTGTCAGACCCCTGCCCATCTCTCCAGCATCTTCTCTTCCCACCCACCCCCTCCAATCTATGCCGCTCCCCACCATACCAAATGATTAACCACTCCAGAGTTTTCTAACTTCTCTCTCCCATTTCTTCGATTTTTGAAAAAGATAATCCTTCTTCCTAAAAGTCTCATTCATGTTTAAGGTTAAAAAGCCCTCCTCTGGAAAGCTAACATCATGTTCAAGACTAGCTTAGATGCTGCCTCTTTCCCCAACTTGGGCTTCCCTTGTGGCTCAACTGGTAAAGAATCCACCTGCAATGTGGGAGACCTAGGTTCAATCCTTGGGTTGGGAAGATCGGGAGAAGGGAATGCCTACCCACTCTAGAATTCTGGCCTGGATAATTCCATGGACTGTATGGTCCATGGAGTCACAAAGAGTCAGACATGACTGAGTGACTTTCACTTTTACTTCCCCACCTTGAATTTAGTTCCTGGACCCAATTCCAACATGTATGCACAGGCTTCATACCAGCAGAAACCAGCAGAGTGTCCAAGAATTCAACTCAACTCAATTCTGACACTATTTACCCAGAGATAGAAGCAGATTCCCTGGTGGCTCAGACAGTAAAGAATCTGCCTGCAATGCAGGAGACCCAGGTTCATTCCCTGGGTCAGGAAGATTCCCTGGAGAAGGGAGTGGCTACCACTCCAGTATTCTTGCCTGCAGAATTCCATGGAAGGAGGAGCCTGGTGGGCTACAGTCCATGGGGTCTCAAAGAGTAGACATTACTGAGTGACACAAAAGTTCAGAAGCAGATTCTACAGGTTAAGGACTCAATCCCCCAGTCCACCCTCAACTTCAGATGCCAATCAAAAACCCAGCCTTGTCACTGTAATTGATCCCTTTCTTGAGTTCCATTAATTTACTAGAATGACTCACAGAACTCAGGAAACCCAACTGCTCACTAAATTATTGAATTATTACAAAGGATATTAAATGATAGAAATCAACAGCCAGAAGAATAGATACACAAGGCGAGGTCCTAGACAAAGGAGCCTCTGTCCTCGTGGACTTGGGGACTTGATACAGTGGCACTGAGGCAGGAGATAGATGAGCCCCAGGCTGAGCAGCTAGAGCCTGTCCTCTGTGGACAGACACTTCAAAATAGCAGGAGCAACAGAGGAACTGAGCCCCGCCCAGATAAAGGTTGCTGTTGTCATTGTTCAGTTGCTAAGTTGTGTCCGACTCTTTGCAGCCCCATGGACTGCAGCACGCCAGGCTCCCCTGTCTTTCATTATCTCCTGGAGTTTGCTTAAACTCATGTCTATTGAGTCAGTGATGCCATCTAGCCATCTCATCCTCTGTCACCCCCTTCTCCTCTTTCCCTCAATCTTTCCCAGTATCAGGGTCTTTTCTAATGAGTCAGCTCTTTGCATCAGGTGGCCAAGGTATTGGAGCTTCAGCTTCAGCATCAGTCTTTCCAATGAATTCAGAGTTGATTTCCTTTAGGATAGACTGGTTGGATCTCCTTGCCATCTAGGGGACTCTCAAGAGTCTTCTCTAAGATAAAACTTGGAAACCACATATTTCTCATTCTCAAGGTCAAGAAGCCCTTCCTGACTCTACATATGTAGAAAGTCTCCTTGGAGGTCAAAAAAGGAGTGATGTCAACCCATAGGCCTCTTCGCTAGAATCCATCTTGTCTAGGAGATGCTCATGAACACATGGGAGGGTCCTTTGCCAGGCAAAGCAAGATGATTGGTCACAGGAAACCTGGAAGAAATGCCCCATATAAGTGATTTAGACTACCATGAGGGCGCGACTCCCTCTCCAAGTCTGCTCATGTGTCTATCCACATGTACTCTTTTTCCTTCTAATAAACATTTCACTTGTTCACTTCACTTGTACACCATTTCTTTGTGGAAATTCATTTTCTTCAAAGCCAAAAGGCCAGGGCCTTTGTCACTGGTCACTGTTCCTGGTGATCTAGAGGCTAGGGTTCAGTACTCTCAGCCTGATTTGAATCTCTGGCCAAGAAACCAAAACCCTGCTTCAAGCTACTACCAACTGAGGTCACTAGAGACCAGCACATGGAAGGGTTCTGGTTGCCCAACATGGAGACTCTCAGAACCCCTCCTTTTGGGTGTCTATGGAGGCTTCATCATATAGACATGATTGATTTACTTATTGACCATTGATGACTGGTTCAACACTTTACCCATTTCCCTTCCCGGAAATCAGGGAGTAGACTGAAACTTCTAACCCTCTATTCACAGTTGGTTCCCCTAGCAACTAGCCCCCAACCTCAGGTGCTTTCCAAAAGTCACCTTCATGACATAAACTCAGTTGTGGTGGAAAGGGGCTTATTATGAACATTCATTTCACCTTTATGGCTCTAAAGTGTTTTCAGCAACTGTGGACAAGAGATCAAATATTATAATAAAAGATACTCCCATTGTTCTTGCCACTCAGGAAATTCCAAGGCTTTTGGGAGCTGTAAGCCAGGAAATGTGGGTGAAAAGTAAATACATATGAGAAACACATGTTGGTCATCTGAATGACCAAATATGTGTATTTCTTATAATCACAATATTGCACTCCCAAGGCACCTTGTATAAATGCTCAGTCGCTTACATCCCAAGTACCAAGCACAGGACCTGACACAAGGAAGGTTCTCAATACTTGTTGGTTGAATAAATGATTGAATGAATGAGACCCAAGCAGCCTCTGAGCTTGGACCTTGATCTCATCCTTTGTAACACCCACAGTAAAGTGAGAAGGGGCTCAGGGCTGGTGCTGTGCCAAAGTGTGCCAGGCTGAATCAGAGCTCCCTGCAAGCCTCAGATTTATGCCCTATGCTCCTGTCTGTGGGGCCAGCCTCCCAGATCACATAAATCACCATGCAGCAATCTGGCTTCTGAGCTGGGGAGCCTCCTAAGCTCATAGCACTTTGCAGAGGAGCCGCTGGAATTAGGCATAAATCCACCTCTTGATTGAATAAGCAAACACCCTACTGCTCAAAATGATTTACTAAATTACAGTGTACAATGGTAGGCTTGGGAGATTTGAGCATGGACCTGCCTAGCAATCAGACCTCCTCTAACGCTATGGCTTCTCCCAGCTCTGCTCCTGTCTGGCACCACCTGTGACTTCTCTCCGCCCACTTGCATGATCAACATTCATGGAGCTCTGACATCTCACCAGGTTATGTGCTTACATATGAATTAGTTCATTTAAGTTTAATCTATGCAGTGAACCCCTGAAATTTGGTATCATTTTTTTCTCCCACTTTTCAGCTGAAGGAACTGAGATTCAGAAAGGTTAACCAACACCCAATATCACGCAGCTAGTAAGAGGCAGAGTTGAGATTCAACCAACAAAACATTCATCAACAAACCCAAGAATATGTCTACTCCAGACTAGATTTTGTTATCCTGTTTCTTCTTTGTTCACAAATGCCTCTTTTCACTTCCTCTTTTTTTTTTTTTTTTCTGTTTCTTTCCCCCTCCCCCCCCATCTTTACTGGGAAAATTGTCATTGCTCTACAAAAAACTGTGCATAATTAATGTGTACATTTTGAAGAGTTTGGACAGAGGTATACAGTTGCATTACCACCACTGCAATCAAGGTTTTAAAAATAGCCACCCCCTCTAAAAGTTCCCTTTATTATTTTTTTGATTGTTTGGGTTGTTTGTCTGTTTCTGGTGGTCAGATCATTCAGAATGAGGTCTACCCTCAAGAAAATTTGAAATGTACAATAGTCTATTATTAACTATGTATGTGTGTGTAGTTGTGTCTGACTCTTTGCAACCTCATGGATTGTAGCCCTCCAGGCTCCTCTGTCCATGAGATTTTCCAGGCAAGAATACTGGAGTGGGCTGTCATTTCCTTCGCCAGGGGATCTTCCCAACCTAGGAGTCAAACCTGCGTCTCCTGCATTTCAGGCAGATTCTTTACTGCTGAGCCACCAGGGAAGCCTTAATACTGACTAGGGATACTATGTTATACAGTAGATTTCTGAAACTCACCGATTTGTTTAACTGTAACTTCATATCCTCTGAACAACAACCTCTCATACCTCCTCTCTTATCCCCCAGTAACCACCACTGCATTGGCTACTCTTGTATGTTAGATTATTTTGGACCTCTTCTGTACACAGAATTATGCCGTGTCCGTCCCTCTGTGACTGACTTATTTCACGTGGCATAATGGCTTCCAGGTCTATCACGTTGTTATTTACCTTTCTCTTCTGCATGCCTATGTCAGGATAGGATAGGTTATGCTGAAGTGACAATATGTCCACGTCTCAGTGGCTTAATATAACAGAGGCTATTCTATTTTTTGCTTAAACTCCATGTTTAATACAGCAAGCTCTGAGTCTTTGTTCCATATAGTCACTCAGACACTTGGGCTGACAGTCTCTGCTCCTTTGGAGGGCATCATTTGGAACACATTATCATATTGGTCACTAGACAGAAAAAGAGAGAGAATGAAAAGTGCGGCGTGGCAACTAACGGCTCTGACTGAAAGATGCGGCCAACCCTCCTGGCCTCAAGCCACTTAATGTAACTGGTCATGTGGTCCCACATCCCCACAACAAGATTCAGAGCGGTCTTCCGTGTGCCTTAAAGGATATGATAACTCTTTATGGATGAGCACTATACAACATGCTTCTTCCCCTCCTCTTGTTCTCATTCACTTACAAGGTGAAACAAAGCAGACATATCCCTGCACCCAAGAAGCTTACTTTATGGTTAGGGACACATATACTAATTCAATAAGCATGCAGGTAAATCAATGTCCAGTTCTGTGCAAGATAAACACATGGTTTTATGGAAATCTCTAACAGTATTGCGATCTAACCTAGGAATAAGGGAAAGCTTTTTGTCCAAGTAAAATTTTCGATGACAAGCTTCCCTGATAGCTCAGTTGGTAAAGAATCCACCTGCAATGCAGGAGACCCCAGTTTGATTCCTGGGTCAGGAAGATCCACTGGAGAAGGGATGGGCTACCCCCTCCACTATTCTTGGGCTTCCCTTGTGGCTCAGCTGGTAAAGAATCTGCCTGCAATGCAGGAGACCTGGGTTCAACCCCTGGGTTGGGAAGATCCCCTGGAGAAGGGAGTGGCTACCCACTCCAATATTCTGGCCTGTATGGTCTGTATAGTCCATGGGATCACACATCACAAAGAGTCAGACACAGCTGAGTGACTTTCACTTTCACTTTCATCTCTGACCAAATTAAATAGACAAGAAATGTAATCAGAGGATATTGGGTAGATCATAGACTTAAATCTACACGAGTCCTGATTCTTTCAATTTGAAATCTGGGACACGTACTTTTGTTTGGTGAGATGATGTCTCTTTTCTGGCTCAAAGAAATCCTGGAAACAAAAGTATCTGGCTTCTACAGATGCCAAAAAAGAATGACAAATGGCCATTGCAGCTCCCCTGACAGTGTAACAGTGGAGCTGAGATTTAAAGGAATAACAGGAACTAACAAAAGGATTGGAAAGGGAGCAATAATCTTATACTTTCCTGCTCCTATTCAAAGAAAGTCAAATACATACAAAAGCAGCGAAGTTAATATAGTGAAACTCCATGTACCAATCACTTTGCTTCAACAGTTATGAACTTCATATGATTTTCTTTATACCCTTACTCTCTTTCCCCTATGAATTCCCTGAATTCTGCAGTTAGGGAGGTCATGGGAAAAAGTAATTTCCAAATATTAGATAGGGCTTAGAGTTAGAAAGATTTAGACAATGGTGGGGTTTTGTTGGTGTTGTTGCTTTTGTTATTGTTTTTTTAAACAAAGTCTAGTTGACATACCCAACTAGAGCCAGACATCCTGGAATGTGAAGTCAAGTGGGTCTTAGGAAGCATCACTACGAACAAAGCTAGTGGAGGTGATGGCATTCCAGTTGCGCTATTTCAAATCCTGAAAGATGATGCTGTGAAAGCGTTGCACTCAATATGTCAGCAAATTTGGAAAATTCAGCAGTGGCCACAGGACTGGAAAAGGTCAGTTTTCATTCCAATCCCAAAGAAGGTCAATGCCAAAGAATGCTCAAACTACCACACAATTGCACTCATCTCACACACTAGTAAAGTAATGCTCAAAATTCTCCAAGCCAGGCTTCAGCAATACGTGAACCGTGAACTTCCTGATGTTCAAGCTGGTTTTAGAAAAGGCAGAGGAACCAGAGATCAAATTGGCAACATCTGCTGGATCATGGAAAAAGCAAGAGAGTTCCAGAAAAACATCTATTTCTGCTTTATTGACTATGCCAAAGCCTTTGACTGTGTGGATCACAATAAACTGTGGAAAATTCTGAAAGAGATGGGAATACCAGACCACCTGACCTGCCTCTTGAGAAACCTATATGCAGGTCAGGAAACAACAGTTGAACTGGACATGGAACAACAGACTGGTTCCAAATAGGAAAAGGAGTACGTCAGGGCTGTATATGCAGAGTACATCATGAGTAACGCTGGGCTGGAAGAAGCACAAGCTGGAATCAAGATTGCCAGGAGAAATATCAATAACCTCAGATATGCAGATGAGACCATCCTGAAGGCAGAAAGTGAAGAAGAACTAAAGAGCCTCTTGATGAAAGTGGAAGAGGAGAGTGAAAAAGTTGGCTTAAAGCTCAACATTCAGAAAACTAAGATCATGGCATCCGGTCCCATTACTTCATGGGAAATAGATGGGGAAACAGTGGCTGAGTTTATTTTTGGGGGCTCCAAAATCACTGCAGATGGTGATTGCAGCCATGAAATTAAAAGACACTTACTCCTTGGAAGGAAAGTTATGACCAACCTAGACAGTATATTAAAAAGCAGGGACATTACTTTGTCAACAAAGGTCCATCTAGTCAAGGCTATAATTTTTCCAGTAGTTATGTATGGATGTGAGATTTGGACTATAAAGAAAACTGAGCACCAAAGAATTGATGCTTTTGAACTGTGGTGTCAGAGAAGACACTTGAGAGTCCCTTGGACTGCAAGGAGATCCAACCAGTCCATCCTAAAGGAGATCAGTCCTGGGTGTTCATTGGAAGGACTGCTGTTGAAGCTGAAACTCCAATACTTTGGCCACCTGATGCGAAGAACTGACTCATTTGAAAAGACCCTGAGGCTGGGAAAGATTTAGGGCAGGAGGAGAAGGGGACGACAGAGGATAAGATAGTTGGATGACATCACCGACTCAATGGACATGGGTTTGGTAAACTCTAGGAGTTGGTGATGGATAGGGAGGCCTGGTGTGCTGCGTTTCATGGGGTCGCAAAGAGTCAGACAGCGACTGAAATGAACTGAACTGAACTGAGTTGACATTCAATGTTGTGTTCGTTTCTGCCATACAGCAAAAGTGATTCAGTTTTATAAATATATGTTGTTGTTTAGTTGCTAAGTCTGTGTCTGACTCTGTGACCCCATGGACTGTAGCCCACCAGGCTCCTCTGTCCATGAGATTTCCCAGGCAAGAATACTAGAGTGGGTTGCCATTTCCATATATATATTGTCTTTCATATTCTCTTCCATTATTGTTTATCCCAAGATTTTGAATATGGTTCCTTGTGTTATACAATGCTGCTGCTAAGTCGCTTCAGTCGTGTCCGACTCTGTGCGACCCCATACATGGCAGCCCACCAGGCTCCCCTGTCCCTGGGATTCTCCAGGCAAGAACACTGGAGTAGGTTGCCATTTCCTTCTCCAATACGATAGGACCTTGTTTATCCATTCTATACGTAATGGTTTGCATCTGCTAATCCCAGACTCTCAGTCCAACCCTCCCTCCCTCCCTGCCCCCTGGCAACCACAAGCTTGTTCTCTGCAGACACTGATGCTAATGTGCTCTCATTTGTAATCACAGAATAGCAAAACCAGGGTGTACTGTTGCTTATGCTTTCCTTGTATCCTTAGACTTACCGCCCTCTCTCTATAACTTTCTTTTCTTTGTGACTATAGTGAATCTAATCAACATCATTAAAGGAAATGAAACTATGGATCTGACAGTCACTGGCAGCCTATAGATGACAGCTAAAATATTTTCCAATTAACTCCTTCCTGCTGCTACTGCTGCTAAGTCACTTCAGTAGTGTTCGACTCTGTGCGACCCCATAGACGGCAGCCCACCAGGCTCACCTGTCCCTGGGATTCTCTAGGCAAGAATATGGGAGTAGGTTGCCATTTCCTTCTCCAATGCATGAAAGTGAAAAGTGAAAGTGAAGTTGCTCAGTCATGTCCGACTCTTAGCGACCCCATGGACTGCAGCCTACTAGGCTCCTCAATCCATGGGATTCTCCAGGCAAGAGTACTGGAGTGGGGTGCCATTGCCTTTCCTACCTGATACTCAATAGAATTTGGGCTCTGTCAACAGCTCAGGAATCTTGGAGTTTTATTTACTAGACGTCTGCTTTGTAAGAATTGCCCTCAAGCGATTGATGTGGCAGCCTTTATCCTTTCTCTTGCAATCTCATGAAGATAGTGATTAGACCGGTTCTTTTCATATCTTTATTTTCCCATGAGGTTCCCATGTCCAAGGAGCGGTGGCTGCCTGGGCGCAGGAGGGCCTAGAGGAGCTATCCCACGTTGAAGGTCAGGAAGGGCGGTGGTGAGAAGCTACCCCTCATCCAAGATAAGGAGCAATGGCTGCACTTTGCTGGAGCAGCCGTGAAGAGATACCCCATGCCTAAGGTAAGAGAAACCCAAGTAAGACGGTAGGTGTTGCAAGAGGGCATCAGAAGGCAAACACATTGAAACCATACTCACAGAAAACTAGTCAATCTAATTACACTAGGACCACAGCCTTGTCTAACTCAATGAAACTAAGCCATGCCCCTGGGGCCACCCAAGATGGGTGGGTCATGGTGGAGAGATCTGACAGAATGTGGTCCACTGGAGAAGGGAATGGCAAACCACTTCAGTATTCTTGCCTTGAGAACCCCATGAACAGTACGAAAAGGCAAAATGATAGGATACTGAAAGAGAAACTCCCCAGGTCAGTTAGGTGCCTAATATGCTACTGGAGATCAGTGGAGAAATAACTCCAGAAAGAATGAAGGGATGGAGCCAAAGCAAAAAGAATACCAGGCTGTGGATGTGACTGGTGATAGAAGCAAGGTCCGATGCTGTAAAGAGCAATATTGCATAGGAAACTGGAATGTCAGGTCCATGAATCAAGGCAAATTAGAAGTGGTCAAACAGGAGATGGCAAGAGTGAATGTCGACATTCTAGGAATCAGCGAACTGAAATGGACTGGAATGGGTGAATTTAACTCAGATGACCATTATATCTACTACTGTGGGCAGGAATCCCTCAGAAGAAATGGAGTGGCCATCAGGGTCAACAAAAGAGTCCGAAATGCAGTACTTGGATGCAATCTCAAAAACGACAGAATGATCTCTGTTCGTTTCCAAGGCAAACCATTCAATATCACAGTAATCCAAGTCTATGCCCGAACCAGTAATGCTGAAGAAGCTGAAGTTGAATGGTTCCATGAAGACCTACAAGACCTTTTAGAATTAACACCCCAAAAAGATGTCCTTTTCATTATAGAGGACTGGAATGCAAAAGTAGGAAGTCAAGAAACACCTGGAGTAACAGGAAAATTTGGCCTTGAAATACAGAATGAAGCAGGGCAAAGACTAACAGAGTTTTGCCAAGAAAATGTACTGGTCATAACAAACACCCTCTTCCAACAACACAAGAGAAGACTCTATACATGGACATCACCAGATGGTCAACACCGAAATCAGATTAAGTATATTCTTTGCAGCCAAAGATGGAGAAGCTCTATACAGTCAGCAAAAACAAGACCAGGAGCTGACTGTGGCTCAGACCATGAACTTCTTATTGCCAAATTCAGACTTAAATTGAAGAAAGTAGGGAAAACCACTAGACCATTCAGGTATAACCTAAATCAAATCCCTTATGATTATACAGTGGAAGTGAGAAATACATTTAAGGGCCTAGATCTGATAGATAGAGTGCCTGATGAACTATGGAATGAGGTTCATGATATTGTACAGGAGACAGGGATGAAGACCATCTCCATGGAAAAGAAATGCAAAAAAGCCAAAAGGCTGTCTGGGGAGGCCTTACAAATAGCTGTGAAGAGAAGAGAAGTGAAAAGCAAAGGAGAAAAGGAAAGATATAAACATCTGAATGCAGAGTTCCAAAGAATAGCAAGAAGAGATAAGAAAGTCTTCTTCAGCGATCAATGCAAAGAAATAGAGGAAAACAACAGAATGGGAAAGACTAGAGATCTCTTCAAGAAAATCAGAGATACCAAAGGAATATTTCACGCAAAGATGGGCTCGATAAAGGACAGAAATGGTATGGACCTAACAGAAGCAGAAGATATTAAGAAGAGATGGCAAGAATACACAGAAGAACTGTACAAAAAAGAGCTTCATGACCCAGATAATCACGATGGTGTGATCACTCACCTAGAGCCAGACATCCTGGAATGTGAAGTCCATTGGGCCTTAGAAAGCATCATTACGAACAAAGCTAGTGGAGGTGATAGAATTCCAGTTGAGCTATTCCAAATCCTGAAAGATGATGCTGTGAAAGTGCTGCACTCAATATGCCAGCAAATTTGGAAAACTCAGCAGTGGCCAAAAGACTGGAAAAGGTCAGTTTTCATTCCAATCCCAAAGAAAGGCAATGCCAAAGAATGCTCAAACTACTGCACAATTGTACTCATCTCACACGCTAGTAAAGTAATGCTCAAAATTCTTCAAGCCAGGCTTCAGCAATATGTGAACCGTGAACTTCCTGATGTTCAAGCTGGTTTTCGAAAAGGCAGAGGAACCAGAGATCAAATTGGCAACATCCGCTGGATCATGGAAAAAGCAAGAGAGTTCCAGAAAAACATCTATTTCTGCTTTATTGACTATGCCAAAGCCTTTGACTGTGTGGATCACAATAAACTGTGGAAAATTCTGAAAGAGATGGGAATACCAGACCACCTGATCTGCCTGTTGAGAAATTTGTATGCAGGTCAGGAAGCAACAGTTAGAACTGGACATGGAACAACAGACTGGTTCCAATAGGAAATGGAGTATGTCAAGGCTGTATATTGTCACCCTGTTTATTTAACTTATATGCAGAGTACATCATGAGAAACGCTGGACTGGAAGATACACAAGCTGGAATCAAGATTGCCAGGAGAAATATCAATAACTTCATACATGCAGATGACACCACCCTTATGGCAGAAAGTGAAGAATAACTGAAAAGCCTCATGATGAGGGTGAAAGTGGAGAGTGAGAAGGTTGGCTTGAAGCTCAACATTCAGAAAACAAAGATCATGGCATCCGGTCCCACCACTTCATGGGAAATAGATGGGGAAACAGTAGAAACAGTGTCAGACTTTATTTTTCTGGGCTCCAAAATCACTACAGATGGTGACTGCAGCCATGAAATTAAAAGACGCTTACTCCTTGGAAGAAAAGTTATGACCAACCTAGATAGCATATTCAAAAGCAGAGACATTACTTTGCCAACAAAGGTTCATCTAGTCAAGGCTATGGTTTTTCCAGTGGTCATGTATGGATGTGAAAGATGGACTGTGAAGAAGCCTGAGTGCCAAAGAATTGATGCTTTTGAACTGTCGTGTTGGAGAAGGCTCTTGAGAGTCCCTTGGACTGCAAGGAGATCTAACCAGTCCATTCTGAAGGAGATCAGCCCTGGGATTTCTTTGGAAGGAATGATGCTGAAGCTGAAACTCCAGTACTTTGGCCACCTCATGCGAAGAGTTGACTCATTGGAAAAGACTCTGATGCTGGGAGGGATTGGGGGCAAAAGGAGGGGATGACAGAGGATGAGATGGCTGGATGGCATCACCAACTCGTTGGACATGAGTCTGAGTGAACTCTGGGAGTTGGTGATGGACAGGGAGGCCTGGTGTGCTGTGATTCATGGGGTTGCAAAGAGTTGGACATGACTGAGCTACTGATCTGATCTGAAGATTGCTAGAACAGTAGCAGACCCAAGAAGATGCTCCATAAATGCTTCTTGTTGATAATAGGGTTTACTTTTTTTCCCTTGTATCCTATGCCTTTTTAAAAGTCAAGTAACCAGTCAAGGACCAGGTGCACGTAGAAAAGCATAAAAGTGAAAGTGTTAGTCGCTCAGTCATGTCAGACTCTTTGAGCTCGTGGACTGTAGCCTGCCAGTCTCCTCTGTCCACGGAATTCTCCAGGCAGGAATACTGGAATGGGTAGCCATTGCCATCTCCAGGGGATCTTCTCAACCCAGGGATCGAACCCAGGTCTCCCACATTGCAGGTGCGTTCTTTATCATCTTGTTGCAGGGAGAAAGCCAATTCTGACTCCATGTTGGAAACTGTTTCTTTGACTTGCTTTTCACTGCTTTTATTATTATAATCATCCTTAGTGGCTTGCCTGGAGGACCCTGCCCCTGCTTGACTGTAAACTAAAGTGCCTTTGTTCAGCTGGTGGAGAGATAGTTTGTCCCTGCTCACCTGTGAAAAGAAGAGATTAACACACCTCTTGTGAAGACGGGCCATTCCCTTGGAGATGTTTGCAAGCCTGAAGACTCTTTCACTTTACTTCCCCACTGCATCTCCCTCTCTATTCTGCCTTTTGACTTTAGTCCTCATTACTTCTTTCTCTCTGATCTATAAATATAAGAAGCTGACATCCAGACCCCAATATGATGGTTATTTTGAACCACTAGGCTGCCATCTTCTCAGTCTGCTGGCTCCCTGATTAAAGTCACTTCCTTGCCTCAATACCTTGTCTCTCAGATTCACTGGGCTGTGGTGCAGCGAGCAGAGTGAGCTTGGACTCAGTAACAATCTGAGCCATAGAAAAGTATGGTCTCAAGTAATTCATTGTAAATTCAGTGTCTTTCCCGCCTGCACAGAGATTTTGCTTACTCAGCATTTTGGTCTGGAACACAGGGATTGGCTGGGACATTTCCACTAGCGCTGGTGGTGCTGGCCAAAGCAGATGACAAGCACGGACTTTCTTCTATTTTATGTAATTTTTCATGTCCCCACTTGACCTCTTTGACACGTTGCAATGTACTACTCTGAGTAGAGTGGCAGCTCCATTAAGCTGCAGCTGGATTTGCATTCTGTGCCCTTGGGGCAGAAGTGGTAGGGGTGAGAAGTGGTCATCCCCACCTGGAAAAACTGCCAACATGTTTGTGGTTTTCCTTATATTAGTCTAAGCTCTCATCGTCACAGTCAAATGGAAGGAATAGAGACAGACAGTCAGAACAAGGCCAAATTATTCAGTGGCTCAGATGGTAAAGCATCTCCCTGCAATGCAGGAGACCTGGGTTCGTTTCCTGGGTCAGGAAGATTCCCTGGAGAAGGGAATGGCTATCCACTGCAGTATTCTTGCCTGGAGAATCCCACAGACAGAAGAGCTACTGTCCATGGGATTGCAAAGAGTCAGACATGACTGAGTAGACTAACACTTTCACCTTTCAGCAGTTTCTTTCCAACAAGACTTTTAATTTAATTTTTTGTTTGTTTCCCAAACGAGCCTGGCATTTCAGCATTGTTACCCCCATTTTGCAGACCAGAAAATAAAGCTTATTCAGGCAGTGACCATACAGTTCCATTCCAGATCCTCTTGACATCAAAGACTGTGAGCAGGGTCTTCCCTGGTGGTTGAGTGGCTAAGAATCTGCCTATCAATGCAGGGGACACAGGTTCAATCCCTGGTCAGGGAAGATCCCACATACCTCAGGGCAACTAAGTTCATGTTTTAGAGCCCATGAGCCACTGCTCCTGAAGCCTGCATGTTCTAGAACCCATGCTCTACAACAAAAGAAGCCACCACGTTGAGAAGTCTGTGCACCACAAAGAGTAGCCCCTGTTCACCACAACTAGGGAACACCTGTGCACAGCAAAGAAGAGCCATCTCAGCCAAAAATGACTGTGCACTTTTAGCACCATGAATGCAGCTCTTCCTGTTTGCCCATTTCTAATCCCCTCTAACTTTCAGTTCAATTCAGTTCAGTCACTCAGTCGTATCTGACTCTGTGTGACCCCATGGACCGCAGCACACCAGGCCTCCCTGTCCATCACCAACTCCCAGAGTTTACCCAAACTCATGTCCATTGAGTCGGTGATGCCATCTAACCATCTCATCCTCTGTTGTCCCCTTCTCCTCCCATCTTCAATCTTTCCCAGCATCAGGGTCCCCTCCAATGAGTCAGCTCTTTGCATCAGGTGGCCAAAGTATTGGAATTTCAGCTTCAACATCAGTCCTTCCAATGAACACTCGGGACTGCTCTCCTTTAGGATGGACCTCTAACCTTAAAATAACTTAATTACAGGAATGAGATCACTAAGCATTCATGCTTGTGTGCTAAGTCACTTCAGTCCTGTCCGACTGACTCTTTGCGACCCCATGGACTGTTGCCTGCCAGGCTCATCTGTCCAGGAAATTCTCCAGGCAAGAATACTGGAATGGGTTGCTACGCCCTCCTCCAGGAGATCTTCCCCACCCTGGGATCAAACCCGCTTCTCTTAAGTCCCTTGCATTGGGAAGTGGGTTCTTTACCACTAGCACCATCTGTTTAACCTAACTCCTGACTATGCTCTTCTGAATGCATACCATGCCTTGTCTATCTAACCTGTGGATTCTTTTCCTAGATAAAAAGAAGAATGAAGGATTAAGTAATTAAAGAATGACTACCTCTCTACCCCATCAGCCCCCTAAGGAATCCTGCAGGCAGATCACACAGGCAAGATAAGATCAGAAGAGAGAGACTGAGAGTCAGCCAATCTGCAAGCACTGAAGACTGATGCAGATCCCAGCCTCCTGCCTCAATGACTCACTGAACTTCTTGCCCACTTTTTTTCTTTTTAAAAAGTGTCCTGGCTGAGCAGAATCATGGAAGTTGGTCTCTAGGCATGAGTCCACCTCCTCCCCAGATGGCTGGCTTTTCTGATTAAAGTGCCTTTCCTTTCTACTGACACTTGCCTCTTGAGTTACTGGCTTTTGAGTGGCGAGCAGCCAAACCTGAGTTCAGTAACAGCCTCTTGTTGCTGCGATCCAAGCTCCAATGATGCCTCCTCCTTCTCAGAATAAAAGCCGAAGTCCTCAAGGTGACATCCATGACTGCTCATTGTCAGCATGACCCCCTCCCTAGAGCTTGCTTTACTGCTGTATCCCAAGTGCCTGCCATGTAGAAAACACTCAATAAACATTTGTCCAGTGAAGAGTAAATGAAGCAGAAGTCCCTTGCAGGAAGGTATGCTGAGATTAACATGATAAGGAATAGTTCTCAATGATTCTTCCCTCCTGATGTTCACATCTTTGTATAATCTCTTCCCCTTGAGTGCAGGTGAGACTGTGACTTGCTTCGAACCATTAGAATATGGCAAGGGTGCTGAAATGTATGTGATGGTGTGTACGTGATTATATACTAAGATTTTAGTGTTCGTCTTGCTGGAGGTCTCTCTCTCTCTTTCTCATATCCTGTTGGCTTTGAATAGAAAATTATTATGTGGTGAATCACCAATGTTGAGAGGTTCTCATGCCAGGAACTGAAAGTGGCCTCTAGGAACTGAAGGCAACCCTGGTAATTAACTGCCTTCTAACCAGTCTCATAATCATAAGGAATCACAGTAACCCAACAGAGGCAGTTCTTTGCTGACTGGAGCCCCAGCTGATACCCTGACTGCAGCATTATAAGCATCTTTATGAGCAGGGGATGCAGCTAAGTCATGCCCAGCTCACAGAGCTCTACGATGAGAAATGTGTGTTGCTTTCAGCCACTAAATCTTTGATATAGTGTTTGCAGGAAGAGAAAACCAACACAAATCGACTGATACTCATGGTCTATTATTCATCATATGAAGGATTCCAGGTCTGAGATAATGTATCAGTTAGCTTTCACTGTGTAACAAGCCATTGCAAGAACTCAGTGTCTCAAAACAACAGCATAGTTAGTTTATGACTCTGGGTTAACTTATGGGTTTCTTATGGTCTGGCCAATAGGATTCATTTCTGCTCAACTCTCCCATGCATCTTTGGGCAGCTGGCAGTAATAATTTGATTTCTTACAATGAACCAGAACTTAAATAATTAATTCTTTTATTTATCCAAACCATTCTTTCTTATACATAATCTTTTTAATACATCTAGCACAGACATACGTAAGCATGTACTTGTGTACACACACATACACGTTCTTATAGACCTCCGTCTTATTCTTTTAGTTTCTTCATGCTAGTCGAGTGGATCTTAAGTAAAAGAAGCCTTTCAAAACTTGCTATTCACGTCCAAACTTGCTCTGTGGGAGAGAAGGAAGCAGTTGCAAAACAAAACATTCTGGAGGCCAGACTTCAGGAGGTAAAAGTAAGGTTACCCTTTGTAACATCCAATGTAGAGAAGCCTGTGCTATGTCCCTTTTCATGGCAATATGAAGAAGAAGGAGATGAGATTTTAGTAGGGTCTTCCCTTTTTTATTTTCTCTGGAAAAACTGAGGTTTCGGTTTCCCATAAGACTTCTGTGAAGGAAATAACCATTGGGATTAATAAATAAATCTTTTCAACATAGAGGTACTCTGTACCTCCTTCATGCCCGGCACTGTGCTGGCATCCCAGGTACTGAGAGTGGGTGGAGGAAAGAAAAGATCTGCCCTTGAGATATACTCTAGTGAAGAGAGATCCGTGTCTCACGAGAAAACACATAGATGCATAAGATACTCTTAGAGTGCTATAAGTGTTATTTGGGCTTTCCTGGTGACTCAGGCAGTAAAGAATCCACTTGCCAAGCAGGATATCCAGGTTCGATCCCAGGGGCGGGAAGACCCCCTGGAGAAGAAAATGGCAACCCCCTCCAGTATTCTTGCCTGGAGAATCCCATGGACAGAAGAGCCTGGTGGACTATAGTCTATAGGGTCACAAAAATTCGGACACAACTAAAGCAACTTAGCATCCATGCATGCACAAGTCTTATTTTGGACAGAAAGTAGGGTAAAGGGGTAGAGTGTTAAAAAAGGAGAGGCTGGTGTGGCTGGTTTTGGCAGGAGGCTCCTTCCATGTGTCTGGAACCTACCCAGAACCTGCATGTGAAGTAAGACAACCCAAGCAAGGAGACTGGGGGCTGTCAGGCAGGTGGGATCCACAGTGAGAAGAAAGGCAGAGTGAAAGAGGTACAGCAAAGACATGTGGCTAAACGAAGTCCAATGGCAAGGATTAAAGTTTGGGGGGTGATGGGGGCCTGGGAAATAGAGGAATCTCAGCAGAGATTGTCAGTGCTGGCTTCCTACTGGAATCACTGGGGAACTTTAAAATATAATAATATTTGAGCTCCCGGCCCCAGTGAAGCTGATGCCATTCGTCTCAAGTGGGGCCAGGGTATCAGCTTGTAATCAAAGCTCCCCTAGGGATCTTACTAGGCAGTCACGGGCAAGAAACATTGGGTGAAGGAACACCCCAAAGGTTTTTTCTTTCATGACACAACCCACATAAAATTTTGAGTTCTCAGCTTTCTTCCCACAGTTTTTTTTTAATTAATTTTTATTGAAGTAGAGTTGATTTACAATATTGTGTTACTTTCTACTGTACAGCAAAATGAATCAGCCATGTTGCTGCTGTTCAGTCACTAAGTCATGTCCAACTCTTCGCGTCCCCTTGGGCTGCAGCATGCCAGGCTTCCCTGCCCTTCACCATCTCCCAGAGTTTGCTCAAATTTGTGTCCATTGAGTTGGTGATGCCATCTAACCATCTCATCCTCTGCCACTCCTCATATATCCCCTCCCATTTGGAGTTTCTTCCCATTCAGGTTGACACAATGTATTAAGTCTAGAAGAATGGTATAGATGACCATATTCACGAAGCAGAAATAGAGATACAGATGTAGAGAACAAATATATGGATACCCAAGGGGAAAGAGGTGGTGGTGGGAGGAACTGGGAGATTGAGATTGACACAAATACACTATTGATAATACATATAAAAGAGACAACTACTGAGAACTTACTGTATAGCATAGGAAACCCCACTTAACCCACATCCTTTTCTTAATTATCCTGTTATTGATCTTGTTTCCCTGACTCCAGCATTGACAGTCCTAGCCTCTGCTCTCAGTAAGTTTTACCCATCTACTGCAGGCAAGGGTCCCAGCTTTCATGCATAATGCAAGGTCGCACTACAAGGAAGAATCACAACATGATGGAAAGAATCCACGATCTAGTGTCACAGAGTAAGAATGCAACAAGACGATGGAAAAGCCAGCGGGGGGATTCAAATGATGCAGTGCTATAGAGACATTTGGTACAGGGGCGACAAGTCTACCCATTTCAAAGAGCCTGAACTAGAGTAATTTATTCCAGTACAGTAGTTCTCAAAATGCCATTCCCAGACCAGCAGCGTCAGCATCACCTGGGAGCTTGTTAGAAATACAGATTTCATACCCTTTTAGATCTACCAAATTAGCATCTCTGTGTGGAAAAGGTAGGTTACAGGAATCTGTGTTTAGCCATCCTCCAGATAACTCTTGGGCAGATGTAAGATTGAGAATCATTGTCCTAGTGGCTGTTCAAAATAATGGCCATGCAAAAAATTAAATTATGCATTGAGAAGGTGATGCTTGCATGATGCAGGTTAAACAGATTTCCACCAACATATATTCAGTCTAGGGGCTCCCAAGGTGGCTCAGTGGTAAAGAATCCGCCTGCCAAGCAAGAGACATGGGTTTGATCCCTGGGTTGGGATCCCTGGAGAAAGAAAGAGCAACCCACTCCAGTATTCTTGCCTGGGAAATCTCATGGACAGAGGCACCTGACGGGCTACAGTTCATGGGGTCGCAAAGAGTCAGACATAACTGAGTGACTGAACAACAATCTTCAGTCTACAATCCCATGGCAATGATAAAGATTCTCTCCTGTTTACTTGACCTATACTCAGTTCTTCTGTTAATTCAGTCAGAAATTACTGAGCACTGACTTCGTCCCAAGCATGCAGTGATTGCCCTCTCTTGGTGGGGAAGATGTGGACAAATCATGATAGCACAGGAGTGCAGGAGTCACTAGACCTTGACCATGTCTTTGAAGCCCAGAGGAGGGAGGAGCTGCCTGGAACACCACTTTTCCCAGACAAGGTCTGCTTGACCTGGGTCTTGCAAGGGGGCAATCATTCCCCAAACTCAGAGTGGGGACTGGGAGCCCAGGCAACAAAGGGCAGAGACAGAACAGAACACTGCATCTCAAAGCATCCCTGGCCCCTCAAACGCCAAGGGTTGCCACCTTCAGAAATGGGATGGGGAGGCTAGAATTCTGGGATCTGGTGAACACAGGAAAATGTTTTAAATCAAGATTCTGCTGCAGTAGAATTTTTCAGAGGTAAAGTATAAACTTTTCTATCTGGGTTCACCCTCTCCTACCATTGGATCCTTCAGTAAAAACCTGTCAGCTCCTGAGATCAATATTTCTGTTTCTTCTCCCCAGCCTGTCTCCCAGTTTCTCTTATCACTGTGCTTCAAACAGGGCCTGTATCTTTCTCAGCTCACGCCTGTCAGTGCTTGCTAGAGAAGCATGAGTCTGTTATGGAAAGTGGGCCAAGGCCTCAGAGGTGCATTTCTTGGAGTGTGTGTGTGTGTCTGTCTGTCTATGTGTGTATGTATGTGTGCATGTATTTATGTGTGTGTATGTATATGTGTGTGTGGGGTGAATGCACACACGTGCACAAATATGGAACAGAGAAGAGGCCCTGACAATTCCGGTTACTGTCATCATGGCAAATTTTAGGGTAAGAAAGTCACTTAAAAAGAATCTTTCTGCAGTAAGATAAAAAAAAATATATATATATATATATATATATATACATTAAAGAATGTTTATGTATCTATAAATGAATCACTTTCCTGTACAGCAGAAATTAACATAACATTTTAAATCAATTATACCTCAATTTAAAATTTTTTAAATAAATATATAAAGGACCCTAGTGAGTTCAGTGATTTTCCAAAGTCACACAACAATAATCAATGGGTAAACAGCATGGAATAACACTAATTACTATGTTATATTAATAATAATAATAACAACTATGGTCTCTAATTTAACTGCATGTTAAAAAGTCCTGGGAATCTTTTAAAAAATAGATTGTTAGGGCTCTTACACTGGTGGAATTAAAAGTGTTAAGAAAATCTGTGTTTTTTATGAAGAAGCTCTCTAGATATTCTAGGAAGCCAGGTCTGGGAGCCAGGATATGGGAGAGAAAGCAAAGGACTTGGAATGTGATATATTAGGATTATTTTCTTTCCAAGTTCTTCATTCATACTGGCAAAAGTCAACACTGAGATTTATTCTTCATAAAACTAATTTCAGGATTAACAGTTTCAGGCATGGCTGGATCCAGGGGCTTTCAATAAAGTCATTTGTGATCTCTCTTCATCTCTCAGCTCTGCTTCATTCTCAGCTCTATTCTTTTCCTACAGTGGCACAGACCATCACTAATGTCTCAGAGTTTGAGTTTTATCTTTTTAGTAACCCTAGCAGAACAAGAGCATCTCTTTCACAATTCCATTGAGACTATCTGCATTAGGTCTCATGGCCCTGCCAGTCAGATGCCATATGCCCATCCCTAAATCAATCACTGTGTTGGTGAAATGCTCTAATGAGTCAGGCCTAAACCACATTCCCAACCCTGGGTCCGAAGATTTGTGGAACATGTTCTACAAACAAAGCAGGAAACATTATCAAAGAAAAAACTGAGGCTACTGGAGGAAGGAAGGTAAAACTCAGATCAACAAAATAACAAGATATTCACTACCCTTGTGTCCAAATTTGGGGGCCATAAATTCTAGAAATGGGACTGAATCTCAGGTTTCCTGAGTAGGATCTTTCGTTACAACATCAGGAGATGAAATGCTTAAATATCACTTTCTATCATCATCACATAAATGATGATAATCATCATTTCTATCATCAGCAGCTCTAAGTGTTGTCCAAGTGATTGATTCCTGGTCATTTGAAATAGACTGGAGCACAAGCCTCAGAAACTTTCAGCTGTAGGTGTTGCTTCATTGCTTTGTTTGAAACAGATTGTTGGTTGTTTCCCACTATCCAATCTGTTCTACAATGCCATTTCTGCTGGACATATTTTCCAGACTCCCTTGCAGCTATGTGTAGTCATGTGCCAGTAAATTAGCCACTGCTAGACTAATTGGCTCCCCTGATCTCCTCCTTTTTAGATGGGGAGAGGGCAAAATGGAGAAGCTGATCTGAACCACAAAAGGAAGCTTCATGTTGAGGATGTCACATCAACCTGCTCAATCTTTCTGCCACATGTACCCCTGGACTGTTCTATGAGAGAGAAATGAAACTCCATTTTGTTAAGACACTTGAGCTTGGAGTTTCTCCACTATAGCAACTCAGCCTTCTCCTTACTAATAAGTCATTCTTGTAGTTCATCCAAATCATTTCCCTTTTCCTTTCAGCTTACTGATCTCCATTCCATCCTTCTCTGACTTTCTAATCCACTTAACGATTTCTTTACCTTAACTCACAATATGTGCCTCAGGACCCTGGCACTGAAGGTTCATTTTCCATATGGGGATAATGACCAAAGTCATATAAACATTTGGTGTTAGACTGAGGAACAAGACATAGATCCCCTGTCTCGTACTAGTTCTTGAATTCAGAATTCACTTCTAAATAAGTTCCCCAAGACATGGCATTCCCAGACACAGATGTCACATCCTCATCAGGAATCCTCAAAACATAGATAAAATCTCTCCCTACTTAACACACAGGGAAGGCATGTACACCCCAAGGCAAAATCAGCTGATTTATACAATGTTCTCTTTCAAGGCTTTTCCACACAGTGGTTCAGAGTGTGGAGTACATCAGCTGGGTCTAAGGGATTTCATGAATAAAAAAAGAAGAGAGAAGAGAGGAGGGGAGGGGAGAGGGAAGGGAAGGGAGGAGAGAGGAGGGAAAGGGGGAGGGAGCAGAAGAAGAAAGGCTATTACAGATAACAGTCTAGAGAAAAATCTTTGTACATAAAGATATTTTCTTTTTCTGGATTACATTTAGAGAATTTTTTTTGAGGACATATATTGGAGAAGGAAATGGCAACCCACTCCAGTATTCTTGCCTGGAGAATCCCAGGGATGGGGGAGCCTGGTGGGCTGCAGTCTATGGAGTCTCACAGAGTCAGACACGACTGAAGCAACTTAGCAGCAGCAGCAGCAGCATGTAGGTATGTACATATATATGTGTTTGTTAGATCATAAAGAAGGCTGAGTGCTTAAGAATTGATGCTTTTGAGCTGTGGTGCTGGATAAGACTCTTGGGAGTCCCTTGGACTGCAAGGAGATCCAACCAGTCCATCCTAAAGAAAATCAATCCTGAAGATTCACTGGAAGGACTCATGCTGAAGCTGAAGCTCCAATATTTTGGCCACCTGATGTGAAGAGCTGATCATTGGAAAAGACCCTGATGCTAGGAAAGATTGAGGGCAGGAAGAGAAGGGAACAACAAAGGATAAAATAGTTGGATGGCATCACTGACTCAATGGACATCTCTGGGAGATAGTGAAGGACAGGGAAGTCTGCCATGCTGTAGTACATGGGGTTGCAAAGAGCCTGACAGGACTGAGCAACTGAACACAACTATATGTATATATATACACTTTTAACTTTACTTTCTTAAAGCAAAATATTAATTTCTATTGCCTTTTAACATATTATATAAAATATATTTTGTGTCCGACTCTGTGCGACCCCAGAGACGGTAGCCTACCAGGCTCCCCCATCCCTGGGATTCTCCAGGCAAGAACACTGGAGTGGGTTGCCATTTCCTTCTCCAATGCATGAAAGTGAAAAGTGAAAGTGAAGTCGCTCAGTCGTGTCCGACTCTTAGCGACCCCATGGACTGCAGCCTACCAGGCTCCTCCACCCATGGGATTTTCCAGGCAAGAGTACTGGAGTGGGGTACCATTGCCTTCTCTGAGTATCCATAAACAGTGCGTCTATGTACATGTGTGTGTGTATGTGTACACACACACACATAAATACATACATATAGGTAAGTCATAAAGTTGACTGATTGGATATCTTTTTATTCTGTTGAGAAAGAATCTTTGTCTCCCTTGTTCATTACAGTTTATGTTCCCTGTCCTAATGACAACGATGATTGTAAAACCCACGATAACCATAACAAATTAGATGGATTGAGAGCTTACTGACATATATTAGGTTCGATGCTAAGTTCTTTTTAGACACAATCAAGGAGGTACAATTATTAATTCCAGTTTAAAAATCTAGAGACTTGAAATAAATAGAAGTTGAGTAACTTACTAAACTGGCAAGAATAGAGCCAGAATAGTGCCCCATGTCTGAGGCGAAAGCCCTACTATGGGAAACAAAGAAGTAAAGCTATAAAAAGTCTTGGCCAGGTTTGTTCCACACAGACAGCTTTGCAGTCAACTCTCTGGTGACTTAGAGGTAAAGAATCTGTCTGCAATGCAGGATACCCGGGTTCAGTCCCTGGGTCAGGAAGATCCCCTGGAGAAGGAAATGGCGACCCACTCCAGTATATTCTTGCCTGGAGAACTCTGTGGACAGAGGAGCCTGGAGGGCTACAGTCCATAGGTTCACGACTAACACTTCCATTTACTTTTTTCAGGGCCCCTGTGGAGATGCTTCATTGGCATTCTTTTATGAAGCCAATACTTCATCTGCCAGAGGGCACTCCTTAGGCTATTAAGGGGGTAATATATCTTCTTCCACATTGGGGTACCCACTGTTTGTATGCCCTGGGCTAAGCTACTTTCTTGGTTATCCCTTTTCTTACTGTTTTTTATCAGTTAAAGTACTGGAAGCTTATAACCCAGTAGTTCTCCATTTTCAGCTGTTTCTTGCATATCCCCAGTATGATTTAGCCTAACTATACAGTATCTGTTCTGTAATATTAATATTACATTAATTAAATTAACTATGTAATATAAATGTTAATAGAACATGAATGCCACTTATTGAATGCTCATCAAGCTTACCACATATTAACTCACTTCATATTCACTACAATCCCATACAAAAAGTACTGCCCATCCCTATTTCTAATATGAAGAAACTAGAGGCACAGAGTTTAAGTCACTTGTCACAAGTCATAGGGCTGATACATGGTAAAGCCTTGTCCTTGATTGTTAAACCCAATTATGATAATCTACTCCATTTGTCCTAAAGTGAGTAACTTTTTTTTTCACTTTTAGTTATCTGTCTCCCTCAATCTCACACTAAACCCAAGATTCATGAACCACTGGTTTGATAGGTTAGTTATATATTTTTTCTAAGACACAAAATAAATGCATAATTATGACAATAAAAATTACCTCCATAAAGTCAGTTCATCCACCTGCAGAAGTGTGAGTGCCCACTTTAGAAAATTCTGTTGAGCGGAGAGAGACCTCAACTTTACCTTAACATCCCACATTGAGGCCCTGAATTTTCTACCTGCTGGGTGAGTGAACATGGGGGCCTCTTTACCTTCCTGTACTTGAGACTTCCTGAAGATTTTCTTCTATAAAATGGGAATTGGATCACTTACCTCTGTGAGTGGGGACTTTGTGATAATATTTTTATGAGAAACATGAAAACAGCCAATACCATGCCTAGCACATAGTGATTAAGAAAAAAAATTTAGTGTGTATAGTGTGTGTTCTGTGCCCAGAACTAAGGAAGGCACGCTGCTAAGTCGTTTCAGTCGTATCCGACTCTGTGCAACCCCAGAGACGGCTGCCCACCAGGCTACCCCGTCTGTCCTTGGGATTCTCCAGGCAAGAACACTGGAGTGGGTTGCCATTTCCTGCTCCAATGCATGAAATTGAAAAGTGAAAGTGAATTTGCTCAGTTGTGTCTGACTCCTAGCAACCCCATGGACTGCAGCCTACCAGGCTTCTCCATCCATGGGATTTTCCAGGCAAGAATACTGGAGTGGGTTGCCATTGCCTTCTCCTAAGGAAGGCATATAAATGCTTTTTACTTTGTTTTCATGTGGACCGTTTTAAAAGTCTTTATTGAATTTGTTACAATATTGCTTCTGCTTTATGTTTTGGTTTTTTGGCTTGTGGGATCTGAGCCCCCTGACTGGGGATTGAACTTGCACCCCTCAATTGGAACACAAATTCCAGGAAAGCCCCATGCCTTTTGAATACACACACACACACACACACACACAAGTATTCACATCCTCATTCTCATAACAGACCTTCAAGATACACATTGCATTTTAAAAACAGAAAAATAGAATCTAAGAAGCTAAGAAACTCATCTATAATGACACAGCCAGTGAGTAAGGTAGTCAGGACTTGACTCTGAGTCTGCTTGTATCCAGAGTCTGTATTCTTTATTATTTCCAAATTACATTCTGTTCGTCTTTTAGATATTTTTTAAACAGCACAAATGAGCATAATTGAGCTGTGTTCCAGACACCAAACTAGGCACTGAACAGAAAATAATAAGATATGTACTTTGCCACTGGGGAGTGCAAAATTTGATGTCCGAGACAGAAGGATAATCAAATAAGCACAGTGTCGAGTGGTAAGTCCTGTAAATGAGATTTTCACAGGATGTTTTGGGGCCCAGAGGTAATAGCTGGGCTATTGGAATTCAACAGAGACAGGAGCTGGGAAACACCACTCGGGGTTTTAGCTCTTTGTTTCCTAGACTGGACATCAGATGGTCTTTACTAGGGTGGGGAGCAGGGCCAATTAGGGGTCTCTTTTGGCCGGTGGAGGCTGGATCCCGTGCAGGTGACAGACACTGGAATCCCCAGCTCTGCTCCTGTTTAGCATCTAACTGAAGAGGATCCATTCAGCAAACAGTATGATACTGATCACCTGCCCGTGGAGAAGCAACTTCTTCCAGCGAACAGAACATTGCAATCCTTCTGGTCCCCACATTCACTGCTGGCCTCCATGTGCCTGGCCCTGTGCTGGACCCTGGGGTCTCAGAGATGCTCTGGGAGCTTGTAGGAAAATGTAGCACAGCCAACCCTGAAAAACCGCAGTGTCACCTGGGGTCAGAATGTAAGTGTCCTGAGAGCCACACTGTGGAGTAAGGTGGGGGGAAGGGGTGCATATCTTCCAGATAACAGGAGCTCTCAAAGGCTATTTTTTAAAAAAGCTTTCTTGATGTGGACCATTTTTAAAGTCTTTATTGAATTTGTTACAATATTGCTTCTGTTTTATGTTTAGTTTTGTTTTTTTCCTTTGATATTTTGACCACGAGGCATGCAGGATCTTGGCTCCCAACCAGGTATCAAAACTGTACCCCCTGCATTGGAAGAGAAAGTTTTTTTTTAAAATAATTTTATTTATTTATTTTTGGCTGTGCTTGGTCTTCGATGATGCAAGGGCATTTCTCTAGTTACAGCGAGAAGGGGCTACTCTGTAGTTGCCATACATCAGCTTTTCATTGCAGAGGCTCCCCCTGTTGCAGAGCACGGGCTCTAGGCCACTCGGGCTTCCATAGTTGCAGCTCCTGGGCTCTAGAGCACAGGCTCAACAGTTGTGGAAAACAGGCTTAGTTGCTCCAGATCAGGGATCAAACCCATGTATCCTGCATTGGCCAGTGGATTCTTTACCACTGAGCCACCAGAGAAGCCCCAAAGGCTTGACCAGTGGATTCTTTACCACCGAGCCACCAGGGAAGCCCCGAAGGCAAAGTCTTAACCACTGGACCACCAGGGAAGTTCCCTGAAAGGCTATTAAATAGAAAGAGGCAGCATCTCTATGCTTTACGAAGACCATTCTGGGAGAATTTTGGGAAATGGAGACACAGGGTTGGAAGCCCAGGGGTCAGGGAACGCAGACCTGGAAAGTTCACCTGTTTCAATGTACTTTCAAAAAACAGCAAAGTTGGCAAGAGACCAGATTCACATTTTCTTTACTCTGAGAAAGAAGTAGAAGTTGAAAAACATAGCTGGAAAAAGTCAGGTATTTTTCCAGTTGCAAGTGGTGGAAAGCCAATCCAAATGGACTGCAGCCAAAAGACAGTTCTTAAAATGTGCAGGAATAAGGGACTTCCCTGGTGATCCAGCGGTTATGACTCCATGCTTCCAGTGAAAGGAATGCGGGTTCAATCCCAGGTCAGGGAACTAAGATCCCACATAGCTTGGGCACGTGTCTGCCACCCCCAAAAAAATTTAAATTAAAAAAAAATTTTTTTTAATGTGCAGGAATGATTGAGCCTTGGGCAAAGCTTTATCCAAAGGCTCAGACAATGTCTCCAGGAATCTAACTGTCAGCACTGTTTTCTTCTGCACTAGACCTATTTCAGGTAAACATTTTCCTCATGTTGACAAGATGGTCAAAAAGAAAGACCTCCACCTTATTTTTCTTTTTTCTGAGCCCCCAGCAGATTTTGGAATTCTGCTTTCTAGTGCCTCAAAGATAGTTTTCTTTGGTGTAATCGACCCACCTAAACCAAATATTCTGGGAGAATGGGTGAAAAGTAGTTACAAAAGGAAAATGAGGGTAGTGACTTCTTTGTTTATTTTGGATTTTTTGCTTTGCTTTGTTTGTTTTACTTAAAAGAAAAATGGATCCTAAGTAACACTGTAATAGATGTAACACTGTAATAATGCCCATATTCTACAGATAAGATGGCTCTAAGTCAGTGATTCTCAACAAAGTGCAATTTTTCCCATCCCCAGAGGACATAAAGCAATGTCTGAAGACAATTTTGGTTATCACAGTCTAGGAAGGGAGTGGTGTCACTAGCATTCAGAGAGTAGAGACCAAGGATGCTGCTAAACATTCAGTGATGTATTGCGCAGTCCCCTGCAACAAAGCGTTATCCGGCTCAGAGGAGTCATAAGATGTTAAGTAAAAATAACACGCCATGAGATAGCCACCATTGCAAAGGGAGAAAGAGGAACTTTACACTGAACAAACTTGGCAGACCCAGCCTTCGCCACATGATCAAAGTTAACGTCACCAGTAGGGAGATGAGCAGACATCGTGTGCCTCTGAATACGATGCACTGAAGAGAACACAATGGCCCCTGGATGGCATTTCTGCCAAAAGTACAGTGCCTGAGTCTACCATGAAGAAAACATCAAACAAACCCAAGTTCAAGGACATTCGAGGTAGTAATGGACAAGTACTCTTCAAAAATGTCAATGACATGAAATGCAAAGAAAAACTGAGAAATGATTCTTGGTAAAGGAGACTGGATTTAATGTACAATCAAGGATTTTCTTATTGTAAAAACATCTGGGGATAATTGATGGAATCTGATAACTAAGATTTGTACAATTTTGTTGCATCAGTGTTAATTTCCTCATTTTGTAAAAGATTAAGCAATAAATAAGGAGGGGAAAAGTAAATTGAATATATATATGTGAGTTGAATATATATATTACATATATATATAAGTTGCAGACTATATATAAAAGTAAGTTATATATATATATATATATTGACTTCCCTGGTGGCTCAGATGGTAAAGCGTCTGTCTACAGTGTGGGAGACCTGGGTTGGGAAGTTCCCTGGAGAAGGAAATGGCAACCCACTCCAGTACTCTTGCCTAGAAAATCCCATGGACAGAGGAGCCTGGTGTCCATGGGGTCGCAAAGAGTCAGACACGACTGAGCGACTTCACTTCACTTCATTTCATATATATATTCTGCAACTTATGTTTTCTCCTCCTTAATTATTGTTTGGGGCTTCTCATGTGGCACAATGGTAAAGATTCTGCCTGCCACTTGCAGGAGATACAAGAGATACAAGTTAGATCCCCGGGTCAGGAAGATCCCCTGGAGGGGAGCATGGTAACCCACTCCAGTATTCTTGCCTGGAGAATCCCATGGACAGAGGAGCCTGGCGGGCTTTCAGTCCACAGGGTTGCACAGAGTGGGACATGACTAAAGTAACTTAGCAAGCATGCACGTATAGAGATAAATTTTCTAAGCACAAAGTAAAGGCAAGAAGCATTAAAAACAAAATCATCCAACCCAAAATATCAACAGTGCTGAGACTGAAAAGCCCTGAGATAAGTGACAAGTGATAAGCCTTGGCATGTAGAGAGCTCCCCAGCAGGAAAGGTAACCAAACAGAAAACTGTTTGGCTGTCCATCCGGCGATGCTGTATTAAAAAAGTAAGGTCTGATGGTCAGACTACACCAGAATGTCTCATCTCTTAGTTCCTCTTTGGCATGGCATACAGGCTGCAGGCATCCTTCAAGTGGCAGATAACATAGAATTCCTATTGAGCTACCCTTAATTTTCCCCTCTCTCCCCCACTAAAGAAAGCATAGCCTCGGGACTTCCCTGGTGGTCCAGTGGTGAAGTATTCACCTTGCGATGCAGAGGATGCGGGTTAGATCCCTGGTCGGGGAACTAAGATCCCATGTGCCAGCTAGTAACTAAGCCCACAGGCCTCAGCTAGAGAGTCCATGCACCACATTGAAAGCTCTCCCCCCACCCCCATAAGGCAAAGAAGATTCTGTGCGCTTCATAGAAGACCCAACACAGCCAGATAAATAAAAAAAAAATTTTTTTAAGACAGTGTAGCCTATGCCTATTTGGACTGCACTTTATCCTCTGCTCTTCCTTATATACAGATATAGATTGGTTCTTCATCACAAAGAAAGTGTCTTCCCAACCAGACTTGGGAATCACTGACATTCTTATTATAAGATGCCTCTAGTCCTGACATATAATTATTTGAGGCATTGAAGCCTTCAAAAACGAAAGCAGTCCTGGGGGAACAAGCTTAACAAGGGGAGACTGTAGGACTTATTTATGCATATATTCCTTCATCAAAAAACTTACCAAGCACTATTCTAGGTGCTGAGAAAGAAAAATAGGAAATAAGATATATATTTACCCAGCTGTCATGAATATCCAGGTTTGATAGGAGAAGAACATAAACAAATAGAACAGAAATTGTAAAATAGGATGACGAGTATTTTGATCAAGTTATATAGAATATGTTCCAGAAGCGCAGAGCAGGGTCATCTGAGCCAAACTTGGGTTCAGGGAAGGCTTTCGGGGAGGTGACATTTAAGTAAAGGATATGAAAGAGGCTTCCAGTGAGAGCGCGGGAGAAGGGCCAGGCAGAGGAAGCAGCATGAGAAAGGGCTCGGAGGTGAAAAAGATCCCAGCAGTAAGCGTTTGCCAGCTTGAAAATCTGTACCACCAAGCACAGGCTGGGCAGGACAAGGTGCTGGATTTGATGGTTCTCTGGGTGAATTGTCCAGGAATTCAGTTTGGGGCCTGACCCATCTGTCTTGACATTTCCATCTCTCCAGAAGTGAATCATTTCCCACTCACTTCTGGGGTGACATTTTCCCTCCCAAACCACGAACTGTAAAATGAAATGTCTCAAGCAGCCCTGCTCTCTGAAAGGAAGACGGCGTGTTCTGAGCCTGGGCTGGAAGACACGTGTGTGTTTCTGTCTTCTTCCAGGAGAGCTGGACGGAACCCAGACACGGCAACTGCCAGAGACATTTGGGAGGAAATAAGAGGGTGTGAAAGATGCTGGGTTTTCGTACGGGATAGGCTTACAGCTCTGATGCCTTGGGTATGAGAACATTCAGAAGGCTAGTGAGGAATTAGAATGCTAATAAGTGAGAATCCTGCATATTTCAGAAATTTAATATGGCAAACACGACCTTTGATGATCCAACTTTTCTTTGCTTCTTCTTCCTGCTGTCATGTCACTTTCACTGCCCCCAGACACACTGAAATCCTTTTACTTCCTTCAAGCCACCATGCTGTCTCTTGATCCCAAGCCTTGTTCTCCCTGTACAAAGAATAATGGAACAGTCTTCCTCTGTGTGACTTTACCAAACCAGTCTCCTCACTCAAATGGCCTTTTCTGTACCAGCCTACCTTTCAAAAGGAGATTATATTTCATATGTTCATCCATCGTATAATTATTTATCCTGAAAGAAAGTGAAACTGTTGGTCACTCAGTTATGTCCGAGTCTTTGCAACCCCATGGACTATAGCCTACCAGGCTCCTCTGTCCATGGGATTCTCCAGGCAAGAATACTGGAGTGGATTGCCATTTCCTTCTCTGGGGGATCTTCCTGACCCAGGGATCGAACCCAGGTCTCTTGCATTGCAGGCAGATTCTTTGCCGTCTGAGCCATCAGGGAAGCCGGTGGCTTATTTATCCTAGCACCATCTTTATTATATAGCACAACAATGTCTTTTAAGTTTTCCGTCTATCCTTCCAGATTATACATTCCACAGGGACAAGATTACGTGTAACTTCCTAACTAGATATAGCTGACAAGAAATAAAGTATCTTATATACATTTTCAATAAATATTTGATGAATAAGTAAGCAATTGAGTGAAGATGTGGAGGGAAAATTTAGAGCTAATAAAAAGCACATCCTCTCTTTCTGACTTACTTAACTCTGTATGACAGACTCCACGTCCTTCTATGTCACTACAAATCACCCAATTTCATTCTTTTTCATGGCTGAGTAATATTCCACTGTATATATGCATCACATCATCTATATTCACTCATTTGTCATTGGACATTTAGGTTGTTTCCAAGTCCTGGCTATTGTAAAGAGTGCCGCAGTGAACACTGGAGTACATGTGTCGTTTTGAGTTATGGTTTTCTCAGGATACATGCCCAGTGGTGGAATTGTGTGGTCATATGAATACAAGCTGCAGAATCACTGCAGGTGGTGACTGCAGGCGTGAAATGAAAATACACTTACTCCTTGAAGCAAAGCTATGACCAACCTAGAAGGCATATTGAAAAGCCAAAGAATTGATGCTTTTGAACTGTGGTGGTGGAGAAGACTTTTTAGAGTCACTAGGACTCTAAAGAGATCCAAGAGATCCAACCAGTCAATCCTAAAGGAAATCAGTCCTGAATATTCATTGGAAGGGACTGATGCTGAAGTCAGGAAACTCCAATACTTTGGCCGCCTGATGCAAAGAACTGATTCGTTTTAAAAGACCCTGAACCTGGGAAAGATTGAAGGAGAGAGGATAAGGAGATGGCAGAAGATGAGATGGTTGGATGGCATCACTGACGCAACAGACATGAGTTTGAGCAGGCTCTGGTAGTTGGTAATGGACAGGGAAGCCTGGTGTGCTGCAGTGCATGGGGTCACAAAGAGTGGAACACGAATGAGTGACTGAACTGAACTGATGAATGCAGAGTTCCAAAGAATAGCAAGGAGAGATAAAAAAGCTTTCCTAAGTGAATACTGCAAAGAAATAGAGGAAAACAATAGACTGGGAAATATGAGAGATCTCTTCAAGAAAATTAGAGATACCAAGGGAACATATCATGCAAAGATGAGCACAATAAAGTACAGAAACAGCAAGAACCTAACAGAAGCAAAAGAGATTAAGAAGAGGTGGCAGGAATACAAAAAAGAACTGTACAAAAAAGGTCTTAATGACCCAGATAACCATGATAGTATGGTCACTCCCCTAGAGCCAGACATCCTGGAGTGTAAAGTGAAATTGGACTTAGGAAGCAATTACAACAAACAAAGCTAGTGGAGGTGATGGAATTCCAGCTGAGCTATTTCAAATCCTAAAAGATGATGCTGTGAAAGTGCTGCACTCAGTATGCCAGCAAATCTAGAAAACTCAGCAGTGGCCACAAGACTGGAAAAGTTTAGTTTTCATTCCAATCCCAAAGAAGGGTAATGCACAAGAATGTTCAAACTACTACAAAATTGCACTCATTTCACATGCTAGCAAGGTCATGCTCAAAGTCCTTCAAGCCAGGCAGTTCAACAGTTTGTGAACTGAAAACTGCCAGATATTCAAGCTGGTTTAGAAAAGGTAAAAGAACAAATGATCAAATGGCCAACATCCATTGGATCATAGAAAAAGCAAGAGAATTCCAGAAAAACATCTACTTCTGCTTCATGGACTACTCGAAAGCCTTTGACTGTGTGGATCACAATAAAGTGTGGAAAATTCTTCAAGAGATGGGAATACCAGACCACCTGACCTCCTGTGAAATCTGTATGCATGTCAAGAAGCAACAGTTAGAACCTGACATGTAAAAACAAACTGGTTCCAAACTGGGAAAGGAGTATGTCAAGGCTGTCACCCTGTTTATTTAAATTACATGCAGAGTACATTATGCAAAATGCTGGGCTGGATGAATCACAAGCTGGAATCAAGTTTGTTGAGAGAAATATCAATAACCTCAGATATGCAGATGACACTACCCTAAAGGCAGAAAGTGAAGAGGAACTAAAGAGGCTCTTGATGAAAGTGAAAGAAGAGAGCGAAAAGGCAGGCTTAAACCTCAACATTCAAAAATTAAGATCATGGCATCTGGTCCCATCACTTCATGGCAAATAGATGGAGAAACAATGGAAACATTGAGAAACAGGCTATTACAGAAGAAGGTGTCTGATCAAACACAGTGTCAGGTAAGTTAATTTTTGTCAGTTCAGCCTCAGACTCCTTCCTTGTATCTCTGTAAACTTCCAAAACTTCCAGAATAAGTTCATCTCCTGTTTCCTCCCTGGTGTTCTTCGCTGCATCTTTTTCAGATATAGACAAGTCAGTAGAAACAGTGTCAGCAATTACTGCCTTGAGTTTAGTTCCTACAGATTCTATGAGAGCAGGTTCCACATCAGATAAGGAAATCATAATGTGATCAGCAGTAGTTCTACCATCCAGTATGTTTGTCTAATCTAAAGGTATACTTATATCTTCTGGATAGTCTACAACGTTGCCTGATGATGAAGAAATTTCCTGTTTCTTGGGCTCCAAAATCACTGCAGATGGTAATTGCAGCCATGAAATTAAAAGAGGCTTGCTCCTTGGAAGAAAAGCTATGACAAACCTAGACAGCAGAGACATCACTTTGCCAACAAGGTCCATATAGTCAAAGCTTTGGTTTTTCCAGTAATCATGTATACTACTGGATGTGAGAGATGGATCATAAAGAAGGCTGAGTGCAAAGAATTAAGGCTTTCAAACTGTGGTGCTGGAGAAGACTCTTGAGAGTCCCTTGGACAGCAAGGAGATCAAGCCAGTCAATCTTAAAAGAAATGAACCCCAAATATTCATTGGAAGGACTGATGCTGAAGTTCCAATACTTTGGCAACCTGAGTTGAAGGGCTGACTCATTGGAAAAAAACCCTGATGCTGGGAAAGATTGAAGACAAAAAGAGAAGGGGGCATCTGAGATGGTTGGATAGCACCATCAGACTCAATGGGCATGAATTTGAGCAAATTCTGGGAGATAGTGGAGGACAGGGGAGTCTAGTGTGTCCATGGGGTCACAAAGAGTTGGACAGGACTTGGGGACTGAACAAAAACAAGCTATGTGCTAAGTGCTATACCAACATCACCTCACTTAGTCTTCATCACAATCTTACAAACATGGGAATTTTGTCATTACATTTTCTAAATATTGAAGCAAATTCTCAGATTAAAAAATGACACTTGAATAAAGGGTCCAGTGGTTATACGTTAGGGTGTTCTTAGGTAATGTGCCTTACTGATTTAGTGAACAGAAGGAGGAGGGCATAATTGGAAAGTAGGGGGACGTTCTGGTTGAAGTCTTTTACTCCAAGATAAGAAGTCTGGATCCAATTCCATCAGGAATTAGGGGTCTTTCTAAGGTAAGGAAACATAACCAAATTTGTCTATTTTTCTTGTTACCTTCCAGTGTGAAGATGGATGTGAAGCAGGGAGAGATAAAGTTAGCATAAAGAAATTAGAACATTTGGAAGAGAGAAGATAGATTTTTTTTTCCAAAATAGTGGTAGTAGAGACACAGAGTAGAGTAGGGATTTCTGTGATTTGAGGGAGAGGGTTTAGACTCATGAAGAGGATTCAATACATGGTTGGATAAACAAGAAAATGAGCTCCCTAAAAGGGAAAAATAAACATGCTCAGCCTCTAAGAGTCAGACTTCAGCACACAGCATGGAGAAGTACACCCAGGTCTAGTTACCCCTCTTTGTGAAAGGCAGAGCCGAACTGTCACACATCCAGAGGAGTCTGCCAACCCTGTTATTCCAACTCAGTGAGAGAAGCCATCCGCCCGCTTGCTCAAGGCACACTCTCTCCCCTGCCTTCTTCCCACACTCAATTAGTCATAGCATCCAGCCTCTTCTGTCCCTACTGAAGTCTCCTAAATCCCTCTGCTCATCACCATTTCCATGCCCCTGCCATGGGCAGACAGGATCACCTCCTGCCCAGATGGAGGGCCTCTTGCATCTTCTCTTGATGGACTTGAAATTAACATCTTTCAAGAGTTTCCAAATGTTCTTACCCTAGATCCATAAGATGATTAACAAGGGCCTGCATGATCTCTGCGTTTAACTCTGCCTTACCTCTCCAGCTACTTTTGATTTTATATATTTTGGTAGAATTTCAAATTTACAGAAAAGTTGTATGAACTCCCAGGTTCTTACTCAGAGCAATTATTTCCATTTTGTCCTATTTGAATTACATTTTCTCTAGATAGGTAGAAGATAGCTAGCTATCTAGACAGGTGTTAGATAAATAAATATCTATAGAACTATTTCTGTTCTGAGAAATGATGTGCTTTTCCAGGATCTCTCAAAATGAAAACATCCTCTTACATGGCCAGTTATCAAAATCAAAAATATGTTGATGTTTGGCAGAAACCAACACAATTCTGTAAAGCAATTATCCTTCAATTAAAAACTGAATAAATTTTAAAAATATTAACACTGATCTAACAGTATTATCTAATCCTCAGCCATATTCCAAACTTGTCAATTCCCCCAATATACCCTGTTAAGCTAATTTTTAATCTAGGATCTAATCCAGAATCATGCGCGGGATTCAGTTGTTGGGTCTTTTTCCATCTCCTTTAATCAAGAACAGTTCCATGCCTTTCTGTGCTTGATCTTGACATTTCTGAAGAGCGCAGGCCATTCTATTTTGTAGACTGTCTCTGATTTTGAGTTTGCCCCATGTTGCCTCATGACGGGATCTGGGTTAAGACTTTTGTCAAAATTCCACGGAAGTGTTGCTGCGTTTCTGTCAGCACATCATCTCTGCAGGAGGCCCACGATTTCAGGTTGTCCATAATCTGCAATGCTAACTTGGATCGACTGGTTAAAATGGTATCACTAAGTTTATCTATAAAGTTTCTGTTTTCCCTTTTTTTTTTCTTTATTTAATAAGCATCTTATGAGAAAGTATATAAATATCTCATGTCTCAGAAACGTTTACCCCCAAATTTTATAATTCATTGATAATCTTCCAAATCCATCATCCCTTCTGTATTTATTATCTGTACTTTTCTGTAAGGAGGAGCTGTCCTTTGTTCTAGCGTTAATGTAGATATTTATTCATCAGCTTATGACAGAGTTGACTTACTGATTTGTATTTCACTGGATGGATTAGGATCTGTTCTATAATGATTTATTTTGATGATCAAATTGTCCCTTATTTGCCCAAGGGTAGCCATTTATTTATTTACTTATTTATCTATTCATTCATTTATTTTACTGAGATATAGTTGATTTACAGTGTTGTCTTAGTTTTAGGTATACAGCACAGTGATTCAGTTATATATCACATATATGTATATTCTTTCTCAGATTCTTTTCCCTTATAGGTTATTACAAAATATTTAGTACAGTTCCTTGTGTTATATAGTAGGTCCTTGTTGTTTATCTACTTTATGTGTATATATATATTTATATAGAATATATGTTATAGTATATGTTAACATATGTGTGTATGTTAATCCTAAACTCCTAATTGATCCCTCCCCTTTGGTAACATTCCTGGGCATATATGTAGAAAAAGCTGTAATTTGAAAAGATACATGCACCCCAATGTTCATAACAGCACCACTTAAAATAGCTAAGACATAGAAGTGACCTAAATGTCCACTGACAGATGAAAAGGATAAACAAGATGTGGTACATATATATATAATGGAATATTTCTCAGCCATAAAAATGAATGAAATAATGCCATTTGCACCAACATGGATGAACCTAGAGATTATCATACTAAGTGAAGTAAGCCAGACAGAGAAAAATAAATGTCATATGATATCACTTATACCAGTCAGTTCAGTTCAGTCGCTCAGTCGTATCCAACTCCTTGTGACCCCAAGGACTGCAGTACACCAGGCTTCCCTGTCTATCACTAAGTCACGGAGCTTGTTCAAACTCATGTCTATTGAGTTGGTGATGCCATCCAACCATCTCATCCTCTGTTGTCTCTTTCTCCTCCTGCCTTCAATCTTTCCCAGCATCAGGGTCTTTTCCAGTGAGTCAGTTCTCTACATCAGGTGGCCAAAGTATTGGAGTTTCAGCTTCAGCATCAGTCCTTCCAATAAATATTCAGGACTGATTTCTTAAATGAACCTATTTACAGAACAGAAATAAACCAACAGATGTAGGAGATGGCACCTTAGATTTGTTCCTTGACCTTTCAATATGTCCTTATCTTTCTGAGCAACTTATCACTTATAAGGCACAAGATGTCCCAGCTTAGCCAATACTAAACTTCTCTCTAAGATAATCTATTACCCGGTCATGCTGGGCTTTTTTCCCATTTCTTTAAGCAGTACAAGCTCTTCTTTTTGCTGTAGGGCTTTTTGCATGCTTGTCCAGCTATCTACATAGCTTTCCTTCCCATACATCTTTCAGATACATAGTAAGAGTATAATAAATGGAATTGACTAAATAAAAATGTGAAATACGCAAATTTCTTTTTAGGTTCAGAAGACAAAAATATGGACACATGAGCAGCAATTATAGCATCAGGATTCTACTCTGTGCAACAAGGAACTTGGGAATATATTCAAGCAGGTTCTTTTGACTTCTTGCTGGCAATGTTACAGAAAGAAAACTTACTCCGTGGGAAAAGAAAGGAGTAGAGCAGATGACCGCTGAGGTTCTTCTGATTTTAAGAATCTGTATTTCTGGTATTCTACAAAATATGCTTAGGCAGACATTTTCAGTGTCTCTTAGAGCCCAGCATGTAGCTGGATTTCTAACCTTCCTTTTCTTCTAGCATTTTCTGAGATTCCTGAGCAGTGTGATCATTTCAAATGCAGATTTTTCCATTGAGGTTGTCATCAGTTAGGGGACGTTAACAAGCATATTCAGGAAGAATTCAGTTGTAGCAATTTATTCTTTCCAACTTTGGAAGGCATAATTACATGCCTTTCAATGGGGGGAAGGGATGCAATCACTAAGAATCTTTTGTCCTAGAAATCAGGGTGGTATGGAGGGAGGGCAGCTGGACTAGTGATGAAGAAAGTGGATTTGTCTTATAGATTCCATGCCTGCTGGTTAAGATTTTAGGTTGAGTTAAGATGAGAATCTTAGCTTAACTATCCAAGAAGTGTGGACGATTTATAATGCTCCAAGTCAGTGAACCTCAATTTCTTCATTTACAAAATGGGCAAATAAAGTCTATCCATCAGGAATGCTGTAAGGATAAAGAGATAATATCAGTCAGAACTTCCCTGGTGGTCCAGCTGTTAAGAATCCATCTGCCAATGCGGAGGACATGGGCTAGATCCCTAGTCCGGGAAGATTCCACGTGCTTTGATGTTACTGAGCCCGTGCACACAGATACTGAGCCCGTGCTCTACCCCAGGAACTGCAGCTACTGAGCCCAAGGGCCCTAGAGACCACGCTTTGCAATAAGAGAAGCCACCACAATGAGAAGCCTGTATACCCATAGAGAGTAGAGAGTACCCATAGAGAGTAGAGAGTACCCATAGAGAGTAGCACCCGCTCGCTGTATCTAAAGTCCTCACCCAGCAACGAAGACCCAGTACAGCAAAAGTAAACGAATAAATATTTTTTTTCCAAAAAAGAGATAATACTGGTGAATCAACTGGCAAAGAGCAAGGCACACAGTAAGGGCCAAAAACATAAATGGTTGCTGCTGTTACATAAATGACATTAAGAAAGTTACTTAAGCTCTTTGAATTTCACTCTCTGCATCTATTACACTGAATGATAATTATAGTCAGCCGTCTGTATTCACAGATTCCACTTCCATGGAGATTCAACCAGCCTTGGATCAGAACTGGTGGATAAAGAGGGCTGACTGTAGTCTACCTTTCTATGTAAGAGACTTGAGAATCTCCAGATTTTGATATCTGCAGGGGTCCTGGAACCAATTCCTCATGGACACAGAGGAACAACTGTATGCTTGCCTTGTGAAAATAAAGTGAAAGCATTAGTCACTCAATGGTGTCCAATTTTAGGTGACCCCAGGGCTTCTCTGTCCATGGGATTCTCCAGGCAAGAATGTTGGAGTGGGTAGCCATTCCCTCCTCCAGGTGCTCTTCCCAATCCAGGGATCAAACCCAGGTCCCCTGTATTGCAGGCAGATTCTTTACCATTTGTGCCACCACGGAGTTTTATTAAATCTTCACTGCTCTAGAGTGTGTATGAATTCCCAGCATACTGACAGGTTCTAAGTAAATGCTCTGAAATGTTGGTTAAAATTAAATCTGATATATAGCAACTTATACAAAAGGAAAGTTTAGAGTTTAGCAATATGATGTTCTTTAATCAAATTCTCAGACCAAAGATTGGCAAAATATAATTTTTCCATGCAGCCTTTACATTTACAAATTTACACCAGACAGGACTTAATTGAAAAATAGTTCTCTCTATTTGGTTTCCAAAATATAAAAGTAGCTAAAAAGGCTATGACATTTTAAAATATTTCACGTCTCCCTGAGAAAATATATTTCAATGCAAAATACTTTGGGCTTCTTACTTTTACTAATGAGACTGTATATGTGACAGAGATGGGAGACAAGTCCAGGGTTGGCTTGTTCTAATCAACTCCTTTTTAATTTCCTGGTCCTACTCTGTTCACACACAGTGGATAATTCACCAGGAAACTCACAATTAGACTTTGGGTTCTATATAGTGTGGGTGGCATGTGTACTGTAGGTGTGAAATACTCCTCTCCTTCTGTACATCATTTTACTTGACTTAGCATCCTCTGGAATGTCCATTGCTGCTGTCACTCTACTCACGCCAGTCCTCCCAGAAAACCCCTACTTTGATTTCAAATTCTAGCCCAAACAATTAACAATCTCTATGTGTGTGCTCAGTTGCTCAGTTGTGTCCAACTCTTTATGATTCCATGGACTGTAGCCCACCAGGCTCCTCTGCCCATGGGATTTCCCAGGCAAGAATACTGGAGTGGGTTGCCATTTCCTCCTTCAGGGGATCTTTCCATCCCAGGGATCAAACCCACGTCCCCTGCATCTCCTGCACTGGCCGGTGGATACTTTACCATTGAGCCACCTGGGAAGCCCAACAATCACTCTATGGTTCATCAAACTAGAAGAGGTGTTTCAAATAACCTGTTTGAGCAAACAGGAGGCACTAGTAGAATTACCAAGAACTCTGGGATATAGTGAAGGGCAGGGAAGCCTGGCATGCTTCAGTCCATGGGGTCGCGAAGAGTCGGACACGACTGAGTGACTGAACAACAAGTGATATACCTATATTAGGAGAAAGAAAAGAGGGAAGAAAGTTTATGTTAGGTGGCACAAGAAAATCAACTCACCATCTACACAATGAGAGGTCAAAAAAAGTATAAAGTTGATAAATAAAAAATAATACAATAAGAATATTATCTTAAAATATAGAGGTTACCACCTAGAGAGCTAAGAATGATACTGGTTAAAAGTGGAGACAAAAAATGAGTTGGGGAGGGAAGATGGAGGTGGATGTGACTGCTAAGTTGTTTCAGTCGTGTCTAACTCTGTGCGACCCCATAGATGGCAGCCACCAGGCTCCCCCATCCCTGGGATTCTCCAGGCAAGAACACTGGAGTGGGTTGCCATTTCCTTCTCCAATGCATGAAAGTGAAAAGGGAAAGTGAAGTCGCTCAGTTGTGTCCAACTCTTAGCGACGTCATGGACTGCAGCCTACCAGGCTCCTCCGTCCATGGGATTTTCCAGGCAAGAGTACTGGAGTGGGGTGCTGTCACTATGAAAGGACAATAAGGATCCCTGTGGTAACAGAGCTGTTCAGCATCTTGACTGTGGTGGTGGATACACAAACCAACAAGTGTGATAAAACTGTAAAGAACTAAATGTGCACACACAAAGATTTAACCATCCACACCCACACAAATGAGTACAAGTAAAAATAAGAACATCTGAATGAGGAATAAGATTGGTGGGTTGTATCAACGTCAATAACTTGCTTGTGAAATTACACTACAGTTTTATATAACATTATTATTAGGGAAACTGGTTAAAGTGTACACTGAATGGATCTCCCATATCTCATACAATGTATGTGAATCAATAATTATCTCAAAAATTTTAATTAAAAAAATAAAATCTATAGAAAAGTTGAAAAATAAAGATATGGCATAAAAAATGGGAGAAACGATTTAGCAAATGACTGTTGCTTTTTTATGGTCTATTCTATTCTTTTATACTTTTAAAAATCCATATTCATATATTTTTCTGATACAATAAATTAAATTGCTTCTCTCATGTGCCTGGGTAGTCATTCCTGGGTATCTCTGGGATCCCCCAATACAACAACACATTGTTTATAATTAGGTTTTCATATTTAACTCTTTTTATCAAATATGAGTTCCTCATTGGCAGGTATTAATACTATATCTTAATTGTCTCAGTTACCCTAATGAGTCCGGCACACACTAAGTATATAGAAAAAGATGGTTGAATGAGTTCCAGGGAACTGGGATTGGAGAAGGAAGTATATTGACATGAAGATTTCCATTTAGAACTTAATTAAATCATCATATTACTGAAATGTAATATTCAGTCATATTGAATATTTAGTAATATGGGGAGCTTCCCAGGTGGTGCTAGTGGTGAAGGATTCACCTGCCAATGCGGGAGACATAGGAGATATGGTTTCCATTCCTGGGTCGGGAAGATGCCTTGGAGGAGGGCATGGCAACCCACTCCAGTACTCTCGCCTGGAGAATCCCATGGACAGAGGAGACTGGCGGGCCACAGTCCATGGGGTCGCAAAGAGTCAGACACGACTGAAATGACTTAGCACACATGCAAGCAATAACAAACTTGCAATAGTGCTCTGATGAATAAGTACACAGTCCTGGGAAACAGTGAAACCAGGGCCCTGAGGTGACGGGGTGGTCAAGGAGGTCATAGAGGTCTTAAAGGATGATGTTCTGAAAACTGGTACCAGTGGGTGGAAATAGACCAAATACAGTCACTTGTAAGAAGGCAACAAAGGAATGCTCACTAGTCCAGGCTTTACCTTCTGCTTCTGGTCTTATTGCAACTTAATGACTCAGGAGAGAAAAAGGAGCTTTCAGCCAGATGTTTTCAGAGTTCAAGCCAGAGAGAGATTCAGGAGCCAAAAATGTTGAAAGAGAAAAGGGCTGCTGTAGGAAATGGTATAAAACACACCATTCAGTGAAAGGGGGAGAAAATGGTGTTTACAGCTGAATATGTTGTGATTTCTCCCATTAGAAAAATGAGAGTTTTGATGCCCCTTCTACTGATAGCTTCTGTCCTATTTCTTTTGTCTCCTTGGCAGTAAAATGTATAGTATTCTACATTTTCTATCTCTAGTTCTTCTCTTCTCTTTCTCTCTTAAATGTGCTCCATAAAAACTGCTCTTTTTTTTTTTTTTTTTTTTAATCTGTAGTGACCTCTAAATTACCAAATCCTGGTATAAATGATTGAGCTCATTAGACCTGAACTCTCAGGAGCACTTCCCATCATCATTCATTCCACTCACCAGATGTTCTTTCTTCACTTGACTTTTCTGGAGTTTCCTCCCATCTCATTGGTTCTCCTTTTCAGTTTATTCTGTAGATGCTCATCTTTTCTTAACCTCTTAACATTGGAGTATCAAAATCCCAGTCCTCAGACCTCTTCTCTATTTGCACACAAACCCTTGGTTTCATTCAATGTCATGACTATTTCTGGTGACTCTCAGTGTTGTATCTTCGACCCAGAATTCACTCCTAATCTATAGACTCATAAATCAGGCTGCTTAGTCAGTATTTCTCTTAAGATGTCCAAGAGACATCTCAAACTTACCATGTGCAATGCTAAACTCTTGGCATCCCCAAATCCTGCTCTAAATACAGCATTTCCCACCTCATGTTAAGGTTATCAGTGTGGAGGACAATGAACATGCATCCTTATCTAACATTATTCAGAAAAATAAAATAGATCTTGAACCAAAATGTAAAAGATAAAACTAAAATGTCTAGAACAAGAGAGGAAAAAGATACCTGAGATCTTGGGTTAGACAAAGATGTCATAAAATAGAACACAGGAACTCAGAATCTCCAGCGATTTGAAGGAACTGCTTATGTTGCAATTACTCAACAAGAATGCTTTCTAATTCAGTTTCCCAGAAAGCTGAAGATGCAGGTAGGGCTGAGATATGAAGGAGGGGATCGTCAGAAGGCTTTAAAGAAACATCAGCCCCACTCAATGGTCCTTACTGCCTTCATCTTCCCTGAAGGTAGAACTAAGACTCCTCAGGGTTAAGCTTGGCTCTAGAGCTGATGTTCTTTGAACAGTTATCCACTCAGTTCAACTCAACACATACTTAACATGCCAGTGTACAGCTGGTACTCTGCCAAAAGGGTAAGCACGCATCAGAATCACCTGGAGGGCTGGTTAAAACACAGATTGCTAGACTCTAGACTCCACCTCGGAGAAGGTGATGGCAACCCACTCCAGTACTCTTGCCTGGAAAATCCCATGGATGGAGGAGCCTGGTAGGCTGCAGTCCATGGGGTGGCTAAGAGTCCGGCACGACTGAGCGACTTCACTTTCACTTTTCACTTTCATGCATTGGAGAAGGAAATGGCAACCCACTCCAGTATTCTTGCCTGGAGAATCCCAGGGACAGAGGAGCCTAGTGGGCTGCCATCTATGGGGTCGCACAGAGTCCAACGCAACTGAATCGACTTAGCAGCAGACTCCACCTCAGACTTCCTGATAATGGAACTCTGGGTTGTGGGGCAAGGGTGTGGGGAGGGGGGGGGGGGCGGGGAGAATTTGCAATTCCAAAATTCCAACACTCTCCTCTGTGATTCTGTGATACTAATGGTGCTTTTCCTTCTCTGGGGACTTCACTTCCAGATCTGCTACTCTAAGCTAAGGAATCTGGAATTGAACATACAGTTTTTTAAAATGAAAAATGCTATTTGAAGAGAAATAAATGTATATAACTTTTTCAAAAAAAAAAAAGAGTTTGTAATTTCTTGTTAGATCAGTGGTATGATGGAGCCAGCTTCTACTGGCTTGCAAGAGCTGATTGATGGCTTGAAATCCATTATGATGTGAATATTTACACCAGACAAATTGTCAGACTCTATAAATGAGGACTTTGTTTTGTTTGCTAGAAAGCTCCTTGTTGACATTGGCCGACATGCTGATGAATCAGAGGGAACCATCCAAGGTCAAATTCTAATTTTCCTGTATCTGTTAATATGTGAACCTGTTAGCAAGGCATTTAACGCCACTAAGCCTCAGTTTCCCCATCTACAAACTGGCTCACTTACCTCTACAGGATTATTGTAAAGATTAATTGAGGATAACATGAAGCATTTAGTACATGGCACATTTTTATTTTCCCATAAAAGAGCTATTATTTCATTATTAGTGGGAACAGACTGAAATGTAAAAGCAAATAGGCAAGTTGGATACACGTCCTCATAGAAGGATGCACAGAGGGTCATCAGGGTGGTGCAAAAGAAGATTATAACTTCCAGATTGGAAGGGAATGGTCAGGGACATCTTCCTTAACCATTTCTTTAGAATCCAGTAGGATGGATACATGAAGGAAGGAGAAGGGAGGGACCCAAGAATCTGGCTATCAGGGAAGAACCTTATGAAATTAGATAGTGGGACTTTATTCCCACATGGCAAAATCTGGGTTCTGCACATTGTTAAAAATATGTAAGATTCAGTTTGCCATCTTTGATCATGTTGAGAGCCCTGTTCCTATTAGCCCAAACTTCATAGCTGGTTGCTCTGGCATTGGAGTTGTCTGCTCAAGACTTTCATGATGAAAATGAATGGGATTTATGCAATATTTTACAGTTTACACAGGATCTCCGCTTCCTTATTTCATTTTCACAAACAATGTGATAAAAATACAGGCTTATTTGTTCATTCGCCTATTTATTCAGAGGCTGTTCAATGGGTACTGATATTGTGCCAGGCACTACACAACACCCTTAACACGTTGCAGTGAATACGACCAATAGGGTCCTTGCCCACAAAGAAAGTGCGGTTTTAACCCACTCTTCATTCATTTCCTAATTTAATTATGTTGCTGCTGCTGCTGTTAAGTCGCTTCAGTCGTGTCCGACTCTGTGCGACCCCATAGTCGGCAGCCCACCAGGTTCCCCCGTCCCTGGGATTCTCCAGGCAAGAACGCTGGACTGGGTTGCCATTTCCTTCTCCAATGCATGAAAGTGAAAAGTGAAAGTGAAGTCGCTCAGTCATGTCCGACTCTTCTCGACCCCATGGACTGCAGCCTACCAGGCTCCTCCATCCATGGGATGTTCCAGGCAAGAGTACTGGAGTGCGGTGCATTTGCCTTCTCCATTAATTATATTGCTGCTAAGTCACTTCAGTCGTGTCTGACTCTGTGCAACCCCATAGACGGCCTCCTACCAGGCTCCTCTGTCCCTGGGATTCTCCAGGCAAGAACACTGGAGTGGGTTGCCATTTCCTTCTCCAATGCATGAAAGTGAAAAGTGAAAGTGAAGTCACTCAGTCATGTCAGACTCTTAGCAACCTCATGGACTGCAGCCTACCAGGCTCCTACGTCCATGGGATTTTCCAGGCAAGAGTACTGGAGTGGGGTGCTATTACATTAGGTAGGTAAAATAGGAAAAAAGAGTCCAAAATGGCGGTGGCTAAAAGACAAAGAAGGGAAAAGCCCGTGAAAAGAGAACGAAAGAAGGTCCAAGGACTGGAGTGAGGACCTCAGGTAAAACAAACAACACTCCTGATTGGCCCAATTTATATAGGACAGACCCAGGGAGAGATACATATAAAAAGAGGAGCCAAAGCTAGCTCTCTCTCTCTCCAGAGCGCTAGGGTGCTCTTCTCCTCGTGTCTTTGGGTCAATGTGCCCTCATGCCTCAAAGATGGATTTTCCTGCTATCTTCTAAATAAAATAGAGCTGTAACACTGATTTGTATAAGAGCTATAACATGGTCCTTTTGAGACCTGAGAGCTATAACATGGTCTATCCAAGACCTGAGAGCTGTGACACGCCGAGGGGGCTTTAATGTCCATTGCTCCAAATCTTTGTTGTGATGAGATGAAGAACTGAGGAACATACACTCACGTGACAATTATCATCAGGAAAATAAAATGTGAGCTCATAATTAAGAAACACAAAGTCTGAGAAAGTGATATTTACCCTGATACCTAAAAGGATGACGGGGAATTAGCCAGTGATGTTGGGTAGGAGATACACAAGAGGACTGCATGCTCAGGGGGAACTTTGTACCGAGAAAGCAGCAGAAACTGGGATTGTTGTTGATGTAAAAGAAGGGCAGTGTGGCTAGAGATTAGGAAGCAAAAAGGAAATGCATGACATCCACCTGAGAGAAATACCACGGTACAGTTATGCAGGGCCTTACAAGCCAGGCTAAGGATGTGGATCTTTATCTTAAAAGAATTAAGGATGCTAACTAAGCAGGAAAGCAGCAACATGATTAGATCTGCATTTTTGACAGCTCTCTGTAGAAAAGGGAAAATGTCTGAGACAAAGTTTGGAAGGATATTCTGCAAGATTTCTTGATTCTTTGGATGTAGATGCTGAGAAAGAGGGTAAGGTCAAAGATGAGTCCGAGATTTTAGATGTGAATGTCCAGGTGAATGGGATGTTCTAGATGGAAATGAACACAGAGGGAATTCAGTTTGGGAACCTGGAGTTGCTGTGGGGAAACTTGGGACCATGTGCAATATCTAGATGATGACCCCAAAGCCAGCAGATATCTGGGAATGGACCTCTGAGGACAAATGTGGGCTGGAATGATAAACATCCAGAAAAGTGAAAGTGTACATTGCTTGGTCGTGTCTGACTCTTTGCGACTCCATAAACTGTAGCCCACCAGGCCCCTCTGTCCATGGAATTCTCCAGGCAAGAATAGTGGAGTGGGTATCCATTCCCTTCTCCAAGGGAATCTTCCCAACCCAGGAATCGAATCTGGGTTTCCCGCTTTGCAGGCATATTCTTTACTGTCTGAGTCAGCAGGGAAACCCAAACTTCCAGAGTTATCAGCAAATAGATGACAATGAAAGCTGTGAGTGTGAACGTTCTCATCTGGAGGCAGGGAGGCCAGTGGGAGAAACAGGGTCTGGGATCTCGCCCTAAGTAATTACAATGAAAGAACCAGACAAGGAGAGTCAGAGAAGACAGAGAAACATGATGGGGAGTGTGATGAGAAATCAGCCAAAGAAAGAAAATTTTTCTAGAAAGAGAAAGTGGTCAATAGTCCACATCAGTTAACCTGTAAGCAGTAAGCCAAGCCAGGAATGGAAAGAACTCCTTGGACCTAGCCCAGAGGAGTACTTAGTTAAGGAAAGGAAACATCTGGGGGACTCCTGAAGGCAGGGGCCAGATTGGAGGAGATGGATCTCAAATGAAAGTGAAGAAGGGGCATCACTGAATCACTGAGACATTTCCTTTGAGTTCTTTGCTATGAAGAGGAAGCAAGAGAGGGTCAGTTGCTAGAGTGAGAGGTAGAGGACATTTCTGTCTTACATTCCCATTTTGTGCCCCTAAGGATGCCTCTCTGCATCAAGTAACAATGGCAAATCGATCAGCGAATTGATTTTTTTTTTCTTTACAGTTTGATTTCTGATAAATTTTAGTAAATTGACCTAGAGCCAAATCCAGAAGTCCAGGTCAATTAAAAAAAAAAAAACACAATGGAGTATTTTCTATATGGCAGGCTCCCTGCTGGGTCAGTTCTCCACGTTATCTCATTAATTTCTCAAAGCTCACTAGGAAATCAAGTTATTCCAGTTTCCATTCACCAGCCAGGGAACAGAGGCACAGGAAGGGGTCTGAAACTTGCCTAAAGTCACCCAGCTGGTAAGAGATGGAGTCTAAATTCAAGTTGGACCTGCCTGGCACCAAGCCAGGGGCTCTTAATTGCCATGCCTGGGCTCACGTCCAGCGCACGGGAGAGGTCTGGAGTGCTATGCCAAAACTGTCATTCTGAACTGTTAGCAACAAGGGACATAATACTTTAGATCCTAGAGTAAGAGTTTGAGCCTCAAAAATCATTATGTAAAGTTTTTCTCTGATAACTGGGAAAGGTGGGCTTAAACTGAAGAGGTCTTCCTTCCTCTTCCCTGGTGGCTCAGATGGTAAAGAATCTGCCTGCCAATGCAGGAAACCCAGGTTCAATCTGAGTGGGGAAAATCCACTGGAGGAGGAAATGGCAACCCACTCCAGTATTCTTGTCTGGAGAACCCCACGGACAGAGGAGCCTGGCAGGCTACAGTCCATAGGGTCACCAAGAGTCAGACACGACTAAGTGACTAATACTTTCACTTTTCCTTCTTCTCACCTTTACTTAAATATACTATTTCTTCTCTCAGATTTCAGTGTAATTGTCACTTTTCTCACTAAGTGGGGGATTTCTCTTTATGATGTGGAGTCCCATAGCTCCGTGTTTCACTGCATTTCAGCACTTAGAGTTTTCATGTGATGTTGAGATGAGTAGCATCTAGCTTCCCCACCCCTCTTAGAAGTTAGATTTATGACATCAGGGAGTCTTCCTTTGCTCCAGCACACAGCAGAGTCCTTAAAACGTATCAGTGCTCCATAAACATTCATTGGATTAATGGATTGTGGGAGCATCTTAGCGGGCTAACAGGGATGAGGTATCATCACAACCTCTGCCCTTGTTCTGGATACCCTACAATGCTGAGGTGAGCAAGATGTGAGTTCCCTAGGAGACAGTCATGAGGTTGGGAAAGAGGATGGTGGCTCAGGTACTTAAGTCTAGAGATCTGTTTTAGTAAATCAAAGAGGCCAAACAGCTAAGCCATGCTTTAAATCCCATGTTGGGGACTCCTGGCTGATGAAATTTGCCTCTGGATCAAAAGGACATTGAACTGGAATACTCAGATGTTTCTGCTGTGCTTTTTAAATGAAAGGCTTTTGGTGAATTCGGCAGGCTATGTACAAATGTCAAATCAGACTTGATGGGTGGGGACAACATGATCAAGATGTCTAATCAGCTCCTCCATTCATTCTAGAATTCTCCCTGCCCACCCCCCGTCTCCTCCCTCTGCCTTCTTCTACAACATACGCTCAGACTCATAATTATGGAGTTGTTACTGTTGTTGTTTTTAGTTGCTCAGTTGTGTCCGACTCTTTGCAACCCCATGGGCTGTAGCCCACAAGGCTCCTCTATCCACAGGATTTCCCAGGCAAGAATACTGGAGTGGGTTGCCATTTCCTTTTCCATAATTATGGAGTCTTCCTCATAAATCTCTCCCTAATTTATCCTCTGCTCTTCAATCTCATTGCCCTAATTCAGGATCTCACTATTTCTTACCTAGACTTTCATTTCAGCCTATTGATATCACCTGCCATCCCTTCACTCAGGAGAAATTACCTTTGTCAAACATCAGTCGGTTCATGTCACTCCTTTTATAATGCACATCAGCAGCTCTTGCCTTACAGTCAGAGTGCATACTCTCCAGACAGACAGGTGATGACGTCCCTTTCCCCACAATAGAGTTTTATTGGATCCCTCTCACTCCATCTCTGGCCCTTTCTCTGAAGGAGAACGCTTGCTTTAGTCATGGGAAGTCCCTGGCATCCCCGATGATGAATATTCAAATCACCATGCCTATGAAAAGGCCACTTTCTCCACCCAGAAAGTCAGGGCCAAGTGGCAGAGTCCTGGTTGTAAGAGAGTTTGAAAGCGAAAGTGAAGTCACTCAGTCGTGTCCGACCCCATGGACTGTAGCCTACCAGGCTCCTCTGTCCATGGGATTTTCCAGGCAATAGTACTGGAGTGGATTGCCATTTCCTTCTCCAGGGGATCTTCCCAACCCAGGGATCGAACCCGGATCTCCCGCATTGTAGAAAGATGCTTTACCGTTTGAGCCATTTGGGGCAAGGCAAATAAAGAGCTAGAAGATGATCTCAACGGAGACAGGTTACTTTTATTAAGGCAAGGAGGGGCGACAGTTGGCCTGGCGACCTGACTGAGGCCCCGAGGGGACAGAGAAGCCCTTATTTAAGGAGTGGTTTGCAGAAGTATGAGCAGCGTGAAAAGTTCAGTCGGGCGTGGCAGTTGGAAAGTTCTAACTGACGTGGCAATAAGCTACACCCGCGGGGGTGGGAAGGGGGCGTGGTTATACAGGGTAAGTTCAGGGGATTTTCTGAAATTTCCTCTTCTGGGTCCAGTGGGTACCTCATTCCAGACCCTTAAGTCATAAAAGAGATGGGAGCGGGGGCGTCATGTCTCTCTGGCTACTTCCTGCTGAACAGAGGCAATCGTCTGGGTTCTGGAGCAGAGGATCGCCCTAGGGCTCTGCTGCTGCTGCTGCTAAATCGCTTCAGTCGTGTCCGACTCTGTGCGACCCCAGAGACGGCAGCCCACCAGGCTCTCCCGTCCTTGGGATTCTCCAGGCAAGAACACTGGAGTGGGTTGCCATTTCCTTCTCCAATGCATGAAAGTGAAAAGTGAAAATTGAAAGTGAAGTCATTCAGTCGTGTCTGACCCTCAGCGACCCCATGGACTGCAGCCTTCCAGGCTCCTCCATCCATGGGATTTTCCAAGCAAGAGTACTGGAGTGGGGTGCCATTGCCTAGGGCGCTAGATCCTTATTATCTAGCGAGGAGGTAAGGTTTGGAGGAGAAGCACTGTCTTAACTTGGTCCCAGGAGGTGGCTCAAACCAGGTCTTGGAGGAACCTCTGAAAGAGATTGAACATACAGGGTCCGAACAAGAGAAGTAAGATGATGAACACTAGGGGCCCTAAAAGTGGGGCTAGCCAGGTCCATTCTCCCAACTGTCCCCAGAAGGATGAGCTGGTTTCTCTTAGTTTAGCCCATTGGTTGAGTTAGGGTCTCAGTTACTATGCCTGACTGATTGGCATAGTAGCAGCATTCTTCTGACAGGAAGACACAGGTTCCACCTTGTGCTGTTAACAAGTCTAAAGCCCTTCTGTTACGCAATACCACTGAAGCCAGGGAATTGATCTGTTGTGGGAGAGAGGCTGCCTTTTGGACATCCTGGAAGTCCTGGTCTATCTATCTGTTCATCTAGGCTGTTTAGGGAAGTCTGTGATATTCCCAGTGCGGTTGCTCCCAGGGCTGTCCTCCCTGCTCCCAAGACTGTTAGGAAGGTTAGGGCCACTGTTGGTGACCACCGTGTCCTATGTGGGTAGGCTGTTCTGACAGGGAGCGGTGTCTCATCTCCAGGGTATATATTGACGTCCGGGACCAGGACTGCCAGAGGGCAGGGGGTATCAGTGGGCTCTATTACTTTAAAGATTCCCCGGGGGCATAGAAAATGGGTGTTGTTGGGGCCCCTGTGGTTCTGTTAATTATTAAGGTGTTATTGCATTCCCCCGGGGACGGGGTCTGTTAGGTCATTGGTAGAGTTGGTAGTGTTGATGCAAGTGGCCCGTCCTATCAATTTTATCTGGGTATTGAAGAGGCAGGTAGAATTGGAAGTGAACATGGACCGATTTAAGTCAGTAATGACGTATCCAATGGCCGAATTGCCCCATCCTTGTAAGGGGATGCAGAGCCAGCAGTCCTGGGTAATATTAGATCGTGCTGTCTTGAGCAAGGAATGGGTCATATTTGCTATAAGGAGAGTGGGGTGTTAGGGGAGGAAAAAGAAGGGGAAGTCGGAGGTGGGGGGGTGATGCTGGGGTGCTGAGGGCATGATGGTCCCAGGCTGTACCATAACCCTGGATCTTTGGTGGGGGGTGGGGATGATATTTTTAATGGTAAATTTTTGTCCGGGTCTTGGCCTCTCCCGAATATGTGGATGCTTACCTGGACTCCAGAGAACCAGTGTGTATGGTGAGGGTCTTTAATGGTATATGCTACTGGATTACATTGATTGGTGACACAATTGAGTTTTGGTCTGAAATGGGCCAGTGGGGAGCTTGGGTATCCTGAATATGCCATGGTACAGCTCTAGTAGGGGCAGAAATAGTGAGGGGATTCACTACTTGCATAGTCTGAATTGGAGCCCCACTGGAGATCTTTTCAGCACAGATATTTGGGGTTGATAGCATATCCCTTTCCCACTGGAGGCCCTCACAGGAGCCCCAGGTGTTTCTGAGGTTAATGATTTGACATGCATCAAAATAAAGGGTTACTTGTAACCCTTGTAGGATGGTCTGATTGATGACTTGTTGGTCTTTGGAAACCTGAAACACCCAGTAATTGGTGCGGGTGAGATTAGTTGGGAGAGGGGTAACAATTGAAATGCACATTAGTAAGGAGAACTGAAAGAGCATGTTAAGAGATGTTGGGGGGAGAGTGGTGTTAAGGGATAGCATGGAAGGCATAGCACCCCAGGAGTAGGGCACTGCCGGTAAGATAGGAGGCGATGAGGAAGACATGGGTGGGGGGAGACCAAGTTTGAGCGGTTGTGGCTATTAGGCCTATGGCGAAGGCTATTGGTAAGAGGATGGCTGCGGCAACATAGAAGGGGAGGGCCCAGCTGAGGTGGGGGTAGGGGCCTTTGGGGTTGGGGGTGACCTTAGACAGGCAGAGAAGAATGTTCATTAGGGTGTAAGATGATCCAGAGGATGAAAGTATAGAAGTTGATTTCATCTGGGCTTATGTTATAGAACATCCCCTGAAGCCAGAGTTGGGAGATCAATGTGGTTAGGTCCTCGAAGAAGAGTCCCACTGGGGCGCTAGTCCAGAGGTCCTGTAACAACTGGGTCAAGAACAGCTGTAGGCCGAGAGTTGTCCAGGTCATTCAGTGTCCTCTTAGATGGTCGGCAAAGGTTGTTTCCGAGTGATTTTTAGAGAGGTGGGCCCTGTGAGGGAAACTTGATAAGAGTTACTTGGGGACAATGGTTTGGGTTCAATGGTGGCCCTTTTGAGGCACGTGAGGTGTATCCAGAAGGCAGTTCCCTCAAGTTTGGCTGCAATGGGGGTAAGGAGAATGATTTTGAAAGGTCTCTGTCATTTTGGAGTTAGACCACTCTGGGGGTTTTCAGATAAGACAGATAACCATGTCTCCAATTTGTACGGGAGGCAAAGGGGCTTGAGGATTCCTGAGTGCATTGCAGAGTTTGGCCAACAGTGTGGGGTGGAGGGTGGTCAGGAGAATGGAAGGTTCAGGGAGAACTCCAGGTGTGACTATGGGCCTTCCGTACATGATCTCGAAGGGACTCAGCTTGAAGGGCTTCCTTGGCAGGGCTTGTACTTTAAGAAGAGCAGTAAGTAGGAGTTTGGTCCAGTCCAGGTGGATTTCGAGGGTTAATTTGGTAAGGGTTTCTTTGAGTATCCTGTTCATCAGTTCCACCTCTCCTGAAGGTTGGGGGTGGTACAGGATATGGAACTTCCAGGGGATCTGTAAGAATTGAACAATCTGTTGTGTGATCTTAGAAGTGAATTCTGGGCCATTGTCTGACTGGAGGGACGAGGGTAGGCCAAATCTGGAGATGATTTCTGTGAGAATTTAAGCTACAGTTCAGGCTCTTCTATTGGCTGTGGGAAATGCTTCTACCCATCCTGAGAAGGTGTCTATGATGACCAGAAGATAGCTGATCTGTCGAACCAGCGGCATATGAGTAAAGTCTATTTGCCAATCTGCCGCTGGAAGGCTGCCTCACATCTGATGAGTAGGGAAGGGTGTGGGTTTGAAGTTAGAGTTAGGGTTAGTGCATTGGCAGATCTGGCAGGACTGGGTGAGATCATCTAGATATTGTCCATCTGTAGGTGATGTGTGGATGTGGTTTGGGATTAACTACTGGAGCACCTTGGTGGAGAGGTGGAAGAGAGAGTGTAGATAGGGAAGAATTTCTTTGGTTGTGGGTGAATCAGTCAGGGTTAGGGTTAGGACAGTGGGGGATTGGAGGGAGGGATGGGTTAGGGCTACTTCTTTGGCTTTTTGATCTGAAGCATTGTTGTATGTTGATATAGGGCCTCTCTTTTGGGGTCCCCTGCAATGGAGGATGGCAGCTCTCTTAGGTAGGAGTGCAGCCTCTAGGAGCTTGTGGATGAGGTCAGAGTTGACAATAGGTGACCCTTTTGGGGTAGGTATCCCCTTTCTCTCCATATTAGAACATTTGAATGGAGTATGTTGAGGCATATTTAGAGCCAGTGTATATATCAACTTGCAGGCCTTTGGCAAGGGCAAGAGCCCAAGTGAGGACTATTAATTCTGCCTGTTGTGAAGTGGTGTGAGGTGGTAGGGGCAAGGCCTCTATGGTCTCTGTCTAGGGCATGAGGTGGAGGTCACCTTGGATTATGGCATATCCTGCTGAAAAGGGTGGGGACTTTTGGGAACTACCATCATTGAACCAGTTAGGCGTATCAGGGTCTAGGATATGTTGATCTGTTAGGTGTTGGAAGGTGTTTTGGGTAAGGTCAACTGTTTGGCTACAGTGGTGTGTGGGTTGGCTCCTGTTAGAGGGTGTGGGCAATAGGCTGGCAGGGTTGAGTGGGGTACAAGGGGAGAAGGAGATCTGGGGGTCAAGTAGAAAAGCACGTAGGATCTGTACCCAAGATGGAGGAAGGGAGAGAAAAGCCTGGTGTGACAGGAGATCTCAGAGTGTGTGGGGGGAACAGACCATTAGGGGAGCATGTCTAGAGAGTTGATTAGCTTCAGGTACCAGGACTGCAATGGTGGCCATGGCTTGTAAGCATGGGGGCCACCTGTTTGTCACCATGTCAAGCTGTTTCGATAAGTATGCTATTAGAGCCCAAATGCTCCCAGTCTGTTGGTGCAGGAGGCCCAGAGCTTGGCCTTGGTTGACATGAGTAAAGAGAAAAAATGGCCAGGTGTGCTCCACCAAGTGGAGGGCTGGCACTAGGAGGAGGCTCTGTGTGAGTCAGCCTATGGGAAAGGCCAGTGAGGAGGGGCTGGAAAGGGGTTCATCTAAGGGCCCCTTTGTGGCTTCGTACAGTGGCTTAGCCATGAGGGAGAAATTGGGAATCCAGATGCGGAAAAAGTTTAAGAGGTCAAGGAGAGACAGAAGCTCTCATTTTGTCCAAGGAGGAGGAGAGTCAATTAGGGCCCAGATCCTATCAGGCAGGATAGTCTGTTGCTGGTGTGTCAAGGAGAGCCCCAAGTAGGTGACAGTTGTCTGGGCCCCCTGAGCCTTGGATCGGGACACCTGGTAACCCCAGGAGCCTAAGGCATTAAGGAGTTTGGCCGTATGTTGGAGACAGAGTTCTCAGGTCGGACTGCAGAGAAGGAGGTCATCTACATATATATTTTTTTTTTCCTACCTCATTGTTTTTATTTTTTTATTTTTTTTAATTTTATTTTATTTTTAAACTTTACATAATTGTATTAGTTTTGCCAAATATCGAAATGAATCATCTACATATTGAAGGAGGTGATTGGGGTCTAGGTTAAGCAATTGTAGGTCCTTTTGTAAGGCTTTTCCAAAGAAGTGAGGACTATCCCGGAATCCTTGGGGGAGAACGGTCCATGTCAGCTGCTGGGAGATTTGGTCTTGACAGGTGAAGGCGAAAAGGGGTTGAGACCGGGGCTGAAGGAGGATGGTAAAGAAGGCATCCTTAATGTTTAGAACTGTAAAGAAGGTCACAGCGGGAGGAATGGAGGACAGAAGGGTATAGGGACTGGGGACCACAGGGAATGTGGGTACGGTGGCTTCACTGAATTTCTGGAGATCTTGGACCACTCTCCAGGAATCTCCCTTTCTTACTGCCAGGATAGGGGTGTTGTGAGGTGAATGGGTGGGAACTAAGATAGAAGCTTGGAGAAGGCACACGATGATGGATTTAAGTCCTTTATGGGTTTCTGGGGTGAGAGCATATTGTCAGGTGACTGTTATCGATGGGTCTTTTAGGGTGACTAGGACAGGGGGACGGTGACCAGCTATGGTGGGGTAATCCATTTCCTAGACCCTGGGATGCATGGTCGGTAGATCATGAGGAAGTTTGGGAGCTGGGTTCTGGGAGGATCCAGGTGCCATCTGCATACAGAGCATAGAGATGAGTCGAGAGGAGGTATAGTAATGGAGACCCTTAGTTTGGACAGTAGATCCCTTCCCAGGAGTGGGATTGGGTACTGGGGCATTATAAGGAAGGAGTGTATAAGGGTCAATTTTATGAATGTGCAGGCTAATGGGGGACTTATTTTAGGTCTTATGAGGACTCCAGAGACTCCGTTTATTTTTACTTCAGATATTTGGGTCAGATCAGAGAAGGAGGTCAAGAGAGAGAAGGCGGCTCCAGTGTCTACTACAAAGCAGATCTTTTGCCCAGCCACCACTCATGTCTGGGACACAGGCCAGAGGGCTGGAACCTGGGCCCCATCAGTGGAATAATTCTCGCGGGGTTGGACTGGGGGTCCAAGGGGAAGCATGGACCTCACCAGGGGCACCAGGGTGTCCCTGTGGGCAGTCCATCTTCCAGTGTTCCCACTGGCTGCAGGTCAGACAGGCTTTGGTGGGGGGCTGTGGGTTTGGGCATGCCTTTGTCCAGTGCCCTGGTTGGTTGCATCGGAAAGAGAGTCCAGGAGGGGTCTTAAGCCCAGGTCAGGGAGGGTTTTGGCTGGGTTGATCCTGTTCTCTTATCGCTGCTGCCAGAAAGGCATACTTGGCCCTTCTTTTACGGTCTTTTTCCTTTTTGGCTTCATCTTCTCTGTTATTAAATACTTTGAAGGCCACCTCTAGGAGGTCCTTTTGGGGAGTCTCAGGTCCCTTCTCCAGTTGTCTGAGTTTATGTCTAATATCTGGAGCAGACTGGCTATTAAACTGGACTTGGAGGTAGAGGATCCCAGTGGGAGTAGTGATATCTAAGTTAGTATAATTTTGGATAGCCTCCATGAGGTGGGCCAGGAACAAGGCAGGATTTTCATCTTATTCCTGAGTGACCTCTCTTACCTTATCATAATTGACATGGACATGGGCGTTTTTCTACATGCCCTCAACGAGGCAAGTAATCGTGTGACTGAGCCTCCAGGTGCCAGGGTCATCAGGCTGGTACGTCCATTGAGGTGCAGTATGTGGTACCAGCGACTGGATTATGTCGGTCCTGGGTGTGTAAGTAATCGGCATGGGCTCAAGCTGCTTGCCAGATGCGGTCTTTCTCGGCACAAGTGAGAGTGGCGTTAAGGATATAGTATGTATCACTCCATGTGAGATGATAAGCCTGAGTAAGCCTCAGGAATTCCTCTTTATACTTGCTAGGGTTTTCAGAGACAGATCCCAATTTCTCCTCTATCTGGCTCATGTCCGATAATGAAAATGGCACATGGACTGGAGTGTGGCCCTCCAGTTCTGCGACCTCTGTCAAGGGAAATGTGTGTTGGGTATGTGATCGTGTGTCAGGGAGCTAATAAAGGGGGAAGGGGATCTTGGGGAGTGTGGGGAGGGGGTCGAGGGTGGCTCAGAGGAGGCCCCAGCATCAGGGGGAGAATCAGGATATGTAGGTCAGAGGCCTGGAGGAGGTGGGGGAGGGGGTGAGGGCATGAGTGGTATGAGGGGATTCATCTGTGGGGTCAGACTCAGGGGGTGCAGAAGGTCGTGGTCAGCTGCTAGGTATGGAGGAGGGGTCTTTTTGTTTAGGAGGCAAGATGCATGAGAACCTCGTGAGTGGAGCAGCTTTTGCATAAGGAAGGTCTCCTTCGAAGAGCCCAAAAAGCTTGGGCGTAACAGACCTCCAAGCACTTACCATTCTGTTTGAGGAAGTTGGTGAGGTCTTGGAGAATGTCGAAATCAAATGTGCCAAATTCAGGCCAGTGGTTTTGGTTATCCAAATGGTATTGAGGCCAGATTTGCATGCAAAGCCGCTGTAGGTGGTTGGCCTTGAGTTCAGTGAGTAAGAGCGGTTTGAGATTTTTGAGGACACAGACCAGGGGAGAGTCTTTTGGAATAGATTGGCCAGACCCCATGATTGGGAAGCAAATAGAGGCTCTTATTGTAAGTCTGGATCATCACCTGTGATCAGAATAGGAGTGTGTAAGGAGATCTCTGTATCGATGTGAGGTGTCCCCCACTGTCGATTACAGAGTGGCTGAAAACCTAGAAAGGACAGTATTCTAGGGTACCGCTGGAATATGTCCAGATCTTACCTCGATTCAGGGGCCGGCGGGAGTGGAGTGTTGCATGGAGAGCGGTCGAATGGCAAGAGTTCCCCATTCTGGAGGTCGTCAGAGGAAGAGGGGAAGATCAGTGAAGCTGAAAGCCTGGAGGTATGCAAGCCACCAGTAAAGCCTTAGAACAAGACTTGCACCGCTCACGTAGGCACAGGGCATCCCCAGAGGGAACTTAGGAGCTCGGGCAAGAAGTAAGCTCGGCAGGTAGCTGTGCTCCCAGGTCTCTGAGTATAGAAAGAAAGGGAGAGTTAGGAGAGTGCCTTGCCCCAGTCCTGGCTTTCGGCACCAAAACTGCTGACTTTTCAGGACTCAAATCAAACACTTAAACCTCTCTCAAGCCATCCCCCAAAGCCTAGGATAATTCAACCTTATGCAACCGATACTCAGAAAATAATCCATTGTCTCTGATCCCCCTGAAACTTTTACAATGATCTCAGAGCTCTTAAAACATTCTTATCTGCATGTCTGCCTCCTTCGCTGGAAACTTGAAGGTTTAGGGAAATATAGCCAGAGGTTGAGAATTCAGGCTATGGTCTCATAAAGTTCTAAGTTTAAATCTTGGTTATGTCACAGTATGGCCCTGGAGTATTTATTTACCTCTACACTTGACAAATTTTAATCTGTAAAATGGCCCCAATAGTTACCAACTTGTCTTCTTTCTATGATAGGGACTGAGTATAGAATTCTTAGCAACACCACTGCTTGGTTTAGCATAATGCACATGAAGCATACAGAGGTAATAAGATGAAAATGATCAAGATACGTTTCATGTCCATTCATCTTCTCATCCCTACAACACAATTCTTGGAACAATGGAGGTATTAAATATTGTGGAATGAATCAGGTAAGCTTTCATAGTGAGGTGTGGGGACATACCCATGTCTTCTCTCTGTACTCATGGACTGGAATTTCACCATCCAGCTTTGTGTTCTTCCAGGCACAGAAATTGGAGATTTGATATTTTCCCAATCAACCATCCTTGAACCCTGTCTGTACTTCAGGTTACTGTGCTGTATGCTTTCATGTGTAAGCCCGATATGAGCACCTCCATTTGTATTTTATTTGTTGACCATGTGAGATGCGGGAATCCTAGTTCCCCAACCAGGAATGAAACCTGCGTCCCTTGCATTGGAATTGCAGAGTCTTAACCACTGGACATCCAGGGAAGCCCCCAAGCATCCCCATTTATAAATGAGAAAATAGATGCAGTGAAGGTTAAGTAAGAGGTAAGAAGCACTGGAAGGGCTTAAACCAAGATCTGCCTGATTCCAGATTCTAAACTCCAGCCCCTCTAGTTAGCAGTAGCAGGATTTTTCCCAACTGGAAAGCTCTCCCAGGTTTCCCAGGTGGCCCTGGGTTTCTTTGCAGAAAAAGATTCAGAGCATAGTCCATTATGCCGAGGCTGTTGCCTTGAAACATAAATAGTCACTCACTGTGGAACTGTTTGTTATGAAGAATGTGCGGACTGGAGAGAAGTGAGACATAAAATCATTATTTCATGCAGAAAGACATTGCTAAAAGGATAGAATTACTTACTATATTAATTCTGTCCTTCAGCCCCCAGCTCATCTCTCTGCATAATGTCTTAGTCACAGAATGTATTGTTGGGGACTCTTCCACGCTGATTTTTTTTTGCAGAAATTGAATCATCTAAGACTTCCCATTCTATTCCCTTTCTAACTATCTCTCTTCTGTTGGTCCTTCAAATCGTCTCCCTCCACTCCACCCCATTTCACCCTACTTGTTAGTCCCATTTCTTCCCACCAACCTCCCTTCCTTCCTCTACTACTCACTCGTATGCCTCCTTTTTCCCCCTTTCTCTTCCTCCAAACCCCTCTGTTAACCCTCCATTTCTCCTCTCTCGTTTTTCCATCTGCCAAAGGTCATCTTCTACAATAGGCTGGAGGAGCTCCCAGTGGAAATTTCACATTAGCCTTCAAAAATGGTACTATGGGGAGGGTGCACATAAGGATCATTTAGAGGCTCATCTAGAAGCATCCTATAGAATCACTGGATGAATATACAGGTTGACTCACTCTGGAGTCAACCCATATATTCATCATGTAAAGCTATCCTAGAGAACTATCCTATAAAGAGCCTTCATACAGCATCTCAGAGTTAGAATAACAATGACTAAGACAGTGGGGAGGTAAACAGCATCCATTTACCTCTGTGTTTATATATTCATGAATCATTCTTAATCCAAGTCATTCTCCTTTTTTTGGCCACTTTATTTTTTTAATTGAAGGATATTTGCTTTATAGAATTTTGTGGTTTTCTGTCATACATTAAGAATCAGCCATAGGTACACCCATGTCCCCTCTGTCTGGAAACTCCCTTCCAATCCCCTCCCCACCCCACCCTTCTGGACTGTCATTGAGCCTCTGTTTGAGTTCCTTGAGTCATACAACAAATTCCCATTGGCCATCTATTTTACATATGGTATTATAAATTTCCATGTTACTCTTTCCACACATCTCACCTTCTCCCTCCTGCCCTCTCCCTATGTCCTTAGGTCTGTTTTCTATGTCTGTTTCTCCATTGCAGCCCTGAAAATAAATTTATCAGTACCATCTTTCTAGATTCCATATTTATGCATCAATATGTGATATTTGTATTTCTCTTTCTGACTGACTTCACTCTGTTTAACAGGCTCTATCATTCTTAATGGCAGAACATGATAGACATTTCCAATTCAGTTAGAAATCCAATAGCTTGAGCTTCCCTGGTGGCTCAGTGATGAAGAATCCGCCTGCAATGCAAGAGACCTGGGTTGGATCCCGGGTCTGCGTAGATTCCACATGCCACGAAGCAATTAATTCCCAGTGCCACAATTATTGAGGCTTTATTCTAGATCCCAGGAGCCGTGATTACTGAATCCCATGTGCCTGAGCTCATGCTCTGCAACAAGAAAAGCCCCACAATGAAAAGCCCTTGCACTGCAACTACAGAGTAGTCCTTGCTTCCACAACTAGAGAAAAGCCTGCACAGCAATGAAGACCCAGTACAGCCCCCCAAAAATAAATAAAAATAAAGTTCTTAAAAAGAAATCCAATAGCTTTCATTTGATGTATTTGGATGGGTCTGGCAGGAAGTGTAAAGCAGGACTGAACAATAACAGAAAAAGAGTTAAAACCATAATATTCCAACTTGGATGATGTTTGCTGTCCTGTGGCCTCACTTCAAAAGATTTATGGGCTAATTGTACCAGGTGCATAGACAGTTGTCATGTGTAAGAGGAATTTTCTTTGTGGTCTAACACGGTCATGATTATCTAATGCTGTTCTACAGTTTCTTTTAAATTAACACCGACTCTTACCATCATGAGTTGAACACCTGGTGTGTTGGGCACTGCTCTGGGAGTTTTAAATTTACCACCTCATTTAACCCTCTCAGCATCTGTGAGAGGCAGGGCTGAGCATGTCCAGTTCAAACATTAGCAGAGGAAGCTCAGAAAGGGGAAGTAATTTTCCCAATATTACAATGCTAGAAATATAAATAGTAGTTATAACTGTTGCAAGGAGGACACAAAATCGTCAAGATCAATAAAAAAAATGCTACAAATATTTACTGAGAGTTCATAAAAGTTGACTGAAAAAACTGAGACTTACTATGTTTTTGTCTGGCAGAATAATATTTTAAAACTATTAACTCTCCTAGCTTATGAGTGTACACAGTTTCAACCCAAATCTGAGTAATTTTTCATATCTTAACAAAGTGATTTTTAAATTTTAAAAACAAACCTCCTGGAACAGATAGAAACATATTAATAAACAGTGAGAAGAATGTATGTAAGTGTAAACTAATAAACAAATTTACTAACATAATGTGTTGCTGTTCAGTCGCTCAGGCATGTCTGACTCTTTGTGACCCTGTGGGCTGCAGCACACCATGCTTCCCTGTCCATCACCATCTCCCAGAGTTTGCTCAAACTCATGTACATTGAGTCGGTGATGCCATCCAAACTTCTCATCCTCTGTCATCCCCTTCTCTTCCTGCCTTCAATCTTTTCCAGTGAGTCAGTTCTTTGCACCATGTGGCCAAAGTACTGGAGCTTCAGCTTCAGCATCAGTCCTTCCAATGAATATTCAGAGTTGGTTACCTTTAAGATTGACTGGTTTGATCTCCTTGCAGTACAAGGGACTCTGAAGAGTCTTAAAAGCATCAGTTCTTCAGCACTCAGCCTTCTTTCTGGTCAAATAAAAAATAATTACATATAACAATGTAAAGATATGCTAATGAATAATATGTGTATAGATTATAATACTAATAAACTAATATACTTTTTAAAGCATTATGGAACTGGTTCAAGAATGGATGCTTTGATCAAAGAAAAAAACAGAGATGGCCCATGAAGAGATCAATATATATATGAATACATACAATATGATAAATATGGCATTTTCCATTCGCAAGAGAAGGAAAACTCTTATTCTATATATGGTCCATCCACTATACATTTTAACAAATGATAACAGAAGAAAGACAAGCAGAAAGGAAACATTGAATGGCTGCTTGAATATATTAAACAAAATAAATAAGTGGATTAAAGCATTATAATTTTGCAAGCAAAGGAAGAAAGGAGGGAAAGAAGGAAGGAATGGAAACTAAAAATAATGAAAGATACTCTGGGTAACCAAATGTGGCATAGATAGGAAGACTTTTTAGTGTAACTCAAAAGGAAAAATAAAAGAATATATTGACAGATTTGATTACCTTAAACATTTTTAAATAAAATACTTATATCAAAATATCATAAAACTGAAAGACTAATTACAAACTGTGAGAAAGGTTTTATAAATAGAAATAAGATAGTTAAGTTTGTTTAATGTTTAGGTTATTCCATTACCATTTATGTAACATTTTAAATATGCAGAGCTCTTACAGATCAATAAGAAATTATTGATAGGAAATTACTGATATGAAAAATGGGCAAAGGGTATGAACTAGCTTTTCCCAGGAGGGAAAAAAAAAAAAAACTTAATAAACACATGGAGTGTTGGATTCACAGCAGTCAAACAAAAAGCAAAAAATGATTGTGAACCATGTTTCACTCATTGACTTGGGAGTGAATTAAAACCACTGCTGATGAGAATGTGAGGTAATATACATGTTCATACAATAATGAAAATGGGCAAGGAGCTATGTATCAAAAGCCTTAGGAAACATGCATAATGCTTGACCCCCACAGTAAACATATGTGTAATCCAACTTAATGAGTATCCTAGAAAATGCATTCCAAATAAGCAACATGTACATCGATATGTATGTGGATGAAGATATCTCCAGCTAAGGGTGTAGATAGTCACATCAACCTGTGGTAGGAAGCTTCTGACATTGAATTACTCTATCTTCTACTATTTACATCTCTGTGTCACCCCTCTAGCCACTTGCACTTAGCCACTTGCTTCTATAGCAAATAGAATATAGCAAAATGATGGGCTGTGTCTTCTGTGGTTAAAGTTACAAAGACTGATGTCTGTCCTGCTGGCACTCCCTTCTCCCTTTTGCTTTCTTGATTGCATTGATGAAGTAAACTACCAGGCTATGAACTATCCCATGCAGAGGTCCATGTGAAACAGGACTGAGGGAGGCCTCCAGCCAATGGTGAGGACCTGAGACACTCAGACCACCAACCTGTTCAGAACAGAGTCCTGCCGACAACCACATGCATCTGTAAGAAGTGGATCCTTCCCAGTCAAGCCTTTCAGTTCAGTTCAGTTGTTCAGTCGTGTCCGACTCTTTGCGACCCCATGAATCTCAGCACGCCAGGCCTCCCTGTCCATCACCAACTCCCGGAGTTCACTCAGACTCACATCCATCGAGTCAGTGATGCCATCCAGCCATCTCATCCTCTGTCGTCCCCTTCTCCTCCTGCCCCCAATCCCTCCCAGCATCAGAGTCTTTTCCAATGCGTCAACTCTTTGCATGAGGTGGACAAAGTACTGGAGTTTCAGCTTTAGCATCATTCCTTCCAAAGAAATCCCAGGGCTGATCTCCTTCTGAATGGACTGGTTGGGTCTCCTTGCAGTCCAAGGGACTCTCAAGAGTCTTCTCCAACACCACAGTTCAAAGGCATCAATTCTTCGGCGCTCAGCCTTCTTCACAGTCCAACTCTCACATCCATACATGACCACAGGAAAAACCATAGCCTTGACTAGATGGACCTTTGTCGGCAAAGTAATGTCTCTGCTTTTGAATATGCTATCGAGGTTGGTCATAACTTTCCTTCCAAGGAGTAAGCATCTTTTAATTTCATGGCTGCAGTCATGCCTTTAGATAAGAGCAAATCCCCAAAGAATCAAGGGGTTCCTTGATTAAAGTCTATGAGGCCCAGCACATGCTCAGATTCCTGACCACAGAAACTGTGAGATCAGAAATGTAGTTTTAAGCTACATTGGGGATAATTTGTTATATAGCAATAGATAGAATTATCTATATCTAGACACAGTCTTATTTATAATGATACAAAACTGGAAACAATAAAAGTGTTCCTTGAGAAGAGACTGAGTCAACTATGAAGGATCCAGATAACCATATACTGTGATTATATTAAAATTTTATTTATTGCTACAGGAAAAAGTTTATGACATACAGTAAGTGAAAAAGCGAACTACCAAACAGTATATGCAATAGCAAATTATTTTTATAAACTAAATAAATCTATATGAATGGAAACATACTGAAAGAATACACAAAGCTTTCCTTATCCCTTTTGTAAGACTCAATAATAATCTGTGGGTGGCTGGAAGGTAACAAAACATAAACAGCAGGAATCTCACTCATTCATTCCTTAATTTCCATTTAACAAGCTACTGTGGGTTAAATGGTGAACACAAAAGTCCTTATCCTCATGAGTTTTACATTTTAGAGGGAGAGACAGTTAACCCATCTGTTCATGACATAAAGCCATTGGGTCAGGAAGGGATAAGTTTATGAAGTGGAGTGAATGATATAAAATAAAGGGGCAGGTTTTCTTGGTGGCTCAGTGGTAAAGAATCCACCTGCCAAGGCAGAAGACACTGATTCGATCCCTGGTCTAGGAAGATCCCACAGCTATTCAAGCAATTAAGCCTATGCGCCACAACTGAGCCTATGCTCTGGAGCCCTGACCTCAAAGCTCCTGAACCCACTTTCCACAACTACTGAAACCCGCTTCCCTAGAGTCCGTGCTCTGCAACAAGAGTGGCTACCACAATGAGAAGCCCACACACCATTTACCACAAGCCCCACTTGCCAAAACTGGAAAGAAAAAAAAAGCCCATACATGGTAACAAAGACCCAGCATGGCCAAAAATAAATAAACAAGTAAAATTATAAAAAGCAAAATATAAGGGAGAATGCTATTTTATACAGAGAGGATGGGAGATCTTGAGATGACATTTGTGCAGAGACCTGAATGTGTGCATGCTAAGTCACTTCAGTCATGTCCGACTCTGTGCAGTCCTATGGACTGTAGCCCGCCAGGCTTCTCTGTCCATGGGATTCTCCAGGCAAGAATACTGAAGTGTGTTGTCATGCTCTCCTCCAGGGGATCTTCCCCAACCAGGGATCAAACCTGTGTCTCTTACATCTCCTGCGTTGGCAGGCAAGTTTCTTACCACTAGGGCCACCTCAGAAGTCCCAGAGATCTGAATGAAGTGAAAGTAAGTCACCCAAACATGCAGAAAGTGAACTGAAAGTTGCTCAGTTGTGTCCTACTCTTTGCTACTCCATGGGTATAGTCCATGGAATTCTCTAGGCCAGAATACTGGAGTGGGTAGCCTTTCCCTTCTCCAGGGGATCTTCCCAACCCAGAGATCAAACCCAGGTCTCCTGCACTGCCGGTGGATTCTTTACCAACTGAGCCATGTAGGGGAGGTGATTTCCAAGCAACGATAACAGCACGGGTCCTGAGGCAGCATCATGTTCCTAAAATCCAAACTTGAATTTGCTGCAGTGCTATAAGAAGTCATGATTGGAGACCATGAAGACAGGTTCAAGGACTCAACCCTACTTCCTTCTGGGGGCCCTTGAAAGAAGCTGATCAGACAATTTTAAGACAGTTTCCCAGAGTCTCTCCCAATGGAATTAAATCTCTTCTCCCTCTCCAGGCTCTCCCTTCTCTATCTCAGACAGTCTTGACCAGCATGAGCGTTAATTGTTGGCAACTGGGACCTGGAGTCATTATCATGGACCAAAGCATAGAGACAGGCTTTAAGGCAGCATCTCCCCACCCATGTCAGTTTGTTGGCATCTGTCTGCACCAGGTATTATACAATCCACTGGGCGAATATTGGTCACTACATGTAACTGGACTTCTAGGTTATGCTCTCTGTCATGCTGCTGATTAGACCAATGGCCAAAGCTCATCCCCCAGTCTGCTTAATACTGACTATTGCTATAATAACTGACAATTATCAAGTACTTGTCTGTTATAAGAGCATTGTAGACATAATCCCATTTAATCCTCTCCACAAATATGTGAGGTAGATGTGACTATGAGAAAACTCGGGTTCAGTGTGGGGTGAACTCATTAGGTGTCATAAACTTATAAAGTGTCAGGATTGAGATAGGAGCCCAGATTTCCCTGATTTCAGGACTTTTTATTTGCCTTTCCCCAAGAAATCACATTTTGATTTCTTGATTTTTTTTCCCCTCCTTCCTTCCTATCTCACAGTGTCTGACTTGGGGCACTTCTTGGTTTTTGGAAGCACATCCAGCAGAACTGTTTCCTGACCCCACAACTCCTCTACACCTGCAGCGCTAGCCTCTGAAATTGAATCTACCCTTCATCCCAACATCATCCCAGTCAGGCCTTGCCTTCCTCATCCATGCTGTCCCCTGCTATGAAATGATGGAGGCCAGTTGCAGTGCAAACTGTAAAGTGATGAGTACCTGAGGGTGACCCTATGGATGAGGTGGGATACTCAGGGCTTCTGCTCTGGGTCCCTGTGTACAGCTTGTTCAGTGTATAACCTAGGGAGCTTATGAGGTGGCCCTGCATCCCTTATTGTAAGTTTTGGTGTCTAAAATCCACTGGTTTCCCACCCAAACCTAGGCTGCACAGCAGAATAGCCTGACATCAGAGAGAGAATAAAGACAGGGAGAGTGAGAGAGAGAGATGCGGCAAGGGAGGAGTGCAGAGAGAGAGAGAGACAGCAGGAAATCCCCGAGTTTCACTCCAAACTCAGAGAATGGAAATTGGGGAGTGGAACTGGTAATCTTTATTTTTAATAAGTATTTCACGGAATTTTCAAGAAGCCTCTCTATGTCAGACATTTCCTTTGTCTGAATGGATTATGGGCTCTCCTGGTGGCTCAGATGGTAAAGAATCTGCCAGCAATGCAGGAGACCCTGGTTTGATCCTTGGGTCGAAGATCCCCTGGAGAAGGGCATGGCAACCCACTCCAGTATTCTTGCCTAGAGAATCCTGTGGACACAGGAGCCTGGTGGGCTACAGTCCTTGGGGTGGCAAAGAATCAGACACAACTGAAGCGACTAGCATGCACGCAAATGTGTTATATCTATAGCACCATTCAGGTGATCATGCAGGTGAATCCCAGGTCCTAGGGCTGGTTGTCCAGGAGGTGAATTACCCAGTCTCTCCTTCATCCTCTAGCCTTCATCACAGAGGACGGAATTTCAGACATGGTCAGTGAATCTGTGGGAGGTCGTGTGAAAGACCGTGGAATTTTCTCATTGGGGGATGACCACTGAGCAGTCTATTAGCTTCACCCTTCAGCCATTCTTGTTTTTGAGCCCAGCCAGGCTTCAATTAATTTACTTAATCCATGTAACTCATAGACTGTAACAGTGTGCTAAGTTTATGTTACAGGCTTCCCATCATACGTTACATGATGTTCCCTCAAAATCCATGTTAAAGTCCTTACTCCCATAAGCCCCAGTATTTGGAGATAGTGTCTTCAAAGAGGTGATGAAGTTAAAGTCCAATATGACAAGGCATCCCTGGTGGTCTAGAGGTTGAGAATCTGCCTTGCAGTGCAGGGGACACGGGTTCAGTCCACGGTTTGGAAAGATCCCATGCGCTGCAGGGAAACTAACCCTAGGCCCTGCAGCCTCTGAGCCTGTGATCTAGAGCCCATGTTCCCCAACAAGAGAAGCCTCCGCAGTGAGAACTGGAGAGTAACCCTCACTCGCTAAAGCTAGAGAAACCCCCCACACAGCAGCAGACCCAGGACAGCCAAAAAATAAAATAAAATCCAATACGACAGATGTCCTTTTAAGAAGAGAAGACGTGAAGGATGCAGGCACACAGAAAAACAGCCCCACAAAGAGGCAGCAGGAGAGTGGCCAGCTGCAAGCCGAGGAGAGAGGCTCCAGAGGAAAACCAAACCTGCTTGTTCAAGCTCCCCATCCCTGATTCTTTGCCAGGGCACCCTGGGCTCACCGTCCAGGGCTGCCATAGGCAAAATGCCACAGACTGCCTTTTCCCTGAGTGTCTGTGTCCTAATCTCACCTCCTTTTAAGGACACCAGTCATAGTGGATTAGGTCCCTTAGGACCTCATTTACCTTAATCACCTCTTTAAAGATCCCATCTCCAAGTTCACTCACCTTGTGAGGTCCTGGGGATTAGAACTTCTACATATGAATCGGAAAGGGATACAATTTAGCCCATAACAGAGACCTTAAAAAAGATAAGGAGAAAAACGGGGACTTCCTGAGGGTCCAGTGGTTGAGATTCCACCTCCCAAGGGAGGGGATGTGGGTTTGATTCCTGGTCAGGGAGCTAAGATTCCCCCATGCTGCAGGGCAAATAAAGCCTGTGCCACAACTACTGAGCCCACATGCTTTTTGCCCGGACACTGCAACTAGAGAGAAGCCAGCAACAAAGATCCCACATGCAGCAAATAAGACCTGACCCCACCAAATAGTTAAAAAAAGAAACAAAGAGAAAGAGAAGAATACTGGCTTCTCTGGATAATGTGCTTTGGCCCAAACCCTGTACTGGGTGCATCCAGTTCTTGCAAAAGCTCCAGGAGGGAAACCAGATGGTATCCCGTTTAAAAGTGAAAGAACTGAGTCGTGGAGAGTAAACATCCATTCACCTCCACCCCCAGGTGGGCAGGGAAGGGCTTGCCTGGTCCGAATTTCTTCACAGTGCAGCCCTGGGTCACCTAACCAGCCTCTTCTCTAGCCTTTCACAGCTCCCCACCACAACCAATTTTTGTAGAACTGGCCAGTCCCAACTGGGAAACTAATGGGACTGAGCTCTTAGGTTCGCAAAGGCCTGAGATTGCCGTGCAGAGCACTCAGCGAAGTGCTCAGACCTGGCAAATGCTCTAAACAGTGATGGCTCTGCTCATCACGATGATTATTTTGTAGCCTCGAAAACTCTGAGTGCAAGAAAAAGAGGTCATCAAATTGGTGATTTTACCATCTGCCTCTAGGTACCTCAGCCGACACAGGGAAACTGAACTAAAGATGTTTTCACACACATTAGCAGCCCTGGGATTGCAGTCCCTGGGGTCTCAAAGAGACGGACACAACTGAGTGACTGAACTGAACTGAGCAGCCCTGGGAAGGAGGCATCATTATTATATTCTGTGTAGCGATATCCCTAAAGAGGCCCAGATGAAAGTGCAGAAGTCCAAGCTTTGTCAGCTCACTTGAAGGGGCTCATCTCAATCGGAATGACCACCAATCTCAGCCATTGCCCCACCTCCACCCCTTATGCTTCACTGTGCTTATGCTCTGAGCATCCACATCCCTGAGATAAAAACCCCAGCAAGTCTTTTCTCAGCCAGAGAACACAAGACCTCATCCTGTGTCACACCTTGACTCCTCCTTCCAGTCTTCGCTAGTCAAAGCTTCTCGGTCTTAAAAGGTCATCCCTGCAGGTCCATTCCTGGGTCTTTTCTAGTCCCCTGAGGAATCTTCCATGTCGAAGGGTAGAGGAGAAATACCTAGTGAATGTTAGTGCCGAGGATGAACCCTTCACACCCCATATTCTTTACTGCTCCTAACTGGTCCAGACTTTAGGGATGAGTGAGGTCATAAAAATGTTCATGTATTTTTTTCTGTGTTTAATTTGTAAGCCTCCAACCAATATTACCAATAAGGAAACCAAGAGTGGTCTGGTGAGATGATAAGGTCAATAAGCTCCTGAGATGAAGCCAGGATCAGAAATGAGTTCTTCTAAGTCCAGAGGTCCAATCAAGGATCATTTATGTATTCAACATAAATGAGTGGAGCTGAAACAAAGAAGCAACCTCAATCCACTGATGGATGAATGGAGAAGCAAAATGTGTTCTATACATGCGATAGCATATTATCCAGGCTTAAAAAGAAAAGAGTCATATGCTGCGACATGGAGGGACCTTGAGGACATTATGCCAAATGAAATAAGCCAGTCATAAGTGGAAAAATACTGTGTGATTCCACTTGTATGAGGTACATAGACTAGTCCAACTCATTAGAGACAGAAAGTAGAATGGTGGCTGCCAGAGTCTGGGGAAGTGGGTGATAGGGAGTTACTATTTAATGGGCCCAGAGTTTCAATTTTACAAGTTGAAAAGAGCTATAGAGATGGAGGGTGATAACTCTTGGGTGACATCATGAGTGCATTTAATACCAGTGAACTATACGTGTAAACACAGTCTGGATGACAAATTTTATGTTATGTGTATTTACCAGAATTAAAATATCAGAAAAATACATGGACTAAACACCTGCTGTGCCCTAGGTCACCTTCTAGTCACTGAGCATTCGGTCTTATCCCTGCCTTTCTAGCGGGGGGAAGGTAATGTACGATAAATGTAACAGGAATAATCTGAATACTATGTTAAGAGGTAGGGAAAGTTAAAAAGTACAGGGCGAATGGCGAAAATTTTATTTTTTGTTTTTGAGATTTTTTTTTGTTTGTTGTTGTTGTTGTGGAACCTTTTTTAAAGTCTTTGTTGAATTTGTGATGATATTGTTTGTTTTATGTTTTGGTGTTTTGGTGGTGAGGTACATGGGATCTTAGTTCCCCCAACCAGGATTGAACCTGCATCCCCTTCATTGGAAGGCGAAGTCTTAACCACTGGACCACGAAGCAAGTCCCATGGCAATTTTAATGTTTTGTTTTTGGCTATACTGGGTCTTCAGATGTTACCTGAGCTTTTCTCTAGTTGCCATGTACAGGCTTCTTATTGCAGTGATTTCTCTTGGTGTGGAGCGCCAGCTCCAGGGCACACAGGCTTCAGTCATTGTAGTTCCCAGGATCTAGAGTACAGGCTCAACAGTTGTGGCATACAGACTCCATTGCTCTGGGTCACTTGGGATCTTCCCAGATCAGGGATAGAACCTGTGTCTCCTGCATTGGCAGGTGGGTTCCTTACCACTGAGCCTCCAGGGAAGCCCCCATGGGGCTTCCTTCCCCCATGAGTAAGAAGGCAACCTTTGAGCTTGAAGGAGGAAGAAGAGCGAGGCCGTGGTTACCAGCGTGAAGAGCATCCCAGACAGAGCAAAGACAGAATGAACAGGGCACTGGGGCACACTGGCTTGATACACAGTGAGAAGGCCAATATGAGTGAAGCCAAGGCAGGAATAGATGATGACAGAGAGGAAGATGAGCCATGAAAACCACTGGGAAGACATGGCTTTCTAATATGAGAAATAACAGAGAGCCCATATCACAGACTCAATTGTCCCCATGGGCCAAGCTGGAGATGTCCCCACAGGATGGCTCAGGTGGGACTGTAGCAAACCGGAGTGCTTGCCTCATCTGAATGGAGCAACCCCCACTCACATTCATTACAAATGTCCCCAAAGGAGAAGGCGAGCCTGATGTTGCATGATTTGCTTTTCAAAAGAAGCCAGAAATCTGGATTTTTATATGAAGACTCCTGATTTTTTTTTAAATGTTAGCAATGAGTTCCTTTTTGTCAGAGCACCATGTCTCCCCCTGAGAAACCTCTGATTATAGAATTGCAACAAATTGACCCAGTTTGAGGTCTTTGCATTATACAGGGTTGCCATGTGATCCTCCATCACCAGACCTGTCTGATAGATTTTAAAGCATTAGAGAAGAATCAGGCCATTGTACTCATTACCTATATTCAGACTTGAGATTTAACCTCTGTCCATGCAGCTACCAGAGAAGGCAATGGCAACCCACTCCAGTACTCTTGCCTGGAAAATCCCATGGATGTAGGCTGCAGTCCATGGGGTTGCTAAGAGTCAGACATGACTGAGCGACTTCACTTTCACTTTTCACTTTCATACACTGGAGAAGAAAATGGTAACCCACTCCAGTGTTCTTGCCTGATGGGGGAGCCTGGTGGGCTGCCATCTATGGGGTTACACAGAGTTGGACACGACTGAAGTGACTTAGCAGCAGTAGCAGCATGCAGCTACCTCCCTGCTTTGCAATGATCTGTGTATATGTCTGTTTCTTGTACTAATTTTGAGCTAGTCAAGGCCAGATACTGGGTTTTCCTTGGTTTTGCACTGCTAAAGGAAAGCCACACCCATAAGAGGAATCCAGTAGAATTTTTGGAAGAAAACCATAATGGTGAATGTAAAAATAGCTTGCATAGGTATTGAGCATAGAATGGAAAGAAAAGACACAAAAATAAAATATGGATTGTGTTAGAGGTTGGCATGCAAGGGATTTATTTTCTTTTGTTTCCCAAATTCCTCATAATGTTATTACACTGATTTTGGAACTGTTAAGGGGAGAAACTGAGATGGTTGGATAGCACGACCGACTCAATGGACTTGAGTTCAAGCAAACTCTGGGAGATAGTGACGGACAGGGAAAGCCTGGCATGCTTCAGTCCATGGGGTTGCAAAGTCAGACACAACTTAGCAACTGAATGACAATAACAACCACAATGAGAGAAAATGTTACAATAAAAAAAAAATCAATTAGTCTTCCAGGCCTCTCCTTCCAGAGCCTGTGCCCTGGGATACAGATTCTACTGGGCAGAGTTCTCTACAACATCATCTTGCTGGCTCTAAGCACTTGCTGGCATCACTGAGCTCAGAACCAGTTCAACATTATAGTTGTACATATAGGAATTCCCAATCCAGCTTAGCCCAGATAAGTCTCACTAAATTTCCAGGATCTTTCTAAGAGAGGTTGTATGTAAGAAATACTGGTGTTTCTGCAGTGAGGACAAGTCTGGAGAGAAGCAGGGTCTGGGTGATGGGACAAAAAGAGATGACATGTTGACCTCACAGATCATAGTGGATGATCCGCATACGATGTCTTAAGAGGTGTGAGTAACTGTGTGGGAATTCAATTCAGTAGACAAGGCATTGAACAGCAGAAGCCAAGTGACAACTGAACACTGGGGACAAAATACATAATAAACATCCATCCACTTCTTTTGAGTCTACCACTCCATGTACTCCATTTTGGTAAGAGGATGTGATTTGAGTATTTATAAACATGCCATCATAGGCAGATGTACTGTGCATGGAGGGGAGGAGGGGGTCCATATAGGCTCTGATGTGTGAACAAAACACTAGTATATGAGGCAGCAGAACTGATCGTCCTAACTGGAAGGACCTATTTACAAAATCTCTGTCATGTAGATTAAACCAAGAGGAAGAGGAAAATGGAACCCACCGGCTATGATGGATTCTGGTACTGAAGACCCAGCTCAATCCTGCTCCAGGGTCTGACTACAGAGAATAAAGAAACTAGTAGTCAAGTGAGAACTCAGCCATCGGCTTTATGAAAAGCCAAGTCCCTCCTTGACCCGCTTCTCTCCACAGTGGGAGGGCATGGTTTGAGACTGACCCTAGAGTGGAGGTTTCCAATTCTATTCCTGTTGTTTTGGGGTGATGTTGTTCTGTATAGCAGACACAGAGCTTTCCATTCCATGATTGAATGGAAAGATGCTGGGGAACTGAGCTATCTCCTCCTCCAATAACAGGCAGGTCCAAGAGATCAAGATCCAAGATTCATGTGAGCAGTGACTAAATCCATAGGCAAGTACTTCTCAGCACATGGCATGCTCTCAACACTTACTACTCTACCTCCCATGAGGAAGAACAAGGAAGATGGGTGGAAGCTCTCCTTACATCCTTTCTTGAAAGGTTGGAAGCTTTAAACAAACATTCCTTTTTCTGTGGAAACACAAAAATGAGGAGAAACATACCTACTGTGGATTAGACAGTGTCCTCTCTGTTTTGTAGAAATGCTACCATGGATCGAGGGGCCTCCCTGGTGGCTCAGCAGTAAAGCATTTGCCAATGCAAGAGACATAAGAGACATGGGTTTGACCCTGGGTTTGGAAGATCTACTGGAGGAGGGCATGGCAACCCACTCTAATATTCTTGGCTGGAGAATCCCATGGACAGAGGAGCCTGGCAGGCTACAGTCCAGGATTACAGAGTTGGACCCTACTGAAGAGACTTAGCATGCATGCACGCACCATGGATCAAGCCCTTCCAGTGCTCCAGTGTCTTTCCATATATTCACTCATTTAACCCTCCAAACAATCTTATGGGGTAACTAAAACGAGATGAGTCCCAGAGTGACCAAATGATGCAGTTAGGAAGTGACCAAGCCAAACCAGGAACCTAAGGACATCACACCAGAGTGTGGACTCTGCTTTGAAGTGACACATGCAACCTTACACCAGCTCTTTGTCCTTGTTTGACAGGTCAAACTTAAGGTCTGCCCAAGATGCCAAAGAAAGGTGGGTCTAAACTATATGCCCGTTTGAACCCAGAGCATGTTCAAATACACCGTGAAAAGATTGCTGCATATAAACAGGTATAAAACCCTGAAAGCCTTGTATTGGATGGACAGGTCAAAACTCACCTGAGATGATCCCACAGTTCCAATTGAGGCAATGCATCATGGTTCAGGCCTGTTATTTAATCTTAAACTCCAGTCAACTGAATGCAAATGAGACCGGATGAAGGCAGAAATTAATGTGCTGTCTACCTCTCTGGTCTGGAAGGTGTGTCTACAGTTGGTGAGGGTGCAGGCTGTCCTGTCATCCGCATTGCACAATAGACCCACTTGGGATAAATGTTTAAAAGCATTTTTTTCCCACATTTCTTTAAATTTATTTATTTTTAATTGAAGGATGATTGCTTTAAAGTCTTGTGTTGGTTTCTGTGTGTGTGTGTGTGTGTGTGTGTGTTGCTCAGTCGTGCCCTACTCTTTGTGACCCCATGGACTGCAGCCCACCAGGCTCTCCATCCCTGGCACTCTCCAGGCAAGAATACTGGAGTGGATTGCCATTCCCTTCTCCAGTGTTGGTTTCTACCAAATATCAAAATGAATCAGCCATATGTCTACAGGTTCTAATGTAACTGAGCTGAAGTGGAGCCCTGGTACAAAGGTGTTTTTGGTTTAAGTTCTCCACGGGATTCTAATGCACAGCAATTGTAGAGAAACACTGGGCCAGGAAATACACCCTAAACTGACAATTAGAATTAAAATCTTCCCCTAACCTAAACTTCATCTAGGATACCTGGGGCTTGACTGAGCACTGACACTTGAAATGGAAACCATCTGCCATTATTTATGGAGTTTAATTTCAGCTCATGATACTAATGCTGGAATCTGGGAGGAGGGCTTGGGAAGGGGAACTTGGGGGGAGGGTGAAATTGAAGGATGAGGCCATACATATGGGAAGAGAACCAGCAATGCACTGCCCTCGTTTAGCAAACACACCCAGGGCTTAATGGTGCCTAATGGTGCCTGTAATTGATGTCTAAAGTTATTTAAAAATAAATTTACTAGAAAATAATTAGCAATTTTATAGTTCACTACTTCCTCATTTTGTGGATAAAATTTTCAGTGGTTTTGAAAAAATCAGGCACCACAATACTACAGTGATGTGAAATCAGTTGCCCAAATGGAGGGAGACATGGATCCCCTAAAGAGATAAATACACTTAGAAATTGCTTAATTAGCTATTTTCATTCATTGGAATGTAAGCCTATCTTTCCCTCCACCACCACTCCCACCCTGCCAATCTCCCATTTGAATCTGTAATGAATTATCCTTAATCAACATCAAGGGGAAGTTGTAGGAAGGCCGTTTGGGGATGGCTTAGATTTGACCTTGGGAGTTCTTAACCTTAGCAGAGGGAGTAGAGAAGAAAAATTGTTTTCTCATTAGGCCAGACACATCTTTCCTTAATGAGGTTGTAGGAATATTCATTACCCCCCATTAGCTCACCTCTTCCGCTTTCTGCCCAGCTAGCCCAGAGCTGCAAAGAGAGATGGAAGACAGAAATAAATCTACTAAAGATTTTGTTAAACATTTTACTAAAGAAGTTGCTTGGATGTCTCTTTCTGGAGCCTTCTGCTCACAGCCAGTGGGGAAAGGAGTTGCTTTTGTTTTCAGTTCAGATAGAGACTCTCCGTGTCTTTTATAGACTCTCTGTAAGTAAGTACCACTTTCCACATCTGTGAAATGGGGGAGATAAGTCTTTCTTCTGATTGTTCCTAAAAGTTTGGTCCATGGATCTGCAGTGTCAATATCCCTGGAAGCTTGTCAGAAATGCAGAATTTCATGCTCCTTCTGAAAACTACTGAAAAAGCATCTCCAGAGATGTGGACTAGATATTCGTGTCTTGGTAAGTTTTCAGGTACTTATGCATGCTTGAGTTTAAGAACCAGTGCTTTACAGGAATACTGTGAACAGCAAATAAGATAAGTGAGAATATACTCTTGGAAAAAAATTGGAAGATGCTCTCAAGATTCTGGTTATTACTGTTTCTGCTCATATTATAAAGTGTAAATGTCACAAAAATATTAAGGGGTTTTAGGTCTAGAAGACTCATTCTGTAGCTTCTTCAAAATCCTCTATGTTGTTAATCTGAAACTTTTAGAGGTAGATGCATACCATAAAACAGGCTAAAGCAAGACTTTAAGGACAAGTGGGGAATGGGATGAAGTAGGGACACATACCCTTCCCAGGAGCACTCCAATTCTGTATATAAACAAAGCAATTGTGTAGGCCAGAGACAGTGGTTCTGCAAGCTGAATTTGGTCTGAGGATGAGTGATTTGCACGGGATAAATGTGCAAGAAAACCATGTTCCCAATATTCTTTTTATTACTTTTCTTCAATTTTTGATATTATAGAAATCAGTTGTTTAGGAGTCTAGTGAATGTCAGTCCAAAAGGTTCTGCCTCGTATTAGGTTTCCTGATCATTTAGTTTTATTTTCATATGACTTTTGGTTAGCTGTGTTTCACTGAATATTTTCATTTCTTGGATATCAGTTGTTAGAAAAATAGCTAAATATGACACTTTTTTACTGAATGTATTGGGTTTATGTCTGGGTATTTACTTATGACTTATTTTTGCCAGGAAAATATTATGGCTGCAATATTAACTTCCTTCAGCATTAACATTGTGTTTGAAATGTGAACTCAACTCTTTTAAAATATTTTTTTCCTATTTTAATATCCACTATGGTATAATGTAGCAGTTAAGAATATGAGTTTTTAGAGAAAGACAAGCTTGGGCTCAAATAGTAGTTCTGTGTACAGTAGTTTTGTATCTCTGGAAAAATAACTTCAACTCTTTATACCTCAGTTGTATTACCTGTAAAATGAAGTCAATAATTTCTACCTTACAATGCTGTTTTAAGAATCAATGAAACTTTGTACCTTGCAAAAAAAAAAAAAAAAAAATTAATCAATGAAATAGGAGGGACTTTCCTCTCAGTCCAGTGGTTAAGAATTTGCCTTCCAATGCAGAGGGTGTGGGTTCAATACCTGGTTGGGGAGTAAGATCTCACATACCTTGTGATCAAAAAACTAAAACATAAACCACAGAAGCAATATTGTAACAAATTCAATAAAGACTTTAAAGCTGGTCCACACATCCAAAAAAAAAAAAAATTTAAAAAAAGAATAAATGAGATGAGAAATGAGTTCAGTTCAATTCAGTTGCTCAGTCGTGTCCCACTATTTGCGACCCCATGGACAGCAGTACTCCAGGCTTCCCTGTCCATCACCAACTCCCAGGGTTCACTCAAACTCATGTCCATTGAGTCAGCGATGCCATCCAGCCATCTCATCCTCTGTCATCCCCTTCTCTTCCTGCCCCCAACCCCTCCCAGCATCAGGGTCTTTTCAAATGAGGCAGTTCTTCCCATGAGGTGGCGAGAGTATTGAAGTTTCAGCTTCAGCATCAGTCCTTCCAATGAATATTCAGGACTGAATTCCTTTAGGATGGACTAGTTGGATCTCCTTGCAGTCCAAGGGACTCTCAAGAGTCTTCTCCAACACCACAGTTCAAAAGCATCAATTCTTGGGCACTCAGCTTTCTTTATAGTCCAACTCTCACATCCATACATGACTACTGAAAACCAAAGCTTTGACTAGACGGATCTTGGTTGGCAAAGTAATGTCTCTGCTTTTTAATATGCTGTCCAGGGTGGTCATAACTTTTCTTCCAAGGAGCAAGCATCTTTAAACGAGTTAGTATCATGCTATATATGTCATTTATTATTATTGTTATTAATTTTAAATTTTATATAGTATAATATTGCTGCTATGTTTGTTCCTAGAACAGTATATTGTATTGGCAGATGATATCTGGTAGGAGAATGGTTCCTTATGAAATAAACCAATTTTGAAAAGAAGCTAGTGAAGTCCAGTAGTTTTCCTAAGTGACAGATCGTTTGAGGCATCTCCCCATGGTCTAATAAGATCACCTGGGAGAAGATGTTATCATTTCCCTCTGGGGAAGGGGGCTCTGTTTATTCTTTCTGTACACAAAGTACTTTGTAAGATCAAGAATGCAAAGGGGACAGGGGGATGACTAGAGTAAGGTCATCTGGGGGAGGCTTTCCTCAAGGTCATCCTTAGTAACACTGGTTAACCGTGAAGAATAGTCTTTTTGTTTGAATGAAATATAATAATACAATAGCCATTTTTTTTTAAAGAGGGATTTTGCAAATGGAATGGTCCTTACTCGGCAAGTTGGAGAACTATGAGGAAGTTCCTTTTTAGCAAAAATGAGCAATAGCCTTGCATGTTCTGGGGGGCAGAAGGTCTTGGTGTAAGTTCCTGTTCTTCCTGCCTGCTTCCTATGTGGCTATAAGCTGTTCACTGCCTGCGGAGGCAAGCTGGGAAAAGGAAACTAGACAGAGTTGGAAAACTTCCTCTGCAGCGGATCACTTAACCTCTCTATCTTTTGTTTCTTTCTCTGCAGAATGGGAATCATAACTGAAATCTGAGTCCGTGGATGGGAAAACAATTTATAACCTGCGAAGACAAGAAGTCAGCCCCATAACTCATCTGTGTTGGTCCAGCCATAGCTCAGTAAATCTCTTTCCTCTGGGGTGCACACAGTGACAGAGAATGGTTGGCCTGGGAAAATGTTGCTCTAAGAACTTGAATGTAAAATCTCATTTTGGCTTTTCTAGAGAAGCCTAGAGATTCTCCAAAGAGGAAGATGCTCAACTGGACCCTGGGTGGGATTCTGGCACTGCCACCTATTAGTTACATGATCTTAAATTGACCTCTTAACTCCTCCAGGCTCCAACTTCCTCATCTATAAAATGGAACGATATGACTACCTACCTTATAGGGTTGTTTCAAGTAGAGAATGACAACCCATTCCAATATTCTTGCCTGGAAAATTCCATGGACAGTCCAGGTGGGCTATAGTCCATGGAATGTGCCCATCGCAAAGAGCTGGATGTGACCGAACATGCATGAGCTTAGGGTTGTTAGGTAAAGTTAAGTGCAATAATCTATGTGAGGTGCTAGATATGTCTTCATTGGCTTGGTGAATATTTTTTGAATGCTTACTGTATGCAAGGTGCTCCTGTATTTCCAGGAGCTCAGGACAGAGTGGTAGACCACATCCAGGAGGGTCTTTGCCCACCTTCAACGCCGCCCCCCACCCCCCCACCCCTCACTGGGTTAGGCTCCAGTGGATGAGACAGAGAGTGAGCAATCAACTGCATCATGGTGATGCACACTGTCATGTAACAGCAGGCACTGAGAAGTGCTGTGTACAAGTTACACAGGTTAAAGGCACACAACCCCAAGGCGGAGGGGTTCTGACTGTAGACGGAGTGGTCAGGGATGGTCTTTCTAAGATAGGGATCTTTGAACAAAGACCTGGTGGAATGATGCCAGGGGTCATGCAGACATCGGGCTAAAGAGCATCCCAGGTGGCGGCAACAGTACTTGACACCTAGTGCTCAATGAACGCTAGTTTAAAATAAAGGGAACAGATGGCCTCTCATGCTTATTTTCAGCTGCTAAGCCAAGGACTGGAGCCCGCCTGGCTCCTCTGTCCATGGCATTTCCCAGGCGAGAATACCAGAGTGGGTTGCCATATCCTACTCCAGGGGATCTTCTGGACCCCAAGATCAGACCCACATCTCCTGCATTTTGGCAGGTGGATTCTTTACCACTGAGCCACCTAGATGGCATTTCGTCAGACATAAATGTGGGGATTTTTATTCATGGTGATAACATGCTGAAAGGAACATTGATTGAGGTCTGGAGTCTCCAAGGCCTTGTCTCCAAAGAGATAAAAACTGTCTGGACAGTTTACCTTACCTTTTGGAGTCCTTAATGATGTTTTCCAGAGGAAAAATCAGATGCCCATCCCAACCTGGCAAAATACACAGTGGGGATGTGCATAGCTCTTCTCTTTCTTTTTTCCATCCCTTCACAAGAGAGCGGTATGCTCAGTGGGTAAACAAGCAACAATAGGAAAGTGAGATTAAGAGAAGGTAACGGGCCTGTTCAAAGTCAAATATTGCATATTAACACACATGCACGGGATCTAGAAAAATGGTACAGACAAACCTGTTTTCAGGATGGGAACAGAAAGAGAGATGTAGAAAAAGGACATGTGGACGCAGGGGGCAAAAGGGAGGACGAGACGAGCTGGAAGATCAGGCGTGACGTAAATACACCAGGCTTCTCAGGTGGCACTAGTGGTAAAAAACTGGCCTGCAAATGCAGGAGACCTAAGAAACATGAGTTTGATCCCTGGGTGGGGAAGATCCCCTGGAGGAGGACATGGCAACCCACTCCAGTATTCTTGCCTGGGGAATCCCAAGGACAGAGAAACCTGGTGAGCTACGATCCATAGCGTCACAAAAGGTGGTACACAACTTCAGCGACTTAGCATGCACGCACAGGACCATGTGTAAAATAGATAGCAAGTGGTAACCTGCTGTAAAGCACACGGAGCTCAGCTTGGTGTTCTGTGATGACCTAGAGAGTTAGGACGAAGGGTGTGGGAGGGAGGTCCCAGAGGGAAGAGATGTATGTATACATATAATTGATTCACTGCATTGTACAGCAGAAATGAACACAGCATTGTAAAGCAATTATATTCCAATAAAAAGCCTCCCCCCGAAATAGATAATTATATAGCAAGGAGTGCACTCAAATAAACTCAAATGAAGGCTGAAATCTCTTTTCCTGGTGCTCTCCTCAGCAAATAACATGTTTACTCATTCATTGCACTCTTCATTCATCCCTTTGTTCAATCTTTGCTGTATCAATCCTAAGATGCAGCATCAGTGGAGAAGAGCTGAATGAGACATTCCTACCCTATCCCCCCAAATGATGGCTCAGAGAAATAAGTGATGGGGTCTCCATGGTATTGTAGAGTATTTAAAATGCAGAAGATGGTACAGCCAATTCAGCAAGGGACCCACGGAAGGAACATTTCCATCAGGTCTTTATGCATGAATACTATTTTGTAGGAGAAGAAAGAATTGTTGTAGGGAAACTATCGCAAGTACAGGTAGCGCAGAAACTGTATGGGATGATGACAGACCAGTGTGGCAGGGCCACTGAGCACGCAGTAGTTGCCGAGTAGGAGACTGGAGGGGATGGTTTGGGAACAGACTGTAAAAATCTTTATGTGCTAATGAGGAACTTGGAATCTATCATGAAAATGAGAAACCGATAGGGAACCATGAAAAACATTTTATCGACTTGCCAGCATCTCCTTTTGGAATAATTCCCCCCCCTTTCAATAATTATGTTTTCCAAGTCATAAGGGCCGGGGGCTGGCTCTGTTTGTCCCCCAGGTGGGACTTAAGCCAGGCTAGGAGAGTGCTTTAGGACCTTGGTCACAGTGATTGGTTCCCGAGTGGCCATGTGACCCATTTTTGATGGAGTTCTTAGGAAAATATGTTTTCTGGGGAATTGTTAAGTGTTATGTAGGTTGGACTGTAAGTAGTCATAGTAATATAATGTGAAAAGACTCTGAGAATAAGACTCTTAGAAGAGATCTGTGAAGGTGAAGGCAAAATATCAGAAAACAGAGTGAGTGAAGGAGAAAGGATTGAAAAAGATGAAACTCACTGATATTATTCAACCCTTGAATCTCTACCTTAAGCCAACACCTTTTAGAAATCTCAGGTTCAATGAGCCAGTAAGTTCCCCTTAGTCCCTCATCTCATTTGAGTCATGCTGTCACTGCCAGTAAAAGAGGTGACTGACTAATATAAGAGGCAGGAGTAGTTTATTAGTTGTTGTTCAGTTGCTAAGTCATGTCCAGCCCTTTGTGACCCCATGGACAGCAGCATGCCAGGCTTCCCTGTCCTTCACCATCTCCCCCAGTTTGATTAAACTTATGTCCAGTGAGTCGGTGATGCCACCCAACCATCTCATCCTCCATTGTCCCCTTCTCCTCCTGCCTTGAGTCTTTCCCATCAACAGGGTCTTTTCCAGTGAGTCAGCTCTTCAGGTGGCCAAATTACTGGAATAGGATGTTATCATTAGTTTCCCTTGTCAGCTTACATAGCTCCAGATTCAGAACTGATTATAAATAAGAAAGGGACTAAATTAGAGTAGGGGTGACCACTGATGAGAAGACCTCAGAAGACCATAAGGGAAATGTAAATTTTGAGTATAAATATGTCTTATGCAATTATTTGCTAAAGCTGATAGTCCTAAGTGGAGGAGATGAGAAGCAGCTGAATTCTGGATATACTTGCTTTTAAAGTATATACAAAGGACAGAAGGAAGAGAAAAATGAGGATGAATATAAGTTTGGGGCTTGGAAAGACAAAGAAGCCATTTACTCAGATGGAAAGACATTGGGGGAACGGAGGTGGCTGGGTTAAAACATCTGGAATTTGACTTGAGTGCATTATGATTGAGACACTTTTTGTAATCCCCAAATGGGCAAGTCAAGGGTTTGTTTGATGTAAGAATCTGGAGTTAAATAGAGAGATCTGGGCTAAAAGTGTGTGATTGAGAGTCACCAGCATAGGCATGGTGTTTAAAACCATGAAAATATATGAGATCATCTGGAATAAATGTAGATGAAGAAAGACTAAACCCTGGAAAATGAGGAACCAGAAGGTAAATTTGAAAAGCAGCCAGCAGTGTAGAGGTAAAACATAGAAAGTCAGTGATGTGACACCAAATAAGGAGTGCTGTATGGACAGATGAGTGATCAGCTACTGAACACTGCTTATAGGTTTAGAGGGATGAATATACAATTACTCAAAATACATTAACTATCACTATCCTCAATATTTGTCCTTAACTCAGGATAGAGATTTTGGGAGTTGTTTACCCTAATGGGGGTTGTTGACATCCTGACTGGGATTTAATAGGATTCCTCTAACTTGGAATTAGAAGAATTGCTGCTTTTGAATGGTGGTGTTGGAGAGGACTCTTGAGAGTCCCTTGGACTGCAAGGAGATCCAACAAGTCCATCCTAAAGGAGATTGGTCCTGAGTGTTCATTGGAAGGACTGATATTGAAGCTGAAACTCCAATACTTTGGCCACCTGATGTGAAGAGCTGACTCATTTGAAAAGACCCTGATGCTGGGAATGATTGAAGGCAGGAGGAGGAAGGGACAACAGAGGATGAGATGGTTGGATGGCATCACCAACTCAATGGACATGAGTTTGGGTAGACTCCGGGAGTTGGTGATAGACAGGCAGGCCTGGCATGCTGCAGTCCATTGAGTCGCAAAGAGTCAGACACGACTGAACAACTGAACTGAACTGAATATGCAAAAAAAAAAAAATTATAACTACAAGTGTCTCAAGCCCCAATGATGTTTCTTCTGTCACTTGACAAAAAGCTTGGAAGTAGGTAGTTACAGGGTTGCATGATTCAGTAGATCAGTAACACCAAAAAAGAGCCAGGCTCTTTTCTTGAGTCCTACTCCAACATCCTCATGTTGGCTATGCTTGTACTCACGGGTACAATATGGCTGCCACAACTCTAAATCTATCATCCTTTCACAGTAACAGTCAAAAGAAGAAAAAAATGAATTGCTATCCTTCCTCATCCTATCACTGGCCACTTTTTATTTTTTAATCTTTAGAGATTATATTTCTCAAAAGCCCTGAGCTGTCCACTGCTCAATTCTCACTGGCCACAAGTCTCCTGGCAATGGGGAATTAAATGAGCATAATTGCTTATATTGGTCATGGTTCAGTCCTTGGTGTTGTGGAAGAGGTCCACTTTGTATATGTATATTGTCACGTCGTACCAGAACAAAACCAGGGTTCTGTTATCAAGAAAAATGGGACTAGATAGTTGTTGAATAAGCTACCAACAATGTCATCAAAATAATTATGGCCATTGGCCCCATAGGTTTGGGAGCTAACTTATGACATATTTGAAACCATAGGAGTAAATGAGACCATGCAGAACGTCCACATAATGAGAAATGGACCAAGGATAGCAACCTCCACCATTGATGGGGAAAAAAAGAAAGAAGAGGAGGCATCTACAAAGGGGAAAAAGAAAGAGGTGGGCGAAGTTTGAGAGACATGATATGGCAGATAAAGCAGGAGTGCTCATGGAACGAAGGGGTAATCAACAGTGTCAAATGTTAAAGAGAGGTTGGGTAGATAAAGGTTGAAAATGCCCCCTAAATTTGGCAATTGCAAATTTTATTTTTGCTCTTTATGGGTTGCAAAGAGTCGGACACGACTTGGCGACTGAACAACAACAGAAGCTGATAGCAGAGCTCAGGTCAGGGGTGTGGGAAGAGGAAAGTGAGAGAATGCAGAGGGTAGAATCTACTTTCCAAAACTTCAGCTCCAAAGGTGGGATGGTGTATGGGGTCTTCAAAGTGCTACAGAATGTTTTCGTCTTTAAATTAATGATGGGACCATCTGTTTTAGATTGACATTAAATGTAAAGACCAGGGAAGAGGGGGGTGAATGAATAAGTTACATGATCCCAGAGGTTAAGAACTGGGAATTCCAAGGAACTTCCCTGGGGGTCTACTGGTTAAGACTCCAAGCTTCCACTGCAGGGGGTGCAGGTTCAAACCCTGGTCAGGAAACTATATCCCACATGCCACGTGGAGCCGCCAAAAAACTAAATAAATAAATAAATGAAATTAACAAAGCAAAAAAAAAAACACTTTTAAAAATTGAACAATAACAATGGAAAAAGAGTTAGGGATTCAAGGCAAAAGTAAGACATGAGTCATGGGTGGAGGAATAAGGATTCATACCATAGCTAGCAATTTATAATTTAGAATAAGAAATCTATCATAATGATAATAATAGCTGGCTTACTGAGCTCTTTCTTCCCGCCAGTCCCTCTTTTAAGCCCCTTAACTGTGTCATCTCTTAGTCTTCACTCTCTCCTTTGAGGTAGGAACAATTGTTTCCATCTGATGGATGAGGGAAGGCAAGACAAAGAAGAAGCAGAGAAAGATGACCTTGACTTTCTCCATGACATCCACTTTCTTGACCAATCGAACACAGGGGAGGGGAATAGATAGGAATTACAAAGTTTGAAACAAAGTCGAAATCTCTGAAACAAATACAAGGGATCTGGGGGAAAAGAGTTATCCAGGGAGAAATAAAGGAATGAGTAACAAAACTGAGATTAGAAACCAGGAATTTATAGAGACCCCCCCATCTGCATTCTTTGCCAAGAGCTCCAGAGCAGAATATATAGATGATGGGATTCATCCTGGCTGGAGGACTGGTCTGTGAGTCTATGATTTAGACTCAGTGCTCGATGTGCTGCCTGTGGCATAAACAGTTCCCATTTCATTTTATTTTATTTATTTTTTTTGCTTTTTCTTTTCCTCTCAGCAGGATGGCCAGAGTAATGAAAGCCCTTATTTCCAGAGCCCTTCCCCCAAGCATTCCCAGAAGCAGATCCTCTCCCCAGCACCCTTTAGAAGCCCTTCTACTGGGATAAAAATGAAGAAATCTTTTCTTCCTGAAATGACAGAAGAGAAGCTATCTCCTGCTTCATCACACAATCTTGCCTTTGATCGTCGAAGCCACAGTGGAATTTATAGCCATCATCTCAAATGTTACTTGCTCTTTCCTCTTGGGATAGAAGGAAGCAAAGTGATTGCTAAATATTGCTTTTTCCATGAGTTATCAAAAAGAACACACACAACTTTTTTTTTTAAAAATACCATTTATTGGAGTTTTTAAAAAATTTTTATCATTCCCAAGGCTGTTCCCATGATCTTAGAAACAAAAGCTCATCCCCTAAAGACATGTACATTGAAGGGGAAATATCCTTTATTACACAGACACTGGTGTAATCAAGTTGCTAGTAAAGATATGGCAGAGGCGGGTCTGCCAAGGGGATTGAGGTTCTTGAATTTTTTTAGGGAAAAAAAGACTAACTCCTTTTATCCAGCACAGAGCTGAGTGAAGGCTCCTCTGTCCTGTCCCACCTCTGCCTTGGTGAACCCACTCTCAAGGTGTGCAGGATGTGAAGTGAGAGGCTTTTAACCTTTCAAGAACTGCCATTTGTCATTTTTCCAACCTGGTTCTAACCTAATTCTGCAATTCCAGCTCTTCTCATTCTCTTTTCTCTACCAGGATATTTTGTGTTTCTTCCAGGCAGGGAAAAGTTTAAAAAAAAAAAAAAAAAAGTTAGACATGTCCAAAAAGCTTAATACCAGCTCCTCTCTTGAGTTGAAGCTTAAAGGAAGGACGTGGCCAACATCTTCTATAGCCCCAGAGGCCCTTAATAATCAAATTCCAGAACTTAATGTCCCCTGGGAAGGCATTCTAGCCCTTCTCACTTATTAACTGGATGGCTTTTGTATCTTTCCAGACAGATGGGCTTCTCTTTTTCTTATTAAAGCTTCATGAGGATAGGTCACCAGACTTCTTATTCACAACCTTTCTCTTAACAGCTAGCACAGCTATGAAACAAATTCCTGCCAAGTAAGTGATGGAATGGAATAAGTGGCGGGGATTTCACAGCCTACTTGGTTTTCTTTTTTTTAGTTTTTAAAAAATTTTTGTGTTTTTAATGTTTACAGTGTTGTGTTGGTTTCTGCCATACAGCAATGTGAATCAGCCATAATTACACATATATCCCCTCCCTCTTGAGCCTCCCTCCCTTCCCCCACCCACCCCTTCTAGGTCATCACAGAGTGCTGAGCTCCCTGCATTATATAGCAACTTGGTTTGCTTTAACAACTATCACTGCCTAAAACTTCCCTCTTGAGACTAATTCAGTGGATTTGAGGTAAAGTTGATTCCCTGTGGTTTCCTTGGGACTTCATCTTGCTCCTTATCCAGAGGTGCCTCTCCTGGTTGACAGATGAAATGCAGACTTGACAAAGAGCAGTGGAAAGATGTGTGCACTGGTCAAACACACGCAGGTCTAGGTCCACACAAAGGTGTGTTCTTTGCAGAACTCTAGAACACTCTCACCCCTGCATCATTAGTGTCTTGGAAGGTAGGGCCTCTGACTTTGGCAAAACCATTAAGAAAGGTTGGACTGCATTCCAACAAGGCAAGGTGGCGGCACATTCAGAATCAAGCACAAACTCAACCCTTGCTTCCTGTAAAAGTCTCCCTGTTAATTTCTGTAGAAGCACCCACTTCTGAGATCCATCTGTTAGACAAAGCTACTTTTAGTACCCTTGGTTGGTCCCCTTAATCTCTGATGTGAGGGTGTGGAAAGTGCGTTGGGCTACAAGTCAGTACATCCAGGTTGGGAGAGTGGCTCTTTTGTTACCCTAAGTCAAACAGTGCTTGCATGCGTGCTGAGTTGCTTCAGTCATGTCTGACTCTGCGACCCTATGGACCATAGCCCGCCAGCATCCTCTGTCCATGGGATTCTCCAGGCAAGAATACTGGAGTGGGTTGCCCATTTCCTCCTCCAGGGGATCTTCGCAACTCAGGGAATGGACCCTTATCTCTTATGTCTCCTGCATTGGCAGGTGGGTTCTTTACCACTAATGCCATCTGGAAAGCCCCAAGTGAGACAGGATGCTCCTTAATTTTGCATCGATAAAGTGAAGACTTAAGACAAGATTCCCCACAAATTCTCTCCAAAGAATTCTCTCCAGATTTTCTCCAGAAATAGAGACACATTCTCTATTGGCCTGCACCTGGAGTCCCACATTACCTTATTCTAGTTCTCAGAGAATCCTAAAGGTTCTTCCTAACTTTCTATTGCCTTTCTTCTCAGAATAACCTGTCCTGCAGCTCCAGGATCCAGGTTCCCCAGGCACATGGAATAGATAATCTGGCATCTCTGTAAGGGAAGGCTTCTCTTAGTAGAGACAGTGAGATATAAGGGTGCTGGAAGATGAGAGCCAAGGATGAAAAATTAATTAGGGAAATAAGCTGTCCAGGAAGGAGCCATCCAGGACATCTGCTAGATAGTACTTCCTGGGGCCAGGCAGCTGAGAGAGGGATCAGCTGCTCTGGGTGTCACTGTGAATACAGATCATGTTTTTCCTTAAAGTTGCCATCAAACTTGTTACAATATTGCTTCGGTTTTATGTTTAGGTTCTTTGGTCCCAAGGTAGGGAGGATCTTAGCTCCCCTACCAGGGATCAAACCCACACCCTACGAACTGGAAGGTGAAGTCTTAATTGCTGGGCTGCCGGGGAAATCCCTAGATCTTTGTTTGATCTTGGACCAAGGGGCGGGGAATGAATTCATGATGCTTAAGACTGGCCAGTGAGGTGTTAACCCAAATGAACTCTGTCTCACATTCAGCCCTACGTATATCCCACAAATGTCATAACAGCAGGGTGTCATGGGTCCACTCAGAGCCAGAAAGAAGCTGTGATGAAGAGCTTCCTGACCCCAAAACACGCAGACTGTTCTAACTCTTGTCTACTCACGGCCTCAAGGCTGAGCACTGACTGGTCATTCATTTTAAAATCATCCTTTTCCAAGTGGTCCAGAATGATTAGATGGAATCAGAGCTATTCAAGAAAAGCTGCTGAAGCCCAGGAGAGGTCTTTGAGAAGAAATTACGAAAATACGCTTTGAAACATTCCCTGCTTTTCTTTAGGACAGGCTGTGCTGACACCTTCTCTGCTGCAATCCACCAGTGCAGCAGCCTGTCTTGTGGTCTTACTGCAGTCATTACGTTGATGTGCAACTTTGGGAATGTCCCTTAAATTCCCAAGCCATCATAATTCCCATCTGCACATTATAAGGTAAGACTTGGTCATCCCCGACCTAGAGGACAAGTCTGTATCTAACTTAAGATGTGTGAGTGCGTGTGTCTTCATTTTCACTATTATTGCACATTTTCGGAAAAGTTGGATTTCTACTGATTTGAAGTCTTTCTTGCTATGTGAATCAACAAGTAGCCAATAGCCAAGGAAAGAGGGGTGCCATTTGACCTTGGACTTAGGCAATACCTAGGTGGTGGTGGTGGTGGGTCTCTGGAAGGACTTGTGTTCCCTATTAATGGCTTGGTTATGGTCACTTAGAGATACACAACTTTTCTTCTGCTGAAAGATTATCTTTGATAGCAATGATCCTCATGCGTACTTCTCTCTTTCTCCCCCTAGCCCCCCAACCTTAGCCAATATCTGCCTTGTAGCCTTCTTAATTATCCAATCTTGTATTTTTTACACTTTATTTTGTTAGTGTCTACCTCTTAGTGTGTTAGCCTAACTCTAAAGCGTAAGAATAGTTTTACGATTGGAGATGAGGCAAAATGCTGCCAAGGAGGGTCTTAGATGCCATGAACCTGGTGGTCTTTGCTTTGCCTTAGTTATCACCGCTGCCCCTACTTCATGTTTCCATAGCACCGTGTGCCCCCTCGTAACAATGCAAACCGATGTATTTCATTTTTCCCGTATCCATCTTCCACACTAGGCTGGGATCCCTGTCAAGGCAAGTCAGCTTTGCTATCAACCGCCCCTTGGTTACTCTACACATATTTGTGGAATAAAATCCAAATGAAACACGGTTGTCTCTGGACCACAACTGGTTTCCTGAATCCAGGGACACTCAGGATGCTTGGCCGTCTTCCATTCTGGGACTCACATTTCATGCATTTTCTTGGCCTTTATTTTTTGCCCTGATGGTGGATGATGTACTAGTATTACCTTGAAATAATGTATTTTCACAATTTAAATAAGTGGTTTCCAGTATCTCTGCTATGTGGAAATGACACATCCTCATCCCCTTGATAACCTGGAAATCACATGAGCTCATCTACCCCCACCAGCACCCTAGTTTGCTACACAAAGAAACCGAGGAAGTCTCCCAAGCCCACTTTATTATGAGACTTGCTCCCAAGCCCCTGCCCTGATTCTCAGCCTTCTTCATCTTCCAGGTAAACTCTTAGGAGTCAGCGTTCTAGGCACAGAATTCATAGCTTGGAAGCTTGAAAATGTCACCCCCATTTCCATCTCAAAAGGATCTGTGTGGCCCTTTGTGAATGAGCCTAGGAGTCTTGTAGCATCTAAAAGAACCTTTTAGAGTGACGAGCAAGAGAAAGGCCAGAGTGAGGTGACCCCATCTGGGTATGGGGTGATGGCAGAAGGGGCCTGACCTGGGTAGGGAGACGGTTTCTCAATTAATTGCCTGAAATTCAGCCAGTTCTGAGCTATTTATAGAGGATTTTTGTCTTTTTCTTTTGACCTCAGCTTACGGCAAAATCTGTGGTGGTTCTCTTCCTCTTAGCATTCTTGTAATTGTCCGGTCTACGTAAAGATACACCCTTGAAATACTTGTTCTAGAAGGGCTGTCAGGAATCCCCTTTCTCTTCCTCCTCCTGCTCTTCCATATTCTCCATCTTCTTCATGATTATCATCATCATCACTTCGATCACTATCCACTGTTGCCTAGGAAGCACTTTATTCTTTTCAAATACCTTCCCCTCTATTGATTCAATTTGGCCCTCACAGTCACTCTGGATGATATTCCAGTAGGGATTCAATATGCCCATTTTTGAGATAGGAAAACTAGAATTCAGATGGGGAAGGCTACTTGTCCAAGATAGAGGCAAGGATAAAACCCGGCTACCTCTCTTCTGAAAGTAGTGAGACAGAAGTTTTTTTTGTGGGGGTGGGATGGTGAATAAGGAGGTGGAGGAAGGGCAAACGAGAAGGGGCAGGTCAGACCAGGAAGATCTAGATGGCAGAACCAAGGGACTGAAGTTTTAAAGATGTGAAACTCAGATGAAGACTCCCAGTACCATGGAACTGAAAGGGCCACTCTTTCCAGAACTTAAAATTGGGTCTTGTTTAGTTGCTAAGTCGTATCCAACTTTTTTGCAACCTCAAGGACTGTAGATTACCAGGCCCCTCTGTTCATGGGATTTCCCAGGCAAGGATACTGGAGTGGGCTGCCATTTCCTAATCCAGGGGATCTTCCCAACCCAGGGATCGAACCTGAGTTTCCTGTTTGGTAGGTGGATTCTCTGCTGCTCAACCACCTGGGAAGTCCCAAAATTGGGTCTGAGAGGCTCATCATGGTACAGGGAATTCCCATCAAATGGCCACATCCTTCCAACTCTGAAGTGAGGGCTTCCATAGTCTTAAGATAAATGGGGCTACTGAATGTTTTTGTTATTATTGCTGTTGTGTTTTGAGCTGGGCGGTATCAGTTAAAAGGTCAAGGCATTCATACCTTTCAGGTACAAACTATTATGGGCAAAAAGCAATGAGCATGAGAACAATGCCAGCTGCACTGTTTGGAAGGATGGATTCTCCCTTTCTCATCTCTGAACCACTCACAGCCACCTTTCCAGAGCTGTGAATCATCCATTCGAGGGAAGGGAGGGGAATAGAATGTTAAATACAATTTATGCTTTGCTTATTGAAATCAAATACAAAATTCAGCCTCCCGTGAGTTGCCATGCTCATGTTTAAGTAGGGTGGAAGTGTCACTAACCTGAGACCGTTTTCAATAGGCTGACTTAGCTTTGCTGGATAGGAAGCAATTCCTTGGTCAAGTTTCCCCACCAAAGAAGGGGATGTGGCTTGGTGACTCACTCCAAGTCACAAGAATCAAGCTAGAGAAGACACTACCGAAAAGAGAACTTAAACGTGCCAAGTTGGCATTTCTCTTCAGAACCGTGAGCTTTCACCCATATCACTAAACAGATGCTTAAAACAAAAATTCTCCAAATATCAAGGCTTAGGCCTCTGCCCTAGTTCTCCAGAGAACTTTAGCCTGCTGCTCTATGCAAGAGGGATAAATACTTAGGGAGAGTTTCCTACTTTGATTTCCCAGGTCAGAATGGCTTGTTAACCATGGGCTAACCATTTAAAAGATGGATTTGCTTTTCCTAGCTAAGTGAGGATGCATACTCACTAAGTTTCTTTTTTAAGCAGCATTTGAGGGCTTCCTTGGTGGCTCAGACAGTAAAGAACCTGCCTGCAATGTGAGAGACCTGGATTCAATCCCTGAGTTGGGAAGATTCCCCTCGAGGAGGAAATGGCAACCCACTCCAGTATTCTTGCCTTGGGAATGTCATGGACAGAGGATCCTGGTGGGCTACAGTCTATGGGGTCACAAAGCATTGGGCACAACTGAGAGACTAACGCTTTAAGGGCTTGATATTCTGAGTTTATAGGGACAGGTAGACAGCCAGGGAGGTGGGACATGGACAGTGGTGTGACTGAGGGGCTGAGCTAATATGTGATCATCCACTATATAAGAGATGGAGTAGGCTAGAGCAGTGGTCATTCTTGCGTGTATGCATGCACAGTGGCTCAGTCATGTTTGACTCTTTGTGACCTTATGGATTGTAGCCTGCAAGGCTCCTCTCTCCATGAGACTTTCCAAGCAAGAATATGGGCGTGGGTTGCCATTTCCTTCTCTAGGGGATCTTCCTGATCCAGGGTTTCCTGAATTGGCAGGTAGATTCTTTACTGCTGAGCCACCGGGGAAGCCCACTGGTCATTCTTAGCTCATGGAAAAATATCTTTAAAATTTTCCTACCATGAGCTGCTCCTTTGACCTCCTAAGTTATAAGATTGCCCCTTACTTAGTTGTCACTGAACTCCAAAAGAGACCTAGTCCTCCAAGGAAGGCATCAATCCTAGGGACCACCTCATTCAGAAGTGATCCCCGCAAAGGCATGAACGCAGGGGAGGAAGGAGGATGAGAGGGACGAAGAAATACACACGTGAGACTTCCCTCATTCTCCATCCCAGCTTCATAACACTAGTTTTGGAAGGGTAGATGTCTGGGCCCCACCCGAGAGATTCCAACCCTTTAAAAATTCTGCAGTGCACCTTAGGACGTTGTAGCTTGAAAATACCCCCCACAGCTGCCTCTAATACATAATCAGAGCCACTCCTTGCTTTGCTTATGACGTTAGTTACTTAGTTGTGTTGGACTCTTTGCAACCCCATGGACTGTCGCCCACCAGGCTCCTCTGTGCATGGAATTCTCCAGGCAAGAATACTGGAGTGGGTTGCCATTCCCTACTGCAGGGGGATCTTCCTGACCCAGGGACTGGAAACTGCATCTCCTGCATTGCAGGCAGCTTCTTTACTATCTGAGCCACCCGGGAAGCCCTTGCTCATAAAACAGGGCTCCAAATCAGTCATCCCACACTACATTCTTCTGATCAAGCAGGCCCTGTCTTCTTTCAAACAGGTGTGAATGTGTACGTGTGGCACAGTTTTATTTGTATCTTCGTTTACTTTGGTGGTTTAGTCACTAAGTCATGTCTGACTCTTGTGATCCCATGGACTGTAGCCCACTGGGCTTCTCTGTCCATAGAATTTTTCAGGCAAGAATACTTGAGTGGGTAGCCATTCTCTTCTCCAGGGCATCTTCCTGACCCAGGGATGGAACCTGCCTCTCCGGCATGGCAGGCAGATTCTTTACCGCTGAGCCATCAGGGAAACCCTTTTTTACTTTGGTAGTAAAGGGATATATGCTGCCTTCAACTCAATAACTATTGTTTTAATCTGGAAAAAAATTGTCAGATTGTTTCTGAATCTTGCACATCAGTCTGTTCCTTGGCAGGATGGGTTAAGAGGGGAGGACACCGCACCCTTTATAGGAACTGCTTCCTTTGTGCTGTTTCAAGAATCATCCTGCCCTGCAGATAGAATTCCCTGGCACAGTGGATAACCTGGGTCGTCCTGGCTATCCCAGAGAAGGGATACTCCCAGAATTCAGGGGGGTGGAGGTGGGAATGGAGGTAATCAATACAAACACACCATCAAAATCCATCAATCAGATTGCATTAAGCTTTATAACAACACAGTTTTCAGTTAGCGGGAGAAATGACAGTTTAATAACAGTTGAACAGATTTCACTCCCTCCCCCCACTCATACATATTTCCAATTTTGCTAGAACAGTTCCTGGTTCTGGAGATCTGTGAAGAGTGTTTTATGTCAAATGCTGCATTTTAATGGAATCAAACTAATGCGAAGGGACATCTGATGCAGCAGCCCTTGATGGGGGTGTCCGCAGGCAGCCCTTACCCTCCCCCACCCCCTGACACTGGGTCTGACAAAGGGAGTCAGTCTGCTTGTTGCTGCCCCAATATGTGCCATCTCTGAATCGAGCAAACGAAGCATGAGATGACCACGAAGGGGAGATGGTGGGACAAAGAGAGAGATGGTGATCAACCCCCTGTGGGTTGGGTTGCTAAAGGTTATTAATAACAAAAGACATGCCAGCTCTCTGGGCCCTGCCCCACTGGGGACCCTAAAGGACAGAGCCCCTCCAATAGCTCATCTCAGATCCATGCTGCTGAGGGTCTCAGAGATGGAGACCTCCCACCAAGAAGACTGGTTTTCTTTTTTCACTCCCAGAGATGGCATTCATCTTTCCCAACCTCAGAGCTCTGGGCTCAGCTGCCACTCCCTTGCTCTAAGAGCAGTCCTGTGAGCCTGATTCTAAGGAGGGCCTAGGCTAAGCTTCTTTACCACCCAGGATACTCATGAAGAGAGGGACCCAACTGCCCTTTGAAGGCTCTTAGAAGGAAGGCTTCCAGGGATGTCAGCTTTTTTTTTTTTTGGTGAGGAACGTGCATGCCTCTGCCTTCATCAGATGAGGAGTGAGGAAGTCAAAGGTTGTGGGATGAGACCTTAAGGAGAAGCCTTGAGACACCTTAAGAGGGAGGGTCTTGCTCCCTAGGAGTCCTGGAGCAATCAGCCACAATTAGTATTCTGGCGAAATGCCAAAGCAGAGGTTGATCGAGCAGGGGCCTTTGCCAGATGTGGGGCTAGAACTCAGGCTTCTCAAATTAAAGTGAGAGGCCCCTGCCCAAAGTAGACCTTCCCTTCTTTCTTATCATTTAAACAAACATTCATGGCACTGTCTCTGACCTTGACCGCTATTTATCCTGTCTTCAGACTAGATTAACCAGCAGAAGACAAGAATTAGCAGTGGATTCTGGTGGCCACCTGGTCAACCAGATGCTGCTACCCAGGCAGGCCTGGTACCCTATGCTCATGCCAGGGGATCCATCTCTCTGCCTAAGCCAACAGCGTTGGAAGCAATCCTGACTGGACAAAGGAGGAGATCTACTCGGCACCCCATCAAGGCTGAGGCTGCAGACCCTGGGGGATTCAGGACTTGGGTCAGGAGCCTCCCTAGCAACTCGCCAGCCTTGCCGCCACATTGCGAGCCTCATTTGTCACCCTCTTCCTGTTCCCACTGGAAATCTTGACCAGTCATTTGGTAAAACATCATGTTGAAGGGTTTGTAGAACTTCCGCAGTCTGTGGATCACATCCGGGTCAATGCGAGGATGAGTCCGACCCTTGCTCTTGCCTAAGCACCTGGGGGCACTGCTGTCTTCTGGCTTCTTTAAGCAAGGGAACCCCTTGGTTTTGTTGAAATAGAAATGTTTCTCAGTCACAACACGCTTGAGGCCTAGAAAATCCTGTACTTTGGCCATTTCCCCGGCGGGGTCCACTATGAGTCGCTCACCGCTGACGAAGAGGATCTGAGAGAGGGGGAAATACTGGAGCCAGTTTTCCAGATGCAGAGCATAGATCCCTATTCGAATGGCACTCCAGGAGGCGTCGATCAGCCCTAGGGTCCGATTTTTGAAGGCCAGCACCTCGAAGGTGGGGATCTCGGGTTTCTTTGACAGGGTCTGGGTGTAGTCAGAGATGGCCCTGGTCACAGGGTTCCTCACCACCACGATGAGTTTGATGTCCTTGGCCATGGAGTGGATGCGCTTGGGAGCCTCGTTTGTCACAAAGTAACTTGGCGTCTTCTCCATGGTTAACTGCCCATCCAAAGTCTTGGGCATCACATTTCTAGAAGAAGGAGGAAAACAAGAGAGTGGTTATTCCTATTCAGAAATAACTGAACTTGTCCCATGAAACATATGATATAAACAGCTCAGTGGGGAGAACTACCAAATAAAATTCATATACACTTGGAAGTTCTTTTTAGACGTGTTATTTGCTCAGTCATGTCCAACTCTTTGCGACCCCATGGACTATAGACCCCCGAGCTCCTCTACCCATGGAATTCTCCAGGCAAAAATATTGGAGTGGGTAGCCATTCCCTTCTTCAGGAGATCTTTCTGCCCTAGAAATTGAAGATGGGTCTTCTATACTGCAGGCAGATTCTTTACCATCTGAGCCACCAGTGAAGCCCTTTTTAGACTATATGTCCCACTATAGTTCTGATTAAAGTATTTTCATAAAAGGCAGCAAAAAGCTTGTGCATTCATTCTTGGGAATGTTATACACCTGGCGTTTAAATTGCAGCTCTATCTCTTGCCAGTTATGTTTAACCTAGTTGGACTCTCAATTTCTCTGTGTATTAGTTTTATAATCTCTGAAATAAAGATAATGATAGCACCTACTTCACATGGTTGTAAAAGGATTAAAGGAGATAATGCTTTTAAAGCATTTAGCACAGAAGCTGGCATGTGTAAAAGCTTAATAAATCAAGGATAGATTGTTGTAGTGGCTTTCAGAAAGTGTTTGAGCTCAGCAAGACCTCAAAGGTGATCTAGCCTAAGGGTGGGCAAACTACTATATGCCTCCTGTTTTTGTATGGCCCACAGGTAAGAATGACTTCTCATCTTTAAAGTGAAGTGAAAGTGAAAGTCACTCAGTCATATCCTACTCTTTGTGACCCCATGGACTGTAGTTCGGAAGGGGGAAAAACAAAAATAATAAGACTAACATTTTGTGGCACAAGAAAATTGTAGGTTCACATTTCAATGCTTATAAATAAATTGTCATTGGAACATGGCCATTCATTCCTTTCTGTAAAGTCTGTGGCTGCTTTTTGCATCTACATCGGCAGAGTTGAATAACTGCAAACAGAGACCATATCACATGCAAATCTGAACATATTTTCTAACTGGTCCTTTAAGATATCATTTGCTGACCCCTGGCCACCTGCAGATTAAATAAATGTAAAAGGCTTTGAAATAGTGTCCAGTACCACCCTACTGTTCATTGGAAGGACTGATGTTGAAGCTGAAACTCCAATACTTTGGCCACCTGATGCGAAGAGCTGACTCATGGAAAAGACTCTGATGCTGGGAAAGATTGAGGGCAGGAGGAGAAGGGGATGACAGAGGATGAGATGGCTGGATGGCATCACTGACTCGATGGACACGAGTCTGAGTGAACTCCGGGAGTTGGTGATGGACAGGGAGGCCTGGCATGCTGCGATTCATGGGGTCTCGAAGAGTCGGACACAACTGAGCGACTGAACTGAGCTGAACTGAATCTAGATTAAAAGGGCCCATCTAGTCAAAGCTATGGGATGGCACCCCACTCCAGTACTCTTGCCTGGAAAATCCCATGGATGGAGGAGCCTGGTGGGCTGCAGTCCATGGGGTCGCTAAGTGTCAGACACGACTAAGCGACTTCACTTTCACTTTTCACTTTCATGCATTGGAGAAGGAAATGGCAACCCACTCCAGTGTTCTTGCCTGGAGGATCCCAGAGACAGGAGAGCCTGGTGGGCTGCTGTCTATGGGGTCGCACAGAGTCAGACATGACTGAAGTGACTTAGCAGCAGCAGCACGTATGGATGTGAGAGTTGGACTATAAGGAAGGCTGGGCACCAAAGAATTGGTGCTTTCGAACTGTGGTGTTGGAGACTCTTGAGAGTCCCTTGGACTGCAAGGAGATCAAACCAGTCAATCCTAAAGGAAATCAACCCTGAATATTCACTTGAAGGACTGATGCTGAAGCTGAAGCTCCAATACTTTGGCCACCTGATGTGAAGAGTGGACTCACTGGAAAAGACCTTGATGCTGGGAAAGATAGAAGGCAGGAGGAGAAGGGGACAATAGAGGATGAGATGGTTGGATGGTATCGCTGACTCAATGGACATGAGTTTGAGCAAGCTCCAGGAAATGGTGAAGGACAGGGAAGCCTGGTGTGCTGTAGTCCATGGGGTTGCAAAGAGTCGGATATGACCGAGTGACTGAACAACAACAAACCTAGTCAAAGGGTTTCCGTGGTGGTTCAGTGGTAAAGAATCTGCCTGAAATGCAGGAGACTCGAGTTCAATCCCTGGGTTGGGAAGATTCCCTGGAGAAGGAAATGGCAACCCACTTGAGTATTCTTGCTTGGGAAATCCCATGGACAGAGGAGCCTGATGGGGAGTCCATGGGGTAGCAAGTGAGTCGTATATGGCTGAGCAACTAAACACACAATTGTCCAATCTAGTCCAAAGGCGTCTTTATGCAAATGAGGAAAAGGAAGCCCAAGGACAGGGAATCAAGCAGGTTTTGTGACTTCAGCAAGTTGAATCACATCCCTGAGCCTTATTATCTTCATCTTCAAAATTCTGAAACTTACCTCAAGTTCAGCTGAGAATGAAATGAATGACATATATCAATAGTGTGACCTACAGTGTGACAACATCTAGCACAGATCTGGTTTCATACATGGGATTTCTTCCTTCTTGGCTCCCAAGTTTGGTCAGTAAGGCCATGATAGGTCCCACATGTGTGTGCTCAGTCACTGCAGTTGTGTCTGACTCTTTGTGACCCACTGGACTGTAGCCCGTCAGTCCCCTCTGTCCATGGGATTCTCCAGGCAAGAATACTGGAGTGGGTTGCCATGGCCTCCTCCAGGGGATATTTCCAACCCAGGGATCGAACGCACATCTCCTGTGTTTCCTGCATTGCAGGTGGATTCTTTACCACTGAGCCACTGGGGAAGCCCGATAGATCCCACACCAGGTTCCATATCTCTTGGTTTCCTTCCCAGGGTTGCTTCTCAAATCCATCCCTCCATCCCTGTTCACCTTTGGAGTGGTCTTGTCTTATTTGAGAGCTTCAAGGGACTAAAGGAGTTTGATGCTATTGGTCCTCCAATACCAACGTGGCCAGTCTATCAGTGAGAAAATGAGGCTCAAGATCCTATTATACAGTCAATTTGCTGCAGGCATATGTGGACCAAAGTTAATTGACGATAAACCCGTTGCATACCTGTTAGTACAGCAGGGCATCTGCCACCATGTACTCCATTAAGTCTGTTCACTCCTGAGCCTTGCACCAAAGTGGTACATTTAGGATTACACAAGACCTCTTTGTTATGATGACACGCTTTTAAATGTCTCAGCTAATAAAACTTAATACAGACGAAGATCCCTCAGCTTCCCTACCATAATTAAATTTATTTACTATCGCCTGTGTGGAGAAAGAATGACTTTTCTTTTATCTCTAATTCACATGCTCTGTCAATAATTAATTGCTACTGGGTTTTGAGCTTTCTCGGCAAGCACTTTTATTAGGCAAGAGGAATGTGCCTCTTGTCTAATGCAGAGATATTCACATGGAGTTTGACGTCGTTTGGGTATAATGATTGGGCAGTGAGCAGTTTTCAGATCAAAGCAATAGCTCTGGCCATAAGTAATCATACTCATCTCGAACAGACATCATCTCCCCAGTATTTTGAACGTCGTCACATTTGTGTGCCTCTTTGGTTTTCGTCAGATTTAATTATGTTGCTTGGAGGGGCAGTGCTAAGGAACATAGTTTTGGGGGAGTCAATTGTCTGATTTCAGAGTTCTGACTACCCTTATCACCTTGATGAAGTGACTAAACCAACCAGTATTCTTGGGCTTCCCTTGTGGCTCAGCTGGTAAAGAATCTGCCTACAATGAAGGAGACTTGGGTTTGACCCCTGGGTTGGGAAGATCCCCTGGAGAAGGGAAAGGCTACCCACTCCAGTATTCTGGCCTGGAGAATTCCATGAACTGTATAGTCCCTGGGGTTGCAAAGAGTCAAATACAACTGAGCCACTTTCACTTTCACAAACCACTCTGACTCTCCATTTTCTCATCCAAAAAATAGAGTTAATAAGTGAAAGTGTTAGTCACTCACTCGTGACTGACTCTTTGTGACTCCATGGACGGTAGCCCCCCATGCTCCTCTGTCCATGGAATTCTCCAGGCAAGAATACTGGAGTGGGTAGCCATTCCCTTCTCCAGTGGAATCATCCTGACCTAAGGAGTGAACTTGGATCTCCTGCATTGCAGGCAGAGTCTTTACTGTCCGAGCCACCAGGGAAGCCCAGGGTTAATGAAAGTCCCTCTCTTATAGGATTGTAGAGAAGATAATACAGGTGAATCACTTTGAATAGTGTCCAACGAATGCCAGAATTTTAAAAGCTTAAGCCAGGGGTGCACAATCATTGGGACAGCAATTATTAGAGAAGAATAAGGAGAAAATATTTATGTTTAACCAAATGGAAAAGTTGAACAACATGAAAACTAAGGAATTGATGTAGAAAAATAAAAAAGAATATTCTGATTCAAGCCCATATCACCATACTTCATGATCAGGGGAGCTGCTATTAGTTTAGCTGGAGGTGAAGGAATATACTGATATCCCACTTTTATTCCAATTAGATTCTCTTATTTTATTATGAAACTCATGTCATAGTATAAAAATACTAAATAAATGTTGATGCAAAAAATACTAAAGATAGATATTTTTAATACATGGCCTTTTCAGAATTTTGCCCCTCAGTATATATACATTGCTCTTTTATTTTGTTGCTTTTTTTTTTTTTTTTTTTTAGCTTCTAGGGTTTTCTTCTCATCCGGTCTCTGCTGTTGACTTCTTAGAGCTCAGTGTTTATCTTTACACTGACCTCGTTCAAATTCATCTCCTTCACTTCAGCTAATTGCTGCAGTCTGTCAAGATCTTTGTGGATCCTGAGTTTTTTATCTGAAGCATCTGAGATAAATGGTATCCAGCCTGTAAGCCAATGTATATAGGGGAGTAAGTGTGTGCCTAGTTCAGTGATCAATGCAAAAAAACGGTATCCAGTCCTTATGGCTGAGACGGTAAAGAATCTGCCTGCAAAGCGGGAGACCTGGGTTCGATCCCTGGGTTGAAAAGATCCCCTGGAGGAGGGTGTGGCAACCCACTCTAGTATTCTTGCCTAGAGAATTCCACGGACAGAGGAGCCTGGCAGGCTACAGTCCATGGGGTTGAAAAGAGTTGGACACAACTGAGCAACTTTTATTTTTCAAGCCAGTGTGTATATAGGGAAGTAAGTGTGTGCCTAGCTCAGTGATCCATGGAAACAGCCATGAGAGGAGGGGGCTAGAGAAGGCAACAGAGAGAGTAGTGGGGAACAGAGATGCCTAAATGGCTTCGATTGTCATGTTACAGATAGATACCACCCGGCATTTGAGAGTTCCTGCATTTGGGGCACATATGGGAAAACCGTCTCATTTGTGGAATCTAGAAAAATGGTACAGATGAACCTATTTCCAGGGCAGAAATAGTGACACAGACACAGAGGACTGATATATGGACACGGGGTGGGGGGAGGGGAAGGTGGGATGAATTGGGAGATGGGAATTGACGTATATACACTGTTATGTGTAAAATAGCTAGCTAGTGGGAAGCAGCTATACAGCACAGGCAGCTCAGCTCAGTGCTCTGTGATGACCCTAGAGGGGTGAGATGGGGGTGGGAGGAAGGTCCAAGAGGGAGGGGATATACGTATACTTGTAGCTGATTCACTTCAGAAGCTAACAGTGTTGTAAAGAAATTATACTCCAATTAAAAAAAAAAAAAAAGATACAACTATTGTTGTGTGAGATATACTGGAATTGTTGCCAGTAACAAAGTATCCAGTAGATGCTCAAAATCAATGAAGTAGCAGTCCCCCCTTTCCAAAAAAGATTTTGAATCAGTTATATTCATTCATTCATTCCATAAATGCTCAATCCATAAATGGCAATATACTAGTGAAGACAACAGACAAGGTCCTTTCCCCCCACAGAGCTTCCAGTATAACTGCTACCTCCGATGAAAGGAGGGTTCTCTATAGTATCACATAAATAACTATTTTGATCAAAAGAGCAGGTATTATTACTTTTCACTTTTACAAAGAAGGAACCGGACTCAGAACCTGAAGATACTTTTTCAAAGTCTCACTGGGTGAGCTTATTCTTGGCTCCTAAGCTAATGGCCAAGCAAACATCTACCCCCAGCTCCTGGCAAATAGCAGGTGCTCGGTAAATATCTGTTGAGTGAATAGATGAGTAAGCCATTAGGCTCCTGTTCTAAGGCTTTGTTGTGATAGGTTTTGCTGCCCTAATCTCACCAATTCTCAGCCCTTATCTCCTCACCAATCTACTCACCTGGGTCCTTAATTCAGCAGCAATTTCTTTACATAGAAATAGCTAGATATTTCTTGATATCTGTCTGTCTGTCTATCTATCTAGGTATTTCTAGATACCAGCTATTTCTATATCTAGAAATAGAGCCTCCCTCTTCCTAAAAAAATAAAAATAAAAAAACAACTACAGGAGACAGCTCTCTAACATGTAAGACCAACCCCTCCCCACATGGGCTTTGAATATTATCTCCTTCTACCTTCTCAGGAATTTTTCATCCCAACTTTCCTTCTCTCTCCTGGTATTAAGTAAGTTCTTTTTGACTGGATCTGACATTTCACCATGCCCATGCTCTGACATCTTTATGTGCTTGAGGAATGGGGAGGTGACCAGTCATGCCAGAGGGGAGTGAGCAAAGCTAAGGAAGTAAGGAAAAGGTCAGGGGGTGTGGAGGAAAAGACCATGAGGTTTGGGGGTGCTGGTTCTTATGGGCCACCGGCAAGACACTTGATTTTATTCCATATGTGATGAGAAACCACTGGAGAACATGAAAGAGGAGAACATAAGCTTTACATTTTCAGAGATCTTTCTCCAGCTGCTTTGCTGAGAACACACAGGTATGTGGCAAGAGCAGAAGGAAGACTGCCTGCTAAGAGGCCACTGCTGGAAGGCAGGTCGGAGTTGAGGGTACAGGGATGCAGGTAGAGAGGGCAACCTGGGAAGTAGCGTTCAGAGTTGGGATGTCTTTAAAAAGTAGGGCCAACAGTCCTTTAGGATGGGTGGGATGTGTGTGAAGCGAGAGTGTCATAGAAGACTCCAAGACTGTTGGCCTGAGCTGATGATTAACTAGTAGTTTATCAAAGTGGAGAACACTGGAAAAGAAGCCAGTTTCAGGGGAAGAAACCAAGTCTGGTTTTGGACTTGTAATCTGAGATACTCACATGGAGGAGTGGATACGAGAGCCTGAAATTCAAGGGAGGTTCCAGTTGGAGGTGGACATTTACATCACGTGTTCACAATCCACTTGCCAGAAAAGCAGGGTGAAGGGATGTCAGAGTCTCTTCACCTTCACTAGGAGAAGGTGGGTCATGACCTTTGCCTATCTGGGGAGTCCTTCTGAAGAGACACAGGAGACACAGGTTTGATCCCTGAGTCAGGAAGATCTACTGGAGGAGGAAATGGCAACCCACTCCAGGATTCTAGCCTGAAGAATTCCATGGACAGAGAAGCCTCATAAGCTCCAGTTCAAAAGACTCACAAAGAGTCGGACATGACTGAGTGACTAAGCACACACCTGAATAGAAAAAATGCTTAGACACTGATGTGCAAAAATAAATTTTAACTCCATCACCAAGATTTTCAACTCCTTTGAATTCCCAGGGTCCCTGATAACTTCCTGTGTTACACAGCTTAAAATAATGTCATCATATGGTTAGGATAATGTAATAATGAGAGAAGGAAATGGCAACCCACTCTAGTATTCTTGCCTGGAAAATCCCAGGGACAGAGGAGCATGGTGGACTACAGCCCCAGCGGTCCCAAAAGAGTCAGACACGACTAAGCAACTGAACAACAAACATCCTAATATGGTTGGTTCCCATGGCCCCCGTGGCTAAGCTCAGTTTCTGGAAGACTTGGGCAATGTTTCACTCACCTGTGTATCCCCCGTGCTTGACACAGTCCCTACTGCATGGAAGCTGCCCCATAATGATGTGTGGTTGTTGGACAAATGAATGAATGACATACAAATGGAAACATGATCCTTGGAAGTCAGGAGAACTGGGGCAGTTTGGAGGGCTCCTCTAAGTAGGTTTCTGGTGCATGGGGTTCAGGATTTCTGAATTCCACATCATCTCCCGTCTGAGGCACCCTGCACTGCAGCATGGACCATATGGTGAGGAAACACTGCATCTGTGCTTGGAAAGGCTTGTTAACAGTATCTGGGGTGCCCAGAGCAGCCGTGACATCGGCATCAACACACCATCCTGAAGCCGAGAATCATCCCGCAAGATCACGCAGTTGCTCTCACAGCCCCAAATGTTTATGAGACACGAGCCAACACGCTCTCCAAGCTCCCCCACCTCCGCTCTGCTGGTGGGGGCACTGGGCTGGGCACAAACCCCATCCGGATGCAGGTCACCATCTGGGACAACAGCTTTAACAACAGAGATCCCACAGTAGTTATCAGATGCCATTTACTGTATGTGCTGTTTGGAGGCTGAGAGTTCAAATTCTGACACCAGATCGAGGTCTCCAAGCACTTTCAGACACTGGGCTCCACAGCCTGGTGCTTAAAAAGCACAGACTCCAGATGAACCGAATCTGGATTCACTTACTGTGACAGAGCAGACCCTTCCCAGGACAGACCCTCCTCATATCCTTTGTTTTAGCTCCTCTCTGAAGTCCCTAGATAATAGTAACTGATGCACATTTCCTGAGTTGTTTTACAGATGCTAAAACTCCCACCAAATTAGATGTTAACTATCAATACTAGTTATCTAGTTATCAGTACTAGATAACCATGAGCACACAGCCCCCCTGGCTTCTCAGAGCCTAAGCCCTGGTAACGTTAACGCCTGTGATGCCACCATCTGATTGGCTGATACTTTACCATCAATCAGAGAATTGTGCACAATCGGATCACATACCCTGTGATGGCCCTCCCTCTCTTGGCCTTTAGAAATGCTTTCCTGAAACCTCTCTGGGAGCTTGGGTGTTTTGGGCTCTAGCTGTCATGGACTCCCTGTGTGCTGCTGTGCAATAAGCATTGCATTTTCCTTCCCCACAACCAGCACCTGGTGTCAGTAGGTCAGTTTTATTTTGGGTGGGCGAGTGGACCTAAGTTTGGTTCAGTAACGTTATTACCCGTGTGACTCTGGGAAAATTACTAATCTAATATTTTGTGGCTCCATTGCATAATCTGGAAAAAAAAAAGCCATCATATTGATAATACCTATTTCTTAGGGATTTGGGGAAGGTTACTTTGGCCACCTCATGAAAAGAGTTGACTCATTGGAAAAGACTCTGATGCTGGGAGAGATTGGGGGCAGGAGGAGAAGGGGATGACAGAGGATGAGATGGCTGGATGGCATCACTGACTCGATGGACGTGAGTCTGAGTGAACTCCGGGAGTTGGTGATGGACAGGGAGGCCTGGTGTGCTGCGAATCATGGGGTCGCAAAGAGTCGGACACAACTGAGCAACTGAACTGAACTGAACTGATATGAGTTAACAGGCTTCCCCAGTGGGACTAGTGGTAAAGAACCTGCCTGCCAATGCCAGAGATGTAAGAGACACAGGTTTGATCCCTGGGTTGGGAAGATCCCCTGGAGGAGGTCATGGTAACCCAATCAAGTATTCTTGTCTGGAGAATCCCATAGACAGAGGAAACTGCAGGGTTACAGTCCATAGGTTTGCAGATTCTGAACGACTGAAGCGACTTAGCACCCACGCATATGAGTTAATATCTGAAAGAGTGCCTCACAGATAGTAGGTTCTCAATACATTGGTTGTGAATTTTTAAAACAACTTTCTCAAAAAGGTACTACTATCCTCCCTACTTTAGAGGTCAGGAAACTGAGACTCAGTGAAATTGATTTGTTAGTCCAAAGTCACAAGAGGTGGAACTGCAACTCAAATCCCAGGTCCATCCTGCACATTAGCCCAAGCTCTCAGTTACTGCCTAGCAATGTTTCACCAAACAACAGAGGCTCAGCAACGTTACATGACTGGCCCAAGGTCACACTGTTGGTAGGTGGCAAAGCTGGATTTTGAGCCTCATTATATGTGTTGTAAAGGTAGGCAGTCACTGACTCACCACTGGGAGTTACAGAAACCCAGGCCAGAAGCCCCAGAAATTCTTGCCAGATCAAACTCCATCGTTTAATTTCTGATATCTCTCTCTGGGGTATCATCAACTGAAGCAAATGGACAGCATCATGGACGCTGAGGGACAAGGTGATCACCCATGTAAGATGTAAAGAGTCCATTCTCTCTGGTAGGGTCAGCAGCTGAGCCTGCTTTTGGCTTGCCTGAATCAGATGTACACAGGCACCTCACATTTTCCCAAATGCATTATCCAGTGGGATAAATGGTGCATAAATGAGCAATATTTTTTGAGCCCTCCTGATAAACTGTAACTCAAGAGAATGGTTGTGAGAGCAAGGGCATGAGGCAGGGCTGTCTCCTCTGCAATGAAGAAAGAAACTTAGAGGGTCAATTGGGTACCTGCTACTTGCACAGCACTGAGCCAGGCAATTTCACGTATTATGCTGGCTCAGGCTCACCAGTGCCATATGAATCCCTGAGCCCATTACAGAGATGTGGAAACTGAGTCCAAGAGACAATAAACCCTGCTCCGGACCACAGGGCTGGACCCTTTTCTGCCTCATCCTGTTGGAGTTCATGCTGCTTTTCAAAGTCAACTTTTAGGAATCTTGAAATCCCTGAAGGTGAAAAGTCAAACCCTTGGGAAACCACATTTCTTATAAAGAAGACCCAAGAAAAGCAGCCTTTGCCGGGGCCATGTGGCTAAGGGCCAAACTGAAGCTGAGAAAGAAGGGATCCTGAGTGACAGCTCTGACTTCAGAACTAACTTGCCAAATGGGTTTAAGACAGGGATTTTTCTGTTTCTGGACCTGTACCATGAAAGGGCTTTGCTAATACAAATGCTCTCATTGATTACATCCAGCTTTGCTGGTGCTTAATATGTCAAGTATACAGTGATGATAAAGCGGGCATGATACCTGCCTGGCAACAGACCACGAGTTCCTTGAGGGACACACATGAATTTCCCACTTAAAAAAATTATTTATTTACTTATTATTTTTGGCAGCTCTAGGTCTTCATTGTTGCACACGGAATTTCTGTAGTTGCAACAAGCGGGGATTCCTTTCCACTTGTGGGGCGCAGGCTTTTCACTGCGGTGGCGTCTCTTGTGAACCTCAGGCTCTAGGTGCACAGGCTTAATTGCCCAGCAGAGTGTGGAATCTTCCCAGACCAGGGGTCGAACCCGTGTCCCCTGCATGGGCAGGCAGATTCCCAGTGACTGGACTGCCAGGGAAGTCTGAGTTTCCCATTTTTGTAAAGTGACCTGTGGTTCAGACGCAGCATCTCTGTTGTGGGCAGAAGTCTCTTTTCAGACAAAATTGCATCTGCCTCCAAGAGAGAGAAGGGGCTGACAGAAAAAGTGTGGGTAGAGGGGAGCAGAGCAGGTAGAGAGGAGAAGGGAAGGCTGAAGGTGATTAGAAAGGAGAAGAAAGAGAAAGAAAGACGAGAAAGGGAAGGAGTGGGGGAAGGAGGAGGAGGAGGAGCCTAGGCTGCGAGGAAAGGCAAAGAATGTAACTAACTGGAGAAGAAAGAGGAAAGCGTTCCAGGTTTGAATGACATGCAACCCCATGGTAGGAGACAAGAGCATACCCAGACCTCAGGAATACTTGTGCTTTCAAAGTTAGGGCCAGGCAGATACAGATATGTTAGGGTTTATGAAAGAAAAGACAGAATACCATTTCATTAATTTGGCCACTTCTTCTGCCAACTCTGTGCCGAGATCAAGAGAGAAAATGAAGAGCGAGATCTTGTCCTGAAGAAGTCTTCGTCTTCTAAAATGGCAAAGACAGTCTATTGGCTGTGTTGGATTGTGGAGGCCAATCCTTGCGTCTTGGGATTCACAGAGGTTCACGAGTTTCAGAGAGGGGAATCATTGACTGAGCGTTGACTTGATTCCAGGGTCCACGATCACCTTCTTCAGAAGCTCATCAGCGGGTGCTCATCCTGACAAAGGCGGGTGACCCAGTGTTCAACTTTGGGGTTCCATCTCTGAATCATAACTCGCTTTAAGCAACATGTTTCATGTCTTTGATCCTCAGTTTCATCATCTGTCAAATGGGTGTAATAACACCTCTTCCTCATTCACAGGAAAAGGTGCCCAGCACAGCACAAATATTGGTCAGTGTTCCCCCTTGTTATTACTGCTAGTGTAACGTAGCACATGGTAGATGCCAACAAATCTGTGTGTTGAGTGAGTGAAGGAGACAAGTCCTGCTTAAATTCTGAATCTAAACACCTATAATTGGTTGCCTAATACATGTGTTGTTGTTGTTTAGTCACTAAGTTGTGGCTGACTCTGTGACCCCATGGACTGTAGCCTGCCAGGCTCCCCTGTCCACGGGATCTCCCAGGCAAGCAAACTGGAGTGGGTTGCCATTTCCTTCTCCAGGGGATCTTCTTGATTCAGGGATCGAACCTGCATCTCCTGCATTGCAGGTGGATTCTTCACCACTGAGCCACCTGGGAAGACTCCATGATACATATCAGTTCAGTTCAGTCGCTCAGTCGTGTCCGACTCTTTGTGACCCCATGAATTGCAGCATGTCAGGCCTCCCTGTCCATCGCCAACTCCCAGAGTTCACTCAAACTCACATCCATCGAGTTGGTGATGCCATCCAGCCATCTCATCCTCTGTTGTCCCCTTTTCCTCCTGCCCCCAATCCCTCCCAGCAAGAGTCTTTTCCATCTGTATATGATGACCTTGATTCACAGAAACTGACTTCTTCAATGGGCATTAATACGACCCATTCTGAGAGCACTGAAAAGCTTCTGTTTGGCATAGAATCCAGGGAATTTCTAGAAATCTTATTTGCTGTGCCATCCCAGGGTGCCCAAGCACTTGGGAAACTTCAGTGATAGACAGAGCTTGGCCAGTTTATAGGGCCCATGCCTCAAACTGAACGAATCACAGGCTTGCTTTTATTTCTCCTTGTCATCTCTGGCTCCTCCCAGTTCACCCACTGGGCTTCAGCATCAACAGACCACGATATGACAGAAGCTGAATCGCTCATATGGCCTGATTTCAGAAAACACATATGGACAAAAAGCAACTAAGAAGTCAACAATCCCTTAAAATGAATTTGTGACAGAGTCTTCACCACTGAATCTACATTTTTTAAATTGGCTATGTGCGTGCCTATGGGGTTTTTAGATTAAGTTGACACTTATTGATTAAGTTTTTGGTATCTCTAGGGATGTGAAGGTCCTATGCAATAATTCCCGAGCCCACAGTTTGGGAAGCAGGGCTCTAAAACCTAAGCCTTGCTTACTGACAACCTCAGCTCCATCAGCGTCTTCTTATCCACAAGGCTCCCTCCAATCCTTCCTCTTTCGTTAGTGGCCCACCTCACTCCAGAGATTCAAAAGCAAGATGCTTCCTGATTTTAAAGGAACAGGATTATGGCTCACTTCACCTGCCCCTGACTGGGGACTCCACCCAGAATGTACTTCTCTGATACTTTACTCACCCACATTCAAAGAGTGCCCGCCGCAGAACCTCACACACCAACTTCTATCAGCTGTTTTATTGTAGCTTCTTTCCTCCGGGCTCAGCATTTCCAAGGGCAGGTGCCACGATTAACTGATGATTACAGAGATGTCAGCATTGTCTGTCCGGGCACCGTGTGCTCACGATTTAACAGACGGTGACAGGAGAGGGCTCCTCTCGGGAAGGCGGCATTCCAGCTCTCTGCACCTCACACTGCACTCCCAGCTGTGTGTCAGCTCAGCACTGCCTCGGGGATTCTGCCAGCCCTGCTTCCTTCTCACCAGCATCCTGCAGCTGAGCCAAGCCCTGCTTGCTCCGGCTGAGTCTGCCTCTCTCACCCTTATTTATGCACATCTTAGCCCTCCTGCCTGGCTCTCTTCCTGGCTCTGCCATCCTCACCCTAAAGGACTTTGGGCTGAGACTTCCCTGGCAGTCCAGTGGTTAAGACTCCACACTTCCAATGCAGGGATGCTGGGGATGTAGGTTCCATCCCCGGTCTGGGAAATCAGATTCCACATGCTGCATGGCGTGGCCAAATAAATAAATAAATGATAAAAATAAACACAGGACTTTGGGAAACCTATTTAACCACCCCCAGTCTCAATTTCCTCAGATGATGAGGATCCCAAGCAAGATCTATCCCAGAACACGTCAAGTCGAAAGAGCTCGTGCTTATGATACTGCAGTAGAATGAGTGTTTGTGCCCTGCCCAAATCACATGTTAAGTCCTAACACCCATTGGGATGGAATTAGGGGGTGTGGCCTTTGAGAGGGGATTAGGTCATAGGGTGGTGTTCTCATGAATAGGATTAGTGCCCTTGTAAAAGAGACCCCAGAAATCTCCCTCCCTACTTCTGCCAGGTAAGTACATAGTAAAAAGATAGCCCTCTCTGAACCTGGAAACAGGTCCTCAGCAGACAGTGAATCTGCCAACACCTTGATCTTGAAATTCCCAGCCTTCAGAACTGTAAGAAATAAATGCTTAAGCCACCCAGTCCATGGTACTTTTGTTACAGCAGCCCCCAAACAAATGAAGGCTCAGCACAGTGCCTGGAAGGAACTAACTGATCAGTACAAGTGTTAATTACTGTTGCTCTATTTATGAACCCTGTTTATTCACTGTGCATTCACAGAGAATGCCATCCCTGGGACTTGTGCTAACGGTGAGGTTATTTCACGTTTACCTCAGGTGCACCTTAAAACAAACTTTGTGTTTGTAAATAATTTGTACATGTCTCTTCCTTGTTGATGCAAGGAACCTGATCGGCTAGAGAGATAAGGCTCAGTCAGAGCACTCGATGTTTTATTGGTGGAAATGTTGCTCAGGTCAACTCATGCCTGGCCATGGACATTTGTAAATAACTCGATCAAGATAGAAGCATCCATCCATACTTGACAGGTGTGAATTGTGCTGGGAAGAGGGTGCTTCATCACACGGCCAGGCACCAGCTCTAGTGTTGAAGGGAACTATTCTCTGGGATGAGAGACTGCAGCCCAGGAACCCTTTTTCTCTACGTTTGGCCAGAATGGCAGGACCTCCTGTCCTACAAACTGCCCAGGTAAGAACCTTCCACGAATGTCCTTCAGATATGTCCTTCATAAAGTTGCATCCCCAAATCAAGATCTCTAGCTTCAATGATGCACAGCACAATCATTAATTAATCAGTGCACCCTACCAGGCCTGTACTTAGACCGGACTTTCACAGCTTGGAGTGCATGAAATACTAAACAGATTTTCAAACCCATCCATCCAATCATATAACAGATGGAGAAATGACAGATAGGAAAGAAGATCAGTGCACACCTAGAAAGATATACACAAACATACACACAATGCCTCAAAGACTGTAATATTATATCATCAGATATTCATGCACACCCATCCCTTACAGAGTGTTTCTGTTTCTCTCTCTCTCTCTCCCCCACCGCCCACCCCCCACACCCCTACTTTTCCCATTACTGGCTCCTTCTCATTATTCAAGTCTTGGCTCAAACATCCCCAACTCAGAGAGCAATCCCCTTACCCAGGCACCATCTAAATCACTCTGCTTCACACTGGCCTCTTTTGTTCACTTCCTAGGGCTCCTTGTTATCTGACATTATCTTGTTTATGTGTTCATTTTCTTGTGTTTGGTCTGTCTGTCCTAAAGGAAAGTGAAATAAAAGTCACTCAGTCGTGTCTGACTCTTTTTGACCCCATGGACTGTACAGCCCATGGAATTCTCCAGGCCAGAATACTGGAGTGGGTAGCCTTTCCCTTCTCCAGGGGAATCTTGCCACCCATAGGTCGACCAGGTCTCCTGCATTTCAGGGGGATTCTTTACCAGCAAGCTCCAAAGAAGGAAGACAGTCTGGCGCTCGTGTATATTGCTGAATCACTCAGCATCTCACTTAGTGCCTAGAATTTAGACATGCTACTGCTGCTGCTGCTAAGTCACTTCAGTTGTGTCTGATTCTGTGTGACCCCACAGACGGAAGCCCGCCAGGCTCCCCCGTCCCTGGGATTCTCCAGGCAAGAACACCAGAGTGGGTTGCCATTTCCCTCTCCAATGCATGAAAATGAAAAGTGAAAGTGAAGTCACTCAGTTGTATCCAACTCTTTGCGACCCCATGGACTGCAGCCTACCAGGCTTCTCTGTCCATGGAATTTTCCAGGCAAGAGTACTGGAGTGGGGTGCCATCGCCTTCTCCGAGAATTGAGACATGGGTCACAATAAATATTTGCCCAAGAATTGGAAGAGATAAAGGAAGGAAGGAAAAGACAGAGCCCAGTTGGAAAGATGAGAAGGGAGAATAAAGGAAAAGAGGAAGGAAGAAAGGGAGGGAGGTTCAGAGAGAGGGAGGCAGAAAGGATGGGAGTAAGAATGGAGAGTTGGCTTCTTGTCATCATTCAGGTCTTACATTAAATGCATGACTTTGGGCTATTGTGAAAGCCATGAGTCACATGGAAATATTTAAATGTAAATTAACTAAAATTAAATTGAATTAAAGATTTAATTTCTCAGGGACAGTAGCTACATCTCAAGGGCTCAATAGCTACAAATGGCCAATAGCTACCGTGTTGGAAGTACAGCTCTAGTACATTCCATCATCACCTAATTTCTATTGGATGACGCAGGTCTGGTCCATCAGCTATAATTTTTGTGACATCACACAGCACGTAAAATTCATCTCTCAGAGAGGCGCTCTCTGATCATTCTACCAAAAGTCCAGCCTGCTCCAAGTCACTCTCTATCCCATTGTCTGCTTTCTCTTCTTCTCCACACTTTGTGGCGTTGGTCAAGATTTGGAATTAACCACTTTACTTGTTATTGGTCCACATGATTTCTGATGCCTTTCTATCTGAAATTGAACTCTCCAATGGCAGAACTTTGTCTTGTTCACTAGGTATTATATCTATCTTTCATAAAGCATGGTATATAATAGGTACTTAATAAATTACAGGGAATAAATGGATGGCCCCTCTGAATCGGCACATTCGCATTCTTACACTCTATACACTCATTTCATGCATCCACACAGCGGGACAAGGGAGGTGAAGTAAGGGCTAAGTTGGTGGCAGGTGGGCCTCCATCTCTTCACCACTAGTTAATGTGTCCATGCTTATTTGCTCAGTAGCGTCTGACCCTTTGTGATCCCACAGACTATAACCCACCAGGCTCCTCTGTCTGTTGGATTTTGCAGGCAAGAATACTGGAGTGGGTTGCCATTTCTTCCTCTATGGATATTCCCAACTCAGGGATCAAACCCTTGTCTCTTGCATCTCCCACATCGCCTGCATTGGCAGGTGGATTCTTTACCACTGAGCCGCCCAGGAAAGTGAGAAGGTAGAAAAGGCTGAGTGCTTATACCTGCTCTCGTCCACAGTCCAACCTCCTTCACTGAGGCTCTACACAGCTTGCCAGACTTGTCAGGGGCTGGACTCAAGAGTCCTCACCAGGCTCTAGCACCTGGGGGAGGGAATCTTGGGACGATCCAGGTCCAGGGTGTGGAATCTGTGCTGCTGGCTGGTCAAGGAGGGGCATACACAATGTCACAGCCTTCGTTTCATGTCTGATCAATTGCCTACAAACTTCTTCCTCTCATATCTATCTATCATGATCAGGCAGTCATTATATCAATGTGTTAAGATAGCTCCAGTTTTGGAGAATGTTTTCAGGGGGAATAAATATTCCCTTGCTGTTCTCTTTTTATGCATCTACGAGATCCTCTCACGATAGTCCCAGCAAAGTAAGAGTCTGCTTTTGCTGAAAGATCCCAGCGAAACATGGCACTGCCCTCAGATGATTGTGAATCTCATCTTCTGCTTGGACTCACTCTGCCTGATCTACAGAATTTCTGGTCCCACTCTGGAGCTCAGCACACACTTGGTATGCTGCCTGGGGAAACAGGCTTCCCTTTTACTTGTCAACCTCTCTGGATACATTCTTTTTCAAAAATTTTTATTTAGATTTGGGGAATAGACAATTAACAAAGTTGTGATAGATTCAGGTGCGCAGCAAAGGGACTCGGGCATATATATACATGTATCCATTCACTCCCCAACTCCCCTCACATCCAGGCTGCCACATAACATTGAGCAGATTTCCATGTCCTATATAGTAGATCCTTGATGGTTGTCCATTTTAAATGTAGCTGTGTGTACATGTCCATTCCAAACTTCCTAATTATCCCTCCCCCATAAGTTCTTCTGTTTTTAAATAATTGTATTTATTTCTTTTTGGCCATCTGGGTCTTCATTGTGGCGCGGGCTTTTCCCTAGTTGTGTCAGGCCGGGGCTGCTTTCTAGCTGCGGTGCGCAGGCTTCTTTTTGCGGCGGCCTCTCATTGTGGAGCTTGGGCTCCAGGGCATGTAGGATTCAGTAGTTGCGGCTCCTGAGCTCCAGAGCACAGGCTCAGTAGCTGTGGCACATGGGGTTAGTTGTCCCACAGCATGTGGGATCTTCCTAGACCAGGGATCAAATTCATGTCTGCTGCACTGGCAGGCAGATTCTTTACCACTGAGCCACCAGGGAAGCCCCCCATATGTTCTTGTGAAAGTATTAGTTGCTTGGTCCTGTCCGACTCTTTGTGACCCTGTGGACGGTAGCCCACCAGGCTCCTCTGTCCATGGAATTGTCCAGGCAAGAATACTGGAGTGGGTAGCCATTCCCTTCTCTGGGGATCTTCCGGACTCGGGGATCGAACCCAGGTCTCCTGCACTGCAGGCAGATTCTTTACCATCTGAGCCACCAGATAACAAGCCGCAAACCAGGGTGCCTTGAGCTGGGATATGTACGCTACTCTGATTCCAAGGGAATCAAATGTTTCCCTGTCCAGACCCAAATGGCTGAATTGAGAAATATTAACACCATTGCCTCCTTTCTGGATAGATGCTTTCCACCCCCTAGAGCTCCCCATTTGCCTGCAGCCACTCCTGACCCTCGTGCATCATTCGTCTCATAGCTTAGCGCTCCTGCACAGAGCTGGGTGTCTTCAGGTGAGCATGTACACAACGGGAGTGTGCTGACACAAACAGCATCCCACCCTATGTAGCATTCTAAAATGTGGGCTTTCTACTCAAGAATACTTCTTGAGGTTGTCCTTTATCAGTTCACATCCCATTTTTCAATGGATGTTGCTTTCTGTAGCATATGCAAACCACAACATTCAAACCAAATATGTTTACTTAGCCATTTCCCTGTACAGGGTCTTGGATTTTCATCAATTTTCCACAACAACAAATAAGGCTACAGTGAGTACCCCTGCACATGCCTCTCTTTGGATGTTCTTGTTTATTTTCCTAACAACAGCCCTACAGAAGTTGGATTGTTGGGTCATGGGAGTTTGAATCTAAAGGTCTTCATAGATACTAGTACATTGCCTTCATGTCAAATCATGCTTTCAAATGATGTGTAGGGGCTTCCCTGACAGCTCAGTGGTAAACAGTCTGTTTGCAGTGCAGGAGATGCAGATTTGATCCCTGGGCTGGGAAGATCCCCTGGAGAAGGAGTTGGCAACCCACTCCAGTATTCTTGCCTGGAGTATCCCATGGATGAGGAGCCTGGTGGGCTACAGTCCATACGGTCATACTGTTTGGTCATACACAAACTGTGTAAGAGTACCCTGTCCCCTCACCTAATTTCCAATTCATTTTCACAAAAAGGAAAACGAAAGTGAATGTTTTTGGATTAAAGCTCAGGGGTTCATTTTTTTTCTTTTGTATGTGTCCAGATTCTAAATACTCCTGATGTGCATGCTGACCTTCTTCATTTCCACCACCCTGGTGGTAACCATCCTTCAGGACTCAGCTCACACATGATAAGACACCTCCCTGCTCTGGACTCAGCTGCCTGCTCTGTTTCTACCATTGACCCATCACACCATATGGCATGTATGTATTTCCTTGTCTTCTTTATCAGACTCTGAGTAACTTGGGGAAAATGCCAAAATAGGCTCCCAGAAAAGATTAACACCCTGCTCTGTCCAGATGCTATAATAGGTCTTTGCCAGGAATGCATGTGCCCCTGGCGGCACCAGGAACAGGTGGAGTGTCATGTGAACCTTGAGCATTAAGGAATATTGATGGGAAAAGAATTATTTGCAGGATGAATGTGATTGGATATAAGTGAGCAGAAACAGGACTTCCCTGGTGGCTCAGACGGTAAAGCATCCGCCTGCAATGCAGGACACCCAGGTTTGATCCTTGGGTCGGGAAGATCCCCTGGGAGCTCAGCGGGTAAAGAATCTGTCTGCAATGCAGGAGACTTCAGTTCGATTCCTGGGTTAGAAGATCCCCCAGAGAAGGGATAGGCTACCCACTCCAGTGTAGAAATGTCCCATATATATATATGGGAAGTAAAGAAACAAAGCATGCAGCTCTCTGGGAGAAACCTGTTCTAAGCACAGGAAACAGCACAGAGGTCCTGGGGTAGGAGTGTTCTTGGTGTGCACAGAGTCAAGATGGAGGCCAGTGGGGCTGGAGACCACAGCAGAAGATGAGATCAGAGAGGTCCAATGATGAAATTTCATTCTAAGTGTGACAGTAAGTCCTTGAAGTTTTTTATGCAGAAGTATCATGATCTGACAGAGAAGGCAATGGCACCCCACTCTGGTACTCTTGCCTGGAAACTCCCATGGATGGAGGAGCCTGGTAGGCTGCAGTCCATGAGGTCGCTAAGAGTCGGACACAACTGAGTGACTTCACTTTCACTTTTTCACTTTCCTGCATTGGAGAAGGAAATGGCAACCCACTCCAGTGTTCTTGCCTGGAGAATCCCAGGGACGGGGGAGCCTGGTGGGCTGCCGTCTACGGGGTCACACAGAGTCGGACACGACTGAAGCGACTTAGCTTATCATGATCTGAATTGTAATCTTCCAGGACCACGTGACCCGATGCATTGGAAGGGACTAAGCAGGGATACAGAAGCTGGGTAGCTCTGAGGAAGTGATTGCAGCAGGCCAGATAAGAGATGGTGGTGGGAGTGATGCAGTGGGAAGAGTCTGGGCATCCTTGGAAGAAAGAGCTAATAGAATTTTGTAGATGGATGATATTTGGATTGTTAGGGGAAGGGAGGTATCAAGGTGACTTCAAGTCAACAGTCCTAAACAAAAACTGAGAGAAGATTTGGGTATGGAGTCGGGGGAGATCAGGAGCTCTGCACCAGATATGTTATCCTCGAGATGCTTTGTAGACATCCAGATGGAAATGTCAGGTAAGCAGTGAGTCCAGAAGAGATCTGGAGAAACATTTAAAAGTTGCCATATACAGGTGGTATACACTAAAGTATATACAGAGATGAGAAAAAGTCCAAGACTGCCCTGGGACCTTTCTACACTGACCTCACAGGTTGGGGGTGTGGGGAGATGGACATGCCAGGAGATAAGCCTGCGAGGTGTCTCCAAAGGGACAGGGCATTTGTCCCCCAGTTCTCCGCCAATTTTTGCCTCCCAGAACTGTGACCCACTGCCAGGGTACCAGCACCATGCCCAGTTGCTCCCTCCCCTCTCTTCCTCTACCCTGAAACGAATTACTAGCACCAGTTAATGTTTGCTCTGGCTCATAAATGCATAATGCCTACCACACAAACCTCAACTGCCTGTAATTGAGACTCATGCACATGCAGAAAAGATTGTGTGCGTGGAAGATATAAATGATGCTGTCGCCTGAGGTTGCTGCAGGAAACAGGGCCACTGACATGGAAATTGCATTCCGCATTTACTACCTAAACAGCCTGCCTCCCTTTGCCACTGCCACCCTGGAAGGTAGAAGGAATTAGTTGTAAATATTTTACAGTTGGTAATTTGTGGGAGTAAATCACAGTTCGTTTTGCCAGAGAGTGAATGGAACGAGCATGACATTTTTTTCCTTTTAGGGGTTACTTGTGATGTCATCATCCTGATTTCATCCCGCATTTAATTTAGTCCTCAGCATGTTTATGTCTTTGTCATAGGGCTTCCCTGGTGGTGCGGTGGAAAAGAATCTGCCTGCCAATTCAGGAGAGGCAAGAGACGTGGGTTCCATCCTTGGATCGGGAAGATCCCTTGAAGTAGGAAATGGCAACCCATTTCAGTATTCCTGCCTGGAGAATTTCATGGACAGAGGAATCTGGTGGACTACAATCCATGGGGTTGCAGAGAGTCAGATACGACTGGGCGTGTGTGCGCACACATGCACACACGTGCACACACACACACATAGTGTGAGTTATTGTGTTTCTTTTGTATGGGCAGGAGGGGTAACGTAGGGGTGGGGTCGGGAAAGGAAGCAGGATTTCTCTTGGTGCACCAAGCCTGAGGCCCACTGGGTACCAATGCTCATCACCCAGCAATTCATTCATTTACTAAGCAATTTCTCATTGATAACTAGATGGTCTGCTAAGTCCTAGAAGATGAAGATCAATATTACTGGTCCCTGTCATCAAGGAGTTCACAGTCTATTTGGGAAATCCCTGATAATACCTAAAACTTACTCATACCAACAAATGTTCAGTATTATTATTTATTGAGATCTTACTGTAAGTTCCAAGTGCTTTACAAGATTAAACCCATTTCACCCTTACAACAATCCTCTGGAGTGAAAATTACTTTTATCCTTGTTTTACAGATAAGAAAACTGAGGCTCGAGAGAGTTCAATGACTGGTCGGAGGTCACACAATGAGCAGGATTCCAACAAGGCAGCTCCCTTAACCCCATCAATGTTTCCATTTCGTATGTAAACAAGTAAGAAGAGGAGGCTAATTATGATTAAGCATCTATTTCATTTGCTTTATGATGTAGGTCTATGCTTGGTGATTTCTACAACAAATTATTTAATTTCTAATTCTGGAAAATAAGCTCTATGATTTTATCCATTTTACTAAAAAATGAGGCTCAGAGAATAACCCCCAAAGATATCCAAACAACATGCCACCAGGCTGAGATTTGAAGCCAGAACTTTCTGACTCTACACTAGGCTCTTTTCATTCTTCCGTGGGATGAGGGCTGCTGTAGACAAAGATCTATTCAAGGCACCACGGAGCAGGGAATAACTAACCCGTGAGAGTTTGGGGGGATGGTGAAGAGCGGTGACCTAGTCTAAACTGTGAAGACAAAAAAGAACATTTTAGATAATCAAGGGCTGTAATGGCAAAAGCGGCAGCGACCAGCAGGAGAGCAGCACTGACGTGAAATATACTTGCTGGCTTTCTTTGCCTAAGTTCTTGCACACAGGGCACTTCAAATCCTTCTGCCCCCAGCAGAGGAGATGACACAGTAAAGGTTCAGGAGAGAGGCTTGGGAACAGTTCCCAGGAGATCTCTCTCTCCCTCCACATCTGTACTGGGGGACAAGCACCTGAACAAAGTTATCTGGTATCTGGTTCTATTCTTTTCCGCTTACATTTTTCTTGTTTCTGAGCAGGTCTTCGGTCTGGATTTTTACCTGGCCTCACTGTTGTTAATTGTTGTTGTTGCTGTTCACTCAGTCGTATTCGACTCTGCGACCCCATGGACTGCAGCACAACAGGCTTCCCTGTCCTTCACCATCTCCTAGAGCTTGCTCAAATTCATGTCCCTTGATCGGTGATGGTATCCAACCATCTTGTCCTCTGTCATCCCTTTCTCCTCTTGCCCTCAATCTTTCCCAGCATCAGGGTCTTTTCCAATGAGTCAGCTGTTTGCATCAGGTGGCCAAAATATTGGAGCTTCAACTTCACCATCAGTCCTTCCAATGACCACTCAGGGTTGATTTCCTTTAGGATGGACTGGTTTGTTGTTAATAATATTCCTGAAATTATCCAAAGGCAGGGGCTGAATGCACTGTCCCTGTTCTAAACAGAGTCTTGGTCTGAGTTTCATGATCATGAATGAAGCCCCTTCGGGTTATTTAAACTTCACACCCTTCAACATTCAACTCTTGGCTTTTCCTTCAAGTTATATGTATACTTTTTGGTTCATCATTTAGAACACTTATTTTCAACAGGAAAAGTTTCTGGCTAGCTATCATAAATAAGGAATTTACTCAAAGTATGTATGAGATGATTCATAAGGAATAGCTTGTGAATAGGCTTGGAAATGGTAGGAAATGGGGAAATTTGGGAACACAGGCTATAGGACCTGATCTATAGGTTGTTTTTTTTTTTTTCAAGGCATCACCATAGGCTTGGGACAGATTCAACTGTCTCCCTTTCTCCATTTAATTCTTCTTTTGTTCCTTATTTATCTCCTCTCCTTCTTCAAAACAAAAATCTTCTTTTTAGGCTTCACCACAGAGCCCCTGGGATTTTAGTTCCTTGACTAGGAATCAAACCCCAGTCCCTTGTCAGTGAAAGCCCCGAGGCCTAACCACTGAACAGCCAGGGACTTCCCTTGTTCTTTCTCTTCCTCTTCTTCTCCTTTTACATACCAACCCACTAAAGATCCAAAGTCCTGGTAGAAAACATCTGATGGCTTCAGTTTATCATTCAAATGAGTGACAGTCCCAAACCACATACAATGCAATAGAGGCAATTCTCTGAGTGCAACCTGGGATGCCTTAGAGCATAAGACAAGGTCAGAGGTAGGATCTGAATAGGGTTACAGAAGAAGCCTGGTTGTAAGCCACATGGAGGAAGGTAGAGGAAACAGCCCTTGCAAAATTCTGGGGTGAACGTGTGTCTGGTGTGTTCAAGGAGGGAGGGGGCAGAGTGACTAAAAAGAAGTGTGAGATTGAAAGAGCGGGAGAGGATCAGGGCAGGAAAGCAGCGAGGTCCAGATAATGTAGAGCCTTAAGGCCTTTGTAAGATCTTTGGATTTTGAGTAAGCGAGGAGCCTGGATCTTGGACTGCAAAGAGATCAAACCAATCAACCCTAAAGGAAATCAGTCCTGAATATTCACTGGAAGAACTGATGCTGAAGCTTCACTCCAATACTTTGGCCACCTGATGTGAAGAACTGACTCACTGGAAAAGACCCTAATGCTGGGAAAGACTGAAGGCAGGAGGAGAAGGGGGTGACAGAGGATGAGATGGTTGGATGGCATCACTGACTTGATGGACAGGAGTTTGAGCAAGCTCTGGGAGTTGACAATGGACAGGGAAGCCTGGCGCGCTGCAGTCCAAAGTCAGACATAACGGAGCAACTGAACTGACCTGGACTGAACTGAGGAGCCTGGAGGAGGGCACAGCAACCCACTCCAGTGTTCTTGCCTGGAGAATCCTGTGGACAGAGGAGCCTGGTTGGCTACAGTCCACAGAGTCACAAAGAGTCGGACATGACTGAAGCAACTTAGCACACATGCATGCAAGCAGGGGCCAGTAGATGGCTTTGAGGAGGAGAAGGACTTGGTCAGCCTTACACATTGGGAAGATCATGGGGATTCCTGTGTTGGGAAGAGGTTCTGGGGGTAAGTACTGAAGGAAGACCAATTAAGAGGCTACGGAAATCATCACAGTGAAAGGCAATAGAGGCTTGGGCAAAAGAGTTGTGAGGACATGTAGCAACAGCATCAGCCTTTGCTTATAGATTGAATTGAAGGCATGCAAGAAAGAGAAGAACCAAGGATGGCTCTAAGATTCTTGTCCTAAATAAAAGGAAGAGCAGAGCCAAGGTTTTCTGAAAAGAGGAAGAAGACTCAAGAGGAGCGGAGTTTGAAGAGTTGAGAAACAAAGAACTTGCTTTTAGACGTGTTAATTTTGAAGTGCTTCTTAGATATCCAAGTGCGAATGTTGAAGAGGCAGTTGGATTTACAAACCAAGAATTAATATGTCTGGATTGAGAGCTGTCGGGTGAAAACCAGGATACAGGAAATGCTTAAAGCTTTGAAAGTGGCTGAGCTCATAAAGGGAGTGGTGAAAACAGAGAGAAGTTCTGAGAACAGAGTCCTGGGTTCTCCATGAGCCCCGACTGAGCTTTCAAAAAAGAGATCAGCTAATTATTTAACAAGTGCTCCCAGCCCCCAGAACAGTCATGTTTCAGTCATTTATAGAGTCAAAAGAGTGAGGCTAAGGAGACTTCATCTTACTGGCATATTGACCTTTGTCAACCAAGTCAATCACAAACAGCATTAAACCTGGAGACATGTAGAGACTGGAATGGGTTAGTGAGAGAAAGTCTGGGTTCTCAGGCTTTCATGAAGACAGTCTGGTCCCTGACATATTTAGGGAGGGTGACTGACTGATTACAGTTTGGGTACCAGAAGAAGGGACACCTTCATACAAGATAATGCTTAGGTCTACAGATGGTTTAACTGAAGCTAGTTCATCTAAATCAACTTCTCTTAATGAGCAATCCACCTAGTGGTCAGGTCATAAAACTCATACTTCCTTTGAGGAGTTCTAAATATAGTCAAATGTATTTTTAAAAAAAATTAAAAAAAAAACCCCTCATTAACAGCACTTTAAGGTCTAAATGATATGTTTAAAAGCATTCCAATTTAGCTTTGTGTTTGTAGTATATGTTTGTGTGTGTGTATGTATTTATCAAATGTGCACATTATATGAAAGTTGGGCTTTCTCTCTATTGGTGTGGGCACTGTATTATATTTGATCTATTTTCAAATACTTCATGTAGCTTTTAGTGATAAAAACTCAATTTTTAAAATTTGGTTTCCAGGGGTAAAGAGTATAGGATACACAAATGGATGTAGAACACACAAAGGTATTGAATTTTAAAGGATATGGTCACTAGGTGAACTTATTGTTTGATAAAATAGCATTAGATTAATAGAGCTTGGAAGGTTTGGGTTAATCATGTACCAAAAATCTCATTCATGGAGATCAAATAAAGTAGCCAGACAGACTCTTTGAAGGAATAAAGTCAATGTATTTACAGAGATGACATCTGGGGATATAGGAGGTAGGGTAGGTAGATAAGAACTTCCCAACCAAGACGGCAAATGTAACTCCTGTCTATCTATCCAATGAAGCCAATGGCGGGGGGTGATTACGCCCCATTACAGCTCTCATGGCAATTTCAGTGACAGCCAGAGTGGGATCTTTTTCTTAGAGAAGTACTGTAATTCCTGAGAAGAAAACTGAGGTGGAACCACATAGATCTAAGTTCAAATCTAGATCCTACGACACATTAACGGTAACAGTGGTGTGTTCTCTTGCAGTTTATGTCTTGGGTCTCAGTGTCTTCACTGATGATAGTGATGATCAGATTTCTTTGCTATTGTGAGGATTAAACAAGGCAATTACGTAAAAACAGCCAACTTTGGGTGGCAGAGTTATGCTAGCTACTGCCCCAAACTCATTTTCTCTTTCTTCTGGGCAGATAACTAGGGCACACTTCTCAGCTTCCCTGACAGTTAACTGTGGTCACATGATTGAGTTCTGGCCAAGAGGATATAAGCTCAAGTGATATATTCACTGTCAGGTCTGCCCCATAAAAGTTCCCCACTCATGATGTCCATGGTCTTTCTTCTCCTGCCTGATGGATGTTTACATCCTAGACTAGTCTTAGCAGCTACATGTTTACCGCGTCAGAGCCTCTATGAGCCTGAGCTCCTGAATCACTGTGTGGAGGAAACCTTTTCTCCTCTCGCCCAGTAATCTATAATCCCTTGACTGCTGTTGTAAGTATAAAATAAACTCCTATTGTATTAGCAGGCCCAAACAGAAACAGATTCTGACATCTAGTAACAAAGAACAGGAGCAAATGAGCAAAAACCCAGAGAGAGTAAATCACCGAACATTATACAACAGAGATGGCAGGTCTACATAACGCATGGCGATTGTCGGGTGGAGGTGCGATGTATTTGTTTCATATGTACCAGATCTTGAATGGGATAATGAGCCTCATGCTGCCCAAGGGAGAGCTGTTTCTAGGAATGGTATTTTGCTTTGCTTGATTTGTTACCATGTGAGGAAACAGATATGAAGAAAATGGTAACAGCAGGGGATAAAGAAAGAAAGAGGAATGGTGGTGGGACCCTCAAGAAACCCAGAGGCTTTTCCCTGCAGCAACACAGAGAATTCAAAGAACCACCATTTGTGAGCCTGGAGGATCAGTGAAAAATGCCCCAGCAGGTAGGGAATATCAGAACTCAGGATCGTAGGTGATGATGATGTCAAATACCTTGGAGGCCTTCTTGACAGAAAAATCCTTGCGAGACTGAGCCAAGATTATAGAAAGTGGATTTTTGCATGACTTTAGGCTTTCAAGTATCATAGGCCAGTTTCAGAATTGTTATATTGACCCATTCACCGTGAATTGAACCACTGTATGTAAACTAAGAGAGCTTGTAGATGCAATATGCTTTTGTATTACACAACTGGTTCTACTTATATCCTTGGAAGAAGGGAACAGATATCCATAAAAGGTAATACTTTCCAAAAAACCCTGGTATTGTGGTAGAGCCCCTACAGTAGGGGTCACAGAAGAATCTCTTGACTGTTAGGAGAATACAATCTTGAGACACATTTCAAAAGGTGATAGAATATTGCAAAAAGGAAAAGGGGCAATCACAGAAAGAATATAGCTTGGGGATGTCCCTCGTGGTCCATTGGTTAAGAATTCACCTTCCAATGCAGAGGATGCAGGTTCAATCCCTGGTCGGGGAACTAAGATCACACATGCCTTGGGGCAACTAAGCCTGGGTGCTGCAACAAAGAGCCTGCACACCGTAACAAAGGATCCTGCAGGCCACAAGGGAGATCTCACCTGCCACAACTAAGGCTTGGTGAAGCCATAAATTAAGTAATTAAAAAATAATATAGCTTGGTCATTTGGTTATGAAAAAATGAAAAAAAATCTATGAGATCACAAAGTAAAAAGTATATATCCATCTTTCTATCCATCCATGCATGCATCCATCCCCACGTCCATTCAATAACCATTAACTGAAGAACTTCAATACCTAAAATGGGCTTCCTTGGTGGCTTAGTCGGTAAAAAAAAAAAAAATCCACCTGAAATGCAGGAGAGTGCCTGCAATGCAGGAAACCTGGGTTCGATCCCTGGGTTGGGAAGGTCCCCTGGAGAAGGAAATGGCAACCCACTCCAGTATTCTTGCCTGGGAAATCCATAGACCGAGGAGCCTAATAGGCTGCAGTCCATGGGGTTGCAAGAGTCGGACACGACTTAGTGACTAAACCATCAATACTTAAATACTATGCATATAAACAAAAAGTATCAGGACAATTAACCAGGAATCCTACAGAAAAGAAGACAGTGGGACATAATGATTAATAATATAAGTAACCAACATAATGCTTCATTTCACCCATATGTTTAAATTCATGCATTTATTCCACAAGTATTTACTAAGCACCACCCAGATTCTGGGCAGTGCGATGATAGCCACCTTCTTGCCACCATGGAACCTACTCTCCAGATGTGATAGGGTGCCACAAACACAGGTAAACACATCACAAAATAAAGGACTAACAAATTATAAATTTTAATGAAGGAGGGGTCAGGAAACCTACCTGCGAAGGTGACACATTTCAGTTGAGATCTAAAGGAAGAGAAATGGGGTCACAAGAGTCAGACATGACTAAGCGACTGAACTGAACTGAAAGGAAGAGAAAACAAAGCCCAAGAACAGTCAGAGGCAGTAGCATTCCAGGTATAAGGGGTAGAACGTGTTTGGGCCCCGAGTCAAGGATATAAAAAGTAGCCAACTGGCCACAGCATAACCAGTAGGAGAAAGGGTTGTGACACAAGGCTGGAGGGGAAGGTGGGGTCCAGCTAGGGCCCAGGAGTCTGGATTTCATTATGATTTGGGGGGGCGGGGGGCGAGTCCACTGGAAGCAAGACCTCAGTCCTTGTCTTCTTTGAAGAAAGAATTCAGCAAAAATTCCCAAGACTGTGAAACAGATAAAGCGTTTATTAGAAGCAAAGAGGGTCTTTGCTAGTAGCTCAGCTGGTAAAGAATTTCCCTGCAATGCAGGAGACCTGGGTTCGACTCCTGGGTTGGGAAGATCCCCTGGAGGGGGAATAGGCTACCAACTGCAGTATTCATGGCTTCCCTGGTGGCTCAGCTGGTAAAGAATCTGCACACAGTGTGGGAGACCTGGGTTAGATCCCTAGGTTGGGAAGAACCCCTGGAGGAGGGCATGGCAACCCATTCCAGTATTCTTGCCTGGGGAACCCCCATGGACAGAGGAGCCTGGTGGGCTACAGTCCATGGGGTGACAAAGAGTCGGACACGACTGAGTGACTAAACACAGAAGCAAAGAACATGTGGAAGAGCACACAGGTGAACTCAGAGAGCGCTGTACCCAGTAGAAGTGGGTTGGATTGCCTATGTGGGGCAGTCTTCTGGGCTGTCTTTGGCCAATCATCTTGCTTGTGCCCATGTCTGGCCTGACTCAAAGACCCTTCCTGGTGTTCCTGTGTATCTCTCAGCCAAGATGAATTCCAGCATGAATGTTTCCACGAGGTTGGCAGGACACAGTACGGGCTGGCAGCTCCTCCCTCCTTTGGCCCCTTACCTCCTCTGGGGACCTTTTTCGCATGCATGTGGGCTGAGAAATCCCATGGACCACATGAATGAGAAAAATATGATCACTTTGTCTGACTTAGTCAGTGCTCTGCTCCTGCTGGTCTCTTATCTCAAGGGTGAGCAGCAGACTGGATGGAGCGGCTCAGCCTGGGACCCATCTATCTCCCACTTCAAATAGAAAGCCCTTAAAGTAAAAGGATGCCTTGAAGGGGGTCGACTTTGAAGAGTCCACTCAAGCTCCAGTTGGGGAAATGGACTGGAGATGTGGGGAATTTGAAAATAGAAGTGAGAGGCTATATAAGGAGAAAGATGGCAGCTTGATCTTGGTGGTGCTGTTTACACAACTGGAAGCTGGTTAGACCCAGCCCTTATCTCTTGCCTTTGGCCCTGACTGAGCTGGGGAGCTCCCGTTGCCCTATCTGCAAAATGGGGATAATTGTAGCTCCTTAAATAGCCCCTAAAGCTACTAAGAGGCTCGCAGGAAATAAGGGGGTAACAATGAGAAGGCTAATGCAGGAGTTGTGGGAAGAACGAGGCTCTCCACAATGCCACGAGGTGGTTCAAGTACCTTTTTTTCAAGATCTGTCCAGATGATTCCAGTTCAGCTGGGGAGATTTATGACGCATGAAAATAATGCAAGGGGATTCATTTTCAAAGTCAGAGAGGAAAAGTTTTCTCCTTGTTGTATGGTTGCACCACGCATTGGAAAGAGGTGGAAGTGAAGTGAATGTTTGTGACCGCATGGACTTTACAGTCCATGGAATTCTCCAGGCCAGAATACTGGAGTGGGTAGCCTTTCCCTTCTTCAGGGGATCTTCCCAACCCAGGAATCGAACTGGAATCTCCTGCATTGCAGGCAGATTCTTTACCAACTGAGCTATTAGGGAAGAGGTGGGAGGGAAGGTGAAAATGGGTGACCCAAACATACCATAATGAGCCCTGCTCGCCTCAACATCTAGGGCAGCTAAGTCATGTTTAGATGCCTTGGGGAACCAAGAAGGCACTTGCTCATGGGCATGGATCTGGAGCATCTGAGAGGGCATCTGTGGCTGAGGGTAACCAGACATGTCCCAGATGTGCTGCCACTCTGTGGGCTTGAAGCAAGCACCCGGTGTTAAGTAATCACACCTTTTCACACATAACACTGGGGAGGATAATGTGTTATGGGTACCATTGTGGTGAAAATGACATGATATAATAGATAGGAATGTTCTTGCCCCAGATATCTACTTGGCCCCTCCATAGTTTCTGCTCTTTACACTCAGGGACACCCCATTCCTTTCTCTACTGAATTGTTATTCAGTCCCTAAGTCATGTCTGACTCTTTTGCAACCCCATGGACTGTAGCCCACCGCTCCTCTGTCCATGGGATTTCCCGGGCAAGAATACTGGAGTGGGTTTCCATTTCCTTCTCCAGGGGATCTTCCCAACCCAGGGATTGAACCCGCATCTCCTGCACTGGCAGGCACTGAACCACCCGGGAAGCTCTTTTTCACTTTCACTTTCCATCACAGGTTCTAGAGTCAGCACCTAGAGCCTCTACCCCACTAGACCTAATGATCATCAGATAAGACGCCTTGGGGTAATGGTGATTAACAAAGAGCAGTGGGAGTCACACTGCTTAGTTGTGGCCGGTCTCCTAGTGATAGCCCCATGCTTATTGGCTGATCCAATTCACATCACTTCAGTCTGTAAGCCAAACAGAGCTGGGAATTGTCCTGTGGAGAAACTTCTTATGGCCAATTCTCCACCATGTTTTTTTTTTTTTTTTTTTCCTGCCAAGGGATATGCAGCCATGAATAGGATCAAGGACGAGACAAAGACATCCCTGAACAATAATACCTCAGGAGGAGGGAGGAACCTAGAGGTCCAAAAATATAATTTCATGTCCTACCCCATTCTGTTGTCTTTTTGAGAAGACTCTGGTTTCCCCACGCAATGATGCTCAGAACATGTAAATAATCATCAAGGATCTCAACTCAGCATTTCCAGATTTTATCCAAAACCTTTGACCTCCCACTACTCCATCACTTCTAATTCTATAACATGCGTGCTTGCTAAGTCACTTCAGTTGTGTCCAACTCTTTGTGGACTGTAGCCCACCAGGCTTCTCTGTCCATGGAATTTTGTAGGCAAGAATACTGGAGTGGGTTGCTATGTCCTCCTCCAGGGGATCTTCCTGATCTAGGGATCGAACCCATGTCTTCTGCGCCTCTTCCATTGTAGGTGGATTCTTTTACCACTGAGACATCAGGGAAGTCCTGTCTAACGTGACCCTCCAGTAGAATTTAAGCTCCATGAGGGCAGGGGTTTTCATCTCTTTGTTCACGACTGTGTCCCCAAACCCAGAGCAGTACTTGGCACATGGCAGATGCTCAACACATGTTTCTTGAAAATGAATTCTTGAAATGTTTGCTTCCTGGGTCTCACTTAGATTTGGAGTCCTTGGTTTGAATTCTATAAAATTCTTGGCACATGATGGAAACTTCATCAATACTAATTCCTTCTCTTCTTCCTTCCTACCTTTTCTTGATATTGGAATTACTGGCTGGGATTACTGCAGTTACTCTTTTGGGTGGCAACCCAAATATTCCATTACTAACTTCATTTTGGCATCTCCTTAGGACTTGCTATCTTCCGTTTGCACCCATATCTGTGGCTTAGTAGCACCTCCTTCAGTTTGTCCTTTGCACAGGGGTCCCCAGCAGCAAAAGTGGAACAAAGGCTGGTCATCATGTGTACCTAAGGTGTCAGGAAACCGATGCCCAAGGACATGAAAGATGGGCTTCAATAATAAATACTCCTTGGAAAGGCTGGAAGCAGGTGGTCATGTTCTCTGCTCCTTTAAAAACAAACCTGTATGTGGATCTGATCAGGCATGATTTATATCCAGCAAACATTCATTGAATATCTCTATGTGCCAGATCCTATGCTAGATGTTTTCAATATATCTGTTGATTAATCCACACAACAACACACCTGACAACATCTACTGAAGTTATAGAGGCTTAATATGACCATAGATCAAGGGAAACATTGCAAGTGGAAAAAAAAAACACACACACACACTTCATAATTTCCCATCTATTCCTCTTCTTTATTAGGAATTGGTTAATTACTCAGAAGGCAGAGTGATTTAAATGTGCAGACATCTGCATATAGACATTGCTTTTGCTTCTTTCTTCAGTCTAGCTTCGTGGTTCTCAAACTTTAATGTGTCTAAGAAAAACTTTACAGGGTTGTATAATAAAACCTCATAGACTGTACTTTAAGGGTAATAAGGAATTCTCCAGAGTAATGCTCACTCTGGATGTTGAGTGAGTCTCACGTGCTCACTCTAGAAGCTAGCCTAATAAATGCGACTTGACTCCATTCTATGACCTCATCTTTAACACAGGCCCCTCACAAGTTCCCTGATGCATTCTTAGGGCCAGGGGAAGGGGGCCCAGGCTGGCGGAGGATCCATTAGCTCTTTCTGGCACCATTCCACTATTCTTCTTCAGTGTGACTGGTTCTTTTTGTTGTTGCTTGGAGGTCTGGCATCTCCAAATTAAGATCTCTTACGACTATGATTGCACACTCTTTGGATGGTGGTACCAATCTTCCACATGGCTCCCCGGGCTCTCCATGGGGAGGGATGCCGTGTGACAGCGCAGGACCCTCAGGTTCCTTTTATGAATCTTGCCACTTTTACGTCTTTATGTTGGCATTTTGGGTGTCTTTTACTGATTCTCGAGGATGCTCCTTCTCCTGGAGGAAATTAGATGTGCCCTTTCCATGTTCCTCTGCAGAATGAAAAGAATGGGCCGTTCTCTAGGTAGGACCCTGAAGGCTTTATAAACAATCATCCCCAATATCTTTCAGCCCATATACCTTGGGGAATCCTGGCCAACGTGGACACAGCTCAATGATTAATGACTCCTCCAGGCTGGATGAAAGGACCATAAACATCCAAATGCTGGGAGGTTTCATGTGATTTATTCAATTCTTCTTTTCAAGGAGAACTCTGGAACTGCAAATGGCTTCCAGGCAAGTCTTGCTCTTTGCATGTTCCAGTTGTGTGATCTAGGAAAAGTTTCTCAACTAATCCAACTCCCAGTTTCATTTTCTGTAAAATTATCCATAAGAGAGTTGTGAAATTTTGGAGAAAGAAAAAGAAGGGACTGACGTTCAGTGATGGCAGTGTGCCTGCTACTCACAGATAGAATTTCATGGAAGGACTATTAACAAAATTATGAAAGTAGAATTAATAATAATAATGAGAGGGGGGATATTTACAATGAGCCTGGTACTAGGCCAACTGTTCTCTGTGCCTTTTCTCATAGGGTTCACAGGGTCCTATCAAGTAGGTGGGGCTATTTGTCTACAGGGAAACTGAAGCACAGAGAGGTTAGGCAACTTGCTCCAAGTTGCACAGTCCAAACGTGGGGATCCAGGATTCAAACTCCAACACACTGGCACAAAAGCCCATGTGTGCTATCTTATCTCCTAGTATCATTGTTCCAATTTTTTGCATGTGGAAAATAAAACTATGAGAGACCAAACAACTGGCTTCCAGTGACACAGCTTGTAAAAGGCCTATCCGGGGTCTGCCTGATCTGAAACATGCTGCCTCTAGGATTTTCTTAATGGTTTTTATTTATTTTTGGCTGTGCTGGGTCTTCATTGCTGCACAGGCTTTTCTCTAGTTGCCGCAAGGGGGCGCTATTCTCCAGTTGTGGTGTGCGGGTTTCTCATTGTGGTGGCCTCTCATCTTAGGGCACAGGCTCTACAGGGAGTGGGCTTCAGGAGTTACAGCACGTGGGCTCAGTAGCTGCAGTTTCCGGGCTCTAGAGCACAGGTGAAATAGTTATGGCACATGGGCTTAGTTGCTCCGTGGCATGTGGGATCTTTCCAGACCAGGGATTGAACTCGTGTCTCCTGCATTGGCAGGCGGACTCTTTACCTGTGAGCCACCAGGGAGGCCGGCCTCTAGGATTAATACGCCCGTATTGTCAAAGCCAGCAGACCACTTCCTGGCATAAAGGAAGCATTCAGCATACGTGAGCAGCATTGCCTCTTTCCTTCAAGAGTCCTTGTCCTTCTAGCTGCTCTTCAGACACTCTCTGCAATGACACTTGGTGAGCTGTCCCTTTTCACAGACCTACCGTAACCTCTCTGGCTTGGTCATCAAGCCCTCGTCCTCCACCAGGCCTGACAACAGCTTGCAGAATCAGGCTGGATACACCTTCCGTCAGGTCTGACAGGTGGTACCTGCTCCGCTCTCAGCTGCCACAGGCTGGGAGCTGCCCTTCCACCTTTCAGCTGAAAGAAGTCAACCTGCACCATCTGGAGATGCAGACGGCCCTGCTCTGATTTCTAGGGGTCCTTAGGTTGCTTCCTCATATTCACCTTCTCTGAGAGGTGCTGAGAGGTTTGGATAAAGATCTTATAGGATGGAGAGTGGGGCTAGGACCACTTTGTTATACCTGCTGAGAAAAACTCCCAATTCTGGGGACATGTGTGTGCAGGTGTGCATGTTCTTGCACACACACACACACATTTACACAGACTACACACATAGACACGGAGCCTCTGCAGGAACCCTGGAGGAAATCTCCAAGTAGGCAACAAACAAGAGAAGACAGATCCTCAGGGCAGACCCATTCAGAAACAATTCAGCTTCCGTTATTGGTGTGTCTTGACTACACCAGAAGAAAATAGCTGGATGTATTTTGTGGATTTACAGGATGTCTTTTGGATGGTTTGACATGAAATGTAGTCTACATGGCTTAAGAATAATTTATGGTTGGGGGTGCTTGTAGAGATCCCAAATAGAAAGAGAGTTTTGCTCCAGAGTAGCTGAAACAGGGAAAGTGAGAGGCCTATGTGATGGCCAATTGGAGAAGGCATGGCATCCCTGCTCACCCACCCAGGATGGATGAAGTGCAATTCACCATCTGATCTGAAGCCCCAATCACAGCTGCTGGTTTGTAGTGTGCAGCCTCCCCCTGTGACGACCTCACACTCTAAAGTGAAAGTGAAGTCCCTCAGTGGTGTCTGACTCTTTGCAACCCCATGGACAGTAGCCTACCAGGCTTCTCTGTCCATGGGATTTTCCAGGCAAGAATACTGGAGTAGGTTACCATTTCCTTCTCCAGGGGATCTTCCCAACCCAGGGATTGAACCCAGGTCTCCCACATTGTAGGCAGATGCTTTACCGTCTGAGCCGCCAGGAAAGTCCTGCAAACTCCTCCCTCATTCATTCATTGAGCATAACTGACATGGATGTGTTTGGGGCTTTGTACCTGAAGTTAGAGTTGAATGAGCTCACTAGCCTCCCATTCACAGCACAATCAGCCGGCCAATACCACTAACAACCAAACAACCCAAACATCATCAAATACCATCATAACTAACCACACACCTTGACAGCCAATCAATCATGACAGCCAACCAAACATCATGGCACAAAACCAGCCATCACCATGGTTGGTCACTTCCTCAACCAACCATCCACTACAACCAACTAGACAAAATTGCAAACAATCACAACAATCCATCAACCACAACCATAATTAATCAAAGACCATCAAAGCTAGTCAGTCATCTCAACCAACTTCTAACACAATCAACCACCAACATAAACAACCAATCAAATACCTTTCTATTCAACCAGTCACCCTCACAACCCAACACCACCACAGTCAACCGACAGATAGTACATTCAGCAGCCACCACGATTAGGTAACTTTTATTTAGCATTTACTATATGCCAGGAGGGCTTCCCTGGTGGCTCAGATGGTAAAGAATCTGCCTACAATGCAGGAGACCTGGGTTCAGTCCCTGGGTTGGGAAGATCCCCTGGAGAAGGAAATGGCAACCCATTCTTGTATTCTTGTCTGGGAAATCCCATGGACAGAGGAGTCTGACGGACTACAGTCCATAGGGTCACAAAAAGTCAGACACGACAGAGAGACTAATGACTAATACTTGCACCTCACATACCAGGAACTGTGTTAATTACTTCCTGTGGGTTGACTCATATTATCCTACCTAAGCCAGTAGGATAGACATTACTGCTGTTGCTGCTACTACTACTGCTAGCATGATATTACATCATAATAGTTATATTATACCCTGAGGCAGGGATCATCACAATCACCGATGCAGAAGGTGTGCTGGAGAGGTTAAGCAGTTTGCTCAGAGTCACACAGCTAGTAAAGGGCAGATTTGGAGATGGAATTCAGGTGCACTGGCTTGAAGCTAAACACTCATGCACTAAATAAAATTTCTCTGAATGCTAGGCATTGTAGGTAGACTGGGCACGTCCCCAAAGACCAGGGCTATGCACTGCCACCCCACAAGAAGTCTGTCATCTTGGTGGGGACATCTCTTGTCAACACCATGTGTGTGCTGAGCATTCTGCTAAGTCCTGGGAGAGGCAGCCCATCACGTTCCCTGGTGAGCCCTGCATGTTCTTGCTGAGAGTGCCAAACCACCAGACTGCTCTGATACTGCTCAGGTACTGAGCCATTTCTCCAGCTGGTCACATGGGCAACTTAGTAGGTCAAGGCAACCACGGACCTGCTCATTCTCAGGGGAGGGCAGAACCTCGTTCAGGCTCGCTTCTTATGGTGCTGGGCTCTTGGCTCTTGGTTCCTCAGCAGTAAAACCGAATGGGCAGCATTTATTTGGGGAGTGAGGGAGCCAGAGGCATAGGTAGGTCTTGGATTTGGGATTGGCTCAGCAGGATGACAGGTGTTCCCGGTTCCCCTAGGGAGCCTGGGTTCGGCTGAATCCCAATTCTGATACCAGCTTGTCCCTTATGGGGAAAGGAAGGGTCCCTGGTGAGCAGGTGGCTCATTATGCAACTCTCTGGGGGCAGCATGGGGCTTGTTCTAACCAAATCCAGGGGATTGAAATCCTATTCATTGTAAGTAAATACATCTAGCCCCTCAGAGGCACCCACTCTGCATGGCCAGCATCATGCCTGCCACTGACTTGAATGGTCAATCACATAAGCTCGAGCCCCATCAGGCATCTGTGAAAGAGACGCTGGCACACCCTTCATGATCCTGGCCCTTCCAAGTGTCACAAAATAAACAGGTGTGGAAACTGGAACCCCCAACGTGTTTAAAGAACAGTTAGTCAACACGTTCCACGTTAAAGGCTTGGGAAAACATCCCTGTACAATTGAGGTGGTCTGGAGCAAGAAACTGTTTGCTTGACAATGACAGCAGGGGGTGAAGAAGGCGGGCGAGAAGGAAGCAGCAGCGGCTGCTCTGCATCTGGCCCAATATGTGCAGATGCCTGAGACCCAACTCAACTGTGGCCAGGTTATCAGAAAACACAGAGAAGAAAACACAAAGATGCAACTCAAGATTACTTGATAGAGAGAAAAGTGAAGGAAGGAACCCATATTTCTTAAAGGTCAAGGGCTTCCTGCATGTCATTCATTTGGCTACGAGTTAGGCATTATTCCAGATGTTTGGAAAACAGATGGCAATCCTTACCCTCATGGTGCCAACGATCCAATGGGTGCATCAGACAACAGAAGATAAGCAAATAAATACGATGCACTTGTTTGTAATTATAAGGACTATAAAGAAAAATAAAATAGAGTATCGAGAGGGAGGGTTCAATGAGGGGGTGACATTTGAGCAGAGGCCCTGAGTGACGTGAGGAAACAGACATTGGGATTAACTGGGGGAGTCAGCATTCCAGGCACGTCTCAGATAAATTCCATTGAAAGTTCACCACCTGTTTTATAAACACATTTTACAGATGAGAACATTGAGGGCCAGAGAGATGAGCTGATAATTCTGAAGTTGGAAAGCTTGTACTTGGCAAAGCTGAGATTTGAACCTGCACTGGTCTGCCTTTCCATCAGCTGCTCTCTCAACTACACTCAACTGCCTGTCTGCTGTGAGGTTTCATTGAGGCTTCTATCAGTGTTCTGTTCCTCAAATAACCAAAGATAGATTCTATTTTGTTTTTTAAGTTGTGAAGTTGTATCCAGCTCTTTTGTGACCCCATAGACTGTAGCCCACCAAGCTCCTCTGTCCATGGGATTTCCCAGGCAAGAATACTGGAGCAGGTTGCCATTTCCTTCTCCAGGGGATCTTCCTGACCCCAGGATCAAACCCACATCTCCTGCATTGGTAAGCAGATTCCTTACCACTGAGCCACCTGGGATAAGGCTGGCTTAAAGAGCCAGGTCTCAGTTGACAGGAGGCATAAAGGGGGGTAGAGATGGACAAAACATCGGTCACAGAAGAGAGGAGGATGGATCTCTGTTCCTAACTTGACTTAACCAGAAACTCTCCATGTGCGTCACTTCTCTGTATTACAAAATGTAGGTGCCAAGGTTAGGAGAACATCAAGTAGATCACAGCTGTAAACTAAGAGTTCAGTCAGTGACAGCTATGAAGATGGCTACAAATCTCACTTGTGTTCTTTGAGACCCAAGGATCACCCCCTTGTTGAGATTTTCTGGATCCCTCCAAGAAGAAGTCATCTCTCATATTCTTGTTTTACAAATCCCCATTAAAGTATTTATTTACCTTTAAATAGATATATAAAGTATGCTTTTTGGAGGGTGAGACTAAAAACTTTTATGTGGCTTTAAAGGCCTCTGCTATACCCTGTGGAATTTTAATCAATGTCTTCATGGTTAACATATGATATACAATCTAAAATGCCCTAAGAATTCTTTTGTATCAGCATATATGAAATTCTGAAGAAAAAAAAAAAAAAAAAGAAGAAGTATCTGGAACATGAACTACAGGCTTTAAACAATCATTATAAGAATTAAAAAGATTCTGCTCCTACCCCAGAAAAGCAAGACCAAATAAAATAAAACCAGTGCTGAATACTCAAACTTCCAAGGTTTTAACCAGAATAAACTTACTTCCTAACCTGCACAAAGCCATAAATTACAGCATCTGGAATTCCACCATTCTTTCCGCTATAATTGAGCAGCATACTTTATTGGTTAAGAACATGGTTTTAGAGGCAGGTTGATCCACCTAAGACCCAAATCCAAGCTGTGGTCCAATGGTTGTTTTTTCTTTTCATTAAATATTTTATTTTTCTTCATTTAAAACTATTTGTTTAGTGCAAAATTATATAAGAAGTGAAAATTTTTCAAACACAACATACAACAGCAGGAAATACATAGAGGGAAATTCACCATTCCCATAGCATTTAAGGAGGTGGACTAGTTTCTGTCATTATTAATGTTGAAAGTGGGAAACCACCTTCATTTTCTCAGTTTGTGAAAAGGTTCATATGAGAAACTGGGCAGGCAGGAAGGAGAGAAAGGGAAGCTACAAAATTGAGAGTTAAAAACTACATTTTTAATGCAATGGATCAAAGAAATTACCACCAGGAAACAAAATCGGACCCCCAAGGTATTAAAAAATCAAACTGCAGGCAATCCTAGCTTGATACAAGGCAAAAAGAAATGGACACTCTTGGGCAGGATGAAGTTTTAAAAGGTGCAATGAAGCTCTGTACTGTTAGAAAATGATGAGAGAAGTGAATTCAGAAAATATCCAAAATATTAATAAGTGGTTAAGTTTAAGAGGGAGAAAATGTCTAAGAAGGAAACCCAAAGATTTACCAGATTGGAAATCTATTATCTGTTGACCTGGGGTTAGTTGCATAGCTTTTTAGCCTCAATTTTCTGATGTCTAAATTAGGACTAATATATATCTTTTTCATAAGGACTAATGAGATCATTCACATGTAGCACAATGTGTGGTTAAAATAACATTCAGTAAATGGCAGGATATTATTATTTCTGCCCAGAGTGTAGGCCTCATAAAGGCAGTACCTGGGCCTGGTACTATTCATCAGTAATCTATAACACTGCTAAATCTCTGGATTCCTACACAGGGTCTGGTATATACAATACCCTCAATAAATGTTTGTTGAATGAATAAATGAATGAAATCACTTTGCAAGATGCTACCTCGTCTTCACACAGTCCTGTGAGATGGGTGTTACTGATACGGTTCCCAAGTTTTGTTGTTGTTCAGTTGTGTCTGACTCTTTGTGACCCCAAGGACTGCAACACACCAGGCTTCCCTGTCCTTCACCATCTCCTGGAACTTGCTCAAACTCATGCCCATTGAGTTGGTGATGCCATCCAACCATGTAAAGAGATGAGATAATGGAGGTTTCCAGACAGGGGGAAGATAACTTGCCCCAATTACAGAATTGCTAGGGAAGAGTCAAGACTTGAATCTAATTTTTCTGGAGCTAAACCCTCGCCTCATTTCACCTCACTGAATTCCCTCCAGAAAATGCCAGGATGCTGAATGGGAGAGGAGCCAGTGAAGACAGGATTCTCATTCAAAGAGTCCTATCTGGAAGGCCAGGAGCTGTGTCCCACTGGGTGAGCCACTGAATAGATGAGAGTTACCTCCTGAAGGTAACTCAGATGCAGGGTCTGTAGGGACCATAGCAAAGGCATTAACAACCAGGACTCAAGGGATTTATAAAGAACAAAGAAAACTATGACAAACTCTGGTCCTTTGATTGGCAAAAGGAGGGTCTTAGGAGATAAAAAAGTAATGGAAGCTAGATCCCTGTTCAGACCAGGGAGCATTAAATACTTCAGTCCCAATAATCTTGCAGGAGAAAGAAATGGGAGATTAACTGTGGTGTGAGGTTTGAGACTTGACTTCAGAAAGCAAAGCAAAAGGAAGCAGGGCTGGGGAAGTGAATTCCAGTGGAAAGGCTATTTCTAAAGGTCCCTGGTGGCTTGAGAAAGACAAATTCTCTAAAGTCTCCACAGAAAGCTCTTGGCTGGAGGCACTGAAGCAACAGAGAGGGATTAAAGAAATTAAGTCTGCTTAGTTTGGATAAGCAGGGCTAAAGGCGAAGTATAATAACCACTCACCAACATCTTAAGAAAGGAAATGCCTGATGGGGATAGGGGCAGATATTATAGATGCTTGCCCATGGGGATCTGGCTGGGAACAAAGGAATGAAGCTAAGCCAAGGGAAACTGGACCATCAGGGCAAAGTCTAAATTTGGCAGGAAGCCATCACTCCAGGAGCTATTAGTCCTTTTGCTCTTCCTCAACATACAATGTCTGTTCCTGCCACAGGACCTTTGCACTGTCACTCCTCTGTAATTCTGTATTTCTTTGTAATTCTCTCTTCCCCAGATCTGCAAGCTCATCTTATATGTTTATTCCCTCAGAGAGGCTATCCTGACTTCAAATCAAGTTAGCCCTCTAACCTCCTCCCAGCAACCATCAAATGGTTTTCTCTTTTTCAGGGCACTTGTCACATGTGAAACTGTTGCCTTTATTTAACTCTCTATGGGTTTGTTTTTATCTTATCTGCACTAGAATATAAGAATGTAAGCCTCCATCTGTCTAGACCAGAGAATTGGCCAAGTGCAGAGAATGGGCCATATCTGGCCCTTCACTTGCTTTTGCAAATAAAGTTTTATTGGAACACAGCAACACCCATCCACTTACGTATCACCTAAGGCCAGTTTCATTTCACAAAAACCAAGGTGGAAAATGTGACAGAGACCTTATGGTCTGCAAAGTGTAAAATATTTATTATCCAGCCCCTTACAGAAAAAGCGTGCCAACCCCTGGCCTGGATGGCACTGAATACTCAAGTGCATGAGATAGATGTTATAGAATTGATGAATAGGATGAAATCAAGGCAGGAAGAGGACAAAAGTCTATGATGCTCAAATCAGAAATATTTACATTAATGCATCTCACTCAGTTTAATACATTTTTCCAAACACCCACTCGAGTGCCATGCACTGTGCCTATAGCTGGGAAAGAAATAATAGAAATATTAATAGATAGTGTTTGAGGGTTGGAGATTCTAAGAGTTGCTGTTGGGGAGAAACTAACAAACAAAGTGTCATGATTCTACATGCTGCAGAGGTACAGAGGATGTGTGGTCAGAGGGCAGAGGAAGAGTAGGCAATTACTCAGACAAGGGAACAGAAGCAGGTGAGGGAGAGCATCACTGAATCCATGTCCTTTCACCTTGGCCTTGAACATCATGCGTAATGGCTTCTATTTATTGAGCATTTCCTTTGTGCAGGCACTGTATACAGTCTTATCACATTCTGTCCTTACAATAGGTTAGGTTATACTGTAGTGACCACCGATGCCATGATTTCAGTGTCTTAAAATAACCAAGATTGATGTATTGTTCATATAACTTGTGCAATACTGAGGGGATGGGGCTGAGTTGCATTGTGAAGTCAGCACGTAGGACTCCAGGGTGTCAGACACTCCACCACCTAATGAAGAGACAATTTTAACATGAAGCTCCAGTGTTGCTACTCCAGGGTAGGAGAGGTTGGAGACTCACATACTGTTCTTAAAATCTTCTGTGCAGAAGTGGCATGTGCCATTTTTCATTGGTCCAAACAAGTCACATGACCATGCCTAATGTCAAGGGTGCTTGAAGTGCCCCAGAAGGAGAAACAGGAAATAATGGTTGAGCATTAGTGACGTCTACCAAAGTGTTAATCTACAAATGATGAAACCGCAGCACAGCGAGGTTGGGTAACTTGCACAAGTAAACACGATTAGTGAGAATGCAGTCTGGATTCAAAACCCAGTCTGTGTGATCCTACCACACGTGCCCTTGACCAGGATGGCTAAAATGATCCTAAAGGTTGGACAAGAGCTTCTCAGGGACAGAAGGGGAAAGTTAAGACATCTTTAAGTCATTATTAAAAAAAAAAAAGGGTAAAAATCAGCCAGGCACTGAGAACTGATGGACCACGGCATGTGTGCCAAGTCACTTCAGTCGTGTCTGACTCTGTGACATTATAGACTGTAGCCCACCAGGCTCCTCTGTCCATGGGGATTCGCCAGGCAAGAATACTGGAGTGGGTTGTCGTGCCCTCCTCCGAGGGATCTTCCCAATCCAGGGATCAAATCTGCGTCTCTTATACCTCTTGCACTGACAGGCAGGTTCTTTACCACTAGCACCACATGGAAAACCCCAGAACACAGCATAGCCATCTCTGAAGCCTGGAAATGAAACTTCATGAAGAGCAACTGCAGTGATGTCAAGGCTTAGAGAATGTTAATGGAATATAGAGTGATTAACAGGATGTTCAGAACTCATCTCCTTAAAGGCAATGCTATGCAGACCCTATGGAATATGAGTTCTGCTAGTTTCTACCTTCCTCCCACTTCAAAGAATACATCCTCTGAGTTAAATGGCGTCTGCCTCTACTGGCAGTTCCTAAACAACTTGGTGTTCACTTCTTGGCTCTCAACTCTTGGTTCATGGCATTTCCCCTCCCTCAGACATTGTTCTGATTGTTTTCACCTGGATCGGTCCTCCTGGCCCCAAGACACAGTTTGGACACATCCTCCCTTGGAAGCAGAGTGTGTGCCCCAGAGTGGACCTCCCATGACACCGTGAACTTACTTTAATCAACAGACCTAGTGCACAGGATTTGCAATGCCTCATAAGCTCCTCAAGGGCCTAGACTGGGACTTATCCATCCTGGGCTCCTCTGCACCTAGTGGAGTGCTTGGCACTCTTGAGATGCTCAATAAATGTCTACTGAATTAATGATTATATTTGGAAAGAATCCTGTAACCACTGCTTCCCAAACTTTGATGTGTATATGTATCATTTAGGGATATTTTAACACCATATTTTGACTTAATAGGGCTGAGTTGGTGCCTGAGATTGTAAATTTCCAATAAGCTCTTAGGTGATGCTACCTGGTAGGTGTGGGTCCATAGACACACTTGCCCTGGCCACTCAGGCAAGGCTGTAGGGATGCTGTGGGTACCCAACCATATCCTCTCATCTCATTGTTTCCATAGATGCTTAACTGGGCAGAATGCAGCTGCCAGCACCTGCAACTTTTTGCTTGAGGTCTTCCTCTGGCTGCTGGACCCCACTCAGCCACATAGGGGGCAGACTGGAAGTGGCTTAGAATTAATACCTCCAGGAGAAGCCATCAATTGGTGACTGACGGGTATGGCGAACCTCATCTTTGGTTGGAGGAGCCCTGATATGTCCTCCATGGTATCTCCCAGAGTTTCCCTGTGGAACTATGCTTGCGTTGCCCACACTGGTCACCTGCCTGATCATGGATTAGCTATTTGCTTTCTTTGCTTCTGTCCTACTCCCTTCCTAGTGTTTCCTAGAATAACTATCCAAATGAACCACTTGTGGTCTCAAAGGAACCCTCATGGTCTCAGGCATGCTTTCAGAGCAAACCAACTTAACTCAAATCTCTAAAACTCTAGCTATCGGCTCTGTCTGGCCTTGGGCTTCTATTAGATACTCATTCATTCGTTCATTCCATAAGTAGGCAGTAGCAAAAATCAATCAGTAGTTGGGGACAGGGAATAATTTTGGTTTTTTCCTCATGTTCCCAGTTCCTAGCAGAAAAGCAGACAAAAACAGGTTTCCAGAAAATGTTGGTTGGTGAGGGAAGGACAAAAAGGAGGAAAGAGCTATTTTGCCCTGACTTCTTGGCCATGGTGGATGGTGCTCTCCAAGTATATGAGGAGTGAGGCTGTCAAGTAGATACGTTCAATTTTCTCTTCTGCCAATTTCTCAAAAGGAACTTGAATTCTCTGCCCTTTGGTATCCTCATCTTTAAAACCAAGCTCTCAATAGGACTTATTTCTCAGTATAGTTATCATTAAGATTAAATGAGATAATGGATGAATATCAACTCCCCAAACATGCCTGACACGGTGCTCAGAAAGCAGTAGATTCCATGATGTCATTATCATTTGCTTCATCCGAAAAGTCAACTCTAGTGCTAAAGCCTTTATGATGACTATATTGTCTGTAAAAGTCCCAACAGAGGCAGGAGGCAGAGCTTGATATGTAGGCACTAAGAGGAAGTTCTCTTCCCTCCACCTGAACATAAATTGCTTTGCCTATCACAGTGGAGGTCCTGGAACCAGACAGACAGACCTGCATTCAAACCCCAGCTCTGCTACTGGTGATTCTGGACAATTACAAAACCTCTCTGGACTCAGTTTCCTCATCTGTCTAATGGGCATAGTAATAGTACTCACCTTAAAACACTAAGATATTGTGATGTTTAAATGGTGTCAGGCATATGAAGTACCTGATAGATTATAAGAGTTGGTAATGCTGCTTGCATTATCATCATTTCTGTTATTCATATCAGACCACAGGAAGTGACGGGGCTTTTAGTTCAGCCTGCATTTGCTCTTTTGTGAATCCAAGAGTCCAGGCTGGACTGGTTCTCCTTGCCTGCCAGCTTCAAAAGAGGGCTTTAGTTTTCAAAGGATAGGTTTGTTAAGTTTGTGAATTTGCATGCTGCCCAAAGCCCCCTGTGGCGCCTGTAAATCCAGATTATTCTGTTTATTCCTCCAGTCCCAGCTGCCGTTGATCATGTAGCGGTATCTCATTTATTATGTCTCTGACTTCCCAGGCGCCTGCTCAAGGCAGCCTTTGTGAACTCCAGCTGCCAACGCTGCCACCGAGTGATATGTTGACGGCAGCACCCACGGTCCTGGTCAAGGGGCCTGAGAAGATGCCGGGGCTGAGACGTTCCCAGGAAAACCCCTTCGTTGCATCCTTCCGGGCACCAGAAGCCACAGAGCTGCATATTTCACTATCATTTCTCTGAATTAGTACCAACAGCTGCTTTCATCCTCATACAAGACAAACATAGTCGTTTCCCTGTTTTATTATTAACACATTCTGGCATAATTGCTTGGGCTCTCAACTGTGACCTGTTAGAGATGCACTCAGCTGTGGAATTTTCAAGGGGAATACAGCATCGTTGTTAAAGACAGCAATACGCCTGTTTCCTGACCAAATCTATTCGCTTGTAAGCCCCCAAGTCAAATCTCTTGTTGAATTTGTTCAAACATAAATTAATAGTTGAATTTACATAGATTTAATGTCTCATAATCTTTCTGGTCTGGGAATCTATATTCAAGACTAGATGCATTGGCTCAGATAGATCGCATTTAAGGCTGGAAATAATTTTAATCCCTCCAAAGCCCAATCCTTTTGCACATTACTAAAGCAGAACAGCCAATCCTTTCCAATAAGATGCACAAAACCCGCTACCGCTGAAAAGTAAATACACATTTCTAGGATTTGGGCCATGTGCATGGATCTGTTTAAAAAAAAAAAAATTAAAGCACAAACAAGTTTTGCAAGGGAAATGTGGTCACTAGTTATTCTTGTTCCCCCCCCTGCCCCAGCAAGTGATGCAAACAGTGTTCATCACTGAGGGGCATTCAAAGACACAAATGTCAGCTGAATGAAAATTCACGTGTGCAACCAATATTCATGGAGTCTCTGATATGTGCCAGGTCCCGGCCTGGGTGCTGAACGCACAGCAGAAAACAAACCCGATGAAGGCCCTGGTTTCCTGTCAGTAGGGGAGGCAGACAAGCAAATCAACACAAATAAATGTGTGAGACGTGGCAGGTGGTTAAGTGCTCAGAAAGTAAGTACAGCAAACTAAAGACTAGAGTGACAGTGGTGGGCAGGATGTGGTGGCATTACAGCTTATTGGATGAAGGCAGCCAGCTTCCTGCAAAGGCTGAGTGAAATGGGCAGAGAGCCATGCAGACAACCAGAGGTTGCAGGGGGTGATCATCATGGCCTTGCATCAATCAGGCCTCACAGGGACCACACCCTTTTGTAACGTCCATGTTGCTGATCCTCCCAGCAAGAGGAGGCATCTATGTCCCCTTGCATCTGGGCTTGCCATTGGTCAGAACAAGTCATACTTGCAGCCCTGCCTTCATTTACCCTCTTGGAAGCCTGAGACCACCATGATGCAAAGAAGTCCAGGCTAGCCTCCTGGAGACCAAGGTACCCCAGTGGCTGGACAAATCAGTGAGGTTACCAAGGACCATCAGAGGATTGCAGCTGCGTGGATGATCCCAGGTGAGAGGAGCAGAAGAACCACTCAGGTGCCACTCCACCAAAACACAAGAAAATATAAATCAGGGTTGTTACGCAGCATTACGTTTTTAGGTAGTTTGTTATGCAGCAATAGCTTGCTGCAACAATGGAGGGAAAGTATCCCCAGAAGAGGCAGTAGTAATGCAAAGGCCCTGAGGCAGACTCTACTTACCGGTGGTGGTAGGGAGATAGGTGTGCTTCAGAAAACCACAAAATGGCCAGTGTGGCTAGAATGAAATGTGTAAGAATTCTTAACCATTCTGAGTAATTTCTAAGGAATACAGAGTTCCAATTCTATGAACCTATAAAAGCAGTGGCTACTCCTGCCTCCTGCCATCCTCATATTTCAATAACAAGTACTGCTTGGATTGAGATGCTTTCTTGATAACTCATTTACTTCTCACAGCATCTTATGTGGAAAATCTCATTATGCCCATTATAGAAACAAGGAAACTTTGCTTGGAGAGAAGTTTTATATCCATGTTGGCTTAAAACTCAGCATTCAGAAAACTAAGATCACAGCATCCAGTCCCATCACTTCATAACAAATAGATGGGGAAACAATGGAAACAGTGAGAGACTTTATTTTCTTGTGGCTCCAAAATCACTGCAGATGGTGACTACAGCCATGAAATTAAAAGATGCTTCTTTCTTGGAAGAAAAGCTATGACCAACCTAGACAGCATATTAAAAAGCAGAGACCTACTTTGCCAACAGAGGTCCATTTAGTCAAAGCTATGTTTTTTCCAGCAGTCATGTATGGATGTGAGAGTTGGACTATAAAGAAAGCTGGGAGCTGAAGAATTGATGCTTTTGAACTATGGTGTTGGAGAAGACTCTTGAGAGTCCCTTAGACTACAAGGAGATCCAACCAGTCTATCCTAAAGGAGATCAGTCCTGAACATTCATTGAAAGGACTGATGCTGAAGCTGAAACTCCAATACCGTGACCACCTGATGGGAAGAACTGACTTATTAGAAAAGACCCTGATCCTGGAAAAGACTGAAGGCAGGAGGAGAAGGGGACGACAGAGGATGAGATGGTTGAATGGCATCACTGACTCCATGGACATGAGTTTGAGTAAGCTCCTGGAATTAGTGATGGACAGGGAAGCCTGGTGTGCTGCAGTCCATGGGGTCACAAAGAGTCAGACATGACTGAGCAACTGAACTGAACTGAGTTAGTGGAAAAACCGAAAATGGATCTAACTCCAAAGGCCGTGTTTTGAGCATGATGCTTTCCTGGTTCCTAACCAGGCTCACACAGTGGGGTAACTTCTTCCAAACTCACTGCCTTGACTGCAGCCATTCTCACAGTAGGGGTGAACCTGAGATGCTCTTCCTCAATCCAGTACTTCGATTGATGCCAACACCTTTAGCCTATTAGAATGTGATCTTTGGGGTAGAGAAAGCCCATTCAAGCCAGACTCACTGTTCTAACCACGTAAACCTCAACACTGTGCCCTACTGGATTCCCGGGCTGCCCCTCTCTCTCCCTAGCAAATCCACACAGATACAGGCACAGACTTCTCTCTGCCAGTCCCTGATCTTGGTCTCTACTTGCGAGTGCTATTGTACTGTAACAAAGCTTGCAGGCTCAAGCTACAGCCTCTGATACAACCAAGATTTCTAAGACGGTACTATCATTTAAAGTAGATCCATAAAACTGGCTGATCTGGGACCAGTAGTAAAGGTTGAAAAGAGGGGGTTTTTTGGTCACTGATGGAGAAATAGATTATATTCAAGAATAAAGGCTGGGGATAAACTATTAAATTTCTAGATGACAATATTTAAGCCTTGTGGACATCCCAGGGAGGAGTGTTGGCACCAAACTGAAGATACAGAGAATTATCTCAAAAAAGGAAGTGTCTCACAATGCAGAAGATAATACATTCTTTTTCAGCAGTGAAAAACCAAGCTGGCATCAATGAATAACAAGTGTGTGAAATAACCTGAGGATGCCCTGTGGGAATGTATTAGGCAATATATTTAGGAAAAATGAATTGCAACCACATTTATATCCCAATCAGTTGAGAAAAGTATCAGAGGTTCATGGTATATTGTTTCCTAACCACTTCAGGCCACTTCATTGCCATGTTCCCAGAGGTCCATGGATATTTGCATAAAACTTCACGAGACCACAACCTAGGATGGGGCATGCAGGTCTCCAGTTAGACTCATAAGTGATAATACCAAATTCCAATTGAAAGTATTCAGTGATTCATTCTTTTTTAAAGTTTTATTGGATGAACAGTGCTACATATTCATTCATTCTTTTAGCAAACCTTTGTTGAGTATCTATCATTGATCAGGCATAGCACTGTGTGCTAGAAATACAATGGTGTCCTTGTTCTCAGAGAACTATTATCTGCCAATGGGGGAGACAGCATGTTAATGATTGGAATAGAGGGTCCACCTCAATGTTCACTGAGCACTATTTACTACAGCCAGGACATGGAAGCAACATAGATGTCCATCAACAGAGGAATGGATAAAGAAGATGTGGTACATATACACAATGGAATATTACTTCAACCATACAAAGGAACAAAATTATGTCATCTGCAGAGATGTTAAATGGAACTAGAGATGGTCACATAAAATGAAGTAAGTTAGAAAGAGAAAAACAAATATCATATATTAATGCATATATGTGGAATCTAGAAAAACGGTATAGATGAACTTATTTGCAAAGCAGAAAGAGAGACACAGATGTAGAGAACAAACATCTGGATACCAACGAGATAAGAGGGCATGGGATGGATTGGGAGATTGGGATTGACATGTATATGTGCTGTGCTTCGTCACTCAATCATGTCCAACCCTTTGTTCCATGAACTGCAGCCAGCCTGGCTCCTCTATCCATGGGGATTCTCCAGGCAAGAATACTAGAGTGGGTTGCCATGCTCTCCTCCAGGGGATCTTCCCAACCCATGGATCGAACCCAGGTCGATCTCTAACATTGCAGGCGGATTCTTTACCATCCAAGCTACCAGGGAAGCCTATGTATGTGTGTGTGTGTGTGTGTGTGTGTGTGTATGTACATATATATATATAGAGATAAATAGATACAGATATACTATGTATAAAATAGATAACCAGAAAACTAAAAAATAGATGCTTGCTCCTTTCCTTTCTTGGAAGGAAAACTATGACAAACCTAGACTGTGTATTAAAAAGCAGAGACATCACCTATTGACAAAGGTCTGTATAGTCAAAGCTATGGTTTTCCCAGAAGTTACATATGGATGTGAGAGTTGGATCATAAAGAAGGCTGAGTGCAAATAATTGATGTTTTCAAACTGTGGTGCTGGAGAATACTGTTGAGAGTTCCCTGGACAGCAAGATCAAACCAGTCAATCCTAATGGAAGTCAACTCTGAATATTCATTGAAAGGACTGATGCTGAAGCTGAAGCTCTAATACTTTGGCCATCATATGCAAACAGCTGACTCACTGGAAAAGACCCTGATGCTGGGAAAGACTGAAGGCAAAAGGAGATGGGGCAACAGAGGATAAGATGGTTGGATAGTATCACTGCCTCAGTGGACCTGAATTTGAGCAAACTCTGGGAGACTGGAGGCAGAGGAGCCCAGTGTGCTACAGTCCATGAAGCTGCAAAGAGTCAGACATGACTTAGCGACTGAACAACAACAACAGCAGATGAGAACTAACTGTAAACCACAGAGAACTCTGCTCAGTGCTCTGTGGTGACCTGAACAGCAAGAAAATCTAAAAAAAAGTGGATACATGTATACGTGGCTGATTCATTTGCTGAACAGCAGAAACTAACGCAACATTGCAAAGCAACTGTACTCCAATTAAAAAAAAAAATTTTTTTTTAAGAGTATCTTAAACCCGGGGGCAGAAACAAGCTAGTCATAGGCAGTCTCCCCGGACGTCAGCCAGCCCATGCTGTGAGGGAGAGAGTTGGGGAAAAAAGATAAACTGGAGAAGGTTCCTGGACGTAGTAACATGCTTTTTGAATCTTAAAGTATAAGAGTTAGTAAGACAAAGGAAATACGGACAGGGATCCTTCCAAGAGAACTCAGAAGCTCCGCATTCTTGCTTGAAGCTCAGAGTCAGCTCTCAGCTGGCAGAATATATAGGAACACGGTAGTTGATGGACAGCGGGTAGGGGATAATATTAGAAAGTGAGAATACTCACATTACAAATGGCATTATACGCCAAGTCTAGGAACTAAAGCTTTTTTTTTTTCTGATTCCAAATGTCAAGAATTCATATAATAAGAATGATAAAAAAAGATATTCAGCTAATAAACCATGGCTTTTAGGGACCCCACCTCTTTCTAATTTCCTCCCATCATTCTCAGCCAGTTGGCTTTCACCTTTGTGGCCTCTTTGTCAGATGGCTACCCAGCTCCAGGCGTCACATCAACGTTCAAAATGGGAAGAAGGAGGGAGGGAGCTGGTACCCTTCCTAAGTGTCCTCTTTATCAAAAACCAAAAGCATTCTGGGAACTGCCTCCACAGATGTCTATTTACATCTCAGTGTCCGGAAAGTGCCACGGGGCCCCTATCTCGTTGCCACGAAGGACGGAAATGTCTGAGCTTTTCCAGCCACAAAAGTGAACAAGGAGCCGTTTGAGACTGGGCAGGCAGAGAGTTGTGTCTGATGAGGGATTTTAAGCAAAAGATTTCATCTGTGGGAGGCAAAAACAAAAGTGTTTCATAGAAGAGAAATCCTTGGTAGTCCAGCGGTTAGGATCCCCTGGTTAGGTTTTCATTGCCAAGGGCTCGGATTCAACCTGTGTTTGGGGAACTAAGATCCCACAAGCTTCTGGGCACAGCAAAAAATAAATAAATAAATAAAAATAAGTATTTCTGGAAGATGTGGAGAAGCCACAAGTTTCCTGCCCTTAGGGGGTCCTGAGAAGTGAGGTGGAGTAGGGGCGAGGGGCTGCAGTGATACTTCACATTAAGCAAAGGGCATTTAGTTTGGAAACTAGAAGGCTGAGAGGAGACTGCTGAAATATTCAGTAAAAAGAATCAAAATCGAGAAACTAATGCAAGTTGCCTACCAATTTCTATACTTTTTCATAATAATATCTAGACAGTACATTAGCACATACAACATAAATAGTTACGCTTTATCTTGTGACAGCTCAGAGGGAGAGAAAGCTAAGAAATCAGGCTGAAAGCATCTAAGTATCCATCTCAGGTGATACAAGTAACAACTGGCAGAAGTTGTCTCACCCAGGATCTTGGGCACCACAACCCTGACAACACCTTATCTCTTTGGAAGACTGTTAAGGAAATTTAATGATACCTAGAGTATGTATGCGGAGAAGGCAATGGCAGTCTACTCCAGTAATCTTGCCTGGAAAATCCTATGGACAGAGGAGCCTGGTAGGCTGCAGTCCATGGGGTCGTAAGGAGTTGGACATGACTGAGTGACTTCACTTTCACTTTCGTGCATTGGAGAAAGAAACGGCAACCCACTCCAGTGTTCTTGCCTGGAGAATCCCAGGGACAGGGGAGCCTGGTAGGCTGCCGTCTATGGCGTCACACAGTCGGACACGACTGAAGAGACTTAGCAGCTGCAGCAGCAGCAGAGTATGCATGATGCTTTAAAAATAATTTAGATTTTAAGAGCACAGGTTCTAAAGTCAAAAAGCATTGTAAGTCTCTAAATCTGTATAATCCTGAAGTGTTTGCAAGAATAATTTTGACTCTACACAAATTCCACCCTCGATGTTGACATCAGAACCCACTCTCCCTATAGAATGGGACTGAGCTCTTTCTAACAGTGGCTGTAAAATACAAAATAAAATAGTTCATGTAAAGTCCTCAGCACAGGGTCTGGCGTAGATTTAGAGTTCTATAAATGTCTGTTGAATACATAAATGAACAAAATAGTAAGAACCTACAAAAGAACTTTTAATAAGATCTTATAATTGCAGAACTATTAATAAGTGCTGAACACTATTTTAAGTCTTTGCATGTATTAACTCATTTAAGCCTCTGAGATAAGTGGTGGTATTTTGCCCCATTTCATAAAACTGCTCTTGGCCAGTATACTATACTGCCTCTGATGGCCAAGAAAATGATTTGTTATCTCTTGGGTGCCATGTTAAATGTCTGAGGCCACCATCACACAGATACCCCTTCCAACCATGGCAGGGGCTCTAGAGACCACTGGCTTGATGTGGGTACACATTCTGATGCTCCATGTCCCATACTGAAGGCACCACCAGCTCATCAGCCAAGATTCTTCCTGGCAGGTAGAAGAAGAAACATCCATCTTCTAGACCACTCTTCCAAAAGCTAACACCCCCATCATCTAGAATCCTAGGCAGTCAGAATCAGAATGGCCCTGAGAAATAGCCCATTCAAGTATTTTCCGAGAGTTGGAAACACTGAGCCCCAGAAAGGAAAGGCACTTAGATAAGGTCACACAGTAAGTAGCTGGCCCACCTGCATCCAGAATCCATTCCTTTTGGTGCTGAGGTTTCCACATTACTCTGTGCTGACTTTCTCAAATGATCCTTCCAGGTTTGATGGTCCTTCCTCCAGTTATGTCAAAACCAAGGACAGCCAAGGTGGGGCCCCTTGGAGGAAAAGGTGGGAGGGCATTTGGCCCAAGTCACACATCTCTGATTGGGCTTCTGATGAACGCTCCAAATGAGATCATGCATTCAGCAGTGGTGACACATTAGCATGACTGAAAGAAAAGATGCATTCCAGGAGGGCAAAGAGGAGGGTGAGAACCATGAAGTGCCTAAAGCACCAAGCTGAAGGGGGCTCCATCCTGACAGTGAGTTTTTCTGAAATTTTGCCCACTTCAAGCTTCACTTGCATCACCCTAGTCCTGGTATTGGAAAATCCTGAGCTTTAAACCTGAGTCCTAGGACCAGTTTCTGGTGTACTACTAGGGAACACATTGAAAAATAAATCTTCTAATTATCTTGTGAAGAGTATGACTATTTTGCATCTTATTTTCCTTAGCAAAAGCTTTAAATGTGAACATTTGATAAATGCCGCCACTCATCACCATTTTGACAGTTCATGACGTTTTAATGTAGCAAAATCTCAAAAAAAAAAAAAAAAAAGAAGAAGAAAATGCAAGTGCCCCCAAGGGTCTCAGAAATGGAGACATTTCTAAGTTCAGAAATAGTTTCTTTTTGCTCTGAAATCTGTTTTTGGACTCAGACGTCCTGACTCCTGGCTCCCTGTCTGGCCTCCCTCTTCTCTTCCGACACATCACTCAAACCACGCCCCCCTCACCTCACCACGTAACTTCTCTCTCTCCATCCCTTCCCTGACCCCCGTTCTCCCTCACCCCTCATCTAATCCCACTGATGTATCTCTGTTTCATGTGCCTCCTCCCCAGATCACAAAGAATTTCATCCCCAGGGTTTGTGGAGCTGTGTGTAGGGACGCCTATGGGGCTTCATGCATAATTAATGACGATTCAGCTACACATGTTTTCTATTAGCAATTCAGGCTCTTTTAGGACTTTTTAAAACATACTATGCAATTCACCAAAATTCTGAGAGGCATTTAAATAGGAAAAATCCATAAAAGCACAGAATGTCAGAGGGCTCTGGAAGGAGGCTTTAATGAAGAATTTCTCCCCAGAGGAGCATTTCCCGAAATGCTTTTTGCTCTGTACCACAAGTTTCTCCAGACGAGTACAAGACTAAATTGCAGGTCTCCTTAAAAACAATGTCAATGGAATGCATTTTTTAAAAAAATGGTCCCAGGTTACCATAACAACCAAGGTTCCAACATCATGTTGACTAACTGCAAAGTGATATGATCAGGAAGACCAGAGCAGAGAACAAAAGTATCAGGTTGCTATAGCAACTGGATATACAGAAAATGGAGTTGTTTCAATAGGGAAGTTTTCAGTGCCAAAGTAAATGTACAGCATCCTTCCAGGGTGAATGATCACCCAGGCAATTTTTACATTAGTCAAGCGTTAGTCCATCATTTTGTTTGGCTAGCAAAGATGTAAGGCAGGAATTTTATCAGCTAGCTATTGCTGCATAACAAATAATCTGAAAACTCAGTGGCATTAAATAATAAACCATTTCTTTTTCCCATGAGTCGATGGGTTGCCTGGGGAGTTCTGCTCATCTAGACTGAGCTCAGGTCATCTGTTTCAGGCTCATCTGATTTCAGCTGGGCTTGTTTAAGAGTCTGCAGTCAGCTAGCTAGCAGGCCAGCTGCAGGTTGGCTAGTCTAGGAATATGTCAACTGGGATGACTTGCTTTGTTCCTTTCTATCTTTACTCTTGAGCAGACGGTCCTGAATTTGCTCTCATGTTGGAGCAGTTCCAAAAGAAAAGCAAATCTTAGAAGACTTCTTGAGCCCTTGAGTCAGAACGGGCAGGCTACCCCTTCTACCACATTTTATTGACTAAAATGAAGCACAAGTCCAGCCCAGAAAAGTACAGAAACAGATTCCATCTCCTTATGGGACAGCCTGTAACATCTCATTGTAAAGGGTGTGCATAGAGGCAAGAATGGAGAATTGAAGCCCTTTTTGGAAACAATATACCAAGATGCCAAATTTTACACATGCATGCGTACTAAGTTCTGTCTGACTCTTTGTGACCCCATGGACTGTAGCCTGCCAGGCTCTTCTGTCCATGAGAATATCCATGCAAGAATACTGGAGTGGTTGCCATTTCCTCCTCCAGGGGATCTTCCTGACCCAGAGATCCAATCCACATCTCCTGTGTCTCCTGCATTGGCAGGCAGATTCTTGACCAATGAGCCACCTGGGAAGCCTGTCAACTTTTATATATAACATACCCTTAAAATCTGAAGAAGGGAATGGCAAACCACTCCAGTCCAGTATTCTTGCCTAGAAAATTCCAGGGTCAGTGGATCCTGGTGGGCTACAGTTCGTGGGGTCACATAAGTCAGTCACAAGTGAGTGCACATGTGCACACACCCACACACCCTTAAAATCACTCACAAAAGTTGAACATACAAAAGCCAAACAATCCACCTACATATCAAAAGTCATTTAGGTTCCAGAGAGCAAAACAATATTATAAAATGCCAAATTATAGCTTGTGCATTGTACATAATTTTTGACGATATATTTTCAGGATTTTGTACTTGCTTTTTTATTTCATTCCCTCCCTTCAAAACTGAGGAGAGTCAAGTGATCACTTGAGTCCCAAAAGGCATGTAATTGAAGCTGGGTCTGAGGTTGGCTGAAATGTTCATTCATCAGCTGATGGGAAGAGACAGTTTGGTGACGTGATTAACACATGGGCTTTGGAGTCAGATTAGTAGTAGCAGTGTTAGGCACTCAGTCGTGTCCGACTCTTTGTGATCCCACAGACTGTAGCCTGCCAGGCTCCTCTGTCCATGGGATTCTCCAGGCAAGAATACTGGAGTGGACTGCCATTCCCTTCTCCAGAGGATCTTCCTGACCCAGGGATTGAATCTGGGTCTCCTGTGTTGCAGGCAGATTCTTTACCATTTGAGCTACAGGGAAGGCCCTTGGAGTCAGATTGGGTAGGTTCAAATTTTGTCTCAAACTCTGGTTACATGAACTTGGGTAAAATAACCCCATAATTCCCAGTACTCTCAACTGTAAAATGGTAGAATATTTTGTGGGTTCTCAGATACACTTTTCACATATTGAAATCTTTGAAACTGAAGTTGGGGTGCACCATATAATTGATGCCATGATAAAATTACACATGAAACTTGTACATCCAATGAATAGTATCTTAGTGATGGCATGTGAGGATTAATGGCATCACAGTCATCATTGATGACTGTGGTGGTGCCTTCTTCAAAGAGTTGAATTAAGCTAAGCTGACTGACCAGAACAGTGTCCCTCCCCAGTAAGGGCCACTAAATGAGAGTTGTGAGGAGGAAGAGGAGAAAAATCCACATCTGGCTAACATGTTGGAGGTTTAGGGAAACAGACATACAATTATGTACATCCAAGTTGTGCATGGTTTGAGTGCTTGAAAGGGAAGGACAGTCTGAATCTGCTCTTCTGTAGTATCTTTTCAGGAGAAGTGAAGAAACTGAGCTTCCCTATGACTGGGTGGTGCCAGCAGCAATCTTTCCTGATTGCACAAAACTGTCACATCAACGCTGGGAGGACAGTATCATCTTCCCATTTTACTGAAGAGGAAACAGAATCAGCGAGGCGGGAAACAATGTGCTTGGGGTCATAAAGTCAATTAGTGGCAGAAAGACGTTGAACTTAGATTTCTCTGACTCTAAATTGCCTTCATTCACCTCCCCCGACTCCACTCCACTCCCAGGATAGGAACAAGCAGAAAAGGGAGCATGGAGGACTCCACTGTTTTGGTGCTTAGAATTACTGTTTACTATCAACTGGGGGCAATAAGTCACTGTGGATCCAGAACCTCTCTCTAGGACTCACAGGCAATAATTTGGTTGGAAGTGGGGCTGGTGACTTTGTGTTGTGAACTGAATATTTGTGTCCCTTTCAAACATCCCATTTTAACATTCAAAAAACAAAGATCATAGCATCCGGTCCCAAGACTTCAATGGCAAATAGACAGCAAGACAATGGAAACAGTGAGAGACTTTATTTTCTTGGGCTCCAAAATCACTGTGGATGGCGACTGCAGCCATGAAGTTAAAAGATGCTTGCTCCTTGGAAGGAAAGCTATGACCAACCTAGACAGCATATTAAAAAACAGAGATATGACTTTGCTAACAAAGGTCCACATAATCAAAGCTATGGTTTTTTCAGTAGTCATGTACGGATGTAAGAGTTGGACCATAAAGAAGGCTGAGTGCCAAAGAATTGGTGCTTTTGAACTGTGGTGTTGGAGAAAGCTTTTGAGAGTCCCTTGGACTGCAATGAGATCAAACCAGTCAATCATCAAGGATATCAGTCCTAAATATTGAGTGGAAGGTCTGATGCTGAAGCTGAAACTCCAGTACTTCAGCCACCTGATGCAAAGAGCCAACTCCTTAGAAAAGACCCTGATGCTGGGAAAGATTGAAGGCAGAAGGAGACGGGGATAACAGAGGATGAGATGGTTGGATGGCATCACTGACTCAACAGACATGAGTTTGAACAAGCTCTGGAAGATGGAGAAGGACAGGGAAGCCTGGGGTGTTACAGTCCATGGAGTTGCAAAGAGTGACTGAACAAAAACAATGAAAAGTACATCTTGAAATCCTATAGAAGGTGAGAACTTTGTGAGGTAATTAGGTCCTAAGGGTGGACCTGTATTTATTTAACTTATATGCAGAGTACATCATGTAAAATGCCAGGCTTGATGAAGCACAAGCTGGAATCAAGATTGCCGGGAGAAGTATCAATAACCTTAGACACTCAGATGACACCATCCTTATGACAGAAAGTGAAGAAGAACTAAAGAGCCTCTTGATGAAAGTGAAATGGGAAGAGTGAAAAAGCTGGCTTAAAACTCAACATTCAAAAACCTAAGATCATGATAACTCCATGAACATCTCTGAGTGGCCCGGTTGTGGAGTGCACATAAGGAAGTGATTACTGGTTAGCCCGCTCTCTCCTCTATTGATTCCACCTCATCTCATTCGGGTCACCTCTAACTCCCTCCTCCCTCTTCTCTTCTCCATGTAACGCTGTGAACCTCTCTGGGTGACCCTCACAGTGGAGAAACTTCTCATCTTTAAACTAGATGTTTTATCAATGGTGCTGTATAGAAGAAGTTTTGAGACTACTGTAAAAATAAGACCAATAACTGGAAGCAGGAGGCTTAAGTCCAAATCCTGACTCCAGGGAACATTAATTGACAGGAGCTCATCAAACGCCTCCATACCAACACTGAAACCAAGCACCATACAAGGGCCAACAAGTTCCAGGGCAAGACATACCAAGCAAATTCTCCAGCAACACAGCCCTGAGCTTCAAGATACAGGCTGCCCAAAGTCACCCCAAAACCATAGACATCTCATAACTCATTACTGGACACTTCATTGCACTCCAGAGAGAAGAAATCCAGCTCCACCCACCAGAACACCGACACAAGCTTCCCTAACCAAGAAACCTTGACAAGCCACCTGTACAAACCCACACACAGTGAGGAAATGCCACAATAAAGAGAACTCCACAAACTGCCAGAATACAGAAAGGACACCCCAAACTCAGCAATTTAAACAAGATGAAGAGACAGAGGAATACCCAGCAGGTAAAGGAACAGGATAAATGCCCACCAAACCAAACAAAAGAGGAAGAGATAGGGAATCTACCTGATAAAGAATTCTGAACAATGATAGTGAAACTGATCCAAAATCTTGAAATCAAAATGGAATCACAGATAAATAGCCTGGAGACAAGGATTGAGAAGATGCAAGAAAGGTTTAACAAGGACCTAGAAGAAATAAAAAAGAGTCAGTATATAATGAATAATGCAATAAATGAGATCAAAAACACTCTGGAGGCAACAAATAGTAGAATAACAGAGGCAGAAGATAGGATTAGTGAATTAGAAGATAGAATGGTAGAAATAAATGAATCAGAGAGGAAATAAGAAAAACGAATTAAAAGAAATGAGGACAATCTCAGAGACCTCCAGGACAATATTAAATGCTACAACATTCGAATCATAGGGGTCCCAGAAGAAGAAGACAAAAAGAAAGACCATGAGAAAATACTTGAGGAGATAATAGTTGAAAACTTCCCTAAAATGGGGAAGGAAATAATCACTCAAGTCCAAGAAACCCAGAGAGTCCCAAACAGGATAAACCCAAGGCAAAACACCCCAAGACACATATTAATCAAATTAACAAAGATCAAACACAAAGAACAAATATTAAAAGCAGCAAGGGAAAAACAATAAATAACACACAAGGGAATTCCCATAAGGATAACAGCTGAGCTTTCAATAGAAACTCTCCAAGCCAGGAGGGAATGGCAAGACATACTTAAAATGATGAAAGAAAATAACCTACAGCCCAGATTATTGTACCCAGCAAGGATCTCATTCAAGTATGAAGGAGAAATCAAAAGCTTTTCAGACAAGCAAAAGCTGAGAGAATTCTGCACCACCAAACCAGCTCTCCAACAAATACTAAAGGATATTCTCTAGACAGGAAACACAAAAAGGGTGTATAAATTCGAACCCAAAACAATAAAGTAAATGGCAATGGGATCATACTTATCAATAATTACCTTAAATGTAAATGGGTTGAATGCCCCAACCAAAAGACAGACTGGCTGAATGGATACAAAAACAAGACCCCTACATATGTTGTCTACAAGAGACCCACCTCAAAACAGGGGACACATACAGACTGAAAGTGAAGGGCTGGAAAAAGATTTTCCATGCAAATAGGGACCAAAAGAAAGCAGGCGTAGCAATACTTATATCAGATAAAATAGACTTTAAAACAAAGGCTGTGAAAAGAGACAAAGAAGGTCACTACACAATGATCAAAGGATCAATCCAAGAAGAAGATATAACAATTATAAATATATATGCACCCAACATAGGAGCACCACAATATGTAAGACAAATACTAACAAGTATGAAAGGAGAAATTAACAATAACACAATAATAGTGGGAGACTTTAAAACCCCACTCACACCTATGGATAGATCAACTAAACAGAAAATTAACAAGGAAACACAAACTTTAAATGATACAATAGACCAGTTAGACCTAATTGATATCTATAGGACATTTCATCCCAAAACAATGAATTTCACCTTTTTTCTCAAGCGCACACGGAACCTTCTCCAGGATAGATCACATCCTGGGCCATAAATCTAGCCTTGGTAAATTCAGAAAAATTGAAATCATTCCAAGCATCTTTTCTGACCACAATGCAGTAAGATTAGATCTCAATTACAGGAGAAAAACTATTAAAAATCCCAACATATGGAGGCTGAACAACACGCTGCTGAATAACCAACAAATCACAGAAGAAATCAGAAAAGAAATCAAAATTTGCATAGAAACGAATGAAAATGAAAACACAATAACCCAAAACCTGTGGGACACTGTAAAAGCAGTCCTAAGGGGAAAGTTCATAGCAATACAGGCATACCTCAAAAACAAGAAAAAAGTCAAATAAATAATCTAACTCTACACCTAAAGCAACTAGAAAAGGAAGAAATGAAGAACCTCAGGGTTAGTAGAAGGAAAGAAATCTTAAAAATTAGGGCAGAAATAAATGCAAAAGAAACAAAAGAGACCATAGCAAAAATCAACAAAGCCAAAAGCTGGTTCTTTGAAAGGATAAATAAAATTGACAAACCATTAGCCAGACTCATCAAGAAACAAAGGGAGAAAAATCAAATCAATAAAATTAGAAATGAAAATGGAGAGATCACAACAGACAACACAGAAATACAAAGGATCATAAGAGACTACTATCAGCAATTATATGCCAATAAAATGGACAACGTGGAAGAAATGGACAAACTCTTAGAAAAGTACAACTTTCCAAAACTGGACCAGGAAGAAATAGAAAATCTTAACAGACCCATCACAAGCACGGAAATTGAAACCATAATCAGAAATCTTCCAGCAAACAAAAGCCCAGGTCCAGACGGCTTCACAGCTGAATTCTACCAAAAATTTAGAGAAGAGCTAACACCTATCCTACTCAAACTCTTTCAGAAAATTGCAGAGGAAGGTAAACTTCCAAACTCATTCTATGAGGCCACCATCACCCTAATACCAAAACCTGACAAAGATCCCACAAAAAAATAAAACTACAGGCCAATATCACTGATGAACATAGATGCAAAAATCCTTAACAAAATTCTAGCAATCAGAAACCAACAACACATTAAAAAGATCATACACCATGACCAAGTGGGCTTTATCCCAGGGATGCAAGGATTCTTCAATATCCACAAATCAATCAATGTAATACACCACATTAACAAATTGAAAAATAAAAACCATATGATTATCTCAATAGATGCAGAGAAAGCCTTTGACAAAATTCAACATCCATTTATGATAAAAACTCTCCAGAAAGCAGGAATAGAAGAAACATACCTCAACATAATAAAAGCTATATATGACAAACCCACAGCAAACATTATCCTCAATGGTGAAAAATTGAAAGCATTTCCTCTAAAGTCAGGAACAAGACAAGGGTGCCCACTTTCACCATTACTATTCAACATAGTTTTGGAAGTTTTGGCCACAGCAATCAGAGGAGAAAAAGAAATAAAAGGAATCCAAATTGGAAAAGAAGAAGTAAAACTCTCACTGTTTGCAGATGACATGATCCTCTACATAAAAAACACTAAAGACTCCACCAGAAAATTACTAGAACTAATCAATGACTATAGTAAAGTTGCAGGATATAAAATCAACACACAGAAATCCCTTGCATTCCTATACACTAATAATGAGAAAATAGAAAGAGAAATTAAGGAAACAATTCCATTCACCATTGCAACGAAAAGAATAAAATACTTAGGAATATATCTACCTAAAGAAACTAAAGACCTATATATAGAAAACTGTAAAACACTGGTGAAAGAAATCAAAGAGGACACTAATAGATGGAGAAATATACCATGTTCATAGATTGGAAGAATAAATAGTGAAAATGAGTATACTACCCAAAGCAATTTATAGATTCAAGGCAATCCCTATCAAGCTACCAACGGTATTCTTCACAGAGCTAGAACAAATAATTTCACAATTTGTATGGAAATACAAAAAACCTCAAATAGCCAAAGCGATCTTGAGAAAGAAGAATGGAACTGGAGGAATCAACCTGCCTGACTTCAGGCTGTACTACAAAGCCACAGTCATCAAGACAGTATGGTACTGGCACAAAGCCAGAAATATAGATCAATGGAACAAAATAGAAAGCCCAGCGATAAATCCACGCACATATGGACACCTTATCTTTGACAAAGGAGGCAAGAATATACAATGGATTAAAGACAATCTCTTTAACAAGTGGTGCTGGGAAAACTGGTCAACCACTTGTAAAAGAATGAAACTAGAGCACTTTCTAACACCATACACAAAAATAAACTCAAAATGGATTAAAGATCTAAACGTAAGACCAGAAACTATAAAACTCCTAGAGGAGAACATAGGCAAAACACTCTCCGACATATATCACAGCAGGATCCTCTATGACCCACCTCCCAGAATATTGGAAATAAAAGCAAAAATAAACAAATGGGACCTAATTAAACTTAAAAGCTTCTGCACAACAAAGGAAACTATAAGCAAGGTGAAAAGACAGCCTTCAGAATGGGAGAAAATAATAGAAAATGAAGCAACAGACAACTAATCTCAAAAATATACAAGCAACTCCTACAGCTCAATTCCAGAAAAATAATTGACCCAATCAAAAAATAGGCCAAAGAACTAAATAGACATTTCTCCAAAGAAGACATACAGACGGCTAACAAACACATGAAAAAATGTTCAACATCACTCATTATCAGAGAAATGCAAATCAAAATCACAATGAGGTACCATTTCACGCCAGTCAGAATGGCTGTGATCCAAAAGTCTACAAGCAATAAATGCTGGAGAGGGTATGGAGAAAAGGGAACCCTCTTACACTGTTGGTGGGAATGAAAACTAGTACAGCCACTATGGAGAACAGTGTGGAGATTCCTTTAAAAATTGGAAATAGAACTGCCTTATGATCCAGCAATCCCACTGCTGGGCATACACACTGAGGAAACCAGAATTGAAAGAGACACGTGTACCCCAATGTTCATCGCAGCACTGTTTATAATAGCCAGGACATGGCAGCAACCTAGATGTCCATCAGCAGATGAATGGATAAGAAAGCTGTGGTACATATACACAATGGAGTATTACTCAGCCATTAAAAAGAATACATTTGAATCAGTTCTAATGAGGTGGATGAAGCTGGAGCCTATTATACAGAGTGAAGTAAGCCAGAAAGAAAAACACCAATACAGTATACTAACGCATATATATGGAATTTAGAAAGATGGTAACAATAACCCTGTGTACGAGACAGCAAAAGAGACACTGATGTATAGAACAGTCTTTTGGACTCTGTGGGAGAGGGAGAGGGTGGGATGATTTGGGAGAATGGCATTGAAACATGTATAATATCATGTATGAAATGAGTCGCCAATCCAGGTTTGATGCACGATACTGGATGCTTGGGGCTGGTGCACTGGGACGACCCAGAGGGATGGTATGGGGAGGGAGGACGGAGGAGGGTTCAGGATGGGGAACATATGTATACCTGTGGCAGATTCATTTTGATATATGGCAAAACCAATACAATATTGTAAAGTTAAATAAAATAAAATTTTTTAAAAAATGGAAAAAAAAAAAAACAAAAAACTAAGATCATGGCATCTGGTCCCATCACTTCATGGCAAATAGATGTGGAAGCAATGGAAACAGTGACAGACTTTATTTTTGGGGGCTCCAAAATCACTACAGATGGTGACTGCTGCCATGAAAGTAAAAGATGCTGGCTCCTTGGAAGAAAAGCTATGACCAACCTAGACAGCATATTAAAAAGCAGAGACATCACTTTGCCAACAAAGGTCCATCTAGTCAAAGCTATGGTTTTTCCAGTAGTCATATATGGATGTGAGAGTTGGACTATAAAAGCTGAGTGCTGAAGAATTGATGCTTTCAAACTTTGGTGTTGGAGAAGATTCTTGAGAGTCCCTTGGACTGCAAGGAGATCCAACCAGTCTATCCTAAAGGAAATCAGTCCTGAATATTCATTGGAAGGACTGATACTGAAGCTGAAACTCCAATACTTTGGCCATCTGATGCAAAGAACTGACTCATTAGAAAGGATGCTGGGTAAGATTGAAGGCAGAAGGAGAAGGGGATGACAGAGGATGAGATGGTTGGATGGCATCACTGACTTGATGGATATGAGTTTGAGCTAGCTCTGAGAGTTGGTGATGGACAGGGAAGCCTGACGTGCTGTAGTCCATGGGGTCACAAAAAGTTGGACGTGACTGAGCAACTGAACTGAACTGAACTGAAGGGTGGAGCCCTCATGAAAGGGATTAGTGCCCTCATAAAAGCAGCCTGAGAAAGCTCCTTGTCTTCTTCCACAATATGAAGTTACAGCAAAAAGACAGGTGGCTGTCTAGGAAGCAGGTCTTTACCAAATACCAAGTGTGCTGGCACCTTCATCTTAGACTCCTCAGCCTCCAGAACTGTGAAATAAATTTCAGCTGTCTATATGCCACTTGGTCTATAACATTTTGTTACAGAAACCCCAATGGACTAAGAGAGTCTGGAAATAATGTCTTCAGAGAAAACTTGTGATTTTTACTTAGCTTTTATGTTATTTTCAGGGTGGTTGGGAAGTGTCAGTTAATAGAGATAATGAAGGACAAGCTATTCCATCAGAACCGTATTTCAACCTGTCAAACGCTACTCAATACCCTCTACCTCCCAGATCCATATGCTTACAAGGAGCTTCCTACCATCCCTGGTCCTTAGTACCGACTTTACCACTGTTTACTACATTAAATCTCCTGATGCCCAAGTAATTTTACTGGAATTCATTCTACCTACAGGTTTGAGGTTGAAGACTCTAGAGTGAGACTCTCATTCCTAAGTGAGAAGCAAGAAATTCCTTGCAGTTTTGCAGAGCCAGTGAGGCAGGAGGAATTCAGCACTGTACTCCCACTGCACTGATGCCCGTGTACAGATAGTCTTGTGTTTATAACCTTTCACATGCATAAACACTGCAGCTGCTGGTGGCGAGTCTCATATCGGCTAAATTTCCATTTACCCGAGGGATAGATTTTTCTGTTGGGAGCCCACCCAAGTTTCTTGCAGATGTTCAGTGAGTAAGTAGAAAGAAAGAGACAAGAAAGGACAGAAGGATCCAGGAACAAAAGGGAAGAACCTGAATGCACCAAAGAAGAATGAGATGAAAACGTTTCCACTTTAGTTCATTTTTAATGTAGGAGAGATTCATTTCCTGTTAACAAAGATAATACAAAATGACACAATGATAATATTCTTCCTCTCCAGGGGACTGTCTTGTTCAGTTGGTGCTGCTCTAACAAAGTGTCATAGACTGGGTGGCTTATAAATAACAGAAATCCATTTCTCATGGACCAGAAGTTCAAGATCCATAGGCCAGCATGATTGGCTCCTGGTGAGAAACCTCTCTGGTCACAGACTGCCAAGTTCTCACTTTATCTCCACATGGTAGAAAGACAGTGAGCTAGCTTCTGTTCTCTTCTTTTTAAAAATTTTTTAAAAATCTTTATCAAATTTGTTACAACATTGCTTCTGTTGTTTATGTTCTGTTTTTTTCTGTTGTTTGTTGTTGTTGTTCGAGAGGGATGTAGGACCTTAGGCCCCTGATCATGGATCAAACCCACACCCCCTGCATTGGAAGGTAAAGTCTTAACCACTGGACCACCAGGGAAGTCTGTGTCCTCTTCTTTTAAGGGCACTCATCTCATTTGTGAGGGCTCTACCCTAATGATTTCCCAAGGGCCCCACCTTGCAACTCTGAACATTCATTGGAAGGACTGATGCTCAGGCTCTAATACTTTGGCCATCTGATGTGAAGAGACAACTCATTGGAAAAGACTTTGATGCTGGGAAAGATCGAGGGCAGGAGAAGGGGGCAACAAGAGGAAGAGATGGTTGGATGGCATCACGGACTCCCGGGACATGAGTTTGAGCAAACTCCAGGAGATAGTGAAGGACAGGGAAGCCTGGCATGCTGTGGTCCATGGGGTCACAAAGAATGAGACATAACTGAACAACTGAACAACCACCACCTACTAATGCCATCACATTGGGATTAGAGTTTCAACCTGGGAATTTTAAGGGGACACAAACATTCAGTTCATCACAAGGATCACATCTGCTAAAATGTTCCCTATCTCTTGCAGAAAGAACACCCTTTGCCCCACCTCCTTTAACAAATTACCTTTGAGGTTTAGGGGTAAGAAAAGGAAGTTTTATATGATGAGCAAGTGCAATTTCCTGTATCTCACAATTTGCTCACTTCTCTCAAATTGTTCATGAGAACCCTTCAACGTCTCTGCCATTGCCCCACACAAAGGTGGTTGTCATAAGCAGCTCACTATCCAAGTAAACATCCTATTGAGAGGGTCTTCCTCGCATCTTGCATTTTAGGGTTCATAGTGGAGACCACCCTCTATCTTCTTTATGAGATTGAATGACCTGGCATGTTATACCCAACATTCAACTCCAGTGGTTACATAGTATCCTCAGGAAGGTCATCTCAAACACACCCTCCAGACTTTGTTAAATTCCACTCAGCTGTTTACAACGGACACAAACATATTTTATTAATGTAGATGAGATATATATGGTTGTCTTATTTTATTGTCTTATTTTGCCCTTTTGCACCATAACGAAGAAGCTAGAGCAAAGCATTTTTTTAGCACTTGGTATCAAATTGACTTCTCTCTGGGCTTCTCTGTATGAGCCTAGGAGTTAAAGAAGGCAATGACACCCCACTCCAGTACTCTTGCCTGGAGAATCCCATGGATGGAGGAGCCTAGTAGGCTGCAGTCCATGGGGTCGCTGAGGGTCGGACACGACTGAGCGACTTCACTTTCACTTTTCACTTTCCTGCATTGGAGAAGGAAATGGCAACCCACTCCAGTGTTCTTACCTGGAGAATCCCAAGGACGGGGGAGCCTGGTGGGCTGCCGTCTATAGGGTCACACAGAGTCGGACACGACTGAAGTGACTTAGCAGCAGTAGCAGCAGGAGTTCAAGGTGGGATCTGCATCCTATTTACGTTTGGTCTCCTGTAACTGGGCTTCCCTGGTAGCTCAGCTTGTAAAGAATCTGCCTACAACGGAGACCTGTGTTCGATTCCTGGGTCAGGAAGATCTGCCAGAGAAGGGATAGGCTACCCACTCCAGCAGCTCATTGTGGCTCAGCTGGTAAAGAATCCACCTGCAATGTGGGAGACCTGGGTTCGATCCCTGGGTTGGGAAGATCCCCTGGAGAAGGGAACGGCTACCCAATCCAGTACTCTGGCCTGGAGAATTCCATGGACTGTATATAGTCCATGGGGTCCCAGAGCTGGACACAACTGGGTGACTTTCACTTTCACTTCCCTATAACTAGGCTGGTGTGTAGAACTTAGAAACTGGGGGTCTTCAAGATCTGTTGAAATCCATGGGAAAATTTTTCCCTCACCTCCTTTTTTATTTCTTGCCTTGTGGTTTAGTCTACGCTGACTATCCAATCTTATTGCACTGTTTTTCTTTTACCAGAAAATATGAATTTTATTACTGACAACAAATACTGTCGGTAGTTTTCTTTTAAGCGAAGGACTCATTTTGTTCAGTTTTGATAGGTCATCCAGATAACCAATTCTGAATAATCAGAGTTTATTTCTCAGTTACTCTTTCAGATAAAAATGGGGCTCCAAGGAAACATTGGCTAGTTCAGCTCACAATAGGGAAGAGCCAAACTCAAGGTGAGGTTCATGGAACTCTAGGGTTCCCCAGGACATTTCTGGGAATTCACAAGATCAAGTCTAATTTATTTTTGTTTTAATATAAATTTATGTATTTTAATTGGAGGCTAATTACTTTATAATATTGTATTGGTTTTGCCATACATCAACATGAATCTGCCATGGGTGTACATGTGTTCCCCATCCTGAACCCCTCTCCTACCTCCCACCCCATACCATCCGTCTGGGTCATCCCAGGGCACCAGCCCCGAGCATCCTGTACCATACATCGAACCTGGACTGGCAATTCGTTTCACATATGATATTATACATGTTTCAAGTCTAATTTCATAACATCATTAAGACGTTATTTTTCCCCCCACTGTGTTGGTCTTTTTACTAATGGTGCAAAAGCATCAGTGGATGAAACTCTTGATAGTTTTGCAATAGTCACTTGTAGCTATATTTCTCACTTGCAAAAGAAACCTTTAAAAAGCCAGTAAGTTGATAATTTTAATACATGTCAACCCCTGGATATTCATCTTTTTAATAATCTTGTAACCAAATGGGAGGTGTGCAAAAAGAACTTAGACTACCTATAGATTTTCTCAAGGGAAAAGGGGAAAAAAAGGCACTTACACCCCACGTTTTAAATTCAACCTAAAGTTCGCTTTACCACTGGGCATGGAATAAATCAGCTCAGAGCTCAGTCGTGTCCTGTCCGATTCTTTGTGACCCCGTGGACTGGAGCCCACCAGACTCCTTTGTTCATGGAATTTTGCAGGAAAGAATACTGGAGTGGGTTGGCTACTCCAGGGGATCTTCCTGACTCAGGGATCAAACCCACATCTCCTGCATTGGTAGGCATATCCTTTACCACTGTACCATCTGGGAAGCCCATGGAATAAATAGCCAAGTATATAGGAATATATATATATATTCTGGCTGTCATCTCTGTTCCTAGGCTTTCCCTGCTCTTTCCTAACTTACATCCTCTGCTGGATTTATTCCCTAGATCCTGATGCTAACACACAAGGATCCCCCACAGCCCATGAATCCTATCTAAACGAGTCTGGCTGACTTCAAGTCTCTTTCTTACTTAGCTCTTCTTACCCCATGTTCTTCCCGTCAGTCCTCAGTCCCTCCAGGCCATCACATGCCTCACTCTGGCTCCTGAAACGATGCTCAGTCTTGCTTCTGGGTCTCTGCCCATGGCCCATCCACATCTGGGCTGTCTCCTATTCTCTTCTATGCACCCTCAAGACCTGCTCTAAATACTAAGACACGTGTTGGAAACTATTTTTTTTTTTTTTTTTTTTTGCTAGTGATTAAATATAACCAGTATTTAAAAACCGAGTTTAGGAACTTCCCTGGTGGTACAGTGGATGGGAATCTGCCTGCCAATTCAAGGGACATGGGTTCGATTCCTGGATCAGGAAGATCCAACATGCCATGGAGTATCTGGGTCCTGGCGTCATAACTACTAAAGCCTGTGTGCCTAGAGCCTGTGCTCTGCAACCAAGAGTCACCCCTACTCGCCGCAACTAGAGAAAGCCCACTTGCAGCAACGAAGAACCAGAGCAGCCAAAAATAATAAATGAAATTTCTAAAAATTGAGTTTAGTTAAAAAATCCAGATTTTCATCATCTCTTGAAAGAGTGGGAGATTTGGCTACACTGGTTTTAACTTCCTGTATGACAACTGCTGGCAGGAACTGAGAAATGATTGGTTTCTTAAAAAGAGGACTGCATTGTCTGTGGACCACAGCCCGCATCACCCTGATGTGTGTGTAAACAGCAGCCCTGGCTTACCCATGTACTTTATCCACCTAGCTTCTTATTTGTTTCAGTACTGAACCTCATTGAAGCCATAAGACCTAATTTAAGGTCATTATCTCCATAAGGTAAATCTTAATTGTGTTTTGTTTTCCTGTAGAAGTATGGGGTATCAATTGCTAATGGAATATTCTAATTTACTGGGGTTGACTACTCAGCCACAGTTCTGTTGGGGTCCAAAATCACTGCAGATGGTGACTGCAGACATGAAATTAAAAGACGCTTACTCCTTGGAAGGAAAGTTATGACCAACCTAGATAACATATTCAAAAGCAGAGAAATTACTTTGCCAACAAAGGTCTGTCTAGTCAAGGCTATGGTTTTTCAGTGGTCATGTATGGATGTGAGAGTTGGACTGTGAAGAAAGCTGAGCACCAAAGAATTGATGCTTTTGAACTGTGGTGTTGGAGAAGACTCTTGAGAGTCCCATGGACTGCAAGGAGATTCAACCAGTCCATCCTAAAGGAGATCAGTCCTGGGTGTTCATTGGAAGGACTGATGTTGAAGCTGAAACTCCAATACTTTGGCCACTTGATGCGAAGAGCTGACTCATTTGAAAAGACTCTGATGCTGGGAGGGATTGGGGGCAAGAGGAGAAGGGGACAACAGAGGATGAGATGGCTGGATGGCATCACTGACTCAATGGACATGGGTTTGGGTGGACTCCGGGAGTTGGTGATGGACAGGGAGGCCTGGCGTGCTACAGTTCATGGGGTTGCAAAGAGTCGGACACGACTGAGTGCCTGAACTGAACTAGGGGTTCACAACTGGCTTCCAAACAACCCTCCCTATACCCGGCCCCAATCACACCACTAGGAATTTTCCCACAGGAGTGAAGCCAAATCAGATGACCTCTAATGTCTTTTCCAATGCAACTCAATATGGTGCTGTGAACATCTCACCCATTCACTTTCTCCTTATCACATCTCATAACAGGGCTGAGCATGGGCTTGTGAGCTGGAAATGGCTAGGTCACACAGGGAAGAGCCAGAGGCTAGTCAGTGAACTTAAAGGATTGGGGAAGATGTTACTGTGATGCAGATAGATCTCTAAGCTATAAGAGGAAGTTAACTAACGAGAAAACTCCAGAGAGTATTGATAAATTCATGGGAAGGTTCAGTATGGGGTAGGGGAGTACCCACAGTGCATGAAGCATGGCAGTGAAGATGATTCAGAGATTGGACAAGTATTGCAGGTATGTATCAAAAAAAAAAGCAGGATAAGGTGAAGGGATAGTTAGGGACTTTGAGATTGAAACATACAATCGAAATATACACACTGCTATATTTAAAATGGATAACCAACAAGGACCAACTATATACCACAGGGAACTCTGCTCAATGTTATGTGGCAGCCTGGGTGGGAGGGGAGTTTGGGGGAGAATGGATACATGTATGTGTATGACTGAGTCCCTCTGCTGTTCACCTGAAACTCCACCACATTGTTAATCAGCTATGAAAGTGAAAAACTCCAATATAAAATACAAAAAGTTAAAAAACAAGTAGACTTACAGTTTGCAGGCACATAGCCAAAGTTCAGGTATAACAATCTCATCCTTGGAGAGAAAAAGCGATAGATAAGAGTAAAGTAGGTCTTCACTGGACTGACAGCATCAAGAAAGTTATCATGATAGAAATCTAGATAGAAAGACCAAGCCAGACCCCCGTTTGTTAAAGTTTAGTGTACATAAATGCCTGTGCTAAGCAATGTAAAAAAAGCTACTACTATCCCCATTTTAAAGATGAGAAGACTAAGTTCCAGAGGCATTAAGCAGAAAATTAGTATTGAATCCAGCAATTGAACCAGATCTTATTCCTATGTTGTTTTGTAACTTCTCTGAACTGGATCTGAGAATTTTAGTGGGATTTGGACTTGAGGATCCAGCTCTGAGACAGAAATCTAATGGGTGGAGAGTAGACACATGCTCTTTTAGCCACTCAACGTTCATTAACCTCTGACTCCCACTTTCAGTCCATGTGATTCAAGGAGAAATCCATTATCAACTCCAGAAGGTAGAACACATGAGCCGGCCTACGAAAGTTCGCTCTCCTGGCCACAGGGTGATTTGTTCAAGGATGAATGTGTGATGTGAACCAATCCAAACAGGGGTGAATCTCAAGAATTTTATAGAGTTTTGAGAGAAGGGGGAAAATGGCCCTTTTTTTCCCATGGGACCTGAACCTTGACAGAATTTGAGACAAGCCACCGCTTCCATCTTGTCACCATAAAATCAGAATTGGTCAGAGAATAAAGGCAGCACACACAGAGATCTGAGCCCTGAGATGGAAGAAGAAAGAGAAACTGAGAAACAGTTTTGATGACATTGTTTGAGCCTGAGATCAAACTGCACTCGAAACCAGAATGACTCTTACAGTCTTCATATTTCTGAGCCAACAGACTCCTAGTTGCTTAGAACAATGTGGTCAGACTTTCTTAATTGTGTTAAGAATTACAATGAATTACAATCACTTACAATGAAAAAGTCCTACCCAAAATCTGGTATGAAGTTAAGTTACAAGGATGCCAAGCTCCCAATGATCTGGCCAGGAAGCCTTAAATCCACCCTCCCTCTGGTCATAATTATTCCCAGCTGCTGGTATGCAGCCAAGACGGTGGGCGGAGGTCAAGGAGAGCTTGAAGAAGGAAGAGCGGTGTGGAGACCTGGAACAAAGTGAGTGTGGGTATTCTCTACCATGGACTAGGCGTGCACTCTGAGCCAGGGCCACACCACACGGCTCAGCAGTTAAGTACACATTGTGCAATGAACGCCTCTTATTAGAGAGAGACAGTGCCGTATCTGCAGTCAGGCTCAGCCAATTTATTAGTGTTTTTTGACATGGCAAGTAGGCATCTGGCTAAAGGAGTCTGTGGAAATAATTTAATTAGACCCCAAAAGGAGAAAGACAAAAACCTTTGGCAAATTCCCACACAGAAAGCTGTTCAAAACACCACATCACCATGGGACGGCGGTGGGTGTGTGTGTGCCTTTTGCCATGAATAGAGAATGTGCTCAGAAAATAAGAACAGAGAAGAAAATAGGCTCTTGAAAGGATGGGGACATGTAATTTAATGGTGCCCCTCAAGAATCAATGATAGCACTTGTGTTACTGAACATCTTTATGAAACATCGAGGATTCATTGTAGAGTAGAAAACACCATTACATGACTACTAGAGAATTCTTCCAGTTAGCGAGAGGCCAAAGGGAAGGGAGAAAGAATCCCACTCAGTAATCAATGACTGATCAGCTCATTACAAATCCAGTCTGATCAGTTGCAAGGGGGGGGTGTTGAATCTACTCTGCTCTTATGGACTTTTCTAGACCAAAGAGAATTAGAAATTGCCTCCTTGTTTCCAATACAGTATCTGCTAGAAGGCTGAACACATAGCAGGTGCTTAATCAATATGTGTCAGTTGTTATACCGGATCTCAGATAACAAATATGCCATTACCTTCCATATCTTCCACCTTGTGGCTAATTAGAGAACCACGTTGAGAAAGAGTCCCAGTGCCTGTCATGGCCAAGTGTCAGTGTTATGATTGATTGGCAGTGTCTGCTATGAAGGGGAAAAAAAAAAGCAGAGGGCAGTGCAAATATGTTGAGTGTTTGAAGACTGTACAAACTGAGCAATCTGAGAGCAGGAAGCAAGGTACTCAGGTGAGAATGAATTTCAATGACTCAATGACCACCAGGAAACTCTCAGAACAAGCATGGCAGATAACAGCTGTTGCGGAGCAGAAATGGGGTCTACTCGGGTGGAAAGTTTCCAGTTAATGTGTCACTGGGCTTCCCAGGCGGCTCAGTGGTAAAGAGTCTGTCTGACAAGTAGGAGACCCAGTTTGATCTCTGGGTCAGGAAGATCTGGAGAAGGAAGTGTATTCCGGTATTCCAGAAAGGAGATAGATTCCAGTATCTTGCCTGGAAAATCCCATGGACAGAGGAGCCTGGTGGGCTACAGTCCATGGGGTCATAGAGTCAGACACGACTGAGGGACTAAACACCAACATTGTGTCATTGGTGTCTATCCCAGGTCACCAGCCACAGCCCCTATCAAGACTCCAATAGGAGAGCATAGGTCAAATTCAGGCTCCTAGCACCTGTTATAGAGTTTGAGTAGTCATTCAGTCTTTCCATGGAGGGCAGGACGGGGCTTCTCTACATTGGCCATAAGGAAAACCTTATTGCACAGACTCAGGGCTCTGACAACAGTCAACACAATCACAAGTAAAAGAACAATGATAACAGTAGAGCTTTGTGTTTTATGGATTTCAGAATGCAATATTTTCACTTGCCTCTTATTGTTTAGTGGCTAAGTCATGTCTGACTCTTTTGGGACCCCATGGACTGTAGCCCTCCAGGCTCCTCTGTCCATGGGCTTTCCCAGGCAAGAATACTGGAGTGGGTTGCCATTTCCTTCTCCAGGGGATCTTCCCAACCCAGGGAATGAGCTCAAGTCTCCTGCACTGGCAAGTGGATTCTTTACCACTGAGCCCCTGGGAAGCCCTCGCCTTGCTAGACTAACTCATTTAATCCTATCAGAATCCAGTAATGGTGAATCCCCATCATCACCATCTTTGCAGCTGAGGCCCGGAGTATTTATGTGTTCTGCCTGCCTCACATAGTAAAGAACAGAGCTGGGAGCCTATCATATAGTGAGGCATGCTCATGAATCTGTAAATGAATGAAGGGATTGGTTAATGAAGCCAGCCTTTCTGACCTATGTTTAGCACCTTGCCTATTTTTTCAACATTGGTACCTAAAGTATCCTCTCCAGTTCACTGTTAAGATAATGATTTGTGAAAACAGTTCTGCCTCTTTGGCCTGGTAGTTTTCTGTAAGAAAGCCAGATCTCACACCTTAAGGATAGTATTCAAGAGAAAGAGAAAGAGGGGAGAAAAGAGAGACAGGAAAGGAAGGAAAAGAAACAGCCCAAATACCCCCAATATTCATCATCCCAAACCCATCACTTTGACAAGGCCTTTCATTGCCTTTGGATTATCTAATGCTGCCTTTTTACACATTCTAAGGTTCTGGCTGGCTATGGCTCATTCTTTAAACTAGAGGCTCAGGACAAGCTGGTCTGAGGATCTTCCCTGAAAGTCCTGACTTGAAATCATCACACTCTTTCCACCTCCCTCCAAAAGGTCTGACCCACGACTTGCTCCCTACCTTGTAGGCTGAACCCAGATGATGGATGGGGGTCAAAGGATGCTCCCCTGGCACATGTTCATTTGACCTGATTGTCAGAACATCAGGGTCCAGCTCTACAGTTCTGATTCTATGACCTCCCTCATTCCCCCTCCTTCTTTGAGCCAAAGCTTCTCCACCTGGACCAAAAAGGGGCTGGGTGAGACATTCCATGAGGATGCTTCCAAAGCCAAGATTCTGGAATTATCTGCCTTCATGTGGAAGAAAGCAGAAGCAGACGATGTAAGAGAAGCAATTTCCAGCCCCACCCTCACTCCCCGATTCTACCTTTGGGAGCAAGAAGGCCAAGCAGAAATACAGCAATTCTTCAGCGCTGCTCTGAGGCTGAGACGTGATGGACAGGAAAGAATCCTGTAATCACAGAGCAGGAGAGCACCGCAATCCATTAAGACCTTTTAGTCAAAGCCGCCACCAAGCTGTCCACCTCCTGCTACACCTGTGAGCGCTGTCACTCCCCGGGTTTGACGGCTGAGGGGCCTGCTCCTGCTGACCCCTTTAGCCTGCTCCTGCTGACCCCTTTAGCTGACTTGTATTGCCAACCCTCCCCAAAGCCCACATTTAAGCCGACTGAAAGGTCTGCGCGATGCAACACCATCTAAAAATACTACCATCACTTGGGAGCCGATTTCTTTCTCTTCCTTTGACAAATGGAAAATCTCCAGGGGTTGCTCTGAGCTAATGCCCAGATAACACACCAGCAACCGGCACGTATGCAGCCCATAACACGGCCCCTTTCCCCTACAGATGAGGAAACTGGGCTTCAGAAAGGTGTGGTGGTTGAGACTTCCTTGACGGTTCAGTGGTTAAGACATCCCCTTTCAATGCAGGGGCTTCCCTGGTGGCTCAAATGGTAAAGAATCTGCCTGCATTGCAGGAGACCTGGGTTCAATCCCCAGGCCAGGAAGATCCCCTGGAGAAGGGAATGGCAATCCATTCCAGTAATGTTGCCTGGAGAATTCCGTGGACAGAGGAGCCTGGCGGGCTACAGTCCATGGGATCACAAAGAATCGGATACGACTGAGCGATTAACACTTTCACTCCAATGTAGGGGGTAAGGGTTTGATCCCTGGTGGGGAGTTAAAATCCCACCTGCCTCGTGGCCAAAAAGCCAAAAGGTGAAAAAGCAGTAACACTGTAACAAATTCAATAGACTTTAAACATGAGCCACATGAAAAAAAAATCTTAATTGTTTTTTTTTAATTTGAAAAAAAAAGAAAGGTGTGATAGCTTCCTAGAAATCACACAGCCAAATTATATAGCTCAGAGAATTTCTATAATTCAAAGCTCTAATAGGGCCATTTTCCTGCCATGACACGTATGACTCCCACTTTTCATGGTACAGTTTTCTCCTCCATCAGGACCTGATTAAATGCCTCCTTCTCAGGAAGGACTTCTCAGATTGCCATCCCTCTCTAGTTTAACTCTCTCTCATACTTTCTGGGCAGGACTGTGCCCTCTACCTTGGACCCCCTCTGAGATGCCCCCCTCTTCTCCTCTGAGACACTCCATGATACGATGGAGACCCTGCTTGTTTCTAGGCTTCTGCATCTCTCCTCTTGAGACAGACAGACTAAGATACATTACTTGATCTTCATGAACCTTGGTTTTCCCATCTATCAAATAGGGATAATATCAACTTCATAAGATAATCTTCAAGGTTAAATATGACAACATAATGTGAACAACGCAATAAAATACACTTAATGCTAAATGTCAGAGAAGGCAATGGCAACCCACTCCAGTACTCTTGCCTGGAAAATCCCATGGATGGAGGAGCCTGGTAGGCTGCAGTCCATGGGATCGCTATGAGTTGGACATGACTGAGCGACTTCACTTTCACTTTTCACTTTCATGCATTGGAGAAGGAAATGGCAACCCAAGTGTTCTTGCCTGGAGAATCCCAGGGATGGGGGAGCCTGGTGGGCTGCCGTCTATGGGGTCACACAGAGTTGGACACGACTGAAGCGACTTAGCAGCAGCAGCAGCAGCAGCAGCAGTGCTAAGTGTAAACAGGAACACATCTTATATTTGAATCATAACACATACATTGAACTTGACATCTGTGAGTACATGCATGCTGAGAATGCCAAGTTGATAAGCTGATCTTTGTTATCATGAAAGTTAAGAAAAAGCAATCAATCAATAAATGCCTGTATCACAGCTCATTATTGGGTGAAACACAAGGATATATATTTGTGATTTTTTTAGGGCACTGGGTGCAGGGCATTGGCAGAAACTCAGTTTAGTGAATAAGAGAAGAGCCTTGAGCTTCAAAGAGTAGAAACATGTGGATAAAGAACATGCTGTTTTGTTGCCCTGAGATGGATGTTGGAGCATCTCATAGACTTGACCTTCTCACTATGCATTCATGGAACCCATGACCACATTCTCTGTCCTCAGCTCAGGCTCCTTCTGGAGACTTTGGATTCTGATGGGGTCTTCACCTCTAAAATAATGACCTGGTGCTGATCCACTTTGAATCCCATTCTTATCTTTCTATTTGGGTGGAGATAGCGACTCCCCTTGTGGCTCAGTGGTAAAGAATTTGCCTGCCAAACAGTAAATGTGACTTTGATTCCTGGGTTGGGAAGATCCCCTGAAGAAGGAAATGGCAACCCACTCTAGTATTCTTACGTGGGAAATCCCATGGACAGAGGAGCCTGGCAGGCTACATATAGTTCATGGGTTCACAAAGAGTCAGACATGACTTAGCAACTAAACAATAAGCCATTCTTCTTACATGACCCCTTTCCTGATCACTAGCTCTCAAAAATTTCCAGCTTGGTTCATTGGCTTCAGTTCTGACCATTCAAATGCCCAGCTTTCCTGGCCCCTTAATAGAAATTGGCAAAGATTTGTGGAAGAGAGGCATTTGGCCCTTGCAATGGTAGGTAACCTGAGTCCACTTTCCACACTTGAAACAGGTAAGAGTTACCATCCTTCTGAAAAGTAAGAGATCTTGATGCATATTCTTCTCTTTCTCCATCTCTCTCAATGGTGAGGACACATTAAGATGTAAATCTATCCTGTCCGGTAAGGTATTGTGTTTACACTCCTAGGAGATATTTATTAAATGTCCAGTGAGCCTGAACCATGGAGATAGACAAGCCAGGCTTTTTAGAACTCTGGGCCCAAACCGTAATGCTTTCTGTCTATATGAATCAAATCAATCAGATGTTTAGCATGTAACTTCTTTCTGTGCATATTCAACTGTTGTGAATTACAATATATTAGGATGGCATTCAATTCAAGGACACCGAAGAGGAAAGAAATAGAGTCTCCATATGCACCCTCAACGAATGGCCCTACAAAGTAGAAGATGTTTAGTAAAGGGACAGTGACAACTCAGAGGATTTTCTTATATGGGAAGTTTTTCTTCAAATCCTTAAGTTTTGGGGTGTATTTACAGCCTTATGTCCAACCCCTAGAACTTAGGTAACCCCTAGAATACAGGCCACTTCTAGAACTTAGGTAACCCCTAAAACACAGGTCACTTCTAGAACTTAGGTAACCCCTAGAAAACAGTAACCCCTGGAATGTAGGAAACCCCTAGAACTTAGGTAACCCTTGGAATTTAGGTAACCCCTGGAACTAGGCTGTTGCCATTGATCTGCAGTTAAGACTGAGACTTCCCTGACAGCCCCCGGACCACCCAAATCATCACACTCCCCAGTCCCCATCACCATGACCCAAAGACAGTGCCCAAGTTTCTCCTAAATCATCACCATCATTGGTCCCATGCCTGCTATGAGCTAGGCAAAGTATGGTGCTTTTCAATGATCACCTCCTTTACCATCGTAACTGGGAGCTGAGTTTCAGAGAGGGTAAATAACCTACCTGAAGCCACACAGTTTCTCAATGCCAGAACTGAAAGTTGGGGCTGGGCCAGCCCAACTTCAAATCTTCTTGGATCTCAAGAAGCTGGGAGCCCCGCCCCTCTTATTAGTGATTCACCTTAAAGGGTAGTCTTGAATGATCCAAAAGACCAGCTCATCAATTTAAGAAAGGATAACAGAGATGTAGCAAAACCAAGCTGAGTGACTCTGAATTCAACCTCAGGAACAAAACAGAATGATGCAACCTAATATTCATCAAGTCCTTAGAGAACCTCTAGTCCAGGGGTTGGGAATGCATATGACTTCAGGGGCCAGCTATGAGATATTAGGGAGCCCAGATTCTCTGCTGAGCGGGAGAACAAACACCTTTCTGTGATCAAAGATAAAGCCTTCATAAATATTTGCTTCTCTTGCCCTGCACACACAGCAGAATTGCATGTCTTCACCTACTCATCCTCCCTCAGACATGATTATATGAATTGCTTTGACCAATGAAGTGTGGGAAGAAGTGACATATGTCGTATAATATCCAGGGAATCTCCTGACACACTGCCCTTTGCTGGATTTTGTGGTAGCAGATATCTATGTTTCTAAGATGTCACCATCAGCTTCCATCCCTGAACCGCATGTTGGGCATACACCCAAGTTGATGCATGATAGACATATTTTCTGAATGAGGAATAAACACTCTGAATTATTGATATTTCTGTTGTGATTGTTACTACAACAGAGCCTAACCTATATTGTTATACTTGCCCAAACATCCATAGTAAATGCTAATAATAATAGTAACATACAAAAATTTATATATATATATATATATAGGGAAAAACATATATACATATAAGATTCTGATTTTCAAGTCTCTAGGCAAGTAAATTGGATCCAGAGAGGTCCATGCCTGACCCCAATGGTGCATAGGCATACACATAGCAGTCTCTAATCAAGATCTTCTTGTCCTTATTGATTAGGACCACACCCTCTAAGTCCGATTTGGGTCTTTCTGGGAAAGAATAACCCACGTTCCCTTTTGTCATTGCTGTTCAGTCACCTTGTCAAGTCCAACTCTTTGTGACCCCATGGACTGCAGCACACCAGGCTTCCCTATCCTTCACCATCTCCCAGAGTTTATTTAAATTCATGTCATTGAGTCAGAGATGCCATCCAACCATTTCATCCTCTGCTGCTCTCTTCCCCCTTTGCCTTCAATCTTTCCCGGCATATATCTGGTCAATCCTTCCTAGACCCTTTCTCAGGGTCTTTTCCAATGAGTCAGCTCTTCGCATCAGGTGGCCAAAGTACTGAAGCTTCAGCTTCAGCAACAATCCTTCCAATGAATATTCAAGGTTGATTTCCTTTAGGATTGACATGTTCCCTTACATCATCACAAAGTCTGCTTCTTTCCTAAGATGCTACTAAATTCTTGAAGCAGATATATTTATTGTCCTCTACAAGATATTTCTATGACTTGGGAGGTTCATGCTGGATGATAAAGCAACAAGTGTTAACATTCATTAGTTGATCTCAGTGCTGTGATGAACATTGAAAATGACTTATCTCACTTAAACTTCCTAAATGAGAAACCTCAAACTTCCACCTGCTCTCAAAGACCACTGTAGAAAGATAAGTCTGTCCACTTCTGTGAGAAAGTAGGTGTTTGAGGGGTGTGTCTTATATTGCCATGATATATTATACACGTAGATGGCAGAACTGGAAGGATGTCAAGAGAGTGTCATTCACAGATGGGGAGAATAAAGCCCATAGAGGGAAAAGGGCTTGCCCAAGTTACCACAGCAAACAAGTGGCTTAGGACTTGAGCCTAGGCATCCAGTCTTGTGGTCTGCTTCACTTTCTCCAACAAACCTCACAGAATCATCTGAAGGCAGCTAACAACCTGTGTTATATAAGATGAAAAGAGTTCAAGCAGGTAGACAGAGCATATTTTTAGTAAATCAGAAGTCCTAGCCTCAAATCAAATCATCTGCAGAGATAAAGGTCCCTACAAAGAAGAGAAGCAGCACAGAGTACAAAGAAGGGCACAGAAATATCTTCTGGTTTCAGGGTTCAGGAAACGTCAGAAGTAGCAGGGACCAAAGCAAAGTGCCAGTCACATGGTCCTCACAGTTGCACACTCCAGTTGCTGTCACCAGAGAGCACACTGCTAGTGTCACCAGATCTTTTGAGTTTTTTCAGAATAAGTCACAATTCTGGGTCTCGTGGTTTTTTTTTTTTTAATAATATACACAGTCTCCTGACTTTTAAATGTTACCCCTCCCCACCAAAAGAACATTGTGTAAAACAGACAGAAAACTTTGGCAACATTTGGAAAGCACCAGTCTGGGTGAGCAAGCTCAAGGCAATGGGAAGGGGGAAGAGGCAGAGGACAGGGTATTCCTGTCCCACTGGCTCACAGCTCCTTGTCAGCACATGGACGGTCTCTCTACCTTGGCCTACAAAGCTGGACACGATCTGCTCCCAGCTGTCTCCTCTCTGAAAACATCTCTCCCCAGTCTCCCCATTGCTCATTCAGGCCCAGTCCCAACGGACCTTCTCACTATCCCTCAAACACACCAAACTCATCCCCACCCAGCACTGTGATAGCTCAATGTTTGCTTTTCCCCCACATTCGTATGTAGAAGCCACAACCCTTCATGCGATGGTTCTTGGACACGGGGTCTTTGGGAGATTATTAGGTGTAGATGAGGTCATGAGGGTGGTGCCCCCAGGAGGGAATGTGTGCCCTTAGTAGAAGAGGAAGATACGCAGAGCCTCCTATCTCCAATGAGAAGGCAGCTGTCTGCAAGCTCAGAAGAGAGTCTTGCCCAGGAACCAAACTGGCCAACATCTTGATCTTGGACTTCCAGCCTCCAAAACTGTAAGAAGTCAATGTTGTTTAAGCCCCTTTGTCTGTGTTTTTGTTTTTCCTGTTGTTACAGCAGTCCAGGGAGAGTAATACAAGCACCTTTGTGCTTGCTGCTTCCTCCACCTGGAACTCTCACTGGGCAGATTCCACAGAGGGCATTCCTTTATCCTATTCATATCTCAGAACAAATGCTGCCTTTATAGGGAGGCCTCCACTGGACCTCCGCTTGAATGAGACTTCCTTGCTGTCACTCCCCATCACCTTGACCCTTCCCTGAACTTATTTAACATGCTCCCTTACTTGACATTATTTTTATTTCTTTCTCATCTGTCTACCCCAGTAACAGCGTAAATACATAGAAGGTGAAAGAAACATGGCACAGCTTATCCATTTCAGCATCTGCAGTGCTGTGACCAGCATGGATGGGTATTTCATTTATATCTGTTTAAGCAAAGAGGAAGAGAAGAAAGCAAAGAAGAAAGGATGGGAAGAAGAAGAGAGAAAGGAAGAGAAAATGGATAACAGAAAGAGAGGGGTAGGGAAAAAAAAGAGGCTACAGAAAGAAATCTGTCCACTGCAGTCTGAGTGATCCTGGACATGTCATTTCATATCTTTAAGCCTCAGTGTCCTCCTAGATAAATAAATAAACACAAGAATACTGAATTAAAGGAAATACCCCAGGAGAAAAATACGAATAGATTTACTTGCCTGGGAAAGTAGATAAGATTTTGTGAAATAATGTTCATCCTCGTTAGGAAAGCTTGTGGGAAGACAGCTGTGTTACCCGTGTGGAGGGGGCCTAGGCCACCTACACAAGGCCCCAGCACTTGTCAGTCTCTGCCTGAGGTTTGCCGGGTAATTAAAGGTACAGTAGGCAGGTGTCATTAACTTGTTAACCTGAAGTTTTCTCCCATCCCCGCCCCACTGGAAGATAGCTTGCAAATGGGTTCTCGTGAACCCGGTCTGACTTAGATGATTTCCTTTCAATTATTCTCCCCAGAGCTCTGCATATTTGTTGGGCTCATTATTAAAATTCAGGGGCTGCATTCTATTAATCTGCAATACCTTTTTAGATGAACACACCGAGGATGCCAGACTCCTTAAAAGTAACTGTTCCCCATAGGAGATCGAGGACCTGCAAACTGCAAGGTCCCCTCCGTCCCAGGTCCCTGCTGCAGAGAGGGTCCCCCCTCCCCGACATTTCCAGCTGAATTGTCCAAGTCAGGCAATTAGGTCTTCTGAGAAGCTGGATCTTTTGCAGGCTTCTGAGCTAGGGCTGGAAAGGCAAGGATTCTCTTAATGGCATGTTGGAAATATAGAATGCAAGGCTCATGGTGAGAACACTGCCAGCGTACTTCCCCACAATTTGCAGAATGTATTGGTACCTCTCATCTCATGTATCACCAGGGTGGATATATGGGGTAGGTCTCGGCTCTTTCCACATGGAGGGGAAGAGAATGCTCAAAGGCTCAAAGAGTTCAAATCACTTAACCAAGGGAGCCTGGCGAGGAAGAGGGCCTGTAGGCAGTCGCAGGCAATTCTCTGACCTCTTAGCTGGGAGCCTGTCTATTTTACTTCCTGATGTAACCATAGCATCTTGCACAGGGCATGGTACAAGGAAATGACTCAGTACTTTTTTTGGAGTATATTGCTTTACAATGTTGTGTTAGTTTCTTCTGTACAATAAAGTGAATCCGCCATACACATGCATATATATAGCCCTTCCCCTCCACCCCCATCCCACCCTCTCTAGGTCATCTCAGAGCACCAATGAGCTTCCTGCGCTTTATAGCGGGTTACCATAGCTATCGGTCCTACACGTGGTAGTGTATAGATGTCAATCCCAATCTTCAAATCCATCCCACCCTCTCCTTCCCTCCCTGTGTCCAGAAGTCCATTCTCTACATCTGGGTCTCTATTCCTGCTCTGCAAATAGGTTCCTCAGTACCATTTTCTAGATTCCATATGTATGTGTTCATATATGACATTTGTTTTTCTCTTTCTGACTTACATTCTCTGTATGACAGGCTCTAGGTCGATCCACAAATGACCCTATTCCATTCCTTTTAAAGGAAAGGAAAGGAAAGTCGCTCAGTCCTGTCTGATTCTTTGTGACCCCATGGTCTGTAGCCCTACCAGGCTCCTCCATCCATGGGATTTTCCAGGCAAGAATACTGGAGTGGGTTGCCATTGCCTTCTCCAGGAGATCTTCCTGACCCAGGGATTGAACCCAGGTCTCCCGCATTGTAGGCAGATGCTTTACTGTCTGAGCCACCAGGGTTCCTTTTAGTTGCTGAGTAATATTTCATTGTAGAGTATTCCAGGTGGCCCAGTGGTAAAGAATCTACCTGCCAATGCAGGAGATGCAAGACACGTGTTCGATCCCTGGGTTGGAAAGGTTCCCTGGAGTCGGAAATGGCAACACACTCCAGCATTCTTGCCTAGAGAATCCCATGGACAGAGGAGCCTGGTGGGCTACAGTCCATGGAGTTGCAAAGGGTAGGACATGACTGAGCACACATGCATGCAATACATTTCCATTGTGTCTATGCACCACATCTTCTTTGTCCATTTATCTGTTGTTGGACATTTAGGTATTTCCACGTCCTGGCTATTGTAAACAGTGCTGCTATGAATATTGGGGTACACATGTCCTTTAGAATTGTGGTTTTCTCAGGGTATATGTCCAGTATTGTGATTGCTGGATCATATGGTAGTTCTGTACTTAGTTTTTTACGGAATCTCCATACTGTTTTCCACAGTGACTGTGTCAATTTACATTCCCACCAACAGTAACTTTTGTTGATAACCATTTCCAGAAAAACAAGCAGAATTCATGTTATTATGTAATTTAGAGTGTATGGATGTAGTCAATTCTGTTTATAAAGAGAAAACAAACGCAGAGTCAATCTTCCTGATTCAACCTGGTTGATGGGGGTGATTTCAAGGTATGAGAAAACATACTCATGCACATACACACAGGTGCCCCTTTAAATACATGCTCAGGCATGCGCATACACACACATACACCCCTACAGGCACACAGGTCCCCCTCCAACACACACACACACACACACACATACACACACACACATTCACAACTACATCCTTCCCCAGATGCTTTTCCCAATAGTTATCACCATTCTCCTTCTTTTTCCTTGCCTCAGTCCCACAACAATCTTTCCCAGGATGCAGGCTTTTGCATTCCACTTTCATCACTTTTGCCATGGCTTATAAAAATTAGTCTATTTTTTCCCCAAGATTTTCTTTAAATCCATCCATTTTAAAACAATCTTGGCTGCCGTTAGGTAATAAAGGAAAGTTTTCTATGATTATTGCAAGTGGAGGACCAGAATCATCTGTCACAAATGAAAGGCAAGCATAAAAATTAAAGACGATGAGAACCAGAGAATTCTCAAGTTTGAACTGGATTCCATCATCTTCCAAGGTCCCCAGTCTTCCTCTTGGTTCAATAGGAGATATTAGCAAATATCAGAGAGGCATGAAAGGCATATTAGCACCCATGGCAATACTCTTCCTGACAAACTGGAACAAAAATGAAAAGTGAGTGACTTTCTTTTGGTGGGTTGTGGTTGTCTACTCGCTCAGTCCTGTCTGACTCTTTGAGACCCCATGGACTGTAGCCTGCACGACTCCTCTGTCCATGGGATTTCCCAGGCAAATCTACTGGAGTGGGTTGCCATTTTATTCTAAAGGGGATCTTCCCAACCCAGGGATCAAACCCACTGCTCCTGCAAGTCTCCGGCATTGCAGGCAGATTCTTTATCAATGAGCCATCAGGGGAGCACCTGTAGTGGGATGCAATGTTATTTAATGTTGCATCTTAGTGCCGATTACAATGTCACATGCCATCACATTTGCGGGTGTGTTCACACACAATCAGAAGTATGGGTTTTATACAGTGAAAAGGTGATCCTGAGGGAGGGAAAGAAACCAGTTGGCAAAAAGCTAGATTCACCCTCACCAACTTCCCACCGAGATACTCATGGAAAAACACAACAACAAATGCAAATTTGCAGACAAAAAAGGCCAAGCCCTTTTGCAGCAACTCCTCAGTCACAGACACTTAGGGCCCAGGGCCTTGTATCAGCTAAAAGCAGGAAAGCTCCCTGCCCTGCATGAGAACTACTTCAGGAGGTGCCCATGTAGATGCTGTCATTTTATCCCTCGAATCAGTGCATCCCTTGCTGTATTCATTCAGGACTACAATGCTCAGTTGGAGAACTCAGCTATCACATTACTTCTTTTAAATGGGAAAGGAAATAAGAGACAAGAAAACCAAGGCAGTGGAAAGTGTTTTCCATTTTCTTTCAAGAAAGGAATGAAAAGGAAGCATATCATGGTAGTTAAAAGCACAGACTCCAGAGCCCCTTTCTTCAGCTTTGAATTCTGGCTCAAATACTTAATAACTGTATGGTCTTGGGTAAATTATACTGACTCAGTTTTCTCATCTGTCAAGTGGGGATAATAAGATTATCAACCTCATAGGGTTACTGTGCAGATTAAATAAATGTAAAAGGCTTTGAAATAGTGCCCAGTACCACTCTACTGTTCATTGGAAGGACTGATGTTGAAGCTGAAACTCCAATATTTTGGCCACCTGATGCGAAGAGCTGACTCATTTGAAAAGACCCTGATGCTGGGAAAGATTGAAGGCAGGAGGAGAAGGGGACAGCAGAGGATGAGATGGTTGGATGGCATCACCAACTCAATGGACATGAGTTTGAGAGTTGGTGATGGACAGGGTAGCCTGGCATGCTGCAGTCCATGGGGTTGCAAAGAGTTGGACACAACTGAGCAACTGAACTGACTGACTGACCGACCACCCCAGTAAGCAACGTGTAAAAGCAGAGACATCGTTTTGCCAACAAAGGTCCATATAGTCAATGCTATGGCTTCCCTGGTGTCTGAGGCATGAGGGAAGCCATAGCATAAATAATCTGCCTGACCCAGATTTGATCCCTGGGTCAGGAACATCTCCTGGAGAAGGGAATGGCTACCCTTCAGTATTCTTGCCTAGAGAATTCAATGCACAGAGAAGCCTGGTGGGCTATAGTCTGGGGGTGGGGATCGGGTCTCAAAGAGTTAGACATGACTGAGCAACTAACACTTTCACCTTCATGGTTTTTCCAGTAGTCATGTATGGATGTGAGAGTTGGACCATAAATAAGGTTGAGAACTGAAGAATTGATGCTTTTGAATTGTGGTGCCGGAGAAGACTTTTGAGATTCCCATGGACTGCAAGGAGATCAAACCAGTTGATCCTAAAGGAAATCAGCCCTGAATATTCATTGGAAGGACTGATGCTGAAGCTGAAGCTCCAATACTTTGGCCACCTGATGCAAATAGCCAACTCAATGGAAAAGACCTGATGTTGGGAAAGACTGAAGACAAAAGGAGAAGGGGACAACAGATGATGAGATCGTTAGATAGTATCACAATTCAATGGACATGAATTTGAACAAATTCTGGGAGACAGTGAAGGATAGAGGAGCCTGGCGTACTGCAGTCCACTGGGTTGCAAAGAGCTGGACATGACTTAGCAACTGAACAACATTTGTTAAATAAACTATGCATGTGTGTGTGTGTGTGTGTGTGTGTGTATACATACTACACAGACACAGTTCTCTGCTTAAAGCATAGATAGAAAATTCCTCTTGAGTCTTAAAAAACCACATTGACTAAAAGTCTTCAAAGATGTCAGAAATTCAGCTCAGGGTGGTATCACTGAAAGAAGAGAAAACTAAGAACAACCAGAAGTACCATGTGGGAAATACAAATGAATCCACACACCCTAACCTGGGGAAACAGGCTTGAAAAAGAACTCTTCCTGTCTTTTCATGAAAAACTATCTTCTAAGTGCAGCCAAAACTTATACAGCAAGAAACAAAGATGCAGCATTCACACTCATGGAGCACCAGCAGAAAATATCCATGAAGAAGACATACTCTAGGCAACAAAAGAAAATTTCTGAAAGCAAAAATGTGTTGCTCTCTCTTTAAAGTTTCAAAACCATACACTCAATGAAATCAGAAATAAAGCAAAACCTATAAAACAAATAACTTCAATGGAAAGCACTGTTTCAGATAAGCTAGAATGGATGGAAAACAAGAATAACATCAGAGAATTAAAATGTGCATTAGGCGTGGTAAAGGAACAGGTCATCTTTGGTGGACAAAAATATAATCATTAATGTGAGAGGACCATCAGGATGTCATAAGAAGATGACATGCAAAAGAAGATGAAAACGTTGCAAGAGATGGAAAATTCACAGATGAACTTCTTTGTTCCTGAAGAAAAGGGCAAGACACACAAAAGCAACATTCACAGGTTTAGGAGGGCACCGTGGTGAAATGTTAGACACAAAGCCTGCATTAGCAGAGCTCACCATCCAGTACGGGAAGATCCTGGCAATGGGGTAAAATCCAACAGGGACAGTCTACACTTTCCATCATTCTGCAAGTTCTACTGTTCTACTTCTGCACTCAACTAAATCAGTATTTTCTGAACTGAATCTCGGGGCAGGGCAGTGTGGACAATGCTTGCAATGCTACTGGCTCTTCTGAGTAAAAACAGTACTCTGGTCAAAGAAATTTGGACAAGAATATGCTAAATTAAACTAAAACCACATTCTTTACTGCATAGCTTTAATGCTGAGACGCATTATGAATTTTGAAGACAGTGCGATATGATGCCGCATTTACAAAATTCAGAAAGGGAAGAGGTCATTTTTGGCTGATTCTTTGGACCATGATGCCACCCCTCTGCCATCTTTTTCATCTCTCGTAACAGCTACTGACATCTTCTAGACACGGTTCAGAAATGCCAAGGTAGACCCTGAGCAAGCAAATGCCAGGATCATAATATGTCAGGCTCTCACCGACGTGCCCTCAACGTTACACCCACAGCCTTTAGAGAAGCTTGATATACAAATTACACATCCACACAAGCTGTCAGTGTGATTTTGCAAAAATCATGGTTGGGGAGACCACTGTCAGCCTTGCAGAACACTGAGATCCACAGACTGGTCAGCCTGCAATCCTGTCCCAGAACTTAAGTACCTCCATTTGTTTCTCCTGCCACTCTAGCACTGATGACCACGGAGCATGGGCAAGCCCGGAGCAGCTGCTTCTGCCTGCCTGCAGCTTCACTGGGACATGGATGATGTGTCCCTATGGTGCTACATACAGCATCATGTCTACCTGGGATCTTGCTCCAAACCAGCAGCCCCTCGCTCCCACTAGAATCCATTTATCGTGTGTGTATGTGTGTGTGTGGGTGTTCAGTCATGTCTGACTCTTTGCAATCTTACAGACTATAGCCTGCCAGTCTCTTCTGTTCATGGGATTCTCCAGGCAAGCATACTGGAGTGGATTGCCACGCCCTTCTCCAGGGGATCTTCCCCACCCAGGGATGGAACTTATGTCTCCGGCACTGCAGGCAGATTCTTCACCACTGAGCCACCAGGGAAGCCTCCAAGCATCATCCCAATTTGTAAATTTCCCATATCCAGCCCCACCCACTGGGCTGCATCGCGGATTGCGGAATGCTGAAATGGCTCTGAAACTCCTTTCTCCATCTCCAGTCCAGCCTTCCTCCTTTCTGTACGTGGTCCAGGTCTGCCTCTGAATAGAACGTGATGATGCCTTGAGGGTCTCCCCCTCCCTCCTGCCCCAGAACTCATTTGTTGATTTCTGCCTTTCCTCCTCCTCTTGCTTTCTTCCTGTGGAATGGCTTGGTTGCTCCTTGGAGCCCCTGCAGAGTCCATGTAACAATTAGAGCAGCTCTGATGGAACATCTGGTGAGAAGAAACAGGACTCACTTGGGGTGCAATTACCAGATGCAGGAAGTCTTGCTGGGTTTCTTCATCCAACTAATACACTGTGCCCAGGACTCCGAGGCAGAGAGGAGCAGAGATCTTAAGGCCGGACTGCTTGGGTTGGATTTCTTGTAACACGACTGACTAGCTGTGTGAATTGGGGCTACTCATTGAATCTCTCTGCTCTCAACTTCTTGATCTATAAATCGGAACTAGTAACAGATCATGAGAGCAACCAAACTAAAGACAGTGAAATTGGTTAAGTGATTCTTGCATTAATCCAAGCAAAAAATAATACGGCCAGGATTGAGTCAGTAATAGAGAGGATGAAAATAAGGAGGTAGAATTTGTAAGTTACTTAAAGGAGGTCAGTTGGCACAATGTGGTGATCAAGTGACCATTGGGGAGGGGCTGCAAGAAGAAGAGGTGGGGTCAGATGAGAATGAAACAATTCAAGTGTAGTTTCTAATTTTATACCTGGGGTAGTTGAATAATAGTGAAGTGTTAGTAGCTTACACGTGCTCAGTCACTCAGTCATGTCCTACTCTTTGTGACTCCATGGACTGTAGCCCACCAGGCTCCCCTGTCCATGGGATTCTCCAGGCAAGAATACTGGAATGGGTTGTCATTTCCTTCTCCAGGGGATCTTTTCAACCCAGGGATCAAACCCCAGTCTCCTGCATTGCTGGCAGATTCTTTACCATATGATCCACCAGGGATCTGGGTGTTAGTAACCAAGGCAGTACATAAAAGAGATTCATATTTGCTGTGTGTGTGGCAGGGAGTAGTGTATTCCCAGAGTTCTGTTGTAACGATGACTATCTTCTTTCATTTTTCTCACCACATTGTGGTTACAATCCTCAGATGAGGAAACTGTGTCTGTTACCTTCCTACTCCTCAAATCAGCCCCAGGAGGAAAATGCTCTTCTCTTACTTCAATCATGTAACAAAGTGAGCATCAGAGAAGGAAAGCAACTGGCCCACGATCACAGAGCACATCAGCTACGATTTATTTAAATTTTTGGTGATTTTTATACATTACTTGTTTATTTTTTGCTTTCCAAGCTCTTTTTGATTTTTTAAAAATTTTACTGAAGTACAGTTGACTCACAATGCTGTGTTAGTTTCAAGTGCATAGCACAGTGATTCAATTTTATCTATCTATACATGTTGTTGTTTAGTCATGAAGTTGTGTCTGACTCTTTTGCGACCCCATGAACTGTAGCCCACCACCCTCCTCTGTCCATGGAATTCTCCAGGCAAGAATATTGGAGTTGGCAGCCACCCCTTTTCCAGAGGATCTTCCCAACCCAAATCGAACCTGGGTCTCCTGCATTGCAGGCAGATTCTTAAACATCAGAGCCACCAGGGAAGCCCATATCTATCTACCTACTTATCTATCTATATTCTTTTTCAGATTCTTCAGCTGGGATTTCAACCCAGGGGTGCGCCTCCTTGAATTGTCAGCCTTCCAGTATTACACATCGCCTCTCAAATACACTCTACCAGAAGAGGCATTCTGAATACTATCGTCTGTGCCATCTTCCTGCATGAAATAGTTCAGAATCCTCTACATAATTTTGTTTGAACCCTTCCTTGTATAAGCTACCACAAAGGTGTTTTACATGGTATGCATTGGTCACGGCTGTTTTACAAACCTGTGCGAGCAGGATGTTTGCATGGTGTGGTTTCTATGTCTAATGACAGTGTTGAAAGCTATAACATGCACAGATAGATATGTATACAGGAACACAGCAATACCATTTTAACATCAAAGTACACATGCCTTAGAAGAAGAATAGCCAATTTTTAACTCTCAGGCACTATTTGCTTAGCTGATAGCTAAGTGAAATTGGGGAGTGTTAGAAAGCTGTGAATACTGTTCAATATTAATATTATAGGTTACTTGGGAAAAGGGGATTTTATGGTATAAAATGAGACTGCCCAAATCCAGCTAAGGGCTTAAAAAGTCCAAACCACTCTAAATATTGATTTGACTCAATTGTGCAATTTAAAACATTCCTATTTCCCCGGAGAGGAGTCATTCCTGAGGAAAATTGTGAAAATGGAATGTAAAAAAGAAGAGAGGCGAAAAAGTAATATTGTAGATCTGCCATGGACAGAGTTCACTTTCATCTTTGGGGAAATATCTTTCCACCTCCCGAAAAAGAGGGTTGCAAATAATGGTTCTCCCAATGAAGCCATCCCAGCTGGATCATGCTAAAAAGCTTTTAGGAGGGAAGCAGTAAGTAAATTCAACTGTTCAGATGCATTTGGATGTAATCCTAAAGCAGCAGCCCGGGTAATCGCCAAGCCATCAACAACTAAAAGGACTGAGACTATTAGATGCGGACAACAGAGAAATAATGGATGTTAAAGAGGTCGGGAAACAGAAATGATTGCATTCACCCACCACATAGCTCTAAAGCTGATGATGGGAGAACTGAAGCTCCATTTTCTAACCACTGAACTATTAAAACACACACACACACACCCTGACAAATGCCAGCATCAGTTTTATCCTGTAGGTGGTTGAACAGTTCTTCTTCAATGTTTTGAAATAGAAGAGGACTTTGGTTTTTTTACTCATCTCAGAGTAGAAGGAGAAGGATGTCTGTCTTATCTGCCAACAGCTCAGACTGGGAGGATTGGATGCTGGGGCATCAAAGGTTCCAGAACCTTGGAGTCAGGATGCTGGAACATACGGCAGGCAGGGACACACAAATGTCTATCCATGATCTTAAAGGATTTGTGAAGAAGAGCCAGTTCTGCCTCTCCAGCCAAGCTTCTGCTACTTGCCAGGAACATCACGCTTCAATAGATCTGGGATCCTTACAGTATGGACCCACAAAGGCTGCCCACATCAAATCATCCCAGTGGCTTGTTGAAATGTAGATTCTCAGACAAAGGTCTCAGTGTACCAAGGCAGAATTGCTTGATTTGGGGGAAGGATTCGTATGCCTTTGACCTTGAGGATTACCATGGTCATCAGTGGCATCAGAAGTTGTGGTCTGAGTGGGACAATATTAAATTCCAGGCTCCTTGAAGTTATTATGATATAGAGCAAGGGTCAGCAAACTACCACCTCCTGGCCAAATGTGACTGCCCCTTTGGCAAATAAGCTTTTAATTGGACCACAGTCATGTTCATTTATTTTTGTCTTTGAGTAGTTGCCACAGAGACTACATGGCTCACAAAATCAAAAATATTTACTATCTAGCCCTTTACGAAAAAGGTGACTCTCCTCCAAGGTAGATCAATGCTTTTCAATCATTTCTATGCATCAAAATCATTTACAGATTTTTTTTTAATGTCACTTCCCCAGACCTATTCCCAGAGATTCTGAATCACCTCACCTGGGATTGGAATTGGATACAGATATTATTTAGAAGGTGGTTCAGATGATTCAATGCACAGACAGGATGAGGATCACTGTTATAAAAGGAGACTGCACATGGTTTGTAAACAGGCTGAAAAGAATTTGCTCCATAGTCCCACCTCCCCACAGCTGAGTGTCTTTGGGTAGCCTATGTAATGTGTGTGTCTCAGTTGCCTTGTCTATAAAAAAGAGGTATCAATGATCAGTTGGTTGGCCGAAGTGTTATGAAGATTAGAGACAAGGAATGCATAGCTCCCAAGACACAGCTTGCTGCTGCTGCTGCTAAGTCGCTTCAGTTGTGTCCGACTCTGTGCGACCCCATAGACGGCAGCCCACCAGGATTCCCCACCCCTGTGATTCTCCAGGCAAGAACACTGGAGTCGGTTGCCATTTCCTTCTCCAATGCATGAAAGTGAAAAGTGAAAGTGAAGTCGCTCAGTCGTGTCCGACGCTTAGCGACAACATGGACTGCAGCCTACCAGGCTCCTCTGGCCATGGATTTTCCAGGCAAGAGTACTGGAGTGGGGTGCCATTGCCTTCTCCAAGACACAGCTTAGCACCTAGGAAATCTACATAAATAGTGGTGATGATGAAAGTGATGGTAATGATGACAACTGTGATGGAGGGTGATGCCTAGGGCTTTAATAATGCAATTCTGTGTGCATTCGTTAAGCACTAGCTGTGTGTTTGGGAAGGGGAAATCGAGATAAGTAAGACATCGTGATGACCTTTTGAAGGAGCTCACAGCCAAGTGAGCCAAACACACACATAAAAAGACATTGGCCATAACAGGAAAGAAAAACAGGCAAAGAATATGGGCAGACAAGTCACAAAAGAAGAGAAACTCAATTCCAATAAATATACACAAACAAGTTCAACCTTGGTAATAATCAGGGAAATGAGAAATAAAACGTGAGACATTTTCTCCCAGGATACATGCAAATATTAAAAATACTGCAAATAGTCTGCTTTCATGGAAGTGTAACTTTATAGACTTTTCAGAGGGTGAATAATCAAGTTAATATCTATCTTCTTTTCAAATCCTCTATTTCTCTTCTAGGAGTCTCGTCTGTAGGAATACATATGCACTTGCGTGAGTACATTCACTGCAGCATGGTTACAATAGAAACCATCCAAATATCCCATAAGATGGGGAATGGCTAGCTAAGTCATCACTCTATATAATTTATTGAGTTTTTTTTTTTAAATGAGGAATGCATACAGGTTTAAAACAGACAGTCACTCAAAGTATTTTATGGTGACTTTGCAAAGAATAGAAAATGCCAAAACCCACCTATAATAAAGCACACATACCTATACACAAAACAAGACTTAACATTTTTATCCTCTTGTGCATATGTAAATTCCCAGACAAGATTCCTTCTGGGAAAGAAAGGTAGATTTAGAGCAGGACAGAGAAGATCTTTCACTTTACCTATATTGTTTGAATATTTAATAATGTGAATGAATGTATTCATGTACTTCTTATATACATTTTAAAAATAAAAAACAGGACAATAATTCAATATGGCAAGCATTATAATAGAAGTGTGTGTAAAGTATGATGGTGCTACCAAAAAATAAATTCTGATGGGGTGGCTGGGGAAGCAGAGATGCCACAGAGCCAGGATAACATTGAGTTAGGTTTTGAAGGATGAGCCATGTGAGAAGTTGATGGTAGGCATCCCAGGCAGACAGGGGACCATGAGCAGGAGCTCTGGGCCACGGACATAAACATTTCCATTCATTCGTTCATTTATTCACTCAAAATACATCTGCAGTATCTCCTCTGAGCTCTAGAACATTTTGGTGCTGGATATACAGTGGGGAAAAAAAAAAAGGTCCCTGGTTTCATGTTGCTTCTGTTTTAGTCAGTCTAGACATTAGTCTGTCTAGACATTTGCAAAGTCAAGTGGACCTTAGGAAGCATCACTACGAACAAAGCTAGTGGAGGTGATGGAATTCCAGTTGAGCTATCGCAAATCCTAAAAGATGATGCTATGAAAGTGCTGCACTCAATATGCCAGCAAATCTGGCAAATTCAGCAGTGCCCATGGGACTGGAAAAGGTCACTTTTCATTCCAATCCCAAAGAAAGGCAATGCTAACGAATGTTCAAACTACCACACAATTGCACTCATCTCACACACTAGCAAAGTAATGCTCAAAATTCTCCAAGCCAGGCTTCAACAGTACATGAACTGTGAACTTCCAGATGATCAAGCTGGAGGTAGAAAAGGCAGAGGAGCCAGAAATCAAATTGCCAACATCTACTGGATCATCAAAAAAGCAAGAGAGTTCCAGAAAAACATCTACTTTTTCTTTATTGACTATGCCAAAGCCTTTGACTGTGTGGATCACAATAAACTATGAACAATTCTTCAACAGATGGGAATACCAGACCACCTTACCTGCCTCCTGAGAAATCTGTATGCAGGTCAAGAAGCAACAGTTAGAATAAGCATGGAACAGACTGGTTCCAAATCAGGAAAGGAGTACATCAAGGATGTGTATTGTCACCCTGCTTATTTAATTTATATGCAGAGTACATTATGCAAAATGCTGGGCTGGATGAAGCACAAGCTGGAATCAAGATTACCAGGAGAAATATCAATAACCTCTGATACGCAGATGACACCACCCTTATGGCAGAAAGCAAAGAACTAAAGAGCCTCTTGATGAAAGTGAAAGAGGACAGTGAAAAAGTTGACTTAAAACTCAACATTCAGAAAACTAAGATCATGACATGCAGCCTCATCACTTCTCATCCACTTCTCATCTATGGGAAACAGATGGGGACACAGTGGAAACAGTGTCAGACTTTATTTTTTTGGGCTCCAAAATGACTGCAGATGGTGATTGCAGCCATGAAATTAAAAGACGCTTACTCCTTGGAAGGAAAGTTATGACCAACCTAGACAGCATATTCAAAAGCAGAAACATTACTTTGCCAACAAAGGTCCATCTAGTCAAGGCTATGGTTTTTCCAGTCATGTATGGATGTGAGAGTTGGACTGTGAAGGAAACTGAGCGCCAAAGAATTGATGCTTTTGAACGGTGGTGTTGGAGAAGACTCTTGAGAGTCCCCTGGACTGCAAGGAGATCCAACAAATCAATTCTAAAGGAAATCAGTCCTGAATATTCATTGGAAGGACTGATGCTGAAGCTGAAGCTCCAATACTTTGGCCACGTGATATGAAGAATCAACTCATTGGAAAAGACCCTGATGCTGGGAAAGATTGAAGGCAGGAGCAGGGGATGACAGAGGATGAGATGGTTGGACGGCATCACAGATGTGACGGACCTGAGTTTGAGTAGGCTCTGGGAGTTGGTGATGGACAGGGAAGCCTGGTGTGCTGCAGTCCATGGGGTCGCAAAGAGTCAGACACAACTGACCAACTGAACTGAAGACGGACGGCCAAGATAGAATCAAACAAGTAAAATGCAGAGTGTGATGGTGAGTGCTATCCGGAGAGAAAGGCGATGGGAAGTGCTGGTGTAGAAATGGGGTCCCCCAAATCAGTTAGGGTTACCTAACTGTGGCTGTGCTAGGAGGGAGGCACCATATACAGAGAGCTGAAGGAGCTGGGAGAACTAGCTATGGAGACAATTAGGGGAAGAACATTCCAGACATTAGAACATCAGGTGCAGAGGACCTGATGCAGGGCTGAGCTTGAGTCCCAGCGACAATGAGAACAGCACGCTGGGAAAGACCCGCAAGAGGACTGGGGGTCAAAGGGCAGACAGACGCTGGGACAGGTCATGTAAAGCTTTGTGAAATATGAAAAGGACTTTGGATTCTTCCTGAATGATGGGGGTCCCTGGAGGCTTTTGAATAGAGCAGTGGCTTGATCTGTTACACGTTTTAAAGATTCCTCTGGCTGCTCTGCTGAGAAGACTCCAGGGGCAAGAGTAGAAGTAGAGAGACCCATTGGGAAGGTCCTGTATTTGTAGGAGCTGCTAAGGGTCTGGACAACTGGGTCTGCAGGGACTGCATCATTCGATACAAGTGTGCGAAAGAGGATCTCGGCAGCCTGTGGATATTCTTGGTGCTTCTTTCTTAGGTGTGCGCACGCGTGCTAAGTTGCTTCAGTCATGTCTTATTCTTTGCGACCCTATGGACTGTAGCCTTCCAGGCTCCTTTGTCCATGGGATTTCCCTGGCAAGAATACCGGAGTGGGTTGCTGTATCCTCCTCCAGGGGATCTTCCTCCCCCAGGGATCAAACCCGTGTTGTTTGTGTCTCCTGCACTGGCAGGCAGATTCTTTACCTTAGGTATCAGATCCCTAATCCTCTTCAACAAACTTGCCCATGACATTGCAGAACCCAGGGTAAGAGCACAAACCAAGACCTCTATACCGTATGCCAAGGCATTTGAAAGTTTTAAAGCAATCTCATGGCAGCCCACTCCAGCATTTCTGCCTGGAGGATCCACATGGACAGAGGAGCCAGGTGGGTTACAGTCCATGGGGTTGCAAAGAGTTGGACACAACTGAGAGACTAAGCACAGCACATTACGGTGTCCTATAAACTGTGCACTCTTCTTGATGACTTCATGATGACCTGGAAGACCAAGTTCACATTTAGAATCCTCTAACTTCTCAGGCTCCCTTGCCAAAATATGACAGCATGAGGACAGCTGGTGCCTGGCTTATGGCTCCTGGATCCCTGCCCTCAGTCTGCCCCCCAATTTTCTTCCTCTTGCCAGCTCTGTGCCCCAACCCCCACCCTCACCCCCCGCCCCCAGCCCTGAGCTGTAGTGGCTTTTTGCACATGTGTGGGCATGTTGCAACCTGCACATTAACAATTGGTACACAACTGGCTTTACATTCCCTCTGGCTTTGGTATGCAATGTGTCCTCAGGAAGACAGATCCAGGGAAGAGACAACTTGGGCAAGGAAATCCAGGCTCTCTGTTACCAAGAGAATGATCCAGGAGGAAAGTGCAGGCTGTGGTGAGCAAGTGCCATTGCCCCATGGTCTTCTTATCCCATGGGAAGACATGCAGTGGCAGAAGGGCTAAAGTGGAGACCTCTCCACTGAGGGGTACAGGACCCAGGGCAAGGATGCTTCTTGCATGGGCATCTTAATCAAGATGGTGAAGCTTAGGTCACGGCTCTTTACACCCAAGGGACACAGGATCCTTCGATTGTTAACCCTACTAAGAAGTCACCCAGTGCAAGGGGAGTTCCTAGGAATTTGAATTGTGACTGGAGGGGCTGAAGGAAAAGTTATGGTGCTGGTTTGTGCTATCCACTGGTTCTTGCAGAGACTATGTCTTAACTGCTATTCTCTGGAATATTGGAGATGCTCTGGTTCCAGTCCTTTCTTAGGACTCTTTGTTCAGCTATGCCTTCCATTCCGTGAGGTTGCCCCAGTGCATTCTTTTTAAGGCTTGTATGGTTCAAGGGGTAAGTACGGTGCCTGTAACCAAGGCACCCTACAAGATGCAGGTCATGTTACAAAGAATTTCATGTGTTAAGACTTCCCTGGTGGTCCAGTGGTTAAAACCCCGCCCTGCAAGGCAGGGGATCTGCGTTTGATCCCTGGTTGTGGAACTAAAATCCCACATGCTGCCGAGAAACTAAGCCCTCGTGCCACAACTAGAGAATGTGTGAACTGCATTGAAAGATGCTGCGTGCCGCAACTAAGACCCAACACAGCCAAATAAGTAAATAAAAAAATATTTTTGAAAAAAGAATTTCATGTGTCACATGACAGTTGGTAAACTTTAGCCCATCAAAAATTGCAGGCTTTTAAACAGAGAGGTTGGAGAAGGAAATGGCAACCCACTCCAGTATTCTTGCCTGGAAAATTCCATGGACAGAGGAGCCTGGCACGCTACAATCCATGGGGGTGCAGAAAGTCGGTCACAACTGAGCGACTGAGCACAAACAGAGAGGGGGCCTGGGCTTTTTTTGTTGGTGGTGGTTTTTGGTTTTATTTTCAATGTTTCTGGAGAAACACGGACGTCGGATGGGAAGGGAAGAAAGTATGTCTGGCTTTCCTATCTCCAGCAGCACTTTAATCGGTGCCATAAAGAGGCGTTCACGACGAAGTACAAGTTGAACCTCAATAAAGAAAGAAGAAACATACAGGTGAGAAAGATGCCAGGAGATTAACAACGGGCTAATGAGCTCATTTTCAGACAAGACCTAAGAACACAAGGCTGCCTCCCAGGACCTACAGATTGGGCAGCGTAACATCAAACCCCAATTCAATTCTAGAAAACATTGTGGAACAGATGGTTTTTGAGCAGAGAGAAGCCAACAGAGGTTCAGCGTGACCCAGCCATGCCAGACTCCTGTCAGCCCCAGCCTCCCCTGTCCTGTTTAGCTGCACAAACTGAAATGCTTTAGCAACAGGCCATGTGTTAGATGCCTCAGCCTCACTAGCTACGGTGCTCTTAATGGGGCTGCCATGAACTGGGAAGACAGGCTTTGATTCCATTTAGCTGAAGCTTTTCCCTAAACCTTCCAGGTCGCTCAGTCTCTTGCTGGAATCAGTACTTCAGTCCACCTGTATAGGGTCATGAAATTATGTACCACTTATGAAGTTATCCCTTTGAGAAATTCTCCCTGAGGGACTGCCTTAGGGGGACTGTCTGTCGTCTTTACCTGGCCAGTATCCATTTCCCCCAAGACCAGTAAAAGCTCTGTATTTGACCCTGAGAAAAGACCCTTCCTCCAATCTCAGTTCCCATGCTCAGTGGAGTGGGAGGTGGGGTGGGGTGGGGGGGCGGTTGTTGACTTTGCCTCCATCTCCAGAGCTTCATCTTTGTCATCTGACATAGGAGATACCACTGATGAGTACCAGTCCCTGGTAGCTCAGCTGGTAAAGAATCCACCTACAATGCAGAAGACCCTGGTTTGATTCCTGGGTCAGGGAGATCCCCTGGAAAAGGGATAGGCTACCCAGTCTAGTATTCTTGGGCTTCCTTGGTGGCTCAGATGGTAGAATCTCCCTGCAATGTGGGACACCTGGGCTTGATCCCTAGGTTGGGAAGATCCCCTAGAAGAGGGCAGGGCAACCCATCCCAGCATTCTTGCCTGGAGAATCCCCATGGACAGAGGAGCCTAACAGGCCACAGTCCATGGGGTTGCAAAGAGTTGGACACGACTGAGTAACTAAGCACATAAGGACAAGGTCAATGGCAAGATGATGGAGTCAGGTGTGCACTGTGGAACATCCCTGAGACTCACTCGAGGAAGAGTTGACATCCAACAAGACCAGTTGGGAGACTGTTGAGAGTTTTGAGGAAAGAAGATGGCAGTTTGGACTAAAGTACTGGCAGGAGTAAGAGAAGTAAAGTGACTCAAGATACTTTTAGGAACTAAAATCAACAGGCTGGTGATGAATTGTGTATGGGATACTGAGGCAGAAAGAGATGCTGCAAACGACCCAAGCTTGTATTTTGTGCAACTGAATGGATGCGGGTGACGTCACCAACAGAGGGAAACCTCTGAAAGAGAATCAGACTTGAGGAAGGGATTTGTGAGGAGCAGATTTGGAATATTCTGAAACTCCTAAGAGGAAGTGTTAACAGGTAGTTGGATACACAAATATGGAATACTGAGGATGTGTCTGGGTTGGAGATATTAACTAGCCAGTCTGTGTACATAGCTAAAGACATGGATAAGGAAAAGTGAGGAAAGAAGACAGAGACCAACTTGGTAACTGCCCCCTCTGTGTTTACTCTGAAAACTCTTTCTTTCCATGTTACATGGATGCAGTTGGTTTTCCTTCCTTTGAAAAGGTACCCACTCATGACTTGTTCCGACTTAATTCAACCTTATCATCACCATGGCTAGCTTCTGGGGATGGCAATTTGACTTTGTTAACTACTTTCCATGGAACAATTATAACAATGTCTCGCATAGGAATGGCTTAAGAGATCTGGCCAGATGATAAGCCTAATTCTGCTTTTTTTTTTTTTTTTCTTAAATTGCTTCTCCTAATGGAGAGTCCCTCCATCCCCCACCTCAAGGAGCATCACCAGTTTGGGGATTACGTATCAGGGCCGAAGCGGACAAGTTAGATTATGTCTTGTGGATAGGGATCCAGGACGTAGAACACCTTGGAGGCATTCAGGATGGAGAACAAGTTAACCTGGGGATATTATCGAGGGGATTGGCAAGAAAAAAAACTGATTTAGTCTGTTCCTGTATGACCCATAGAATGAGAGCCGGATCTACAACTTATCCCTCTTGTGTTCTTGGACCAGCTGAAGTCGGGTACAAAAAATGGGTGTCAAACGACTCTGTAGATGGTGATGAATGTATGGAGCAGCGATGCAGCTTAGTTGAGGATGCTGAAGGTGTCATTTGGGCATTCCATGCATACATCAGACTTAAATGCTGCCTGGCGGCTGGCTATCTGCATTTAACACCCAGCAGAGTCCTGCCCCTGATATCATGATATCCATATCATGACTTCCAGCCAGTCCCTCCCTCACGCTGCCCTCTTCCCTGGAAAATGTGGAAGCCAGAGTCAGACAGCAGGGACTCCAGAAAGATCCTGGGGAGGAGACAAAAAGGTGAGACTCCGTCATCTACTGCAGCTCTCCCTGTCTTTTCTGGGATCACCCAGAGCCGAAATCTGACTGTGGAGCCTGGGACTCTGGACAGTGGGGCCAAAGATGGGAGAATATTTATTAAGCAAGACAGTATGCAGCGTTATCTTACCGGCCCCTTCTCCTGTCTTTGTCCATGTAATACTCATCTTACACCGGGATTCTCACCAGCTTTCTTAGAGGTGAGGGAGTGACGGCTCAGAGAGCCTGGGGTCGATCGCCCAGCCTATATGCCAAGGAGCATGCTTCAAACTCCAAGCCAGTGTTCTTTCCATTAGACTTCGCAGCTTTTCTCCAAGCTCCTAATGAGAAGGTCTCATCTCCTATATGGATGCGAGAGTTGGACCATAAAGAAGGCTGAGTGCTGAAGAACTGATGCTTTTGAACTATGGTGCTGGAGAAACCCTTGAGAGTCCCTTGGACTGCAAGGAGATCAAACAAATCAGTCCTAAAGGAAATCACCCCTGAATATTAATTGGAAGGAATGATGCTGAAGCTGAAGCTCCAAAATTTTGGCCACCAGATGTGAAAAGCAGACTCACTGGAAAAGACCCTGATGCTGGGAAAGATGGAGAGCAAGTGGAGGAGGGGACAACAGAGGATGAAATGGTTGGATGGCATCACTGACTCAATAGGTACGAGTGTGAGCAAACTCAGGGAGCTAGCAAAGGACTGGAAAGCCTGGTGCGCTGCAGTCCACAGGGTTGCAAAGAGTCAGTGACTGAACACCACGACCACCTCATATACACCCTCCAGGGAATGTAAAGAGAACACCTTTACAAGAGCTCAAGCCACTTTTTCCCAATTTATGATGAGGCTCCTTTGGGTCAGAAAGCAAGTCAAGGTTCAAACCACTTCTCACTCTATCCACCTGTGCTGCTGGGGGATTCGACCAAGAGTCCACTATTGACATGGTTTGTAAATGATTACTCTTCCTGCCTTTTTTTTTTTTTTTAATTCAGGACCAATTTGCTTCTCTCTACTTGCTGGGGATCTAACACTAGCCTAGCTGAAATGATGTCATGATAATCAGTGTTTGCCTGTGTACAGCCTGTTATTGGAGTAAGCCTTCCCCAGCTCCCTGCCTGGCTGGAATACAAGCTTCCTTGTGTAAGTGAAGTTCGACCACGATTCATTCATTTCTATCAGAATAGGGAATTCTAAGCCTTTTCTGATAGAAATGAATGAGACATCTCTGCCTGAGGGGGTCGGGCTGGAACTGGCCCTACTGCTGCATGGCTGGGAGCTGCCAAGATATCTGTAGATATCTGTCGCATCTCCTGTCCCTGGTTCTACTGGGAGGTCCATGTGCCTGGGTGTATACTTCGGTTCCTCGGCCCCTCATCTCAGCATCAGATCCCTCTGCTCCATTCCAGCAGCAAACCTGGGCAGGGAGCAGGGACTGGCAGTCCTGCTCCAAATGGAGCTCTTGGCTGGACCCTCAGTATTCCCACCCACCTGCCTTCATAATATCCACAGCTGTCACCTTCCCGAGTCTGCAGTTTAGGTGCCCATCTCCACGCTTGGCACTTTGCAGAAAACATATTACTTCACCCTCTCAACAGTCCTTTCCTTCACAAATATTTACTCTGCGTTTCCTGTGCACAAGCCATGGCCCAAAGGGAGGCAGCAATGAACAAAAAGCAGGCAACTCTCTACTCTTCTGCAGCTCGTGTTCTTCAGTGGGAGAGCATCTCTTTATTTTTTAAGAATTAATTTATTTATTTTAATTGGAGGCTAATTACAGTATTGTGGTGGTTTTTGCCATACATTGACATGAATCAGCCATGGGTGTACCTGTGTCCCCCCCATGCTGAACCCCCCTCCCACCTCCCTCTCCACCCCATCCCTCTGGGTTGGCCCAGAGCACCAGCTTTGAGTGCCCTGCTTCATGCATCGAACTTGCACTGGTCATCTATTTTACATATGGATATACATGTTTCAATGCTATTCTCTCATATTGTCCCACCCCCGCAGTGGGCGAGCATCTCTTAAATGGGCTTCCCTGCTGGCTCAGACAGTAAAGAATATGCCTCCCAGTGCAGGAGAATTGGGTTTGATCCCTAGGTCAGGAAGATCCCCTGGAGTAGGAAATGTCAACTCAACTCAGTATTCTTGCCTGGAAAAATCCATGGACAGAGGAACCTGGCGGGCTATAGTCCATAGCGTAGCAAAGAGTCAGACGTGAGTGAGCACACACAGACATCTCTTTAAATGGTACTGTTATCCTCATTTTTAAAGAGAAAAGAAAGTTCAGAGTTTTCATAACTTGGAACCTCACATAGCTAATAAGTATAAGAGATGGTACTCAAGCACTGGTTTCTAAGACTAAAATCCACCTTCATTCTATTACATTGGACTACTTCGTGCTGATGGCAGGTCTTACTTCTTGAATCCTATGACTGAGGGTATGAGATAGGATATAACAGTTTATGCTTCAGTTTGTACAGCTAGCACATTCCCAGTGAAAGTATTAGTCGCTCAGTTGTGTCTGACTCTTTGCAACCCCATGGACTGTAGCTCACCAGGCTCCTCTGTCCATGGAATTCTCCAGGCAAGAATGCTGGAGTGGGTGGCCATTCCCTTCTCCAAAGGATCTTCCCGATTCAGGGATGGAACCCAGATCCTCTGCATGGCAGGCAGATTCTTTATCATTTGAGCCCGGGAAGCTCCCAGGCATGTTCCCAGGAGAGCTGCAAACTGGTTCTGATTGACTCTAAAGATCTCTGACTTAATCAGGTTATGCAGAGTGGAAGAGCATGGTAATTCTAGAATATCCAGAGCAGGCCTCCTGTGCACGTAGGCAGGTATTGCTTCAGGGGCTTTATTTTCATTGATTCGTTTTCTCTTCATAAGTAACCTACAAATACGGGTACTTTTAGGATCATTTACTTTTTACAGATGAAGAGACTAAGGGATGGAGTGTGTGTGAAACGCTTCCCAGAGTCACTGAAGGGGCAGAACCGGGTGTGACCCGAGGCTGGCTGGGGTCAGGGCTAGTTCCTGGGCACTCCTGGCTGCGTGAACATAAGATGCAGTTGCTCTCGTGTTGAAGGAAGTCTGGATCCCCAGATGTCCCTCGGGCCATGCTAGCATATCACCTGCTCTCAAGCTTGGAGGGTCTTGATCTCATAAAGAACAAGAGATTTGAAGGACCAGGAATCTGATTTTGACAGACAGGCAGGGAAAAGGTGTACTTGGCAAAGAGGACAGTGTGAGCCAAGGTGCAGGGGTGAGGAAGGATGCATCTGGGTTTCTAAAAAGGACAAATGGGAGGATCATCACGCCTTTGGACTCTGGACATGGAAACAGGGTCACCCAACCAGGAAGAGCTCCTCTCTGGTCAGTCCCTTCAGGCCAGCATCCTTCTTCTCTTAGGACTGGGGCAGAGATAGACCAGGGGACTGTCAAAGGCAGAGGCAGCTACCTACTTGGCAGTGCCCAATGCAAAGGGAAAATGTGGGGACCTCTGTCAAAAATTATTAACAATGTCAAGATGGCAACAGCAGACTATTAAACCAAGAGTGGGGCTCTTGTAACTGCAGGTCACAGGGACTTCCCTGGTGGTCCAGGGAAACACTCCTCGCACCCAATGTAGGGGGCCCAGGTTTGATCCCTGGTCAGGGAAGTAGATCCCACGTGCCACAACTAAGACCGAGCACAGCTGAGTAAATAAGTGCAGGGTGCGGTGCCCCCAAGCCAGGCCCGCCCCCGCGTCTCTCTGAGCTACAATGACATCATCACCTCCCGTATCTTTTCCTCAAGGCAATTCTTGGAAATGAATATCATCACATCCAAGCTCCAGGTGAAGAAACGGAATCTCCAAAGCCAAGAAGGATGTGCTCAAGTTCTCAGAATTAATGAGTAACTGCATCAAGATCAGAATAACAATGAAAAGACACCCAACAGTTAACATTTGCAGAGTTTCAGGACTCAAAGCTGATTCTCTAAGCCAACGTCCACATTCGTACACACACATTGCCCACTCTGTCTCCTGCCTGTAGCTCGGGGCTCCTGTGTCTAATGCAGAGCTGAGATGGTTTCATGTCTGGATTATAAAGTCTGGCCTAGACCACTTTGGTTTTTGCCCAGAGATGGCATCAACACATGTATTAACAGCTGTCCAGTGCCATGAATACCTTCCCCAAAGCTGGGTGAAGAGTCCCAACAGGAGACAATGGGTAGCATCTTTATAAACTGCTGTTGCTGCCAAGTTAGCCTCCGCCTCAGACTGGCACAGGGACCAGGCCATCATACTGCATTCAACACAGAGTTGGAGGGCTTGCTTTTCTTGACAACTAGACAAGCTTCGGTTAGAGTTTTCTATTTAATTATCACATTTTTTTTTCTTCCCCGATAGCACAGTGGTAAAAGAATCTGCAATGCAGGAGACCTAGGGAGATGTGGGTTCAATCCCTGGTTTGGGAAGATCCCCTGGAGAAGAGAATACAACCCACTCCAGTATTCTTGCCTGGAGAATCCCATGGACAGAGGAGCCTGGTGGGCTACCACCCAAGGGGTCACAAAGAGTCAACCATGACTGAGTGCACACACACACACACACACACACACACACACATCACAATTTATAAAGTGAGTTTAAAAATACAGCGAAGACCTAGAGGGATGGTATGGGGAGGGAGGATGGAGGAGGGTTCAGGATGGGGAACACATGTATACCTGTGGCGGATTCATTTTGATATATGGCAAAACCAATACAATATTATAAAGTTAAAAAATTAAATTAAATTAAAAAAGAAAAAAAAATACAGCCCCTTAATCATACTCATTCTGCTACCTTATTCAGTCTATTTAGTCCAAAATTAAGACTCTTTCTTATCCAGATCATTCCTTTCCTGTGTGGTACAATCTAACCATACCCTTAGATGAGTAATGTGTTTAACACCAAAGAGTCAGGCATAATTGAACTTAGGTCCATCCCCTGGTTTTACCAGATGTGTCTACTCAAGCAAGTATTGCTGCATGTAAGCTCAATCACTCAGTTGTTTCTGGCTCTTTGTGACCCTGTGGACTGCAGCCTGCCAGGCTTCCCTGTCCATGGGATTTTCCAAGCAAGAATACTGGAGTGGGTTGCCATTTCCTCCTTCAGGAGATCTTCCCGACCCAGGGATGAAACTCACATCTCTTGCATTTCCTGCATTGGCAGATGGATTGTTTACCACTGAGCCACGTGGGAAGTCTCAAGCAAGCATTAAACCTCTCCTAAGCCTCAGTGGAGAAGAGGAGCCTGGTGTGCTGCAGTCCATGGGGTGACAAACATTCAGACATGGCTAAGCAACTGAACAATAAGAAAGGCCCAGCTCTCCAAGTATACTGAGATTAAATTCATAAATGTGTAAGTTTGTGGTGATTTCAAGAAGTACATCTGATGGATATTCAAGCCCTTCCACAAGATCTGCTTTGAGGTTTGAAAGCTGCAAACACTCAAATAAGAACAATCACATTTAATGAGTGCTTGCAATATGCGAGGTACTGTTCCAAGTGCTTTATAACCTAGTCCTTTATGAAGCAAGGGCCATCTTCATCATCCCCATCCTACAGATGTGAAAACTGAGATAAAGAGATGCTAATTCACGAAAGATGGCAACACCTTGAGGGGACTGGATTTAGGTGCAGGCAATATGGGTTCCATTGTGTTATCTGGGTCATTAAGATATTTTTTGTATAGTTCTTCTGTGTATGCTTGCCACCTCTTCTTAATATCTTCTGCTTCTGTTAGGTCCATACCACTTCTGTCCTTTATCGTGTTCATCTTTGCATGAAATGTTCCCTTGGTGTCTCTAATTTTCTTGACGAGATCTCTAGTCTTTCCCATTCTATTGTTTTCCTCTATTTCTTTGCATTGATAGCTGAGGAAGGCTTTCTTATCTCTCCTTGCTATTCTTTGGAACTCTGCATCAGATGCTTATATCTTTCCTTTTCTCCTTTGCCTTTAGCCTCTCTTCTTTTCTCAGCTATTTGTAAGGCCTCCTCAGACAACCATTTTACATTTCTTTTTCTTGGGGATGGTCTTGATCACTAACTACCTCCTATACAATGTCACGAACCTCTGTCCATAGTTCTTCAGGCACTCTGTCTATCAGATCTAATCCCTTGAATCTATTTCTCACTTACACAGTATAATTGTAAGGGATTTGATTTAGGTCATACCTGAATGGTCTAGTGGTTTTCCCTACTTTCTTCAATTTAAGTCTGAATTTGTCAATAGGGAGTTCATGATCTGAAACACAGTCAGCTCCCAGTCTTGTTTTTGCTGACTGTATAGATCTTCTCCATCTTTGGTTGCAAAGAATATAATCAATCTGATTACGGTATTGACCATCTGGTGATGTCCATGTGTAGAGTCTTCTCTTGTGTTGATAGAAGAGGGTGTTTGCTATGACCAGTGCATTCTCTTGGCAAAACTCTATTAGCCTTTGCCCTGCTTCATTCTGTACTCCAAGGCCAAATTTGCCTGTTACTCCAGGTAGCTCTTGACTTCCTACTTTTGTACTCCAGTCCCCTATAATGAAGAGGACATCTTTTTTGGGTGTTAGTTCTAGAAGGTCTTGTAGGTCTTAATAGAATCATTCAACTTCAGCTTCTTCAGCATTACTGGTGGGGGCATAGACTTGGATTACTGTGATGTTGAATGGTTTTCCTTGGAAATGAACAGAGATCATTCTGTCGATTTTCAGATTGCACCCAAGTACCACATTTTGGACTCTTTTGTTGACTATAATGGCTATCTCATCTCTTCTAAGGGATTCTTGCCCACAGTAGTAGATATAATGGTCATCTGAGTTAAATTCACCCATTCTAGTCCATTTTAGAAGGCTGCCGTCTATGGGGTTGCACAGTCAGACATGACTAAAGTGACTTAGCAGCAGCAGTCCATTTTAGTTCACTGATTCCTAAAATGTTGATGTTCACTCTTGCCATCTCCTGTTTGACCACTTCCAATTTACCTTGATTGATGTACCTAACATTTCAGATTCCTATGCAATATTGCTCCTTACAGCATCAGACTTTACTTCCATCACCCATCAGATCCACAACTGGGTGTTGTTCTTGCTTTGGCTCCATCTCTTCATTCTTTCCGGAGTTATTTCTCCACTGATCTCCAGTAGCATATTGGGCACCTACCAACCTGGGGAGTTCATCTTTCAGTGTCCTATCTTTTTGCCTTTTCATACAGTTCATGGGGTTCTCAAGGCAAGAATACTGAAGTGGTTTTCCAATCCCTTCTCCAGTGGACAACACTTTGTCAGAACTCTGTGCCATGACCCATCTGTCTTGGGTAGCCCTACACGCCATGGCTCATAATTTCATTGAGCTAGACAAGGCTGTGGTCCATTGATCAGTTTGGTTAGTTTTCCTGTGATTGTGGTTTTCATTCTGTCTGCCCTCTGATGGATAGGGATAAGATGCTTATGGCAGCATCCTGACGGGAGAGACTGACTGAGGAGGAAACTGGTCTTGCTCTGATGGGCGGGGCCATGTTCAGTAAATCTTTAATCCAATTTTCTGTTGATGGGCGGGACTGTGTCTCATTAGGAACATCACTAGAACAAAGCTAGTGGAGGTGATGGAATTCCAGTTGAGCTATCGCAAATCCTAAAAGATGATGCTGTAAAAGTGTTGCACTCAATATGCCAGCAAATCTGAAAAACTCAGCAGTGGCCACAGGGCTGGAAAAGGTCAGTTTTCATTCCAGTCCCAAAGAAAGGCAATGCCAAAGAATGCTCAAACTACTGCACAATTGCACTCATCTCACACACTAGCAAAGTAATGCTCAAAATTCTCCAAGCCAGGCTTCAACAGTACATGAACTGTGAACTTCTAGATGTTCAAGCTGGATTTAGAAAAGGCAGAGGAACCAGAGATCAAATTGCCAACATCCGTTGGATCATTAAAAAAGCAAGAGAGTTCTAGAAAAATATATACTTCTGCCTTATTCCCTATACAAAAGCCTTTAACTGCGTAGACCACAACAAACTGTGGGAAAATTCTTAAAGAGATGGGAATACGAGACCACTTTACCTACCTCCTGAGAAATCTGTATGCAGATCAGCAAGCAACAGTTAGAACTGGACGTGGAACAACAGACTGGTTCCAAATCAGTAAAGGAGTACATCAAGGATGTGTATTGTCACCCTGCTTATTTAACTTATATGCAGAGTACATCATGCAAAATGCTGGGCTCGATGAAGCACAAGCTGGAATCAAGATTGCCGGGAGAAATATCAATAACCTCAGATATGCAGATGACACCACCCTTATGGCAGAAAGTGAAGAACTAAACTGCCTCTTGATGAAAGTGAAAGAGGAGAGTGAAAAAGTTGGCTTAAAACTCAACATTCAGAAACCTAAGATCATGGCATCTGGTCCCATCACTTCATGGGAAATAGAAGGGGAAACAATGCAAATGGTGAGAGACTTTATTTTGGAGGGCTCCAAAATCACTGCAGATGGTGACTGCAGCCATGAAATTAAAAGACTTTTGCTCCTTAGAAGAAAAGCTATGACCAACCTAGACAGCATAATAAAAAGCAGAGACATTATTTTACCAACAAAGGTCTGTCTAGTCAAAGCTATGGTTTTTCCAGTAGTCATGTATGGATGTGAGAGTTGGACTATAAAGAAAGCTGAGTGCCAGAGAACTGATGTTTGTGAACTGTGGTGTTGGAGAAAACTCTTGAGTCCCGTGGACTGTAAGGAGATCCAACCAGTCCATCCTAAAGAAAATCAGTTGTGACTATTCATTGGAAGGACTGATGATGAAGCTGAAACTCCAATACTTTGGCCATCTGATGCGAAGAACTGACTCACTGGAAAACACTCTGATGCTGGGAAAGATTAATGGCAGGAGGAGAAGGGGATGACAGAGGATGAGATGGTTTGATGGCATCACCGACATGATGAACATGAGTTTGAGGAAGCTCTGGGAGTTGGTGATGGACAGGGAGACCCGGCATGCTGCAGTCCATGGGGTTGCAAAGAGTCAGACATGACTGAGCAACTGAACTGAAACTGAATGTGGGTTTCAGACTTTGGGTTCTTCTGCACTGTGGGCAGATTCTTTATCATTTGAACAAGCAGGGAAGTCCATTGGGTTCTTAGAGCTTTTTACCCTTTAATGTATAGTACACACAGATCATCTGAAGATCTAGCTAAACCCAGCTTCTAGTTTAGGAGGTCTAGGTGGGGTTTGAGATACATTGCTAACAAGCTTCCAGACGATGATGCTGATCCATTAACCACACATTGAGTGCTGTGTGTGTGCTCAGTCGTGTCTGACTCTTTTTGACCTCATGGACTATAGCCCACCAGGCTCTTCTGTCCACAGGATTTTCCAGGCAAGAATACTGGAAAGGGTTGCCATTTCCTTCTCCAGGGTATATTCCTGATTCAGGGATTAAACCCCTGTCTTGTCTCCTGTGTGATTCTTCAGAGTAGCATCAGTGACAGTGTCTCATGGGAGCTCCTTAAAAATGCCATTCATCAGGTCCCATCCCAAACCTGAAAGTCTGGGGGGTGGGGTGCAGTGATCTGTGTTCACCAAGCCCTCCAGAAGATTCTAAGGAAAGCTCAAGTTCTTAGAAATGCCAGGCCTCAGTCATAAGGCTCCCACAGCCCCATCCTCTCTGGGCATCCATAGCTTGGCTATGGGAACACTCAGACTGAGCCTTCCTTCTGTCTCAGGACTTTGATTCTTGCTTGAACCAGGGAGACACAGCAAAGGGTGCCAATGACTCTGAGTTTATAATTCGTGGAGCCCCCCTAAGGGACAGTACTTCCTTAAATAGAAGCCAGGACTGTCTCTGTTATACACATTTAATCTTCCACTCAGATCAAGATCAAGTGAGATAAAATTATCCCAGTTTGACTCAAGTCACCGCTTTGATTCCACTACCAATTGTCAAAGGTGACTGCCACTGTGTTCTCTGGACTTGACATCCCTTCTCAGAAGTTCCCCACATCCTGGGCTTCAGGAATTCATAGACTTTGGGAGGATAAGTCTGGTGGGAGCTGAGTGTAGTTGGAGGGGGGTGTCGGGGGAGCATAGACTCTGCACAGCTGTTATCTGGAGCACCAGAAGTGTTTTGACAGTTTTCGAGATGGACATTAAATCACACACTGGAGAGAGACTGAAGTGGGTGTCAGTCAGGCTGGGGATGGGGGTGGTACAGCTGGCGAGTAGCAATTGCAGTGACTGTGATAGGACTTAGAATGAGAATCATAAATCTTGATTATTCTCTGTCTCAGCTGATTTGATCCAATGCCGCGGACAGGGAGAGAGTTCACATCTCACTGAAAACTGCAAAAAAACTGATTAAATGTACAAACTGATATAAATAGCCCTCGATCCATGTTAATGTTCAAACTGTCACCACCAAGGAAAAGAGGTTGCATTTTGCAGATCAGGGATCTGATTTGCTAAGAAGAGGCATGCTGGATCCCTGGGAGCCAGAGGGACCCAGGCCCTTTCTCTGTGTCTTCATTCTAGTCCCAGGAAATAGCTAGCTATCTCCAAGTTGCCAGAATGCTAGCTACTCTTATAATGAAGGCAATTAGTACAGCCAGCCCTCCTGATTCTGAGTGCCCTCCTGTTAAAATTAGGCACCCTATAGAAAAATGGAAATGCAGCATCGTTACCATAAAGCAATAATTAAGTAAACCATTCAATTATGGATGAAAAAAGGCACTTGGATTAATAAGAATATTGTATGCTTAAGAGCATTAAAATACCAGCGTATTACCATTTCTGCATACATAATGAATGAACTTGGGAGACCAGAATGATTAGAATATAAAAATACTAAATCATGGTGCCCTTCCTCATAAACCAATGTTGCTGCTTGGGGTTTAGGGGTGGGGGGATGGGGAATGATGTGAACAGCACAAGACCCCTGGACATTCCCATCATTGCTTAGACATAGGGATTGAGGGGCAAGGTGGGAAAAGAGATGAAAAAGAGAAATTGAGTAGCTGGCAGCATCCACGTGCAGGATGGGGCCGCAAGAGTCGTCAGCATCCAGATGACAAGATGAAAGGTGCCCGTGAGGAGCAGGCGTTGCAAAGACACGCCCACAGAGGCCAGACAGGTGACACCAACAGGTGAGCTGGGCCAAGTGAAGCGTAATGAGGGTGAGGCGACTTAACGAAAGCCAACGACTCTCTGCTACTCCACTCCTGCCATTTTTCCGCCACCAGCAAGCATGGTTCAATGTTGCCAGATCATCTGATTTTCAAGAGAACTTAGAAAAGCTGATGTTTGCCTGAAGTCTCCCAAGTAAAACGCTATGTGCGTGACACACCATGTTGGTGAGGGCCAGATATGGCTCCTGCACTGGCTGTGGCCCTCGGCATAGTCTCAGGTGCTTAAACATAGAGGGTGGGGTCAGGAAATTGTGCCCTTTCCTGACCTTGTCAATGAGAGTGTGAGTGTTGAGTGTTAATCACTCAGTCCTGTCCGACTCTTTGCAACCCCATGGACTGCAGCACACCAGGCTCCTCTGTTCATGCGATTCTCCAGGCAAGGATACTAGAGTGAGTGGCCATTTCCTCCTCCAGGGGATCTTCCTGACCCAGGGATCAAACCCGGGTCTCTTGTATTGCAGGCAGATTCTTTACTGTCTGAGACATCACAGAAGCCTTATCATTAACTGTCTGTGTTACTCTAGAAAAATCGTATTGCCTCTCTAAGACTCAGTTTCCTCATGTGTAAAATAAAATCTCCTAGACTGTAAGTGCTCTGAGCACAATTAAAATGTCTCTTTTGCTCACCGCAAAACTCCCAAAGTGTAGCAGCATGCCTGGCATTGAGCAGGTGCACAGAAAATGTCTGTTGAATGACTGAATAAGTGAAAGAATGAATGAGAGTCCTGAATCTAGTCTCCTCGGTTCTTACCGCCAGTTCTGACCAAGCCCATTCCCCCAGCTCTTCGGCCTGATCAAAATACAAATTCTGGCCCCTGACTGCATCGCTATCTGTGAAATCTTCAGGTGGTCTCCTGATTCTGGGTTAGGTCCTGTGCTGGGCACTGGGCACAGAGAGAGAAAGAGTGACGGCCCTGCTCTCGAACAGCATCCAATGTAGAGAGCTCAAATACCAAGTGAGCTTCGAAACGGAACACAGCGAGATCAGCTCTATGATGGAGATGTGTGCAAGGCACCATTTTGGTTTACTTTTTTGATCCAGGAGTCGAACTTGCCCTACTTTGGAAAAAGGACTCTGGAATCCTGGTGCTTCTATCTGACTTCTGAAAATTCATGTTGGAAGTTCTTCTCCGCTCCTTCCTGACAGTCCTTATCAGCATAACCCTGACTGCTCTTAATCTTCCCTTAGACCCATTTGCAGGAGTTGCCTTTCCTTCCAAATGTTTGTTGTTGTTGTTGTTGTTGTTTTTAAAGGCTCTTGCCTCCTTCCACTCTTCAGAGCTAAACATCCTAAACCTAAATCTATATCCTAGCTTTATTCATCAAGGGACTGTAAATTCAGTTGCCTGAGGATACTTTCCACCTAGAAGGTCTCATAGTTCTGATCTCAGATAAACTCCGTGAAGCGGTTGATGGCTTACAGGAAGAAGCATCTTCCTGGTATCATAAGACCTTCATTGTGCAATAACTCTTCAACAGAAAGTCTTGCTCTGACACAGCTCTGCCATAAAAGTGCTTCTACTTTTGCCCGATCTGCACACCTCCTGTTCTATCACTATGCAAATAATTTCTGGAATTTCAACTGCCTCTTATTTCTGACTGCAACCTGGCCAGTCTTTTTCTAGCTCATGACTTTCATGCTATATATCACCACCTGCAGCCGATATCAACCAACACACAGTAAGCTAAGCTAAGCTAAGTCGCTTCAGTCGTGTCCGACTCTGTGCGACCCCATGGACGGCAGCCTACCGGGCTCCCCCGTCCCTGGGATTTTCCAGGCAAGAGTACTGGAGTGGGGTGCCATTGCCTTCTCCGCAACACACAGTACTGATGTCCTATTTTCCAATTCTTTTCCTGGAGCAACTAGTTAAGCAGGCACCCTGGCAGTCTGTCTCTCAAGTTATCTGTCATGAGACAGTCTGACCCAATGTGGACCACTGCCTAGCAACGACCACCATGCTAACAGCCTCTCATAGTTTCCCCATCCCTCACCTTCCAATTGTTGAGCTGTTGTTGTTTAGTTGCCAAGTCTTGTCCAACTCTTTTGTGACCCTGTGGACTGTAGCCTGTCAGACTCCTCTGTCCAAAATTCCTCGAGAATTTTCCAGACAAGAACACTGGAGCGGGTTGCCATTTTCTACTCTAGAGGATCTTCCTGATCCAGGGATTGAAGCCGTGTCTCTTGCATCTCCTGCACTGGTAAGTGAATTCTTTATTGCTAGTGCCACCTGGGAAGCCTGTCCTGTATGTTTTAACAAGAGTTCTAATCCAAGATCTGGTCTCCTTTTTCTGACCTCTTCAAATACATTTGGACCTTTCCTATGAATTTGTTATCTGATGTATTTATTCAATGAGCATTTATCAAACACCTGCTAAATTGCTGGCCCTTGAACAGGCACTGAGAATATAAAGAATGTAGCCTGACCTCTATACATGCTGGAGTGTGGGCGAAGAGACAAGTGCAAAATTATAATGCACTACTTCAAGCCTTGAAACGTCATTTCACTGTCTCGTGTGACTTCCACTTGTCTTCCCAACAGGGATATGTCAACAGAGGTTGTGATGTATGAAATCTATGCTAGTGTATCTGGACATTTTCATAAACAATGGAAAAATATTAGCAGTGTGTGAGGAATAAAAAATTACAGCGGTAGAATTACACATTTTAAGAAGTCTTCAATTCTGCTTAGAAGAGACTTTGCTAACCAAGTTTTCTCACCTTCTCGAACCTTGATTTTTTTATTCATTGATCTTCCCTCTTTATTCAAAGCTCTGGCTCATTGAATGAGACACAAAGCTTCCTTTTTTTTTTTTTTTTTTTGCTACTGTTGTGTATTATACTCTTCTCTCTCTGCTCCTCAAGTTTATTCATTGGACAGGAGTCTTTTCCCCACGTGCCACATGAGAGGAGGTTAAGACATGAATCCCTGCCTCCTTCTTTTATGGTAAAATAGGATTGCCTGTGAAAACCACACCCTGCGGGCTTATCTACTGAGACACAGGTCCTGTTGCCTTGGTTGATTAATTCTTGAGTTTGACTTGGAATTTGTACATATCTCCTTCATGACCATTAAAGAGACATTAATTGATTTTTCAGGTATAGAATCTACTCTCTTCTCCAACTTTACAGCCCTCTCAATCTTAGCCAGAAATTGCAAGGGCCGTTTGGCCCTGGCGTGGTTGTCATTCATCTTGGCTTGAGCAATACATAGGAAAAGAAGCCTAGACTCTGTAGACTTCATGTCTGTAACTCATATCTCCACCTGATATATGCCTGATAATATTGAGGTGGCCAAAAAGTTCCTTCAGGTTTTTCTGTAACTTCTTATGAAAAACCCTGAATGAATTTTTTGGCCAATGCAATATCTGTCCTAGATTAGTAAAACATAGATTTGACTTTCCTTTCTATTATACTCTCTGCTTGGTCTCCATTCCAACTACATTTCCTATACACACACACACCCCCACCAACACATGTCAGAATGTGACTAGGCAGTCCATCAGCCAAGCGAAGCCTGAAGTCATGTTTTACTGTCCCTGTTCATGTATTTTAAACAGCTTGGTTGAAATGCTTTCAAGTCATACTAGGGCTCTCTAGTAACGGTGGGTACCAGAGATCCCATCAATCTTTGTTCTCCACTTTCATTTATATATCTCATCTGCCTGGCTGCTGGAGGAATCTGAACTGGCACTCCTCAGCCACAGAAAACTACTTCCAATTTCCTAAGTATGCTATGCCATGCCTTCACTGGATGCCACTACACATGCTTGGAGATGGAAATGGCAACCCACTCCAGTATTCTTGCCTGGAGAATTCCATGGCCTGAGGAGCCTGACGGGCTATAGTCCATGGGGTCACAAAGACTGAGACACGACTGAGTGACTCAGACACACACACATGCTGATATTCATGCTTGGACTTTTTTCCTTCCCAAGCCACGACTAAAAGCTGAGAGTCTGGTACAGGCAGGTCACTCTGATAAGCATTCAAAATTAAAGAGACTGCTGGCATCCCATCTTATAGAAGAGGAAACTTGGGGCTCCAGAGACTAGGATAATTGTGTAATATCATGAAGCTAATAAACAGTAAATCCCAGATTAGAAATCAGACCATCAGCTCCCAAACACGTCTTCCTTTCCAACAAGTTATCTCAGTCATTCTGCCTTATTCTTCAACACTCAATTCAGATAATCCTTCCTTTAGGAAGGCTTCTTTGAGTTCCCATGGGCAGAATTAGTTGCTCCATCTTGAGCATCCCCACAGGATTATACATAACGAGTCTTTGTGAAATAATCATACTTGGTTTCATTTATTTGATTTCATGTAAGTGAAAAAGGAGAGTGAAAAAGTTGGCTTAAAGCTCAACATTCAGAAAACTAAGATCATGGCATCTGGTCCCATCACTTCATGGCAAATAGATGGGGAAACAGTGGAAAGTGTCAGACTTTATTTTTTGGGGCTCCAAAATCACTTTAGATGGCGATTGCAGCCATGAAATTAAAAGACGCTTATTCCTTGGAAGGAAAGTTATGACCAACCTAGATAGCATATTAAAAAGCAGAGACATTATTTTGCCAACAAAGGTCTGTCTAGCCAAGGTTTTTGAAAAACCAGTCTAGTCACTGGTTTTTCCAGTGGTCATGTATGGATGTGAGAGTTGGACTGTGAAGAAAGCTGAGCACCGAAGAATTGATGCTTTTGAACTGTGGTGTTGGAGAAGACTCTTGAGAGTCCCTTGGACTGCAAGGAGATCCAACCAGTCCATTCTGAAGGAGATCAGCCCTGGGATTTCTTTGGAAGGAATGATGCTAAAGCTGAAACTCCAATACTTTGGCCACCTGATGTGAAAAGTTGACTCATTGGAAAAGACTCTGATGGTGGGAGGGATTGGGGGCAGGAGGACAAGGGGATGACAGAGGATGAGATGGCTGGATGGCATCACCAACTCGATGGACGTGAGTTTGAATGAACTCCGGGAGTTGGTGATGGACAGGGAGGCCTGGCGTGCTGTGATTGATGGGGTCGCAAAGAGCCGGACACACTGAGCGACTGAACTGAACTGAACTGAACTGAAATATCCCCCTGGGCCAGTATTTCTCAGACTTAAAACTGACAGAGACCCCAGAGTATATCCACAAATTCCCAGGTATTCCTTGAACCTCAGTTTAAAAAGCCCTACCCTAACAAATACCAATATATTTTAAAATTGCAGTTTTTACATTGTAAAGCCATTTAGACTATAAAAATATCAAAAACTTTCACTTAAAGTCGTCTTGGGAGAAGGAAATGGCAATCCACTCCAGTATCCTTGCCTGGAAAATCCCATGGACAGAGGAGCCTGGCGGGTTACAGTCCATAGGATTGCAAAGAGTCAGACGTCCAGGTTTGACGCAGGATACAGGAAGCTTGGGGCTGGTGCACTGGGATGACCCAGAAGGATGGTATGGGGAGGGAGATGGGAGGGGGGTTCAGGATGGGGAACACGTGTACACCCGGGGCGGATGCATGTTGATGTATGGCAAAACCAATACAATATTGTAAAGTAAAAAATAATAATAATAATAAAAAAATTTAAAAAAAAAAAGAGTCAGACACACTTTGTGATTAAACAGCAATAGCATTCTAGTCTATGCCCCTTGAAGGCAGAGGCCACGTCTCATTATTTTTAGGTCATTATTGAACAATTTCAGACTTGGCCCAGAATGCAGCTTCTGAAAATGTCAGTTACGTGAAAGAACAAAAGACAATGTGGGTTTCCTAAGAAGCGAGGATCCACAGCCCATACTGTTAGGATAAATCAAGGTAAAATGAAAGGCTGTCTTTGCAGGGCTGATGCCCCAAAGTCAGTGGCTTCAGTTCATACCAGTCTCAAGAGTTGAGACAGTTGAATTGGTTTTTGGCCACATCTGCATTCTTCTTGCAACATGGAAAGGGGTTTCCCACCTCTGAAAGGGTTGGTATAGCATGTGACTTCCTTTAGCCAATTCAATGTGATTAGAAATGAAATACATTGCTACTGCATGGAAGGTTGTAAGAGCTGGTGAACAATCTGCCATTTTCCTTTATTTGGAACATTTCAGACGGCAGAGGCTGCATATACTCGCATATCCAAGCAAGGATGCCACATGGCAGAGGCTGGAGCCGATGGCAAAGGATGTGAATCATTGCTGAATGGGAAACGCCCCTTTGTGGTTGTTAGCCAGATACTTGTTGATTGTTGTTGTTGTTATTTAGTTACTAAATTGTGTCTGACTCTTTGTGACCCCATGGACTGTAGCCTGCCAGGCTCCTCTGCCCATGGAATTTTCCAGGCAAGAATATTGGAACAGGTTGCCATTTCCTACTCCTGGGGATTTTCCCGACCCAGGGATCAAACCTAAGTCTCCTGCATTGCAGGTAGATTCTTTACTGCTGAGCCACTAGGGGCTCATTTATTTAACAAACATTTTTTGAGCACCTAATATGTTTCAGGCTCTGTGCTAGGAGCGAGGATAGAATGGTGTGAGAAATCAGACAGGGTTTTTGATCTCATAGAAGTTGTAGTCTCTTGGGGAAGACAAATATTTATCAAAGAAAGACATACATTTAAATATACAATGTGACAGATGCTTGAAATGAGGATCCAGTCACCATGAAATAAACTAACAGAATCAGGTAATTGGAAGAGACTTCTCCCGAGGAATTCACACTTGAGCAGAGAGCTGAAGGAAGAAAAAAAGTGACCAAGTAAAGCTATGAAAGTGCTGCACTCAATATGCCAGCAAATTTGGAAAACTCAGCAGTGGCCACAGGACTGCAAAAGGTCAGTTTTCATTCCAATCCCGAAGAAAGGCGATGCCAAAGAATGCTCAAACTACTGCACAATTGCACTCATCTCACACGCTAGTAGAGTAATGCTTAAAATTCTCCAAGCCAGGCTTCAGCAATACGTGAACCGTGAACACCCAGATGTTCAAGCTGGTTTTAGAAAAGGCAGAGGAACCAGAAATCAAATTGGCAACATCCACTGGATCATGGAAAAAGCAAGAGTTCCAGAAAAACATCTATTTCTGCTTTATTGACTATGCCAAATCCTTTGACTATGTGGATCACAATAAACTGTGGAAAATTCTGAAAGAGATGGGAATACCAGACCACCTGACCTGCCTCTTGAGAAACCTATATGCAGGTCAGGAAGCAACAGTTAGAACTGGACATGGAACAACAGACTGGTTCCAAATAGGAAAAGGAGTATGTCAAAGCTGTATATTGTCACCGGGCTTATTTAACTTATAGGCAGAGTACATCATGAGAAACGCTGGGCTGGAAGAAGCACAAGCTGGAATCAAGATTGCCTGGAGAAATATCAATAGCCTCAGATATGCAGATGACACCACCCTTATGGCAGAAAGTGAAGAGGAACTAAAAAGCCTCTTGATGAAAGTGAAAAAGGAGAGTGGAAAAGTTGGCTCAAAGCTCAACATTCAGAAAACAAAGATCATGGCATCTGGTCCCATCACTTCATGGGAAATAGATGGGGAAACAGTGGAAACAGTGTCAGACTTTATTTTGGGGGGTTCCAAAATCACTGCAGATGGTGATTGCAGCCATTAAATTAAAAGACACTTACTCCTTGGAAGGAAAGTTATGACCAACCTAGACAGCATATTCAAAAGCAGAGATATTATTTTGCCAACAAAGGTCTGTCTAGTCAAGCCTGTGGTTTTTCCAGTGGTCATGTATGGATGTGAGAATTGGACTATAAAGAAAGCTGAGCACCAAAGAATTGATGCTTTTGAACTGTGGTGTTGGAAAAGACTCTTGAGAGTCCCTTGGACGACTGCTGCTGCTGCTGCTGCTAAGTCACTTCAGTTGTGTCTGACTCTGTGCGACCCCATAGACAGCAGCCCACCAGGCTCTGCTGTCCCTGGGATTCTCCAGGCAAGGACACTGGAGTGGGTTGCCATTTCCTTTTCCAATGCATGAAAGTGAAAACTGAAAGTGAAGTCGCTCAGTCGTGTCCAACTCTTTGCGACCCCATGGACTGCAGCCTACCAGGTTCCTCCGTCCATGGGATTTTCCAGGCAAGAGTACCGGAGTGGGGTGCTATTGCCCTTGGACTGCAAGGAGATCCAACCAGTCCATTCTAAAGGAAATCAGTCCTGGGTGTTCATTGGAAAGACTGATGTTGAAGCTGAAACTCCAATACTTTGGCCATCTCATGCAAAGAGTTGACTCATTGGAAAAGACTCTGATGGTGGGAGGGACTGGGGGCAGGAGGAGAAGGGGACGACAGAGGATGAGATGGCTGGATGGCATCACTGACTCGATGGACATGAGTTTGGGTGAACTCCGGGAGTTGGTGATGGACAGGGAGGCCTGGTGTGCTGCAGTTCATGTGGTCGCAAAGAGTAGGACACGACTGAGCAACTGAACTGAACCGAAAGGCTTTGGAGGATGGGAGAACACATGAGTCAGGATGCATGAGCAAAGAGCACAGGACAAGACTTCATTAGTTTAAGGAACTGAATGAAGGTCAGTGACATGTTATTAAGACCAATTTGGAACTTCCCCAGTTTCTCTGACCACCAGACAAGATGGAAGCACTGACATTCTATCACAGTGCAGTTAAGTGAGACAGTATGTGTGAAATTACTTAGGACCTGGAAGGTTCTAGAACCTAGTACGTTCTTCACACATGCCAGTTAAGCCTGATCAGCAGGATGTACCAAATTCTTGACTTCCTTCCTTTTTCCCTTTTATTATCTTCTTTTCCTTTCCTTTTTTTTTTTTTCTTTCTTTTTGCAATAGCAACCCAATATCTAAATGCCTTGGGTCCCTAAAGTTTATGTCCTTGGAGGGAAACGAAAAAAGCAGTATGGTGAAGCAGTTTCCCTGGATATGGCCTCATAAACCTCCATCCCTATTCATAATTCATGAAAACAAAGTGTGAAGTCCCTGCAGGACATGGTCACGTGATGGATAGATGCTTTGGTCTTCATTGCCTGAAAGTGCAAATTAGAAAGAGGAGATGGCCTAGTCTCATGCATGCACACCTTCTGAGAAGTAAGTACTGGTGGGGACATGAAAAAAGTGGGATGGGATAGCAGGGTTTTAAGTTCCAGGGCGCTTTCAGATACTGCTTCCATAACATCTCTAAATTGTACCTGGAAACATTCCCATTTTGCAGATGTGTACAGAGGCTAAACCAGCCAACAGATGGAAACTGAGACGCAGAAATCCCAAGGCTGGTAACTGGTCAAACTACAAATCTGAATCCAGATCCAACAGACTTCGAATCTTCCCAAGGGTAACAAAGATTGGATTCTGCAAAAATTAAAGGAGAAGTAATAAAAGCAAATACTTCCAGGAACCTGTGCAGGGCAAATGAGGGGGAAGCAGCCTGAGAGAAGCAGGAGGGGGCCTCATGAATATATGCTTTTTTAAAAAGGGGCAGCTAGTAATCGGCTTCTGTAGGTTATTGTCATGAGGCAAATGAGCACAGATCTTCCCATACTTCAAGAGAACCCTCAAATCCAAATAATTATGTAAAATCTCCAAGCTGTTAAAATGCTAGCATCTAATAGAGAAGGTGTACTTCCTAGGTGGCTCGTGGTAAAGATTCTGCCTCCCATTGCAGGAGACACAGGTCTGATTCCTGGGTAGGAAAGATTTCCTGGAGTAGGAAATGGCAATCTGCTCCAGTATTCTTGCCTGGAGAATCCCATGGACAGAGGAACCTGGCAGGCTATACAGTCCATGGGGTTGCAAAGAGTCAGACATGACTGAGCACACAATACAGATAGATAGATAGACAGATAGATAAACAGATGGATAGATAAACAGACAGACAGATGGATAGATAGATAGACTGACATATAGATACCCAGCCTCTGCAGAGACCAAAGTTGTATTAAATCCTCATTTAACCCAATGGTTCTCAACTGGGTGTGGTTTTGGCTCCCAGGGAACATCTTCCAATGTCTGGAGACTCTGAGTTGTCACCACTGTGGGCAGGAGATGCTCTGTATTCTGGTGGATAGAGACGAGGGACGTTTATAAATACCCTACCGTTCATACAACAGTCCCCCCACCCCAAGAATCATCCAGCGTCAAATGGTCATAGCACCAAAGTTGAGAAATCCTGGGTTAACCTGGAGTCCCTGAAGCTCTGATCTCTGGTTGAAAGGTTTCTTTACCCAGCTAAGTCTTCTCTAGGTTTCATCACCCCTCACGGTAATCCTATGGCAGGGATGGCATGATATTTACTTGCTTTTCATTTGGTTTGCCTTGTTCCAGATCAGGCTAATTCTTACTAATGCTGAAGGTCTTGAGCTATACTTGCAAATCCAGCTTAATGTTCAAGTGTGTAAGAAACGGGAGCAATTCAACTCCTGTCAATAATGTAAACAAAGCCTGGTTTAGATAAACCCTATTACCAGGCCTGAAGTGGCCCAGGGCACCTCTGCTACTGCTGATTAGCGTAAATGCTAAACACAAACCAATTAACACACTCTAAGGCCGCTTATCTCCTGTCACTTAGCGCAGAAATAAAGCCCAACGCTAAATACACATATTGATTTAGCCATTAAATCCAACATCACTCAAAATAAAACTCATTATATTATTGAGCAACAACAAAGTCACCTCAGTTTTCAGGATGGGCTGTACTATTAAGAAATTTCACTTTTCCACTTTTCCATTGATTTCCCAAACCACCCTGAGTACTTCCTCCCAACGTGGGTCTTAACCAGCTCTAGGACAAACCTTGGAGAAGGCAATGGCACCCCACTCCAGTACTTTTGCCTGGAAAATCCCATGGATGGAGGAGCCTGGTAGGCTGCAGTCCATGGGGTCGCTGAAGAGTCGGACACGACCGAGTGACTTCACTTTCACTTTTCACTTTCACGCATTGGAGAAGGAAATGGCAACCCACTCCAGGGTTCTTGCCTGGAGAACCCCAGGGACAGGGAAGCCTGGTGGGCTGCCATCTATGGGGTCGCACAGAGTGAAGTGACTTAGCAGCAGCAGCAGCAGGACAAACCTAAAAGGGAGAGTTTTGCATTCCCTTTAACGGCTGATCTTTGCTTTTAGCCCTAAAGAGGTACCTTCAGAAGGGAATCCTTTTCCTTTAAAATGCTCTTTCAGCATAGGCAAGGAAATTTTATGCTTGAAAGAAAGGATATTAAACGGGAAGCTGAACTGGGATATTAAACAACAAATACAAAAACCACAGGCGTTATAATAAAAATGAGTTAACTTTGAACATTAACCATAAGCACTGATCCGATGCTTATGGGGGGAAAAAAAAAAAAAACCCTGCAGAAATATCTTCCTAGTTTAGGTGTAAACAACAGACTTAGGCATCTGAAAAACTAATCATGAAATCAATTTGAACAGGCATTTTAATTTATTCTGTATCAGGTGCCAAAAGCCCTGTTACATGTTCTGTCATTTTCGCAGTCATCACCTTTTACCAAAATGATTTAAATAGTGGGGACCAAGCCCCAGTGAATGCTTTGTTCTACTGACCTTCATATGCCATACAATAGCTTGGAGTATTGGCATGCAGAGGACACTATTCCTTACAGGTAACCCAGAAGACATCAGTCCTGAGTTATCTTAAGAAATACCTGTTTCTACAAGTCCCCAGTGGCACTAATGGTAAAGACTCCGCCTGCCAATGCATACGAGACACAGGCTCAGTCCCTGGGTCAGGAAGATTCCCCTGGTACCCACTCCAGTATTCTTGCCTGGAGAATCCCATGGACAAAGGAGCTTGGCCGGCAACGGTCCATAATGTTGCAAAGAGTCAGACATGCCTGAGCAATTGAGTACGAAGCATAGAAGTTAAGTGTCTGCTTTTTGGGTTGTATTTTCCTATAGATTTCATTTCTTTTACCTTTATGTCTGACTGACAGGATTGGACACATGATCCTAGTCCTTGTAAATATCTCTCTACCAAATGCTGTTCTTACCAGAGCATCCTTGTAAAGTACTTAATAACCAATTCATTCATGAGCTGCTCTTAACACATGGCTCTGGTGTGTTACAAATCGATGGTAGAGAAATAAGTACCCTTACAGTTCAGGAAGAACACATAATCCATTGTATCTCCTATTTATCCAACACACCTTATTGATGGAGATCTATTATACTCAAGAACCTTACTTATGAGGATAGCAAGAAGCCCTGTCTTTTTTTTTTTTTAGTTTTTCTCTTTTTATTTTATTTTTAAACTTTACAAAATTGTATTAGTTTTGCCAAATATCAAAATGAATCCGCCACAGGTATACATGTGTTCCCCATCCTGAACCCTCCCCCCTCCTCCCTCCCCATACCATCCCTCTGGGTCGTCCCAGTGCACCAGCCCCAAGCATCCAGTATCGTGCATCAAACCTGGACTGGCAACTAGTTTCATACATGATATTATACATGTTTCAATGCCATTCTCCCATTATCCCCTTTCCCTCTAGAAAGACCATTAAAATGACAGTAAGTATACGCTAAACCCTACTTTCTAGGTTTGTTAAATATGTATAGAAATACACATGGACAAAAAGAACTGGAAGGGGACAAGAGTAGATGAGGAAACTGACGTGTCAGGATGGAAAAAAGTTGGAACTGAGCACCCTCACTGGCAGGCATCAAAAAGAGGCAAGAACATTTGATCCAAGGGAACTTGGAAGCCCAGAGCTTGGAGGTTCCAGGCAGAAGGCGTGGGCACAGGGCATGGAGCTACACACAGCGTTGTTAGCTGCAAGTCTACGCCTGTGCTACAGTGCCAGGTAACTCGTCTACCTCACTCCATCCCACCATCAAATGCCAAGCTGAAAATACCTCCAACATGAAAGAAAAGGAATCAAACACAGTCTGTGGCTTCAAAAGTGAGACACAATCGATGCAGTTCATCCGACTGTTCATAGTGACCAGTTCATGGGTGGGCATACTACAAAGTCATTCCAATGAAAGTCACCCTTGGAAGGTTTTTTAAAAAAAATTTTTTTTTTTTTTAATGTGGACTATTTTAAAAGTCTTTGTTGAATTGTGTTACAATAGTGCTTCTATTTTCTGTTTTGGTTTTTTGATCACGAAGCATCAAGGCATGTGGGAATCAAACCCACACCCCTTGCATTGGAAGGTGAAGTCCCACCATTGGAACTTTTACTGAAAATATTAAGTAAAAGATGCATTTGTCCTGATGGGACTGCTAAACTGGTAGAATGCAAGCCTTCAGTTTCTGGGGGTCATCTTTCTCCCAGCAGAGACTGCCTGAGAATAGAGTCAACAGGAGCTGGTCCACAAAAATGAGAGAGAGATTCATGACGAGCATTGTTTGAGCACCAGGATCCAGCCATACCTGAAGCTAGTTATTCCTGGATAGAAATCAGCAAACACTTAGTGAGCAGTTACTGTGTCAATCTTTCTTCTAAGAGATTGACTTAGTATAATCAGTTAACCCTCGCCACAGCCCTGTGATGAAGGAACTCTAATTATCTCTGTTTTACTGATAAGAAAAGCGTTTGGACAAGTTAAGTAAATAGGAGATCAATGGTTCTAATTCAGGAGCTCTGATTCCAGAGTCAACAAATTTAAAACATATTACATAATCCCTGGTTGTTAGCTCTGGGAGTCAATAAATTCTTATAAGTCAGTTGGACTTGGATTTCTGTCTCTTTCAAATGATAGAGACTTAACCAATCTACTGTCTTGTCTGATGGGAGCAAGAAAGAAATCTCTTCTGATGGGAGCCTACCAAGTATGTAAACATTATTTGTGTAAAAGGCCTTGATTTATCCTTCTCCTGTGAACTGTTTTCAAGAAAGGAATTCTAAGGATACTTCTGGGAATCCAAAGTCCTTTATCTGGAAACACCAAATTATCCAAATCTTTCTAAAGTTCAATTGTTCAGTAGCTCTTGTTTCTGGATGTTTCCTAAGATCTAATCCCACTGGTATTGGAGAAGGCTCTTGAGGGTCCCTGGGACTGCAAGGAGATCCAACCAGTCCATCCTAAAGGAGATCAGTTCTGGGTGTTCATTGGAAGGACTGATGTTGAAGCTGAAACTCCAGTACTTTGGCCACCTGATACGAAGAGCTGACTCATTTGAAAAGACCCTGATGTTGGGAAAGATTGAGGGCAGGAGGAGAAGAGGGTGACAGAAGATGAGATGGTTGGATGGCATCACCGACTCGATGGACATGGATTTGGGTGGACCCCGGGAGTTGGTGATAGATAGGGAGGCCTGGCGTGCTGCGGCTCATGGGGTCATGAAGAGTCGGACACAACTGAGTGACTGAACTGAACTGAAACCCACTTTTCTACTATTCCTCTGGGTTTGTCAGCTGATCAGATTTCTGGTCAGCAAGGGATTTAGCTCTTAACCCTTTCCACTATTTCTGGTTTACTTCTTCTTATAATAAACAAACTAGACCTTTACCTGACTTTGTCCTACTTGGTCTCATGAGATACATTTTAAGTGTGGTGACTATTTATTGTCCCAAGTGCTCTAGAGTTATCCTTAAAAAACATTTACAGGTTCCTATGTTAGTACCCTGCCCCCTTTTTTTCTATGCTCCACTTTTCCTGAGTAATCTCAGCCATTTGCAAGGCTTTAATGACCCCCAAACTTCACAGGGAGTTTTGACTCTTCTTCTGAACATTATACCTCTGATTCCAATTCCCTACTACCCACGTGCACCTGGAAACTCCACCAAAATAATCTGTTTCTTCCATGCTGCTCTAGAATCCCATCCACCTGCTCCTCTACTTACATTTCAATTCTGTTAATGGCACTATCATTCACTCAAGATTCTAAAACAGACACTTGTTTTTTTTCATCTTTCTTGCCCAGGACCCCTTGTTCAGTTAGTTACCAGGTCCTGAAAACCCTCCTTTAAGATATCCCTCAGAGAAAAAGAAGCCCTCTTACACTGCAGGTGGAGTGTAAATTCATGCAGCCATTATGGAGAACAGTATGGAGGTTCCTTCAAAAACTAAAAATAGAGCTACTGTATGATCCTACAATCCCACTCCTGGGCATATACTGGGTTGGGCAAAAAGGTTGTTTGGGTTTTTGTGTAAAAGCTTATGGAAAAAATCCTAATGAACTTTTTGGATAGCCCAATATCTGGAGAAAATTCTAATTTGAAAATATACCTGCACCCCTATGTTCAGAGAAGCACTATTTATAATAGTCAAGACACAGGAGCAAACTAAATGTCCATCAGCAGATGAACAGATAAAGATGTGGTACATATATACAATGGAATGAGACTCAGCTATAAAAAGGAATGAAATGATGTCATTTGCAGCAAACATGAATGGACCTACAGATTATCATAGTGAGGAAAGCCAGTCAAATAACATATGATATCTCTTTGTGTAATTTTTAAAAATGATAAAAATGATCTTAGTTACAAATGAGAAATAGACTCACAGACATAGGAGACAAACTTATGGTTACCAAAGGGGAAAGAGCTGGAAAGGGATAAATTCGGAGTTTGGGATTAACATATATACATTGCTGTATATAAAATAGATAAACCACAAGAACTTACTGTATAGCACAAGGAACTAAATTCATTATCTTGTAATAACCTACAATAGAAAAGAATCTGCAATAGGATAGATTTATATATATGTAAATGGAATCACTTTGGTGTACACCTGAAACTAACCAACACTGTAAATCAGCTATACAGTTGAAATAATAATTAAATGAAGGGGGAAAAAGGAACAAAATATCCCTCAGAGACGTCCTCTTCTCTCCCCTCACTATTTCTTGGCTGAGCTCTTACCAATAGCCCCCTCAACCTCCCCACACCCCTAGGTCTTTTCCATCCTAATCTGCCCTCCTCACTGTAACCAGCGCAGTCTCTCTTCAAAAAACATTTCAGGGCCTTGGAAAAAAAACGGCACAGTAGGTGCAAGCAGTCATAAAACCCTTTCTTGAATGCCTTTAAAATGCCCTCAAACAACCAATAAGAGGATGGTGTGGTATCTTCACAAACAGGATAAAATCAATCACGTTCTGAATCAGGGCCGAGTTTATATTAATTGCAGTGTCTTTCAAAATGGGTTTTAAAACATATCTTATTATATCACAAGCTTGTTGAAAAATATCAATTACTTTGTTATTGCCTAGAGAAAGATAAATCCCAATATTTTTTAGACCTTTTATTTGGACGTATTTTCAAATTTAGAAGCTGCAAAAATAAAAACAGCACAAAAAACACCTGTACTCAGATTCACATATTTTTACCATTTTGTCTCTTTTGGCTTATCATCTGCTCTATATAAATATTCACACAGACACACAGATTGATATTTTCCACACCAATTTTAGAGTACATTGTATGAATTGTGGTCTTCGACCTTTAAATAGTTCAGTGTCTATTTCTAACAATAAGAGGTGTTTTTATACATCCACAGTACAGTTATCCTCTTCACTAAATTTAACACTGATTCAATATTTTTTATCAAATCTACCATCTAAATTCCAATACTATCAATTGACCCAGTAGAGTCCTTTATCGCTTTTCCATTCCCTTTAGTACAGGACCTAGTCAAGGATCAGAGATTACATTAATCTGTAACGTTTCCACAACCTTTCTCTATCTTTTATAACTCTGACATGTTTTGAAAAATATAGTCCCCTTTTGTCTTTTAAATAGAACTTTCCTTCATTTGGGGTTTGTCTGATGTTTCCTCATGATTAGATTCAACCACTCCCCCACTGAATGCCATGTACGTATACCCTGCCCTTCTCAGGGTAATATGTCTGAAAGTCCAAACATGTCCAATGTAGCATTCAGGGTCTTTAAATTATGACTCTCCCTAGAGTCCACATACCCATTGAACCCTGCCTGGCTGACCTCCCAAGGACTAGTCTTTGGAGAATCTTATCTGCCCATCATCCATTCCTTTGAGGAATGCCCTCCTTCAATTCCTGATGAATCTTCTTTATTTTCATAGGGGTTGACCCTCCTTCTCTTATTTCAGAAATATCATCTGGAACCAGGAATGGACAACAAGATCCTTCCTCACCTTAGACATGAAAATGCCATCAAGGATGGGCACATATCACTATGGAGAACAGTATGGAGGTTCCTCAAAAAACTGAAAATAGAACTGTCATATGATTAAACAATCCCACTCCTGGAATATATCTAGAGAAAACTATAATTCGAAAATAGACATGTACCCCAGTCTTCTTAGCAGCGCTATTTACAGCTAAGACATGGAAACAATCTACATGTTTATCAACAGATGAATGGATAAAGAAGACGTAGTACATATATAGGATAGAATACTACTCAGTTATAAAAAAGAATGAAATAATGCCATTGCAGCTACATGGATGAACCTAGAGATTGATCACAGTAAGCAAAGTAAGACACAGAGAAAAAGACAAATATCATATGATATTTCTTATATGTGGAATCTAAAATATGACACAGATGAATTTATCTATGAAATAAAAACAGACTCACAGACATAGAGAACAGACTTACGGTTGCCAAGGGGGTGGGGGTTGGGGGAGACAAAGATTGGTAGTTTGGGGTTAGCAGATGCAAACTTATTATATATAGAAAAGATAAACAGCAAGATCCTACTGTACAGCACAGGAAACTATATTTAATATCCTGTGACAAACCATCATGGAGGAAAATATTAAAAATAAGATATATGTATAACTGAATCACTTTGCTGTATACCAGAAACAATCACAACATTGTAAGTTAACTGTATTTCAATTTAAAAAAGAATGGCACATATCCCAAGTTAGGCCATCCTGGACTTTCTCTGGACCCCTAGGACATGTCTTTTCTTTGAGCTTTGTGAATTGTGAGGAGAACATATGTTTGGCTCTTCTAAGGAAGAGCATCTTATCACAATACAGGGATATGAGGGAAAATTAGCTATAACTTGAAGTGAGTATATGAGAGAGAAAGAGCTAAGTGATGGCCTCATTTAGGAACCTGATTCCTACCATACCTTCATCACCCAGGACTTCCTGGTTACATGAGCTAGTAACTTCCTGTGTTGCTTAAGAGTGAGTATCTGTATCTTGTAAGACACATTAGCCTGACTTTGTCACCTTTTCCACACTAGTCTGCGTTGCTGATGTCCAGCATGATAACAGATCGGACAATAATACAAACCTTTGCTTTTGCAAATTTACCTACAGACTAGAACAGCATTTTTTAGATTCTGTGTTCACATGTTGCCCTACAGACTGTTCAAACCTGCTCGTGAGCAGTCTGATAGAAGAGACAAGTACATTACTATCTGAAATTATATTTTAAACAGAAAGTTCAATATGAATTTTTGAAAGTCCTTAGGATGTGTCTAAAGTAGTTCTCAGAGGAAAACTCATAGTTCTAAATGTTATGAATTTTAAACTATACACAGGAAAATAAATTATACTTAAGGATCTAGAAAAAGAATAAGTATAAGGAAAACAGATGGCAGCAATTAAAAAAGACAAAAACAGAAATTACTAGATTACAGAACAGAAGAAAAATACTTGAAATGATGAATACAATCCCAAACATAGTTTTCTGAAAAACCATCTGGTCACCTAATCAAAAGAAGAGAAAAATGCGAATTCACAATATTGAAGTAAGAATGGAGAAACAGTCTCAGATGCAGAAGCAATTTCATTATGCAAGAAAGAAATATATGCCCAGGAAGCTTCAGAAGTGAATTATATCATAACTGTTAAGGGAAAAAAAGTCTTGTGCCATTTAATATGTTACAGAGCATTCTTTCAAAAGCATAATGTGATAGATGCTTAGAGAGAAATCTTAAAAAACTTAGCAGGGCATTTCAGTAGGGCATTTTGCTAGTTTTCAGAGTTTGACTATGGATTCATCAAATGGACAAGAGCAGAAAGTACATCCTAGACAAAGAGAATTTGGGGAGAAAGATTTGGATTGTGAACATGCAGAGGAAATAAATATTCATCAAATGGCTGGGAAGAGTAGAAAAATGAATTAAATGCCAGGAGCAGGAAAGAAAAACACTCTGATAATCTGGAGTGTTTTATAATGGAGTTGATTTCTAATAATATCTAGATGTGCTACTGAACTTTGGTAGATAAGGCCAGGAAAGTAAGTCACACCTGTGATATCAGGTATGCAGCACTAACTCATTTTGATCAGAAATATGATGTGGGTAGCAAAAACGGGAAGTAATCTTAGGTTATACTGCAGAAGTATACTACCTGGAAAGAAGAAGATGACAGTCTGCATCTGCAGTGCTCTGGTCAGTACAGTTTGATATAATGTTTAGTTACAGAGTATTGGTTTTTGTAAAAAAAAGAGAGAACATATCCAGAGGAAGACTAGGATAATCAATCACTTGATGGAAATTATTGTTTTGCTTTTTCTCATTCTTTGAGGAAAAATAATTCATTTCTCCTTTGGAAAGCATTTGCCATCATCCCCCTCCATACACATATGACACCATTCTTAGCCCATGTCGGGTCATAAAATCAAGCAGAGCAATGGAAACATGATCCAGGCATGCCCAGCCAGTCTTATCCTCCTGGAAAAAAAAAGGAAATGATTAGTTTTTAGGCTCTTGATCACCAAATTAACTCAAGATTTGAGTTGGAACTATTAGAAAAATATTCACTGGGTTTGCTGAGTTGAGGGGACATAAATCTGAGGCTACTAGGAGTCATTGTGACCATGAAGCCAGTGAGGAAAATAAAATACACAAGAGAGGGAGAGAGAAAAGTTCCTGATGCCATTAGTGAGAACCTTGGTCCGTTCAATATGAACTCTACAGCTATACAAATCTAAAATGTTCTTTTAACTAGTTTTAGTTCAGTTTCTGCCATTCACCACCAAAAGATTTCTAGTTAATTCAGCATGCCATCAGAGAAATGATTAATGGAACTGTTGGTTCTGAACTTGAAATGACACAGGGAAACCATGACTGCCCTTTTTAAACTCAAAAACAACTTCACTGAAATCAAGACAAGGTAAGGATTTATTTTGCATCATAAGTATTTATTTTGCAGTTTTTGATGTTTAAATAATACCATAAGACAAAAAAAAAAAAAAAAATTTCTGAACTACTGGATAAAAAGAGGGCATTTTTTTTCTCTATGGTGATATGATTATCATCTTGATAAATCATTTTGATCCAACAAGGTGGTTGAATCAAAGACAAATACACAAAATCAATACATTTTCTAAATCAAGCACTAACTAGAAATGAAAATTTAAAAAAATCATAAACATGATAGGAGAAATACTTAGAAATGCATTAAACCCAAAGAATGTGGTTCATATAAAGAAATATATTAATATAAAACTGTATCTAAGAATATCAATATACATATCAATAGATGGGAAGATACAGTATGCCCATGGATAGAATGACAATTGGATAACAAATTTTTGCTAATTTTATAAAATGATACTAGTTTTTACATGGAAGAATAAATTTCCCAGAGTAGTCAAAAATATGTGTCAGGAAGAATAGTGAGGAGTGACTTCCCTTGTAAGGTATTAATACTAAAAGATACTATGAAATTAGCATAATGTGGTATTGAAACAAAGAAATAAATAGATGGAAGGTGGCAGTGATGAGTAGTATAATATATATATGATATATATATGTAAATATATATATATATGTATCTCCAGTAATGAAAGCAGAGTTTTACTTAATAGTGTTGACACAACTGTCTATTTTCTGAAAGAAAATAGAACCTATTATCTTATACTGTATATTAAACTTTTGATAGATTACATTTTCTAATGTAAAGAAATAATAATATAGTTAAATTCCAGGTTATAATTTAAAATTATATGCATATATCCAGATACTTAAACCACACAAAATACCCAGAAGCTCTAAAACTCTCTCCTGACACTTTATCTTGTCCTCAGTCTTATCCCAGACCTCTGGTGGAAGAAGATGGATACAAAACAGCCATAAAACAAATAGATGATTCTTAGAATCTATGAAGGTATCAGGGGATAGTGTTGTCACCACCAATGCCTGCAGAGAATTTCTATAACTAATCATTAGAAGGCATTTGGTCCCAAATCCTATCTAGTCTCTAATCACATTTCTCTGCTAGTTCTCAGCCAAGGGGAAAATTTCCTGTATCTTATTTCTACTGACTATCTCCTGGTCCATCTTATCTACAAATATACCATTTTTTATAAGGAAGACAAACAAATCAACTGAAGCAAATGTGGTTCTTAGCAAGGTGCCACACAGTCAGTTTCAAATGCATAATCCTGGTAGAGTTAGGGCAAATGGAAGAGAGACATCAGAAGAAGAGAGAAAAATTTACATTGACTGTTCACCTACTATGTGTAAAATATTTTCAATATAAAAAAAAATCACAAAAAAACCCAGTGCATGTCATTATCCCTGTCTTATAATGAGGAGACCCAGCAAGTTTAAATAACTTGTTCAAAGACTGTGATAAGTATTCTGATGTGTCTCCCTGCCTGCTCTCTCCTTTTAGCACTCTGATTTCTCTTGGAGAAATCATCCACCCCCATTCTCAGTCCTTGTCTATCCAGGGATGGGCACATGGTTGAGGCACAGACAATTATTTTGTTTCATCCCCTTGCCACAGTGATTGGAATAGGCATGGGACTCGGGTCAGTTCTATTAGAGCAAATTTAAAAATTTTGTTGGATTTATTGAAAAACATAAATTTATTTCCAGTTGGGTAGCTGAGCTGGTAAACTATAAGGCTAGAGCTGCCAGAGACTACCCTGTGGACAATGTCAACCTAAGAACTGAACTGAATAGATGAAAGCATTTTTAAGAACTAAGGCAAGAGACAGAGTCTTGATTCTACAGTTTGAGCCCCTGGATCCAGCCATACCTGAAGCAAACGATGACTTTGGGTTTTGCAAGTACAAAGATCAACAGATTCCTCTATTTACTTAAATCACTTCATGTTGGGCTGCTGTCTCATTTGCAGAAAACATCTTGATTACCATGGAGCTAACCATGGGTTACCATGGAGCTGACTGAACCAAGATATAAATGTTTTTCTTTCTGACTCCAAAGGTCATAATCTGTCCACAGGGCCATGTTTTCTGGAAAAGCACTATTTATTAACTGGAGGAAAATAGTACAATTCACAAAATAATCTGCTGTGATTCCTGACATGCACTTAGCCTGCTGTGAACACTACACCGTCTTTGATGAATGGGATTAAGGAAGAACATTCTGGGAAAGTTGTTAATGGGATGCAAATCGTATTGAAAAAAAAAAACAAAAAACAAACAATGAAGTTCATTTCCCAAGGACTTGGCTTTATTCAATAGGTAGGTGGTACTTGGGTAAAAAGCACATGCTGAAGTGGAAAGAACGATGAAGTCTGACTCAACAGAACAGAAAGGCAGTTCTGGTTCAACTATTCAGCTATGTGATTTTAGGCAAGAGAGGGTAGTTCTCCAAGCCTTAATTCTTTCTTGTCCTTCTGGCAGAGATTTTGTAAAACAAAAATAAGATTTTGCTGTACTTTTATTATTATTATTTTTAATTGCAAAGGGCTATAAAGTAATATTATTAGATGTTGCTGTGGCATTTGGGTACAGTTTAGATTGCCGGTGCCTTTATTACAACATATAATAGTGAATTTTAGACTCAGCATTAAAAACAAATAACATAATTAAAGAAATGAATATTGGTTAAAAAATAAATAAGTAGGATCAAGTTAACTGCATTTACTAACAGAAGACATTAGCTCAAAGGCAGTATTGCAAAGATAAAAATGGTGACTCACAAACAGCATATATAATATTCTCATTTCATAAAGTACTGTATGAAATGGTAAGATATGTAGACATTGTCAATAAGATAGAAAAAATAAATTTAAAAGATTAAAAATAGCAAACAAGACAATGTAGAATAAAAATTAAAACGTAATTAGATCCTAATAGGGAAAAGACGTATGTACTATAAAGCTTAAGAGAATTAAGTAAAACAATATACAAAGAGGAACAGAGGGATTCTAAAGCCAGAAAACGACCTGGATCTGTACATTTAGTGAGTGCGTAATATGTTCCAAAAACTAGGCATTTTATATTCAGTATCTCATTTGTCCTAATGGCAACACTGCATTTTACCAACAGGGAAACTGAAGCCTGGAGTGGCTAAAGGAGGTGCAGTGGCCTCACAGTAGGTACCAGTGCAGCGCAGATGCGAGCTCTTAAATTTTAGTTTTGCCCCACACACTGCTTCTGAAACAGCTGTGGTTACATTTCAGCGCCCCCGCAAAGGCTGTTCCTAGGTGTCATTTGGATTTCAAGACAGAATTGATATCGTTAGGGTGTGAAGTAAACGCACAATGGAGCCCAAGGGCCACCCCACGTTATTTCAGTACCACCCTATTCTCGCCTTGGGAAACCAGCCTACCGCAACTCTCAGTGCATCTCATCTCTGGGCGGAGCGCTTAAACCAGACCTCAGCCAATCAGGTTATCGCACGCAGTCTCTTCCCCAGCAGGATGCCTCCAAGGTGGTCCGCTGACCCAAGCCGGGCCAACTGGAGCTGCAATCTCAGATTACAGGGCTTCCTTTTGAACTCAGAGCATTGGATTCTTGTCCCCACTCAGCCCACATCGCCTAGCTTGAATGAAACAGAAAGTATGACCTATCACACTGGCAGCAGCCAGGTATACACCCCAGAGAGGAGGGCCTGCCCGATCATGGGGCACACAGAGTGCAGGGCGGAGCAGTGGAGAAAGAACGACAGTGGCTTCGCGTCACTGCTTTACCCTCAGCCACACCAACCCTGCAGCAAAATCCGCCCCCCCCCCCCCCCCCACATTTTATAAGCACTTGAACCAGTGTGCCTGAGGGTTTCTCTTACTCACAGCTTAAAACTTATAGAAACATCAACCGGAAACTTTATATCCCTATTGCGAGAAGCCATGAAAGTAACCAAAAACATTTCTCACCCCTAGCCTCAAAGCCCCAACAGGATGCTGACTCTAACCAGGGGCCGTAGGTGTCACAGTCAGATTGCTATGGTCCTAATTGGGAGCTCCCAGGGAAGATTCCCTGGAGGAGGGCATGGTAACCCACTCCAGAATTCTTGCCTGGAGAATCCCTATGGACAGAGAAGCCTCGTGGGCTACAGTCTGTGGGGTTGCAAAGAGTCAGACATAACTGAGCGACTAAGCACAGCGGAGCACAGCTCAGCACAGCTCACCTCTAACGACTGGGATGTTTCCTTTGAGGATTACGTGACTAAGAAGATAACAGATTCCCTTTTTTGTTGGTTTCAGTAGAAAGAGTCAGATAATCCTGGATTCAAATATTAGCTTTGTCACATACTAGAAGCATGCATGATCTGTGGGAAGTTAGTGGCTTTTCCCTCCCTCTGTGCCTTGATACATATTCTTCTACCTGGAACATTCTTCCATCCCTTTTCCACCACCACCTCCCCTTTGCCTGGATTAGCACTGATCATCATCTAGATCTCAGTTTAGACATCACTTCCTCCAGGAAGCCTTCCTGGACTAAGGTCTAAATCAAGTTCGCTTTATCCTCTTCTCAAGGCACCTCCATTCTTTCCTTGTCTCTGCACTTGTCTCCCTATAATAATCGTAATCAAAAGATAAATATCTGTCTCCTAGCAGAATAGAAGCCCCATGAGGCAGGGCGTGTGCCATAGTACTCACCGCTGGATTCTCATGGTGAAGTAGAACCGTGCAAAAGTTTTGATGACTGAACAAACATCTTAGTCTTTCCATTTGTTCCTTTGTGTAATGGACATCATTATAGCCAGAATTATAGGATTGCTAGGAGATTTAACTCTGGATGTAGTTAGCCCATCAAATTACTGGCACACCCTGGGTGTTCAATAAATGTTAATCATTTTCTACTTCATTTACCTTTCTCAAGAAATTTATTTTTTTTATTTTTACATTAATTTTTATTGAAGTATAGTTGCTTTACAATGTTTTGTTAGTTTCTGCTGTACAGCAAATTGATTCAGCTATACATATATCCCCCCTTTTTTGGATATCCTCCCCATTCAGGTCACCATAGAGCACTGAATAGGGTTCCCTGAGCTAAAAAACTAGGTTCTCACTACTCTTGCTCAGTTGCTAAGTTGTGTCCGACTCGTGCGATCCCATGGACTGTGGCCCAGCAGGCTCCTCTGTCTGTGGGGTTTCCCAGGCAAGAATACTGGAACAGGTTGCCATTTCCTTCTCCAGGGGATCAAACATGCATCTCCTGTATTGGCAGGTAGATTCTTTACCACTGAATCACCAGGGAAGTCCCAGGTTCTCATTAGTTATCTATTTTGTACATAGTATAATAGTGTATAATTCTATACATAGTATAATATATAATAGGCCAAATCTCTCAATTCCACTCCCTCCCTCCTTTCCTCTCTTGGTGTTCATATATTTGTTCTCTACATCTGTGTCTCTATTTCTGTTTTGCAAATAAAATCATCTGTATAAGAAATTTGTTTCTTTTGGAGTCATTCTTTGCTATTCACTCATTTGATCTCCTTGAATGTCAGTAATAAAATCCTCAGTATTTCTTCAGAAATCTATAACATCTCAAGGGTTAATAATAATCTTTCTCAGCATGACAGTAATTCCTGGGTCACAATCACCACAGAAAGCTCTTTTTTCCTCTTAGTAGCTGTCAACATGGAAATAAAGTGATTAAAACTGTTAAATATCATATATAATAAATGGCACCAATATAAAACTTAATGCCCCTAATATTTCCTTTGAGTTGCTACCTTTCACATTAATTGAAGCAAGAAATATTCCACTTAGTTAAAATATCTACTTAGTATCCTGCTCATAAACACCTCTGCAGCCCGAGCTCACTGGTTCAGTGCGTTTAAATTAGTTGGTATCAATGTTATTGATGATCCGAGGATTCAGAGAGCATGCTGAGGCTGTAATTAGGAGGGTGATGCTCTAGGTTTTCCTATTCTTCACAGGCATGGACACAGTTCTGCAGACATGTGTGGGTGAGCTGACCGCAGCGCCTTACAACAAAAGTTACAAGGCTTTATGGAGACACTGGCATCCTAATAGAGCCTTTGCGAAAATGAATGGAAACTGCCCTGCTCTGTGCTGTCGGCAGAACATTTGTACTGAATGGCTATTGCCATATAAGGCAATGGGTATCACAGTGCTTAAGGGCACTGATCCCAGTCAGGCAGACTTGGGTTTGAATCTGCCTCTGCACTCCCTCTATATCCTTGAGCACAACACTTAATCTCTCTCATCGGCTGTTTCTTTATCTGCAAAATGGAGATAATAATAGCATCTGAGTCATGAGGTTGCTGTGAGGATTAAATCACTTAGCATAGTGACTGGCACATGCCAAATGTTAGGTATTATCATTATCATCATACTTGTATGATGTAGTTTCATCTTCACATGGATCCCGTAAGATTGTATTATTATCGTACTAGAGGGCTCAATGGATTTAGAGCCAAAGCATGTGGGTTAAAGTTTAGAATGGCCCAAATCTAGAATACAGACAACACGCAACGCCGACCAGGATGTGGAGCGGTGGAAAGTCTCATTCATAGCTAGTGGGAATGCAAACGGTACAGTGACGCTGGAAGGCAGTCCCAACAGCTTCTTACAAAACGGAACCACTCTTACCACACACTCTAGCAGTCACACCCCTTGGTATTCTCCCAAATGAGTTGAAAGCTTATGTCTACACAAAGACCTTCACCCAGATGTTTACAGCAGCTTCTGTCACAATTGCTGAATGTCGGAAGCCACCAAGATGTACTTCGGTAGGTGAATGGATAAATAAGCTATGGTCCATCCAGACAATGGGATATTATTCAGTTCTTAAAAAGAAATGAGCCAACAAGCCATGAAAAGACATGGAGGAAACTTAAGTGCATTTTACTAAGTGAAAGAAGCAAAATCTGAAAAAGGTGACATACTGTAGGATTCCAACTACATGACTTCCTGGGAAAGACAAAACTATGGAGACAGTAAAAAGATCAGAGATTGCCAGAGGCTGGGGATGGGGGAGGCAAAGGAGATGAACAGACAGAGTACCGAGGATTTTTAAGATAGTGAAACTATTCCGTACGATACTACCATGGTCAATATATGTCATTATAAATTTGTCCAAACTCACAGACTGTACAATAACAACAATGAGCTATATTATGAATGTTCAATGATTGAAAAGAAAAACATCCAAGAGGTTAAGTAGCTGTGTCACCTTAGACCATATTTTCACTCTCTCCAAACCTCCATGTTCCTACCCACAAAATGGGTATAAACAACCCAGGTGAGGTCACTGTGCACTTCAATTAGTCGTGCATCAGAAATCCTCTAGTTCAGGGTAGGTGATCAACAAGTCAGTACTAGACTCAAAACTAAAAAGCATCGGGGATTCCACATGGCCTCAGCTTGGGGGAGGGGCAGGTTACCAGAGGCACAGTCTAGGATGGTGGGGGCTGGAGACAGGCACCGAGCCAGCGCTGACTGGAGGAAGCCAGAGTTGTTTACATTCCTAATTACAGGAACCAAGGCTTCAGCACAGCCAGGTGTCACTCCAACAGACAAGGTTAATAGGATGTGAACGGGCCCAGCTGCCGCCACTCTGTTCACGGACGTCAGGCGTGGAGGCGAAGTCAGATGAATTAGCCGGCAGCCAGGCCACTCTGGTCAGCTTCAGAGGCTTGGAGGCACAGGTTAAAATTCAATCTTGCAGATCCCGAGTTTGTCCTACAACCTCCTCAAGGTTGCTGTAGGTCTGTTTCACAAAAAGGCACTGCCACTGGGGTGGAGGGCCTTGGCCAAGTCAGACATTTGGCCGCTGGCTTCCAACATGGTTCTCTTTCCCCTCCAGAGGTGAAGTTTAGGGAGGAGAAACGCAGGTGGCCATTAAGAGCAGCACAAGGTTCAGGGTCCAAAGCCTGGAGGACATCCCAGCTCCGCCACCTTCAACTTGTATGAATAGCAGCGAACCATTTAACCATTTCGAAATTCAATTTCCCTCATCTATAATAGAGGAATGGTCCTTTTAGGGTTGCTGTGAGAATACACCGCTTACAGGCACATAGTAAACGAGCTTAATAAATATTAGTGAAAATTATTTAGCAGTAATGCTTTAATGGGCTACCTGGGCAAGTTCTGAATCTGGGCATCCATCAATCTACCGTCCTTGCCCTGCCAGCCGGCAAGATGCTTTAACCAGCCGATTAACAACCTGTTTCTGATCAATGATTTATGGCTTATGTTTCCCTGTTAATGAAATGTAATTGCCAAGCCTGAGATGTAACGCGGTGGCAAAACAAACTGCCATCTGAAAATTACATCCCAGGTCCCAGAAGGAAAGCTGCAGCAACAGGCCGGAATGTCTTATGATCAGAGGCGAGCACTGCCAGGCCTCGCCTTCCAGGCGCCTGTTCTGTTCGAAGGTGGAAGAGGCACTCCTGGCCAGTGCATTACTCTCCATAAAAATGAACGCTATAACAGGACGCCAAATGGCTTCGGCTAATAGGCTTTTGAATGAGGACTAAATTTTATTCATAAGCATCCATGTCAAGACTAAAACAACATTTTTATGGACACCGGGAGCATAAACAGCAGTGCTGACTCAACCAGGTCTGCTCTGAATTGACTTGTTTGCCTCTGTGTGGCTGTTCAGACAGCAGGGGACTGGAAACCAGAGAGCCCTGGGCTGGGGTCCTGCCTCTGGTCTCTCCTGTTTTGAGATATTGGAGGCAAATTAACCAGAAACAAAAATGCAAGCACACCACCCCTGACCTTCAGTCTCATCATCTAGAAACTGGAGTAATAATAAAACTCACTTTCAGAGAGATGCTGTGAATATTAAGCTCAATTTATTCATTCATCCATTATGCTGCTTTCCCATCTTGGTTCTGGGCACCTGACAGTCATCAAAATAGAAACAACACTGATCTCGTGGAACTTACATTCAGACAGAAGAAAATGAGTAAGTATAGTGGATATTACGCTAACGAGAGGTCATTGCTAGTGAGAAAAATTAAACAGAAGACAGAGATTGGTCATGTCAATGGGGGTAAGGATGCAGGCAATTTTAAAGAGGATCGTCAGAGAAGGCCATCCTGAGAAGATGACACTGAAATAATTCTGAAGTGGTAGGTCTATAGACATCAGGACTCGAGCAAAGAGCCAGACTCACACAGTAAACAGTCAATAAATGGTAGCCATTGTCGTTGTTGTTACTGGGAGAATGGTGTGCAAATACATGTGTGAGAGCTTTCAAAACATCAAAGAACCATGCAAACCAAGTCAATGAATTTGTGCATGTAAATGCCCAAGTAGACTTTTGCCACCCCTTCCTGCCATAGAGATTACCCTTAAGATGGGTGCCCTGGGCAGGAAAAGCTGTCCTTGACCCCGGGAAACCCCAAATCTCCTGACTCACTTGTTTATCAGTGGCTTCCCTCTACTTCTGAGAGAATACCATATGGGATATTCAGATATTTGCCCAATGACTAAATGAGGCCAGGAGATCTGGACAGGCAGGGAGGAGCCATGGTTTTTCAATAACTACCTGAATTCTTGAGGACTTAAGGGGATGGGAGGATATGCTACCTTGGCATGTGAGCCCATGAATTTCTAGAGACTCCTAAAGTTAAAAATTCTAGACTGTGATTTCCCCTTTCTGGAATCAAAAGACCAAAATTCAAATCTGCCCTTTGAAACTTAACAGTGTAATATTGGAAAATATCACGTACCCTAAAACATGCATTGAAAGAGTAACTTATGAGGCTCAGAACCAGGACAGGGGTAGAAATGGGATGTAAATGCAGGTTTTTTTTGACTCAAAATCCCCTGCTCACATGGATTTAGAATGGTGAGGGCATCCCTCTTTTAAAGGCACAAGGGAAGATGCCATGTAGTATGACCCTGCCTTAGCTATCTAACTGTATTTCCTTCCAACAAAAAACTTTCTGATAACAAGAAGGCCATGAACTTGGGATTCAGAGAAAGTTATACCAGATAAGTAACTTACCTTCATCTCAGAAGAAGGAATCAGAGTGTTCTTATGTCACTGAGCAGATTAAAAATTATGTCAAGAGACTTCCCTGGTGGTCCAGTGATTAAGAATCTGCTGACCAGTGCAGGGGATGTGGATTTGACCCCTGGTCAAGCAAGTAAGATTCCATCATGGGCCGACTAAGCCCTTGAGCCACAAGTATGGAGTCTGCGTGCCTCCACTAGAAAGAAGCCCATGTATAGCAACAAAGATCCTGCATGCTGCAATTAAAGACCCAACACAGCCCAAAATAAATATTTTTAAAAGTAAAATAAAAATTATGTTGAACAATGATTGAGCATTAATATGACACAAGCCCAATGCTAAGCACTTTGGGGATGTTACTGGCTTTCATTCTTGCAGAAAGAGTATTATTACCCCCATTTTGCAGAATATGAGACTGAACCTGGCAAGTTAAGATTTAGCCCAGGGTCACACAGTTAGAAAATTGGGGTTAAATCCAAGCATTCTGATGCCAGAGTCTATGCAATGGCATGCCCTACTCCAGGGCATCTTCCTGACCCAGGGATCAAACTCAGATCTCCTGCATTGCAGGTGGATTCTTTACCACTAAGCCACCAGGGAAGCCCTTCTGGGTATATTGCTATTGCTAAGTCGCTTCAGTCGTGTCCAATTCTGTGCAATCCCGTATACGGCAGCCCACCAGGCTCCCCCGTCCCTGGGATTCTCCAGGCAAGAACACTGGAGTCGGTTGCCACTTCCTTCTCCAATGCATGAAAATGAAAGTGAAGTCGCTCAGCTGTGCCTGACTCCTAGCGACCCCATGGACTGCAGCCCACCAGACTCCTCCATCCATGGGATTTTCCAGGCAAGAGTACTGGAGTGGGGTGCCATTGCCTTCTCTGAGTATATAGTAGGTGCTTAATTAAGAGACACTAGTTCTCATCTTTCTGTAAAGTCAAACCCTATCCATAGTGTCTACACAAACTGCTCCTCTTCTCATGTCCAGACCTTTGTTTAGAAGGGTCTTCCTGCTTGAAGGGCTTCTCTTGCTTCTCTCCCCAACACAATAGCTGTCCTGGTTATCACACTTAAAGGGAAGATCCCCTTCCTCGTGAAGCCAACAGAAATTGTGAAGGGATGACTTGGTCCACCTTAAACTCCAAACATTCTACCTGCAGTGCAAGTACAGTGTTGTTTTTTTTTTTTTTTTTTTTTTTTTGCCTGCCTATGTCTCTTTTCTTTTTCTTCTAAAAATAAAACAAATTTTACGTTGAGGGAAATTTCACATCCAAATTATCAGTCCAAGTTCAGTTTCAGTTTAGTTGTTCAGTCGTGTCTGACTCTTTGTGACCCCATGGATGGCAGCACGCCAGGCCTCCCTGTCCATCACCAACTCCCAGAGTTTACTCAAACTTATGTCCATTGAGTCGGTAATGCCATCCAACCATCTCATTCTCTGCAGTACCCTTCTCCTCTCGCCTTCAATTTTTCCCAGCATCAGGGTCTTTTCCAACGAGTCAGCTTCATAGGAGGTAGCCAAAGTATTGGAGCTTCAGCTTCAGCATCAGTCCTTCCAATGAACACCCAGGACTGATCTCCTTTAGGATTGACTGGTTGGATCTCCTTGCAGTCCAAGGAACTCTCAAGAGTCTTCTCCAACACCACAGTTCAAAAGCATCAATTCTTCCGCACTCAGCTTTCCTTATAGTCCAACTTTCACATCCATACATGACTGCTGGAAAAACCATAGCTTTGACTAGATGGACCTTTGTTGGCAAATTAATGTCTCTGCTTTTTAATATGCTGTCTAAGTTGGTCATAACTTTTCCTCCAATAAGCAAGTGTCCTTTAATTTTATGGCTGCCGTCACCATCTGCAGTGATTTTGGAGCCCCCCAAAATAAAGTCTGTCACTGTTAATAAAGTCAGACCAGGTGATTTATCAGAAACAGCTCCAACCCCAGGCTCCAGATCACCCAATCTGGTCACCTAGTATACCCCAGAATGTTTACTAAAACTGTATTGGGACACACACAACTTTCCTCTGGGATGTCCAGTCTGGTAGTGTGTCAACCCTGGAGAGGCTCATGCCCATCTTTGCCCTTACTGAGGAAAGGCTTGGTAAGAATTAAGAATAAAACAGAAGGAGACAGATATCTGATGGTATTGCTTGAACTCCTTGATCCAGCCATACCTGAATCACTTAAATGATCCTATACATCTTTTATTTTTTTTCCTAAAACCATTTCAAATTGCATTTCTGTCATGTTTAACTAAATGACTCTTAACACACACACACACATTCTTTAACATTTTAGCCTTATGGTTCATTTTTTGGGGGTAATTTTTATTACCAAAAAATGTATACTATTACTTGTAAGAGAGTTAAGGGTTCTTGGTGCCTGATCACATTAATTACAGTAACCTATTTAGCAGCCTTGGATTTTGATGCTTATAGCATCTATGGTGTATGGGCAGAGATGAGGATATGAAGTCAAGTTCTAGAAGTTTACTGTGGGACCTTGGCAAAGTCCATTCACCTATGTAAGTCTCAGTGCCCTCATATAAACTGGAGAAAATAATAATGTCTAGGACATTGGGTGTAAAAGTGAAGTGATAAGATGCATTTCTTGAGAAAGGCAAGCAGCTTCCCCTAACCCTGTCTCTATCCACACAGGCATATGCCTCCACTATTCCAGGCAAGTAAACAAGTAGAAATTAATTTATCTAGACTGACACGTCAGCTCTGCTTGGAAACACAAGGGAAGCCTGTTGGGCTGGCTTATACTACAGCAACAGGAAAAGCACCACCCGTCACCTACCACAGGGCTCTTGTGTGAATTATATGAATCTTGAGAAAATCATCTGCAAACTGCAAATCACTGCATTAACGTGTATCAGGAGACAAGTATGAAAGTCGCTCAGTCGTGTCCAGCTCTTTGCGACCCCATGGACTATACAGTCCATGGACTTCTTCAGGCCAGGATACTGGAGTGGGTAGCCTTTCCTTCCTCCAGGGGATCTTCCCAACTCAGAGATTAAACCCAGGTCTCCCGCCTTGCAGGTGGATTCTTTACCAGCTGAGGTACCAGGGAAGCACTAGACCCAGGTAACTAAGGAATACAAACTTTCTGGAAGTCAGCAAGGGGCTACGAATCCTTCTCAAAGTCCAAACAAATCCCTGAGATGATGCTTTCTTTTATGGGGCAAATAAAGTATGATACAATGAAAAAAAAAATCACGGAGTGCCTTCTAACTATTGGACATTACACTGAACTTTAATACATATCTCTAATCATCACAATTTATTCAAAAGACATGTACTGAGTCCTTGTTATATACCCCTTAACAAAGGGATTAAAGAGATTTTAAAAAAGAGAGATTAAAGAAACCATCCCCAGAAACTTGGGTTTGCCAGGTGGTGCTAGTGGTAAAGAATCCACCTGCCAAGGCAGGATATGCAGAGACGCAGGTTTGATCCCTGGGATGGGAAGATCCCCTGGAGTAAGGAATGGGAACCCATGTCAGTATTCTTGCCTGGAAAATTCCATGAACAGAGGAACCTGGCAGGCTGTAGTCCACAGAGCCACAAAGAGTCAGACATTGATTGAGTGACTGAGCACACACATACACACCCAGAAACTCAGATCAGTGTTGGAAAAGAATGTGTGAACAGCCACACAAGGAGAGAGTCTTGTTTGGGGAACTGAATGAGACCCCCACGTAGTAAACACTGTCAGTCCTAATCTGTATTCCTGGGACCCACTAGTAGAACCAGTGGCTGATGGGAGTTAATGCACAAATACCCCAGCTCCCTCACCCCTTGAGTGGGATGGTCCTGAAGTTCAAGCTCAACATAGACCCCCAGAGTTCCCAGAGGAATTAAAACCCCACAGTGGTAACTTACCCATTACTGGATATCTTCCCTGTCTTCTTGCCCTTCCCCACTTCCCTACCTCTGTCTCCTAGAATCATTTTCCAAATTCACTATTTGTACTTGAGCTATTGTCTCAGGTCAGCTTCTTGGATAACACAAACCAAGACACCTTATGAGATGAGAATCACTGTGCCTGCTTTATAAGGCAGGGAATTGAGACTTAAGGTCATATGGGTGGCTCCCCAGTGCCCTCCCAGTTGGATACTGGTGTGAACACCAGGTTATGCAGCTACATGCACCTCAGGCAAACCAGCGGGAGGTCTTTCCTGAGATTCTCCACCATCCCAGTGTTGGCCACCACTGCTCATTTCTCTCCTGCTGATGAAACACCAGGTGGCATTAAGTGGTGAAAAATTCAGTCACTCATCTTTATTAATATGTACTGAGGCCCACTGAGTGCCGAGTGCTGACCTATGCCATGCTATAAATATTAAATCAGGACAAGGGCATGGTCCATTATTTCAGAGGCTTGGTTGCAGAGATGGAAGCAGATTCTTAACGCCAGATCATAGCTCTAGGAAGCAACTCGATGGAGTCTGAGAATGAGATTGAGAAAGAAAGAGGGCCATGCACTTTCCTGGTGGTCCAGTGGTTAGGACTCTGAGCTCCCAATGCAGGGGGCCCAGACTCAACCCCTGGTCAGGGAACTAGATCCCACATGCCGCAACTAAGAGTTTGCATGCCGCAACTAAGAGTTTGCATGCCGCAACTAAAGATATTGCATGCTGCAACGAAGGCTGATGATCCCAAGTGCCAAACTAAGACCTGATGTGCAGCCAAATAAATAAACTAATACAAAGATTTACTGATAAAGATTTACTGAGCATGGCCCTGCCCATCAGAACAAGACCCAGTTCCCCCCTCAGTCAGTCTCTCCCATCAGGAAGCTTCCAAACAAATACTAAAAAAATAAAAGAAAGAAAGAAAGAGGGACAAAAGGCCAGAAGGCGTCTTCCCCAGTTCTGGCAGGTGGTGTCACTACCCTTGTCCATCACCCTGTTTTACTTCTATTACTTCTAATACTAAGCTGCCTGGAGCAGCGGAGGTGCTCAAGAAACATTGGATGGTACCTGTTCCACACTGTTTGGGCTGCTGTCACAAAATATCACAGACTGGGTGACTTATAAAAAACCAGAAAGTTATTTCTCACAGTTCTGGAGGCTGGAAGTCCAAGTTCAGGGTGCCAGCATGGTCAGGTTAGAACCTTCTCTTGGATGCAGACTTCTCATTGTGTACCCATATGGTGGAAGAATGAGGTGGTTATTCTAGACTTATTTTATAAGAACACTAATCCTATTCCTGCAGGCTCTACCCTCATGAACTAATGCCCTTCCAAAGGCCCCACCTTCTATTATCATCACCTTGAGAGTTACAGTTTCAACTTATAAACTCCAGGGGGTGTACAAACATCCAGACTTTAACACTACCATCATCATTATCATCCCCATCATCATCCTCACCACCACCACCATCACCACCATCACCATCATCACCACCTTCACCACCATCACCATCACCACCATCGCCACCACCACCATCACCACCATCATCACCATCACCACCATCGCCACCGCCACCATCGCCACCATCACCACCATCATCACCATCACCACCATCGCCACCATCGCTACCATTGCCACCATCGCCATCATGGCCATCATCGCCACCATCACCACCATCATCACCACCATCACCACCATCGCCACCATCGCCACCATCACCACCATAACCATCAATGCCACCATCATCACCATCGCCACCATCACCATCATCACCATCATCATAATTACTATCATCATTATCATTATTATTTAACAATTCCTACTATGAAGTAGCTTCTGTAATATGGATAACAAACAGGGATGTGTTATCATATTTAAACCCCAAAACTGATCCTTTCAAGATGCAAATCAGACCCCCTATTCCTAGGCCCTCATATTAGCTAAGTTGTTTTATTGATTTCCCAGTTTCCTTATGATGGGAATCAAAATTTCTGACTTGCTGTTTCAGGCTTCTCCCACTCTCTCTGTGTCAGCCACTCTGGTTCTCTTTAAGTTCCTCAAAATCCCCCTTGCTTCCTCCCACCTCAAGGTCCGCACACCTGCTGCTGCTGTGTGTGCAAGGCTCTCTCCCTTTCTGTGCCTCTTAGTCCCTGAGTTCTCTGTCTGAGCTGTGCTCAAGCTCTCAGCTTTTATCTCCCTAGCTGACTACTGCCCTGCCTGGACTCTCAGAATACATACTCCTCTCTTCACTGCACCTTTCCTACAGCTGATTTTCTTGATTTGTTGATTCTTTAATTTCTATCTCCCTCCCTGAATCCTGAACTCTTTGAGGGCAGAAAATACGAATGTCTCCTTTTGTTAAACATTTTAAGCACCTTGTTGGGTACCCCATCTTTTCTTTAGAACCCCAGCAGCACTACACTAGTTAGGCCTTAATATGTACTGAATGAATGAGGCAAGTTTACTATCCATACAATTTTTTATTTCTTGGCCATGCCGCACAGCATGTGGACTCTTAGTTCCCTGACCAGGGATTGAATCCGTGCCCCCTGCAGTGGAAGCTTGGAGTCTTAACCACTGGACTCCCAGGGAAGTCCCCCACTAGCCATAGTTTTAAAATGAAGGAGTTTAGAAAGGTTAAGTAACTTGCCCAAATCACGCAGCTGATAAATGTTAGAGCCAGGATTTTTACTCAAGCAGTGTAAAGCATTAAGGTCTTCAGGCAACCCTCGAACAAAAAAGCATTGCCTGCCTCAGGCATATACTGTCCCCTTTTCTTGATAAACCGGAGACCACAGGAAGTTCTTTTCTCAGACTTGTCTTAAACATCTGTTTCTTATATAGCCCCAAACCACAGGATGTGGGAATCTATTTGCCCTGGGCTTACTTACCTTGGGTTATCTTTTCTGTGAACTAAGAATAGGGAATGATGGAACTCCCCTGCTGCCGAGTGATTAAGAATCGGACCATGCAATGCAGGGGATGTGGGTTCAATTTCAGGTCAGAGAACTAAGATCCCACAAGTCATGAAGCAACTAAGCCTGCATGCCAAAACTAGAGAGACCATGGGGCACACTGAAGATCCTGCATGCCGCAACCACGGCCAGACGCAGCCAAATAACTAAATAAATACAAAAAAAAAAAAAAAAAATTGGTGAACTAAGCTCTCAAATGCACTTCTCTAGATAGCAGACTCTCTGTTCTGGAAACTGACAACAATGACCTAATCTTATTAGAACTGCATTTCCTGCTTTTCAGTCCCCATCCTTGTGAACACATCACATCTCTCATAACTGTCGCGGGCCTAGCACAGTGCGAATTTTAGACTTTCTCCCCTGCAGTAGTGAAAATGAAGGTTTTTCTTTCCCCACCTGTTTGTCTGGTGAGTTTACTCTAGGACAGTGATTCTCAACATGTGACGCTGGACTAGACCCATCTACATTCCCCAGAAACTTGTTGGAAATGCGAGTTCTTGGGCCCCCTTCTACCTACTGAACCAGACTCTGCAGGAGGGGCGGGCAATCTGTGTCTTCACAAGCCCTCTGGGTGATTCTGGTGGAGGCTAAAATTTGAGAACCATCGACCGGCAGACAGATTAAACCCTGTCCCACCTTCCCTCCAGAGAAGGCAATGGCACCCCACTCCAATACTCTTGCCTGGAAAGTCCCATGGACGGAGGAGCCTGGTAGGCTGCAGTCCATGGGGTCGCCAAGAGTCTGACACGACCGAGTGACTTCACTTTTTCACTTTCACTTTCATGCATTGGAGAAGGAAATGGCAACCCACTCCAGTGTTCTTGCCTGGAGAATCCCGGGGACGGGGGAGCCTGGTGGGCTGCCGTCTATGGGGTCGCACAGAGTTGGACAACAGCAGCAGCACCTTCCTTCCACAAGAAAATCTTTCAGGAGGGAATGAGTCAAATTACAGCATCAAGAAAGAGGTGAGGGCTCACACTGGTCAGTCACTGATCAAGATCAAAAAGTCTACAAATAATAAATACTAGAGAGAGCGTGGAGAAAAGGGCCCTTATCTACCCTGTTGATGAGAGTATAAACTGGTGCAGCCACTACAGAAAATAGTAGGGAGGTTCCTTAAAAAACTAAAAATAGAACTACCATGTGATCCAGCAATCCCACTCCTGGACCTATATCTGGAAAAAAAATGAAAACTCTAATTCCAAAAGATATATGCAACTCAGTATTCACTGCAGCACTGTTTACAGTAGCCAAGACAGGGAAGCAACCTAAGTGTCCATCAACAGATGAATGGATAAAGAAAACGTGGTACACATATACAACAGAATATTAGCCATGAAAAACAATGAAAAATGCCATTGGCAGCAACATAGACGGACCTAGAATTATCATCGTAAGTGAAGTGAGGCAGAAAAGACAAATACCATGTGATATCACTTATCTCTAACAAATAGTACAAATGAATTATTTACAAAACAGAAACAGACTCAGAGACCTAGAAAATAAACCTGTGGTTACCAAAGGGGGGCGTGGGAGGAGGGATAAATTAGGGGTTTGGGATAAGCACATACCCACCACTATATAGAGACTAGATAAACAGCAAGCATGTACTGCATAGCACAGGGAGCTATATTCAATATCTTGTAATAAAATATAATGGAAAAGAATAGAAAAAGGAATATATATATATTCTGTAAGATGTTATGTGTATGTTTGTGTGCTCAGTCATGTCTGACTCTTTGTGACCCCATGGACGGCAGCCAGCCAGGCTCCTCAGTCCGTGGAATTTTCCAAGCAAGAATACTGGCACAAGTTGCCATTTCCTACTCCAAGGGAACATCCCAACCCAGGGATTGAACCTGAGTCTCGTATGTCCCCTCCATGGCAGGTGTATTCTTTACCCCTGAGCCATCAGGAAAGCTAAAAATATTATGGGAACATCTGAACAAACATGTTGGCCAACAGATAGATAGATAGATATAGATAGATATATGGCTTCCCTGGTAGCTCAGCAGGTAAAGAATCTGCCTGCAGTGCAGGAGATCTCGGTTCGATTTCTGGGTTGGAAAGGTCCCCCTGGAGAAGGGATAGGCTACCCATTCCGGTATTCATGGACTCCCCTGGTGGTTCAGATGGTAAAGAATCCACCTGCAATGTAGGAGACCTGGGTTTGATCCCTGAGTTGGGAAGATCCCCTGAAGGAAGGCATGGCAACCACTCCAGTATTTCTGCCTGGAGAATCCCCATGGATAGAGGAGCCCAGAGGGCTATAGTCCATGGGGTTGCACAGTTGGACGTGACTGTATCTACAAGGCAGCTCACAGGATATGGCTCAGAATATTACCTAGAGCCCTTGAGAGGAACTAAAGGTCCATGACTTTGCTTACTGACTATTACTGCTTTGTCCTGTCAGACTGCTTTTGTTTCTGCATTTTCTCACTTTCCTGATTAAACTTATTCTTTGGCTAAAGTTTTTCCATAGACCAAAGGCAGGCAGAGGACATGGGGGGCGAGGACCACAGGGTCCTGCTCCATTGCAGCACCACTACCTCCCTCCACTGGAATGGAAGCTCCATTCCAGGGTTTTTACCTGTTTCCTTCACCCTTGTCTCCACACGGCCTAGAATAGCGCCACCTCAGTTCAGTTCAGTTCAGTTGCTCAGTCGTGTCCAACTCTTTGCGACCCCATGAATCGCAGCACGCCAGGCCCCCCTGTCCATCACCAACTCCTGGAGTTCACCCAGACTCACATCCATCAAGTCAGTGATGCCCTGCAGCCATCTCATCCTCTGCTGTCCCCTTCTCCTCCTGCCCCCAATCCCTCCCAGCATCAGAGTCTTTTCCAATGAGTCAACTCTCCGCATGAAGTGGCCAAAGTACTGGAGTTTCAGCTTTAGCATCATTCCTTCCAAAGAAATCCCAGGGCTGATCTCCTTCAGAATGCACTGGTTGGATCTCCTTGCAGTCCAAGGGACTCTCAAGAGTCTTCTCCAACACCACAGTTCAAAAGCTCCACCTACCTGGTGTTCAATAAATGTGTGTGTGTGCTCAGTCGCTCAGTTGTGTCCAACACTTTGTGGCCCCATGGGCCACAGCCCGCCAGGCTCCTCTGTCCATGGAATTTTCCAGGCAAGAATACCGGAGTGGGTTGCCATTTCCTTCTCCAGGGCATCTTCCCAACCCAGGGATGGAACCCATATCTCCTGCACCTCCTGCATTGGCAGGTGGATTCTTTACCACTGTGCCACCTGGGAAGCCCATTCAATAAATAATTGCTGAATAGACAAGCGATCATTGCAGACTAAGGACTAGGACTTCCAGCAATGAACACAGGTTTTGAAACAGAGAAGTTTTATTTTAATAAGAGACCTGTGGCTGGGGAGGCTTTTGGCCCCAGGAAGTAAAGCCAGGCACCTGTTTATGACAAGGGAGCAGAGGGCAAGGCAACAGAGGGTCAGGATGATCCCACACATGTGACCAGATATTCCTCCAACCTGAGGCTTCTTAGCAATCATGACCCGATCTCCTGCTTGGGGCTTCTGGAAGGCACAGGGATGGCTATTTGTCCAAGAACATTAAGAAGTCGGGAAGTGAAGATCAGGGAACACGGTGAAGATGGAACGGTTCGTTCATCTCACGCTAACATCCTCCTGCAGTCATAGCTGGGTCCTAGGCCAAGTGAGATGCTTTTTACTTTCCTGAAGGTGGAGGGTGTAGGCACAAACAAGGCCATGGGGTACGTGGATAGAAATCCCATCATATGTGTACATGTGTGTATGGATATACACATGCATGCTGGCATGCACTTGTGAAATATCTCCTACATCCCCCATGGAACATAACTGCAGCTGTTGATAAGATTTCAAGGTACCAGAGGCCAGTTTCTGAGCACTAATTACAGGTCACAACCATGGAGAGCATGTTCCATTCACCTATGTGATAGGAATTACTGTCATATCCCCATTTTGTCTGTAAGGAATTGAGGCTCTAAGATGGGGTAGTTCTCTTAAGGGAATCAAGCTTTGAGGCTGCACTACCTACCTTCAGGGCCTACACCCTCGGAACAGCTTCCCTGTGGAGGCTTGGCCCCTCCATTTCAGTCTTTCTTGAATGATAGGGCATGGTTACCTATAGGATGAGGTGGCAGAGGAAACCGTAGACCCAGTCCTATCTACACAGCAACTCTAAATAGGCCACAGGTGAAAGCTCTCTGCTCCCTGGGCATTTATGACCTACCTGAGTGGGCCTGGGACCCTGTCATAGAAACCAACTTCTCTGTCCTGTAATAATTACTCTGAATAATCACCACCACAGTGCCACCCACCCTGAATTCTCCACTTAGAGAGTGGCAGATTACAACCTCTAAGCCATTTCTTGTTTATGCAGAATTAAGTTTTATTGGAAACACACCCACATCTATTCATTGATGGGTGCTCTATAGCTGCTTGAAGGCTGTGACTACAGAGATGAGTAATTGCTACTAAGACTGTTTGGCCAGCGTAGCCTAAAGTATTTATCATTATGCCCTTTAGGGATAGTTTACCAAGCCCTACGCTACTGCATAATTTCCAAGGCTGGCGGAAGAGAAGAACGAGCCAATATTTTTGAGCACTTACTATTTATTTAGGCTTTAAAAACTCCTAAGAGAGTTTTTATTTCTTTTACTTAAAGTAAAAGTAACACTGCTATTCAGATAAAGTTCAATGTTGAAAATTCAAATTAAAAAAATCTGAGATTATATCTAAATCTATCTATATGTGTGTATTTATATAAAATTACTACCATCTGAATTTTCACAATGCAGAGTTAAATATCATTAACATTTATTGAACAGCATTCCAGGCACATAGAGACATTGTATTTGTGTATATGTATGTGTAGATTTATTAGGCTTCCCTAGTAGCTCAGATCGGAGACGGCGATGGCACCCCACTCCAGTACTCTTGCCTGGAAAATCCCATGGATGGAGGAGCCTGGTAGGCTGCAGTCCATGGGGTTGTGAAGAGTCAGACACGACTAAGCGACTTCACTTTCACTTTTCACTGTCATGCATTGGAGAAGGAAATGGCAACCCACTCCAGTGTTCTTGCCTGGAGAATCCCAGGGACAGGGGAGCCTGGTGGGCTGCCATCTATGGGGTCGCACAGAGTCGAACACGACTGAAGTGACTTAGCAGCAGTAGCTCAGATGGTAAAGAATACGTCTGTAATGCAGGAGACCCGGGGTTTGATCCCTGGGTTGGGAAGACCCTCTGGAGAAGGAAATGGCAACCCACTCCAGTACTCTTGCCTGGAGAATTCCATGGACAGAGGAGCCTGGTGGACTACAGTCCACGGGATCGCAAAGAGTCGGACACGACTGCGTGACTAACTTTCACTTTCTATGTGTAGATTTATATGTGTGTGTGTATTTAGACAAATAAGATCATGCTACACATGAGCTTTTGTAACCTGCTTTTCAGATTTAATAATGTATTACAAAACTCTATGTGAATAAAAAATCAAATCACTCAATCCTAAAGGAAAACAACACTGAATATTCATTGGAGGGACTGATGCTGAAGCTGAAGTTCTAATACTTTGGCACCTGATATGAAGAGCTGATTCGCTGGAAAAGGTTCTGATGCTGGGCAAGACTGAAGACAAAAGGAGAAGCAGGCAGCAGAAGAGGAGATGGTGAGGTAGCATCACCGTCTCGGTGGACACGAATTTGAGCAAACTTCTGGAGATAGTGAAGGGCAGGGTAGCCTGGCCTGTGGCAGTCTATGAGGTCGCAAAGAGTCAAGCACGACTTAGCGACTAAACAATAAGACTAAACAATAACAACAGCATATGGGAATGGATATAGATACAAATACAGTAAATAAAAGCAGAAGAAAGGAATTACTAAAACAAAGAACATTTTAACAAACTAGAAAAGAGAAGAATGATAGTGTTGGTAATCTCATATATTCATTTAACAAGTATTTACTGAGTGCCTACTATGTGCCAGACTGAGATTATGACACAGAGAAATACATCTGCACTTCAGCCCAATTACTTTATAGTCCGATGTGGGATACACATGCTTATTCTAATAACCCCATATTAAATCAGCTATATGATGAAAATGTATCATGTACTATGTATGATTAACAGTCTAACTGGAGAAAAGATTAGAGCTCAGGGTTGAAGTATGAGTAGGCATACTGAGCTTGTTTTTTGATGTGTTTTTCTTTTGAATTTTGATGTTTTGATAAATTGGGGCCTTGCTGGCACTAGAAAGGATTGCTCCACCCAGGGTAACTGATTCCTAGAATTAGCAAACAATTCAGCCTAAAGCATGCCTTTCATATGCAAACCAAGCAATCTGAAGCTCACTTCCTCCTTTCTGGGCTCTCACCTGTCAGGCCTCTGTCCCTCTGCTCTAACCACTCTAAGGCCAGGTACCAGGTGACCAGGGACAATCGCTAGCCACAGAGGATGTGGAAACTATTCAAACTAGCCTATCCTAAACCTGCTTAGCCTGCTTCCCATAACTTGCTTGTTCCTTCCTAGTGAAGAGAAAGTCGCTCAGACGTGTTTGATTCCTTGCGACCCCGTGGACTATACAGTCCATGGAATTCTCCAGGCCAGAATACTGCGGCGGGTAGCCTTCCCTTCTCCAAGGGACCTTCCCAACCCAGGGATTGAACCCAGGTCTCCTGCATTGCAGGCGGATTCCTTACCAGCTGAGCCACAAGGGAAGCCCAAGAATACTGGAGTGGGTAGCCTATCCCTTCTCTAACGGATCTTCCCCACCCAGGAATGAAACGGGGTCTCCTGCATTGCAGGCTGATTCTTTACCAACTGAGCTATCAGGGAAGCCCATTCCTTCCTAAGGAAACCACAAAAAAGTTGTTTTTCTTTCCACTTTTACAGTCTCTAATGTATTTGTTACAATATTGCTTCTATTTATGTGTTTGGGCTTTTTGGCATCAAGGCATGTAGTATCTTAGCTCCAAACCAGGGATCAAAGTCATGCTCCCTGCATTGGAAGACAGGGAGATGGTCACCTTGCTGGGCATATTGAGAGTAGAGCAGTGGCTGGCTTCTTGGAACTCACTGTGTAATATACTGCAATAAATGATGTGGTCAGGAAGTAACCAGGGGTTCCCAGAGCAAGAAGAGGGGAACTTGATCCAGACGCAGAAGGAGAAAGAGGATCAAAGAACATCTCACAAACAAAATGACATCAGGTCCACAGGTCCTCAGGTCCTAGCTCATCTCATTCAGGACTTCTCCCCCGCCCCGTCTGAGCCATGCTGTGCTTCTTTCTGCCTTTCTCTGTATTTTCTGTTCCTAATCCTGAGGAAGTCAGTCAATAGAAGAATAAGAGGAAGAAGAAAGAGGAGGAGAAGGAGGAGGCTGAGACTTGTCCATGTTAATATAAATTTTGGCACAACATTCACAATGAAGACAATGATTTTCATTCTCATTTTCAGTTGAAGACTTGAGGTCTGACTTACTCAGGATCACCCGCATGAGCAACAAAAGAGATGATCTATGAACTATCTATCTCCATCTTCATCTCCATCTGTGTATCTATATCTATGTTATTGTTGTTGAGGCCCTAAGTCATGTCCAACTCTTTGCAACCTTGACCCCATGGACTGTAGCCCGCCAGGCTGCTCTGTCCATGGGACTTCCCAGGCAAGAATACTGGAGTGGGTTGCCATTTCCTTCTCCAGGAGACCTTCCTGACCCAGGGATCTGTGTCTCCTGCATTGGCAGGTGAATTCTTTCCTTCTAAGCCACCAGGGAACCCCATTTATATCTACGTGTGTGTGTGTTAAGTCACTTCAGTCATGTCTGACTCTTTGCAACCGTATGGACTGAATTCTGCCAGGCTCCTCTGTCCATGGGATTCTCCAGGAAAGAAGACTGGAGTGGGTTGCCATACCCTCCTCCAGACGGGATCTTCCTGACCCAGGAAGAAACCCTGCGTTTCTTACATCTCCTGCATTGACAGGTGGGTTCTTTACCACTAGCACCACCTGTGTCTATATTGAAACAGGATAGCCAGTTGGTGTCAGTTACAGTTCAAGTCCAAAGGCAGAAGAAGACCAGTGTTTCAGCTTGAGGACTGTCAGGTAGAGAGCAGATTCTCTCTCTTTTTCAGCTTTCTGTTCAATTCTTTCCTTCCGTGGGTTGGTTAAAGCTCATCCATTTTGGAGAAGGCAATCTTCCTTCCTGAGTCTACCAATTCAAAAGTTAACCTCACCTGGACACACCCTCACAGACATACCTAGAATAATGGTTAACCAAATATCTGGGCATCCCAGCACCTGATCAAGCTGACATATAAAATGAACCATCTCAGAGGTTGAACTATGGACCCAGGCCAAATCCAGTACCCATCAGTTTTTGTAATAAAGTTTTATTGTAACACAGCCATGCATATTAGATATATTTTATGACCGTTTTTGCATTTATAATGGCAGAGTTGAATAGTTCCAACAGAGACTACATGGCCTGAAAAGACTAAAATATTTACTATTGGGCCCTTTATAGATAAAGTTGCAGACCCTTGCCAGAAAGTGCCTCTGTTCTCTCTTCTAATGGCTGGAATTTCTGAAACTGGGAAAACCAACTGCCATTGTCCCAGGTTATTGTATATTACACGGCAGTCTCCTTCCCTATCTTTAATTCAAAGCCAGTTTGGGCTGAAATAGTACTAGTTACACCCTCCAAGCTGGAGTGCCTATTGTGGGTCAGATATTTTAAGGGCAACCTCACTCTCCTCTACCACATTCTTGCCCTTTTTTCCCCGCCTTTTTATTTTACTTCAGAGTATAGCCAATTCACCAACTCACTTCAGTTCACTGGGGTAGAGCATCACTTACTCAATGGACATGAGCTTGAGCAAGCTTCTGGAGATGGTGACGGACAGGGAAGCCTGGTGTGCTGCAGTCCATGGGGTGGCAAAGAGTCAGACAGGACTGAGCGACTGAACAACAAAATAGCTAATTCACTATGTTGACAGTTTCAGATGCAGAGCAGAGTGATTCAGCCATACATATACATGTATCCATTCTGCCCCAAACTCCTCTCCCATCCAGCTGCCACATAACATTTAGCAGAGTTCTCTGTGCTACACAGTAGGTCCTTGTTGGTTATCCATTTTAAATATAGCACTGTGTACAAGTCCATCTCACACTCCCTAACTATCCTTTCCCCTCATCCATATGTTGAAGGGAACCATACATTCATTCTCTAAGTCTGCAAGTCCCCTTCTGTTTTGCAAATAAGTTCAATCTGTACCATTTCTTTTTAGATTCCACATATAAGGGATATCATAAGATATCTTTCTTTCTCTTTCTGAATTACCTCATTCAGTATGACAACCTCTAGTTCCATGCATGTTGCTGCAAATGGCATTATTTCATTCTTTTAATGACTGAGTAATATTCCATTGTATACAGTAACTGTATGTTCTTTATCCATCCCTTTGTTGATGGACCTTTAGGTTGCTTCCATGTCTTGGCTATTGAAAATAGTGTTGCAATGAACATTGGGGTGCATGTATCCTTTCAGATTACATTTTTCTCTGGATATATGCCCAGGAGTGAGACTGCAGGGTCATATTGTAGCTCTAGTTTTAGTTTTTCTTTCTTTTTTTTTTTTTAAGTTTTTTAAGGAACGTCCATACTGTTCTTCATAGTGGCTGTACCAGTTTACATTCCCACTAACGATGTAGGAGTGTTCCCTTCTCTCCATGCCCTCTCCAGCATTTACTGTTCGTGGATTTTTTAACGATGGCCATTTTGAATGGTGTGAGGTGATATCTCACTGTTTTGATTTGCCTTTCTCTAATAATTAGCAATGTTGAACATCTTTCCATGTGCCTTCCATAGGGGAGTTTAAATTAGACTGTCAACAACTGTAACATCAGCTACTGCTTTAGTTGAAAAATAAACAATACCCTTTCTCTTTCCTTCTATAGGCCAAGTATAGGACTGAGGATTTCAATTCCGAAGAAGCCAGCAACTTGCTGTGATGGTAACAGGGTAATATTGTGGAATGGGTTTCTCAAATTCATTCAAGGGAAATTCAGACAACTTGAACGTGATTCTGTAGGGGGAACTATTGACATGTATACCCCGTTATATTTAAAACAGATAACCAACAAAATTCTCCTTGAGCACAAGTAACTCTGCTCAACATTCTGTAAAAACCTAAATGAGAAAAGAATTTAGAAAATCATATATATATATATATATATACACACACATAAAACTGAATCACTTTGCTGTACAACTGAAACTAACATAACTTTATCAACTGTGCTCCAGTATAAAATAAAAATTAAAAAAAATAAAGTGAAGAACAATTAAACAGGTAAAGAAGTAAATAAAAACAAAAATACTTTGGGTTGGAGAATATAATGCTGAACGTATAAAGATCTCTTAAGGTCCCAAGGCTCCTTTAGTATTATTTATTGTCTCAGAATTTAGAGGAAACCAGTTGGGCTATGTTTAAAGGATTAATATACAGAAGGTGATGAGAATTGAAAGGTGAAAACGGTCACGGTGTGTTCAGAGAACTAAAAGGATTTCAGTCTACTGAAACACCCCGCAAGCAATGGGGAGCAGTGACAAGCTATTTGCATTTACACAGGGCAAGAGAAACAAAAGCATTAAATATCTGTGATGTATCAAGGATGTCCAGGCAAATTAGATCACCTTAGTCATGCTCCAACAAGTATGTAAAATGAGAATGAGCCCCTATTTTTAAAATGACAATTCTGATAATATATTACAAAATTGTATTAGTGTAATAAGAATATTAATTATATGTGCTAAACTCTTAGTCTGTGCCAGACAACAAGCGAAGTTATTTACAAATATTTTCTCATTCAGCTGGCCCATAAGGGAGCCAATTCACTAGGACAGGGGTCAGAAAACTGTAACCCATGGCACAAATCCCACCTATGAGCTAAAGATGGTTTTTACATTATTATGTAATTTTATTTAAAAAAGGAGATTTCATGAAATGTGAAAATTATATGAAATTCAAATCTTAGTGTCCATAAATAAAATTGATTGGAACACAGTCACGTTCATTCATTTCCATGTGGTCTTTGGCTGTTTCAGCACCACAGTAGCAGAGCCAAATTGTAACCGAGACAATATGGCCCACAAAAGCCCAAAATGTTTACTGTCTAGTCTTTTAGAGAAAGTTTGCTGACTCGGGCTCTGGGAGATGGGCAGGCATTCTTCCTAGACCCATTTTACTGGTGGTAGAGTTTCAGAGAATTCTCTCTCTGGCTAGCTTTACACAGCCAGGATACAGGAGAGCCACGGCTAAAAGCTAGTCCTCTGATTTCAGACACTGCATGTGTAAATGAGACTCCACACTGCCTCCAACCAGCCGCTCCTTCCCAAATCTGGATTTACAGGAGACCCCAAAACTTTCCTGGAGTTTCAGAGATCAGGCCAGTCAAAAGATAAACTGACAGTCCTGCATAAATAAAAGTAGGATATACAAATAGACAACTCACACATGATCAATAATGGTTAGAAGAAAAATATATATGAGCCACTTGTAATAAAATAAAAGTGCCATTAAAGACAGACATAATGTTTAAAATGATAAAGTTGGGATACAGGAAATATTTGTAAAATGCATTGCTGTTGAGGGTATAGTTTTCAAGGTCCTCATATACATATTTGGTGGAAATATCAACTGGGACAAAGTTTCTGGAAATTAAACTGGCAGCATTATTCAAACTTCCCTCATGCCCAGATAAAACTGGAGAGTTTCCTTTCTTTAGTTCCTTTTATTTAGTAACCACCTCCAATCCATCCTAGGGACTTCCCTGGTGGTCCAAGGGTTAAGACTTCACTTTCCAGTGTAGGGGTGAGGGTTTGATTCCTGGTCAGGGAGCCAAAGTCTCACATGCCTCCCAGCCAGTAAACCAAAACATAAACCAGAAGCAATGTTGTAATGAACTCAATAAAGACTTAAAAAAAAAAAAGAGTCCATCAGATAAATCCTATGAGATGCAAAGGAAGGGCATTGTTCACATGTATCATGGTACACTGTTCATAAAACTGGAGGTGGGGGAGAAGTCTATCAATGGGGTAAATAAATTTACTGGCATATCACATTATTTAGCCATACTAGCCATTTTTTTTAAAATCATGTTTTTGAAGAATACTTTATATATGGATTTTATTCTGAGTGAGATCAGAAGCCACAGAGAGATTTGACAGAGAAGGAACCTGCTTGGACTTAATATTTAATGATCTCTCCACCACTCAGAGGAAGGATGAGATAACTGATGAGAAGGCTACTGCAGGGAATCCCTGGCTATTCAGTGGTTAAAACTACACACTTCCGCTGCAGGGGGCATGGATTAGAGCCCTGGTCAGGGAACTAAGCTCCCTCATGCTGTGTGGCACTGCCAAAAAAAAGAAAGAAAAAAAGGATACTGCAATACTCTAGATGAGAAATGATGCTGCCTTAGGCCAGTGTGTTTATGGTAAAAAGAAGAATTCATCAAGATATTTTTCAAAAATAGAGATGACAAGACTTGCTGACTTGTTACTGCATGTAACTGGTGAGAGCAGAAGTCAAGATGATTCTAGGGTTTTTGACCTGAGCAACAGGACAAATGGAGTGGCTATTTACCAAGATGGGGAAGCCGGCATTGGAGGAGGTTTGGGAGGAGATAAATGAATAAGAGTTTGGTTTGGATACATAAATCCCCAAATATTAATAATCATTATGGCACGTTAATGTGATTCTGTAATTTTTTCTAAGATTTTTTTTTTATGTGGATCATTTTTAAAGTCTTCATTGAATTTGTTACAACACTGTTTCTGTTACAACACTGTTTCTGTTACATGCTTTGGTCTTTTGGCCATGAGGCGTGGTGGATCTTGGCTCCCCAACTGGGGATAAAACCCACACCAATGCATTGGAAGGCAAAGGCCCAACCACTGGGCCACCAAGGAAGTCTCACTTTTGTGATTTTGAATGTCAGTGATCTATGACAAGTTATTAAAGGACTGGAAGTATACCATATTTTAATGACATTTTTCTAATTGGACTTATTGTAAAAATTATAAAATAATGCATTCATTAGAGAAAATGTGTAAAAATATATACACAAAGAAAATTAAAATTGCTTATAATTCTCCCTCTCACAGATAACCACTGTTCTCTGTTGACTTTAGATCACAGATTTCATGCTATACTCTTGAAGCATGGTCCTCAGTCACTACCAAAGGGGAGTTTCTTATCTATCCTGAGCTATAAAGCAACTTCCTTTGGTGGCTTCTCCAACAGGATATGTTTCCATCTCCAAAATCGGATGAAAGGACCCCTCTGGAGGAACTTGCATCATTTAGTTTCTGAGCTTCAACTTCAACATAATGTTCATATTATAACAGAGGCCTTCCTGAGATGCTGTGCTGCAGAGTGGCTCAGTAGCTCAGTGCCCCCGTGTCCTGTAATGCTATCAGAGACATTGCAAGGGGGAGTTAACAACAGCTTCAGAGGCCAACAGCCCTGGAGACCACAGAGGGCCAGCTTATGTCTCCCAAAATCCAATGTCAGAAAACACAACGAATGAGTTGATGACTGTCAAAAAGGTATTAAACACAGCTCAGACACGCGTAAAAGTAAATTCTTGAAAAGGAAGACAGACAGATTATGGAGAAATATGGAGAACATATAAAACTTAAACTCCTCCCATCAGGTCATAAGTATACGTAAGAACCTTCTGTGGTCAGACCTGAACAAGAAGCTGAAGTAAGTCTTGCCTGCTCACTGTCATGAGAAAGCTGTCTTGTACGTCTAATCCTCAGACAGACGTAAAGTCTCCTCCTTTTTTCTGATAGTTTGTTTGCAGAGAGGGAAGGGCCATTTCTTAAGTTCTTAGGCACTGGCACTACAGTAGAGGCACTTGAGCTACAAGATCAAATAGCCTGAGGTTTTGCTCTCTAAGTCATTAACCTTTCAAGTCTCAGTTTTCTTATCTGTAAAACGGATATAATAGAAACCTACAACACTGTTGCATTCTTAAAAAGTACTCCGTAAGGGTAGCCATTTGTGTATGTGTGTGTGATTGTCAAAGTATTCAAGGTTAGAGAAATCATCCCAGTGTCAGATGAGGAAAGTGAAATGCAGAAAGTTCAATGGCAAGCCCGAGGTCACAGAACTAAGCTCTAGGTTCAGACTCAATGAACCCTGAGTCCTTGGGATTATTTCCCAGTAGCCAAGCAGGACTCAGATTAGGAGGAAGAAAATGGTGTTCTCCTTATGGAGAAGGGCCTTACAGAAGAAACAGTTGGTTTTCTTGCACTGGATTTTCTTCTATTGGACTCTCAGAATCAAGAAAGATGATCTCTTTTCTGAACTTAAATGGGTAACTTCAGAGCCTCTGGTCTTGTCCCCTCCTTTGCAGACTATTCATTTATGCCTATAACATTCCCCAGTTTAAAAATCCTTCATGGCTTCCCACCTCATAGGAAATGGACTCCAAATGCCTGTCACAAACTGGCAGTAACCTAATTTTCTAACCTTCAACTGTCCTCCTTTCCAGCCAATCTGAACAACTGCTAATCCCTGTGCACATCCAGGGCCTTCCGGCACTGCATCTCTGCTCTCCCCTGACAATACAACAATCATTTTCTACTCTGTGGTCTTTACTTTTTAAATGAATATCCCTCCCATGGTAGAGCAGGAGCTCTTTGAGGAAGGACCCACTTATAATTCATCTGCTCCTAGGGATCCTTCTAATAACTCCCAACAGCAAAGAAGAGGATGACGATATAGTAGAAAACTTAATAAATATTTGCTGGAAAAACAAGACATAAATAATAATATTAGTAACAATAATCGCTAAGAGTTTTTAAGTGCTTTTAACTATGTCCCTGACACTTCTAAATCAAGGATCCTCAGTCTCTAGGATCTAATGCCTGATGATCTGAGGTGGAGCTGATGTAATAACAGAAATAAAGTGCACAAAAAATGTAATGCACTTGAATCATGCCCAAATCACTCCCCAACCCCCAGGCCATGAAAAAACTGTCTTGCATCAAACGGGTCCCTGGTGCCAAAAGGTTTGGGGACCACTGATCAAAACGCTTACCATGCATGACTCATTTAATCCTCATGACCTCTGTGATGGGAGCTTTAGACATGACTCTCAAGAATCCCCCCATCCTGACATTCACACCCTGTATAATCCCCTCCCTTGAGTGTGAGCTGGGCAGGGAGACTTCACTCCTATTGTAGAGAATACACGGAAGTGATGCGATGTCAGCTCTGAGGTTAGGTTACAAACAACTAGGGCACCTGTCCGGTTGGTACTCTTTTTTCTCTTGTCCTCTCACTTGGTCTCTTTGATGAACCAGGCTGGCATTTTGTGAGCTGCTTACACAGAGATTCATGTAGCAAGGGGCCAAGGGAAGCTCCTGGCCAACAGCCCTGAGACCGTAACTCAGATGCAACAACCCTCAAGGAATTAAATCCTGACAGTACCCTCTTGAGTGAGTCTGGAAGTTGACTACCTCCAGCCTTAAAATAACTGGAGCTCCTACTCACACTTTGATGACAACCTTTGAGTGGCCCAGAAGCAGGACACCCAGGAACACTATGCCTAGATTCTTGATCAACAGAAACCATGAGATGACGCATGCATGCACACTAAGTCACTTCAGTCGTGTCCAGCTCTTTGTGACCCTATGGACTTTAGCTCTCCAGGCTCCTCTGTCCATGAGATTCTCCAGGAAAGAATACTGAAGTGGATTGCCATGTGTTTCTCCAGGGGAATATACTGGACCCAGGGGTCAAACCCACATCTCTTACATCTCCTGCCTTGGCAGGTGGATTCTTTACCACAAGTGCCACCTGGGAAGCCCCTATGAGATGATGATAAATGCTGTCTTTTCAAACCACTAAGCTTTGGGCTAACTTGTTACATAGCAATAGGTAGCTAATACAACCGCTTAGGTATTCTTACTATCCCATTTTATGGTTGAGTAAACCAAGGCCTGTGAATGGCTCAGGAATTTCATGTCAACTATGAAGCTAGGAAGCAGCAGTGCCAGGATATGAACACAGGCAATCAGGCTCCATAATCTTCACTCTTGACCATGATGCTACAAGAATAACAGGGGATGAATGGGGGAATAAACAGGTGGATGGTTTGCTCCCTTCCCTCATTGAAGTGGCCTGTTCCTCTCTCCTGAGAGAGACCTTACTACTAATCTCATCAAATTGCACTATTGGCCCCTGACAGAGTGTATTACTAAAAAGTAGCCCCTGCAAGAGTGTCTAGTCTTGGTGAAGGAGGTGTTTGTGTGGGAGGGATGAGAACAATGCGTGGAAACAGACTGCATGTGTTGAGGAACAGTGCAATTATGCAACAGCTGTGAGTTTAGAGAAGGCTCCTAACAGATATATCACCTTATCACGTCTCGTATGTTATAGGTAACAATTTTATTTCTCTTGAAGACTGTAACATCATCAAGTGAAGGATTTGGTGTTATTAATTTTTGTATTCCCAGTGCTTCTAAAGAGGGTGTCACCCTTTGAGGAATGAATGAGTGAATAAGTCAAGGGAAAATATGAATGGATGGATGGACAGATGGATAGATGGACGGATAGATAGAATGAATTTATGATGATTAGCGTATGGATTACTAAACCATGAGCTTCTTTAATATCTAATTCAAACATAAAATGATTATTCAAAGGCCAAAACCTTCCCTTCATTCTAAAACAACCAGAAGAAGGGGAAAAGGAAACTAACATATATTGAGCACCTATCTATTCAGGACAGGAAATCATCCCTAAGCTTTGGGTTCCAAACACTTTGGGGCCACCTGAGAGCATGAGAGAGGCATTAAAATAACACAAACTCAGTCATTAGCAATTCAAACATTGGCATGGCAGGTATATACTACACAAGATGACTGGTGGTGGTAACAGGGATCTCTGGCAGGCATCATTAGCCTTCGCTGGATAGTGACTAACTCCAGGCACTATTCCGTGCCCCTCACTTGTATTAACGCATTCATACCTCACAGCAACCTTGTTTTACAAATTTTAAAGTTGAGGAAATACAATGCACAGTGGGGTTAAAGAAGTAAGACAAAGTAACACAGCCAGCGAGGGGCAGAGGCAAGACCTAAACCCAAGCAATTGGGATTTAAACTCCATAGTCTTTATTTTTCTTTACTGAAGTATAGTTCATTTACAATGTTGTGTTGCTGCTGCTGCTGCTGCTGCTGCTAAGTCGCTTCAGTCGTGTCCGACTCTGTGCGACCCCATAGACAGCAGCCCACCAGGCTCTGCCGTCCCTGGGATTCTCCAGGCAAGAACACTGGAGTGGGTTGCCATTTCCTCCTCCATTGCATGAAACTGAAAAGTGAAAGTGAAGTCGCTCAGAAGCGACCTACTCCGTAGCGACCCCATGGACTGCAGCCCACCAGGCTCCTCCATCCACGGGATTTTCTAGGCAAGAGTACTGGAGTGGCTTGCCATTGCCTTCTCCGAATGTTGTGTTAGTTTCAAGTATACAACAAGGGATTCAGTTATACCTTTGTCACCGTTGTAGTTTAGTCGCAAAGTCATACCCAACTCTCGGTAACCCCATGGACTGTTGCCTGCCAGGCTCCTCTGTCCATGGGATTTTCCAGGCAAGAATATTGGAGAATGTTGCCATATATATATATATATTCTTTTTTATATTCTTTCCCATTATAGATTATTATAAGATACTGAGTAGTTCCCTGTGCTGTACAGTAGGTCCTAGGAATCTATACTTTTGAATACAACCTGATGCTGTTTATCATTAATAGGAATACAGGAAGGAGACTGTATGTAGGACAGTTCAGTTCAGTCGCTCAGTTGTATCCGACTCTTTGTGACCCCGTGGACAGCAGCACACCAGGCTTCCTGTCCATTACCAACTCCAGGAGCTTGCTCAAACTCACGCCCATTGAGCCAGTGATGCCATCCAACCATCTCATCCTCTGTCGTAGGACAATGGAACACAAATGAAATAACTGACACCTGCTATTCAACCTCAGTGATGAGTAGGGGTGACAGGGAATTGGAATGTTCAAGCCTCATCTGGAAGGGCAGTCCCTGTCCATCTTCCGCTGCTGGCAGCCTGCAGAGGAGATGGCTACTGTGCTTCCAGACATCTTGCTTTTCCAGAGTTGGGAAATTTCTAGATTTTAAAATGTTGGGGCGGCACCAGCCACACAGAGCACACCTGCAGGCCCCGGGCACCTGCACACTGCCCAGGCGCCAGCATCCTCAGGTCTCAGGCCATGAGCCCTCCACTTCATCAGGCAACCCTTCCAGTTCTGATTGTCGGATTGCTTCCCGAACCTGTTAAAATCTGCCCCATCCAGCCTCCATCCCCTGAAAGAGCCTCCCACTTCTATAATCGCTGAGAGATTAATCTCTCTTCCTTCTGACAGCCACATATTTTGATCATTGGGATGATTTCTGAGCTGACATAAATCTTATCCCATCTAACAGGGATGATAAAGCATGTACCATATTCACAGGCAGATTAGAGCAGCAGACGGTCACTGCCTCTAGGGCAGCCTCCCCTGGCCCCAGGCCTCCCCCAGGGCAGGCACAGAGGCTCACAGCCACAAACTCCCCCCAGAGGCTCCCAACCCTATCAGGGTCAGATGTCTCAACCTTATCTTCTTTCCCTTCTCACCTGAGTCCAGGAGGTGATTCTCAGATGAACTCACTGAAATTAGGGCAAACTGGTGATACCCTTATTATGATCTGAATCAAGAAAAGTCTCAAAAGAAACACTCATAATGGTTATCTCCTACTAAGAGATAAGATTGATGGGCAAGTTTTCTTTTTCAATTCCTATTTTTTCTAAAAGGCCTTCCCTGGAGACTTAGTGATGAAGAATCTGCCTGCCAATGCAGGAGATATGGGTTTGATTCCTGGGTTGGAAAGATACCCTGGAGAAGAAAATGGCAACCCACTCCAGTATTCTTGCCTGGGAAATCTCATGGACAGAACAGCCTGGTGGGCTACAGTCCCATGGAGTCACAAAGAGTCTGACACGACTTAGTGACTAAACGACACAATTTTTCTAAAAGAATATTTTACTTTTTATATCATAAAAGTAAAATATTATTTCAAATGTCTGATTTTAAAATAACTATAAAATATATTTCTTGCTCTGGACCAGCAGTCCTCATGCTTGAACTTGCCCCAGAATCATCTAGAGGACTTGTTATAGCTCAGATTTCTGGAACTCATTCCTAGAGTTTCTGAATCAGCAGGTCTGGGGAGGTGCCCAGAAGCTGTTTCTAGCAAGCTCCTGGTAAATGCTAAGGTTGCAGGTCCAGGAACCACATTCGAGAATCACTGTTCTAGAACATTCTGAACAGATTTAAAGTTAGGTAGTGTACTGTCTGTTTCTGCCAGACACTTTATTTCAGAATTGGAGGCCCATGAGCTTTTCTTCTACAGGGCTCCAGGCAACATGCTCCAGGGACATCTCTCCCCTCCTTCACTGCCCACCAGCACCATTTCATATTCAGGAAGAACTGGACAAGGATGTGTGTTGCAACCCCATCTCCCTGCCAGCCATCTCCACCTTCCCAGAGCAGAGCGGGAGGACACTCTGATGTAATTCTCACTTCTACTCAATGTGCAATTTCACTGGAACTTTCAGATATTCATCATGTGGTCATTCCCTCGTCAAACATCAACCTGCCCCAGCCGGTGGCCCATACCTGCAGGGGCGCATGCTATCAGAAAGACAGAGAATCCAGTGGCCGGCTACAGAGCACCCCAGGTCCAAGGCTGTGGGTGGGATACAAGGTACAGTCTCCCAGGGAGGAGATGGCTTGAACCTGAGTACAGCCTTGACAGAGCCACTCCATTCAGCTCTGCCAGGAGTCAGAGCATGGTTTCATAGGTTCATTCCTGAGAAATATACTGGTCCCACCAGCCTTCTAGTAGGGAAGAATTATAACATTATCACACACTGTAAAGAGACATACAGCACAGTGGTTAAGCATGCAGACACTTAAGTCACAACTGCATAAATTCAAATACCCAGCTCTAGTATGTGATCCTTGTGTGACCCTGAACATGTCCCTTAGCTTCCCTCAACCTTTGCTCCTTCCTCTGTAAAATGGGTATAATAACCCTGCCATCTCAATAGAGAACTTTGAAGATTAAGGGGCTTCCCAGGTGGTGCTCATGGTAAAGAACCTGCCCTGCAAATGCAGGAGATGGAAGAGATGCGGATTTAATCCCTGCATCAGGAAGATCCCCTGGAGAAGGGCATGGCAACACACTCCAGTATTCTTGCCTGAAGAATTCCCATAGAGAGAGGAACCTGGCAGACTATAGTCCACAAGGTCGCAGAGAGTTGGACATGACTGAAGTGCCTTAGTATGAGCACACATGAAGATTACATGAGATCCTCTGGACAGGTCACTTAGAATAGTACCATAGTACCCAGGAGGCACTCAGGAAATGCTAGCTACCACTTTTCAAAATAAAGACATAATATTAAATAACATGTACAAGGGAAGCACTTATAATCAAGTATTTGTTGTTATTGTTTAGTTGCTAAGTTGTGTCTAACTCTTGCGATCCCATGGACTGTTGCCCACTGGGCTCCTTTGTCCATGGCGTTTCCTGGGCAAGAATACTGGAGTAGGTTGCCATTTCCTTCTCCAGGGGATCTCCCCAACCCAGGATCAAATCCACGTCTTCTACACTGGTAGGTGAATTCTTTACCACCGGACCACCAGGGAAGCATAATCAAGTATATCTGTAAATATTGGGTTGGCAAAAAAGTTCATTCAGGTTTTTCTATAGCATCTTATGGAAAAAAAACCTGAATGAACTTTTTGGCCAAGCCAGTATTTTATTCATTATGATCCAGGATAAAGAATAAAATGCCTCAAGTCAGTCTAGCTAAGTGAGCGTGGTGTGGAGAGTGAGGAGGAAATGTTTCAGTTAGCAACATATTTGAAGATGCAGGCATGATGAAAAGGAAAGGATTTGCAAGGGAGAGTTTTGCACAAGACCGTGGTGGAGCCCCTAAGCGCAAGGGTCAGAGTTATCCACAGAAGGAAGTGCACAAGCCTGTGGACTCAATAACTCTTGGGCATGAAACATCCCAAGCTGGGAATTCACACTACCTGTCCTGACTGTTAACATCAGTGTGTGGAAGCACTCCAGCCCTGGAGGCAGCAGAGTCCATCTGCTCACAGCTTCATGAGTGGACTTGCCTCCCCGAGGATCCAGGATGCTCAAGATAGCATCCCGCCACACCCCCCGGCTCCTCCACTAAGAGCAGCTGACCTCCCAGACATGCAGGGTGGGGGTCCTCCGGCCTCCAGTTCTCCAACCCCTTTCATACACAGAATACTTGGTACATATCTCTTGAGTTAAACCTATCACCCTTTTTGAATGTTTTTATTTTACTGTAGGAAAAGGTACATCATATAAAACATACTGTTTTCACCATCTTTAACTGTGCAGTTCAGTGACACTAAGTATACTCTCATTATTGTGCAACTCTCACCATCACCTATCTCCCCGATTTTTCACCTTCCTATGGACATCAAGCGGGGAGGGGTTGGGATGGATTGGGTGTTGGGGATTTTCTCCCCAGGACTTGGAAGCAACGAATCTGAAAGAAGGACACTTGGACAGTCTCTTGCAAGGACTGACAAGTTTATTTCTGCAGTCAAGCCTTTTTATAGAAGTAGGAACAAAGAGCTTAGAGTATACAGCCAGCAAAGCGCGTACGGGGTTAACACCTAATCAATAAAAATATTTCAAGGACAGCACACTCTAAGTGACCCATGAGCTTATACCATAACCTGTTTTCTTAAGCAACATCCTTAATATTTATTATTAAATCTTGGCGCTGGGCATAACCAAAGGCAGGAGATGTTTTTTTGCCCAGGTACATCAAGCCGGGGTATTTCTGGCCCTTCGCCATTTTCCCAAGGACTTCCTCCAACCGGCTATTTTGTACTGGGCTTCCCAACATTGGGGATCGGGATTGAAGCATGTACAGTACTTCATGTGAAGTAGATGACTGGTGAGAGCCTACTGTGCAGCACAGGGAGGAAGAAAAAATGAAGTGCAATCTGTTTGTAGGACATACGTTAGGTTAACCTTAAAAATGCATTCCAATATATAAACACCGTTTGACTCCACTTATACGAGGTACCTAGAGTAGTCAAATTCATAGAGTCAGAAAGTACATTGGTAGTTGCCAGGGGCTGGGGGTGGAGTGGGCAGGGAGGATGGGGAATTAGTGTTTAATACGGATTCACCACATTCTTTTATCTGTTATGATGTCCCCGGTGACCCTGTCAATGCCTTTAGAATAGAGACTCTGCCCAATTCATTTTTATGTTAATTAGTGCTTAGCCTATGGCCCGGCACACAGTAGCTACTTTTAAATGTTTGTGGAATAACTGAAACAAAATTAATAAATGGTTAAGGAAAGTGATATATACGGAACATCATGTCATGTGATAATGTATTATCATCAAGATAACTGGTAACACAAAGTAATGTTGATAAGCTAATGCTACATAAAATGACAGGCAGAGAGGTGACAGGTATGTGAGGATTGAAGTAATAGGGGAAATATTTACTTCTGGGCTGAAACTGGAATGAGTAAGAAGTGTTGTACTAATTATCCTTACTGAGTGGCAGAACCCAAGGGATTAAGAGTGCAGGTTCTGGAATCAGGTTGCCCGTGATCAAAACCACTCTACGATTTCCTAGCTGTGGGATTCTGGACAGGTATTTAATATGCCTCACTTTCCTCTTCCACAAAATGGGGCATCATAGGGCTACAATAAGCACTGTATCATTCAAAACACATCAAGCACTTAAAACAGTATCTATCACATGGTAAGTACCCAATGCTGTATATAATTTCATGATGAGGAGATGTGTGACATATTTTTTTTCTCAAGGTTCTTTAATCGTGCTGAGTGGTCCATATTCAAGAGCATCCTTTAAATGCTGTCTACAAAGCCCACCGAGTCACCTCACCAGCTCCTCCCCGCCACCACCAGCCAGCAGCTCCCTAGCACAGCTGTCCTGACTCAGTTGAAAGACCTCAGGTCTGCAAAGGATGGGGATGTAGGGCTAAAATGGAAGGATGATTGCCTCCAGCATTACAGCACTAAACTCTTTGATGATTTCCAGAATAAAATGCTGATGAAATCCCTATGGGAGTACATACTGGAGTGTCAGAATCATTGAAGATATTCGGTCTGTCCAGGTAGGGAAATTCATAGGGCAGGCAGAGATAATAACAGCATCCCTGGATGGAAGTCAGAAGGGCAGGCCTGAGGTCTAGCTGGACCTATAACTGGCTGAGGTTTGTTTTATCAGAACATGGTGGGAATAGTCCTGATATTCCTGGGCTGTAAAATATGCCAAGATTGTCCACAGGGGGCAGCACTTCAGAGAGTCCATCTTAGACACTAATTAAGGAGGGGGTGGAAAGTCTAGGGGCTTCCTGGGTGGCGCTAGTGGTAAGGAACCCACCTGCCAATGCACGAGATATAAGAAACTTGGGTTCGATCCCGGGGATGGGAAGATCCCCTGGAGGAGGGCATCGTAAGCCACTCCAATATTCTTGCCTGGAGAATCCCATGGACAGAGGAGCCAAGCAGGCTACAGTCCATAAGGTCGCAAAGAGTTGGATACAACTGAAGCGACTTAGCACACATACACAGAAAGTCTAGAAGCTGGCAGAGGTGAACTTGTACAGGCATGGACATACAAGCAGGAGCACGAAGAACCTGAACTGGCAAGGAAGGGCAGACGTGGTCAGCCTTGCCTGGGGAAGGGCACCGCTTCATGCTTCATGAACGAAATCTGGCAGCTGAAGATTCAGACTGTGCTGCATCTCTTTGCTAACAACTTGGGGTACAGGGACGACGCCAGTGTAATATCAAGTGAGGGATTCTGCATTTGTTCAGAAGTCCACATTTGTTTTATAGAGCACACCTGATCTTTACTCCTCTTGTTAACACTGCCCCGGAATTTCTCCCTGGCATCCTCCCTGCTTTGCTAGAACTACACTTTTCTCTGCATCTTAGGTGGGAGGAGGAGGGTTGAGGAATAACAGCGGCTGTAGGCACCCCACTCCAATACTCTTGCCTGGAAAATCCCATGGACGGAGGAGCCTGGTAGGCTGCAGTTCACGAGGTCGCTAGGAGTCGGACACGACTGAGTGACCTCACTTTCACTCTTCACTTTAATGCATTGGAGAAGGAAATGGCAATCCACTCCAGTATTCTTTCCTGGAGAATCCCAGGGACAGAAGAGCCTGGTGGGCTGCCGTCTATGGGGTCGCACAGAGTCAGACACGACTGAAGCGACTTAGCAGCAGCAGCAGCAGTAGTCACAGTATCTACTGAGTGCTTATTCCATGCTGGACAGTGTTCTAAGTGGTCGTACACATGTTAACTGATTTAGTCATAGCAACCATGTGAGACAGCGTGGGAGACATTCTTAGGGTTCACCATCGCCTCCTCCACATCTCCCAGCCCTCCTTGGTTTGGTCAGCCACACATCTCATTCTGAATGGAGTAGGACAATGTGTTTTGCTCCAGGCTGAGGTGCTTTTGAACTGTGGTGTTGGAGAAGACTCTTGAGAGTCCCTTGGACTGCAAGGAGATCCAACCAGTCCATTCTGAAGGAGATCAGCCCTGGGATTTCTTTGGAAGGAATGATGCTAAAGCTGAAACTCCAGTACTTTGGCCACCTCATGCGAAGAGTTGACTCATTGGAAAAGACTCGGATGCTGGGAGGGATTGGGAGCAGGAGGAGAAGGGGACGACAGAGGATGAGATGGCTGGATGGCATCACTGACTCGATGGACATGAGTCTGAGTGAACTCCGGGAGTTGGTGATGGACAGGGAGGCCTGGCGTGCTGCGATTCATGGGGTTACAAAGAGTTGGACATCACTGAGCGACTGAACTGAACTGAGGTACTCAGTGTCCATATTGCCTTCCCCATGTTTTTCCAGCCTGGATTTCAGGGCCAGGAATTCCAGAGCAGTAGAACCAGATGATGGGCACAGCTGGAGCCCCGAATCACTACTTTGCGGAGAGCCCTCCTGGAAAGATATGAGACCCTCATCAGTCTGTACGAGGAAGAAATGTTTACTGTGGGAAGGCACCAATATGGGTTTGTTTTCTTTTTCTGTTGTTGTTTTTCTTTTTTTCTTTTTTGTTTTCATGGGAAGCTAGCATGAACTGTTGACTGATGAAAATAGGTAGAGACTCTTATCACGTCCACTTTACAGATGAGAACACTGAGGCAAAAAAAAAGGATACACAATATGTTCAAGATCAAAACCCAGTGACTGGTAGAGCTAAGACTGAACTCATGTACTGAGCTCTAAAATTTGTGCTCTTCTGGGTTTTTTTTTTTTCTTTCTCATCATCATGTTCATGTTTTTGTGGCCCTCTCTACATTTTCCAGGACAGACATCATCTTGCACCAGTTCCAACACTTGCAACAGAGGGGAAAATCTCTCCTTTTTTCCTGGATATTTGGGAATAAAATTCATAATTCTCTACCTTTTGTCTTCCCTGGGTGTACACGAGAGCTACCCACACCAGAAGATGCTACTGAGTGTGTTCAAGAGCCATTTTTCTGTAATTACCTTCTTTTTATAATCTCATACTACAATCACACCCGGCTAAAGAGAGAATTAGTGACCAATAACCTTGCAAATTATCTCAAAGCCTAATGAGTTTTATTTTCTAAATAGCACTACCATCATATCTTGCAAATCTCTTTCACACTTTACCGAGCAAATATGCATATATAATTGGGAGCACAGAGGAGGCACAGCCAGAAAGTTAATGTCACGAACTTTTTAAGTCAAAGAAAACAAGTTCTTCGTCTAACTCTTTCATTTACTGCCGTGTGACCAGACGTAAGTCACATAATCCGTGAATCAACTTATTCCTTTTTAATAATAGACATTTATCTCACCAGATTGCTCAAATAATTCAATAAAATATAGCTTTGGACTCCTAGGTTTGAATGAAGACTAAGCTGAGTGAAAAAAGGCAGTGTACACAGACATATCGCCCTTCTCCTAGGTAAGAAACATATCCTGTGTGTTTGCTTGCGTGCTCAGGTGCTTCAGTCGTGTCCGACTCTCTGCGACCCTACAGACTGTAGCCCCCCAGGCTCCTCTGTCCATGGGGATTCTCCTGGCAAGAACACTGGAGTGGGTTGCCATGCCCTCCTCTTCCTGACTCAGTGAATGAACTGACATCTGTTTATGTCTCCTGCATTGGCAAGTGGGTTCTTTAATGCTACCACCACCTAGGAAGCCCATATACTGTGTGAGCAAAAGCCGCTCAGTCCTGTCCAAGTCTTTACAATCCCATGGAATTCTCCAGGCCAGAATACTGCAGTGGATTGCCATTCCCTCCTCCAGGGGATCTTCCCAACTCAGGGATCGAACCCACGTCTCCCTCATTGCAGGCAGATTCTTTACCAGCTGAGCCACAAGAGAAGCCCATATCCTGTGTAGTTATTATTAAGTCTCATTTTTATTATTTCTTGGGGGCAGGAAACACATCATGGAAGCCATGTGGAGGGCACTGCCCGGTTACAGTCAGCTCCAGTGAAGAGCTAGCACTGATCTGCCCGCCTTATGAGAGAGACCATCTTAGAAGCATCTCCTGCAGCTCCAATAAGCTGGCTCAGCTGATGCCGCACAGATCAAAGAAAAATCTTCCTAACTGCCTTCTGCTCGATTTGCAGAATCATAAACCAAAGCATGATTGTCACTGAAGCCACTAAATTTGGAGGTAGTTTGGCAGCTAAGATAGCCAAGACTGCCCATGGCTTATGTCCCATCAGAGTGGTTATTATTCCGAACATTGACTATGGTCTCTTTCGGGGTCTCTCCCTAATTTGACTCTCTAGGACTTGCTCCCTGTGGAGTACCCAGAGTCCAGAATGGTGCCTGGCACATGTGTGTTAAATAGCTTCAGTTGTGTCTGACTCTTTGCAACCTAACAAACTATAGCCCACCAGGCTCCTCTGTCCATGGGATTTTTCAGGCAAGAATATTGGAGTGGGTTGCCATGCCCTTCTCCAGGGGATCTTCCTGACCCAGGGATCGAACCTGCATCTCTTACATCTCTTGCATTGGCAGGTGGATTCTTTACCACTAGTGCCACCTGGGAAGCCCTAGCACATAGTAGGCATGCAAAGATTCCTCGCAGAAAGAACTGGACTGTGACTTTGAACCAGGCTGTGCTCTGTCTAGCCCACAGCCAACACACCTGCAGTGATGCTGCCTGACTGCACACAGAAGGCGGCTCCGATAGACTCCATCTGTCTCCACAGCTACCTGCATCTCAGAATTCACAGCAGCTCCCAGAAAACACTGAACTGAGCCAAACGACGAGCTCTCTTCCTTCACGCAGTTGTTTGGCGACATAAAGTGCTGGTGTTAAGAGGGCTGTGGAAGGTTCGCTGATTTTTCATGGGCTACGCAGCTGCAGATAAAATTTAATTAAACAGATCCCTGCAGTCACATGCTTATCGCCCCAGATCGAGTCAATTACTTTCCTTTTCTGGCCTTTCTGAGAGAAGATGCAGGGGAAGGGGCTCAAGGTGGTAAGGTGCAGTATGACTGAGGCACAAGAGGGTTTCCTCCCCAAAGGAGTCAGGGTGGAGGAGGAGATCTGTAGGAGAGCCAGTGTTGGGAATCCTGGCCAGCTCTGACCACAGAACACTCCAGACCCCTCATTCTCTGATCTCCTCCCATCCTCACCAACACTAGCCCCATGTGGGCTCTGATGGTCTCTCTACAGAAATACTGCCATAGCCTCCTTGTCTCCAGTTTCACCCAGATCCACCACCAAACTCACACTTAAATCAGATCCCTTGTCCTTTTTTTTTTTTTTTTTTTTTTTTTCACTTTTTAAGACAAACTTAGCCTGGCGTGCTGCGATTCATGGGGTCACAAGGAGTCAGACACGACTAAGCGACTGAACTGAACTGAATCATACTATCTCTTGCTCCTGGAAGGCATCCACAGGAAATTAAAATCTTTCATACTCTGGCCTTGCCATTTCCTCTTCACGCCGCTTAGTTCTAAGGTGAGGGAGTCGGGTGGGGAAACTGGCCAGGGAGACTTCATTGTTGGGTTCTAGGAAGGGTTTGGGTGTGCTTGTGTGTGTGTGCTCAGTTGCCTAGCCATGTCCGACTCTTTGCAACCCTATGGACTGTACAGCCCACCAGGCTTCTCTGTCTATGGAATTTCCCAGGCAAGAATACTGGAGTGGGTTGCCATTTCCTACTCCAGGGGATCTTCCTGACGATCCAACAAACAATGATCGAACTTGTGTCTCTTGTATCTCCTGCATTGGCAGGTGGATTCCTCACCACTGTGCTACCTGGGAAGCCCCAGGAAGAGTTTTATTCCATGAAAAAGGAAACAGGGAGGTGACCTGTCTCTACTTCATGCCATGAGCATGGTTTTGAGAGAATGTGATGTTCCAACTTGGGGTGGGCATCAAAAGACCGTGAGGCAACAAGCCAGCCATCCCAGAGGGAAGCAGATTGGAGACCCAGGCAGAACCCTCACACTGGATGATATTTCTCAGTCACTGGACCAACTCTGCATTAGTCTAAGAAATATTTTTGTTGTCCATGCCTCCAAGTAAGTATGTTGTTGCAATGAAACCTTTACTACCACTATCAATAATATTAATACATATAATGTACTGTGTGACGAATTACTTAACCAAATGGGCTACCATGCTGGCTTAGATCAACCAAGTTTTATCACCATGTCCTGACCTCCCAGAAATGTTGCCCTTTCTCCCCAGATAGGATTGGATAAACATGGAGAAAAGGAGAGCAACTTTTGGGTACACTACCAACACAGTTCTGCCACAGCCTCCAAATATGAATAAGATTTTGTCAAGAACAGTAGACAAGATAATGCATCTGGGCAGAGGCATAAATGTGAACAAAAGGATGGGACTGTGTGAAGGGTGGAAAAAAGTTTAGTGCTAGGGGAGCATAGGTGGGTTGCCGCTTCTCCAACCCCTCCAGATGAACTTGGTTATACTTTTCTTTATTCGACACCTTAAAGTACATATGTCATTTTAATATAATTGCATCTGTTTTCCCCCAAGACACTGCAAACTATAGTACCACTTAGTTTATTATTAAACTAAGTTTATTACTAAGTTTATTATTACCTAAGTTTATTATTAAACTAAGGTATTATTACAGTCCCACTCATCTTATTCCTGCTGGTATCATCTTCTGCTATCCAGTGCCTAACACATACTAATCACTCAAATAAGTGCTGTTGAATAAATACATTAAATGACATTATCTCATTAGAAGTGCCCTGGGAGTGAAAAAATCAGACAGAAGAAGACAAATACTCTATGTTCTTCACTTATATGCAGAATCTAAAAACAAAACCACCACCAAACTCAAAGAAAAAGACAGCTGCAGGGGATGGAAGAGGGGAAATTGGAGTAAGGTAGTCAAAAGGTATAAATTTCCACGTATAAGGTAAATAAGTGTGAAAGTGTTAGTTGCTCAGTTGTGCTCAATTCTTTGCAACACTATGGACTATACCCCATTGGGCTCCTCTACCCATGGGATTCTCAAAGCAAGAATATTGGAGTGGGTTGCCATGTCCTCCTCCAGGGGATCTTCCCAACCTGGGAATCAAACCCATGTCTCTTGCATTGCAGGCGGTACTTACAAACAAATCAGACTCTAGATCTTGCTCTCAGAATGGAACTCACTTGTGTGTAGGACTACATATACTACAAGTTCTCATCCCAGGAAGACTGGTATTTTTTTTCTTTTTAGTGTACCTATATGAGATGATGGATGTTAACTAAACTTACCATGGTAATCATTTCACAATATATGTAAATCAAACCATTATCATGCTTACACATGAAACTTACACACTGATGTATGTCAATTATTCCTTGATAAAACTAGAAGGAAAAAAAAAAAAAAACAGCTCCTTGGGAATATTTCTATCACTAGACAGCCTGTGGGCAAACTCTTTGAGTCCAGGGACTAGAGGGATGCCTGAACAGGAGATAAATATACTTTGCATACTCATCTATTTACAGAGCCATTGTAAAGATTCCTAGTGGGAAATGCATTGTAAATGCTCACAGCAAAGGCAATTGCTCACAACTCTAGGCTTGTATGGGTTTCCTAGGGGAAAACCATCAGTAAATGAACACTGGCACGAAGAAAGAAAGGATGTTTGCCCATGGTGGACTGGAAATGCATTCTGAAGGCTATGAAGTTGCAGACAAAGCTCATTACAACTTTAGGACAGTGTGTGGAGCTTGTCTTGTCTAGTCTCTCGGGTCAGTGCCGTGGCCCTCTACAACATCCATGACCATTGGCCAACCAGCCTGTGTTTGAACAACTGCAGGGGGGGCCAGGGGTACCTACAAGGTTAACTGGTCACAGGTTCAGCAGATCAACAAGAGGAGCTTTGACTGGCAAGGGAGGGAAGGACTAGGCTTTCCAGAAATACCTTGTTCTGAGTCCCTTTCATGGGGACCAGCCATTACCTGGTCTGGCCTGGGCCTTACAGACTTCCTAGGAGAAGAGCTGATCCTGTCCTTTGCTATGAGCCGCGGACTCAGCTCCTCATGTTGACTTTTTATGAAAATGATCTATTTTATAAGCACGTTCACAGCTTCATCCCATCCCAGGTTTCTGTCTGTGCCAAGACTCGGGCTCTCAGGTATTATACTTCAATCATTTATAGAATAAGATTTCTAAACTTTTTGCCATAGCCCAGGGACTAAAACCTGAAGAACTGGAGGGACTTCCCTGGTGGTACGGGGGCTAACCCATTCCCACTAGGTTTGATTCCTGGTTGAGTAAACAGATCCCATGTGCCACAAGTAAGACCCAGCACAGCCAAACAAATATTAAAATAAAACAAACAAAAAAAAGAGCTGGGGAACTGGAAACAGACTGATCAGGATTGAAATCTTGACTTTTCCTTTCATTTTTTCTCAGTTATTCCTCCATTCAATAAATATTTTTGGAATGCTTGCTAGGTATCAAACACCCTACTAGGTACTGGGCATGAAACAGGTCAGAAAAGGCCTTATAACTTTGTGTGGCGAGGGGAGGGACTGAGTCGACAATAACAAACAGACTGTAATATGGTGCTGAAGCTTCACCACCTGACATGAAGAGCCAATTCATTGAGGTGACTCATTGAAACAGATCCTGATGCTGGGAAAGATTGACGGCAAGAGGAGAAGGGGAAGACAGAGGATGAGATGGTTGGATGACATCACTGACTCAACGGACACAAGTTTGAGCAAACTCCAAGAGATTGTGAAGGACAGGGAAGTATGGCATGCTGCAGTTCATGGGGTCACAAAGAGTAAGACATGATTTAGCAACCGAACAACAATATGTGGTAGCTATCTTTATGACCATCTTAATCATCATCACCATTATTTAATGCATCATTTAGTATTAGGTTTGGCTGTGAATGATTGAAAATCCAACAATGGCTTAAACAAGATAGAGGGTTTTCTTTGACCTAAACTCTAGAGGTCAGCTGTCCAAGCCTGGTGTGATGGCACCACCATCAGCAGGAAACAAGGCACCTTCTTGGACTTTGCTCACTCAACCTCTTGGTCTAGAGCAGTTGTTGCCAGTGCCTCTGTATCCCAAAAGCATTCGATATTTCAAACACGCTAACAGTTCGTGACTGCAAGCGTCTGAGATTCTCAATCAATGGCAGACAGGTGTTGGTGTATTAATACCCCAGCTCCCCCACCGTTCATGCAGAAGGCCTCTGATGCATGTGCTTCCCAGTTTCCCTGAGTTTTCCAGTAGGATGACCCAGCATAATTGGTTCATGGACACACCATACACTAGCTTCCTTCCCTCCTGTTTCACTTTCCCATCCCCTATCAGTGTTTCCTGGGATCACTCGGCACATTAACTCACTCTCAAATTTCTGATAGAATCTACTCTTATGGGAGAATCTCATCTAAGACATGGCTTAAAATGGTCACATGCTCCATCCATTTCATCCACATTTCAGCCAGCAGGAAGGAAGAAACAGTGAAAAGAGATGCGCCCCTCCCTTTAAACAAAATTTCCTGGGAATTCCATTGGATACTTTTGTTTATACCCCATTGACCAGAATCTACATGGCTTCTTTGGGTAATGAAGGAAGCTGGGAGGTTCATTTCCTGTGAGATAGTGCATTCTATTACTAAGAAATAAGGGGTAAAAGGGTTCGAATAAGCCAGCCTGTCAGTGTCCAGGGGACAGGAAAGGCAGAGCCTTGTTGTAGTGTCAGCTGAGGACCCATGAGCAGGTGTCTGGGTTCCTGACCAACCATAAATAGCATTTCACAAACACCTTGGTGCCTGCCTCCCCACCTGCTCCCCAACACGGTCTAAGCGGAACTTACTTGATCTCTCCAATCCTGGGAGAAAAGCCAGAACTTAGCTACAGCAAACCATGCCAGGATACAATTTGTATATTAAAATCACTCAAGCTGGTTTTTCCTTCACCTTCATTTTATTTTATTTTTAAAATTTATTTATTGATTTAATTGGAGGCTAATTACTTTACAATATTGTAGTGGTTTTTGCCATACATTGACATGAATCAGCCATAGGTGTACATGTGTTCCCCATCCTGAACCCCCCTCCCGCCTCCCTCCCCATCCCATCCCTCAGGGTCATCCCAGTACACCAGCCCTGAGCACCCTGTCTCATGCATCAAACCTGGACTGGCGATCTGTTCCACATATGGTAATATACATGTTTCAGTGCTATTCTCTCCAATCATCCCACCCTCACCTTCAAGTGGCATACAAGACCCCAGACCTCACAGGGCTCAGATGATTCATAAAGAGGCACGACAAGTGCACTAAGAGGATATGGCATTGTTGTTGTTTCGTCACTAAGTCATGTGTGACTCTTGGCCTGTAGCCCACCAGGCTCCTCTGTACATGGGATTTCCCAGGAAAGAACCCTGGAGTGAGTTGCCACTTCCTTCTCCAGTGAATCTTCCCAACCCAGGGTCAAATCCATGTCTCCTGCATTGGTAGGCAGAATCTTTATCACTGGGCCAGCAGGGAAGCCCTAATGAAGGTGCATTAAAAAGATGTGGGATGACATGTGCCTAATGACAAGTGAGTGGTCCAGGGACGAAAGCCACAAAGAATATCAGGGATGCAGGGAAATGGGGCAGTTTAAGAAAACATCCCCCACACGCTTACCACATGCAACAAATCCACTGTCTGAAGACATTTAAACTCCCAACCACTCCAGGAGGTAGTTTTCACTATTGACAACATTTTAAAGAAAAAGCGAAGGCTTTGATACACAGGATAGCCTGCCCTCAGTCTCACAGCCAGGGAAAAAGAGACTGAGAATAACAGTTTTTAAATGCAGATAATAATAATAATACACATTTTAGCTCTTTTTGTGTGCCAGGCACAGGGTTGAGTACCTGCCATGCTTTTGCAATCAAAGCCTCATGAGAGCATTTGAGGTAAGTACAAATATTATTTCCATTTTGCAAATGAAGAAACTGAGTAAGAGAGAGGGTTAAAAGCTTGAAAAGAGTCACACCAGGATTTAAGATACGATCTTGTCCAACTGCCAATCAAATGTCTGAATCTCCTTTGTGGATATGTCTGCCCATGGGGCCAGCATGTCAAGTTCCCACCTCAAGTTCAAGGTCTAATTTCAAGGTTAGCCTGCAACCTGAAGACTAGAATCGAAAGTAGAACTCATATAGCAAGAGCCCATATAGCCTCGCCAAGCAGACTGAACTTTTTATAAGTGGCCACTGGGGGCGTAGTACCATGTGACAATTCCTGGGATTAGCGGGCTAGTGTTCTATTGCTGCGTATCACCGTCATGGCACAGGAATGTATTATTATCCCCACTTCATAGGTAAGGAAACCAAAACTCAGAGAGGTTAAGTGTCTTGCCAATGTCCCTCAGCATGTAGCAGGGATTCACATGCAGGGTTACCTGAGGTGTCTAAGCACTGTGGATCCTGCCTAGGATAAGCAGAGACTTGAAGCACAGTCAGCTTTGCCCCTGGAAAGACTGGCAGTGGCTCCAAGTTGGTCTGCTGCATATTCACTGCTTCAGGCCTTATCTAGGAACATGAACCACTGACATCAATCTCTAACCTAAATCCCCTCTCAGCTTCCAGTGCTACTCAGAACCAAGTGATGCTGGAAGGCCTCTGTCTTAGCAGCAGGTGGGCTTCAACCTTACAGAGGGAGGGATTAATTAGAAGACTCAACGGGATGCCCCTTGTATAGAATCCGAGCTTCCTACAAAAGCAACTTGTGCTGGAGTCCACATGCTGCTCAGGACAAGCAGTGCCTCCTGGGGGGTGGGGGTGGGCAAAGGAGTTGATCCATAGGCGTGTTTTCAGTAATAATGGCAAGCGTGATCAAAGCAGGCATGGTGGAGGACCTTTCCTCAAGCTGGGCTTGGGTCAAGAAGCATCACATGTATGATTTTACTTAATCTTCAAGACAACACCAGGAGGTGGGTTTTACTGCACTTACTTGCAGATGAAGGAACCAGAGCTCAGCTGATCAATGCATCATGCTGAGCAGGACTGTTGACTCCAAAGTCCATGCCCTTTTACCTGCTGGGCTCAGGAATGCAGCTTGAAGGTGTCAGTCTGGATCTTAGCCTTCTTTGGCTTACAATGCCTCAACAACCATTGACCGGGATAAGTTTGAAATGACCCAACAGAACTGGGTTAAACATCAACATATCAAAGGGGGAATGAGCAAGGTCAGGGTATGGGGTGAAGAAATACAAACTATTATGTGTAAAGTAGACAAGCAACAAGGATATTGGGCAGAACAAGGAAATAAACCAATTATTTTGTAATAACTTTAAATGGAGTATAATCTATAAAAATATTGAACACTATGCTGTACACCTGAAACCAATATAGTATTGTGAATCAATGGTACTTCAATATAATTTTTAAAAGTATTTACATAAGGAAAAAAATGTTTTAAAGCAAACATTTCAGGCAAAGAGTAGTAGAATTCATACAGCATCAAACCAAGAAATTTGATAGTCATCATTCATTCGTTTATGCATCTGGTCATCCATCCATTTATTCATTCATATATCCACATACTTGGCCATCCATCCAATTAATCAATTATTCATTTAAACATATGATCAATATTGGCCAGGTGTTCCCTATTTGGCGGCCACTGTGCATGGCCCGGTGGGACTCTTGGGCACAAAGCCTTTGTCTTCCCTATTTCTTTGATTAAAGGAAATAGCCACAGGCAGGCAAAGGGAAGCAGGAACCTGCAGACAGACAGAAAACCACCCATTTTGGGTGATAAGAGACAAAGTAGCATAGGGGACGAAGAAAAGTGGGAAAGGCAGGCATCTCCTGTGTCCAAATATGGATAAACTTTTGCTCATTGCGCTCTCATTACCATAACACTAGACTTTTAGATAAGAAGTACTCATCAGGCACTGATGCTATGTCACTTCTGATCTAAGCAAAGTAAGGTAAAAAAAAATGCCTCCTCCCCTGGGGAAAATGGAGCTGGGATGAAAATCAGGGAAGATGATCCCCAAACTCTTCCTTCCCCAGTAAATATTCCACCCCTTCTCTATGACCTTCATAACCAGCTTGGCAAAGAAATCTAGGGCAGTGGCTCTTCGCTTGCCTGCCTGCTCTCCCTCTGACAGCGTATCCTTGCTTAAATACACTCTCACTTGACTTTCTTAACATCTTCGCTTTGTCTCCAAATTCTCTCATGACATAGGAAGAAGCTCAAATTCACTGGCAACAGTAAAACAAAGGTACTTTGTAAGGCTGTAAAAAGTTCTTCATTAGAATTGTCCTCCAAAGGGATACGCACTAGAAGGCATTGGTTTCTCTGGGGTTACTCAAGGAGACTCTGATGACCATCCCCATGCGCAAGATTCCTTCCTTGACCAAATTTGGGTCAAGTTGCCCACAGCTCCATGTTGATAAGACCTAATCTTGGGCTCTATCCTTGGCTCCTTGGCTCCAGTCTTAGCAAGAATGCTGCACAAAGAGTTTAGCAAAAATCTCCCACCTTTGACATCTGATTGGATGTCCCCTGGACATCTTATTACGCCAGTTTGTCTTCAGTAAAAATCCTGTTGAGTCAGTTTTGCCAGAATGGCACTTCCCCCTGATGTTTCCTCAAGTGATTTTTCCATCCACTAACCTCCACCTTGATTCTTGGCTCTAAATCCTTACTTGTCTTTTGTTGTGTTGGGAATGGAGCCCAGTTCATATTGAAGTTTCTTCCCCTAATTCAATGGTCCCTAAATAAAACTTGCTTTCACCTCTTTAAGTTCTATCTGGCTCTGGTTGGCTGTAACACATGGATGCCATGGAAGAAAGGTCCACATGAAAGATTCATTTGTTCTCTCAAAAACAACTCTCACTAGGTGATACCTGTTCTGAAAAGCAATGTATCTCAGTGGTTGTGAGTCAGGGAGGGTAACAAATACCATCTGGACATGGAAAGTCTTTGGGCTGATTGTCAACTCAATACTCTCATTGTCAGACTCTGGCTTTTCATAACTGGCAGTCGTACATCTTTCTTTGTTCCAGTTTCTTCACCTGTAAAACAGACCTAATAACAACATCACTACAGACAGACCTGAAGATCAAGTCAGTTGATGAGTACCTAGCACAGTGGCTGACACCCTGCGATGCTCAACAGACACTAGCAATGATAACCATCATGGTTAATGGTGCCTACTGCTACCAGTCATTGATATCCGGTATGAGAGAAAGGATTAGGTGATGGATGTATATACCATTTGAATTAGAGGACATTTATGGAGTGCCGGGAATTTTACACAATCCCTAAACTCAAGAATCAATACAAGTAATTAGAAGAAGAGGGTAAAGCGCTCAATGCAGTGATAAGGCAGCAGCAGGAGAAATTATGTCCAGGTTGGGAGATAACAGGTCTTCAAAGAATGAGGTGATGTTTGGGATCAGGGCAGGACTAGAGTTTATCCATGAACAGGGGTCTGGAGGGCATTTTTTAAAACTTGAGGTGTTTTTTTTGTTTGTTTTGTGTGTGTGTGTGTGGCTGCTCTGGGTTATAGTTGCAGCATGTGGGATCTAGTTCCTTGACCAGGGATCAAAACCAGACCACGAATTGTTCTCAGACCATGTTCCCAGACCACGCATTGGGAACATGGGGTCTTGACTATTGGATCACTAGTGGCAGTTCCTGAATGGAACTTCAAGAGCAGAGCACAGCACACATCCAGACACCCACAGATACGCCATGTTTCAAAGCTAACATTGGCCATTATCCTTTTCCCCCACAAGCCTAAAATCCAAAATGCTCTGAAAACCAAAATACGTTTATAACTAATTTTTGTGACAAAACCTGAGCTGATGTGATACAAAAATGTTTATCCTTTTTGTTTTTCCCCTTGGTGTGAATGATCACATTTCATGGCAGAATATTCAAGACTCTGGTTATCAGTTGTTGCCCCAGAACCCACTGGGGATGTTATATATTTATTACAGGGAGTATGTATCATGTGATCTTTCTAAAATTGAAATAATTCTAAATTTCAAAATAAGTCTGGTTTTCAATAAAATGATATTTAACTAAATTAATCCTCCTGATGTAGATAGTAGATTCTGTTATCTTATTTTTTTTTTTTTTTTTTTTTTGCATGAATGAGAATAACTTGCCCAGACTCAAACAGCTAGGAAGTTTCAAAGCCAGGATTCAAAGCTGTACTTTAAACCTTAATTCTTAAATACCACCCTCAACCACCTCTATACACCATGATTAAGTAAGAGCAAGTGTGGTTAATTGTATTATTTTCTCATTATTCTTCTATAAGAAGGAAGCAACTTCCTTCATTCTCCTCTCTTTCCATGCATTCCCCAGAAACACTATATGTCCCACTGCATTGAGGTTGGCTTGCTTTAGCAATGAAATATTAGTAGAGATTACAGGTGCAGAGGCTTTAAATGTGCTTCTGTGGTTTGACTTGGCCTCTCATACTCTCATGATTTATTATAGAAAAAGCCTGATCCAAGTAGCTAATGCATCTCGGAATAAGGAACAAGTAGACCAGACCTGTAGCCAGTCCAGAGCATGAAACAGAACTGTCTTAGTCAACTCCCAGACTCATGAAGGAGAAAAAACAAAAAATGCTCGTTTCTGTGAGCCCCTGAGATGTGGGGACTGTTTGTTACCCAGCATTATCATAGCAGTAGCTGTCTCATTTTAAGTGCTGAGCATGAGATGGATAAGGCAGCATTTCCTGATTTGCAGATTTAAAGCTGACATTAGCCATCATGGGAAAAATCCTAAAAATAATGCTAAATATTTTGAATCCCATCCTGAAAGCAAGGAAGAGTCTTCAAATGATTCTATTCAGAAGCATAAGATGATACGATTTCTGTTATCTACATTGCAACAGTCATTTCCTGAAAATCCATAATGAGTCACTAGCTTATCCCCCCATCACCACACATTTGTTGTTGTCGTCTAGTTTCTAAGTTGTGCCTGCCTATTTTGTGACCCCAGGAACTCTAGCCCACCAGTCTCCTCTGTCCATGGGATTTCCCAGGCAAGAAGACTGGAGAGGATTGCCATTTCTTCCTGCAGGAGATCTTCTCAACCCATCGATCAAACTCAAGTCTCCTGCACTGGCACGTGGATTGTTTATCACTGAGCCTCTAGGAAAGCTATCACCACACATTCACTTACTTAATACCTGTCAACAGCTTTCCATTGATCATAGGATACAATCCCAAATCTTTAACATAATCCAGAGTCCTTGGATTTGCTCAACTTCCAAATGCATCTTGCCCCAAGCTTCCTCTCCTCCTGGCTCCACCTCCACTGTCCTTGATCAGTTCTTTGGGTGTCATCATTCCTTCTCATCCCAGGACCTTTGTACCTGCTTTTCTTGCTACTAGAAAAGCTCTTTCACTAACACTTTGCCTATTGGACTCTCAGTTTAATGGGCACTTCCTTCCAGAAGCCTTTCCTGAGCTCTTTGGTAAGTCAACTTCCCTGTTCCAGGTGCTATTAAGCCCCATGCCTTTCTCTTTTATTTCACTTACACAGTTGTAGTTTCACATTTGCTCATAAAATTTGATAAGTGTCCATCTCAGCCACTAAACTGTCACCTTCCTGAAAGCAGCTGCTGCAGCATCTTTTTCTCCCAGTTATCTTTGCATCGCCAGGATTAGCACAGCCCTTGATACATGGCTGATGCTCAGTAAAATTCGCGAAATGAAAGAATGCTGTCGGATGATAGCTCAGATACCAGTGAGGACAATGGATTATTGTGGTTGCCTGAAGCACAAGAACAGAACTAATCCTTCTTCCTTCCTCAGCCATTTCAACTCCCTCTTGCATTCTCTGAGACCTGGTCATGACAGAGCCCTCACAGAGCAAGAGTGCAGTGGGAATGTGTTAGTGCAGTGGGAATGTGTTATTAATCTGTTAGGATCAACTGGGAACTAGGACTCTATGCAGTGCAATATGATCCATCTACATGGCAGGTGTTCATCGTGTCTTCCCCAACATTGCCTTGTAATCTCACAATCCCAAAAACTCTGGTAACTGGATGAGGATGAAACATCTGGATGCTGCAAACTCCCTCGACAGGCTGTCTATACCATCACCTTCAAAATCAATGCACAAGAAATGAGAGTTTCTGGAGCAACAGAAATAGTGGCTGGCATCAAAACATGCTGTTTAAATCCCTTCGTGGCATTAAGCAAAGACGACCTGGATTTCCTTTCGGAGTGATGGGAAAATGGGATCTGGCAAAAAAAGAGGCCATGGGTAAGACAGATGATGACTTCATTTCAAATGTGTCTGTGCTTGGGGAAAGGACATCCCTGTTATTCACATAATATCTGTGAAATGGGGCTTCCCTTGTGGCTCAAACAGTAAAGAATCTGCCTACAATGCAGGAGATCCAGGTTCAATCCCTGGGTTGGGAAGATTCCCTGGAGAAGGGAATGACTACCCACTCCAGCATTCTTGCCTGGAGAATTCCATGGACAGAGGAGCCTGGCAGGCTACAGTCCATGGGGTCACAAGTAAATAAATGAACTGAGTAAATAATTAATCAGTACCCTAGGATAATTCTGATCATAAGATGGAAGACTGTATCTGAATAGAGGTCAAAGGAGGGGCAATTAAGGGTGGGCATGAAGGCCACATGGAGAAGCTGGGACTGGAAAACGGGCAGTAAGCAAAGATAGTGCTAGAAACTATGATATAAACTCACTATGATTCAAAAATCAAGTGCAATGGCACCAAAGAGAGAATCAATTTGAGAGAGCATAAAAATCAAATCAGTGATCTCAAATGTTGGCGAGGACTCGACGGGAGTAGAAATTGTCTTGACGGCTTTGGAAGGCACTCGGGCATTATATTTTAAGAATTGAGACATACTTACATTTGCCGTACAAATCTTCTCAGTATATTCCTAGAGAAACACTTACCCAAGTGCAAAGGAAGGCAAGATGATGGGAAGTTGACTACAACATGTTCATGACAGCAAAAACTGGGAGCAACCCAGCTACCCAAGTGTTAGAGGACTGAGCCAACAAACTCAGCTATGCAGTCATCCATGGGATATTAGGTCACAGTGAGAAACATGTTAATACAGGTGAACATTTCTACAGCAGCACCATTTACAACAGCCAGGACATGGTAGTGACCTAAATGTCCTTCGACAAATGAATGGATAAAGATGTGGTACATATACACAATGGAATATTACTCAGCCATAAAAAAGAACAAAAATGGGTCACTTGTAGAGATGTGGATGGACCTGGAGTCTGTCATGCAGAGTGAAGTTAGTCAGAAAGAGAAAAACTATTGTATATTAACACATACATATGGAAGCTAGGGAGAAGGCGATGGCACCCCACTCCAGTACTCTTGCCTGGAAAATCCCATGGACGGAGGAGCCTGGTGGGCTGCAGTCCATGGGGTCGCTAGAGTGGGACACGACTGAGCGACTTCACTTTCACTTTTCACTTTCATGCATTGGAGAAGGAAATGGCAACCCACTCCAGTGTTCTTGCCTGGAGAATCCCAGGGATGGAGAAGCCTGGTGGGCTGCAGTCCATGGGGTCACAAGAGTCGGACACGACTGAAGCGACTTAGTAGTGGTAGTACGGAAGCTAGGAAAATGGTATAGGTGAACTATTTGCAGGGCAGGAATAGAGACGCAGAAGTAGAGAATGGATGTGTGCACACAGAAGGGGAGCGGAGGGCGGGACTAGCTGGGAGGTTAGGATGGGACATATACACATTACTAAGTGCATAATAGAGAGCTAGTGGGGATCTGTTATAAAGCACAGGAAGCCGGCTTGGTGCTCTAACACGACCTAGAGAGGGGGGGACGTGGGTGGGTGAGAGGGAAGTCCAAGAAGGAGGGATACATGTACACATATTGCTGAGTCACTTCACTATACAGCAACATTATTTTCAGATTAAAACAGAAATCCAAAAGATACTGTAAACAAGGTGCCAGATGACATAACTAGCTTGTTGTAATTATCCTAAATATACATATCTAAAATAACAATACTCTCTATTGTGCATTGTTTGCTGACATATGTATGTGTGCAGTGGAGTAGCAGGTGGCCCGATAAATGACACCCCAGATGGATAACAGCAGTCATCTTTGGAAATGAGCTGGGGACTGGAATTGGGTGTAGGGGGTCGTCAAGATTTTGGCACTGTCTATAATATTCTGTTCATTTCACAAGGAATAACAGAGGCAGACTAAACCAGTGAAATTAAACTTTTTTTTTTTTAAACCAACTTGTTCAAAAGCATGAATGTGTAATAAAGAAACCAAGGAACTGAGCTGAGCGAAATTGCACTCGAAATTGCTGCCGAGAGAAAGGGGAAAGCTGCTCAGAGTGAGACCAAGGTTTCTTGACACCTCGATGTGGTTCGGAGGCCTTTTATTGATGGCTGGGGTCTCTCTGTGGATATTCTCAGCCCCATGCTACCTCCCGACATTAAGGAACTTCTAAAGGAGACTGTTTCATTTTGGAACAGCAACGTGGAGGTGGAGGGGGTGGGGGTGTGTGGGGAATAGAAGCCAAGGAGGAGGGAAATCACCAAGCTCTGAGATCAAGAAAGGTTCCCCAGGCACCTCTGCTGACACCAGGCTTATTGAAAGTTTTTATGCATCATCTGAAAGGGATTTAGAGTTAAATATCTAAAAGGACAAAGTACGTTGGAGCTCTGATGTAGGAAAATACCACGCAGATAAGGATAAACAAACCACAGAGCAGAAATGACCACAGGTCTGACCCAGTCTAATAATTCTTAACATCTCTCGGAGTTGTTGTAGAGGATTAAATAAGATTGCTCATGAATGCCCCAGGAAAATTGTAAAATGGAACACAAATGTTGCTCATGACTGTGATTATGTCGTAGCTGGTTTTACATCAGAATTTGATAACAGAGCTAAAAACAGAATCCTTAATGGAGTCTGGGATTCTATTCAGCCATCTACCCTGACTGGGAGTACTTTATAAGAATGATTTGGCTTTTACAAGTAATCAGCCTCAGTTTTTTGTTTGTTTTGGCTTTTTTAAAAAATAAAAATGCCACATCCAAATTTAAAAGCTGGGGAAATAGAATAAGGGAGAAAAAAGCCATCCATAGCCTCAAAAGGCCCTCAGTTCAGTTCAGTTCAGTTCACTCGCTCAGTCGTGTCCGACTCTTTGCGACCCCATGAATCGCAGCATGCCAGGCCTCCCTGTCCATCACCAACTCCTGGAGTTCACTGAGACTCACGTCCATTGAGTCAGTGATGCCATCCAGCCATCTCATCCTCTGTCGTCCCCTTCTCCTCCTGCCCCCAATCCCTCCCAGCATCAGAGTCTTTTCCAGTGAGTCAACTCTTCCGCCCTAATGTCACCCAATATTTGTTGCATGAGTGATGGAATGAATGAAACAGCGAATCCACTTTTACCGTTTTGTACAGTCCTATCAGTTTGCTGTGTGAACTCACACACCCTACCTTGGCAATGTGGAGTCTCAATCACTGGAGCACTAGAAAAGTCCCTGGCTCTACATTTTTATAATCTCCACTGTCCATTGGCATCAGAGACAGTTCCTCATGGTTCTTCATAGCCTTCAGAACTGTGCAGTATTTCCTGGATTTGATGCACCCTAATGTATTTAATTCATCCTTCATGTTGGAACATTTGAAAAACCCTCCATATCCCTTTCCAGGGATTATCTTTATACAAAGTCTTCTTTTACTCTTTAGCCAATTTCCCAGTGCTAGGGAATTATATTTAATATCTTATAATAGTCTATAATGAAAAGTTTTATACACACACACACACACACATACACACACACATGACTCTCTTTGATGTACACCTGAAGCTAACACAATTTTGTAAATCAATTATCAGTTCAGTCACTCAGTCATGTCCAACTCTTTGCGACCCCATGGACTGCAGCACACCAGGCCTCCCTGTCCATCACCAACTCCCGGAGCTTGCTCAAACTCATGTCCATCGAGTCAGTGATGCCATCCAACCATCTCATCCTCTGTCGTCCCCTTCTCCTCTTGCCTTCAATCTTTCCCAGCATCAGGGTATTTTCCAGTGACTCAGTTCTTCACATCAGGTGGCCAAAGCATTGGAATTTCAGCTTCAGCAGCAGTCCTTCCAATGAATATTCAGGACTGATTATACTTCAATCAAAAAAAAAGAATACCCCGTGTTTAGAATATGGTTGATGGCTGGTGGTTGGCAGGGGCTCCATTTTACAGACCTTATCATTAGTGTTATAGTCCTGGTTATTGTTACCGTTTTGTGTTAATGAAGTGGCTTGTCTTCTGAACTGCTTGGTTTATTGATTTAATGTTTAAGCTAAAGAAAGAAAACACTCTCCAGGAACTATAGAGTTTATGGTAAAAAGGAGACAGGGCAAAGAACACATGTTACCATAAATTTCAATATGAAATATTCTCCACAGAAATAATTCTATGGACAGACAGATGATTCAAAGGATGAATCAGCCTGGGATGATGAAAAGCTCTTTCAGTACTATCTGAGCAAAGATATGGAACAGCAGATGGCCCTTTTCCCTGAGGCCATCGCGGAGCAGCAAATACAATAAGACATGTGACTGTAATCCTGTGATACTAATTGCCCCCAAAATATACAGAATGTGTTCGTTTGTTCTTGACTTCCTTCCTCCTAGAATTCTGCTATTGGCCAGGTTTTTCAAGATCCACTTTATATCGTTCACTTTGTAATGAATAATCTATCACCTCCTGTTTCTTCTCCTCCAATTCCCAGGTGTGGGGCCTCAGGTCCTATACTACTACTGAGTTTTGGAGTTCATCCACTGGAACAGTCCCCACTACCTAAAATTTGCTGCCAAATAATTATGGGACCAAGTTACACATGGGGATTCCCAGGCACTAGTGGTAAAGAATCCACCTGCCAATGCAGGAGACACAAGAGACGCGGGTTTGATCCCTAGGTCAAGAAGATACCTTGGAGGAGAGCATGGCAAACCACTGTAGTATTCTTGCCTGGAGAATCCCATGGACAGAGGAGCCTGGAGGGATACAGTCCACAGGATTGCAAACAGCTGGACACTGAAGCAATTTAGCATGCACAACATTACACAGGGGGATTCTATGTATATCCTGAATTATTTTGAATAGGCTAATGGTGTCCATTGGACCAGTCTGCTATTTGTTTACTGATTCATTCAGTAAACAATGATTCAACACCTATGGCGCACCATGCATTGTTACCGCTCTGAAGCTAAATGAAAGAACAAAGATCCTGCCCTCAAGGAATTCCATTCTAGGGCTGGAAGATGCATCATTAAAAAGGGAATCCATAAACAATGCAAGTACACACAGAGATGCTCTGAAAGACACAAGACAGGGTATTGGACTGAAAGGAACAGGGGGTGGAGGGAGACTGCTTTCCTGTGGATGGTCAGAAGAGTGAGAGAAAGGCTCCACAACAGAAATGAAGTAGATGTGTTCAAAGAACAGAATGGATGCCACAGGTTGGTTTTTCTGGTTGAAGTTTAAAAGGCAAGGGGGAGAATAGCAGGAGATAAGGATGGTGAGGGGGCCAGAAAGCAAATAATTTGGGTAGTAAAGGACTTGATAAAGAGTATAATCTTCATTAAAATGAAAAGCTTTGGCTTTGTTCAGCTCTTTGGTCCATCTGGTCAACCTACCTTATGCTCCATTGTCCCAAGAGAACTGGAGTTTTCTCCTAAACCCCTCTTCCTATATTTGTTTAGAGCTCTTATAAATCTTCCCTAGAGGATTGCCTCTGCTCTCCATGCTTCTAATCAAGACTTGCAGACTTGCCTAAAAAGGAGTTCTCTCCCAGCCCAAGGCACAGTGAGATCTGATTCCAACCTTCTGGTTCTCTCTGTAAATCTCTGCTCATAGCAGGGCTTTTGAACCATGTCTAATTCTACTTTGCCTTTTGGACTTGATATCTTGGGCATTTTGAAAGCAAGTAAGCACACCCTAAAACCTATATCCTCTCCCGACCAAATGGGGTCCCACTTGGTCCTGTGTCCTTCTTCCTCCCCAGTAGCCCTGGAGTTGATCTTAGCATGCCTTGTTCCAACCATGCTCTTGTTAAAGCTTAATTGCACATCACAGTGCTCCCAAAACAGTACTGTTAAGCTTAATCATCAGACAAATTCATTCGACTTAGCTCCAAATAACTGTTGGCTGTTTCAAAAAATCAAATATGGAGATTTGTCACAATTGAGGACATTTAAAAATTTATGTTCAGACTCTGATAGCAATTTTCAAAGAGCCGTTCCCGGAATAGCTGGGAAATTGCCATGTAATTGGAATAAAGCTATGACCTCCTCAGGGGTCCTCTTGGAAGAAGGCCCACATCCAAGTGGATGCAGAAGAATCAATGAATTTGTTAATAACTGGTCTCATTACCTACCTACCACCCATGTAGCTGTGGTTGTAACTCGTGTAGCACTTTGGGGTCTAGATTCTTATCTGGTAAATTAGGTACCAAACTGGGAGAACCAGGGCAGCAAAGCTATGTGAAATCGTCCTATTAAATATTCCCATTTTGGACAACTGCTCCTTTCATGGCACAGCATCTAGACCCTTCATCATGTGGCTGCCCCATTTTCACCTGTAGCTTTCAATAAACCTTTTTTTTTTTTAATGTTACTGAGGACAGAATTCTCTCCTCCAGTGCAGTCTGAGCAGTGCAGAGAGGCATATATACTGAGCTTTTCTCCAGAGAAGGAAACCCAATCCCCACAGGACCAAAGGCCAGTTCCTACTTGTGACTACTTTGATCAATATAGTGTCTACTTTAAAAAAAAATATTGTTGTCAACATTAAAAAATTAGAACTTGGACTTCCTTGGAGGTCCAGTGGTTAAGACTCCACACTTCCACTGCAGGGGACATGGGTTCAATCCCTGGTCGAGAAACTAAGATCCTGCATGCCATGTGGCATGGCCAGAAAAGTAAACTAGAAGGAAATCCACAAAGTCAAGAACTTCAAAACTTTCTAAACAATATTGCAAGTCCTAGCCACATTGAGTCCACACAGTTGCTTGGAAGGCTAACGTACAACAGCTAAAGCATCTGCTCCTTTTTGGTCAGGGTGTGAGCTCCCACTAAACCACCGTCCCACTTGGTCCAGTGAGGTGTATGTGTTTCTGATCTCTGCATGTAGGTTTCACAAGCCGAACAATTCACAGTGGCAAACATATCTGATTTAGAGTCAGAAGGGTCCACTTGATGCGTCCCTGAAATCACCACTGATCATTCATTAGGTGTCAGATATCACATTAGACTCCGAGGATACAGTTCTGAGCAAGAAGACACAGTAGTTACCCCTGCAGACTTCCAGTTTAGCCGGCAGGGAGGGCATAAACAAATAGTTACCTGCTATTCCTTGTTAATTGCAAAAGTGAGAAAGGTTTTCAAGAAAAACAAGACAGCAACATTAAAACAAATACAAGAAGAAAAAAAAATCTGCTTTCTCCAGGGAATCAGGGAAGCCTTCTCTGATATAGTGACATTTAAGCTGTGGTCTCAAGGACAAGGAGAAGTAGACAGGAGATGTGAAAAATAGAGGGAGGAGAATTCTAGGATGAGAAAATACCAAGTACAGAGGCCTTCAGGCATGCAGGAGGTTGGTCCATCTTGGGAATTAAAAGAAGGTTTTCTTTTTGTTTTCATTTTTAATACTGTAGGTAAAACCTGGGGAGGATTTTACGACTGTTTCTTAAGAACAGGTACCAGCTCCGTATCACAACAACAATCTTTCCAATATGCTCCATTGAGCAAGAGATAGGTGTGCGGGCTCCTGCCTGGGTCCTCACACACGAATGCATGAAACCCTGGCAGATGATGTGCACTTCTTTTTTTTTTTCCCCTAAAAAGACAATGAAATATATGTAACTCATAAGTCCCCAACCTCATCAGCCCATGACTACAAAATGAGATTATGCTCTTCTTTCAGAGGCAAATTATTATGGCCTGAGGCCCTCCAACTGTCTCCCAGCTGCTTCTGAGAGCTTCCCTGGGCCTCCTGTGTGTCCAGAATTATGTTTTTAGTTTCAGTTTGCTCTGAGCTTCTTGTCTTGCTGGGCCCATCTGTCCTCATTGGCGACTACTGCTGATGGTGTTCTCAGCTTTAGGGAAAGATCTGTGGTTTAGGTCCAAAGGGACCACCTTGGTGAGTTTCAACACTTGCTTGGGCAATCTGAAGTGGAGAAGGAAATGGCAACCCACTCCAGTATTCTTGCCTAGAGAATCCTGTGGACGGAGGAGCCTGGTGGGCTGCTGTCCATAGCGTCGCACAGAGTTGAACACGACTAAAGTGACTTAGCATGCATGCATGCATTGGAGAAGGAAATAGCAACCCACTCCAGTATTCTTGCCTGGAGAATCCCAGGGACAGAGGAACCTGGTGGGCTGCCGTCTATGAGGCTGCACAGAGTCGGACACGACTGTAGCGACTTAGCAGCAGCAGCAGCAGCAGCAGCAGCAGCAGCAGGGCAATCTGAATGCAGAAGCATCTTTGAAGCTGGGAAACTTGGCCAGAGCTGCTTCCAAACATCGGTTACCCCCAGGAAACCCAGGCTGAGGTGATGCTTTCGTCCTTCCCATCCCCTTCTGCCTCCTGTGGCCAGAAGGCTGCTCATTCCCTCCACGGGCCCCTCAATACTGCAGAGCTGAGATTCTTCACTAGATGCTCGTGTTCGTGTTCAGTCGCTAAGTCACGTCCGACTCTCTACGACCCCAGGGACTATAGCCCACCAGGTTTCTCTGTCCATGGAATTTCCTAGCCAAGAATACTGGAGTGGATTGCCATTTTCTCCTCCAGGGGATCTTCCCAACCCAGGAGTCGAACCCACATCTCCTGCATTGGCAGGCAGATTCTTTACCACTGAGCCACCAGAGAAGCCCTCTTTACTAGATAATCTTAATTGCTCAATCTCTCTGTTCCTAATTTTGAATTTACAAAATGGCACACTCACCAATTTCACTGTGTTCCTTGGGGAACAGAACAAGCAAATGACTGTAGAAGGATTCTGTACAACCTGAACAATAACCATAGAAGCCTCACACAACAGATCCAAGCTCTGCCCAGGTAAAGCTGTAATTATCATCTCAGTACTGACCAGAGAGCATGGCAGACTGTAGCCCGGGGGGTCCTTAAGACTCACCATAATCTAGCCTATCACTTCTTTCTAGCTGCATCGCCCACCGGAACCTGCTGCAAACCCAGTGACACACACCACTCAGATTCCATGAGCGCACAATGCTTCCTGTGCCTCCGAGGTTCATACATACTGTTCTTCTGCCTAGAAAGTCTCTTCTCTCTCCACATGGGCACATAAAATTATATAGGATTTCCCAACTTTGAAATTGAAGAGATAATTCAACTCAAAGTCATATAAGAAAAGTAAAAGTGAATTGAAACGTTAGTTTAACTAACCAGTCCGTGTTTAACTAGATCTGGGGCTTCCCTGACAGCTCAGTTGGCAAAGAGAACACTTGCAATGAAGGAGACCCCGGTTTGATTCCTGAGTCAGAAAGATCTGCTGGAGAAGGGCTAGGCTACCCTCTCCAGTATTCTTGGGCTTTCCTTGTGGCTAGCTGGTAAAGAATCCACCTGCAATGCGAGAGACCTGGGTTTGATCCCTGTGTTGGGAAGATCCCTTAGAGAAGGGAAAGGCTACCCACTCTAGTATTCTGGCCTGGAGAACTCCATGGACTGTATAGTCCATAGGGTCTCAAAGAGTCAGCCATGACTGAGCAACTTTCAATCACTCAGGGTTCAAGAGAGAAGGAAATGGCAACCAACTCCAGCATTCCTGCCTGGAGAATCCCATGGACAAAGGAGCCTCAAGGGCTACAGTCCACAGGTCACAAAGAGTCAGACACAGCTGAAGCGACTGAGCACAGCACAGCACAGGGTCCAAATGATAGCACTAGACAGAATTTCTCCTTGCTGCTCATCTTTTTTCCTGATATTGACTCTATTCTTACCCTCTATAAACTCACCACCCAGATCAGGTAGCTTCTAAATCTATTTTCTCTCTTGTTGGCAACCAACTAGACAGATGTTCAACTTTCCTATTAACCTAAAAAGTAGTCCCATAAAGGTATCGCCTTGTCCCTAATTAGTCCAACCTGGATGGCCAGCAGAATGCCCTGAAGATGCATTCCACCTGAGACGCTGGAGCTGGGTTAACTTCACGAATAGCACAAGCTCTGAGAGATTCCCATAATTTCAGTGCCACATGCCAAATACTGGGGGCAAAAAGCACAAGGATCTACTACTGCTACTCTTACAACCGTACTCTCCATTTTTCATGTGAAAAACTCCTCATTGTGCTTCAAAACCGCATTCTGTAAAAAGTCTGCATCACAAGAAAAAAAATTGTAACCACATATGGTAATGACTGTCAACTAGACTTATAGTAGCAATCATTATGACATGTATTACAAATATCAAGTAGCTATGTTGTACATCTAAAAATAATACAGTCGTCACTCTCTATTTGCAGAGGGGTGGTTCCAGGACCCCAGCCCTCCAGGATATTAAAATCCAATGCTCACACCCCTTATATAAACTGCCATAGTATTTGCATATAAACTATGCACAATCTCCAGTATATTTTAAATGATCTACAGATTATTTGTAATGCCTGAAGCAACACGGGCTTCCAAGGTGGCTCAGTGGTAAAGAATCTTCCTGCCAATGCAATGCAAGAGAATTTGCCTGGGTCAAGAAGATCCCCTGGAGGAAGAAATGGCAACCTGTTCCAGGATGCTTGCTTGGAAACTCCCATGGACAGAGGAACCTGGTGGGCTACAGTCCATGGGTCGCAGAGAGTCTGATATGGCTCAGCAACTGAGCACGCAGGCACTATAGCAACATAAATGCTATGTAAATAATTGTAAATATAATGTAAATACTATTAAGTTGGCAGGGTGGCAAATTCAAGCTCTACTTTTTGGAATGATCTGGAAATTTTTTCTGAATATTTTGCTCTGCATTGGTTTAAGCCTAGGATATGGAAAATGTGGATACAGAAGGCTGACTGTATAATGTTATATGTCAATTATACCTCAATTAAAAACAAAAAGTCATCTACCTCCTATGTGAAATTACATAATACTAGAAAAGCTGGCACTGTATATTCTAGATTCCCATAATCCTCTATAGGGATCTTCTCTGTAGAATTTATCCCACTGGATGGTAACATACCCAAATCTGCTGCTGGGAAAGCCTCAAACGCAGAGAGGTGGCCTTATTCATCTCTTTATTCCCTGCATGTAGTATGTTCCTGGACTACTGAAAGTGCTTAGTAAGAGCTAAACAATGGATGATGATCTGTATATTTTTGGCCCCATTTTTTTTATTATTATCTTTATCAAATCGCTGGTTATATTCATCTTGTGGTCAAACAAATCCCCCTAGCTCTGATCCTTTCACCCCTTTTATGTGGACACATTCCAAGTCAGGCGTTTCTTCTCACTTGGTGAGAAGAAATTCATATTGGTGAGAAATGCAATTCACATTTCAGATCTAAACACCAGACTCCGCCTTGTTGTTGCTCAGTCGCTAAGTCATGTCTGACTGCAACCCCATGAGCTAGAGCACACCAGGCTTCCCTGTCCTTCACCAGCTCCCAGAGTTTGCTCAAACACCTGTCCATTGAGTTGATGATGCCATCTGCCTTAGCTCTTAGAGAGAATGTGTCTCATTCTCCAACTTGATGAGAGAGTTCTGAGTCCTCATTTCATCATTCTTCCTAATAACTATTACACCTGGCTTGGTGTCATCTGTATATCTGATTAGTATACCTTCTAGGTTCTCGTCATATCACTGATTAAAATGTTTACTAGGGCAGAACCAAACACAGAGGATCATTAGTGGACTCGTGGATCATGAATAAAAGTCTTTCTCCAGGTGCAAAAAGAACTATTCATCACATTTCAAGGTTCAGCCAGCCAGAAATCCACAGAATGGTATCATCGTCAAGGAAATACATCACTATCTTAATCAACAGGGACAGACAGAGATGCTCCCTCAGTTATTCATCAGAAGTCATGACACCTTGGTACCCACAGTGCTTTGTTGGTGCCATAGATTGTTTTTAAATTTGACTTTATTTTTTTAATGTGGGAGATTTCACATAAAGGTCTCTATTTCTGGCTTTTAAAAAAAGCCCCCAATGGCCTTTCCTGATGGTCCAGGGGTTAAGAATCCACCTGCAGGGGATATGGGTTCCGTCCCCGGTCGGGGAACTGGGATCCCACGTGCCACGGGGCAACTAAACCCGTGTGCCACAACTAGAGAGTAGCCTGAGCCGTGGTGAAAGATCCCACATGCCACAACTAAGACCTGACAAAGCCAAGAAATAAATATGAAAAAAAAGAAAGCCCCCCAAACCCAACACCATGGGCCCCACAGCACCAGATTGCTGCCACCAACTAGAGCTTGGTATTGCAAGAAAACGTCCTTCAGTCTGCCATAGGCCACATCCAGACTCTTCATTTACCTGCCTGGCCCTCACCAGCATGGGAATTTACAAGCCCTGGCCCTTGGCATTCCTCCAATATGCTCAACCAACTGTCAAGGGCTTGGGAGAACACCAGTCACAGACTCCTACATGGGTACCTCCTTCAAGGCTCCAGCAGCAGAAGAGCAAAGAGAGAACATTCCCAGTATTGAAAGCCCACCAGGCTGCAGTGTCGACTCCGTCTTTTCTAACAGTTGATCATTCATGTTCTTTCTCATGGGCTTCCCAGGTGGCGTTAGTGGTAAAGAACCCACCTGTCAATGCAGGAGATCTAAGAGACCCAAGTTTGATCCCTGGGTGAGGAAGATTCCCTGGGGAAGGGCATGGCAACCCACTCCAGTATTCTTGCCTGGAGGATCCCATGGACAGAGGAGCCTGTTGGGCTACAGTCCACAGGGTCGCACAGAGTTGGACACTACTGAAGCAACTTAGGACACACACACACGCACCCATGTTCTTTCTCATGAGAAGGTAAAGTCTCCCCCTCAACCTCCCTTCTTTCTCCATTAGACTAGATCTTATCCTCCGGCGCCATGTTGGAAATCACGACCACCTCTCCCATTCCCCAATGCCTCTATATTTTGAGGACTCTGCCTTCTGTCTCCGCCTGGTTGAGTGAGTCTTGTCTTTTCCCATATAAATAACCTCAGTTGATCATTTTAATGGGTAACAGTTTCTAGATCCTACTTATATGCCTGATCACCTCCTCTTAACCCTGTGAATGTGTAGAAGAAGTCTGCAGAGGGCAGAATAACATCAAAAACCAAACAAGGAGCAGACCCTTAGAAACAAGTCAAAAAAGTATTTATCTCAAAGGCAAGCACCTCCTGCCAGGAATTATCACAGAGTCTCAAGGTTGGAAGGAACCTCGGCAATCACCCAGCCATTTCTAAAACAAATGTGAAGATGTCACAGACACAGAAAACCAGGTGTGATTCACCTTCCTTGAGGTGATCGGAAGAAAGAGCAGATGAACTTGGACAACAAATGACCTCGTGATAACTGCCAGAACATTCCTAGGGCAGGGTCAACCTTCACCACGGCATCTAAGATTTCTTCTCTGCCCCAGAAAACAGGGGAAATAGGGATTTTTTTTTTTTTTTCCAACTGTGCTAACCCTCACTTTGAATGCAACTGAAGGTGGAAAACCAATGCAAGACGCCTCTGTTCAAGGCTTCACCTGGGAACCAATTATCACCAGGAAGAGTGTTAGAGAATTAGGGAAACTAACCTCTTCTAATCCCCTGTCTAACAGGAACGTCTCAGAAGCCAATCAATAACGGCTGCGGCGGAGGGGCACCTGAGGTCCCTCTCTGCGCCTTCACATAAGTAATTAAAGCCGGTTTAATGAGATTGCCCACGAGCTGGGTGTCGGAGAGCAGGAGGGGAAGACAGCAGCACGAGCCAGAGCGAGCTGGTGGGTGTGAATCACTCTGGAACCTCTCTGGCAAAACGGGATGAGGAGTGCAGGAAACAGGCCCCTGAATAAAACAGAAAGGCTGTGATTGCCTGCTGCAGTTGACAGCCCAGAGAAGGAGAACTTGAAAAAGGATCCGCGTTGTCTGAGATCTGCTCTCCCATCCCCCGCCCCCATTCCCAACTTTGCAGAAAACTTCTCAGCTCTGAAATTTCACCGACCTCTGTGGAATGGTGGCAAGAGTCTAGATGTAGAAGCCAGACTGCACCAAGTTGAAAGGCCAGTTCTGCCTTTCTATTTGGAGTAAGTCCCTTCTATCATAATCAAGTCCTTTCAGCTTCTTAGGCCTCAATCACCTCTTCTACAAAATGGGATCATAACAATACATACCTCTGAAGGATTTCGTGAGGGGTAAGTGGGATCATGCATTTATTTATGAAACAGAGCCACAGATGTAGAAAATAAATGTATGGTTACCAAAGGGTAAAGCGGGAGATAAATTGGAAGATTGGGATTGACTCATCACACTACTATTTATAAAATATCAATAAATAACTAATAAGGACCTGCTGTACAGCACAGGGAATTCTACTCAATACTCTGCAATGATCTATATGGGAAAACAATCTAAAAAAGAGTGGGGATATATATATATATGTTGTTCAGTGGCTAAGTCGTATCCAACTCTTTTGTGACCCCATGAAATGTAGCCTGCCAGGCTCCTCTGTCCATGGGATTTCCTAGGCAGGAAAACTGGAGTGGGTTGCCATTTCCTTCTCCAGGGCATCTTCCTGACCCAGGGATCAAACCTGTGTCTCCTGCACTGCAGGCAGATTCTTTACTGTTGAGTGGGGAAGCCTGCTCCAGAAGATAACATATTACTTTAAGGGATGTTTCATAAGAAGAGTTCCAGGTATTTTCACTACTGCTGAGCCACCAATCAACTATACTTCAATAAAAATTTTAAAAATTAAAATTAAAAAGTGCCAAGCACAGTGTCCAGCTCCAAATGAGCATTTGCTCCATCACATATGGTTATCAGCTATTGTTTCCCTCTTTATCTCAGTCTCCTCACCCACGAAATAGGAAGAGGAACATCCCACACTAGGATAATGTTAGGTTGCTACAAGATATAGTGTATAAAGGGCTTAACTAGACCCAGCAGGAAGCAGCCACAAAAAACAGCAACTCCTATTCTTTCTCTAGGCTAAACACTGCAGATAGAACATCAGCAAAGAATTACTAGGTAGAAAACTGCTTTACAGAGTGCAAACACTGCAAATTTTAGGGTGGCAGGCAGAGATCAGGGGAATGAACTTTCAATACGGTGTTCTGCTCCTCTCCTTTCAAAAATCTCCACTCAAGGGAAACACAGCCTTTGGAAACCAAGTCCTATCCAGTAGAATCGTGTCCCCCACAACCCACCCATTGGAAGCAGCGAAGTGGCCTTGGCCTTGACACCTCTCAGAAACGGAAAGCCTCGAAGGCAGAGCAGCTGCAGCCAGGGGTGCTGGCAGCTCCCAGGCAGAACCATCTGGCTTGATACACGTTCCACATCAATTACCTTTTGGCACTGAGCTAAACAAAAGAACTGAGAATCCTCCTGCATCTGAATAACAGCCTCCCTTTCTGCAGCATCCTTTCCCACCAAACAGAATCTATCTGCATATGCCGGGGCCACACGCATTCTGATCAGCTGGCCTGTGATTTAAGACCAGTTATTTCTCATCTCCATCCTGCATAATGAAGTCAGGCACATTTTATTGCCAAACGGCCCTGGTAATGCCCCTGTAACTGCCCATCAAGGGTGCTTTGGCTTTTGGGAATAAAGAACGCATCTGAATCTCACCAGGATAAACTCATGAGTGGGTCAATACATCGGATGGTTATCGTGGGTGCGTTGTACTTTATTTTTAGGCTCTGTTCCTACAAGGACATAAATAACGTATCACCTGAGTACTTAAAAGCCAGGGGCCTAAGGCAGAGGATAAGGAGCATTTGGGAACTGTTTCTTTGTAAGGTGGGGAACAGACAAAGCAGGCCTTCACTGCTGGTAGGGGGGGAAAAAAGCAGTGGGAGGGGAAGGCAATAAAAAGAAGAAAAAAATCACTTACTCCAGCACGAACTTTGCACTTTATAAAGCCTTTTCCCCGCGTGGGTGACAGTCAATCCTCCAAGAGTTTTGAACAATGAGCTTCATTTTACGCAAGGGGAAATGAGGGCCATCCAGTGGAAGGGGGTGTTTTCAAGGCCCCACGGGGATTCTGGAACTCAGACGGGAACCATGTTTCCAGTTCTCTCCTTCTAGACACATGGGAAACTCACACTCCTGCCCCTTCAGAGGTGTGACCCGTGACTTATTTTGGACCATACAACTTGAGCAAAGGGAAGAATATCACCATTGGTAGAGCTTGGACAGCCAGAGTACAATTCACGACTCTCTCTCTGCTGTGATCAAACAAATATTCCAGGTGGTGGCCACCGGGCAACATGTGAGTGAGAGGACATGAAGCAGAGCTCCAGCCTAACCCTGACGGGCACGAAAAAAGTGAGGAAGAATACTTGGCCTTTTCTTACCCCCATGACCCTGGTGCTGACTGTTAGTTACTGCAGCACAACTGAGCCCATGCTGACTCTCAACTCCTATGCCAAGCTCTTCCCTCCACTAAGCAAAGCCAGAAACTGAGCTCAGGTCTCCCACATCTAAGTTCTCAAGTTTTCTTTGGTCCTCTTTCTTCTATTAGGAGATCTTCATTTTTTAATTTTTTTTATCCCTACTTTGTAGAATATGAAATTAAATTTTGAGAAATTACTTGCCTGACAGCACAGTGTGGATGAGTAGCCTGATGACGTCTGCTTTAGGAGCAGAGCTTCTCTCAGCATCCTCTCCTTTTACTTTCTGGTCCCCACCTCCCAGGAAATCCCTTAGTCCAGGGATTAGCAGCACAGGCTGTGAAGCTGGATTCAAATATGACTTCAGGCAAGTATCTAATCTTTCTGAGTGTTCATGTCTTCATCTATATAAAGAGTACTAATAGTAATAGTATCTACCCCATGGGGTTATTGCAAAATGTGTAAAAGTGCTCTACACCTGTGGTTACCAACCTTTTTGGCACCAGGGACCTGTTTCATAGAAGACAATTTTTCAAGGGACCAGGAGGTAAGGATGGTCTGGGGATGATTTAAATGCATTACATTTATTGTGCACTATATTTCTATTATTATTATATCAGGTCCACCTCAGATCATCAAGCATTAGATCCCGGAGGTTGGGGATCCCCACTCTACACCATTCATGGCAAGCATTAGTGCCCAATGTATGCTCCCCCTCACTGTCCTTCATTCAACAATACCATGCTACTTAGAGAGCATGCCAGCTTCCTTTGGGCACAGTTACTGCCAACTCAGTTCTCCCACTGTGTCCACTCCCAGCCTGTTTTGCTGAGATGTCCGCAACTCTGCCCTAAACCTCAACAGTGCAGAAAGGGGACTCCATTCACAATATGCACCCTGAGGGTCCACGAGCAGATGGCTTCTGTCCGTGGGCCAAGGTTGCCCAAATTTTGTCCTCTGTTGCTCACTCAACTTCACAAACTATTGATATAATCATCTGTCTTAACACTGTTATCACTACTTGAGGTCTCTAAGAACTTACATTCCTTTTTCTTCCATTTTCATTCATTACTCAGGGAGTGCCTGCCAGGTGCCAGGCATGGTGCTAGGTAGCTGGAATATAAATGGTGATTCAGACATAAGCCCCCAGGATTCATGGTGAAGCAAGGGAGGTAGACCCCTAGGAAAGCAAATCGAAAACACTTTGATCAGCACTTATGATAGAAGATGCATATGAGGTCCTGGAGACATACTGCTTTATTCAGCAAACATTTACTGAGCACCGGTTCTGTATATGACATTTTGTTCAACACTGAAAACACAGTGGTGGAAAAGCCAGGAACTATTTCTTCCCAATATTCATTGGAAGGACGGATGCTGAAGCTCCAATACTTTGGTCACCTGATGTGAAGAGCCGACTCATTGGAAAAGACTCTGATGTTGGGAAAGGTTGAAGGCAGGAGGAGAAGTGGAAGACAGAGGATGAGATTGCTGGATGGCATCACCAACTCAATGGACACAAGTTTGAGCAAACTTCAGGAAATAGTGAAGGACAGGGAAGTCTGCATCCTGCAGTCCACAGGGTTGCAAAGAGTCAAACATGACTGAGTGACTAAACAACAACAAATTTCTTCCCACATGGAGTTTAGAATCTAGTATATACCCCAGTATCTCTTCTCCCCAGATCCTCCCTATAGCCCGTCTAGATGGCTTAAGCATGCCTGACTCTACTCTGAATCCAAGGATGGGTTTGTAATCAAGACTTGGCTGGTGGGAGTTTGGTCACAGTTACTGGTTCATGAGTAGGCATATGATCCAAGTTTCCATTGAGGGACAGCACCTAAACGTTTGCTGGAGCTACCAAAAATAAAAAATAAAAGAGAGGTCATTTCAATTTGCTGGGATTCTTACGTTGGCAGGATGTAAAACCTGGAGTGACTTATATATCTTTATCAATATTTAGGGAGGGCCAGGCTAAGCCTGGCTTCCCTGATGGCTCAGACGGTAAAGTGCCTGCCTGCAATATGGGAGACCAGGGTTTGATCCCTGGGTCAGGAAGATCCTCTGGAGAAGGAAATGGCAATCCACTCCAGTACCCTTGCCTGGAAAATCCCATGGACAGAAGAGCCTGGTAGGCTACAGTCCATGGGGCCGAAAAGAGTTGGACACGACTGAGCGCCTTCACTCACTCACTCACTCAGGCTAAGGCTGAAACCAGCAGCCAGGAAAAGAGATGGGGAGAGAAGGTCTTTGCTGACATCCTCTTACCTAGTCATGCTGAATGGTGCTGGATCTAGCCATACCTGAGCACACTATTACATCTCGATTTTATAGTTAACTGAGCACTTTTTTTTACTTCAGCCAGTTTGAAGGGGTTTCTGTCACTTGCAAACAAAAGAATTTTAATTCACTAGACAAAGAAAGAGAAAGTATAAGATCCTAAGAAGGGAGAACAGCATTTCCCAGCCTAGGACTTTGCAGATCTTGTATCAGGTAGAGACGTGCGGAAAGAGAGGTTCTAGGGACAGGCAACTTAGTGTTCCAGTGATGCCACCAAGTGGGGCTCAAGCACCAAAGCCAGAGGTTACAAACTGGCCCGTGGACCAAATCCGACCAGCAAACAGGATCCATCATTTGCCTATGTGTTTCTAGTTGTCCAGGCAAGACGAAGGCTTTGCCTCTTTTGTTCAGCTATATCCTCAGCACAATGAGTATGCTCACATAATTAATGTTCAATAAGCATTTACTGAACTGCTAGGTAAATGGATACTGGAATTGTGTGCTTTTCAATCAACATTCAGACTTCTAGCTCCTTTAAAATCTCAGGAAAAACATAGGAGAAAAGTAAGCTGGGGCTGAGTTACAGCTGTTCCCTAAAGACAGAAGCCATTCCCTCCACAATCCTCACCACTCTCTATTGTCTCATTCTGAGCCCACTTCATTTCTATACATCATTGCTGGCATGTAAGCATTTGTGTTCTCTGATCTAAGCTATTATGAGAATTTTCCCAGTTAAGTCAACTCTAGTCCCTAAAGAGGGCACAGCCAGACAGTCTGGCTATCACTTGCCTGACTAGTAAGAGAATCTATGGGTCTTAGGAAGTCAAAAATGTCACAGACTCGTCCCATATCTTTCTTTGCTTCCAACATTTCCAAAATGGGGAACATGAATCCTTCAAAATTCAAAATAGCCTAGCTCAGGTTTTTTTCAGCAAGAGCACAGGCAGTTTTCTTTCTTAAAAGCTTTACAAATGCTAGGTTTGTTATTATTACTGCATATTCCACTGGACCACCGTCTGCAAGGAATCAGTGGGGAAGGCAGACACGTCGTTAACAGAGCAAGAAAAGCAAATGGCTTCTCATTAAATTATTTGAAGACCTTACAGAATTCTGAATGGTCCCACTCCTGTTATGCAGTGGGGGCACCCACTGACCAAATCACAAAGTAAAGTCTAAAAGGTACAGACCTACTGAGACCCCAGGAAACCCCTAGTGTTCTTGTGGACACATTGTCAGCAGCTGGGAGGCACTGCAGTTTGATGGTTAAGGATATGGATTAACTGGCTAAACAAATCCAAGTTGGAGGTCTGGCCCTGTGGCTCAGTGTTAAAGAATCTGCCTGTGATGCAGAAGACCTGGTTCGATACCTAGGTCGGGAAGATCCCCTGGAGAAGGGAATGGCTACTCACTCCAGTGGACTTCCCTGGTGGCTCAGATGGTAAAGAATCTGCCTGCAATGCAGGAGACCTGAGTTCAATCCCTGAGTCGGGAAGATCCCCTGGAGAAGGGAATGGCTACCCACTCCAGTATTCTTGCCTGGAGAATCCCATGGACAGAGGAGCCTGATGAGCTACAGTCTAAGGGTTTGCAAAGCAACTAACTTACTCCAGTATTCTTGCCTGGAGAATCCCAGGGACAGAGGAGCCTGGCAGGCTACAATCCATGGGGTCACAAAGAGTTGGATACAACTGAGCAATGAACACTTTCACTTTTCTTTCTGTCACTGACTATCTGAAAGCTCTGAGCTTCTCAGCCCCAGTCTCCTCAGTTTCCGTAAATGACAACAAGAAGAGAAAAAACTTCTTCAGTTGAAGTGAAGTTTCGATAAGGATCATGAGGTTGCAGTGTTAATGCAAACACTGAGCAGAGCTTCTGGCACCCAGGAAACGCTGAGTATACATTAGTTATGCTACTCTATAAAACAAATGGCATGAAGTGTTCCCCGGATCCAGCAATAAACTCAGGCTCACTCACATACAGACTGATCTATTTGACTACCATTAGCAGGTCTTCCGCTAAGTCCCAGGATAAGGAAGTGAGCTTGGTATTTAAACTCAACTTGGAGAAACACACACATGAACAATTACCAGACCATTTTACAAGTTCATACAAAGGATGTGAAGAGCCTGGAGGATGAAATGACTCTGCCCGGGGGCGACTGAAGTTCTTAGAGAGGCAAATCTAAAGCAGCAGAAAGTAGATTAGTAGCTGCTTGGGGTAGAGGGTAGGAATGGGGATTCATTACAAAGGGCATGAAAGATCTTTCTGGAGGATAAGGAAACGTTTTAAGTAGAACTCTGTGATGGTTGCACCACTATGTAAATTTGCTAAAATCCATTGAGTTGCACACTTAAGTGAATTTTAGTAAACCATATCTCGAGAGAGTTTTGTTGTTGTTGTTGTTGGAGTGTAATTGCTTTCATCTCTCAGTTGGGAAGATCCCCTGGAGAAGGGCCTGGCTACCCACGCCAGTATTCTTGCCTGGAGAATTTCAGTGACAGAGAAGCCTGGCAGGCTACAGTCCATGGGAAGCAAAGAGTCAGACATGACTGAGCGACTATCATTCACTCACTCATAACTGCTTGACAATGTTGTGTCAGTTTCTGCTGTACAGCGAAGTGAATCAGGTATATGTACACATATATCCCCTCCCTCTTGGACCTCCCTCCCACTCCCCCTCAATCCCACCCATGTAGGTCATCACAGAGCACTGAGCTGGGAGTGATTTTAAAAAAAAGAGTTCACAGAGGAAGCGCCCTATAAGCTAAGGCTGCAGGATGAGTAGGATTTACTATACAGAGAAGATTTGGTTTCCTCCCAGGTCCTGGCACAGAAGCAAAGGCAGACAGCCAGCAGAACTCAGCTGATCAGGGACCAGCAACATGGCAAGTGGAGGGAGAGATGGGTGAAGAAGCAGAATGAGATATCCCACCGAGTCCTGAACGGTGGGACAGCAGGCTTCCCAGGACACAGCTGTATTCTCCCAGCCTCAGCAATGACCGGCTTCTGCTGTTTAACCTTCGATCTTTCGAGCTAATAGGGGACTCTGCCCTAAGCCAAAAAAAAAAAAAAAAAATCCATGCTGACTGAAACCAGAAATCCCCTCACAGGAGAACAGAGTCAAGTGTTTGATATCGCTGTTTCCCCAGTTGAAGCTTCCCCTTCACTGGTACTTAGGGCATCTGTAGCTTCTTTGTGGAAATGGCACAGAGGTTTCTCGGCTTAATCCCCAGGTCTTCAGAGTCTGGGCTGCATTCAGCTTCTGTTTCAAGAGCGCCATGGTGAAATGTGACAGCAGGCTTCGAGCTCTCTGTGCAGGGAGCAAGCAGGAGGAGATCAAGGCGCACAGGAAGCTTTTCAAGATGAGAAAGCCGAGGCCAAAGCAGCACCTGATGTCAAGATTTCTACTCAGACCAGTTTCCTCTCTGGCAGCCCCACCTGCCACCTCCGCAGATGGGGTAACAGTCTCTGACCCCCACCCTCCTAACCTATGGTTATTGGATCCCAGGTCCCAGCTGGGACAGTCACCTGATCTCATCAAAGGATGGGGAACCAAACTGATGAGTGTGCGTTGTTCTGGGCGGGTCAGTGGGCCTGCACCCATGAGAAACTGACATCTGCTCTGGAGAGACTGATGGGAGCTCACCTTTCCTCCCCACCCACCCATTCTGACAGCTGTCTAGTTTCTGAGCCTAGTCCTCCTGAGGTTTGGGTTCAATTTTTGACACCCCTGGGATTTATTAGGCACTCTGGATGCTTCCAGTAAATTCCTACACAAGTTAGAAATGGATTCCTCTCACCTGAAATCAGTGTCCTAACTGAGTCAGAGAGTGGTGGGTCCAAATCACAATGCAAAATTAACACCAGATTCCTTCTCTCCTGCCAGACCAGGGATCTTGGTGTTCATTACCCAAGATGGTAGATAGGTCAACTGCTCATCAGGTCTGGGCACCACAGAATTCACATGATTGTTTCCAGAAGCAAGTCCACCTCAAGTAAGACCTGAGAAGGGACTGCATTTTATAAGAGGGAAAGGGTGCAAGTTACTATTAAATAAGAATGATCATCCTAAGGGTAATGGGAAGTATGGGGCTTCCCAGATGGCTCAGGGGTAAAGGATCTTCCTGCCAAGCAGGAGACACAGGTTCTATCCCTGGGTTGGGACGATCCCCTGAGACTGAAACGGCAACCCACTCCAGGATTCTTGCCTGGGAAACTTCATGGACAGAGGACCCTGGTGGGCTACAGTACTTCGGTCATAAAGAGTCAGTCACAACTTAGCAGCTAAACAACAGCAGCAGTAGGAAGTACTTGAAAGGTTGTTAACACAGGTAATACCACTTTTAGATTTTGCAAGGTCCCCTGGATTTGGGGTGGAGGATGAACTGATCAAGAGCTTCAGAGGGTCGAGGAGGCAGATGGAAGGCTATAGTCATCCCTACCGTGTGAAAGGACAGTCTCTTTAACTAGAATGGTGTCAGTGGAGGGAAGCGGATATATTAGAGACACGCTTAATGGGTAAAATTGACAAAACTTGGTGACAGACTATTTGGAATAAAAGCACACACTTTAGAGAGGGCTCTCAGATTTTGGATTGAACAACCAGACAGCTTGGCCATGTCATTTAACTGAGACAAACACTAGAAGAAAACTAAGTTGTGTGGGGAGGTGATAAGTTTCATCTCTGGGCACTTTGAATGTGAGATGAATGTGAAATAGCCAAGTGAAGATGTCAAGTAAGCATCTAGATATTGATGTCTGAAGCTCAGAGGAGAAACTTTTAAAAGGAAACATTTTGAGTCACTATTATTGCAAAGTTGGAGCCAGGAGTATAGACGAGATGTTCCAGAGGGGGTGCCCAGGGTCAAGTTGCAGGGAAAGCCAATGCGATCTACTTAAGCATGTGGATACTGTAGCCTGAGGAGCCCCGCCCCCACCCATGCCTCAAGCCCCAGTTCAATCAATAGGTACTTATTGAATAAACAAATCAATCAATCAATTCATGAGTGGGACTGAAAGCTGGACCAGCATATTAGATCCTTCTGTGGAGACAGTGAGAGAGAACCATGGCCCGGAACCAAGTTTTGTGGTTCTTTTTGCTTCTCCCATTTTTACTGGTAAATAATTGGCATGCATCACTGTATATGTTTAAGGTATACATGATGGTTTAATTAACAGATACTGTGAAATGATTACCACATCACAGCTAAAATCCATCCGGAACCAAGTTTTGTGGTTCTTTTTTGCTTCTCCCATTTTTACTGGTAAATAATTGGCATGCATCACTGTATATGTTTAAGGTATACATGATGGTTTAATTAACAGATACTGTGAAATGATTACCACATCACAGCTAAAATCCATCTTCTGAGATAGATACAATATAAAGAAAAGAAAGAAATTTTCTCCTTGTGATGAGAACTCTCAGGATTTAGTCTCTCTCCTATACATCATACTGCAGTATCGGCTAGTCATCATATAAGATACATCCCTGTACTTACTATAACTGAAAGTCTCTAGCTTTTGACCACTCTCCTCCAATCCCCCCTCCCCAATTTTGATAACCACAAGTCTGATCTCTTTCTATGAGGTGTTGTAGCGCTATTTTGTTTAAAAGATTTCTCTATCTAGTGGCTGTGGTGGGTCTTCATTGCTGGGCTTCAGCTTCCTCTAGTTGCAGTGAGCAGGGGCTACTCTTCCTTGCGGGGCTCCAGCTTCTCACTGTGGTGGCTTCTCTTGCTGCAGAGCACTGGCTCAAGGTGTGTGGGCTTCTGTAGTTGCATCACGTTGGCTCATGGGCTTGATTGCTCCCTTGCATGTGGAATCTTCTTGGCGAGGGGACTGACCCTGGGTATTCTGAATTGGCAATAGGATTCTTAACCACTGGACCAAGCCTGATTACTGTTGTTTTTTAAGATTCTACATGTAAGTGATATCATACAGTATTTGTCTTCCTCTAACTTAGGTCACTTAGCATAAGACCTTCAAATGCCATCATCCATGTTGCCTCAAATTGTAGGAATTCCTCATTTTTAAGGCTGAATAATGTTCATCTATATATATATATATTTACATACATATTCACCACACCTTTATTCATTCATCCATCAACCACTTAGGTTGGCTCATGGCTTGGCTATTGTAAATGAAGTTCCTAAATAAAGATGTAAATAGCTTGGCTATTGTAAATAAAGATAAACATGAGAGTGAAGATATATTTTTGAATTAGTGTTTTCATTCCCTTTGGATATACTCCCAGAAGTGGAATTGGTGGATCATATGGTAGTCCTATTTTTTTTTTTTTGGTGGGTTTCCCATACTGTTTTCCATAGTGACTGTACCTGTAAGCAATGTTTATTTCCTGAATTCTGGGCTCTCTCTCTCTCTCACACACACACATACATACACACACACAGAGTCATGTCTGACTCTTTGTGACCCCATGGACTATATAGCCCATCAACCTCCTCCATCCATGGGGATTTGCCAGGCAAGAGTACTGGAGTGGGTTGCCACTCCCTTCTCCAGGGGCTCTTTCTGACCCAGGGATCTAACCCTGGTCACCTGCACTGCTGGCAGATTCTTCACCATTGAGCCATCAGGGAAGCCCATATTTTATATACATACATATATATATATGCATGTGCATAGTAAAATAAATGCAGATGCAGAAGTTGCAGGTAAATGAAACATATCTGAAGTCTCACTCTCAAAAAGAAAAAAACCCCAAACTTGATTGTATTGTAGAAATCCGTTCCTTATCATTCTTCCATTACTGTCTTTCTCTTTGATAGATGCCTTAGGTTTCAGGCATCAGAATTCTGGAAGTGCCAAGCTCTGAGCATTCCAGCATGGACAGAGTGAAACAGAAAAGAATCAGGCAAGCCTGCCTGGGAGAAGACGTTTAATAACTCTGTTTCATACAAAGGCAGAAAACAGCCTTGAGTATTGTACCTTCCAACTGACATCAGCTTTCTCTCTTAAGTCCAAAAGCTCTTAAAAAAAGAAAAAAAAAACCCTGCCACCTCCTCAAAAGAAATTTCAGAGAAGAGTTAACTCATTCTGAAGTGTGTCATCCCATAATGCCTTGGTTGAAATTCATGCAGCTTATGGATTTGTGCAACAGTAGTGAAAAAAAAAATGGAAGAACCAAGAACAATAAAAACAAAGTCAGTGAACTCCATGTAGTGGAGTCAGAAAACCTAATTTTTAAGGGTGGCTGCTATGGTCATCCAGAAACGTGTTTCTATCGAAAATGTTTATATTACATTCTAGATGCTGCCATTCCAATGGGCCCTTCAGAGGAAGAATGACTGATGGCCTTGGCCTTCTTTCATAGCTGAGTGGACCAGGGTGAGACCTAGCCCGAGGGCAGCTATTCTATACGGCATCGCCTCTTAAATCTTAATGTACAAAAGAATCACCCAGAAAATTTGCTAAAACACAGTTTTTGAGGATGCATGCTCTGAGATTGGAATTCAGTAGGTCAGCGTGTAGCCATGAATGTGTATTTCTCTCAAGCTCCTCTGTTGTGATGCCGATGTTGCTGGTGCCCAGGACAGGTTGCCAGCACTGTGCTTAGCAGCTGTTATTTCTGCCATGGCAGGGATGCTCAGGTATCCAGCATAACCAGAAGGGTGCCAGGCCACAGGAACTGCTCAGTTAAATATTTGTTGACTACACAGTTCTCTCATAAGGAGTTGCACTATTTATTCATAGCCAGTTAGCAGATAAGAGAAAGACCAAAAACACAAATACAGAAGGTGGTAGAAGCCATGAAGAAGAAGCCATACAACAACTAAAGGCATAGGCTTGCATGTAGCCATATATGAGTCAAACTTTAGAGAGAAGAGGGAAATTCATCAGCAGTGTCTAGGGTAGTAAAAGCAAAGCCTAAGGTTCATTGACTTTCCTACAAACAGCAAATTCTGGAGAGCATGTGAAGAAAAGGGAACCCTCCCACACTATTGGTGGGGAAGTAAATTGATACAGCTACTATGAAGAACAGTATAGAGCTTCCTCAAAAAGCTAAAAATAGAGCTACCATATGATCTAGCAGTTCCACTCCTGGGCATGTGCTATGCTCGGTCGCTCAGTCATGTCCGTCTCTTTGTGACTTCATGGACTGTAGCCTGCCAGGTTCCTCTGTCCATGCGGATTCTACAGGCAAGAATACTGGAGTGGTAACGATAACCCTATATGCGAAACAGCAAAAGAGACACAGGTGTACAGAACAGTCTTTTGGACTCTGTGGGAGAAGGCAAGGGTGGGATGATTGGAGAGAATAGCATTGAAACATGTATATTATCATATGTGAAACAGATCACCAGTCCAGGTTTGATGCATGAGACAGGGTGCTCAGGGCTGGTGCACTGGGATGACCCAGAGGGATGGGATGGGGAGGGAGGTAGGAGGGAGTTCAGGACGGGGAACACATGTACACCCATGGCTGATCCATGTCAATGTATGGCAAAACCACTACAATATTCTAAAGTGCTGCTGCTGCTAAGTCACTTCAGTCGTGTCCGACTTTGTGTGACCCTGTAGATGGCAGCCCACCAGGCTCCCCCGTCCCTGGGATTCTCCAGGCAAGAACACTGGAATGGGTTGCCATTTCCTCCTCAAATGCATGAAAGTGAAAAGTGAAAGTGAAGTCGCTCAGTTGTGTCCGACTCTTAGTGACCCCATGGACTGCAGCCTACCAGGCTCCTCCGTCCATGGGGTTTTCCAGGCAAGAGTACTGGAGTGGGGTGCCATTGCCTCCTCCGTATTCTAAAGTAATTAGCCTCCAATTAAAATAAATAAATTAAAAAAAAAAAGAATACTGGAGTGGGTTGCCATGCCTTCCTCCATGGGATCTTCCCAACCCAGGGATTGAACCCAGGTCTCCCACATTGCAGGCTGATTCTTTACCATCTGAACCACCAGGGAAGCCCAAGAATACTGCAGTGGGTAGCCTATCTCTTTTCCAGGGGATCTTCCTGACCCAGGAATCAAACCAGGTCTCCTGCATCGCAGGCGGATTCTTTACCAGCTGGATGAAACTATAATTCGAAAAGATGCATGCATCTCTAAGTTCATAGCAGCAGTATTCACAGTGGAGGCGCCCTAAATGTCCATCAACAGATGAATGGATAATATGGCATATATACAATGAATTTTACTTGGCCATTAAAACAGAATGAACTAATGCCACTTGTAGCATCATGGATGGACCTAGAAATTCTCATACTAAGTGAAGTAAGTCAGAAAGAGAAAAACAAATACCATATGATATCATTTATACGTGGAATCTAAAATGTGACGCAAATGAACTCACTGACAAAACAAAAACCGTCTCACAAATATTAAAAAATAGACTTGTGGGGAGGGATGGATTGGAAGTTTGGGATTAGCAGATGCTATTATATACAGACGAGATAAACAACAAGGTCCTCCTGTATAGCACAGAGAACTATATTCAACATTGTGTAATAACCATAATGGCAAAGAATATGAAACAGATACACACACACACACATATATATACATACATAACTGGATCACTTTGCTCTACACCAGAAACTAATCTAACCATGTAAATCAACTATGTGCTGTGTGCTGCGCTCAGTCGCTCAGTCATGTCCACTCTTTGCGACCCCATGGACTGTTGCCCACTAGGCTGCTCTGTCCATGGGATTCTCCAGGCAAGAATACTGGAGTGGGTTGCCATGCCCTCCTCCAGGGCATCTTCCCAGCCCAGGGATTGAACCAAGGTCTCCCACATTGCAACCAGATTCTTCACCATCTGAGCCACCAGGGAAGCCCAAGAATACAGGAGTGGATAGCTTATCCCTTCTCCAGGGGAACTTCCCAACCCAGGAATTGAACTGGGATCTCCTGCACTGCAGGTAGATTCTTTACCAGCAGAGCTACCTGGGAAGTCCAAATCAACCATACGTTAATAAACATTTTTAAATTAAAAGAAAACAATGACAAGGTGGAAAGAGGAGCAGATCTCATAATTACATGAAGCAGAAGACTTTGATCCACACCCTTTGCCTTATAGATATTTAGCCCCTGATTTCACTGATAGTGAGAAGGAACCGGCCCTTTTATTTGGGTTTCTTTTAAAACAAAGCTTCTCAGAAGACATTTATTGACTGAATTTAGTTCCTTTCCTCCCTCTCAATTTTCAACCCCCTCAAATAAGGATTCTTTCCTCATCACTCCTCTACAATGATTGACAATCCACAGGGCACTTTTAGGGCCCCACCTTCTCACACCCCCCAGTAGCCTTCAGGCACAAGTGGCTATGCCATCATTTTGAATGCTATCCATTCTCAATGTGGGTGGCACCAGTTTTTCTAATCTCCCACCCAAATCATCTGGCCACTCTTTCTTCTAACCTGGTCCTCATATTCTTCTTACCATGTTGAATCTGCCAGGACTCAGGCCTGGACCACTTCTCACTCCACACCATCTCCCTAAATGATGGCCTAAGTCCCATGACCTGCAAACCCAATGATTGCCAATGACATCCCAAAGTCACTGATGTTCTGACCTCAGGTTGACACATTCAAGTGAGTCCTCAGCCACTCCATTTGTCTACTAGGCATCTCACACTTAACATATCAAAACAGAATTATTTTTTTTAATTGGAGGATAATTGCTTTACAATGTTTTGATTTCTGTTGTACAACAGTGTGAATCAGCAGTAAGTATACAGATATCCCCTCCGTCTTGAGCTTCCCTCCCATCTCCCCTATCCCACTCCTCTAGGTCATCACAGAGTATTGAGCTGAGCTCCCTGTGCACTGAGTCTTCATTGCTACATGCAGGCTTTCTCTAGCTGTGGAGAGTGGGGGCTTCTCTCCAGTTGCAGCGTGCAGGCTTCTCATCGCAATGGCTTCTTTTGTAGTGAAGCACGGGCTCTAGGCTGGTGGTCTCAATAGTTGTGGAACACAGGTTTAGTTGCCCCAAGGCATGTGGGATCTTCCTGGACCAAGGACGGAAACCATGTCTCCTACATTGGCAGGTAGATTCTTAACCACTGGACCGCCACGTATCTTAACCACTGGATACGTACTGCAGGATAGATCAAGCAAAACCATGAGGTAGCATACCATTGTATTACATTTTTATTCTCCAGAAGAGAAAGACTATTCTATTCATATTTATATCATTAGCATCTGGTATAAAGTTACTGGCCCATGAACGTGTGTTGAATTGAATTGCTATTATTATTTGCCCACAGAAAGATCAAAGCAAAAGTTGATGGCAGCTCCCCAGTCCACAGTTAATGCTCCTACCCATCTGTCTCAAAAAGATGCTTTGACTTGATCATAAGGTTTGGAGATCTTAAAGTCAGCATGTTTGGGATGAATCAATACATTTACAGCCCAGGGCAAAAGGGCTTTTCTGTGGATATTTTTTGCTCTGAACAAGTTTGTTTCTTACCTGTTTGTTTTATCTTTGGAAAGGCATCTGAGGTTTATCAATAAAGGCGATGTTCATTACTTGGAGGCTTAGCCAGCAAAAGAAAATAGCTGTAGATTATTAGAAGTCTGTTTTCACCCAGAGATGTCAAATATTTAGATCTCATGAACAACAACGGTTAAAGCTAAGTTATACAATGATGGGGAGTGGATGCCCAAAGCTGGTCTGTGGGTCTGGGCAACGTAAGGATACTCACATGTGTCCAATAAGCTCACCCGCATGACGCGCCAATGCACATGTGAGAGTAACCCATATAGATTCAGTCTACACAGCCCATCTATGGTTCCCCGATCTGGTTCATAGCCTGGCGTGATTAGAAAGTGTGATAATATGCTGCGTGTTTACTGAGCCCCTACTATCTGCCAGAACCAAGCGGGGCATCTTCTCAGCTCATTTAACCCCTACCTAGGAGGCATTGTTATCTCTTTTTAGAGATGTGGAATTGGAAGTTCAAGTAGGTTAACCTGCCCAAGATCACAAAATTGGCCAATAATGAATGGGTGCAGTACCCGTGTTGAAGAATGGATTCAAAGAACAACACACCAACAACAAAGGATGCAGTAAGCTTGACACATGTGCATTTCAGAGACTCTGATGCCCCACGGAGCATCAAATAGCCTACCGCTTCCTTCTTGAGCCAGCATGGCCATATCTCAGCACACAGCACGATACTGCTGAAGGAGTGTGTGTTTTGGACTCAACATCTCGATTTGAGTTCTTCTGCTACTGACAAGCTATGTGCTGCCAAGAGATGTGCCCCTCTCCACCTCTGATCAGGCGATCACATGCTCAGTGGTTGTCTGGCCGATAACAGACCCAGAATGAATGATATTTCCACTTTTTCTCCTTCCTACTTCAAGGAAGGAAAGATCACTATGATGTTTACCCTAAAAAGCGACACTAATAACTTTTCTTTCTTTTTGTTAACATGTCAGGAACCTAGCTAAGCCCTGGAGAGGTTAAATAGTTTACCCAATCTTAGTAATTGCAATGCAGGAGACCTGGGTTCTATCCCTGGGTCGGGAAGATCCCCTGGAGAAAGGAATGGCTACCGACTCCAGTATTCTTGCCTGGAGAATTCCATGGACAGAGGAGCCTGCCCGGCTACAGTCCTTGGGGTTGCAAAGAGTTGGACACAACTGAGCAACTAACAACAACAACAACAACAAAATCTTAGTAATGGGGCAGGACTCTGACTTGAACCCTAGCCTATTTTAAGCTGGAGCACAAACTATAGAACTGCCATGCTACACTGCCTCTCTCCCTACACTCCAAGACAATAAGTACTGAGAAAGCATATGCTTTTTTTGTTCATCTGTGTTTTTCACAATAATATTCCCTAATCGAGCATTCTGTTTATGCATAATCACCAGGAAAATGTAAAGGTAGAAAGATCAGGAGACATCAGCTCAGGCTGTGTAAAAATCAGCCAGCCTGATCTGTTATCACAATGGACAGGAAATTACTAGAAGTTCAATATCATCTGTGGGGGTCTACTTTGGGCATTATGTTACCTTAAAAAGTATCCTTAGAACTCTAAACACATCCACAGACGTTAAGGACTTGAAATTTTCATGACATGATTGTATTTTCCTTGACAACTCCTCCTGCATAAAGAAGAAGGAAAGGGCCCAGAAACGGAGAGAAGAGACCAATAATTCTGTTACTTTTAAAACAGAATTGAGAAGCAGGTGCATTATGCACTTCTCACTCCAGGCCAGGCTCTCCTCTCCTCGCTGTGTCTTTGGAAGAGCAGCAAAGCAGATCGATCTGGCTCAGAGGTGGTGCTCTTCACAGAACCTATTCCAGGCATCTTGCAGGGCTACTGAATATTTGAAGGATCCAGGTTTCCATGGGGAGAATACAAAGAAGAATGAAACATGCCGTACTTTAGAGCAGCGGTTCTCAACCGTGGGCTATTTTGCACCTCAGAGGACATCTGACAATATCTGGGATCATTCTTGGTTGTCACAGCTAGGTGAAAGGATGTTCCTGGCAGCTCGTGGAGAGACGCAAATAAATATGCTGCAACGCACAAGATGGCCCTCACAAGGAAGAGTGATCTGGCTGAAATGTCAACAGTTCCAAGTGGCTCAGTGGTAAAGAATCCACCTGTAAATGCAGGAGACACAGTTTCAGTCCCTGAGTCAGGAAGATCCCCTGCAGAAGGAAATGGCAACCCACTCCAGTATTCTTACTTGGGAAATCCCATGGTCAGAGGAGGCTGGCAGGCCACAGTCCATGGGGCTGCATAACAGTCAGACACAAATTAGCAACTAAACAACTATAATGTCAACAATGCCCAAATCAAGAGACCCTGATTTAAGAAATTGTCTCTGTGTTTTAATTAGAAAAAAAAAAAATATATATATATATAATTGGAAAAACAAGTTACCGTCAGCCTGTCAATGAAATGGTCTTTGTAAAACATACTCCTTTCGATTACTTCCTGAAGAGACTCCACAGCTCCCTGCCTCAGCCTTACAGGGTGGTCTAAAGCCCTCAGCAGAGTGTGCAAGAGTCTTCACCACCCTGACTGGCTACCTTCTCTGTCTCATGTCCTATCCCGATAAGAGCCAGATGAGCTGAGCTTCCTGCCATCTCCCAGGATCGCCGTGAACCTGCACTACCCACCATGTCTCTGCACACCACTCTCCCTCAGCATGGGAGTCCTTTCATCTCTGCTCCACCTCGCAAAACTCGATTCATCCCTCAAGGCTTCATGACGTCACCTTCCCCACCTTTCTGAAAACCCTTTTCACCAAAGCTCATGGACCAAGAGATGAGCATTACCTGGGGATTTATTAGAAAAGTAGAATCTCAGGCCCTCATCCCAGATCTAGTGAATCAGAATCTGCCATTCAGACCCTGGGTGCTCTATTTATACATTTAAGTGCAAGAGAACTGTTGTAGGGAATGTGAGCTGTCAGCCACATCCTCTACACTCCTCTGTCCATAGGAGTTTCCAGGCAAGAATACTGGAGTGGTTTGCCATTTCCTCCTCCCGGGAATCTTCCTGACTCATGGATTGAACCTGCAACTCTTGCATCTCCTGCATTAGTACCACGCCATCTAGAAAGTCTGTCTATTTTATTTACCTTTGTATCACTGACATCAAAATACAAGGGACACGGAGAAGAAAACCAATGTATGACTCCTTAACAATGAATAGCCTACCCAGCCATTCCTCCTCCATCCCCACTGGATGAAAATCCTACATCCTCCTGCAGACTGCTGAGCCAGCCACAGGCACATGAGGACACCCTCTGCAACCCACCCGGTGGTTGCCGCTGCTGTTCAGTCATCAAGTCATGTCCAACTCTGAGATCCTGTGGACTCCAGCACACCAGGCTTTCCTGTCCTTCCCTATCTCCCGGAGTTTGCTCAAATGCACGTCCATTGAGTGGGTGATGCCATCCAACCATCTCATCCTCTGCTTCCCCTTCTCCTCCTGCCTTCAATCTCTCCCAGCATCTGGGTCTTTTCCAATAAGTCAGCTCTTCACATCAGGTGGCCAGCTCTTCACTTCAGCTTCAGCAGAAGTCCTTCCAATGAATATTCAGGGTTGACTTCCTTTAGGATGGACTGGTTTGATCTCCCTGCTGTCCAAGGGACTCTCAAGAGTCTTCCCCAACACAGTTGGAAATCATCAATTCTTTGGCATTCAGCCTTCTTTATGGTCCAACTCTCACATCACACACATGACTACTGGAAAAACCAAAGCTTTGACTATACGGACTTTTATCAGCAAAGTGATGTCTCTGTTTTTTAACGTGCTGTCTAGATTCGTCATGGCTTTCCTTCCAAGGAAAAAGTGCAATACTTAGAATTAATAAGATGCAGAACCCACTCAGTAAAAGCTCACTGAAACTTACTGTACCAAGCCCTGTGCTTGGCAGTGGAGACACAATACTAAAGAAAACATACCTGAAGAGCACTCACACCAGAGTTTAGCTGAGTTACCAATCTGCACATTCATGTGAGAAGCCAAGAGACCTAAGTCAGGGAGGGGACCCTTTGAAAGGATTAGCTGGAGCCCCATATGTCAATCAAGGTCAAAACAGTGCCTATCCCATCAGCAAGACTAGAAAACGATTATGGAGTACTGGGTGGAAAACTCAGCGAGTCTACCCTCAATATTGTGGACTAGGTAGCCCTCAGGTAAACAATGTTTTAAATATTCAACTATCCAAAAAATTTAAGAGAGACATGGAAGACATAAAAACATAAATCACATTTCTAGCAAGGAAAACTACAATGTCTAAGATCAAAATTACACTGGAGTGGTTTCATGGAAAATTTTATATCAGTGAAGAAAAGATCAGTGAACTTGAAGGCATAGGAATAGACAACCCAAAATGAAACACAGAGAGGGAAAAAGTACAAGAAAAAAACCACTGACCTGAGGGTCAACTTCAAGTAATCTAATATACGTGTCATTTTAGTTCCCAAAGTCAGGTGGACAGAAAAACACTTGGAAAAATAGTGGCTGAAAGGTTTCTAATTTTGATGAAAGTTGTAGACCTAGAGAACTGGGGCATCCTGGAAATCCCTAGCAAAGGAATAAAGAGCCCTGGAAATGGAAGGAAGGAAGGGCAGGAGGGAGGGAGGGCAGGAGGGAGAAAGGGAGAAAGAAGCAGGGAGGGGGAGGGAGGGAAGAAGAAAGAAGCAAGCAAGGAAGGAAACACCTGGTCCCTAGTTACTGGGAGCTAATATTCTGGAGAGGAGATCAGCAATGAACAAAGCATCTTAGGGCTGTCTTAGGTGGAGCTTACCTTCCTATAAGGGATAAGGGCTCTCTTCCCTCCCTTATCCTCATCTCCTGCTCCCCAGTCCCTGGCAGAGTCCAGAGAAGGTGGACAGGGTTGGAATTCTTCAGACCAGGATACTGGAGTAGGTAGCCTTTCCCTTCTCCAGGGGATCTTCCCAACCCAGGGATCGAACCCAGGTCTCCCACATTGCAGGTGGATTCTTTACCGGCTGAGCCACAAGGGAAGATGATGATGGGCCTTATCTTCTTTGCTTGACTGGTGCTTACTTTCTGAGCTGGATCTGAGATCTTCTCAATCAACAGCCCTCTTAGCCAAGACCTAGATCCCCTTTCTAGGCTCCTTAGAAGGCTAGACCATGCTTTCCCAAGCCCCATCTTTTACCTGTTTCCTGCTGCATTTAGACAGGTGGTTATCCCTCACTCATTCATGCACTTACTTGGTATATTTATTTTGAGTCCTTCTTTATGTAAAGTCCTGGGGACAGAGAGGTGAATAAAACAGATATAAAACAAAACCAAACCCTGTCCACCTTCTCTGGACTCTGCCAGGGACCGGGAAATAGGAGATGGGGATAAGGGAGGAAAGAGCACTCAAGTAAGCTCCACCTAAGACAGCCCTAAGATGCCCCACCTGCCCAGAGACCCATCTCCAGGGCATTCAGACCTTCCCACTGCCCCTTCCAGTCTACCGTGGTAATCCCCATTTCTGCACACCCCCTAAATAAATAGGGTGGTGTTTTCTAGTAATTCGGCTTGTGTGATTCTTTAAGGAGCTATCGGGCATGGAAAGCGCCGGGACGGAGCAGCCTCCTGTGACTGATAATACCTGTCTGGGTTCCTCTGTCTCAAGGAGATTCATTCTGTAATTTCTGGGGCCTCAGAGGGAATGTCTTTGTATTTCTCAATACAATAAAATACAGTCACTATTCATTGGCTCTAACAGCTCCACTATCAAAGAGTCCAATATTATTACCAGGCATTAAGTTTCCTACAATTATTTTGTTTTATTCTCTATTTTGGTGAGATAAGCCATGCAGAATGGGCAAGTTGGGGCATCATTTGCAATTTGTTTGTGAGCTCAACAGAGCTCCATCTCCAGCCCAGAGCCTCATCTAAACTTCTTCCTGGGCTTTCTCACTGGACCTCTGCTGTGCCTTCTATTTAGTAAGAATATTATAATAATGTTCTATCCCAGGGGTCAGCAAACTATGGCCTGCGGCAATTCTGGCTGCTTCTGCAAATATAATTTTCCTGGAAAATGGCCACATCTGTTTGTTTACGTATGGCTTGTGTTGCTTTCATGATAAAACAGCAGGGCTGACTAACTGCACAGAGATCTCGGGCCGGTAAGCCTAAAATATTTACTATCAGACCTTTTTCAGGAAAAGATTGCCAATCCTTGTGCAACAGCTTAGGTTTCTAGTGTATAAGTCCTGTGCAAAAGTCCTTTATGTGGTTTGCGTCTTTTAATCCAGGGGTCCCCAACCTCCAAGTGTGTGCGTGCTTGTGTGCTAACTCACTTCAATTGTGTCTGATTCTTTGCAACCCTACAAAGTTGCAAAAACTGTAGCCTGGTGGGCTACAGTCCCCCAGGCTCCTCGGTCCATGGGATTCTCCAGGCATGAGTACTGGAGTAGGTTTCCCTGCCCTCCTCCAGGGGATCTTCCTAACCCAGGGATCAAACCTGCATCTTCTTTACCACCAGTAAAGTCGACTATATTGACAGGCGACTTCTTTACCACTAGTGCCACCTGGGAAGCCCTGCCATGGACCAGCACTGGAGTCAGATCAGTGGTGGCATTAGATTAGAAATAAAGTGCACGATAAATGTAATGCTCTTGAATCTTCCTGAAACCAGCCCCCCAACCCCTAGTCTGTGGAAAAATTGTCTTCCACGAAATCGGTTCCTAGCGCCCAAAAGGTTGAGGACCACTGCTTTAAGCCAAGTAAGAGCCCAGTTTACAGATGAGACTCTCAAGGCTGAGAAGTGATGGCCTCAGGGTCCCAGAAGTGCTAAATAGAAGAGACAGGATCCAAGCCGTTGCTGCATCAGCTGTGTCTGACTGACACATCCACACGCCTCTTGAGATCTGAACTTGCACTGACCCTCACCAGCTAAGGGACCCTGTCAAATGAGGCAACTAAATTACTTTGTCTCACTTTGCACAGTAGTTCAAAGAGGCCCCTGATAAAACCTAGCCAGCTGTTTGGAGAGTTGGATGAAGTACAGTAGGTAGAAACATACTGAGTCTTGGTTAAACATTCCAGCTTCTCAGGTGACATGCCCATCTGCAGATAGCAGGCTGTGTTCCCTGATGCTCTCCAGCTGGACACAGCCTGATAAGGCTCCTCTGCTCCTTCACTTCTCAAAGCATGGCCTGCAGACCACCTAGGAGCATGTCAGAAATGCAGAATCTCGGGCCCCACCCCAGACTTACTGATCCAGGATCTGCTGGCCAACAGGATCTCCAGTGACTTGGTGGTAATTCGAATTCTCTTTTTTAACCCACACCCTGCTGAAATCCTGATGATAATGCTGTCAGCCTCAGCCAGTGCCACGGACTGGAGCATCTCCACAATGTCACCACACTGACCAAATGGACTTTTGTCTCAGCTTCCTCTCTTTAACCCTTTCCGAAAAGGGCACCGCAGTCTGCCTCCCAAGATGACATGGTTGGACTCTGATGCCTTCCTGGGGGCTTGCAGGTCTCTTCTAAGAATTCACCCCTTTACACCTCTCCCGATCTCTTCCATACCTGCTGTACTGTGGTTCCCGAAACTTAAATGACAACACACTCCTGGCATTGAGTATTATACTCCATCATGCTGGGGTGAGACAGGCCCCCTGGACACTGGTAGAGAAGAGCTGATGCTGTCTCCCTTCTTTCTTGACCTAGAGGGCTTATCCTCACCCTGGCTCATTTTCCTGATGGCCCAGTAGCCTCCTGCCTGGGATGTGACACTCAGGAATTCCTCATGGGCAACACAAAGGATATATGCCTTCACCTTAGGGTGGGCTGCTTCACCCATGAGGCTCTGGAACGCACCTCACAGAGCCCCAGCTTCCAGCACAAGGCCCAGCAAACAGCATACCCTCATTCATGCCCTGATGATTAACCAACCAACCTCCAGAATCTATGAATCCCAAAGCTGTATTTCTGACTGCAGGCCTGCCATCCCTTGCCTCCTCCATCCATCTCTCTCAAGCATATAAGAAAGAAAGGAGACTTCCCTGGCAGTCCAGTGCTTAAGACTCCCATGCTTCCAGTGCAGAGGGCATGGGTTCGATCTGTGGTCAGAGAAGATCTCACACGCCGCATGGTGCAGCCAAAAAAATAAATAAAAAATAAACTAGGAGACTTCCCTGGTGGTCCAGTGGTTGGGACTCTGCCTTCCAATGCAGGAGATATGGGTTCAATTCCTGGTTGGGGAACTAGGATTCCACACACTGCTGAGTAACTAAGCCTGCATGCCGCAACTAGTGAGCCCGTGTGCTACAGCTAAGACCTGATAGAGCTAAGTAAACAAACATTAAAAATAATTTAATTAATTGATGTTTTCAAATTGTGGTGCTGGAGCAGACTCTCGAGAACCCCTTGGACTGCAAGGAGATCAAACCAGTCCATCCTAAAGGAAATCATTGGAAGGAATATTCATTGGAAGGACTGATGCTGAAGCTGAAGCTCTAATACTTTGGCCACCTGATGTGAAGAACTGACTCACTAGAAAAGACCCTGATGCTGGGAAACATTGAAGGCAGGAGGAGAAGGGGATGACAGAGGATGAGATGGTTGGATGGCATCACTGACTCAGTGGACATGAGTTTGACCAAACTCAGGGAGACAGTGAAGGACAGGGAAGCCTGGCATGCTGCAGTCCATGGGATTGCAGTTGGACACCAACTTTTAGTGACTAACACTTTCACTTTCATAAGGCCCATAGACTGTAGCCTGCCAGGCTTCTCTGTCCATGGGGACTTTTCAGGCAAGAATATTGTAGTGGGTTGCCATTCCCTTCTCCAGAGGATCTTCCCAACCCAGGGATGGAACCTGGGTCTCCTGCATTGCAGGCAGATTCTTTTTTTTTTTTTTTAATCTATTTATTTATTTTAATTGGAGCCTAATTACTTTACAATATTGTGATGGTTTTTGCCACACATCAACATGAATCAGCCACAGGTGTTCATGTGTCCCAGATTCTTTACCGTCTGAGCCACCAGAGAAGCCTGGTGCCTGCCTCTTGGTGTGGCCAAAAAAGTATATAAAGTAAATAAATTAAAATAAAATAATGAATGGTGAGTTAGCACTACAGCCAAGTGAAGCCATAAAACACATCACCCTATAAACTTGACCTCATCCCTGCCCTGTCACCTGGTATCTCAGCTTCCCAGGGACACAGCAGTGGCGAATGTCACCAGGTCCAAGCAGCCCCAGCCAGGCTGAGCCCACATTGTTTGCCGACCTCCTAAAGTCAGTCAGATGTTCCGGCACAGATGCCAGCCGGTTTCTCATCTCTCTCCCCACATGTATGATTCATCCTCCTCCTCCCCTCTTCTATCACAAACACACATCTGTTCCGACTTAGGATAACTAAAGGAAAATTAAATGAATCTGTTTTGTGTGCCTCCAAGGTTATTTATAGAAGACTTTAATACAGGCTGATACAAAAAGAAAGAAAGAAAGAGCGAAATAAAAATAAGTTATCTCCTCAGGAAGCCAAGCAAAGTTCAAGGAAGAGAAAAATAAGTCATGTCCTTCGGGCTGATGAAGCTGTATGCGTCTTTGGCTTATCACAGCCTTTCTTCCAGGTCCTGGGAAAATCAATGAGGCCTGTTGGATTTGGAGGGATCAATATTAAAAAGACGCGCTTTGCAATGCAGAACATGTGCGTGGTGTGTGTGTTTCCAGGGCCGCGTGCTGACGGAACCGTCGTGATCCAGCCCTGGGAGGAGTGTAAATATTGACTATGGGGATAAGGGCATCACAGATCCTTCTCTGCACTGTCCCTTCAACTCAGCACACTGTGTGCTGTGGTGGTGGCTGGTGGCCCAGGCTTTGGGTCATTGACGAACTTCAGTTTTCTTTAGTCCCTGCTTGTGAGGACATCTTTCAGAAATCAGCCAGAGATGAGGTTTTATAATATTTTTTACTAGATTATAACCTATAAAAATGTTGAATGACTGAACACCTGTACACCTGTACACCTGAAACTAGTACAATATTTTAAGTCAATTATAAATCAATACAATTAGGTGAAAATGCTATTAGGGTCCTGCATAGCCATGGGGACCCAGTATATTGTTTCCAAAGAAGCACTTTCTGAAGTGCCATGTTAGTGAATGAAATCACAGCATCGCTTCTTTTTTTTTCTCATGGTGGGAGATACAAAACTAGCCAGAAATGGTGTGTGTGTGACATTAAAGAACACGAAGAGATGGTTCCTGGACATGAGCAGGAAGAGATGGTGCCTGGAACCCTACAAAGAACCTTCATGTCCGATTCTGTGTGACCCCAGAGACGGCAGCCCACCAGGCTCACCCGTCCCTGGGATTCTCCAGGCAAGAACACTGGAGTGGGTTGCCATTTCCTTCTCCAATGCATGAAAGTGAAAAGTGAAACTGAAGTCGTTTGGTCGTGTCCAACTCTCCGCGACCCCATAGACTGCAGCCTACCAGACTCCTCCATCCATGGGATTTGCCAGGCAAGAGTACTGGAATGGGGTGCCATTGCCTTCTCCGTCATGAACAATACCAGACAATAAACAAGTATGTAAGTACCTCTTCTAGAAAGAGAGAAAGAGAGAGAAAGACAAAAATAAAGAGAAAGAAAGAGGTGGGGAGGAAGGAAGGAAGAAGAAAAGAGAAAGAGGCGAGAGAGAAAACTATAGGCTTCAGAGCAAATGACCAGAAGGGCTAGGCCAACATTACTTTTAATCTGGGCGAGTAGGTACCATGTCCACCCCAGACACTTTTCACTCACTCCCCTCCCTGCCTGCACCCCCAGAACCATCCTCTGCTCACCAAACTTCCCTCCTGTCTGCTAGAACCAGTCCCCAGGTCCAGCTTCTCCACCTCTCCAGTACGGTCTTGGTTTAACCCGTCTGCCATCTTCCACACAGTCACCAGCAGACCCGTTATGAAGACAGGCATCTTACTGTGTTTTTCTAGAGCCTGAAATCGAACACTTTTGGCAGTTCATTAGGAATCGATTTGATTTTACCTTCGTCGGGAGCTATGCCCAAACACACGTCCCCGACACCATCACGTAACATGTCCTGTGTTTTCACACCTCCACGCAGTTGCTCAGTGAACAACTAGCTGTGGAAGTGCTCTTGCAGGGCCTTCCCTCTCTTCTCATTTCCTGATTTTCTGCGGCAGGTATAAATGTGTGTTGTTTTTTTTACTGTGATCCCACAGGATCCCTCCGCTTCAGTATTTATATAATAATATTATCATAGTATTAACGTTATATTTCATATTTGTCTGTTTACTGGTTTCACTGTCTTCCCCACTGGAATACAACCTCTCTGAAGACTGTGATTTTGTCATGTTTATGGCTGTAACCCCAGCACCCTAGGATTACTTCCCGGCACATAATAATCACTTAAAATAGATTTGTTGAATGAATGAATCCCTGAAAGTCTACCCCCGCCCCCAGGGGGATGAAGAGATAGACTGTGAGTTCACTGAAGTCAGAATTTCTCATTCATTTCATATTCTGGGTACAGGGTCTGGCACAGGGTAGGACTTCAAAAATAATGTTTGGCTGAATGGAACTGGCTTGAAAAGGAACTTTGCAGGAAGGAACTTACCAGCGGGGTCCTCAGAACTGCTTCTCCGTCTCTTTATACAAAGCCAGATTAAAAGCTAAAAACTGAGACTGCCTTCCACACAAAGAGAAGGAAGTCTTCAGTGAGACTCAAGGACAAAAGATCCCCAAGTCTCAACACCCCAAATTGGCAATTATGCTTCTCAGGCTTCACAATTCTATTTATGAACATAAATCCTCACCTTATCTCGAGGAAACATACTGCAATGTCAACTCGATTTTCAAAGACCTTTATAGTCGCCACAACTTTGATATATACATTTTATTGTGGCACCATTTGCACTGCTAAAGTTAAGGTTGAGTCAGCACTTCTAGAAGGAAATCCATGTTCTGGGGATTTATAACTCAGCCATAAACACTTAGCTTTGGCTCTGGTGATAAAGAAAACAAAATCTGCCCCGATGTGCAAAGATGTGTAAGTGAACCCAATGAATTCAAGGAGAAACCATGGATGTCCCTTTTCAGAGCTCGAATTCTAAATCAATATGAAGGAGAAAATATCATTAATGAGGAATATAAGCTTCTTCCATTTCTAAAAAAGCAGAATCGAGTACATATGTGTGCTCAATTATGTGGACACCCTAACTCCTAATTAGTTATAGCCCTTTCATCCCACACCCAGGTGGTCACCATATCCTAGTGGGTCTATCTGTGAATCAGCCGGAAATCTTGCTGGCATGAAGCCTCAGTTTGAGCCTGAAAGTATGTACTTCAGGGGTTTTTTTTTTTTTTTTTTTGGTTGAGTGGCAGGGGGAATCTTAGTTTCCTGATCCTGGATCAAACCAGTGCCCCTGCAGTGGAAGCACAGAGTCTTAACCAGTGGACCACCTGGAAAGTCCTGAGTGCATTCCTAACAAGCTCCCAGGTCTTGTAGATGCTGCTGCCCCAAGGACCAGTCTTAGTGAAGACCAGTATTAGAGCCTCCAATCTGTCCCTGGGCTTCGCAGGTGGCGCTAGTGGTAAAGATCCCTCTCTGCAGGAGACCTTAAGAGATGTGAGTTCGATCCCTGGGTTGGGAAGATGTCCTGGAGGAGGGCATGACAACCCACTCTAGTATTCTTGCCCAGAGGATCCCATGGACAGAGGAGCCCCATGGGCAGGCTTATAGTCCATAAGGTCACAAAGGATTGGACATGACTGACGCTACTTAACAATATGTCCCCACCTTTGCACCACCCCCTTCCTTAATGCAGACCCTTCTCATTTCACAGCTGGTCCATTTAACACCTGTCGCTCTATCTACTTTTCTGCAGCCCCATCTGCCTTTATTTTATTTCATCCTTCCTTATGCCACCAAGGAAGTTTTAGAGGAAAAACCAAAATCATATCACTTCCCAGCTTAAAACATTTTATCATTCCATATTACCTTCCCAACATTATTAGGCCAGAATTTCTTAGCCATCCCCAGCCACGCTCCCCATCTCCCCCACAGAGAGGGTGATTCATTCTTTTCCTGGTCCTACCACTTCCCACACACTGCCATTAAATCTGTCAGAGTTTCTAATTATTGACCCATGTGTCTGTCAACCTCGACTGACTGCGAGGTCTCAAAAGGCAAGAAGCACATTTTACTCAGCTCAGGGTCTGCCAGTCAATAGGAGTTCAATACGTGTTGGATGACAGGAAGAATTAATAAATTAGGGGGTTTATAATAAGAGCTATCATTTATTGAGCACTGCCTGTTTACCAGGCACTGTGCAATAGGCTTTACATTTATTAAGCCATGGGCTTCCCTGGTGGCTCAGCAGTAAAGAATCCACCTGCCAATGTAGGAGATGCAGGTTTGATCCCTGAGTTAGGAAGATCCCCCTGGAGGAGGGCATGGCAACCCACTCCAGTATTCTTGCCTGGGAAAGCCCATGGACAGAGGAGCCTGGCGGGCTACAGTCAATGGAGTCTGACACAACTTAGAGGCTAAACAACAGCAACAAATGCTTGGGAAAACCCTGAGAGTTAAATACAGTGCAGTCTACACTAGGCAGGAGAAGGCTGAGGCTCAGAGAAGCTACATAACCTTCCCAAGGATGCACAGCTACTAAGGGCAAAACTGAATCCAAACTCACTTTGATTAAAATTCCAAAGTTCTTTCCCTTAATTGCCAAGCTATCATCAAAGACCGATGGCACAGACAAGTGAAGACAGGAATGAAGTCATGAATGACTTCCGTTAGTCATTCTGTTTTCCCTGGGGATCTGTGAAGCCAAGCAACTTTCTTCTCTCCCACAAGTCAATGAAAGTACCCTGCTTGGATGGCCAAGTGCTTATATATAAGAACAAAAAAAAAAGGTGACTTATGCCTCTGGCTTACTGCTCTGACCTCTGGCAGCTCAAAATAAGATTTGATTTTTAGAAATCAAATGCCTCTACCTGTTATTTCAGCTCCTTGACACCAAGATGAAGGACATGAAGATGCTTGACTGATATTCTGGACCCAAGGATATTAAGAGAAGTGAATTCTTTACCTACACATATCACTAAGGTGTGAGAGGCCAGAAATACCATACATCATTCACTCACTCATCCATCCGTACATCCATACAGCCTTTCACTCACTCATCTTTCCATTCATTTCGTTTTTTTTCACTTATCTATTCTTTGATCCATCTTAACGTTGATTTTTTTTCATTCACTCAATATTGATCAAATCTTAGTGTGTTGTAAGAACTATTGAAGTCTGAATATATGGTAGGGCTGGAAGGGAGCTGTCAAAGGAATTTTCCTACAAAATTACCTCTCAACTGATACTTGAAAGATACATAAAAAGTATTCAGGCAAATAGGTGTACGGATTAGAGTGTGTTACATATTGGATAAGGAAGGGATGAAAGTAGATCTTGACATAAGTAACAACATGTGTGCAAGCTGTGCATGGTGGGTGGGGGGAGTCCGGCATGCTTAAGGCATGGAAGGAGGTTTGGGATAGCTAAACAGAAATGAGAGTACAGAGCACCAGGAGGAAGGGAGAATGATGAGATACAGAGACGTGGGGGGAAGAGCGCTCGGTCCTCTTCTTTGCTTCTAGTAATTAGAGGATGTCAGTAGCTCTATGGATCTACAAGGGGTGCCCTGAGAAAGGACTATGTGAAGTTGGAGGGATTTGATATAACCATATTCATATGTACATCCATAGCCTTTGTTGTTGTTTTCATTGATTAGCGTTAAGTCGCGCCCGACTCTTTTGCAACCCCATGGACTATAGCCGGCCAGGCTCCTCTGTCCATGGAATTCTCCAGGCAAGAATACTGGAATGGGTTGCCATTCCCTTTTCCAGGGAGTCTTCCTGACCCAGGGATTAAACCTGTGTCTTCTGCATCACATCGGCAGTTGGATTCTTTACCGTTGAGCCACCAGGGAAGCTCGTCCATATCCTTACAGATTAACAATTAAATGAAGAATCAGATGTGCATATAACACTCATATATAGAAGGACAAATACACACCTATACACATGCATATCTATATCTATGTTTGTCTATGTGTCTACCAATCATTTTTGTCTTTCTGTAAAGCAATTTCAGTTCTGACCCTAAGCCTTTATTATATATACAGGGTATACCTGGGGGCTGGGGGGATATCCCAGGTTCTTCCTGATGCCTTTCCCTGACCAAGAGGTTCAAAGCCGCAGTGCTGGAAGTTTGAGCATAAGATGCTGATGACTCCAGTGATCTATCCAACCAGTGTGGCTGTTTTAGCACTGCCCTGCTGCCTCAGAGGTTCTCTGCTACTTCTGCAGCATACTCAGCACCTGAAATATTTTTAAAGCTGCCTGAGACCTCAGTTGCCTAGAAGTTCCATATCGACATTTTCCTGTGGAGTCTTATGGTCTCCCCTGCATGCATTCAGGAGGTGTGGCCTCCTCTTTTTGCCACCCAGAGATTGATCTCTCTCTCTCTCTCTCTCTCTCTCTCTCTCGCTCTCACCGCTTGGCACTTATTCTCCACCTAGATGGGCTGAAGGAAGTGACTTTCTTTCTGGGATGGTAAGGAGGAGGCCCACTCTCTCCTCTTAATGCTACTTCATATCCCAAATCCCTGCTTCAATTTCTGAACACAAAAGCCACAAAGAAAGTGTGGTGCAGGCAACACTGGTTTTCTTCCTATCAGATTCCCTCCCCTTTTAAGCAATGAGTACTGAGTTGAGTAGCTCATTTACTGGGGCAGGACCAAGAGAGAGAAGAAAGAAAAGGCAAGAGACTTGCAGAAAAAAGAAACGTAACTGAAAACCATATAACCATAAACATGTGCTGCGGAGATGAATATAGATCAAGCCACAGTGACAGAACCAATAGATAGTAGACATACGCATTAGATAAAAACAATGTTAATATGCTTGTATTTCCCATCTTCTAATCCCTGTAGGCTAAACTCATTTTCCCAAATTCTAAGGAAGCTCCTGAATGGACTAACAGTTTAAGGGGAAGTTTTGTAATGGAAAAAATGACAGCAGGAGGCAGAGGACAAGAAAAGACTGAGGGCAGAAAGGGCAGAAGAATACTGCTAGCTGGTTTAGCAAGAGAGGTGCTGAATCAGCTCTTCTGTGTGAGACTAGGAAATAGAAAGGGAAAGAAATGAATGGAAGGGAAAGGAAAGGAAAGCATGCTGCTGAGCATTTCCTACCACACCTTGGAGCTGGAGGTGGGATACTGCGCTGCTAGCTCCCATGGGGTTGGTTAAGTTTCTGCAGATGCTGAGAGCTGCATTCAGATGATTGTCTGTGGCCCTGGGACCCCATGGAGCCACAGTGAACATCCTGAGGGTAGAAATTGAGAAATGTGACTGAAACAGGAGAAAACGGTGCAGGGCACAGTCTTTAAAAGAATGACATCGCATCAGTTCAGTTCAGTTCAGTCACTCAGTCGTGTCCGACTCTTTGCGACACCATGAATCACAGCACGCCAGGCCTCCCTGTCCATCACCAACTCCCGGAGATCACTCAGACTCACGTCCAACAAGTCAGTGATGCCATCCAACCATCTCATCCTCTGTTGTCCCCTTCTCCTCCTGCCCCCGATCCCTCCCAGCATCAGCGTCTTTTCAAATGAGTCAACCCTTCGCATCAGGTGGCCAAAGTATTGGAGTTTCAGCCTCAGCATCAGCCCTTCCAATGAACACCCAGGACTGATCTCCTTTAGGATGGACTGGTTGGATCTCCTTGCAGTCCAAGAGACTCTCAAGAGTCTTCTCCAACACCACAGTTCAAAAGCATCAGTTCTTTGGTGCTCAACTTTCTTCACAGTCCAATTCTCACATCCATACATGACCACCGAAAAAAACCACAGCCTTGACTAGATGGACCTTTGTTGGCAAAGTAATATCTCTGCTTTTTAATATGCTATCTAGGTTGGTCATAACTTTCCTTCCAAGGGGTAAGCATCTTTTAATTTCATGACAAAAACTGGTTAGCACCAACTAGGTCCAAGATAGCATAATGTTTGACTTGCAGTGGACCTTGGACCTCATCACACGTTCACTGTAACATATCAGCTAATTGACACACTCAAAGGCACCATGACAGTTCTGAGCCGACCATCAAAGACCAAAAAGTGGGCAGTGGCCCAATTCCTGGAAATACCTACTCCTTCCCCGAAATAGTTGGAATAATCCTCACACTCATCAGCCTATGAAATAACCCAGTCCATAAAAACCAACCACCCCATATTTTGAGGCCACTCTCACCCTTCTGAAATGGCCCACACTGTCTGCGGAGTGTTTCCCTCTGAACAAATCCACTTTTTATCTATCACTTTGTCTCTCTGAATTCTTTCTGTGATAAGTCATCAAGAACCTGAGCTTCATTAAGTCTTGAAACCAGGTGTGTGATATTAGTTAAAAGACCCATGGGTTCAAGTTCCAATCTGAGTTACATGAGTTCCTGTTTAGGGACAGAGAAGAACTCCAACTCAGGTTTTTCATCAGAATCCAGAAGGGGAGGAGGGAAAGAAACTACTAGCCATGGAAGAATGAATGCATATGGGCTCAAAGAAGCAAAGAGACTCTCCTAACACCACAGAGGCACACTCCCAGCTTGTTCACTCCAGGGATGAACCTTGGGGTCCCTGTACTGTCTTCTAAGGAGAATGGATCAGATTCAACAGTAAGGTATCACAAGGTCCTCCCAGATGGCTCAGTGGTAAAGAATCTGCTTGCTAAGCAGAAAATTCAGGTTTGATCCCCTGGTCAAAAAGATCCCCTGGAAAAGGAAATGGCAACCCATTCCAGTATTCTTACCTGGAGAATCCCATGAAGAGAGGAGCCTGGCAGGCTACAGCCCACAGGGTTCCAAAAAAGTCAGACACGATTTAGTGACTAAACAAAAACAAGAAGCAGGTATCATTCAGGCAACAGAGTAGGCAGAACAAAACATCCAGAGTTCCACAGGCTGCATCTTCAGTCTTCCTAAATCTGCCCTTCCTTTGGTAAGAGCTACATCCCAGTGTTGCTATGTTACATTAGTCCATACACCTAACTCACTTAGCACATAAGAGGATCTGAATCCACCCTATCTGTCTCCCTTTACGGCCCCCCTAAAAGCTCAAGAATATACATTTTCATGAGTTCAAATAAATGAAGTTGGAAAAAATAAAAACAAAATACAGAAAAAAACAACAGAGCCTCATCTTTTAAATCCTAATATAAACTCTAACAAAGTTGTGAAGTGAAATTGGCATAGAAACCAATTTCTGCAAATCTTCCTGCTGATAAGTTATTCATTCATTTATTCACTCATTTCACTTTGATCAACCACCAGAATTATACCATAGGGTGAAGGATGCTGGCTCTGGGAGCCAGACAAACACAGAATTTGAATAACTATCAGATGTTTTCATTGATAATAAAAGTAATAAACACTACCATGCTCCAAGCCCTATGTGAGTGAGGGGATTATAAAGATAAACACTCTGTATCTATCTTAGAATTGCTCAACATCCAGCCAGGGATGGAGATCAGTAAAGAAACTCTGTTAGAGATTTTTCAACTACATGTAATAGAACTTCTAGTTAATTGTGGCTAAAACCATGAGGACATTCCTAATTTATTTAACAATAAGATTGAAAGTAGGTAGCCCCATGGTTGGTCTACTAGCCCTGTGATCTCCCAATTTGATGTGTATCTTCGCACTCCTGGCTTATTATTCCTATACATATTTCTATGTGCTCATCACAAGGCTGCCCCCAAAGGAGGCACCATCTTTGCCTACAAAACAGAAGAAGGAGGAAGGGAGCTTTCAGGTGGAACCTTCTCCCAGGCTTGCTTTAACCATCAAGAAGCAGATCATCTTTCCAGAAGGCATTCAACAGACTTGTCCTAAGATCTCATTAGATAGAACTGGGTCACAGGTCTTTCCCCTGTAGGTTCTGGCGAGGCTGAAAAGCTTGAGCTTTTCTGTTTCTAGAAGATGAGGTGATGATGTCTGTTGGGTTAGCCAACTAACAGTGTGCCTCTCTCAGAAACTTCCACCATGTTAGGACCACTGAAATGAAGGGGGCACATTTAAACTAGGAATAGAGAAAAGATGGGCCGATTCTCCTTTGAGATCTGGGAAACACCTTCGAGAGGAGGCAACGCTGGAGAAACATCTGGAGGAAATGTGTGGTGATGGGCCAGCTGGAGTTGGAAGGACTTCCTGGGACAGAGAACAGTGATGCAAAGGCAGAGATGAGAAAGAGTAAGAAATTTAAAAATTGTGCGACTGGAGTCACTAGGAGGGGAAAACTATGCTGGGAGTGGAGAGAGACTTACACAGTCTAATAGAAGAGGCTCCCACTGAGCTTGAGCTTGTCACGCAGTACTTTTCAAAATGAGGGACCGCTTTAGGAGACAAGGAGATGATTTTAGAAGAGAGAGGAACACAGTACTGAAGAACACTGGTCTTATAAGGATAGTCCCCTCATTGACATCTTGGTTTCACATCAAGGAGAGTCTTGGTTTGGGGTTGCTGTATCTTTAACATTTAACTCTTGTTCACATCCCTTTGTAACACAAAGAACACAAGCCTCAGGCAGGGAATCTTGTCAACAGTCCCCAGCTAGGATCTAACAACTTTGTTTAGTTTTGCTTGCATGATATTTATTCTCTTGGTTACCTTTGGATGGCAACTGACACTGCATTTGAATGACACCATGCATTTCTTTGATTTCGATCTATGCAAATTTGCTTTCAAAAGGGAGTTAATTTAGAGAAAAAACTTGAGGAACTCATGGCACAGGTTCTATACCATAGGATAGATTCATGATTACTATCCACAGTGATATTTTTCTATTAGAAAACCATGAAGATGGTGGGCAAGCTGGGGAAGTTTGAAAAATCTCACCCCAGCTCCTAGGGAGCCACGCATATTAATGCAGAAAGGGATGAGCAGATCTGTTTTACAAAGACTTGCCGTGATGAGTATATGAGTTCATACATGCAAATAGCTTAGAATTGTGCCTGGCACATAAAATAAATATTAACTATTGGAGTCCTACCAGGACTACTAATATCATTATCAGTTGAAAGGCAAAATGAGTTCAAGGATGGATGACTGGACACAGAAGATGAATCAAGAGGTTATTAGCTTGATAGAAACTAAACAAAATCTGGAGTTTCCCAGGTGGCTCAGTGATAAAGAACCCACATGCCAAAGCAGGAGACACCAGTTTGATCCCTGGGTCAGGAAGATCCCCTGGAGGAGGAAATGGCAACCCACTCCAGTATTCTTGCTCGGGAAATCTTATGGACAGTGGAGCCTGGTGGGCTACAGTCCATGGGGTCACAAAAGAGATACGACCTAGCAACGTAACAACAAAAACAAAATCTGGGGACTGTGGGGATGATGAGAAAGAGTGGAAATGTTTAAGAAGAATCAGCAGTCTTTGGTGCAACAGAAGTCAGGGTGAATGTCCCCTTTCTGCTGAGGCTGGAGGCTGCCTGAGACCCAGGCTCACTGTGGCACACTGCCTGGTCTCCCTGCAGACTGACTCAGATAAACACCAGGCACACAAGATGAAACTCCCTGAGCACATTCTGTCCCTAATGTGGTGCCTTGTCATCTTCAGAGTATCAGCTGTCACACATAGCGAGAGTTCTGCTGAAATGAGAAAGAAGGGAGGAAAAGGGAAAGAATCTGAACATAAACTAAAAAAGATCCAAAACCTTGGTCTGAAGAACATATCATTGGCCACAGAGTCCTATTAACAAGACAGCCTCTCTAGGAACACACCTCATATCTTCCCCAGGCAGGAGGAAGGGGAAGGGAAGAAGCCTGGGCTTCCCTGGTGGCTCAGTGGTAAAGAATCTGCCTGCAATGCAGGAGAATCAGGAGAAGGTTTGATCCCTGGGTTGGGAAGATCCCCCAGAGGAGGAAATGGCAACCCATTTAAGTATTCCTGTCTGGGAAATCCCATGGACAGAGAAGCCTGGCAGGCGATAGTCCATGGGACTGCAGACTCAGACACAACTGAGCAAACACACACAGGCACACCTCTCCAGCAACCTGCCCCCACCTACCAACACCACAATCCCCATCTAATTCAGTCCTCATCAGAGCCCTATAAGGAAAACAGCACAGAGGAATCACATAGATTGCCAGCACAATGTTGTCACACAGCCACCAAAAGGTGACTCTGGGATAGGAATCATGTTTGACCAGCCTATGTTTTGCCCAAACTGTATCTATGGGCCAATATTTAAGAAAACCCAAAGAGTGAGCTCAAAATTCACAACTGAGGATTCAACAGTATATTAACCGAGAACTTCCAGATGTACAAGCTGGTTTTAGAAAAGGCAGAGGAACCAGAGGTCAAATTGCCAACATCCACTGGATCATAGAAAAAGCAAGAGAATTCCAGAAAAAACATCTATTCTGCTTTATTGACTATGCCAAAGCCTTTGACTGAATAGACCACAACAAACTGTGGAAAATTCTTAAAGAGATGGGAATACCAGACCACCTTACCTGCCTCCTGAGAACTCTGTATGCAACTCAAGAAGCAACGGTTAGAACCAGACATGGAACATGGACTGGTTCCAAATTGGGAAAGGTGTACGTCAAGGCTGTATATTGTCACCCTGCTTATTTAACTTATGTGCAGAGTACTTCATGAGAAACGCTGGGCTGGAGGAAGCACAAGCCGGAATCAAGATTGCCGGGAGAAATCAATAGCCTCAAATATGCAATTGACAGCACCCTTATGGCAGAAAGTGAAGAGAAACTAGAGAACCTTTTGATGAAAGTGAAAGAGGAGAGTGAAAAAGCTGGCTTAAAACTCAACACTCAAAAACTAAGACCATGGTATCCGGTCCCATCACTTCATGGCAAATAGATGGGGAAACAGTGACAGACTATTTTCTTGGGCTCCAAAATCACTGCAGATGGTGACTGCAGCCATGAAATAAAAGATCCTCGCTCCTTGGAAGAAAAGCTAGGAGAAACCTAGACAGCATATTACAAAGCAGAAACATTATTTTGTCATCAAAGGTCCGTCCAGTCAAAGCTATGGTTTTTCCAGTAGTCATGTATGGATGTGAGAGTTGGACCATAAAGAAAACTGAGCACCAAAGAATTGATGCTTTTGAACTGTGGTGTTGGAATAGACTCTTGCAAGTCCCTTGAAAGGAGATCAAACCAATCAATCCTAAAGGAAATAAGTCCTGAATATTCATTGGAAGGTCTGATACTGAAGCTGAAGTTCCAATACTTTGGCCACCTGATGAAAGAATTGACTCACTGGAAAAGACCCTGATGCTGGGAAAGACTGAAGGCAGGGGCAGAGGAGGACAGAGGATGAAATGGTCGGATGGCATCACCGACTCGATGGACATGAGTTTGAGCAAGATCTGGGAGTTGGTGATCTGCAGAGAAGCCTGGCATGCTGCAGTCCATGGGGTCGCAAAGAACTGGACATGACTGAGCAACTGAACCAAACTGAAAGAGTGAGCAAAATGAGGGTGTGAAGGCTAATTAGAACCCTGGAGCACTATTTTAACCTGACTATGTTGACTCACCCAGGACTCTTCTCACTTCACTTCGCTCTAACCTAGTCTTAGCTTCTTTTAATATTTACATAGATAGCTGGGTGGCAGATTTCATAAGCAAAAGGGCCCTGGAATCAGATGACACTAGCTTCAATTCCAGGAGAATCTCTAAGCAGGGACTGAGATTCTGTTGGTCAGGGGTGGGGCTAAGAAGAGTTGGTGGCAAGGGACAGGGGGCGGGGGCTGAGCCTAGCCCATCACTTCCTATTCTGTGAAATAAGTCACTTCATCACTCCCCAGGGCTGTTGATATTATATCTACTCCATCTCCCTTCCTTTCCCTTCCCTTTATCTCAGCCATTGCTATGGATGGAATGTTTACATGCATGCAAAGTCCCTTTAGTCATGTCTAACTCTGGGCAACCCTATGGACTGTAGCCTGCCAGGCTCCTCTGTCCATGGGATTCTCCAGGCAAGAATACTGGAGTAGGTGGCCATGCCCTCCTCCAGGGGAATCTTCCCAAACTAGGGATTAACCCGTGTCTCTTGTATTTCCTGCATTGGCAGACAGGTTCTTTACCATTAGCACCGCCTGGAAAGGCAATGGACTGTCTGTGTCCCTCCAAATTCATATGTTAAATCCTCATCCCCAGTGTGATGGTGTTTGGAGGTGGGGTGTTTGGAAGGTGATTAGGTTGAGGGTGGGGCCCTCATGAATAGCATTAGTCCTTTACAAGAAGAGCAGCATGAGAGATGATCTCTTTCTGTCTCTCTGTCTCTCTGTCTTAAGAGGAGACAGCAAGAAGGTGGTTGTGAGCAAACCAAAAAGAGAGTTCTCACCAGACACTGAATCAGCCAGCACCTTGATCTTGGACTCCTCAGCCTCCAGAGCTGTGAGAAATAAATTTCTGTTGCTTAAGCCACCCAGTCTTAAGTTTGCAGTAGGCTGTTTGTAGCAGCCTGAACAGACTAAAATAGCCACCATCCCAGCTGGGGTTTTCATCCTTCTCTAATCCACTGCTTGCTCATCATTCTCCTGTCATGGGTCCCTTGACCACCCTAGTCTCTGCCCATGCTCTACAAATTCATCAGAATGATCTTTCTAAAACACAACTCGATCATGTCACTGCCCATGATTGAAACTCTCAATCATTCCCCACTGCCCTCATATACCATGTCCAAACCTAAATTATCTGATCCTTGTCTACCAGCCAAGCTTAATATCTGGCCACTGCCCAGCTATTCTTCCTCCCAGTCATATTTGAACCCACATCACCCTGTTCTCTCAGGTCCTGCTGACTTTCTTTGTATACAATGTTCCCACTGCCCAGCGCACGCACGTGCGTGCATGCGCACACACACACACACACACACACACACACACACACACTCCTTCATCCATCCTTCTTCTCACAGCCCCAGTCTCAGATACCTCCTAGAAGGATTTCCACTAGCATATACTCTTATTCTAAATTAAGTTTTATTGGAGTATAGTTGCTTTACACTGCTATGTTAGTTTCTACTGTACAGGAAAGTTAATCAGGCATACATATACATATATCCCCTCTTTTTTGGATTTCCTTCCCATTTAGGTCACCACAGAGCACTTAGTAGAGTTCCCTGTCCTATACAGTAGGTTCTTATTAGTTATTTATTTTATTCATAGTATCAGTAGTATATATTTGTCAATCCCAATCTCCCAATTCCTCCTCCAATCCCACTTCCTTGCCATTACTGATTCTCTTCTCTGTCTCCCATCCTAGAGTCCAGGAGATGCATTTGCTCCTTTCTACAGCCCTACGGTCCAGTACCTGGCATGCAATAGGTACTCAACAGATGCTTGCTGAGTAAATGTATGTCTATGAAACACAATGAAAGCCACACCAGAGGAAAACAAGATGGTATGGGAGAAATATTTCTACAACTTTGCTCCTGTTAATAAAAGAGAGGTCCATCCATGACCAGACATCACAAATGTTACAAAGAACCCAAAGACCCCCAGGACTATGTCTTCCTAGTAACTCCCATTCTGCTTTTTAAATACTTTAATTGGAGGGTAATTACTTTACAATATTGTGATGGCTTTTAGCATACACCAACATGAATCGTCCATAGGTATACATGTGTTCCCTCCATCCTGAACCCCCTCCCCAACCCCATCCCTCCAGATTGTCAGAGCACCGGCCCTGGGTGCCCTGCTCCATGCATTGAACTTGCACTGGTCAGGTTGCTTTTTGTTCAACTGGTCTCCCCCATATTGATATTTATTGACTAGTGACTTCTTTGTTTAGAGCTGGAACAACTTCATTTGCATATCATACTGTTTTATGTCAGCCTAAATCAGGTTTCAAGTAAGAAATGACTCCTGCGAAACTAGGAATCCCCTCTCCATTAGGACATTCTCGAGGCTCGTGCCTTGAGAGCTCAGGGTTGCCTTGAGTTCATCTGAGAGGCCCCGAGAAAAAGCCATAAAAGTTTCCTAGCACCCTTTCACAGGCGCTCAGTAGTTGTTTAATGAGCAGATTGTTAATAAGCTAATGGGAGAACGTGCAAATTGACTTAGCTGCTGTGACGCTTGACTTAAGTACAGTAATTGGAAAGTATTTTGCAAAAAAATGTCTCGAGGCATCAACCTAAGAATGTCCATCCTTGACACTATATTCCCTACAGAAAACCTGATGACATCCCAAGGAAAGCATCCAGAATGGTAAAGAAACTGTGACCTAGGCAGAGAAAGGAATGAACTGTGGTTATTTAGGGCAGAAAAATAAATATTTGAGATGTTGCCATTCCCTTCAAAAGGGCTACATGGAATGGAATTTGGGCTCACCTGACAGGCTTCAGAAGGTAGAACAAGAACTCATACAGGTGAAAACTGCTCTAGTTTAAAATCTGGAAGAAATGCCTTGCCATTCAAGCAACTCTCTAGTGGCTACTCTGGTGAGTGATGGTGAGATACTCCCTGGATATCACTGAATTTGCTCAGAGATGGGATGTCTACACCTCAGGAATTTCATGAGGGGCACACCGGACGTCTATCACTTTTGCCTATCAAATACTCATCACCCCATTTGCTAAGTGTACCCACAATTTTCATTTAGGGAATTACCCTTTCATTCTCCATGGCCAGGGCTCCAGAAGTGGGTATGGGATAATTCAAAATACCACATCATCATGGCCACAGTGATCGGCCCAATGAATTTGCATGTTACCCAAGGCTGACCAATGAGGTCCCTCCCTGGGACTTTGTCTGGAGGGTTTGCTAACTGGAAAGGATGTCAGCCTGAACTCAAGAATCTTTGCCACCACATTCCCTACAAAGCAGGAACAGTGAGCTTTTACAAAGTTGAATAAGAACAAATATTTCCCCTACTTTAAAAATCACCAATGGCTTCTCCTTACACTTAAAACCTAAACTCCTCCTCATGGCCACAATTCCTGAACCATCTGCCTCTCTCACTTGTGCTCACATGACTTTTCCCTTTGGTCACTAAGCCCCAGCCAGAATAGCATCCTTTTAGCTCTTCAAACACAGCAAGGTCATCTCTGCTGCAAAGTCTTTGCAGGTGCTGTTCCTTCCGCCTACAACACTTTTCCCTGCATCAGAACGTAGTAGGCTCCCTCTCACTGTACGTGAGCCTTCTTACAGGTCACCAGCTCAGAGAGATGCTCTGGGATCATTCTCTGCAGACTCACTCTCTATCTCTATATCCAGCTTTATGACCTCCATTACACCATTCACTGCAATTATACACACATTTTCATGTGTCTACCATAAGTCTCCTGCATACAAACTTTCAAGTTGGGAACTTTCAAAGATGTGAACGCAAGTTCGTATGTCCAATCACGTAAGTTAATTTTATTTGAGGAGGCATCGTTAGTTTTTGAGGCCCAGGACTCAAAGGTAAAATAGAACACAAAGGTTGCAGAAGCCATTCAGAATGCAAACTAGTGCTGTCGTGTCATCTATAACGAGAAAAAAATAGCTACTATCCAGACATCATTGGATTTTTTTTTTCTCAAGAGGGTAGATAGAATTGAATTCAGCAAGGAACCAGAACCTGTGCCATCAACCTCAGGCGAGAGGGAAATTGCAGCTTGCCCTCTGTCTCCTATTGCTGACGATCTTTCCACTCTACTCTCTCCCACCTCCTCTCCCTCCTCCAGTCAGTAACTCTTCCTGCCTGTTCACTCGATGTCAGCCCCTGGATGCCAGTTGTACTGCACCACTATTCTTTTCAAGATACTGTGCTGTAAGATTAAAAATGTTTTTCTCCATTTTTTGTGTGTTTGTTTTTTCATGTATTGTGTGAAAAGTCTTATAAACCTATTACAGGACAGTACTACACGGCTGATTGTGTTAGTTGGGTACGTAGGCTAATTTTGTTGAATTTACGAACAAACTGGCCTTACAAACATGCTCTCAGAATGGAACATATTTGTATGTAGGGAACTTACCGTACTTATTTATATCTTTCCCCCTATGGAGATAAAGTCCATGAGATCAAAGGCTTTACCATCTCACTCACTGCTGTACCCCCAACACCTACAACATGCCTAGTGCAAATGAGCCACTAGAATTTGGTGAATGAAAGAATGAATGGATTTAGTCCAACTGAGAATAGGGACAAAATTTTTAAAATAATAAAAAAGGAAAGAAACTTTGGAAAATGGTGAGACAAGATTCCTAACCACATCTTTGAACACATGGATCAAACCAAGGTTATCTTTACCTGTACTTGTCAGTTAAGCAAGCAAATAAATTCCTTTTTCAGCGTAAGCTGGCCTGAACTGGGTTTCTGTCACTTGCCACCAAAGAACTCTGACTTACATCCAGGGGGTACATTTAGCTAGTGGTGGAAGCTGATCAGCCAATCACTCTCTTCTGTTTCAACTCATATATTCCCCAACACAGATTCGGACAAGTGTTGAGCACAATGGTTTAGACCTGTTTCATCTGTCACCTGCTGATAATTTAACATGGCTTAGATCCATGCCTTCTACCTGGATGTAAGATGAGACATCAAGGGGCTTACACTGAGAAAGGTGAAAAGAAGTGTGGTGGGGGCAGACATTTATTAGATGTGGCAGAACCAGACCCTGTATTCTTTGTGTGTCTGGGGCCAATCTCACTCCTATACGGGCCATTAGCCCCCATATCCTGCCTCCCCTTAAAAGAGAAACCCCATCTCAGTAACCCCAGTTCTGATCCAAAAAAGAAGCAGTTAATCAGCTCTAGTCCCACACTGGATTAGCACCTACTTCCTAACAGTCAGCCTGACACTTGTTTCTTGGTTTGAGTTTCTGAATGTTCCTGGCTGGTTCCCTAAGCCTGAGTTCCTGCCTTGGAAGCCTTCTTAGTGATGACAATAATAGTAAACACTTGCCTTTAGTTCACTACATTCCAGGCTCTGTTCTGAGTACTTTTCTTGTTCTTAGTTCTTTTAACCTTCCCAACAATCCAATAAGACAGATATTGTTAGCAGTCCCGTTTCTTGGGAGCAGGGAAAGTTTAAATGACTTCCCCATCATCACACAGCTAGTAGGTGGTGGGGTCAGGATATGAAGCCAGGCAGTCTGGCTCCAGAGCCTGTGCTATTAATATTCACACTGCAACACTTTCATTAGATTGTAAACACCTGTGGCAGATTAGATTCCAAAAGGATGACACTTTTCTGACATTGTTACTCTGACATCCCTCTCACAGCAGAGTCGGGTATGTGTTTCCTCCCCTTGAACCTACAGTATGTGACACTATGTGACTTTGAGGCTTGATAATAAAAACACCATGCACTTCTGCCTTGCTCTCTTGGGACACTTAGTCTTAATCCCCAGCACCATGTTGGCTTTGGGAGCCTGAACTGCCCACATGGAGACACCACAGGGAGCTATCACCTGTAGATGTTCTGCCTGACATCCCAGCTCTGGGCCCAGGTATAACCAGCATCATTACTAGACATGTAAGTGGAGATGCCTGCAGATGGTTCCTGCTGTGAGTCACTGAGTCATTCCCACCCTTGAGTCTTCTGAAATGAGAACCCAGACATCAAGGGGCAGAGATAAGCCCACCAAATTCCTGACTCACAGGACATGTGAGCCTAATAAAATAGTCATTGGATGTCCCTAGGTTTTGTCATGGTTTGTCACATAGCAATAGTATTCAGGACATTACCTGCAACCACAACCTTGTATATACTATCCCTAGAGCACCACCTCTGAACAGTGTCTGGCTCAGTCCCTAATATCCAATGACAGGTTCATCATATTCTGCTAGCCCGATATGTCACCCCATCACTCCTTGTTGGACTTCCTGAGTGCCAACAGCCACTTTCACTTACCTCTCTTGTCTCTAGCCAGATCTTCATGACATCAAGTGTTACCAGCTAGACTGAACTTGCTCCTTCTTCCTGACCTCTCCGAGCTTGTCCAGACATCTGTTTTCTGTCTCATTCCCTCTCTCATTCAGACCCATCCATGTTCATATGACTCAGTCATGGGTTAGAAATGAAGATAATCCAGTTTCTCCATTTGAGAGATGTAAAGACAGAGGCCCAGCGAAATAGTAGGGACTGATCAAGACAGAGAGTAGGAAGATGGGGAGCTCACTGCCTCGCATGAACAGATCAGATAAAATCTATAATGTGGAACAATTCTCACTGAAAACGAACTTTAAACTAGCAGAACGACTCCTCTATAACCAAGTCTGCAAGAAAAATCCACACGGAATCCAGTAAGAAGGGAAGAGAAGCAATCAGGTCAGGGGAGGGCACTCCAAGGAAAAGGGAGATGATTTGGTACCTCCCTCCTGGGGTCTAGCCGGGGGAGATGGGGCCTCTTGGCTGGTTGGAGGACCACTGCGGCTAACAGGAAGGCTGTGGGAAGCCTAGACTCCACGGTGAGAAGCGTGTGCACTCATCTGCCCCAAGCAGAGCCGAGAGGGCAAACCGAAACCTCACGACTGGTTGACTCATTTCCCACAACTGCCTGGACCCATGCGCCAGCCGGAACCAAGGAAAACCTTCAGCCCCACAACAGTGCAACCCTGGATCTGGGATGACCAACCAGGAAGGAGACACGACTATGGACACAGAGGTGACCTGGTCCTGGGGCAGAGCCTGGGCGGGACACGGACTTACTCACACAGGGCATCAGAAGCAGCCCAGTTCTCTGATGTCAGCTGGCTCTGCCATAGCTCATGCCCTGATACACATTGAGGGGCAGTGTGGGCCCCACCTGCCCTGCAGTGTGGCTCCACAGCACAGTAGGAGAGGCAGAAGCTGTGGGGGCTGATTGGCTGTGAGGGACAAAGAGAATTTGGACTCGGGGCTACATCTGAGCAGAGCAAGGGATGCAACAGAGTCAGCTCAGACCTCTGTCTGCGGCTGACACAAGCTGAGAGCTGACACAGCTCCTTACCCCCACCCTCCTTTGATGTCCCTTCTCTCTGGAACAAGGATCCCAGTGCTGGGAGAGGAGAAAATACACACTTAAGGAGAACTGAGTCACCTTGGGCAGAGAGGAGAAGACACACACTTAAGGGGAACAGAGTCACCTTGGGCCCAACCCTCAAATCTTGTGCTCCAGCAACTTGAGATAAGACCCCACCCTGATAAGGCACTAACAGCCACTGAGCAGAGGGGAAACCCAGTCTCATACCCAACTCCAGTTCTAGCCTCTCCATCTCCAACCTCACTCCACCAGAAGTGAGAGCTGCCAGCAAACTCTGGGGAAAGACATGACTTGTGTCCACATCAAATCTAGATTTCTCACTGAAAGCACCAGGAATACAGTATCTATAGGGATGCTTTCACACAAGAACACCCTTTCAAGACGGTACTAGGAAACTGCTTCACCTAAATTCACGTGTGCTCAGTCGCTCAGTTGTGTCTGACTCTTTGTGACCCCGTAGACTGTGGCCTGCCAGGTTCCTCTGTGCGTGAAATTTTCCAGGTAAGAATACTGGAGCAGATTGCCACTTCCTAATTAGAGGCAGAGTTAAGCAAAATGAGAAGGTAGAGGAATTGGTCTCAATTAAAAGAGCAAGAGAAAATTCCTGGAAAAATAAATAATGAAAGAGAAATCAATAATTTATCAAATAAAGAATTCCAAACATTTGTAATAAGAATGTTACCTGAACTAGGGAAAAGAATAGATGAATAAAGTGAATTTTTTAACAAGGAACTAGAAAATATAAAAATGCCCCAGAAATGAAGAATTCAATAACCAAAATAAAAATAAAACACTAGAAGGACTGAATAGCAGACTAAGTGATACAGAAGAACACAAAAGTGATCTGGAAGATAGAATAATGGAAATCACCCAATTGGAATAGCAAAAAGAAAAACAAATTTCAAAAAAGTGAGAACAGTTTAAGAGATCTCTGGAATAATAATGAGCATGCCAACATTCACATTATAGGAGTCCCAGAAGGAGAAGAGAAGGGGATCAAAATGATTTGAGGAAATTAGGGCTGGAAAATTCCCAAACCTGAAGAAGGAGACAGATATTCAGGTACAGGAAGGACACACAGTCACAAAAAGATGAAACCAAACAGACCCACATCAAGACACATCATAATCAAAACATCAGAAGACAGAAAATTCTAAAGACAGTAAGAGAAAAACAAAGAGTTTTTCTCTCTCCTCCTTCATATGCAAGGGAACCCCCCAAAACGCTATCAGTTGATATTTTTGCAGAAACTTTACAGTCCAGAGGGATATATTTAAAGTGCTGAAGGGATAAAACCTGCAACTTAGGATACTTGGTCCAACAAGAACATAGTTTAGAGTTGAAGGAGAGAGAAAGAACTTCCCAGACAAGCAAAAACTAAAATAATTCAGCAATATTAAATCTATCCTAAAATAACAGTTAAAGGATTTTTTCTAAGTGGAAAAGAAGCAAAAATCCATAGGAAGGGGAAAACCCCACTAGGAAGGACAAATATGTAGTAATCAATGATTTAAATAAGGCAATAGGAAGATTAAAATAAAAAAATTCTAATAGCAATTATAAATACAATAAACAGTTAAGGGATAACATGAAGATATAAAATATAACATTAAAAAATGTGAGGGAGCGGAGTAAAAGTGTAGAGATTTTAGAACGTGTTTGAACTTAAATTGCTGTCAGTTTAAAATAAGATGATATAGGTCAACATGCATGAACTCCAATGGTAACCACAAATCAATAAACTACAGTAGACAAAAAAGAAAAGAAACAGACAAGCATATTACAAAAGAAAATAGTCAGAATGCAAGGGAAGAAATGAAAAGAAGAAATGAACAGAGAGGAACTACAAAAAAAAAAAAAAAAAACAGGAAAACAAGTAATAAAATGAGAGTACGTACATACTTATCAATAACTATTTTAAATATCAATGGACTAAATGCTCCAATCAAAAGACATAGAGTGGCAGATTGTATAAAATACTCCTAAAATCCATAACCACAAAAGACCCTGAATTGACAAAGCAATTTTGAGAAGAAAGAACAAAGCTAGAGATATCATTCTCTCAGACTTCAGACTATATTACAAAGCTACAGTAATCAAAACAGATAGTACTGGCACAAAAACAGACATATAGACCAATGGGACAGAACAGAAAGATGAGAAATAAACCCATACACCTATGGTCAATTAATCTATGACAAAAGAAGCAAGAATATACCATGGGAAAAAAGTCTCTTCAAAAATGGTGCTTGGAAAACTGGACAGCTACATGTAAAACATAATGAGATCAGAACATTTCTTCACAGCATATACAAAAACAAACTCAAAATGGATTGAAGACCTAAAACTATTAAACTCCTCTAAGAGAACATAGGTAGAACATTCTTTGCACAAATTATAGCAATATTTTTGGCTTTGTTCTCCTAAAGCAAAAGAAATAAAAACAAAATGTGGAACCTAATTTAAAAGATTTTGCACAGCAAAAGAAATCATCGATAAAAGAAAAAGACAACCTATAGAATAGAAGAAAATATTTGCAAATGATAAGACTGACAAGAGGTTAATATCCAAAATATGTAAACAGATCATGCCACTCAATATTAAAAAAAACGCAATCAAAAAAATGGGCAGATCTGAATAAACATTTTTCCAAAGAAGACATACAGGCAGATAACAGGTACATGAAAAGATGCTCAACACCACCAATTATTAGAGAAATGTAAATCAAAATGAGATACCACCTCACACCTGTCAGAATGGCTATCATTAACAAGAATACAAATAACAAATGTTGGCAAGGATGTCAGAAATGAAAACCTTATACATTGTTCATGGGAATGTCAATGGGTGCAGCAACTAGGGAAAACATTATGGAAGTTGCTCAAAAGAATAAAAATGGAACTACTAATATGATCCAGAAATTCCTCTCCGAGTTTATATATAGAAAAAACAAAACCACTAATTAAAAAAGATACATGTACTCCAATGGCCAAAGCGGCACTACTTACAGTAGCCAAGACATGGAAACAACTAAATGTCCATCAACAGACAGATGAATGAAGAAGATGTTGTTATATATAAATAGTGGAATATTATTCAGCCATAATAAAGAATGAAATTCTGCCATTTGCAGCAGGGTGGATAAACCTGCAGGATATTAATGAAATAAGTCAGATATAGAAAGATAAACACTATATATCATTTATATGTGGAATCTAAAAAAAAAATAAAACACATGAATGCATATAGCAAAACAGAAATGAACTGACACAGAAAACAAACTAGTGGTTATCAGTGGGGAGAGGAAAGTAGGAGAAGACAGGTATGGGATTAAGAGATAAAAACTACTATGTATAAAAGAGACAGACAACAGGATATATTAAATATTATACAGCACAGGGAATTAGAGCCTTTATTTTATAATAACTTTTAACGGAGCTGCTGCTGGTGCTGCCAAGTTGCGTCAGTCATGTCCGACTCTGTGGGACCCCATAGATGGCAGCCCACCAGGCTCCCCCGTCCCTGGGATTTTCCAGGCAAGAGACCTGGAGTGGGTTGCCATTTCCTTCTCCAATGCATGAAAGTGCAAAGTGAAAGTGAAGACGCTCAGTCGTGTCCAACTCTTCGCGACCCCATAGACTGCAGCCCACCAGGCTCCTCCATCCATGGGATTTTCCAGGCAAGAGTACTGGAGTGGGTCACCAGTGCCTTCTCCGTCTAATGGAGCATTGTCTTTAAATGTTGAATTACTATGTTGTGCACCTGAAACTAATACGATATTGTAAATCAACTATACGTCAATAAAATAAACACTCCTGGGACTTCCCCGGTGGCCCAGTGGCTAAGACTCCAATGCAGAGGGCCTGGGTTGGATCCCTGATTAGGGAACTAGATCCTACATGCTGCAACTAAGATCCAGTACAGCCAAACAAATAAATAAAAACATTTTAAAAATAAAACACTCCTATATGATATAAAGGAAAGTTCTTAAGAGATATGATCCTAAGAGTTCTCATCACAAGAATTTTTTTTCTTTATTGTATCCATATGAGATGATGGATGTTAATTAAACCTATTGTGATAAACATCTCACAATATATGTAAATCAAACCACCATGCTGTATACCTTCAACGTACACATTGATGTATGCCAGTTATTTCTCAATAAAAATGAAATGTAAATGCCCTTAGAAGAATAGCAGCAATCGACTTTGATGAAATCCCTAATGTACATTACTGAATTTAACCCTCATAATTTAACTTATGTAATTAGTAATGTTGATTCCATTACACAGAGGGCTCAGAGACAGTAAGTCATTTTCAGTCATGCAGTTGTGTTAAGCTGCCTTGGTGTCCCCTGAGAGGTCATATCTTGAAAGGTAGAAAACAAGATAAATTATGGATTCCAAGATGGAAAAACCACTGAGTTTTTCTCCAGGCAGAGAAAGAATCCACTTGATGTTTCAATAAGTCTGGTCCAGATTTCCTCTACTTTAGAAATATGTCTTTTATCCTAAATATATCTAGGGAAAAAATGGTCCTTCCTCCTGAGTTGCTACAGTGGGTGTGGCCAATACAGAGGATTTATGTTGGCCAGAACCCTCCAGTTTTTATTTCTCTGTGTCACATTCCAGGGCCCTGATAGTATGATATCCACCTTTGACGAGTGTACAATGGCTTCTCATGTTCTTTTAGGATGGCTTTTAAAAGAACACGCTTTTAGTCTCAAACAAAGATACATAAACACAGGTCCCAGTGTTCAGCAATAATATTAGTCGTGTGACCTCAGGCAAGCGGTGAACAAGTAGGTTTCCATGCTGTCATCAGCAGAGAGGGATAATAAGACCCATGTCATGGGGTTGTTGTGAGTGCTAAGTGAGATAATGCAGAGAGCCCAGCACATAATACCCTTCACCCCAAAAATGACCATTACAGTTGTTATTATACACGGAAATGGAATGGGTCACTATCAAACAGAAATAAGCATGCTTAACTATATTCTACAAAAACCACCAAATGATCTCAAACTACAGTATTAATAATCCCTAAAATCCCATAAGCATTTCCCAGGTAGCTCAGTGATAAAAATCCCCCTGCAATGCAGGAGACACGGGTTCAACCCTGGGTCAGAAAGATTCCCTGGAAAAGGAAATGGCAACCCAGACCAGTATTCCTGTCTAGGTAATCCCACCGACAGGAGCCTGGCAGGTTATAGCTCATGGAGTCGCAAAGAGTGGGACTCGACTGAGCAACTCAACCACAGCAACAAAAAATCCCACAGAGAAGCAAGCAGGCAAACTCCCCGATTCCCAAGTCTTTACCACACAATTCCAGCCCCTTGTTGCTAAGAAACACTTTACACGCATCATTCCCTGCCATCTCAAGACACTGGTTACTACATTTCAATCTTCTCTGGTCAGTCTAGTGATTGGAAGACCCAGCGTCTGACCTAGGGGCTGGTGGTGGGAGCCCTGACCTTCTTAATTTCTGGTCTAAAATAAAAGAAGAAAATTTAGGCAAATGATATCAGAGTTCCACCCTTCTGGCAGACAGGAAAGTCCATAAAAGCCAGTGAGAAAAGATTCAATTGTAATCCGACTAATGCATCTCCAGAAGGGTTGCTATCCGCTGCAGAGCACTCCCCATTAAAGAAATCGATTTAGCATTCGACTTCTCCTGTGGCACATATTGAAGTGAGATCTGACAAGGATGGAAAACAGATTTGTGTTAAATACTGCCAATAAAGCCAGTAGCTCAAGGTTAGAGCAGTCAACAGAAATCCAGTGCTGTGGATACCCAGAGACCCTCATCTATCAGCCAGATAAGCCATATGTCTAGTTCAGGAAGGGGGACAGTTAACAAAATTGGGTCCGGGGTGGGGGCATAGTAGCCTAAGATGCTGGTTTTGCATTAGGTCCTTAAAGCCTGAGCTTCCAGGTCTCCAAGGATCTTGCTGGTTGCTTTTTCTTGATTGCAGAGGAAAGCTTTTATTTCCGCTTGAATAGCATCCATTCAACTCCTTTACTATCAATAGCATCCACTTTATGTCAGGGAACAGCCCCTTTTCTACTTCTAAGTCCATGAGATTTGGGTGGGATTTAGCCCACCTTTAGCTCTAAGGGTAGGCAGGCATGTTAACTCACCTTGTCCAATCAGAGCTAAACAGCATCTTGACCCCAGTGTGCTTCCAGGATGCACACTTGACCCACAAAGACCAGTCAGGGCCAGAGTGAGTCAGTCTTGAAATTTATTGTTAAAAAAAGATTAAATAAGTCTTCTTACCACTGAAGTGGGTGGGAAGACAGGAGGAAAACTTAAAAGCTTGTGGAAAATCATCTTATTATCATAAGAGAACAGAATCAGCCCAGAGAAAGACAGAGATAAGAGATGGAAAGACATATCAAAAATCTGATTAGGTCACTGGAGCTCCTAGAATCAAGCTGTGTATGTGAGTGAGTCGCTCAGTCCTGTCTGACTCTTTGTGAACCCATGGACTGTAGTCTGCCAGGCTGCTCTGTCCATGGAATTCTCTAGGCGAGAATACTGGAGTGGGCTGTCATTCCCTTCTCCAGGGGATCTTCCCAGATCAGGGATGATCTGATCTGCAGACCAGGTCTCGTGCATTGCTGGCAGATTCTTTACTGTCTGAGCCACCTGAGAAGCCCGTGAAGATCATTCCCTGGATTTTCCAAGTCCAAGATCTGTATGTTCGGTTTTTCTTGGTCTTAAGCCAATTCAAATTAAGTTTTCATCACTGCAAGTAAGAAAGACCTCATGACTCCAAGGTCGCTGTATGTCCAAGATGAGGCAGATTTGCTTGGACAGCATCAGCTCCCTGGGGAGCCCAGTTGAAGGCTACACTCAGCAATCAGTCACATCCTCAAATCAGATTCAACTTTTCAATATATTAAGAACATACAGCACACTGTGGAAAACTGAACATGATTCCTGGGAAAGCAGGTAGGGGTGTGTGTGTGTGTGTGTGTGTGTGTGTGCGCGCGCTCAGCTGTGTCCAACTCTTTGTGACCCCATAGACTGTAGCCTGCCAGGGTTCTCTGTCCATGGAATGTTCCAGGCAAGAATACTGGAGCGGGTTGACACTTCCTTCTCCTGGGGATCTTCCTGACACAGGGATCAAACCCACATCTCTGGCATCTCCTGCATTGGCCAGTGAGTTCTTTACCACTGAGCCACCCGGGAAGCTGAGAAAGCAGATACAATGTCCCAAACCAAGATAGCAGGTGCTGATGACTCTCACATACCCTCTAAACTCCCCACCATGTCCATGCAGTCCATTCAGACTTTCAGCAGTCAGAGCCTCCATCTTCCTGGGAAAGATGTCCCAGGCTTCAGAATTCTGCTTTGCCTATGCCCGTGACAAATCGGAAATGCCTGGGAATTGAGCAGACCTTCCTTCACCATTTACTCACTCTTTGGTAAGGCTGATTCGGGGCATTTTTGTTATGTGAACCATTTTTAAAGTCTTTATAGACTTTGTTACAATACTGCTTCTGCTTTATATTTTGGTTTTATGGTTGTGTGGCACGTGGGATCTTAGTTCCCCAACCAAGTATCAAACCCTAGGCCCCTCGCATTGGAAGAAGTCTTAGCCACTGGACCACCAGGGAAGTCTCGATTTGGAGGCATTTTTAAACCTCATTTACAGGATTGAGTTTTAGGCCCCCAGTGTGATAGCTGGTTTACTAATGCACCCCAATCAGTTGCTTCCCCTTCCTCATCACCTCCCCACCCCCTTGGTGGTGTCCCCACAACTCCTAAATCAACACTACGAGCCCCATCACTGTCACAGTGCTGCTTCTGCCTTGAGAGCAGAAATGTCATCAAATTGCCCATCAGTCACCTCTGTTATTGCCCTAATGGAAATTCTACCTGCAAAAGACTTTTTCTCTTGAGCTGCCCAATCTTTTACAAATTCCCTTTTGTGAGCTCCAGAAACTCATCTTTTCCCTCAGCCTGCATATCCCATGATACAAAACAAAATGCTGGAAGCTCTCATACCCCTCCCTCCCACCCCTAAAATGTATCAATATATGCATGCAGAAAAAATAGACTTCTTCTAGAAGGGAATGCTGTGGCCACCCAAACAGGATGCATAAATACCAGTGCAGAGGTGGCAGCAAGCACTTGGCTGCTGCCAAAGCTGAAGTCAAAAGTTTAGGAGCCTGGCTTGCTGCTTCCCGGGGGTCTGGTCTGTCCCCCACCCCCCAACTCACCTCTCACCACCTTCCCATCAGCATTTTATGTGGATCCAGACATACTGAATCAACTACTTGTGATTTCCCTAAAATAGGTCATGCTGTCTCTTTCCTTCTGTCTTGTTAAATGCTGTTCCATCTGCCTGAAATAGCCTGTCTTCTCAGAGGTTCCAAAGGACTTGATTGCTTGTCACTCCACTCAGACTCTATTGTTCTAGGACCTCCTCACCCTAAAGAGACAAATCTTGGAACAGGCTTCGTCAGAAAACTGAGCTTCCTTCAGAGAAGATGATCAAGATGGGTCTGAAGATAACTTGGCCATGTGTTAGAGACAGGACTACAGATTTGAATAATGAAGTGGTTCCCGATGTTCTGGGCAAACAGTGATTATTTCAGAGGTTTTCCAGATCTTATTAAGGGATACATAAATATAGCAGCCGACTGTTAAAACACACAGCAGAAAACACACTCCTCAAATTTCCTCCATTCCTTCTGATAACTTTAAACAAGGAAAGTCTAATGATCATTAATCATATGTCTTTCACACCTAATATTTACTAATCTCTCATTTTTAAAAGGCACAGCATTAATAATATTGTTTTCCTCTTGTATTATGTTTATAATTCCCTTCTACTTCAGGTTAGTGATACCTTTGGTTTCTTTTCTATTTATATAAATGATGTAAAATCTTCATTTAAATGCAGAGTCAAAATAATTAGACATATTAAGTAAATGCTCCCAGGTGACGCTAGTGGTAAAGAACTCGCCCATCCATACAGGAGAAGTAAGAGACTCGGGTGTAATCCTTGGATCCAGAAGATCCCCTGGAGGAAGGCATGGCAACACACTCCAGTATTCTTGCCTAGAGAATCCCAAGAACAGAGGAGCCTGGCGGGCTATATAGTCCATTGGATCGCAAAGAGTTAGACACAACTAAAACGAATTAAAACACTGCATGCACACAAGTAAGTGTTAGATATGTGCACAAGTAAATGCACAGATATTTACACATATATGGGTGATACATGTCTATATTACATATATAACATAAAATAATATTATACATATAATTTCCTATAGTAACTGCAGGTGGTGCTTGGATATGAAAAAAATCTGTGACGTTGGCACCCAAATAAGTCAAGTTTAAGGACAAAACCTAGAAGAAGGAGCTAGAGCATCTGACTTTAAGATGCCCTCCTTCCATGATACCCATGAAGTGTTTAGTGGGAAGAACCCAAGGGCAGGTGTACTTTAAATTCTCCAAAGAAGCGTTAATTTGTGAAATGGGCTGAAGCTTGTCTTCCGAGCTTCATAAAGGGCTTCAGAAACCAGTTAATTTGAAATTTCCAATTCTACCTCCTCTTAAGAGTGTCTTTGCAGAATTTTCACATTCCTGGATTATTTCAGAGTTGAAAAACTACTGTTTTAGCTACATGTGGCTCCTCTGAAGTTCAAGACCAAGGAAGTTCCCATCCTGCCAAATCCCAACTGTGAGACAGGACAAAGGCTCCACTGTCTTTGATAAACAAATGAAGCTAAACATTAAAAGGTGCTCTCTGATCCTCACTTAAAGAGGCAGCGCCAAAGCAAGCCAGCCAGACCTTCCTAAGCAGCTTCTGATGTCCGGGTTGAAAAGTAATGAGTGGTTAATTTTGTCATTTTTATTCGGAAATGTGGTTTAGAGATATGCAAGATGGGGCTTTTCTCATCCTTGTCTTTCTGATCACTCCTTCTCACTCAACCAAACTCGTTCAAATACATTTATCGAGCAGGCTTTCCTGAGCCCTGCACTATTCTAAATACCAGGGAAAAACAAGGGGCCACAAAATACCTGTGCTCCAGAGGGCCTAGAAAGGGGAGACAGACAGCAGACACATATGAACATCAATAAATGAAAAGATGATTCCAGAGGAGGTAAAGCTCTTTAAAATCTAAAATTTTGTTGTTTAGTTGCTCAGTTGTGTTCAACTCTTTTGCCATCCCAAGGTCTGTAGCCCCACTAGGTTCTTTGGCAAGGCAAGAATACTGGAGAGGGTTGCTATTTCCTTCTCCAGGGGATTTTTCAGATCCAGGGATCAAACCTGAGTCTCCTGAACTGGCGGGCAGATTCTTAGCCACTCGAGCCACCAGAAGTGAAGTGAAGTGTTAGTCGCTCAGTCCTGTCTGACTCTTTGCGATCCTGAGGACTGTAGCCCGCCAGGTTCCTCTGTCCATGGGGTTCTCCAAGCAAGAATACTGGAGTGGGTAGCCATTCCCTTCTCCAGGGGATCTTCCCAACCCAGGGATCGAACCTGGGTCTCTTGCACTGCTGGCAGATTCTTTACCATCTGAGCCACCAGGGAAGCTCAAAAGAGAAGTCACCAAAATATGTTCTAGCAGGTGTATGCGTGTGTGTACGTGGTGGGTGATTAGCTTGGTGATCGATAATGATCTCTATAATATTTCATTCTGAAACTTGAATAATGAAAGAACCCACCCTTAAAAAATATGAGGGAAGAGCACTCCTGGTAAAGAGAGATACAGGTACAACAACCTTGCACTGAGAGCCCTTCAATTTCTCTTTTTTTTCCTTTCAACTTTCCTCAAGTATTGACCCTCCTTCATTCCCTCCACTTCTTTTCACATGACTTAAAAATATGGCTCTCAATAGTTTTGATTTTTAGTTCCATCATTAACTAAGCATGTAACTGATCTCTCTTTTCCCATCCATAAAAATTAACCTCAGTTTTCCCATTCATAAAATGGGAACAATAACACTTAAAGGATTGCTGTGAAAATATGATGGTGGATCTAAAATGCTCATTTGAGGGATTTCCCTGATGGTCCAGTGTTAAGAATCCACCTTACAAAGCAGGGGATGGGGCTTTGATCCCTGGTTGGGGAACTGAGATCCAACATGCCACGGGGAAACTAGTGCCATGCACCTCGATGAAGATGCTGTGTGCCACAATTAAGATTTCGTGCAGACTGTTGTTCAGTCGCTAAGTCATGTCCGACTCTTTGCGACCCCAACTGCAGCACACTAGGCTCCCCTGCGCCTTCATATCACCCGGAGTTTTTCAAACTTGTGTCCACTGAGTTGGTGATGCCATCCTACCATCTCATCCTCTGTCACCCCCTTCTCCTCATGCCCTCAGTGTTTCCCAGTATCAGGGTCTTCTTAAATGAGTCAGCCCTTGGCATGCAGATAGCCGATAAAAAATAAAATTAAATATTTAAAATGTAAATAAAATGCTCAGTTGACTTCCTGGGTAAACTCGACAATGGTTACTCATCACTCTAGTCTCTTTACATTACTTTCCTTGAACAAGATTCAGAACACACTGAAGTTCACACAAACTAAAGGACTACTTTTTTGCAAATGCTGACCTGAATTTGGATTCTGAGTCTCTTCTTATTTGAATGAATTTGGAACTGAGGATTGTGTAATAGAAGCTGATGTAAATTTTATTTGAATTTTTATGGTTCCTGGTATTTCCTGTTACCCTTTCAATATCTAGAACATTCTATGCTCACTGTCTTCCCTGTAGGGTTTTTTTTTATTTTTCTTAGCAGAGATCCAAGGAGAGAGTCAGTTTGGCCTTTGAGGTTCAAAACATTCCTTTGAAGCTCAAGGCAAGGACTACAGTCTTGAGAAAAAAAGGCTTTCTGAGTTTCAAGAGCCTATGTCCTTTGAGTTTCAAAAACCCAAAATCCCGTGCTAAACAATAGACATAGAAGAATATGCTCATTGATCTGTGAGAATGAGGTTTCCTTCTGCCACAAAAAAGTCCCACAGGCTGGGGAGAAGTAGCGGAGAAGACGCATAAGGGTTAGAATATGGTCAGGGTACCTACAGAAGCCAACTCCACTGGAATATAAGAGGAATAATCTTGCAGATATGAGAGAATAGGGGGAACTCTTCTCTCCTGAGTGGAAGCCAGGAAAGTGAAAATGAAACCAAGCAGGACCCCATGGGGCTCCTGAGCACAGATGCCTGTCTGTGTCCCCTTCCCTGAGTCTCAAAAAGCAGGTTCAAACAGCCGTCTAATCCGGGAAGGGCACAGCTGCAGAGACAAGGAGGAGCAGTCAGGAAACAATAGTGCAGCCCTGGGGCAGTTGTTCAGTGCCCTTGGAGAAGCCTTGTGCAAACTAACGCACACCTGCACTCATCTCACACCTAGCAAAGTAATGTTCACAATTCTCCAAGCTAGGCTTCAACAGTTCATGAACTGAGAATTTCCAGATGTTCAGGCTGGACTTAGAAAAGGCAGAGGAACCAGAGATCAAATTGCCAACATCTGCTGGATCATAGAAAAAGCAAGAGAATTCCAGAAGAACATCTACTTCTGCTTCATTTACTATGCTAAAGTCTTTGACTGTGTGGATCACAACAGACTGTGGAAAATTCTTAAGGAAATGGGAATACCAGACCACCTTACCTGCCTCCTGAGAAATCTGTATGCAGGTCAAGAAGCAACAGTTAGAACTAGACATGGAACAATGGACTGGTTTCAAATTGGGAAAGGAGTATGTCAAGGCTGTATATATCACCTTACTTATTTAACTTATATGCAGAGTACATCATGTGAAATGCCAGACTAGATGAAGCACAAGCTGGAATCAAGACTGCTGGGAGAAATATCAATAACCTCAGATATGTAGATGCACTGCCCTTATGGCAGAAAGTGAAGAACTAAAGAGCCTCTTGATGAAAGTGAAGGAGGAGCGTGAAAAAGCTGGCTTAAAACTCAACATTCAGAAAACTAAGATCATGGCATCTGGTCCCATCACTTCATGGGAAATAGATGGGGAAACAGTGGAAACAGTGTCAGACTTTATTTTTCTGGGCTCCAAAATCACTGCAGATTGTGACCGCAGCCATGAAATTAAAAGACGCTTACTCCTTGGAAGGAAAGTTATGACCAACCTAGATAGCATATTCAAATGCAGAGACATTACTTTGCCAACAAAGGTGCGTCTAGTCAAGTCTATGGTTTTTCCAGTGGTCATGTATGGATGTGAGAGTTGGACTGTGAAGAAGGCTGAGCGCCGACAGAGGAGCCTGGTGGGCTCAGTCATGTCCGACTCTTTTTGACCCCATGGACTATAGCCCACCAGGCTCCTCTGTCCATGGAATTCTCCAGGCAAGAATACTGGAGCAGGTAGCCATTCACTTCTCCAGGCGATCTTCTCAATCCAGGGATCAAACCCACATCTCCCACATTGCAGGTGGATTCTTTACCTTCTGAGCCACAAAGGAAGACCGCACCCAAAACTCTGCCTCTGAGATTTATTTCAGTGCCAGCTTATAGAGGCTGGGTTTGGCATCAAACAGGATCCAGGCATTCTCCAGAACCCTCCTGAAGGTCAACACTGGCCTGGTGTCATGGATCAGGGCAAGAAGCTAGGGTACCTGGATCTGGAGGCTCTTTGGAGATAAAAGCTGAAGCCCATGTCTGCCTTCTATCATCCAAGTGAGCACTAGGCCTCACCATGTTAATGACTCTTCTCCTGGACATCTGGTAAGGACAGCAGCCAGCATCCTGAATAAAAAGAAACCTGTCTCTATCCCAAGACTTGGCTTAGCACCATCTGAATCACCTCACATGGACAAATCCCCTTTACAATGGCTCAGAGTAGTCATAAACCCTCAAGATGGAATGATGGCTCTAAAAATCAAGATGAATCAGCCTCGGCATTGATACTTCAGTGGAAATGAAAGGACCCCTGGTGAGTTTCCCCTGGAGCTAGGAGGACACTAAAACACGTCTTCATTATACAGTTGCAATCAAAAGAGATTTGCTGGAAAGACAACCCACCATCAATAAACTAATGGTCTAGAGAAAAAGCAGCCGAAAACTGCCTGATGTGAAGTTGGCATAGCTCTCCGCTTTTCCCTCTTTGTTCATTCACCTTCTCTCCCAGAACTGAAATGAAATTTCAGGAACATAAACTTCTGCAACCTAGAGTTAGATGGAGGGAGAGTTTCCCAAGCTCATTCCTTTCAGTAGCTGGACTCCACGCTTCAGAAACATTTCATGGGATGCTAACAACTAACTGGGAGAAGGATATGGCACCCCACTCCAGTATTCTTGCCTGGAGAATCCCATGGACACAGCAGACTGGCGGGCTACAGTCCACGGAGTCCCAAAGAGTTGGGCACGACTGAAGCGACTTAGCACATAGCACACAGCAACTAACTTGACAAAGCAAGGATGGAGGAAAGTTTCTTAAAGGTGTATTCCATCAAGGGACAGGCCTCAGTCCTGGGCTGCCATCTGAGCCCTGAAGCAGATGAGACACAAGCCACTACCATGACTGAGTTTACTCTATGCATATTCACACCAACGACAGTAAGGGACAGAAAGTAACTGCCTCTGTCTCCCCAGGGAGACTTAGGTTTGCGAAGCCAAAACAACCTTAAGATACTAAAAACAAAACATTAATACAGGAGTACAGGAGTTGGTGATGGACAGGGAGGCCTGGCGTGCTGCGATTCATGCGGTCGCAAAGAGTCAGACACGACTGAGCGACTGAAGTGAACTGAACTGAGGGGAGTGGGAGGTACAGACTGTTGGTGTAAGATAGGCTCAAGGATGGATCATACATCAAGGGAATATAAGCAATATTTTGTCATAACTGTACATGGAAATGTACAGTTTTTAAATGTTATAAATAAATAAAAATAAAATGGTATAACATAAGAATGTTTGACCAACTAAAAAATAAAAATAAAATTCCACCAATGAGAAAAATAAAAGCAAATCATTAAGAAGCAAAAGGTTAATTGGCTGACTCTACTCAAAAAGTAGAACTTTCCATTAAAATTGCCCCTAAAAACCACTGTTAGAGACCAGATTCAGACTCTGAATCTGAATAACTTTTCTTATAAATGGTCATAAAATACAGTGCACAGTCAGTGTGACTTGTACTCAACATGAACAAGCCCTCCGGGTCACTGGGTTTGCTGAGGTCTGAGAATTCAGTTGTTCTAGAGCTCCAAGGTTCTAGAGCTCCAGGAACCATGTACTGCTCCTGTCCAGATGTTGGCACCCCAGGCCAGCCCCACCCAGCCAAAGGGAGCTTGGCAGAATGAAGGCAGCCCAACAACTGCACTTCTAGCAATGTATCCTAAGGATATAACCATGCATCTGTGTGGAGGACTAATTACAAGGATGCTCATCCCAGAATCAATTAAAATATGAATAATAATTAGTGAAAACTGTAAATAACTTAAATACATGACAACTAGGTAAGGATTAACTACATTACAAGATACCTATGGGATATTACATTGTCCTTAAATGTTCTGTTTTGAAGAATATTTAATAAGGTGGAGAACTGTTTAGGGTAAAACATTCTTAAAATTATATTACTGTGAGTATGTACAAGGTTTGCAAATATTCACATGTATAAAGATGTTCACCAGAATAAAACAGCAACTCTCTTAATGATGGCATCATGGATGTATTTAAGCTTATTACATGTGAGGGTTCAGGCCAACTGCAAAGTTTGAGGGCATGGTCCCCAAGACTGCTCTCACTTGTGCTATCAACTGTGTTTGCCAGCTTGCTGGGCTTCAGTTATCACCAGGTCATGCACACTTTTAATTGTATTTGCGAGAAACTGTGATTGTATTTTCACTATAGTATCTAGTTCTTTTGTTTGCTTGTGATTTCAAAAGGGGAGAGAAAATACACAGACACATAGGGGCTAATTAACAATGTTTCTTTTATTCCTTGGTCTAGAGCTAATTACTCTAAAATTGTTTGGTAATGTCAATTGGCGTATGTAATTATTCCTATTCTTTTAAATAAATTGAGTTATTGATGAAATTTTTTTTTAAAAAAGGCAAAAAACAACCAAAGAAAATAAAAACAAATAAACCTATCACAGCCTCAGTTCAGTTCAGTTCAGTCACTCAGTCGTGTCCAACTCTTTGCCACCCCATGAACTGCAGCACACCAGGCCTCCCTGTCCATCACCAACTCCCAGAGTTTACCCAAACCCATGTCCATTGAGTCGGTGATGCCATCCAACCATCTCATCCTCTGTCGCCCCCTTCTCCTTCTGCCCTCAATCTTTCCCAGCATCAGGGTCTTTTCAAATGAGTCAGCTACCACCAGCCTAACGTTGGATAATTGACTAGAAAAACCTCACACTTACTGAAAGCTGGAATGCCCATGGTTACAGATGATACAGGGAAAGGATACAAACTAGGATCAGTCAATCAGAAGAGATGCCAAGGCCAGAGTCCAGGAAAAGGACAAAAAGGGAACCTTCCATTGTTTTCTCTCCACAGAATAAGGACACATTACTCTGGGGGCATCCATGTGCAACAGCCCTCATGGCATACTGTCAACCAAGAACATTCCCTTAGCCTCAATGTCCAGTTTTTTGGTGGTTCCATTATGCAAGCATGACTAATGGCCCATGCCACTCATCTGTCTCCCATCTCCACTGGGTACGACCCAAAGCCTCCATCCCACACCACATCACACTGTTGGTCTTTCTGGCATGGCTGATCCTCATGTGTGATCATCCCTCATCCTAAATCATATTGTTATATCATCCTGTGTGACCCAAACTGAAGTCGCTCAGTTGTGTCCGACTCTTTGCAACCCCATGGACTGTAGCCTACCGGGCTCCTCTGTCCATGAGATTTTCCAGGCAATAGTTCTAGAGTGGATTGCCATTTCCTCCTCCAGGGGATCTTCCCAACCCAGGAATCGAACCCGGGTCTACCACATTTTAGACAGACGCTTTACCATCTGAGCCACCAGGGAAGACCCAAACACATTCCATTAGATCACCTCCTAGGAGTCAAAAAAAAAAAAAAAAAAAATCAAGACTAGACTTCCTCAGTTCAGTTCAGTTCAGTTCAGTCACTCAGTCCTGTCTGACTCTTTGCGACCCCATGAATCGCAGCACGCCAGGCCTCCCTGTCCATCACCAACTCCCGGAGTTCACTCAGACTCACGTCCATCGAGTCAGTGATGCCATCCAGCCATCTCATCCTCTGTTGTCCCCTTCTCCTCCTGCCCCCAATCCCTCCCAGCATCAGAGTCTTTTCCAATGAGTCAGCTCTTTGCATGAGGTGGCCAAAGAACTGGAGTTTCAGCTTCAGCATCATTCCTTCCAAAGAAATCCCAGGGCTGATCTCCTTCAGAATGGACTGGTTGGATCTCCTTGCAGTCCAAGGGGCTCTCAAGAGTCTTCTCCAACACCACAGTTCAAAAGCATCAATTCTTTGGCACTCAGCCTTCTTCACAGTCCAACTCTCACATCCATACATGACCACAGGAAAAACCATAGCCTTGACTAGACGAACCTTTGTTGGCAAAGTAATGTCTCTGCTTTTGAATATGCTACCTAAGTTGGTCATAACTTTCCTTCCAAGGAGTAAGTGTAGGCAAGGTTAAATTCTTCACTATACACTATGAGAAATAATAAAGTCACTTAAACAATAATATTAAGGAGTATTCCTGCATTAGGGAACTAGTGTATTTGAAATCTGATCCTGAACACCCGGAGATGTCAAAGAGCTAGTCTGAGCCCATGCTTACTATCTGGACACTGTCTAACTGGGTCTCACCTTTGTTTGGTTACACCTTTAAATCTTCAGTGGGGCTCTGACCCTCTGCCATTTTGTTGTTACCATTTTTATTCCATTATAATTTCAATAACACCAAAGGTACTAAATAGCCATCACTGCTATCCTATATTGATTCCTGACAGTGTTCCAAGATGGAAATACATTTTTAACATAAGCAATTAAACATTTTCACCTAAGAATCTGTTCCTTATGTGCCGTTTTAGCCCCATTTTGCAGATAAGAAAACTGGAGAATGAACAGATGAAGTTCTGCATCCAAAAATCTTACTGCTATGAAGAGACAGAGATTAGATTCAAACTCAAATCTGTCTCGTTCCAAGTGCCCTTGACTTTGCTGTTGCACTCACAGCCCCCACCCTGGGGATCACCATTCTCTGGTTCACAGTCCCCTTCTCTGGCTAGTCCTTCATCAACCCAGTGAAGCCCAGGAGGGCAACCCAGTGAAGACCACCTAGGAAGCCGGGAGGCCACCCTCCTGAGGCCAAAGATGAAGCTTCTACCAGCCACAACAAGTCCTTCCTACATAACAAAAGAGCCCCACGTGCATAACAAGGCCCAGGAGACTCCTGTCTGGGTGCTGGATACCAAGAAAGATCTCCTCCTCTTCTACACCCAAAAAACCACTTCATCTGGACTCAGATCACCCCCCAAAATTCCATTCCCTTTCGGGTGTCTATCCATTCATCCATCTATTCTTTGCTCTCAGTCTCTGACACCTAAAGACTAAGAAAACAAAACAAAACTGATTTGTCGAAGGCCAATTTCATCATAATTTTACATGTCTAATAAACACTGAACAAATCTCAAATACATTCCCATAATGTTCTATATGCTGACTCCTTTTTCAGTTTACTTTTTTTTAACTTTGACTCTCTAAAGAGTCAAGTTTCAGTTAAGTTCCTTACTCCAAAATGTGTTTTAATTTGTACTGACAGATGAAAGGATATGAAAACACACAAAAAGGAGTGAAAAGTCTTGGTCATAAAGTGAAAAGTGAAAGTCGCTCAGTCGTGTCCGACTCCGTGCGACCCTATGGACTCTACAGTCCATGCAATTTTCCAGGCCAGAATACTGGGGTGGGTAGCCTTTCCCTTCTCCAGGGGATCTTCCCAACCCAGGGATTGAATCCAGGCCTCCCACATCGCAGGCGACTTCTTCACCAGCTGAGCCACCAGGGAAGCCCCATGAAGTGAAAGGGCTTAGACAAATTTGGCTGCCAGGGGCTTTCATGAAATGAACTGGTCCTCACCCCTGTCCCCTGACTTTGGCTGTTCCTATTTATTTCTCTTTCCCACTAGAGGAGCACCTCTGTGCATTTCCTGCTTGTTTTCAATCATTGCCCCAAAGGCGTCTTCCAGTCACTGCTTTGCTCCTGCTCTAGAAGCCAGCTGGTTCTTCTCACTTACCTTCTTGACGGGCCAGCCATCTGCACTGAAATCAGAGCCGAAGAAGACAAACGGCCCTCATTCCACAGGACTTCAGGCAGAACTAGAGGAGACCACCCATCAAATACAGCCACTGCCTCCTCTCTCAAAACCACTGAGCTAGCCCAAAGTCTATAAAAATTCATTCTTGAAATCCTAACTCGAATCATGCTCTTTGTTTAAGAGACATCCAAGCAGAGCAAACCTCCGTATCAGGACGTCTCTATTCATTCCACACGCCTGTTCCTATTTTCACTCTATTATTTCATCTATTAATTTAGCAACCCAAGCGCTCTGTGAGTTATTTAGCAATTACTGGGGGACGCACAGGAAGGGGAGGAGGTTGACAAACACCCATTAGCACAGGGCCCACTAATGGCCCCATAATGCTGCCTTGCACTTAGCCAGATGAAAGCAGCTATACTTTGTAAGGAATTTGAAAGGGTGTCACCAACCTTAATTAATTCTCAACACTCTGGGAGGAAAGGATTTACACCCATTTGGGACTCAGGGAACGGTGCCCAGAGATGGTTGCATGTCAAAAGAAATAAACCTTAAATCAAATTTACCTTCCAGTCTACTGAAGTGGTTTCCAGTGCATTTGTGTCTGGAGCCCTTAGTTCATTAAACAAATATTTACCGAGTTGTTAGCCACGTGAGGGGGGCAGGGTGCTAGGCTGTAGGGGAGGAAAGGCAGCCGAGAAGACATGATCCCTGACCACACGAAACTGAGTCTCAAGAAGCAAATATATTTCATTAACTGGTTAATTACACAAGCATCCCTCAGAATTTGACTGAAGGCAGGAGGAGAAGGGGATGACAGAGAATGAGATGGTTGGATGGCATCACTGACTCGATGAACATGAGTTTGGGCAAGTTCTGGGAGTTGGTGATGAACAGGGAAGCCTGGCATGCTGCAGTCCATGGGGTGGCAGAGTCAGACATGACTGAGCAACTGAACTGAACTGAACTGATCCCTCTGAGCTATACACAGAAAAGTCACCTGATGCTAAGAGAGGAGCCGGGTGTAAGCCAGAGTCTCAGGGAAGAGAGACCTGGGTTTGAGTAATCATAGGGCTTCCCAGGTGACACTAGCAGTAAAGAATCCAACTGCTGATGCAGGAGATGCAACAGACATGGGTTAGACCCCTCAGTCAGGAAGATCCCCTAGAGGAGGAAATGACAACCTGCTCCAGTATTCTTACCTGGAAAATTCCACAGACAAAGGAGCTTGGTGGGTTACAGTCCACGGGGTTGCAGAGAGTCAGACATGACCAGGTGAGCAAAAAGGACCCGTTAGTAGCCACATGACCTTAGACTGCTTTTCAACCCTTTTTAGACTCAATTTCCACATGTACCAAGTAATGTTCACATCAAAATTCTGTTCAAAGGATTAAGTCAGTCAGTGCATGGTACCTGCCCCAAAGTAAGTGCTGAATCTAAGTGAGGAGGTATATTTATGATTACTATTCTCCAACAACTGCCAAAAGTGAGGATTCACTGCTCATCCAAAGACACACCAGTTAACCTGGAAGAAGTTTCTGAAATCTTTGAGAACTAATTGGACCTCTTGTGGTCCGGTTGCTAAGTCATGTCCAACTCTTTTCCAATCCTATGAACTGTAGCCTGCCAGGCTCCTCTGTCCATGGGATTTCCCAGGCAAGAATACTGGAGTGGGTTGCCATTTCCTCCTACAGGGGATCTTGCTCACCCAGGGATCGAACTGGCGTCTCCTGCATTGCAGGCGGATTCTTTACCAATGAGACACTGGGGAAGGTCTACTAAGAGCCACTGTGCCTAGAGTCACCCCAGGGAATTCGGCTTAGATGCTTGAGGCAGCAAGTCACCCATCCTCCTAGGATAGGATCCTTGCCTGAGGTTCTTCTGAAAGTAATAGCCAGAAAAGAGCAGCAGTGCTCTTTCAAAGCAGAAGATGGCTGATTCGGGTGCCCTTTCTGAAGCCACCACGAGGGGCCCCAAGATAATGCCAGAGTAGAGTCCTCACCACTTAGCCAGAAGGGAGGGTGGCCTCAGCCTGTGGCCCAATAGTCAACATTTTTATCAAGGGCTTGAATAAAGGCTAATAAAAATCTGCATGTGATACAAAGTTGGGACTTTACCACATAGGCAATATGCTACATAAAGGAAATTGGTTCCCAGAAGACCTTCACCAGCTAGTGTGAAGACTGAATTACACAGCATGAAATATATCAGAGATCAATGCAAGGTCCTGCCCTCTGGGTCCAACAACCATCTGGACAAGCTCTGAATGGGGAAGCAGGTGTGAATGCACCTGGCTGGTATTCATTACCTATAAGCTCAATATGAGTCAGCAGTGTGATGTGGTTCCCAAAGGGCAGTCAGATCACTTTTGGTTGCATCACTCAAAGTCAAGGTCTAGAGAAAGGGAGGTGATATTTATGTTCCACTCTGCTTTGCGTTATAGGATTGAATGTTGCTCTCCTACATATTGAGCTTCCCTGGTGGCTCAGTGGTAAAGAATCCGTTTGTCAATGCAGGAGATGTGGGTTCAATCCCTGGGTCGCAAGATCCCCTGGAGAAGGAAACAGCAACCCACTCCAGTATTCTTACCTGGAGAATCCCATGGACAGAGGAGTCTGGTAGGCTACAGTCCATGGAGTCACAAAAGAGTTGGACATGACTAAGCAACTAAGCAACAACTCTTCAGTTCAGTTCAGTTCAGTCGCTCAGTCGTGTCTGACTCTTTGTGACCCCATGAATTGCAGCACGTCAGGCCTCCCTGTCCATCACCAACTCCTGGAGCTCACTCAAACTCATGTCCATCGAGTCGGTGATGCCATCCAGCCATTTCATCCTCTGTCGTCCCTTTCTCCTCCTGCCCCCAATCCTCCCAGCATCAGAGTCTTTTCCAATGAGTCAACTCTTCACATGAGGTGGCCAAAGTACTAGAGTTTCAGCTTTAGCATCAGTCCTTCCAAAGAACACCCAGGACTCATCTCCTTTAGAATGGACTGGTTGGATCTCCTTACAATCCAAGGGATTCTCAAGAGTCTTCTCCAGTACCACAGTTCAAAAGCATCAATTCTTCTGCACTCAGCTTTCTTCACAGTCCAACTCTCACATCCATACATGACTACTGGAAAAACCATGGCCTTGACTAGATGGACCTTTGTTGGCAAAGTAATGTCTCTGCTTTTTAATATGCTATCAACTCTTAGATATTAGCACTCTTGAGCATCTCTGGAATAAATGTAACCAGGGAGGCAATGGGGACATCAAATCACATCCTTTGTGGCTGAAGAAACTAAGAATGATTAACAAACAGAGGAAAAGACTTGGAGTTGCACGATCATTATTTTCAAATTTTCAAGAAGGTATAAAAACAGCAACAGATTTGGGCCAGGTGATGGTATGAACACTTGACATGCAACAACTCTTTCCATTCTCATCACAACTCCATGTGATCCCCAACTGAAAAAGGAAATTGAGAGTGACATGGGTTAGGTGAATATTTGCCCAAGATCATACATCTGCTGAGCAGTGGAGCTTGGCTATCAGTTAGGTCTTTCTGAGTCCGGATTCAGCACATTAACCAAGATGCAACAAGTTCTATGGAAGATACCCCTCTGGGAGACACATCATAGAATAAGGCTGATACGTGGGATGCCCATGTGCCTGTTCCCTTGCCAAAAAGATCCTGACCATTCAGGCCCTGACTTGGCCATCATCACATCTGCAGTGCCCAGAATATAGTCATATCTGATAAACATGTGAGGAAGAAATGAGTGAATTAATGAAGAAAGACAAGCTGCAGGCTTGCATAAGCAATCTTGCTATTCTCGATAGCAAGAATCATCAGTACTGGATCCCAGGGCTGTCGTAACAAAGCTTCACAAACTGAGTGGCTCAAAACAACAGGAATTTATTCTTTCACAGTTCTGGAAGCTAGGAGTCTGAAACCGAGGTGTCAGCTGGGCTCCATTCCCTCTGCAGGCTCTGGGGAAGCATCTGTCCTGACTTTCTGGTTTCTGGCAATCGCTGCTAATCCTTGGGGTTCCTTTACTTATAGCTGCATCTCTCCAATTTCTGCCCCTGGCTCTGTGGTTCCTCCAGTAGTCATGTACAGATGTGAGAGCTGGGCCATAAAGAAGGCTGAGCGCCGAAAAATTGATGCTTTCAAACTGTGGTGTTGGAGAAGACTCTTGAGAGTCCTGTGGACAACAAGGAGATGAAAACCAGTCGATCCTAAAAGGAATCACCCTGATTATTCATTGGAAGGACTGATGCTGAAGCTGAAGCTCCAACACTTTGGCCACCTGATGTGAAAAGTCAACTCATTGGAAAAGACCCTGATGCTTTTCCAATGAGTCTGAAAAGCAAGAAAGATAGAAGGCAGGAGGAGAAGGGGGCAACAGAGGATGAGATGGTTGGATGGTATCACTGATTCAATGGACATGAGTTTGTGCAAACTCTGGGAAATAGTGAAGGACAGGGAAGGCTGGTGTGCTGCAGTCCATGGGGCTGCAACAGCTGGACACAACTCAGTGACTGGGCAACAACAAGCACTCTGTGGCATTCTCCCTTCTGGCCCTGTGTCCCTAGAGCTCTTCTTATAAGAATCCAGTCTTCGGTTTAAGGCTCACTTTAGTCCAGTATGTGTGTGTGTGTGCTCAGTCATATCCGACTCTTTGTGTAGCCCACCAGGCTGCTCTGTCCATGGAATTTTCCAGGCAAGGATACTAGAGTGGGTTGTCATTTCCTTCTCCAGGGGATCTTCCTGACCCAGGGATCAAACCTGTGTCTCCTGCACTGGCAGGAGGATTCTTTACCACTGAGCCACCTGGGAAGCCCAGATATGACCTCATGTTAACTAATTACATGTGCAAAAGTCCTGTTTCATAATAGGATCACATTTACAGGTTTGGGGTGGACATGAATTTGTGGGAACACTAGTGCAGTCTTTGAATAAGATGAGCAATTTTTACTAGGCATGGGATGGCTCCACAACAGGAAAGATTAGGCAGAAGTTTTTAAATTTAATCATGAGGACTCAGGCTGTAAAATTAAAGTTCTATCTAGAATATCATCCTTTCATTCAATAAACATTTACTAATCCCAACTGTCTACCTAACTCAAAGTCATATGGGTGAATTAGCTCAACATGAATAAGGCACCATAGATCCCTTGATGGGTCTCAAAGCCTGGTGGAGGAGACAGCACACAAAAGCACAACTGAAGTATAACATAGGGAAGTCTGCTCTGAAGACCTATGAAAGCATGGAAGTTAAAGTAATTATTTCAGCCTGAAAAGAAGATAGTGAACTAAAGTGGCCATTTTCTAGGCAGAAAAAAATATGGCCAAAAAAAAAAAAAAAAAAAAGAACTGTGTCTCCAGCCCAAGTTCCATCCTTCTTTTCTCCTTCTAGTAAAAACACATAAATTTCCTCTGGGAAACCACCCCTTCTCCATTCTTATCACTGCTGACTGAGTAGACTAATCTCAACCAAGGCTCCTGAAGTTTCAGGTCAGTCAGTATATCCCATGTTTTTGTCTAATCAGAGGCAATAAGAGACAAGGAGACAGTGGCTGAGGATGAAGGCAAGAGAGGTTTGGGTTCCACTCATTCGGTGCTATAAGAATATGAGATTTGCAGCAGCTGGAACCATTCTGCAACCTAAAGCAGAGAATCTAGAAGCTGCCAAGTAAAACAGCAGATCCTGGGAATGGAGCCATTCACAAGAAGCACAGCCAAAGGCTAGTCCTGTTAGCATTATTTATGCCCCGAATCTAACCGTACCTGAAGCTAGATCTATCCATGGACCTTTATTACAGGAATCAATAGATATATTTCTTCTTGCTTAAGTCTTTGTGACACCTACAGCTAAATGACTCTCCATTGAAACAGCAGTCCCAGATGCAAAAATGGTATGTCAGAAGTTACAGAGGCCAAAATAGCAGGTTTCTTTCTAGAAATGATTGTGAACTTAGTGTGGTTGATAAGTAAGCAAAGAGATGTTGGAGGTCTCATCAGAAGGGACTTTAGGTCAAGTGGGGTTTGAGTTTCATTGGGAAAATTTTACATCCCTTCCAATTCTGAAATTCTTAAGTTTCTGAGTCTGCGTTTCAGAAACTTTTGCAGGAGAAAAGGAACTTCAGCCCCAAAGTAGCAGCCTTTCCTGAGTTACAGCCTCAGATCTGAATGTGCCTGTTATTTGGGCATTTTCTCTGTATCCATCAATCTACAGGGAAGCAGGGAGTCCGGGGTAAGAATTAGTGCCCAGGGCCCCTGGAGCTCGTGACCCTGAGTATGCTGATCACACACGTGGTAGTAACCTTCACAGATTGCATGCGCTACACCTCCATGGCTAAGTCTCCCCCATCCTCAGGTTCCTGCAACCCAATCACACTTAGGGATGCTGGAAATTTCCACTTCTGGGCTCCTGAGCAATCACAAGAGTAGGCAACAGGGCTGAAGCCCACAGTCACATCTTAACATTCACACAGTCCCTAACCCTCATACCAGGCTTAGCAGCTGCAAGTTACCCAGAGATCACCAGAAATTTATTCCAGCCACTCCACACAGGATACGTCTGTCTGTGTCTGGGGAAGAGATGGGGCTCAAGAGTCAGCACTCAGCAAGCAGACTGAACTGGGCACACAGACACCAGGAGACTGCTTGGCATTCTCATCAGTGCCATGAATAATCCATACAGAAGAAGCAGTGTCCCCTCCCTCCTCAAAAGAAGCCAAGGGGAAAAGTAGCAAGGCCCCCATCTACCTGGGTATCTAAGAATCAATGTCAGGGACAAGGGGACAAATTCAGGGAAAAGTAACACTGCGAGTCTGCTTATCTGGACTTGCTTTGGTTACCTGGTTGTTTGCCAGATGGTTACCTGAGTAATTCACCAAAATGTAGGTTTCATGACAGCAGTGACCTTGTCTTTTTTTTTGATGAACACTGTATCCCATTTTCTGAGTGATGATAAAGCAATAAAACTATGGGGGGATGGGGGGGTACAGTGGTCAAGAGGTAGTGTGTGAGAGAGAAAGAGAGAATGACCTTTATCCTTTCAATAATCCCAGGAGGTAGGCACAATCATTAACCCCTTGAATGAGTGAGTAAGCTGAGACAGAAGCTGAAGAACTTGCACAAGGTCATACAACTAGGGTTTCAAGCCAATTGGCTCCAGAGTCCACGCTCTCATGATTCCTATGCTTATACTGCTTTCCAACTGCCTGGAATGTTCATTCAACAAGTACTAATGGACTATTGATGACAGTCCAGGTACATTTCTAGCTTCTGGGGATTCAGCTATGAATAAAAAGAAGTCAGGAGTTCATTAAACATTTGCTGGCTGGATGGATAGATGGATGTAGAATGGATGGCTAGAAAGATGAATGAATTGATGGATGAATGAGCTGATGGATGGGTGAAGAACATGGTGGAAATTAGAAATATGGAAAGGATCTGTTGACTATTACAGGTGAGCCATCAATAAAAGAGACCGTGGATCTCTCTTCATGTGTTTTTTCTCCTGCTTTTGACAGTAATTTGTCAGCAGAATGCATCATGTAGTCTCTAGGACCAGAGCCTGGCTCCATTCCTCTACCATCTGCATCATCTGGAGCAAATCACTTAACCCCCAGACCTGTTTCCTCACTTATAAAATGAGAATAACCCCAGCTACTCACACAGTTGCTGTGGTTTAAATGTCATTTGCTACTGTTTGGAGCCCAAAGCAAATGTTATCTCTTTCTCTGTAGCTTTCAATTCAACTCAATTCAGTGTTTATGAAATATGTCCTCGTTGCAAATACTGTGCTGGGGGTAAGGATATGACAGTAAATTAGACAAATACAGTCCTTTTATTCGAAGAAATTTTAGTTCAGCAGGGAAAACAGCAGAAAAACATATCAGATGAGCATTAAGAAAGGGACACTGTGGGGTGCTAGGGGATTGTTCAATCAGGATAGAATTAGTCCCTCCTTGATGCTCCCATATTATTTCACTTGGTTTGGCTACTAGTGTACACATCATCTCACCTGTCAATCAAGGCGCTTAGAGAGAAGTCTACACAACTCTTAAAGAGGAATCAATAGTACCAAATGCATGTATGGATGGATGATGAACAGATGGAGGGATAAATAGATGAATGGAAGGAAGATAGGGAAGATGGATAGATGGATTGATGAATGGAAGGAAGGAAGGAAGTACTGACATATGGATGGATGCATGGATACATGGATGAATGGATGGAGGGAAGGAAAGAAGGAAGGAAGGGGAGGAAGGAAAGCAGGAGGGAAACACTGAAGTATGGATGCATTGATTGATGGATGGATGAAAGAGAGAAAGGAAGAAAAGACAGATGTGTGTATGCATGGAAGCATGGATGGACAGATGGGCAGAAGGAAGCTGAAGCAACAGCCCACAATCACGAACAGTCAGGACTTCACAAAAGCCAAGTCCACGGGCAAAGCACAGTCTACTCTGAGCCAATGTCCACATATTTGAAACTTGAATGGAACAAGAGGCTCAGATGCAGATCTGGGGCAAAGCCAGCAACTTCAAATGATGGCACGGGGAAGATGAAAAACAGGGTCCAGTAGTAGGAAATGATATTGGCAAAAAGAATTCTTTAGATAGTGGGATCCAGTGGGACATACGTAGAACATTAGAAAAATGGCCACAAATGTCTCCCACCCTTACAGAGGCTCCCCTTCCCGATATGACTTTGCAGCTCCTCTCATCAAGAGGTGGAATTTTTGATTTGCACCTTGAATTTGACCTTGCCCATGTGGTCAGTGGGACTTTAGCAAATGTGATACTAGCAGAAGCGGAAAAGCACTTGAACACTGGAATTCACTCTCTCACTGCTTTGGGAGCCCCTTGATCACTATGAACCTCCAGGCTCACTAAACTTGCTGGAGAAGATACTCACTTCTGTCTCAGCTCACTGAACATGACTCATGGCTGAGTCATGCCCATCACCCTGGCTGATACAAAGCCAATCATCAGGCATGGATGGGACCATCCTAAAGAGGCAGTATCTGGTGGGTTGCCATCTGACTGCAGACATCAGGTGGCATTGACCCATAAGTAGAAGAACCACTCCCACCAGCCACAGAATCAGAGAAAATAATAAAATAATGACCCTTTCAAGCCACTAAATTTGGGATGATGTGCTATGCTCTGAAAAGTTCACTGAAATACAGGGAACTGTGAGTAGCCATGGCCACCCCAGGGCACTCCACAAACGTCTGAATGAAGTTGCTTGTTTCTATTTGCTAATCCTGGGAGACAAGGGATAATTTTAGCAAAAGCCCTTCTCATCGGCTTGAGCCCATAAGCTGACCATTGCTGGAATTCAAGAGGCAGCTTGTATGCATGTGTTTAGTCCATCACTTAAAAGAAAATCCATGTATTTGTTTCTTTATTTATTTACTTGGCTGCACTGGGTCTTCGTTGCTGCACACGGGCTTTCTATAGTTGCGGCAAATGGCGGGGTGGGGGCTACTCTTCATTGCGGTGTGTGGGCTTCCCATTTCAGTGGTTTCTCTTGTTGCGGAGCATGGGTTCCGAGGCACCTGGGCTCAGTAGTTGCCGTGCAGGGGCTTAACTGGCCCATGGCATGTGGGATCTTTCCAGATCAGGGATTGGACCGGTGTCCCCTGCATTAGCAGGTGGATTCTTAACCACTGGACCATCAGGAAAGTCTCTCCATCACTTTTTAACTGTTGAATAATTTATTCAGGAAACATTAATGGAGAGCCCATAAGAGTAAAGCTCTGCAAAGAAAGGGAGGCAAGATAGACATGGGTCATGTCCCGGCATGGCTATGCGATCTTATCGAGGTCTGGGAGCCAATTTTTATCAGAAAGTTTTGAGCAGAAAGGGGGCATGATGACAATTGTCTGGCCTGATCCTGGACCCTTAGCCAAAAAAAAAATCCATCTACACCCTGCTTGCCAGCACCCAGGAAGGAGGAATGACAGTTGTCCTCATTTCTTCACAGAATGGTTAACACGACAGTCTCCACTGTATGAGTCTGGATTCAGGACTCACTATTTGTGTTAATTAATTTCCAGGAAAAAGAGAGCTGGTAACAGTCACTAGTTTGTAGGGTTGTTGCAAGGATTAAGTAAGGTACACCTAGAGTCCCTGGTCCTAGGCACGATATATGCTGTTTTTAAAATTTTATTTTGTTGGAGTGTAGTTGATTCACAATGTTGTTAATTTCTGCTGTTCAGCACAGTGATTCAGTTATACATACACATACATTCTTTTACATATTCTTTTCCGGTACAGTTTATCATAGGATATTGAGTAAAATCCCCTGTATTGTACAGTAGGGTCTTCTTGTTTATCCATTCTCGATATAATAGTTCGCTCCTGCTAGTCCCAACTCTCCATCCATCCTTCCCACACCCCCAACCATGATGGCAACCAGAAGTCTGTCCTCTGTTGTCTGTGCATCTGTTTCACAGATAAGTTCATTTATGTAATATTTTAGGTTCCACATATATGTCATTATTCCTTATTATCCTCCTTCCTTGTCATCCTATTCTCACTCTTCACTCTATGAAGCTCCTGACATGTGGCTCTGACTTTTTCACTCCCAAATGGATTTCCTTCCCCAATTTAGATCCTGGAAAACCTGAGATTCCTTCTCCAGGGGATCTTCCTGACCCAGGGATCGAACCTGCATCTCTTACATCTCCTGCATTGGCTTTATCCACTGAGCCACCTGGGAAGCCCCTTCTTCTCCTTGGGAATATCCAAAGTAACACAGCCTTTGACACTATATCCTACCGAAGTTCTCTGATTTCCTGTTTATTGCTACCGCAAGCAACAGCCTCCCAAACAATTGGATTTCAAGACCTAGAGCATCCAGGAGAGATGTGCAAGAGTTAGAGGCATCAGTCTACCTCATAGTCACATCTTATCACCTCTCCCTTAAAATACAGCTGAAACCTGACCACTTCCCCCCCCACCATCTCAGCGCAGACGCCATCCGCTCCTGTCTGTGTGCTGCAGTAGGATCCTGAAGGCTTCCTGTCTCTGCACTAGACTCTCTCCAGTCTACTCGGTTAGAATGAAGCGACGGCAGCAACATGAATACACCACTATATAGAAAACAGACAACCAACACGGCCCTACTGCACAGCACAGGGAACTATATGCAATAGTCTGCAATAACCTATACTGGGAAAAGGTCTGAAAAAGTATATATATTTATATATTGTTGTTGTCTACTTGCTCAGTCGTGTCCGACTCTTTGCGACCTCACATGTAGCCCGCCAGGCTCCTCGGTCCATGGGATTTCAAAGGCAAGAATACTGGAGCGGGTTGCCATTCCCTCCCGTGGGGATCTTCCCGACCCAGGGATTGAACCTGCAGCTCCCGAATTGCAGGCAGATTCTTCATCACTGAGCCACCAGGGAAGCCCATATGTATTGATATATATATATATGTGTGTGTGTGTGTGTGTGTGTGTGTTATGTATATACATATGTGTGTGTGTATATATACATGTGTATATACGTGTGTATATATATATATCAGATCAGATCAGTCGCTCAGTCGTGTCTGACTCTTTGCGACCCCATGAATCTCAGCACCCTGGTGGCTCAGCAGTAAAGAATCTTCCTGTAATGCAAGAGACCTGGGTTTGATCCCTGGGTCAGGAAGATCCCTGGAGAAGGGAATGGCAACCCATTCCAGTATCCTTGCCTGGGAAATGCCCTGGATTGAGAAGCCTGGTGGGCTACAGTCCACACTAACGCACAAATATATATAAACATATTCAATATGTTTAAATAAATATAAATAAATGTATACAAATGAATCACTGTACTGCACACCTGAGACTAACACAATGCTGTCAATCAAGCATACTTCAAGTTTTAAAAATTAAAAACCAAAACCATATGTTCCTATTCAAGTGGAGTCAGATGATGGATCCCCTCTGCTTAATGTCTTCTGACAGATAGATCCCACAACTCAGACCAAAGGTCAGAGTCCTCACCATGTTCAAAAAGGCCCTCCCTGACCTGCTCCAGCCCAGCCACATGCTCATTTGACTATATTTACATTTTTCCTCTGATGTTTCCACCTCAGGGTTTCATCACTTGCTGTTCCTCTGTCTGTAAGTTTCCTTCTGAAGACATCATTTGGTTCAATTTCCTCTCTTTACTCAAATGCCACCTTCTTAGGGAGCCCCTCACTCTCCACACTGCCTGAAATTCCACATTCCCCTCCCTACCCTCTTGCACCATTTCCCCCACAACATTCCTCATTATTTAACACAGTTTATAATTTAATTATCCTATATTGGATATGGTGGATCTCTCCCCGCTGCTACTGCTGCTGCTAAGTTGCTTCAGTCATGTCCGACTCTGTGCAACCCCATAGACAGCAGCCCATTAGGCTCCTCTGTCCCTGGGATTCTCCAGGCAAGAATACTGGAGTGGGTTGCCATTTCCTTCTCCAATGCATGAAAGTGAAAAGTGAAAGTGAAGCCGCTCAGTCATGTCTGACTCTTAGCGACCCCATGGACTGCAGCCTACCAGACTCCTCCGTCCATGGATTTTCTAGGCAAGAGTACTGGAGTGGGGTGCCTTTGCCTTCTCCGGGATCTCTCCCTAATAAAATGTAAATTCCAATGACTGCAGGTAATTTTGTCTGTTGACTGTTGTGTTCACAATACCTACTATGGTAGCTGGCACATAAGGGAAGGAGGGAGGAAGGGATGATGGATGGATGAATGGATAAACAAAGGGAGAGCCAGAGACGGATAAATGGAGGGAGAGATGAATGGAGGGAGAAATGGAGGAATGGAGGGAGGGACCCTGGAGGGAGGGTAAGGGGTGGTGAATGAATAGATTCAAGAGGGATGAAGGGATGGAGGGAGGGAAGGAGAGAAGTAGAGAGGGGTAGAGGAGGACTTGAAAGAGGGGTGGAGGGATGGAGGGACAGAGGAAAGGAGAGGAGAAAAGAAGGGAAAGAGAGAAGGAAGTATGGGAAAGGCCCAGCCAGGTGCTGGAAGTACCACAAGGCTCATCAGAGAAAAGCAAATAGCTACCGGCAAGGACAGAACTGATGCCCATGGAGACTGAACCCACGCGTTTACCCTGAACAATCTTCCACTCTGATCTAATGTCATTCATCCTTCCAGGCCCTGATGTGAGTGCGATAACAGATTGGATGGCCTGGGACTTCCGCCTGTTCATATTCCAAAGATGGAGACAAACATGGCAAGAAGATCTGAAGCTTTAGAGTGAGACAGACCAAGATATGAATCCGGATCCTGTGCAGTCATGGCCAAGTTACTTAACTTCGCTGAGCTTTATCTTCTTCCTCTCTAAAACGGAGATAACAATACATTTATATCAAGATAACAACAGAGATATTCTCAGAATTAAATTACACATACAAAAAGCTTGAATAATTCCTGGTGGTTCAGATGGTGCCTTCAAAGCAGGAGACCTGGGTTTGACCCCTGGGTCGGGAAGATCCCTTGGAAGGGGGCATGGCAACCCACTCCGGTATTCTTGCCTGGAGAAGCCCATGGACAGACGAACCTGGCAGGCTACAGTTCATGGGTTGCAGAGAGTCGGACAAGACTGAGCAACTAACATACAGATATAAAAAGCGTAACACAGAGTCTGGAATCTATTAAATGCCAGTCACTCCCAGAGACAAGTTATTCTGTGTCTTAGATTCCCTAAGAATCTAAGAATTCCCTAGAATGAAGGGGTTAATAACACTACCAACTCTTACACTCAGGCTTCCCAGGTGGGGCTAGCGGTAAAGAACCCACGGGCCAGTGCAGGATACGTGAGTGACATGGATTCGATCCCTGGGTCAGGAAGATCCCCTGGAGGAGTGCATGGCAATCCACTCCAGTATTCTTGCCTGGAGAATCCCATGAACAGAGGAACCTGGGTAGGGGGAGGCCTATAGTCCTCGGGTCATAGAGTCAGACACAGCTGACGAGAATTAGCATGCATGCACTATTAGAGTCGCTATGAGGATGACACAAGCTGACTGTGGGCTCTGAACGGGTAACAGCTCAATAAATAAGCACAGTATTGCTGCTTCTGTTGTTAAAGAGGATAAGCTTTGCAGATCTGAGATGTACACCCAAGGTCCTGCAGATACTCCGGAATCAGCCACTCAACTCCTGAGCCCTCCCTTGTAACTACCAGATTGGCCAAAAACTTCATTCAGCCTTGTCCGTAAGATGCTATGGAAAGACCCAAACAACTTTTTGGCCAACCAAGACTCACAGTCAAAGAACTTGCCCAAAGCCCCAGAGTTTACAAGTGGCGGCACTAAGATCAAATCCACAGGTGAGGGAGGTCAGCCTTCAGCATCTTCACCCCCCCAAATCTCCCAGGCCATTCTGACCATCCCCACATGCAGGGGAAAGTTGTCACAATCCATCCTTCTCCAGTTGTTCGGAGACGGATATTATTTCACAGCCCAGACTCTCTTCTGCTCAAGGGGAATCTGTGAACTTGTACCATCCGTGCTGTTTCTCCATGGAGAACCAATCACCAGCCTGGCCCCTGGTGCTGGGACTCAATACAAGCCCCGCCTGCTCCCCAGGAGCAGATGGCTGTCTCTAAAGCCATCTTTCACTGAGCTCCTTTCTGGTACCCTAGGAACTTTCAGTAATTACTGCTATTATTCTTACATTCAATGAGTTCATAAAATCAGAATGCCAAAGGTACAGTGGAAACACTCACACACGGAGAAACACATAAGCACAAATATAGACACACACAGACAGAGGCACTTTGATGCCACAGGGATTCTTAGAGGCTGAGGCACAAAGAAGTTCCAGGAATGGGCATCATTCTACCGGAGGGTCTGTCTACACAGAGATCTTTTCATCTTGCTTTCTCTTCCAGGCAGATGCAGTGTTTATTAACCACCTTATCCACAACATACCTGCAAGGAACGTGGCAGGGGGGCAGCCGATGACCACGGTTGACAAGGGCAATCCCTGTTTCTCTTGACTCCTAACCAGTTTTTAAAGCAGATAATACTACAGCACTTGCTCCTTAAGGAAATGACTTACAAAGAGTTTTAGCCTCTGGATGAAATGCTTGGGTTTTCTTCTGTTGGTTTGAATTCTGAACCTTTTCAAAATGAGGGCTCACCAACTGGTTTCTGTTGATGAAGTCTTTTCCTCTCCAACCTAAATAGGGGTTGCAGTTCTTTTTCTTTTGAGATGACCCAGCAGGCTGTCGCTCTGTGTCAAGGTGCCACTGGGCATCTGCTACAGGCTGACAGAGGGACATCTGTTGTCAGGGCCACAGCCTCCTACAGAGGGGAGGGGTGAGACAAAGAGAGGAGCTGGTTGAGATGCCTGCTGTTCCATCCGGATTTAGTATCTTACAATGAATCTTCAATTTGTAAGAAAAAAAAATAAAACTTCTATGCCTCTTGGCATAGAAGTCATTGCGGCCGCCCAAGTTGTAAGTCTGTTCCATTCTCTTTTTCAGGACTCCCAAGAAAGTGGTCCTGGAGTTCTCCATCCTGGCAGCACCCATACCTCATTCAAGCTGGGGGCAGAGGCAACAGGAGCAACAAGACAAGGATACGATTGTAGATTCTGATCTAGCTAATTCCTGTGCATCCGATACAAACCATCCGAGGATCTTTACTGCTTTATTCTTCTGACATCTCACAAGAACACAGGCTTCCCAGGTGGCTCAGTGGAAAAGAATCCACCCGCCAATGCAAGGAGACTCAGGAGACACGGGTTTGATCCCTGAGTGGGGAAGAGCCCCTGGAGGAGGGTGTGTCAACCCACTTCAGTGTTCTCACCTGGAAAATCCCACGGACAGAGGAGCTTGGTGGGCGACCATCCATGGAGTTGCCAAAGAGTCAGACATGACTGAGAGACAGAGCGTGCATACCAAAAACACGCTGAAGGAGATACATACAAACCTAAATCTACATACTTATCTGTCTGTCTACATTTCTGTGTGTACATTTTGAAAAAGTGAAAGTGTTAGTGACTCAGTCATGTCTGACCCTTTGCTATATTTTACAGCTGAGTAAACTGAGGCCCAAAAGATACTTACCAAGCTCCTGTTGCAGGTCATGCTCTGCAAGGTTTAAGCAACATTCTTGGATATGGGTGAGTAGAGACCCACTCAGCTCTCCCAACCTCACTCCCGATGTTCTTAAGCAAGATCCCACTGACTTGCTAGTTCTTAACTGTGACTATAAATGATCTCAGCATTCACTCAGTCTAGATTTACTGAGCATCTAATATCTGCCAGGGCCTGTGGCTAGTGAAAGAGATACTGGCTGAGTCCTAGGGATTAAAAGCCCCATAGAAAATGCATCAGTAGGCCTGTGTGCATTGAGTTGTGTGTGTGTGTGTGTGTGTGTGTGTGTGTGCGCGCGCGTGCGCACGGGCATGCGCCCACATGTAACTGCTAAAGGTGAAGATGGATGATACACAAATCTAAAGCAGAGGGACTGCACTGCAGCAGGACATGTTTGGTTACATGAAAGAAGTCAGTCCGAGGAGACTTTCCTGCTGGTCCAGTAACCAACACTCCACGCTCCCAATGCAGGGGGCCCGGGTTCAATCCCTTGAGAAACTAGATCCCATATGCTACAGCAAAGATCAAGGACTGTCAGTCTGCAACTAAGACCCAGTGCAGCCAAATAAATAAATAATATATTTTTCAAAAAAAGGAGTCAATACTACTAGCACAAGATCCTAAAGCCACACAGAGGGTACTATAGGATCAGCAGACTGCGGACTCCTCCATCAATAAGGTTGTTAATGGCCCCATCACCCTCGTTCACCCTAACCCTGTCCCGTGATTATCCTCTGTGAATCCTCCTTAAGCCTTTGTGGATTTCCCTAAAGCACTCCAGGGCTCTATAACCTGGGCCCCAGAATCCAGGCTGGACATAAAGTTTAGGGTTTGACAAGTCTTCTTTACTCCTGGTGGAAGGCAGGATTTGAAGGATGGATTTTATTTTAAAGTTTGTTTTAACTCTAACAGAGAAAATACAGCCTGAGTTGGATATGTTGCCTGTGACTCTGTGGTCGGGTAAGAATAGGTCCACTCCTTCTCTGTGAAATGGATAAGTGAGCTTTCCAGGGAACCAGAAATCCCTAAATATTCATAAAGCAGGAATATACGGCTCAGAGAAACCAATGAGATGGATGTTCTGACCATTAAAATTCCTCTGCAAGATCCCAGTGCATGGAAGAATAAACCTTACTGCCTCCTCTGCAATAAATGTTATCTTTAATATAGAAGAATAAGCCCTCTAAGCACAAGGCAAGTCTCTAGCCCTTGAGAGAGATCTGTGAATTACTTAGAAGTACAAGTGAGCTCACATCAATGGATGACACATAAGAAGTTTCAGATCATTAGGCTCTGTTATGGACTGAATCTTGTCCCCTCAAAATTCATATGTTGAAGCCCTAGCCTCAATACTTCATGATGTGACTGAATTTGAATTTAAGGCCTTGGGAGAGATGATTCCATTGAAATGAGGTCATCAGGTAGACCTGGATTCAATGTGACAGGTGTTTTTATAAGAAGAGATTAGGACACTCAGAGAGACACGGGGGAGTGTCCTGCACAGAGGGATGACCATGTGAAAAGGAAGCAAGACGACTGCCCTCTGCAAGCCAAGGAGTTGTTGTGTTATACGCCCAGTCGTATGCAACTCTTTGTGACCCCACAGACTGTAGCTCGCCAGGCTCCTATGTCCATGAAATTCTCCTGGCAAGAATACTGGAATGGGTTCCCTTCTCCAGGGGATCTTCCCAGCCCAGGGATGGAACTCGGGTCTCCTGCATTGCAAGCAGATTCTTTACCATGTGAGCCACCAGGAAAGCCCTCAAGCCAAGGAGAGGCCTCCGGATAAAGTCAACCCTGCTGACACCTTAATCTTGGACTTCTAGACTCAAGAAGTGTGAGAAAATAAATAGGTACTGTCTAAGCCCCCCAGTCTATGGTATTATGTTTCGGCAGCTGGAGGAGACTAACGCATGAGCCCAAACATTGGAGATCCTGCATAAAACGAGGAAGCACTGGAGGAAAGTTTTATGCACAAAGTTTCTATGTTCAGGTGACTTTAAAAGGAAAGAGATTTTTAAACCTCTATCTAGCTTAAATATATCTTTCCAAATGCACCCTATGGCACTTGTCTGTAAAATCAAAGTGATGTTTAATTTTAGTGGACGGCTTGATCTTTTAAAGTAGGATAGACTATTTTAAAAATACATATCCAACTGGTCAAAATTACAAGACTTTTAGGGGATCATGTAAGAGAGTACCTCCATGCTATCTTAGTGGACAGAGACACTTCAATAAAAACTAAGACGTTCAACTTATAAAAATAAACAATAAAAACTTCTGATGGAATTAAAATTAATAAGTTCTGTTTTTCATAAAACATCATTAGGAAAGAGAAAAGTCAAGCCACATGGTGAAAAATACACTCCAAACACATAAAAGAAACAAAGGATTCACATCTGGATATAGTATAATAAGAAAACAGGCTACATAAGAGAAAAATGAGCAAGATACAAGAAGGAAAAACATCTAAATAACCAAAAACATAGTTCCCAATTCCACTAGAATTAGGGAAATGTCTAACGAAAGTGCAATAAACTACCACTACACATTTTTGGCAAAGAAGAAAAATTCAAACAATATCAAGAATAAGCAACATGAAATAACAGGAACTCTCATACACTGCTGCTGTGAGTAAAAATGGACAGGATCACTTTGAAAAGCAGTTTGACATTATTCTCTGAAGTTGAGGATGCAAATACCCAACGAACCAGAAATGCTACTTTCAGAGAAGTACTCTAGAGAAACTCTTGAATACACATACCAAGTAATGTTTCAAAAGCATTCATAGCTATTGTGATATTGTGATATAATAAGAAATAAATAGTTTGGTCTTTATTCTCAGCTCCTAGCCAGAGCTCCATAACCTTTATAATTTGGGGGTATGTACAGGGAGGTTGCTTGCTTGTTTTGTTATTGTTTTTTTTGTTGTTGTTGTTGTTAATTCTACCTGGACAAGATAAGATTTATATCACGGGATATTATGAAAACATAGTGCTCAAAAAATGGTGGGCATTCATAAGGGCAGGTATTCATAGCAGAAGCCAGGTAGTTCAGCTTTGTGTTTTGTCTTTTAGGTTGTTAAATGTTATCAGAAAAAAACAATGCAGCTGCTTAGAGGAAAGCATTTGTAAGGCACATCAGAAAAACTGATTATGAAACTGATTTTGTCCTGACCCTATACTTACAAGGCAAATCTTCTACCTCTCTGAGCCCTTGGTTTTCTCAGCTATAAAATGGACATTATATAGCTACTGTACAGTACAGTTATGAAAATTAAACAAGACAAGGGACATGAACTAGCTTGACAGAGTATGCGTGCACAAATGCTCAGTTGCTTCAGTCCTGTCTGACTCTTCTGCAACCCCAGTGGCCTGTAGCCCGGGTTCCTCTGTCCATGGGATTCTCCAGGCAAGAATACTGGAGTGGGTTTGCCATTCCCTTCTCCAGGGGATCTTCCCAACCCAGGAACCCATCAAACCTACCTTTCTTACAGCTTCTGCACTGGTGGCTTCTTTACTTCTGGCGCCACCTAGGAAGCCCTGAGAGACTGTGCCCTTATTTAATTACTTCTTGTTTGCCACTATTCTTTTTAGAAGCTTGCAAATAATTCCACTGTATCTGCACTATCTGTCTCAACAAACTTTTGTTAAAACTGCCAATCCATTAGAAATACACATAGAGATGGATTCATGTGTGATTTTAGAACAAGTGTCTTTTTTCTCCAAAATTCCAAGCAATGCCGAAAAACACATTTTTAAAAGAGTAAGTTCAAAAAAGCGAGGAATTCTGACTGATCTCTTGGGGAAAATGCTGGAATAGTCCCCAAATTGCAGGAAATGACTGTGTTTCAGAGAAAAGAGTGCTTGACACCTTCCAAACATAAAATGAACAAGTACAAAAAGATGTAAGTCCCCAGGGATATTTCCAAGTTGAAAAACTAGGGAGTAACATTCAGAGCTGCCAGACAAATAAAGAGAAGATATCATTCAGAGGTCTACAGAGGTGGGGGAGAATTTTTAAAATGATATGAAAGCACTATGTAAAATTTATAACAATCCTGAAAATCCATGAAAAATGAATGACTCCTTGGGAAAATATCATTTCCTGAAACTGACTCAAGAAGAGGTGGAAAACTCGAATAGACTAGTAATTATCGAAGACATTGGAATTGCTGTCAAAAAACTACTCAAAAGGAGGAACTGGTGAAAGCAATTTGGAAGTAGCTATTAAAATTAAAAACACACATACCTCTCAGCTCAGAAATCCCACTCCTGGGAGTCTATCAAATAGAAATGAAAGTACCAGTACCCAGGATATATGTTGGGGTTGTTAATGCAGAATTATTTGTAGAAGAAAAAAGCAGGGGAGAAAGTGAATGACCTACATGGAAACTTGTAGAGTCATAGAAAAAGTGAGTTAGATTTTTATCAGCTGATTTGGGGCAATCTACAGAATGTATCAGGGGCTTCCGTAATGGCTCAGATGGTAAAGAATCTGCCTGCAATTCAGGAGACCCGTGTTCAATCAGTACAGATCGATACAAAATATACTGATAGAAGAAATAGCAAGACACAGAGAAGCACACATAAGTGTATTCTGATTTTGCAAAACAATCACCAAAACAATTCCCTGTGTGTGTGTCCGCATATATATCTATTTGTATATTTTATAAATACAAAGAAAGTTCTGGAAATGTACTTAGCAGGCTGTAAATATTGGTTACAGAATGAGGGTCAGAGAATGAGTTGCTAAGGAAAGTGGAAATTAAAAAAAAAAAAAAAGCAAAAGAGGAAGAAACAAAAGATTACATGTAAATTAAGGATTCCATAACAAAACGTTTTCATGCCATGACTCTTTTTATATAGCAGTAGATATATGTATGCACAGAGAAGGCAATGGCACCCCACTCCAGTACTCTTGGCTGGCAAATCCCACAGACAGAGGAGCCTGGTAGGCTGCAGTCCATGGGGTCGCTAAGAGTCGGACATGACTGAGCGACTTCACTTTCACTTTTCACTTTCATGCATTGGAGAAGGAAATGGCAACCCACTCCAGTGTTCTTGCCTGGAGAATCCCAGGGACGGGGGAGCCTGGTGGGCTGCCGTCTATGGGGTCGCACAGAGTCGGACACGACTGAAGCGACTTAGCAGCAGCAGCAGCATATGTATGCATGTGTGTTTAAGTTGTGTGTATTCATCAGTGCTAAAAGTGAAAATAAAAAAATAAAAACATGAGTAAATGAAAAAGACACTGACACAAGCTTTTCACAGGCTTCCCAAACCTTTAAGATACAATAAAAAGCCCTAGAATTTAAAAGGAAGGAAGCTTCTTATTCTTAACTCATTCCATGATTCCTGATGGCAAACTTGTACAAACAGGATACACAGACCAATGGAAAACAACAGCCTAGCCTAAGTGGGTTTCCCAGGTGGCGCTAGTGGTAAAGAACTTGCCTGCCAATGCAGGAAACATAGAGATGCAGGTTTGATCCCTGGGTTGGGAAGATCCCCTGGAGGAGGCAATGGCAATGCACTCCATTACTCTTGCTTGGGAAATCCCATGGAGAGAGGAGCCTGGTGGGCTACAGTCCATGGGGGTGCAGAGAGTCAGACATGACTGAAGTGACTTAGCAACTCTGATGCTGGGAGGGATTGGGGGCAGGAGAAGAAGGGGATGACAGAGGATGAGATGGCTGGATGGCATCACTGACTCAATGGACGTGAGTCTGAGTGAACTCCGGGAGTTGGTGATGGACAGGGAGGCCTGGCATGCTGCGATTCATGGGGTCGCAAAGAGTCGGACACAACTGAGTGACTGAACTGAACTGAAAGCCCCACTCGTGGGCAGAAAAGCACACTCTGGGGCAATCCTCTCCAGAAGTGAATGGAAGAACACTGTGGCCATGGAGGATTCATTCAAACAATGAGGAGACTTCTGGCTTTAGTTTCAGCATATAATGAAAGTGATGGGCATGATGGGACCTTGGAAGTCATCACACCCATCTGTCCAAGAAGAAAAAGTTGAACAAGTAAAAAATCAATGACTTCTCTTGGATCTATCAGAGAAGTGAAGTCATAAGGCAAACCTCCTTGTAATGGACAGGTGAGTCAACAGAGTTATGGTCAAGATCTGCTTGTCTGGAGCAATGGTAGGAACACTTACATGGTGATTTTGACAAATTCACCAGGTATGGACTCGTGTGAGAGTGAGAGATTCCTGGGGACTCCAGTCTTAGGGAGTCTCTGATTCTTTGACACCAACTGGGTGTCCAAAAATGCAACTTAACTCTGACACTAACTACCCAGAGTTAGTGTAGCCTCAACAGAGTCATGGGCTTAGGCCAACAAGACAGCTCCATGTGGGCCACAAATGGGGTGCTCGGGCTACCCACACTTTTGCCAGCCAAATACAAATTTGATGGTTCCTATGACTGCCTTCTTAGAATCTATAACTTGCTAGAACAAGTCACAGAACTCAAGAAGACACTATTGCTTACCTTTTATCAGTTTATTTCAAAGGACAGGACCTCCCTGGTGGTACAGTGGATGGGAATTCACCTGCCAAGGCAGGGGACATGGGTTTGATCCCTGGTCCAGGAAGATTCCAAGAAGCACCTAAAGCCTGTGCACCACAACTGCCGAGGCCTTGCTCTAGAGCCAGTGCCCCGCAACAAGAGAAGCCACTGCAGGAAGAAGACCACACACTGCAACGGAGAGTGGCCCCCACTTGCTGCAACTAGAGAAAGACTGCGCACAGCAACAAAGACCCGGCACAATCAAAAATAAATAAATAAACATTATAAAGGATACAGCTCATGAACAGCCAAGTGAAACGATGTGCAGAGCAAGGTATGGGGGTGAGGTTTCCATGCCCAGTTTTGGGGTGACACCCTCCCAGTGCCCCAGTGCACCCATTAACCCAAAAGCTCTCTGAACACCATGTATGTTTAAGGGTGTTTTGGAGGCTTCATTACACAGCCATGATTGACCCCTGGTAACTCAATCTCCAGCCCTGCTTCCCTCTCCCGAGGTTGGAGTGTGGGGCTGAAAGCTCCTATAATCACAACCTGGTCTTTCTGGTGACCAGTCTCCATCATGATGCTCTCCAGGGGGCCCCTGCCAGGAATTATCTCATTAGCACACAAAGGAGAGTAAATTCCAAGGATTTTTAGAGCTCTGTACCAGGATCTGAGAACAAACACACATTTCTTTTTTAGTATACCACAGAGTATATAATACTACCGGAAACCCAAAGAGCATCTTACAGTGAGGAGCTGAGAAAAATCAGTTTGTGGTTCAAACAGGGGGGGAAGAAGTGGACCTAACCACGGTAGAATGTGTCCAGTGTATGTGTGTGTGTGTATATATATATACTCTCAGTCACTCAGTTGTGTCTAACTATTTGTGACCCCATGGACTGTAGCCTGCCAGGCTCCTCTGGCCATGGGGTTTTCCAGGCAAGAATACTAGAGCAGGTTGCCATTTGCTCCTCCAGGGGATCTTCCCGACCCAGAGATCAAGCCCACATCTTTGGCGTCTCCTGCAATGGCAGATGAATTCTCTACCACTATGTCCCCTGGGAAGCCCAAGTGTGTCCAGGGCATGTGCATAACATATGAGAATTTCCTGGGGATGAAGCTGTATTTGAGTTTTATCCCATCTGGGAGAAGGGCATTCCCGCACTCCTGGACTCTGAAGTCCCTGACACCTATAGCAACGTTAAACACAGCCCAGCCCGTAGCCACATTAACATAAAACTTCACGCTAAGGGCCTATTCACCTCAGTTCCTGTGCCGTGTTGTGCTTAGTCGCTTAGTCATGACCGCCTCTTTGCAACCCCATGGACTGTAGCCCGCCAGGCTCCTCTGTGCATGGGGATTCTCCAGACAAGAACACTGGAGTGGGTTTCCATGCCCTCCTCCAGGGGTTCTTGCCAACCCAGGGATCGAACCCAGGTCTCCCGCACTGCGGGTGGATTCTTTACCACCTGAGCTATTAGGGAAGCCCACCTCAGTTTGTTCCTACTACCCAATATATCATGTCCAATTTTCAACAAAAAATTACCAGGCATGTTAAAAGACAAAGAACTGATGAGATTTAGGGCTTCTATTCATATCATTCACTACATTACAGCTTAAGAGCAAATGTAGTTGATTATTTATACAGACAGTAGAAAAGCATTTCATAAATTTCAGCCTTTATTTTGTTATGGAAATTCTCAGAAAAGTCCTTCCCAACTCAAGAAAGTATATCTACCAAAAGTCTGTAAAAAATGTCAACATTAAAAAAATATTCTTGGGGATTCCCTGGCAGTCTAGGGGTTAGGGCTCCACGTTTCCACTGCAGGGGGCACTGATTTGATCCCTGGTCATGGAACTAAAATCTCGAGGCCAGTCAAGTGTCAGTGAAAAACGTTGCCTGCCATATCAGTAAACAAAGGATGCTGGAGCCATCAAGACACCATAGGCATCACTGTGACGTGATGAGCCTGAGGGAACTCAGGCTGTGCCCACCGTCAAGCCCTCAGTCACTGCACCCACCCCCAACAGTGTACCCTGAGGGGACTCAGGATGGGAAAGAATAGGATACTGGCCCAAGATAGCTAAGGTGGGCACCAAAGGAATCACTTCAATGAGCCTAGACTCCTGCATCTTCCCATATATCAGTTCAGTTCAGTTCAGTCGCTCTGTCGTGTCCAACTCTTTGCTACCCCATGAATCACAGCACGCCAGGCCTCCCTGTCCATCACCAACTCCCGGAGTTCACTCAGACTCACGTCCATTGAGTCAGTGATACCATCCAGCCATCTCATCCTCTGTCATTCCATTCTCTCATATATAGAAACATACTGAATTCCTTAACTTGAGATATTGGGTTTTCTTTTGATATTTTGACTACCTGATTTTTTGTTGCAAAAACTCCTATATAAACCGGCTCCTCCCTTACCTCTTCGGAGCTGCCCCTCAGAGCTATCTCAGGGGCTACTCCCAGGATGAACTTTTCAGTGAGTGAAGTGAAAGTTACTCAGTCACATTCGACTCTTTGTGGACCCCATGGACTATAGTCCCTGGAATTCTCCAGGCCAGAATACTGGAGTGGGTAGCTGTTCCCTTCTCCAGGGGATCTTCCCAACCCAGCGATCAAACCCAGGTCTCCCACATTGCAGGCAGAGTCTTCACCAGCTGAGCTACCAGGGAACTTTTCAGAAAGTCTGCCAAATAAAACATAATTCTCAACTTTTAGGTCATGCATATTTTTTTTTAGTTGACACAGGAAAGACAAAATTCCTGACATCATATTTGCTATAATGTTATTCTAGAGTTTGAATGAAAGCAGTAAGACCTGTAAAGGAAATGAAATATTGGAAGAGAAAAGGTGAGAGTCATTATTAGTAGTAGATAGGATTGACCTGCCTTGTTAAATGAGGAACGGCAACCAAAAAAAAACAAAACCCCATTCAAACTAATAAAACAATCTTATTAGATGGTCAGATACTTTATAAATATACAAGAGTTTTTTCCTGTTCTGTACACAAACAACAGCGAATTAATAAGATTAATGGTAAGATGGATCTTCTCCAAACAAATGAGATATACGGGAAAAACTAAGCAAGACAAATATAAAGAAAACTGTAAATTTCTAGAAGTATCTTAAAGAAGATCTGAATAACTCAATAACGCAAATACTTATAATCTTCCTCTTAAAGTATGTACAACTTCAGTCCCCTATAAATTAAATTATCCATAGTATTTTAATCAAAATTGACAATCTATTTTTAAAGGAAATATTTTTATAAATCACAAAAATTCTGTAAAAGAAAAAAAAAAGTGGTGGACACATGCTCTGTGTGCAACCAGAACACATGAGAAAGCCAAAGTAATTTAATAAGTGCATTGAAAGTGAGAGTGTTTGTCGCTCAGTCATGTCTGACTCTGCGATCCCATGGACTGTAGCCCGCCAGGCTCCTCTGTCCATGGAATTCTCCAGGCAAGAATACTAGAGTGGGTAGCCATTCCCTTCAGGGGATCTTCCCGACCTAGGGATCACACCCAGGTCTCCTGCACTGCAGGCAGGTTCTTTACCTTCTGAGCCACCAGGGAAGCCCCAAGAAGTGTGTTATTGACATAAAAATAGATTAGCAAAACAGAAGAGAGTCCAGAAATACAATCATGACTTGAAGGAAAGTTTGTGAGCCATGAAGGGTGACATTGAAAATCAGAGAAAGCTCATAGAACTGACTTCAAAACTGGGGTTGGCATAACTGACTACACGTTTGAAAAACTTTTACTGATATTCATCCTTCACATTACACACACACAATTAAACTGCAGATGGAACTTCCCTGGAGGTCCAACGGTTAAGACTCCGAGCTTCTTTTGCAGTGAAAAGGGAAAAAGAGGAAAGAGTTTTTCTTTTCTTTCCTAAGAACAAAGAAGATAACAGTGAGCAAGTCTGACCACTCCCAGTTTTCACTTTAACTTTTCCTAATCCGTAATCCATAACTAAGTTTGCTTTGGGGCCCCTAGCTCTGCATGAGCTACATTTTGCACCTATTATGCTTTGCCTCTATGCTAATTATACCCTGTATCTGGTGTTCACCTTACAGCACTCTCTTTGCAGACCACCCCGAGTAGTTTTTCTCTTTGGGCATTATAGAAAGAAGGCCTCGGGACAATACACTGAAGACAGGGACCCAACTACCCTGCTACAGGACTGCCAGACTCAATTACTGGGTTACCTGATGCCAGACTATGACTATGCTTGAAAACAACTCAGAGAAAGAGTTCAAGATCCTTACACTGTTGTTCCTCATCATCGACTCCTGACTTCAAGCCTTCATCTTATATAAGCCCCTAGATCCCTGGTGGCTCAGAGGGTAAAGAATCAGCTTGCAATGCAGGAGACCCAGGTTCGATTCCTGGGTCGGGAAGATCCCCTGAAGAAGGGAATGGCTACCCACTCCAGTAATCTTGCCTGGAGAATCCCATGGACAGAGGAGCCTGGCGGGCTACAGTCCATGGGGTCACAGAGTCAGACACGACTGAACCACTAACACTCAGTTTTCATGCTCCTCGTGGAAGGGCCAGCAGAGTTCTTGAGACAGGAGCCTACTGTGTCCTCCCCCGCTGCCAGCTGAGGATTAAAGCCACCTTTCTATTTCCTCCAAACTCTGTCTCCATATTTTTTATTCCACTTTGGTGGGCAGAGAAAGCCAAGATTTTGGCAGCAACGCTTTCAACGCAGGGGGTTTGGGTTTGATCTCTGGCCAGGGAGCTACAAACCCACATGACGAGTGATGTGGCTGAAACAAAATAGAAACTGCAGATGCATTAAAGACTTGAGCATTAAAAGCTAGATTAGAGGAAAATAAAGTATAATACTTTTATAATCCTGGGATGGAAAAATATTAAGCTGTAAACAAGAGAAAGAATAAAGGAAAAAGATGATTGATCTGACCTTGTGATAAATTCAAAACGTCTGTTAGACCAAAGACTCTGTAAAGAAAGTTGCAAGGTCAGATTCAAGGACAAATTATTGCCATCATATATGACAGAGACAGGACATTGAAATCCATAATATTTCAGAGCTCTTACAACAGACTTTTTTAAAGAAAAAGCAAAGACTACCCATTTTTTAAATGGGGGGAAAGATACATAAGAAATTCATAAATGAAGAACTATAAATAGTAGATAAATATTTGAACAGATGTTCAAGTTTACTAGCAATAAGGGAAATGGACTTGACTCTCAAACCATTGGAATGGAGACTGTTTAATATTATCAACAAGAAATGCAATTTGTTCCTATACCCAGGCCCCAGAACTGGCTGGGTTCCCAGTCTTTCTGCAGTCTTTTTATTCAATGTGATCTTTAATCCCACAAGCTACCCCATATCTTTCCACTGTAGTTGCCCTTATGCTTTCTAGGTATATATTCTGTTACTTACAACCTTAGATGACAGAGACTTTAAGGAATATTTAGCAATTCAAAAAGCCACATTTTCTACTTGTATTATTCCTGTTGTAATGTGGAAAATTCTGAAAGAGATGGGAATACCAGACCACCTGATCTGCCTCTTGAGAAACCTATATGCAGGTCAGGAAGCAACAGTTGTCAAGGCTGTATATTGTCACCCTGCTTATTTAACTTATATACAGAGTACATCATGAGAAACGCTGGGCTGGAAGAAGCACAAGCTGGAATCAAGATTGCCAGGAGAAATATCAACAACCTCAGATATGCAGATGACACCACCCTTATGGCAGAAAGTGAAGAGGAACTAAAAAGCCTCTTGATGAAAGTGAAAGAGGAGAGTGAAAAAGTTGGCTTAAAGCTCAACATTCAGAAAACAAAGATCATGGCATCTGGTCCCATCACTTCATGGGAAATAGACGGGGAAACAGTATCAGACTCTATTTTTGGGGGGCTCCAAAATCACTGCAGATAGTGATTGCAGCCATGAAATTAAAAGACGCTTACTCCTTGGAAGGAAAGTTATGACCAACCTAGACAGCATATTGAAAAGCAGAGACATTACTTTGCCAACAAAGGTCCGTCTAGTCCAGGCTATGGTTTTTCCAGTGGTCATGTATGGATGTGAGAGTTGGACTGTGAAGAAAGCTGAGCGCCGAAGAATTGATGCTTTTGAACTGTGGTGTTGGAGAAGACTCTTGAGTGTCCCTTGGACTGCAAGGAGATCCAACCAGTCCATCCTAAAGGAGACCAGTCCTGGGTATTCACTGGAAGGACTGATGATGAGGCCGAAACTCCAATACTTTGGTCACCTCATGCGAAGAGTTGACTCATTGGAAAAGATCCTGATGGTGAGAGGGATTGGGGGCAAGAGGACAAGGGGACGACAGAGGATGAAATGGCTGGATGGCATCACTGACTCGATGTATGTGAGTCTGGGTGAACTCCAGGAGTTGGTGATGGACAGGGAGGCCTGGCATACTGCGATTCATGGGGTCTCAAAGAGTCAGACACGACTGAGCGACTGAACTGAACTGAACTGAACTGAATAAAGTATCATGAATTGGATGCCTTAAAACAACAGAAATTATCATCTCATAGTTCTGGAGACGGTAAGTCTAAATCAAGATGCCACTGGAGGGTCTAACTCCCTCTGATCCCTGTAGGGAAGGAATTTGTCTTTGCCCGTTCCTAGCTTCTGGTGGCCCTGGAGTTCCTGGACTTGTGGCAGTATCACTTCTCCCCCTGGCTGTCTTCTCCCTGTGTGTTCTCTGTGCCTTCCTTTTCTTTATATAAGGACACCAGTCACAAGAGGTTAAGGACCCACCCTACTTTGCAATGACCTCATCTTAACTAACTATATCTGCAAGGATCTTATTTCCAAACGTTGCGTTCAGAGGTACTAGGGAATAGGACTTCAACAAATATTTTGGAACTGCTACTGCTGCTGCTAAGTCACTTCAGTCGTGTCTGACTCTGTGCGACCCCATGGACGGCAGCCCACCGTCCCTGGGATTCTCCAGGCAAGAACACTGGAGTGGGTTGCCATTTCCTTCTCCGATGCAGGAAAGTGAAAAGTGAAAGTGAAGTCGCTCAGTCGTGTCCGACTCTTCGCGACCCCATGGACTGCAGCCTACCAGGCTCCTCCGCCCATGGGATTTTCCAGGCAAGAGTACTGGAGTGGGGTGCCATTGCCTTCTCTGAATATTTTGGAAGGGGAAGGGGGAAACCAAACAAATATTTTGAAGAGGGGACTCCATCTGTCTGCAATAAAGAGAATGAAGAATAAATACACACAGACTTGGATGGCTCTCGAAGACATTATACCACTAGACCAATGAAGGTCACATAGGCATGGTTCCATTGATAGGATATTCTCAAAAAGATTGAACTTCATGACAGAGAACAGATCTATCAGTGGTAGGAGTTGGCAGAGAATGGGACAAGAAATATTTGGGGGGGGGGGGGTTGTTACAGAACTATTCTGAATCCTGACTGTGCTGGTGGTTACATAAATCTTTACATGTGTCAAAATTCAAGTACACTATGACTTCTACAGCATAATTCAAGAAATAAAAAATTTAAAAGCCACAAATTAGAGTGCTGTTAGACCTTCAGACTGTACTCCCAGAGCAAAAGGCTGATGATTTGAGGATCGTCCAAATATTTAGACTAAAATCATACCCTGTGTTCTTTCTGCTTCATAAAATCAGCCCCAAGCTGAACTAAATGATTCTGACATATTCCCAGCTTTACATGTATAGCCCAGGATTTGATAGTTTTTCCTCCATTGAGAACTGTAACGCAATATTGTTTACTCATCACATACCTCACAAATTGATGATTATAGAGTCAATCCTACAAAAACCACAGAAGTTCTTTTTAAATAAAGAAAAGGAATAGCGGAAACTGAGCTATTGTAATGTAATTAATACAGCTCAGATGCAGAAGCTGTTGCTATAGACAAATTTGTAATGATCTGAGCATTCCACTTCCATCAGAATTATTGTCTTTAGTCTTGCCCAATGATCATGTTATTTTGCTCTTCCCATAGCAAAATACCTGCCACATAACACATACTGCGCATTTCTTCTTGATTCAGTCCCTACTGATACGTAGACTTATGTCCAGAGCAATGTATGACTTTTATGGATGGTGCTGTGCTGTGCTCACTCGCTCAGTCAGGCTCCTTTGTCCATGGGATTCTCCAGGAAAGAACACTGCAGTGGGTTGCCATGTTCTCCTCCAGGGGATCTTGCCAACTCAGGGATCAAACCCAGATCTCCCTCATTGCAGATGGATTCTTTACCGTCTGAGCCACCAGGAAAGCCCAAGAATACTGGAGCGGGTAGCCTATCCCTTCTCTAGGGGAATTTCTGACCCAGGAATTGTACCGGGGTCTCCTGCCTTGCAGGCAGATTCTTTTACCAGCTGAGCTATCAGGGAAGCCCTTTATGGATGGCATGGAAGCCTATTCTTGGTTTTCACATTATGGCATCTGAACAATTTCATCCCATCATTCACCAAAGTGCATTGAGCCCCAAAATGTGCCAGTATATTAGCATGGACATCATCACCATCTCCATCAGCAGCAGCAGCAGCACCTTGAAGAGCTGGCATTTATTTATTTCTTACTCTCACTCTATACCCCTGGGCTACCTGCCTGGCTGGTTGCTGAGTCCCCTGTCTCCTCTTTCCAGGAACCAGTCTTCTGGTCACTTTGGCCAAAAAACTGGGGAAGAGTCTGAACATCTCAGGTAGGGTCGTGGGGGATGTGCCATTGGAGGAAATTGGCAGCAAAGGCTAATGGCTAAGAATGGTCTCTAGATTCACACCACCTGAATTTGAATCTCTGCTCCATCACTTACTATCTCTACGACCCTGGAAAATAAACCTCTCTGCACCTCATGCCCTCATCCGTATAATGAGGGTGAAAGTGAAAGTGAAGTCACTCAGTCGTGTCCGACTCTTTGCGACCCCATGGAGTGTAGCCTACGAGGCTCCTCTGTCCATGGGATTTTCTAGGCAGTAGTACAGGAGTAGATTGCCATTTCCTTCTCCAGGGGATCTTCCCGACCCAGGGATCGAACCCCAGTCTCCTGCATTGCAGACAGACGCTTTACCATCTGAGCCACCAGGGAAGTATAATGAGGGTAAATAACAATAACTACTTCATAGAGTTGTGATGATACAGAGAACCGATGCTCAACAAATTGCTGTGTTCTATGTCTGATAGGTTCTTAAAAGTGATGGAGACTACTTAGGACTTGAACTAAGGAGTAACAACATCTGCCTTCATTGCTTTCAAAACAGAACTCATTCTCGCTTTGCTATGGAAAATGAATGGAAGGGGGGTACAGTGGATATCAAGTGGACAATGAGTTTGCTGTCCTTCCTTATATGCTGGGGTGGTTAGGCAGTGGAGGCACCTAGCATGGATTTCAAGTTTCTATGAAGAAATTTCATTAATCAAAAGAGTTACCAAAATGTTGAGCTGGGGATTTGTGAATCATCCAGACAGGAGCACCCAGCATATATGTGTCACTACAGTTAGGGAAACGTGTAGCCTGTGGATGTCAACATGGGACAGTCAACATACAGATTCAGGGGAGCAGAAAGAGGTGATCATAATTCAGAAAGAGTTTGGTGGAGTAAGAAGTCAAGGCCAGGAGTACGTAAGGACTTTCTGAGGGAAAGGATTCAGAAAAGAGATGGACAAAGAGGATTCAAAGAGAAAAAAGTGAAACTAAAGGGATTGTTTCTGTTGTTCAGTCGCTAAGTCGTGTCCGACTCTTTGTGATCCCGTGGACTGTAGCCTGCCAGGTGCCTCTGTCCATGGGATTTCCCAGGCAAGAATACTGGAGTGGGTTGCCATTTCCTCCTCCAGCGGATCTTCCCGACCCAGGGGTCAAACTCACGTCTCCTGCACCGGCAGGCAAGTTCTTTACCCCTGAGCCACCTGGGACGCCCGAAACTCAAGGGAAGTAAGAGCCTCTTTGTCACGAGAGGCCCTGCTGGTTTTTTCATCTGACCTTAGCAGCACTGATTCAAATCCCAGCTCCATCATCTATTTACCCGGCTGTGGGTGAGTCTGTGACCATCCTCATCTATAAAATCCGGTAACACAGAACTCACCTGACACCACTGCCGTGGATCATTCACGAGTTTGTAAAATGTATAGACGAAAACACGCAGTCCATGGTCCCTAACTGCCCACCATTGTTATTATATCATCAAGGCCAGACCTTTTAATAACCTTTCTGAAGTGTCAGTAGCTATTTATTATAAGAGATTGTATGTCACCATCAAAACCAAACTGAACAGTACCTTTTGGAAGCAGTATCAACCTATGATAAAATTCTTGGTTATTGACTAGGTCTAGCATGAGTGTTTCAAGCACGCTAGCTCCTGATCTGCCTGTCCATACCCCACAGTTCTCCCACTCAACCCCACTCCCTTCTATTGAAGCAACAGAGACTGTCTGCCCAAGTCCTCTGACTGTGCCCCACTAACTATGCTCCAAAGCTTTCTTTCAGAGGAAACTGAGTTTCAACTACCTCTGGGTCACTGGGATATGGGGAGGTGGGAAGGGGATATGGCAGTTTCAAGAGTAACCACAAAAAATAACAGTGATGGGAATTATGGAGCGCATGCAGCAAAGACAAGAAGCTGGCTCTCAGTAGCAGAGGAGAAATGGGAGGCTCTTTCCTCAGTCAGCGCAGTCTACAATCACACGAGCATCCACGCTCACAGACAGCGGAACAATGGAAAACGGTCACGTGCAACTTGCCCTTCTGCATGGAATCAAGGATAGTGAGCAAATAATAAACATGAAATAAAAGGGGCAGAGCACCCAACCTGCCAGGCACCTGTGTGGAAAAGCGAGCATATATTAGAAATCCCCAATGCAATCAAGTGCTAGCAGGGATGCGGCAGAAAAAGGGGAATGTGTGGCATTATTTATGAGAGCCACAATCCTCAGCCACCTTCCAGTTTCCTTGGAAAAATATTCCTTGAGGGATTTCTCTGAGTTAAGTTCCTGTTCTTTAAGAGTCCAAGGATTACCAGCTCTCCAACTCTAGGAGTTAAATGGGAAATTACTAGGTAGAAGGTCCAAGCTGAGTCCAAAGACTTTGTAATGGGCCAACAGACTCAGCATCTCCTTTTGCAGCGAAAGAGGATTTCCACATGAAACACTATACCTTCTTCATCCTCACCTACCACCAATTCTTTTTCCATCCTTAATAGAAAAACAGTAAAGTCCCAAATGACCTGCTAGTAAAGTGCCAAACAGGCCTCGTTCTTTCCTGCCTTGGTGCCTCTACATGAAATTTCCTTTTCTTTCTTCACTTTGAAATCCTTCTGCATGCAGGAGGCATATAGCCTCTGAATACTCTGGAGACCCTAGGTCTCTGCAGGGGGTGTTGAACCAAGAATAACATTTGTAATTGTTTTTACAATTGAAAAAAAAATTGAAATATCCAAGAAAATAAGAATTTTGTTTTCTTGTTCATGAATCCTAGAGAAAGTTAGTTGAGCTAGAACTTAAATGTAATAAAGTGACAGAAATAGAAAGGAGAAATCCACTTATACTCAGGGCTAAGAACTTCTAGAAAGGGTTCATATGGGAGGTGATATTTGAATATCATCTCAAAGGCTGAGTAGGATTTCTCAAGGCAGTCAAGATGTGAGGTTTTTTTCCAACTGATATAGAATTTTTGAATTTCTGATGCCATAAGGAGAATTTTTAAAAATATATACATAGATGCTCCTGACAAGAAACACTCCTGAAACAAAGTAACTCAAAAAGATTGAAAATAAAATAAAAGGGCAAAATGTCAGCTAAATAGAAAAAAAGAAAATGGATGAGTAATTTAAATATCAGAGGGAAAAAATAGAATTCAAGATAAGAGACATCATCAGAGACAGAGGAAGGTATTTTATTAATAAAAGATGATCAGGTAAGAAGCTACAGAAGTCGAGGAAAGTTATGCATCAAACAAAAGGACTTCAACATAAATATACGAAAATCATTTGGCATGCCAAGGAGAGATTACTTTTCCTGCTCTGATTTTCATAGATCAAAAGAAAAATACAGAAAGGATATCAAGTTAACAAGTCTGGGTAAACAGAGATATGTTCATATAAATGCTTGCGTGTATGTATATATGATTTGGACTCTTCTCCAAATTATTTTCTATTAGTTATCATTGTTGTTATTGTTGTTCAGTTGCCCAGCCGTGTCCAACTTTTTGTGATCCCATGGACTGCAGCGTGCCAGGCCTCCTTGTCCCTCACCATCTCCTGGAGTTTGCCCAAGTTCGTGTCCATGGCCTTGGTGATGCCATCTAGCCATAGCATCCTCTGATGCCCTCTTCTCCTTCTGCCCTCAATACTTCCCAGCATCATGGACTTTTCCAATGAGTCAGCTGTTTGCATCAGGTGGCCAAAATACTGGACCTTCAGCTTCAGCATTAGTCCTTCCAATGAATACTCAGGGTTGATTTCCCTTAAGATCGACTGGTTTGATTCCCTTGCTGTCCAAGGGACTCTCAGGAATCTTCTCCAGCACCACAGTTCAAAGGCATTAATTCTTTGGTGCTCTGCCTTCTTTATGGTCCAGCTCTCACAATCTTAGTTTAATAAAAACTATAGTATTTATACGCATATCTTAATATGTTATGGAGAAGGAAATGGCAATCCACTCCAGTATTCTTGCCTGATAATCCCATGGACAGAGGAGCCTGGTGGGCTACAATCTATGGGGTTGCAAGAGTCAGACAGGACTTGGTGACTAAACCACCAAACTTCACGTATGTAAATGGACTTCCCAGGTGGCACTAGTAGTAAAGAATCCACCTGCCAACGCAGGAGACATAACAGATGCGGGTTCAGTCCCTGGGTAGGGAAGATTCTCTGGAGGAGGAGATAGCAACCCACCCCAGTATTCTTGGGCTTCCCTTGTGGCTCAGCTGGTAAAGAATCCACCTGCAATGTGGGAGACCTGGGTTCGATCCCTGGGTTGGGAAGATCCCCTGGAGAAGGGAACAGTTACCCACTCCAGTATTCTGACCTGGAGAATTTCGTGGTCTGTATAGTCCATGGGGGTCGCATGAGCGACTTTTCACTTCACTTTTGGAGAAGGAAATGGCAACCTGCTCCAGTATTCTTGCCTGGAGAATCCCATGGACGGAGGAGCCTGGCGGGCTACAGTCCACTGGGTTGCAAAGAGTCGGACATGACTGAGCAACTTCACTTTCCAGTATTCTTGCCTGGAAAATCCCATGGACAGAGGAGCCTGGTGGGCTGCAGTCCATGTGGTCACAGAGAGTCAGACACAAATGAGCGACTATGTTGTAAGGCAGCGAGGATGTATGTAAGTACAGTTGGCCCTTGAGCAATATGGGGACTTGGGACACTGATCTTCCCCACAGTAAAAATCTGCATATAAGTTTACCACTGGCCCTGTATATCCAAGTTTCCACATTCATGCATTCAACTAACCACAGATCGTGTAGTAATGTAGAATGCACTTATTGAAAAAAATCCATGTGTAAGTGGGCCTGCATCATTCACACCGATGCTGTTCAAGGGTCAACTGCATGCAGGTCTGAACTTTACACTTATACTTTGTACCCAGAAGACATACATCCTTTAAAAATAAACTTACCAAAACTTCTAATGTTTTTCTCAGGCCATAAACAAAATCTCAAATTCAAAAAAAGCCCAAACTATTAAAGGTGCATAGGGGAATTAAAGTGGTACTTTTAGAAATTATTAACAAACAGACAAAGACTAAATAACATTATCACCAAACTATCTGTTTTGATACTGGACACTGATTTCAGAATAACTCTTGGGTTAAACAGAAATCCTAAACTGAAACTATAGTCTGCTTAGTAGAATGGATAAAGAAGTCGTACACATATGTGGTAGAATATTACTCAGTCATGAAAAGGAATGAATCTGAGTCAGCTGAACCGAGGTGGTTGAACCTAGAGCCTGTTATACAGAGTGAAGTAAATCAAGAAGAGAAAAACAAATATTGTATATTAACACATATATATGGAGTCTAGAATGGAGAAGGCAATGGCACCCCACTCCAGTACTCTTGCCTGGAAAATCCCATGGACGGAGGAGCCTGGCAGGCTGCAATCCATGAGGTCGCTAAGAGTCGGACACGACTGAGCAACTTCACTTTCACTTTTCACTTTCATGCATTGGAGAAGGAAATGGCAACCCACTCCAGTGTTCTTGCCTGGAGAATCCCAGGGATGTGGGAGCCTGGTGGGCTGCCATCTATGGGGTCGCACAGAGTCGGACACGACTGAAGCGACTTAGCAGCAGCAGCAGCATGGAGTCTAGAAAAAAGGTACTGCTGAACCTATTTGTAGGGCAGGAGTAGAGACACAGATGTAGAGGACAGATTTGTGGACACAGTGGGGGAGGAGAAGTTGGGACAAATGGAGAGAGCACTGAAATATACACATCTCCATGTGTAAAACAGCTAGAGGGAAGCTGCTGTGTGACACAGGGAGCTCAGCCTGGGGCTCTGTGATGACTTAGAGGGGCGGGATGGGATGGAGGGGGAGGGAGGCTCAAGGAGGGGACATATGTATACACACGGCTGATTCACACTGCTGTACAGCAGAAACCAGTGCGACATTATAAAGCCATTATTCTCCAATTAAAGATTAAAAAATGTAAAAAGAAAGAAGTGAACAGCTAGAATGCTTTGTATCTAAATGATGGAATATTGCAGCACTGAGGGAAATCTATAACAGTAAACGCTTGTATTAGAAAAGAAACAAGACTGGAAATAAATGAACTAAACACTCAACTGGGAAAGCTGGAAAAGATAAACAAAAACAATAATAAATGGAGATGCAGACATAGAGAACAGATGTATGGACAAGGGTGGCGGGGGAGAGGGAGAGGGTAAGATAAATGGAGAGCGTAGCATGGATGCATATACACTAACATATGCAAATAAGTATTCAATGGGAATTTGCTGTATGACTCAAGGAAGTCAAAGTGGGGCTCTGTAATAACCTAGAGGGGTGGGAATGGGTGGGAGGTGGGAGGAAGATTCACAAGGGAGAGGATATATGTACACCTATGGTTGATTCATGCTGATGTATGACAGAAAGCAAGCCAATATTGTAAACCAATCATCAATCAATTAAAATAGACAAATATTTTTAAAAATGAAGGAGTAAAAAGAAATAATGAATAAATATAAAAGTTGGAATAAATGAAATAGAAAACTAAAGAAAAATAGGAGACTGCAGTTATACAACTAAAAGTCAACTCTGTAAAAAGAGCAATAAAATAAACTTCTAGCAAGACAGATCAAGGAAGAGAACACAGAGAACAACTTCAAGAATGATCAAGGGTATATAACTAAACATGTAAGGGATATTACTATATATATGTAAACTATATATAAACTTATATCCATAAATCTGAAAATTCAGACTCAATCTTTTTTTTTTTTTTTTTTTTTGTTCAGTTGTTAAGTCAGGTCCAATACTTTTGAGACCCATGGACTGTCGCCCACCAGGCTCCTCTGTCCATGGGATTCTCCAGGCAAGGATACTGGAGTGGGTTGCCATTTCCTCCTCCTAAGACCTCTCTTAGGTGGATCTTCCTAACCCAGGATCAAACTCACATCTCCTGCTTTGCAGGCAGATTCTTACCGCTAAGCAGCCAAGGAAGCCCATTTTATTACTAAGGATGGTTAGCTTACCAAAATCAATTCAAAAGCCTTTTCAAAACACCAAAGATACATTTTTAAAAATTAAAAGTCAGCAAAATGACACTCCCCAATCACCAGACCTAGATAGTTTTATGGATGAGTCCTACCAGCATTCTCATAGCAAATAACCTGTATTTCATTGGGACAATTTTAGAACGTTGAAAAAGACAGAAAGCTTTGCAAGCCATTCTCAAAGACAAACATAAAACTGATACAGAAACCAACCTGTATTTCACCAGAAACAAAAAGAACAAACCAATTTAATACATAAATATAAATGCCAAAAATTAAAACAAAGATCAGTGGTCTTAATCTATCCATTTCTTCAGCAATAATATAACAGGATCAAGTAAGAGATTTCTCAGGAATACTATGATGATCCATCATTAGGAGATGAAATTAAATACTTTCATGAAATAAAGAAGAAACTCCATCTGATCATCTTGAAACACACCAATAACTTCGATAAATATCTATTTAAATTCCCCGGAAAAATTCACAGCAAGCTAGAAATGGAAGGAGATTTGATTTCACCTGATAAAGGATATCCAGCAGAAATCTATCAGAAACGCCACACTTAGGAGTGAAACAATATAGGCATTTCAATTAAGATGAAGGATTACATTCAAAAGGTTATTACCACTGTTATTATTCAAAATTCTTTGGGATATTATAGACATTGCACTTAGTAAAAAAGGGGGAAAAAACCTCAGAGGAGTTAAAATTATCAAGAAAACCACAAATTGTCCTCTTCTGCATGTGTTTTAATATGTGATCTAAGGGGGAAAAAATCTGCTAAAATCAACTTAATTTTTTAAATTAATAAGAACATTATAAAGTGCCAGCAAAAAAATCAATAGCTGTCCTCAACACCAATACAAATTTACAATGGGAAGAGATCTGAATTATAATGAGAGCAGTATGGAATACGTAATTATACGCATTGTTGTTATTCCGTCGCTCAGTCACGTCTGACCCCTTGTGACCCCATGGACTGCAGCACACCAGGCTTCCATAACAACAATAGTAAAATCAACTATGGGGTGAAAAAAAATTACATGATTTTACTGAAGTACGTTAAAATACTTAAAAGGTTAAGTATTAATCTTTTATTTTACTTATTTTATTGAATATCATTTCAATGCAATCCCATGGAAAAAAATGTGAGTGTAAATGAAACTTAATACACTGCTTGTAAAATTTATCTAGAGAAGCAAATAGAGAATATGCCAAGATAGAAATCTGGTATTAAGAGGCGGTTGGAATAGGCAAAGGTATTTGCCACTCTGGGCATTCGTATCAGCACATACGAGAAGCTGTAGTAACTAAAAGAATATGGTTCTGGGAGAGAGATGAATGAGTGGAACAGAATGGACAACATAGAAACCAATGGAAAGTTTGATTATGGTGTGAGAAACTCACTAACCAGAGAGCGACACTGGCAAGATGGGGGGCTAGGAGGTCCCCCAACAAAAATGGTGATTTAACAAGTGTTGTCATTTGTTTGTTGTTAAGTGTCGCTCGCTAAGTCGTGTTCAAATATTTCACAACCCCATGGACTGTAGCCCACCAGGCTCCTCTGTCCATACGATTTACCAGGCAAGAATACTGGAGTGGGTTGCCATGCATACCCTCTTCCAGGGGATCTTCCCGACCCAGGGATTAAACCCGCATTTCCTGCATTGCAGGTGGATTCTTTACCACGTGAACCACTAGGAAAGCCCAATTTAACAAGTACCCACCAACAAAAACCCTCCTGGAAGAGCTCTGGAGTATAATTAAGAAATGGTAGCAACCCAGCCAAGAAGCACAAAAAGAGGATGACTGTGCAGAAAAGTGAAGAAAGCATTTTACTTGTATTATTTCATTCCCTGGCTGTCATCCCAGTATCAAAAGGGATCTCCTTGGACACAATTCCACCCCATGGGGGAAAAGGAGAGCGGCAAGACTCCAGCAACCTCCTCTGCCACAGAGGATTTCAGCAACCCTTGCCACACTTCAGATGCCTGCGCCTTCCCTGAGGAGAGCCCTGAAATCTTGGCCGGCACCAAGCCTGACCCCAGCTAGTAGAGCTGCCTGCAGTCCATGGCTCTGGAGCCAGAGCCCCAGTTGCCACTGCTCACCCCAGAAATGAAGCTGTTCCACCAGAACAAGCACCACCATATGTTCTACCCAGCCCATGCCCATGTGCTCAGTCACAGATGAAGGTCTTTCCCCACAGAAGCCAATCCATAAAGTCTGGAAGGAAGAAGTGCTCATTCAAATGCACAGAGAAGCAAGGTGCATGGAAAATCAAGGAACATGATACCACCAATAGAACACAATAGATTTCCAGTTGTTTTTCAGTCCCTCAGTCGTGTCTGACTCTTTGCCACCCCATGAACCTAGCATGCCAGGCTTCCCTGTCCTTCACTATCTCCCAGAGTTTGCTCAAACTCATGTCCATTGAGTCAGTGATACCAGCCGGTAACCATCTCATCCAGCAACTGACCCCAAAGAAACAGCCATCTGTGCACAAAGAAGGGCTTCCCAGGTGGCACTAGTGTTAAAGAATCTGCCTACCAGTGCGGGAGACGCAAGAGACATGGGTTCAATTTCTGGGTCAGGAAGATCCCTGGACTAGGAAATGGCAATCCACTCCATTATTCTTGCCTGGAAAATTCCATGGACACTGTAGCCTGTCAGGCTATAGTCCATGGGGTTGCAAAGAGTTGGACATGACTGAGCTACTACTGAGCACAGGAACAAAGAATTTAGAGTAATTATTTTAAAGATGCTCACCAAGCTACAAGAGAACACAGGCAAGTCAATGAAATCAGGAAAATACAAGAAGTTCAACAAAGAGTTAGAAATCACATACACACACAAAAGAACCAAAGAAAAATTCTGGAGCTAAAGAAAACATTTAAAAAAATGTAAATTCCTGTGAGCCAAAAGATACTGGAAACTTCATTAAGTATTTCCAAACTGATGACAAATGGGGAAATGTGACTTAAATGGCAAATAACAGGAGGTGTTAATACCAACGTGGTAGGCACTGTTGGTGCGTTAACCCAACTCCTTATCAATGTCTTTTGACTCTTCCTGTCTTCACTCCAGCCATTATAAACTCCCTTGCAGATTCGAGGAAAGCTGTAGCTTTCTGATAAAAAGGACAGATGCTACTAGCACTCATGTTTTGTGATCAAGAAGAAAAAAACAAATCACACACAAAAAAACAAAAAACCAAGAGACCCTACTACTGACAAGACTGAGCCACAGAGCAAAAGGCAACAGCTGTACACCTCTAGGCTTCTTGTTGCATAAGGACATTCAGCCCCTATCCCCTAAAGTTACTGTGAATCCGGTTCCATGTTCCTTGCAGGGGACATTTTCAAATACCGTCAGGAACATAAAAAGAGCATAATAGAAATCACCAAGATGAAAACAACCCAGCAGAAAAATAGGCAAAGGCCAGAACTGGTCATTTAAAGGCAAAGAGAAACAAATGTGCATTAAATTCAAAAGACTAAACTCATAACAAAGGACAAAATAAACAGTGAGATGGCATTTTCAGCCTTCAGACTGGCAAAAATTAAAGAGAGAGAAATATAGTATCCAATGTTGTCAGAGCACAGGGAATCACTATCATTATTACATGCTATTCCTTGGCACAGCCACTTGGAGAGTCAAATTTTTAGCATCATTTCATCAAAATTGTAACTAGGCTTTCTTTTTGACCCTTGACCCAGAATTTCTACTTCTTAGACTCCATCTTACAGAAAAAAAAAAATGTGTGTGTGTGCCCAGAGGTACATGTTTAAAAAAGATCATTGTTGGATTGTTTATATCAAAAAAAAAAAAAATGGAAATACTATGTGACCATCGTTAAAGGAAGGGCTAAAGGAACAATCTTATTCAGCAACTGAACAGTGTGAGGACAACTATATGTATTGATGCAGAAGAATGGTTGAGATATGTTGTTTAAAAAAAGAAATAAAACTTCAGACCTACTGGCACTCAGCAAATCATTTCTGAACCAATAAACATGGATGTTTAGTTGAATGAACAAATGATCCTAACTTGGTTTAATAAGCAACAAAACTATAAAATATACCTTTGCAAGAGAAGAGAAAGCCGTCTAGGAGGATGGACGCCATGGTATTAGAAAGAAACACATATAGGGAGAATAATTAATAATTAATTAATAATTAATGATGGGCCAGAGTGGAGATGAGGCTTCTTGCTGCAGATAAGCTCAGGGATACCAACATAAAACTTAAATTGGAGGGAAATACTGTTTCAAGAACCTAGGATACAAACTTCAGGAAGCTAGGCCAACTTGAGAGGAGAAGACGTTCAAAACCCATTAGAATGAAATTCAAGCAGTGTCACAGCTGATCACCTTGCATCAAGCAATCCCCATTCTTCAAATGATAATGCAGTCCAAGACTTGCATGATAATCAAAGAATCCTGCACACGATGCCGCAGGCTGCTGCTGTATTAGTAACAGGACTCGTTAATAGCTGTGACTGAAGGACTGAAGTTGATTATAGTAGTTAAAGGTAGAGAATCATCTGACAAATCCCCCCACAATGTTTATTTCCAGACTGTCTGCCAGAGGAGCTGAGCTCACTTTGGTAGCTCATCTCAAAAGATAATCTCCTACCCCTCCTTCCCCCAGAAAAGCATGTCTCCTGGTATTCATACCCAGATGTAGCTTCCTTTACTCAAATCTGGGCTTACCCTGGGATTTAGTTTTGACAAACAGAATACCGTGGAAGTGATGCAGGTCTAAGACTAGGTCAGAGAAATCCTGAATTTTCTTGGAAGGCTTCCTCTTAGGACTGTTCCCTGTTAGAAATTAGCATTTTAACAATCCTGTAGGTGTATTCTTGGGCTTCCTGGGTAGCTCAGGGGTAAAGAATCCTCCTGCCAGTGCAGGAGACATAGGTTCAATCCCTGGGTTGGGAAGATGCCCTGGAGGAGAAAATGGCAACCCACTCCAGTATTCTTGCCTGAAGAATCCCATGGACAGAGAAGCCTAGCAGGCTACAGTCCATGGGGTCGCAAAGAGTTAAGACATGACTGAGGACTAAACAACAACTACAAGAAATTAACTGTCCTGGAAACGGACTACTTTCTTGAGACAGTCATAAAAATTCCAAGCCTTATGGAGAGGACGTGTATAGGAGATCTGGCAGAGAGCTCCCAACTGACAGCCAGTAAGTACCAACTGCCAACAAAGTAAGTTCAGTTCAGTTCAGTTGCTCAGTCGTGTCCAACTCTTTGTGACCCCATGAATCACAGCACGCCAGGCCTCCCTGTCCATCACCAACTCCCGGAGTTCACCCAGACTCACGTCCATCGAGTCAGTGATGCCATCCAGCCATCTCCTCCTCTGTCATCCCCTTCTCCTCCTGCCCCCAATCCCTCCCAGCATCAGAGTCTTTTCCAATGAGTCAACTTTTCGCATGAGGCAAAGTAAGTGACCCCAGACAAATCTTCAGAAGCCACCATGTAAGCAGATAGGTTAGGGGTCCCTGGAGAAAGAATGGTCTAGTGGTTTTCCCTACTTTCTTCAGTTTAAGTCTGAATTTGGCAATAAGGAGTTCATGGTCTGAGCCACAGTCAGCTCCTGGTCTTGTTTTTCCTGACTGTATAGAGCTTCTCCATCTTTGGCTGCAAAGAATATAATCAATCTGATTTTGGTGTTGACCATCTGGTGATGTCCATGTATAGAGTCTTCTCTCGTGTTGTTGGAAGAGGGTGTTTGTTATGACCAGTGCATTTTCTTGGCAAAACTCTATTAGTCTTTGCCCTGCTTCATTCCATATTCCAAGGCCAAATTTGCCTGTTACTCCAGGTGTTTCTTGACTTCCTACTTTTGCATTCCAGTCCCCGATAATGAAAAGGACATCTTTTTTGGGTGTTAGTTCTAAAAGGTCTTGTAGGTCTTCATAGAGCCATTCAACTTCAGCTTCTTCAGCGTTACTGGTTGGGGCATAGACTTGGATTACCGTGAAACTGATTGGTTTGCCTTGGAAACCAACAGAGATCATTCTGTCGTTTTTGAGATTGCATCCAAGTACTGCATTTCGGACTCTTTTGTTGACCATGATGGCCACTCCATTTCTTCTGAGGGATTCCTGCCCGCAGTAGTAGATATAATGGTCATCTGAGTTAAATTCACCCATTCCAGTCCATTTGAGTTCGCTGATTCCTAGAATGTCGACATTCACTCTTGCCATCTCTTGTTTGACCACTTCCAATTTGCCTTGATTCGTGGACCTGACATTCCAGTTTCCTATGCAATATTGCTCTTTACAGAATCGGACCTTGCTTCTATCACCAGTCACATCCACAGCTGGGTATTGTTTTTGCTTTGGCTCCATCCCTTCATTCTTTCTGGAGTTATTTCTCCACTGATCTCCAGTAGCATATTGGGCACCTACTGACCTGGGGAGTTTCTCTTTCAATATCCTATCATGTTGCCTTTTCATACTGTTCATGGGGTTCTCAAGGCAAGAATACTGAAGTGGTTTGCCATTCTCTTCTCCAGTGGACCACATTCTGTCAGATCTGATAGATAGAGTGCCTGACGAACTATGGAATGAGATTTGTGACATTGTACAGGAGACAGGGATCAAGACCATCTGCATGGAAAAGAAATGCAAAAAAGCAAAATGGCTGTCTGGAGAGGCCTTACAAATAGCTGTGAAAAGAAGAGAAGTGAAAAGCAAAGGAGAAAAGGAAAGATATAAACATCTGAATGCAGAGTTCCAAAGAATAGCAAGAAGAGATAAGAAAGCCTTCTTCAGTGATCAATGCAAAGAAATAGAGGAAAACAACAGAATGGGAAAGACTAAGGATCTCTTCAAAAAATCAGAGATACCAAAGGAACATTTCATGCAAAGATGGGCTCGATAAAGGACAGAAATGGTATGGATCTAATAGAAGCAGAAGATATTAAGAAGAGATGGCAAGAATACACAGAAGAACTGTACAAAAAAGATCTTCATGACCCAGATAATCACGATGGTGTGATCACTGACCTAGAGCCAGACATCCTGGAATGTGAAGTCAAGTGGGCCTTAGAAAGCATCACTACGCACAAAGGTAGTGGAGGTGATGGAATTCCAGTTGAGCTATTCCAAATCCTGAAAGATGATGCTGTGAAAGTGCTGCACTCAATATGCCAGCAAATTTGGAAAACTCAGCAGTGGCCACAGGACTGGAAAAGGTCAGTTTTCATTCCAATCCCAAAGAAAGGCAATGCCAAAGAACACTCAAACTACTGCATAATTGCACTCATCTCACACACTAGTAAAGTAATGCTCAAAATTCTCCAAGCCAGGCTTCAGCAATATGTGAACCGTGAACTTTCTGATGTTCAAGCTGGTTTTCGAAAAGGCAGAGGAACCAGAGATCCAATTGCCAACATCCGCTGGATCATGGAAAAAGCAAGAGAGTTCCAGAAAAACATCTATTTCTGCTTTATTGACTATGCCAAAGCCTTTGACTGTGTGGATCACAATAAACTGTGGAAAATTCTGAAAGAGATGGGAATACCAGACCACCTGATCTGCCTCTTGAGAAATTTGTATGCAGGTCAGGAAGCAACAGTTAGAACTGGACATGGAACAACAGACTGGTTCCAAATAGGAAAAGGAGTTTGTCAAGGCTGTATATTGTCACCCTGTTTATTTAACTTCTATGCAGAGTACATCATGAGAAACGCTGGACTGGAAGAAACACAAGCTGGAATCAAGATTGCCAGGAGAAATCTCAATAACCTCAGATATGCAGATGACACCACCCTTATGGCAGAAAGTGAAGAGGAACTAAAAAGCCTCTTAATGAAAGTGAAAGTGGAGAGTGAAAAAGGTGGCTCAAAGCTCAACATTCAGAAAATGAAGATCATGGCATCTGGTCCCATCACTTCATGGGAAATAGACAGGGAAACAGTGGAAACAGTGTCAGACTTTATTTTTCTGGGCTCCAAAATCACTACAGATGGTGACTGCAGCCATGAAATTAAAAGACGCTTACTCCTTGGAAGGAAAGTTATGACCAACCTAGATAGCATATTCAAAAACAGAGACATTACTTTGCCAACAAAGGTCCGTCTAGTCAAGGCTATGGTTTTTCCTGTGGTCATGTATGGATGTGAGAGTTGGACTGTGAAGAAGGCTGAGCGCCAAAGATTTGATGCTTTTGAACTGTGGTGTTGGAGAAGACTCTTGAGAGTCCCTTGGACCGCAAGGAGATCCAATCAGTCCATTCTGAAGGAGATCAGCCCTGGGATTTCTTAGGAAGGAATGATGCTAAAGCTGAAACTCCAGTACTTTGACCACCTCATGTGAAGAGTTGACTCATTGGAAAAGACTCTGATGCTGGGAGGGATTGGGGGCAGGAGGAGAAGGGGACGACAGAGGATGAGATGGCTGGATGGCATCACTGACTTGATGGACGTGAGTCTCAGTGAACTCTGGGAGTTGGTGATGGTCTGAGAGGCCTGGTGTGCTGTGATTCATGGGGTCGCAAAGAGTCGGACATGACTGAGCGACTGATCTGATCTGATCTGATCTGGAGAATGAGAACCAGGAATGGCTTTCTTGACGTAAGAGAACCCGTCTTGTTCTAAGCCATTTTGTGATCTAAGCTTGGCCACGATGCTTGCCCTTGAATAAATCTCAGTAATCACTGATCTGAAGGGAACAAGGAAATGAAAGAACAGGGAAGTGGCAGTCAGACAACATAGGGTCCTGGTTTCTCCTGACGGGGATCCACATAGGAATACACCTTTGAGTTCTGCAGGACCTAAGGCTCCACCCCAAGTGGAGGATGCAATGACGTTGTTGACCCTCCTGACTTTTACCAAGTAAAGCTTGGGTTCTGTTGACCCTTGCCCCAAATCTATGCTGAATTCTCTTCTGCTCAAAATTCCTTCATGAATATGCATGCACATGTTCAGTTCAACTCTTTGTCCAACTCTTTGCAACTCTATGGACTGAAGCCCACTAGGCTTCTCTGTTTATGGGATTTCCCAAGCAAGAATACTGGAGTGGGCTGCCATTTTCTTCTCCAAGGGATCTTCCCAGCCCAGGGATTGAGCCCACATCTCCTGCTCCTGCTGCATTGGCAGACAGGTTCTTTACCACTGAGCCAACAGGGAAACCCTGAATATGCATGTACTCATCCCTTAAAACTTCCCTAATTTTACTGTTGATGAGACACTGTTTGGGGAAAGATCCCTGAGTCCTCCTTACTTGCTGCAAGAAACAAATCCTTCCTTCTTGCAATCTTTGGCTTGGTTGTGTCTACTGGCTTGACATCCACCAAGAGGCAAATCCAGTTTTCTGTTATCAATTATTTTAGAGGAGCTGCTTCAGAGACCAAAATGAGAACTGACCAGCTAAGGCAAATCAATGCACAGAACTCTGAGAGATAATGATAACTTGTTGTTTTAATCCACTAAATTTGGGGGTACTGAGGACAACCATTCACTTTCCAAGAAGACGATGGAATGAAAGTTCTGCTAGGGAAGTGCAGAGAGGCCTCCATCCTTCTCATCAAGACTTAGCCAACGGCTGATAGTTATGACTCCTGCTGCTCATCTCTTCATATGCTAATTTCAGGAACTCCACTACCTCATAGATAGATACTATTCTGAAAGATTTTTTTAATTTAATTAATTTATTTATTTTTGGCCGCATCATTTGGCATGCAGGATTTTAGTTCTCCAACCAGAGGTTGAACCTGTGCCCCCTGCAGGGGAAGCATGGTGTCTTAACCACTAGACAACTCAGGAAGTACCTGGTAGATACTATGATCAGCATCATTTTCTAGATGAAGAAACTAAGGCTTTAGAAACAGAATAACTTGCTCCAGGTACTACAGCTGGTAAATAGTGGAGCTAGTACATTCAAAAGTACTTATTTTCTCAGGAAATACTAATAGAACACCTATGTGTACATGCGTGTTCAGTTGCTCCAGTTGTGTCTGACTCTTTGCGACCCCAAGGACTATAGCCCACCAAGCTCCTCTGTCCACGGGATTTCCCAGGCAAGGATACTGGAGTGGATTGCCATGCCCTCCTCCAGGGGATCTTCCTGACCCAGAGACTGAACCCAGGTCTCTTTTGTCTCCTGCAGTGGCAGGCAGGTTCTTTACCATTAGCGCCACCCGGGAAGCCTGAGAACACCTATACGATAAGGTATATTTACAAAATGGCACTAAGCCTCTTGAGTACAAAATAGTCCTTGGTCCCTGCAGATTCTGATTCCTAGAATTCTGGTGGTAGAATCATAATTCAATGACTTCCTAATTTAAAGAGGTTTAATAAAGCAAAGTCACAAAGAAGGTTTTCAGGACTCAATTCAATGAACTTACAGGGTATCCAAAATGTGCCCATCCAGGTCCTATATTCTGGGAATAAAAAGATGAAAAAGACACAGTTTCTGCCTTCGAAAATATCCCAGCTCATACTAGGGTAAGCGTGAGAAGGAAAAAAAAAAAGCTACAGTACAGTATGATACATACAGATATCAAGTTGTTCAAAGTGTTTTTAAAGTAGAGAAGAAAAAGCCCACATTGTTTCAGTGTATCCATTATCCAAACTTACTTTAACATAAACTCAGCTCTTTGGGTGTGAAATTGTGAGATTTCTACATCAATACTGCAAGTATTTTACTCAGCCTAAAAGAAGTGCTTCACAGCGCCATATGCAACCCCCAAACTTAAGCCAAAGCCTCAAGACTCCTGGAGGTGACCTTTCCTTCAACAAAACCCAACCTCATCTGAGCCACTTCCCTGCCCACTAGAAAAGGGCATGGTCTGAAGCTGAACCTACCATATGACGAAGACTCCAAAATGTCAAGGAGCCATTGACTTCCGTACTTGTGCCAACGCATCACAAATATGGTTTCTTATAGTGGTGGGGCTGGGCTCAGCCCCAAAGTGCCAGATGGTCCTGAGTACTCAGAATAAAGCCATCTGTAGAACAATTCCTTCTACGGCCGTTACAATTTGTACTGATTATAAGCCTCCATCAGAATGTGTTTAGAACTCTTATCTATGGATAATCCTGAGCCTCTTCATTACAGCTCTGGGTTTAAGACTATACTTTCAGCTGTAAGAATGGGAAAAACACATTGCATGCATGTTCTGCTTATCACCCACTAAGGCAGGTCCTAATGAGCACTACGCCACCTTCATGAGAAACTCACAGACGAGAGGACGATTCAGACCCACTTGTGAAAGCTAATCTAAAGATACAAGATGCTACCCGGGAGTAACCCTGGTCTCAAATTAAATGTGAAGGAATAAAATGTTAGGAGAAGTAAACAGTGGGTTTTATTTGGCAAACGATTAGACTCTTCTGTCTAGGACAGAACGCCTGCTTGGCCACGGATGGCCTATGGATTGGGAGCAGCACCACAAGCTCACCCGTGTGTAATATTTACATGGGTGCTGCCTGTAACCATAAAAACTCTGCATTGTTTATTTGATCCAGGACATTAGGGTGTGTAGTATCTAAAATAAGAGGATATTCCCTAGGTGATGAAATCCTTTTCTGAATCAATTTTGGCCTCAGTAGGTTGATACATTATTTCCTCACCGTGCTCAAAGCATTAAGGTACTCATAAAATGAGTTAATGACCCATTTAAAAATGCCCTTTATGGAAAAAAAGCACTTTTCTCTTCGAGGAAGCTGACATTCCATTATCTTTATCATTACAATGTGATAGCATCTGAGAACTATTTACACGAAGGCACTGGCTAGGCTAGAAGCTACATGATGACCAACAATGTATTTGATATTGGGAGTAAAATAAAATATGAAAGTTATTTAATGTAACCTATCAAAACACTCTAATGGAACAGTTGAGATGTCATGCTGACTTGACAGAACCATACCATGTAGGGAGACTTCTGGGTCATAGACGATTGCTTCTCAAAATGGCAAGAGGAATACTAAGCCAGTTGGAAATTTCTGTTGTAATAACCAAACCTTTCGGTCCAATATTTGCAACAGAGGGCTTCCCACAAAGATTTTTCATATATTTAAGGAATTCTGGACAAGAGTCTTTTCTTAACTGTCTCCCTTACACCCCTCATATTCCAATGAGTTATCAGGATGAAAGGGACAATCAAGACATCTTATGTTGCTGTAAAAAGATAGCAACCAAAAGGACATTCTGGTTTCTGTTGACCAGCACACCATAGACAGTGTAACTCAACCATTTCATTCTGGACTGAAGCAATGTCTTATATGACAAATATTTCATACGGAAAATATTCCAGGTTTAGCTTCTTCTCTTCCTATACTTTTCTACTTTTAATTAGTAGTGTTTGCCTTTTCCTTGTAAAGGACTAGACCTGCCCTAAAACTCAGCCTAGGATCCTCAAGGCACATAAAGCTCAAAGTACTGGTTGGCTTTTGTGATCATTTCTTTGTCAATAAAATTAGGGGACAGGACAAGGACAGAAAACCTTGTCTAGGACTTCCTACGGTTGGCATTTATTGAACAAGAAGAGCGATAAAGGTTGGCATTCTAAATCCTCACTCTGCCAACTCATCACAGACAAAACAGTAGCGATGGGCACTGACCACAATGGTTGTTCTTCAAGGTCACTGTATTTTAATAAACATTAGAATAGAGCATAATAGCTTCTTCCCAGAAAAAAACATCATATAAGTAACCATGGAAGGATCTCTCGAATGTCAGAGATCATTGAATCAGTAATTTTGTGCATGGGCCTAGAGACTATCACACTGAGTGAAATGAGTCAGACAGAGAAGGAGAAATATCGCATGACATCCCTCATATGTGGAGTCTGAAAAGAAATGATAGAAATGAGCTTACTTGCAAAACACAAAGAGACTCACCAACTTGGAGAATGAACTTATGGTTGCTGGGGGGAAGGATGGGGAAAATGGATAGATAGGGAGTTTGGGATGGACATGTGCTAACTGCTATATTTAAAATGTATAATCAACAAGGACCTACTGTATAGCACAGGGAACTCTGCTCAAAGTTATGTGGCAGCCCAAACGGAAGGAGATTTGGGGGAAGAATGGATACATGTATATGTGTGGTTAAGTCCCTTAGCTGTTCACCTGAAATTATCACAACATTGTTAATCAGCTGTAATCCAATACAAAACAAAAAGTTTTTTAAAATTAAGCTAAACATAATAACAATAATTCTGTGCATTTGCATCTGTGGGGGGTGGGTGGCAGATGGGACATGAGAGGGAGGTGTTTTAATTTTGCTAAAAACCCCTCATAACTGCTGAGGAACTACTACTAATTGTCCTAAGGTACAAAATTCTGGGAAAAAAATATTTAAAACTAGAGGAAGTGGGGGGGGGGGGGTCTAAAAGGGAATGTTATTTTTTTTTTATCCTTTTGTCTCTCATGAGAAGAAGGCCATGGTAGAAGGACAAAGAGTCTTGTTTTGTGAGATTTCCTTTCTTGTCTGTATGATGTCTTGATCCACCCAGATATTTCCAAACAGATACATAAATAATATATTCCATTAAGTCATTATCTTTGTTCCAAGAAGTTAATCTTTGAAGATCTGTTTTTAAAGGATCAATACCAAAGAGGATATTCACAGAGTGCTGGATTTACATGTGTCAGATACTTTAATTTTCCAAGGCTTTTTGTGCAGGGTTGGTTCCTGTCTGGTAGCCAGCCATTAAGTTACTTGACAACCTCAAAGCGAGGATGTACCTAAACCTGCCATACCCCCTTAACCGACGGTCAAATTTCACAGCGCCAAGGCCAATCTGGTTCCACTTTATTTATGTAGAGCAGTGACACCTAGTGGCAGGGAAGGGAAATCACATCCGAATTCTCTGGTGGTACCTCCCCATCCCTCAAGGGATTCTTCATTTCTTGTTGGTATTAGTGGCAGAAAAGTGACCCCAAAAGGGCTTAGGTATTTTACTGGTTGAGCACTGATCTGATTTTGAAGGTATCCAGTGACTTATGATTCAGGGTCAGCTCTGGATCTGGATCTATTCCAGCTTCTCTGGGAAAAACCAAATCCAGTATAGTGCTCAGAAATGGGAGGCTCCATAAAAAGACACAGAAGGTACTGGTGTTCTAAAGAAGGACCATGAGCAAACAGGGCATCACAGCTCTTCAACAGCCAACCGAGAGTACTGGATGATTATCCAGAGATTCTGGAGTGAACGGCACGCTGAGGACATTTTACCAGTACACAGAGAGATGGAGGCACACCCTGCAATATGATTCACCATCACGGACTCATTGGTTTTCTGCCATTAAACTGTGAGTTCCCTGAGAGCTGAAACTATCATCTTCTCCTTTTGTTAAAACCAGCTACATGTGTCTGACAAATAGCAGGTAACAGTAAATGTTGAATGAACGAGAAGAGCGATAAAGAGAATGAATCAGTCAGGGAAGTACTCCTGGGAAGACTGCATAAGATAAGAAGCCTGCAGTATATGTCCACTAAAGCTGAGACAGCTTTTAGCAAACTTGATGCCGTTAAGTCACAGTACCAGCAGTTGATATACACGGAACACTTACCATACACTATTCAAATGTATTCTTGGCATTCCCATTTAGCAGCTGGGAGTCCAAAGCACCCTTCATTCCATCTAGGGAACTGCGGTGTTGGGATTCCAACCGGGCAACTAGCTCCACCAACCATGCTCTTCCCCATGACACTATACTGCCTCTCTTCAACAAAAGTGATTCTTTAAGTTCTCAAAGAAGCGTTTCACTTAAAACAGGACTTCTTAAAGTGTGACATCCATTATTGCACTGAAAATATGATACACATAGATTATTTCTGCAATGAATCTGTTATATTTAAGGAATCAACCCTTGCATACACCACGCACTGAATGGGCTATCCTGCTTGTGTGAGCTCAGTCACTCAATCGTGTCCGACTCTTTGCGACCCCATGGACTGTAGCCCGCCAGGCTCCTCTGTCCATGGAATTCTCCAGGTAAGAATACTGGAGTGGGTTGCCATTTCCTACTCCAGGATCTTCCTGACCCAGGGATGCAAACCTATGCCTCCTGCATTGGCAAGTGGATGCTTTATCACTGTGCCACCTGGGAAGCCTGGAAATCCTCCTTGGAACATACACACACTCCCTTCAGATGGAGCCCTCCCCTACCCAAAGGCATTTGTTTTTTTAATAACTTAGGCATATTTTGCAAAAGATAAACTCTTCCCTTCCTTTGCTCTCCCCTGCCGCAGACACTTTCAAGAACAAGGTTACATCATTTCCTGGAAAATGTCTAGAAACTGAACCTCATAGATTTCTTCCTTATTGAAAAACTCCTTCTCCTGAGGCCACACAGAGCCCCAGCTTGTCTACTTAAGACATTGTTCATTCAGAGTGAAAGGAAAGCAGGATATGGGTACATTTCATATTCAGAGTTCATATATGTCTCATTTGAACATGAATGAACTGTGTGGCATCCAACGAGTTCTCTGATTTGCTAACATTCTGCAGGGGAAAGATCTGAGTTGGCCTCAGTTCCCCAAATAAGGTCAGCTGTTCAAGAAGAAAATATAATATCTCCCAAGCTCCATCTGTAATCATCCATGAACTGAAGATTAGAAAATCCATCAAGATTGGCATCAACCCATACTGAGCGGAGAAGATCTGAGGTCCCCAAGAGGGGCCATGAGCACATAACCACATAGCTACTCCACTCTAAATCCTCTTTCTCATTATTATCGTACCCAGTGTTACTGAAAAATAGCTCTGAGATACATTTGGGGGTGCACTTAGAGACCAAATCAATAGTCTCGAAGTCACCTTAACTATAAATTGCACAGCCTTTCTTTCATCTGAATTCTCGCTACCTTGGGTTTTCTGTTCCTCAAACCCTTTATTCAAGAATTATGCAAGGTTATATTCTAGGTCTATTGTAATTTAGCGTTTATAGTCCACGGTGCCTTTGGGACTAGATTACCTCCCTGCGTGATGTTGATTTTCATTTGTATGCTGACAAATACACCATTTCAACTGTCACTTAAGCAACCAGTTCAAGCTCTACTGTTATTTTAGCTCCATATTGTCAACCAGGTGGATTTATAAATGTGTTACCTGAAGGAAACGTTCCCCCAAATAGCAGAAGTGGAGACTTTATTTATTTATAATTATTTGTTAGATTTGTAAAAATGTTCCTGTTGCCGGAAAGCCTCTGGCTAAATACAAATTAAAACACTTTTGAATGTAGCAAAAAACAGCAGTGGCATCATTTTAATTACCCATTGGGGGATGGCAGGCAACAAAGATGTATTTATTTATTTCTTCCCTTGTTTAATGTGACTGCCTGCTTAGGGATATGAACTTCCCGTCTGCGTGTCTGCCACCCTGACTGCATTGCCAGCATCCATTTACCTCTTCCTAATAGCTTCCTGTGTTTTTCTTTGCTTGTTTGTTTTGGTGGGGGCCGGTGGTAGCAAGGAGGAACAGATTATTCTCTCTTATTTTGTAGGTTTGGGAGGAAAGGAATTCAGGATGACTCCCTCCCAGAAGAGGAGACTCGCTCTTCCTTCCTCCTAGCCTGAGCACAGTTGTGGTTTTTGCTGCCCAGCCGCCAGAATATCCTTCCATCCATTTCCCTTTCTTCAAGTCTTCTTTTTCATTTCTCTTGATGTTTTCCCACTAAGTTCTCTTCTGTTTACATGAGCCAGCATCAATTTTTATTACTTGCAATCAAGAAACCCGACTTACACAGGAGGTTAAAACAAAAAGAAAAACAGCATGGACCACCCTTTAACGTAATTGACAGTGTGTAGATTTATTTCAAACCCTATCAGTCTTGGGCTGGTTGGGAAACCACATTGTTCTTTTAATATCACAGAACAGTCATTGACACAAGATTTTACCTTCATAAAGATCACATTTTGACTTCTGGTTCTGCACATTCTGGACTTGAACAAGTTCCTTTAAACCTCTCCAAACCTCAGTTTCTTCATCCATCAAATGGGGTCACTCTAATGGCTACATGAGGAAATGTGCATAAAGCACTTCTCTTCTGAGATGGCAATAAATAATGCTCAATAAATGTTGGCTCATTTGATTTTTTTCATCATCTGTCAACTGAGGAATAATAACAGCCACACTCACTTGCAGAGTTATTTTCAGGATGAAATGTGTGAGACAATACTTTGAAATATATAGAGTCTACAAATATGAATCCAGAAAAAAATAGACAAGCTGCCCTCTGGTTCGTGCACAGAATTGAACTGACTCATATAGCAAGGCGATGCTGGCCCAGCGATTCCTCCGGTAAGAAATGTTTAGCAAGTAGCTGGAAGTTTTCATGTTCCAACAAAGGTGGGGAAAGGGGAATTTGCCCTGGGGACAAAGAGATATATTTTAGGAAAACTTTTTTTTTCTCCCATTGAGTCTTCCTATCCATAAACATGGACTATTGTTACACTGATTTCGTTCTTTTTAAATTTTCATTCATGAGAGTTTTGTAGTTTTCCTCGTACAGGTTTTGCACTTATTTTGTTACATTTCCACCCAAGTATTTCTTATTCTGGATGTTATGGAAATGGTACTGTGGTATTTTTTAATTTATTCTTTAATTGGAGTATAATTGCTTTACAATGTTGCATTAGTTTCTGCTGTACAACAACATGAATCAGCTCTGTGTGTCCATATATCCCCTCCTTCTTGAGCCTCCCTCCCACCCCCACTCCCATCCCACCCCTCTATGTCGTCACAGAGCACCAAGCTGAGCTCCTGTGCTATACAGCAGCTTTCCACCAACTATCCGTTTCACACATGGTAATGTACATACGTCAGTGCGACTTTCTCAATTCATCCTCCCCACCATTCTCCTCCTGTGTCCACAAGTCCACTCTCTACATCTGCGTCTCTATTCTTGCCTTGCAAATAGATTCATCAGCACCATTTTTCTAGATTCCAGATATACAGAAAGCTTCTCTTTTTTTAAATTAGTTGATGATGGTACATTTTAGACATTCAAACATAAATAATAATTTAACAAAAACCAACATGCCTATCAGTCAGCTTAAGAAATAAAACCTTGTTAATAGTGATTAAATTGTTCATGTAGCTTTTCCAATCACATTCCTTACCCCATCCCCTAATTTTTCTACATATGCATTCATCCCTGAGGGCTTCCCCAGAGGCTCAGTGGTAAAAAAAATCCGCCTGTCAAGCAGGAGATGCAGGTTCAAATTCTGGGTTAGGAAGATCCCCTGGAGTAGGAAATGGCAACCCACTCCAGTGTTCTTGATTGGGAAATCTTACAGAGAGAGGAGCCTGGTGGGCTACAGTCCATGGGGTTGCAAAAGAATCAGACGCGACTCAGAGACTAAACAAAAATCCCTAAACTATATGTAACTATACACACATATAATTATTCTTGCAAATTTTAAAATTATAAGTATATAAGTAGTGGTGATATACTATCTGGATTCTTAGGAAACTTGCTTTTTTTTCCCTCTCGCAACATTTTTTTGTTTCAAATTTTATTGCATTTGATTTCCAATGTTGTTAATCTCTGCAGTGATTCAGTTATACACATTTATATTCTTTTTCATACTCTTTTCCATTATGGTTTATCACAGGATATCGAATATAATTCCCTGTGCTATCCAGTAGGACTTTGCTGTTTATCCATTCTATACATACAATAGTTTGCATCCGCTAATCCCAGACTCCCAAGCCTTCCCACTCCCACACTCTCCACCCTTGGCAACTACAAGCCTGTTCTCCTCAGCATTGTTTTTGAGATTCAATCTTTGCAGGGTCTGGTTTTGCTCAGTGCTGAATTGTATGATTTCATAGGAATGTATCATAATGATGGTGATGCTCATTTGGATCATTTCCAGTTCCAACATCCTCTCATCCATCTCCTTTGTGCTTCAATTCCAAAGTCTCTCTAGTCTAGTAGTTCTCAAATTTGAGTCCACCAGCATCATCTGGATGGCTTCTTAAAACAAAGGCTTCTGGGCCCCTCCCCCAGATTCAATAAATCTGAGATGAAGCTCGAGAATTAAAACAGTACACAAGCCCCTGTGTCCCTGTCCTTTGAAGGAAAGGGCTTTTGGTTTAGTCTCCAGATCTCCCTTAAGTTTCAAAAGTCTGACTCAAGAGTTAAAGATTCAGTTCAGTTCAGTTCAATGCAGTCACTCAGTCGTGTCAGATTCTTTGTGACCCCATGAATCGCAGCATGCCAGGCCTCCCTGTCCATCACCATCTCCCGGAGTTCACCCAAACTCATGTCCATCGAGTCGGTGATGCCATCCAGCGATCTCATCCTCTGTCATTCCCTTCTCCTCCTGCCCCCCAGTCCCTCCCAGCATCAGGGTCTTTTCCAATGAGTCAACTCTTCGCATGAGGTGGCCCAAGTACTGGAGTTTTAAAGATTAGGAATGTGAAAATGTAGAAACAAAGAATAGCTGTTGGCCTGGAAAACTAGTAATACATTAGACTATAAATCTCACACATGGCAGAATCACAGAACTCACTGGTCCCTGAAAGATGTAGATAAAGACCAGAGACACATTCCCAAGTTGTTTTTATAGGAAGCAGACCCCATCCAGATGAAAACTGCTGACTGCAAGAACACAGACCTCAGACTGGTCGGAACCATAAAACTGATGATGATTGAAACTTTGACCTTGATCCAACAATCAGAGAACTGTGCCTGAACTGATCACACAGCCTGCAGCCACCACTCCCACCACCAACATCCTTCTTTAAAATGTCATCCCCAAAAGCCAATGGGGAATGTGGGTCTTTTGAGTATGAGCTGCCCATTCTCCTTGCTTGGCACCAAGCAATAAATGCTCCACGCCCCTTCACCACAACCCAGTGTTAGTAGATTGGCTTTAACACACACGAGCAAGACAACCCAAGTTTGGTGAAAGTGAAAGTCACTCAGTCATGTCCGACTCTGCAACCCCATGGACTATACAGTCCATGGAATTCTCCAGGCCAGAATACTGGAGTGGGTAGCCGTTCCCTTCTCCAGGGGAGCTTCCCAACCCAGGGATTGAACCCAGGTCTCCTGCATTGCAAGCAGATTCTTTACCCAGCTGAGCCACAAGGGAAGCCTGAAAAGTGCACTTTTAACAAGTTCCCTGGGGAGGCAGACATTGCTGGTCCAGGGACCACACTTTGAGAACCATTCCTCTGGGTTATATTTAACAGGGGAAGTGGTGGGTCACAGAATACAAACACCTTCAGCTTATATATAGGCATTCCCATTCTCCAAATTCTCATGGACCCTGGAAAAATACCTTTGTCATTTTTTTTTTTTCCAAGTTGCCAATTAGTATTTCCTACCAGGCAGAAAGCGTCTCATACTGTATTAATTTCATCAGACCTAGCACACAGCACACTCCAAAAAGTTAGTTACGAATGGATGAGTACTTGGAAAGCCTCCAAGTTCACCCAGAGCATCTTTACCCTGGAGGTAGAGAAAACCCCAGTGTGTGAGGCTAGAATATCTTCCGTGACAGGGACATGCTTGGTGACTCTATTAATTTCCTTGGATTCCAAATTCTGCATTTTCATCCAATAATCCTCTGTAAATAACCCAAACAACACTCATGCTGGCCGAGTCTCAGCTGTTCTTCAGGGTTTATATTATGTGAGTCCTCATGTGGTGGGGGTGAGGGGGTCTGTCCTCAGGGGAGAGGTAGAAACCCTCATGCACTGAGTTTCCACTGCGTGTCAGGCACTTGATCTTGTTTAATTTCCATATAAGTCTATGTTGCAGGCATCATTATCTCCAACACGTATAGTCACAGTGGTAATAATAATAACATCAGGTAAAGTTATGGAGTGTATCCTGTGTATAAAGCACTCTTCGAAGCTCCTTGTATGGATCAACTCATTTAATCCTCACCACAGTCCACAGTATGATGAGCAATGGTTTAGAGCAATTAAATAGTTTGATCTCAGATGCGTCAATGAAATCCTAATCTGTTTGACTCCAAGATTACCGTTCCTTCCTTTTTTACCATCAGCATCAGCCAACTCACTTGTTCACACATAAATGGAATCCCAAGTTTGGGAAGATGCAATCTCAGTTTTATTCCTTTCTATCAATTCAGTTGAAATTAGTCCCAAAGATCCCAAGCCATTAAGGGGAAACACACAAAGAGTTATTTGAACAACCTTTTTTTTTTCCCCCCCAAAGGAAACTAGCTAGTTTCAGTGGACCAAAATTCCAACTGGACAGCTATTAAGGATGACAGAAAATAAACATGAAATTTAATTTGAAAATATATTTACCAGTACCCCTCTGTCAATCAGATGTCCACCTTGCGTTTGCAAGGGTCTAACAGCTGTGAACTTCAACTGAAGAAAGGCTCTCTGCTATCAGTCAAAATTACTGTATCATAGACCATTCACAGGCAGAAGCTGCTGCCTTTCCTGTTTCTTATTTTTTTGTTTTGGAAAATACTGAGAGAGTCTTTGCTACAGATTGTGCTATCACACAAGATGGATGATCATCAAAATACAGTCAGCAAAATTTTAAAAATATGGATAAAGAAAAGATATTAATATCCTTTCTAAGGTAATCAGTACTTTTTGTTTGACAAAGAAATTGCCCACTGTTTATGGTTTATGCAAATAATATATGTTAATGTCAAAGCTGCAGAGTATATAGCTTTGCATATAAGTGTTTGTGGAAAATACATGCCAATACATTTAAAATTTTTCCTCATATAAATACAGCGATTTCATAAATATACAGTACCTTGTTTTTAAAAACATTTATTATAATTTTATGCAATGCAAATCACATTAGAATAAATTATTTTTTGCTAAAATGGCAAAGTCAGCAAAATTACAGGGAAAATATAAAGTCCCCGCCATTATATGCTCTTCAATTACCTTAAAATGAGCACAATACCAAGATGAACAGAAGTGGGGAGAGAGACAAACAACCCAGTCAAAAACTGGGCAGAAGTTTTTGTATGCCTTCTTTGGAGAAAGAAGCTTCTTTGGAGAAAGATGGTCCACATCGCTACTTATTAGAGAAATGCAAGTCAAAACTACAATGAGGTACCACCTCATACCTGACAGAATGGCCAATACTAAAAAACAGAATGGCCAATACTAAAAAACCTACAAATAACAAATGCTGGACAGGGTGGACAGAAAAGAGAACTCTCCTACACTGTTGGTGGGAATGTAAGTTTGTGCAGCCACTAATGGAAAACAGCATGAATGCCCTTCAGAAAACTAAAAACAGAATTACCATATGACCCGCCAATCCCACACCTGGGTATATACCCAGACAAAACTATAATTCAATACAATATATGCACTCCCATGTTCATAACAGCCAAAACATTCACAATAGTCAAAACATGAAACAACTTAAATGGCCATCTATTAGAAAAGACAGAGGAACCAGAGATCAAATTGCCAACATCCGCTAGATCATGGAAAAAGCAAGAGAGTTCCAGAAAAACATCTATTTCTGCTTTACTGACTATGCCAAAGCCTTTGACTGTGTGGATCACAATAAACTGTGGAAAATTCTGAAAGAGATGGGAATACCAGACCACCTGACCTGCCTCTTGAGACATTTGTATGTATGCAGGTCAGGAAGCAACAGTTAGAACTGGACATGGAACAACAGACTGGTTCCAAATAGGAAAAGGAGTTTGTCAAGGCTGTATATTGTCACCCTGTTTATTTAACTTCTATGCAGAGTACATCATGAGAAACGCTGGACTGGAAGAAACACAAGCTGGAATCAAGATTGCCGAGAGAAATCTCAATAACCTCAGATATGCAGATGACACCACCCTTATGGCAGAAAGTGAAGAGGAACTCAAAAGCCTCTTGATGAAAGTGAAAGTGGAGAGTGAAAAAGTTGGCTCAAAGCTCAACATTCAGAAAACGAAGATCATGGCATCTGGTCCCATCACTTGATGGGAAATAGATGGGGAAACAATGGAAACAGTGTCAGACTTTATTTTTCTGGGCTCCAAAATCACTACAGATGGTGACTGCAGCCATGAAATTAAAAGACACTTACTCCTTGGAAGAAAAGTTATGACCAACCTAGATAGCATATTCAAAAGCAGAGACATTACTTTGCCAACAAACGTGCGTCTAGTCAAGGCTATGGTTTCTCCTGTGGTCATGTATGGATGTGAGAGTTGAACTGTGAAGAAGGCTGAGTGCCGAAGAATTGATGCTTTTGAACTGTGGTGTTGGAGAAGACTCTTGAGAGTCCCTTGGACTGCAAAGAGATCCAACCAGTCCATTCTGAAGGAGATCAGCCCTGGGTGTTCTTTGGAAGGAATGATGCTAAAGCTGAAACTCTAGTACTTTGGCCACCTCATGGGAAGAGTTGACTCATTGGAAAAGACTCTGATGCTGGGAGGGATGGGGGGCAAGAGGAGAAGGGGACGACAGAGGATGAGATGGCTGGATGGCATCACTGACTCGATGGATGTGAGTCTCAGTGAACTCCGGGAGCTGGTGATGGACAGGGAGGCCTGGCGTGCTGCGATTCATGGGGTCTCAAAGAGTCAGACATGACTGAGCGACTGATCTGATCTGATCTGATCTGATAGATAAATCTATAAAGAAGATGCAGCATGTGTAGACATTGGAACACTACTCAGCCATTACAAAGAACGAAATAAGGCCATGTGCAACAACATAGATGCAACTAGACATTATCAAGTGAAGGAAGTCAGAAAGGGAAAGGTAAATACCGTATAATATCCTTTATATGTGGACTCTAAAATAAGGTATAAAAGAACCTACCTATAAAACAGAAACAGACTCACGGAGAGAACAGACTTGTGCTTGCCAAAGGTGTGGGGAGAGGGGGCGATGGGAGTCTGGGGTTGTTAGCTGCAAACTATTAATTATAGAATGGGCAGACAACAAGGCCCTACTATATAGCACAGGGAACTATATACGATCTTGTGGGATAGACCACATTGGAAAAGAATGTGTGTGTGTGTGTGTGTGTGTGTGTGTGTCACTGTGCTGTACAGCAGAGACTGGCACAACCTCCCATACCCTCCCAAACAGCATTCACTTTGATGCTCTCAGCCAGCAGGCCTCTCAGTCAACCTAGGGATTCTCTGTGTTCATGGCATTAGTCTTGCCTTTGCTGCTTGATGTATTTGCAAACCAACATGGTTTATTATGGGCTTCCCAGGTCCTGCCTGCCAACGGAGGTTAGATGTAAGAGACGTGGATTCGATCCCTGGGTCGGGAAGATCCCCTGGAGGAGGGCATGGCAACCCACTCCAGTATTCTTTTCTGAAGAGTCCCTTGGACAAAGGAGGCTGGCAGGCTACAGTCCATATGGTTGCACAGAGTCAGACACAACTGAAGTGACTTAGCATGCATTCATGTGCTTTATTATGGATTGATGATGAAGACTTTCAGCCAAGATAATTCCTGAAGATGTGAGAATCAACCCTGATTATTACAGATGGAGAAAGAACAGGCCCTGATAGAGATCATTCTCACAGGGCTCCAAAGAAAGACCTAAGAGAAAAAGATGTATGTAACTGCAGAGAGTCACTAAGATGAATCCTAACCATTTCTTCATTCATGGATCCACGCATGTATTCATTCAGCAGGTAATTAACTGTGCCCCTAATATGCCAGATATGATTCTGTCCTTGGAGATGTTGCAATGTACATGTCAGAAAAGGCCCATGCCCTTGTGGAATTTACAATCTAGATGCTTAGATAAGTGAGCAAATGAGGACATGTGATTATTTCAAAGAGTGATGAGTAAACGTCCCTATCATGGAAGACACTCTTGATGGGGGTGATGTGGAGACACTTGTCTGAGGAGGTGCCATTTGAAAGAAAATCAAAATGAAGAAACGCAGCCAAACATAGGATGATCAGAGGAAGGTACTCAAGGTCTAGCCAGAGCCAAGGCCAGAAGAAGGATGTGAAAAGTCAGAGTGGCCGACAGAGAGGGGACAAGGGAGAAGGAGGCAGAACACAGGCTGGAGAAACACCGGGGCCATGTTTGGTGGAGTCCTGAAGGCCATACTACAGACTTCAGAGTTAATCCTAAGTGCACAGGAAGCTACTGAGTGCTTACCCTGGGCACTGACACTTTCTGAAACGTGACTGTGTGAAAAATGACATGAAAAGCAGGAAGTGGGGAGCCTGGATAGAAGCCCATTGCCGTCTGCAGGATGAGAGATGGAGGTGGGCTGGACCAGTGAATCAGCAGTGGGCTGTAGACATGTGGACCGATGCAGGATATATTTGAGAGATAAAAAGACAGAACTTGCTGATGGATTGAAGGTAGAAGGTGAAACAGAAGAAGGATTCAAGACTGACTCAATGAGTTTTTTATATCAGCAGGTCAGAAGACAGGGGGTGGGCATTTACTGAGAAAGGATTAAAAATAAAAATGAAAAAAGAAAAGAAATCAAAAAGAAGAAGAAGAAATAACACAGAAAGACACAAGTGTGAGGGAAAGCGAGGCATCCATCTGTCTCCCCCTTTACCCGTCCACAAATGCCCCATGACTGCCCTCATCTGACACTCCTTGGTCTTTATTCAGAACTCAGGCCAAAAGAGAGGGATGCTGTTTATTCACCGCCCACCCACCCTGCCCTGAAGACCCCCACAGGCACCCTCAAGTGCATGAAAAAATCCCGTCAACTTTACATTTTCATTCCTATGATCCGCCTTCAAGAAGAGAAAACCAGTGTTCAGGGAGGTTAATTACTTATCCAAGTTCACAAAACTAACCAGTGACAAAGCTTCTCTGAATCCTCAGCTTCTGAAGACAATACTTGGTTGAAAAGCCAGCTCTACTGATGGCAAGCTCTGAGGGTTGCAATGAGTTCCCTCATCCGTTAAATGGAGGTTAATAACTTCACAGCAAAGTACTGTGAAGATGAAATGAGATGAAAGTCACCAGTCAACCCGGCACGTCGTAGGGCAGATTTACTCTTGAAAGTGGTGCTCGCAGATTAATTTTAAAACTTTAAAGTTACCTGATACAGGGGAGAAATCAAAATAGACTACATGCATCTTCAGAGGTCTTTGTTCTAAAAACTTTAGTTGTTTAAATCTGATTCCTTCAGTAAAAGAGTTCAACCCAGATAGAAACAAAAAGTCTGCTTTTAGATGAAGAGCATATTTTATGTTTTTTTTTTTTTTTTTACAATGACAATTAATAGTAAGTTTCAAAGAAAAATCTTCAAAGGGATTTGAGGAACTGCAGTTGATTTCCTAACTGTCAGTTCATGTTTTGGATACCCAGACTCCACTTGAATGATGTCTATGTCTGTCTTAGACAATCATGGCAGGGGCGGGGGTGGAAACAGGGCCTGGATGGCCATCACTCCCTGATTATTGCTTGAATAGAGGAGACACAAGCGCTCAGACAGTTGTGAGGCTGACCCCACACTTATGATCAGAAGCAAGCCAGTCTGTGGGGCCGTGTGGCTCAATGTGTGACTTCAAGAAAGAGACTGAGAGAGCAGCTACCTTGGATCTCAGTGGCTTTCTAACTCGTGGTTCTGGTGCCTCATTCCTGCTGAGTTTCCAATTTCGGATTCTAGCCTCCCAAGAGGTCTAGCTCTATCTCTTATTAAGTTCCACATTACATCTTTGAATCCTTATAATAAATCTCCCTTTCATTTTTCCTTAGCCTGATATGAACGATCTCCTGTTACCTGCAAATAAAGGCATCACAAGAGATGCAGCTTTCACTAAGGTGGGAGCTAAAATCATGGATCATCACTGTCTTGAAGGGTGCATAGTGTGGAAGGCTTGAAAAGGGCAAGCATGTCTATGCTTTATAAAGAGACAAATGGCTGAGAGAAATTATATACCATGGAAGGTATTGAAATCACTAACACAATCACCCCACTCTACAATGGCTTACCCATCCCTCCAACTTGCCTATTCAACTGCTTCCTTCGTGACCCCCTTTGGCTTTATCTAGACATTTTGTCTCTGGTTCTTGTACTATCTTCCCTTTCTTTTTGTGCCACTCCCTCATACTTTCATCTCTCTCTCTAGTTCCACAGTCCTGGGTCTTATTTCTGCAATTTTCTTGATAATATCCTTACTACCCTGGCCCTTCTCATTTCCCTACATTCACCAAGACAAAAATCCCAGCCCCAAATGAACCATAGTCTCCCCTTTTCCATGTATCATAGTCTGAACAGTGTTCCTCCCAAAATTCATGTTGAAATCTTAAACCCCAGCACTTCAGAATGTGACTGTATTTGGAGAAGCGTCTTTAGAGAGAGAGGTAAACTGAGATCCTGGAGGTAGGTCCAATCCAATCTGACTGGTGTCCTTAAAAGAAGAGGAGCTAGGACGCAGACACACAAGAAAGACTATATTAAAAGAGAGAAAAGATATCCATCTATAAGTCAAGGAGAGAGACCCTCAGACAAAACCACCCTGCCAACACCTTGGCCTTGGACTTCTAGTCTTCAGGACTATTAGAACTAAATGTCTGTTATTTCAGCCACCTCACCTAAGGTACTTTGTTATGACAGCCATAGCAAAATGATACACAATTCAAGTCCCTGAGCATCTGAGAGGTACTGGAGAAAACTACACAACTGGGCAGAATGCATTCACTATCAACTTATGATCACTGCCAACCCTCACTGGACCCTCGGCCTAGGAATTCTGCTACAGTTCTGAGTAACTTGCATTTCCACTCTCCTTAACGTATATTTCTACTTTTTTTCAGATCTCCAAATATCCCCCACTACGCTTTCCATCCCTCTTCATGATGACATTCACTCCTACTGCACACTCCAACAAGAGTCAGGAGCAAATGCATTCAACTTCCTACCTGTGTGACTACAATCTCACCTATACCCTGCTTCACTCATGCTCTGGTTCCCATGGCACATCCTACCCCTGCCTTCTTAGAATCTTCTCTGCTTTCAATCATTCTACCTCAACCAGCTTCTTTCCATCAGTATTAATAAAAAGTGCTCAAGTCTCTTCCAGATTATATCAGTCTCCCCGACTATAAAGTGAACATAATTACAGCTCCCTTAAATAGCTCTTGTGAGTGCTATGTGAAAATATCCAGCATATGCCTGGAACACCATAGAAACATATGATCCTGCTTACATTCCCATCAGAAAGGCAATGTCTCTGTCTCCCTCTCTATCAAACACACATTGTCTGTCTCTCTCTCTATATATATAATATATATAAAGAGATTTATATTATATATTTACATACACACACACACACACGCACTCATATTTGGGGCTTCCTAGGTGGAGTTAGTGGTAAAGAACCCACCTACCAATGCAAGAGACATAAGAGATGCGGGTTTGATCCCTAGGTCAGGAAGATCCCCTGGAGAAGGCATGGCAACCACTCCAGCATTCTTGCCTGGAGAATCCCATGGACAGAGAAGCCTGGTGGGCTATAGTCCACAGGGTCGCAAAGAGTCGGACACGACTGAAGAGACTTAGTATGCACACATGCATACATATATATATGTCAGTTCAGTTCAGTCGCTCAGTCGTGTCCGACTCTTTGCAAAATATATATGTATGTATGTATGTATGTATGTATATACACACACACACATATTATATTGTATATGAAACCTGTATGTCATAGATTTTGCAGGTAAGGTAGAAGAAATCCCAGTAGGTATTTAAAGTTTAAAAATAATTATTTTTGGCTCTAAACTCTGACACTCTGATGTAGACTGTGCTTGATGAGACCCCTAGGGAATAAAACACATTTTGTGTTACATGAAGAGGGCAGAACGAGCTGTTTAGCATAAAACCAGTGAGGTTGCTGGGACTGCTTCTAGTGATGTACATGCAGAAGCTGACACTATAAAGAGAACGCTTCCTCAGTTAAAGTAAAGCACAGGTCCTTTTCCAGACAACAGAGAGGGAACAAGAGGATAAAGGATGTGGGGAGCGCCTCCCTGGGACAGTCAGGCTGGGGAGGATACACTCTGAAGTGTAAGTATGAGCAAAAATCTCCATTAGAGTTGCTGCTCTGGGATGGAACCACCAGTCCCACAGCCTGGATATCATCACCATGGAAACAACATTTGAACCCCCCTGGGCATCACCATCAAGAGAACCAAAATCACCAGCATAAACAATTGTCATTGGGATGCTCTAATCTTTGTCATCAGACAAGAAGGACCATATGCCCTTTGTCATCCATCATTACTGCTCTGACCTAGGTCCCTTCGCTCAGAGTCCAGTGTGCCCTGATACCCGAGGAGGAGGAAAAACCATTGGTGCTTGCTGAGCAGCTCCTGGAGAAGCTGTGTGGCCAGCTATGTGTTCAAGAATCTGGTGGTCACCACGGTGGGCACAAGTTCTGCAGATGTCCTTTGAAGTCAGAGCTGTGTCTCAGGACAACACCAGGCTGATGGTGGTGATGCAGTTATTCAGCAGATCAACAGGCTCCTCATCTATAATGGGCGTGTCTGCAGAGCTGCAGAAGGTGGGGCTGTGTCAGGGTCCCCATCACTGTCAAGTTGGCAGTGTCCCACATCTGACTGTGGATAGGACATGGGAAGACTGGATTTGCTCACAAAGTATGCAGGCCAGGCCTGGGCTCTCCTTGGAAGGGTCCTGAGTATGTCTGAGCTAGGCCACCTCATCAACAGGCCTCTCTGCTATTGTCTGCTGTGCAGGGATGTTTGGCTTATCCAGGGCCCTCCCAGCCCCACCCAAACTTAGTGAGTTTCACTCTCCACTCAGCCCTGTTTCTCCCAGGGCTCCCAAGACACCACCAGGCCACCCACACTCTGTTACCAGGAACAGTGCCACTTCATGCCACCCTTGTTCCTTCCCAAAGGGACTGCAAGGTCTTCTATTCAAGGCTTCTATTGTTTTCTAGACTGTGTATAAATCCGATTATTTTCTAATTTAAACAAAAACTGAGCAAGCAGGCTTCCCTGGTGGCTCAGTGGTAAAGGATCCACCCGCCAACACAGGAGACATAGGTTCAATCTTTGGTCCACATGTCATGGAACAACTAAGCCGCCTGTGTGCCACAACTGTTGAGCCTGTGCGCCAGAGCCCGGGAACCGCAACTACTGAGTTCACATGCCAAAGCTACTGAAGTCCAAGGGCTTCACAACAAACGAAACACTGCAATGAGAAGCCCATGTATGCAACTAGAAAGAAGCCTGTGCAGTATCGAAGATCCAGTACAGCCAAAAATAAGTAAATAAATAAAATTATTTTTAAAAACTGAAAAAGCAAAAGTACATAAAGAAATAAATAGTAGCCTTAAAGGAGATTTCCTGAAAGTCTTACTAATCCAATATATAATAAATCATCTCAAATGGTGAAAGGAAAATTTAGATCGGGAAGAGTTGTGTAATGAGGTTCACACCTCATTCCTGTGTTTCCTTTTACCTGTGGCCCTTCTTCCTTTTGGACAGGTAATGGTCATTGTCAAGGGGTGGTTAATCAGAGAGAAGCATGGAGTCTTCTCCTGCTTTTGCCTTTGAAAAGTTTAGGCCTTTGAATTCTGGAAACATAAGCCCTGAGGGAAATCAGGAGGCAGAAAGTACAACACGTAAGCGCATCCTTTGAAGAGAAAGAATTCCCTGGGCTGAAAGAATCAAGGGCACAAATAGGACCACTGGTGAAAATTTCTAGGAATCCTTTTTCGACAAAGCAGGGATAGGACTAAATGTCACAAAGAAACTGGGATCTGAAATGCAAGTCTTCCTGAGAAAGCAGCTTGTTGTTAGGGAAGTGAAAGCAGGAACCTAGGGGAAACCACCAGGCCCACTTCCCCCTCCCCCAGTGGAGGAACAAGTATAGAGTCACAGGCACACTGGTGGGGAATGAAGGGCTCTCTCTAGCCCAGTGGTTCATAGCAGGGGATGACTTTGCCCCTGAGTGAACACTTGGCAGTGCCTGGAGATGTATTTGGTGTCATAAGTGGGAGGGAGGTGTCACCACTGGCATCTAATAGGTAGAGGCCAGAGATGCTGCTAATGACTCAGCAATGAACAGGTCAGCCCCCAACAAAGAACCATCTGAACTGAGATGTCAGTGGCAGAATTCTTAAGGAGGACAAGCTGCATAACTTGCAGGGCCCAGTGAAAACTAAAATATAGATCCAACCATGTTCAAAAATGTTAAAGTGGTGATGGCAGAGCATTAAACCAAACACAGGTCTTCCTATGCACGTGGACCTGAGAAAGTATACAGGCTGCATAACCAACCATAAAGCTATCCCTGCTGCTGAGAAGTTTATACAGACAGCCCTTTCATCATCCAAGGGCCAAGAGACCACGCCCCTCGAAGAAGGTCTGGGAATGGCTGGGGGACAGTCCTCTGACCTACAGAAGCTCCAAAGAAAAGAGGGGACCTAGATGTATCATGTACCAGGAATGCAGGGGAGGACAAAAAACAATACAAGTAGATTTAGGAAGCCAGACTGTGAAGCTTCAGATTCATCCAATTAGAGAAGAAATACCAAGTATGCAAAGCTCCCCAACTGTGACTGCAGAAGTGAAAGTATGCTTCTAAAAGCAATTACAAAGAAAGAAATCATATTTAAAAGATTGACGGATTTAATCAGATAAAAATAAAAATCACCTATAAGCTAGCAAGTAGCCTTCCAAAGGAAATGACAGTCAAGGAAAAACCACTTACAGCTGATCAGGCAGATACAGAGCCAAGAGTAGTACTATGTAAAGAGTTCTTATAAATCAATAAAAGGAAAATGCATTAGAAAAAATAGGCTATCCACCCCTCCCCAAACTGTAAATGCCATACTCAGAAACGTAATAATAGATTTAGTACCACTAAAAAATTTAAAGGTACAAGACTGAATAATAAAACACTGTTTATCTATCATTTTGAAGAAAGAACAAAAATAATTATAACCCTGAGTTTGGTAGAAGAAAAAGAAAGTAGAATACTTTTCACACTCTGCTGCTAAGTTTATATATTGATATTATATATTGATAGGAGTTTTCTGGATGGAAAAAGACAATACGCATCAAAATGCTAAAATGATAAATATTTCTTCAGTAATTTCATCTATGTGCCTTAGTCCTGAGGAAATCTTCAGGCAAGTGAATTAAAAAATCAGTTAAAAAAAGAGGTTTCCTAACTTGTCTAAATTCTTTCAGCTCCTAAATAGCAGAACAGGTATTTGAACCCAGATCTGCCTTCTCCAGAGGAAGGTATATCAAAAATAAGCAGGCAAGAGATGACACAGAAGGTCAATAAGCAACTCTCAGTGAATCAAACTCAGGGCCTGGACCATCTGTCTCTCTGCACATGAGGTCAGAATCATCACGTGAGATGTGAGGATGGTACACTTCTAGGGATCTAAACATTCAGCAGGAAGAGGAAGATAACTCAAATCCTTCTTACACAGTGGGCATGTCCTCAGGACTCCAGGTCAGGATCAGACTTTGTGATGAATATTGAATCCCTTGACCTGTCTGTTCTACAGCCGATCTATAGCATGAATGAAAAACATCTCTCCCATTAGTAAGAAGCTTCAAGTTATGAATGAGAACTCACATTCTTTCAGAGCACCCCCAGAGCATGTGTCCAGGGGAGCTGAAATTACATCCAGGACCGCAGCTCTGTGAGTGATGACTGGATTCCATGGATGAATGACCGTAGAGTCACCAGCATAAAACAGATGGGCCATGCATTTTCACAGGCAGAAGTAACTCTGATGATGCCATTAGAATTAAGAAGGAATGGACACAAGACTTCCAGGGGGAGACTCGTGATCTTTTAGCGCATTTCATTTCTGGAAATATGCCTCTCTACAGAACACACATTCATCACCAGAAACTTCCCAGGTCTCAGTGGGACCATGACCCCCTGTGGAAACTCTTGGATGTCATATAAAAGAGAAGGCCCAGACTCCAGTGGGTTGATGGAGGAAAACCTTTTGTGTGAGAACACACTGTTCACGTGTGTGCGTGTGTGTGTGTGTGTGATGTGTTTTCTGGTTCTTCCCAACTCTGCAGGACTGCAGACTCTGGAAAGTGCAAGCGTTAGTCACTCAGTCGTATCTGACTCTTTGGGAACCATGGACTATAGGCCAGCCAGGCTCCTCTGTCCAAGGCATTCTCCAGGCAAGAATACTGACTGGAGTGGGTTGCCATTCCCATCTCCAGGGGATCTTTTCGACCAAGGGAATGAACCCGGGTCTCCCGCATTTCGGGCAGATTCTTTACTGTCTCAGCCACCAGGAAAGACTTGGAGCCCCCACCAATGGATCAACCTTACCATGTTTCTTAAGCCACATTCTCCTGGGAAGATAATGGTCCTACCAACAGCTGGGGCCTGGGTGACCCTGGGCCGATCTTCTCTGACTTCTCCTCACTGCCTCAGTCCTCCTGCCTCTTATGCAGGCCGTGCAGAGTCTTGAGTCCTGTAGGGATCCCCTGTCTATACGCCTGTCCAGTTCACACCCTGCATAGTTCTCTGAAGTGACTCATTGATGGAGGTAAGTCTGACTTCCATCCTCTAATCTGTGCCCTCTTCACAGCCCCGATGCCAGCACAGCCTGTCTTCAAGCATCACCACCCCTGAGAACAGCTCTGGATGAGAAAGACAAAGGTAGAATGTGGGAGTGAAAACAGAAAGAAATCAAGACTTAACAATCAGATGCCAGACTGGGAGCTTTTACAGCATCACGTGGTGGCTAAATGCAAACACCCAGCAAGTTCTTTTCTCTCTCGCCTGTATTTTCTAACTTTCTCATTTCTTTATTGAAGATCTTTAGAGCAGCATTGTTTATTATCTACTTCTTGATACAGAACTGACATGTCTCAAAGGAAATAAGCCTGCTCTCTCCTTGGCCAAACTAAATCATATGTAAGTCAAAAAATACGCTTGCAACCTAGATACCTTGGACTGGAAGAACATTTACTCTGCAGGTTCTGTGACATCTTATAAACATGAAGTCATATGTCCCCCCAATACTGATGGGTCCATGTTTCCCTGGTGGAGAAATGTTGGCCAGGAAAAGTCAACTGACTTCCTCCAAGATGGTAGTGAGTAACCAAGGCAAGGGTCTTTATGACTCCCAAGTTCCAGGCATCAGCTGGGCAATACACACTAATTCCAGCCTTCATCCACCAGTCTCACCAGAAAAATGTATTCATAGCATCACAAATGCATAATTATAAACCATAATAAGCAAAACTGGAGCTCTATCTCCAGCAGCAGAGGAAAAGCCAAATAAACGATGGTTCATCCCTAATAATAAATTATTGTAGGCAATAAAAATGAATATGCATAAATACATTTATATATTTACAATATGTCCTCCATATGTTGATAAATAAAAAGAAAATAGGGTATAGAACAGATTATAAAGTGTGTTCCTATTGTCATTAAAAAAAAAAATAAAAGACAAATATACATAGTCCAGGTTTTTATTTTTATTTATTTGGCTGCCCCAGGTCTTAGTTGCAACATGCAGGATCTTCGATCTTCATTGAGACATGCAAGATCTTTAGCTGTGGCCTGCGGGACCTATTTCCCCAACCAGGGATGGAACCTGGGCCCCGGCACTGGGAACGCAGAGTCCTAGCCACTGGACCACTGGGGAAGTTCCAGTCCAGGCTTTTAACTGCTGTCTGATACTGCCCTCCCTCTGGGTACAGACCATCCTGTTAGCCCATGCCTTAGTACAGGGATTAGAAAACCATAGTCCATGGACCATATCCACCCTCCTGTCTGTCACTGCAAATAAAGTTTTATTTATTTATATATTGTCTATGGCTCCTTTCACACTACAACAGCAGAGCTGATCAGTTGTGGCAGACGCTGCATGACAGCAAACCCTAAAATATTTATTATCTGGCACTTCACAGAAAAAAATTGCCAACTCTTGTATTAGTTTATCCAGGAATATTGGGTCCATGGAAAATCCCATGGACCAAGAAGCCTGGTAGGCCACAGGCCATGGGGTCGCAAAGAGTAGGACATGACTGAGAGACTTCACTTCACTCACATGGGGGCTATGGATACTCTGAAATTATAGCATCTGAATTCCATCTAAGTGCTGGTCCTCCTGTGAGAATTTTGCAAGCATCCCTCACTTCATTCTCTCAACAACCCTATGTGATAGGTACTGTTATTAACCTTACTTTGTGTAATAAGGCAGAACAAATATGACTCCATATTAGATCTGTTTCATTGTAACCTTTATATTCTTACTGCTTTTACAAGTTAAGAACATCACCGATAGCCTGAAACATACAATATAGGCCATTCTCAAGGCTCTGGGCTTTAAAGGTATTACACTTATCCATTCAGAAATAAAAAGTTGCAGAATAGAAAATAACATGTTTATTGTTGGAGGTTTGTAGAAACCTTATGACTGGACCTACTTGGACATCTGCAAGAACAAAGGATTCCAATGCCAAGAAGTTTGAAGCAACTAACCATGCCCCTCCTCTTAATATAAAACAAGCCTGAATTATAACTTGGAGAAGAGGTTCCTTACAACTCTACTAAACCATTTTCTCAGTCTGCTGGCTTTCTGAACAAGGTTGCTCTTCCTTGCCCCAACATCTCATGTCTTGATTTATTGGCCTGTCATCCAGCCAACAGTAACTATGACCGTAAACTCAGTAGCATTTGCAGATGAGGAAACGAGTTCGTAGAGGTTAAGTAACCCGACCAAAATTGCACTGCTGGTAAAAGAAGAAGCTGAGATTCAAACATCTTTCACAGGCAAGGATGGGCTGACTCCAAAATTAGCTTAAGAGAGATTCATCCTCTTGCTTCTCCTCCTTACCTTTTTGTTCCAGCCTCTGGCTTCATAAATAGAGCCACTGTCTAACTTTATCTCTGCCTGAAGTCCTATAAATCTGTCATTATCTCTAACTTTGGATATAAATGATTAATAATATTAATCAGCTTGGACATCAGGGGGAAGGTTAAGATACAGTCAGAGCAAACCACAAGTCTGGATGGATGTCAGAGGTACAGAGGGCCATGGTATTGATCACCGCTGGAGCAGTCAGCTATCAATGGAAAGCTCTGGAGGGGGTGAGATGAGGGTCACCATCTGAGCCTTGATTCTGGAGGATTTTAAAAGATAATACAGTGGGGGAAAGGCAGTCCAGAGAGAAGGTATAGGGCATGCTAAGAGCAGAGTTGTAAATGGTTTCATGGAATGCTTCCCAACATTAAAGGCACCAAGCCCTGCAGGGCAGTGGGGAGAAGAAAGGGGAGGATAGAAAATCATAAGTATATATTTAGCCTTTTGGTAAAGTCATGAACAAGCATTTATACAGTGGTATGTATATTACTGTATAATAAATTCTTTTCATTTTTATTTCTCCTTTATATTACAATTAGGTAATACTGATTTTTTAATTATCCATGTGGATGGGTTACAATATCTATGTATTTCATTTCAGGGGGTCTTACAAATTATTTTTTATAGAAATGGAACACTGAGTTTCAAATGGATGTTGAAAACCAACAGCTTAGTAAACTCAGGGAGGAGTGGGAGTTCCATGAGGCTGGAGCTGGGTGGTGAGGTGGAGATACGAGCTCTAAGGGGATGCACTGAATGAGACAGGAAGGAAGCAGATTATGGGAAAATCCTTAAGCACAGAGTCCATTTTACCTTGAAGCCAATGAGGCAGAAGCTTTGGTTAAGTCTGCAGATGCTTAGGGCCAGTCCAAGATCTTGGAGAAAACCTACAACATGTTCAGATGGTCATTTTCTTTTTAATTTGAAATATAGTTTAGTTTCCATTTTGCTCAAAGGGGGGCCTTCCCCATAATTGCATATGGAGGGCCCCCAAAACTCTAGACAGCCTTGTTTGGATGGCATTCATGCTTCAACAATGAGGAACAGGGGCTTTCCTGGTGGTCCAGTGGATAAGACTCCATGCTTCCAATGCAGGGGGTATGGGTTTGATCCCTGGTTGGGGAACCAAGATCCCACATACTGTGCAGTGTGGCCAAAAAATATAAAATAAATAGGTAAACATATTAAAAATAAATAAAGGCGCTCTTTTAAAAAATGGGGAACACAGAGGTATGTTTAAGCAAAATGACACATTCCATGATGCAGAAAAATCACTGAGCACTCTTCTCTCAAGGAGATACATGCTCTTATTTCTCATTTCCCATTCCAGAACAGTGAAACAGGTAATGTGGTTCAGATTTGCCATGTAACCATCCATACACGGACCCAGATACATCAATGAATGGTCATCGTGGTCTCTCCACCATCAGGCTCCATCCATCAAGTCCTGCATGTCCAACTGTCCTAGGCACATTTCCCTCACAGAACAAATGAACTACTCCTGGACTGGAGGTGTAAAGACCAGTCTTTGCACCAATCCTAGCAGTTGCACACATCTATATTTCTCATGCCTGTGTGTGTGCTAAGTTGCTTCAGTCGTGTCCGACTCTTTGTGACTCTATGGACTGTAGCCCACCAGGCTCCTCTGTCCATGGTCCATCGGATTCTCTAGGTAGGATCTGGAGTGGGTTGCCATGCCTTCCTCCAGGGGATCTTCACAACCCAAGGACTGAACCTGTGCCTCCTGCGACTCCTGCATTGCAGGTGGATTCTTTGCCACTGAGCCACCGGGGAAGCCCTTGTTTCTCGTACCTTTCTGAATTTGTGACCTGGGTAAAGGAACGACGACACCAGTGCTCATTGCAAATTACACACCATTCACTGTACTCCTGCTACACCCCAGATTTTGTGGTAGATGCAGAAAGATGGTTAACAGGGTGGTTCCTGTGTAGCTTCTGGCATCTTTGCACACCACGTACTAGTTAAGGGAACTTATGCATGATGTGAAATGATTTCAAATTTGTCTTTACCATAAAACAAAAATGGTGACAGTGAGAATATTGTTTCTGTCTGTCTCACAAGTTTTTCTCTTTGTTTAATTTTCCACTGTATTACATAATTATTCTATGAATTAGAGTTTTCATAGGATAAGGTACAGTTCTTAAGTGTTTAGCTTGATGGGTTTGGACAATTGTGTTCTTCCAAATACACTCCACTGGGAACAAGACATAGAACACTTCCATCACCCCAGGAAGTCCCTTTAGGCCTCTTTCAGGTCAGTCCCCTAGAAACAACTGCTTCTTATTTCTATGACTATGAATAAATATTTTCATACATGTATCTTTCATGCCTGGCTTCCTCTGCTCAATATCATGTTTTTTGAGCCATATTCATGTTGTCATGTATATTAGTTGCTTGTCTTGTCATTATTGTTGAGTGGGATATATTCCATTTCCTCTGCATATCCACAGTTTATCTATCCTTTTCCCCAGTGATGGACATCTGGGTTATATCCAGAGATAGGCTATCGTGAATATAGCTGCTGTGAGAATGTCTGGGCAAACCTTTTTGTGGCCACATGATTATATTTCTCTGGGTAAATATCCAAGAGGGGAATTTCTGGGTCACTGGGTAAATTGATGCCTAACTTTATAAGAAATTAACAAACAGTTCCCTAAATGGTTGTAACATCTGATACTTTCTCCAGCAAGCAATGTAATGTTCCAGCAGCTGCTCCAGATCCTAACACTTGTTTTGCCAACTTAGGTTTCTGTTTTGTTTTTGCTATTCTAGTGGTCGTAAAACGGTAATTCATTGTGGTCGGAATTTGTATTCCTTGTTGAGTAACAATATTGAACACCTTTTCCATCCACTTATTGGCTATCTGTACATCTTTTACAAAGTGTAATGTTCAAGCCTTTTGCTCATTTTAAGGTGTGTATCTGCATTGTAAAAAAGGTTGGCATTCTTTATATATTGTGTACATGAATTCTTCATCAGATAGCTGTAGAATAAATATTGTTTATCCAGTCTGTGGGATGAACCATAAATGTAACCATACCTACCACCAGGAATTTCAGTGATATGAACCAGTAAAATCCTGCTTTTTCAAGGTCAACTAAATTGAGTCTATGGACTTTGTCCTTTGCAGTTGGGAGTTCTGATCAGAGACATTGAGAAGTACCTACTGTCAAGGAGTAGACGCGAGGATTAAATGAGACTGAATATGATAATACACAGAAAGTGTTTAACACAGCCTCCAGCACATATAAACTGGTTTTTTTTTTTTTTTACTAACTAAAAACAAACAAAAAGCAGCCCTTTCTATTATCAAGAAAATAGTATTTCTATAGGAGGAGAGATGCCAGAAGAAACTATGAGAATCCATGGGATAATCTTGTAATCAGACATGAAAAGTCATGTCAAATAAACTTTTCAGCAAAAGACTGGAAGATTATTAGGCAATAGAAAGACTTGGAAAGGAAGATGGCAGAGGGGATGCAGTTTCTAGGCAAAAGAAAGGGTAGGTCAATAGGATGAAAAAACTCAATAGGATTCAAATACCTGCAGCATTCAGGCAAGGCTGCTGCAGTGTGGAGTGCAGGCTAGGACATGACGGGAGATGAGGTTAGGGATGTAGGTGAGGTCAGATTATTGAGAGTCTTTGCCACACCGTGTTTGTTCTACACACCTGCTTTCTCAAAAGGCATCCTCAGAGCAGCATTATCAACACCAACATAACCTGGGAGCTTACTATTACTGATTGAATCAAAAACTGAAATTTTAAAACATTCCATGTGATTCATATTCAAATGAAGTCTGAAAACCACTGTTGTAGATAATGAGGGTCATCTGAAGATTTGACCAGGAAAATAATTTGATGAGATTTACAGGTTAGGAATTTGGAGGCACCATGGAGAGTGGTTTGAAGGAGGCTAGATCACAGACAAGATCATTTAAGAGTCCACTGTGGTTAGAGCTCAGCAGATCTCAGGAGTTAGTGTTATTTTTGGTTGAAACACTTTCAGGACTCAACTTATATTTCCAGCATCCCTCCAGTACTGTTTTCTAAGAACTTCCTAGAGACATTGACTAATATTCCTGTGAACCTGTGTTTGTCACTCAGTCGTGTCAAACTCTTTGTGATCTCATAGACTATAGCCTGTCCATGGAATTCTCCAGGCAAGAAAGCTGGAGTGGGTTGCCATTTCCTTCTCCAGGGGATCTTCCCAACCCAGGGATCGAACCCAGGTCTCCTGCACTTCAGGTGGATTCTTAACCATGTGAGCCATCAGGAAAGCCCTCCTAATCCCTACTAGCAATGATCATCATCATAATATTCAGGGTTGCTTGACAGGTAATGAATAATGCCAAGCACTACAAAGGGTACCCTCTGCATATTACTTCCAACCCTCACAGCAAACTTGAAATATTGGCAACTACAATAGACATGCATTTGTCTTCCTCTCCTGCATTCACTTTCCACTTAAGACCCGGAAAGACCCCCTATTTTCAGCCAAGTGGTTCTACAGGGACTGACACCACCCTTGGATCGCAAAGAGTTGGACTCGACTGAGCGACTTTCACTTTCAATGCTGCTGCTGCTGCTAAGTCGCTTCAGTCGTGTCCAATTCTGTGCGACCCCATAGATGGCAGCCCACCAGGCTCCCCCATCCCTGGGATCCTCCAGGCAAGAATACTGGAGTGGGTTGCCATTTCCTTCTCCAATGCATGAAAGTGAAAAATGAAAGTGAAGACATTCAGTCGTGTCCGACTCCTAGAGACCCCATGGACTTCAGCCTACCAGGCTCCTCCGCCCATGGGATTTGCCAGGCAAGAGTGCTGCAGTGGGGAGCCATTGCCTTCTCCGTCACTAGTCGGTGGTAATTGGTTCAGGAACGGTCATGTGATCTAGTGAAAGCCAATGAGAAGCAAGAACATGTCTGGGGGCCTTGTGAAGGAGTTCCTATTGGAGCTGCCCAAGGAGATGGTCACCTTGTCTATGTAAACTGTGATGGGAAGGTGAGAACCTGTGACATCTGGTACACTGGAAGTTATATACACTACCAAGAGGGAAGGCACTCTGAAGGTAAAACTGCCACTGAGGACCACAATTACAGAAAATCACAAAAAAATATAGCTAGATTCTCTAATGAGAAAATGAAGCTAAGACTGGTCAAGGCACACCTGGGATGAGTTACTTCTTAAGTTTTCTGTTAAATAAACCAATTCTTTGTTGTTATTTAGGCCAGCAGTTCTGTCTACTGTCACCAACAGTTGCCTAATTGACAAAGTGCCATCATTTTCATTTTTCAACTAAGAGGCTGAAAATTAAAGAAGCTAAATTATCTGTTTGATCACACAGCAGATATTTAAAATCAAATTTGTCTCACCCAAAAGCCCATGCTCTTTCAACTGAGTTGTGATCCTTCTCAAACTTAACAATTTTTGAATCAACATTAAAAAACATAAATGAGGAATAAGACTTAATTGAAAACTATATAATGCATAATTTATACAACCAAGGGGGAAAAAATCACAGCTTGAGAAAGTAAAGTATTTTCCATCTTTCACTCATGTAATTATTTAATTTTAACTTGCTAAGTCATTTGGGGAATATCTGCTGAAAGCCTATATTATATGCGGGCACTGTATTAGAAATACAAAAATGAATGAGAATGATTCTAAATGTGCATTCACCAAACAACAAAGCCTCAAAAAATAAAGACAGTTTTTTTAAAAGGAGAAACAGACAAATCTGCAGTAAGAGTTGGCCGCATTAACACTCCAATCTCAGCAAATGACAGAATTACTAGACAGAAAATCAGCAAAGAAATGGAAGTTCTGAACAGAATCAGCCAACAGGTCCAGCGAACACATAAAACACATTCCATCCAACAAAGCAGAATGCATATATATTCTGAGATATATATATATATATATATATATATATATTCACTAGATACATAGATTTATTTAATGAGAATATATATTCTTCCAAGATAGACCACAGTCTGACATAAAATAAATCTCAACAAATTAAAGAACTGAAATCATACAAAGAATTTTCTTTGACCACAATAGAATCAAACTAAAAAGTGATAATAGAAAGATAACAGGTAAAGTCTCTAAACATTTGGGAAATACACAACATGCTTCTAATAATTTATGAGTCCAAAAGAAATCCTCAAAGGAAAAAGAAATTATATATAACTAAATAAAAATATATCAAAATATTTGGGATGCCGCTAATGCAGAGCACAAATCTATAGTATTATATGCTTACTCTAGAAAAATGGGAAAATAACAAATCAAAAGGCTAAACTTCTACCTCAGGAAACTACAAAAAAGGCAGAATAAACCTAACGCAAGCAGAAGAAAGCTATAATAAATGTAAGAGCAAAAGTCAACAAAACTAAAATAAGAAAACTGGAGAAATCAATGAAACAAAAAACTGTTTCCCTGGGGGAAAAAAATCCATAAAATTGGTAAAGCACAAGAAAAACTGACAAAAATAAAAATAGAGAAGATACAAGTCAACAATATCACAAATGAAACTGGGGATTCCACTATAGATCTTAGGAACATTAAAAAGATAATAAGGAACAACAACATACAACATTACATTCATAAACTTAACAATGTAGAAGAAATGGACAATTCTTCAAAAACCACAAACTACTAAAATCAATGAAGACGAAACAGAAAGTTTGAATAGTCCTGTAACCTTTAAAGACATTGGATACATAATTTTATCACTACCAGAGGAGGAAATCTCCAGATGCAGATGCCTTTACTGGAGAATTCTAACAAACATTTCAAGAATAAAATGCTAACTGTACATAATCTCTTTTCAAAAATAGAAGAGGAAGAGCCACTTTTCAAATCACTTCATGAAGCCAGGACTATCTTTTTTAAAAAAGGTAAAGATAATACCAAATAGAAAAACACAGATCAATATTTCTCATGAATTTAGATGCAAAAATGCTTTAAAAATAATAACTAATTTGACAACATATAAAAAGAATTATACACCATGACCAAGTGGAATTTACTTCAGGTGTGCAAGGTCAATTCAAAAATCAATCAGAAAAAAAAGTCAAACAGTATAATTCATCATAACAACAAAAGGAGGATGAAAAAATAAATGTAAAAAAATCATTCAACAAAATGCAACCCTGCTGGCTCAGTGGTAAAGAATCTGCCTGCCAATGCAGAAGATGCAGGTTCCATCCCTGGGTAAGCAAGATCCCCTGGAGAAGGACATGGCAACCCACTCCAGTATTCTTTCTGGGAAATCCCACAGACAGAGGAGCCTGGCAGGATATGGTCCATGGGCTTGCAAGTGAAAAAGTTAAAAAGTAAAAGTGTTAATTGCTCAGTTGTGTACAACTCTTTTCGACCCCACAGACTGTTAGCCCGCCAGGTTCCTCCATCCATGGAATTCTCCAGGCAAGCAAACTGGAGTGGGTTGCCATTCCCTCCTCCAGAGGATCTTCCCAACCCAAGGATGGCAAGAGTCGAACACAACTTAGCAACTAAAACAACACCATTCATTATAAAACTGTCAGCAAGTTAGAAATAGAGGGGAACTAGATCAACTTGCTAAATATCATCTACAAAAAACCATAGCTAACATCATAACTGCTGAGAGAAATACATGTTTTTTCACTATTATCAGAAACAAGGCAAGATGTCCACTCTCAACACTCTCATATGACATAGTACCAGAAGGTCTAGCCACTGCAAAATGGCAAGGAAATAAAAATAAAAGCTAACTAAATTGGGGGAAAATAAAACAACCCCTTTGTGCAGACATGACTGTCAACATAGAAAATCCCAGGCAATCTACCTCCAAAAAACTTCCAGAACTAATAAATGTGTTCCACACGTTTGTAAGATACAAAATCATCACACAAAAATCAATTGACTGTTCATACTAACCATGAATGTGTATAAACCAAAATTTAAAATATAGTATCATTCACAACTTCTCCAAAGAAAATAAAACACTGGATTATAAATTTAAGAAGACATGCACAGGATTTGTATGCCAAAAATTACAAAATACTAAAAAAAGTAATCAAAGAACATCTAAATAAATGAAGAGGCATATCATGTTCAGGAATTGGAAGATTCTACATAGTAAACATGTCAAATCCCACTAGTTGATTTGTATATTTAATGAATTCCTGTCAAAACCCACGCAAGGGTTTTGTAGAAGTAGACAAATACACTCTATTTGTTTGGCAAATTTATTTGGCAAAACACAAGCACTGAAATATTTAAAACAATTTCAAAAATAAAAATATAGGAGGAGGAATTGCTCACTTTAAGGTTTACTATAGTAATCAGGACAGTGTGTATTAGTAAAAGGTGAGACACACAGGTCAATAAACATAATAGAAAACTCAGAAATAGATGCAAAAAGAAATACATCCAATTGATTCTTGTCTAAAGTGCAAAAGCAATTCAAAGAAGGAAAGAAGTCTTTTCAACAAATGATGTTGGAGCAATCAGACAGTTTGTATAGGCAAAAACCTGAAAATGGACCAAAACCTGAAACCTTAGAGGAAAGTTAACTCAAAGTGGATCATGGACTTAAGTGTAAAATTATAACACTTTAAGAATAAAGGTAAGAAAAAAATCTTTGAGGCTTAGACAAAGAATTCCTTTGAGATCTAGGTTAGACAAAGGATCTCTTAGGCACCAAAAACCCGATTCATAAAAGAAAATTTTGATAAACTTCATCTTTTCAAAATTACAACTTTTGCTCTGCAGAAGACCCTAGCAAGAAGATAAAAAGACAGTCTACAGACTAGAAGAAAATATATGCAAATCACTTATCTGACAAAGGTCTAAAAATCTAGAATTTATAAAGAACTTTCAAAACTCAGCATTAAAAATCAAGCAATTCAGTTAGAAAATATGCACAAGGCATGAACTGGAATTTCATTTCATTATAGCAAATAAGCACATGAAAAGATAATCGACATCATTAACCATCAGAGAAATGCAAATCAAAGCCACAATGAGGTGTCACCACACACCTATCTTAAAAAAGAGAAATGACTCAAATGTTGGCGAACATGCAGAGACACTGGATCACTCATACATCACTGCTAGGGATGTAAAATGGTACCACTCTGGACAACAGTTTGACAGTTTCTTATAATACTAATCATGTCCCTACCATATGGTTCAGCAATTGCACTCTTGGACAGTGAGGCCAGAGAAACGGAAACTTATATTCACACAAAAACCTGTACATGAATGTTCACAGCAGCTTTATGTCTAACTGTAAACAGCCCAGAAGTCTTTAAACAGATGAACAGTCAAACAAATTGAGTTATAGCCATACCATGGAATACTGCTGAGCAATAAAAAAGGAATAAATTATTAATATATGCAACAATTTGGATGAATCTCCAGGGAATTACGTGAAGTGAAAACAAGCCAACCTCAAAAGGTTACATGCAGCATGCTTCCATTTATATAACATGCCTGCAATGACAAAGTTCTAGAAGTAGAGAAGAGACCAGGAGCTGCCAGGGCATTGTGGGGAGTGGTGCAGGAGGGGACTGGGTGTGTCCGTAACCGGGCAACATGAGGGAACTCTTGTGTTGCTAGGAGCTCCGCTATCTTTTGGCTGTGGACTCACAAATCTGTACATGAAATAAAACTGCACACAACTAAACATTTATGCATCTATGAATACACACACACACGTGAATGAGTTCAAGTGGAACAGTAAATCTAACTAAGATCAACGGATTTCATCAATGTCAGTATCTCGGATGGGATATTGTATTATAGTCCCTGGTGGCTCACATCGTAAAGTATATCTACCTGCAATGTAGGAGACCCGAGTTTGATACCTGGATCTGGAAGATCCCCTGGAGGAGGAAATGGCAATCCACTCCAGTATTCTTGCCTGGGAAGTCCTATGGACAGAGGAGCCTGGCAGGCTACAGTCCATGGGGTCACAAAGAGTCGAAAATGACTGAGCGACTAACACTTTCACTTTTCACTGGCAACATGTTACCAAGCTTCCATTCAGGAAAACTGCATTAAGTGTCAGGTGCGATCTCTCCCTATTATTTCTTACTATTGTCTGTGAATTCACGATCATCTCAGAATAAAAAGTTCGATTTTTTTTTAATGAGTGACAAGTCTCCACTCACTCATTTTGCAGGAGGTGGTGATCAAAACCATCCCCAAGAGAAAGAAATGCAAAAAGGCAAAACAGTTGTCTGAGGAGGCTTTACAAATAGCTGAGAGAAGAGAAGCAAAAGGCAAAGGAGAAAAGGAAAGATATGTCCATGTGAACGCAGAGTAGAATATTCCAAAGAATAGCAAAGAGAGACAAGAAGCCTTCCACAATGAACAATATAAAAAAATGGAGGAAAACAATAGAATGGGAAAGACTAGAGAAATTTCAAGAAAATTAGAAATAACAAAGGAACATTTCACGCAAAGATGGGCACAATAAAGGACAGAAATGGTATGGACCTAAGAGAAGCAGAAGATATTAAGAAGCAGTGGCAAGAATACACAGAAGAACCACACAAAAAAGATCTTCATGACCCAGATAATCACAATGGTGTAATTACTCACCTAGAGCCAGACATCTTGGAGTGTGAAGTCAAGTGCGTCTTAGGAAGCATCACTACAAACAAAGCTAGTGGAGATGACGGAATTCCAGCTGAGGTATTTCAAATCCTAAAAGATGATGCTGTTAAATGCTGCACTCAATATATCAGCAAATTTGGAAAACTCAGCAGTGGTCACAGGACTGGAAAAGGTTAATTTTCATTCCAATCCCAAAGAAGGTCAATGCAAAAGAATCTTCAAAGTACTGCACAATTGCACTCATTTCACATGCTAGCAAAGTAATGCTCAAAATTCTCCAAACTAGGCTTCAACAGTACATGAATGGAGAATTTCCAGATGTTCTAGCTGGATTTAGAAAAGGCAAAGGAACCAGAGATTAAATTGCCAACATTCGTTGGATCACAGAAAAAGCAAAAGAATTCCAGAAAAACAACTACTTCTGCTTTTTTGACTATGCTAAAACTTTTGACTGTGTGGATCACAACAAAGTTTGGAAAATTCTTAAAGAGATGGGAATACCAGACCACCTTACCTGCCTCCTGAGAAACTTGTACGCAGGTCAAGAAGTAACAGAACTGGACATGGAACAACAGACTGGTTCCAAATTGGGAAAGGAGTACATCAAGGATATATATTGTCACCCTGCTTATTTAACTTATATGCAGAGTACATCATACAAAATGCCAGGCTAGATGAAGCAAAGGCTAGAATCAAGACTTCAGGGAGAAATATCAATAACCTGATATGCAGATGATACCACCCTTATGGGAGAAAGTGAAGAGGAGCTAAAGAGCCTCTTGATGAAGATGAAAGAGGAGAGTGAAAAGCTGGCTTAAAACTCAACGTTCAAAAAATGAAGATCATGGCATTGGGTCTGATCACTTCATGGCAAATAGATGGGGAAACAATGGAAAAAGTGACTGACTGTTTTTCCTGGGTTCCAAAATCACTGCAGATGGTGACTGCAGCCACGAAATTAAAAGACACTTGCTCCTTGGAAGAAAAGCTATGACAAACCTAGCTAGTGTATTAAAAAGCAGAGACATTATTTGACGACAAAGGTCTGTCTGGTCAAAGCTATGGTGTTTTCAGTAGTAATATATGGATGTTAGAGTTGGATGATAAAGAAAGCTGAGTGCCGAAGAATTAATGTTTTTGAATTGTCTTTGAGAAGACTCTTAAGAGTCCCTTGCACTGCAAGGAGATCCAACCAGTCCATCCTAAAGGAAATCAGTCCTAAATATTCATTGGAAGGACTGATGCTGAAGCTGAAGCTCCAATACTTTGGCCACCTGATGCAAATAGTTGACTCATTAGAAAAGACCCTGATGCTAGGAAAGATTGAAGGCAGGAGGAGAAGGGGACAACAGAGGATGAGACGGTTGGATGGCATCACTGACTCAAGGGACCTGAGTTTGAGCAGGCTCCAGGAGTTGGTGAAGGACAGGGAAGCCTGGTGTGCTGCAGTCCATGGGGTCACAAAGATTCAGACGCAACTGAGCAAACAGATAATAGTGTTCATTCAACAGAAGCTCATGGTCTTAGAAGAGGACAAACATTTAAAGAAACAGCTAAACTTGAGTGTGATAACTTTCAAGTGTGTGCGATCAATGCAGGGACGAAGTGGATGTGACTCTGACAGGTGAGCTGACACTTTATGACATGTGAAGACATGTAGGGGAAACAGAACTGGAAGGATGGAACTAATGTCCTGTCTCCACTGTGGACACGCACTCACACACACAGAAGAACTGACCAGAGAAGCATCATAAAGAGGGGATTTTGTCCAGATAATGAATCTAGCAAAGGGTGCCACTGACTTGTCAATACTTTTTTTAAAAGTAAGATGATATACACTGTAGACACAAGGACACCAAAATAAATGACCACAGACAAGCTCCTTTCTGGAAAGTATTGGTAGCAAGATATAATTTGAGGCAAATTGAATAGCATCCCATACGGGTCCTCTTAGGATAGGAAGCCCCAAATCAGTAACCAGTAAGTAGCATCACAAAAGGAGCTTAATGCAGTCATACCACCTTGCCATCCAGCCATCAGACAGACAGAGGCACCAGAATTTTAACGGAGAAGTTGCTGACTGGACTGCCTCAGTCCCCAGAGGCCCTTTGCATCCTATCTGAGTCTGTGGTCTCTTTGACCTTCTGATGCCAACTTTGATCATCCTCTTCTCCAGCTTGAGAAAACACTATGACAATAACAGTAACTAATAATTATTAAGTGCTAGTAGGAAGCATTGTGAGAAGGAAATGGCAATCCACTCCAGTGTTCTAGCCTGGAGAATCCCAGGGATGGGGGAGCCTGGTGGGCTGCCGTCTATGGGGTCGCACAGAGTCGGACACGACTGAAGTGACTTAGCAGCAGCAGCAGCAGCAAGCATTGGGCTTCCCCGGTGGTGCTAGTGGTAAAGAACCCACCTGCCAACACAGGAGATGTTAAGAGACTGGGGTTCGATCTCTGGATCGGGAAGATCCCCTGGAGGAGGGCATGGCAACCCACTCCAGTATCCTTGCCTGGAGAATCCCATAGATAGAGGAGCCCGGCAGGCTACAGTCCATAGAGTCGCAAAGAGTCGAACATGACCGAAGTGACTTAGCATGCAGCAGCAAGCATTAGTCAATGAATGAAACTCATTTAATGCATTATTTCAGTTCATTATTCATGTTACGTGATCAAAGATAAGCATCCCAGAGGACATAAGGGCAAACAGAAGAAAACCCTGGAAAAATGTTGTGAAACTTTGGAGCAAATAACAAGCTGGAACATGACTGTCCACATTCGAGGACAAATTTAAAAGAGAATGAGTACCACCTCCACCACCACAAGAAGCTTATGAAAAGAACATGGAACTTTGAAGGAGGATTTAAACATAACATACAACAAGCAGAGGAGGATCATATTTTCAAGAAAAACTGCTTGGGAAATTTTAGATACCATCTGCTTTTCGCTCTCAAGGAAATCACAGAAAACATAGACCTTGTAAAATAAGAAGAAATAATAAGGCAATTTACTGCAGGAAAAATAAAAGAGAATGCTGATAGAGTTAGGGAATTAATTCCAGAAAAGAAATAATGGTTTGCAGAATTAAAACATTAAAGGGGCTAAAGAGCTGCATTGACAATACAGGAAACGTCAGCACCTTGTTGAGCAAAACAAATTGAAGAAGCTCTTTCTGAATGCACAAGAAAAAGGAAAGGAGATAAAACTAATTAGAAATGACTTTCATAGTGATTCCTATAGATATGTTGATGACAGTGATGCAAAATAGAGACCCTGAGGGAGAACACAGGACCGATGGGATAGAAACTATCTGACCACAGCCAGAATGATACAGTCGGTCCTCACTTCATACTGATGAGGCAGACACTTTTTATAAGCTACATTCTATAGACAAGGAAATGGCAACCCACTCCAGTACTCTTGCCTGGAAAATCCCGTGGACAGAGGAGCCTGGTGGGCTACAGTTCACAGGGTTGCAAAGAGTCAATCACTGCGCGATCGAGCAATCACAGACGAGGAAACCGAAGCCTTAATAACCTAGGTATCTGCTTAGGATTATGAGGCTTAGAAACAGAGCTGGAATTCACAGCCAGAGGCTAGTCTGCCTCTGGAGAAGGGACAGGGAAACCGAGAGAGCAAGACAGAGGAAGAAGAGAAACCAGAGGCACAAACAGAAGGAACCCAAAAACTACAAAATGGAAGGGCTTGTTTTTCAATCATAGGAAAAAAGTGAAAATACAGCTCCATCTGGACACACCTTGATACCGCGTGAGTTGGTTCTAGGACCCCCACTATTGATACACATCAAAGCAAATAAAAGCTGTGCTTTCTGAACTTTCTGGATCCCTCTCCTACCCACCCAATCTTTCCCCATCTGAGGATCTGGAAGCTGCAGATAAGAACAGCCAGCTGTATGCAGTTTTGACGAAACACTGTTGTAACCAGGAGACTGTATATACTAGTAAACTGAAACTCCCTTGTTAAAGCAACAAAAAAGAAATTCTCTTGACTGAAACTGACCAAGGAAATGAAGCCCTTGTTTACCTTTCAAGAAAGAAAAAAATAAAGTCTGTAAGAGAACTCGATAAAATAAGGAATGAATTAAAAATATAAAAATAAAATCCTCCCCTGTGGGTAAGGCATGTCATAAAAGAACCAAACTCATGAATTGAGTGCGGAAAACATCTGCATGTAAAATTCCCCAGACCTCCAGCACAATACAACGCCTGCAAAACACTGAGGGCTTGAGAAACGCTGGCTCCATCACGCCTAACGGTGGTACAAGGGAGGAACTTTCGATACAGCCAAGAACAGGGAAAGGAAATTGTCTCAAGTTTTACTTTCACATCATTCTGGGAATTTGGGGCAATGTGAAAGTATAAGACAAAGCAACAGATAAATTTTGGAAAGGAAGAAGTAACTATAATACTATTGTTGGATCATTCATACCACTTAAAAATCCAGATTCCACTAAACTTACTATAATTGTTCAGTTGGGGGTCCGCAATACCTATCATTAAGTTATTATAGATTAAATTATACATATAACTTAAAATCCACTAGCTTCTCCATATGGCAATAATATCCAGTTAAAAAACATAATACCTGATCACCGCATTCAGAAGAGCAACAAAAAATGTAAAACATCTTGAAATAACTTTATAGAAAAATGCACACAACTCAGGTGAAAAATACTTATCCTTTGATGGAAAACATAAAGTGAATAGAATATACTGTTATACAAGCCAGGTTCTTAGATAAGACGACTCAATACTGTATCGATTGGTGTTAAGTCCTTAAACATTAATCTACACATTTAATACCACTGACTGAAATCCAAAAGCGATTTTACTTGAAACTTGATAACATGATTCTAAAAATTATCAGCAAGCAAAAGAAGATCAGAATAGTCCAAAAAACAGTGCAAAAGACTCAGCGGAAAAGGTGCAGTCTTAGCAAATAAAATATACAATAACAACAACAACAAAATTATTTCTAAGACCATAACAGAGGTAGATCAATGGAATGAAATTAAAAAAAAGAAAGAAAATGACCCAAATATATATGTTAAGTGTGCCCTAAAGATATTTCAGATAAGTAGAAAAAGAAGAATATTTTTAATACCTAAATTTAGATAAAAGACAAGGTAACTTATAAATGAATAAACAATTTAAAAATAAATTATAAAAATAAACAGAAGAAAATTTAAATCTTATATCAGTTATTATTTTGTTTACTATTTAGAATGGGGGTTCCCAGGTGGCGCTAGTGTTAAAAGACCTCACCTGCCACTGCAGGAGACATAACAATTCCTAAGTTGGCAAGATCCCCTGGAGGACGGCATGGCAACCCACTCCAGTTTTCTTGCCTGGAAAATCCCATGGACAGAGTAGTCTGGCAGGCTAAGCCCATGGGGTTGCAAAGAGTCAGACACAATGGAAAAAGAGCGGGACACAGCTGAGCGACTTAGCATGTACACAAGCACGCACCCAAATGGCAAGGTTTTTAACTAATTAGCCCTAGTGCCTTGGGAAGCTTGTAGTATGTAGTAACTGAGTAAAAATTACATGCTAACTAAATAACAAAGAATATCAGATTATGAAAAGTATACAATGTAAAAGAAATACACATAAAATGTAAGACAAGTTAAATTTTGTCTTCATCAAAAAAGCGAATAAAATTATATGACAGAAGGGTAAAATATCTGCAACCCTAAAAGCTGACTCAGTTCAGTTCAGTTCAGTTCAGTCGTGTCCGACTCTTTGCAACCCCATGAATTGCAGCACGCCAGGCCTCCCTGTCCATCACCAACTCCTGGAGTTCACCCAAACCCACGTCCATCGAGTCGGTGATGCCATCCAGCCATCTCATCCTCTGTCGTCCCCTTCTCCTCCTGCCCCCAATCCCTCCCAGCATCAGAGTCTTTCCCAATGAGTCAACTCTTCACATGAGGTGGCCAAAGTACTGGAGTTTCAGCTTTAGCATCATTCCTTCCAAAGAACACTCCCTACGATTAAATGACTAGCTTTCATAAAACAGTAAGAATAAAAAGGGACAACGATGATGTCCAAAAGAAAACATGCTAATGACCAATAAACATTTTAAATGTGTCACATCATAAACACAAAAGAAATCATATAAAAAGTGAAATGTAATTTGTTTCTCCTTTGACTGGCAAGGAGTGATCATACTCTGCGGAAACTCTTGTGCCAGGAAGCTAAAATAAATTTTGGTATGACTTTTCTGGAGAGTAATGAAAATGTATCAAATATTATATGAACATGCCCATTTAGCAGCAATTCCATTTCACAGAAATTGTCCTATAGAAAGGCCTGCACAAATACAGTATCCAGACAAATAGGAACATGGATTTTTGATGCATTGCTATCATAATAATAAAAGTACCACAACGTAAATGCCTCTGATATCAAATTAGGCTACATCAACACAACGGAATAAGGTGTGTTTTGTTACATACACTGGTCAGTCAGAACTACATGAATACGATCTGTGATAAGCTGGGCAAAAGACAGGAAGTTACTGAGCAGTATGGTCATCTTGCCTGCGTGTCTATACAACAACTGTTCTCAATTTGTGGTTCCCCAGGCCAGCATCATCAGCATCACCTGAGAGTTTGTCTGAAATGTCAGTGCTCAGGCCTTACCCCACACCTGCTGCTGCTGCTAAGTCGCTTCAGTCGTGTCCGACTCTGTGCGACCCCATAGACGGCAGCCCACCAGGCTCCCCCGTCCCTGGGATTCTCCAGGCAAGAACACTGGAGTGGGTTGCCATTTCCTTCTCCAATGCATGAAAGTGAAAAGTGAAAGTGAAGTCGCTCAGTCGTGTTCGACTCTTAGCGACCCCATGGACTGCAGCCCATCAGGCTCCTCCGTCCATGGGATTTTCCAGGCAAGAGTACTGGAGTGGGGTGCCATTGCCTTCTCCATACCCCACACCTACTGAATCATAAACTTCAGAAATGAGATGCAGAAATCAGTGTTTGAACAAGCCCTCCAAGACATTCTAAATGCACACTAAACGTTGAGAACCAATAGCAAGACAGACACCTGAAAGACAGATACCAAACTGTATAGAAAAACTGCCTTAGGGTATAGTTTCAAGGGAAATTTCATTTTTCCTCTTTATATATTTTGATATTCCAATGATGCATATTGCACTTAAAATTAGGAAAATTATTTCTATCAGAGAGAGAAAGAAGGGAAGAGAGAGAGTGGGAAAAAGACTGAGAGAGAGACGTATGACTAACCAATAGAAAAATGGACAAGAGATTTAAATAAGTGGTGAGATTCCCACAAAAAGGCCAAAAAATTTCTAACAAAGAAATTTGGTAAAAAATTTCTAACAAAACATACTAAATTGAGTGTATGTTTTACACACTCAATTTGACTAGAATTAAAATAAATCTGTATTAAAATGTAGCAGTTGTTCCCATTTATCTGATAAGTATCATTAGGAAAAATACTAAAGCTGTATGAATTCATAGCTATAGTGGACTCAGAGGCTTCGGGCAAATGAGAAAGTACCGGGGAATTTATAGCAGAAAGTGTACAACTGGTCATGTATTGGGCCCAGTAACCCAAATTCTAAGGATTTCTCCTAGTTAAATATTTGAAGGTATATTTTTCAATAACAATAAAATACTGAAAGCATTCTGAATATTCTACCATATAAAATTGATTAAAAGAACCATGTTATACAGTGCTATTGTAACAATTATTTCATCAAAAAGGATGGTATGACTATAGATATATGGATATAGAAATATAATAATATGTAGACTATCCAGAAAAAATGTACCTGTCAACATTAAGAATTTAATATGTTAGGAGGTATTCTAAGAACTTTGTAACAGAATAATTCACTCAATCCTAACAACCATATGAGAAAGTAAAACCACCACTTTACAGCTGAAGAAATGCATTTGGAGAGTTGGAATAACCTGCCTAAGACCACCAAGATATGAGCAATGAGGCCAGCTTGCGCTGTCAGCGTCCACATATAATGCAGGTAATATGATTTGTGTTGTTGGTGATGATTCACGGACAAAAGTCTGAAAGGTTAGCCACTAAAACAAGAACAATGGTTATCTCTGGGTCACAGAATCAAAGGTAATTTAAATTTTGTTTCCTTCCAGTTTATCTTTTGTCTCTGAAGGTTATATAAGACTTGTGATAAATATTTAACTGGGGACATTTTTTTTTTTTGGTATATTAACAGAAAAGAATGAGTAAGAGCTCACTATGAGGGCAAGCCCTACAAAATCCAGCCAGCAGAGAAAGAACCTTTGAAAGGCAGAGAGTTTTAAAAAGAAATGGTACTTTAAAGTAACAATGAGGCTCTGAATGTGGGTGGCATGGAAACCACTTATAACACCATCATCATCTCACTTCAAGACTGCAGCTACAAAAAAAAAAAAAGGTAAAGCTCAGGAAAATTGTGGCTCCAGCCTGCTCTGTGAAAACTAAAATGGCAACGTATCCTCATTGAAGAGACTCCTACAACTGGGGTATTCAAATTGCACAGGACCTCTCTGTTTCATATATACCACCACCAAGATTATACTTGGATTCTTCCAGAAAGCCTTTATTGGCTCATTCAAGAGGTCACATATGTTAATACCTGTGCTATGGAATCAACAATCTCAACTCAATGTCCAGGGAAATGGTGAAGGAGTAAGACAGGTGAGCATTCCTGATGTATACAGGTCTCCGCATGAGACTATATCATACACAATCACGGCTCCAAGAGAGGACTGGAGGCAAACATCGGGATGCTTCAGAACCTTATATGGCTCAGCGCTTCCCAAATGCCAGCAGTCAATGATCAGATTCCTCCACTCAAGCCATCCTGGGGCATCCAGTCCCCTTTTTTGTGGGTGAATGTGTCCTTGTAGATTATATGATTGCTCAGTTTTCACTGCTTCTCCTGTGGAAGGCTTATTTTTCTCCACCTCACTGATGTTGGGCTTCCCTGGTGGCTCAGATGGTAAAGAATCTGCCTACAATGTGGGACACTGGGGTTTGATCCCCAGGTTGGGAAGATCCCCTGGAGAAGGGACTCTAGTATTCTTGACTAGAGAATTTCATGGACAGAGGACCCTGGTGGGCTACAGTCCATGGGGTCACAAAGAGTGGACACGACTGAGCAACTAACACCACTGATGTCAAAACTGTCTGTGTGACTTTCTTTGGCCAATAAAATAAAAGTGGAAGTTTCACATAAACACTTAAACTTTAAGTCACTTGTACCTACAGCATTCAGCTGCTATGTCCTCTTATCTCTCTGCCATAAAACTATTGATACAGCAGCTCTCTTAGCCTGAATTCTAGAGCAAATAAGTTATGTAGCATAATTACAGGAGACCCAAAATGGACATGAAGTGTGAGAAATAAATCTTGGTGGTTGTTAAGCCAGGGACTTTGGGGCAGTTTGTTACTGCAGCATGTCTCAGTATAAACTGACTTATACATTATCATATCCATGCTTCCATATTTGGAGATGCACTCAACACCAAGACTCACTTCTTCTAGGAGCTCTGTGACCACTGTCTGCATTGTCAGAGATTAAAAAAAGCTGGACTGTGTGCCTCTTCTGTGTTGGAATTGAAAGAGTTTTGAACTCTCCCTTGAATTTGATGGTTTACATCACTAGTCCCACTCTGGCACAAAATGGCAGGCTGATGTCCCTGTCCCTTCCATCTAGCCCAAGCTCACCATGCAATTATATCAAAAACCTCTCCTTTATCCCAGGATGTCACACACCCTCTGTCACTTCTGTGATGACAGGATATGGGACGCAATGAACAGCTTCCCCAACAGAGAATGACGTGGCCTTCAGACAGCAGCCAAAAGATGACAAAACAGGAAATCCCTTGTTCCAGCCAATATCCTCGAGGGCCTGTGGTTTCTCCCGCCTTGCATAAAGAAATTTACAGTTTGAGTAACACTGTTTTCTAGGAATCTAGGATTCTGGCTGTTATTCATGGTTCTACCCATCGACAACAAAGCATAGTTGTCACTGGCAATAAAATGCAAGCATCTGAATGGTTTTTGAGCAGTACTTTTGGATCTCTGCAAACCTATCATTGACTATTACAGGGGAAGACTTGGAAGAAAATGAAAATGTAGGGAGCACTGGGAATGGTCAAGAAGCACCAGTCACAACAACAGGAAAAACAATACTAACATTAGTATTAAATATTAAATATAACACCTAATAACAGCTCGTGTTGGATGGTACATGGTTTTCCAAGGTCCCCACATGTGTTAGTTCTTTTGCCATTCCTAACTTACCTGAAAATAAGGCACAATTTATTATCCATACTTTAAAGATGACAAAGTTAGGAGATTAAAAAAGTAACTTGCAAAGAATCATATCATAACTTAATGAAATATTTTAAATTTGAATATGGATCTCAGCATCAGAGTCTGAGAACCAGTTCATCATATTATATTGCCTGAGATTAAGGAAACAAATAAATACCAATACTTGGGCATTCTTCCTTATCTAGAATCTTCTTTCAAGAAAAGTAACGAAGATGAAGGAGAAAAATTTGCTACGTAGATGGCTTTGTTTTGAGTCCAAACAATGTACTTTTTCACTGTATGATCCTGAATAAACCATTTCATCACTCCTAAAAGACGTTACCTCATTTACAGAATGAAGAAAATGATTCTCATTTTATAATATTGCAATGAAAATAAAAACTGGTAATGAATGGGAACCACTATAAACTCCAAAATGCTAGTCATTTATAATACATAGTTCATTTTCGCAATGCCATAATTGGTTGCTCAGTGGCAGCAATGAGCTCATATTGACCAGTACTATTAAACCAAAGGCAGGACATCTGAGTATAATATCAAATTCAAAGCATCCAGTGTCTTCTACACCATAGGAGCTTGTAAGAGACCAACATTCCCACCAAGAACGATGATAAAAAAGAAATCAGTAACATATCAAAAGTCATTTGCTTGAAAGCATCAGAGTTTCTGTGGAAGCCAAAATTTAAAATCCAGACCCAGTGAAAAGGAAAGCTCACTGAGGTGAGCCCAACTTTCTGAACGCTGATGTTGACAGGACGTCTGTCAGTTCTTGCCACAAGTTAGGAAGCAGAAAGGATAAGTAGGTTAACAAGGGATAGAAACCAAAAAAGATACAGGTAATTGCACAGGGCTCTGGTCAAAATAAGCTGGAGTTGAGGGTTGCCAAGTTAGCCAGAACTTGAGGAGCAAAGATCAGAGACAGAAGGAAAGAGCAGAGATCTGAGACCCATACTCAGTATCAGTTTTCTTCCTGAGGCATTTATCTATAAATGTCACAGAAAAGAAGGTTAAGAAGCCAAACTAAAAGAGATAAAAAGGGGTTTTGACAGTCTCACAGTGCTAGAGAGACAAAAATTAGATTTGAAGATCTGCCAAGGGGACCAGTTCTATGAAATGTGATAAGCTCTAAGTCGGGACCCTAGGATTAAGGTTGAGCAAAAGGTAGATGGGGCCTTATAAAGAATTCAATCCAACTTCAAGTCAGCTCTAACCATGATGGTATGAGATGATCTGTCCTCTGCTGTCTGCTAAAGAAAAAGGTGAATCTTCTTTGAAGAGCAGGAACACCATCCAGAAATTCTACAATTTGACATCCATAATAACCAACATTAAACTGAAATCACCAGATGTATCAAAAAGTAGTATCCATGAGAAATAACTAAGCGATAAAAAGAAACCCACTAGTGACTTAGTTATTGGAGTTATAAGACTCAGATTTTAAACTGTGATCAGAATGCCCAATAAAATAGATGTTAGACAAGTTGACCAAATAACTGAAATATATTTTAAAAAGTAAAATGGGAATTCTAGAGCTGAAAACTACAATAACTGAAATTTAGAACACAGAGGGCAGGTTAAATGGCAGATGGGACATAAGTGAAGAGAGCTGAAAGACACATGAGTAGAAATACTCAAAATAAAGCACAAAAAGCAAAACGAGGTGAGAAGTACATAAAAGAAAATGAAAGATCTATCTATGTCTATATCTACATGCTCAGTCGTGTCCAACTCTTTGCTACCCCATGGACTGTAGCCTGCCAGGCTCTGCTGTCCATGGGATTTTCTAGGCAACCTGGAATGGGTTGCTGTTTCCTCCTCCAGGGGATCTTCTCAACCAGGGATTGAACCTATATTTCCCATGGCTTCTGCAAAGGCAGGTGGATTCTTTACCACTGAGCCTCCTGGGAGGCCTACAAAAATGATTACCATGTATTGTATTTGAGATCTCAAAGAGCAAAATAGAAAGAACAGGCCCAGATCAATATTTGAATAGGTAATAACTCAGAATTTTCTAAAACTGATGAATGGCATTGAAGCCATTAAAGAAGTGATACAAAGGACACCAACAAAGAAAACTACACCTACATATCTCATATTTAAATGACTGCAAATGAAAGAAATAGAAAATCTCAAAGCATGCAGTTGAGGGTACATCTTCAAAGGAGTAAACTTTAGACGAGCAACTGATTTTCAAATAAAACAATGAAAACCAAACACAGTAGAATGCCACCTTGAAAGTAGAGAAGGAAACAACCATCAACCTAAAATTTTATACTTAGGGAGAACATTCTCCACTAAAGAATTAAGTGAAATAAATGAAATGGATTAACTGAATAAAGGTGAAATAAAAATATTTCCAAACATACAATACTTCAGAAAACTTAGTGCCAACAAACCTTCACCAAGAAAATACTATAAGAAATTATTCAGGAAGAAGGAAAATAATTTCACACAGAAACAAGAAATGTAGAAAGGAATTTTAAAGTTTAAATATGAGAATTAACTTACTGAAACATGTACAGTAAGTATAAAGTTTTGTAGTATATGTCATATGATTCACTTGCTCAGTTGTGTCCAACCCCTGTCCATGGGATTTTTCAGGCAAGGATACTGGAGTGGGTTGCCATTACCTCCTCCAGATCTTCATGACCCAGGGATGGAACTTGGGTTTCCTGCATTGCAGAAGGATTCTTTCCTGCTGGGCCAGAATTCAAATACATGACAACAATAACATAAAGGCTAGAGGGGTAGAAGAACTTAAAGTATTCCATAATCCTAGTATTATTTGTGAACTGATTAATATTAGGCTATTAACAATTCAAAGATTCATGTTTAACCCCTAGGGAATCCATAAACTAACAGAAGGGGCAAATGTGATATTTTTGTAAAATGTTGAGCTAATGAAAAAGTAATCAAACATAGAAAGAGAAAGAAATACAAAACACTGGGAAAATTAAAATTAAATATTTATGTAAAAACAGCATCTCAGTAATTAAATTAAATATAAACAGTTTAAATGCACTTCTTTAAGGTATGCTGAATTAAAATAAAAAACTATACACTGATTTTATGAGACATACTTTTAATATAAGAACACATAAAGGCTGACTGTAAAGGGCTGGAAAAACTTACATCTTGCAAACACTAAATCTTGATGTAGCTATAGTTATAAAAGGCAAGGTAGACTTTAAAGCAAGAGATGTAACTAAAGATAAAGAAGTATATCTCATACAAATAAAATGACCAATCCTCCCAGAAGACACAAACATTTTAAATTAGTCTGCAACAAATAGCATAACACCAAATATATAAAGCAAAAAATATATGCCTAAAAGAAGAAAAAACAAACACATAAATACAATATAAGACTTTAACAAACTTTTTCAGTAACTAACAGTAAATAGTAAAACAAGCAAAGCAAAACACCAGAAAAAAGTTTTTAAATCTTATCATGACTAACACTAGTTACCTAAATGAAATATACAGAATGCTTCACTTAACAATGACATAATAAAACAAAAAATTTTCAAATGCATGTGTTTATTAAAATTTATCATATTCTGGATCATAAAGTAAGTCCAAGCAAATATAATTTGAGTATAATGTTTGACTACATTAGAATTCAGCAAAAAATCAATAATTAAATAAAATCTAGGAAATTAGAAATGTTTAAGGACTAAGCAATATATCTGTAAATAACCATGGTGAAAGAACTTATTAACATAGAAATTAGAAAATAGTTTCCTCTGAATCTTAATAAAAATAAAATTGGTAGAATGCAGCTCATGCTGTAATTGGAGGGAAATTTATAACCTTAAATGCACCTACTAGAGAAGAAGAAAAGCTGAAAACAATAATCTATAATTTAGTTCAAAAAATTTTTAAAAAGTAAACTGAAACAGAAGAAACTAAATAATAAAAGCAAATTTAATACTAAAATAGAGAAAATCAAAGAAGGTAGTTCTTCGAAAACAAACCAAAAAAACCCATGCAAGTTCATAAACACCTAACAGACAGTCAAGAAAAAAGAGTAAGAGCATAAATTACAATATCAAGAGCAAAAGGAGCATCAAGTCACAAAAAAATCAGTCTCCTAAGGCAAAAGAAGTAAAACCAAAATAAACAAATGGGACCTAATTAAAAGATTTTGCACAGCAAAGGAAACCATCAATAAAACAAAAAGACAAGTTGTTGAATGGAAGAAAATATTTTCAAATAATATGACCAATGAGGGGTTACTGTCCAAAATATATAAATAGTTCATACAACTCAATATCAAACAAATAACTCATTCTTTAAAAATGGGTAGAAGACCAGAATAGACATTTTTCCAAAAAGATGTACAGAAGACCAACAGTCACATGAAAAGATGCTCAACTTCAATCACTAATAATCAGAGATATGCAAATCAAAACTGCAATGAGATGTCACCTCACAGCTGTCAAAATGGCTATCATCAAAAATTCTACAAATAACAAATGCTGGCAAGGATGTGATAAAAAGGGAACCCCTGTACACCGTTGGGAGGAAACATAAATTGGTGCAGCCTCTATGGAAACAGTATGGAGGTTCTTCAAATAACTAAAAATAGAACTACCATATGATCTAGCAATTCCACTCCTATATATATACATATGTCTGAACAAACAAAGCCACTGGTTTGAAAAGATACATAAACCCCCAATGTTCATAGCAACATTATTCATAAGACATCAAGATATGAAAATGATTTAAGTGTCCACTAACAGATGAGTGGGTAAAGAAGATGTAGTGTGTATATATATAATTCCATATATACACTGATATATATATAATCCATTTCCATATATACATATATAAATATATATAATTTCATATATATATATATCCATATCCACATATCCATATATATTATCCCAGGCAAGAATACTGGAGTGAGTTGCCATTTCCTCCTCCAGGGGATCTTCCTGACCCAGGGACTGAACCCAGGTCTTCTGCATTGGAGGCCGATTCTTAATCATCTGAGCCACCAGGGAAGTCATATATTATATATATGTCTATATATTATATATAGAATTTCATATATACATGTGGAGAGGGAAAGAAAGCACGATAAGATGGGATAGAGGATTAAGAGGTAAAATAAATTATCTACATGGATATATTGTACAGCACAGGGAATACAGCCAGTATTTATAATAACTTTAAATGAAATTTAATCTATAAAAATTCTGAATCACTACGTGTACAACGGAAACTAACATAATACTGTAAGTCAATTATACCTCCATAAAAAAGCAAAAAACAGCAACAGCATTAAAAATCCTACAGACGTTTAAAAGAGATTGTGAGAATGTTAAGAACACTTTGAGAATTCAGATTAATGAAAACACTCCTAGAACAACAAAAATTTGAAAACAAGTCTGTGACATTAATTAAAAAGTCCTCAGCTAAAATTGGGGACTTCCCACATGGTACTAATGGAAAAGAATCCGCCTGCCAAAGCAGGAGATGTAACAGAGGTGGCCAGATACCTGGGTTGGGAAGATCCCCTAGAGAAGGGCATGGCAACTCACTCCAGTATTCTTGCCTGGAGAATACTATGGACAGAGGAGCCTGGCGGGCTACAGTCCAGAGGGTCAGAGTCTGACACAACTGCAGCAACTTAGCACTCATGCAGCTAAAATTAGAGACCAAACAGGCCTGGAGGGAAAGTTCTCATACCCAGCCATACATTGACAATTACTTCAAACAGGAAGAGACTTATGCATACACGCATGCAACACACATTTCCTACAAGAAGATGCTGCCTACTTTACTATCCAGCAGGAAGCACACCCTCTGACCATGAACTCCTTACTGTCAAATTCAGACTTAAATTGAAGAAAGTAGGGAAAACCACTAGACCATTCAGGTATGACCTAAATCAAATCCCTTATGATTATACAATGGAAGTGAGAAATAGATTTAAGGGCCTAGATCTGATAGATAGAATGCCTGATGAACTATGGAATGAGGTTCGTGACATTGTACAGGAGACAGGGATCAAGACCATCCCCGTGGAAAAGAAATGCAAAAAAGCAAAATGGCTGTCTGGAGAGGCCTTACAAATAGCTGGGAAAAGAAGAGAAGCGAAAAGCAAAGGAGAAAAGGAAAGATATAAACATCTGAATGCAGAGTTCCAAAGAATAGCAAGAAGAGATAAGAAAGCCTTCTTCAGCAATCAATGCAAAGAAATAGAGGAAAACAACAGAATGGGAAAGACTAGAGGTCTCTTCAAGAAAATCAGAGATACCAAAGGAACATTTCATGCAAAGATGGGCTCGATAAAGGACAGAAATGGTATGGACCTAACAGAAGCAGAAGATATTAAGAAGAAATGGCAAGAATACACAGAAGAACTGTACAAAAAAGATCTTCATGACCCAGATAATCACGATGGTGTGATCACTGACCTAGAGCCAGACATCCTGGAATTGGAAGTTAAGTGGGCCTTAGAAAGCATCACTACGCACAAAGCTAGTGGAGGTGATGGAATCCAGTTGAGCTATTCCAAATCCTGAAAGATGATGCTGTGAAAGTGCTGCACTCAATATGCCAGCAAATTTGGAAAACTCAGCAGTGGCCACAGGACTGGAAAAGGTCAGTTTTCATTCCAATCCCAAAGAAAGGCAATGCCTTTCTCAAACTACCGCACAATTGCACTCATCTCACACGCTAGTAAAGTCATGCTCAAAATTCTCCAAGCCAGGCTTCAGCAATATGTGAACCGTGAACTTCCTGATGTTCAAGCTGGTTTTAGAAAAGGCAGAAGAACCAGAGATCAAATTGCCAACATCTGCTGGATCATGGAAAAAGCAAGAGAGTTCCAGAAAAGCATCTATTTCTGCTTTACTGACTATGCCAAAGCCTTTGACTGTGTGGATTACAATAAACTGTGGAAAATTCTGAAAGAGATGGGTATACCAGACCACTTGATCTGCCTCTTGAGAAATTTGTATGCAGGTCAGGAAGCAACAGTTAGAACTGGACATGGAACAACAGACTGGTCCCAAATAGGAAAAGGAGTTCATCAAAGCTGTATATTGTCACCCTGTTTATTTAATTTATATGCAAAGTACATCATGAGAAACCCTGTACTGGAAGAAACACAAGCTGGAATCAAGATTGCCGGGAGAAATCTCAATAACCTCAGATATGCAGATGACACCACCCTTATGGCAGAAAGTGAAGAGGAACTAAAAAGCCTCTTGATGAAAGTGAAAGTGGAGAGTGAAAAAGTTGGCTTAAAGCTCAACATTCAGAAAACTAAGATCATGGCATCCAGTCCCATCACTTCATGGGAAATAGATGGGGAAACAGTGGAAACAGTGCCAGACTTTATTTTTCTGGGCTCCAAAATCACTACAGATGGTGACTGCAGCCATGAAATTAAAAGATGCTTACTCCTTGGAAGGAAAGCTATGACCAACCTAGATAGCATATTCAAAAGCAGAGACATTACTTTGCCAACAAAGGTTCGTCTAGTCAAGGCTATGGTTTTTCCTGTGGTCATGTATGGATGTGAGAGTTGGACTGTGAAGAAGGCTGAGGGCTGAAGAATTGATGCTTTTGAACTGTGGTGTTGGAGAAGACTCTTGAGAGTCCCTTGGACTGCAAAGAGATCCAACCAGTCCATTCTGAAGGAGATCAGCCCTGGGATTTCTTTGGAAGGAATGATGCTAAAGCTGAAACTCCAGTACTTTGGCCACCTCATGCGAAGAGTTGACTCATTGGAAAAGACTCTGATGCTGGGAGGGATTGGGGGCAAGAGGAGAAGGGGACGACGGAGGATGAGATGGCTGGATGGCATCACTGACTCGATGGATTTGAGTCTCAGTGAACTCCGGGAGTTGGTGATGGACAGGGAGGCCTGGTGTGCTTCAATTCATGGGGTCGCAAAGAGTCAGACACGACTGAGTGACTGATCTGATCTGATCTGATCTGGCTAGTCCCAAATAAACTTAGTTTTGATAGTAAAGTGAAAGTGTTAGTCATTCAGTTGTGTCTGATTCTTTTTGACTTCATGGACTGTAGCCCACCATTGTCCTCTGTCTATGAGGATTCTTCTGGCAAGAATATTGGAGTTGGTTGCCAGTAAAATAACTGGCTATTGTATTACTAATGTTCACAGATTCAAGAAGATATGGTAAACCTGAATAGTTCTATATCAATTAGGAAGTTAAATAGAAATTAAAACTTCCAAATACAGAAATCTTCACGTCCTGATAGATGCATCAGTGAATTCTTACAATCATCTATATAATTAACATATCACACAAAACCTTACTGAAAATAAAAAGAAAAAGAAAAAACAAACAAACAAAAAATCAGGAGTACATGCCAACTTTTTAGGCTGCTGCTTCTGCTAAGTCACTTCAGTCATGTCCGACTCTGTGGGACCCCATAGACGGCAGCCCATCAGGCTCCCCCGTCCCTGGGATTCTCCAGGCAAGAACACTGGAGTGGGTTGCCATTTCCTTCTCCAATGCATGACTGTGAGAAGAGTGAAAGTGAAGTCGCTCAGTCATGTCCAACTCAGGGACCCCATGGACTGCAGCCTACCAGGCTCCTCTGTCCATGGGATTTTCCAGGCAAGAGTACTGGAGTGGGTTGCCGTTGCCTTCTCCAGAACTTTTTTGGCTAGCATTACTTTCATGCATTGGAGAAAGAAATGGCAACCCACTCAAGTGTGCTTGCCTGGAGAATCCCAGGGATGGGGGAGCCTGGTGGCTGCCGTCTATGGGGTCACACAGAGTCAGACACGACTGAAGTGACTTAGCAGCAGCAGCAGCAGCAACCTTAAACAAATACGGAAATCTAGCATTACAAGTACAAGACAGGAACATTACAAAGCAATCTAACAGGCACGGATGTAAATATATTAAATAAAAATTATCACATGTATCCAACTAATTAACATAATAATATATCTCAATATGTTTTTTAAAAATCAATGCAACTCACCACATTAACAGAAAAAAAGGAAAATCATAACAGATGTATAAAAACCTTTTCCTGAGATACAATACCCACTCATGATTATTTATAAGCAAAGTACTGATATATTTCCTTTATCTAATAAAGAACAACTTAAAAACCCTACAGCAATTATAATTAAATGTGAGATGTTGAAAGTTTCCTCTCTGAAATAAGAAACAAGAACTTGCTGCTGCTGCTGCTGCTGCTAAGTCGCTTCAGTCGTGTCTGACTCTGTGCGACCCCATAGACCGCAGCCCACCAGGCTTTCCGGTCCCTGGCATTCTCCAGGCAAGAATACTGGAGTGGGTTGCCATTTCCTTCTCCAATACATGAAAGTGAAAAGTGAAAGTGAAGTCACTCAGTCGTGTCCGACTCTTAGCGACCACATGGACTGCAGCCTACCAGGCTCCTCTGTCCATGGGACTTTCCAGGCAAGAGTATTGGAGTGGGGTGCCATTGCCTTCTCCGAAGAACTTGCTATCCCCACTGTAATCCAACAATATGTAGGAGATAAAGTGCCGTAAGACAAGAAAATGAAATAAAACGGTCTTATTCACAGTTCACTGGTTCATATACATTAGAAATCCAAAAGAATATACAAATTACAAGAAATGAAACAGACTTTGGACAATATCCAAAAAATCTACTGTATCTCTATATATTAGTAACAAATGATTAGAAAATGAAAAACTTTATTAAACATACCATTTGCAGTATCAGCAAATACTTAGGGCCAAACCTAGCAAAAGATGTGCATAACCTGTACACAGAAAATTAGAAAACATTACTGAGGTAAATTAAGACATTTGAAGAGATGGGAGAATATACCACATTCACGGATTGAAAGAGTAAAGTTGCCACTTCTCCTACAAATCAGACCATAGATTTGATGCAGTTCCAAACAAAATCAAATATGTTACTTTTGTGGGAATTGATGCAATGATTCTAATATACATATACATGGAAATACAGTGCATGCGTGCTCAGTTGCTCAGTCGTCTCTGACTCTTAGTGACTCTATGGACTGTAGCCCACCAGGCTACATACACACACACACACACAAAAAAAAATATATATTTACACACATATACATAAATATATATACATACCACATATATATGTATATGTATACATATATATATATATATAAAACACACACATATATATATATAAACCACATCATCTTTGTCCATTCATCTGTAGGATAGCTTTTTGATGGAATTATGTGACAAAAAGGCCAAAATTGCCATTGATATTGATAACTTTTGAACACAATCCTTAGCATTGCTATCACACTGTGAGATTCTGCCCAAGAATAAAGAAAAAACAGAGAAAAGCAGAAATGATGATGATGACAGACAGATAGACAAGAGATGACAGAAGGAGCCACAGACAGACAATACACAAATGATAGCTGGATAGAAAGAGAGAATAAATAGATTATTCATAGAGACTGCCTTATGATGACATATTTCTGAGAACCTGGATATAATCACATCCAACTTGGACTTTTCAGTTTTGCAAGCCAATAAATTCCCTCTTTTGCTTGAGGCAGTAAGTTGGGTTTCTGTCGCATGCAGCCAAGAACCCTAACTGTTAAAATTTTCAAGGCCACTTCCAGCTCTAATTCCATGACTAGGATAACGCATCCCAAACTTTTCCAAATAAGTCTCCTTTATGGCCTAAGGAGAATGAACAATAGATTCAGGAGTCAACCCTTTCAGTCACAAACTTGATGGTTCTTTGAAGTCTTAAATATTATTTTTTTAACAAAGAAAATCATGCAAATTTTCAAACCTATTCCATATTTTGTCTTAATATTAAGATACTTCCTCCATATCATGTTGTAAAATCAACATGCCAAGAAGATGCACCATATTATTTTGAAATTATCCATGAAACCCATACAGTACCAGGTACTCCTAGGGGTGGCATATCCCAGGCTTAAAAGAATAGACATAGGGAAGGGTTTCAGAGTCAAATTCCTGAAGGGTCAGGCAGGTAAGAAAACGGGGTACAGAAGACAGTGAATACAAGCCGGCCAAAGGGGGACGCTCAGTTTCACTCCACTGTTGCTACCAAAGAATGTCTTTTCAATCCTCACACGGGCCAAACACATCTGCAAGGTGAATAAAGTCTGGGCACAATCCCTTCCCCACCTCTGATTTTGAATGCATGTTGTTCTATTTTTCCATCTAAGACTCAGGCAATACTTACACCATTGCTAACATCTGTTCTCCAAACACCCAATATTTTTCTTCTTATAAAAGATATTTCTTTCAAACAGAGATAAGACATAGAAGCTTTGGCATATATTTATTTAGTGAAACTATATTACACTCTCTGAAAATCAGATGGCTTTACCTATGCGAATTCTAGAAGGAAAATTACCCTATTCCAATGGGCACCTTCATATTTTATGTGACATTTTTAACAGCCTCGAAGTTTCAACCTCAACCAGCAGTGTTTGAATTGCTTTTAATTCAGAAAGCATGGAGAAGAGAATAATCTGGCAGCTCCTTCTTGATACATGTCAGAGGCGGGATCTTCCCAGGAGAATGTGGCATTCATAAAAGTAATTTTTCCCATTCATTCTGCTGAGAGCATCCTCTTACAGGAGTCATGTGGCTGTCACTCAAGACAGAAACCAGCCTCTGAAATTACGGGGTGTTTTTTTTTTTTTTTCTTTTTGGATAACTTCATGTAATCAAGAATTTGATCTGAACTATTAAAGGAAAAAATTAAATTAAAAACTGACACCCATGACCTTTACAATTATGTATTGTGGCTCTTGTACAACACGCATTCAAAGGCGACTGTTTGCCTGATTTATTTGTAATACAATGTCCTTTACGTGGGACAAGATCGTATTGTTCAAGGAGTCCAATGTTAAAGTCAGGAAGAAGGTTTAATTGGTACATACTGAAAAAGTAAAGAATTATCTATCCTGCCTAGAGGTCCTCCAGTATTTAGTTACAAATCATTTCAGAATACTAACAATGGTGATAATGATAAAGATCTATGTAGATTGAGTACTTACCATCTGCAGAACATTGCATTAACTGCTTCACACACATTTTTTATTTAATCCTCTCAGTGCCTTAGGGCAGGTATGGATAGTAGCCCTTTGACCCAAAAGGAGACTGAGTGAGGCTCAGGGGACAGACTCGAAGCTGCCAGAAATTTCAGAGCATGGGCTCAAGTCCATGTCTGATGCCTGAGAATATGTTCATGACTCCTCAACCATCAGACTATGAAGCTGGAGGGCCCTTCAGAAATCAACTACCCAACACTCAAAACTCTGCACATTAATACCAACTTCCTGATCTTTCTCCCCAAGTCTTGCTATTTTCCTGTCTACCCTCCCTCAGCTATCACCACCTCCCATTTAGCTGCCCAAGCCAGAAAACCTAGAAACATTACTCACTCATATTCTTTCTCCCTCCCTCCCTGCGCAAATTCAATGCAGCTCCAAGACCTGCTGATTCTACCTGTTTAACAGCAACTGTGAAACCAATTCACTTCTCTCGCATCTCCACCACCAGCAGCTTTATCCAAGCCACCAACATTTCTCCAAATAATGCAACAACCTCCACCATCCACTCTGATCTGTGTTCAATATGTTCTTAGTACACCTGACATCTTGTAGAAATACAAACACCACACTTCCTGCTTAGAATAATTTGATGGTTCCCTAGTATTCTCAGAATAAGGACCACAAACCATATCTGGCATCACTAGCCCTGGGCCCTGCCTGCAGGAACCCCATCCCTCCCCACTTGCCTCACCCACTTCCCCTCTTCGTATCTGTGTGCCAGAAGTCATACCAGAGTCTTGGGTTTCTCAAAGCTCTGTGCTCTCCCTCCGATTACAATTGTCGTGCATGTTGCTCCCTCTGCCCAGAATTCTCTTCTCTTCTTCTTTACTTGGTTAATTTCTCTATGTCCTTCAAGTTCAACTCATTATCATTTTCCCAGGGAAGCTGACAGAAGGAAGGTTGGACCAGATCAAAGCCCTCTCACAGAACAATGGACCTCTCTGGTGAAACACACTCACCATAATTACAATGTTATATTTGTATGTGTGACCACATGATGCCTGGCCCAATTATTGAACTCATTAGAAACAAATTCTTTCTGAATCTCTGAATTAACAAGCGGTCAGAGGCAGCTTGGTGAAATGGTCGCCATCCATGTGTCAAGGTCAGGGACCGAAGGATGTTGTGACTCTACTTACCAGCTGTGTGACTTTCAACAAAACACCTGAACTCTCTGACTCTCCATTTTCTCAAATACAAAATGAGGGTGGTGTCCAACACCTACCCCTTCCTCCGATCCAAGATGGTTGTTAAGATCAAATGAGGCAGAGAGATGGAGATATTAGCTCACTGATCCCACCATGAGGTAAGGACTCAACTAGCATTTGTTTGAAGCTTACATATAATAATTTTGGATTCATTCCCAAGAAATCAGTTCAATTCAGTTCAGTCACTCAGTCGTGTCCGACTCTTTGTGACCCCATGGACTGAAACATGCCAGGCTTCCATGTCTATCACCAACTCCTGGAGCCTGCTCAAACTCATGTCCATCAAGTCAGTGATGCCATCCAACCATCTCATCGTCTGTCATCCCCTTCTGCCCTCAGCTTTCCCAGCATCACGATCTTTTCCAACGAGTCAGTTCTTTGCATCAGATGGCCAAAGTATTGGAGTTTCAGCTTATCAGTCCTTCCAACGAATATTCAGGACTGATTTTCTTTAGGATGGACTGGTTTCATCTCCTTGCAGTCCAAGAGAGTCTCAAGAGTCTTCTCCAACACCATAGTTCAAAAGCATCAATTCCTCAGCACTTGGCTTTCTTTATAGTCCAACTCTCACATCCATACATGACTACTGGAAAAACCATAGCCTTGACTAGACAGACCTTTGTTGGCAAAGTAATGTCTCTGCTTTTTAATATGCTATCTAGGTTGGTCATAGCTTTTCTTCCAAGGAGCAAGTGTCTTTTAATTTCATGGCTGCAATCACCATCTGCAGTGATTTTGGACCCCCCCAAAATAATGTCTGTCACTGTTTCCATTGTTTCCCCATCTATTTCCCATGAAGTGATGGGACCAGATGCCATGATCTTCGTTTTCTGAATGTTGAGCTTTAAGCCAACTTCTTCACTCTCCTCTTTCACTTTCATCAAGAGGCTCTTTAGTTCTTCTTCGCTTTCTGCCATAGGGATGGTGTCATCTGTGTATCGGAGGTTACTGATATTTCTCCCAGCAACCTTGATTGTGCTTGGATGTGCTTGTGAAGCTTGTGCTTCATCCAGCCCAGCATTTCGTGTGATGTACTCTGTATAGAAGTTAAATAAGCAGAGTGACAATATACAGCCTTAAGGCACTCCTTTTCTGATTTGGAACCGGTCTGTTGTTCCATGTCTGATTCTAACTGTTGCTTCCTGACCTGCATACAGATTTCTCAGGAGGCAGGTAAGGTGATGTGGTATTCCCATCTCTTTAAGAATTTTCCAGTTTGTTTTGATCCACACAGTCAAAGGCTTTGGCATAGTCAATAAAGCAGAAGTAGATGTTTTTCTGGAACTCTCTTGCTATTTCAATGATCCAATAGATGTTGGCAATTTGATCTCTGGTTCCTCTGCCTTTTCTAAATCCAGCTTGAGCATCTGGAAGTTCACAGTTCACATACTGTTGAAGCCTAGCTTGGAGAATTTTGAGCATTACTTTGCTGGTGTGTGAGATGAGTGCAATTGTATGGTAGTTTGAACATTCTTTGGCATTGCCTTTCTTTGGGATTGGAATGAAAACTGACCTTTTCCAGTCCTGTGGACACTGCTGAGTTTTCCAACTAAAGAGCCTCTTGATAAAAGTGAAAGAGGAAAGTGGAGAAAGGAGCAAATTGTAGGTGGTCAAGAAGTACAAACTTCTGGGTTTGTACTTCTGGGTTTGCAGTTCAATGGTAAAGAATCCTCGCTTCCAGCACAGGGGGCAAGGGTTCAATTCCTGTTCAGGGAACTAAGATCCCATGTGCTGCACAGCGTGGTGAAAAAATATAAATAAATTTGTACTTTTATACAAACTTCCAGTTAAAAGATAAATAAGCATTAGGGATACAATATGCAGTAGGATGATAATAGCTAACACTGCTGTATAGAGCTTCCCTGGTGGCTCAGTGGTAAAGAATCCACCTCCCAATGCAGGAAACGCAGGTTTAATCCCTGGGTTGGGAAGATCCCCTGGAGAAGGAAAGGGCAACCCACTCCAGTATTCTTGCCTGGGAAATCCCATGGACAGAGGAGCCTGGCAGACTACAGACCATGAGAACCCAAAGAGGTAGCATTCGACTTAACAACTAAACTACAACAATGGTGTATTTAAAAGTTGTTAAGTGAGTAGATTCCAGGAGTTCTCATCCCAAGAGAAGAAAAAACATTTTTTCTTTTTTTAATATCTATATGAGCCAGTGGATATTAATTAAACTTACTGTGATCATCATTTCATGATGTATGTAAACCAAGTCATTACACTGTACACCTTAAATTTACACAGTGCTGTATGTCAATTATAGTTTAATAAAACTGGGGGGGGGGAAAGCAACTTGTTCAGCCATACACACAATATAATAGCATTTCTGTTTAAACAGCCATGAAACAGGGCTAGAGAGTACAATATCTATGGAGAAAAAAAGACTAGACTAATATAATCCAAATACATTACTGGGATGGAGTTTGAGAGAATGCTAGCAATAGAGATCAAAGTAAGGAGACTGGCTTATTTTTCTGAAAAGGATAACGTACTAATATGTGTGTATTAAGTAAATGAGATGTAAATCACTCCAGCCAACTCACTAATCTATGAGCCTTGTGTCTTTCTAGTTATCACTCTAACACTATAATGAAGCCTACATTAGCAAAAACACTCAATAGATACATGTTAAATGAGTAAATAAAAAAAATACTGAAGGATAGTTGATGTACAATATTATATAAGTTACAGGTGTACAATAAAGTCTCACAATTTTTAAAGGTTATCCTCCATGTATAGTTATTATAAAATATTGGCTATAGTCCACATGTTTTACAACATATCCTTATGACTTATTTTATACATATTAGTTTGTACCTCTTAAACCCCTAGCTCTATATTATCCATCCCTCTTCCCCTCTCCTCACTGGTAACCACTAGTTACTTCTCTGTGAGACTGTTTCTTTTTTTATATTCACTCATTTGTTATATTTTTAGGTTCCATATATTAAGCGATATCATACAGTATTCATCTTTCTCTCTCTGACTTACTTCAGTTAGCGTAATTCCATCCAAGGCCATCCATGTTGTTGCAAATGGCAAAATTTCATTATTTTCATGGCTAGCAGTTCTCCATAGTGTATATATACTATGTCTTCTTTATCCATTCATCTGTTGATGGACACTTAGGTTTCTTCCATATCTTGGCAATTATAAAAAAATATATTTTAAAGAATAAATAAGAAATACATAATGATACAAAAAGTGCCTTAAAGGTGTTCAACAAACTTGGTCATCCAAGTAGTTCAAAATCTCTGATATCTATATAAGTTCTGAAAATGGATATAGTGATGGTTGTATAGCATTGTGAATGGACTTAATGCCTTTGAATGAGACTTTTAAAAATGGCAAATTTGATGTTAGGTATATTTCACTAACAACAAAAATGTTCACACATATCTTTCTTCTGAGTGTAGAAAAAAAAAGTCACCTCCATGTCTGAATTACCACAAATTCTTTTATTAACCGTATTTTTCACTCTCACCTCGCCCTACCCTTCAACAGAATAAGTTTCTCCCTGAAAGCAGTTGCAGCTTCAAAAAGGCTCCAATGTCTGGAAATCAGGAAACTGTCATCTTGCCAAAGGCAGGAAAAAAACCTAGAATTGGCTTGATTGCCAAAACTCTGGTGGAAAGCAGTGATGTGATTTTCAGTGACAACCACCGACAATGGTTGATGTTAAAACCGAGGGCAGTCAAGCCAAATCTCCGTGATTCTAACTGCCAAAACTAGAAATACGGGCAATCCATAGTAGCTTTAAAAAACAGAACCATTCTGGAAAGTCTTAGAAGGTTTGGAAGAGAAGTCACAAGCTATAAATAAAAGCCACGGTGAGTTAAAGAGATAATTAGATTGGTGGAAAGAAACACAGTGGAAAATTGAAAAACAATCCTTTCACCAACAATTACATCTTCAGATGTATTTGCAGCCTACAAAATATGAAGAAGAAAAAAAAGAACAGGATTCCTCTGATATAATAAATTGGCTAAATAGCTCTCAATCTTCCTCTTTTTGTAAAGAAAGCAGTAAGATGAGGGGTGGATTACATTTTCTTTGTGTTAAGTGGAGAGAGAAAATGCTGATGACAATGAAAGCATCTGACAAGAGACCCAATACCATTGAAACAGACAAGCTATTACCACAAGAGAACTAAATCTATGAAAAATATTTTTAAACTGCTAAGCCAATAAGACTGGCAGTTTGATTTCATAAACTCATGTTTGCAAAAATATATGGGTCAATTTTATTTTCACCTATTTGATCTTCTAATTTAATAAAATCTCATTGATTTTAAATGAGGTTAGAACATTAACAAAAAACTAGCTGATATTTGATTTGCTTGCACTTGATTATCCAACATTTTTATTCAAGAACAATGAACTAGCCAAGCAGTGACAAGGCTCATCCTTCCTTAACAGTCTAGCACTTTCTTAATCAATTTGGCTTTGAAATAATCCTGGCACAGTAGATATATATGTACACAGATACAGAGGGTATGCCATATAAACTGAGGGAGTGTAACATGTTCTCCTTATAAACTGAATCAAAAACTAGACTATTAATATGTGACAGTGGAGAAAAACCTAAGTGTGAGCTGGAGAGAACTGGTGTGAAACACACAGAAAGGGCAAGAGGCACAGAGAGAGCCCCTGAGAAGGGAACTGGGAACCACTGAGACCAAGGGTCTAGTTCCAGGATGCTGGACCAACAGACATCAGCAAAAGACAAGGGGGTTTCTGTCTGGTGGTTGAATTTGGTTCTGTTTTTCTGTATAGTGAGGTCTTTTTGGAGGGAGAAGCAGGAGGGAAGGAGACCACTAATTGAAGATGAATAGAACTTTTTTCAGCCTCATTCAGTTCAGTTCAGTTCAGTCACTCAGTCATGTCTGACTCTTTGTGACCCCATGAACTACAGCATGCCAGGCCTCCCTGTCCATCACCAACTCCCGGAGTTCACTCAGACTCATGCCCATCGAGTCAGTGATGCCATCCAGCCATCTCATCCTCTGTCATCCCCTTCTCCTCCTGCCCCCAATCCCTCCCAGCATCAGTGTCTTTTCCAATGAGTCAACTCTTCGCATGAGGCAGCCAAAGCATTGGAGTTTCAGCTTTAGCATCATTCCTTCCAAAGAAATCCCAGGACTGATCTCCTTTAGAATGGACTGGTTGGATCTCCTTGCAGTCCAAGGGACTCTCAAGAGTCTTCTCCAACACCACAGTTCAAAACCATCAATTCTTCGGTGCTCAGCCTTCTTCACAGTCCAACTCTCACATCCATACATGACCACTGGAAAAACCATAGCCTTGACCAGACAGACCTTTGTTGGCAAAGTAATGTCTCTGCTTTTTAATATACTCTCTAGGTTGGTCATAATTTTCCTTCCAAGGAGTAAGCGTCAGCCTCATTACCCTCCCCCACAAAAAAGCCACCAAAAAATACATACAAGAAGAAAAAGAATTGTACATAATCTTTAGGCATCTTTTCTTAGACAATAAAGGAAAACAATAACACTAACTTTTTAAGTTGAAAGTATGACTCAGGTGGTCCAAACTTTGGGTTGTGGGGTCACAGGATCTGGATTAAGATCTTGACTTCATCACTGGCTAGATGTGAACTCCTGAAGAAGTTATGTGCATGCCCAATAGCTCAGGTTCTGCCTCTGTCAATGAAGATAGTAACAGGCCCCATTCCACCAGGGTAGAGAAAGAAAAAAAGGAGTTTGTGAGGAAATTCACATGTCTGCAGCTCAGATGGAAGCCACGAGAGAAGGTTCCGTTCAAGAGAACTACCTGGAAGAAAAAATGGAAACTCAGTGGAAAAAGGATGGAATTAAGAACCTGCCTTCTTAAGGGTGGAAGAAGAAGCTGTAGGTGACAATGCAGAAATAGAGATGCAGTTACTGCCATCCAGAGAATTGCTGGTGAGAAGGCTTCAGCAATGAGGAATGGATATGTGTACAGGAATCTCTAAAGAAACCCTTAAAGCAACTGTGAGAGGAAAAGACTGCTTGAAACATCCACCAGTTCCAGAAAGGAACAATACCAGCTCACAACAATCCCGGTCATCCTCCTGCCTCCCCCTGGGGCCCTTGCCAACCCCGGAGAAGGCAGAAACTGACCAAAATGATGAGCAAGGAGCTAGAGGTTGGCCACCCCACTTTCATGACAGTCAGCTGCCTTGCATGTAGCAAACCCCAGAAAGCAAGTTCAAGATGTCAGCAATTGCACTGTATTGGATACTTTAGTTACTGATGTGCATGCAGCTCAGTTGTGCAACTTATGGAGGCAGTGTGCATACGTGCTAATTCGCTTCAGTCATGTCTGACTCTTTTCGACCCCATGAACTGTAGCCTGCCAGGCTCCTCTAACCATGGGATTCTCCAAGCAAGAATACTGGAATAGGTTACCATGTCCTCCTCCAGGGGATCTTCCTGACCCAGGGGTCGAACATGTGTCTCTTATGTCTCATGCATTTGGCAGGCAGGTTGTTTACCACTAGCACCACCTGGGATTTCCACAGGGGATGTAGGACCTTCAATTACTGAAGAGGTACCAGAAAGTCAGTAGGGCCTTTCAGAATTTTCATCCAGAGGCAGCCACAGAACTAGCCCCACTGCCTGAAAGTAAAAGTGAAAGTCACTCAGTCCTGTCCGATTCTTTGTGACCCCATGGACTATACAGTCTATGGAATTCTCCAGGCCAGAATACTGGAGTGGGTAGCCTTTCCCTTCTTCAGGGGATCTTCTCAATCCAGGGATCAAACCCAGGTTTCCCACACTGCAGGCAGATTCTTTACCCACTGAGCCACAAGGGCAGCCCAAGAGTGGAGTAGGCTACTGGAGTGGGTAGCCTATCCCTTCTCCAGCAGATCTTCCCAACCCAGGAAATGAACCAGGGTCGCCTGCACTGCAGGTGGATTCTTTACCAACTGAGCTACCAGGGATGCCTCCACTGACTAAATCTAAAGAAACAAAACAATGCACAAATAAAGTCATTTTTAAGATGACACCACACAGATCATGCTTATTTAACATAGTCATGAAATGTTTGAAGGTACACAGTAATTGCTCAAAATGATTGTGCCCAATTACTGAAATTAAAAATACTCTAGGAGGTATCAATAGCAGAATATCTTAAGCATAAGAACGAATCAGTGAGCTGGAAGATAAAATGGTGGAAGTAACTTCTGAAGAGCAGAATAAAGTAACAAGAATAAATAGAGCTGAGGATAGTCTCAGAGACCTCTGGGACCATATCAAATGCACCAACATTCGAAAGTTAGGGGTCCCAAAAGAAGAAGAGAAAAAGAAAGGGTATGAGAAAATTTTTGAAGAGATTATAGTTGAAAATTTCCCCAACATGGAAAAGGAAATAGTCAATCAAGTCCAAGAGACACAAAGAGTCCCATACAGGATAAATTCAAGGAGAAACACACCAAAACACAGATTAATCAATCTAACAAAGACTAAACACAAAGAAAGAATATTAAAAGCAGAAAGGGAGAAGCAACAAGTAACATACAAGGGAAACCCCATACACTTAACAGCTGTTCTTTCAGCAGAAACTGCTGAAGGGAATGGCAGGATATATTTAAAGTACTAAAAGGGAAAAATCTACAACCAAGATTACTGTACCCAGCAAGGATCTCATTCAAAATTGATGGAGAAATAAACAGCTTTTCAGAAAAGAAAAAGAGAATTTAGTACCACCAAACCAGCTTTACAACAAATGTTAAACGGACTTATATAGTAAAGAAATACAACAGAAGAAAAAAGATCTACAAAATCAACCCCAAACAAGTAGGAAAATGGCAATAGGAACATATATATCAATAATTACTTTTTTTTAATTTTTAAATTTATTTTTTAAGAGATTTTTTTTAACTTTACAATATTGTATTGGTTTTGCCATATACCAAAATGAATCTGCCACAGGTATACATGTGTTCCCCATCCTGACCCCTCCTCCCTCCTCCCTCCCCATACTATCCCTCATAATTACTTTAAATGTAAATGGATTAAATGCTCCAACCAAAAGACACAGACTGAAAAAAAAAAAAGACACAGACTGGCTGAAAGGATACAAAAACAAGACCCATATATATGCCGTCTACAAGAAACCCACTTCAGACCTAAAGACACATATAGACTGAAAGTGAGAGGATGGAAAAATATATTCCATGCAAATGGGAAGCAAAACAAAGCTAGAGTAGCAATCCTCATATCAGACAAAATAGACCTTAAAATAAAGAAGATACAAGAGGTAAGGAAAGACACTACATAATGATCAAGGGATCAATCCAAGAAGACATAACAACTGTAAATATCTATGCACCCAACATAGGGGCCCCTCAATACATAAGACAAACACTAACAGACATAAAAGGAGAAACTGACAGTAACACAGTAATAGTAGGAGACTTTAACACACCACCCACACCAATGGACAGATCATCAAAAGAGAAAATTAATAAGGAAACACAAGTCTTAAATAATACATTAGATGAGATGGATCTCATTGATATCTTCAGGACATTTCACCCAAATGCAGAAGAATATGCCTTCTTCTCAAGTTCACATGGAACATTATCCAAGACAGACCATATCTTGGGTCACAAATTAAACCTCAGTAAATTTAAGAAAACTGAAATTGTATCAAGCACCTTCTCCAACCACAACGCTATGAGACTAGATATCAATTACAGGGGAAAAAAAAACTGTAAGAAACACAAACACATGGAGATTAAACAACACGTTTCTAAACAGGTTACTGAAGAAATCAAAAGAAAAATTAAAAAATTTCTAGAAACAAATGACAATGAAAACACAACAACTCAAAACCGATGGTATGCCTCAAAAGCAGTTCTAAGAGGGAAATTTATAGCAGTACAATCCTACCTCAAGAAACAAGAAAAACATTGAATGGACAAACCTAACTTTACACCTAAAACAACTGGAAAAAGAAGAACACCCAAAAATTAGCAGAAGGAAAGAAATCATAAAGACCCGAGCAGAAATAAATGAAAAAGAGATAGGAGAAACAATAGTTAAGATTAATAAAACTAAAAGCTGGTTCTTTGAGAAGATAAACAAAATTGACAAACCTTTAGCCAGACTCATCAAGAAAACAAGAGAGAAGAATCAAATCAACAAAATTAGAAATGAAAAAGGAGAGGTTACAACAGACAAGGCAGAAATACAAAGGATTATAAGAGACTATTATGAACAACTATATGGCAATAAAATAGATAATCTGGAAGAAATGGACAGATTCTTAGAAAAGTTCAATATTCCAAGACTGAACTAGGAAGAAATATAAATTATGAACAACACAATTACAAGCACTGAAATTGAAGCTGTGATCAAAAATCTCCCAAAAAACAAAAACCCAGGACAAGATGACTTCATAGGAGAAATCTATCAAACATTTAGAGAAGAGCTAATGCCTAGCCTTCTAAAACTCTTCCAAAAATTGCAGAGGAAGAAACACTTCCAAACTCATTCTACAAGGCCATCATCACCCTGATACCAAAACCAGACAAAAACAACACAAAAAAAGAAAACTACAGACCAATGTCACTGATGAACATAGATGCAAAAATCCTCAACAAAATTTTAGCAAACAGAATTCAGCAACACAACCAAAAGCTCATACACCATGATCAAGTTGGGTTTACTCCAGGAATGCAAGGATTCTTCAATATATGCAAATCAATCAATGTGATACACCATATTAACAAATTGAAAGATAAAAACCATATGATCATCTCAATAGATGCAGAAAAAGCCTTTGACAAAATTCGGCACCCATTTATGATTAAAACTCATCAAAAAATGGGCATAGAAGGAACCTACCTCAACATAGTAAAGGCCATATATGAGAAGCCTATAAAAAACATTATTCTCAAAGGTGAAAAACTGAAAGCATTCCCCCTAAGATCAGGAACAAGACAATGGGGTTGACTTTCACCACTATTATTCAACATAGTTCTGGAAGTCCTAGCTACAGCAATCAGAGAAGAAAAAGAAATAAAAGGAATACAGATTGGAAGAGAAGTAAAGCTCTCACTGTTTGCAGATGACATGATACTGTACATAGAAAACACTAAAGACAGTAACAGAAAATTACTAGAGCTAATCAGTGGATTAAGCAAAGTTGAAGGATACAAAAGCAATACACAGAAATCACTTGCATTTCTATATACTAACAATGAAAAATCAGAAAGAGCAATTAAGGAATCAATCCCATTCACCACAAAAAGAATTAAATATCTAGGAATAAACTTACCTAAGGAGACAAAAGAGATGGGAATACCAGATCACCTGATCTGCCTCTTGAGGAACCTATATGCAGGTCAGGAAGCAACAGTTAGAACTGGACATGGAACAACAGACTGGTTCCAAATAGGAAAAGGAGTACGTCAAGGCTGTAATATTGTCACCCTGCTTATTTAACTTATATGCAGAATACATCATGAGAAACACTGGGCTGGAAGAAGCACAAGCTGGAATCAAGATTGCTGGGAGAAATATCAATAACCTCAGATATGCAGATGACACCACCCTTATCACAGAAAGTGAAGAGGAACTAAAAAGCCTCTTGATGAAAGTGAAAGTGGAGAGTGAAAAAGTTGGCTCAAAGCTCAACACTCAGAAAACGAAGATCATGGCATCTGGTCCCATCACTTCATGGGAAATAGATGGGGAAACAGTGGAAACAGTGCCAGACTTTATTTTGGGGGGCTCCAAAATCACTGCAGATGGTGACTACAGCCATGAAATTAAAACACGCTTACTCCTTGGAAGGAAAGTTTTGACCAACATAGATAGCATATTAAAAAGCAGAGACATTACTTTGCCAACAAAGGTCCATCTAGTCAATGCTATGGTTTTTCCAGTGGTCATGTATGGATGTGAGAGTTGGACTGTGAGTAAACCTGAGCGCCGAAGAATTGATGCTTTTGAACTGTGGTGTTGGAGAAGACTCTTGAGAGTTCCTAGGGCTGCAAGGAGATCCAACCAGTCCATCCTAAAGGAGATCAGTCCTGGGTGTTCATTGGAAGGAATGATGCTAAAGCTGAAACTCCAATACTTTGGCCACCTCATGTGAAGAGTTGACTCATTGGAAAAGACCCTGATGCTGGGAGGGATTGGAGGCAGGAGGAGAAGGGGACGACAGAGGATGAGATGGCTGGATGACATCACCGACTCGATGCACATGAGTTTGGGTGAACTCCAGGAGTTGGTGATGGACAGGGAGGCCTGGCATGCTGCGATTCATGGGGTCGCAAAGAGTCGGACATGACTGAGCAACTGAACTGAACTGAATGAAAGAAATCAAAGATGACATAAACAGATGGAAAGATATTCCATGTTCCTGGGTAGGAAGAATCAATATTGTGAAAATGACTATACTACCAAATGCAATCTACAGATTTAATGCAATCCCTATCAAATTACCAATGACATTTTCCACAGAACTAGAACAAAAAATTTCATAATTCACATGGAAACACAAAAGACCCCAAATAGCCAAAGCAGTCTTGAGAAAGAAGAATGGAGCTAGAGAAATCAACCTTCCTGACTTCAGGTTATACTACAAAGCTACAGTCATCAAGACAGTATGGTACTAGCACAAAAACAGACATATAGACCAGTGGAACAATATAGAAAGCCCAGAAATAAACCCATACACCTATGGGTACCTTATTTTTGACAAAGGAGGCAAGAATATACAATGGGGCAAAGACAGCCTCTTCAATAAATGGTGCTGGGAAAACTGGACAGCAACATGTAAAAGAATGAAATTAGAACACTTCCTAACACCATACACAAAGATAAAATGGATTAAAGACCTAAATGTAAGACCAGAAACTATAAAACTCTTAGAGGAAAACATAGGCAGAACACTCAATGACGTAAATCAAAGCAAGATCCTCTATGACCCACCTCCTAGAGTAATGGAAATAAAAACAAAAGTAAACAAGTGGGACCTGATTAACTTACAAGCTTTTGCACAGCAAAGGAAACTATAAGCAGGGTGAAAAGACAACCCTCAGAATGGGAGAAAATAATAGCAAATGAAACAACTAACAAAGGATTAATTTCCAAAATAAGAAATGCAAACCAAAACTTCAATGAAATATCACTTCACACCAGTCAGAATTGCCCTCATCAAAGTCTACAAACAATAAATGCTGGAAAGGGTGTGGAGAAAAGGGAACACTCTTGCACTGTTGGTGGGAATGTAAGTTGATATAGCCACTATGGAAGACGGTATGGAGATTCCTTAAAAAACTAGGAATAAAATCACCATATGACCCAGCAATCCCACTCCTAGGCATATACCCTGAGGAAACCAAAATTGAAAGAGACGCATGTATCCCACTGTTCAATAGCTGCAACATGGAAGCAACCTAGATGTCCATCAACAGATGAGTGGATAAAGAAGTTGTGGTATATATACACAATGGAATATTCAGTTCAGTTCAGTTCAGTCGCTCAGTCATGTCTGACTCTTTGCCACCCAATGAATTGCAGCACACCAGGCCTCCCTGTCCATCACTAACTCCCGGAGTTCACTCAGACTACTCAGCCATAAAAAGGAACACATTTGAGTCAGTTCTAATGAGATGGATGAACCTAGAACCTATTATACAGAGTGAAGTGAGTCAGAAAAAGAAAGATAAATACCATATTCTAACACATATATACGGAATCTAGAAAAACGGTACTAAATAGTTTATTTACAGGGCAACAATGGAGAAACAGACAGAGAACAGACTTATGGACATGGGGAGAGGGGAGGAGAGGGTGAGATGTATGGAAAGAGTAACATGGAAACTTACATTACCATATGTAAAATAGATAGCCAATGGGAATTTGCTGAATGGCTCAGGAAACTCAAACAGGGGCTCTGTATCAATCTAGAGGAATGGGAGATAGGAGAGAGGTTCAAGAGGGAGGGGATATATGTATACCTATGGCTGATTCATGTTGAGGTTTGACAGAAAACAGCAAAATTATGTAAAATAATTATCCTTCAATAAAAAATAATTTTTTTAAAATGATTGTGTTCATTAGACATTTACTAAATGCCAGAGACTGGGGTCAATGCTTTCCAGGCAACATCCCATTTGACCTTCACAACAATGCTCTGAGTGAGCATGTGGTTGGAAGAGGAAACATCATCATCCCTATTTTACAGAAAACTTGTCCACGGTCATGTTCATTAGTGGCAGATCTGGAGTTTCTAGCAACCGTGCCAATTCTCTGCTTTTCTGGTCTTTTAAGATGACTACATAATACAATAAAAATAATCATTCTCATTTATTTAGGGTTTACCCTATGATTTAAGTGGATTAGCTCAAATATTTCTCCACAGGAGCCCCCTATGAATGTACATGCTTTATTGATGCTAAAACCAAGGTGAAGAGAGTAGGTGACCCAAGCTTATCTACCCTGCAAAGGCTGAGCTGGGATTTGAACACAGACAGCTTCCCAGGTGGTGCCAGAGGTAAAAGAACCCACCTGCCAATGCAGGAGACACAGGTTCAATCCCTGGGTCAGGAAGATCTCCTGGAAGAGGCCCTAACAACCCACACCAGTATTCTTGCCTGGAGAACGCCATGGACAGAGGAGCCTGGCTGGCTGTGATCTATGGAGTCCCAAAGAATTGGACGACTGAAGCAACTGAGCAAGCACAGATGCAGCTGGGTTCCAAAAACCAGGCTCTGAAGTACTGTGATCTACCTCCTCTCTAAAAGGAGGAGGTATATTTTATAGTTTTACAAACTATAAAATGCTCCCTGAATGTCAAAAGGGACCGTGATCACTATTATTACAGCTTGGCCATATGGGAAGAGCAGTTTTTGAACTGATGTACAGTAACAGGGGGCTTTCCAGGTGGCTCAGTAGTAAAGAGCCTGCCTGCCAATGCAGGAGCCACGAGAGAAGAGGGTTTGATCCCTGGGTGAGGAAGATCCCCTGGAAGAGGAAATGGCAACCCAATCCAGTATTCTTGCTGGGAGAATCCCATGGACAGAGGAGCATGGTGGGTTATGGACCTTAGGTTTGCAAAGAGTCAGACATGACTGAGTGATTGAGTATGCACACACAGTAACAGGGAGGGCACATCAGACAAAGGCAAGAGCAGAGGCCCAGAGGCAGGAGTGAACGTGGCAGGTTCTAGAAGCAGCAAGGCCAGGGCTGCTCTCACAGCAGAACTCATTCACCGGGGCAGGCAGGAGAGTGAATCAAACAGTGAAGAAACAATAAATTCATGAAACAACTGTTCACACTCGTAGGCTCGCTTGCCTCCTAGGACACCCTCATCACTCACATAAAGAAGAAATGGAGCAATAACCAACCCGGGGACCTCGGGAGGAAAGGAGTGGAAATGGACCCCTCCTTTGGCGACACCCGAGCCATAAATCCTCAGCCGCCAAGATGCAGAGCCAGCTCTGTGCACGGGCGCTGTACATCTTCCTCTGAGCCATCAGGAAGACCTCTCTCTTGTAAGCTGCGGTGGGTGTTGCTGTTGTTATTATTGTTCTCTGTCTGACTTCATGCGGTGAATTGAAAATGAGTGAACTTGGTGGAAAAAGAATGTGTACTCATCTCTGAGGACCAATCTGGATTTGAATACCCCTGCTCTGAGAAGCTCAAGAAAAGCGGATCTTGTTCAGAATATCTGAAAAATGGTCTCTGGCACACGACGTAGTTTTTTCTCTTATAAGGGATAATTTTAAGGTCAGATGGTTTGAATTCCTCAGGGTCCAGCACAGTCTATGCCTGTCAACAGAGCTGACTTTTTGCAACCCCATGGGTAGGGTCCTTAGAATTCTCCAGGCCAGAATACTGGAGTGGGTAGCCTTTCCCTTCTCCAGGGGATCTTCCCAACCCAGGGATCAAACCCAGGTCTCCCGCATTGCAGGTGGATTCTTTACCAGTGAGCCACAAGGGAAGCCCAAGAATACTGGAGTGTACCCACTTCAGTGGTACGCCTACCCCTTCTCCAGGGGGTCTTTACAACCCAGGAATCAAACCAGGGTCTCCTGCATTGCAGGGGGATTCTTCACCAACTGAGCTATCAGGGAAGCCCAAGCAACAAGTAAATATTAGCTTAATGTGGGCTGTTTGGGTGGTTGATTGCCTGATGAATGAATAAGTAAATTAATTAATGAAATGATCTGTACAGAGGAAAGAATATAGACTTTAAGGTCAGGCCCCATAGGCATGGATCCTACTCAATCACCAACATCCTGTTTGACTCAGATCAAGTCACTTAAGCTCTCTGAGCTTGTTAACAGATCTGTAAAAGGGAATAATGTTAGCTCCAATGGTGGACTTGTGTTCTCTGCCTTGTTTTATTTCTTTCCAGCCTCCGTTTATTTTACTTCCTGTAAAATAATTTTGATGACCCATCCCTCTCCCATCCTTGGTACTCTGGTCATTTGGGTGGATCTATTAATAACTCTACCCACAGCCAACAGGAGTTGAATGAATAGCCACAGGCTAGGCCAACCAGTGGGTTCTATTCCCATCGAGAAAGTCATTGTCTCAGGGGAAGGACCAGGACTCAAGCCAGGCTAATCACAGCTGTATTAGTCAGAGTTCTGCAGAGAAAGGAAAACAATAGGAGAGATATATAAAGAAAGAGAGAGACGTACATTTATATAGACACAGGTGGTGCCATGCCGTGCTCACTCAGTCCTGTCTGACTCTCTACAACCGCATGGACTGTAGCCCACCAGGCTCCTTTATCCATGGTATTTTCCAGGCAAGAACACTGGAGTGGGTTGCCATTTCCTACTCCAGGGGATCTTCCCAATTCAGGAATCCAACCCAAGTCTCCTGCATCTCTGCATTGGCAGGAAGATTCTTTACCACTGTGTCCCCTGGGAATCCCAGACATAGTACAGACAGAGAACACAAGAGAAACGGAGATGGACACAGAGATGGAACTGAAGACGGAGACAGAGATTGATTAAACTGATCTGATGAAGCCCACCCACATTACGGTGGGTAACGTGCTTCATTTAAAATCTACTGATTTAAATGTGGGATGGATATGTACACACTGCTATATTTAAAATGGACAACCGACAAGGACCTACTATAAGGCACACGAAACTCTACTCAGTATTGCCAGTCTGGATGGGAGGGGGGCTTTGGGGAAGAATGGATACATGTATGTGTATGGCTGAGTCCCTTTGCTGTTCACTTGAAACTATCACAACCTTGTTAATCAGCTATCAGTTCAATTCAGTCGCTCAGTCGTGTCTGACTCTTTGAGCTCCCATGGACTGCAGCACGCCAGGCTTCCCTGTCCATCATCAACTCCCGGAGCTTGCTCAAACTCATGTCCATTGAGTCGATGATGCCATCCAACCATCTCATCTTCTGTCATCCCCTTTTCTTCCCGCCTTCAATCTTTCCCAACATCAGGGGCTTTTCTAATGGGTCAGCCCTTATATCAGGTGGCCAAAATATTGGAGCTTCAGCATCAGTCCTTCCAATGAATAGTCAGGACTGATTTCCTTTAGGATGGACTGGTTGGATCTCCTTGCAATCCAAGGGACTCTCAAGAGTCTTCTCCAACACCACAGTTCCAAAGTATCCATTCTTCAGGGCTCAGCTTTCTTTATGGTCCAACTCTCACATCCATATATGACTACTGGAAAAACCATAGCTTTGACTCTACAGACCTTTAATCAGCCATAACCCAATACAAAGTAAAAAGCTTTTTAAAAATGTTAATCAGATCTTTAAATATTTCTCATTCCTGCTGTATTTGAGTCAAAAAGGATGTAAGAGCAGAAAACTCAGGGCAGGAGGTCCAAGCCTCAAAGGGAGGGCAGGAGACAGGACACTGGGTTTTGAGCTCAGGAATCCAGCCACCGACCATGCAGACTAGACAGGCTCAGGACTGACTGTCCCAAGCCATGTGGCCAAAGTCCCTGGAGAACTTCTGGTGATGCCAAGAAGAAAATCTCTCACATAGATGACTGTGCAGCCTTCTAACTAGTCTCTCTTTCCACCTTTGGGCCCATACAGTCTGTCCTCAACACAAGAGCAAGAGTAATGACGTGAAAACATGAAGTTAATCATGTTTCTCCATTTGAAACTCACCAGTGTATTCCCACCTCACTCAGAATAAAAGTCAGAGTCTCTCCACTGATCTTCCATCCCCTACGCGATCTGCCTCTGTGATGAAATCCATCAAGCCCTCTTCCTCCTCAGGGCCTTTGCACCTGCTGATTCCTCTTCCTGCAATGTTCTTCCCCCAAATATCTGCCAGGCTTCTTCTATCACCTCCACTGTTCTCCACAGTATCTCATCTTCTCTTCATAATATTTTCATTTAATGATGTATACAATGGATCCACTACACACGGTTGTACTTTCTGCTGTATCCCTATTGCCTGGAGCAGTGCCTGACACAGAAGGCAAACAATAAATATTTGCTGGGGGGAAAAACCAGTGATTACTGAATCCTGGCAAAGCTATGGAGGTGTGAAGGGTATTGGCAGGTTTTGCGTAACGGATTCAAGAAACAAACAAAACAGACAAAGCAGGGACAGGTAATGCTAAGTATCAGTTGCGTCCATTGCCATGTGAGTTCAACCCGCCAACGTGGAGACCAAGGTGCTTGTGTCAACAGAGAATTCTGCCCCACACTACAAAGGTACATCATAGATACATAATGGTTTTCAGAGAGGAAGGGTGCAGGATGGCCCTGATCCAGAGGGACACAAACTAAAATAAGGAAAACGTGAACTTCCCCAGTGGTACAGTGGTTAAGAATCCACCTGGCAATGTAGGGGGCATGGATTCAATCCCTGGTCTGGGGAGATCCCACATGCCACAGAGCAGCTGAGCCCTGGCGCCTAGAGTCAGTGGTCTGAAACAAGGAGAAGCCCATGCACCGTAATGAACAGTAGCCCTGCTGGATGCAACTAGAGAAAGCCCACACACAGCAATGAAGACATGTGCGTGCTCAGTTACTCGGTCGTGTCCAACTCTTTTCAACCCCATGGACTGTAGCCTGTCAGGCTCCTCTGTCCATGGGATTCTCCAGGCAAGAATATTGGAGTGGGCTACCATCTCCTCCTCCAGGGGATCTTCTCGATCCAGGGATCAAACCCCAGTCTCCTGCATCTCTTGCACTGGTAGGAAGATTCTTTACCACCCCGCCACCTGGGAAGACCTGAGGGGCATGTATCATTAAAATTATGGTTTTCTCTAGATATATGCCCCAGAGTGGCACTGCTGGATCATAAGGTACCATGAACTCATCTTTCATTTCTCTAATAAGCATAAGGCTAGGATTATGCCAGGAATTCAAAGATAAATGGCCTCTGCCATTGAGGAATATGAACTGGGGTGCTTAGGTGTTCAGTTGTGTCCAACTCTTTGCAGCCCCATGGGCTATGGCCCACCAGGCTCCTCTGTCCATGGAATTTTCCAGGCGAAAATACTAGAGTGGTTGCCACTTCCTACTCCAGGGCATCTTTCCAACCCAGGGATCGAACCTGTGTTTCTTTCATCTCCTGCATTGGCAGGCGGATTATTTACCACTAGTGCCACCCAGGAAGCCCCATGAACTGGTAGAGAGATGGAACAAAAAGTAAGTGAATCCATTATCATGTCAGAGAAGAGTGTGGCAGGTGAAAAGAGGGCAAGTAATTTGGTTTATGGATCTTGCAGAGGGCTTCTGCAAAGGGAGAGTTATCACATCTGGGTTTCAAAGGATAAGCAGGAGTTTGCCATTGGAAAAATGAAGAAGGGCATTCCATACAAAAGAAAGAGAATATGCAAAGGCAAGAGCTATAAATGAGTATAAAATATCTGCAGATAAGTCCAAAAATTCAATGGCAAGTGACCATGGGTGGGTGCCTGTATGCATGTGTGCTCAGTTATGTATGACTCTCTGTGACCGCATGGGCTGCAGCCCACGAGGCTCCTATATCCGTGGGATTTCCCAGGCGAGAATACTGGAGTGGTGTGCCATTTCCTCCTCTAGGGGATCTACCTGACCCAGGGATCAAACCCACATCTCCAGTGGCTGCTGCACTAGCGGGCAGATTCTTTACCGCTGAGCCACCAGGGTAGATGTGGTGAAAAAGGGTGGCTTTCTGGATACAGCTGGAGATGGCGTCCCTGGGACTGCAAAGGCTTTATGTGCCATGCTGCAGACTTTAGAGTTGATTTTGCACCTAACAAATAGCCAGACAAGGTCAGCAAGGAGGCAGGTAAGATGACTGAACTGGTGTAAAAAGCACTTTTTCCCACTGAACCATCTAACAAGCTGTGATGTTTTTTAATGACAGAATCAGTGTCCTTTCAGCCACATAACACTCTGCAGTCATGTGCTGCCTTCTTTTGTGGGAGGGCAAGAACCAGGCAACAGCTACTCATCCTGCAGACACACACCAGCTATACTCATTGTCCAGATCCATTCTCTAGAATCTTCAGTATTGACGTCCCGTGAACTGGGGGCCCATAGCAAAGCCATCCTCCAGTATATCAAACAGACAGGGTGGCCAAGGCCTTCGCAGAATAACAGAATAAAATGTGCTTCTGGAATCCTTGATGAATCAATCTGCCAGTTCGCAAACGACACACAAACATGGTGGGTGCAACAGCAGCTTAGCCACCAAGGTCCCTGCGTAAATAACATCCTATTTCATCAGCGCTAAAAGAGAGATCTCTGGGATGTACTGTCTTGCAGAAGAAAAATAATAAAGACACCAGATTTTTAAGCTATGAGCCAGGGCATTATGCAGCAAAGGTTTGCGTGTCCCTGGAAAGTCAGTGCTGCCCAGGAAAGGGATGGTGGGTGAAAAGCACATTGTGATATGCAAACAGACTCTACTGTCAGCCAACTGGCCCATCAGGAAGATGAATGCAAAACTACACAACAAATAGATCAAGTAAGTATTGTGTGCACATGGAAGAAGCAGTCCTCCATAATAATAGTAAATGCTTGCGCAGTGCCCTCTGTATGTCAGACACCATTCTTGGCACTTGATATGTATTATATCATTTACTTCTCATAATGAGGTAGGAAAGTATCATTAATCTTCACTTTACAGAGGAGGCATTAGAGACACAGAGAGGTTAAGCCACTGTCCAAAGTCACACAGCTTACAAGCAACAGAGCTAGAAGCGAAACTCAGTCTGGAAACTTGCCTTCAGGCTGCATAGTCAAAACCATCATGGCCACAGCAAGGGAAGAGACTGTTTCTTGCAAGTGGGAGGCCTGAGTTTGAATCTTAGTCCCTTCAACGCTCTACCTCTGTCTTTGGGAGAGTTGCTTAATCTTTTGAACCTTGATTTTCCCAACTGGGAAATGAAAACCCTGGTAGTGCTTATCTCCGAAGGTCTTGAACCAACTGAATGAGAGCCTGGCACATAGGGGACAGCCAGTGGATGTTGGCTAACATCCAAGCTGAGAAGCTATCCAAAGGGCTCTCCCTGTGGCTGCTTATTCTAATTTATGAGTTCACCCAGTGAGCTTGAATCACTTCCCAAAGTGACTCCTTTAACCTGTTCACCTTGCCCTCCAATCACCCTGGATCAAACCTTCTTCTTACCTATTACTAGTCCACAGTGTCAAAACCTTCAGATCCTGGTGTGCTCCTTAAAAAGTGGCTCCTTTCTCTAGGGCTCCCATGAAAAACACCCTATAAGACTGATATTTGGAATCACAGTGCTGCCAGCAATCAAGCCAATCACAACAGGTTTTGAGTCATTTTCCTCCTCACCAAGATGCTCTGAGATTCATCAAAGACTTATTAGCAGGGCTGGTTTAGAAGCCTGGACCACTCGACTTTGAAGTCATCACAAAACTTTTACTTTGCAGACTGCCAGTATTTCCTAGACATTTTCAGTATATCAACTTGCACACATCTCCACATTTATAAATAATTTCCTATTTACAAATTCAGCATATGTATCAGGCTTTTATTAAGCACCTGCTACCATGCTAGGTCCTCAAGCTGAGAGAATTAATAAGATATGGTCCCTGTCTTCAAGGAGCTTTTAATCTCTTAGGGAGACAAATTCACAACTAAAGTCAATACCACGTTGTAAGTGTTCCTTGAAAGTGAAAGTGTTAGTCGCTCAGTTGTGTCCAATTCTTTGCGACCTCATAGACTGTAGCCTACCAGGCTCCTCTGTCCGTGGGATTTCCCAGGCAAGAATACTGGAATGAGTTTCCATTTCCTTCTCCAGGGGATCTTACTGACCCTGGGATTGAACCAGAGTCTCCCGCATTGCAGGCAGACTCTTTACCATCTGAGCTACCAGAGAAATTTTCTAGGGTATTATAAACAAAATGCTGTGGGTCTGGACCAGAAGTAGCATTTCTATCTGCCTTGGGGAGGGGCCAGGTCATGGCCACAAGATATAAAAGATCACCAAAGCTCAGTGGTATAAATCATGAAGATATTGACGCTAAGAAGCCTGGAAATCAGCTTGGACCAAACAGAGACATTTTTGAACATTTGCAGAGATGCTATCTGGGAACAGAACTGGGGAAATGTGGGCAGATGCGGAAACTGACAGTTCTCTGTGTGACATTTAATTGCCCTACACCATATGCGAGTAGTTGCAGAAAGTGTAAACTTTTGGTGTGTGGTGTGCATAGACATATTATGGTGGGTTAATCCAGTCTCTTCTTCCTGATGGAGAGTCTCAATTCTTACTCCTTCTGGCCCCAGATCATTTCATAAGAGTCCCTTTGATATCTTGTAGGTATCAGATCTACCTGCCTTGAGGAGCTGAGCACAGCGTCTCTGCCCTGGTCTGCTGACCGCTTACCCTGCCGCTGCCCTTTTTTGTGTCCTCTGACGTCACAGCCTCCTTTGAATCCTAGGCTTGCATTAGACTTGTAACATTACAGGTGTGAAACTGAAAATGTCAAAATGTTCTCACTCTCTCTCCAAAAGAATGGTGAGACAGTTAGAAACGATGAATTCCTCAGACTGAAATGTCTCTCACTTTTCAAACACTCCTTCTAGAATTCCAAAGACACCGGGGCCTCCCTGGGCTCCGCTGGCTTTCACAGTGTACATTTCCATGTTTCGGTTGAAAGGTTGAGCTTTTGGATAAAAGTCTGCAAGAAGACAAAGTAACTAGTACTTACTCAAACTCTGTTATGTGCCTGAAACACACTAAATATTTTCTGCCCGTTAGAACCCTACAAAGTAAGGATGAGGATTGAACTAACAGAATTGACAAAAGTGAGGATCACAGAGGCTCAGTAATTCACCCAGGACCACACGGCTCAAATGCAGAATTCAAAACAGTTGACTCCAAAGCATAAGTAAGTCCTTTCCAACATAACCTCTGGTAAAACGATACCTAAATGGTATAGAAGTGATGTATTCAGAGTGATGCATACATGACATCGAGCGCATAATCTTTTCTTCAAGGTCTTGTTGTTCAGTCAGTAAGTCGTGTCCGACTCTTTGCAATCCCATGAACTGCAGCACGCCAGGCTTCCCTGTCCTTCACTATCTCCTGGAGTTTGTTCAAATTCATGTTCACTGAGTCGGTGATGCCATCCAACCATGTCATCCTTTTGCCTTCAATCTTTCCCAGCATCAGGGTCTTCTCCAATGAGCTGGCTCTTCACATCGGTGGCTTAGGCACCTAAGCTAATCTTGTCTGTGATAAGAGACACCCAAGTGCCACCTTACAGTATTTGTCATGACAAGAATACTCCGGATCGGGGATCAGTGAACTCCAGCCCTGTACCACATCTAGCCTGCTCCCATGTTTTGTCAGCAGAGTTTCATTTCATGCTACAACAGCAGAACTGAGTGGTTGTAACAGAGACTGCACAGTCTGCAGAGCCTAGAAAACTTACTATCTGTCCCTTTACAGAAAAAGTTTATCAACCCCCAGACTAGAAACATCATTCCATCTTCCACTATATGCGATTTGAAGCCAGAAGATAACAAGGAAGAGAGGGAGCAGAATGATGGAAAACCATCATTAAAAACGCATGGAGTACTGTAATGGTTAATTTCATGTGCCAACTCAACTGGACGAAGGAAGGCCCAGACAGTTGGTAAAGCATTGTTTCTGGGTGTGTCTAGGACGGTGTTTTTGGAACAGACCAAATCAGTAGCTTGAGTAAAGAAGATCCACCCTCATCAAAGTGGAAAGGCATCGTCCAGCTAGTTGATGGTCTTGAAGAGACCAAGAAGAATAGAAAATGAAACTGTTAGTCACTCAGTTGCCTCTGAGTCTTTGTAACCCCAGGGAAAGTAGGCTACCAGCTCCTCTGTCCATGGAATTCTCCAGGCAAGAATATTGGGGTGGGTTGTCATTCCCATCTCCAGGGGATCTTTCCGACTGAGGGACCAAACCCTGGTCTCACATATTGCAGGCAGATTCTTTACCATTTGAGCCACCAGGGAATCTACATAAAGGTTAGACAAAGGGTGAATTCTCTCTTCTTGAGCTGGGACACCCATCTCCTGTCCTCAGGTATCAGAGCTCCTGGTTCCAGGGTCTTCAGACTCAGACTGAATTACGGCCCCTGCTTTCTTGGTTGTCTACCTTGCAAGTGGCAAATCCTGGGACTGCCTAGTCTCCATAAACATGTGTGAACTAAAAATCAGTAAACAAAGGATGATGTAGCCATTGAGCCATCACATTATAGCCACCCTGAACTCAGGATGCAGGCAGGGTTTGCACCCCCATCTAGCAGTCAGAAACTGCAGCCACCCCTGACAGTGCACCCTAAGGAGACTCAAGATGAAAAGCACAGGATACTGACCCCAGAGAGCTGAAGTGCGTATCAAAGGGATGATTTCAATGAGCCCAGACTTTGCACCTTCCCATACATAGAAAAGTGCTAAATTCCTTAACTGGTGAGTTCTGGTTTTCTTTGATTAACAGTAATCTTTTGATGTTCCAACTTCCTGATCTTTGCTGCAAAATCTCATATTTATGCTGCCCCCACGCCCTTGCCTCTTCAGAAGCAGTCTCTCAGAGCAATTGAGATGCTGTGTCCCAGGCTTAAGTCCTCAGTTTTGTCTGACAAATAAAACATAACTCTCAACTTTTAGGTCATGCATTTTTTTTTCAGTTGACATACATGAGAGCCAGTTCTTAAAATAAGTCTCCCCTTACATGCATCTATAAAGGCCCTATTGGTTCTGTTTGTCTCATCCAAAACTGCAGTGGCTCGTATGGTACAGAATCTGTCCACAATGTAGGAGACCCAGGTCTGTTTATCTGGAAAGCCTAATCAAGCACCTAACACAAGGGACTTATCAGAAGTGCTTAATATGACTGCTGCTGTGTTCCAAGCTGGGAGCCAGCAAGAGAAGGACTCATTTACTCACTCAGCAAATATTTACTGAGCACCTACTATGTACTGGATGTTGGAGCAGGGGCTGGGGAGACAATGATAAATAGAAACTGCATATTCTAGTGAGATACATACCTCATAATTTCCACTTCCAAGAATTTACAACTGTGTGAGCTATATAAATTATAACACAGCGTAAGGAGGCTAATAAGAGTCTGAGACACTGGGCTTCCCTGGGAGGAAGAAGGAAGAAGCAACTAGATTTTTTCCCCTAGAAGATGAGGAAAGCTTTTGAGGATAACATCTGAACCAGGTGCTAAAGAATAGTTTGCTAAGCAGAGAAGAGGAAAGGTGTGCCAAGCAGTGAGAAAAGAACGTGCAAAGGTCCCGTGGTAGGAAATCACCAAGCACGTTAAACCAATAGCAGGGAACCATCCTGGGGCTGCAGTAGAGGCCAATGAATGGGGGAGAGCAGAGAAGAAAGTTACAATATCATGGGCTATCTGGTAGGTTCTGCAGACAGACTCCACAAATTTAATCTTAACTATCTATCCTGGTTCAAATCCTGACTATAGGCTCACAGTCGGTGACTTCATACTCAGCGCTCAAAGTCACCATGCAGGCCAATCTGAAAACGCATTCAAAGCACTTAGAACTCTCCCAGATATATGAAAAGGACTGAATTTTTTCACTTCAATTGTTAATATCATCTTGTGGGGCTGACTCCAAAGGTCCTGCAAACTAAGCTTCATAAATTGCAACATTCAGCCTCCACTGATCTTCAACTGCTGCTGCTGCTGCTAAGTTGCTTCAGTCGTGTCCGACTCTGTGCAACCCCAGAGACGGCAGCCCACCAGGCTCCCCTGTCCCTGGGATTCTCCAGGCAAGAACACTGGAGTGGGTTGCCATTTCCTTCTCCAATGCATGAAAGTGAAAAGTGAAAGTGAAGTCGCTCAGTCGTGTTCGACTCTTAGCGACCCCATGGACTGCAGCCCATCAGGCTCCTCCGTCCATGGGATTTTCCAGGCAAGAGTACTGGAGTGAGGTGTCATTGCCTTCTCCGATCTTCAACTAATGGAGAGCAAAGTATCAGGAAACGGTAGCGAGATGAAAGGTATCAACACAGGCTATAGTATAAAGGTGTGTTCCACTTAAAGAGAATAGGCAGAGCTCAAATCCAAACACCACCTTCCACACTATGTGGTCTGAGAGAGGTTACCTAACCTCTCTGTGCCTTGATTGCACCTCTGGTCTCTTGATTCATAAACTAGGGACGATAACAGAACCAACTCCCTCTGTAGTTGTGAGGACTGCAAGAGACGATCAGGGAAAGCACACAGCAAAATGTAGAGATGTAGGGAGCAATCAATATATGTTAGCTATTCACTTACCATCTTCAAGGCCATCATTACGCAAGTGAAACAAGCATACATTGTCTTTCTCACACTCTAGGAAGCCCTGATGGCAGAGCAAGGGCTTTTACTCATCTCTTGGCAAAACCACTTTAGATTCCAGACATCTCTAAGAAGAAAGAACAATCTTCATGAGGTGGGAGGCAATGATGAATCCTGAAATTCCTAAGTTCCATTTTAATAGTCAATGCTGTCTCATCATCTTTACCGGAAACCCCACTACATAAACAATCAAATAATACTACCTTGTCTGTGTTTTGCTTTTAGAAGTGGGGCCAAAAAAAAAAACTTATAGAGTAATGACAAAAATATGGCAGTGGAACTAGACAGAGAATTAGAGGCAGAACGGAGTCTGCATCAAAAGGACTGGGGAGAGGAGAAAGAAGGCCATCTGTAACTGCATTGGAGTCTTCTCCCTGCCCCCCACAGTTGTCAATAACCTTGTAAATGTTAGGTTTGTCCCCAGGCTAGTGAGGAATTACCCACAGATGGCCCCTTTCATGATCTAGGAGTGGAATCAATTAGAATGTTGTTTGCTTGTTGGAAGAATATAATCCAGCCTGTACTTCAAGCATCAACAGTTAAATACATGCTGATTTAAAAATCAATCTGAAAGTCAAGGTTTCCTTTTCAAATCCTTTCCATAGGAGGGCAGTGGTGGCGGAACAGAGGGACAAAGCTTTGATTGGTACCACCTGCTGAATGCCCGCATCTCAAGGAGACTGCTCCAGATTTCAGAGCATCACAAATGGAAAATGATTGTAAGAGGGGAACAATAGGCAAAATGCCAAGATCACCAGGCACTAAGGGGTCATGCCATGAGCCAGAAGATGCCTGGACGTCCCTGCATCAAATAGCAAAAAGTCACTTCACCAAGCCTTCAAGTCAGTGCTGAAGACTGCAGGGATAACCACAGAGTAATCTGAAAGATTGAAACACACATGACAAGGATCAAACCAGCATGACATGTGCATGCACAGAATAAATGCAGGTGTGTATGCACACAGGGGGCTTTCCTGGCAGCTCTGCAGTAGAGAATCCATCCGCAATGCAGGAGCCGCTGGAGACACAGGTTCAAATCCCTGGGTCTGGAAGATCCCCTAGAGCAGGGCATGGCAACCCGGTACTCCAGTACTCTTGCCTGGAGAATCCCATGGACAGAGGAACCTGGCAGGCTACTGTTCGTAGGGTTGCAAAAAGTTGGATATGACTTAGTTCATGCTCTCTCTCACACACACACACACTCAAAACCATACAGAGATACACAGGCACACAGACTCACGCACAGAGATCTTATGCCAGATGCAGGCAAAATGGAAATGAATCTTGAAGTGAAATGATTCTGCCAGGACTTGCTTGGTTCCTGAGAGTTATTACTTGCTTGGGAAGAGCTAGTGCTCTGATTCTTGCTGGTTTTCGCTGTCAGTCCACGCTGATGCCAGGTGAGAAGGAACGCCCCTTTTGTGTTCTGACCCAACAGAACATTCAGAGATTTCAACAGAGATTTCAACAGAGATTTCAACCTGGGATCAGAGATTCAAATGGCTATAGGAGCCCAAAAGAGCACACTGGTAAATGAAATGGGCCAGAGATCACCATAGGGAGTGGTGGGGAATGTGGCAAAAACAAAGAGCACCTAACCATCTGGAGAGATTGCCACCACTCATCACCAGCAGGCCACGACTGGGTAAGAATGTGGGCCACATGTTGTCCACTGTTCATGATTTTTTAAGAAGACAGAAACCCAAATTTTTATGTGAAAACTCCAATTTTAAAATATTAGACATGGATTCAAAATAGTCTTCAAACCCTGAGAGCTAAACCAAGCAAATGTCTCACCGGGCTGGCAGGCCAGGTTCCACTTCACATCCAGTCTGCAAAATGTCTCATCCGCTCCCTCCAGCAACATTCTGGCTTGTCAACTCCTGGTCTGCTCGCGCCCAGTGGGACCCCCTGCCCTGAATTCCTATCACTCAGGATTTGGTCTTCTGATCACTGTGTTTGTTCACGAAACCAGAAAAACAGAGAGAGAGGTAACAGAGCTACCCTCCTGGGGCCATGGGATCAGTCTGATTTCCCCAGGAGACATACTCCTCTTTCAAGTAAACAGCAGTGCTATGATGACTGGAAAAGAATAAATGACACTGGAAGGGTATGATCCACAGTAAAGTTATACATATATATATATATATGTGTGTGTGTGTGTGTGTATCTATTTATATATATAATATATAGGTGTATATCTATTTATATATCTATCGGTAGATAGATAGACACATATATGGTGTTTTGTCCACTAATTGTTGGAATTCTTTTGTGACCCCATGGACTGTAACCCTCCAGGCTCCTCTGTCCATGGGATTTCCCAGGCAAGGATGCTGAAGTGGGTGGCCATTTCCTTCTCCACAGGACCTTCCCAACCCAGGGATCAAACCCACATCTCCTTCATTGGCAGGTGGGTTCTTAACCACTGAGCCACCAGGGAAACCCATATATGTGTGTGTGTGTGTGTTTGTGTGTGTGTGTGTGTGTGTACATGTATATACAGTATGATTTCATCTCTGTTGACTGAGATGTGCATGGGGAAAAAAAAGACAGGAAAGCCTAAAGTTTAGAGTTTTAGGAAAAGTGTAGGCTTTGGGACGGGAGGGGAGTTTGGGGGAGAATGGCTACATGTGAGTAGCCACTGGTTGAGTGCCTTGGCTGTTCACCTGAGACTATCACAACATTGTTAACCGGCTATACCCCAACACAAAATGAAAAGGCATAGAGATGGCTAATGAAAAGATGTTCAACATCACTCATTACTGGAGAAGGGTACATCAAAATTACAATGAGATATCACCTCACACTGGTCAGAATGGCCATCGTCAAGAAATCCACAAACAATAAACGCTGGAGAGGATGTGGAGAAAAGGAAACCTTCTTGCACTGTTGGCGGGAATGTAAATTGATACAGTCACTATGGGAGACAGTATGGAGATTCCTTTAAAAACTAGGAATAAAACTACCATGCATGCGCGCAAAGTAGCTTCAGTTTGCAACCCCATGGACTGTAGCCCTCCAGGCTCCTCTGTCTATGGGATTTCCCAGGCAAGCATACTGGAGTGGGTTGCCATTTCCTTTTGCAAAACTACCATATGAGCCAGCGATCCCACTACTAGGCATACACTCTGAGGAAACCAAAATTGAAAAAAACACACGTACCCCAATGTTCATTGCGGCACTATTACAACAGCTAGGACATGGAAGCAACCTAGATGTCCATTGGCAGATGAATGGATAAGGAAGCTGTGGCATGTATACACAATGGAGTATTACTCAGCTATAAAAAAATGTATGTATTTGAGTTTGTTCTAATGAGGTGGATGAACTTAGAGCCTGTTACCCAGAGTGAAGTAAGTCAGAAAAAGAAAAATAAATATCATATATTAATGCATATATGTGGAATCTAGAAAGATGATACTGATGAACCTATTTGCAGGGCGGCAATGGAGACACAGACACAGGGAACAGACTTACGGACACGAGCAGGGGGAGGAAGGGGAAGGTGGGGTGAACAGAGAGAGTAGCATGGAAACATATACACTGCCGTATGTAAAACAGACAGTCAAGGGGAATTCGCTGTATGACCCAGGGAACTCCAGCTGAGGCTCTGTAACAACCTAGACGGGTGGGAAGGGTGGAAGGGAGGTTCCAGAGAGAGGAGACATACGTCTACCTATGGCTGATTCATGGTGCTTTATGGTAGAAATCAGCACAATACTGTAAAGCAATAATCCTTCAATTAAAAATAAATTGATTTAAAAAAGAAAAAGCATAGGCTTCAAAAACCTAGTTCTGCAACCGACTCCACCTCCCATCTGTGACATGGGCCTGGTCCCGTCATCACCTGTGTCTCTGCTTCCTCCCTTATAAAATGGGAAAGCCGGACCTTAAGCTTTAAATGTCTAATCTCTACTGTGAGGTCCACAGTGACACGGATGTGATTCTATTTGTCCATATACCCTCATGGTGAAGGCACAGATCTGCTCAGACTCCATAAGAAACTAAAAAGACCAGCCAACAAGAGTCTGAGTGGGAGGTTCATCACTTACAAGCTGTGCAGCCCTACATGTGTGACTTAACGTCTCTGAGTTCCTGTCTTCACTGAGAAGTGTTTATTGAGCATTTGCAATGAGCCAGGCATTGTTAAGTACTCAGGCACAAAGTAGGTACTTTGAGGAAAGCAGCCATCATTGTTCCACCGCCAGTGTGTAGTAACCCAGAGATCGAAACCTCTCAGCCTATGACCCAAAATGCCCTGGCCCCCAGGTGTGTGTAGCTTGGCCCACAGTATAGATTTTGCTTCTTTTTGTTGAAACTGAATTAAAATTTAAGTTCAGGAGAGTACACAGATGGGCTTTCCCGATGGCTCAAAGGGCAAAGAATCCACCTGCAGTGCGGGAGACAAAAGAGACATGGGTCCAGTTTCATCCACCTCATTTGAACTGATTCAAATGTATTCTTTTTAATGGCTGGGTAATACTCCATTGTGTATATGTACCACAGCTTTCTTATCCATTCATCTGCTGATGGACATCTAGGTTGCTTCCATGTCCTGGCTATTATAAACAGTGCTATCATGAACACTGGGGTACACGTGTCTCTTTCAATTCCGGATTCCTCAGTGTGTTTGCCCAGCAGTGGGATTGCTGGGTCATAAGGCAGTTCTATTTTCAGTTTTTTAAGGAATCTGGAGCCTATTGTACAGAGTGAAGTAAGCCAGAAAGAAAAACACCAATACAGTATAGTAACGCATATATATGGAATTTAGAAAGATGGTAATGATAACCCTGTATGTGAGACAGCAAAAGAGACACAGATGTATACAACAGTCTTTTGGACTCTGTGGAATGATTTGGGAGAATGGCATTGAAACATGCATAGCATCATATATGAAACGAATCACCAGTCCAGGTTCGATGCATGATACTGGATGCCTGGGGCTGGTGCACTGGAATGACCCAGAGGGATGGTATGGGGAGGGAGGTAGGAGGGGGTTTCAGGATGGGGAACACGTGTATACCTGTGGTGGATTCATGTTGATGTATGGTAAAACCAATACAATATTATAAAATAATTAACCTCCAATTAAAATAAATAAATTTATATTAAAAAAAATAAATAAAAAGACATGGGTTCAATCCCTGGGTCAGGAAGATCCCCTGGAGGAGGGCATTGTAATCCACTCCAGTATTCTTGCCTGGAGAATCCCCATGGACAGAGGAGCCTGGCGGGCTACAGTCCACTGGGTCACAAAGAGTTGGATATGACTGAGCAACTAAACACAGCACATAATACTATACAGAAATGTTTCATGGTGTTTTTCTTCAACTAGAAGCACTGACAATATTGAGCACCCTGAGCACCACCCCTGGCTGGGAATGGACGGAGTAGAGTGGTGGCTGCCCCCTGGAGAGTGGTTCACTCTCAGGCCCCCAGCATCCCCACCAGGCTCCCTTCACTCATTTTGACACCTCTTCGTTCCTACTGGGCATTTGCTTTGTGGTCCCTGGACTCATCCAACAAGAAAGGACGAGAGTCATGGAGAATGCAAAGCTAATGTTAAAGTGGAATAAGACTACGCACTTGACCATGGCATTATATTATCTGTAAGGATACATATTTGCCTGGCGTTAGGAGAAGCTGAAATGACCTGAACCACTCGGAGAAAGTGCGCTATGGGAATTTAAAGCCAGCAATGAAAATAAAAGTAACGGAGTGCGCTATTTTTTCCTCCTTTGCCATTCACGGAACTTCTTAGGGTTGATTTACAAACTTTTATTTTGAAAACTTTCTCCTTTTTTCTGTCATTTCATATTTCTTCCTTCCGCCGGGAAGTTACATGATGGAGAAGTCCATAATAGGCAGGATTTGGAGTCAGGAGGCTCTGCCCCAGACTGGCTGTGGCTGCCTGGTGAAATTGATCCCCCTACACACACTGCAGAGCCCTACCTTCCTTATCTTTAAAATGGGATGACAAGACCTGTAAGAGATGCTGCGAGGACAGAGGAGGTGATCCACAGAGAAGCTCACCACAGTGTCCCTGTTCGCAATGAGTCTGCTTTTATGGATCATCGTTTGCATCATCATTGCACTCCACATGTAAGCTCTATGAAGTCAGGGGGTTCATTTTCTTAGTCACTGGATTCCCAGTGCCTGGCACATCACAGGCATTCAATAACTATTTCTTGGTGAAAAACATGATGTGTGTGTCCACAATGACTGATAGGTGGAATGACAAATATATGATACAGAGAAAAAAGTGAAAGTGTTACTTGCTCAGTTGTGTGTGACTCTTCGCAATCCCATGGACTGTAGCCCACCAGGCTCCTCAGTCCATGAAACTCTCCAGGCAAGAATACAGAGTGGGTAGCCATTCCCTTCTCCAGGGGATCTTCCTAACCTTGAACCCAGGACTCCTGCACTGCAGGCAGACTGTTTACTCTCTGAGCCACCGGGGAAGCCCCATGATATGGGAAAAAATGGGTTAAATGATGAGTAAGAAAGATAAACAGAACTGTTACTGCTACTACCATCTATATCTCTCCACTCCAGACACTGATCCAGAGTTTGGCCACAGTCTGCCAAGCTTTTTTATCCACAATTACTAAAAATCTTTACACATGTTATGCCCCTGGGTGGACACACTCATGACAATTCATTCCACACTGAAAGGTCACTTGTAAGTGACCTCGACTGTCGGCACACTAAAGAGAGGATGTGAGTCTGGATACCAGGAGCGATGGCAGGCACCGTCTTCCCACCTCATCCTCACAACCCTGGGGGTGGGTTCTGACGTTCTTCCAGCTCACAGTGCAAGAGACGTGAGGCTCTGACTGATTCGCTGAACTCCCCAAGACCACACAGCTATGAAGCAGCGGTGCCTATTTCTGAACCCTGCCATTTGATTCAAGTTCAGAGATATACCCACCACCCTGAGAGAACAGTCCAGATAAGCCTGGGAGGGTCTTTGCATCATCCTGGGATTCTTGACTTGCTACTCAACGCATGTGTTCTTCTGGTCCCATTTTCTAAGCACAGCAGCTGAATAACACATCAATCTGTTACCCAGTCTGGTAACTCTGAGCCACCTTTTCTCACAAGAGAGTGTGCCTGGGGCCATTCAGTCATGGTTTAGCTACATCCAACTCCCCCCTTCCATCATGGTGCACTCAGCAAAGTAACAGGGTTTGTCTGAGTTGGTCACTGATGAGTCTAGAAGGGGTACTCTACTTTTAAGAAGATAGATCCACAGGTTGGCCCATTACCAGGAGGCTTGCTATAGAGGGTTCCATCCACTAGGGGGCAACAATACTTGGTTAAGCCAACGAGGATGTGCCCTCTGGACAAGCGGAGCAAATTTACAGAGATGAAGAGAAGCCAAGAGCCAAGGCAGGATCTAAAAGGGACTTGAAGACTGTCACGGCCCTTCAAGTTAAGATGTTCCAGTCCTGAATCCTACTCACAGAAGAATCTATCAAAGCAACAACAGCCTCTCTTTGGATCTGATTTAGAATCCCACCCATGTGCTCTAGGATGTCCCTGGTGGCTCAGTGGTAAAGAATCCGCCTGCCAGTGCAGGGGCTGCAGGAGACACGAGTTCAATCCCTGGGTTGGGAAGATCCCTTGGAGAAGGAAATGGCACCCCGCTCCAGTATTCTTGCCTGGAGAATCGCACGGACAGAAGAGCCTGGCAGGCTATACAGTCCATGAGGTCACAAGAGTCGGACACAACTTAGTGACTAGACCTCCATCACCATGTGCTCTGATTCCAGCTCTAAACCCCATCTGCGTTGGCCCTTATTTCAGGGACCTTTGGGAAATCAGCATTTTCTGTCCCAGCTCAAATCTAACAATGTCAAAGGCAACCAGCTCCTCACGAATGGGTCTTGACAACCAGAGTCCCTTGGAAACACCATCTGGGTGGCATTCCTGGATTTTCCCCAATGCCTCAGCACATTAAACAGAAGCATCTTTCAGAATAAATGACTCTTTGCAAACTCGTCCCGACCCCAAAGACTATACAGTCCATGGAATTCTCCAGGCCAGAATACTGGCGTGGGTAGCCTACCACTTCTCCAGGGGATCTTCCTAACCCAGGGATCGAACCCAGGTCTCCACATTGCAGGCAGATTCTTTACCAGCTGAGCTACAGGCAAGCCATTAAAATAAATGGTGGAACAGAATTTCACACCAGGACTTGTCTCCTTTACACACACACACACGTCTGCTTCCAAGGATTAAAACATAACTTTTAATAAGATGACAGTGGCCTCTGGAAGCCCAGTGCCTGTGGCCTTGTCCTCTGCTATTTCACAGACTGTTTCTCACGATCCCACCCTGTCACGCTCCGACAGCCAAGTGCTCCACAGACATGGCTGTGCTACCCATCGCTGCTATTTATTTCTTCTCCCTCTTCCATCTCTTCCCCTTAAGCTATTTCTCTTCTTTTATGTCTCAGCTTTTTTCCGGGTAAAGGAAAGAACTGGCAGGATCAGAAGGTGGCCTTTTGCAAGGTTACTCTTACCTCAAATAATTCCACAGCAAGTTCATGCACACACAGCGTCGAGTGGAAATACGTTCTGATCTCGGGTTCTTCAGTCGGAAAGTGATTTTACCAAGATCTACGTTCATGGCCACGGCAGCCGCCCATATGGCAGGGTGCAAAAAAGAACTTGCTACATCTTGCTTTCACCGCTCGTGGCTACTCTATTCTCCCTGCGCTTTCCAATCCATCCAGCTAGCACCGATTTAAGTCCCAAGTTCCTGGTATCAGTGTGCCATCCCTTTCTAGGGGCCGTCAACACTCGATGGCCCGTAGAAGGAAGCCAGTGATATGCGCCAAGTTGGCAAAGGCAACTGTGATATTTTCAAACACGGGCTGGCACAAGCAAAAGTGATGACAGGAACGCTTCTTGGGGAAAACACACACAAAGGGTGCCATTCGAATCTTGGCTTGGATACAGAGCCATGTATGGGTCTTAGCCTGATGTGCCTCTGTTTTCTCACCTGTAAAATGGGGTTATAGTACGGATTTTAAAGGAGACGACTTCAATCAAAGTGCCTGTTCCAAGTAGGGACTAACCCACCCTTTCTCACCCTCCCCTTCTTTGGCAGCTCTGCAAATCAACTCCAGCCCAGATCAACTTCTGGGCTCACAGTCTGATTGCTCATGGGCACCTCCCTTCGATGTCCCAACACGTCCCCAAGAGAATTCATCATCTTCCCCCACACACCTGCTCATCCTTCTGTGTTCCCTGCATCCTTCCCATCCCTGCATCACTGCCCAGGACCACCTTCCGCCCGAGCCTGTAGTCAGCCTGGAATCTGTGCTCTCCTTCACGAGTCCTTTAGAATCTGCCTCCTATTTCCTGACTTTATCCATTTCTCTCCATCCCTGCTTGTCTCTCTAATGCGATCCAGGCCATTACCTAGACACACTTTCTAACTGCTCTTCCTGTATCCTTCCTTGGCCTATCTCATCCATCTCTAAGCCCACACAGCTAGAGTGATTTCTCCAAACATTCAAATCTGAACAAGTCACTTCTTTGCTTAGAAATCTTCAGTGGCTCGTCACTGCCTTCAACATAAAATACAATATGTTTACCGCCCTAGTTTAGGAAGCCCTTCACTGTTTGACCTTCTCCCTCCGTCTCTGCAGCCCTACTTCTGGCCCCTTCGAGACAAAGAGGAGGCATTTAAGAAATGTTTATGGAGTGAATAAGTAAATTCTGCCATTTTAAGATCTTGACAAAGTGACTTTTTTTCTGTCTCCTGAATGCACTCTTCAGAACTCTGAATATGTTCCTTCCCTCTGCCTGCAAGACCCCAAGTTCCTCTCCCAAGCACATCCCCTCATCTAGCTAACTTCTCATCCTTCCAATATTTGACCTTGACCTTGTCTGTCCTGTCCGTGCCTGTATCCCAGAGCCCATCACAGTGCCTGGTACTTGACAGATAATTGATAAATGCATGAAAAATGTGATGCTCAATCAGAGATGACAGCAGAATATCTGTTCTGGACCCCCGAGGGCCTGGTCTGGGTTTACCTTTGTCGAGTTCATCCTCACAACTGGCTGAAGCCTGTGGGGAGGAAAGCTGGGAGGCTGCTATCAGATGGCATTTCCTATTGCCTGGGCTGTCTTCCACCCTGCAGAAGCAGCTGAGCAGAAAGCAAAACAGCCTTGGAGATCACAAGTGCTGTAATGTCCCCAAGGGCAAGTTTCTCCTTTAAATCTGAAGTTTCCTCCCATAACTCCTGGGCCTTGGATGACCTTGCCTGAGGTCAGAGCAGCCTTCTTAGGAGGTAGCTTGGCTACCTGAGCTTGCTGTTGCTCTAAGATGGATAAGGTGTGGCTGCCAGAGAGGTAAGGGTGTAGGAAGTGATGAGAAGCAGGTACAGGAGACCAGCTCCTCAACTTTCCCCATCCCCTCTGCATCTTGGGCACCTGAGTGTCTGTTCCTATCCCCACCATGTATTTCACAACCTTATAGGTTTATGAAAATGCAGAACAAACTCTGCATTTCACCATCGTCTTTTCCCAGGCTTTTGCTTGAGTTAAATCCCTCGGCAGACACCTGCAGATGCCATGCCCACAGCATCCTCCTCACTCCAGCTCATCTTGCAAGCGGCAGCATCTCTACAGCCAATCAGACGTGCTCCTTGTCTTATTCTTTGTGGAATACGCCCTGGCCTTCACCCCTCCCCTGCACCCGCTCTCCAATCAGACCTTCCAAAAGAGGACAGTGATTATGAGTGTGGACTCCAGAGTCAGACCGACCCGGGCTCCCATCCTGCCTCTTCCAATGACCTGGGCAAGTCAGTCAACCTCTCTGAGCTCCACTCTCCTTGACTATAAAATGAGAAAGAGAATAGTTACCTCACTGTACATACGGTAATGTACACGCTTCAGTGTTATTCTCTCAAATCATCCCACCCTCTCCTTCTCCCACTGAGTCCAGAAGTCTGTTCTTTACATCTCTGTCTCCTTTGCTGCCTTGCACGTAGGATTGTTGGTACTATCCTTCTAGATTCATCTATATGTGTTAATATACAGTATTTGTCTTTCTCTTTCTGACTACTTCACTCTGTATAACAGGCTCTGGGTATGCCAAAGATGTTACAATATTGTAAAGTAATGATCCTTCAATTAAAATAAATAAATAAAAATTTTTAAAAGGTATATGGATAATAGCTACCTCAGAGGATTGCTGTGTGGATTAAATTAATATATATAAAGCATGAGTAGCTGGCACATGGCAACCACTCAGTAAATAGTCTAATTAGGTAATAACGATTACGCCAGTGGAGCACAGCGGTGATGCTAGAACAGAGGCACAGGGTAGGCACTTAAGAGATATTTATTGAATGAATAAGTAAACTCTGCCCTTTATTTAAGATACCAGAGAGCAATCTCCCCAGAGCCGGTTCCCTTCAGCCTTTCGGCTCAGTTTCCATGTCAAGCAGATATGGACAAACCGCTCCATGCAACACAGGCAGCTCTCAGGAACCACCCCAGCCCTGGTTCATGGAGACCCCAAGACCCCAACTTCTTCTTGGATGATCCACCACTCAGTTCAGATCCAGGCTGCACTGTCTGAGGTATCCAATATGGTAGCCACTAGACACACAGGACCTTTTAAATCTTTTTCCATAGCCCCCAAAATGAACTTTAATGCATCTTTTGCTCCACAAACAAAAAAATAACACAACTTATCATGTATTTACATTTGCATTTTCCTTGTAAGTAATAATGTTTAGTATATTTTCAGATGACCATTTGCCATCCATATGTCTGTTTTTGTTAAAGTTTAATTCAAATTTAGGGAATTCCCTGGTGGTTCAGTGGTTAGGACTTTGTGCTCTCACTGCTGAGAACCTGAGTTCAATCCCTAAGATCCCATCAAGGTTAAAAAAAAAAATTAAATTTAAATTCATTAAGCTAAGTTAAAAGTGTCAATCCCATTCACTAGACACATTTCAAGGGCTCAGCAGGCACAGGGAACTGGTGATCACTATGTCTGAGCGCACAGAGAACATCTCCATCGCGGCAAAAGGTTCTGTTGAACAAGGAAGGTGCGGGGCCATCTGACTTAAACGATGACTGCAGAAGAACGCGCGGTGATGACCTGCTGAGCGAGACGGACTGCAGGAAAGTCACCAGAGAGAGCCTCTCTAGGCCCTGCTTTCCCTAGGACCCGAACTTTACCTGGGCTCTGACCTGCCTCTCTCTGACTCTGCTATCTAGTCTGGAGAACACTCTGCGTGCATCCAATCACCCTGGCAAGCCATAAAACCCCCTGCCCTGTCTGGCTTGGCTTCCTGTCCCAAGCCCCATATCTGGGAGGTTCTGGAGTTCGTCCATCTTATCCCTGAATCAGCACCACCTCTACAGCCCACTTTCACAGACTATCCTAAGCCCTCTCTTCAGGGGAGGCTCACTATGATGGGCTGAATTGTGCCCCATACACACAAAAGGGGCTTCCCAGGTGGCACTAGTGGTAAAGAGCCCGCCTGCCAATGTGGGAGACATGAAAGAGACATGGGTTCCATCCCTGGGCCAGGAAGATTCCCCTGGAAGAGAGCATGGCAACCCAGTCCAGTATTCTTGCCTGGAGAATCCCATGGACAAAGCAGCCTTGTGGGCAACAATCCATAGGGTCGCAAAGAGTCAGAAGAGACTTAGCTTCTGCTGAAGCAACTTAGCACACGAGCATGCATCCTACAAAAATTCTCATCAGGCTGAAGCTCTGGCCCCTAGTTACCAGAATATAACTGTACTGGGTTACAGGGACTTTAAAGACATAATTAAGTTAGAATGGGGTGATTAGGGTGGGTCCCCAATCCAATAAGACTGAAGTCCTTCTAAGAAGAAAAGATTAGGACACAGAGAGACAGACATTCACAGGCACACAGAGACCAAGGGACAACCATGTGAGCCCACAGAGAGAAGGTGACCGACTGCAAGGAGACAGACCTCAGGAGAAACTGATCCTGTCGGTACCTTGATCTTGGGCTTCCAACCTCCAATACTATGAAAAAAATATGTTTCTGCTCTTGAAACCCCCATGGTACGCGACATTTCATTAGGGTGGCCCAAGCTGACAAACACAGTTGCCTAGCAGGGAGTACAAGTCTCTTTAATTTACATCACCTTAGGCGGCTTTCTGAATCGAAGCCCGAGTTTTCCTATTTATAAATGAGGGAAACGCCCATCTGCTATTTCCAATGGTTTCCATTCCTCCAGCTTATCACTTTTGCTCAATGTCTGTTTCCTCTACTAAGGGAATCTTTCCCTCCCTCCCCTCTTCAGCCGCCAAACCTTTGCCTCCAGATCTCAGTTGACCAATCACTCCCCAACTTTCCATCAAAGGCCTATTCTGAGTGTGTAGCTCCTGTCGTCAGCTCAGGCATGGCCCTCTCTTCGCCTAACACCTGTTCTCAGTGTCTATGTGGTTAGTTCATTAACATTGATTCACACAACTAGACTGTAACCTATAAGACACGGGCCATGTTTTCCTGCTCATCTTAGCATCCTCAGACCTTGCGCTGTGCCTAGAACACGGCAGACACTGTTGAATGAACAAATAAAAAGGCTACTGGGAAAATCAAATGAGATAGTCCATACAAAGCACCTAACACAGTACCCGGTGCAAGGCAGGCGCTTCCCAAATACCATCTGTTGCATCTTAGTGAATTCTTCAGTGAACAATGCTCTGATCATCTGCTAGTTAACTGTTTGACCTTATTTAGCCCCTGGTTTCCTCTTCCTAAGCATCGTCTCTGAACCATGCTGACCTTTTGCAGCACCTTGTTTATACTAAAGGCCCCTCTTCCTCTCTGGCTACAACTATTTGGAGCCAGACAACCAACTATTAGCATGCAAACCACCCACTTTATCTGCCTTCATACAGCATAAAAAGCTCTGTACAGGTGCCTGAAGCCTTCCTGGCTAAGGTGGGAGGGGATGGAGGATGAGCAAATGAATGATCCCTTCTGAAGTTCACATAAAAGAGGAAAGCCAGGCCCATGTTTGATCCAGACCCTCTTAAGGACCCTGGTAGTTTTGCCCACATGGAAAGAAGAAATTTGAGAGAAGCAGGCTTGAGCCAAGGACAGAGGAAGAGATAAGACTGGGTGCCCTCAAAGAATGCTGATGATGGGTAAAATCTACCAGGCAATGGAAGTCTGAGCACAGGTATTGATGGCAAATACGATCTGCTAGCATCCACCAGCATTCACCTGGTGGCTCAGACAATAAAGAATCTGCCTGCAATGCAGGAGACCTGGGTTCAATCCCTGCATTGGGAAGATCCCCTGGAGAAGGGAACAGCTACCCACCCCAGTATTCTTGCCTGGAGAATTTCATGGACAGAGGAGCCTGGTGGTCTACAGTCCATGAGGTCTCAAAGAGTCGGACATGACTGAGCGACTACACTTTCATTTTCACTTTCACGATCTGCGAGGCAGAGACCATTATTAACATCTATAATCAGAAATATTACAAACAGGATCGATGATAAGATCTATACTGGTATAGGATTGGAATGATACAATGATTAGAGCACAGACACTGTTGAAAAGGGTGAGAAAGAGTAGGGAAGTGCCTGCTCTGTTCAGAATTCCTTATTCCGTGCTCACTCAGGATGGATAGAACTGGGGAAGATGTGAGGAAGGTTCTCCAAGGAAGACTGTGTTGCAGTGGCCAAAAAGTTCGTTTGGGGTTTCTCCACCATGGAAAAGTCCATATATCTCTCCTAGTCCATCTGGGGCCCAGAGAGTCTTTTCCTGACATCATGGAAAGGCTGCAAGTTATTCTGGGGGCTCAGGGGAGGGGCAGGGGAGACAGAGTGCAGGGACTGTATGTGGCTTAGATTATCTCTGCAGAACAGATGCTACCTTCAAGGTCCCCACCGGGAGCATACATATTAAACTTTTATTCTGAATTTTCAGTGTTCTCAACAGCATAATAGGGGCTGGAAACTCAACAAGACAGGTTCAGTCCTTGATTCCCCCATGGTTTTGCTTCTCCTTTTCTCCACCTGAATGGATACACACACCCAGACGGTCTCCATCTTAGTGTCTACGGAGAAAGGCTGAGGAGTCTGAGATGCCCCTTAAATCAAGCACTTTAGGAAATGCAAAGAAGGAATCCCATAACATAGGACACGAGTGTAATGGTTAGATAGAAAACTAAATTCAAAAGAATGTCCCACCTGCTGCATAACACAGGGATCTCAGCCCGGTGTTCTGTGATGACCTAGAGGGGCGGGATGGGGGTGGATGGGAAGGAGGGGACATAAGTATACTTATCCAAGCTGTGAAGCAATTATCCTCCAATTAAAACTAAGTTTAAAAAAAGGATGATCCATGTCATATGTCATGAAGGAAATGTGAATTAAAGAAACAGAGAGACCACCACACACCTATCAGGATGGCGCACACTGACACCACCAAATGCTTGCAAGGATGTGGAACAACAAAGAGAGTTTCATCCACGGCTAGTGGGAATACAGAGTGCTACAGTCCCTTTGGAAGATGGTTTGGCAGTTTCTTACAAACTTAAACATCCTCCCGGCAGAGGATCCAGCAATGGTGCTCCTTGGCATTTATTTACTCAGTGGAGTTGAAAACAAATGTCCACACAAAACCTTCACATAGATATTCAAAGCAGCCTTCCCCACAGCTGCCAAAACTTGGGTGTAACCAAGACGCCCTTCAGTAGGTGAATAGATAAACTGTGGTTCCTCCAGACAATGGAATATTATTCAGCGCGCAACAAGAAATGAGCTATCAAGCCATGAAAAGACATGGAGGAACCTTAAATGCATGTTATTAAATAAAAGGAGCCAATATGGAAAGGCTATATACTGTATGACATTCTAGAAAAGGCAAAACTACGAAGGCAGTAAAAAGAAGATCAGGGGTTGCAAAGGGTTGGGGACAGAGAGGTGACTAGGCAGTGCCCGGAGGAGTTGGGGGGCAGTGAAAAGATATTATACAATATTATAATGTCTGATGCATGTGGTTCGAAATTTGTCCAAACCCACAGAATGTACAGCATCATGAATGACAGCCTACGGACTTTGGTAACCATGATGTGTCGCTGCAGATGATAACAAAGGTACCAGTACACTGAGGCTGTAACAAAGGCACCATTCCGGTTGGGGGTGCTGACAATGGGGGAGGCAATGCGCGTGTGGGAAGGGAAATCTCTGTGCCGCCTCAATTTTGCTGTGAATATAAAGTTGCTCTTAAAAAGTCTGTTTTTTAAAAGATGCAAAAAATGGCAATCGATAAATTTTAAAGTATAAATGGCAAATTAATTAATTAAAGTATAACTTTAAAGTATAAAAATAAATTTGTGTGTGTCTTAATTTCTTTTTTTAACTATTTTTTTTTATATTGGAGTACAGCCAGTTAACAATCCTGCGATAGTTCCTGGTGCACAGCAGAGGGACTCTGCCATACATGGACATGTATCCATTCTCCCCCAAACTCCCCTCCCATCTAGGCTGCCACATAACATTAAGCAGAGTTCACTGTGCTATACAAAAGGTCCTTGTTGGTTATCTGTTTTAAATATAGCAGTGTGTACATGGTGATTCCAAACTCCCTAACTATCCCTTCTCCCTATCCTTCCTTACCCCCAGCCCTGGCAACCATAAGTTTGTTCTCTAAGTCTGTGAGTCTCTTTCTCTTTTGTAAATGTGTTCACTTGTATTATTTCTTTTTTAGATCCCATATGTAAGGGAAAAAACCTTTAAAGTATGAAATTAAATATATTTTTATACAGAGTAGGACTCTACTACTATTCTTTTGGGAAAAGAAACTCTTATGATCTCCCGCTTCAATGGCTTGAACTGGGATTACTTCATTCTAGTCTTTTCAAAACCCGATCGGCAAGGCTGATGTACCTTCCCAGGTGGCTCAGCGGTAAAGAATCTGCCTGTCAAAGCAGAAGACACAGGAGATGCAGGTTCAACCCCTGGGTCAGGAAGATTCCCTGGAGGAGGAAATGGCAACCCACTCCAGTATTCTTGCCTGGGAAATCCCACAGACAGAGGAGCCTGACAGGCTACAGTCCATGGGGTCACAGAAGAGCCAGACGTGACTTAGCAACTACGTAGCATGTATCAGTCATCCAACTAACTTAACACCTACTAAGTATCAGTCCCTGAGGTCTTCCCAAGGCCCTACAGAGCCAGGGGCAAGTTCAAGGGAGGATATAAGGTCCTAAGCCAACAAAACAAGCAATATTTTGCTTTCAGAGTTAAAATAATCATCTTCATTGTGCTATTACTATAGACCAGATACAGCATCAAGCGTTTACCATAGTGAGACCTGGCCTTTATAACACCTACTATGGGCAGCGCTCTCCTGCACACTTTACATATATTCACTCATTTAATCCTTGATAATTCTATGATGTACATGCGCTACTATCATCTTATCTTATGAACGATAAAATGACAGCACAGAGAGTTTAAGCGAGTTTTGTCAAAGTCCCTCAACCAGAAGGTGGCAGAAAGGTGCAAACCCAGGCAGTCAGGCCCCAGAGCCTAGGATGAAGGTAGGTATCATACCTGTATCTCATTTAAAGGTAAGGCACGTAAGGTGCAAGGTAGTTAAAGGTCTTGCCCAAGGTCTCAAGCCCGTAAGTGTTTGATATTTGAAGCCAGGTTTCAAATGAAGTTGGAGGAGTCGTACTTCCCATCTTCAAACATGCAACAAAGATACAGAAGTCAAAACAGTGTTGTATTGGAATTAATTTAATCTAACAGGGCCGCTTAGTATAGTCCTGTGGGGTTGAACAGGGCATACATCCAGTGAGCTTCATTTACATTGGGTTCTAGGTGAAATGTCCTCCTGGAGTTGTGCAGGGCACAAGCTGTTCAATCTTACATGACAACTCTGAATATACAGGAAAACGATTTGATTAAACTGTAAACACAGGTAAGGGTTTGCTAAACTAACATAGGAAACATATGGCTAGGTAGCTACCCTCAGGTTATTCTTGACCTTATTAAATAGATTAGACATACTTTCGGGACAAGAGTTGAAGGAGCTATTCTAATGAATTTTTTGCTCCACTTGTTTCAATGAAACATGAAGTTTCACAGACTTTCACCATCAGGTGCAGAAAAGATACCATCAAAGCAGTTTCGCTTCTTTGCTGTGCTACGTTGTTAGGTCTTTGTTTAAAAAAAAAAATAAACAGTGTTTTCCACTCCAATCTTTATCTTTCCTTATCTTTCTGCACCAGCACCAGTGATATCTGTTTCACTAAAGATCATCTTTATTAACAAAACTGCTTCACTACAGGGAGAGAGCGTAGGTTTTGAGAGGCTGCAGGTCTCTCTGCCTCCACAGGAAGGTTGTGGTCACTACTGAATCTGAAGACCTGAGATCTCCTTTGGGGTGAAATGAGAGAAGGAGAAGGGGTACAACTGGTTGCTATGTGACTCATCCCTTACAGGTTCCATCTCAGTCTCTCATCTTGCCCTCGCTCTCAATTCTTCCTGTAGCTTGCTTCCTTACTCTCATTCAGACCCACCTTCAACTAGAGAGTTGGAACACCCTTTCTATTTGTAGATTTGTCCAGCATCTTCCCCTCCAACTGTAAAACCATCATCATCAACAACCAGAGTGATTTTACTAAATCACGGTTCCAACCACATCTGTGTCACTTTTCTGCTTAAAATTCTTCCAAGATCCCGTGGCTCCTACAGTAAGGGTTACAGACTCAAATGTCTTTCAAGAGCAAAGAGGTAACATAAAGGAAAGAAACATGCGGGCATTTGAGGGAGAATGGATACACGTATTTGTATGGCTGAATCCCTTCGCTCGCTGTTCACTTGAAACCAACACAACATTGTTTGTTAATCGGCTATACTCCAACAGAAAATAAAAAGTTAAAAAAAGAGAAAGAAACAAGCAGGGGTGTGTGTGTGTGTGTATCTATGCCACCCAGAGCTGTATCCTTTCCACACTGACATACTTTGTTTGCATATTAAAGATGAAAGAATATTCTCCACTTCCACAAAGAAATATGTTTTCTTCCTCTCTTTTCTTGAAAGAGACAGACCTCTCAGTCTAGCTTTTGTTTTCCTACTTTTTAATAGAGACATAAGGAAAGGAAATATTTTACTTTCCTCTTTCTTCTCAGACAAACACCAGTGCAAGTGTGATGATAAAATAAAACTGATATTCAGCTTCGATGTGGGGACACCGTTTGGGAGGGCAGGACTGATGCAGTGTGGAGGGTGTGTGCCCCAGAGGAAAAGAGCAGCCTTGACTGGACGGTCATCCCAAGGTGGACTCAGCATTGCTGGATTTTCTGAATTTTCCAAGAGAAGCTAGAAGTCTGGAGATCTGTGTATGAATCTCCTAACTAAAACTGGGAAATGAGATTTACTTTTGAAAATCTCCATCCAGGCTGAACGAAGCAGAGCGGCAGGTCAAGTGTAACCTGTGACTTTCATTTTATAACTTCTGACCCAGAATACAAAAGTGTCCTCACCTCCCCACACAGCACAGTCTCACTCCATCATCTCCTAAGGAAATCAGTCCTAAAGGAAATCAGTCCTGAATATTCACTGCAAGGACTGATGCTGAAGCTGAAACTCCAATACTTGGGTCACCTGATGCGAAGAATTGACTCCTTGGAAAAGTCCCTGATGCTGGGAAATATTGAAGGCAGGAGGAGAAGGGGATGACAGAGGATGAGATGGTTGGATGGCATCACCGAATCGATGGATGTGAGTTTGAGCAAGCTCTGGGAGTTGGTGATGGACAGGGAAGCCTGGCATGCTGCATTCCATAGGGTTGCAAAGAGTCAGACACAACTGAGCAACTGAACTGAACTGACTGAATGGGTGCCATGGTTTACCCACCTTTTCATCTTCGTATATGCACTTTCTTCTTACTCCTTTTCTACCTGGGAAAACCCCTTTTTCTCCAAAGCAGGGATGTCACCTCTTCAGTGACGTCTTCTCTGACACTCCTGGCAGAGTTCATCACTGCATCTTTAGGACTCCCTTAGTACACTGAACATTATGTGGTGTACACACTTTTCACATTGTTTATATTAATTTCTGTCTTTCTCAATAGCACAGAAACTTCTTAAAGGCAAGAATCATGTCTTACCCATCTCTCTGGCTCTGCTAGCGATGGGGCTCATTGTAGAGTAAATCTGCATGAATATTGATTGGATGGATGGGTAGCAGGCTGGATGACTGACTGGCTGGCTGGCTGGGAGGATGGGATGGATAACTGGCTGGCGGGATGGATGACTGGCTGGCTGGGTGGACGACTGGGTGGGTGAGTGAGTAGATGGATGAGTGCGTGGGTGGGTGGGTGAATGGATGGATGAATGGAGTATAAATTAAGGCTCCTCACCAAGACCTTAGGAACAATTGTCAAGGATTAGTCCAGACACTGGCTTTATTTAAGTCCCTCAAATTCACCACACTCATTCCCTTACCAGGGACTTTGAACTTGTTCTTTCTGTAGCTCTTTCCAAGATGAGCTCCTTCTTATGATTCAGGCTTCAATTCAGATGAAACCTCCTTTGAAAAGCTTTTCTCAATCACCCCAATCTTAAGAACCACAACAAAGTCAATAATGATTACACTGTTGTGCTTGTTAGTAATTCTCACTGAATAAAATTTGCTTTGCCTATATTTTTGTTTACCTGTGTTTTTTATGTCTCCCATCCACCTCCTTTAGAAAGCTTCATGAAGACATTGCTATAGATTTATGTCCACCACTGTATCTGGAACATTGTAGATGCTGAATAATATGAATAAAATGATTACTAAGGGAGGAAATAATCAATTGAATGAGTAGAACCCACTTCTTTGGTGCTTTTAACTGGCCTTTGTGGCAAAACAAAATAACACAAAACAACCACTGGGAACAAGAAATCTCTTGTCCTTATTAAAGTGTTCTCTAGGAAGCCGTATATTATAGCTGTTGAGAGTCTGGGGTTTAGAACCTGATGACAGATTTAAGATTGAGATGAGGACTTGTCTCTTATCATCACTAAGTGACCTTGGGAAAACCACTTAACTCACTAAACCTCAGTTTCCTCATCTGTCAAACAGACATGATAATAACAACACAAACTCATAAAGTGCTTCTGAGGATTAAATAAGATCATTGTGCAGGAAAAGCACAGAACGCAAAGCTGCCTAACCAAACACCCAACGGAAAGGCAGCAGCACCGTGGGGAGAAGAGCCTGTGAGGCCATGCTGCCCACTGAGCACTGCTGTCATGAGACCTGGCCTGTAAAACTAAGGTTCCAACACTTGACTCCTTCCCAAAGCACCTTACCTACTGGGGCTTTGCAAACCTCCACATCTCTGTGAAAGCCTGCTGGTCTGGACAAATGCCTTGAGTCACCCTCTGCGCTATTCATGAGATTCAGGGTTCCCCACCCCCTGTCCGCTGCAGCCGAGGAGGTAAGGTGTCCACAGCCAGTGCCAGCCTGATCAGAAGCAACCCGTGCCAGGACAACACTTGTTTCCGGGCTGACTTCCTCTCCGCAGTGCCATCCTTCTGGGGAAATGTCTCCCGAGCCCTATTGCCTTGGAGGTCAGGCCATCATATAAGTGAATCTTCTCTGCAAGCCTGGCATATGTCAACATGGTATTTTGCTAAGAAAACTCATAAAGAGGATTGCCGGCTGCAATACGACACTCACTCTATAATACCGTCAGTCTAATTGTTTCCAGAAGCAAACAATTAAACGGTTTATGAGAAAAACTCTATCTGTAATTGTGTGGCCCCCGCACAGCTGCTCCCTAAGTAAGGCAGTTGGAGCAGAGTTGGTGCAGATATGAAAGTACAGTATGTATTTAGCAATATGGCACCTAAATGCATCATAGAAGACCTATCGGGGAAATAAACAGCCTTCAAGTGTATTTTTGGAAGACAAATACTCGATACTTCATTTAATGTATGGTTTGCAGTTAGTGGTTAATCTCAGACAATGAAGAGAGAGCCTTGTTTCACGTGGCTCTTGAGGAAATGCAGAATTGATTGAGGATTCTGAAAGAGCCCAATTCCCAAGCCAGCAATGCCCTTTGTTGCTTTTCTCCTCCTTCTTTTAAATTTCCGTATAATCCATTCAGACAAATCCTTTTATCAGGTTGATTTCCTCTCATTATAACCAATGTGATTAATTGCTAAACTTTTCTCTCATTCTTGCCCAACTCTAAGATCTCATTTTTCATGTGCAGAATGGCCTTTCTTGTCCAAGTACACATATCTGCACGCCCCTCAAAGCATCTCTATTTTACGTCTCCAGGTTATTAATAATAGTATTCAATTGGCCCATTCGGCTGGTCATTTGCAAATGTGAAATATATCTAGAGTGGGCTGAATGATTCTGGAGAAGAGCCCAACACCTTGATTTGATAATTAGTCTGCATAATTAGTGACTGTGACCCTCAGAGTCTTTCATGAAAGTTCTCTTTTCATGACATATTTATTCACAGAGTAAAAGGAACTGGGATGGCCCTTCCTAGTCCAATCTCCACCTGCATTTCCCAAAGCTGGTCTGAACTGCTCCCTGGCTTGGAAGCTTCCAGACAACCCCAGATTAAATCTTAGGATAAAAAAGAAAATAAAAGGAAATGGAAGCAGTAGAGCAGATTTAAAACTTACACGAGCCACAGAAACACAGTGGGGAAGCCATTTTTTTTTAACAATCGAATGCATAACAACTTAGGGACTTCCTTTCAACCACCAATAGCAGCAGACCCGTCTTTTCTCACTCTAACCTCCCAGCAAACAGTCTAATCCTCATTCCCCACAAATACTACCACTGCGAGTAAGCCAAATAGCAGTGGAAAACATGAAAGGCAATTAGATTGAAATCTAGTCCTGCCTACTCCCCACAAGTTCATGTTTTTTTCCACTAAGAGGCTCTTCAGTCTAGTAACAAATATGATTCCTGTTTAGCCCAGTGTGAAGCACGAATGAAATGCAGGTCTGTGCACACTATTCAGCTAACTGATGACATTTCAAACTCCTGAAAGGGGACTCGAAACACAGATTCCTAACAAAAACCCAGAGCGTTTTGTAATTATTTCCATGTCATTCCTACATAATCAACGTCACTCCAGTGCTCCCGGAGCTTAATTCCTGGCTTTGTGTAACGTTCTCTGACATTCTGTGAGTCAGATTACAAGGATCCTCAGCTCGGTCTCTGCCACCTCCTGCCTTTGCCCAGTGATGGCCACAATGAACGGACATCTCCATGACTGGAGAGCACAGAGCAGAAAATGAATGAAGCCAGGCACACGGACACGTTAGCACACGTGCATCCACCAGCATCCAAACACACTTTCCAGGAAAAGCCCTCTTCTCAAGTGGGCAGAGATGGTGATGAGCCATTTCAAACCAGGCTTTGGCCAGGACCCGCGTGACACCTTCCTGTAAGGTCCTGAATCTCGGCATGTGCAGACACAAGAGGCAGGGGCGCAGAGGCGGCTTTAAGCATCTTTCATCAATTCTTTCTGTATCGCAGGCACATCAAGTGGCAGCCTCTTGGCTCCTCTTCAGCGGCCTTCCCACCACACAACAGGGACTCCCTGCAAATTAATATTCCTCTCTTCCTGCCTGCCCTGCCCTCAAGTTTTCAAACATAACAACAATCTCAATGAAATAATGAGAGAGGTTCATTCGAATGCTGCAGAGGGAACTGCATTATTGCTAAAGCAGCAAAGAGAACTAATTGAATCCACTGGAAAGAAAGAATTAGAAGGAAAGAGGCAAAAAGGAGAATGAAGTAATAGGTTGGAATGATGAACACACACACACACACACACACACACACACACGAGGCAGGACAGGTGAGTGGCAACCGAAATACTCATAGAAGAGAAACTGTGCATGCGTGAATGCAAAGAGCTTCCAAGATGGCAACACCGCTGAGGGCTGGGCTCACGAGTACTGAGAAAGTTCCTCAAGCACTGAATAGTCTGAGCTGTCCAAGAGCTACAACATATTAGCTGAAGCAAGTAATAGTCTACATCCAGACACAAAGGTAACATCAAGTCTCAAGAGCATGTATGGTGGCTAAAAAACACTGCAAAGTGAGCCTGCCGCAAAGCCTGTGACACTTGTTTCATGGAAAAGGGAAGTCAATGCAGGTGGGCTCATCACCTTTGACCCCTGGATAACAAGATGATGCTATGTGACTTCCTCATTAAAGACCATGAGGCTTCTCTGTGTGTGCTTAGTTGCTCAGTCGTATTCGACTCTGCGACCCCATGGACTGTAGCCCACTGGGTTCCTCTGCCCATAGGATTTTCCAGCCAAGATCCTGGAGTGGGTTGCCATTTCCTACTCCAGGGGATCTTCCTGACTCAGATATCGAACCTATGTCTCTTGAGTCCCTTGCATTGGCAGGCAGCTTCTTTGCCACTAGTACCACCTGGGAAGTCCTTGAGGCTTCTACCTGTCACTAGAGGGCCCACTCTGGGAGCCCTGAGCAGAAGTGTGAGGAGTCTGACTGCCCTGAGGTCACCATGCTGTGAGGAAGTCCACATGATGGCATCGTAATCAACCATCCCAGCTGAGCCCAGCCTTTGTGACATACCAGCCCAGGCCCCAGAAAAATGAATTAAGACGCCTTCAGAGGATTCCAGCACCAAGCTATTCAGGTTCGCCCAGCTAAGGCCCCAGGCACTGTGAAGCAGAGACACGCCAACCTTGGGCATGGTGTGTTCCTTCCTCACAGAATCCATGAGCCTAATAAACCGCCTCCTGTCACACAGTACAAAATTCTGTGAGTCAGTTATATGGCAACAGCAAACCAGAATAGCACGTGTTTATTCTCTCAGCTTCTTCGGAAAATAACCCATTTCTACACTATCAGCCTTAATGTCAGCAACTGGAAAACGGAACTAATAATGTCTAAAGTTTTCTGAAGAGCCACTAAAATATCATAATAATAACAGCAGTAACAATAACAATAATAAACTATCAACATTTGTTTACAGCCTCTTGTGTTTCTAGACCCATGTTACGTAATTTAATTCTTTTAACGACCTCATGCAATACAAAGTTGTGATTTACCCTTTTAAAAATGGGAAACTGACACAGAGAGAGAATAGCAGCCTGTTGAAACTCAGACATTAAGAGACAGAACATGAATTCAAAACCAAAGCAGGCTTCTTTTAGCTTCTTAATCACTCTAAAAAACGGCTTACAGATAAGACAAGCATGAAGACAGTGCCTGACATGTATTTAAACTTGAGTGATGCTTTATTGGTGTAATTATCGTTGTTGCTGTCACTGTTGTTTAAGAATCTGATCATTAATAGACACAGACTCAGGAAATACCAAGATGGGCTTTCCTGCTTCCCCCGTGTTAGCATCTACAGGTGAATTTGGCAGCGGTTTGTCCACTGTCTATAATCTGCCCCCCACCCCAGAAAATGGGAAGAACTATTCATATTGTACATTTCATATACCAAAAAAATTTCAATTTCATGCTGTACTGAACCTTACAAATGCCCTCCTTTAATCCTGTTTTTATCCTAAACCAATATAAAAAGTTTAATATTTCCTAATGGAGTGTACATTTATTCATTCCTACAAACCTAATGGCAATTCTTGAGAAGTCAGGCAATAGACAGTAAGATAAGCTTGACGCTTTGGTTCCAAAAGTTCAATCAGTTAACCTAGGACAGCAATCACTTCCTCAGAATGAATAATGATGTGGAATAATATTTGGATGGAGATAAACCCTTTTTGCATAGAAAATTGCATTATCATGGGCAGTATCTCAGCTGGATATGTAGGTTTACCAATAAGGATATTGCTTCATGCATTTTTATCATGGAGCTTTTTGATTCTGAGATTTCCAGAGGATTCTGCCTTGAGAGAGGAATCCTTAATGTCTGTATAATGTGTGATGCTCTCTGAGCTGTAGATGTGAGGGTGGGAAGGAAGAAGCCGGGCTCTGCAGCTTGTGAAAAACTGCCACCACACTCTCCCAGGGGTTCTTCATTCCACTTAGCACGAGGGAAAAGCAAGCAAGGCTCAGCAAGACAGTTCTTTAAAGAAACGGCATTGAAAATAACCATCATGTCAATTTCAGCTAATGGGGCACAGTATGGGCTCATTTTAAAGCGAGGAGGAGTGGCATGCAACCATTAAGAAAGAAATGCTTATGCCATATGTAAGCACACCCATCCAAGCAGAGCCAGGAGTTCTCTGGGGAGAACTCAACACATCCCTCCCACAGACTTGGAACTTGACCTCCCACTGACCAGAACCCAGACCATCATTAAGGAAGCATAATTACAAATGAGATTAGTGAGATAGCAGCCAAGGTTTTTTCCACTGGAGCTTCAAAGACTCCTACTGGCAAGAGAGAGAGAAAGGGACTTAATTCCTGAATTTCACTAACTTCCCTTTTACAGGTGCAATCGCTAGAACATTAAGATGCATACACCTGCTTGCCAGCTGACACATTTATCTGTGAGCATCCTTTCAAACTCAGGAGGAAGCAAGCTAGGACAAACCCTCTTGCCTTCCACCACTCCTGGCTATTACTGAGCTGGCTCAAGCAAGATTCCAACTATGAAGTATCTACAAAGCTGGTGCCCCACTGAGAAGAGACCCATGCCTGGGCATCGGACGGAAGTTGGAGAGTTCCACAAGACTCTTTTAGTGCTGGCTGGAAGACAGGTGTAGTGGCCCAGAGCACAGATACTGGTGTCAGGAAGACCCAAGCTTGAGTCCTAGACCTGCCACCCATCTCTTCTCTGTGTGCCTCAGTTCTCTGTAAAAGAGCAGCAAAAATGACATCTACCTGAGTAATGAGAATTCTATGGGGAAATGCAATATCCCTGGGCCAACAAGGTACTTGTTACTTTTTATTTGGAAGCATAAATGCTCTGGACCACAGGTTTAGGGGCTTATCCTGTCCCATGTCCTGCATGGAGACATGCAGACATGTTAAATATCTTGGCCTCTTGGCCTGTTACTGTTTAGTTGCTCAGGCATGTCTGACTCCCTTGTGACCCTATGGACTGTAGCCTGCCAGGCTCCTCTGTCCATGGGATTTCCCTGGCAAGAATTCTAGAGTGGGTGGCTATTTCTTTCTCCAGAGGCTCTTCCAAACCCAGGGATCAAATCCGTGGCTCCTGCATTGGCCACTCTTTACCCCTGAGCCACCAGGGAAGCCCCCATCTTGACCTGTTGCTGCTAAGTTGCTTCAGTCGTGTCCGACTCTGTGCGACCCCAGAGACAGCAGCCCATCAGGCTCCCCCATCCCTGGGCTTCTCCAGGCAAGAACACTGGAGTGGGTTGCCATTTCCTTCTCCAATGCATGCAAGTGAAAAGTGAAAGTGAAGTCGCTCAGTCGTGTCCGACTCTTAGCGACCCCATGGACTGCAGCCCACCAGGCTCCTCCATCCATGGGATTTTCCAGGCAAGAATACTGGAGTGGGGTGCCATTGCCTTCTCCGATCTTGACCTGTAGAAGGCAGCAAAAGCTCAACTTTCCAATAGGTGCTGTCCACAAGCATGGTGGTGAAACAGATTTCTAGTTTTACCTTCAGGACTAGCACTCAAGGCTGTCTCTGACTATCATGTTCACAAGCCTCTACTTGGCCAGAAATCAACGGAAAGAGGACTTACATGAGTGTCAAGAATAACGCCCAGGGTGTTTCCCATGTCAAAGATATGCTTCTCTCCCTCTTTTCAGTTCAGTTCAGTGGCTCAGTCGTGTCCGACTCTTTGCAACCCCATGAATCACAGCACGCCAGGCCTCCCTGTCCATCACCAACTCCCTGTCCATCACCAAGTCTGAGTTCACTCAGACTCACATCCATCGAGTCGGTGATGCCATCCAGCCATCTCATCCTCTGTCGTCCCCTTCTCCTCCTGCCCCCAATCCCTCCCAGCATCAGAGTCTTTTCCAATGAGTCAACTCTTTGCATGAGGTGGCCAAAGTACTGGAGTTTCAGCTTTAGTATCATTCCTTCCAAAGAAATCCCAGGGCTGATCTCCTTCAGAATGGACTGGTTGGATTTCCTTGCAGTCCAAGGGACTCTCAAGAGTCTTCTCCAAAACCACAGTTCAAAACCATCAATTCTTTGGCGCTCAGCCTTCTTCTAAGTCCAACTCTCACATCCATACATGACCACAGGAAAAACCATAGCCTTGACTAGACAGACCTTTGTTGGCAAAGTAATGTCTCTGCTTTTGAATATGCTATCTAGGTTGGTCACAACTTTCCTTCCAAGGAGTAAGCGTCTTAATTTTATGGCTGCAGTCACCATCTGCAGTGATTTTGGAGCCCCCAAAAATAAAGTCTGACACAGTTTCCACTGTTCCCCCATCTATTTCCCATGAAGTGATGGGACCAGATGTCATAATCTTAGTTTTCTGAGTGTTGAGCTTTAAGCCAACTTTTTCACTCTGCACTTTCACTTTCATCAAGAGGCTTTTTAGTTCCTCTTCACTTTCTGCCATAAGGGTGGTGTCATCTGCATATCTGAGGTTATCCCTCTTTTAGGATTATTTTAATAAGTATTAGTCACTCAGTCATGTCCGACTCTTTTCGATTCCATGGACTGTAGCCCACCAAGCTCCTTTGTCCATGAAATTCTCCAGACAAGAATATTGGAGTGGGTAGCCATTCCTTTCTCCAGGAGATCCTCCCAACCAAGGGATCAAACCCAGGTCTCCTGCATTGCAGGTGGATTCTTTACCACCTGAGCCAACAGGGAAGCCCAATGGTTAACACCAACTTTTGGTTCACAGCTTGATCCCCTCCTCAATTTCTATACATCTCATGCTCTGATCACTTGTAACTCTTCTTTCCTCTTCAAGCACCTCACATTCACTCATAACTCCATGCCTTCTGTGCACACGGACTGCTTTACTCAGGCTGCTCTCATCCCATTCTTTGCCTAGAAAATTTCCTTCAAGGTCCAGATGACAATTTCTACAAGTCATTCTCTGAACCTCCTCAGCCATATAAACCTATAGCACTTTACATCAAATTATTGCACTTGTAACACCGTTTTGTGTTCATTTAATCACTTGAAAAAAACAAAAGGTATTGTCACAAAAAGTAGGCACTGGGGATTCAATGGTGAGCAAGGAATAGGCACTGCCCTTAAGAAGCTCACTGTCTAATTAGAGCAGACTTAGAGTAAGCTTAGAATCAACAGGTTAAATCCATGAAGCAGTGAAGTGTATAGAACAGGCATATCTGATGCATGACAAGAGGAATGAAGAAGACTTTTCAGTGGAAGTGAAATCTACATTAAGACCTAGAGGATTACTTAATTGGATTAAAAGGAAAGGGAAAGCCAGTATACAGTGGAGATTTATGTCTCAAAATTTGTCAAATATAATACCTGACAAATTGTCCAATGATCCTATAGACACCAGACTAAGATGAAACAATAGTTAAGTCAGAACTTCTTTTCACTGAAATCACGTAGATCACTGCATATCAAATTTTAATGGTGTACAAATAACTATGTACTATATAGTCTTTTTATATAAAATTCTAGGCAAGGCAAACATAAAGCTGACATGAATTATATTTCTTAGGAGGGGACAGCAAAGGAACACAAGGAAACTTTCGGGGTGATATAAATGTTTTATACCTTGATGGTACACGTGACTGTATATATTCATCAAAACATGACAATTTAACACTTGCATTTTGTGAACTGTATTAACTGTAAAGTATACTTCAATAAAATTGATTTTTAAGGGCGTAATAAAATATTTAATGTGTATAAAAATATAGGACATGGCCCAGGATTCTGCATCTTTAATAAGCATCTCTAACAAATTGGATATGGTCTAAGAACAACCCTTTCAGAATGCTGATGGAGTGATCATCTACTCAGAGTCATATTCGGGAAGGTCTCTGGTTGTGCAATACATGACCTTGCTCAAGATGTTATCAACAACATATCTGTGGCCAAAACTGCCCGTTGCCCTTTAGTCTTTCTTCCACTTTTAGTAATAGAATTCTCGTTTTTATTTGGGTACATAGCTCCTTAGCCAAAAGACTATTTCCCAGCCTCCCTTGCAACTAGACATGGCCATGTGATTATGTCCTGGCCAATGAGAAGTGTTCCTCAAGATTTCCAGGAAGACTCCTATAAAAGGAAGAAATGTGTCCCATATTTTCTCTCCTCTATTCCTCCCACTTAGAGTATGAATGCAATGGCTAGAGTCGCAGCAGCTGTCTTGAACTCTGATGCAGCATGTTAAAGACAGAGAAACACCTGTTTAAAGGAGCCTGAGTCCCTGATGGCCATGGAGAATCTATAGACTATGCTACAGCAAGCTCAACTCTGGGATTTCTTTTATGTCTTATTTTAAGTCACTGTTATTTGGGACATTCCTACTATATGCACCTGAACCTTTTCTCTCTCATATATGCCATTTATTAATTTTGTATTTCACACCAAGCTTGCTTTATTACCCAGTGTGCTGGATGACAGAATTAAATTTCAGGCAAATCCCTACACCCACTAAAAATACAACTATAAAAAATATCTGGGGTGTGAAGAAAAAGGAAAAGGAACCCTCCTACACTGTTGGTCCAAATGTACATTGAAAAGAACTATGGAAATTCCTTAAAAAGCTAAAAACAGAGTTACCATATGATCCTGCAACCCAATTCCTGGGCATATATCTGAAGAAAATTCTAATTTGAACAGATACATTCACCCCAATGTTCACAGCAGCACTATTTAGAATAGCCAAGACATGGAAGCAACCTAATGTCCACTGACAGAGGAATGGATAAAGATGTGGCATATATAATGGAATACTACTCAGCCATAAAAAAGAAACAATGCCATTTGCAGCAACATGGATGGACACAGAGATTATCATACTAAGCAAAGTCAGGCAGAGAAGAACAAATATATGATATCACTTATGCTTAGTCACTCAGTCATGTCCAACTCTCTGTGATCCCATGGACTGTAGACTGCCAGGCTTCTCTGTTCATGGGATTTCCCAGGCAATAATACTGCAGTGCGGAGCTATTCCCTCCTCCAGGGAATCTTCCCAACCCAGGAATCAAACTCCTGCATTGCAGGCAGATTCTTTACTGTCTGAGCCACCATATCACTTACAGATATAATCTTTAAAAAATGATACAAATGAACTTATGTACAAAACAGACTCACAGACATGGAAAACAATCTTATGGTTACCAAAGGGAAAAGGAGGGGGAGGGATAAATCAGGAGCTTGAGATTAACATATACACACTACCATATATAAAACAGATAAAATAACCAGGACATACTGTATAGCACAGAACTATATTCAGTATCTTATAATTACCTACAATGGAAAAGAACCTGAAAAAGAATGTGTGTGTGTGTGACTGAGTCATTTTGCTGCATACCTAAAACTAACATTGCATTGTTAGTCAACTATACTTAAATTAGAAAAAATGGTTAAATAAAGATATCTGGTCAAAATTGGGACAAACGGAAATGTCTACTGGGAATCCTAGTTGACCACAGGCTCATTTTTAGTCAACTTTGTGATATAGATAATTTTTAAAAAATAAATTCAATGTCAAATTACATTAGTGGGTTAAAGGAGGTAGAGTATAAAGAACAAAGAAGATGAGCCTTCTAAAACAGGCATTTTAGACAGTAGATGGAATATTGAATTTATTTCTGAACATTTCTTTTGAAGAAGAATGTTGACAAAACTGAGGTGATCCAGAATGGAATAGAGAGGATGGTCAAAGGCCTAGAAAATGTCAACTAGACATTTAGTCTAGAATTTGGACTACCTAAACTGGAGAAGGGAATAATGGGATGGGATTACACAAATGATGGGGAAAATCTGCAAAGCTACCATGTTCTAGACTCATTCTGAGTAGCTAGAGAAGAAGGATGTAGAACAGCATGTGAGAGTCAAAGGAAACGAGTATAAGACCCATCAAACAAACAAAAAAAGATTAACTGTCTTACAAAATATTGACTTCTCTGATATGCTGATTGATTAATTGATTTACTCTTCACCTTGTGCCCAAAATAAATATCTAACATTTTAAAATGATTATGTGATAACACTCTTCTGATCGCTTTATATGTATAATTCATTTGATTCACACATCACTCTTAAGTAGTTACTATTATTATCCCTATTTTTATGGATGAGCAAACTGAGAAAGAAAAGTCCAATAACTCACCCAAGGTCACACAGACAAGAGGATGGATTCAACAGCCAAGATTCAAAGGCAAGTGTACTGGCCCTGGAAGCCCATGTGTTTATCATCAGACAGCTCCATCGCTTCTTCCTTGCTGAAATATGCAAGGCTTCCTATAAGTGTCCTGTTACTGGAGCAGACCATAATAGTTAACTGTCTGGAATGCTAAGGTGATAACTGGGTATTGTGGACCCCTGATACCTTCAACGACTTGGGATTTGGGGAAGCCCAGTGGGATTCCATGGAACTGTGGATATGCTGGGTGCGTAACATGGGGAGTTTGATGTGAATGTAAACCTAACTGGAGGGTAGTTCAAGACAAGCATTAGGAATCAGAGGCACACATGTGTCACAAATATCAAAGCTAGAGATAAACAATCTGAAATCCCTCTTTGGATATGTGACCAACGAAGCCATGAAGCACTCACATTTGAGAAGGTAGAAAGCAGAGACGGAGGAAGGAAGATGCTAAGGTTTAATCATGGATTAAGCCATGCCCTGCACACAGAGACAGGAAAGAAAAGCCAAAAGCAGCTAATCCTGGAAATAGCCTCATGCTCCTGAAGACAATACAAACGTCTTTGAAACACTGGGAAGTGAGATCTCTGTTGCTTCTGTTTGCCTGGAATTCATCCCCCCTTACTCTTCCAACAGCCCCCTACATTTTCCTCTGGAAACCATCCCGCTCTGTCATCTTCTCCTGATGTGGCTGACCCCGCTCCTTGGGGAATACGAGGTTGCCCGTGTTTCAAAGCTGGTCAATAAGAAAAGACTTTGCCCTGATTCCCCACAGTTGCTTGAGAGTAAATGTAAGACCCAAGTGGGTCCAGTGAGAATCAACACTGAAACATTTGTTGGAAATATTAGGAAAGACATTTTCCCTTTACTACCCAGGGGACTTAAACCAGTAAGATGAACCCATGGAGCTACCAGGACCATCTTTGCTGCTCTGCAGAGAGCTTGTCCATAAACAAATAAACATGTCAGAAAGTAAAACCAAAGGACTGGGTGGGATGGAGAGGGGGTCATTTGTGCATTAGATTTTGCTATCTGAATATTTACCTATATTCTCTGGATTTTGTTGGCTATGTGAGCAAATAAATTCTCCTTTGCAGTTGGTTTCTGTCATTTTCCACTGAAAGTGATGGCCAGTATATGATCTATGTTTCAGGGACCTCTTTCATATGTACCCATGCCTCTCTCTGCCATGCTGTGCTATGCTAAGATGCTGCCGTCGTGTCTGACTCTTTGCGACCCTATGGACCATAGGCCATCAAGCTCCTCTGGAGTGGGTTGCCATGCCCTCCTCCAGGGATCCATGCCCCTCTACTACATCAGAAACCCCTTGAGAGCAATAAATGTGCTTCCTCACATGGCAGCACCAAGCACAGGGCCAGGCACATTCTTAGCAAGAACAAACCTCACGGAATGATTTTGAACCAATTAAATGAAATAATACTGGTAAGAGGGTGCTATAAGCCACAGAGCATTGTTTTTAACTATTATTTCAAAGAAAGATGATACAACAGCCTCTATTTTTTAAGCTTACCGAACATGAAGTTCAATCCAGTTCATTAAGAAGTGGTGCCCTCAAAGTATCTGTTCAGCTACATATAATCCTACCCATCTTGGCTCACTGACCTCCCCCTCCTCTTCTTTCTGGAATGCACCTTTTAAGGAAATGGAGAGCTGGTACTTAAAATCAAATCTTGGCAAGGTACATGCTTTCTTTTATACAAAAACAAGACAAAAAAGACTGAGGAGTACATTTTTTTTTTTTTTGGAGTACATCATTTAAAGTAAAGAAAAAAAAAAACAATTTATGATCCATCTCTGATGTTCAAATGCAAAATGGGATGGAAAAATGTCTGTGTATAATGAATTCTGCAACATTTGCTAAAGTCCTGCAAGAGAAGGAAAGAAGACAAACGATTCAAAAATATAAATCTCCTCAAATATTTTTCACAAAAGGAAACTACACACACACACACACACACACACACAAACTGTATAGTATAATCAGAAATGTAATAGGGAGAGACTCAAGACAGAAACTAAAAATCTGTGATAGGCTCAATAATGAGAAACTCTCACCATATCTTTCAACTCTCTTCACTCATATACTCTCTCTTTCCCTGGATCTGAGCAAAGATTAAAAAGTAAATAATAAGCGGGAAGGAAACCCTACCCAGTATAGCAATTAGGAACAGCAGGTTTGGCTATTATATATAAAATAGACCAACAACGAGGTCCTATTGTATAGCACAGGGACTACATTTAATATCCTGTGATGAACCATAATGGAAAAGAACACAAAAAAGGATGTATATGTGTGTATAACTGAGTCACTTCACTGTACAACAGAAATTAACACAACATTGTAAATCAATTTTACTTTAAAAGAAAAATGTGGGTTTGTGAGAGCAAGGAACATGAGAGTCCCTGGCTCTGGCACTGTGACCTCAGACAAGTCACCCCACCCCTCTGAGCTGGATTCCTCATCTATACCAGGGTTAACACAGTAGCACCCTCATAGGTTGGTGGGTTAGCTTGAGAAAATGGCATGGAGAGTGCCTGAAGTGAAGTGAAGGTCGCTCAGTCGTGTCTGACTCTTTGCAACCCCATAGACTACAGTCCATGGAATTCTCCAGGCCAGAATACTAGAAGGGTACCCCTTCCCTTCTCCAGGGGATCTTCCAAACCCAGGAATCTAACCCAGGTCCCCTCATTGCAGGCAGATTCTTTGCCAGCTGAGCCACAGGGGAAGCCCAAGAATACTGGAGTGGGTAGCCTATACCTTCTCTTCCTAACCCAGGAATCGAACCAGAGTCTCCTGCATTGCAGGCGGATTCTTTACCAACTGAGCTATGTGCTCACCACAAAGGAATTCTCATTCTTTAAATCATCCTTTCACTGTGCATGGCTTAAATCAGCGACCATGACATCAACAAGCCTTCTTTACAGGAAGGGGGCCACAACCAGAACACCTGGTTTCCAACTGTGGCTCTAACTATGTATCCCACCTTAACCAAGTTAAATTCACCCTCTTGCAAAAGAGTCACTCAGAACCTAATATCTTTGAGGCTCATTCCATCTAACAGGCTCGACCTGTTCAGAGCAGCCAAGTATTTATCTTATGGGAACTGGCAGAAATGTGTCGTTGGCTTAGAAGGAGCCCGGAGCACTAGTTAAACAGTCTCTCCTGAGTCTCCTCTCTTCCTTTCTGAAGGAAGAGGTGCTGATACTTTAGTCACCTCAACCACAGGAAGAGGCCAATGCATCTTTGCTCCCCTGTAATCAAAAGGTCTGTGGAAATCTCAAAGAACGCTTAAGTGGAAAAGACATCTTTCAATGACCAACATCATAATCCTCCCCATGTCCTGCCATCGCAAATAGAGACATCCAGGGAGTCGTGGGCCATAAAGCACTTTTCAGGAAGCAATCAGCTTAAGACATCACCCATCCAATTCACTTTGACAGTGATGAGCAACGACACTGTTCCTTAGAAAACAGAAACAGGAATGGCAGGTCACTACGACAGCCAACTAACTATTGGCGAGGCTTTTGAGTCACTTCTTTTCTTTTTTTAACTGTGTCATTCACCAAAAAGGAGACAGGGAAAGTGGGCAAGTTAAAAGCAGCTCCCTATCTAATTGGAAGCTTGAGGTAATTAGCAGACAATTCTGAGACTTTGTTCATTTGTTCACTTATTCAATAAACACGTAAGAATGAGGTTCTGTTCTGGATGCTGAGGACACAGCAATCAACAAAACAGGTGAGAGCCTTGCTCTCAACGCATATGCTAGTGGAAGGACACCAACCAAAATTAATTAAGTAATAACGCTGATCTTTTCCTATCGGTGTTTTCATTTTCTCTGGCTAAATACCTAAGAGTGATATTTGTTAAATTGCTGGATCACACAGTAGTTCTGTTTTTAATTTTTTGAAGAACCGCCATGGAAGCAACCTGAGTGACATGTCCATCAACAGATGAGTGAATAAAGATGATGTGGTATATGTGTGTGTGTGTGTGTGTGTGTGTGTGTGTGTGTGTGCATACACTCAGCCATAAAAAAAGGGATGAATTTTTGCCATTTGCAGCAACATAAATGGACATGGAGGATACTGTGCTTAGGGAAACGTCAGAGAAAGATAAACACTGTACGTTTTCAATTACATATGGAATCTAACAATAAAAACAAATATAACAAAAGAGAAACAGACCCACAAATATTGAGAACAAACTAGTGGCTACAGAGGGGAGAAGGGTACGGGGGAGGGGCATCACAGATGAAGGGGATCACGAAGGACAAACCACGAGGTATAAAATAATTTACAAGGATGTAATGGACAGCACAGGGAATATAGTCAACATTATATGGAGCATAATCCACAAAATCTTCAGTCCCTATACTGTACAGTTGAGACTAATATAATTTTGTAAGTCAACTATACTACAAGGAAAATAACAATAATCAGGTAAACAAAAAAGATAATCTCAAGCTTTGACAATTACTGCAGTGGGAATAAACCAAGCGGTATGACAGAAAGTGACCCGGGCTGGAAGGAGCACGGCTACAGCCAAGGCAGGCAGGTAGGCTGTGCTCTCAACACTTCTAGAAGACTCTATCCATTCTGCGACTGAGTGACAAGGGAGAGAGAGCCAAGAAAAGTCAAGGGCAAACGCCGCTGACGTCAGGCTTCCTCGAAGGGAGTGCTATTGGCATTTTCGTGGGATCGTTTTCCTTGTGTGGGTCTGTCCTGACCACTGCAGGACATTTAGCAGGACTCCTGACCCCACCCAATATCTTTTTTTTTTTTTTAGTTATATTAAATTTCTTTTGCTTCCCTAGTGGGTGCAGTGATAAAGAATCCATCTGCCAATGCAGGAGACAAAAGAAATGCGGGTTCGATCCCTGGGTCAGGAAGATCCTCTGGAGAAGGCAATGGCAACCCATTCCAGTATTCTTGCTTGGAAAATTCCATGTTCAGAGGCACCTGGAGGGCTATAGTCCACAGGGTCACAAAGAGTCAGACACAACTGAGCGTGCGCATGCACACACACACAAATACATATTGACAAGCTGATTTACAATGTGTGTTAGTTTCAGGTGTACAGAAAGTGATTCATGTGTGTGTATATATATACACACACACATACAAACACATACATATGTGTATACATACACATATCATGTGTATATACATACATATGTGTATATATATCTGAATCTATGCATATATATATTCTTTTTCAGATTCTCTTATAAATTATTATAAAATACTGAGTAGAATTCCCTGTTTCCTGTGCTCTACAGTAGATCCTTGCTGCACAAGAAATTCTTAAAAAATAATAACAGTAAAAGCACCTGGGCCCCCTGAGAACTCATTGTAACTTTTTTTTATTGTAGCGTAGTTGCTTTACAATGTTGTATACAAGAGTTAACTAATGAGAACCGACTGTGTAGGGCTGGGAACTCTACTCAATGCTCTGCAGTGACCTAAACTGCAGGAAATCCAGAACAGAGGGGAATCTATGTAAACATACAGCTGACTCACTTTACTGTATACCACCCACCCAATCTCTATAGGGTCCCCGGTGTAGTCACTGGGGTAGCAAAAAATGTCCCCGCTCCTTTCCCCAAAGGAAGGGCCATCACACCCCTTGTTGAGAACCACTGATACAGGAGAGAACAAAGGCCAGGGCCCCCAGTTAGAAAGAAGCCTGGGCTGTGTAATGAACAGGGAGAAGGCTGGTGTGCCTGGCACATAATGAGCGATGGGGAAAGAGGCGAGAGTTGACTTTATGGCCATAGATGCTTAGCTGCGGCAGACTGAGTTTGCTTGCTGTCAGCTGGGGAGATTTCATGTAGGAGAAAGAGGATGAGCGGAACGCAGAAGTTACCCACACACTTTCTGAACCACATCAGAAAAGGGGACATGATTCTATGGGCAATTAGATGACATTTTGCTGCCCCAGTGCTGCAATTAGCAAAGCTGGGAGGAGCAGAGGAAGCTGGGCAAACTACCACAGTTCATTAATCCTAAAATGTGTATTTTTAATTCACATTTTAACCTATCTGAAATTAAAATGTGTGTCACAGTTATCATCACATATTGTCACTTCCCGAGCCTGTGCGTCAAAACCAACAGCAGCCTGCAAAAAAAGTTCTGGGGACAAGGATGGAGTGCTCTTTAAGAAATGCTGCCAGGGCAACCGCCTGGGTGAAATAAGAACTATACCGCAAGGAACATGCAAGAGAAAGACATTGCAAACTGAGGGTGGCTTAGACGGGTCACACTGAATAGGAAATGTTAAGGAGTCCACGGGCCAATTTAGTTCATTTGTTTTTTTTACTGATGTTTGAACGCAGGAGACTGACGGATGATAAATGTTCAAGCATAAGAATGCTCTTTCCAATAAATACAAAAATTTTTAAATTCTAAATGTAAAAGTACTACTGTGACAGTTTAATTTGCAATGCTCTATTCCTAGTGATCCTAAGGGTAACAGGGGACAGGATAGATTCAAGGAAATCTGAGAACCTTTACTGAACATCCAGTGGGTGCCAGGAATTTTATATATGCTATACAACACGTGATCTCACAGCAACTGTCCTAAATCCACACAGTGAATTTTGCTTCAGACACTAATAAGCAACTTCCTGTGGCCTGCTTTCTTTTCTCACTTCAAATGAACCACATCCAATATTTAAGGGGCCAAGGTCACTCTGCAGGGACAAGATGACCAAGAGTGATCACATCTTCAAAGACAGGTTCTAACATCATTTTGGATCGTCACTCCAACCAGGCTTCTCACTCCGCCTTTGTGATGGTTCATGTTAAGCATCAACTTGTTTGGGCAAAGGGATGCCCAGATAGCCAGTACAACATGATTTCTGGATGTGTCTGAGTGTGTTTCCAAAAAAGACAAGTATTTGAATCACTAGAACTGAGCCAAGAGAAGCCACTCTCACCAGGGTGGGAGGGTATCATCTATCCTTTTGAGAGCCTGAAAAGAACAAAAAGATGGAGGAAATGGACTTCCCTGGTGGTCCAGTGGTTGGGAGTTCGCCTGCCAGTGCAGGGGACATGGGTTCAATCCCTGGTCTGGGAGGATTCCACATGCCGTGGAGTGACTAAGCCTGAGTGTCACGATTACTGAGCCTGCACTCTAAAGCCCAGGAACCACAACCACCTAAGCCAGGCACCTGGAGCCTGTGCTCCAGAACAAGAGAAGCCACACAACGAGAAGCCCATGCACCACAAGTAGAGAGGAGCCCCTGCTCGTCGCAACGGAAAAAGACCCAGTGCAGCCAAAAACAAATAATTTAAAAAAAAGAAAAACCAACAACTCCGCTTTAAAGAAAAAAAGATGGAGGGCAAATCTGCTCTAGGCTTGAGCTGGGATGCCCACCTTCTCCTGCTCTCAGACACTGACACTCCTGCTTCTTGGGCCTTCAGACTCGGAATGAATTACGCACCACCAGCTTTCCTGGTTCTCTGACTTGGAGGTGGCACATCATGAGACTTCTTGACCTCTGTAATCACATGAACCAATTCCTATAATAAATTAACATCTTCCTATAAGTGATGTAGAGACACAGATACAGGTACAGATAGAGATTACTCCAGCCCAACTCCAGACACAGATAGATAGAGGTAGAGGCATGCATTCAGTCTTCTTTAAAAAGAAGGCTGAGCACCGAAGAATTGATGCTTTTGAAGTGTGGTGCTGGAGAAGACTCTTGAGAATCCCTTGGACAGCAAGGAGATCAAATCAGTCCATCCTAAAGGAAATCAGCAGGGGGGCAGTGGTGCAATGGATAATATGTCTGACTACCGATCAGAAGATTCTAAAGGAAATCAGCCCTGAATATTCATTGGAAGGACTAATGCTGAAGCTGAAATTCCAATACTGTGGCCACCTGATGCGAACAGCTGACTCATTGGAAAAGACTCTGATGCTGGGAAAGATCGAAGGCAAAAGGAGAAGAGGGTGGAAGACGATGAGATGGTTAGATAGCAACACCTACTCAATGGACATGAGTTTGAGCAATCTCCAGGAGATAGTGGAGGACAGAGTTGCCTGGCATGTTGCATTCCACGGGGTCGCAGAGTCGAACACGACTTAGTGACTGAACAACAACAAACAGGCGTAGTTAGAGAGAGAGAGAGATCGAATACTATTGGTTCTGTTTCTCTGGAAAACCTGAATACAGCTTTGGAAATATCCTTTCCCACTCCAGTACTCTTGCCTGTAAAATCTTATGGATGGAGGAGCCTGGTAGGCTGCAGTCCATGGGGTCGCTAAGAGTCGGACACGACTGAGCGACTTCACTTTCACTTTTCACTTTCATGCATTGGAGAAGGAAATGGCAACCCACTCCAGTGTTCATGCCTGGAGAATCCCACGGACGGCAGAACCTGGTGGTCTGCTGTCTATGGGGTTGCACAGAGTTGGACACGACTGAAGCGACTTAGCAGCAGCAGCAGCTGCTCAGACACCACAGGACGGTGGTATCTCAGAGGCCACTCTGAGGCAGGAAGGGATACAACCTGCACTCAGACAGACGGAGAATGTTTCCTAAGAATCATTGCAAACTGGAATGGAACTTAATGATTAATAATAATAAAAAAAATTCAACTGTTACATAAAGATTTTAGGCAAAGACTTTGACCCATTAAAGCCTCTCTGCCTAGGTTTTATTCTGCAATCTCTAGTAATTAGTACCCCAACTTTCGTTTGGGGAACAGCCCTGCTTCCTCTTGGTCTGTGTTGTTCGGGGCAGGATGCCTCCAGCCCAGCTCCAGGGATGGCAGGACACCTGGTCTGTGCCATTAGGTTTATAGTGATTGGTTCAGGGATGCGTATGTTACCCATCAGAGCCAATGAGAACCACCTTTGGAACCTCTGCTGAATCTTCTTGAGAAAGCCGTATTCCCTCTCTTCCACTGTGGGCGGGCCATCTGAAAGTAAGCCTGGAACTATTGGCAGCCACCCCATGAAGGAGGCCTGTCTCAGAACGAAGCCAGCACAGAGCAGAGCAAGGAAGTAGAGACAGACAGAGCCTGGATGGTTTTGAATCCCTGGATGCAGCTGTGCCTGAAACCACTGCAGGATGCTAGATTTTTCACTTAGTTAAACAAATCAATTCCTTTCTTGGGGAAGGATGATGTCACTTGCAAAATACGGAGCCCTGACTTACAAACATATAGGCATCCCTCATTTTCAGAAGGCAATGGCAACCCACTCTAGTACTCTTGCCTGGAAAATCCCATGGACGGAGGAGCCTGGTGGGCTGCAGTCCATGGGGTCCCTAGGAGTTGGACACGACTGAGTGACTTCACTTTCACTTTTCACTTTCATGCATTGGAGAAGGAAATGGCAACCCACTCCAGTGTTCTTGCCTGGAGAATCCCAGGACAGAGGAGCCTGGTGGGCTGCCGTCGATGGGGTCGCATAGAGTTGGACACGACTGAAGCGACTTAGCAGCAGCAGCATTTTCAAAAGTTTGCTTTATGTCACCTTGCTTTTACAAAAGACCGATACACTGGTATCGCAAAGAGTCGGACACAACTTAGCAACTGAAAAACAACAAAAGTTACCTATTTATGCTAACTGAAAGAAATTCTAAGAGGATTTTTCACTGTTATGAAAAAAGGTAAAAAGCGAAAATACCATCCAGGGTTTGTTTTACTGCAAGTTCAGCCATTATAGAGGCAGAAATCATCACCTGCAGTGAGGGGGCACCACCAACCGCCTTCCCCAGGAACCACACTCAGCATCTCAGCCTCAAACCGCCATGGCTCTGAACTGTGTCCATGAACACCTGTGCTTTACCTTAATTGATTTTGTGCATCAACAAGCAGAATGTGTCCTAAGGTAACTTGCTTCTTCGCCTCACACCACTTCAGTTTACAAAAAGGTTTCATGCTCTACTTTCAGATAGCAGGGGAATCCTGTTCACTACTAGACCCTGGAGGGCTGGTGGCTTAAATGTTCAAGCAGGTAGACTGTGTCGGCCTCTTACCCGAGGTTAGGATGAGACTTCTTCTACAAGAGTGTAAGTGACTAGAGGCCATGCCCTTCCGTGCACGGACCCCACTGTGCATTGAACAACATACATAGAGGACACAAAGTGTATTCACTGCAATATCCTAGGAAATCAGTTACATTGCCAAGGGTTTTCTAGATCAAAGCCTGACTCAGAATTCACAAAGCACACTCCCCAGTAGATAGGACTCCTGGTAAGGTCAGCCTTCCATAGCCTGGCATGAATGTCCCAGGGAGAATAATGTAAGAAATAGAAGAAAACTCAACTGGGCCAATGAAGCTACTGGTCCCTTCATCATTCCCTTATAAAGCCTGAAATCCCCACCAAGTGCTCCCTTTGGCTTCTAGCACTCTCTCTCTCCCCCCCCCCAAAGATTTATGGTGGGATATGTTTGTGTCACATAGGAAGGGTCACCTGAATTCACTAGCTCACCTGTCCAGATCACACGGGGCTGCTCATTACACTAGCTGCAGCCTCCTAGAAGAATCAGAAAGGCCTGGGATTGTTGGCTTGTTTGTGGCTCCACCACCTTGTAAATTCCCTAAGGAAGAGAAACTATGTCTCCTTGGGCTCCACTGTACTCCAGCATCTCATATAGTGCCTGGAACACAAGCACACAATCAATATAGGTGGGAGTTAGAACCTGGTTTCTGGTCCTAAACCTGCCAAGTCTACACACCCATTCATGCCACACTCCTCTGGGGCCCTGGGTCCTCATTCCCACAAATGAGGAGGTGGGCCACTGAGATTTGAGATCAAAGCCAGGAGTCCTGCACAGCTGGGTGCATTTGCCTCATCATGCAATTTTACACTTTGGTAACAATCTAAATTCTAAATGGCTTCCCTGGTAGCTCAGATGGTAAAGCATCTGCCTACAATGCAGGAGACCCAGGTTCAATACCTGGGTTGGGAAAATCCCCTGGAGAAGGAAATGGCAACCCACTCCAGTATTCTTGCTTGGAGATTCTCATGGATGGAAGAGCCTGGTAGGCTACAGTCCATGGGGTTGCAAAGAGTCGGACACAACTGAGCGACTTCATTTCACTAACAATCTAAAAAGCTGGGAGATTTCATATGAAAATTCATATTTGTGGTTTTGGAGGCTCTGGCAACACAGAGTCCACAGTGCACATGCAGTGAAGGGCCAGAGAGAGTGAGGGTTGTGCCACTGGATGGATGGAGCCTGAAATCTTCCCCCTCCGCAGTCCCCATGTGATTGATCCCTGCACTGAGGCTAAGGGTCAGCTGTTCATGATCACATGACTGTGCTTTCTTTTAGTAAATAAATATCTATAAAGACAGACCAAGAGAGCCATGTTTTTAAAAATGTTTATAATACAGAGAGCACGCTCCTTTGTAGGAGTGAATTTAACCTTCATATAGTAATAATACACCCTCATGCTGCTGCTAAGTCACTTCAGTCATGTCCGACTCTGTGCAAACCCATAGACGGCAGCCCACCAGGCTCCCCAGTCCCTGGGATTCTCCAGGCAAGAACTCTGGAGTGGGTTGCCATTTCCTTCTCCAATGCATGAAAGTGAAAAGTGAAAGTGAAGTCGCTCAGTCGTGTCCGACTCTTAGCGACCCCATGGACTGCAGCCTACCAGGCTCCTCTGCCCATGGGATTTTCCAGGCAAGAGTACTGGAGTGGGGTGCCATTGCCTTCTCCAATACACCCTCATATAATAACAATTATAATATATCCATCACCTATGCAGCAACACTAGAGACGCCAAGTACCATTCTAAGCACATTACATTCATTTAACCCATTCAAGGCTTCCCTGATTGCTCAGTTGGTAAAGAATCCACCCGCAATGCGGGAGACCTGGGTTCAATCCCTGGGTTGGGAAGATCCTCTGGAGAAGGGAAAGGCTACCCATTCCAGTATTCTGGCCTGGAGAATCCCATGGACTGTATAGTCCAAGTGTTGCAAAGAGTCAGACACGACTGAGTGACTTTCACTTTCAAGCACTTTCGTTTAACCCATTTAGTCCTTATAGAAACTTTACCTATGAATATGAGATAGATACTATGGCTATCCAAATTTTTAAAAGGAAGAAACAGAGGCTCAGAAAGGTTCTGTAATCTAAGATCACACGGTCAGTGAGCAGCCTCTAAGCCTGGAACCCAGGCAGCCTCCACACACCCATCATATGCCACTGCCATGTGCTTTTAAGCTCAAAGGACCAAGCCAGACTTTTGTACTCACCTATTAACCAGTTTAGTCTCCTCTGCTTCCCCACCATTTTTCAGAAAGGGAAACTGAGTCTGATGGGAAGTTATTTTTTCCCCAATTTTCCCAAAAATTCATACCAAAAAAAAAAAATGGGGAGAGGACAGAGGCCACAATCCAAGCCAACCAACTTCCAGCATTGCTTTTTTTTCTAATACCAGGAATTTTAGTCCTAGAGCCTAGACTGGAGATAAATTCTCATGTAGCTTCTTCAGGATCCTAGAGAACGGAGTCATTTTAGAAAGTCTCACTCACTACCTCATTGCTACATGACCAGGCTTGAGGATCACGGGCCTGAGGAAACAAGTCCAGGTACAGGGGGCATCCAGTGTCGCCTCGCGCATGGGAGTTTCCTGGCGGACAGATGGCTCCCAGTGAGCTCCTTGTACCATGCCCTAAGATGAAAAGAGAATATGTAACAAACTCAGTTACTTGAGCCCAGGCTCAAGATGTATGGAGTCAAGATTACTCAGAGGTACAATAGCCAAAGACACTAAAGAGTATCTTATATCACCAATGTACTGGCACTTCTAAAATAATAAAATGTGTGTGCATCCATCTTGATAACCTCTAAAATATATCATCCACTGTTTCCAGTTCCCCATACCTTGGAGGAAGAGGAAGTCTAGACTCTAGAAATCCCCTCCATGGGATGGATCTCAGAGACTGTCTTATTGGGAAGGCATCTTTCACCTATAAATCTAGAAGGTAAATACAGAAATCCTTACCTCAGTATCAGTTTAGTAGCAGAATGTAACATCTTTACTACTACTACTGATGCTGGCAACAAAGTCCTTGTTACATCAGATCAGATTAGATCAGATCAGTCGCTCAGTCGTGTCCGACTCTGCGACCCCATGAATCGCAGCATGCCAGGCCTCCCTGTCCATCACCAATTCCTGGAGTTCACTCAGAATCATGTCCATCGAGTCAGTGATGCCATCCAGCCATCTCATCCTCCGTCGTCCCCTTCTCCTCCTGCCCCCAATCCCTCCCAGCATCAGAGTCTTTTCCAATGAGTCAACTCTTCGCATGAAGTGGCCAAAGTACTGGAGTTTCAGCTTTAGCATCATTCCTTCCAAAGAAATCCCAGGGCTGATCTCCTTCAGAATGGACTTCTTGGATCTCCTTGCAGTCCAAGGGACTCTCAAGAGTCTTCTCCAACACCACAGTTCAAAAGCATCAATTCTTCGGCGCTCAGCCTTCTTCACAGTCCAACTCTCACATCCATACATGACCACAGGAAAAACCACAGCCTTGACTAGACGGACCTTTGTTGGCAAAGTAATGTCTCTGCTTTTGAATATGCTATCTAGGTTGGTCATAACTTTCCTTCCAAGGAGTAAGCGTCTTTTAATTTCATGGCTGCAGTCACCATCTGCAGTGATTTTGGAGCCCAGAAAAATAAAGTCTGACACTATTTCCACTGTTTCCCCATCTATTTCCCATGAAGTGGTGGGACCAGATGCCATGATCTTTGTTTTCTGAATGTTGAGCTTTAAGCCAACTTTTTCACTCTCCACTTTCACTTTCATCAAGAGGCTTTTGAGTTCCTCTTCACTTTCTGCCATAGGGTGGTGTCATCTGCATATCTGAGGTTATTGATATTTCTCCCGGCAATCTTGACTCCAGTTTGTGTTTCTTCCAGTCCAGCGTTTCTCATGATGTACTCTGCATATAAGTTAAATAAACAGGGTGACAATATACAGCCTTGACGAACTCCTTTTCCTATTTGGAACCAGTCTGTTGTTCCATGTCCAGTTCTAACTGTTGCTTCCTGACCTGCATACAAATTTCTCAAGAGGCAGATCAGGTGGTCTGATATTCCTATCTCTTTCAGAATTTTCCACAGTTTATTGTGATCCACACAGTCAAAGGCTTTGGCATAGTCAACAAAGCAGAAATAGATGTTTTTCTGGAACTCTCTTGCTTTTTCTATGATCCAGCAGATGTTGGAAATTTGATCTCTGGTTCCTCTGCCTTTTCTAAAACCAGCTTGAACATCAGGAAGTTCACGGTTCACATATTGCTGAAGCCTGGCTTGGAGAATTTTGAGCATTCCTTTACTAGTGTGTGAGATGAGTGCAATTGTATGGTAGTTTGAGCATTCTTTGGCATTGCCTTTCTTTGGGATTGGAATGAAAACTGACCTTTTCCAGTCCTGTGGCCACTGCTGAGTTTTCCAAATTTGCTGGCATATTGAGTGCAGCACTTTCATAGCATCATCTTTCAGGATTTGGAATAGCTCAGCTGGAATTCCATCACCTCCACTACCTTTGTTCATAGTGATGCTTTCTAAGGCCCACTTGACTTCCCATTCCAGGATGTCTGGCTCTAGGTCAGTGATCACACCATCGTGATTATCTGGGTCGTGAAGATCTTTTTTGTACAGTTCTTCTGTGTATTCTTGCCACCTCATCTTAATATCTTCTGCTTCTATTAGGTCCATACCATTTCTGTCCTTTATCGAGCCCATCTTTGCATGAAATGTTCCTTTGGTATCTCTGATTTTCTTGAAGAGATCCCTAGTCTTTCCCATTCTGTTGTTTTCCTCTATTTCTTTGCATTAATCGCTGAAGAAGGCTTTCTTATCTCTTCTTGCTATTCTTTGGAACTCTGCATTCGGATGTTTATATCTTTCCTTTTCTCCTATGCTTTTCGCTTCTCTTCTTTTCACAGCTATTTGTAAGGCCTCCCCAGACAGCCATTTTGCTTTTTTGCATTTCTTTTCCATGGGAATGGTCTTGATCCCTGTCTCCTTTACAATGTCACGAACCTCATTCCATAGTTCATCAGGCACTCTATCTATCAGATCCAGGCCCCCAAATCTATTTCTCACATGGCTATGTACTAAGCAGCCAAGGCTTTCCTGGTGGAAAGTCTTACTAGCTCTACCCTGCAAATCAGCATAACTATCCAGTAAAATAGTTACTATTGTTACCCTGCTGTAATTGACGAGGAAACAGACAGCCTGAAGGATTAGATGACACATCCCAAGTCCCACAGCTAGGAAGCATCAGGAGCAAGATCGACAAGTAAAATGCATAGCCTCCAATAACCCACACAACCTTGCCTCCTTCCAGAAATCTAACTGATCTTATTCATGCAGTGGGATGCTTTGGGGATTGTTATTCCATCAGCCAAGACTGCATGACCCTATTGCCAAAACCCATTTCTTAATATGCCTCTTCAGGGTGTCAAGAGCCCCATGGGGTCACTCAGGCTCTACCCATCCACTGTGCCATTCAGAATGCCAGCTGAAGGTCAATGGGTACCAGTGTGAATAGCCAAGGGGAAAAAAAGCTTGTTGTTCTCCATTGCTTGTTAGCACAAAAATAATCATTCATTTCCTACTGTTTGGGTGGCAGGGTTACAAGGATCAGCCCAAGAGATGGCATATCAATGCAGTTCACCAAATGAGTCATCAGAATGAGAATATCCATTTATTGGAGCAGACATGTGTTGACAGAATTCATCCAATGTAAAAAGGTAGCTGATGTAAACTGCCTCCCAAAAGTACCACCTGTTCGGCAATCTCTCCTGACGTTCATCTGCTGTCCTGGGTTTGAGGAGCTGGGGGGGGGGGGGGGGATGGGGGGTGGGGGTGGGCGGGCAGGGAAGGCAGTGAGAGAAAGGAAAGGAGAGGGAAAAGCTACAATATTTTCTTTAGAATATTTGTTTTAAAGACATAAGTTTCAAAACTGGAAAGCCTGATCCAGTTGCTTTGACTGCCACTTATTCCCTGGATCCTAAAAGAGGGCAGGCCATCTCTAGCAGGCCTTGTGGGTTTTGCAGTGTTTCTACCCCAATCTTGGATCAGGCGAGGCCACGTGGAAATGCAGCAATATGATGGAAGTGCTCCTTTGCAAACATTATGAAAAGTGTTATCCTCCCATAATAGACTCTAACCAAATGGCCTGCTCACTGTGGGACAGCAAAGTGACCAAAACAAACCTCCTAACAGCCTCCAAGCAAGTCTTCAGGTTTGCGTGTAATGGAAGAAAGCATCTTTATTTTCCCCAGAAGCTTACACTTGCCTGACCTACAGTCCGTGCTGGGATGGGAGTGCATTAAAGGGTTAACTCAGGAGGTTTGCAGGCCCCAAACCCTGCACACTCCAAAGAAAAGCCTGACCCTTGACCATGCCCTGGGAGGTAAACTCTGAACCCTTGGAATAAATACCCCACCTGAGAAGGGTCTGTATAACTGAGACATTGGAACATGCCAGTTTATGCTAACACTGTGATGTACAGTGAACAGCTGTTTTTGTGTGGGCCATGCCAAATCAGCTGGATCTTTGGAGGGGCGGATCTTGGAGGCTGAGTAGCTATGGTCTACGCACAGGCACTCCAGGCCTAGGTGACAGGTCCCCAGCACGATTCCTGGACAGCAAGCCTCGGTGAGCATCCCTGGTTGGCATCACTTAGCACATCTGTCACTGTTGCTGGGAGAATTCGTGCTGTCTGTGCGGCTCCACTGGGAGGACACATATGGAAACCTGGGTCTGGTTTCTCCTGGACTCTGCCCTCTGTGTCTTTGTCCTTTGCTGATTTTAACATGCATCCTTTCAGGACTCTGAGAATAACAGCTTTTCTGAGTTCTGTGAGTCCTGCTTGCAAACCACCAAACAGGAAAGTGGTTTTGGAGATCCCCCAACTCAGGAAGGGAGGGAGAACAGGAGGGAGGGAGGAGGGAGAAGGGGAAGAAGCAAGGAAGGGAGGAAGGGAAGGGGAAGAGGAAGGGAGAGGCAGGAAAGGAGGAAAAAGAAACAAGAAGAAAACAAGCCAAGAACTGTTCAAATGTCAAATCTCTCACTGTTTGGGCTCAAAGTAACAAAAGGAAAGAAAATACCATGTATACAAGCTCCTCAAAAGACAAAGAAAATAGATAAAAATCAGAGGCTGCCGGTGCAACACCCAGGGCATCATTGAAGACTCCAGCATGCACTCATCCATTGAGATTGCTTTGTCTAACTGTTTCCCCAGTATAATGACTAACCTCCACCTTTGGGAAATCCTGACTATTCCCTTTTGATGAAAACACTCCACTTCAGAAATAAAACTTTCAGAAGTGGTCTGGGAGAGACTAAAACAGATTATAGCATTGAATAATGCTTTTTTTGTGGTCAAACAAGAGAATCAAACGGATTTCTGCCTATTTCTGCACCACCAAGACCACTGCACATCCACCTCGAAGGCTCTGGCAAAGCGGAGGGGATACACCCCACGCCTGGACCCGATGCTGGAAATTCAGGCCTCCATTTATACTCTTAACCCTTCTCAATTCATTGAAAACCACTTCAAGAAAAGTCATTTGAAAGAAATTACCTCTGTGTATTACACCATGACCAGTGAAAAATGTCCCACCCGAGACTCGATGGTCCCGAAGCAATAAAATTTTTGCTGAAGTACAAGATGTAATAACTCAGGGAAAAGAAGTCCCCATGACAACAAGGAGGGGAAGGAAATGAGTGAGAATCTGAGGCTTCAAGTCTCTCATGAGAATCTGAGGCTTCAAGTCTCTCACAATACAAGACTCTACCACTTTGTACTTGGAAATCTGTCTTTGGGATTGAAATCGCAAAAAATAACTTCCTCTCTATCACTTTCCTGCCCGCCCAAGTGGTATTGTTAAACCAAAGTACATTTCATCTAAAGAGGATGAGAATCTGGGCACCAGGACAGAACTTGCATCTATTCTATGTCTTCTGCATCTCTCAAATCAAAATGATACAAGTGAGTTATGGATCTGATGGCAAGACCAGTATTTTAGAGGCTTCAATATGCAAACATGTGGAAGTTGTGGGCAGTAGAGAAAACCACAGGCTTTCACACCATGAGATGTCTGGGACATTTTCCAAACACTGTGTCCCATTTCTTTTTTTTTTTTTTTAAGTTTATGTTATTTTTATTTTATCACAACAATTTTTTAAAGGAGGGAAAGGCATGGTCCTAGAAATAAAAACAGTCATAGTTTCAGAGTTGACACACCTTCAATTATACTTGATCTCTTCTGTAATCCATATAATCTGAAGGAGCATTGGCAATTAATGAATCAAAGTTTTATGCAATAGTTTGTTTTTTAAACAAGCCTATGGCACTCAGTATTCCCAGCTGGTATCCCACCCAAGTACTAACCAGGCCACACTCTTCTTCGCTTCCAAGATCAGACAAGATCAGGCATATTCAGCGTAGTATGGCTGGAGATAGCAATGATTGCTTTTAGAACAGGTGCACCTTTTCCCTGGTGGCTCAGTGATAAAGAATCCGCCTGCAATTCAGGAGATGTGGGTTTGATCCCTGGATCAGAAAGATCCCCTGGAGAAGGAAATGGCAACATACTCCACTATTCTTGCCTGGGAAACCCCATGGACAGAGGAGGCTGGTGGGCCACACTCCACTGAGTCACAAAGAGTCGGACATGACTGAGAAACTAAACCACCACTGCTGTAGTTGAGTTACAATATTGTGTTAGTTTCAGGTATACAGCAAGGTTATTCAGTTTTATATACATATGACATATGATATATATGATATATATATATGACATATGATATATATATCTATCAGTTCAGTTCAGTCACTCAGTCATGTCCAACTCTTTGCAACCCCATGACTGCAGCACACCAGGCCTCCCTGTCCATCACCAACTCCTAGAGTTTACTCAAACTCACGTCCTTTGAGTCAGTGATGCCATCCAACCATCTCATCCTCTGTCGTCCCCTTCTCCTCCTGCCCTCAACCTTTCCCAGCCTCAAGGTCTTTTCAAATGAGTCAGCTCTTCGCATCAGGTGGCCAAAGTACTGGAGTTTCAGCTTCAGCATCAGTCCTTCCAATGAACACTCAGGACTGATCTCCTTTAGGATGGACTGGTTGGATCTCTTTGCAGTCCAAGGGACTCTCAAGAGTCTTCTCCAACACCACAGTTCAAAAGCATCAATTCTTGGGCTCTCAGCTTTCTTAATAGTCCAACTCTCACATCCATACATGACCACTGGAAAAACCATAGCTTTGACTAGACAGACCTTTGTTGGCAAAGTAATGTCTCTGCTTTTTAATATGCTGTCTAGGCTGGTCATAACTTTCTTGCCAAGGAGTAAGTGTCTTTTAATTTCATGGCTGTAGTCACCATCTGCAGTGATTTTGGAGCCCCAAAAAATAAAGTCTGCCACTGTTTCCACTGTTTTTCCATCTATTTGCCATGAAGTGATGGGACCGGATGACATGACATGACATGTATAAATATATATACATACGTGTGTGTATTCTTTTTCAGGTTATTTTCCACTATAGGTTATTATAATATATTGAATATAGTTCCCTGTGCTATACAGTATATCCTTGTTGTTAATCTATTTTATTTATAGTGCTATGTATCTATTAATCCCATACTCCTAATTCATCCCTTCTCCCCCACTTTCCCTTTGGTAACCATAATTTTTTTTTCCTATGTCTGTGAGTCCACTTTTGTTTTATAAATAAGTTCATTTGTATTATTTTCCAGACTCCATATATATGTGACATCATATTAATATACTTATCTTTGTCTGTGTTTCATTTCTTTTTCAGGAGAGTATCCCAGGAAAAAACTCCTAATTTCCCTACTGAATTCTCCCAGCTTGGCTCCTTGGTCATGCCCTGTCTCTCCAATCCTGTGGATTTTCATGACCCCCCAAATCCACAGTACTAAAACATTTTAAGGTTTTAGCTATCATTGCCGAGAAACAGGAGACACAAACACTGAAGATTCTTCTGGAATCTTGATTTTGTACAGCCACTTTCCCACTGAGTCTCTGAGTCCTTATTTCTAAGGGGTTGTTGCTGTGGGCCTTCCAGTCCTGCACAGCCCAAAGACCTTTTTTTATAAGCTTTATTCAGATACAGTTAATACACAAAACTGCACACATTCAACATATGCATCCTAATGAGGTTTTGTGTTTTTTGGCCAGGCCATGTGGTATGCAGGTATCTTAGCTCCCCAACTGGGGATGGAACCCATGCCCCCTGCAGGGGAAGCTAGGAGTCTTAACCACTGGACCACCAGGGAAGTCCCTGTCCCAGAGACCTTCTCAGTTCCCACGAACACCTTGTAAACAAGAGGCCTCTTTTCCCAGAACAACATAAAAACAAGAAGCAGCTTTCAATTAACCAGGCTCTACTAAGGGACAGCATGAGGGTAGGGACTTGATATAATTTTGGCTCAGATGGTAAAGCGTCTGCCTACAATGTGGGAGACCCAGGTTCGATCTCTAGATCGGGAAGATCCCCTGGAGAAGGAAATGGCAACCCACTCCAGAACTCTTTCCTGGAAAATCCCACAGACGGAGGAACCTGGTAGGCTACAGTCCATGGGGTCGCAAAGTGTCAGACACAACTGAACCCAATCAACAGTCCTATGACAGAAGTATTATACTTTTCACTTTGTAAGATCAAAAAATAAAGTTCAGAGAAGCCAAGAAACTAGCCCAAGGTCACACAGCTGGGACTGGGCAACCCTGAGATTTAAGCCTGGGTCAGAATGATGCTAAAACCTGACTATAAATCTGCTAGGAGGGGTGGGGGGGAAGAAGAGGATGGGGTATATGGAGAGAGTAACATGGAAACATACATGTTAAAGAAAAATCTGGAGTTTCTTCCTTTTGGCCTGCCCATGGTGCTTGCAGGATCTTAGTTCCCCCATCTGGGGTGGAACCCGTAAAAAAAAAAAAAAGAAAAAGAAAAATCTGCTGAAAACCCAATCAGAATAAAAGAGTAGTTAAATTCAGGTGATAAATGGTGTAAAGTGTATAACACACATTCTCAGGGTCTTCACATGAAGCCAAACCTCCTCCCTTTAAGCTCACCCCAGTATTTCCACAAGGCCCATAGCACTGAAGTCATAAATACTGACTTTTTCATTTTAAAGTGTGTGCCTCGGTGTCTGGGCATGCACATGTGCTTTTTGTCAGTTTCACTTTTCCATAAAACACTTGAATGATCAGCAACCTCAGAAGCGGATCATAATTCTAGTCATGAGGTGTACCAACTGGCATAATTCAGCTTTGAAAAGGCTCCATCTAAATGGATTAAGTCAGCCTGAATGACGCAGGTTCTCCCTGGGTGTGCATAGGGTGGTCATGGATGGGCATTCGGGGAAATGGGGTTAATTCCTTCCAAGTGTCTACTTGAACCCCAGTAGATTTCCACCACCCTGGGAGGACTCAGCTCAAAATTCCCAGGGGAAGAAAGGATGGGGGTGGGATAGAGTGGGAAGCTGGGGTGAGGAGGCACAGACTGGATAAACAAGGCCCCGCTGTACAGCACAAGGATCTGTGCTCCATATTCTGTGATGAATGCTCCATATTCTGTGATGAACCATAACAGAAATGAATACAAAAAGGAATATACATATGTGCATAACTGAATCGCTCTGCTGTATAGTGGAAATTAACACACAACATTATAAATCAACTATCCGTCAATAAAATAGACTTTAAAAAAATTCTCAATCAGAAACACCAGTGTCAACATTAGACAGTCGAGGTGGTGTGTTTTTCTGACAAACAGTTTTGCAAAATATCTTAGAGACTTGCTAATCTTTACTTTTTTTCCATTATCTATTTTGATTGAAGTAATACACTCACAGGACAGTGCACAGTGTCAAGGATTTACACTAAACACTTCTCTGCAGCCTGTTCTTTTTCATCAACCATAGATCTTGGAGACTGTTCCATGCCTGTATGCACGGCGCTGTCTCATTCTTTTTAACAACTACATTGTATCCCTTCTGCGGATAAGCCATAATCTACTCAATCTATTGCGATTGAGTGGTGGTTCTCAATCTATTGGGACTGAGTGGTGGTTCTCAATCTATTGCGATTAAAAATAAAGTAACTTGCACATGCCTTTTTGTTGGACAACTATTCCTTTGAATGGAACACAGAGTAGTGTTGCTCTTAACAAGGGCATATACCTGTTCTTACAGAGATGCTACAATCAAACTCAAAAGTAAGGACAACAAAGAAATATAACTAGACCAAGAGAGAGCAGGCACACGTGCAATGAAGTCTGTCCTGAAGATGGTATGACACATGGTTACTGCATCTATATTCTTTCTGAAAGAAGCAGAGGGCCCATGGCCAAGGACGATGGGAAGGTCTATAGCATCTAAAGAGCACTCTACAATGTTTAAAATACACACTTCTTTTTGGAGGCACACAAGAAAATATACATACTAAACCTCACCTGCAGAGCATGCTGCACGGGATATTAACATATACAATTTAGACACAATAGCAATCTTCAGTCATAGAGCAGATCTCGATCACTGCCAAAAACATTTCTCCCCTCACCATTGAATGCTCTGTGAATTTCATCTGTGATTCAGATTCTAAGTGAACTCAAAGAATTTCATTTTTATGGGTGATGGCAGGGAGAACTGGGCATCCCCATACACAGCTGGCGAGAGTGTAAATATTTATATAAGCTTCCTGGAGGGAAATTCAGCAATGTGTACAGAAAGCTTTAAAATCATGCTCACTTGCTCACCTTTTGACCCAGTAATCATATGTCCATGTATGCCCTGGAACTTGTCCTCAGAAAGTGTGTGTGTGTGTGTGTGTGTTTCTGTACCATTTACTCACTGCAATGTTGTAGGACCAGGGAAAGACTGGAAGCAAGGTGAATGAATGTCTGCCTATAGGACATGAGTTAAATACATTATGATACACTCATACCATACAATGAACACGACACAGCCGATAAAATTCATGCAGTAAAGGAGTAGTTTGCAAACCGTGGGTCACAAACCCCTAATGAGACATGAAACCAGTTTTCGTGGGCCATGGACAGCTTTTTAAAAAATATTTACTTATTTGGTTGTGTTGGGTCTTAGTTTTGGCACATAGGCTCAGTAGCTGTAGCACACAGGCTTAGCTGCTCCAGGGTATATGGAATCTTAGTTCCCTGACCAAGGATTGAACTCGCATCCCCTACATTGCAAGGCAGATTCTTAACCACTGGACCACCAGGGAAGTCCTCCCATGGACAGCTTTTTAAATAGAAGAATATCAGAGTGCACCACACAAAGTGTCACTATGGCTTTGTGAATTTTTTGAAATGCATGTGTGTTTATTCTAGGTCATTATATGAAATGTATCTCTTGCTGCAGGCAACCCAGGGATTGAACCCAGTTCTCCCACATTGCAGGAGGATTCTTTACCAGATGAGCCAGCAGGGAAGCCCACTGCAGGACACAGTAAAAACAAAATTGAAAACCACTGTAGTAACAGAATTTTCTTGCATGAAAATATGTCAACATTCTATATTTAAGTGGGGGGAAATAAGTTAAAAATTATAGAGGATAATCCCAAATTTGACAAAAATACCAACAATCAAATATATATGCATATACATGCACAGAAAATAAACATCCTCTGGATAGTAATATTATGGGTGAAGGGAATTTTTCTCTGTTTTTCCCTACATGCTTTTGATATTTTCTAAATTTCCTATAATGAACAATTATTATGTTAAGATGCAGGAAAAAACAGGCTATTTTCAAGTGAGGTTTTGGTAAGTAAGTTAAGAGTTTTAAGATGCTCCTAAAAATGAGTCAATGGTAACAATAAATGAAGGAGGTCACCTGTGACATCCTCCTGTAAAAAAATCCTTTCAGAAATGCTACATGCCAAAGCACTGGGGCAAGCAGCATGGTCCTATGAGAAGGTTCACAGGAAAAATCAAATGATAGCAGTTCAGAAATTAAAGCATTCTGTATCGAAGTGTACACATAAGTGTTGTTTCTTTAAAAAAAAAAAGGAAGTAAGGAAGGAAGGGAGGGGAAAAGGGAAATAAATAGAAATGAAGAATGAGAAGGAAAGAAAGTATCAAAAATGCCTGACATCTTATAGAGAGAAAGAGATAGAAAACGGTTATCTTTAATATATAGTCACAAAAAATTGGACAGAACTTTCACTTTATAACTAGAGGTTTCGGCCACCAAATATCCTTCTGAGGTTAATAAATTTTAAAATGTCCAAGAACTCAATAATCCCTTTGTTTTAATTCATAATGAGGCAATGAAGTGGCCAATGACCTGACCTCTCTTCGAACCAGATGAGGAATTTAATAGTCAGCGCTAATTCAGGTTCAGGTGATGACCGCACTGTTGGAAAACCTAGTTACCTGGAAAAAAAGTATGGGGAAGGGGCTTTAGTTTGGAAGCATAATCATTAGTGATGCTATTTAAAATCTCCTGCTTCACCTCAGTGGTACCCCCGTCAGGCATGTGGCTAATAACATTGCCAAATACGAAACGAGGAAAAGGCAGCTTTTCTGTATGAATTCCATTTCTTCATTTTCCAAATCTTTCTCAAGTAGAGATGTGACCCTGAACTCATAATGATTCTCTTCTGTTGGGAGAAACAATGGCAGCTCTGGGATTTCTATTTAAGTAAGTGATGTAGAGGTTTACTCTGCTTGGAAGAGAATCCTTGCTGATGGAAATGACTGGTGATAAGACTTAAAGCCACCCTTCCGCATATAAGTGATATTCTACCATATTTGGTTTTCTCTTTCTGATTTATAGGTGGAATCTAGAAAAATAGTAGAGATGAACTTATTTGCCAAGCAGAAATAGAGACATAGATGTAGAGAACAAATTTATGGCTACCAAGGTGGAATGGGGAGGTGGGATGAGTTGGGAGATTGAGACTGACATATATAGAGTACTGCATATAAAAGAGATAATTAATGAGAACCTGCTGTATAGCACAACGAACTCTAGTCAGGGCTCTGTCATGACCTAAATGGCAAGGAAATCTTAAACAGAGGGGATATATGTAGACATATAACTGATTCACTTTGCTGTACAGCAGAAACTAACACAACTCTGTTAAGCCACTATAATAAAAAAAATTTTTTTAAGCCACCCTTCCTATTGCCACTCAGATGAGATGTGAATAACAAGATATGAAGACCAATGTGCTAACTCTGGAAGAGTGACATCACTTGTAGGTTGAAGGGAAAAAAAGCATTTCAACCTCACCAATTCTATTTTGGGAACAAGAGGTACAAAACTGTTAGACAGATAGACAAACCCATCCTTTTGGATGCTACTGTGAAAATTTGGAGCCAAACTCAAGTTGACTACATATGATTTTCAAAGAGTGTATTGGTCAAATTTATACCACTCTTTTCAAACCTTGTGATTTACTTGTGTTTTCCCAGCAATTTGCAAAGCACTAGAGAGAGCAGACAGTTATACAGTAATTATCCAATATTAGACAAATACAGCTGCTTGGTTTTTTAGTGCAATCCAGTAAGGATTTGTGAAAAGAAACAGATGCTTAAGGAGAACAACTGGTATTAAAAAAAAAAAAATACCCAAGGCACCTGGATTCATTTGTCTAGACTGACAGATAACTGACTTCTCATTTTTAAAAATGCTCACATTATCCACTTTGCTTTATTGAATTTCTTTTCTAGAGCTCTGTATGTGTATCTCATTTAATCCTTATAACTAACCCATAAAGTATATACTATTAATATCCCCATTTTACAGATGAAGAAACTGACTTGCAAACCAGTTCAGTAATTCATTCAAGGTCACACAGCTCATACTCACAGCCAAGCTGTTGGCTCCAAAGCACACGTTACCTGACTGCTCCTATTTCCAACGCAGTCTAAACACCCAGCACCTTAATTCTCTCTCCCCAAAACCACTTTAAATCACTTGTTAAAATACTGTGACCTTTCCCAAGTCACTGTATATCCACATGCTCTTGCTGGGGATTGTCTGAAAGACCAAAGTAATTTCCCAGAAGGCCAGCATCATTCCTCATGAGCTGAAAAGCAAAGCAAAATGAACCAAAAGAAAAGGAACACAAGGCATTCATTGGGCATTCTGTGAACTGGACATAAACAAAATAGTTTTAATAAAGGGTTGGCAAGTGGGAACATATATCGTCGCCTTGTAGCTTGGTAGACCAGATGACCCTTCACATGGAGTCTCAGAGATATGAAGATGTACTTTATGTTCTAGCTTTTGTACCCTCCAAGAGCTGACAGAGGTCTACAAGTTTCAATAAAAACAATTTGCATTGTGGGATGCACAAGGTGGCAGGCTAATTTTAGGGTGGAGTTAGTTGGTCAGCTTTATTCTCTGAAAAATCTGGTTATGTCAGCCCACTCCCAGGAGAAATTCCCCAGACAGTTATCTAATAAACTTGAATTTCCCAAACAAGCTACACACTGCCAAAACACAATGCTGACAACAAAGAGCCTTTTTTCTTAGCATGGAAGAAAACTGGGTGCATTAAGGCAACCTGGTCAGACAAGAGCAAGAAGACACACAAGGGCTCCCCAACAGGCCTTCCTCCCAGCCTGACATTTCTTGTCAAGAGAAGGAAAACTTTCACTGTAAATATGCATTTGAATCATAAAACAAATCCACCCAGTACTTTTGCAGAGAATGAGAGGGAAAAAAAGAGGCTCCAGGACAAATGTCCAAGTAAAAATTATAAAGCGTTTTTGACCCCTCTCACCTCTCTTCACAAAGCCCTCCCTCCTTCTCTCCCACTTGCCTCTTGCACTGAGCAGTCGTACACTTTACACAGAATGTCAGCTGTAATTCAACAGCGTCACTGTGAACATGGAGCAGGCAGTGGCCAGAAACAGCCTCTCCAGGGCTGTCTGCAGAAAAAGACACTGACTGGCTTTGATGTTCAAGGCAGCGGTCAACTGCACATGGTCAACCCAGGTGTAAGCACAGAAATTTGTTCCTGAGTCAGGTGAGATGGGAATGTTAATTCATTTGGATGAGACTTGTGAAAAATATTCCTTTCAGTGAAAGAAGGGTATATCTCACTGCTATGCAGACATGTGCCACTGGGGTAGGGGGTGCAAAAAAAGATTAAGGCTAGCCCGAATAAGATAGCCCAAATAAGGTAGTTCTTCAAGGCAACCCTCAATTCAGAATATAAGGGTGCCTCAGGGATCACCACAGTTAGACTGCGGTTACAGTTCCCAAGCCCCAGTCTGTAGTAATCCACACTGAAGTCACATTTAAAGACAAGAATAGCATCCTATCACCATCAGATGTGTATCTATCACATCTTCTCTCTCCTCCAAGCCTCTGCATACTGTTCCTCATGCCCCAAACACTTCCCTCACCATTGGCCTTTAGCTTAAATGGCTAACCCCTACAGGTCCCTTACTTCTCAGCTTAAGAGTCACTTCCCTTGCTTTACCTTCAAATATGCCTGGCAGATAGCAGTGATGAACAGAATTTTTTAGAATAAATGATGAGGACCCACTTGTGGCCAGTGGGTATAAAGAAAATACACTAGATTCTTCTAGAAGGCATTTTCTCCATAATGAAAGGCAGGAGCTAGCTGGAGAAATAGCCTTTTTCACACTTTTCTTCCCTCCCATCTTTGCAAACTCTCAGGTGAGAATACCTAAAGCTGAAGCCATCTTCGGATCATGCTGTAACAACCCATGGTTCAAAATCCAACAGGCTACCATGGCAGCATGAAAGGACATCAACAGCCTGAACCCTTTACAGCCTGGTGAACTGCTGACTCTATCCTGGGACCGCACCCCTGGATTTTTTACTAAGTGAAATCTAAATATCCTAAGTCACTGTTCATTAGAATTTTTCTCTTATAGACAAAAGCACCCAGACTGCCACATTCTGCACTTATTAACCTAAATTGTGACTGGAATTTGCTTGTCTGTCTTCCCACCTAGACCATGAGGTCCAGAAGGATGAAAGTGTCTCACTGTTTACCATTTCCCTGGCATCTACAGCACTTGGCAAAGAACCAGTTGCCTTAAACATTCGTTAAACAAGAGACTCATTTTCCTCACACCCACCTCCCCTGTTCCCAAGAACTAACACTCAATGCTGACCCATTTCTATCTTTCTGAACCTTTAGAGATATCTTTGATGTTGGATCTGGCATCTCTTAGCTCTCAGAATGCTATGACACGTCTTAAAAAGTCAACTTTTCTTCAAGCTTTAAGAGTAAGTCAAATGGATATTTTTCAGACTTCAATTTAGAAAATGTCTTAGTGACATTCAACATAGTAGATCATGCCTCCCTTTTTAAAACCCTTAGTGCCAAAACTGCATTTGCTTTCTTTTTATTGAAGCAACACTGACTTACAGACTAGAAGAAAATATTTTCAAATGGTAAAATGGACAAGGGGTTAATATCCAAAACAGACAAGTAGCTCATACAGTTCAACAAAAATAAAAATAAAAAAATCCCCCCAAATGGGCAGAAGACCTGAATAGACATTTTTCCAAAGAAGACATATGAATGGCTAACAAGCACATGAAAAGACACTCAATATCACTAATTATTACAGAAATGCAAATTAAAACAATAATGAGATATCACCTCATACTGTCAAATGGCTATCAGGAAAAAGTCTACATGCAATGAATGTTGGCAAGGATGTGGAGAAAAGGAAACACGTGTACACTGTTGGTTGGAATGTGAGTTGGTGCAGCCACCATGGAAGACAGTATGAAAGTTCCTCCAAACACTAAAAATAAAACTACTATATGATCCAACCATTCTGCTCCTGGGTATATATACAAAAACCACAAAAACAGTCATTCGAAGCATATACTCCAATGTTCACAGCAGTACTATTTACAATTGCCAAGATACGGATGCATTTGCTTTCCTATAGTTCCCTTGCACTTTTCTTTCTTTTACAAGTTCATCTTTATTTGTTCTGCACCAAATTTCTAAGCCTTCCTTTCTAGCCACCATATGCTGGCGCAATCATCATTGACCGTGCTTTCAACTTTCACCTTTATGTTGATAACTCGCAAAGTTATACCTTCTAGCCCTGCCCTCTCCTCTGAGCTCAAGCTACATGTATCTAACTCCACTTTAATATCTATGTATAGATGTCTCATAGAGAGACCAACTCTCCAAACCTCTAATAGGTTACAGCTCTTAGTAAATGCTCAAACTGCACTCCCTTCATTACTGTCTTTTACAGTACTGGATACTTTTTACAGTACTGGATACTGGTCTTGCATAGTACTCATCCTGCTCATAATTTTAACTTTTTTGAATATTTATTTATTTGGCTGCGCTGAGTCTTAGTTGCAGCACACAGGATCTTCGATCTTCATTGCAGCCCATGGGACCTTTGGTTGTGGCATGCAAACTCTTACTTGTGTTGCAGCACGTGGTATCTAGTTCCCTGACCAGGAATCGAACCCAGACCCCCTTCACTGGGAGTCACTGAAATACCAGGAAGTCCCTTCTCATTTTATTTACCTTGGTTGATTACACCTTTCTTCTCCACTGGAAGACAAGTACCACAAGCCCAAGAATTGACTGCTTGCACTTACCTGTGTGTCTCTAGCCCCAAGCACAGTACCTGGCTCACTGAGAGGCAATCAATACGGAATGAGAGATGCCTGGAACCATTTCTGGAAAGCACGCAGATTAAAAGGAGAGAGAGTGGAGTCAAACAAGTTAAAATCCCGGGCCCACAGAAAGACAAGGTGTGTCACCTTAGACATAACATTTACAGTCTTTCTTTAAGTTTCAATTTCCTCATCAGTAAAATATGGACAATAATAAAGATTCATAAGACAATCTCCCTAAAACACTTAAAACAATGCCTGGAATGCAGAAGGCAGACGTATCCATTACTATGAAGTTTATCCAAGAGCAATTAAAACCCAATATAGCATGACTGAAGCAATACCGAAGGGTATCTCTGTCTTATCCAGAGGTTTCCATCAGGCTCCTCCAGTCCTCCTGGTTCTTCATCCTCAAGATGATGCTCTCCCCACATGGGGCCAAATTTCTGCTCAACTTCAACTCTTACATTCGCATTTTCATCCACAGCAAAGAGCATCCTTGTAAGGACCTTCCTCTGAAGTCATACCCAGGATCTGCTCGCAAATCCCACTGGCACAAACTTAACCTTGTCAGCCACATCAAGCAGAAGGAAGGTCAGGAAACATGGTTTTTATTTCAGATTGTCACGTGCCCAGCAAAAATTGAGAGACGAATACCAGTCTCTTTTATAGCTAGACAGTGAAAGGAAAATTCTTACACAGAAATTGGGCGTTTTATGTCAAGGAGTGCCTCCATAAAAGATGATGTGGATGAATGAGACTGTGGAAGCACCCTCCACGGAAACACATCTGGTCACAGTAATGGGCAAATAAATGCATTTGTTGGATTTTAATGAAATCCACCACCACCATCCCACTATGTGAACCTTCTAAATCCCTGGGCCCCAGACTCCAGTGGAAGTATTCAGTTCTGGTCTTACCCAGAAAGAATCTTTCAGAGGTTCATCCCATTGTCACTCACATAATGCCTATCTTGAGATTTGTTCTCTGAGTGATGCACAATGCCAACAGGTGCCCAACTGGACTTTTCAGGGGGCTCTGGGGCAGACTTTTGCCCATGGAACTCCCCCCTACACCTGCCCAGGGCAGGTCACCAACAGAAGGACGGTGGCTTTGCCTACCTGACACATTGAGGGCTTCCCCACCTGTCACTAACCACCACCTTGAAAATCTAACCTTGCTTTAGAGCTAAAGCAATCCTGTCCCTCCACTTATATTCGCTTGGGAAAAGTTTACAAAAAAAAGGAATCTTTGCCCTCCCTGTGAATCCTCAAGACTGAAAGAGAAAAAAAAAAAAGATTCTGCCACAGTTCAAAGAGAGAAAGGAAGTATTTACTTTTTCCCCCTTTCATGCAGAAGGGAAAGGAGTATTGATTATTATTTTGATAATGGAAACTAAACTCTAAATAAGATCATCCAATAAGGATAAACATATTCAAACTGCCTATTTTCCTTCATCTCATGGAAATGGTACATGGAATCACCATCCTTACTATTAAAAGCTTTTTATCAAGATGCCTGGGGCACAAAGGGGGCTGATTTTTACTAAATCTGTAACATTACTTGGGGATGACATGGAGGTCTCTCCCAAGAACTTAGAAATAAGATCGCCACCTGACAGCTTATCAAAATATATCAAAGTGTATCAAAATTTTAAAAGTACATCCTCCTTCTATTTTCTCTACAGATGCACACATTCAAGAGCAGAAGGGTATCCTCCGCAGCCTTGTTTGGAAAAGCAAAGGGTGGAAGTGACAGAGATGCTCACAAAGAGTGGGGAGGTTAATTATATATCATCATATAACCCTACTGAGAACATACAACGTCAAGACTACAAAACACCAAACTCAACCTCTATATAGTGTCGTGGAAGGGTGTTCACAATCCGGTGAGATTGCTAGTGCAAATGCAGGCTATGAAGCCAAAAGGTCTGGCTTAATCATTTCCTCACTCTGTGACTCTAAGTTACTCAAGATCTCTAAGCCAGAGGATGTTCATCTGAAAAATGGGATAATAAGAGGATCACCTCACAGGGTACCGTAAGGATGAAATACTTAGCCTAGAAGACGGTGAGCTGCCATGGGGTAACTGTTAACTCAGTCCAGATTTTTGGCCGTCCTAGCAGTATCAAGGACATGCCATCAGTGTCAGCAGACTATATCAGTCTCCACATCTTCCTCTATCCTGTGTGAATCACTCAAAAAGAAGGAAAGAAAGTCATCGGTAAGCAATGGTGCCCATCTGGGAATGAAGCTGGCATTGCAGAAAGCAAGATGTGAGTGCTGGGGAAAAGAAAAGTCTTTGGCTTTACTTTCATTTATGTGTTAGTGGGTTTTTTTCCTTCTAAAAACCAGGTCATGTTACTTTTATCATAAAGTGTTTTTTTTTTTTTTCAAGATTGGCCTCTAAGAATTAAACATTAATTGCATCTCTTCCTGGAGGCAAGCAGAGATATGCGAAGTGCCCAGGTAGGGGTTTCGGAGTCTCAGGACCTGATGCAACGGGACTGAAAATAGTCACATATCTAAAGAAAGGATGTGACTGCCTATGGGCTGGAGGTGGGGTTGGCACCGAGTCCTGGTAGTTCAGGAAGAATAGGGACAGCAGAAGTGGCAGGGTGCCCAAGCAGCTCACAGGGAGAGGAAGCCCGTAGACTCTGTTTGCAGATGTGTCCTCCAGGCTCTTCACTTCACTGGATTGAACTACATCCCCCAGCCCACATTCATGTGTTGAAATCCTAACCCCTAAAACTCCAGAATATGACCCTATTGGGAAATAGGTCTTTCTTTTTTTTTTTTAATTTGTTTTTATTTTTTTTTAATTTTATTTTATTTTTAAACTTTACAATATTGTATTAGTTTTGCCAAACATCAAAATGAATCCGCCACGGGTATACCCGTGAAATAGGTCTTTCTTTTTTAAAAAAAAAATATTTATTTGGTTGCATCAGGTCTTAGCTGCATCATGCGGGATCTTTCACTGCAGCAGACAGACTCCAGTTAGCACATGGACTCTCTATTAGGGCATGGCGGCTTAGAGGCCCTGAGGCATGTGGCGCTTGGTTCCCTGAACAGGGATGGAAGCCAAGTCTCCTGCATTGCAAGGCAGATCCTTAACCAATGGACCACCAGGGGAGTCCCAGAGATAGCATCTTTCAAGAGATAATTAAGGCAAAATGGGGTCATTAGGGGGAGTCCTAATCCAATATATCTAATGTCCTTATAAGAAAAGGAAATCTGGACACAGATACACGGAGGGAAGACCATGTGAAAACACAGGGAAGAAAAGACAACCAACTACAAGGCAGACAGAGAGGCCTGAGAAGAAACCAACCCTGCTGACACCTTGATCTTGGACTTCCAGGCTCCAGCTCCGTGAGAAAACCCACTTCTGCTGTTTAAGCTCCTCGGTGTATGGCATTTTCCTACGGCAGACCTGGCAAACTAATACACTCTGTTAGTGATTCTTTTTCCGTACATGAATATTACATTTTCTATGTGCAAATCCATCCATCTTCCCCTTTATGGATTCTGGGTTGTCATTTTCTTTTTTAAATCTTGATTTAAAAGCACCCTACCATCCCCACATTACGAAGATATATCCATACCACCTTCTTATCATTTTTGCCATTGCTACTGTTGTCCTGCGGTACCTCTTTGGTGTCGCTCCTTATCTGAAATATATTTCTGTAACTTGGGTGTGGTCAGGCCCTAACTTTGGGGTGGCCCATTGTCTATATTACTTTTGTGCTCATAACACTGCTATAACTATTGTCGAAGTGGATTTTGGACACAGGAAAACATTCATGATACACATTTAGGTGAAAAGAGGAAATAATATTTAAAAAACACATTTTTGAAGTAAAATGATTCATATATACTTTGTAAGTACTGTAAAATGTATGAAAAACAGACACTAAATTATTAGCCACAGTTATCTCTGGGTAATAGGCTTTTTATGCTTTCAGGACTTTCTAATTGACTTTACCAAAATAACATTAATTTAAGTGAAACCCTACTGTGTCTCAGATTGCCTTTTCTTATAAGGACACTAGTCATATTGGATTAGGGTTCACCCTAATGACCCCAATTTGTCTTAATTACCTCTTGAAAAGACCCTATCTCCAAACAGGGTCATATTCTGAGGTCTTGGGGTTTTAACACATGAATTGGTTGGGGGGGAGCAACAATGACCATAATATAGAATCTGATAGTGAGACCCTGGGATTCAGACCAACCCATGATTGCATCAGGGTGACCCTGGACAAGTTATTTCACTTCCCCTACGTGAGCTTTCTCATGTGTAAAATGGGGATAAGAACAGGTGGTCATAGGGTGGTCATGCAGTCTGTTGTTTGGGAAGAGAGTGTTCTTGGTGGGAATAACACCCGTTCAGTCAATGGCACTGTAATGTCCCCGCCAACTTCAAAGAAGGGCAAAGCTCCAGGAGCAGCAGGTGGAGAGGCAATCCCATAGGCGTGGTCCATGAAGTGTGGGCAGTGGAACAAGACATAAAGCTGGAATCGAGACAGCAGCATTGACATATACATACTACCACGCACAAACTAGAGAACTAGTGGGAAGCTGCTATGCAGCACAGGGAGCCCAGCCTGGAGCTCGGTGAAGACCTAGAGGGCGGGGTGGGAGACAGGGTGGGGGCTGGGGAGGCTTGAGATGGATATATACACACGATTACAACCGACTCGAGTTGCTGTACAGCAGAAACCATCACAGCGTTGTAAAGGAATATTCCTCAAATTACACACTGAATTTAAAAACAGAAAATAAATATATGAAATAAAGTATTTCCCTTGAAAAAAGAAATATTAATAAAGCTGGGCTTAAGGAGGAGCAAGGATTAGGAAGGTCTTCTACTCCACACCAGTCACCTTGCACTTTTATAAAGACTAGGAGTATTCATGTCACAGAGATTTATAACAAGCGGTGATGTGATTACCAAAGTGCCAGCCTAAGTACTGTTCATGAAAACACTTTGCCAAAGGCAGCTGTGAACCTGGGGGCGGGGGGTTGGAGGGAGACTCTCTTCATCAGAAACAAGACCGTGACCACAATGTTCCTGAGCAAAACAGCCTCTGCCACCAGCCCCTCCCTGAAGAGACATCCCGTAACCAGAGCGGCAGGTGGGAAATACTCCTAAGCAAAATGCAGGCAAAGAGATGCCTTCCCTCCCTCATGCAGCTTTGAAATAGCCAAGACCGAAGGATTTTTTTTCCCCTTCCCTTTCTTTTTAAAAAAATATACAACCCAGGGCAAATCTCATACTTCTTCTGCCCCAGGGAAGGGGTAGCTGAGTCACGGGGTATCTGAAGCTGCCAGCTCACAGCAGGGCCTGGAAAATCAATACCTCTCTCTGAAGTTATCCCAAGTGCTGAGACCTTTAACCAAACTCCAGTAGGCAGACACTATCAACAGTCTTTCACGGTATCAGGAGATGAGGGTTTATTCTCCCAAACAGCCTTGAAATGCGACAACGGGAGCTGTTCTCTAAGATGCAGGCATGCAGAATTCAACAGCGGAAGTGGCTTCCGACTCTGTCTGCCGACAGGAATAAGAGACAGCTGGACTGTGGATGGAACACTCTCTCAGTATCACAGCCTTCTGGCCAAAAGAGCACGCCCTAAATGCCTATGTTGGCATCCTGCTCACATCGCTATTGACGTGTGTATCTTAGGGTATCGTTCTTCACCTCTCTGTGCCTTAGTGTTCACCTAATATCAGGCACCCCAGCTCGACAGGGATTGCTGTGAGGATTAAATAAGAGGGACATGCAGGCGCTGGGGTTCTCCTTTAATCCTAAGCACTCCAAGGAAGTTAACAGTTGTTATTAAAGAATGTATAATTTGCAAAAGCACAGTTGCCAGAAAGGAGAAATCACAAAGGTTCACTTCCCACCTAATCTATCCGTCTTAAAATTCTGCCTTTTTCCAAACTAAGAATTTTGAAGAGGTCTTCAGACTCTCAAATCACAAGGAATCTGGACTCTTCCAGAGCTGAGAACCTGGACCCTCTGAAAACAAGGGTTCAAATACACTCTGTTAGGTGGAAAGGCTAACGGAGGCTGGATGTATTTATGGCTCTTCCTAATTCATCCGTCTCTTTTACCTCCAGCAGTGTGTGTTAGTCGCTGTCGTGTCTGACTCTTTGCAACCCCATGGACTATGGCCTGCCAGACTCCTCTGTCCATGGGATTCTCCAGGCAAGAACCAGCAGGCAAACCCTTACAGGGAAGTGTTCTGTGGCTTTCTTTGCTGAGTGTGGGGTGTGAATAAGGAAACAGCTAGACTTCCATTCCCACAGAGGATAGGAGATGGACCTCAGGGGGAAACATCACTTTGTGCTAACGAAAAACCCCAGACAATACACAAGGTACCTATTTTTAAACAAAACACCACGACCCTAGATTTGACCCAAAAACGTTTTTCCCTAGAATGTAGGTTTATTTTCATAAGTCTTTCAAAAGCGTAAAAAATTAAATCACACTTAATTCTCTAACACCGGCCTTACCTTAACTGCAAAGAGGAAAAATGACACAGAATCAGGGTTGTTCTAGAAATTCTGGGCTATCAAGTTGTTACATGAAGGCTGATGAAATGCCAAATCATTTCTCCCTCTCGACTTGAAGGGAATCTGGGCAGGAAGACTTCATGTGATGAAACGATTTCACTTGCTATTTGAAGAATTTTCTTGTAAGATATACAATCCCTTTAAATTTTCCCAGGCAGCTGCTAGAGGTTGCTAAGGAAATGATGGAAATAGAAAATATTCTAAATAAATAATTAGTGATTTCTGAGGAGCAGGTTCTTGAGATGTTTTTTTCAGGCTGTCACACATCATAGGTACCAACACTCGACAAGTGTCCTGTCTTGCCTTCCCTCCCTCTCTCTCTTCTCCCCTTCCCTTCCTTCCTTTCTTTCTATGTTAAAGAAGATAACATAGATAACCCATAAGGATCCCCTGTATAACCTAGGCAACTCTACTCAATACTCTGTGATGGCCTATACAGAAAACAAATCTAAAATAAAGTGGATATATGTGTATGTATAACTGCTTCACTTTGCTGTACACCTGGAACTAAAACACTGCAAATCAACTATATTCCAATAAAAATTATTTTTAAAAGGAGCAGTGGAATCTTCAAGCAGTGAGCCACAGAGGGAGCTTTGGAGTCACACTGTGCCCACCTTGGTGGAAAGACACAGACGAGGACCCAGGCCCCCCAACCCCACGCAAGGCAGCGGAACACTCACTGTATCTGTTTTATTCTGTTGTGCTTCGGCAAAAGATTATGTCTGAACAGAAGAATCTTGAAACAGACATCTGTTGTTTTGGCACCAGCATCCATTTCCTTTCCTTGATAACCGTATCCTGGTTCTGCTTTGGGAAAATGCCCGCGTCTCATCCTCCGTGCCCCCAGGAGAAGCAGCCCGCCTCTGCTCCAAAGAGGCACGTACCTCAAGCCTCACACCCCCTCTGACAACAAGGGCTGGTGGCAGGATGTCTGTGTGCGACCCCATAAGGGGGAATGAGGCATCAGCAGACACTTTTGGGACAAAGATGGCGCATTTTCCTACTGCATTTGGGCTGAGAAGACTGGGCTGGCACCCATTGCCATGCACAAGGGACAGATTTTCAGAAAGCAACCAGCTACCTCAGAGGCAGTGGAATCCAAAAATGAGACATCTGCTGGGACTTCCCCAGCAGTTAAGACTCTGAGCTTCCACTGCAGGGGGTACAGGTTTGATCCTTGGTCAGGGGACTAAGATCCCACATGCCACACAGCACAGTCAAGAAACATTTTTAAATTCAAAAACGACAGATTTGCTGACACTGTTTAAGCCCGACTTAGGCCGTTCCCGGGCTTCCCTGGTGGCTCAGATGATAAAGAATCTGCCTGCAATGCTGGAGACTCAGGTTCAATCCCTGGATCAGGAAGATCCCCTGGAGAAGGGAATGGCTACCCACTCCAGTATTCTGGCCTGGAGAATCCCATGGACAGAGGAGCCTAGTGGGCTACAGTCCATGGGGTCACAAAGAGTGGGCCACAACTGAGCAACTTTCACTTTCACTTTCCAGTATTCTGGCCTGGAGAATTCCATGGACAGAGAAGCCTGGCAGGATACAGTCCATGGAGTCACAAAGAATTGGACACAACTAAGCTACTAACGGAGAAAGCAATGGCACCCCACTCCAGTACTCTTGCCTGGAAAATCCCATGGACGGAGGGGCCTGGTGGGCTGCAGTCCATGGGGTCGCTAAGAGTCGGACACGACTGAGCGACTTCACTTTCACTTTTCACTTTCATGCATTGGAGAAGGAAATGGCAACCCACTCCAGTGTTCTTGCCTGGAGAATCCCAGGGACAGGGGAGCCTGGTGGGCTCCTGTCTATGGGGTTGCACAGAGTCGGACACGACTGAAGCGACTTAGCAGCAGCAGCAGCAGCAAGCTACTAACACTTTCACTTCCACCTTTTTAGGCCATTCCCACCCAGGACTTCTCAAACATATAAACCGTTAAATTCCTTTTTGGTTCATGCTTGGTTCAGATACTATGTGGAATTTATGCATATTATAACCAGGACAACCCTAACCAACAGAGTTCCACGGCTACACTTCTAACCACTGGGAAAGATTTTCTTTAAACATGCTCTAATATATTATGATGGGAACAGTTTCTTCCTCCTCGTGGAGGAAAGGAAAAGAGACTAGAAACAGACATAATCCCAAGATATCTAGGAGCATCAATGTCAAGAGTTGAAGGTAAACTCAAAGAAGACTCTCACACAGCAATTCATACATGAATGAGAACCAGTGAGTACCGAAAATAAAACTCTTATTCTAAATAAGAAAATCAGTGGTTCCGGGTAAGGTTATGGGGTTTTTGTTGGCTGAGATCACCATGCAATTTTTAGAGTCTAAATGGGTAATAATCTATTTAACACCTGGCATATACATTACTACAATAATTTATAACATTAAATGTCTTAAATATTTATGGAAACATGGTATGTTCATTTTGTTTGTCCATATTCAGATATTCATCGCTAGTAAGGAAAGAAAAATGCCACCTGGCAATATACTCTTTGTATCCAAAAACAAATCTTAAAAATTGGCTAAGAAGTGGGTAGAGAAAAAAGATAGCCAACTGTGTTTGAGTTTGTTTGTTTTAAACATTCTCTAAACATCTGTTTTGCCTGTTTATTGTTTACTGAATGTAAGCCTTTTATAAAGTCTCTTATTTTGCAGGGGCAAAATACGTGGGATTAGCCCACTTTGGAAGCAACCTGAAGTCACGCCATGTTTTAACTCAAGAAAAGCCTTGCTTTGAGATCAGTCTGTGTCACATGACCACCACCTAGTGGTGGGGTACGTAAATAGCAGGAATAGCTGACAGTTCCATAAACACCTTTTAAATGGACCCCAGCACCGTCCTGGTTTTTTGTTTTTTTTTTTTGTTTTTTTGTCATGCTCATTTTGATCAGAACGAGATCTTCCCTCCAGGATGGCAGAATTAGAAACCAAGAAATTAAGAAACCAGACTCAATGGACATGAGTTTGAGCAAACCCCAGGAGATAGTGAAGGACACGGAAGCCTGGTTGTACTGCAATTCATGGGGTCGTGAAGAGTCAGACACGACTTAGCGACTAAACAACAACAAGAAAACAGAAATCTGGGCAGGATCAAAATAACTATGGAATTAAGAAAATGTTAATGATGACAGTGGTTTATCAGCACTTTCCAATGACTGGAGCTCTTACCACGAGGAGTCCACAAAGTCAGTCCAGGTGAAAAGTGAAAGTGAAATTCGCTCAGTCATGTCTGACTCTTTGCAACTCCATGGACTGTATAGTCCATGGAACTCTCCAGGCCAGAAGAGCAAAGTGGGTAGCCATTCCCTTCTCCAGGGTATCTTCCCAACCCAGGGACTGAACCCAGGTCTCCCACATTGCAGGCAGATTCTTTACCAGCTGAGCCACCAGGGAAGCTCAAGAATACTGAAGTGGGTAGCCTACCCCTTCTCCAGGGGATCTTCCTAACCCAGGAACTGAACCAGGGTCTCCTGCATTGCAGATTCTTTATCAGCCAAGCTACCAGGGAAGCCCTGGTAAGTACAGGTAGTTCAAGATACAGTCATATTGAGGAGAGATAGTTTACCAGAGGCCCAAATGAAGGGCAAATGTAAACTATGCAGTTATCTAAGGAAAAAGCATTACAGTGGAGGAGGCAACAAATGCAAAGGCTCCATGACAGGCAACGTTTGGCTTCTTGCAGCACATACAAAGTGAGGAGATAAGTATGATTCAGGCAAAGAAGCAAAGACAAGAAGGCTCTTGACTGTAGGTAAAGAGGTGGGCAGGGATCAGGTTCTTTAGGGCTTTATAAATCATGATCAGGACTTAGAATTTTCTTTTCGGTTGATAAAAAGCCATTGGAAAATATGAAGTAGGAGAATGATGTGGTCTGCTTTATGTCCTAAAAGCATCACTTACTCTAGTCAATGTGAAGAGCAGACTACAGAGGTCAAGGGCATTAGCAGAGGGACTTCCCTGGTGGGCCAGTGGTTAAGAATCCACTTTGCAATGCAGGGGAAACAGGTTCGATCCCTGGTCAGAAAACTAAGATCCCACATGCTGAGGGTCAAATCAGTCCAAAGGGCATAATACTGAGGCCCACACACCCCAGAGCCCGGGCTCTGCAACAAAAGAAACCACCACAATAATAAGCCCACACATCACAACTAGAGAGGAGCCCCTGCTCGCCACAGCTAGAGAAAGCCTGTGCACAGCAATGAAAAGCCGATGAGCCAAAAATAAATTAACTAATTAATTTGAAAAAACAGTGTTACCAATACAGTATATTAACACATATATATGGAATTTAGAAAGATGGTAATGATGACCCTTGGAGAAGGCAATGGCACCCCACTCCAGTCCTCCTGCCTGGCAAATCCCATGGACAGAGGAGCCTGGTGGGCTGCAGTCCATGGGGTCCTGAAGAGTCGGACATGACTGAGCAACTTCCCTTTCACTTTTCACTTTCATGCATTGGAGAAGGAAATGGCAACCCACTCCAGTGTTCTTGCCTGGAGAATCCCAGGGATGGGGGAGCCTGGTGGGCTGCCGTCTATGGGATCACACAGAGTCAGATACGACTGAAGTGACTTAGCAGCAGCAATGATGACCCTATGTGCAAGACAGCAAAAGAGACACAGATATAAAGAACAGCCTTTTAGACTCTGTGGAAGAAGGCAAGGGTGGGATTATTTGACAGAATAGCATTGAAACGTGTATATTACCACATGTGAAACAGATGACCAGTCCAAGTTTGATGCATGAAACAGGGTACTCAAAGCCAGTGCACTGGGACGACCCAGAGGGATGAGATGGGGAGGGAGGTGGGAGGGGGGTTTAGGACAGGGGGATATATGTACACACGTGGCTGATTCATGTCAATGTATGGCAAAAAACTACCACAATACTGTAAAGTAATTAGCCTCCAATTAAAATAAATTAATTAATTTAAAAAATAAAAAAGAGTGTTAGCAGAAACAAGGCTAGAAGTCTACTGGGCAAGAGCTGTGTGTGGTACCAAGGCAGACTGACAGATATGTAGATAGATAGGTAGACAGCTACCTATGTATACAAACACAGGTGTGTGTACATACATATATCTTCATCTGATCAAATACATTTATCATAATAACATAGTCTTTACAAATACAGAAGAAAATTATTATTTTTAATATAAAAATCAATATAAGTAAGTACATTTTTATGGCAATAAAACTTAAGACTGATGTTTAGAAAATATCAAATTCTTAATAGAAGTAGAAAATCAGGTACATTTTATGTGTCCTTCTAAAATATCCTGTGACCTCTTAAAATAGTTCTATGTTCCACACAAAAAGCACTGCATGTGTGCTAAGTTGCTTCAGTTGTATCTGACTGCAATTCTGTGGACTGCAGGCTGCCAGGCTCCTCTGTTATGGGATTCTCCAGGCAAGAATCCTGGAGTGGGTTGCCATTTCCTCCTCCAGGGGATCCTCCCAACCCAGGGATCGAACCCATGTCTCTTACATCTCCTGCATTGGAGGGGGGCAGGGGGGGAAGGTTCTTTACCACTAGCACCACCTAGGAAGCCCAGCAAAAAGCATTATGCCCACTCAATTTATTTCGTCCTTCCAACTGGATTCCCTTCTGGATGGAAGATAATAAAAAGAGGTCAAGTATGACCACATCCTTGTGTTAGTTACTTTAGCAGATACTTTAGCAGATGACCCCAGACTCATTCTCCCCTCCTTCTTGGACACAGAAACATTCATATCGGTCCTGGAATCCCCTGCAGTTCGATGTGGTCCTGTAGTGGAATTCTCACCAAGAGAAAGAGCAGAAGTCATAAGTGTTATTTACTCCACTTGCTAAAGAGGAAATTACTTCCTGCACTTTGTCCTCTTTGCCAGACTATTTGCTGGAAGGAGAAGACTCTTGAGAGCCCCTTGGACTGCAAGGAGGTTCAACCAGTCCATCCTAAAGGAGATCAGTCCTGGGTGTTCATTGGAAGGACCGATGTTGAAGCTGAAACTCCAATACTTTGGCCATCTTATGCGAAGAGTTGACTCATTGGAAAAGACCCTGATGCTGGGAGGGATTGGGGGCAGGAGGAGAAGGGGATGACAGAGGATGAGATGGCTGGATGGCATCACCGACTCGATGGACATGAGTTTGAGTGAGCTCCGGGAGTTGGTGATGGACAGGGAGGCCTAGCGTGCTGTGATTCATGGGGTCGCAAAGAGTCGGACATGACTGAGCGACTGAACAGAACAGAACTGAAATGGGGTAGAGTATCAGCTCTGAACCTAGGAGAAAAATCCTTTAAGGCAGGGGTTCTCAGTCAACCACAGGCAATTTTGCTCCCCAGGGACACCAGGCAATGTTTGGAGATATTTTTGGCTGTTCAGATGGTGGGGGGGTGGGGTGAGGAGTTAACTACTGGCAGCTGGGACGGGCAGCAGTCAGAGGGGTTGCAAAACATCCTACAATGCATAGGACAGCCCTCCACCACAAAGACTTTCCTGATCCCAAATGTCCACAGTGCTGAAAGTTGAACAGGTTTACTATAAAGCAACCTTCTTCAAACTTTGTGCAAAATAATTCCCCAAGTGTCTTCTTAAAATGTAAATTCTGGGGCTTCTCTGGTGGTCCAGTGAGTAAGAATCTATCTTGCGATGCAAGGGACATGGGTTTGATCCTTGACCCAGGAGCATCCCACATGCCTTGGAGGAACTAAGCCCATGCGAAACAACTACTGAGATCCAGCTCTAGAGCCCGAGAGCCACAACTACTGAACCCACGCGCTACAACTACTGAAGCCCATGTGCCTAGAGCCCCAAGCCCTGCAAAAAGAGAAGCCACAGCAGTGAGAAGCCCAAGCAACACAACAAAGAACAGCCAGCCACTCACCACACCTAGAGAAAGCTGCAGGCAGTAATGAAGACCCAGCACGGCCAAAAACAGATAAACAAATCTTTTTAAAAATAGTCAATTCTGCTTCAGAAAGTCTGGGGTGGAATCTGGGGTTCTGCATTTCTAACAAGCTCCCCAGGGGATGGTAGAGCAACAAGATGGAAAGAATGGAACTTGAGTCTCTGATTGGTCTTCCTGAGCATGATAACCCCAGCAGTCCAGACTGGAGTACCCAGGGGGTGCTGCTACTCAAACATACACGCCCACACACCTGAACTCATAGTTTTCAGCTTGTGTTCCTTCTGAGAGGCTGGTCTCAGGCAGCACTGATTGCTACAAACTCTGAATATTGACATTTCAATTTGAATATTGAATATTCAATTTGAATACTGAATTTCAGAGGAAAATCATCTATCTTATGTAAAGCCACTACAGGTTGGGATCTCTTTGCTGCAACAGTTCAGTTCTTCCCCTAACTAGTACAGTGTGTGTATGCATGTTCGGCTGTGTCTGACTCTTTGTGACCCCTTGGACTGTAGCCTGCCAGGCTCTTCTGTCCGTGGAACTCTCCAGGCAAGAATACTGGAGTGAGTTGCCATTTCCTTCTCCAGGGGATGTTCCCAACCCAGGGACAGAACCTGCAGCTCCTGCATTGGCAGGCAGATTCATTACCACGGCATCACCTGCGAAGCCCAACTAGTACAGTGACCATCTGCAAACTGCCAATGGTGATGTCTATGCTGCTGTTTGGCAAGATACCTCAAGAGCCTCAGAGGTGATATTTTCCAGAAAAAGAGGAAAAGGAAAGGGAAGAAAAGGAACAAGATGGTGGCTTCTAGAGAGCTCTGGGAAGAGTGTTTTGCTGCTGTAACAAATGACCCCAAACTAATTGGTGGCATGCCCTGGAAGTCAGAAGTCTAAAATGGGTCTCCGTGGGCTACAATCAAAGTGTCAAGGGGGCTGTATTCCTACTGGATCTTCCAAGGAAGAACCCATTTCCTGGCCTTTGTTGTAGCTTCTGGAAGCGGCCTGAATTCCTTGGCTCCTGGCCCCTTCTATCTTCAAAGCCAGCAACAGAGGGCTGAGTCCCTCCTGTGCAGCCATCCCTCTAAATCTCTCTCTTCTGCCCCCTCATCCATTTGAAAGGACTCCTGTGATTACATGGGGGCTCATCCAGATAACCCAGGATAATCTCCCCCCTCAGGTTTAGCTGTTGAGCAACCATAATTCCATCTGCAACCTTAATTCTTCTTTGCCATGTGATGCAGCATGATCACAGGTTTTGGAGATCAGGATGTAGTTATTGGGAGGATGTGTTATCGTGCCTTCCACAGCTTAGAAAGTAGGCTAGTCAGGCAGCCAGAAGGTGGGACATTACTATGCCTATCTGGTAAATGCAGAGAGGGTGCATAGGAAGAAGGGATGACAAGCCATTTGGGAGCAAAACGAGAGAATCTCCTGGTCACTCCCAGAGCTCATCCACTCCAGGGCAATCCTTAAAAGCACATGTGCTCTATGGCTTTTTATGTTCTCTCAGTGTGAAAGAAAGATGCCTCAGTGGTCATGAGTCAGGTAAAAGAATTATGCAGACAGAGGTTCTCCAGGAATTCTCTGGATCTTCATGCAGTCTGCCCTCACAATGTTTGATATCCATGGTATATAATAGTTTCTGTAAATTAAACTTCTTAATCTAACTTTATGATAAGAGTACCTGTCCTGTATTTCAGGGACTCCCTGGAGTGCAACATTCCAGAAAAACAATTACCTGGGGGAGTTCATGGAAATGTGTGTGGATTAACAACAACTACAGGAGATGGACAAAGCAGATGCAAGCACATCACCATGATTCTGCCCTTGCAAAATCACTCGGGGCTTATCAGAAACGGATGTTCCCATTTTAGAGATGAGAAAACAAAGGCTCAAAGGCTAAATACTCTCTAGGCACCCAAAGCAAGGTAGACACAGCACTCAGACTCCAATCTTTAATTTCTGATTTTAGGTTCAGCTTTCTTTCCTAAATATCACAGAGCTCCAAACAGGCAAGCGGCCCTAGGATAAAGGCACTCAGACTGAGGAAATGACTCACATGTCCTCAGCTCCAAATCTCCAACCCTTTGCTGAGGCCTTAACCTGGAGGCAGAAGGGTGGATTTACACCTATCGTGTGAAACAAATCAAACACAGCCTCCACTTCACTGTTTGATTAAATGGCAACGATGTCATTTTGATCATGCATTTAGAGAAAGATAATACCAACTACTCCTGAGCATAACAGCCTATCAGGAATAATCCAGGCTCTCCTAAAACTTTGGCAACTATAGCAACAAAGGCCAGGAACCAAAGGCCACCTGTTAACCATGGCTTGGGAAGGCCTGCGGTGTGACCCCGTGACTGTCACTGCCCTACTGAAGTCTCATTCTCTTGATTTTGTAACACTGGGATAAGACGGTACCTACTTCATGAAGCTGCCGTGAAGGATAAATCAGGTAACGTGGTGTGCCGGCAGGACCTTTTGGGGAGACTGTCTAGCCCACACAGCTTGTTTGAGTGGGTTTCTCTTTCTTGTACCCAAAATAGTCTTGCAAAAATAGTACTTGAAAGAACTGAAAACAATTCTTAGCCAGAGTTCCCAAGGAGTGTGAGTGTGTGATTTCTTTGCAGAAGCCTGGAGTTTTGTAAGAAAATGGCACAGAGAAGGTACCCCTTTCATTCAATAAACTGTCACTGATTCAGAATTAGTGATGAATACGCCACCGTCATGAAGTGCCTACCTGTGCCAAGTACTGCTTCTGGCTCAGTACCCTGGCAAAATCAGGTGGGACAAGACCCTGCTCCCATGCACTTGATCTTCTGGGAGGGAGAGTGAAGTCATTAGGATGATTTGGGAGAGTAATACATCCTCTGAAGAAAATAGAACAGTGGAACAAGCTCAGAAGTGGAAAAAGGTCTTTAAATTAGGTAGTGTGGAGAGGTCTTTGGGGGAATCTGAAATGTGAGCCAAGATCTGAAGGACAGATAACCAGATACCTGCATTGTAGTAGTGGGATTGGGGGGGGCGGAGGGCAGTGGGGGGCAGAGAATTCCCAGAAGAGAGAATTAAAATGTCCTGGAGCTTCCCTGGGGGCTCAGTAGTAAAGAATCCACTTGCCAATGCGGAAGATACGGGTTTGATCCCTGATCCGTGAAGATCCCTCATGTCATGGAGCAACTAAGCCCAGGCACCACAACTACTGAGCCTGTGCTCTTGAGCCCTCGAGCCTCAACTCCTGAAGCCTGGGGGCCCTAGAGTTGGTGCTTCGAAACAAGAGATGCCACCGCCACGAGAAGCCCATGCACTCAACTAGAGAGTAGCCCCTGCTTGCCACAGCTAAAGAAAAACAGTCCTCAAACCATCGAAGACGTGGCACAGTCAAAATAATTACATTTAAAAAATTTTTTTAAATAAAATGCCCTGAAGTGAGAATGAACTTGGTCCCAGAAGAGAAAAGGAGACATTTCCACAGTCCGTTTTGGGGGCAAAACCCCACAGTCAGCCTGTCCAGTAGGCAGGCCATGCACATATGGGAAACCAAAAGCTTCCAGCACAGAAATACCAGCATTTACTGTTCACTCCCAGGAAGCTGGAAGACCACCCTTCCAGTGGAAGACAGCTTGGGGACAAATGAAAAGAAATGCTGTGTGTTTGGAGCCAAACACCTAGGTCTGAATCCCAACTGCACATCTTGACCAAGTTCCTTGACTTCTCTGTGCCTTGGTTTCCTGACCTGTACAACGTGACTGATCCCAGTAGCTGTCTCACCAGGTTCTTGGAATGATTGAAACCATGGCTTGGGGCAGAGCCTGGCACCCACAACATGTGTCCACCACTGGCATTCTTACATATTGCTACTATGATTCATTCAGGTCCAACGCTTAAATCGTCACCTCTCCGTTTCATTAAATAACCATCACTTGGCTGCGATTCATTTTTTGGTGCTGCTTTGTAACAACAGGAGTGCACCTAAACTCACTCATTTACATCAATTCAACAGTTAATCTACACTAGGAATGATTCTTGCTGTGGTTTAATCACTAAGTTGTATCCGATTTTTGCAATCCCACCAACCTCCTCTGTCCATAGAACTTCCCAAAAAAGTATACTGGAGTGGGTTGCCATTTCCTTCTCCAGGGGATGTTCCCAATCTAGGGATCTCTTTTTTTTTTTTTAACTTATTGATTTTTTACCAAAGGAAAATTGCTTTACAGAATTTTGCTGTTTTCTGTCAAACCTCAACATGAGAAACCATGTCTCTTGCATTGGCAGCTGGATTCTTTACCACTGAGTTACGAGTGAAGTCCCTTCAGTCTGGGATATAAAGCAGTCAGTACCAGCCCCCTATGAGGAATTCTAACACTGTTTATGAACCTGAACAGTAGTAGTTATCTTACAATCCTCCCCTCAGTTCAATAAAAGGTAGAAAGTAAGGGAATCTTGTCTTTGAAGTACGACATTTTGGCTATGTTCATAGAAACAATATCTTCAGACTACTCTCAAACACACCTGACACACCTCTAGTAGCAAAGATAGCCAATCAAAAGTGGGTGGGAAGGAAAAGGAAGAAGTGCTGTCCCAGAGAAAGAGGACTCCTTCTAGTCACTGTTTTCTTCTCTGACACCCCTCCCTAAAGTATTAAAATTTTGTTCTTGCAAGTCCTTTGCAAGTTTTGCTAAATTTATTCCTGGTTATTTTGTCTCTTTGCTTGGTTCTATAAATAGGATATTTTCTCTCATTATATTTTCAAAATGCTTGGCATGGACATATAGGAAAACTATAGATTTTGCATAGTAATTTCCTTACCAGTCACCTTAAAGAATTTCACTATTATTTCTAATAGTTTTACGCATGGGAGTGGGGATTGCTTATCTTAGGTCTTCCAAAAAGAGGTTAAACTACTAGCAACAGGTGATAATTCTATCTTCTCCATTCTTATTCTTTTTCACCTCACTGGATTATCTATTTATTCCTGAGCAATGGTAAATAGCAATGATGATAATTGGCATTCTGGTCTTGTTCTGGATTTAACGGTGATATTTCTAGTGTTACACCATTAAATATGATGCTGGCTTTGGGTATGATCTGATTTTATCAGCAAATGTTCTAAAAATCAGGAATAAACACTTAGCTTTACCAGACTGTTTAGCATCCACAAAATAAATAAGATTTTTCTCTAAGTGAAAAGTATGAAGAATAAACCACACAATTTTTTAGGTTTCCCAAGATCAAACCATCCTTCCACTCCTAGAATAAATGGCACTTTGTCAGGACTTTACCTTGTAATGTAATCGCTTAATTGTCCATTTCTCCACTTGAGTTCTTTCAGATCACTGGCTATGACTGATTTATGTCTGACACATAGCTGACATTTAATACATGTTTAATGAATAAATAACTGAACTAACAAGTACACTCAACCTCCTCAAACTAAACACTTGTACCTCTTTCTGACCTAAAAAAGTGGGAGAGATCATACACCTTTCCCAGAGTGGATCTTCAGATGTTTACTGTATATGTGGTGTTAGTACAGTTCAGTCACTCAGTCGTGTCCGACTCTTTGCGACCCCATGAATCACAGCACACCAGGCCTCCCTGTCCATCACCAACTCCCAGAGTTCACTCAGACTCACATCCATCGAGTCAGTGATGCCATCCAGCCATCTCATCCTCTGTCGTCCCCTTCTCCTCTTGCCCCCAATCTCTCCCAGCATCAGAGTCTTTTCCAATGAGTCAACTCTTCGCATGAGGTGGCCAAAGTACTGGAGTTTCAGCTTTAGCATCATTCCTTCCAAAGAAATCCCAGGGCTGATCTCCTTCAGAATGGACTGGTTGGATCTCCTTGCAGTCCAAGGGACTCTCAAGAGTCTTCCCCAACACCACAGTTCAAAAGCATCAATTCTTCGGCGCTCAGCTTTCTTCACAGTGGTCCCTAATTCTTTTATCAATAGAATCCTTGAATATCTCATTCTTTATGGGGAAACTCTTCCCTATGGTTGCAATGGGAATAAGCCTCCTTCCCTACTCCCATCACCACCCCAAGCCAAAGGGGTGGCTACATCCCCCAGGCCTGAAGAGAGCACCACACAGATTGTTTAGGAATGGGTACATGATCCAATCTGGGTCAACAGCATCTCCAGCAATTTCTTACAGAAACCCTTAAGAAAAAAAGTTTTCCGAAAGAATTGATAAACCAAAAATTGCTTGTCTAGGGTTGCTGCTTACTGTCTTGCTTAAGGTGTAGTGAGATAACCTGAGAACGAAGCGGGTACAGCAGAAAAGACCAGAAAGAAACAGAGACCTGGATTCAACTCTTCCTGAAGCCATTACCCCTTAGACTTTCTAAGGAATAAATCAATAATTACCTTTCTTGATTTACAATAGTTTAAGCTCAATTTCTACCACTTATAACCAAAAAAATAAGGCCTAATGCATGTGCCGATTTGTTTTCCTGCATATGTGCTTTATACATTCTTAAATAAAGGTTGAAAGTAAAAAAGTGTTTTAAAGGAAAGCGATCCTAACTAGCGTGTGTTAAAAATCAACCTCCGGCTTTTAATTAATGGCAAGATAGGCAGAAGGGCTCCCTCCGTGAATTATAATTTCAGATTGAAATTCCCAAGACAGTTATAGAAGATCTTGTTAAACCGCAGAAACCAATAGAATCAAGAAATTACTTTAATAGGGTGATGGTTCCATCAGTTCCAGAGATACCATCCATTATGCAAAACCAAAACCTTTAAAACTTTCTACTGTACAACCCTAGCAATCCCTCATTCACCTGAAGTCTCACAGCTTCTCTCCTGACTCAATTTAAAAGTAAAAATGACTGGCATGATTTACAAAAATAAAAATAAATAAATCATGACGTGATGGCTGGAGAACTCCCTAGTGAAAACTGCCAAATCTCAAGACAGGGAGTTCTGCGGGGTCTGTCTGAACCATCCTGCATTCTCAAAAGCTTTCAACTCTGCTGAAAAACTAAAGACAAACATGGCCTTGGCATCCTAAACTCCTCTGTACCTATCGGGGCAAGTGGCATCCATTTCTATCATAGATAAAAATGTCAGCGGGCCAACCCAGAGAGCCTCACCAGCTCCCTGTCCCATCTCCTTTATGGGAGAATTTTGGCTTCACTTGCCTCCTGAAATCAGACTCTTCTCCTTCAGCTCAAGTTACAACAGACTAAATTCTGGAATCTGGTTTTGATTATTCTCTGGAGAACTACTTAAGAGATGCTTCAGGGTTGGAAATCCCTCATTCAGACATAATCTTGAAATAAAAGGCTATGTTCAAATGAAAAATGCATTACAGCATCTCTTTAGGGCCTTCTGGGCCCTAAAGGGAAGGATAAAAGGAAGGAATGGAAGGAAAATGAAGAAGAAAAGCAAAAAGAGGAAGGAAAATGGGAGAGAGAGCGGAAAGAAGGGGAAAGGAAAATATGTCATAACCTGTGTAGGGCACTTTGAATGTCATTTCATTTCATTCTCACATCATTCCCTTGGAAGGAAATACTATTGAGCCCATTCTGCAGATGAAGACATTGAGGCTTGGTGATATTAATTCATCCAAGGTCTTACAGTGAGGATGCTGTATGACCGGTTCAGAGATACAAATACACATTCTAAAGTACATTGCTTCTAGCCGACTAGCTTCTTTCCTCCAAAGAGTCCAATACAAGTTTGCTCTAGAACCAAAATATGTTAGTGACTGAATGGACCTTATGGAGATTATAAAGTCTCATCATGTAAGTGGGCTTCTCTGGTGGCTCAGTGGTAAAGAATCTACCTGCCAATGCAGGAGACACAGGAGAGGTGGGTTCAATCCCGGGGTCGGGAAGATCCTCTGGAGAAGGAAATGGAAACCTACTCTGGAATTCTTTACTGGGAAATACTATGAACAGAAGAGCCTGGTGGGCTACAATCCATGGGGGTCACAAAGAGTCGGACGCAACTGAGCATGCATGCATCATGTAAACAACAGAGAAGGAAGGAAGAAAGGAGAGGGAGGAAGAAAAGAAGGAGAAAGGAAGAAGCTATTAAGAAAACTGATATCCAATAAAATAAGTGTGTGGCAAAGAAGGACCTAGAACCCAATTTTTCTAACTCTTAAGTCTTTACTTAAGAGTTAGTCTTAAGTCTAACTCTTATTCTTCACAGGACTCTGTTCACAGGACCAGAATCTGTTTTACTGGTGCAACTGATCACATGGATCAAATACAGGCACTCCTGATTAAGCAGTGAACAACTGAGAATTTTCCCGCCCTCAAGAAAATGTTTGCTGGGAACAAAAGGGAAATTTATTTGTAATTGTCTTTTTCTGCTTCAGGCTCCTGTTTATATCCAGCTTCCTTTGTTGTTGTTGTTACAATATATCTGAGAGACTTCCCTCATGCTGTTGCAAAATTGGTTAAGGGGGAAAACATCTAAATTGAAAGAGCGCACTTAAGCCACAATTCTGGCAACTGCAGAGGGTACTGGTATGCCAGTTACTTTCAGAAATGAGTTTAAACCAAAGGTCACTAACCAGTAGCCAGCTGGCTGTAACCAGCCCACAGATGTGTTTTGCTTGTCCCACAGTGCTGGCCCACATGGCACTTTTAAGAAATCTCAATCTGCTGCCAACGTTAAAAACCAGGCCACTTCCATCAAAACCCAGATTTGCAGTTTCTCTTCCCAAGTGGAAGACAGAGTTCCTCTGATGCCACATTTGCAAACGGAAAAGGCGTGGCTGGAACAGAACAGCGGCTGCCCTTTTGGACAGAGCGTCTGTGGCCCAGTTTCTCCCCACCTAGTCTATTTCACTCCAGTGTATTACCCACATGAGCCCTGAAGGCATCTGATGAGTGACCCTTGATTTAAAAGGTTAAGCAGATGTAGACTGCAAAGCCCATCATTATTAGTCTTTTCCCAAAAACATCCCCAATAAAAGCCTCCAGTTAATGTTATGGCAGCTGTGAAGGGATATTCATTGTTTTAGAATATATATTCACTTTTATTATTTCACTTATTCCTCCAAACAACCCTGCAAGGAAGGAATTACTCTCAGGTAAACTGAAGCTGAGTGATATTTAAGTCAGTTATCCAACCCAGATCATTCAACTAGTAAGTTGCAAAGCCGAGTATTGAACCCAGTTTTACTCAGTTACAAACACTGTAGAATGCTTTGAAAAGAATACTTTGAGAAGCCATGAGGTTTGTTTCTACCTCAGGGCCTTTGCACTTGCTCTTCCCTCTGCTTGGCAACCTCTCCACTCAGGTCTTCACATGGGAGGATCTTACTCATTCACGATACTTATACGACCTCCAGAGAGTTTTTCCCTCATCATTGATAACACGTACACACACACACGCACACACACACGCACGCACGCACGCTCATTACTTTCTATGCCCCTGCTACTCAAAGAGAGGTCCAGAAATCCGCAGAATCAGTATCACTTTGGAAATTTGAAATTCACACTCTCAGGTCCCTCCCCTAACCTATGGAATCAGAACCTGCATGTTAACAATACCCCCAGGTGATTTGTGTGCATTTAAAGTTTAAACAGCGCTGCTCTACAGGATGGAAATAAATACAGCAGGAGGCACACGTGTAATTTCAAATTTTCCAGTAGCCACATTAAAAGAGTAAGCAGAAAGACCTGTTCATTTGCTGTCTCCCCTTTCCCCACTCCCACCCCCACTAAAATGTCAGTTCCAGGAGAAGAGGTGCTTCATCTGTCTTGTTCACCCTTGTATCCCCAACACCTAAAACAGTATTGGAAACAGGGTAAGTATTATTAAATGTCTGTATCATTAAATGTATCATTGTAAGTATCATTAAATGAATGAAAGAAGGAAGGAAGGAAAAGATTTTGCTAGCACTCTACCTACCAGCCTTTGGACAACTGCAGCTTCAAATCTCAGCTCAACCCCTGAACGGCTAAGCAACCTCGAGCAAATTGTTTTCCCATCTGAGGGCCAACTGTAAAGCAGAAAGGCTGCTCATTTGCTCACAGTCTCATCATGCCACCTAGATGTGATTACACGTCTATAAAGCGTGAACTGCCATGATAACACATGTTCAATTCATGCCAGTGCCTTACACAGCCGTCCTTCCTTCTCTCTCTAAACACCTCATCTGAACGATGCTGTGGACTACGCTCCTCTCGGTAGCGCAAGCAAAACTACTGAACCTGCTTCCCCAGGCTATTTCCCTCCAGCCAACAGGACGTGTGTCATAACTGCTGACAGTGGAGACATCTTGACCCCATGGAGGGTCACTTCCCATTGCCCTACAGCTGAGAGGCTTCCAAAGCCAAGTAGTCAGTCACTGGACAGTCTGTGATCTACAAGATAGACCACGGCTCATGTCATCGAATTCACTTTGATGAGTTCTGCAATGGCAGCCACTTGGCTTGCCACAAGGCCGCACCCCTTAGAGGACTGTAAGGTGTCTGCCCAGACAGTATGTATCAGCTCCTATTGAAAAGCATATCGTAGCTTTGTCCTTTTACTTTCGGGGGAGGGGGTGTTTGATCTACCCCCATTTATTAATCACTGGCCTGTGTCAATCCACCAAGTGAGGCTTGCTGTTCCATAGCTTTAACACACATCCTAATCCATCAGCCTATCTTGCCCTGCAAATCTGATGCACACGTTCTAATCTCAAACGTGTTTTTAAATCACAGTAGATCCACAGCATAGGCGAAAGCAAAACCCGGATTTAGACATAACTGGAGTGACACGGAGGAAATAAAACCCGGGCTGCTTAGTTAAATGCGACAAAACTCTCGCCAGCTCTGCCGAGAGCAGCCCCAGTTTCTTCTTGCTCTCCCTCTCGCTGACATCACAACCACCGGAATCACTTGCAGAATCAGTAGGCTACTGGGAAGCACATTGAAAAGAACAGGAAAACAAATAATGGGAAAAGGGGATCAAAACCTTTAATTAACCTGTGAATCTCCATTCAGGCAAACAGTAGAGTAAGATTTCAGATAAAACACATACCATACTATAACCATTTAACGGGGAGGTACTATAACCATTTAAGTAGAGATGCCACCATTTAAAAGACTGGAACCAGGGAACCAGGAAGAAGGGTTTCTGTTACTGGTTTGAATCAATGCCACTGCGTCCCTTCTACAATACGGTGAGGATGCCATCCCCTCTTGGCATATGGGAGGGAGAGAGAGAGAGTGAGTGTGAGTGTGTACTCAGCTGTGTCCAACTCTTTGCAACCCCATGGACTGTAGCCTGCCAGGCTCCGCTGTCCATGGAATTTTGCAGGCAAGAATACTGGAGTGAGTTACCATTTCCTCCTCCAAGAGATCTTCCCAACTCAGGGACCGAACCCACATCTCCCACATTGCCAGGTGGATTCTTTACCACTGAGCCACCTGGGAAACCCATGAAGAGAGAGGGGAGCTAAAGGGATGGAGTCAACAGAAATCCCTAAAATGCCCTCAAAGCAAGGCTGAATCTGTTAAGGCTGGAGAGCTATCCTAGGATCTGAAAGGTTTCTGGGAGTCTTCTCAACATCCAGATTTGGGTGGAAAACGACGCTTCGATGTTAGATAAGATTCTCCTGCAGTAACTGCCATCAGCTTCACTAAGTGTAATAAGGACTTACCCTGGGTGTGATGCTGGGGCAGCAGATGGAAGATACAGAGATAGCACATGGTCCTCTTAAGTGAGGATCGGGTGAATCTAGTTCCATTTGCATCTCTTAGTCCTATGGGATGCGGAGTCCCAAATACCACCCGTGATGGCTGAGGGTACCACATGTTGGAATAAGATCTTCAACAGCCATGTCCTATGAGCGAGGCAATTTACACACCTCCTTTTCCCAGCTGCAGTGTAAAAGAATGTGGCATCTGTCAGCATCATCTATCTTTTCATTCAGAGAATGCTCCCGACCCTACAATGGGACCTCGTGACATGCAGTCCACATTACACCATTCATCAACTTTATTTTAAGTCATCTGAATAAAACACCTCCTTTTCCATTTCCAGCTGCCACAGAGCAACTGAAACACATGTTGGAAAGATTTGATCTTTATTCCTCCCTCTCCCCCAAAGGGCATTTGACACTTCTCACAAGATATACAGCTCTAAAATTAGAATTGGAAAAAGCCATGGTTACCCCCTTAGAGCCACCGTTACCCCACAGCAGAAACCTGAACATTCCTACAACCAACAATTTAACAACTGAAACCTTCCCAGACATCATACCCCTTTTTTTTATTTTGCTGTTGTTGCATTAATCATCCTAACACCTTTTTAATTATAATTGCAAACTGGAAGCCATGGCTTGTGATGTTATAAATACTGATTTTCCAGTTAAATTAGGCATTTGCTGTTTTATGTTTTGATAGAAAGGGACTGTTTGAAGCCTCCTAAAACATTGCAATTAGTTCTCTCTGTTGAAACAGACAAGACATGAACAGACACATTTGCTGTTTCAGTTTAATGTGCTGGAATGTTTATGCCTAAGTGTACTTCTCTCAAGCTTTGAAAGCATAAGGCATATTTTTAAAAGGGGAAGAAATCAATCACAATACACACATTATATATTTCCAAAGTTATTTCTAAAACTTCCCCAGCCTGTAATTTAAACTTAAAAAGCACATCTCTTCTACAAGAAGGCGACCTGTCAGGAAACAATCCTTATTTTACCTATTGGCTCTGTTAATATGATAACATCACTTAGCTGACAAAGCCTGTGTTTCTGGTTGACAATTGCAATTAATTACTGAGATGCAACCGAGATGCAGCCAGCCATCCAGATCTGTTTTCCAGAATCATTAAGAAAAAAAAAAGAAAAGGAAAGAGGGAAGGGCAGGGGAGAACGCTGGTCGATTAATTTATTTTACCTGCACTTAACTTACTACTTCTCCCTTCCCTCGCTGCTGGCAGAGGGTGGGAAAGGAGGGAGATGAACAAACAACTCACTAGACACAAGCTCCAATCTGTTGCAATGAGGCACGGGTTAGAAAGGGCACAGGTGCAGGGCATGAAAACTCCTAGGGCATCAACTGTCATGTAGACACAGATGCTCCTGATGCAAAATTAACCCGGGGTTCAAGCAGCCCAAGAGGGACGGAAAGTTCTGGAGATGGGGGGCATCCTTAGTCTTTACGAGAAAGCCCAAACTCCCAGCATCATCTTGTTAACTGTTCCCGGTTCATTCTGCTCTAAACTGAAAACACTGAAGTTGGATTCCAGCCACGCAAATGCGTTTGAGGGCGATCTTGAGAGATTCCAGGAAATCCCAAAGCCCTTTAGTCAATCCGGCTTGTCCAGCTCCATTCCTCGGCGTCCCCAACACAGAAGCGCACCGCCCCGCAAGAGCCTGGCTTAGGAAACACCCCGCGGACACGAGGGCTGGGGATTCCCAGACTCGGAACTAGGCAGATTCCGAAAACAGCTCCCTGGACGAGGAGTCTGAGGCAGGCAGAGCAAGGGGACCCCTCTCTCCTCGCCCTGGAATAAAGTGATCCCTGGCGAACCTCCAGCCCTGCCCGCCGTTCCCCCCCAGGCTGCCCCGCCAGGATGCGCAGAGCCCTCGGGGGCTCACGGCTCTCGGAACGCTGCCCGGATCCCCAAGGGCAGAGGGAGCGGCTGTTTCCCGAGTGGGTCTGTCCCCACGCGCCCATCCCATCCGCCGAGCCCGGGGTCCTACCTGTACCACTCCAGCCCCTTCTCGTAGTTCCTGTCGAAGAAGTGCGGCTCTACGCCCACCGCCCGCACGTCCGGGTGCACTCGGATTGCCTCCAGCAGCGCGCGGGTCCCTCCTTTCTTGACCCCGATGATCAGCGCCTGGGGCAGCTTCTTCTCGCCGTAGTCGGGGGTGCTGGCGGCGTTGCCGCTCCCGTTGGCTGCCCTCCGGCCTGCGAGCTCCTCGTCCGTGGTGCTGGACTCCGGCGCTTCCCTCTCCACCAGCGCGCTCTGCGCCGTGACCATCTCGCCGGGGGTCAGCGGGGTCCGGAGCCAGGCGTCCCGGGCGCCCCCGCTGCCGCTCGCCAGTCCCCAGCCGTCGGCCCCGGGGGCGGCGGGCTGCCTGGGGGGCTCGGGCGGCTCCCCGCGGCTCGCGTTGTCCGGCGGCGGCGGCGGCGGCGCGGGCGGCTGCGAGGGGGCGCCGAGGCGCACGGGGGGAGGCGGCAGCGAGGGTGGCGGGGGCTCGGCGGCGCCCGGCGGCTCCTGCAGCGCCAGGGGGAATTGCAGGGAGCCCGAGCCGCCCAGGAGGCTGTAGCACAGGTAGGTGACGGACAGGGACAAGGTGCACATGAAAAGCAGCTTGCGCGCCGGCGGGCCCTTAGCCGAGACGCCGGGCGGCGGCGGCGCGGCGAGAGACGGAGGCGGAGGCGGAGGCGGAGGAGGTGCGGGCCACGGGGCCATCGCGGCTCCCGGCTCGCGGCGGCGGCGGCGGCGGCGGCGGCGGCCCCCGGTGCTGCCCGGACATGGTTTCAGCCGCCGCCCCCGCCGCCGCCGCCGCCGCCGCCGCTGCCCAGCCGCCCCGGCTGCATGAAGCGACGCCGCTGCGCCCCCGGCCCTGGCCGCTGTCCCGCTGCGCCGGGGGGGAGCCCGGCCGCATGGCCCCCCCTCCCCGCTCTCCTCGCGGCGTCCGGGGGGCCCCCCACCACCCCCCTCAGTCTCTGGCAAGGGGACCGAGGGGGGCGCGCGGACCCGCCGGCTGCACCTGCTCCGTCTGCAGCGCCCCCGCTTCCCCGGCTCCGCCGCGGCTCCCGCTCCAGCTTCTGCCGCCGCCGCCGCGCGCTGTGGCAGCCCCGAGTTCCTTCCCCGCTGCTAACTTTCTGCCGGGAGAGCGGAGAGACGCGGAGGGGGCCGGGCGCGCGCCCCGCGCCGCCGAGGGAAGGGGGAGTGCGCCTCGCGCGCGCCTGTGGAGGGGGGCGCGGGCGCGCGGGCGTGCGCTCGGGCTGGGGCACCCGGGGAGGCGGAGATCGCGCCCCCAACCCCGCGCGCCGCACGCACTCGCTGGAGGTGTTCTCCGCCCCGCCCCGCGTGCTTCCCCTCCCCTGGGAGCCGGGGACGCCGGGTTCTCCATTCCTCTCCCGGTACTTTTGAGGGACGTAGAGCCGGACGCCCGCCGCCGGTGCTGCTCACCTGCGAGCTGGGGGACCCGAGGGCAGCGACCTCTCGCTTCCCCTTTTCCCCTGGGACTCCGAGCAAACTCGGCCCATCCCCCGACCCGCCCGTCTCTCACCCTGGATAGCCTCCTGCCTTTAGTCCAGGAGTGGTTTCTTCATAACTGCTCTCTCATTCCAACTTCCATCTTTCCATTCTCCCCATCTTATCTTGAAGCTCCTGACGGGTGGAGCGTTGACACAAACCCCCAGGTTTCTCTACCCCTAGAGCTTTCGCGTCCTTCCCCGCCACCGGGTGACTGCGCATTCTGCTCCAAAAGATGAGTCTGTTCCCTCATCCACACCCTTAACCACAGGTACACCTGCGCCCCTTGGAGGCGTTGCCACTAAAGGAGTTAGATTTCCCTGGACTGAAATAGACTGTGACCATTATCGCTCTAAACACCTTATAAGCAGAGGCAAGTTGGATTGCAGGGTGTCTATGCATCGCTTCACTGAATTTTTTTAAGTACATTCTTTTCAGCGAAATTTCCACCCCTCACGTCCCTCTCCAGGGGAGGTAATGGTAAACATCAAAAGGCTTTGGAAGATTCAAAACTAGACTTGCTTCCCGGAGGTGGGGGAAATCGGAGTCTGCAAAGGGAAGATGAGGCAGAGTCATTAACGGAGTAGCTCTAGTGAACTCGGAGTCCTGGGGACAGGGTTGGCTCTGCACACACCCGCGAACAGTATCTCCCAGGGGCCAGCTCTCGGGATCCCATTCACCCCGCCAGCCACAGCTGGGTGCCTGGCGGGTCTGTCTGTTTTCACCTGGCGGCTGATCTGGTTGACATCCCCGGGTTTTGTTTGATCACATAATAGGAACAACAGTTGAAAGAAAATGTATATAGTGTCTAAATATTAACCAGATACCTAGTGCCAGAGAGGGGAAGAAAATGTTAATCAAATAAGATGAAGAACGCGGACTTTTCCCTGAGTGAACAAAAGCTCACTGCTGCTCTCAGCTGGACACGAGTTTCCTTCACTACAGCTTTAGTTCAGATAAAGATTATTCCTTTATAATATATATATTTTTATGGTACACGAGAGACCTCTGAAATGCAGAGTCTGGTGTCCTGTAAATCATTCCGTGTAACTACTGATGCTTTTTTCAAACACCACAGGACTGTATTACTGTAATGTTAATGGGAAGAAGCCAACCAGAGCTAGGAGAAACCACAGGCTTGATCCATCCCTCTTCCCACTGGGAGGCCCCAGTGGCAGCAAATACTGCTGCTGCTGTGCCCCCGTCTCCCTTCCACGGCCCAGATACCAGCCTCCAAAGGGATGCTCAGCATGTGGTCCAGGGCTGCCCTGTAATACACGTTCCCAAACTTTTACATCTGCCGTCAGCAATCCAAATGAACCTGCTAGGCATCTAGTTTCACTAAATATGTGCTTTCTCGTTTGGAAAGGTTTTGATAAAAGGATGTTAAAATTTAACTCAGAGGTATCACACTGGTGACCAACAAAGCCGAATGTGGCTCGCACAGTGATGTGAAGAAATTTCAACTAGCTGCAATATTTAAGCATAAAGGGCCTTCCACCCCCCAAAATCTGGACATGTGGTTTCTGTTGAAATAGCAGATCCAGCAGTTTTGGGTCCCTCAGCCAGAGCTGAGAATCCCTCTATAGGAGGGGCATGGATGCCCTCTTCTTCATGAGGCACCCAGATTGCCACCCTACATTTATGTTACTTGCCTGGATGATGCTAATGAGGAAATTTCCTGGGATCCCTTTTCCCTCTTGTCCCCAAACAGTCACATTTTAATGAAAGACTCTTGGAGGAAGAGAGCGCCACTAGTAAGACAATAGGTCCCCCAGCGGATGGGAGGAGCTGATTTGGGGGACAGAGGAGGTTTGTAGGTTTCTCACTTAGGCAGCTGTCTATTTTTTTTCTAGTCTTGATCCAGCTTTTCTGGGAGTGAGTTCTTGAAAAACCTGTGATAAAAAGCAGAAGCTATCTACATAGGGAGAACTCAGCCTTCATTCAGCAATTCCCAGTAGATCTGGAGACCAGATAGAATTTTTTTTTTTTTTCCTGTTTCCACTGCCAACACCCATGCTCATTCAGGCCTATCCAAGTGTTTGCAATATTCCTCCAACTGCTCTCCAGGCCTCCTGTGAGCCTCAGGAGCCTGTTTCTATCCATCTTAGGCAACAGTGTTTCTGAGACAGAGCTCTGCAGATGCTCTGTGACTCAGAACCCCTCCTCTCACTCCCAGACTAATAAGTTCCAACCTCTTAACCTTTGCACTCAGAGTGCCCTTCCTCCTTTTACATATCTCACATTCATTGCCAAACCAAACAGCACCTACCATTCAGACATGCACACTGAATCCTTGTTTCATCTCTATGTGACCAGACAATAGAGTTAAAGCTGTCATTTGCTAGCTAAGTGACTCTCGGACAGGTCATTTCACCTCCATGAGCCCCATTTTCTGCATATATAAATTATGGACAATTAGACTCACTCCAAATGGTTTTAATAGAGAATCAAACTGGCATACAGAGCATATGCAAAAATACCTGGCTCCCAGCCTGCATGTGGTAACTACCAATGATCATTTGGATATAAATATTGGCTCATCCATGTCAGGCTTCTTTTCCTATTAAAACCTTATTCTCAAAAAATGTGTGTACCTTTTCTTTTTTTATTTTTATTGTAAATTAGCATAGTTGATTAACAATGTTGTGTTAGTTTCAGATGTACAGCAAAGTGATTCAGTTATACATATACATGTATCTATAGGCCTCCCTGGTGGCTCAGATGGTAAAAAGTCTGCCTGCAATGCGGGAGACCCAGGTTCAGTCCCTCAGTTGGGACAATCCCCTGGAGAAGGAAATGGCAACCCACTCCAGTATTCTTGCCTGGGAAATCCTATGGATGGAGGAGCCGACAAGACTATAGTCCATGGGGTCGCAAAGAGTCAGACATGACTAAGCGACTTCGCTTTATTCTTTTTCAAAAATTTTCCCATTTAGGTTATTACAAGGTATTAAGCAGAGTTTCCTGTGCTATATAGTAAGTCCTTGTTGGTTATCTATTTTAAATATAGCAGTGTGTACATGTCAGTCCTAAACTCCCAATCTATGCCCCGTCACCCTTCCCCTCAGTAACCATAAATATGTTTTCTAAGTCTGTGAGTCTGTTTCTGTTTTGTAAATAAGTTCACTTATATCATTTTTTAGATACTGCGTATAAGCAATATCATATGATATTTGTCTTTCTCTGTGACTTAACTTCATTTAGAATGACAATCTCTAGGCCCACTCCAGTATTCTTGCCTGGAGGATCCCAGGGACAGGGAGCTATGGGGTTGCACAGAATCGGACACGACTGAAGCAACTTAGCAGCAGCAGCAGCAGGCCCATCCATGTTGCTGTAAATGGCATTCCATTCTTTTTAATGGCTGAGTGATATTCTATTGTATAAATGTACCACATTTTCTTTATCCATTCGTCTCTTAGACATTTAGGTGGCTTCCTTGTCTTGGGCTTCTGTGGTGGCTCAGCTGGTAAAGAATCCACCTGCAATGTGGGAGGCCTGACTTTGATCCCTGGGTTGGGAAGATCCCCTGGAGAAGGGAAAGGCTACCCACTACACTATTCTTGCTGGAGAATTCTATGGACTGTATAGTCGATGGGGTCGCAAAGAGTCGAACATGACTGAGCAACTTTCACTTGTCTTGGCTATTGTAAACATTACTGCAGAGAACACTGGTATGCATGTATCCTTTCAAATCACGTTTTTCTCTGTGTGTACATTCTTCCTTCAAATTCAGCCAAATGTGTCAGCTGGAGTTCACTTTCTTAAGCTGATCAGCTGCATTGATAATGCCAAGTCCAGTGCTTTTGATAGTTTTTTGGGCTTTTATAAGCAATAGAAACTAACTCTGGCCAACTTTGGTTTGGTTTGTTTTTAAAAAAATAAAAGAAAAAGAAATTGACCAGAAGGATCTTTAACTCACTGAGGGAGTTTTTAAACATCAACAACAAACAAAATGCAACAGTCAGCTCTGAAAAGACAATAAATGGAGTGGATAAGAGTATGGTGCCATCACTTCCATTTATCAACTATTGGTTCTCTGTGGGCCACAGGAGGGGTGGGTTTTCTCAGCCTCTTGAAGTCAGGTGTGACTCTGTGCCACATTGGCTAATGAAACAAGAGGAAGTGACAGAGCCTCTTCAGGGAGAAGCTTTGGCAGCCAGTGGGAGATTTCCAGGTAGGAGTGATTTTCCTGCCTGGCAGTTGTGCAAGAGGGGGCTTGAGGCCCTCTTTGCCACCATCTACTCAGTCTTCCACACTGAGCAAAGACAGTAAAGATCCAGCCCCTGATCTCTTGTTCCTCAATCACTAAGTCGTGTCCTGCTCTTTGCAACCCCATGGACTGCATTACTCCAGACTCCCTTTGTCCTTCAGCATCTCCCGGAGTTTGCTCACATTCCTGACTATTGAGTCAGTGAGTATCTAACCATCTATCTCCTCCTCTGCCACCCCGTCATCCTTCGGCCTTCAATCTTTCCCAGCATCAGGGTTTTTTCCCAATGAGTCAGCTCTTCGCATCACATGGTCAAAGTATTGGAGGTTCATCATCAGTCCTTCCAATGAATATTCAAGATTGATTTTCTTTAGGTTTGACTGGCTTGATCTCCTTGCAGTCCAAGGGACTCTCAAGAGTCTTCTCTAGCACCACAATTCAAAAGCGCCAATTCGTCAGCACTCAGCCTTCTTTATTGTCCAACTCTCACATCCATATGTGACTACTGGAAAAACCATAGCATGATCACTTGTAGCATGAATGAAATATAAACCTTGCCTGTTTTCAGCTCCTGGGACCTGGGGGTTGGTTGTGAATACAGTACAGCCTGGACTATCTGACTGATGAAAACATACATATTATGAATATTCTCTGCTGTTGACCAAAATGACTTCCACAAGCCAATATTAAAATTCCCTTAGAGGTGGATGAGTAACAAATTAGAAGTCTACACTGTCCAGCGGTGTAAACAGAAGCTTTACTTCATATATAGAAAATGTATTTCCCTGTTTTGCCTTTTACCTGTCAACAAAAAGGATACCTATAGAAATCCAGAGGTAAAACTCCAGTCAAAAGCAACATAGTACCAAAAAGGAGCGTTATATTCTTGTAAAAAAAAGCAAAAGGTTAAAAAATCATAATAATGGTTACAAATTTATAGGACCTTGCATTGAAAAGGATCTCCCATGGAAAATCAGGAAATACTTAGAGCTGAAAGTGTTACATGACAAAATCTGGTGGATGGAATTCAGCAATACTTATAAGAAAGATTATATCTTCAATATACTTATCCAAAAAGAAGAAAGATTAAAAGGAAATGAGCTACGTGTTCAACTCAGGAAGCCAGAAGAAGAGCAAGAGAGTCAAATGAGGAAGAACTGAAATAATAAATTTATTGCTGTGGTTTGAATTGTGTTACCCCCAAATTTATATGTTGTAGCCCGAACCCTCAGTGTGGCTATATCCAGAGACAAGGTCTTTAGAAAGTAAGGTTTAAGCACGGTCATACTGGTAGAACCCCAACTGGATAGGATTGTGTGGCTTCCCAGGTGGCACGGGTGGTAAGGAACCCGTTTGCCAGTGCAGGAGAGTTGAGAGATGCAGGTTCGATTCCAGGGTCAGGAAGATCCCCTGGAGGAGGGCGTGGCAACCCGCTCCAGTATCCTTGCCTGGAGAATCCCATGGACAGAGGAGCCTGGCGTATTACAGTCCATGGGGTTGCAAAGAGTCGGACACGACTGAAGAAGCGACTTAGCATGCGTGCATGTGGCCTCATAAGAAGTCAAAGCCATACCTCTCAGTGTCTTCACACACATGCAAACTCCCCACCATCTGAGGACACAAGAAGAAGGAGACCTTCTGCAAGCCAGGAAGAGAGTCCTCACTAGAACCTGACGGTGCCGGCACCCAGATCTCAGACTTCTAGCCCCCAGAACTGTAAGAAAATACATTTCTGTTAAGTTACCTGCTCTGTGGTACTTTATTGTGTTAACCCAAGCTAAGACTTTATGGTTTGTAAATAGGTCCTTGTACCAATTCCAATGTGTGTAAGTTTTTCTGAGGGGGAGAGGCGTGGGGGGCAGTTCCCACATCAACAGGAAATTCGTGTGACACCAGCTGGGTGCCCTGTAACTCAACTAATTCTGACAACATCTGGCTGGAGATGCCTTCAGATTCCACAGATGAAGGGCTTAGCCCCACAAGACCTACCCCACTGCAGATGCCAATCACAAATTCAGGCTGTTCAGTGCTTCTGACCCACTGGCTATAAGTCAGAGGTTCCCAAAGACCCCTCCTCAGGTTCAATTAATTTGTTAGAAGCATTAGTCGCTCAATCTTGTCTGACTTTTTGGGACCCCATGGACTGTAGGCCACCAGTCTCCTCTGTCCATGAGATTCTCCAGGCAAGAATACTGGAGTGGGGTTGCCATTCCCTTGTCCAGGGGATCTTCCCAACCTAGGGATCGAACCCAGATCTCCTGCATTGCCGGCAGATTCTTTACCATCTGAGTCACCAGGGAAGCCTAGTTTGCTAGAAAGGCTCACAGAACTCAGACAAACATTTGACTGACTAGGTTACCAGTTTATTAGGATACAATCCTACAGTCAGGAACAGCCACGTGAAGAGATGCTCAGGGCAAGGCCAGGGGCAAGAGCACCGAGCTTCCCTGCTCTCTGCGTGTTCCATTCTTCCCAGGTTTACCAACCTGGAAGCTCTCCAGACCTGCCTTTTTGAGTTTTTATGGAGGCTTATGGACCGAGGAGCCTGGAAGGCCACAGTCCACGGGGTCACAAAGAGTTGGACACAACTTAGCAGCTGAGCATCCTCAGTGCTTTACAGTCTGGACTGATTAAGTCATTGGCCATTGGCGATTGATTCAGCCTCCAGTTCCTCTCCCCCCAACCACGCCCCCCAAGAGGCTGGAAGGGTTGGGAGGGTGGGGCAGGGACTGAAAGTTCCAATGCTCTGTGCACATGGTTTGTTCCCCTGGCAACCAAGCTCCATCCTTAGGCTACCTACAGCCTTTCCAAAAGTCACCTCACTAACGCAACAAATGGCAGCTTTATTGCTTGGTATTGTCATGAAGATTCCCAGGATTTGAGGAACTCTGTGTCTGGAACCAGGGTGGGAATTAAATACATTTAAGATTTTTTTGATGTGGACCTTTTAAAAAAAATCTTTATTTGAATTTGTTACAGTATTGCTTCCATTTTGGTTTTTTGACCGAAAGGTATGTAGGTTCTTATCTCCCCAACCAAGGTTTGAACCCGAATGACCTGCATTGGAAGGTGAAGTATCAACCACTGAACCACCAGGGAAGTCCCTTATATTTCTTTTATGACTCACAGTATCTCAGTCCATCCCCTGGTTTTCTAATGAGGATCTCTTCTAGCTAAACAGTCATAAAGGTAAAAAAATATGGACACATTACTAGAATCCCACTCTGTCATTAAGAACTGTCATCAGATGGTATGAAAAAGCCTCCCAGGACCAGTCCACTCAGGTTTTCAGGCTTCCTTTCAATCTTATCGCGTTCCATCGCGTCCCAAAAGCACAAATCATGTCGGCAATATATGGCTTCAGCCTTTCAGGAATCTGGTATCATCAGGCTAAGAGACAATAGCATCTCTTGCCCTCAGCCATTGTAGGTGTTAATGTAATACTAGATTTCCTTCATTGTATAGCCTACCCACTCATTCTCTTTCCCTCAGCTACTTTTTTTTCCTTTTATTTTTCCATTTTTACCCAAACTTTTCCACCTTTGGAAGGGACTGTAGTTTCAGCCACTGCTCTGGTCTGGATTGAAGGCAGCAATACTGGTCTAGCAAATGCCTCTCTTTCAGTTCCACTTCTGTTCAGATAAGTGATACTTATACAGGCACAGAGCTAGCAGGCTGTCTTTCTCCCCAGAGAGTATAGCTACATGCCTGTATGCTAACTCGCTTCACTCATGTCTGACTCTTTGCAACCCGCCAGGCTCCTCTGTACATGGGCTTCTCCAGGCAAGAAAACTGGAGTGGGTTGCCATGCCCTCCTGCAGGGGATCTTCCCAACTCAGGGACGGAACCCTCATCTCATGTCTCCTGCATTAGCTGGTGGGTTTTTGCCACTAGTGCCACCTTGGAAGCCCTAGTATAGCTGTGCTGCTGCTGCTGCTAAGTCGCTTCAGTCGTGTCCGACTCTGTGCGACCCCATAGACGGCAGCCCACCAGGCTCCCCCGTCCCTGGGATTCTCCAGGCAAGAACACTGGAGTGGGTTGCCATTTCCTCCTCCAATGCATGAAAGTGAAAAGTGAAAGTGAAGTCGCTCAGTCATGTCCGACTCTTCACCACCCCATGGACTGCAGCCCACCAGGCTCCTCTGTCCATGGGATTTTCAAGGCAAGAGTACTGGAGTGGCTTGCCAATGCCTTCTACTTACTATTAATTTCAATTTGGCTGAGTGGGGTGAAGGCACAGCCTACCTTATCAGGCCCTTAGAAATTCTGACATAAGGTTAAAAATATAGTTACAGTTTTTTGCTTATGAATCATCGCTACTTCTCACCCCTGTCATTGCAGCCCTGGTCCTCTGACCACTGCATCAAGTAAGCAGCCGGGAAAGTTCAGAAGACATAGGGAAGGAAAAGAGAGGTATAGCCATAATGATCAGCGTTCTCCCTGGAGTCATACTGAGGTAGGAGATAGATGGGCTGCTGGGCTAGACAGCTGATGTTTGCCAAGTGGAGTAAAACTGAAGTTTTGTTCTCACCCAGACACATCTAGGACACTCCTAAGATTAGCTTTAGTGGTAGAAGCTGAGATTTGCTAAAGTAAAGAGATAAGATGACCACTCTTGAGGTCAAGAAGACTTCCCTGTGCACAGGAAGGCTCGTCAAGGATCAAAAGGGCAGGGGTACCACCCCATAATAAGTGTGGACATACACCCATAGGCCTCTGCAGCGGGATCCATCTTAGCAAAAAGTTGTGCATATATCATGGGAAGGGTCGAAGGACAAGTCAGGTGTGAGGAAACAAACAAGATAATTGGCCAAAGGTAAACAAAGACCCAGAAGGACTGTCCTGTATCAGTGATTTGTGACTGAGTGAAACTTGTGCAATCGTGTCGACTCTTTGCAACCTCATGGTTGCCCACCAAGCTCCTCCTGTCCATGGAATTCTTCAGGCAAGAACACCAGAGTGGGTTGCCATTTCCTTCTCCAGAGGATCGAACCCCGGTCTCCTCCACTGTAGGCAGATTCTTATCATCTGAGCCACCGGAGAAGCCCATATAAGTGATTTAAATCATACCTCATCCCTTTACTGCACTTCCCCATTCCGGAGGCCTGCACTCGTCTCCAGGTGGATATTTCTGCTTGGCTTCAGACTTACTGTGCTCCTCCTCATTAGAGAGGATGCCCATACCCTTTCTCTCTGGGTGTGTATTTCTGCCCAGCAATACATTGTTTTTCTGTGTTCTCTCCTGTACTTCGTGTTGTGTCTCTCCAAGATCAATACCAGCATCCTTCCCCACCCCCTCTTCCCCAGATCCAGCAGAATAACCAAGAACTCCATCCAGTGGGGACATGCTTTTAGCCCCATGCATGTTCATATTGAGTCTGAGCACACTCTTGTGAAGAAGGTGTTTGTTTTTATAAACTTTCTATTGGGCTTCCCTGGTGGCTCAGTGGTAAAGAATCTGCCTGCGATTCAGGAGACCCAGATTCAATCCCTGGGTCGGGAAGATCCCCAGGAGAAGGGAATGGCAACCCACTCCAGTACTCTTCCCTGGAGAAGTCCAAGAACAGAGGAGCCTGGCAGGGGTGGCAAGGAATCAGACACAACTGAGAAACAACTTTCACTTTCATTGCCTAGTTGCTATTTCTTACTGATTAAAATGATAAATCATTTTAATAAATAATTTTAATCACTGATAAAAGCCTCTAATTAGTAAGGATATCAGATTTTTCATCTTTCATATATTTTCAATTATTAAATTATCAGTTTGCCTTTATCAGTAAATTGCTTTTTAGCGTTTTTAATTATTTAAGTTTTTCATTTTTATATGCACAATCTCTCTGTTATTTCCTCTGTAGTTTCTACCTTTGGTGGAAAACCATGTCCCCAACATATGTAAATGTACATTTTCTTCTAGTACATTTTTTGGTTTATTTTCTACATTTAAATGTTTAAACCATCTTAAATTTATTGAAGTCTTACATGAGGATCTAACTTTACTTTTTTCTTCACTTTCCTAGCACTAGCTATTTCCCAACAATTTGAAATGCCAATGTCACATAATAAACCCAGAATGTTGGAGTTCTCTCACCCAGAAATGTAGAAAGCGAATCTCTATTCAATCTTCTTTTATATCTCTTATTAGACATCTGTAACTTTATTGACATATACTCTACACAAATCTTTGGGTGACTGTTTTGACAGCTAATTCTGCTTTGTTCAATTTTATAGTCTCTTGCTCTCCTTTTGTTTCATTCATTTAGTCATTCTTTCCGTTGTCATTTTGAAGAGACTAGCAGTCTGGGTCCCGGATTAGACATGGAGGATAAAACAGTGAAGCAGAAAGCAGCGTCCCTGTTCTCATGAAGGCAGAAACAATTACACAAGCCGGTTTAATAAAGTTAGGCATTTAAAAGAGAAAAAACACAAGATATTATGGAACACATTGTTGGAGATTCCTAATTAGTATATTAGAAGGCAGGAGGAGAAGGGGACGACAGAGGATGAGATGACTGGATGGCATCACTGACTCGATGGACGTGAGTCTGAGTGAACTCTGGGAGTTGGTGATGGACAGAGAGGCCTGGCGTGCTGCGATTCATGGGGTCGCAGAGAGTCGGACACAACTGAGCAACTGAACTGAACTGAACTGAATTAGTATATGGGCTTCCATGGTGGCTCAGCAGTAAAGCATTGATCTGGAATGCAGGAGATGCGGGTTCAACCCCTGGGTCAGGAAGATCCTCTGGAGAAGGAAATGGCAACTCATTCCAGTATTCTTGCCTAGGAAATCCCATGGAGACAGAGAAGCCTGGTGAGCTACAGTCCACGGGGTCACAAAAGAGTCAGACGCAACTTAGCAACTAAACAACAACAACTAGTATACAGGCAACAGGGAAGCCTTCAAAGAAGAAATGACATTTAAGTCCAAGTATAAAGGGAAAATTGAATTAAGCCAGGTAAAACAAGTTTATTTTTAGCACATGCAACACCTCACCCACTTCATTCATTATCATACACTTAGCAAACTAAATTGAAGGTAACTTCCCTAAGAGAAAGGAAGTTTTTTCCCTTATCTGCCAAAAACCTATAGCAAACATTATAATGAGACATGACAAAATATTAGAGCTGAACCTTTAACAACAGGAGTAAGACAAGTATGCCTGACGTCACAGATCCTATTGAACCTTAAATTGGGGTTCTAAGTGAATGCAGTAAGACAAGAAAGAATAATAAAAAAAACACAAGAGGTGGGAAACCAAAAACAAATGATCATTATTTGCATACTATGTGTTCGTTAGCAAAAAAAAAAAAAAAACTATATGGAAATCTACAAACGGAAGACTTTGGCAAGATTGCTGAATAAAATTCAAAATACCAAGAGTAATAGCATTCTGATATATAATCTGGATACAATTAGAAAATAAAATTTTAAGAGAATATAGCTTCCTTGGTCGCTCATCTGCTAAAGAATCTGCCTGGAATGCAGGAGACCCCAGTTCGATTCCTGAGTCAGGAAGATCCCCGAGGAAGGGATAGGCTAGCATTCTTGGGCTTCCCTGGTGGTTCAGATGGTAAAGAATCTGCCCACAATGCTGGAGACTTGGGTTCAATCCCCTGATTGGAAAGATGCCCTGAAGAAGGGAGAGTCTACCCGCTCCAGTATTCTTGCCTGAAGAATTCCATGGACAGAGGAGCCTGGCAGGCTACAATCTATGGGGTTGCAAAGAGTTGGACATGACTGAGTGACTTTCACTCACTCACTATTCATAACCACAATAAAAATCCATTTAGTACTTAGAAATAAACTTGATAAAAGGCAAGCAAGTCCTTTATAGAGAAAATTCTACAGCTATTCACAAGGGCATTGTATTAGTCTCCTGCATGCATGCTCAGTCCCTCAGTCATGTCCGACTCTTTGCAACCCCATGGACTGTAGCCCACCAGGTTCCTCTGACAATGAGATTTTCCAGGAAATGGTACTGGAGTGGGTTGCCATTCCCCTCTCCAGGGCGTCTTCCCAAATCAGGGATCTCCTGCATCTCCCACATTGGCAGGTGGATTCTTTACCACTGAGCCACCTGGGAAGGAAGCCCTCTTAGTTTCCTAGGGCTTCCATAACAAAGTACTACAAGCTATGTGTCTTAAGATGCAGTTTATTCTCTCACAGTTCTGGAGCCTGGAAGTCTGAAATCAACTTGTCAGCAGGGCCATGCTCCCTCTGAGACTCTCACCAGAATCCTTCCTTGCTGCTTCTTTGCGTCTGGTGGTGGCCATCCACCCTTGGCTCTCCTTGGCTTGCAGCCACATCACTCTGATCTCTGCCTCTGTCGCCACATGGTCTTCTTCCTGTGTGTCTCTGTCTTCATATGGCACTTTCCTCTTCTTACAGGGACACCAGTCATGCTTAGGGCCCACCCTGATAATTTCCATTTTAACTTACTTAAATCTACAAAAGTCTTATTTCCAAATAAGTTCCCATTCTCAGGTACCAAAGGGTAGAACTTCAAAATATCTTTTGGGGAGATACAATTTAACTTACAACAGGCATAGACATGTGTGCATAAACAAACGTACACATTTCATTTGTTCATTTATGAAACAAATGCAAATGCAGCACTGTAAAGATAAAATTTCTTACCATTAGTCAATAAATTCCAAGTATTTTCAAGCAAAATCCCAATAGGATCTGTATAGATATGGATTTTGTATATCTTAATAAGTTATTTCTAAGTTTCACATGGAGTTATGGAATCAAAATGACATAAATTTTGCTCTTTGAGCAAAGAAAAGAAAATGTGGAATCTGAAAAACTAGTCTCCCTTTAAGAAATAAATTTAAAGAAAAATTTTATTGGAGTATAGTTGCTTTACAATGGTGTGTTCATTTCTCCTGCACAGCAAAGTGAATCAGCTATATGTATACATATATCCCGTCTCTTTTGGATTGATCACCACAGAGCACTGAATAGTTCTCTGTGCTATACACAGGTTTTCGCTAGTTATCTATTTATACATAGTATCAATGGTGTATATATGTCAAATCTCAATCTTCCAGTTTATCCCATCCACCCTGCTTTCCCCCTTGTCATCCATACATTTGTTCTCTATGTCTGTGTTTCTATTTCTTTGTATGTAAAATCATCAGATTTTTTAATTAAATAGAAAATTTAAAATAAATTTCTTAGTCTGAAAATTATTTTGTTTATTCAGGTACTATGATATAAAGTCTTTCCATATGCTGCTAAGAAAGCCATGACAACCTTATGAACTAATCAAGGAGCTTAGGTTTGTTGATATTAAACTAAGATGAATTCTCAAGTAGGAATATTGCAAGTATAAATACATGTGACTTTATAATCTGATCTCCATCATAAGTGACAGGCTTGAGCCTGTGTATTTTCTTGCCCTTCCGTGTACAAAGAAAAGAAGTCCCTAGCTGTGAAGTAATTTTTATAAGAGAGTATGTCTTTACCTATGTGAAAGGTAAATATTTACATGTGCATGAATGTTGAAATGTGCAAAATACATTTTCCATAATTATGAGAAGCCATAAAACATGACTCATGTAGGAGAAAGTAATGACTGTTGTCGGTGAACTCATTTCCGATGAACTCACTGCGTTTTTAAAAACCTTTTTATTTTACAATAATTTCAGAATTACAGATGGGCATCAAGATAGCACCGAGTTCCCTCATACCCTTAATGCAGCTTCCCCTAAGGCTGCAACTTACATGAAACAGGGTTCCTGTGTCAAAACAGAGAAGCTAACCTTGCTACAACACTACCAACTAAACCGCATGTTTTATTTGTATTTTGCTATTTTCCCACTAATATTCTTTTCCTGTTCCAGTAGCCAATTGTGTTGCATTTTATTGTCACATCTGCTTCGTCTCTTCTGGTCTGTGCATTGAAGGAGGTCATTGAGGCGTTGTGACCACTGGTGACCCTGGAGCTGGACTCTGGCGACTGAAGGCTCCTCACCCTCATCCTTGTCCTTGAAATGTATGTTCTGCTCACTGTTCCCACAGTTGGAGCCTTTTTCAAGGACGCAGCCTCCAGAGAGGAATGTGTTGCTGAGGCTGTCTGGAGGGTATACATAACTAAGCCCAGTTAGGTTCTCTATATAAACCTTTAAGATTCTAGAGGGCAGGTGTAAAGATTTACTCACACTGTGGCCACTCCAGACAGTCCTTGTAAATTTCCTTGCTTAATACACCACCAATCTGGAGTGGCTGCCTCTGTCTCTGGTCCCTCCTTACCCTCTGTGTAATGGCATTAGTTTCAAATTTCACCCCAGGGGATCTTTGGAGGCTGTGAGCCAACACCGAAGAAATTTCTCAATCTTCTCTTGTCTTTGATGACCTTAACACTTTTGAAGAACACCAGATGGGTATTGGGCTTCCCAGGCGGCACTAGTGGTAAAGAACTCGCCTGCCAATGCAGGAGACAGAAGAGATGAGGGTTCGATCCCTGGGTCAGAAAGATCCCTTGGAGGAGGGCATGGCAACCCACTCACCAGTATTCTTGCCTGGAGAATGCCCTGGGCAGAGGAGCCTGGTGGGCTATAGTCCACAGAGTCACAAAGAGTCGGACAAACTGAAGTGACTTAGCACAGATGGGTCTTATGTAGAATGCCCCTTGATTTGGGATGTTTTTTGTCTCATGATCAGTTTGGGATTATGGCTTTGGAAGAAGAAGACCACAAAAGTAAAGCACTCTCCTTATCACACCCCATCAAGGGTACAGGACAGCACCATGACTTCCTGGTGATAGTTATCTTGCAAACGAGATTCACGTGGTGTCTGCCAGATTCTCTGCTGTAAAGTCATTTTCTTTCTCTTTCTAGACTCTGTTTTAGAAGTGAGTGACAGTCCAGGCCATGCTCAAAAGAAGAGCAATTAAGTTTCACTTCCTGGATGGAGGACTGTCAAAGATTATGCAAACATATGTTAAAACCAGCACAATAATTAATAATTATTTGGGGGGAGATATTTGAGGTTATGCAAATATCCTTTTTCTCTTTAAAGTTTCATCCACTAATTTTAGCATTCAGCACTGGCTGTTACCTGCAGCGGTTATTACTGTGGTGGTTATAATGTTGATTTTCTATTTCTCTCATTTTTTTTAATCTTTATTAATTGGAATTTTCATCTATGGAAGACTTATCCTTTTACTTCCATTTGTTTGTTTATTCAGTTGTTTACTTACATCAGTATGAACTCATGGTCATTTATTTTATTTTTTGATCTACACAATCAGTATAATTCTATATAACTGTAATTTATTTTGTTGTTGAAAATGTTCCAACTTTAGTCACTGGGAGTTCTTTCATGTTGACGTCCTATGTCCTTTGTGCTTGCTCTCACATTTGCTCATTGCTGTTGTTTGACATTTCCTTACTTCTTTCTGACCACTCCAAGATGCTCCAGGCTCACCTATCTATATATGTACATGTGTGTGTATGTGTGCATGTGTGTATCTATCTCTATTTGTATAGAGATATGTATGAATATAATTTATATATATATATATACACAAACACACACGTGTGTGTGCATGCTCAGTCCTTTCAGTCACGTCTGACCCTTTGTGACCCTATGGACTGTAGCCTGCCAGGCTCCTCTGTCCATGGGATTCTCCAGGCAAGAATAGTGGAATAGGTTAGGTTACCATTTCCTTCTCCAGGATATCTTCCTGATCCAGGAATCAAAACTGCATCTCCTGCATCTCCTATACTGCAGGTGGATTCTTTACTGCTGAGCCACCAGGGAAACCCATTTATATACATATACATATATATATATATTTTTTTTTTTACAAATAGAGATAAATATATATTTATATATGTTTTTTACAAATTCAGTTCAGTCACTCAGTCATGTCCAACTCTTTGTGACCCCATGAACCTCAGCACACCAGGCCTCCCTGTCCATCACCAACTGCAGGAGTCTACCCAAACCCATGTCCATTGAGTCAGTGATGCCATCCAACCATCTCATCCTCTGCTGTCCCCTTATCCTCCTGCCATCAATCTTTCCCAGCATCAGGGTCTTTTCAAATGAGTCAGCTCTTCGCATCAGGTGACCAAAGTATTGGAGTTTCAGCTTCAACATCAGTTCCTCCAATGAACACCCAGGACTGGTCTCCTTTAGAATGGACTGGTTGAATCTCTTTGCAGTCCAAGGGACTCTCAGAGTCTTCTCCAATACCACAGTTTAAAAGCATCAATTCTTCAGCGCTCAGCTTTCTTTATAGTCCAATTCTCATATCCATACATGACCACTGGAAAAACCACAGCCTTGACTAGACAGACCTTTGTTGGCAAAGTAATGTCTCTGCTTTTTAATATACTGCCTAGGTTGGTCATAACTTTCCTTCCAAGGAGTAAATGTCTTTTCATTTCATGGCTGCAATCACCATCTGCAGTGATTTTGGAGTCCCCCAAAATAAAGTCAGCCACTGTTTCCACTGTTTCCCCATCTATTTGCCATGAGTGATGGGACCGGATGCCATGATCTTAGTTTTTTGAATGTTGAGCTTTAAGCCAACTTTTTCACTCTTCTCTTTAACTTTCATCAAGAGGCTCTTTAGTTCCTCTTCACTTTCTGCCATAAGGGTGGTGTCATCTGCATATCTGAGGTTATTTTTATAAGTAGAGATATATAAATACATGTCATAGATATATATTTTAAATATTTATTTATATATTTAAAATATATATCTATTTTCCAAACCTATTTGTAACATGAAATGAAAATTAAACTAACTCAGTCGTGTCTGACTCTTTGCAACCCCATGGACATGGAATTTCTCCAGGACAGAATACTGGAGTGGATAGCCTGTCCCTCCTCCAGGGGATCTTCCCAACCCTGGGATGGAACCCAGGTCTCCCACATTGCAGGTGGATTCTTTACCAGCTGAGCCACAAGGGAAGCCCAAGAATACTGGAGTGGGTAGCCTAACCCTTCTCCAGGTGATCTTCCCAACCCAGGAATTGAACCAAGGTCTCCTGTATTGCAGGCAGATTCTTTACCAGCAAAGCCAGGAACAATACCCCCTTATTCAAGAAAGCATCAGCCTTTTTGCTTTATTAAGGCTTTCAACTGATTGGAGAAGGCCTGGATTAGGGAGGGCAATCTGCTTCATTTATTCTACTGATTCACATGTTAGTCTCATCCAGAAACACCCCTATGGGAATACCCAGAATAACGTTTGAGAAAATATCTGGGCACCCTGCGGCCAGTCAGGTTGGACCATAAAATTAACTATCACATCGCTAATGTAAAATAAATTATCCCGCTTTTATTCTCAGCTCCTCTCAACCTCTCTGTCAACCAATTCCTCATTTAAACTTTGAGATTTTGGACTTATCATTGCTAAATCAATATTTTAAAAATATATCTTCTTTGCTATTACATGTATTTTCCATCTTTGTCTATATAATCACATATTCTCAATGCATACTATGTTGAACTTCAATTATTCATTCCAGTCCTTTTATATTCCCTATACTTGAGGTATTTCAATTTGACTCTTGGTTTTCTGGAATACATTGTTCCACAGGGTTTGAACTTCTAACTAGGGACCAGAACCTGGCAGAGTACCCAATTAAATATAGTCTGCTTTTATATAAAAAACAATGATTGGTTGTTGCTCTGGACACAAAGGATTCTCCAGCCATGTTTAGATCCAAACAAGTAAACAAACCCAACACATTTTTCATAAGACTATAGACATGTACCAAAATGCAATTCATTCAGCCCACCAGTAAATAACACAATTAAAACACATCTTCATGTTCTATTGTTTTCTGGTTTTGTAATTACAAAGTGAAATATGAATACATGGTAGTGAATTTAGCAAAAAATAAATCCAAGAAGGCAGATGTAATTGGAAGCTTCTCTATTAACAAATACTGAACTTAAAAATTCTCAGTAGATACCACGAAAGCGAGTCTACCGCTGGCTGATGATGTGATCCTGTTTACCCTGATCCTCATGGTACCTCTCAGCCTACACTGTACTTCCCATGCTTTGACTTGGTGTGGAGATGGTTTACAAATATTATTGAAACCATCGTATCTGATAAATAGAAAACCAGCAGCAGGGATATTGAAAAAGTTGCTAAGAAAGGGCACATGATTAGAAAAGAATAAAAGAGATTTCTGGAAATAAAAAGCAAGAGAAGGAAGAAGGTGGTCTGTGTGCATGGCATGAATTGAGAGTGTGAGTGATTTTGAAGTGAGAATGAATTGTGCAAGAAGAGAACCGTGACTATGAAACCCAGTGTATCCATCAAGAAGAGTGAAGTTAAGTCAGAAAGAGAAAAACAAATATTGTATATTAACGCTATGTATGGAACCGAGAAAAATGGTACTTATGAACCTTTTTACAGGACAGGAATAGAGACTCAGATATAGAGAAGGGATATGTGGACACAGTGAGGGAAGGAAAGGCTGGGTCAAACTGAGAAAGTTACATTAATGTACATACACTGCTGATGCTGCTAAGTCGCTTCAGTCGTGTCCGACTCTGCGTGACCCCAAAGACGGCAGCTCACAAGGCTCCCCCGTCCCTGGGATTCTCCAGGCAAGAACTCTGGAGTGGGTTGCCATTTCCTTCTCCAATGCATGCAAGTGAAAAGTGAAAGTGAAGTTGCTCAGTCGTGTCCGACTCTTAGCGACCCCATGGACTGCAGGCTACAAGGCTCCTCCATACCATGTGTAAAATAGCTAGCTAGTGGGAAGCTGCTATATAGCACAGGGAGGCCAGCCTGGTGCTCTGTGATGACCTATAGGGGTGGGATTATGGTAGGGGGGTAGGGAATGGACCGGAGGCTCAAGAAGGAGGGTATGTGTGTGTGTGTGTGTGTCACGCGCACACACGTGCACACGCTCAGTTGTGTCCAACTCTTTGCGACCCCATGGTCTGTAGCCCACCAAGCTCCTCTGTCTGTGGGATTCTCCAGACAAGACTACTAAAATGGGTTGCCATTTCCTCCTCTAGGGGATCTTCCTGACCCTGGGATTGAACCTGCATCTCTTGTATTTTCTGCATTGGCAGGGGGATTCTTTTACCAACGGTGCTACCTAGGAAGGCATATATATATATATGTGTGTGTGTGTGTGTGTGCATTTATGGCTGATTCACGTTGTTGTATAGCAGAAACCAACATAACATCCTAAAGCAATTATCCTCCAATTAAAAAATATTTAAGAGCGAGCAAAGCTATTTGACTGAGTGAGAGAAAGAAGTCAGCTATCCATCCGCCTAGTGTTCATTGTTGACAAGACTTGATATGGATAATTAAAGGGCAAAGTAGGTCTTAACAGGCCATTCCTGACTCTTTTGTGTCACAGATTTTTCCCACCAGGGCTGAAAGCATATCTGAATCAAGACACCATCGATGTGAGTGGCTAACTGGCACACGTGGACTTCAAATTGCTAAAGACTGATGTATGACACCTGCAAAGATTATGCAGGAAGAGACAAATACCTGCCTTAACAGATTTCCAAGGAAGACAAAATTTATCTATTTGGGGAAAATAAATCTGTTGGAAAATATACGTGTAAGAGGGAGAAGAATATGCCTGCTTTTCAAGCTTCAAAGAAATTGATTCACGTTCCTGTTAGGCAGAAACGCGGTGGGGATCACAAGTTTAAATCTGTCTTAGTTACTTTGGAGTTGAAAACATATGGGCTTACAATATCCTTTCAGAACCTAATTTATCCCAGAGTATAGACTTGCTTTAAGTAACAATTGTTAACAGTTTGATTGCCACTGGTCTCTTTTTTTTTGTACACAAATAAAAATAGGATTCTACAAAAAAATAATATTACTTATCAAATTCATTTTGTCACAAAGATTTAGGAGACCTTTTAAAAGTGATTTGTTTATTCACTTTTGGCTGTGCTGGGTCTTTGTCACTGCACAGGCTTTCCTCTAGCGGGGCTGAGCTGGGGCTACTCTCTAGCTGTGGTGTGCTGGCTTCTCTTGTGGAGCAGGGGCTCTAAAGGGCAAAGGGCTTCATTTGTTGCAGCTTTTGGGCTCAGTAGCTGTGGCTCCTGGGCTGTGAGCATAGGCTCAATTGTTGTGGCACTCAGGCTTAGTTGCCCTGAGGCCTGTGGGTTATAAAACATTTAAATCCTTACTTATTTTGGTACTCAGTTTTCCCCAGATTTGTCCAGTGGGATCCCCTTTAAGTAGAATCATGTGTCCTTTTGATAAATCCTTGTAACTTTTTTTTTGTTTTTTCAGTACTTGCTTACCTGTTGGCACAATAAGATTTTCCAAGTTCTTCCATGTTCTAGTCCTGTAATTAGTACTTCCTCCAAGGATTCCTGGTCTTCTTTGGTGGGGACTGGAAACTAAGATCTGGGCTCTGGGTTTATTTGTTATCACTGAGATGTCATTGCTTTTAGGTCTTTTCAGTTGCCAGAGTATGAAATTTTTATATTTATTTGTACATTAGAAATCATGAGTTGATACTGATACTCCCTCAAATTCCAATCTAATCCTACCAAGTTCTTCTTTGCTGTTCCATACACCCCAGTGAGAACCGTGGCTCCCAGAACATCAACACACTTACTCTTCTGCACAGTCTGGCATCACACAAAACAGAGTTTCAGAATTGCCACAACCAGGTACTATGGAAAGCATATCTAATAATAAAATGTTTGTGATTAATTTGTAGGATTTTGTTTCTTAGATAGATGGTCTATAGTAAAAGTGCCTGCTAAGTAGCTTCAGTTGTGTCCAACTCTTTGGAACCCTACAGACTGTAGCCCGCCAGCCTTCTGTGTCCATGTTCTCAAGACAAGATTACTGGAGTGGGTTGCCATGCCTTCCTCCAGGGGATCTTCCCAACCCAGGCATTGAGCCTGAGTCTCTTATATCTCCTGCAACAGGTAACACTTGGGAAGCCCATAGTAAAAGTACTGTATGCAAAAGTTACATCCACTACTATTTTCCTCTATAGTTGATTGTCTTAAATTTGCAAAAAAAAAAAAAAAGAGAGAGAGAGTTCATTTGTCTCTTTTTACATTCAATTTAGGCTTTGCTTTTTCCATTATGATGATTAAATTTTATTTTTGAATATGTAGAACATCCACATTCATAATTGCATTTGTCTACATTATAAGAATACATGACATTTACATACTGTTTTTTCACATGTATCCCTTCCCTTGTTTTAGTCTTTTTGCAGTTAAATATATTATAATTATATATTATTACATTTAAATATATTTAATATATTTATTAAATGCAATTTAAAATACTAAATGTTCACAATTAACCCTTTTGCCTAAATTTTCCCAGTTATCTTTTGCTTGACTGAAGTTCATGTTCAAATAGATTATTCAGAATGGGTACAAGGGTACAATATTTCCTGAATTCTTGCATATTCAAAACTTATCTATAGTATAGGTTCTCAACCTGAAAATTTTATTGTTTTGGGCTGGGTAAGTTGACTTAAAGCTCAACATTCAGAAAACGAATATCATGGCATCCGGTCCCATCACTTTATGGGAAATAGATGGGGAAACAGTGGAAACAGTGTCAGACTTTATATTTTTGGGCTCCAAAATCACTGCAGATGGTGATTGCAGCCATGAAATTAAAAGATGCTTACTCCTTGGAAGGAAAGTTATGGCCAACCTAGATAGCATATTCAAAAGCAGAGACATTGCTTTGCCAACAAAGGTCCATCTAGTCAAGGCTATGATTTTTCCAGTAGTCATGTATGGATGTGAGAGTTAGACTGTGAAGAAGGCTGAGCACTGAAGAATTTATGCTTTTGAACTGTGGTGTTGGAGAAGACCCTTGAGAGTCCCTTGGACTACAAGGACATCCAACCAGTCCATTCTAAAGGAGATCAGCCCTGGGATTTCTTTGGAGGGAATGATGCTGAAGCTGAAACTCCAATACTTTGGCCACCTCATGCCAAGAGCTGACTCATTGGAAAAGACTCTGATGCTGGGAGGGATTGGGGGCAGGAGGAAAGGGGATGACAGAGGATGAGATGGCTGGATGGTATCACTGACTCAATGGACGTTGACTTTGAGTGAACTCCGGGAGTTGGTGATGGACAGGGAGGCCTGCGTGCTGCGATTCATGGGGTCACAAAGAGTCGGACATGACTGAGTGACTGAACTGAACTGAAGTCTTTGTTATGTAGGACTGTTCTGCACATAGTAAGAAGTTTATTAGCTTTTCAGGCCTCTAACAAATAGATATCGGTAGCACTTTATTTATTACTCCGCCCCCTACTACCCCTCTTCCTGTCTTGACAATGGAAAAGTTCTTTGGATGTTGCCAAATTGCCCTGTAGGGTTGGGGAAGAAACTGCCTCAACAGTTTTTATTACTCTACAGCCTAGACACACGAAGGACAGCTTGCTGGATATAAAACCTTTGGTCAGCACTTTCTTTCCTTGAGATAGCTTGTTCCTTTGAATTTGTTGCTTTTAAAAAGTCTGATGCCAATCTAGTTTTCTTATTCTTATAAATAAATTTGATTTTTATTTTCTGCCTAGGAACCCAAAGGATTTTTTCTTTGTCTCTGAATTTTAATCATTTTACTAGGATTGGCTTAGAATTGATTGTTCCAAGTCAGTTTTCCCAAGACCACTGTGGTACCATTCAAAATGAATGTTTAAGTTTTCAATTTATTCCAGAAACTTTTCTTGAATTACTAGTTCTATTCAGTTATTTTTTTTTTTCTTGGAGAAGAAAATGGCAACCCACTTTAGTACTCTTGCCTGGAAAAAATCCCCAATTTTTTCTACCCTACTCCCAAACCCCAGAATCTCCAATTGTGTGTAGTTTGGACCTTCTTGGCCTATCTTCCATTTCAACTGTTTGTTGATTTACTGCCTCTTTTCAATGTTTTCATTAAATTTTCACATTTAAACGCATTCTTGCAAGACACCTTTGATTTTAATCTTCATTTCTTGAGATACTTTTTTTCCCTTAAGTTTGATCCAATTTCTCTTTATTTCTTTCTATGCTATGTCCATTTCTCTTCTTAGTATTTGGGTTTCTAATTCTAGGTGTTTTTTAAAAACATTTTCAATGCTTGTTTAAAATAATTAAATGTGGAGTGTTATGCTATAGTTTTTCTCCATGTGTTTGGAAGAAAGGAGGAGAAAATTTTGATTAACTGAGATGTTAAAATTTTATTAACTGAAATGTTATGATTCACTTTTTCTGTTTTATTCTTATAGTTTAATGAAAAAAATTTCCTGTTCCTACATATTTTATGGACAGAATTCCAAGTTTTAGAGAATCTACTTCTGTCAGTATAAATAATTAAGTGCAGTTTCTTTAACCAATAATGTTACTGGGAAATAAGAAATATATTTTGTTTCTTTTTCATATATAGAAGATCCTTGCTATTCCTTTCTAGTTTCTTTACTTCATTGTTCCTTCATTGCCACATCTTTAAGGAGTATTACCTCTTTTCCAAATTTCTGATTCTCCCATAAAAGCAGTGCTTTCATGGCTGACACCTCCAGAGCCTTTCACTTTCTTTTTTTTTATTTTTAAACTTTTCATTTTGTATTGGAGTATAGCTGATTAATAAACAATGTTGTGAAGTTTCAGGTGAACAGTGAAGAGGCTCAGCTATACATATAATGTGTCCATTCTACCCAGAGCCTTTCACTTTCAAGCTACTTGCTTATGGCCAATGCTCAGAACCACCAAGTCTGAGACCTGTATTTAGTATTTTAGCATTTAGTACTGAACTTATTTTGGAGGATGATTTTATCTGTGTTTCATATGACTCCCCCATGACTCTCTCCTCCTTTTCATCAAGTCTCTTAAACCTTCTAATCTTCCATTCTCCTAAAGACTTTCAGTAGTGGTGGAACTGGGTTGGAATTTGATTTTTTTTTTTTTTTATTAACATACAGATAATTTAAAGGTTATGGTAGTCTTTATCTTCTTGTAATGCCAAAGTCTTGGTTATATGTAGTTCTGTCTGTTCTTCTTCCTGATTATACTTATTGGAGGGAGATGACTGATGACTGTGGAGAGATTTGGATTCAGAGAGCTATAATTATCTTTCAGATCCTGAAAGCTCTCCCTATGATTTTACAAGTACCTATTTTCATGTGCTTTTCCTTCACACAATATTATCAGCATTATTCTTCTTCTCAATATGATGATTGAGGAGGGTGTTCCATTGTCAATTTCATTTTAAATTAATGAATTCTAATGTCTTTGCCTACTGGTTATCTATATTTATTTCTAAGTATATTGTTTATTTCTATCCTTTATCTGTTTATTAATTGGGTTTATGGAGCTCCTTCTTCAGTATTAATATTAATCATGTGTCTATTTAGTGTGTTGATAATATTATTTTCTGACTCATCTTTCAACTATGTTTATAGAATTGTTACTAAATGGGATAGTATATAATGTATTTTTGAGACCTTGCACATGAATGCAAATGTTTCTTTTTCTTTTTGTTTTCACTCATGAATGGGAGGAGCTTGTTTGACTATAGAATGTTTATCTCACATAATTTTGCCCCTCATCCCAATCTAAAGACATAATTTCATTCCATTCCAAAATTGCAGATGAGTGGTTTAATGCAACATGACCCTTTTTTTCTCGTTCTTCCTAGATACCTAGAAAATTTTATTTATTCTTTAAATTTAAAAACTTTCTCAATATATGTTATGGTAATATTTTTTCTTATTGAAAGTGTTAGCTGCTCAGTCATGACAACTCTTTGTGACCCCATGGACTGTAGCCTGCTAGGCTCCCCTGTCCATGAAATTCTCCAGGAAAGAATACTGGAATGGGTAGTCATTCCTTTCTCTGGGGCATCTTCCCAGCGAAGGGATCAAACCTGGGTCTCCAGAATTGTAGGCAGATTCTTTACTGTCTGAGCCACCAGGGAAGCCCTCTGCTTTATTACTTTTGCCTAGTATAGGATGTGTGCTTTTGATGATTGGGGCTCTTTTTGACTTCAAGAAAGTTTTTCTTTCATATCTTTAAATATTATTTTCCCTGTTTTCTCTGTTCTCTCCATCAGATATGGCAGCCATTCTTATAGTGGAAATCTCTTCCATTTCTGGAATCTCCTCACTCATTTTATCTTTTTCCTCATGTCCTTCTTTCAGAGAGAATTCCCCAAGAATGGTTTCAACATTATTGTTTTCATTCCCAGGAGCAGAAATTCTATTTTTTATTGTTTCTAAGCTTCATTTAATCTTGAGGGAAATTCATCCTTTTCAAAATATTTCCTTTATCTATTTCTATTTATTATACTTCAACCTCCCTTTTCATCTAAATCTCTCCATTTACTGTATAATTTTTTGTTTATTGGTTGATAGAAGCAAACAATTTCCTGAAATTTTATTTAGAATACAGACACAACTGATAGTTTGCAGGGTATGTACTCTTTTAAAGACCCTTCCTCTGAGTCTTGATCTTAACATTTCTGTCCTCATGCTGTATAATCTTGAAAAAAATAAGGCTAAGCTAAATGGCTGAGATATACATTGTTCATATTTCTATTTCTGCTTATTCATCAAGGAACAATAAATTTATAGCTTTTCCTCTTTGCTACACGTATAAATTTCCTCCTTAGTTCCCCTGAGTGCCCATCAGATTGCAATGTGATCTATTCCTTCTTCTTTTCTAATGCTGGAGAGTTATTTGATGTGCAGCCTTTGGCCAACTTTTTAGTTTAATATAGCCAACTCTCATTAAACTTTCTAGTTGAAAAAGCCAATTGTTATTAAATATTCTGGTGTTCTAAAGAGGGATATTTTAGTGCTACTCCCTCATTGTCCTCTACAGTATTTAGAATTTATTCCCGAATAGACTATTTCTGCATTTATGACTAAAAATCTACAATCTTTACCATGGCCACTCCACAGCTCATTTCTTTGCAAATGCAGATTTTATATCACAACTGATGCTGTGTAAGGGCGTTCAAAGGCTCTGAATACTCTAGTCAACAGTTTCCATACGAGGCTCTGAAGGAAGAAAGTCCAAGTTTTTGAGATTTCTTGAAATGTTTTTTCACTGATGGTACCACCATTATACTTATGGGCTTTAAAGGTTTGACTCCTGGGTAGTCTTCCTGTTTTGCAGCAGGTCGCTGTATAATATTCCTAATTCCCAGTGCTACTGAAATTCTCCATCTCCTCTTGAGTTTTACATCTGTCTGGAATGGCTAATCAGAAGTCATTGTATTTCTACCATCATAACTCAGAATGAAGTAGGTTGTGATTATGTCACTCTGCTATATAAAATCCTTCAAGAGTTTCCAATTATATGTAGTGTAAGGTATAAAAGCCTTACATGTGAATTCTTTACAATATGGCACCAGACTATCTCTTCAACTTCATTTTTATTCACCTGCTTCCATGTATCTTAAATTTTCAGCAAGCTAGATTATTAATCCCTTTTTCTAAATATGCCAGGTAATTCCAAACCTTTTCATTTTTGATCATACACTGCTTCCTCTGCCTGAAATGCCTTGTCTCTCTTGGATCAGTGAGAAATTCCCATTTACCCTTTGGAGTGGAACAGAAATGGCTCCCTTCCTTAAAAAATTTTTTTATTTTATATTGGAATGTAATCAATTAACAATGCTGTGATAGTTTCAGGTCAACAGCAAAGGGACTCAGCCATAATATATATATGTACCCATTCTCCCCCAAACTCCCCTTCCATCCAGGCTGGCACATAACATTGAGCAGAGTTCCATGTGCAGTACAGTAGGTCCTTGTTGGTTATCTGTTTTAACTATAGCAGTGTGTACATGTGGGTTCCAAACTTCCTAACTATCCCTTCCCCCATCCTTCCCCCTGCCCCCACTCCAGCATTATTCTCTAAGTCTGTGAGTCTTTCTGTTTTGTAAATAAGTTCATTTGTATCATTTCTTTTTATTTTTTAATTTTATTTTATTTTTAAACTTTACATAATTGTATTAGTTTTGCCAAATATCAAAATGAATCCACCACAGGCATACATGTGTTCCCCATCCTGAACCCTCCTCCCTCCTCCCTCCCCATACCATCCCTCTGGGTCATCCCAGTGCTCTAGCCCCAAGCATCCAGTATCGTGCATCAAACCTGGACTGGCATCATTTCTTTTTAGATTGCAAGTATAAGTGAAAATATCTCTTCTTTGTTGTGCACCCAGATGCTCAAAGCAAGATGAATTGTACCATTCTCTGTGGCCCCATTGCTGCGGTTTGAATGTTGTGTCCTCTTAAAACTTGTCTGTTAAATCCTCACACCCAATGTGATGATACTCAGAAGCTCTGCCTTTGGGAGGTGATTTGGTAACAAGTGCAGAGCTCTCATTAATGGGGTTGTTGTTGCTGTTCAGTCACCCAGTCATGTCCAACTCTTTGCAGCCCCATGGACTGCAGCACATCAGGCCTCTCTGTCTGTAACCATCTCCAGAAGTTTGCCCAAGTTCATGCCCATTGCATCAGTGATGCCATCCAGCCATCTCATCCTCTTATGCCCTCTTCTCCTTCTGCCTCAATCTTTCCAAAAGCTGGCTTAAAACTATTAAAAAAAAAAAAAAAAACTTAGATCATGGCATTCAGCCCCACTGTGTGTGTGAAGTCGCTCAGTTGTGTCTGACTCTTTGCGACCCCGTGGACTGTAGCCTGCCAAGCTCCTCCATCCATGGGATTCTTTAGGCAAGAATACTGGAGTGGGTTGCCATTTCCTTCTCCAGGGGATCTTCCCAACCCAGGGATAGAACCCGGGTCTCCTGCATTGTAGGCAAACACTTTATCCTCTGAGCCACCAGGGAAGCCCACTTCACAGCAAATAAAGGGGGAAAATGTGGAAGTAGTGACAGATTTCCTCTTCTTGGGCTCTAAAAACACTGCAAATGGTGACTGAAGCCATGAAATCAGATGATTGCTTCTTGGCAGGAAAGCTGTGATAAACCTAGATAGTGTGTTGAAAAGCAGAGACATTACTCTGCCAACAAAGGTCCATATAGTCAAAGCTACGGTCTTCCCAGTGGTCATGCACGGTTGTAAGAGCCAGATCGTAAATAAGGCCAAGCGCCGAAGGACGGATGCCTTCAAACTCTGGTGCTGGAGAAGACTCCTGAGAGTCCCTTGGATAGCAGGGAGCTCAAACCAGTCAATATTAAGGGAAATCAACCCTGAATACTCATTGGAAGGACTGATGCTGTAGCTGAAACTCCAGTATTTTGGTCATTAACAGAGTAGTACTTTTATAAAAGAGGCCCAAGGGACCTCCCCAGCCTATCTCAGGGAGATTATTTTCTAATAGAACATTTCATTTTTCCTTCTGTTTATTGCCTCTGTTCTCTGTCTTCAGAATCCCAATAAAAGAAATAGCAGACACCCATGCAGCTTTACATATCTTTCACTGTTGTTGTTCAGTCGTTAAGTTGTGTCTGACTCTTCGCGGCCTCATAGACTGCAGCATGCCAGGCTCCTCTGTCCTCTGCTATCTCCCGGAGTTTGCTCAAATTCGTGTCCATTAATTTGGCATTGCTATCTAACCATCTCATCCTCCGCTGCTTCCTTCTCCTTTTGCCTTCAAATCTTTCCCAGTGTCAGGGTCTTTTCTAATGAGTCGGCTCTTCGCATCAGGTGGCCAAAGTACTGGTGATTTAGCTTCAGCAACAGTCTTTCCAATGAATATTCATGGCTGATTTCCATTAGGATTACATTTCTTTCATACATTCCATACATATTTCTTGCATGCATTCCATTATTTGGCTTTTGGCTCAGGTCTGAGAGATTCCACTGACTTTATCATCAGATCATTGACATGGTTGTTAAACATAGCCATTCTCCTCTTCAACATGTTTTTAGTGCCAAACATATTTTTAATTACCAGGTACTCATTTTTGTTCTGATTGCTCCTTTTTCGCAGCAGCAGTCTGTTATGACTTATGTGTGTGCCATCTTTCCAATCTCACTGGAGTCCTTTGTTAATGTTTTTTAAACTGTTGTTTCCTGCAAGATCTTTATTTCTTAAAAGCACAATTATTTTATTTGTGAATTTTAACATTTCTCACACATGTGACTTCTTTTCCTCTCATGTTTGTTGACCCTTGATTGTTGATTTGTGCTTAGGAAGAAAGATCTGGCTATTAAGTAATGACCATTTCATTTGCATTTGTATAGATCTGTTCCCCTGAAAATGTCTCCCTTGATGATTCTGTACTAGTAGGTGGGGTGTGAGAACTGGAAAACCATATTTAAGAGTTGTTGACAAGGAGTCAGTAGGCTGTGGATAGCAAGTCAGAAAAAGGAGGACTTGACTTTAGCAGTGGGTTATTTTGCTGTATTTTTGTTGAGAAAGGTTGCCTTGCCTTTCTTTTTCCACTAGGTAGCTAATGTGTTCCAGAGTTTTCTAGAACTCCGCTTTGCTTCCCATTCATGATCTTATACTCAAATAAGGAGGCATCTCTACATGAGTGAGACACTTTCTTTAGAGTGCACAGCTTGGATTTTTAAGTGGGGGCCACAAGTTATCTGCTATATATATTTGGGAAGAGGTCAGAGAAAAGAGATGGCATCCAGCTACTCAGACTTCTTAGCTTCAGTCCTTTATATCAAATGTATTCAACATTTATTTATTTAATAATATGACCAGAGTAAAAAACAACAACAACAACAGTTAGAAATTCTGCCTATCTCTGTCCCCATGCACCTTTGCAATGTGACTTTGGAACTCCCCCTGGGCATGAGCTGGGCTCAAGTTCTCCACCCCATTGAATCTGGGCTTGGCCACGTGACTTGCTTTGTTCAGTAGGATTGTTAAAAAAGTGACCTGAAAGAGAGACTTGAAAATCTCTTGAACACCGGGGCTTATTCTCTCTTGCTGCTCTTGTAAAGAAGATAGATGAAAGGCCAGACAGTTAAAAATACATTCTTTTACATATGAATTCTGAGATATCAAAAGCAACAGCCCTGGGAAGAAGCCCAAGAGGCTATAAGAAGAGACATGTGGCCCATTTGCCTTTATGACTCTGATCAATGGCCTGTTAGACATTAAGCATGTGAGAAAAGACTTCCCTTGATTATCCAACCAGCAGCCAATCCACAGCTGACCATGGATGCTTGAAAGAGTCCAGCAGAGATGAGCTGAGCTCACACAGAGAAGAACTGCCTGGCTGATCCAAATCATGAACTGAATAAAGAGTTTTTATAGGTTTCTTGTTTGTTGTTTTGTTTTCACTAAAACTCCTTTAAAAAGGTGAGGAACTCTTAATGGTAAACTCAACAGCTGAGAAACAGGATGATGGTTCAGTGGTAGGTGAGCATTATTATTTAAAGCCATTAAGTTTTGGAGTAGATTGTTATACAGCAAAAGCTAACCGATACAAGTACCAAATTGTTTTAGTACTCCAGGTACTATGCATACAAAACAAAGTAGATAAGGCCCCTACCCTCAGATGGTAATAAACAAATAAATGAGGAAGACAATTTCAGAGAATAATATACATTGTGAAGGAATGGAAACAAGACGATGTGACAGAGTGGCTGTCTAGGGTTGGAATCTAATACAGATATTGTGATCAGAGAATTCTTTGAAATCCTGAAGTGTGGGTAAAGATCTGAATAATAAAGAGGAGCCAACTATGAGAAGGTCTAGAGATATTTGTTCCAGACAAAGGAAACAGCACTTGCAAAGGCACTGAGGTGGGAACACACTTCACATATTAAAGGGACATAAAGTTCAACAAGGCTATAATAAAGTGAGCAAAGGAGAGACTGAGTGGAAGACTGTGAAGTCAGGGAAACAGACCATGTGGGAGGAGCTGGACTATAATTAATGTACGAATTACCTTAATGCTTGTGCTGTATCTCATCCTTGTGCTTTATATTTGTGGACTAGGAGCTTGGAGCTTTTTTTGTTGTTCAGTTGCTAAGTCGTGTCCAACTCTTTGAGACCCCATGAACTGTAGCACACCAGGCTTCTCTGTCCTTCATTCTCTCCCTGAGTTTGCTCAAACTCATGTCCATTGAGTCAGTGATGCCATCCAACCATCTCATCCTCATTGCCCCCTTCTCCTCTTGCCCTCAATCTTTCCCAGCATCAGGGTCTTTTTCAATAAGTTGGCTCTTTGCATCAGCTGACCAAAGTATTGGAGTTTCAGCATCAGTCCTTCCAATGAATATTCAGGGTTGATTTCCTTTAGGACTGACGGGCTTGATCTCCTTGCAGACCAAGGGACTCTCAAAGGTCTTCTCCAACACCACAGTTCAACAGCATCAGTTCTTCAGCACTCAGCCTTCTTTATGGTCCAAGTCTCACAGACTACCGAACAAACCACAGATTTGACTATAGGGACCTTTGTCGGCAAATTCATGTCTCTGCTTTTCAATACACTGCCCAGGTTTGTCATAGTTTTTCTTCCGAGGAGCAAGCATCTTTTAATTTTGTGGCTGCAGTCACCGTCCACAGTGATTTTGGAGCCCAAGAAAATGAAACCTCTCACTGTTTTCACTTTTTCCCCATCTATCTGCCATAAAATGATGGGACTGGATATCCATGATCTTCGTTGTTTGAATGTTGAGTTTTAAGCCAGCTTTTTCACTCTCCTCTTTCACCTTCATCATTGGCGCTTTTAAAAGACTCCTATGAGAATGATGCCTCTTCCCTCCAGCATTTTGGGCTTCAACTTCCCATGATCCATTTTCATCAATCAGATCCATCTGCTTTTCTTCTTCTAGGATTTCTTCAAAATGTCCTCCAGCTGCCTGCCTTTCTAGTTTTCTAACATTATTATGAATTAATTTTTTTAAAAAAAGGTATACTTGATTTACAATGTTCTGTTAGTTCCAAGTGTACAAAAAAAGCAATTCAGTTTTATATATATTATATATACTCAATTTTCAGATTCTTTTCCATTATAGATTATTATGAGGTATTGAATAAACTTCCCTGTGCTATAGTGCAAGTCCTTATTGTTTGAATCAATTCTTTTTGAAACACAGAATTGTTGGTCTTTTGTTTTGTTTTTACATATTTAAGGATCTTGGTATATGTCAGTCCTCAAGTCAGTCTTTAATTGAAATTCTTTTATCTCATTTAAACATTTGTAGCTTTTTAAGCTTATCTTTGGAGAAGGAAATGGCAACCCACTCCAGTGTTCTTGCCTGGAGAATCTCAAGGACCGGGGAGCCTGGTGGGCTGCCGTCTATGGGGTCACACAGAGTCGGACATGACTGCCGCGACTTAGCAGCAAGCTTATCTTAATCTCTTTTTGCTATTCTTTTTATCTTTGTTTCTTCTCCTTTCAGCTTGTCTTTAGAGTGGCTGGTCAGAGGTGAGGCCTCAATAGTTTATTTGCTCACTACCCAGTAAGTATTTATTTGGCATCTTTTACCTGCAAACAAAATTGAAGTTCTTCTCCCCAACAACTTGTCCTTGAGGGCACCTGCCTTGCTTGACTCCAGCTGACTGACAATAGCTCATCAAAAAAAAAAATCTCATTCTGAGACACTGAGGAAACCCAAGGGTTAATTCCTCCCTGTACCTTAAGTTTCACTGGACACTTCAAGTGTTTCATTTTGTAGGGGGGTGTTGCTTTTGATACATCAGAATCCATATGCTAAAAAAATGTATTTTAACTCCCTGTTTCCTTCCTATCTATCCATCCATCCATCCACCTATCTATTATCTATCTCTGTCTGTATCACCATTAGTTTTGAGATGCCATAAGTTAATTGAGGATGGCACATAGGATGTCCTACCTGGGAGGGATGGACCACATTACACTGTTGAGAGCAGAAGACCCTTTGCCCTTATAAACCAAGATTTTGGCCTTCATTGGGTCTTTTTCAGACTCCAAAGTACAAAAATGGTTACCTATTCTGCTGTTGCCTTATGGGAACTCTATTCCTTTATTAAACTCAGAATCAAGAGGCCAAACCATCTTGAAAGAGAGAAAAGGAGGCCAACATCTTCTTCTCTGCCTTGGGGCCACTCCATATGCTATTTCTTCAACCTGGGACACCCTTCTCCTTGCTCCTCCTCCTCCTCCAAGTCTCTTGCTGCTGCTGCTAAGTCGCTTCAGTCATGTCCGACTCTGTGCGACCCCATAGACAGCAGCCCACGAGGCTCCCCCATCCCTAGGATTCTCCAGGCAAGAACACTGGAGTGGGTTGCCATTTCCTTCTCCAGTGCATGAAAGTGAAAAGTGAAACTGAAGTCGATGAGTCTTGTTCGACTCTTAGCGACCCCATGGACTGCGGCCTGCCAGGCTCCTCCGTCCATGGGATTTTCCAGGCAAGAGTGCTGGAGTGGGGTGCCATTGCCTTCTCCCCTCCAAGTCTCTTACTTATCCTAAATCTTACCCTTCTGATCTCAGCTTTAAGCTGTTTATTCAGAAAGCCTTTCTTTCCTGCTTTTCTAATTTTCCCTACCTTCCCACCCCTGAAAGTATAGAGGATGCTGCTGCTGTCCCGTCCAGTTCCCCCTCACTGGTAGGGTGTGCACCCCTCAGCTGCTGTGCATATTCATTGCTAAAATGGAGCTGCCTGGCCTGGGAAGTTACTCCAGACTAGGTGACAGTCAGTGGCCAAAGGCTGTATCAAAGGCTGACCGCCTGGCCTCAAAGTGGACCAACCTTTCCAGGGTATTGGGCTAAAGTTGGTCTCCAGCTGAGACCCCAACTTTGCTTAGTTTTCTTCTCCAGTTTTGTCCTGCTTCCTTCACACCCCCTCTCCAGAAAGCACTCTCCCAGTAATTCATTTCTACCAGGGTCATCTCAGGCCCTGCTTCTAGGAATTCTTCCTTTAGCCACTTTCATGCATGCGGGCTTCTCTAATGGCTCAGCGGTAAAGAATCTGCCTGCAATTCAGAAGACACAGGAGACTTGGGTTCAAGTCTTCCCTGAGTGGGGAAGATCCCTTGGAGGAGGACATGGAAACCTACTCCAGTATTCTTGCCGGGAGAATCCCATGGACAGGGGATACTAGGCTATAGTCTATGGGGTCCCAAAGAGTTGGACATGTGCTGAGTTGCTCAGTCATGTCCAACTCTTTGGGACCCCATAGACTGTAGCCCACCAGGCTCCTCTGTCCATGGGTTTCTCCAGGCAGTAGAGTGGTTGCCATGCCCTCCTCCAGGGGATCTTCCCAATCCAGGGCTCAAACCTGTGTCTCCTGCATCTCCTGCATTGGCAGGTAGATTCTTTACCACTGAGCCACCTGGGTAGGTGTCAGTCACTTAGGAAGCTTTATTTAAGTGGTTTATCTATTGACATAACTGAAAACAACTTTTCTCTCTGACCCCTGAACATCTAACCATGGTGGAGATTCATATGGGCAGACACAAATGTGAATGGCGTCCCCGGAACCAGCCACACAGTAGCTCCCACAGCCTAAGGCGCATAAGAGCTTCTCATCTGGGAAGTGGAGGTGGGGACAAAAAAAAAAAAAAAAAAGGAGAGACACTGCACACAAAGAATTCACCCTGGAGGCAGTGCTGGCATTTCAGAAGCAGAGCTGTTTGTCTGACCTGATAAAAAGTGCTATTTTTTTAGAGGCTCTAGTAAAATCATTTAATTTAAAATTCAATATAAATGCTACTCTGTGTTAATCTTTGAGAACCAACAAGTCAATCCCAGATCTGTTCTTTCCCAGAAATGAAACTAATTTGGTTAAAGACAGGGTTTTGGGGGGTTTATTTACCAGAAAGTTCAAAGTTCAAAGACATGATTAAGTATCTTTTCCCTAGTGTAACCCCTCGGGAGCCACAGTTACAGCAGAAGCTAATAAAACATGATGAATTCATGTTTGAAGAGCCTATGGAGACATTGACTAATGGCATGAGACCTACAGAATGGGTTAGAAATGAGTTTATATGCAAATATTGTTAAACACCAGTCCCCTGTTGCTTTGCATGTTCAGTACTTAAAATTTAAGACTATTTTAAAATGATTCTGAGATGTAACAATTGTGAATTCGTACATGAGGTAGCTTGGGGGGAGCATGAACTGAACTCACGCATGGAATTGGATGCTGAACTTGGTAGATGGTGAATGAACCAGCTGACCACTGAGCATTGACTTGGCATATGCGTGGAAACTCACAAAGTGATTTAAAATCTTTAAAACTGTTACTGTTCCTCATGGAAGTGCAGAGGTAGAGGAAACAAATGGTAAGTGTGTATTTGAGCAGGGGTCCCCAACCTCCAGGCCACAGCCTGGCACCTCTGCTCAGATGAGTGACAGCATTAAATTAGAAATAAAGTGCACAATAAACACGATACACTCAAATCATCCCCAAACCATCCCCTGCCACCCCTGGTTCAGGGATAAAGTTGTCTTCCATGAAATCAGTCTCTGATGTCAAAAAGGTTGGGGATTGCTGATTGAGGACATCCAAGACCTAATATGGTTTTTCCAGTAGTCATGCATGGATGTGAGAGTTGAACTATAAAAAAAGCTGAGGGCCGAAGAATTGATGCTTTTGAACTGTGGTGTTGGAGAAGACTCTAGAGAGTCCCTTGGACTTCAAGGAGATCCAACCAGTCAATCATAAAGGAAATCTGTCCTGAATATTCATTGGAAGGACTGATGCTGAAGCTCCAATACTTTGGCCACCTGATGCGAAGAACTGACTCATCAGAAAAGACCCTGATGCTGGGAAGGATTGAAGGCAGAAGGAGAAGGGGACGGCAGAGGATGAGATGGTTGGATGGCATTGCCAACTCGATGGACATGAGTTAGAGTAGGCTCTGGGAGTTGGTGATGGACAGGGAAGCCTGGAATGCTGAAGTCCATGGGGTCACAAAGAGTCAGACACGACTGAGAGACTGAGCTGAACTGAACTGAAGACCAAAAGTCTTGTAGCTGTCAAGTTATTACCATAGTGCCTCCCTGTCAGTCGCCACGATGGGTGCTTTAAAAACTGATTTTCCAAATGTACAAATAAGGAAACAAAGGGACTAGCATTCCGTCTTAAGAAAGTCAAGATGGATCTTAGACATCTGTTGAACCAGAATTTGAAGAGGGTCAAAGTGGCCGTTTTCCCTCTGATTTCCCCAACTTCCGTACCTGCAGTTCAAGAAGCCATCTCTTTACAGTCTCAAGCAGGCTCATCTTACCCAATCCCTTCACAGTGTATGTTTCCTTTTCCTTCTGCATCTTTCTTTGTTTTGAAGGCATCATCATCGTCTTAGTTGCTTAAGTTTCAAACCTAGGCCTTTGGCTCCTATACCTTTATTTCTTATTCTGCTATATTATCCTCAGGGCCACTATATCCATAGTCTGTTGGCTGTGATTCCTTGACCTCCTCTTGAGATGTGACCATCACCTTCATACTACCTGAGTCATTTGCAGGCCTGGCCACACCTTGGATCTTTGTATTGCTCTGAGTCTTTCCTCCCCTAAGAGCATCATTATGGGAACCCACTGGGAGAATCCTCTACTTTGGCTCTACTATCTATATTTCCCCCTATACCAGCTTGTGCTGATTTTTTGTTACCACTTGAAGCATGTAAGATTAACTATTTTGACTCTTTTATCTTGTTTGAAGGAAAAGAACACCAAGATCTGTGTGTTTTCTCCCAGAAAGCATAGATATATACAAGGATAGAGATTTTCTCAAGGAAAAGAAATATGTGTTTGCAAATCTGTTCCTTCAAGACCTATGTATTTAAAAATCATTCTGCTTTTTTTTACAAAAAAAGATTTTTAATGCAGACCATTACTAAATTAGTTATAATGTTGCTTCTGTTTTACATTTTGGGTTTTTTGACCATGAAGCATGCGGAATCTTAGCTCCCTGACCACATCCTGCATTGGAAGGCAAAATCTTAACCACTGAACCACCAGGGAAATTCCTAAAAATTATTCTTGTTAGATTTTTATATTCCTATAAAAATGTATAGAGAATCTTATCCCTCTGTATTCCAAATAAGGTTCAAAAAGTTTGTGTTTGAATAGTACATATAAGAGGAGGGGACCCTGTCTCTCTGCTGCCCATGAACAAAGCCTCACCTGTAAGCTAAAACAATTATGCTGAAATCTGTTCCACTGCTAAATGAACCATAGTAGCTCTCGGTCCCAGGGCTGTCCTGATTATAACCAGAAGACAGGAATAGTGTAGGTAAGATACAAACTCCAGGCCATAGTGGAGGACAGGGAAGCCTGGCATGCTGCAGTCCATGGGGTTGCAAAGAGTTGGACAATGATTTAGTGACTGAACAACAACAATATTACCTGAATAGTACCTAGTATTGGGTTTGATAGATAAACCCTTGAACCAGTTTTATTCTTTTAACATCTTATCTTATTTCCATCTTATTTCTTGTTTATTTCCAGCTTCCCAGGTGGCTCAGTGGTAAAGAATTCACCTGCCAATGCAGGAGATCCAGGTTCAATCCTTGGGTCAAGAAGATCACCTGGAGGAGGAAATGGCAACCCACTCCAGTATTCTTGCTGGGTAATCCCATGGACAGAGGAGCCTGGCAGGCTGCAGTCTGTGAGGTCGCAGAGTCAGATACAACTGAGTATGCACACACACAAACGTTTATTTCATTTCTAACAAATGGAGTAAAAGCATGCTATTGGCTGGCGAGAAGATGTAACCCTTATGTTGACCTTCCCAGGATCAAACCTAGGTCTCTGGCACTGCAGGCAGATTTCTTACCATCTAAGCCACCAGGAAAGCCCTATGTTGACCTACCCTACAACTTAGTATGAATTCTGAAATCAACCCCATTGGTCACAACTTCTCCTTCTACCTCTTTGCCTCTCTTTCCCCCTGGAACAGTCTGTCAAGCCCAGAAGCTCCAATCTCACAGCTCTCTGATCTCACATGTTTCAGCCCAGGGTCAGCCACTTCCCTGGTTCTCATGAGCATCCCCCATGCCCTTGCCTCCATGGATTTCTGTTACCCCTGCCCATTACACATCCGGAGTATGCCACTCACCACCCCTTCAATATCTAGAATGTCAGGCAACACTTAACAAAGTCACAAGAGTTATTGGCTGTTTATCTGCTAGGTCCTTTGGTAGCTCTAACATCCTTAACTTTTCCCTGGTTGACTACATAACACATTCTTAAAGGACTTCAAACCTATTCTACTCTGATCAAGGTACATATTCCATTACCACCTCCAAACCCTACAAAACCATGTTTTGTGGGGACCAAACCCATCCAATGTGAGTTTTCTCAAGATCTCTCTTATCTACATCAAACTTATATTTGTATTTGCCTCTCTTTTTTTCTTTCTCACCTGAAATGAAGAGATTTCCTTTGGCATTATCTAATAAGGTTGAAAATGTACATAGTCTATGACAAATTTTTTTTTCCTGTCTCTTTTCCTATTGACTGACTGTACTTACTTTTTGCTGCTGCTGCTGCTGCTGCTAAGTCACTTAAGTTGACTTAGGGGTCTATGCAACCCCATAGATGGCAGCCCACCAGGCTCGCCTGTCCCTGGGATTCTCCAGGCAAGAATACTGGAATAGGTTTCCATTTCCTTCTCCAATGCATGAAAGTGAAAAGTGAAAGTGAAGTTGCTCAGTCTTTTCCGACTCTTCGAGACCCCATGGACTGCAGCCTACCATGCTTCTCCGTCCATGGGATTTTCCAGGCAAGAGTACTGGAGTGAGTTGCCACTGCCTTCTCCGGTACTTACTTTTTAGAGGCTCTCTTTCTTTATTAGGGGCCTGAGACTGTAGATAGAGCTATGCTAATTTTGTAGATTTCTTTCCTCCAGAATCTAAACCATCCCCAAAAAAGACACAGAGGGGCTTCCCTGGTGGCTCAGTGATAAAGTCCCAATGCAGGAGACACATGTTTCATCCTTGGGTTGGGAAAATTCTCTGGAGAAGGAAATAGCAACCCACTCCAGTATTTTTCCTGCAAAGATCCCACGTGCTCAGAAGCAACTGAGCCCACCCACCACATCTACTGAGCCTGTATTCTAGAGGCTGGGAGCTGCACACCCTAGAACTCCTGTTCTGCAACAAGAGAAGGCACCGCAAACCACAATAAGAAGCCCACCCACCGCAACTAGAGTGTAGCCCCCACTCTCTGCAACTAGAAAAAACCTTGCGCAGCAACGAAGACCCAGCACAGCCAAAAATAAATAAATAAACAAGTAAATAAATAAATCTAAAGATCCCACATGTCACAGCTAAGCTCCGGCAGAGCCAACTTAAAAAAAAAAAATCAATATTTTTTAAAAAGAGACACAGAGGTCAGACGCTATCATCGTGGAGCTCAGAGTTCAGTGGGGAAGGTAGTGTATCCGTTACAATGCAGCATCAGTCCTATAATGGATGTCTACTCAGGGTACTCTTGTGGCACAAAAAAATGGATTAGCTCTCTGGGGGTGGAAGAAAAGCATTATAGACAAGGTATAGCTGAGCCAGGTCTTACAGAATTAGTAGTTGAGTAGACAAGATGGGGAGGTATCCATTCAATACCTGTTAGATCAGCAAATGAAGGGCATATCACATGGAGAAAACAAGCTGTGCAGCCGGAGTGACAAAGTTCACTACTTCAGTCTCTACAGGAAAAGTGCCGACTCAGTGTAGCTAAATCGAGAGGGAGGAAAAGAGTGGGAGCAAGTGGGCCTGAGAGCTCAGAAAATAAAGAGAATACTGAAGGAAAAATTTTAGAGGAAGGAAAACATATTAATACAAGCAGAACTTACTGAAGAGCAGAAAAACAGGAGAATTAAAAAGTAATTCCAGGGACTTCCTTGATGGTACAGTGGTTTAGACTCTGCCTTGCAAAGCAGGGGACATGGGTTTGACCCTTGGGCGGGGAACTAAGAACCCACAAGCCTTGGAGCATGTAAGCCTGCTCGCACAACTAAGAGTTCATGTGCCACAACAAAAGATCCCACACTGGGCAACAAAGATCCCACTGCCCCAGCCAAGACCCGATGCAGTCAAATAAGTAAGTAAATATTCTTTAAAAATGAATCCCAAGAGTTGTTTCTACACAGAAAGAAAAGGCAAGGAAAGAGAGGCAAGAAACAGGATGGAAAGGAAGCAGAAGTTGGTGGAGGAAGGATAGACAAAGGTCTTGCAAGTTTAATCAAGGGGAAATGGAAAGTACAGAGAAAGTAAATTTACTGAAGATGTATTTACAGAGTGCTTAATACTTGCCAGGTCTTGGACTAGCTGTTGGGAGAAAAAACAGCTGTATAAAGAGATATGTCCTCTGCCTTGGAGGAGCTGAATTTTGGATGAGGAAGTGCTTCTTTAAACATATAATTATCAGGTGAAAATATAACTACAAATTGAAAGTGGTAAGAAGGAAAAGTAAAAACTCCAATGAGAGGTTACGGCAAGATCAAAAATTAATGTGAGTCTGGGTGCTGTATCATGAGAGGCTTTTGAAGTTTTGACATTTAAGCCAATGTCTGGTGAAAAAGAGAATGAGTTAACCAGGCAAGAAGCAACTGGAAAAGCAATCCAGGAGGAAAACCAGCCTGTGTGAAGGTCTTGAGGTAGGAAAGAACATGGTTAAGTTCAAGTAACTGGAAGCAGGTCGAGGGGCAGAGCAAACAAAGCAAGCAGAGAGTTTCAAAGACTTACAGGTAGGGTTCCGTTCCGTTTGGCCAGGATTGAAGGGTGGGGGTGGGTCCTGGCATATGGACTTTCTGTTTCAAAACTGAGACAGTCCCAAACTAAACTGGATAAATTATCACCTTATTTACAGGCTTTATTCAAGATTTGGGACCTTAGCAGAAGAACAATACAGTAGCTATAATCAAGGCAGCTGTAGTGAAGATGGAAAGACGTGGATGGGTTTAAGAAATATTTAGGGGTAAACTGATAAAACTTGATGACTAAATGACAGCCAGGGAAGGAAGCAGGATAGAGGGAATAATCAAGAATGAACTGACAATATTTTTTTGGCTTTAGAAACCAAAGGAATATGCATAAAAAAGAATGAAAACACAAACAAATAACACTAAATTTGTTCACTGACATCAATTGTCAAATCAAGGTTCTCAACTTTATCACTATTGAGTTACAAAGGTATACATTTTGGTACCTTCCATCTTTTCCATTCCCTGCAGTTGAAATGGAAAGGAAGCCTGATGGAAACCCAAATGTGCTCCTGAAAGAACTGAAAAGTTAGTTTCAACTTTTAAAGAGAGGGGAGTGTTCCTCACCCTGGTAAGGGGGTATGACTCAACATAATGAGAAAAGAAAAACAGGAAGCCTTTAACACAGAGTGCATTCATCTCACATTCAGATGGCATGTCAAGGAATGTATTATTCTTGCTCCTCCCCGCTCCCCAACTCTCAGACTTCAATATTTAACCCAGAGGAAATTGTAACTGAATTATGAAGTCCTTTCAAAACTAGATATTTGACACATCTGTTATAGAAGCCTTATAAAAAGCACACTGGATGCCTGTAAATTTTATAATTATGTTAATTCAAACTCAAAGACACTCCCATGAATTTTTAAAAAAATATTTCCAGCTCAGATCTCAGAGTTTGTTCTGCCTGCCTTTGAGATGTGGGGAATATTTGCTGTATGCACTAAATTCTCTTTTTTAACTGCCCATGTCAGGAGAGCACAGGACCTGAATGAAGATGAGCACAGTAGACCAAACACGTAGACTTAATCCAGGTTCAAAAGCACAGTCCCAGTGAGATCTAAATCAAGTATCTGGACAGGTGAGAATTTGCCTTCCAATACCCCAGAATCCCAAGTGGAAGGATGATTTTTTTTGGACATGGGAGCAGAATGCCAAGGCTGGGATGGGCCATCAAAATCATTCAGGCCAATCTTATATCTTTGGCTTGTGTTTTAAGCAATTATCTACTCATTAATTAGTTTAACAAATAGTTGTTGAACACCTACTGTACATGAGGCATTCTTCTAGGAATCTGGGATATGTTAGTGAAAATAGAAATCTTTCCTCTTGATGACTTTAGATTCTAAAGGAAGGATTCAAGTAATAAGCAATAAGAATAAGCAACATATATAATGAATGAGTAAGTTATACAGTAACATCTTTTGGAAGGTGAAAACAGTTCCATAACAACAACACCAAAAAAAAAAAAAAAACCGGAGGGCAGGATAACTGAGATCAGAGTGATGGTGAGAGGAGGGGCAGGTTTCAATTGAAGTAAGATGGTTGGGTAGCTCTGCTGGTGAAGATGATGCTTGAAAAAAGATTTGAACGAGGTGAGGCAGTCAGCCATGGAGATCTTTAGAAGGAAAACCTGGTCGATTGTTGTTGATTTCTCCAAGGTAGTCCAGAGTCATTTAAAATGGGATTTTTAGCCAAGAGCACCACTAGGCTCAGAAGCTGGCTTTTGCTTAGGTCCTACCCATAAGTCACGTGACCTGATCAATTTCTTCCTTAGTACTCTAAACTTAGCCCACCACCCTGACAAGTTTCACGCTTCCAGAGCCTCCTCTCCAGACCTTCCACATTTCAGCTTGATGGGATGTCGTGAACTTGCCTGTTTGGATGTTTATCTACTGTATGAGTCAGTAGAGAAGCTCAGAGACTAGAGCAAATCAAAATAAACTCGGACTCATCACTTAACACTGACTGTCCTTGGGCAAGTTATTTAACCTCTACTATCTCAATTTTCTTATCTGTAAAAGTAAAATAGTCTCTACTAGAGTTGTCATTAGTATTATCAGAGAAATGGTAGACCACTTAGCTAATGTTTGGCACACAATAGTGAAAGTTACTCAGTCGTGTCTGACTCTATGCAACCCCATGGACTGTACAGTCCATGAAATTCTCCAAGCCAGAATACTGGAATGGGTAGCATTTCCTTTCTCCAAGGGATCTTCCCAACCCAGGAATTGAACCCAGGTCTCCCATACTGCAGGCGGATTCTTTACCAGCTGAGCCACAAGGGAAGCCCAAGAATACTGGAGTGGGTAGCCTATCCCTTCTCCAGCGGATCTTTCCAACCTAGGAATCAAATCGAGGTCTCCTGCATTGCAGGTGGATTCTTTACCAACTGAGCTATCAGGGAAGCCCTAAGCATGTCATTAAAGGTAATACTTCTTGGTGATCCTCACATCAATGCCATCTCTTTTGGGCAAGCTCCTGCTCATCTTCCATGCTAGTTTACTAGTGCCCAGCTTAAAGTCTGTCATGAGTAAGTATGGTTATGAGCAATGGAATCCAGTTCGTCAAGAATACCTGGAAAAACATGCCTGAAGTCCCACTGGAGAACTCAACCTCTGGTTGGTAAATAGTTATCCATTTATTCACCAGGATAAGAAGTTTAAACCCAGAAACAGTAATTGGATTTTATCCCTCTTTTTTTTTTTTTTGCCCTGAATTTACTATTTTGGATAGAGAGGAGTAGCCAGGTAAGGAAAATGTTTGACAAAATTTTCTTTCCTTGTAACAGGCTATTAAAGGAGACCATTTCTTATCCAAATTATAGTATTTCCTGGTCCTCTTTCAAAATGTATTCTTTGTCTAAAATTAAAACATAATGATAATAATAAGATTAATTCTCTGGTGTGTCAGGATGTAAGATAAAGGTAGGATGTGATTCTATATATAGAAGGACTTCATAAAAAGAATCAGTTCTCTGATCCCAAATGCCTTGCAGTGTGGGAAGAAAGTTAGGTACCAAATTAAAAAGATTTTCTCCAAATCTCCTTTCTAACTGCATTTTGAAGTTTCAGAATTGTAACATTATGGTGCTCAGACTCTGTTAGTAAGCATTAGTCTCTGGTGGCTAATGGGCAAAGTCCATAATTACCTGGGCCTTCTGGATGTCCCATTGAGAACCAAATGGTTATGACTTGCAGACATCTCTGAAGTCTCTTAAAGTTGAGGGGCTTTGTGTAGAAACCACACACTGGGACAAGGAAAGTGGCAATGTAATCATTCTTGCTGTGGGCTGGTTTGGATACAGATGTTAGGGAAAGAGGTTCCGGTTATCTCACACTTTTCTATATCCAGAGTTGACAAGTCATGGTTTGTGGGCAAAATCCAGCCTATTGCCTGTTTTTGTAAGTAAATTTTATGGTTGGCTGTAGTAGTGGTTGTAGTGGTGACTCCTCTGTTTACATGGTCTCTTGGCCTGTCAAGTATACATCCACAGCTGAAGAGAAATAGTACCAATTTTCCACTTTCCTGGTGGAAGTCCATGATCTAGAATAAAGATTGCTGCTGCTAAGTCGCTTCAGTGGTGTCTGACTCTGTGCGACCCCATAGACGGCGGCCCACCAGGCTCCCCCGTCCCTGGGCTTCTCCAGGCAAGAACACTGGAGTGGGTTGCCATTTCCTTCTCCAGTGCATGAAAGTGAAAGTGAAGTCGCTCAGTCGTGTCCGACTCTTTGAGACCCCATGGACTGCAGCCCACCAGGCTCCTCTGTCCATGGGATTTTCCAGGCAAGAGTACTGGAGTGGAGTGCCATTGCTTTACCAAACTATAATAGCCCACAGACCAGTTCTGGCCCACTGTTGGCTTTGTCAATAAAGTCTTATTGGAACACATGTACACTCATTCATTTATGTATTATCTGTGAGTGCTTTCAAGCCATAACAGCAGCATTGAGTAGCTGCAACAGGGGCCTGCTAGCCCAAAATATTTATCATCTGATTCTTTGTAGACAGTTTTGCCAATCCTTCATTCTGTATGAATAAAGTTTTCTGAAGAATTCGCACCCAGAGAAGCTTGTGAGAGAATTAAATCATCACCACGTATGGCAGTAGACACCTGCAGTCACACGCAGGCGAATCTGGGGACTGGCCCTGGGCCTCAAAGCAGCAAGCTTGTTGCAGCAGAAAGCTATCATCTCTCACATCAAATTAAATCTGTGGTTGTGAAATGCATGGTTCTTACAGTTTTGTTTAATTTTTTCAAGTTTTTTCTTTGTTTTATAATACCATAAGAACTAAAAGAGTAAAAAATGTTTACCAAAATGCCTGTTTGTAAATATTTAATTTACATTTGAATAAAAATAAGTGACACTAGAACTCCCGGAGAAGTTTGTAAGGGAAACTGTACATTCTTCAGGTTTGAGAAACACAGAGGAAGAAACTTCTCCCTCACACCTTTGCACTAAGTCCCCTGGGCTCTGTTTTTATTTGTTTAGTTTAGGCTGCACTGGTCTTCATTGCAGTGCATGGACTACTCATTACAGTGGCTTCCCTTGCTGTGGAGAACAGGGTCTAGGTGCATGAGCTTAGTACAAGGGCTTAGTTGCTCCATGGCACATAGGATCTTCCCAGGCCAGGGATCAAACTTGTTTCCCCTCCATTGGCAGGTGGATTCTTAACCACTGTACCACCAGGGAAGCCGTCCCTTCTGTTTTATCTCTGTTCTAATCTACATCCTTTAACCAGTGGCCATCAGACCACTGATGTAAATGATCTCTATTATTAATATTTAGCACAAGGCATGAACAAGTGGGCATGGCTGTATTCCACTAAAACTTTATTTATGGACACTGAAATTTGAATTTCATAGAATTTTCATATGGCATTAAATCTTATTTTGATTGATTTTCAATCATCTAAACATGCAAAGAAACCCACTCTTAGCTGAGCCATAAAATAAAAAGATGAGGGACTGGATTCAGTTCATAGGCCATAGTTTCCAGAATCCTGTTCTTCATTTTTAATCAAGTATCTTTTTAACAGTACATTTTATTGTATTCCTGCTTAAAATCAACACTTGATCCGGTGTTTCTTATAGGACTAAGTCCATTTACCTAAGCATAGCATTTCTTTGGAGAAGGCAATGGCACCCCACTCCAGTACTCTTGCCTGGAAAATCCCATGGATAGAGGAGCCTGGTAGGCTGCAGTCCATGGGGTCGCTAAGAGTCGGACACAACTGAGCAACTTCACTTTCACTTTTCACTTTCATGCATTGGAGAAGGAAATGGCAAGCACTTCAGTGTTCTTGCATGGAGAATCCCAGGGATGGGGGAGCCTGGTGGGCTGCCGTCTGTGGGGTCGCACAGAGCCAAATACGACTGAGGTGACTTAGCAGCAGCATTTCTTTAGGATATTTTTTTCTAGTTCCACATCTTTCCATACCTCTCCATGAAACCTATGCTCTGAACACACTGATCAAAGTCCCACATTATTCTGTTGTTGTTTTAATGTCACCTTACCTTTCTATATGGTCTCATTAGTTCAGAATACCTTTCCCTCATTCTTCATCTGGCATGGCACCTAAATGTTCTTCCTGACTCATCTCTTCTAAACAGCATCTAACCATATGCATAGCTAGCTGCTCCCTATGTAGTACTCAGTACCCCTAATATAGAAAGCATTTACAATATTGAATTCTAATTGTTTATCTAAGGGTTTAATTACCTGGATCACAGAGCCTTTGACAGCAGGGATTATGGCAATCCCTATAACCCTAACATCTATCATAGTATTCTAACACCAAGTAGATGTACTACAAAAATTCTACTTAATGAATGCTCCAGCAATTATGAGTAATAGAAAAAATAAAAGCTACTATTCATTGAGTACTTGTTATGCTTCTGTTATGACACTGTACTGAGTATTTTGCATACATGATCTAAGTTTAATGTGTTTTTCCTCCTTCTTAATTTGTTTTTACTGGGTCACACTTTCGTAATTTCATAATATACTTACTATATACTCTACAGCAGAATTTTAGGCATCAGAGACAGGCTGATGGAGGAAATACATGGGCCCCTCAGATCCCATTGGCTCTGCTTCATGATTAAGCCAATTCCATCTACTTGGCCTATAGCAGCCCCATGCCCCCCAAGGAGGAGAAGTCTACCAAGTTCTTACTAAAGAAAAAATAAAAATAAACTGTTGGCATTTCAGCAGAATGCTGCTTCGTTTTTGTGACTGGGCAAAATTAGGGGTATGTCCTGCTTTAGTGGAGTTGCTGGAACATAAATGAAGCCCAAGTTGAGTTAAAGAGGGCCCCAGGGACCTGACTGTGCATCCTCCCCGTGGCTGAGGCGAGAAAAGAGTCCCTTTGTTTGGCAGTGGATACTTTCCAAATTTAGAGAGTCCTTAATGACTCTTCAACCGCATTACATTCTAAGGATAATTAGTAATGTTGCTGCTCGGCGGTTCAGCACCAATCAATCAACGAAGATACACAGAACATGCAATAAATCCAGAATCTGAACCTGCTCCAGGGAGGAAAAGACGTCGCCTTCAAGGTTCAATAAAAGAAGTCCATCCTTCTAGGAAATGGATGGAGAGGGGCAAAAATTAAATAAATAGAAGACCCTTGTTAATTTTTGTGCAGTCACAGTTCGTCTTGTTCTCCAGTTGTACAGGATAAATGACAGGAAGGTATGTATGGGGAAACATTATCAAGTGCAAAGCAGGTGAGATACAGAATTTTTCTGAAAACCTAATATAGCACCAGCTAGCATTTTTTCTAGCTACCTGTCCCAAAGCTACTTTTCAGAAACATTCTCTGCGTCCTTCCTAGTCCTTGGCATGAACTATGCTAGATACTGGGCCAACTGTACACTGACTCAGTATAATGTCTGCCTTGGCACTGTCTAGGCCAGAAGAGTCTTCCAAAAGGTAAATGGAGAGGGGAGTTTCAACTCCTTAGGGGATGTTGCTGAGCAAGGTTGAGAAAGATGATTGTAAAGAAATGCTCAATGGATTTAACAACATGAAAGCAAAGGTGAAGTTGGTTGAGGAGCCTGTGGAAAGAAAAGTAATGGGGGAAAAATGGTTTTTGATAAAATTTATTGTGAAAGTGGCGTTGGAGAAGACTCTTGAGAGTCCCTGGACTGCAAGGAGATCCAACCAGTCCATTCTAAAGGAGATCAGTCCTGGGTGTTCTTTGGAAGGAATGATGCTAAAGCTGAAACTCCAGTACTTTGGCCACCTCATGCAAAGACTTGACTCATTGGGAAAGACTCTGATGCTGGGAGGGATTGGGGGCAAGAGGAGAAGGGGACGACAGAGGATGAGATGGCTGGATGGCATCACCGACTCGATGGATGTGAGTCTGAGTGAACTCCGGGAGTTGGTGATGGACAGGGAGGCCTGGCGTGCTGCGATTCATGGAGTCGCAGAGGGTCGGACACGACTGAGCAACTGAACTGAACTGAACTGATTGTGAAAGTCAAAACGATATTAGCTATAGTTTGCAAGAGAGGCTGAGATTCACAAGAGTCTTCTGTGAGGTTTTTTTTTTTAAATAAAAGAGTCTTCTGTATTTAAATTTCAAAGTAATTCCTGTTGATAATTATTGATCTGTTTACTGTCCTTATGATTTTCTAAAATGTCATACAAATGGAATCAAATAGCGTGTCCCTTTCTGAGTCTGTCTTCTTTCACTTAGCAAAATACTTCTGATTCATCAGTGCTGTTGTTGATACCAACAGTTCATTCCTTTTTATTACTGAGTAGTGAGTGACTTCACGTTCCCTTTTCCCTTTCATGCATTGGAGAAGGAAATGGCAACCCACTCCACTATTCTTGCCTGGAGAATCCCGGGGACGGGGGAGCCTGGTGGGCTGCCGTCCACGGGGTCGCACAGAGTTGGACACGACTGAAGTGACTTAGCAGCAGCAGCAGTAACCCATTACATGGATGTACCACTGTTTCTTTATCCATTCACTACTTAGAGGGCATTTGCATCATTTCCAGGTTTTGAGAATTATGAAGAAAGCCACAATAAACATTCACAGGCAGGTTTTGGTGTGATCATAAGTTTTCCTTTGTCTTGGGTAAATCCCCAGACATGGTATTGCTGATCACTGTATGTTCCATTTTATCATAAACTGCCAAGCTGTTTCTAAAGTGGCTATACCATTCTGCTGGATGTAATTTTTTCAAAAAATAGTGACTGAAATTAAAATACATAAAGAGCCAAAGACAAGAACCTGGTACAGAGGAACCGAATGAAGATACAGAATGGAGTGGGGATAGGTGAATCTTAAAGATTCCAAAAAAAGAAAGGGATGGGATCCAGAGAACAGAAGCGGAGGCTGGCCTTACTCAGGGAAATATCACCTTTCTCACTGTGAGAGGAGAGAGGGAGAGAAGGCTGGTGCAGACACTGACTTGTTCTCAGAGCTGAGAGGCAGTTTCCATCCCTGAAGCAGAAACTAGCAAAAGAGGAAAGGAGGTTGAAGTTCGAGAAGACTGGAGAAAGATTTAAAGCAATCTTTGCAGAGTGTAGACAAACAAGTTGTCTAGAGAAATGTAGTGAGATGTACGGGTGGTATTGGGTGGGTAATCAGTGCTACCAATCTGCTTGTTTGGAACAAATGAGTTTATGATACCAGCCAGAGAGTAACTGAAAGGCTTATAATTAATCTGACGCTGGACAGACAAGGAAGTGAAGACAGGTGGGAATGATGGATAGGAAGAAAGTAAAAGAGTTGTTTCAATTATTAAGCTATTGTTTCAGCTTCTAGCTCACCTCGAGCTGGCTTTGGTACTCTGCAAGTGACATTTCAGCATGGCCAACTGGCTTTCTATTAGCCAGTACCAACAGATAGACAGAAAGAGAGAGAGAGAGGACAGAGAGGAAGAAAGGGAGATCTAGAGGGTGATTGCAAGGCTGGAGGTGGGAGAAGGGATTTGCTCGTACCTGTATGCCTATTGTTCCTCTGACCATCACCCCAGCAATGCTTCTTCATATTGGCAGTGACACTTCCTTCCTGAAGCAGCAGCTGAAGCCAGTTTGCAGCTTTTCCAACACTCTCAGACCTGGCTTCAGGGCACCCTCTCAAAGACAGCAGTCTCTGCCAACCAGTTCCCCCTCCTCAGAGATCTGGGACCTAGCACCAGGGGACCCCTCCTCCAAGCTTCTGTGTTTTAGCAATCCCAGCATCTTCTCTTTGTTTTCTCTTTTAGTGATATTATCTGCTTCCTGCAGCTATTCCTGAAAATGAGAGAGGTTAGCCTTTTCAGTTCTTTGATACTCATTAATACTTTTTCATATTAAATTCTTTACACTCAACTAAGTCACATGGTGCTTTTCTTGAATGAGAGATCTAGGAAACACTGAACTAGAGGCACCTAAGAAGTGCAGGAAGAGTAGTAATAAAAATACGTGAGGAAGTGAATTGGAAGGATAGGAGGTGTGCATGCTCAAATTAGGAATTTTTAGAGTGGAAGAGTTGGAAGTGATGACAAGGTGGAGGGTGCTTTGGTCAGAATAGATGGCTGAGATGGAGAGGAGGGGAAGGGTATTAGAGATGAAGAAATCATAGACCTGACATGCACGGCAAAACCACTAAAACCAGCTCAGAAATGCTGGCTAGGGCTGGGATGGAAAGGAAGAATGTGTGCCAAGAATTAAATGAGTAGAAGGTGGTCAAAAGGTACAAACTTCCAGTTATAAGAAAAATAAGTACTTGGGACATAACCTGCAACATGAAGACTGTAGCGAAGACTGTCGTATGGTACATCTGAACGTTGTTAAGAGAGTAGATCCTAAGAGTTCTCATCACAAGGGGAAAAAAGCATTTCTTTCTTTTTCTATCTGTAAGAGATTATGGGTGTTGATGTACTATGGTAATTATTTCACAATACATATAAGTCAAGTGATTATGCTGTATATCTTAAACTTATGCAGAACTGTATGTCAGCTGTATCTCAGTAAAACTGCGGTAAAAGTGAAATAAATTAACAAAGTCCAGAATGACATTAGATGAATAGGATGTGGAGGGGATAGGAGATCAGAGTTGAGTGACTTGAACTTTAGAAGAATAGTCTGCTTTTTAATGAGATGAAGTTATAAAATTTTACTTAGAGGTCTGGGAGAAGGTAAGAGACAGAGGAACCTGCTGTACTGCGGTCCATGGAGTCACAAAGAGTTGGACACGACTTAGCAACTGAACAACAAGGAGTGCAAAGACTTGAATAAATGAAAACATACTCCCAGAAACCTGAAGGGAAAGACTCAGTTATCTCCAATTATTTCTAATCTTAATCCCAATGGAACTTCTTTAGACTTTGATGATAAATTTCTAATCCTCATCTATAACAATATCATGCCAGAAACAAAGAATAAAACTTTGGTGGGGAGGGGGGGAAGGGTAATGAGATTCAGTAGATTCTAACATGTACTATAAAGCTAAATTATAAAACAGCAAATTGATGACAAAGGAATACACAGATCAATGGAACAAACTAGAGTCTAGAAATAGATCAAAGAAAATTACATGGAAGTTTAAAATGTGATAAAGAAGTATTTCATATTTGTGGTGATAATAATTTGAAGACAATTGCTTAACCATTTGTAAAAAATGTTAGACTTACACAGGTGAATACAGAAAGAAAAAAAAAAAAAAAAAAAACCTTTCTCTTTAAGTGACAGAAGTAAGGTTAGCAATAAGTGGAGACTGACTTGATGCCTTGAGCCTGTGTCTGACATCTAAAAACAGACCCTTTGGTCAGGAATCTTAATGGGGCAAGTGACAGAAAACTAAACTCAAGGTGTCTTAAGATAAAAAAGGTTCATATATGCAACTTAAGAGCTCAAAGATGAAATTGGGATACGGCCTCCTCAATAGTTTGAAGTTGTGTCATTTGAATCTGTTTCTTACTATCTCTGACGGCCGCTCCCTTAGCTTCATTCTCTAGTTCTACCACTTGGCGGCAGGCAAGATGGAGACCAGCATTTCTAAAGCCAACTTCTTTCAGGCTCAAGTATAGCAGAAAAGAGGGCAAATTCTCTTCCAGGAGCAGCTCCTAAAGTCTTATTGATTCTCATTGGCTCCAACTAGGTCACATGCCCATTTATGAACCAATCATTATTACCAAGAAAACACAGAGCTTCTATTGGTCAGATCTGGGCTAGGATGGTGGGGTAGAGACACTTTAACTCCATTCAAGTCTCCTGGACCAAGAGTCAGCAAATCATGATGGAACTCAGGGGTCTATTATTAAAGAAGAAGAAAATAATAGATAGCTTAAAACAAATAAACTAACAACATCAACAACAAAAACAGCAAATGTCTTCTATAAAAACTGATATGGATAAGAAAGCTGTGGTACATATACACAATGGAGTATTACTCAGCCATTAAAAAGAATACATTTGAATCAGTTCTAATGAGGTGGATGAAACTGGAGCCTATTATACAGAGTGAAGTAAGCCAGAAGGAAAAACATAAATACAGTATACTAACGCATATATATGGAATTTAGAAAGATGGTAACAATAACCCGGTGTACGAGACAGCAAAAGAGACACTGATGTATAGAACGGTCTTATGGACTCTGTGGGAGAGGGAGAGGGTGGGAAGATTTGGGAGAATGGCAATGAAACATGTAAAGTATCATGTGGGAAACGAGTTGCCAGTCCAGGTTCGATGCATGATGCTGGATGCTTGGGACTGGTGCACTGGGACGGCCCAGGGGGATGGTATGGGGAGGGAGGAGGGAGGAGGGTTTGGGATGGGGAACACATGTATACCTGTGGCGGATTCACTTTGATATTTGGCAAAACTAATACAATTATGTAAAGTTTAAAAATAAAATAAAATTGGAGAAAAAAGAAAAAAAAAAAAAGAATTCTCCAGGCAAGAAAAAAAAAAAAAAAAAAAATTGTAAAGAAAAATTTGACTACATACAGAATAATAAGGTAACACATCATTCTAGGATTGAATGATTGATTAATATATTATTACTATTCTTTTGTGAGGCAAAAGCACCCATATACCTGAAGTCCCCATTAATGAGTACATTTTGCCTTTAACATACTTATTTTAACCATATTGTAAAATTAACTTTAAAGTCCTTTGTCATTTTCTGAAGCTATTTAGGCAATATTTTTTAGGAAAATAAAATAATATATGAAGAGTCAAAAAAAAAAAAAAAAAAAAAACTGATATGGTTGGGTTCTCCTAATCAGTTCAGTTCAGTCGCTCAGTTGTGTCTGACTCTTTGCAACCCCATGGACTGCAACCCGCCAGGCCTCCCTATCCATCACCAACTCCTGGAGTTTACTCAAACCCATGTCCATTGAGTCAGTGATGCCATCCAACCATCTCATCCTCTGTCATCCCCTTCTCCTCCTGCCCTCAATCTTTCCCAGCATCAGGGTCTTTTCAAATGAGTCAGTTCTTCTCATCAGGTGGCCAAAGTATTGGATTTTCAGCTTCAGCATCAGTCCTTCCAATGACTATTCAGGATCGATTTCCTTTAGGATGGACTGGTTGGATCTCCCTGCTGTCTGAGGAATTCTCAAGAGTCTTCTCCAACACTATAGTCCAAAAACATCAATTCTTCAGTGCTCTTATTTTTTGTTTGTTTTCCCGAACCCCTCCCTAGTGTCCTGGAGTTCTGACAACACTTGCCTGCCTGCTTACATTAGGTGTGTATCTATGACATGACTTCCCTTAGCCTCAGGTGATTGGATAATGTACTTTATCCTTAAACATCCTCTTAAATGAGACCAAACTCTTTATCTGTAGGAACAGCCTGGAGAACTTAGATGTAACGATTCTTACTTATTCTCAACATCAGCATTCTTTCATTCAGCAAATATTTATCAAACATATTCTGTGTGTAGGAACTGAGCACACAGTGGAGAATAAGGCAGAAAAGAGGAATTCATTCAAATGTTACATTAAAACTTTAATTTATATTGAGATGCATCACCCTTGGTGGCCAGCCTTTCTTGCCTGTAAGAGTACCTTGTGTATCTGAAATTTTGAGACCCCATGCACTGTAGCCCACCAGGCTTCTCTCTCCATGGAATTCTTCAGGCAGGAATACTGGAGAGGATAGCCATTCCCTGGAATTCTTCAGGCAAGAATACTGGAGAAGATCCCTGAGGATCTTCTCAACCCAGGGATCAAATCTGGTCTCCTGCATCACAGGCAGATTCTTTACAATCTGAGGCACCAAGGAAGCCCATATATCCCTGGTTTATTGTCCTGTCTCCACTGGCCCAACTTGAAAGTTTTAGTATAAATTATCCATGGTGTATATAGGTATGAATCATTTCACATCACTATGGTGAAAACGTCCAGAATACTTACTGATACTTTAATTTGTCTTTTCAGTCTCCGTGAGTCTATCCCACTCATGGACATTGTACTCCAAGCCAAGACAACAAAGCAGGTTGACTGGTTTTGAATGGAAGCCACATGGCTTCAGAATGGGAGCATTCATCCCCGAAACATGTACACGGCAGTGACCAAAGGGTTGTGTGCAAAGAGGATGATGAATAAAATATGAGTTGACCATACCAGGAGCTTGCCATCTAGTTGGGAAGAAAGGCATGTCCACAGCTGGTAGCACAACAAGGAATAGCATAATGAAAGACATATAGTAGCAAGAACAAGGAGTCATGGAAATGGAAGCATTTTCTGGCTGGGTTTCAGAGGGCTCAGGATTGGAGACGGGAAGAGTTGCTTTTGGAAAGTGGGCTCTGTGAACTTGAACTTGTGGAATGGCTGTTGGGCTTTATCGTTTATCCTAAAAGTTTCACTCCTTCTTGTCAATTCTCTATAAACTCTGAGCTTCAGTTCCAAAATATCAACTGCCCATATACACTGAAGATAGAAAACATTCTCAGGCTAGTAGTGGTTATGTGCTGTGTAACAAATTCCCCCAACACTTAGCAGTTTAAAACAGCACACATTTATCTTCTAACAGTATCTATGGGTCAGGAATTCAGAGCAGCTTAGTTGAGTGGTTCTGATTCAGGATCTCTCACCAGGTTACATTTAAGATGTCAGCTGAGGCCACGGTCCCTGAAGGTTTAAGGGATACCAGAAAATCTGTTTTCAAACTCACTCACATCACAGTTGGCAGATGGCCTCAGGTCCTTTCTGCCTATTGGCCAGATACTTCGTATCCTCACCATATGGATTTCTCCAGAGGGCTTCTTGAGCATCCTTACAACATGTAAGCTGGCTTTCCTCAGAGCCAGTTATCTGAGACAGAGAGAGTGAGGATGTAGTTACTGTGCTTTTAATAACCTAGTCTTTGAAGCCACATGTGATCACTTCTGTTTTCTTGTATTCTTTAGAAGCAAGTCACTAAATCCAGCTCAGACTCAAGGAAAGGGGGGTTAGACACCACCACTTGCAGGAAGAAATATCAAAGAGTTGGACATCTTTCTAAACCACCACCATACATCCATGCCTTTGATGACACTGATGCTATGCTCTTTTGGGTAGTATGGCAAAGAGGCTAAAAACACAGGCTCTAGAGCCAAAATGCCTAGGTTGGAATCTCAGGTCTGCCGCTTAGCATTTCAGTGTGACTTTAGGCAAATAGGGCTTCCCAGGTGGCACTAGTGGTAAAGAACCTGCCTGCCAATGCAGGAGACGTAAGAGATGCTGGTATGAGCCCTGGGTGGGGAGGATCCCCTGGAGGAGGGCATGGCAACCCACTCCAGTATTCTAGCCTGGAGAATCCCATGGATAGAGGAGCCTGGCGGGATACAGCCCATGGGGTCGCAAAGAGTTGGACACAACTGAAGTAACTGAGCTCACTCTTAGGCAAATAACTTCTTGGGCTTCAGTCTCCTTTATCTTAAAAATGGTAATAATATTAACACCTACTTCATATGGTTGTTACGAGGATTAAATGAGTTAATACATGTAAATAGCATATGCATAATACAGACAAAGCAGTGATTTTTTTTTTTTAGCACCAGAGACCAGTTTCGTGGAAGACAATTTTTCCATGGACTGAAGGTAGAGGGGGATGTTTTGGGATGATTCAAGTGCATTACCTTTATCGTGCACTTTATTTCTAATCTAATGCTGCCACCAATCTGATAGCATGTACCAGTCTGCGGCCCAGACACCGGGGACCCCTGATATAATGTACATAGAGGGGCTTCTCTGGTGGCTCAGTTCTGAAGAGTCTACCTACCAATGCAGGAGACAGTTTGATTCCTGATTGGGAAGGATCCCATATGCCTCGGGGCAACTAAGCCCCTGGGCCACAACTATTGAGCCTGTGCTCTAGAGCCCAGGAGCCACAACTTCTGAAGCCAGTGCGCCCTAGAGGCCCTGTTCCACTGTCTGCAACAAGAGAAGCCCCCGCAGTGAGAAGCAGCTAGAGAGTAGCCCCTGCTCACCGCAACTAGAGAAAAGTCTTTGCAGCAACGAAGACCCAGAACAGCCAAAAATAAATAAATAAACACAATTATAAAAAAAAAAAAGCACATAGAACAGTAACTGACACACACTGAGTGCTCAAAAATCTTATATTATTATTATTATTATTATTCACTCTCATTTCCACTTAACTCCTGTTCTTTCAAGACTAAATTTGAATGCTTCCTCTTCTTCTAAGTTTTCCAGATCTCCTGGGCAAATTTTCTTCTTCCTACCTCTAAGGTACTCTAGCATTTTGTTCATTCTTAATATTGGTACTTCTCAAACTGTGTCATCACTGCTCAATTATGCCTCTGTGTTCCCCACCAAATGGTGTGGCCTGTGAGGACAGATTTAGATCTTCTTAGAGGCAGATTCTCTGGGACAGGTAAGAAGGCAAATTATGAGCAGCCTGTGGAAGACTCAATTTTTCACCCCAGAGTTGGGGCCATCAGGAAAGAGAGGACTGAGTTTTTATGGAAAGTGGTTTCCCCACCATAGCAGCCTGAAGTTAACACCAACTGCTCCCCAGGGGGGCCTGGTAGAACATTGGCTCCGGAAGAGAATCCTCTCTATCAGCGCTCTGACACCGGGAGCCTGGGCTCTCATTATGTGTTCAAACACTTCCCGGGGGAACTGTTAGCAGGCTTTACATACAAGGAAGTGCATTTTCAGGAGCATGTGATAATCTGGAAATGTCTTTATGCAGGGGAAGAACAAGTAAGGAGGAGGGATGACTTCAAATTTCCTGAGCGTCTGGGGACCCTTCTTTTTGCATAGTGAGGTATTAGAAGGACTCAAATTAAATCAAAACCATGCCCCTTCGTCCAGTATGCCACAACGAAGGGGTGGGGACTGAAGAGGACTCAGGCTGCTCTCAACAGAAAGTTCCTTGTGTAGAAGGGCTTTTATCAGCCTTTCCATCATCCAAAAATAACAGACTGTTTTGCTATTTAAAATGATGGTTAGTGAATTCCCTGGCAGTGCTGTGGTTAGGACTCCATGATTTCACTGTCATGGGCCAAGGTTTGATCCCTGGTTGGGGAGCTAAGACCCTGCAAGCTGTGCATGCAGCCAAAAATGAACAAATAAATCAATGGTCCTATGGCTGTTGCAAGTTTAGATTTTCATCTCTGTTGACTCCACATCTTAGATGTAACAGGCAAGTACATTCCCTCTTTCCCCAGCCAGTAACACTGTAACATTGGAAAATATAGCCTAGGACTTCCCTGATGGCCCAATGGTTAAGAATCCATCTGCTAATGCAGGGGACACGGGTTCAGTATATGGTCCAGGAAGATTCCGCATGCTACAGGGCAACTGGGCCAGTACAGGCACAGCTACTGAAGCCCACAAGCCCTAGAGCCCATGCTCCTCAACAAGAGAAGCCACTGCTATGGAAAGCCTATACACCACGAGAGCAGCCCCTATTCTGCAACTAGAGAAACTCCATGTGCAGCAATGAAGACCCAGTATAGCCAAAAAATCAATAATTAAAAAAAAAATGACTATAATCAACATAATCAAAGTTTGCTTAAAAAAAATTAAAACCCAGATTCTAGAAGATGTATAAAGTGGAAATAACTGATGTTATTTCAGTTATTTCAATGGAAATAATTCATGTTATTATGTCCAGATCATTCTGAACATTTTCAAAAGCAGCTTTTATCTAGTTGAAGGGTGTCCTGAAGCCTCCACGTCCATATTATGGGCCTTGTTGACATCTGTTTTGACTTGCCTACACCATCTCCATTAACTCTCCTAGGTCATAAATTGGAGTAGAGGGACATCAGTTGATAACTCCCATAACATCTGCCTCCAAGAACGGGCATGTAACATGGACCTGACCTGGCTAATCGGAGCTTTCAACCACCAGAGCTGAGGTGAAGGATGAAGCATAGACATGTTTGTCCTGATTCACATCAAACTCCTGGATCAGATCATACCTGAAATCCACCATACTACATTGCAAACTCCCAAGTTACCTGCCCTTTTTAATTATTTTATTGATTCAAGCCATTTTTACTTGATTGGATTCTTTCCCTTGAGACTCCAAACAGTACTGACTTGTATGGTAGAGAAAAACAGAATAAAAAGTATCAATCACTGTTGCCCTCTTGCTCTATACATCAAACATCTATCTGAAATTTTTGTACTGGAAATTCTTCCTGACAGATAGCAACACTAATAGTTTTTAGTATCCCTTAAAACTCTGAGGAGACACTTTTATAAGTACTTTAATTACAAGATTTTTGAAAAGTAGGTTAGCAATATATATCAAGAACCCTAAAAAAGCAACCTTGTCTACTGTATCTCAAGAATTCCACATTTTAGACATTGAACCTAAAAAGATTATTTACAGTGTGGGTTTATGATAAGAACACCTGGGAAATTAGGATAGACAAGAATCTCATTTGCTACACTCCCAGTTCTCACAGAGACTAGAATGTCATTCAGGATTAGATCATTCAGGATTTTAATACTCTTGTAAACCCTACGTTATCTTGACACATGCTCAGAAACATGTTGCTTCCTACCCTCTATGATGGTGAATTACTTATACTCTGTACTTAATCTATACTGTTACTGCTAAGTACTCTCTACTCATGGGCTTCCCTGGTGCTCAGTGGTAAAGAATCTGCCTGCAATGAAAGGAGCCACAGGAGATGTGTGTTTGATCCCTGGTTTGGGAAGATTCCCTAGAGGAGGGCATAGCAACCCACTCCACTATTCTTGCCTGGAGAATCCCATAGACAGAGAAGCCAAGTGGGCTATAGTCCACAGGGTCATAAAGAGTCTTATGACCTTTATGTAAAGGACATGACTGAAGTGACAACACATACGCACTCTCTCCTCAACTTCTTGTTACTCTGTAGCCTTTGCTTAATCATGGCTTTCCACCATCTATGGCATCAGCAGCAGCTTCCAAGTCTGGTGCTGGTCTCTTTCTGTGTGTCTTTTAGCCTCTGCTCCCACTACCTACTGCTGACTCTCTCTGGCTGATGTATGCTTCCTACTGACAATAGGTCCTACTGACCCATGGTCCTGATGGATAAAAGCTCCTATTGAACCCTATCTCCTATTGACCTATGGCCTCTGCTGACTCATGACTCTTGCCAACTCTCGGTTTCTATAGATCCACAGTTCTTCCTGACCCATGGCTTCTGTTGACACTTTGCTTCTATTTTTCCATGGATCCTGCAGAACTATGATTTCTGATGACCCTGACTCTTGGCCCCTATTCACTTAGGTCCTTTGCTGACCTATGCCCTTTGCTGAAACATAGGTCCTGCTGACCAGTGCCTTCTGTTAACCCATGACTTGTAGTGGGAAGATCCAACCCTTCAGAAGATTCAGGGTTTCAGAAAACTAGATCTCAGTTCAGGGTAGGCCTGGAATTTCAACAAAGATCTGTAGCCCTGATTATGGAAACTGCCCAGTGGTGCATGACCCCTGTACAAGCATTTTGCGCCCTCCCCAACCCTCCTCAATTAACTCCACTGCCCATTTTCAATCATAAGCTATCTGAAAGAGACCATGAAAAATCTTCCAGTTCTAGGCTAGTGAAACTGGGCTAATTTTTGCAGAAAATCTCTAATTCAACTTCTTTAAAGCCTGCTTTCTCTGTGAAGCCCCAGAGAACCAGCTTATGCAGTGTGTGAGCACTCCAAAAAAGTTTATCTTCTATTTTAAAAGAAATAAGTTCCTTAAGTGGAAATACTACCTGAATAGGAAACATTAAAAAAGAAAGACAGAAAGAAACACAGATTTATAGGATTTCAGGGATGAGAGAACACTTAAACTTTGAATCCTTCCTCTTTTGTATGAATGTCTTTACAAGATCCTAAGAACAACCCAGTCTCTCCTTGAATGCCTCCAGTGAACACAAGCTCATTAATTCTGGAACTAGACCATTCCATTTTTGCATAGTTTTATTATGACAAAAATTTCTTACCCTGATTCCAATATCTTTCTCCCTGTTGTTAATTCAGCCCTATGGGCCAATGGGTTTTGGGAGGGAGGGGGGTAATTGAATTTCTCATATCGTAATGCTCCAAATATTTAAATGGAGACTGTTGAATCATTCACTCATTTATTCACTCACTTATTTATTCTTTAGTTCCCAACAACAAATAATTATTTGGCCCCAGATGTCAGTAGCACCCAGTTTGAGAAACATTCCATAGCCCATTCTAATACATAGAAATGTTACTGTTTCCAAAGAAAGGATTTACCTGACATGAAGGATTATTTTTTCTCAAAATGAAATATGCTTTAGGATTGAAGAGAGAGAATGTCAGCCCTCAAATCATTTCTCTTTTCTCTAAATTTACCAAAGAGCATGAAAATGAAGCTCTTATCTGTCTTTGACTTCATAGTCTTCTAAATAAAGTCTTTGTTACATTGTTTTTTACCTCCTTGTACTTATTTGGATAAGGATGGTGAGGAACTCAGTGCCTGGTGGCTGCACAGAAAACAAAGACAGCCCTTTGCTCAAGTCTTACAGTCAACCTCAAAAGATCCTCTATGTATTTCCTGGCTGCCTCCTGTTTGGGCTGATTTCTACCCTGAAGGTGCGAAAGCACAGCCCAGCATGTTTGCAATCCATAGCAGAGTCTGTACTAGAAGTCATGGCTAAGACTCTGCTCGGGATTTCCAGCCACCTGGCAAATCCTACTCAGAGATGAAGTATTTGCTCTTGTTAGTACTCTTGCTGTTAGATGGGTTGAATGCTAATGATCAGAATATCCTTTTCTATGCATAAGATGACAAGTAAATGGGGATGAGTGTATTTTCCTTTTAAAGGTAAATGAAAATCTAGGAATAATATTTGCCAGAAAAAGAACTAGTAATGTCTTTAATAGATAAAGGACTCACAAATCCATAAGAAAAATCTCAAACTCCTCAGTCAGTCAGTCAGTTCAGTCACTCAGTCGTGTCCGACTCTGCGACTCCATGAATCACAGCACACCAGGCCTCCCGGTCCATCATCAACTCCCGGAGTTCACTCAAACTCATGTCCATTGAGTCGGTGATGCCATCCAGCCATCTCAACCTCTGTCATCCCCTTATCCTCCTGCCCCCAATCCCTCCCAGCATCAGAGTCTTTTCCAATGAGTCAACTCTTCGCATGAGGTGGCCAAAGTTCTGGAGTTTCAGCTTTAGCATCATTCCTTCCAAAGAAATCCCAGGGCTGATCTCCTTCGGAATGGACTGGTTGGATCTCCTTGCAGTCCAAGGGACTCTCAAGAGTCTTCTCCAATACCACAGTTCAAAACCATCAATTCTTTGGTGCTCAGCTTTCTTCACAGTCCAACTCTCACATCCATACTCAAAGTCCTACTATGTAATAAAAATCAAAGTAAAACTTTTAACATTTTAATTCACAAAATAATCAAATTTTTAAAAATCAGTTGTTTATTTGGGATTCAGTATAACTGACCTACTGAGGGGAATGAGAATTAGCACAAATTTCTTACAAATCCAATCTGGAATTATGTATAAAGAATTTTTAAAATAATCGATACCCTTTGGAGCAATCATTCTTCTTCTAGGAATTTATCCTGGGGAAATAACTGGAAATTCAGAGAGAGATTTATATACAGAATTTGATCAAATCATTTATGATAGAAAAAAATAGGAAGTATCTAAATTGTTGAAACTATGCTACATTCTATAATGAAAAAATTCAATTATTAAAATTATAATTTTGTTAAGATAATAATTCAAAAAATTGCTGTCAATCTTACGTGATTAGTAAAAATACACAAAATATTTTATTTAGTATGAAATTTATGTAGAAGGAGCTTGGATCAAGATGGGGAAAGAAGCATCAGATTGATAACAGAGATTATTTAGGGTTGAGAAATAATGAGTGTTTCTTTGTCACTATCTTTATAATTGTTCTAGTTCTTGAACAATAGACACGTGCCACTTTGATAAATTAAAAATTATGAAAGATTTTTAAAATCTAGAAGCAGCAGGTCTGGAGGGAAGATCATTGAACTTAGAGAGACTGAGAATCAGAATCTAACTTCAAGCTCAACTTCTCATGAAGAATGGACCTTGAGTATTCTACTTTATCCTCTGGGAACTCAGGTACTAAGTGGGGAAAACACTGCTACTTTACAGAGTTGTCCTAATAGTTAAGTAAATAGATGCACCATGATAGATATGTTGAGGCTGCCTAAAAATTGTTACATAATTAAAAAACTGAATCTGGGGTGTGGGGAGCCTAATGATGAAACTTCCCTGGGAAGGAAAGCTTACCTAGACACTATCTTCTGCCTTTTCTAAAACCAGATCAATTGCCAACATCCGCTGGATCATCGAAAAAGCAAGAGAATTCCAGAAAAACATCTATTTTGCCTTATTGACTATGCCAAAGCCTTTGACTGTGTGGATCACAGTAAACTGTGGAAAATTCTGAAAGAGATGGGAATACCAGACCACCTGACCTGCCTCTTGAGAAACCTATATGCAGGTCAGGAAGCAGTTAGAACTGGACATGGAACAACAGACTGGTTCCAAATAGGAAAAGGAGTACGTCAAGGCTGTATATTGTCACCGTGCTTATTTAACTTGTATGCAGAGTACATCGTGAGAAACACTGGGCTGGAAGAACCACAAGCTGGAATCAAGATTGCCAGGAGAAATATCAATAACCTCAGATATGCAGATGAAACCACCCTTATGGAACAAAGTGAGGAGGAACTAAAAAGCCTCTTGATAAAAGTGAAAGAGGAGAGTGAAAAAGTTGGCTTAAAGGTCAACATTCAGAAAACGAAGATCATGGCATCTGGTCCCATCACTTCATGGGAAATAGATGGGGAAACAGTAGAAACAGTGTCAGACTTTATTTTTGGGGGCTCCAAAATCACTGCAGATGGTGACTGCAGCCATGAAATTAAAAGACACTTACTCCTTGGAAGGAAAGTTATGACCAACCTAGATAGCATATTCAAAAGCAGAGACATTACTTTGCCAACAAAGGTTCGTCTAGTCAAGGCTATGGTTTTTCCTGTGGTCATGTATGGATGTGAGAAGCTTTCTGTGAAGAAAGCTGAGTGCCGAAGAATTGATGCTTTTGAACTGTGGTGTTGGAGAAGACTCTTGAGAGTCCCTTGGACTGCAAGGAGATCCAAACAGTCCATCCTAAAGGAAATAAGTCCTAGGTATTCATTGGAAGGACTGATGCTAAAGCTGAAACTCCAATACTTTGGCCACCTCATGGGAAGAGTTGACTCATTGGAAAAGACCCTGATGTTGGGAGGGATTGGGGGCAGGAGGAGAAGGGGACGACAGAGGATGAGATGGTTGGATGGCATCACCGACTCAATGGACATGAGTTTGAATAAACTCCGGGAGTTGGTGATGGACAGGGAGGCCTGGCATGCTGCAATTCATGGGGTCACAAAAAGTCAGACACAACTGAGTGACTGAACTGAACTGAACTGAACTGAGACACTATCTTGTATGAAGTCCTTAGTTGTGTGGATGAAAATGTTGCCTGCCATATCAGCAAACAGAAGATGCTGCAGCCATCAAGCCAGCAGGCACTCCAGCTACCCTCAACAGTGCACCCTGAGGGGACTCAGGATGGAAAAGAACAGGATACTGGCCCTAGATACCTAAGGTGCATATCAAAGGAATGATTTCAATGAGCCCAGACTCCTGTGTCTTCCCATACAAAGAAAAAGCAGAGAATTCATTAGCAATAAATAATCTGGTTTTCTTAATTAACGGTCATCTGTTGAAGTTCCAACTAGTACCTGGTCTCTGTTACAAAACCCCCTATGTATCCTGGCTCCTTCCTTACCTCTGTGGAGCAGCTCCTCAGAGAAGTCCTCAGAAAGTCCACCAAATAAAATATAATTCTCAACTTCTGGGTTGTGCATTTTTTCAGTAGACAGTTTCAGCCCTAAATTTACCACTTACTGCTCTGGGATCTCGTGCAAGTTACTTCATCTCTCTCGGATTCAGTTTCTTTATCTGTAAAATGGGGAAGAGTAACAGTACCTGCTTCCCAGTATCATTTGGGTCAATGAGATAATGCATAAGGAGTTAGCATCCTATAGCTTATGTTGCAAATTGGCCAACCATACGTTGTTTTTTTTAAATAAAGTTTTATTAGAACACAGCACACCCATTTATTTACATATTACCTAGGGCTGCTTTTGTGCTCCAAGGCAGACTTGAGTTGTGATAGGGAGCACATAGCCCACAAAACCTAAAATAATTACTGTCTAGCCCTTTATAGCAGAATTTTGCAGACTCCTGAGATAATGTATTTAAACTACCTAGAATGATGTCTGTCACTCAAAAAATGCTCTGCTATTATTATCAATGTTACTACTATCATTATTGATTGATTCCTCTGCTTAGAAATAATTCTGAAAAATTACATCATCCAGTTCTGTTTCCATCAATATTAGACCAAATGAATCCCAGATGGCTGAGTCATTCTTGCTGCCTCACTCTTTAAAAATGATTGGACCAAGAGTTTCCAAGGAATTCTTCTGCAATACATCCCAATACATATCCATCATCACCTTTAGGAAAATATCTTGTCTCCCAGCTCTCCCTGTCACTGATTTTCCAATGCACGTTGTATTTCCAATCAAGACAAAGAAGTTTTATGATTCTAAGTCTCTGCTGTTTACTCAGGCAGGATCTGGTCGTAGGCATCCTGGGACTCCAGGAGCTCAGCCAGTGTTGACAGGGAGAGAAGGAGGCATCAAGGAAACTGACCTCACCATACAGCTGATCCAAATGTACTGGCAGCAATTCCAGGTTAGGCTGAGAATGATCTGAGGAGCCCAATTCAGTGAATATGGTGAAATCATGGGAGCCCAGGCAGCAGGCAGGACCAAAAGTCAGGACAGAGAGGTGGCAATGGCACTGGCTGGAGAGCTGTCCAGTCAGCTCTTGTGTCCTGGGGAAACCAAGGCAAGAGATGCTTTATCTGGATTGGGCCAATGTGGTGAGAGTAGGAGCCACCTGTTCTATGAGCCTGTGAATGCCCAGGTTCACTGTAGACTCTCCAGATACCAGGTCTCAGCCTAGCTCATTGGCTTAGGATGAGATCATAGGTGAGCCGCCAGGTAGACATGTCAGAATTCCAGAGGAAAAGAGATGTGCAAGCTCCATCCTACACATCCTGACCTTTCCCCTTGGTCTCTCTCAGTTGCAGAACTTCATCCAGCCACAATTCTTTTTTTTTTTTAATTAACTAATTTATTTTAAGATTTGGGATATAATTGCTTTACCATGTTGTGTTAGTTTCTGCTGTATGGCAATGTGAATCAGCTCTATGTATACATGTATCCCCTCCCTCTTACTCCTGCCTCCCACTCCTCCTTCCCAGCATCACAGAGCACCGAGCGGAGCTCCCTGTGCTATACAGCAACTTCTCGCTAGCTGTCTATTTCACACGTGATAGTGTGTATATGTCAGTGCTTCTCTCTCAATTTGTGTCACCCTCCCCTTCCCTTGCTGTGCCCGCAAGCCCTGCAAATAGGTTCATCAGTACTGTTTTTCTACAGTCCATATATAAGTGTTAATACACAATAACTGTTTTTCTCTTTCTGACTTCCACCCACGAGTCTTGATTGAACCTTCACAAAAATTATGGAGATCATAATGGACTTTTGATCCTGGTGAAATTCACACAAAGTTCCACCTTGCCTCGGAAACACCTATTAAGCAATTTAGGTAATTCACTAAGCATTTAGGTCGCAGGTTAAGCCTGGAAAATTATATTTTTAGCAAGCTCCCAAGTGGTATTGGGGCTTCCCTGGTGACTCAGATGGTAAAACAATCTGCTTGCAATGCAGGAGACTTAGGTTCAATTCCTGGGTTGGGAAGATTCCCTGGAGGAGGAAATGGCAAGCCACTCTAGTTTTCTTGACTGAAGAATTCCATGGACAGGCTACAGTCCATGAGGTTGCAAAGAGCTGGACACAACTGAGTGACAAACACTTTAAGGTGGTGATGATGTAGGAGACAGGTTATGTGCTAAGTCATTTCAGTTGTGTCTGACTCTCTGCAATCCTATGGACTATAGCCTACCAGGCTCCTCTGTCCATGGAATTCTCCATGCCCTCCTCCAGGTGTTCTTCCCGACCCAGAGATCAAACCCGCATCCCTTATTTCTCCTGCATTGGCAGGCAGCTCTACCACTAGCATTTACCACTAGTACCACCCAGGAAGCCCAAATGGCCTCCTGTTTCAATTTCATGGGTATGAAGAAGTGGGCTTCACCTTGGATACTCACAACTGTTGCATTTTCTGAGACAAGAGATAGGTAGGCTTCAGTTAAGGCATTTACAATCAGCCTCCTGTTTGCCTCCTGAAATGGAAGTGACAAAAGCAACAGGATAAATAGCCAGTGTTTGTCTCTTGTAAACACCTTAAGGTGATAGCCATGGCAATAGTCAAGGTAATAGTCATGGCAAAGACAAAGAGGGGCAAGACCCTATTTGAGTAAAGGATTGAAGGATCTCTATCCCCCCCTGTTTTGGGACAAGGGAAACACTACACATGTGCAGAAAGGCTCCTTGTGGGTCAAAATTCAGGGGAGAATGCCAAACCATAATGACTCTTGCTCCTCCCAGAAGCCTTCACTTTGACATCTATCTTGGCTGAGAGGTACGTGTGCACCCCAGGGTGGGGGTCCCAGGGTAAGTCAGGTGTGGAAAAAGAAACCAGATAATTGGCCTGAAGGAAGACAAAGACCTGGAAGAACCAACCTACATGAATGACTTAACCACCTCTTTACTGCACTCCTCCTCACTAGCAGGGACACCCACACCCTTTCCCTCTGGGTGAGCATCTCTGCCTTGCTTCTATCTTTTACTAAACAAACCATTTCTCTGAATGCTGTCCCACTATGTCTCTAATAATAAGCTTTGTACCTGCATTTACAGTTTATGCCTCTGTGAGAAATGCTCTTTTCACTGGGGGCAAAGATCCAGGGATAATAGCTTATAGCCTCTAGCTCTTACTGGTCTGGTGGCTAGGATTCCTGGCTCTCATCCAGGCTACCCAAGTTCAATTCCTGGGCAGAGAATTAAGATCTCTCTTCACACCACCACTGACTGCTGCCTCCCAGAGACCAATGTGAGTGCTTCTGATCAAAGGACCATACTTGGGAATAGAACTCTGGGAAACAACTTGTGTGCAAAACAGACATCCAGAGCTCAACCACGATCTCCAGTTCCACTGAATAGCAGAAATCCTGAGGAGGTGCTATTTAGCCATTTTACAGATGAATCAAGGGAGGTGCAAAGAGATAAAATGGGCTGGCTCAAGATGAAATGCTTAGGAGCAGTAATTCTCAACTAGAGAAGAAGTGGAGAGTTGAGGGCATGAACCAAGAGCTGCAAACAGAAACGCCTGCAGGGACGAGGCAGACAGCCTTAGTGAAAGTGGTTTCGTGGGAGCTGGGAGCACGCGTAGTTTGTTTCCAGTCGTCATCATGTGAGAATGGAGCCCCAGTGGTTCTCATCTTCCAATTTTTCAAGAGAGGTAAAAAAACCCCAACTTTTAAGTTTGTCAATCAATTCTAAATTCCAAAAAATACCATGCAATCCAGGAAATATCCATCTGCCAGCAAAATTTGGCCAGGATGCCGCACGTTTGCACTCTCTACATAGTGATGGTTTCCAATCCTATGTACGTACATATTCCCTAGAGCCCTTTTAAAAATATAAGCTCTGATATAACAGGTCTTGGATGGACTTCAGATTTTTAATTTCTAACAAGCTCCTGTATGATGCTAAGGCTGCTGCTCCATGGAGTACAGGCAGAATAGCAAAGAACAGAGCTACTCAGTGTATGGTTTGTGGAAAGACAGCAACAGCATTACTGGGGAACTTGTTTGAAATGCATATTCTCAGCCCGACCCTAGAAATACTGAATACAAATTTCTGGGGTTGGGTCTTGGAAGTCTGTTTTTATTAAAACACATCCTACAGATGATTCTTCTGCATATTCAAGTTTGTGAAGCACTGAATAGATCAGTGGTTGTACTACTTTAGTGTGTAAAGGAATCCTTGTGATTTAAAAATACTGATGCCTACAGCCTTTTAAAATTGACTGAGAGTGGAGCTGGGCACCAGGGCTTTTAGAACTCAGTTATATTAGTCATATTGGAACTCAGTTGGTACTAATATGCAAGCAAGTTTGAAGACCTCCACCCTAGGAGTTCACATCAGATTCTTCTGTGCATTTGGTCCAAACTGCAGAAATAGAAACATATTTTTTGAATAGAGAGGTGATTTCAGCTGAAGCTTGGGAATGGGAGTCACATTTTCATGAAGTCCATTGTTCCTGCCCGGCAGCCCATATATCTAGGAGGAACTGCTGTGAGGCTATGTAGGATAGGAGCCCTGACTCTACCCCATGTGCCAAGAACCCAGCACCACTGCTTTCCCCGCCACTTCCAAATTCTTCCCACAGTCGAGACCTTGCTGAGAAATGAAGCTACATCACACTTGGCCAATTGGAGGGTGACAACCAGCCAATGCCTGGAGTGGCCAATGGCCAAAGTAACTGATCCACAAATGGCCCATCTGGTCAGGAATCGAAGCCTGGCTTTGGTGCTTGGCCTGATCGTGTAGTTATAATGCAAACCACTCTATTTTCTGGTTTTATAAGTTAATTCATGGACCAGTTAAGTGTCTGAAATAGCAATATTAATCACAGCGGGAATGACCATATGAATTCATCTCCTGGGATGTTGTTCAAATGCTCTGGCCTGGACTGTCTCTAAAGACCTGTTGAGCTTGAGAGAAAATGAGACTCATACAGGGCTTCAAAACACAGAGGAAAAACTGATATCTCAAAAGGAATCCCAGAGGAAAATGGGCCTGTTTCCAGTGGCTGAGGATGAAGCAAAAGGAGAGAGCAGTAAGTAGAATCATAGGGTCACCAAGCATTCCAAGAGACAGAATGGGAGCTACAGCAGATAATCTGCAATAGAGAGGAAATGAAACCAAGTAAGTGGGTTCTGGAGGCAGAATTTGGAAAGCATCCCAGAGGGCCATAGGATGCAGGTGGAATGCCTGTGGTGAATTGATGGACTGGAAAGGAGATGCTAAGGACAATAAGCCTGTTTGGGCAATATCTCTCATTACCTCCTTCTACTGATACAGTTGCCAGTTGGTAAACAAATATTTATTGATTCCCCCACTATGATCACAGAGAAGGCAATGGCACCCCACTCCAGTACTCTTGCCTGGAAAATCCCATAGGAACCTGGTAGGCTGCAGTCCATGGGGTTGTGAAGAGTTGGACACAACTGAGCAACTTCACTTTCACTTTCCACTTTCATGCATTGGAGAAGGAAATGGCAACCCACTCCAGTGTTCTTGCCTGGAGAATCCCAGGGACAGTGGATCCTGGTGGGCTGCCCGTCTATGGGGTTGCATAGAGTCAGACACGACTGAAGCGACTTAGCAGCAGCAGCAGCACTATGATCCAGGCAATGGGTTAAGTTGGATTGCATTCTCCACTTTCACTGATAAATAGTTTTAACTTGAATCAGCATGTTCTAAAGATTCATTCATACATTTTACAAATGTATCTTCTGAATTCCAGGGGCTGTGTTAAACACTAGAGAAATAATAGCAAAGAAAACATACTCTAAAATTGCTTTTACTTTCATGGAGATTACAGGCTAGTGGTGGAAGCAAATTATAAATACACAAGTGAAGTGAAAGTTGCTCAGTCGTGTCTGACCCTTTGTGTCCCCATGGACTATACAGTCCATGGAATTCTCCAGGCCAGAATACTGGAGTGGGTAGCCTTTTCCTTCTCCAGGGTATCTTCCCAACCCAGGGATCAAACCCAGATCTCCCACATTGCAGATGGAATCTTTACCAGCTGAGCCACAAGGGAAGCCCAAGAATTCTGGAGTGGGTACCCTATCTATTCTCCAGCAGATCTTCCTGACCCAGGAATTGAACTGGGGTCTCCTGCATTGGAGGCGGATTCTTTACCAACTGAGCTATCAGGGAAGCCAAAGGAATGAATAAATATTTTTCAATACCATGAAGAAAAACTATAGGGTACTAACCAGAAAAGTTTTCTTAAAGACAATCTTTCTTTTAGAGGCTTGGATAAGTTTCCCAGAAGAAAAAACATTTAGGTTGATAGCTGAGGGGAGAATGAGAGTTAATTAAGCCAGGGCTATAATGAGACTCTGGCAAATGGAACAGAATGTACAAAGGCCCAGGAGCAGGGAGGAGCATGATGCTTTCAAAAATGGAAAGGGGGTTGGAACATAGTGAATGAGGAGAAGGAACCAGCTCTTGCCAGGACTAGTGTGCAATGAGAGGGACTTGGAACTTCATCCAAGAGGATACCATTTAAAGGCTTTAACCAAACAGCATTTCCTGAAGAGTGAATCTGGATAAATTCTGCGAGGATGTTGATGACCCAGCTGTCCCTGAAAAAAAAAGAATTTTGCCTGAATTCAAATTCTCTCCTGATAGGGAGTTCTCAAAATTTCCAGGCAATGGAAGCTGTCATTTTCCAGCAGTGAGTGCCCCTAGCTGGCAACTAAATTCAGATTTCTTAGCATCTGATCCCCAGATGTTTAGGGGGCCGATGTACCTTCTGATCCTCTTACTCAAGAAATACAGCCAGGCCTAAGTGACACTGCTGGGCTCACCTGAACTCTTGGCTTCACCATGGCATAGTTTTTAACAGGATCCCTTGGGGGTGCTGTGTAGAGGAGAGATTAAAGTCTCGAGTGCAAATGCAGATCAGTGCATTGTCTCTGTGTGTTCATGTATTACAATGGCTGAAGTAGATCTGGGATATTAGTGTGTTCTCGCTGTGTGTATTTGTCTATTAGAGTGATTGAAATGTGTCCATCATCTCCTCATTCTGGTTTCTCTATATATTTGTCCGCTGTAATGGTTGAATCAGATTCTTAGTGTGCCCTCGAGGTAGGTAGGTAGGTAGATGAATAGATAGATAGGAGGGAAGGAGGGAATAAGACAAGTTAAGATAGGTAGATAGATAGATAGATAGATGGATAGCTATCAATATAGTAGATACCAATATAGATAGATATAGCTCTACCACTTTCTATCTAGGAGAATTTGAGCACCCCTCTTTGCCTTAGTTTCCCCATCTGGATAAGCTGGAAATAATAACAGATCCTAAACAAGAGGGTTATTGTGAGTCAATATACAGAAGCCCTTAAAATATTACCTGTCGTGTAGTAAGTGTGACAAGTGATGACCATTATTTCATGAACGTTATCTCATTTAATCATCATAAGTATCATCAATTCAAGGTGGCGAATACTATCCCTATTGTACAAATGAGTGTATCTAGGTTCAGAAAGATTAAAAGATGTTCCCACGCTGTATGTCAATATGTTGCCACAGCTCATCACTGTTTACTGCCTCTTCCTTATTCCTGCAGATTAGACTCATTGAACCCCACAGAATACAGCAGTGGGTTGTCATTTCCTCCTCCAGGGGATCTTCCCAATCCAGGGATTAAACGCTTGTCTCTTATGTCTCCTGCACTGGCAGGCGGGTTCTACCTGGGAAGCCACCCAGGAATCCCCAACCCCACACCACCCGGAACAAAAGTCAAGCTTGCTATAGACACATATTGGGCTTCCCGGGTGGTACTAGTGGCAAGGAATCTGTCTGCTTATGCAGGAGACTTAAGAGGAGCAGTTTCAATCCCTGGAGGAGGAAATGGCAACCTGTTCCAATATTCCTGCCTGGAGAATCCCAGGGACAGAGGAGCCTGTCATCAGGTCTCAAAGAGTCAGTTCATCAGGTCTCAAAGAGTCAGACACGACTGAGGGACTCAGCACACACATGTAGGCATTGAACTTGCCAAGTTAGACTTTAGACTCCTTCCCGAGTTGGCCTCTGCACCCTTTTCCATCTACCTGGTATTCCAGTGGACCTTTGCAACACCAAGTCACACAGAATTAACCCAAGAAGGAGCTAAGCATACCTCATTGGTGCTCAACTCAAGGTAGGGCGTGTCTTTCAGGCCCTGGTGTCAGCAGGTAGCATAAAGGACAGAGTCCCTGCCCTCTTGGTGCTTAGCCTCTACTGCAAGAGAGAGATAAGTGAAAATGTAATATAACAGGTACTAACAAGTGCTATAAAGAAAGAGCAGGAAAAAAGATAGCACCATAAAATTCTTCAATTTCCCTTAAACGGTTGCTCTCTGTCTTAAAGCAATCACTTTTTGTGACCTGCCATCTGAAATGCATGGTCTCTCCAAGTGGCCAAGACATTTCAGTGCAGACAAGAGAGTAACACTTAAAAGATCAACTCCATGGAACAGATGGCTTAGTTATTTCATGCCAATTAAATCAACCATTCAGCTGTCTGATCCATTGCTCGCTGATCAAGCTACAAGGAGCCTCTTATGCTGGTGCAGATATCTGATTGAATGTAAAAGACACTAATGGAGACAGACATGAGGGTCACGCAGACAATGGGGCATATATTGAGATAACGAAATTATACAGGGGCATCGTGGGGTGGTAGAGGAGCAAGGGAAAATTGCAGGAGGAGAGACTGGGGTTAAAAAAAGCTTTATGTGAAGAGGATAATGTTGAGGGGAGGTGTGACAAGGGTAATTATTCAATCCATTTAGATAAAGGTTATTGCGGTAATGCACTTACTTTGTGCCAGGCTCTGTGTTCAGCCCTGGAAAGCAGGACAAGAAAATTTAGAAGTACAGAAGAGGGGACTTCCCTGGTGGTCCAGTGGTTAAGACTTCACCTTCAAATGCAGGGGGTGTGGGTTCGATCTCTGGTCAGGGAGCTAAGATGCCATAGGCCTCGTGACCAAAACACCAAAACATAAAACAGAAACAATATTGTAGCAAATTCAATAAAGACTTTAAAGCTAAGTAAGTAAAGACACAGAAGGTATTGCATGTGTGCTAAGTCATTTCTGTCGTGTCTGACTCCTTGCGACCTTTGGACTCTAGCCCACCAGGCTCCTCTGTCCATGGAATTCTCCAGGGAAGAATACTGGAGTGGGTTGCCATGCCTTCCTCCAGGGGATCTTCCTGACCCAAGGATCAAACTCTCTTCTTGTCTCTTATGTCTCCTGCATTGGCAGGCATGTTCTTTACCTCTAGCACCACCTGGAAAGCTCCATAAGATATTATCCCTGCCTTAAAGGAGCTCACAGTCTAGAGCCTGAGGCAGATTCAGAAACAGAAAGCTGTTTGGGATTCGCAGATGTAAACTATTATACGTAGGATGGATAAACAACAAGGTCCTACTGTATAGCACTGGGAACTATATTCAATATCCTATGAGAAACCAGAATGGAAAAGACTATAAAAATGCATATATACATATAAATGAACCACTCTGCTGTACAGCAGAAATTAACACAACAATGTAAATCAACTATACTCCATTAAAAAAAAAAAAGAGAGAAACAAAAAGCTGTGGTGTGAAGTCCAATGATAAATAGGCAGCCATGTGGTCCTGGGTGCAACCGGAGTCTATGTTTATTTTTTTAAACACGCGATAAGAAATTGACCAGTAAGGAGATTGACCGGCACATCCTAAACTCCCTGGGCAGCGACATCACATGCGAAAGAACCCAGACACTGTGAAGTCCCTGATGCTGGACCATCGTGTGGGTATCCTGCAGTGGCCATCCAGAAGGCCCTGTGCTCCCACGTTTGAGTGGAGTTGGCCCAAAAGTGAACAATTCCTGCTGCCTCAGTCATCTTGGCAAGGGCTGAGTCCTTGGACATGAGGATTTGAGAGGCAGGCCTAGACTGAGATGATCCGGGAAATTTTCTGTCTTCTTTCTGTGATTATTAGTACATTTGGGCCAATTATAAAATTATGAAAAGACCTGAATCTCTTCCAGGGGTGAGCATAAGCTTCCCCTAGCCTCCAGCAGCAGGAAAGGGGCTGAGGCAGAGTTACTGAGGAGGCCTCCGGGCATGGGTGAGGGTTTAAGTTATTCTCTCAGTAGGGGCTTCTCGGGTGGTGTTAGTGGTAAAGAACCTGCCTGCCAATACAGGAGACAAAGAGAAGTGGGTTTGATCCACTTGGGTCTGGAAGATCCCCTGGAGGAGGGCATGGCAACCCACTCCAGTATTTTTGCCTGGAGAATCCCATGGACAGAGGAGCCTGGCGGGCTACAGTTCATAGCATCCCAGAGAGTAACTCCTTTCCATGATATCAAAGCTCCAGGAAAGCCTCCTTAAAAGATGCAGCCTAGACTTCCCTGGTAGTCCAGTTGTTGAGAGTCCGCTTGCCAATGCAGGGGTCGTGGGTTCCACCCCTGATCCAGGAAGTTTCCACGTGCTGCTGGGCACGGAGCCAGAGAACTGCAGCTACTGAAGTCTGTGGGCCCTAGAGCCCATGCTCCACAAGAGAAGCCGCTGCAAACAGAAATAAGCACACCAAAAATAGAGAAGGCCCTTGTGCAGGAAGGAGGACCCAGCAAAAAAAATAATAATAATCAATCTTAAAAAAAAAAGCTACAATCTGGCACTTCCCTGGCAGTCCAATGGTTAAGACTCCATTCTTTCAATACAAGGCAAGTGGGTTCATTCTCTGGTCAGGGAACTAAGATCCTACATGCTGCGTGATGCACCCCAAAAAAGAAAAAGAGTGTATGCTAAATAAATAAATAAAAGTAGAGTATGTATTTTAAAAAAAGTTTAAAAAGCTATACCTATCACAATGTGTGTCTGGTATGTGCTTTGTGCATACGTGCTCAGCTGTGTCTTATGCTTTGATATTCCATGGACTACAGCCCTTTAGGCTCCTCTGTCCGTGGGATTCTCCAGGCAAGGATACTGGAGTGGGCTACCATTTCCTCCTCCAGGGGATCTTCCCAATCCAAGGTTGGAATCCTTGTCTCACGTGTCAGCAAGGGGGTTCTTTACCACTGTGCCATCTGGGAAGCCCCGTGATGGAAGTGTTAGCTAGTGCCATGGTGGTAATCATTTTGAAGCATGTAAGTGTATCAAATTAACTCATTGGACATCTTAAACCTACATGATGTTATATGTCCCAAGAATGCTGAAAAAAATTAACCAAAGGCTTGATATCCAAATATATAGAGATTTCTCCAAAATCAATAAGATATAAATACTAAAACAATAGAAAACTAGGCAAATAATATAAACAGGCAATGCACAAAAAGGAGAAATGCAAACAAAACAATGTTTAATCTTATGAGTAACCAATAAAATGTAAAACAAAATAACAATATTTCATGGGTTTTTTCCACAGTGAAATAGGAAAGTTTAGGCAATATTAAGTGCCTGTGGACAAACATTTCCATACAATGTTGACAGAAAATCAATCTGATAAAACTTTTCTAGAAAGTAATGCAATAGTATATTAATTTTTTTAAAAAAGAAATGCATCTGACTCCCTACCAAGAGATTTGGATGGATATCCTTTGTAAACTCATGGATGCAGAGTGGTACATATAATTGGAGAGGAAGAAAATATAGATCTTCCTCAGCTTCCAAGGTTTACTTTCTGATACCCATATATGTGGCTGTTTATGCTTGCTCAGTCGGGTGTGACTCTGTGATTCCATGGACTACAGCCTGCCAGGCTCCTCCATCCATGGAATTTTTCAAGCAAGAATACTGAAGTGTGTTGCCATTTCCTCCTCAGGGAATTTTCCCAACCCAGGAACTGAACACATGTCTCTTGTACCTCTTGCATTGGCAAGCAGATTCTTTACCACTGTACCACCCGGGAAGCCCATATACCCATAGTAAGTTGAATATGGCTTCCCATGTGGCTCAGTGGTAAAGAATCTGCAGCCAGTACAGGAGACACAAGAGACTCGGGTTCCATTCCTGGGTCCAGAAGATCCCCTGGAGGAGGAAATGACCACCCACTTCAGTATTCTTGCCTGGAAAATTCCATGGACGGAGAAGCCTGGTGGGCTATAGTCCATGGGATCGCAAGGAGTTAGGCACAATTGAGCACATGAGCCACAAATTGAAAATGCTGTAAGTCAAATATGCATTTAATACAGTTAACCTACTGACCATGCAAAATTCTGGACTGGATGAAGCACAAGATGGAATCAAGATTGCCGGGAGAAATATCAATAACCTCAGATATGCAGATGACACCACCCTTATGGCAGAAAGCAAAGAGGAACTAAAGAGTTTCTTGCTGAAGGTGAAAGAGGAGAGTGAAAATGCTGGCTTAAAATTCAACATTTAAAAATCTAAGATCATGACATCTGATCCCATTACTTCCTGGCAAATAGAAGGGTAAACAGTGGAAACAGTGACAGACTTTATTTTCTTGGTCTCCAAAGTTACTGCAGATGGTAACTGCAGCCATGAAATTAAATGACACTTGTTCCTAAGAAGAAAAGCTTTGACAAACCTAGACAGCATATTAAAAAGCAGAGACATCACTTTACTAACAAAGGCCCACATAGTCAAAGCTATGGTTTTTCCAGTAATCATGTACAGATATGAGAGTTGAACCATAAAGAAGGGTGAGCACCAAAGAATTGATGCTTTTGAACTATGGTGTTGGAGAAGACTCTTGAGAGTCCCTTGGACTGCAAGGAGATCCAACCAGTCAATCCTAAAGGAAATCAGTCCTGATTATTCACTGGAAGGACTGATGCTGAAGACAAAGCTCCAATACTTGGGCCTCCTGATGGGAAGAACTGACTCATTGGAAAAGACCCTGATGCTGGGAAAGATTGAAGGCAGGAGGAGATAGAAGGACAGAGGATGAGATGGTGGGACGACATCACCAACTCAATGGACATGAGTTTGAGCAAACTCCAGGAGATGGTGAAGGACAGGGAAGCCTGGCATGCTGCAGTCTATGTGGTCTCAAAGAGTCAGGTACGACTGAGTAGTCAAACAACAACTGGACATCACACCTTAGCCTACCTTGTCTTAAATGTGCTCAGAACACTTACATTAGCCTGCAGTTGGGCAAAAGCATCTACCACAATGCCTGTGTTATAAAAAGTGTTGACTATCTCATGTAATTTATTGACTACTGTACTGAAGGTGGAAAGCAGAATGGTTATCTGGGTCCACAATGACTTTAAGTGTGTGGGTTGTTTACCCTTTGGTCACCTGGCTGTCTGGGAGCTGCAGCTGCCACTGCCCAGCATCAGGGAGCGCACCATGTCACATCTGGCTAGCCCAGGAAAAGAGCAAAATTCAGAGTACAGTTTCTGTTGAATGCCCATTGCCTTAGTACCATCATAAGGTAGAAAAATCATTAATCAAGCCATTGTTAAATCAGGGACTGTCTGTAAACAGCAGTAGCAGAACACTTAAATGATAGTGTGAACGCTATGGAGCTGTTAAACAATGGCAGTAAATTTATAAATGTTTATCCGGAAATATCCTCAGCACATATTGTTAAGTGGAAAAGTAAGTTGCAGTAATATGATGTATCAACATATAGCATGATACTATTTCTGTTAAAAGAAAGTCAAACAAAGGCAAACTTATTTTTAAAATAATGCACAAACACTCATTATATATTATACATATAGATTCAAATGTAGATGACATAGACACAGCTGTGGGTATAGCTTTAGATGCTGATACAGAGAGATATACATAATACATGTAGAATAATTGGAAGACTATACATCAGACTGATATCAAGGGCTACCTCAAGGGTGGCAATTTGGGTGTGTGGGTAGAAGAATGAGAAAGGGAATTTTCACTTTGTATTTTGTATATATCTGCCTTAAATACACACACATGCTTGTGGGTAATTGTGATAAGACTGTATCTAGACAGTCTGCCACTAGAAAAAGAGGCAGATGGATGAGGCGGGGGGTGGGGTAAAGAAAGAAAGGAGAGCGGGAATAAAGGAAGGAAGGGAGATAAAGGAAGATGAATGGATGAGATTCGGAGGAATTTGCATGAAAGTGACGACATTTTGATTTTATCCTTGAATTGGGAAGAAATCACTAGAGGCTTATAAATAAGTAACAGGTATTCTGAGATCTGTAAGTCATACATGGGATCAAGTGATTCTCAGGATACCTGGAGACAAAAAAAGATCAATCAGAAACGTGTTGGAACCATTCAAAAAGACACACACACCCCAATGTTCACTGAAGCACTATTCATAATAAGCAATATATGGAACAACCATCTACAGAGGAATGGATAAAGAAGATGTGGTACAAATATACAATGGAATATTATTCAACTATATAAAAGGAACAATACTGGGTTATTTGCAGAAACATAGATGGACCTAGAGTCTGTCATGCAGAGTGAAGTAAGTCAGAAAGAGAAAAATGTAGAAATCAAGAAAAATGGTACAGATGAACCTATTTTCAGGGCAAGAATAGAGACACAGATGAAAAGAACAGGCGTGTGGGCCCAGGTCAGGGAGGAGAGATGGGATGAATTGATAGATCGGGACTGAGGTATATGCACTGCCATGTGTAAAACAGCTAGTGGGCACCTGCAGTATGGCACAGGGAAGTCCGCTGGGTGCTCTGTGGTGACTGAGATGGGTGGGATGGGATGGTAGGAAGGGAGATCCACGAGGGAGGGGATATAGGTACACAAACAGCTGGTGTATTTTATTGTGCATTGTGCTAAGTTGCTTTAGTCGTGTCCAACTCTGCACAAGTGTGTGTGTGCGTGTGTGTGTGTGTTAGTCACTCAGTCCTTGTAAAGAAGCTATATCCTAATATAAAAATTAAATTCTTAAAAAAATGATGAAGGCCCGAACTAGGGCAGTGATCCAAGAAAGCTTCTTGGAAAAAGGTTAGATTTCCAGGCGGGACAGTTTAAAAGCTCCCAGTGAAGATGGGGCACAGAGCTGTGGAAAGGCAGAAGCAAACTTCAGCTTAGCACATTCTGATGCGAAAGTCTCTTCTCTTAGCATCTGTGCTGTACGGTGACTTTGTTATTGTTTTCACCACTTCCTCACTATTTTGCCTAGAAGGCCCAGAAAGACTTAGTGAATACTTAACAGTCACAGCTAGCGTTCTCTGATTTCAAATTCTGTGTTCTTTCACGGAACTGAATCGGCTTCTTTCTCATAATTCCCTGTGAGCTGTTCACTTTCGCTTCCATTTTCACAGGAAGAAACTCACCAGGCTGCATCTGAGAAAATGTTGTTCATTGTTAGTACTAAGGGCACCATGGTAAGAAAAGAAAATTAAATTTTCAGTCGGTTGTGTAAATGTATTACTTTTAGTTGTAAAGTTTAATTCGTTAGAAATAACTTTATTTTGTAATAAATGTTCCTAAGAAACTTGGCTAGCAGTGGTCCAGAGGCTAAGACTCCGCACTCCCAATGCAGACAGCCTGGGTTTAAGCCCTGGTTGGGGAACTAGATCCCACGCACTGCAACTAAGAATTCACTTGCTGCAGCTAGAAATCCTGCATGTCACAGCTAAGATCAAAGATCCCACGTGCCACAAATAAGATGCGGCATGGTCAAATAAATAAAAATAAACATTAAAAAATTAAATAAGTATTTCTAATTTTTTTAAAAAGAAAAGGTTGTTCAATTACTGTCTGGAGGGGCTAGATTCACAACTAGGTCACTGAATGTCAAAGATCATGTTCTTCCTTACGTTGCCCATGAATCAACCTTGTAGCCTGCTACTATAACAGAATCATTGTCTATGATAATGATAGCATTCATGTGCCATTTATTCAGTGAGGAATTGTGGTGGATGTTCTTTTGAGTGCCTAGCCAATCCATGCCTCCCTCTCTAAGAACTGTGCTCACCAAAAAGCCCTGGTCCCAGAGTTCTATTTGTGCCATGCGCTTCCAGTTCCTTATGAGCGAGTGAAAGTCGTGCCCAACTCCTTGCAACCCCAGGCCAGAATACTAGAGTGAGTAGCCATTCCCTTATCCAGGGGATCTTCCCAACCCAGGGACTGAACCCAGGTCTCCCACATTGCAGGCAGATTTTTTACAAGCTGAGACTCCAGGGAAGTCCGTTCCTTAAATGGGGCTTCCAGTTCCTTAAACTATAGGTAATCAAGCTTGTCCCAAATGGTTGTACTAAGTTGCTTTCTCACATATGTTTGGAACTGGGGTCAAGAGCTATAGGTCATTTACCATGGATTCTCTACAGAAAGGTCATGTAATCCCAGAACTGCGGGTGCTGTATTGGGGCAGCTATTGGTGATTATGTATGAGCAGGAATAAGAAACCAGTCTTAAGAAAGGAAAGTGAATCAGACTCACCGAGAAGAGCAGAAATGAGAAGCCTCCGGGACTCTGACCAGAGAACCAGAGCATGGCGGCCTTGGTTCTTTGATGTTTTCTAGTTCATTATGGGGGTTTCCCAGGTGGCCCAAGCTGTAAAGAATCCGCCTGGCAATGCAGGAAACAAAAGAGACACCAGTTTGATCCCTGCGTCGGGAAGATGCCCTGGAGAAGGAAAGGGCAACTCACTCTGGTATTCTTGCCTGGAAAATTCCATGGACAGAGGAACCTGGTGGGCTATGGTTCATGGGGCTGCAAAGTGTCAGACGTGACTGAGCGACATACACATAATTCAGTATGAGATTCAGTTGTACATGAGTTTCCTGAAATATCCTGTTTCCTTATGTGCCTGGTCCATACATATTCCTCCATTCATCTTTCCCTTCATTCATAGAAGTTGGATCTACGCTTGTTGGTTCAGAGGAGAGAGGCAACAGAGTGGAAAAATCAGTTACCAAATTTGTCTTCTTGTCTTGGATTTTCTTTACAAAATCAATATCTTGGGTATTCTCAGGCTCAGCAAAGAAAAGCAGTTCCCTAGTCTGGAGGTGGGGTTGGGGAGAGGGTAAAAATAAGAGTTCATTGTCTAGGGCCTCCCAAAAAGGATCCTATTCCCTCCTTCCCAGTCACACCAGCAAGACAGCAGCTAGACTCCAGAGAGAAAATGGCTTTGCCATGGTTAGTTTTATGTATCAATTTGACAGGCTAAGAGATGCGCAGACAGAGGTAAAATGTTACTTCTGGGTGTGTCTGTGAAGGTGTTTCCAGAAGAGATTAGCATTTGATTCAGTAGAGTGGAGAAGAGCTGCCTTCACCAAGGCAGGTGCGCATCTTCCAATCTGCTTAGGGCCTGAGCAGAACGAAAAGGTGAAGGAAGAAGGCTAAATCCGCCCTGTGCTGAGCTGAGCCATCCGTCTTCCCCTCCCCTCAGCCATCACCGCTCCTGTTTCTTAGGCCTTTTCGGACTCTGACCAAGCCTTTATGACCTTGCTCCCCCGGTTCGGGTTTGTACTGGAACTACACCAACAGCTTCCCTGGGCCGCCAGCTTGTAGATGGCAGATTGTGCTACAGTAAGTCTCCAACTTACAAAACTTCAAGTTCTGGGCTTTCAAAGATGTGAATGTGCATTCCATCAGTGTCAGGCATGAGTCTGCAGCTTGTCCTCTGTCTCCTATCACTGATATTTCAGTTCTACCATCTTCTACCTCCTCTCCCTCCTCTAGTCAGTAACTCTTCATTTTATATATAATAATATAATCTATAATAGTTCATTTTATATATATATAGTAGTTTGCATCTACTAACCCCAATCTCCCACTCCTTTCCTCCCCAGCCCTCTTCCCTTTGGCAACCACAGGTTTGTTCTTATGTCCGTGAGTCTGTTTCTTTTTCATAAATATGTTCATTTGTGTTGTGTTAAATTCCATATATAAGTGATATCACATGGTATTTGTCTTTCTCTTCTTGACTTATTTTCTTTGCTTAGTGTGATAACCTCTGCTTGTATCCACGTTGTTGCAAATGGCATTATTCTGTTCTTTTTTATGGCTGAGTAAAGCTTGCCCTATTTTTAATACACAAGTTTGGAAAGTAACTTCAAGAATACATCCAGTGGAAAGTGCGATGGTTTGAGAACCTCTTCCTTTACTTGTTTTTCACTGGTCTTGGTTTTAATGTGAATTTTGAAAAGGAAAAGAAAATCTCCGTTCTTTGTTCAATTTAATTTCTCTCAAGCTATGGTGATGGGGACAGTCAAGGACAGGGTTCCCTTGGACCTGGTTCCTGAGATTCCTCCAACAGTTGGAGCTCTCTCAGGACCCAGTGACAAGGCTCAGAGCACTAGCTCCATCAGATTCCTTGGACTGACAGCTTTGGAAATCTCGGGACTTTATTTACTGACAGTGGTCAACCTCAAAAGGTTCTCTCCAAGTGCCAGTCTCCCTCAGCAAGTTAAGCCAAATGTATTCAGCAGAGGACTTGACAGAATATACTGGCCTGAATTACTGTGAACAAATTACCCGAGGCTGTTGTACACTCCATCATCTATCCACGCCATACTCTGGGAACTCGATTTTGTGTTTGGGAGATAGTGAGGGCATGACTTTGCATAACAAAGGCAGAGCAGGGTGCCGCCTGCTCTGTCTGAGCTGCTAACTTCCGTGAATCATTCATTAGCAGGGCTGGTGCATCTGAGAGGGAGAAACACCGAACCTGATTAGAAGGAGAATTTATCACCCTGCCTGGAAGAGTAAACAAAACACAGGAGCTGTCCATCACAGTGGGCTCTGGCGCCACCTCGGCAGCCAACATCTGCTCCACTGGCTGAGCGCTCACCTTAGGTAGGGAAGAGCAAGCAGGATGTAAAGCACTTTTCCAAATGGACCAGAAGTGCCTAGGTTTCTGTGAGTTCCAGAGCAGCAAAGTAGTCTTTAGGAAAGAGGCTGCGTTAGTGTTACCGATCCACCCATGTTCCTGTGCCCTCCTATACATGCCTCTCCTCGTGGGAGGGCTGTGCATCCTCATTCCAAAGACATCAGCCTTTGTCATATGACTAACTTGGGTCGCTGAAATGTAAGCAGAAGTGATTCTTCCAAATGCAAGCTTTAAAAGACCGTGTGGTTTACCATGCTGCTTTTCTCTTAGCCATGCATGCTGCATGGACTGACCCCAACAGAAGCTGCTCTGTTAGCCTGACTCTGGGTGAAGATGCAGTGCTGCAAGACTGCAGCTAGCAGTGATGGACATACAACGAAAGCCAGAAATAAACATTTGTGGTTATAAGTCACTGAGATTTGGGATCATTTGTTACTATAGCATCTTCTAGCCTAGCCTGACTGAAAACATATCTATCCAGTTTCCCTCTGATACATCTGTTTTGTGTTGCATTCTGTTATAAATTGCACCAAAGTGGTGCCACTGTTTTTTAAGTTTTTGTGAAACAAATCCTCTAGTTTTTATAGTAAGTGCAGGTGTTTCTGGGCTTCCCCAATGGCTCAGCTGTAAAGAATCTGCCTCTGTGATGCAGAAGACACAGGAGACATGGGTTGGATCCCTGGGTCGGGAAGATTCCCTGGAGGAGGGTATGGTAACCTACTCAGTATTCTTGCCTGGAGAATCCCATGGACAGAGGAACCTGGAAGGCTTCAGTCAATAGGGCACAAAGAGTCAGCACAACTGAAGTGACTAAGCACACACAATTGGTGCACAGGGCTAAACAGGGACAAAATCTGGTGGATCCAAGAAAAAAATCCTTAACTGTAATCACCACATCTAGATACTGGGTCAAGTTTATCATACCTGACTTATGTGTCCAACAACTGAATCACTTTCAAAGAAGGTTATTTGTTGTTGTTTAGTCAGTAAGTCCTGTCTGACTCTTTTGTGACTCCATGGGCTGTAGCCAACCAGGCTCCTCTGTCCACAGGATGTGGCAGGCAAGGATACTGGAGTGGTTTGCCATTTCCTTCTCCAGGGGATCTTCCCATCCCAGGGATCAAACCTGAATCTCCTGCGTTGGCAGGCGGATTCTTTATTGCTGAGCCACCAGGGAAGCCCATTTAGGAAAGTCATCTCTAACTAAATTTTACATTACATGTTTACTAACATTTCTTTCACATCGTGTTATGTTTACTTTTCCCATTTAATTTCTTAACCTATTGGAGATTTTTTTTTTTTTTGGTGTATAGTGTTAAATGGGAATTTAAACTTTGTTTGCAAATAGTTAATCAATTGCTTTAGAGAAATTTACTGAAAGTTTATCATCTTTTTACTTATTTAAAATGCCAATAAACCTGTATAATACATAGTTATTTGTACTTAAAACTATGTCTTTGTTTTCTGTTCTGTTTCAAAGATCTGTTGGTCTTTGTGTGAATGACACAGTTCCAGTAGATTATGCCTTCATAACATGTTTAAATACATACATGTATCACATTGTATTTCTTTTCAAAATATTCTTTGCTATGATTTTATGTCTTCTAAGAAATGTGCTGTTATTTTGTCATCCTCCTTGCTTTTAAAAACTATTTTGGTATTTGTATTGGGCTATCCTTAAACTTCAGATTAATTTCAGGAAATTAGAAATCTTTATGAAATTCCATCTTCTCTCCAAAAACTTGATAGGTCTTTTCATTATTTGGCTGTCTTTATTTTTAAGTCTTTTTTCACGTCCCATAGCCAAGTTAATTTTTCATAAGAATGCCACTTTTCTATTTTAAGTTTAAACCTAGACATTTTATTTTTAGATCTTTATATGAATGGCACCTTTTGATCCATTCAATTTTCTCACTTTCTAAAGGCATATTAAAAGTTGCTAATTTTATATTATTTCTCTTGTATTTGGCCACATTACTGAGCTTTCATATTAATCCCAATAGGTTTTAAATTAATTTTCATGGGTTTTCAAGGTAGACTTTTGTATCGTTTAAATTAGTAAATTGTTTAAATTAGTTTATCTTAGTAAATTTAACTTTTTCTTCCTTTCCAATATATAGACTGATACTTTCTCTTTTCTTGTTTTATTAAGTTGGCAAGAAGCTCTAGAGCAGTGTACAGTATGTTTTTCTATAACTGAATTATTTTTTAAAAACACATTGTAAAAGTTTCAAAGATGCATTGTAAACGTAGAGCCCATTGGAAAAAAAAGATAATTGTGGATCTAGAGAGTTTTAGGTTTACAATTGTTTTTTGTCCTACAAGAATTTAAAGTGTGATGCTTTCTATTTTTGTAATTATAAGCTAAAAATGCCAACTCAAAGTTGACAAAACCAGACCTAAACATTTCTTATTTGTTCTTCATTCTACATACTCAGCTATTTCCTGTTCTCCCCTATCATCCATGACCTTGACTTTGAAGTTTTGACTGATATTCAACAAGCAAACAAAATAGTGCAATATAAAGGAACAGTCCATCTTTACAGCAAAGCAAGTGTGTGTTTCTGGCCTAAACAATAGCTTTTTTCTCTGTGTATGTACAGCAAGTCCCCTACATACAAACCTTCAGGTTTTGAACTTTCTAAGATGCAAACATGCATTCACACGTCTGATCACATAAATTAGTGCATGCATCCGGCATACTTTGACATGTGTGTGGTTGAGCTTCTGTGTACTTTACTATACAGCACTGTATTTATGTTCAGTCACTCAGTCATGTCTAACTCTTTGCCACCCCATGGACTGCAGCACGCCAGGCTGTCCTCCACAATCTCCCGGAGCTTGCTCAAACTCACGCCCACTGAGTTGGTGATGCCATCCAACCATCTCATCCTCTGTTGTCCCCTTCTCCTCCTGCCTTCAATCTTTCCCAGCATCAGGGTACCATAATACAAGCCCAGGATGTTTGGAAGCAAGTATAAAAGAAGCAGTCATATAGCTGGTACTTCTAAGAAGTGCCAGCTGTTGTACTATACTACTGTACTTTTCAAGATAATGTACAATAAGGTTAAAAATGTTTTCTTTATTTTTTGTGTTTGTTTTTAGGTACTATTTGTGTGAAAAGTATTATAAACTTACTACACTATAGTACTATATGCCGACAGTGTTAGTTGGATACTTAGGCTAACTTCATTGGACTTATAAACAAATTGGACTTAACAAACACACTGTTGGAATGAAACTCATTAATATGTAAGAGATTTACTGTGTTTAAAATGGAGATTTTGTTGTAACTTTAGTGGACTACATGGTACGAACTGTGTTCCCTAATTAACTAGTCATGTTTCATCCAATTCTTGTTTTGAAAATTTATTCTTTTGTGGAAATGCCTATAATAGTGATAATTACTACCATTCTTGTCTTGCCCTTGACTGCAGTGGAAGGGCATCTTACTTTATACTTTATACTGTTAAGTACAATGTTGGTAATATCTATTTTAATATGGCCAATGGTTAACAACTTTAGGTATAATCTCTGTCTAAACATGACAAAGACACTAAAGATGAATATTTACAGCAAAAATAAATGAACAAAACTGACAAAATCTTTAATGTGTAAATCTGGGGAGAATTTAATTCAGTTACAGAGTAAATGGATCTATGGGCCGAAGTGTGTTAGTCACTCAGTTGTGTCCAACTCTTTGTGACTCCCTGGACTGTACCCTGCCAGGCTTTTCTGTCCATAGAATTCTCCAGACAAGAATATTGGAGTAGACAGCCATTCCCTTCTCCAGGGGATCTTCCCGACCCAGGGACTGAACCCACATTTCTTGCATTGGCAGGCAGATTCTTTACCATCTGAGCCACTGGGGAAGCCCAGATGGATCTAAATGAATGAAGATTAAGACTTGCTTGGGTTTCTGTTTATGTTGATTCATGAAAGCCAAGGGCACCAGAAGAAAGCAAAACAACTTTTCAACAGTCCAATACTTCCCTTGGCTCAGATACGAGGTGGCTGTAACCATAGAGAACTGGTCAACCCTCCTTCAAGGACTGCCCAACACATCCCCACATTCAGTCTGAGAGAGTGGAAGTGGATGGAACTTGTGGAGGTGCTGTCTCCATGAGAAAGGCACCAGGGGTGAAGTAGTAAGAGTCTGAGAGCAACACATGACAGCAACTGCTGCTTTACATGTAGCATTTCAGGTCAGAGGTGTGTGGAAGCTGGCAGTGGGTTTAGGAAGAAGCAGTCACTTCAGAGGATAGTGCTTCCTGAGGAAAGGAACTGAATACAAACAGAATTTGACAGGAGAGCTGCAGCTTGCCCTTTGTTGGAAGTTTGGGAAGATCTTATCAGTTCCAATCCATCATTCTCCCTGACTTGGGCTTCTTCAATGGCTCCCTGAGGGTCTCCCTGCACCTTCCCTTGCCATCTCCCATAGTCTGTCTTGCAAACAGAAGCCACAGAGATTGCTTTGTGAAGTAACTCAGAAAGACCTTGTATATTTGTCGATATAAAAATATTGAATATTAACACATATATGTGGAATCTAGAAAATTGGTATAAATGAACTAATTTGCAAAGCGGAAATAGAGACACAGACATACAAAACAAACATATGGATACCAAGGAGAGCCCGGTGAGGAGAAACAGATTGGAAGATTGGGATTGACATATATACATTATTATGTATAAAATAGATAACTAACGAGAATCAACCATATAGCACAGGAACTCTGCTCAGTGCTCTGTGGTGATCTAAACGGAAAAGTGTGTTAGTCATTCATTCATGTCCAATTCTTTGCGACCTCATGGACAGTAGCCTTCCAGGCTCCTCTGTGCATGGAATTCTCCAGGAAAGTGGGAATCCATTCCCTTCTCTGAGGGGAAGATCCTTGAATTTCCCAACCCGGGGATCAAACCCAAGTCTCCTGCATTGCAGGCAGATTCTTTACCATCTGTGCCACCAAGAAAGCTTGATCTAAATGGGAAGAGGTATGGGTATATGTATAGCTAATTCACTTTGCTGTACAGTAGAAGCTAACACAACATTGTAAAACAGCTGTACTCCAATAAAAATTGGTTTTGATTTTTTTTTTTAAAGTGTAAGTCAGATCATGTCCCTCCTGCTCAAAATGCTGTAGATGGTTCTCATCTTATTTGTATAAAAAATTCAAACTCCTAACCATTGTCTCAGAGCCCTAGTAGTCAAACCCCATCCACCTATGTGTCTGAGTTCCCATCCTAACCACTCTCCCCTCTCATACACTGCTTCAGCCAAGCATGCCTCTTGCTCTTCTTCAAACTCTCCAACAAGCCCATTTTCAGCTCACGTCATTTGTACTTATGGTTCCTTCTTCCCCGGGATATCTGCCTGGGTTTTGTTCAGTTCATTTGGGCTTCTGTGCAAATGCCAACAACTTGGGGAAGAGCAATTTACCTCCCCTCCACTCTCTTCCCTGAGACCACTCTTCTTCTCTTCCATAGCATATTTGTTAATGATTTTTTTCCCCTACTAGGAAATAAGTTCCACATGAGTAAGAGCTCGGTTTCTTCTGTCTGCTGATATAACTGCAGTGTCTAAAAGAATAATTGGTGCAGAGTAGGTGCTCAATAAATATTTGGTGGATGGATGGGTGAAGAAATGATGGGTAGATGGGTGAAGGATTGGAGGGGATTTAGATATGTAAGGGTAAACAGTGAAAACAAGAGCTTTTAAGGTGGTGTTTTTATGAACTCCTGAGCCTGGAAAGATTTCTTCCTTTTCAAGAATGAGAAAGGGAAAAGGGAACACGAGGGACACATTAAAAAAAAAAATACTGCCAGCCTAATACCCTTTGTAGGTAATGGGTATTGCCTTTGTAGGTAATGCTTTTCATATAGTCATTATGCTTATAGAATTCTTTCTTTATCCTTTAAAATAAAAGATAGCTCAGGGTTCATTTTTTTTTTCTTCTGTTAAATTTGCCCACAACTAGCTGGAACCTGGACATCAGTGGGTTTGGTTCTTTCTTCTGTTCAGGAGGGCTGTTTTCAATTTTGTCTTTGATTATTATATAACACGTATTCGCTCTCTTTCTCCCAAGGACCAATTCTTTATGTCGTGAATCTCCCATCCCATAAGCTGCGACAGTCTTTCTCGTGGCTTTCCTTGCCTTTTCTTGTATTTTGCCTTCTAGAGCTTCCTAAGTTTTGTGTCTTGTCACACAGATTTAGTTTTCTACACTGTCATTATTGGCTTTCTTGTATTTTCTCTTTATCTCAGCCTAAAATTTCATCACAGACTGCTGTGATATCATCCTATCTTTCTCCTTTCACTTCACAGAGAGTGGAAAGTACATGTTATCTAAAATGTGCTTCCTTTTTTTTCTAAAAATATCTTCTTTTGAATCCTATATTTTCTTTCCTCTTTTCTGTTGAAATATCTTTCTATGAGTCTCAGGTTGTTTTTTTATTATTATTATTATTTTTTAGGCTTGATAGAAGATATTTTGATCCTTGCCTAATATTTCTGAAAGATTGTGTGAACCATCTCCTTAAGTTCTCTCCTGTCCATCTGGATGCTTCAATAGCATCATGATTTTTTTCCTTATCAGTTACAGGATCTAACAGACTGTACAGATTGGATGAGAATCTAGGTGCTATAGAAGGTCTCTGATTTACTTTGTGTTTGGTAAGGCTACTGAGCTGGGCACCTGTCATCTTTTTTACAGTCTATGAATCTTCACCACTGCTTCAAGTAGGCACAGCGATTCCATTGACCCTCCCAGTTGTGCTGCTACCTAGATTGGGGAAATCATACTGTGTCATGGAAAACTCTTGTGTCTTTCAGCTTCCCACTGGATGTTACTATCTTTGACCATGGAAGCAGCAGCTTCTTGACTGATAAATCCATACGTAGTTTTCCCCTGACATACCATGATTTATCCTTCCTTGGACAGCTCTTCTCCAGATTTAAAGGGCAGCGCCATGTCCTTATAACTTTCCAAGTCTCTTCTTATGACTTTTGCTGCCTTTCTGTAATAGTCAGGCTTCTCTGGAAAAACAGAACTGATAGGATGCATATAGATATGTAAGAGATTTAGTGTATGAGAATTGGTTCACATGATTATGAAGGCCGAGAAGTTCCATGATATACTCTCTGCAAACTGGAGAACTAGGAACACTGGTGGTGGAATTCAGAGTCCTAAGACCTAGAACAGGGGAGCTGCTAGGGTAAGTCCCAAAGTCCGAAAGCCTAAGAACCAGCTCTGATGGCTGAGGGCAGGAGAAGATGGATGTCCCAGCTCAAGAAAAGAGAAATTCATCCTTCCTCTGTCTTTTTGCTTTATTTGGAACATCAGCAAATTGGGTGATGCCCACCTTTATTGGTGAGAACAGACCTTCTTTATTCAGTGTACTGTTTTCAAATGATAATCTCTTCCAGAGACCCTCACAAACACATCCAGAAATAATGTTTAACCAGCAATCCAGGCATCTCATTGCCAGTCCTGTTGACACATAAAATTAACTGGCACACATCCTTTAATCTAGTCCTAATTTCTTTAACTCTAGGAGAAATTTCTTCAAGTTTGGAGCGTATATTTGCCGTCTTCCTTAACTTTCCTTTGTACTCCTCTTTGTGTCCTCCTTGGGTCATTTTTAGCAAGACCTTGAACACTTAAAGAAAAGAGAGAGGAATTGGACCACTGTTTCTGGATCTTCATAATTCCATGCCTGTGACTTGGTAGAAAATTAATAAATCCTTATTGGATGTATTGATAGATGTACAGGACCCTAGAGATTGGGTGATTTTCCCAAATTCTCACAGATCATCTGTGATCTGTGATTCTGATCCCTTTCGTAAGGCTCTTGTTTAGATTTTATTCATGCTTCAAAGCCTGGATTGAATATGGTTTTGTTTTGTTTTTTTAAACCCGGTAAAGCTTTTTCTGTTCGCCAAGGTCTAAAGTAGTTTTTCCCACACTGAGCTCCCAGAGTACCTTTCTCTGTATCTCTTTTGCTACTTTGATTTTTGTGTTATAGTTATTTATGGACCTTTCTTACATCACTTATACCTATACAAAATAAAAATACTTCCTCTTTAGATGGAGCAGACTTTGATGCCCTCTAGCATGTTTACAGGGCTTAAGACTGGAAAAGGAGAAGCAAGTTTGAATTAAGTCAGCCCATATGATTGCCTTGCAACTTTCCCAACATATCCTGGAAATTCCAGCCATCTCATGAGCAACAGGACACATCTGAACTGTTGATCTAAAACAAGGGTTGGCAAGTTTTTTCTACAATAGACCAGATAGTAAATATTTTAGGTTTGCAGGCATTAGAGTATCTGTCACAACCATTCACGTCTTTTGTAATAGCATAAAAGCAGGCACAGACAATTTGCAAATGAATGGGTGTGGCCATATTCCAATAAAACTTTATTTACAAAAACAGGCAGTGGCCCTTGGGCCATAGTTTGCCAAACTCTGTTCTAGATCATGGACTTCTTCACCAAGAAAATGGAAAATAGGCAGGATTCTTTCTTCTCCTGTGAACATTCACTTGGCAGGCCAGTTGACCACTGTGAAAGGAGGCAAGGTTTCCCTTACAATCAACCAAGCACCACATCTGTGCTTGTGTAGCGGTCGTCACCAACCCACAGCAGAGCGGGTTGAAAGTTTGCCAGAGTTTATTGAAAATTTGGGGTTTCAATGGGGTTGTAAGTGGGGTTATTGAAAGTTGTTGTTGCTGTTGATTAATAACTCAGTCGTGTCCTACTCTTTGTGATCCCATGGACTGTAGCCCACCAGGATCTTCTGTCCATGAGATTTCGCTGGACAAGAATACTGGAGTGGGTGCCATTTCCTTCTCCAGAGGATCTTTCCAACCCAGGGACTAAACTCACAACTCCTGCATCTTCTGCATTGGAACACAGATTCTTTACCACTGAGCCACCAGGGAAGCCCATTGAAAGTTTTGTGGTAGCATTTAGAAGAGAGTTTGCACTTCCAATCAGATGTTAGCAAATTTTGTGGAAGAAGTGACCTATTTCTCAATAAATCAGTACGGAAACATCTCATAAAACAAACTTTAGAAAATTCAACAGCAAGCACCACTCTATGGCATATTTTAAAGAGGTCCCATCTGTGATTTTTTCCCAAGCTAACACAGGTTCCAGCTAAGGCAGCTGTTTGCAGAATCTTATGACAGCTAACTCTGCAAACTGACCTACTTCTTCCAAATTCAGCTTTGGAAATTGCATGGTTTGAACAAGCCCTGTGTGTGACAAGTTTCTTTTTCAGAGACTGCAACCTGACTGCTATTTCATTATTGCCAACTTTGAAATTTCCCTTGGTGATGTCCCAGGTCTTATAGGAAATCTTAAGGAAAAGATAGGCAATCAATAAAAAAATGGCCACATGCTGAACATGAATGAGGTTTTTCTGGGTTCCCATCACATCCTCCCAGGCTATGTATCTTAGAACCAAATTCATTTCTAGTTCATTCAGTGTTATCCACAAATCCTAGTATTAAAAACCAGAGACACCACTTTGCCAATAAAGGTCTGTATGGTCAAAGCTATGGTTTTTCCATAATTATGTACGGATATGAGAGTTGGACCATAAAGAAGGATGAGAGCCAAAGAATTGATGCTTTCAAACTGTGGTGCTGGAGAAGACTCTTGAGAGTCCCTTGGACAGCAAGGAGATCAAATCAGTCAATCCTAAAGGAAATCAGTCCTGGATATTCACTGGAAGGACTGTTGCTGAAGCTGAAGCTCCAATACTTTGGCCACCCAATGTGAAGAACTGTCTCATTGGAAAAGACTCTGATGCTTGGAAAGATTGAAAGCGAAAGGAGGAGGCAGCAGAGGATGAGATGGTTAGATAGCATCAGTGACTCAATGGACATGAGTTTGAGTGAACTTCAGGAAATAGTGAAGGACAGGGAAGCCTGGTGTGCTACAGTCCGTGGGGTTGCAAAGAGTCGGACATGACTTAGTGACCGAACAACAGCAAGGACATAGAAGCTGCTCAGTAAACATCAGTGCAGTGAGTACATGCATGTATGAGTGAGGATGAGAAGAAAGAAGGAGAAGGACGGATAAGGAAGTGTGGGTAGGAGGGAAGAATGCTTACTTTTGTTTCTCATGTACATCAGCTCTATTCAATCATTTAGTTATTCACTCATTGATAAATATTTATTGAGCGCCTTCCTTCTGCTAAGTATTCACATGATCATTGGTTATCCTCCACCACTAACAGGGACACAAAATCTGGCCAACACTGGAAATGGTTTCATAGAAGCCTTGTGTGGGACTTGATTTTCAAATGAAAGCTGTAAATTTGAATTCTGAATATAACTCTTATTTGTATCCGTGACTGTGTCATTAATAAATGTTAGAGATTTCCATGTCATATTACTGTTGTTGCAGATACATAGAAATATCGCTGATGTTCTTCCTCACTTGAAAATGAGTTATGAGGGACATTCCTGGAGTTCCAGTGGCTAAGACTCTGCGTTCCCAATGGAGGAGGCCCAGGTTTGGTCCATGATCAGGAAACTAGGTCCCGTATGCCACACGTAAGTGTTGGCGTGCTGCAATCAAAGATTCCGCGTGATGCAGTCAAGAGTGAAGATCTCGTGTACTGCAACTAGACCCTACACAGCCAAATAAGTAAATAAATATTTTTAAATATAAAAAATAATAAGATGAGTTATTAGACCTACTACCGGGCTTCTCTGGTGGCTCAGCTGGTAAAGAATTCACCTGCAATGTGGGAGACCTGGGCTCAGTACTGGTTCTTTTTTATTTAATATGTTAAATATATGTGTTAAAAGCACATATATTACCATATTACAGATTTGGGGTTCTCTTTGTATGTTGGTAACTGTATTTCAATATAATTAACTTCCTTTATGTATTTCATTTTATGTACTTAAAAAGCATTATTTTGAGAAGGAGTCTACAGGTTTTACCAAACTCCTAAAGGGGCCCATGGCATAGAAAATGGTTAGGAATCTCTGTCTTAGAATCATACAACATTTTTGCTTTAAGAATCTCAAAGCAAAGTACATGAAAAGATCTATTAATCTGCCTCAGATCTGCATGGAAAAGAGAGTGGTTAAAATTGCTATTCCTTTTAGTTGCCTTTCCAGTTTTACTAAGGTATAACTGACAGATAAAAATTGTTTAAAAAGTACTGGTTGACGTTTTAATATATATATATATATATATATATATATATATATATATATATATATGTGTGCATTGTGGATGGTATCACTGATTCAGTGCACATGAACTTGGGCAAACTCCGGGAGATGGTGAGGGACAGAGCAGCCTGGCGTGCTGCAGTCCGTGGGGTCAGGAAGAGTCTGACATGACTTGGCAACTAAACAATGACAACATTGTGTATAATCACCACAATTATCCATCACCTCACATAGTTACCATTTTCTTCTTCTTTTTTTTAATGGCAAGAACACTTAAGGTCTGAAATTCCCTGGCAATTCACTGGTTAGGGCTTTCCCTGCAGGGGGCATGGGTTAGATCCCTTGTTAGTATGCCCCTTCCCCCACAAAAAAAACAAAAACAAACAAACAAAAGCACCTAAGATCTACTCCCTTAGCAAATTTCAAGTATCTAAGTACCTTAAAAGTTTGTTTTAATTTGAAGTATGGGTGATTTACAGTGCTGTGCTGGTTTCAGGTGTGCCGCACAGTGATTCAGTTATACGTACATTTATTCTTTTCAGCTTCTTTTCCCTTACAGGTTCTAATATAGTATTGTTAACTATAGTCAAGGTGCTGTGCGTTAAATGGGAAAATGCTGATCAAGGGCACGCAGTTTCAGTTATGCAAGATGAATAAGTTCTAGGGATCCATTAATTTACTAAGATTTGAATGCTTTCGAGTTTTTTTGAAATCTTTGGTGGTCACCACTTAGAAACAGAATGAAGAAACCACCAACAGCACGCAATGGAATTCTGGATTCATTTCTGAGCTGAATTAGGGAGAGAGGTACTTTTGTTGTTTATTTTTGCTCATTTGTAGCACATCTGTATAGTTTTATACTTTCAAAGCATTTTATTAATCACTTCTATATGTTTGAACTGGAGGGTAGAGATCTCTGATGTCCTCTCTCTACCATGTTGCTTAGAAGTCTTCAATCCATTTTGATTCTGTTGCAGAATGGAGTTTCTAAGAGGTGAATTTAATGGCTTCTCACTTCCAGCAGAATGAAGGAAGTGGCAGACAAACCTGGCTTCATCCAGTCTTTTCACTTTGATGACGGACAATTCCCTTCCCTAACTGCATGCTTCAATCATATTACTTTATTTTCTCTCTTCTCATAATATCTGATGAGTTAATATCATGAGTGAATACTCAATGCTCAGAAAAAAAGTCATCTCTTCTCTCTAGCTTTCTGTGATGCAAGTTAATTACCCTTCATCTGTGTTTCCAAGCACTGAGGTGGATGAAACTGGAGCCTATTATACAGAGTGAAGTAAGCCAGAAAGAAAAACACCAATACAGTATACTAACGCATATATATGGAATTTAGAAAGATGGTAACAATAACCCTGCATACGAGACCGCAAAAGAGACACTGATGTATAGAACAGTCTTTTGGACTCTTGTGGGAGAAGGAGAGGGTGGGATGATTTGGGAGAATGGCATTGAAATACGTATAATATCATATATGAAATGAGTCACCAGTCCAGGTTCAATGCGCGATACTGGATGCTTGGGGCTGGTGCACTGGGACGACCCAGAGGGATGGTATGGGGAGGGAGGAGGGAGGAGGGTTCAGGATGGGGAACACATGTATACCTGTGGCAGATTCATTTCTATATTTGGCAAAACCAATACAATATTGTAAAGTTTAAAAATAAAATTAAAAAAAAAAATAGTCTATTAAAGCATTTACTATAGCCCACCAGGCTCCTCTGTCCTTGGAATTCTCCAGGCAAAAATACTGGAGTGGGTAGCCATTCCCTTCTCTAGGAGATCTTCCCAACCCAGGGATTGAACCCGAGTCTCCCTCATTGCAGGCAGATTCTTTACTGTCTGAGCCAATAGGGAAGCCCAATCACATGATATCCTACACTAAATGTCTTTCTTCTCCATGTAACTGTGAGCCCCTCTAAAATATGATGCTTTATTCTTTATCTTTGGAGTCCCATGACCTGCTATACAGTAGGTGTTCAAATATATGTAATTTGTTGAATTACAGCATGTCAATTCGTCACTCTCTCTGAAAGCATGTTTCAGGTGTATATTCCATTTCATTCCCTTGGGGCAGTTGATCAAAATCTATAGAGCAACAGAGAACTTGAAATAGAGTGAATTAATTTTGATTTAATTCACACAGTCACATATTCTCAGGCTAGGAAGACATACTAACAGCTATGCAGTCCAATCACCCAGCCATCATACTAATATTCTCTGCAACTTTCTAACCTAGCAATCACCTAGAATTTGACATCTTCTAGTTGGCCTGTCTTTATCCCATGCACACACGGTAACAGCTGGATCTCCATTCAGTCTCTGGGACCTTCCAACCCTTCAAAGTTCAACAGTATTGAAAAGGGATTTAGAGTCCAGTGGTCTCAGATACCTTCCAGCCTTTTCCAAGCTAGCAGATGACGGATGAGTTTTATTCATCTTCTACTGTGATTTTAAGAAGGAGAATTGGCTTCCCAGGTGACACTAGAGATAAAGAATCCACCTACCAATGCAGGAGATACAAGAGACACGGGTTCCATCCCTGGGTCAGGAAGATCCCCTGGAGGAGAAAATAGCAACCCACTCCAGTACTCTTACCTGGACAACTCCATGGACAGAGGAATCTGGTGGACAACAGTCCATGAGGTTGCAAAGGGTTGGACGTGACTGAGCAGAACACAACAGTGTGCCCTTCCACAATGATTTCTTTTGTATTCTAGAAGAAGCTCCTTATCTCTCCTGCCCATGGATGGAATTCTCTCCTAGTTCTATTGCAAATGTGGATTTCAATCCTATTTTTACATTCCTTTGATGAGATCGATGAGAATTTGAGAAAAGAGGGCAAAGTGTAAGGGTTAAATGCTTGTTCCTGTAAAGAAACTAGGGCAGACACTTTCTCCTACCCTCAACCTCATTCTTCCTCAGAAGGGATAAATGCTAATCATGTGTGGTCAAAGTAAAGGCTATGGACTGGGACATGTTTTCTAATGAGCAAAGGTCATACATGGTGAAGGTCATACCCCCTCCTTTATGCTTCTGTGAGACCAGCAGCAAGTCTGCTCTGGACATCTCTGACCTTCTCATCACCTGAGCATGTTGGGACATTTTCATCTTACTGATGGAACTTCAAGATGTGAACTTGGGGCTTTACAGGAAAGAGGGAAACCCTGTAAGCAATACCCTTGACCATATATTGTAACCCCACTTGTTGGAATTTATGAGCTGATTACGGGACACATGTCTTGATGATAAGATTGAAATGGCATTTGATGTCCAATGGTCCCTGGATGGATTCCCAAGTAACTCAGTGGTAAAGAATACGATTGCCAATGCAGGAGATGCAGGAAACACAGATTCGATCTCTGGGTCAGGAAGATCCCCTGGAGGAGTAAATGGCAATGCACTCCAATATTCTTGCCAGGAAAATCCCATGGACAGAGGAGCCTAGTGGGCTACAGTCCATGAGTGGCAAACAGTCAGACATGACTGAGCTACTGAGCACGGATTTACAGCCCCTGGATACAACTCCATCCAGAAGAATCTATCAGATGGCCCGGGCACTCGACCTGAATAAAGCTAGAACAGATATTACAGGCCTAAATAAATAAAGGGTAGTTTCCACTTTGAGCAGGACCCATATGAAAAACTTAGAGAAGATGAAGCTTGAAAGGAGGATCCTTCAGTGCCAATGGCCCTCTGGATTCCAGTGGATGAGGAAGTCAAGGAAAAAAGTCACTAAGGTTTTCAGAGAAAGCAGAAAACGTGAACTAGCTTCAGGGCTGGAGAGACCCTCATAGCAGAACCTTCACATGCTGGAATAATATTATTCTTTCCATAAAGAGAATTGGTTTTTACCTCAAAATCATCTCTCTCTATCATGCTTGCTTTGGAAACCAAAAGAAGTGAGGGTGTAATGCCCAGCACAAAAAATAGACATCTGCCACTCATGGTCACGCACCATCAATTCAGCCAAATAACTTCATTCTCCAAGTGCATAATACCTCTTACATTTGGACAGCTGTCAGCAAACAGACATGGACTCAGAGCCCTTCCCAGACAAATCCTTCTTTAGCAGAGCCAGGCTGGGGAAGAGGTGGGCTCATTTGGAGAGCTGAGATTTCATCTCTGGGGATGTCACTTCAACTTTCAGAGGACACTGACTACGTGTGCTGCTCTTTGTCTTTTTTATGTGGTTCCTGGGCATATAGAAGACAGTAAAGAACTGTGCTGGAAAGGAGACAGCTGTGATATAGTAGGAAAAAAGAGCTAGGTGCCAGAAGTAAAATGAAGAGTGTAAACAGACCTGAAATGTACAGTTTAGTATAAGCCTATTCTTGCATCATCCACAGACATGTAAATGCAATCTCTAAATTGAAATGGACACATGCACTGGGTTCTCATTCTCCAAGTGCCAATGCAAAAAAAAAAAAAAAAGTAAAACCTTTGAGAAAATACAGGATTCAGTCTCTAATCTGGACTGCAACTATAAAATTAGAGGTAAAAGCCAGAGACAGTTTAAAGAAATGGTGTTCCTCCAGCTATATTCACTCTTCCATAGGCCCTTAATGTCATTGAATACCAGCTCTACACTAAGAAGCTGTGGAATCTGGCACAAGTAACACCATCTCTGCCTCTCGGTTTCCTTATGTGTTAAATGGGGATAATAAAACCAATGTGATAAACCTTAGATGAACCAATATTTCCAAATATAAGTCTAAAAGATTGAAACAAATAGTTTTGTTTATTCAAACCCATCCCAAGAGAGACTGGGGAATTACAAATTCTACTTCTTATCACTTGTTCCATCGTTCCATTGCAAGAATTTAGTACTACAGCACGTGAGAGGATTCTCCCTCTCCTGGGATGAGGACAAGGATAAGAAAATTACAAATAAAAATGAAGCATCAAGTAATAAGAAGAATCCACTTCCCCAGAAGCTGTATGAGGTCTTCTCTGTTACCTAATCGTTTTCCAAAGCCTGAAGCCACCAGAGGGAAAGAGTGGTGGTATGTGGCCATGAGGAGGATGAATGTTGTTGAGGACTGGCCTCCCCAGCAAGTGGAAGCCTCAGCCCATCATCTGAAAAGGAAAAGTGTATCATGGGAAAACTCCAAGAACAACTAATTGTCTCTTCTGTGCCACTTACTTTCATTTTCTCTCTCTTTGGACTACATCAGTTCAGTTCAGTTCAGTTCAGTCGCTCAGTTGTGTCCAACTCTTTGCGACCCCATGAATCGCAGCACGCCAGGCCTCCCTGTCCATCACTAACTCCCGGAGTTCACTCAAACTCATGTCCATCGAGTCAGTGCTGCCATCCAGCCATCTCATCCTCTGTCGTCCCCTTTTCCTCCTGCCCCCAATCCCTCCCAGCATCAGAGTCTTTTCCAATGAGTCAACTCTTCACATGAGGTGGCCAAAGTACTGGAGTTTCAGCTTTAGCATCATTCCTTCCAAAGAAATCCCAGGGCTGATCTCCTTTAGAATGGACTGGTTGGGTCTCCAAGAGTCCAAGGGACTCTCAAGAGTCTTCTCCTACACCACAGTTCAAAAGCATCAATTCTTCAGTGCTCAGCCTTCTTCACAGTCCAACTCTCACATCCATACGTGACCACTACATGTTGGACTACATATGGAGCCACTATTCCAATTCTGCTAACTTAAATCTACCCTGCCATTTGTGATGGACATAGTCGTACATGGGAAAGTCAGCTTTCTCACTGAATTCTTTCCCAGTTGGAGGATTAGGAATTATTATACCCAATTCGCAGGTGAAGAAACTGAGATTCCAAGGAAAAATCACTGATCAATGCTATTAATGCATGGTTAATAAAGAGAGGAGTTGAGTGTCTCTGCAGTAGCCTAGTAGAGGTTTTGTGATTTCATGAGTCCTTTTCTCATCCTCACTGAAATAGACATTGTGGTTATTTATCGTATCTGCTCTCAAGGTGAACCTGAATCTGCCACTCTTCAGTAACTTCTTCAAGCCCATTTCTCCTAATGAAAAGTAGCAGCAGGAGTTCAGGAACACAATTATGAATCTCCATTTACAGATGGAAATCAATGAAGCTTAGATATTCAAGGTTATTCAAGATTCAAGAGAGAAGAGGAATGAAAATATCTAGCCAAAAATGTCAAATTGAGATTCATTCCTTTTGATAAAGCTCCAATTACTAGCTATAAGACGCTGGGTAAGTATCTTAACTTCTCTGAGCCCTCACTCTTAATCTGCACCATGGGAATAATAATACTAATCTTACACAGTGTTTGAATAAAAATAAGAAACAGTGATTATTGTTGAGGGTTACCTAATGCCAGGCATTATCTAAGTGCTTCTTACATTCTTCATCTACTGCTAAATGCAAGATTCTACCTCAAGGATGAAGGAATAAGTTTCAGTAGACTGATACTCCTACAGAAAACAGCTATAAACTCAGGACAAAATACCCACAAGACAACCACCTAAATGCTCTAGAGCATAAAGAAAGGCAAGAGATTTTGGAGGAGAGTCAAAACTTGGAAGGAACAATCATGATAAAGTGAGCTTCCCATTGAGGATGAAGGCTTTGCTCTGATAGCACACTCCAATCATAATTTAGGGAATCTAAAACCATAGAAAACTCAATTTTCTGGTCTAAGGAACAAAAGGATGGAAACTGGAGCGACTATGACTGCTGAAGACCAATGGAGGGAATCTCCATAAAAGGAGAGAATCAGAGAAGAAGAACCCTAAATTCTGTATAGAGATTCTGTTCCAGGCTGATGCATGGCACAAATGTATGGGCTACAAATAGCCCAGCTAAATATACATTATGAAAACTGAGATTGGAGTTGCCACCTACCTAACCAGATTAATGCAGGCTGTATACATTAATAATCTTTGGAAAAATATAACTGAAATCACAGCATTTACAATGTTCAGAATACAACTCTGAGCTATTCAACATATGCAGAATAAAGAAAATGAGACCCTTTCTTAAAAAAAACTCTAAAATGGTATGAATAAGCTCCACAGGTAAAGGAAAGTATGCTCATAATGAATGAAAATATAGGATAACTCAAAAGAGAAACTGAACATATGAAAAAGGATTGGTTGGAAATTGTAAAACTAAAACCATAGTATCTGAAATTAAAATTTATTGGATGGCATTAATAACAGAATGGAGATGACATAGGAAAGAGTCAGTAAAAGTAAACTTGAAGAGAGGTCGATAGAGATTATAAAAAATTAAGAAACAAAAAATACTAGAAAAAAATGTACAGAGATCTGTTGGGGGTAATTGAAAGATCTACTATATGGGTTTTTTAGGGTTGCTGAAACAGTGTAGAAAGAATAGAGCAGAAAAAATAATTTAAAGAAATAGTGACTGAAAACTTGCCAAATGTGGTGAAAGACATACGTTTATAGACTCAAGAAGGTCAGCAAATAAAACAAATATGAAAAAAACCCTGCCTAGGCAAGTCGTAATCAGACTGCTGAAAATCTATAACTAAATCCTGGGAGCAATGTCTATCTAGAGCTCATCTTTCTGTAGGAGCATATGTCCTTTGAGACTCTTTTTGTTCTTTGGTTGCTCAGTCATGTCCAACTCTTTGCGACAGCATGGACTCCTGCTAGTCTTCTCTCTGTCTATGGGATTTCCCAGGCAAGAATACTGAAGTGGGTTGCCATTTCCTTCGCCGGGGGATCTTCCCGACTCAGGAACTGAACCCGCATCTCCTGCATTGGCAGGTGGATTCTTTACCACTAGCCACCAAGAAAGCCCATTTGTTTAATCAAAGAAATAACTTGTCTCAAATATTAGCTCTACTTCTCATTATTCTTCACGACCATCTTAGAGGCTATGATGTTTCCTATTTTACAGATAGAAGAACTGAGGTACATACAGATGACATTCACTGCTTGGTATCACATATTAAATACGTGGTGGGAGCAGAACTTGACTCTAACTTCAAAACCCATACAATTAATCATCCTGATTGGTTCCATCATGTAGGAAGTTAATGGCTGTGAAAGTATCAAGACAATGTCTTGTGTATGAAAGTGAAATTGTTAGCTGTTCAGATCAGATCAGATCAGATCAGTCGCTCAGTCGTGTCCGACTCTTTGTGACCCCATGAATCACAGCACACCAGGCCTCCCTGTCCATCACCAACTCCCGGAGTTCACCCAGACTCACGTCCATCGAGTCAGTGATGCCATCCAGCCATCTCATCCTCCGTCGTCCCCTTCTCCTCCTGCCCCCAATCCCTCCCAGTATCAGAGTCTTTTCCAATGAGTCAACTCTTCACATGAGGTGGCCAAAGTACTGGAGTTTCAGCTTTAGCATCATTCCTTCCAAAGAAATCCCAGGGCTGATCTCCTTCAGAATGGACTGGTTGGAACTCCTTGCAGTCCAAGGGACTCTCAAGAGTCTTCTCCAACACCACAGTTCAAAAGCATCAATTCTTCGGTGCTCAGCCTTCTTCACAGTCCAACTCTCGCATCCATACATGACCACAGGAAAAACCATAGCCTTGACTAGATGGACCTTTGTTGGCAAAGTAATGTCTCTGCTTTTGAACATGCTATCTAGGTTGGTCATAACTTTCCTTCCAAGGAATAAGCGTCTTTTAATTCCATGGCTGCAGTCACCATCTGTAGTGATTTTGGAGCCGAGAAAAATAAAGTCTGACACTGTTTCCACTGTTTCCCCATCTATTTCCCATGAAGTTGTGGGACCGGAAGCCATGACCTTCGTTTTCTGAACGTTGAGCTTTAAGCCAAGTTTTTCACTCTGCACTTTCACTTTCATCGAGAGGCTTTTTAGTTCCTCTTCACTTTCTGCCATAAGGGTGGTGTCATCTGCCTATCTGAGGTTATTGATATTTCTCTCGGCAATCTTGATTCCAGCTTGTGTTTCTTCCAGCCCAGCGTTTCTCATGATGTACTCTGCATATAAGTTAAATAAACAGGGTGACAATATACAGCCTTGACGTACTCCTTTTCCTATTTGGAACCAGTCTGTTCTTCCATGTCCAGTTCTAGCTGTTGCTTCCTGACCTGCATACAGATTTCTCAAGAGGCAGATCAGGTGTTCTGGTATTCCCATCTCTTTCAGAATTTTCCACAGTTTATTGTAATCCACACAGTCAAAGGCTTTGGCATAGTCAATAAAGCAGAAATAGATGTTTTTCTGGAACTCTCTTGCTTTTTCCATGATCCAGCGGATGTTGGCAATTTTATCTCTGGTTCCTCTGCCTTTTCTAAAACCAGCTTGAACATCAGGAAGTTCACAGTTCACATATTGCTGAAGCCTGGCTTGGAGAATTTTGAGTATTACTTTACTAGCGTGTGAGATGAGTGCAATTGTGCGGTAGTTTGAGCATTCTTTGGCATTGCCTTTCTTTGGGATAGGAATGAAAACTGACCTTTTCCAGTCCTGCGGCCACTGCTCAGTTTTCCAAATTTGCTGGCATATTGAGTGCAGCACTTTCACAGCATCATCTTTCAGGATTTGGAATAGCTCAACCGGAATTCCATCACCTCCACTAGCTTTGTTCGTAGTGATGCTTTCTAAGGCCCACTTGACTTCACATTCCAGGATGTCTGGCTCTAGGTCAATGATCACACCATTGTGATTATCTGGGTCGTGAAGATCTTTTTTGTACAGTTCTTCTGTGTATTCTTGCCATCTCTTCTTAATATCTTCTGCTTCTGTTAGGTCCATACCATTTCTGTCCTTTATCGAGCTCATCTTTGCATGAAATGTTCCTTTGGTATCTCTGATTTTCTTGAAGAGATCCCTAGTCTTTCCCATTCTGTTGTTTTCCTCTATTTCTTTGCATTGATCGCTGAGGAAAGCTTTCTTATCTCTTTTTGCTATTCTTTGGAACTCTGCATTCAGATGTTTATACCTTTCCTTTTCTCCTTTGTTTTTGCTTCTCTTCTTTTCACAGCTATTTGTAAGACCTGCCCAGACAGCCATTTTGCTTTTTTGCATTTCTTTTCTATGGGAATGGTCTTGATCCCTGTCTCCTGTACAATGACACGAACCTCATTCCATAGTTCATCAGGCACTCTATCTATCAGATCTAGGCCCTTAAATGTATTTCTCACTTCCACTGTATAATCATAAGGGATTTGATTTAGGTCATACCTGAATGGTCTAGTGGTTTTCCCTACTTTCTTCAGTTTAAGTCTGAATTTGGCAATAAGGAGTTCATGGTCTGAGCCACAGTCAGCTCCTGGTCTTGTTTTTGCTGACTGTATAGAGCTTCTCCATCTTTGGCTGCAAAGAATATAATCAATCTGATTTCGGTGTTGACCATCTGGTGATGTCCATGTATAGAGTCTTCTCTTGTGTTGTTGGAAGTGGGTGTTTGTTATGACCAGTGCATTTTCTTGGCAAAACTCTATTAGTCTTTGCCCTGCTTCATTCCGTATTCCAAGGCCAAATTTGCCTGTTACTCCAGGTGTTTCTTGACTTCCTACTTTTGCATTCCAGTCCCCTATAATGAAAAGGACATCTTTTTGGGTGTTAGTTCTAAAAGGTCTTGTAGGTCTTCATAGAACCGTTCAACTTCAGCTTCTTCAGTGTTAGTGGTTGGGGCATAGACTTGGATTACTGTGATATTTAATGGTTTGCCTTGAAAATGAACAGAGATCATTCTGTCGTTTTTGAGATTGCATCCAAGTACTGCATTTCAGACTCTTGTTGACCATGATGGCCACTCCATTTCTTCTGAGGGATTCCTGCCCGCAGTAGTAGATATAATGGTCATCTGAGTTAAATTCACCCATTCCAGTCCATTTCAGTTCGCTGATTCCTAGAATGTCGACATTCACTCTTGCCATCTCTTGTTTGACCTCATCCAATTTGCCTTGATTCATGGACCTGACATTCCGGGTTCCTATGCAATATTGCTCTTTACAGAATTGGACCTTGCTTCTATCACCAGTCACATCCACAGCTGGGTATTGTTTTTGCTTTGGCTCCATCCCTTCATTCTTTTGGAGTTATTTCTCCACTGATCTCCAGTAGCATATTGGGCACCTACTGACCTGGGGAGTTTCTCTTTCAGTATCCTATCATTTTGCCTTTTCATTCTGTTCATGGGGTTCTCAAGGCAAGAATACTGAAGTGGTTTGCCATTCCCTTCTCTAGTGGACCACATTCTGTCAAATCTCTCCACTATGACCCGCCCGTCTTGGGTTGCCCCACGGGCATGCCTTAATTTCATTGAGTTAGACAAGGCTGTGGCCCTAGTGTGATTAGATTGACTAGTTTTCTGTGAGTATGGTTCAGTTGTGCCCAAATCTTTGCGACCCTATGAACCGTAGCCCACCGGCTTCCTCTGTCCCTGGAATTCTCCAGGCAAGGATACTGGAGTGAGTAGCCACTCCCTTCTCCAAGAGATCTTCCCAACCCAGGGATGGAACCTGGGTCTCCTGCACTGCAGGCAGGTTCTTTACCATCTGAGGCACGAGGGAAGACCAACAGGTGCCAAAAATTTTGACTACAGTCCTTCCTTTCTTCCTCTGCCTCTTTGTGGCATTTGCTGCTAACATCCTCAATTGGTCAATATTTATTTATTCATAGTGTAACTATTCATAAGTACCATATTGGTTTCCTGTGGCTGCTGTAATAAACTGCATGGCTTAACACACAAAAAAGTATTATTTCATAGATCTGGAGGCCAGAAGTCAGAAATCAAGGTGTTGGTTGGGCCCCACTCTGATTTTTTCTTGCCTCTTTCAGTTTCTGGCACCTCCAGGTATTCCTTGGATTGCAAATATATAACTTCAACCTCTGCTTTTATTTGTACATGGCCTTCTCCACTGTGTCTATGTCTTCTCTTCTGTCTTTAGTACAGACACTTGTGTTTAGATTTAGGTTCCAGAATGGTCTTCTGCATTGCAGGTGGATTCTTTACCATCTGAGCCACCAGGGAAGCCCCCTAGGCAAACATTAATCTACTTTCTGGCTCATTTGTTTTGCCCTTCTGAACATTTCACATAGATGGAATCAAACAATGGAAGCATTTGTGAGCAGCCTGTTTCACTCAGCATAATGTTTTCAAGGTTTATCCATATTGCAGAATGTATCAGTACTTGATTAATTTTTATTGCCAAGTAATATTCCATTTTATGAATAGACCAAATTTAATTCATCTGTTCATCGGTCGATGGACATCTGGGTTGTTTTCACTTTTTGACTACTGCAACAGCACTGCTATGACCATTCACATAAGGTGTTTGTGTGGACACATGTTTTCATTTCTCTTGAGTATATATAAAGGAGTTGGATCTGCTGGGTCATAGCTGACTCTGTGTTTAATATGGAGGAACTGAGAATATGAAAGACATTCTCAGCAGTAATGTATGGAGGCTTTGGCTTCTCATATTTTACTTATGCTTAACATCTGTCTTTTTTATTACAGATGAGTAGGTGTGAAGTAGTATCTTAAAACAGTTTTAATTGCATTTGACTAAAGGCTAATGATGTTGAATTACTTTTCATGTGTTTATTGGTCCCTTGTATATTTTCTTTGGAGAAATATCTATTCAGATCATTGGCCCTCTCTTTAAAAAAAGGAAAATTGTTTGGTCTTTTCCACTGTATCACTTCCTTGGCAGCATAAAAGCTCTTCATTTTTATCGAATCCAATTAATCTATTTTTTTCATTCTTCCCTTTGCTGACTTCAGGTCAGGTCACCTGACCTGGGTGATCCTCAGGTCACCCATGTTTTCCTCACAGCTTTTATGTTTCCATGCCCAGGTGGTTCAGTGGTCTGCCAATGCAGGAGACACAGGAGACGTGTCTTTGATCCCTGGGTTGGGTAGATTCCCTAGAGGAGGAAATGGCAACCCACCCTATATTCTTGCCTGGGAAATCCCATGGACAGAGGAGTCTGGAAGGCTACAGTCCATGGGGTCACAAAGATTTGGACATGACTAAACACACACACATGCAGGATATTTATTTATTTATAGTTATCCTTGGCTCTTTGCTCTCTCCCACTAGACTATTAGCCCTCTGATGGCAGAAGCTTATCTATTGTGCTCACACTTCCATCCTCCATGCCTAAAATAGTCCTTTTCCAAAGTAGACATTTGATAAATATTCTGCATAAATAGACATAAGATTATTTGTACTGTCCCAGCAAAAAGCAGGACTGTGAGGGACAACACGTTAGCCATGAGAAAAGTATAGGGTTAAGTGGTAAGTTTGTTCCCCCCTCCACCAAAAAAATTGGTTTTAGGAACAGTCCCTGCACCCTCCTCCATCCTCACCTAGAACCAAGGCACCGCTTCTGGGGAAGCAAAGACTCTTGCTCAGAGGCTGCCTGGGACAGGCATGGGCTGCTTCTATGGAAATGAGGCTGAGCTGTGTTAGGCAACATCTGCTCATTGAAACCAGCCAAAGACATCAGCAGCCTCACACAGCTTTATTCCGAGGACTGACAGCCACTGCGTATCCCTGAAGGGCTCTCACTTGGATATGGTTGATAGCAAACCCAACAGTTGCTCAACTCTGCAAGCTAATGGATTATTGTTTGGCCATTAGCATTGCTTACCTCCTGTACCACATTCCAGGCTCAATCCTCTCTCTGCACATCACCATCGTCTGCAGGGTTTGTTTTCAGATGGTTTTCTTTCCTAGTTAACTCTAAAAAGAAGGCACTTGGCCCATTGCACTCAAAAAGAAGGCTCTTCAACGGCCCATTTTTTCTTCTACGCATCTCAGGTCTATAGTGTCCTCTTATTGTAACAATTTAAAGGAGACTCCTGGAATGGTTTTATGTCAGAGAATATTATTACAGATGTAATTTTAATGGGAAGAGTGGTGTTAACAAAATGTCAGTCCCCAATACATCCAGGTAGATGTATGTAGATGTACCAGTCTACGACTGGTAGACCTGAGAAATGTCAAGAAACTGGTATAGGTTGGCCTAGTCTGTGATTAGGTTTGCTTTCTTCTTCTGCTTCATATTCCTTTCCCAAGCCAGAGCTGGTACCTTCAATCTGATTGCCATCAGTTCAGTTCCAGTTCAGTCGCTCAGTCGTGTCCGACTCTTTGCAACCCCATGAATCGCAGCACGCCAGGCCTCCCTGTCCATCACCAACTCCCAGAGTTCACCCAGATTCACATCCATCGAGTCAGTGATGCCATCCAGCCATCTCATCCTCTGGCGTCCCCTTTTCCTCCTGCCCCCAATTCCTCCCAGCATCAGGGTCTTTTCTAATGAGTCAAAGTACTGGAGTTTCAGCTTCAGCATCATTCCCTCCAAAGAAATCCCAGGGCTGATCTCCTTCGGAATGGACTGGTTGGATCTCCTTGCAGTCCAAGGGACTCTCAAGAGTCTTCTCCAACACCACAGTTCAAAAGCATCAATTCTTCGGTGCTCAGCCTTCTTCACAGTCCAACTCTCACATCCATACATGACCACAGGAAAAACCATAGCCTTGACTAGATGGACCTTTCTTGGCCAAGTAATGTCTCTGCTTTTGAATATGCTATCTAGGCTGGTCATAACTTTCCTTCCAAGGAGTAAGTGTCTTTTACTTACTCCTTGCAAGTAAGGAGCACTCAGTTGGCTGCAGTCACCATCTGCAGTGATTTTGGAGCCAAAAAAAATAAAGTCTGACACTGTTTCCACTGTTTCCCCATATATTTCCCCATCTATTTTCCATGAAGTGATGGGACCAGATGCCATGATCTTCATTTTCTGAATGTTGAGCTTTGAGCCAACTTTTTCACTCTCCTCTTTCACTTTCATCAAGAGGCTTTTTAGTTCCTCTTCACTTTCTGCCATAAGGGTGGTGTCATCTGTATATCTGAGGTTATTGATATTTCTCTCGGCAATCTTGATTCCAGCTTGTGCTTCTTCCAGCCCAGCATTTCTCATGATGTACTCTGCATAGAAGTTAAATAAGTAGGGTGACAATATACAGCCTTGACAAAATCCTTTTCCTATTTGGAACCAGTCTGTTGTTCCATGTCCAGTTCTAACTGTTGCTTCCTGACCTGCATACAAATTCCTCAAGAGGCAGATCAGGTGGTCTGGTATTCCCATCTCTTTCAGAATTTTCCACAGTTTATTGTGATTCACACAGTCAAAGGCTTTGGCATAGTCAATAAAGCAGAAATAGATGTTTTTTTGGAACTCTCTTGCTTTTTCCATGATCCAGCAGATGTTGGCACTTTCATCTCTGGTTCCTCTGCCTTTTCTAAAACCAGCTTGAACATCAGGAAGTTCACGGTTCACATATTGCTGAAGCCTGGCTTGGAGAATTTTGAGCATGACTTTACTAGCGTGTGAGATGAGTGCAATTGTGCGGTAGTTTGAGCATTCTTTGGCATTGCCTTTCTTTGGGATTGGAATGAAAACTGACCTTTTCCAGTCCTGTGGCCACTGCTGAGTTTTCCAAATTTGCTGGCATATTGAGTGCAGCACTTTCACAGCATCCACCAAGCTCTAAATCCTATTCTCTTTTGGCCAGTAGTTCTCATTATGGAGAACATGCATTTGAAATTTCAAAAGCTGCCTTCAAGATTCCAGTGTACTAAAGTGCTAAAGCGAAGAGCCACACTTAGCTTCAGATGATGGCAGGTGATGTCAAGAAGGAACTGTTTTCCAATAATACCACTGCCTACGGTTGCCTGACTTCAAACACTAGCTGATAGAGGAATCCGAATCACTTTGTCACTCTCTTGCAGAGTGTCAGCCTGTCCCTCTTGGAGAGTGTCAGGGTCAGCCTGAGTTCACGGTGGTGCTCCAGTCTTCCATCATGCCATATCTTGGTTTACTTCTCCTTGCTACTCAGTTTCTGAGTACCTAAGCACCTAAGCTTTTGAACTGCGGTGTTGAAGACCCTTGACATCCTTGGACTGCAAGGAGATCCAACCAGTCCATCCTAGAGGAGATCAGTCCTGAGTGTTCATTGGAAGGACTGATGTTGAAGCTGAAACTCCAATACTTTGGCCACCTGATGCAAAGAGCTGACTCATTGGAAAAGACTGATGCTGGGAGGGATTGGGGGCAGGAGAAGGGGACGGCAGAGGACGAGATGGCTGGATGGCATCACTGACTCGATGGACGTGAGTCTGAGTGAACTCCAGGAGTTGGTGATGGACAGGCAGGCCTGGCGTGCTGCGATTCATGGGGTCGCAAAGAGTCGGACATGACTGAGCGAGTGATCTGATCTGATCTGATCTGAAGGAAACTAAGATCCCACATGTAGCAGAGCAACTAAGCCCATGAGCCACTACCACTGAGCCTGGGTGCTCTGGAGCCTGTGTGCTGCAAAAAGAGAGTCCGTGCGCCTCAAGGAAAGGTCTCTCATGATGGGACAAAGATACCACAGGCTGCAAGAAAGACCCAATAGTCAAATAAACAAATGCATAAATATTTTTAAAAATAAATAAATAAAGGTGAGTCTAGAGCATTTAACAGTATTACTGGGAGGTCAATCAAGCCAGAAGCCCTGTTGCTTGAGTGGATTAAACATTGAGTGAAATTCCATATTCCAGAAGTTCTGCCTTGAATACTCTGTGGGCAACTAGGGATCTCCTGGAACTCTCAGTCCAGTGAGGGGTGTCTGATTGCTAGCAACAGAGCCTGGGAAGGAACAAGGATGAGGGAGGCAGTCAGAGGCCCAGTTATTGTGTTGGCTCTATTTTCTGAGAATATGAATTCATTATGCTCCCTAACAGTCTGGGGGTGGAGACTATTAATAAACTCTCTGCCCCAGAGGAAGTCTCCCCGGTACTGGGGCACGTTCATTCAGGAGGTGGGAGGTCTTTGAGACCCCAAATTTGGAATTTGGGGAAAGGTAGAGGTGGGGCCTACCAAAGATGGGGAGCCAGGACAGCCAGCTCCTTCTCAGTGTGTGTGGGGTTACCCTTCTGGTCTTTCTCACCCCTTCTTTCCAAGCTCCTTTCTGTATTCAAATTCCAGCTAACAGCCAGACTCCACAGGGATGAAAACTCTCTTTAAAGGCAGAAGTAAAGACCTCATTAAATCAGGGAATGCAGAGAATAGAATGAATAGGAATGAAGCACTTTCAGCTACCCCTCAGGAGGTCCCAGTAGAATAGCTCTTCTCAGTGGAAAGCATTAGCACCAAGCTAATTCCTTAATGGACTGCATCCCTACAGTGCCCCCAGAGGCCCAGCGGCACCGATGGGGGTGGAGGAATTTAGACCCAGCCCTCCCCCGCCCCACCTCATTGGAAAAGACCCTGATGCTGGGAAAGATTAAAGGCAAAAAGAGAAGGGGCAGAGGTTGAGATGCTTAGATGGCATCACCGATGTAATGGACATGAATCTGAGCAAACTACAGGAGATAGTGAAGGACAGGATCCTGGCAGGCTGCAGTCCGTGGGGTCACAAAGGGTCGGATGAGACTTAGCAGCTGAACAACAACAGCAACCTCCCTCACCCCCACATTCAGCCTCAGATGCAGCGTCCCAGGACTGTAGGTAAGGCCAGGCAGGGAAAGACCTGGAGAATTTGACTTCCAACCACTCGCATGTTCTCCCAGAGAGCTGTGTGGAATCCTCATAGCAGGCCAGGCTTTTTGAGATAATAGATTATAAAAAGGAGAAGTGAGGAAGGCTACAAAGAAAAAAAAAAGGTAAATAATTTCAGTTGTCCTGATGACCTGGGAATCCTAGATAAAGAAAAACCTCTGCTTGGGCCAAAAGTACTCTCCATTAAAGAGAATGAGCTCTTTAATGTGACCTGCTGGTACTGAAATCTGGAGCCCCATGAAACCCAGGACATCAATAAAGACAGCATGGTGGAGTGGGAAGCAACGGGATTCAGAGTCATGGAACCTCAGTTTGAATCCTGACTTCATCGCTAAATTGCTGTGGGATACTGTTCAGCCTCCTTAGGGGTTAATAATTTTGCTATTTGTAAGTTGGGGATAATAAATACCAATGTCATTAAATGAAATAATATCTATGAACATGATCAACTCTTTGCTCCAGTGAAAGGCAGACATCATCACAAGTCTGTGGCATTTTAGGTAGTCCAGGAGACCTTCCTGATAATGACATTAATACCAGATGTTGAGACTTCTCTGGTGGTCTAGTGATTAAGAATCTGCCTTCCAAAGCAGGGGATGCTGATTGGATCCCTAGTTCAGGAACTAAGATCTCACATGACAGGGGCAGTTAAGCCCATGTGCCCCAACCACTGAGTCCACACACTCTAGAGGCGAAGTGCCCATGCTTCAAAACTAAACAAGCCTTCGTGCCACAAGTAGAGAAGTCTCCATGTGCTGCAACTAGAGAAAGCTGGCATGCCTCAAAGAAGACCCAGAGCAGCCAAAATAATAATGATAATAATAGACAAGACAACAGGCCCAAAATGGAGTCACTTGTACTAAGCCCCACATCAACAAACCTAGACTCAGCTAACGTATTAGTTCTCCCAGAAGTGGAATCTTAAACCAGCTACTCAGGAATCACATGATGAGAATTAGCTAGGTCATCTCCTGATAAACCCCTGCCATTCCAAGTAGGAAAGTAATCTTGCAATAACCAAGTGCCTCTTTGTCTTATCCAACTTCCTTGCTCATTTTGCCTATAAAATCCCTTGCCTTGTACAGCTCTTTGGAGCTTCTTTCCATCTGCTAGATTGGATGCTGTCCAATTTGTGAATCGTTGAATAAAGCCAACAAGATCTTTAAAATTTACTCAGATTAAATTTTGTTAACATAAATAAAAATTTTAATCATTTACTATGTGCTGGGCCCTGTGCTCTAAATCTGCAAGCAGCAACATAGTTATTCCTCATAATGATGTTCTGGGTCAAGTACTCTTTTTTATGCCCATTTTACATGCTAGAAAACAAAGGTTCAGAATATATAAGCAATTTGCTCAAGACCACATACTTAGTGAGGAGTAGCATTGGGACTTGAATTTATCATATGTCAAGTACCTCTGTGCCACATTGCCACCCAGATAAACAGAGGAGCAAGATGCCCCATGATTTGCCATGCCCACTTGGGGAATAGAAAAATGCCACAACTGGACAAGGAGTACATTGTGTTTAGGACTGGAATTACCCCCAGTAGTCTCAGCATTGCTATCCATGACAGCAGTTCACCTACTTGATGTCTGGCATATGTGCTAAATGATATTTTTGTTTTGTTGTATTTATGTTAAATCTGTGACAGACATGAAAGGTGGCACCCAAGAATCCCCACTACCTGGTGTCACACTCTGTAGAACCCCTCTTCCCAAGTGTAGGCTCAATCTAGTGGCTTACCTTTAATGAATAAAGTAGCAACAGTGAAGGAAAGTAGGTTTCCTATATTTGCATGCATTAGTCAGCTTTGGCTGTATAAAAAAATACCACAGATGAGTGGCTTGAACAACAGACCTTTATTTTCCCACAGTTCTGGTGCCTAGAAGACCAAGATCAGGTCCAAGCCAATCTGGTTTCTGCTGACAGCTCCCTTTCTGGCTCACAGATGGCCACCTTCTCACTGCATCCCTTCATGGCCTTTCCTCTGGTGAGTGTGTATGGAAAGAGTGAGCCAGCTCCCTGGTGTTTCTTCTTTTAAGGACACTAACCCTATTGGATGAGGGTCCCACCCTATGACTTTATTCAACCTCAGTTACTTCCTTATTGGCCTTACCTTCAAGGGCAGGGGGCGGGGCCATGGTTAGGGCTTTCAGATGTGAATCTGAGGGTAGAAGGAGATACAGTCCAGACTACAACAGGGCACAACAAATCACCACAGAGAGAAGCTTAAAGCCACACACATTTATTACCTCACTCTTTCAGGGCCTCCCTGGTGGCTCAGACGGTAAAGCGTCTGCCTGCAGTGCAGGAGACCCGGGTTCGATCCCTGGGCTGGTAGGATCCCCTGGAGAAGGAAATGACAACCCACTCCAGTATGCTTGCCTGGAAAATTCTGTAGACTGAGGAGCCTGGTAGGCTATAGTCCATGGGGTCGCAAAGAGTTGGACACGACTGAGCGACTTCACCTTCACTCTCACTTTCTTTCATGGCCAGGACTCTGGGTATAGGTTAGCTGGGTTCTCTGCTCTAAGTGCCATGAGTTTGAAATCAAGTTGTCAGTCAGGCTGAGTCCTTGTCTACAGATTCTGGAGGAAAATCTACCTGCAAGCTCATTCTTGCTGTTGGCAGAATTCAGTTCTTGTGATTGTAGAACTGAGGTTCCTGTTCCCCTGCTAGCTATCATCTGTGGGCTCTTCTCAGCTGCCAGGGGCCCCGGCATTCCTCACCACCTAGCCTCTTCCATCTTCAAGTCAGTGAGAGCATGTCTAATCCTTCTTGTGCTTGAATCTCCTACTTCCCTCATCTCTGACCTTGAGACCAGCCTCCTTAAATATACATATGGTATCTACCCTTCTAAAGATCTCATGTGATCAGGTCAGTTCCACCTGGATAATCTCCCTATCTTTAAGTCAACTGATCTGAGACCTTAATTATATTTGCAAGACCCTTTGGGCCATATGATGTAATAGAATCATGGGAGTACCATCCCATCATATTTGCACTCCTGGGTCATACAGGACGTGTACACCAGGGGAATGTCTTATAATTCTGTATTCCATAGTCACCTCCAAGAAAACATGATGACTTCTGTCTTGCTGACACTTTCTTTCTCTAGCTTTATTCTCATCTTCCTCTGCTGAAGCAAGTTGCCCTGTTGTGAACTGCCCTGTGGAGAGACTCATGTGGCAGAAACTGAGCACAGCCTCAGTCCCACAGCCAGTGAGCATCTGAATCTCACCAACAGCCAGATGAGTGAGCTTGGAAGAGGACTCCTTTCCCCCTTTTTGAGCCTCACGGTGAAGCCCTGACCACACCTTGACTATAGCCTCATGAGAGATGCTCAGCCAGAGGACCCACCTAAGCCACACCCCAATTTCTACATGCTGCTATTTTAAGCTGCTGAGTTTGGGGTGGCAGGTGGCGGGGGGCAATTTCTTACACAGCAGTGTATAACTACTACAAGATCTCTTAACAGAAGCAATGTAATAAGAACTATGTATGTATGACCTCTATTTGGCTTATTTCCAATAAGTTGAGTGAAGAAAGAATGATATCATACCCAATAATATTTCATAAAACATGGCTCATATAAGTTATATATGAAGATGCATGGCTTACCATGTTGTTGTTTAGTCGCTAAGTCACATCCAGCTCTTTTTGACACCATGGACTATAGCCCACAAGGCTCCTCTGTCCATGGGATTTCCCAGGCAAGAATTTTGGAATGGGTTGCCATTTTCTTCTCTAGAGGGTCTTTCTGACCCAGGGATCGAACCCACATCTCCTGCATTGGCAGGCAGGTTCTTTAGCATTGAGTCACCTGGGAAGCCCCCTTTCTGTTTAAACAAGGCAGTAAATCTTTTCCATGTCTCATCAGCTACTGCAGGGCCACATAGAAAGCACTGAGGATTCTCTAGGCTCTAAATGGTACAATCCATCAATGATTAGCAATTGGTACCTGGGTACCATCTGGCATCTTGTGGCTGTGCCCAGAACTAGTATCTTCATGTTGGCAAGACATACACCATGAAACACCTCTCCCTGGGAGAAAATAAAATTTACCAGATTTGGCTCCTTTATGAAAGATAACTGTACAATGTGAGCCCATCTCTAACATTTACAAGAGTCAAGAGCAAGAGTAAGAACATAAGACCCTTATACCATATGCTAAACTGTTACAAAAAGAAAACCTAAATAAAATACGCTCTACCTTCATAACAACCTGAAGGCCAAGTTCTCATGCAGAATTCTCAAACCCATTCCATGTATGGGAAAAGCCAACTCTGAGCCCTGGGCCCTCTCTCAGCTCTGTTCTACACCACATCCTCTCGTATAAGCCTGTGGATACCCTAGCCTGCATGTCCAAGACCATCCATACTCTGCTTCAAACAGCCCTCGGGCCTCAAAAGGCACAAACCCACACAGCCCAGCCTCTGAAACACAGACACAGAAAAACTCCCAAACAGGCCTTTAATGTGAGCGTGGGGCCATTTGAACCAGGAAATGCAGGATTCTGACAAGCAGAGTATGGTCTAGGAAAGCACTCTCTCTGGATACGTATGTTCTTTGGCATGTTAATTTGTTGTTGCTGTTGTTGATTATAGTTGATCTACAATGTTGTGTCAATTATTTCTGTACAGCAAAGTGACTCAGTTATAGATACATATATATATATACATCCTTTTTCATATACTTCTCTGCTGTGGTTTATCACAGGATATGAAATGTGGTTCCCTGTGCTCTACCATAGGACCGTGTGTGTGTGTGTGTGTGTATGTGTGTGTGGTGTGGGGAGGGGAGGTAGGCAGAGAGGAACCAGAATGGGGCCTCCAAAGCACGGGGATCCCTTTTGCCCAGCTCTGAGAGTGGTGCCGTAGCCTTTATCCTAAAGCCTGAAGTGGGGTGAGCTGCATGATAGAAGGGGAATGAAAAGGCCATTAGCTGGACAGAACCACTGTGCTGGAATCCACACTGAGGGGAGTGCAGAGTGAGAGTTGGTTACAGATGAAGAGAGAAAGCCTAGAAGACAGGGCAGATTTTCCAGTGAGGTTGTGTCAATAACAGAAGTGGTAGCTCAGCCCCAAGTCAGCACAGCCCTGTGTGAAGCCACAGTAGAAAGGGAGATGGGGAAGGCATCCAGACAGGGAGGAAAGGCAGACTGTCAGGGAGACAGCCTCAGTCGCTGGTCAGGGAAGAGGAGCTGGAAGGAGGGGCCAAGTTCTCTCAACCCAGACACTGAAGTGCCTGATGAGATGGATGAGCTTGCAGGTTCCCGGATGTGGTCACCAGGACAAAACCAGATCAGCAAAATGAGGCGATACCATGTCCAGTGTCCCATGTCATTTATCTCAATTAATGGCGTGCCAAATCACTCAGCTCACCTGCGCTTGAAAACTTCAAGATGCCAAGTGAAATGCATTTTCCCTGTGAACATATTCTAGACCCTTCTCCAGGAGAACCAGCAGCCTTTCCTGTCCTGCCTTCTAAATACATCACTCACATCTGCAAGGCCACAGAGAAGGCAAGAGAGGCCAGGCAGCTAGGTACGCAAGCAAGTGGATATTTGAATCCCAAAGATCTGGGTTCCAATCGCAGTTCATAACATTGTGAACCTGTCTCAGCATTTGTGTCCTCATCATTAACCTAAAAAGACATTAATGCCCATTTCATAGGATTGTTATAAGATTTAAAGGCAGTAGCAGGCAATAAGTTTTAAGCCTGGTGCCTGGAATATAGTAAGAGTTCAATAGGCTTTGGTCACTATTACATTAGAGTTAGCTGTTCACGAAACTGTTTTCCACCCTAAATTATGATCTCCTTAAGGTTAATGGCGGGAGAAGGCAACGGCACCCCACTCCAGTACTCTTGCCTGGAAAATCCCATGGACGGAGGAGCCTGGTGGGCTGCAATCCATGGGATCGCTAAGAGTCGGACACAACTGAGCGACTTCACTTTAACTTTTCACTTTCATGCACTGGAGAAGAAAATGGCCCAGTGTCCTTGCCTGGAGAATCCCAGGGACGGGGGAGCCTGGTGGGCTGCCGTCTATGGGGTCACACAGAGTCGGACACGACTGACGTGACTTAGCAGCAGCAGCAAGGTTAATGGCAATATCTTATATCTCCAGAATCTGTCACAGTGTTTGTTAAAAAAAAAAAAAAAAAAAACAACGAAAGAAACTCATTTAGAGTGCATTCTATGCCAAACACTGTGTGAGGCCGATAATAAGCCATGGCTAAGTATGGATTTGCCAAATCAAATAAAGAAGTCAAGAGATTGTAACTTATAATTAAGAATTTCCCAACTCTCAGTTAAGCCCACAAAGTATCTATAACTAATCTTGAATCTTCCTTGTTTGAACGTTAGGTTTTTCCCCCCTCCCTTTTTAACCTCTTGGGGAAAGGAAAAAAATTTTTTTCTTTGTTTTTCAAACAACTTGGTATTTTGAGTGGCTCCACAAGACAAGACTTCCCCTTGGGATTTCTCTGGTAGTCCAGTGGCTAAAACCTCTACCTGCCAGTGCGGGGGACTGGAGTTCAGTCCCTGGTGCGAGGAGATTCCACATGCCACAGAACAACTAAGCCTCAGCACCAGAATTACCGAAGTCCACGTGCCTAGAACCTGTGCTCGATAAGAAGAGAAACCGCCAAAATGAGAAGCCCATGAGAAGCTCACGAACAATGAGAAGCGACTTGAAAGTAGACCCTACTCACCACGACTAGAGAAAGTCTCTGCACAGCAACGAAGAAGGCCTAGGATAGCCAAACAAAATTAATTAATTTAAAAAGAAAAAATTTTTTAATAAGAACAGTAAAAATAATTTTAAAAAGAATCCCCCTTGGACGTCTCCCGTTTCCTTGATCGCATGTGGGCAAAACTGTTATCTGTCTTGCGGTTGTTATATCGGCAAAATAGCTCAGTGGGTGTAAAATCACTCCTTTTCAAGAGGCAGTGCTGAGCAGAAACATATTTATAAGAGTCACAATACATATTCACCACATCGCTTCCAGCAGCATTGCATGTGTGGAAAGTACCTCTACTGATTACCGGTAAACTGCCACCAGAATTGATTTCCACATTTCATTTATAAGCATTAATGCAGAAGGTTGAAAAGTAAAAGATAGAAGGAGAAAGAATTCATTATGTTACCTGTCTCCTCCATTTGATTTGGCTAGAATGCGTCCGCCAGGAGACCAGGTTGATTTCACCCCTGGATCTCAAGTTCCTAGGATGAGAAAAATACCTGGCATAGAGTAGGAATTTGATAAGCATTTGTTGCATGACTGAACGAATGACTAACTAAGTGAAAGAATAAATCCTGCCTGAATATTTTTATTACACCTGTCACCTTTGCTGATACCTGATCCATAGTGGTGTGATCTGCTCAGATCTTTCATGGACTCGTTCTGATGAATTTTGAAAACATGCTCCTTTCAGAATCTGAATTCATTTTCAAACTGCTACACAGAGAATATCAACTCCTATAGCTAGATGAGAGGATGACACGTCTGGGCTGGCCTGCAGACGTGGTGGAGTGTTAATTTCCTGTGATCTGCTTGCCCTGTCTGCTAGAGGTTCCTGCCTGAGTGTCGTAGGCAGCATGTGTATTGAATATTGCTCCTTTAAACTTCTGAGACACGCGGAGTTCCACTCAGATGACTGAGAAGGTTTTCTTCTGGAACAGCTCCTTGGTCCCCCTTTCCTATCATATGTTCTATATCCCTCTAATTTAGCTCTTCCCATCCCCCACTCTGTATAGCAAAGCACCTGAGAGTACGTGAGGAAAATTAGAAGTAGCAAAATATGAAAATCATCAGGTCTGAAAGAGAGTAGACAAAGATGTATTCCAAGGATTTAAGGATAAGGTTTTCACCTTGGGAGGGGCACCTGGCTAATATCAGGAGAAATGCAATCCTCTGAGAAAAAAAGGCAAAGCAGTGGATGCCTGTGATGGCAAGATGTTTGTGTCAGGCTGGAGGGGAAGGAGGAGATTCAGGTTGTCGATTTTAAAAAATGCACATGGTGAGTGTTGCAAATTAAGTTTTATTGGGCGCAAAATGAGGACTTCAGGGACTTCACTCGTGGTCCAGTGGTTAAGAATCCACCTTCAAATGCAGAGGACACTGGTTCAATCCCACATAACCAGAATTGAGATCCCACATACCACTGGACAACTAAGCCACAATGCCACGACGAAAAATTCCACATGGTATAATGAAGAGTATAATGAAGACCCCACGTGCTGCAACTAAGACCCAGTGCAGCTGAATAAATCAATACATACTTTTTAAAAAAAGTGAGGATGGCAGCCCAGGAAACAATACTTCAGATAGTTCTGAGAAACTGCTCAAGGAGGCTTGGGGGAAAGGTTAGTATATATGTGATTTTGGTGAAGGGAGAGTACATGTGATCTTATTTTCCCAGAAGGTTTCTGCTCTTCTCATGAACCTTTCTGCTAGTCACAAGAAACAGTTATCACCATAAAGGGTTTCAGTGCTTTTCTAGATATAAGGAGATACAAGAATTGGGCTCATAAAACTGGCTCCTAAAAGTATCTAATTATCTGAAGACCTGTCCTGCCAGTTCCAGCCCCCCAACCCCTACCCTGGCTGAGCACAGAGTGTCTCATTTCTACCCTCCACCCTGAACTCCTCTCATGGGTGTTAAAAATCAGCAGCTGCAGCAGCACATGGTTTAACCCTTGCAGAGGAGAGGCAGGTGCCCGTTTGTAGTTGACAAGGTAGAGGAAAACAGAAGAAAAATCAGTGAAGGACTGAGCTCTGGATGCTCGAGGACCTACAGTGCTGCACGTGGGGAGGATGAGAATAAAACTTGCCTCCAGGAAGCTCCTGTGTGCGTGCTCAGTCCTCCTTGTGATCCCATGGACTGTAGCCCACCAGGCTCCTCTGTCTATAGGATTTCCTGGGCAAGAATACTGCAGTGGGTTGCCATTTCCTTCTCCAGGGGATCTTCCCAACCCAGGGGTCGAACTCATGTCTCTTTTGTCTCTTGTGTCTCCTGCATTTGCAGGCAGATTCTTCACCACTGCGCCACCTGGGAAGCCCCTCCAGGAAGTCCATCCTCTCTCAACTCCTAGTCCCAACTTGGAGTAACAAGAGCAGGTGTCAGGGTGGGCCACAGAAGAGAGCTAGACACAAACGACCTTCAGACATCAGATTAACATGGTCAACAGGCCCATGAAAAGATGCTGAACATCACTAGTCATCAGGGAAATGCAAAGTAACCACTGTGAGAGATCCCTTCCCACCTATTTGGATGGCTGTCCTCAAGAAGGCAAGGGATACCAAATGTTGATGAGAATGTGGAGAAAAGGGAACCCTTGTGCACTGTCGGTCGGAATGTAAAATGCCACCATGGAAAACAGTACAGAGGTTCCTCAAAAAATTAAAAAGAGAGCTACCAGCCATTCCACTTCTCGGTATGCATCCAAAGGAAATGAAATCACTGTCTCAAAGAGGTATCTGCATTCACATGTTCATGGCAGCATTATTCACAATAGCCAAGATATGAAAATGATCTGTCTGTCAAAGGATAGATGGATAAAGATGTGGTATATTTATACAATGGAATATTGTTCAACCCTGAGAAAGAAGGAAGTCTTGCTATTTTTTATAAATTGGGAGGAACTTGAGGGCATTATGCTAAGTAAAACAAGCCAAAGACAAATACTACAGGTATCATTATATGTAAAATCTAAAAAAAAGAAGTCAAACTCATAGATTAGAAATCTGGTTGCTAAAAGCTGGGGATAGGAGAAATGGGGAGAAGTTGGTAAAAGAGTGCAAAATTTCAGTTAGAAAATGAATTACATGGTGACTAGAGTTGAAAACACTGTATTGTATAACTGAAATTTGCTAAGAGAACAAAACTTAAATGTTCTCACCGAAAAAAAAGAAAAAAGAAAAATATGTGAAGTAATGGATGTGTTAATTAACTACGTCAGGGAAATCCTTTCAAAATGTAAATGTGTATCAAAATACCATGATGTACACTTTTAAAATCTTATAACTGTATAGGAAATACACCTCAATAAAGTTGAAATAACAAAAGATCCAAAAATCATTTAAGGTGGACACATTTGCTGGGATTAGCATTATTCTTTGTTTTATGGTGATGTCAGGCTTCCCTCATAGCTCAGTCAGTAAAGTATCTGCCTGCAATTCAGGAAACCTGGGTTCGATTCCTGGGTTCGATTCCTGGGTCGGGAAGATCCCCTGGAGAAGGAAATGGCACCCCACTCCAGTACTCTTGCCTGGAGCATCCCATGAACGAAGGAGCCCGGCAGACTACAGTCCATGGGGTCGCAGGAGTCGGCCACAACTTGGAGACTAAACTAGTACTACATGGTGATGTCACGTCACCATCGCTTGTCTTCTGACAGGTTTCTTGCTACGAGGCAGGAGAAAGAGAAAAGATACTTTATTCCAGATATCTCTCCTTAACCTGAACCACCCTAGTACCAGCATTAACAGATATTTAAACAGACTTTGCAAATACAGTCATTTAAACAATGTGGTACAACGGTTCAACAAGACATAACAGATAGCTTAGATTATACTCCACTATATGGGAGAATTCAGTATATAATAAAGAGAGGAAAAATAAGGGTATTGAATAATTTGTATTGGGACAAATGATTATGTGAAAAGTGTCTTCAATGTTATCCAATAAAACAAATTCCAAATAGATCAAAGAGCTATTTTTTAATCAAAGTATAAATAAATTATAAGAAAAACGAATACTTATCACCTTCTGCAAAGTGGAGTGTCTAGATTTAGAAAAGAGTTTAAAAAATCACAAAGGAAAAGATGGGTAGATGTGGTTACAAAAAATTTAAATCTTCTGCCCATAAAAAAAAACTAATCAAACTTAAAAGGAAAACAACAAACAGGGAAACACATTTGAAGCAGATATAACCAAAAGGAACCATGTACCTATACATTTGAATTAATACAAATCTTTAAGAGAAACAGAGATACCATAGATGAATGGGGAGACAGCTTAAACAAACATTTCCCCGGAGACAAAACGTTACTGTTTAAAAAACATGGGGAAATGTTCAATATCACTACTAATCAAAGCCATGCAAATAAAAACAATCACATTTTATGCTTTTTAAATTAGCTGGTCTTTTAAAATGGTAATAGGTATATTAACACAAGTGTGGCAAAATGGGTATTTTCTTAACATTGCAGATCAGAGTGTAAATTGGCCCAGCCTTTTTTTAAGAGAGTGATTTGTAAATGCATATCCAGTGCCTTAAAATGGTCACACCGTTTGATCCAGTAATTACACAATGGAGTGTATCGCTTCATGAAGTCACGGGAAATACTGGTGGTGGATTGGGAACTGAGAAGGGGTGGATGTATGCACCAAGATTATCGGCGCAACAGCGTAAGTAATAGTGAGAATTCTTTTTTAATTTAAATGTTTCATTAACTAATCTATGTCATAATCCTAGCATGAAACATTATGGAACTGTAAAAATGCAAAGTTCATAAAGTCTGTATAATATGGAAAATGCTTGTGAAAGTCTGTATAATACGGAAAATGCTTGTGATATAATAGACACTGAAAAAAACACAGATAAAAATTGTATATAGGGAATGGATATAATTATGTTAACAAAAAACTATGCATAAAAAATGCCCAGAAGAAAAGACATTGAAATGTAAATAGTGGCTAAGCATGGATGGTCAACTTAAGGACGATTCTTTGTTTTCTATGTTCCAGGAATTTACTCTTTTTTCCAATTATATGAAAAAAAAATGTGTTTATAAACATGCAATATTTCTATTCTCTTTGAGATCTTTGGTGGCTCAGACAGTAAAGAATCTGCCTGCAATGCAGGGGACGTGGGTTCGATCCCTGGGGTCAGGAAGAGGTGGAAATGGCTAATCACTCTACAGTCCATGGGGAGTCAAAGAGTTGGACATGACTGAGCTGTTAACACTTTCTCTTTGACATCTTGGGTCATTATGGATGTCAAACATTTGTTTCAGACTAAAGGCACCTTGGGAATGTAGTTCACGTGCAAGGTAATGCCCAGTAACACACTGAACATAAAACCTCTGTGTTCGTTCAGGCTGATAGAACAAAGGTCCACAGACTGGGTGGCTTATACATAAAAGAAATTTATTTCTCACAGTTCTAGAGGCTGGGTGTCTGAGATCAGGATGCCAGTTCTGATGACGACCCTCTTCTGGGAGGTAAACTTCTCCTTGTGTCTTCACATGGCAGAAGGAGGGCAAGAGAGCTCTCTGGGGTCCTTCTTATAGGACAGTAACCCCATTCATGACGGCTCCACTCTCATGACCTCTTTCCCTTCCGAAGCCTCCATTCTTCCCAGTGTAACCAAAAGTGGTGTCCAGTTGCTAGGTGCTCAAAAGCCAATACAGAGGCCAGGTTAGTGCAAAGGAAAGGTTGCTTTATTTTGGATACTGGCAACCAGGAGGCTGGGGTGGGGGGTGGGAGTGAACACCTATCTGAAAGCTGACCCCCACTTCCCCCACCAAACACACACACACACACACACACACACACTGATAATCAGTGAGCAAGAGCTTTTATTGGATGAAGGAGGGGCCTACTTGTAGAAACAATATAGTCAGCTCCGACAGTCATCTTGAAATTAGTCATTGGTGGTCTGACCAGCAGCATCTTGACTCTCAAGTAGAGTAAATCTTCAGTTCCATGGTCAGTTTGTTCCCATTTCCTTGAGGCTGATTCTCAGAATTGTGGCAGCTTATGTCATGGCTAGCTACAATCTGGTCATCATGTCGTTAACTTCTTGAACTTGGGGGTGGGGTGGGGTGGGGTTTCAGTATCTAAAAGACAGCTCACTGCGAATGGCACAGAATATTATCTATTGCCCTTGAGAAGGAACTAAAGGTCCTTGACGATGCTTAATGACTGCCTTATTATTATTTGGTGTCCTTTGTTTCTGCACTTTTCTCACTTCTCTGATCAAATCCATTCTTTGGCCAAAGTTCTCCCACAGATAAAAAGGAGGCAGAGGACATGAGGGGCAAGAACCATAGAGTCCTGCTCCGTTTCACCAACACCATCACATGAGGGATTAGAATTTCAGCATATGAATGTGGAGGGGTGGGTGGACATGAACATGTAATCTACTGAAACCTTTCAATGCAAAATTGAGGTAGAATCAGAGCGCTGGCCATAAAGTGATACTCAGTAAAAAACTGTAGAATGAGCAAATCACCCAATGCTGACAGCTGGTACTCACTGAGCACTCACCACCTGCCTGGCACTATTCTAGTATCTTTATACATTTAAGCTCATTCAATCCTCCAACAAACAGGAGATAACCTTGACAAAGCTCTACAGAGTTGTTTTTGTTCAGTCGCTAAGTCGTGTCTGACTCTTTGCGACCCCATGGACTGCATTATGCCACATTTCCATGGCCTTCACTATCTCCCAGAGTTTGCTCAAACTCATGTGCATCGAGTCGGTGATGCCATCCAACCAACTCATCCTCTGTCGCGCCCTTCTCCTCCTGCCTTCAGTCTTTCCCAGCATCAGGGTCTTTTCCAATGAAATGGCTCTTCCCATCAGGTGGCCAAAGTACTGGAGCTTCAGTTTCAGCATCAGTCCTCTCAATTAATATTCAGGGTTGATTCTTTTAGGATTGACTGGTTTGATCTCCTTGCAGTCCAAGGGATTCTTAAGAGTCTTCTCCAGCACCACAATTCAAAAGCATCAATTTTTCAGGGCTCAGCCTTCTTTATGGTCCAATTGTCACATCCATTCACGACTACTGGAAAAACCTTAGCTTTGACTACACAGACCTTTGTTGACAAAGTGATGTTTCTGCTTTTTAATATGCTACCTAGGTTTGTCATAGCTTTTCTTCCAAGGAGCAAGCATCTTTTAATTTTAGGGCTGCAGTCACCATCCACAGTGAATTGGGAGTCCAAGAAAATAAAATCTGTCACTGCTTCCACTTTTTCCCCTTCTATTTGCCATAAAGTGATGGGATGCCATAGTCTTCACTTTTCGAATGTTGAGTTTTAAGCCAGCTGTTTTCATTCTCCTCTTTCACCTTCATCAACAGGCTCTTTAGTTCCTCTTTGCTGTTACTAGAGTGGTGTCATCTGCACATCTGAGATTGAGAAAGTTGATCCCTTTAAACAATGGAAACTTACTCTCTCACTGTCCTGGAGAAGTTCAAAATCAAAGTATTGGCAGGGTTGTTTCCTTCTGGAGGAGAACATACCATGCCTCTTTCTGACCTCCTGTGGCTCTGGATATCCTCTGGTTCCTTGACTTGTAGAGGACTCATTCCAATCTCTACCTCCCTCCTTATGTGGTTTTCTCCTCTGAGTGTGTGTCAAATCTCCCTCTCCTTTCATAAGGACACCAATCATTGGATTTAGAATCCACCCTAAATCTAGTATGATCACATTTTTAACACTTAATTATATCTACCAAGACCTTGTTTTCAAATCAGGCCACATTCGTAGGTATTGGAGTAAGATATAGTTCAGCCCCCTACAAGGTTTTACAAAAGAAATGGGAAAGTGTCAAGAATCCCTGGAAAAAGATTAAGTGGAGGTCACTTGAAAGCATTTTTTGTCTGTAGTGCAATCTAAATTTCAGTCTCCACCACTGAACTATGAGCTCTTCGAAGGCAAAGACCTTTTTATTTTATGTCCCCCAGGCCTGGCATATTGCCCTATGACACTCGGTTAATATTTGCTGATTTGAGCTCTTAATCTCTTCTGACTGTCATAACAAAATACTGTAGTTTAGATGGCTTCAACAACAGAAGTTTCTTTTCTCACAGGTGTAGGGGCTGGAAGACTGAGCTCAGGATGTCAGCAATGCTTGGGTTCTTGTGAGGGCTCTCTTCCTGGCTTGCAATCAGCTGCTTTCTCACTGCATCCTCATACAGTGGGGAGAAGAGAGAGAGCTGAGCTGAGCTCCCTTTATAAGGGATCATAGGGCTTCCCTGGTGGCTCAGTTGTAAAGAATCTGCCTGCCAATGCAGGAGACATTGGGTTCAATCCCTGGCCGAGAAAGATCCCTTGGGGAAGGAAACGGCAACCCACCCCAATATTCTTACCTGGGAAATCCCATGGACAGAGGATCCTGGCGGGCTACAGTCCATGCAGTCTCAAAGAGTAGGGCATGACTTAATGACTAAACAACAGCAACAAATCCCATCATCTGAACCTAAGTATCTCCCAAAGGCCCCACCTCTAAATACCATCATTTCAACATTATGAATGTGGACAGGACACAGACACTGAGTCTATAGCAAGTTTATAGCCAGTTGAGACCCAGGAGTCCTTTGGAGAAGAGTACTCTTCCAGCTGTTACAAAATTTTCTCCATATGTAGAGGGATCTGAGAAATGGAGTATCTACTGCCACATCAGTAAACAAGGATGTCATAGTCATCGGTGATGGCAGCCCTCCAATGTGATGCTCCCGATTCCTGAGGGCACTCAGGGAGAAAAGAATACCTATCATCTAACAGCCCCACTACTGCCACTCCCTATGATGAGCCCTGAGGAAGCTCAGGATGTGAAAAACACAGGATGCTGGCCCCAGACAGCAGAGGTGCTTATCAAAGGGAGGATTTCAGTGAGCCTCTTGCATCTTCCCATACATAGAAAAGTGCTATATTCCTTAACTTGGGGTATCTACTTTTCTTTCATTAAAAATAATCTTTTGATCTTCAGACTACCTGCCTTTTGTTGCAAAACTTCTATATAACCTGGTTCCTCCCCTCATCTCCTCAGAGCAGTTCTCTCAGTGTTAGTTGAGCTGCTGTGTCCAAGGCTTGAAGTCTTAAAAATTCCTACCAAATAAATTTTAACTCTCAACTTTTGGGTTGTGACTATTTTTCAAGTTAACAGATCCATCCTCAGTGTTAGATATGGGATGAATACACCATTGTCAAAACTCACCCTTCCTTTTCTTGTGCACACGGAAACTTTCCTGCCTTCACCCTTCTTAAGATCACTATAATCTGTAACTATACAAGATCAGAAAGATCAAGCATGCAAACACAGAGCCAGAGCCAGATTCCCATATGGAAAGTTGTATGCAGATTCCATGGAGCCCTATACCAAGGTCACCGGTGTGGAACCCTGTACCAAGGTCACGGGATAAAATTCTCTGGAACTGACCAAGCCCCATAACAACTGTTGCCATGAGCCTCTGGATCAAAACTGGCCAGTTCCCTGACCCCATATTAGGTAAAATACCCACCCTATTACCCTGGGTTGCCGTGCCCTTCTCTGGAGAATCTTCCCGACCCAGGGATCAAACCCATGTCTCTTATGTCTCCTGCATCATGAGGCAGGATCTTTACCACTAGTGCCAACTGGGAAGCTGATAGCATCCTAACCAATCACCTAATGCCAAATTCCAGTGGAACTTTCTCTGTCTTGAAGCTATAAAAATTGGCTACTAGCCCGAGAAAGGGGTTGACTCTCCCTTGAGCTGGTCTGCTGTTCTAACAGCATCTCCCACTCTGATAAACTTTATTCTCCTCTCATTCTACCATATGCCTGAAAATTCTTCAACTTGTACACAGAGCACTACATGTTGGTTTGAAAACCAACCCAAGATGAACATCCTAACCATGTACTCAAGTGGAATCTTAGAAATAAATGTTTAGGCCATACGGATTACTCCAGCAGTTTTCCAGAAGGACTGATAGTCTACATGCTGCTTTTTCAAAGCATCCATCTAACCAGAGATGATTATATTTGGACATTTATGTTTATTGTCTTCCTCCCTACTCCAAATTGTAAGTTCTTTGGGGAAGAGAAGATCTGTCTTATTTACTGTTGACTCTCCATTCCCTCATAAATAATGAGGATCCCAATAAATAGATAACAGATGAACAGACCCACCTGATCTCTCCCACCACCTACAAGTGACGGAATAATTTAAATTTGGTGGGAAATATGGCTAAGACACAGAGGGAAGGCCATTCAAAAGAGGTGGCACTTGAGTGGTACAATGCTGTGATTTGTAATAAGAAATATGTATTTGGTCTTCGTCCACAATCCTGCTGGCAGTTCTCAAAACCCTAGGAATTTCCTAGTTTGGAGAGTGATAAAGTGTCTATTTTTATGTTAATGAGGTGACTTCTGGACTACACCTAAGACTGTGGCCTGGTTGCCAGGGGAAACAAGCTGTATTAGAGAGTTAGAATTTACAGTCCCACTGCTTGACCTCCCAGGGATGGGAAAGGGGCTGAAGATTAGTTCAATCAGCCATGGCCCATGATGGTGATAAGGAAGAACTGACTCCATGTTGAATCTGTTTCTTTCACTTTCACTTTTGCTTCCCATTGTTTTTGTTTACTGAAAGGATACTATTTACATGTAATGGCCTGCCTTGGGCAACCCTGCCCCTCTGCCTGAATATCAAATCCAAATGTCTTTTTTCAGGACCCTGTCCACCCATGGATGGCTGCAGGAATGAAGAAATGAACACATCCAGTCCCCAAGGCTAGCCATTTCAGGAGATATTTGCAAGATTAATGGGTTTTTTACTTTACTTCCTCACCTCTCCCCTCTCTGTTCTATAAAAGAACCTGGCATCCAGACCCCAATAAGATGGTTATTTTGAGACATTAGTCTTCCATCTTCTCAGTCAGCAGACTTTCTGAATAAAGTCACGTTCCTTGCCTTCGCACCTGTCTCTCAGGTTGACTGGCCTGGGTTAACTAGCCTGTCATGCAGTGAACAGAGTGAGCTTGGACTCAGTAACATGATATAATCAATCATACCTCGGTAATGAAGCCTTCGTAAAACCCCAAAAGGACTAGGTTCAGAGAACTTCCAGGTTGGTGAACACATGGAGATTTGGGGAAAGTGTTTGTAGAGAGCATGGAAACTCTGCACCCCTTTTCTAAACCTTGCCCTGTGCATCTCTTCCATCTGGCTGTTCCTGAGTTAAATCCTTTGTAATAAACCAGTAATCTAATACATGAAATATTTCTCTGAGTTGTATCAGTCACTCTGGCAAATTAACTGAACCTGAGGAGGGGGTTGTGGGAACCTCTGATTTCCAGCCAGTTTGTCAGAAGTACAGGTAACAACCTGGACTTGTGACTGGCATCTGAAGTTTTGGGGGACAGTAGGACTGAGCCCTTAGTCTGTGGAATCTGACTGTATCCAGGTAGATAGTGTTGGAATTGGGTGGAACTGTTGGACCCTAAGACGATGTCCGTAGATTGGCTCGTTGGATGCATGAGAGGAGCCTCCCCCACAACCCCCAACAATGGAATTTAATGGACAGAACACAAAAGAGGTGGAGTTCTGAAGAATGAAGGGGGTGCCAGGGAATGATATGGGGAACAGAGTTCTGAGCAGAAGGAACAGCCAATGCAAATGTCCCCTGAGAGAGACCAGTTAAGCATTTTCAAGGAAAGAAGAGGAAACCAGTGTGACCAGCCAGAGCAGAGGAGCAGCATCATGGAGTGGATGAGATGAGGTCAGAGAGACAGGTGGATGGCACAGCGCATCTAGGAGCTGAGGATCTGTGATGCTGCTCCTGGTGCAGTTGGAAACTGTGTAGGGCCTGGAGCAAGGAAAGGTTGGGAGAGGCCTTATTTCTGCTTTAGAAACATTGGAGTCAGTGGATCTCATGTATGTATGTGTATGTGTGTATGCTCAGTCATGGTCTGACTCTGTGTCCCCATGGACTGTAGCCCACCAGTCTCCTCTGTCCATGGAATTTTCCAGGTAAGAATACTGGAATGGGTTGCCATTTCCTCCTCCAGGGGATCTTCCCAGCCCAATGATCAAACCCAAGTCTCTTGCATGTCTTGTGTCCCCTGCACTAGCAGGTGGGTTCTTTATCACTGCAGCACCTGGGAAACCCTCAGGGGATCTGAACTCATCATCAAAATTCCACTTGTTGCTCGTTTGGTATTGAGATATGCCCTCCAATTAAAGATCACTGCATGTGCTACAAAGGCCAGCAACAGGGAAGTAACAGAGCACCAATGTGCAGAGAGCACTTTTGTTAGAAGAAACACTGACTGAAACCTCCCATCCTGGTCAAGTAGCACAGCAGTGATTAGCATGAGTTGTTTTATGACAGGAGGTCCTGGTAAGGAATATGGAACTAACAAGCCACCACCAATCAGAATAATTTGGGAAAAGTCAAAACAAAATGTCACATGTCCTTCCAGCCTCCCAGAATCTCCTTGCTAGAATCCATGTTGGTTGAACAATGCGTGCACCACCAGGAAAGACCCTGATTCAGAATGATTGGCCACATAGGACCTGGAAACTAATTCCATCAACAAAAAACCAGGGACTGCCAGCCACGTGGTCAAACAGTTCTCCTGGGTTCCCTTACCTTACTGCTCTTCACCCAGGCGCCCCTTCCCAATAAAGTCTCTTGCTTGGTCAGCATGGTGTCTCCTCAGACAATTCATTTCTTAATGTGGGACAAGAGATTCTTGGGCCCTGGAGGGGGTCCCCCTTTCTGCAACATTTTCAGTTGCCTTGAGTTCCCGATGCAGGAATGGATGCTCTGAAAAGCCTTTGCATTAAAACTCACAGAACTTCTCTGCTGGTCCAGAGGTTAAGAACCCACCTGTCAGCGAGGGGGGAGCAGGGGACACGGGTTCAACCTCTGATCAGGTAAGATTCCACATGCCGTGGGACAGCTCAGCCCATGCACCACAACTGCTGAGCCTGTGCTATAGATCCCCGGAACTGCAATCACCAAAGCCTGCATGCCCTCAACCCCATGCACCACAACAGGAGAAGCCACTCCTGCAATGAGAATTCCATACGCTGCAATGAAGAGCAGCCCGCTGGCTGCAACTAGAGAAGGCCTGCACGCAGCAGTGAGGACCCGGCACAGACAAAAATTAATTAACGAATTTAAAAAATTCACAGATGCTATTATGGAGAGAACTGTGCTCGCTCCAGTTTCATATGTTGAAGCCTTAACCCCCTGTGTGAGTCTGGAGATAGAACCTTGATAGACATAATGAAGATTAAATGAGGTCATAAGGGCAGGCCTCTCATCAATATGATCCATGCCGTTTTAAGAAGAGGAAGAGACACCAAGGATGCCTGCAGACAGAGAAAAAGGTTCTGTGAGGACACAGCCAGAAGACAGCCATCTGCAAGCCAAGGTGTGTATAGTACATTTTTAAAACTTAATTCTCCTGATGCCTCCCCGTCCCCATAAACAGCCTGTGAGTCCCTGCCCAGGTGACCAGCTGCATCAGTGTGATAAGGTTGTTTCGTGTCATAAGCTCCTCTTCTCGCCCTCCTTTGAGTGGCCTAGTAGTAGCGTTGTGTTAGTCGCTCAGTCATGTCCAACTCTATGTGATCCCATGGACCATAACCCGCAAGGCTCCTCTATCCACAGGATTCCTCAGGCAAGAAAACTGGAGTGGACAGCCATTCTCTTCTCTGGGGGATCTTTCCCAAGGAGTCTTCTGCATTACAAGTAGATTCTTTACTATCAGAGCCACCAGGGAAACCTGAGTGTGACCTAGTGATGTTCAAATGCACCAGTGAACCTCCCTCATGCTTCTGTAACTCCACCCCGACTCCCAGTCAAGGTACTTCCTACAGGTCCCCGCCCCTCCTTGGCATCCCCAACCTACTCCCTGGACTCTCCTCCCATGTATCCTCCTGTATGTTATGCCACGACTCCCCTTCTAGTGATCTCCAGTGACCTCGGCCTGCAATGGCTTGGAGGAGGACCTGGGTTCCCTGCCAGAGACGGGCTGGGTTGTGGCGGTAAAAGCACCAGATCCTAGTCACTAGACCAGTGATCAATGACAAGGGCCCTGGCCCTTCAGCTCTGCAGAAAAGAATTTCCACAAAGATGAAAATTAGTGAAGCAAGTCAAGTATTTATTAGGAGGAAAAAGAGTACAGCACATGTGGATAGACACACGACAGACTCAGAGGGAGCATTGCTGAGTTCCATCCTCATGGTAGTTTGAATTACTTTTATGTGGTATTTCTTCTGGATTTTCTTCGGCCATTCATTTTGATTTGCTTGGTTCGTGGCCGATATTTGGTGTTTCTCAGGATCCTCTCACATGCACATGCATCTCTTAGCCAAGATGGGTTCTACCACAAAGGCCTATGGGTAAAACATTCCTTGTCATGACTCCCCTTTGGCCTCCAAGGAGCCTTTTCTGCACATATGTGGTTGGGGAGGTCTACTGACTTCTGGAACAAGAAATATGTGGTCAGTGCAGGCTCCAGCCTCCTCCTTTAATTGCCCTGAGATTCTTGTCTTGGAGTTTCAGTCAATAGAGAATGAATTTCCAATTGTTTTACCCTGGGTGGAGGGGGGCCCATCTGCCTCCTGCCTCACTAGCACACATCAGTATAATAAATCTAATTTCCTATGCCTAACCAAGTATAATTTCCACGGCTGTGTTGGAGTGACCCTTAAAGACCCCACAAGGGGACTTACATCTCCAACCACAGAGCAGAAAGGCTTCAGGAGAACCCAATCTCACTGACACGTAGACCTGACTTCCAGCATCCAGAACTGTGAGAAACAAATTTCTGTTCTTTGAGCCTAGTCCCTGGTGTTTTGTTATGGTGACCCTAGCAAACAAATACAGTCTCCAGTCATACACTCATCCTCCCCAAAGCCCAGTGTCAGCACATCTTACTTCCTCCTGGTTTGTCTGAAACTGGAGAGGGCTCCCTGAACCTAGGACTTGGGATGCTAACCCCTGCAAAGGCTCAGACAAACCAAGAAGAAGTTGGCCTCCCTATACTACCACAACCTTCCCACACCAGGCCCTTTGGAAAGGACAGGAAATAGAAGAGGAAAAGTTGGCTTTAGAGCCAACTTAGAGCCCCATGTTCTGTTGCTTATCATCTGGAACATAGCGATGACCCACCCAGACCTGTGAGCAACAATGTAGAACTTCACCTGGCCTGAAAAGGTGAAGCAGAATTTAAAGGTTTCAGTTAAGAAATAGTTATATGCATTGCAGAAGGATTATTTACCAGCTGAGCCACAAGGGAAGTCCCTGAATATGGAACTTCCCTTGTGGCTCAGCTGGTAAAGAATCCTCCTGCAATTCGGGAGACCTGGGTTTGATCCCTGGGTTGGGAAGATACCCTAGAGAAGGGAAAGGCTACCCACTCCTGAATTCTGGACTGGAGAGTTCCATGGACTGTATAACCCATGGGATCCCAAAGAGCTGGACACAACTGAGCAACTTTCACATTACACATTACATTACATGGAATCTAGAAAGAAGTTACTTACGAACCTATTTGCAGGGAAGCAATGCAGATACTGGAGAAGGCAATGGCACCCCACTCCAGTACTCTTGCCTGGAAAATCCCATGGGCGGAGGAGCCTGGCAGGCTTCAGTCCATGGGGTCGCTAAGAGTCGAACACGAATTCACTTTCACTTTTCACTTTCATGCATTGGAGAAGGAAATGGCAACCCACTCCAGTGTTCTTGCCTGGAGAATCCCAGGGATGGGGGAGCCTGGTGGTCTGCCGTCTATGGGGTCACACAGAGTTGGACACGACTGAAGTGACTTAGCAGCAGCAGCAGCAATGCAGACACAGACATAGAGAACAGAATTATGGACACAAGGTGGGGGAGGAAGGAGAGGTTGGGGTGTATGGAGAGAGTAACATGGAAACATAGACACTACCATATGTAAAATAGATAGCCAAGGGGGATATGTTGTTTGACTCAGGGAACTCAAACCGGAGCTCTATAACAACCTAGAGGGGTGGTGGGGAGGGAGGTGGGAAGGAGGTTTGAGAGGGAGGGGACATGGGTAGACCTATGGCTGATCCGCGTTGATGTTGGGCGGAAAGCACCACAATATTGTAAAGCAATTATCCTTCAATTAAAAATGAGTAAATTTAATTTTTTTTAAAAAAGAAATACAGTCTTCAGTGCATGCCAGGTGCTCTACACACAGTGATCAGGGAATCCCCATACAACCCCGTAAGCTGGGGGCACTATTATCCAGTTTCAGAGAGGAGGGAAGCGAGGTGCCGATGGAATGACTGATGCCAGGTCACACACTGTGGCTGACACACCCCTGTGTCTGGAGTATCAGGCATGCCTCTTCACACGCTGGTCATGGTAGGACAGTGCAATGCATCAGTAAATCTAAGCAACCAAGGCAACCAGTGTGAGAGTTACCCTGGTTTATTCTCCACAGACTCATGTGGCCATGACCTTGATACTAGATGGCAAGAAGCTTCCCTGGGGTATCTGTCTGGCCCGCCAGATTGGGTGGTATCCCAACAATCTCAGTGGTTGTTAAGAGGCTTAATGAGGATAACTCCTGTGATGCCCTTAGCAGACTGCCTGGTGCAGAGTCCAGAGCATTCAGTGAATGCAGTAACAACAATAATGGGTTTCCCTGGTGGCTAGCAGTAAAGAATTGCCTGCCAATGCAGGAGACTCATGTTTGATCTCTGGGTCAGGAAGACCCCCTGGAGAAGGAAATGGCAACCCACTCCATTAGTCTTGCCTGGCAAATCCTATGGACAGAGGAGCCTGGTGGGCTGCAGTCCGTGGGCTGAAAAGAGTCACAGAACTTAACAACCAGACAACACAACAACAGCAATAATAATAACTACCACAGCCACCAGCCCCTTTTCGATGTCAGTCTCTGCATTTGCTTTAAGAGTTTACTGATTTTCCAAGCAAGTATTCAAGAGTAAAGTGATCTTCCAACTCAACACCTTAGACAAGCTTCAATTGAATAGTTTCAAAAGACAAGGGCAGAGCGCCCTCACACCCTGGACCAGCACTTGAGAGCAAAAAAAAAGCTGCCTGGTTCTCATGATGGAAAAACTCCGCCATTGATTCTGCCCAGTCCACCGGAGAGCAGTAACCTATCCCATCTCCCATTTCAGAGATAACGCCTTAGAAGCCCCCAGTTTATTCACAGCAAACGAGCTGCTGGTCCTCTCCGATGTAAGTGAATTTCAAAACACTTTAAATTCAGGATAAAGCAGTGAAATGGGAAAATCTTTACACTCCAATAAGACATCATTACTGGCAAGCATATTGCACTTTCAATATCCGACTGAAAACCGCCAGTGCGTGAAAGGGAATGAGGGCATCTGTGTGGGCATCGGGCAGCTTGATAGATAGGACTCTGCTGGGGAGGAAGACGCTCGGGGGACTCCTGATGAAGGGCTCCCCTGCCTTTCTGGACTGTTAGAAGTTTCAAAAAGATCATACGGTTTCAAGCCCACATCCTAGACAAAAAGGTGGGGGAGGGGAGCGTAGCTCCTGTTTGCTTCCCTGCAATTCTTCTAGGGGGTGTTCTGTTTATCAGTAGAGGGTGATAAAGAGCAGGTTAGGCAGGGATCATTAGCATTTAGATTGCACAGCTAAGAAACTGATGAATGGAAGAAACAGGTTGGGAGGGGAGACCAAGAGCGGATACCACAAGTCCCTGAAATTGATCAACTGCCCTTAAATGGACATCTCAAGAATGAGCAACTCCAGGGAGAGAGGAGAGAGGTAAGGAAGAAGGGAAGGAAATCAGAGCAGGATGGAGGGAGGAAGAGAAAATGGGAGAAAGAAGGACAGAAGAGAGAGAAAAGAAAAAGGGAAAAAGTTAAACTGAGAAGGAAAAGAAAAGGAAGGCAGTGACAAAGAGCGGCATATTGCCTGAGGATGCCAAGCATCATGTAGGCATCCTCCACTTTATTCTGTGAGAGAAGGATCTATTGTCTTCGTGTGTTAATAAGGAACTGGAACTCAGAGAAGTTCAAGTTCTTTATGGTCACAAGGCAGACTCCAATCCCACGCTCTTTGCACCCCACCATGCCACTTGTCTTTCTGTTTTCCCTGAGCCAAATGTTCAAGAGCATCTGCTCATTCAAGTCCATTAAGAGTAGAGTAGCAGGAATGCTGACCATCACTACTTTCTGCTCCATGGCAGATGCTGTGCTGGATACTTTTGAATAGTGTCTCATTTAAAATCATTTAATAACACTATCCCCATTTTATAGATGAGAACACAAAGCCTCAGAGAAATATGACTGAGGCCAAACAGCTACTCTGCCATGGAGCCAGAATTCTCACATGTTGTGTCTTAATTTAGAACCATTAACCTCAGTTTTAGTAACAACTCAGCTATTAACTTAAGGAGTGACCAGGGGGGTTTGACCTTCATAGGCCTGTGGTCGCTGAATAATTGTGTCCTCCAAGATGTCCATGTCTTAATCTCTGAAACTTGTAAATATGTTACCCTACAGGGCAAAGAGGATTTTGCAAATGTCATTAATTTTGGATTTTGAGATGGGAAGATTTTCCTGGATTACCTGGGTGGGCCTATATAACAAAAATCCTCATATAGGAAACAAGGAGGCAGAAAGGTCAGGGACAGAGTCAAGGAGATTTGAAGATGCTGTGCTTTTGGCTTTGAAGATGAAAGGGAGGGTCACCTTTACAAGCTGGAAATAGCAAGGAAACAAATTCTCTTCCTGACCCTCGGAAAGAGAGCAGCTATGCTAACACTTTGATTTTAGCCCCATAAGATACATTTTGAACTTACTTTGCATCATTTTAAGCCACTAAGTTTGTGGTAATTTGGTGTAGCAACAGTAAGAGGCTAATAAATGTTGAGGCAGTCCGAGCGCAGGTTAGAAGAGAATTTCCAGATGCAGAGCATTTTAGAAGGGAGTGAGTTTATTAAGAACGAGGAGCAGAGATAATGTGAACACTGAGAGCACAGTGGGCCGACCTCCTGACAGACCAGGGAGAGTCGACAGTTTTCGTGGGTTAGTAGCCAATTTTTAGAGCCTCAAGACAAACAAAATTCCTGCTGGAAGGTTGACATTAGGTGATTGGTTAGGGCATCCCTTGTAGCTCAGTTGGTAAAGAATCCACCTGCAATGCAGGAGACCTTGGTTTAATTCCTGGGTTGGGAAGATCCCCAGAGAAGGGAAAGGTACCCACTCCAGTATTCTGGCCTGGAGAAGTCCGTGGACTGTATAGTTTATGGGGTCACAAAGAGCTGGACATGCCTAAGCGACTTTCACTTTCACTAGGGCACTATACGGTGACTACCAAGGTGGGCATTTTTGCCGAATTTGGAGTCAGGAAGCTTGTTAATGATGATCAGGGGGCTTTGGGGCAATGGTTACAGAAGGGCTCAGTCAGCTTTGGAGGTGTCCTTGGTTCTGGGCTCTGCTTCTGTGGCCTTGGTACAAGGCTTGCACCTGTGGCCTGGGGGCAGGACTCAATAATACAGAGCTTCAGTTTTTTTATCTGTCAAACAGAAATTATAATCTTGGATCTGCCTATTACATGTGGCTTTGATGTAGACTCAATGTCTTGGATCCTTATGTTGGCCCTGAATGTCAATGTCAGTGCCATGCCCTAGGACATCCCACAAGAAAACCATGGTGCCCATACTAAATTTGCCGTGCCCAAAGAGGGCTGTCAAGTATACTTTCCACATCTCAGTCCATATTCCTTCAGAGCTCTGTGCTGCTTCCTTCAAAAAATAACCAGCTGGTCTGCTGGACTCAGTGAAAAATAAAGCCAAACACTAAAGAAAACTGTGCCCCAGATGGAGAGAGACTGAGTCCTGATGGCATTGCTTAAGCTCCTGGATCCAGCTATGCCTGAAGTCAATTCACGCTTGAACTTTTCAGTTAGGTAAGCCAAGAAATTCTCATTTTGCTTAAGCTGGCTTGAGTTGAGCTACTGTCACATATAACTTAAAGCATTTAGGCCATCTACTATGTCCCAGGCCCTGGACCACAAAGCTATGATGTAACAATCCTATACAGAGGGATTTCTGCCTTTAACAGATGAGAAAACCGAAGCACAAATTAGTTAAGCAACTTGCCCAAAGTGCAATAGTTCATAAGTGAGTAACAGTGGCATTCTAATCAAAGTTTGAGTCCAAAACCTTCGTTCTTTCCCCAGCACCAATTTTTAAACTTTAATTTAACTGGAACACAACTTGGGGGACCATAAAGTCAAATCAAAAATACTATTTCTCTCAGGTCTTTACACTTGCACTAAAAAGAATAGATCACAGTTGTTGTTAAGTCCTACCATAGATCCTCTTAAAATCGCCACTGAAAATCTTATTAAGTTTTCCATTCAGAATGTAATGCTTGGTAGTAAAAAGATACAAGTTCTTTGTAAAACAGTTTGTATCAGAAAATATGTCGTAAAAGCTGTGGGCTGCCAGATAGTCGCCAAAGGAGTCATTTTATTTAAATTCAAATAACATCTAGAACACTTAACAGCTGGAGATTTCTGTTAGGAAGGGGTTTGTTTGTTTGTTTGTTTGTTGCAATGTAAGGGAGATTGAAAGTTGCAACTAGAATGGCTGGAAATATTAATCTTTAACCCACAAATCATCTCCTTCCATCTCACCTCAGAAGGTGCTTTCTATATTTGTCTGATCAGCTGGGTTTTTGGTTGCTCATTTGGTCTGGACCTGGGTAGGTGAGAGGGGGTCTTTTTGTTCTGTCAGTCTGATCTAGAGATCATAAACTCAAGTGCCAACAGGAATATTTAGATGAGTGAGAACCCAGAAGTGTAGTGTTTTTTCCAAAGACCCTTGATCTACTTCCTTCCTTTTTAATCTTCAAACGTGGATGCTTACTGTTCGCATTCAAAGTAAAATATGGGGTCTTGACACATGCAATGTGTCAATGTGTCACTCTGCCTTTCAATGTTCTTATTTTTAAGGACACCTAGAAACAAGCATGGATAGAACCAAGATTCAGGGATGAGGAGACAAGCGGGGTTAATGGTGGGGATGAGACAGATAGGAGAGTGTGTGACTGGGTAGCCAGGGATGTAGCCCTACTCTTGCTCAATCTTTTGGAAATGAGGCAAAGTCAAGCCAGAAATTTTGAAGTCAGTGGGAAAGCCACCAATTTTTCAGTGTTAACCTAAAATTATTTTTTAAATCGCGTTAGCCAAACAAAAACATGCAGGTGGCTGAATACAACCTCTGGGCCATTGGTTTGGGGCAGTTGGTGTAGAGAGGAGAATTGAATAAAGCCAAGAACAGCTTGTAGCCATGAAATTAAAAGACGCTTACTCCTTGGACAGAAAGTTATGACCAACCTAGATAGCATATTCAAAAGCAGAGACATTACTTTGCCAACAAAGGTCCGTCTCGTCAAGGCTATGGTTTTTCCAGTGGTCATGTATGGATGTGAAAGTTAGACTATGAAGAAAGCTGAGTGCCAAAGAATTGATGCTTTTGAACTGTGGTGTTGGAGAAGACTCTTGAGAGTCCTTTGGACTGCAAGGAAATCCAACCAGTCCATTCTAAAGGAGATCAGTCCTGGGTGTTCATTGGAAGGACTGATGCTAAAGCTGAAACTCCAGTACTTTGGCCACCTCATGTGAAGAGTTGACTCATTGGAAAAGACTCTGATGCTGGGAGTGATTGGGGGCAGGAGGAGAAGGGGACGACAGAGGATGAGATGGCTGGATGGCATCACCGAGTTGATGCACATGAGTTTGGGTGGACTCTGGGAGTTGGTGATGGACAGGGAGGCCTGGCGTGCTGCAATTCATGGGGTTGCAAAGAGTCGGACACGACTGAGCGACTGAACTGAACTGAACTGAAGAACGGCTTGATGAATTTTTATTTTAAAAGGAACAGAGCTACTTCCTTGCAAAAAGAGATCTGAGATGGAAGGAGGAAAAGAGGGGATAGCAATGGGGAGTTTGGGGAGAATAGGGGAGAAACTATACGTATCATCCACGTTATGATGTGTGAACTCTTAGAAAAAAGGTGGAAAGGGGATTATAAGAGGCTTCTTTTTATATCCAGCAATGTAATTCCCTTTGCTGCTCCTATAAAAGAGTTCAGTGTGTATTAAATTGCCCCCCCCCCTTTTTTTGAACATAGGTTGAAAGTTTTTTTGGCTGCACCACATAAGGGCTAGGTGGCCTTGGACCCAGCATGTCATACCTCTCTGTGCCTCAGTTTCATCATCTGTAAAATGGGACTCCTATAGACACCTACCTCTTGGAGTTAATGTTGGCAAAACTCTTGGCAGTGCTTGACCCTTTTAAATTCTTGGTGCATGTTAGCTGTTATTATCTCACTTACCTTGGATAAATTGTCTAAACTCTTGGAATTTCTCTTTCCTTATATTTCAATGGGATATCTTAAGAAATCTGTCCCTTATATGTATAACAGAATCAGTCTGTGGTACAGTAGAAATTAAAATAACATTGTGAAACAACAAAACTTCAAGTTTAAAAAGAGGAAACCTATCTGCCCCTTTGGGAGGATCATTAAATAGCCTGGTATACAGCAGGTCCTCCCCCACTTATTAGTGGCTTCAGTTACCTGTGGGCAACTGCAGCCCAAAAATACTAAATGGAAAATTTCAGAAATAAACAATTCACAAGTTTTAAATTGCACACTGTTCTGAACAGTGTGATGAAATCTGCCTGTTCTGCTGTCCCGCCTGTGACATGAATCACTCCTTTGTCCAGAGATCCTGCCTGCTGGATACTTAATAGCTGCCTCTGTTATCAGATGGACTGTCCCAGTATGGCGGTGCTTGTGTTCAGGGTTCAAACCCTTGGGTATAAAGTTCAGTACTCTCCACATTCCAGGCGTCTACTGGGGATCTTGGAAAGAATCCCCCATGGATGTGGTGGCGGCTATTGTATATACAGCCTTTAGCACACTGCTGTGCTCCAGGAGTTGGTGATGGACAGGGAGGCCTGGCGTGCTGCGATTCATGGGATTGCAAAGAGTCGGACACAACTGAGTGACTGAACTGAACTGAACTGATGCACATTGTAGACACTCAATTCATTGTTCCCAATGTCCCTAAATCTCATCTTCTTCCTGTTTCCCTCTTTCCTCTACTCTCCTATTTTTCCTTCTTCCAGGGAAGCTCTGCTAAAGGCTACTTGCAAATATATTCCAAAAGGCAGGCTAGGAGCAGATCATGCAGCTGAGAGTCCATGCCCATGGGTTTTATTTCAAGGTAATGGGGAGTCATGGATGGTCATTAAATAACAAGAGGGTCTGCAACAATTTTGAGTGTGTGTGTGTGTGTGTGTGTATGTATGGAGAGGTGGCGGGTAGGGGGAGATCAGAAGCTTTGAAAGCAGCCAAGAAGCTACACAGGTAAAGAAGGAAGCAAGCTTAACTAAGGTGCCAGAGGTGGTCAAGGAGTGGAAGAATCAAACTAAGGAAATGAGGAGGCAGAATCAACAAAGCTGGGCAACAGATTCGATATGAGGTTAACAGAGAGAGGAGTGAAGAGTGAAGACGAGGCTCAACCCCAGACGACGAGGAGATCGTGATGCCCTTAACAGAAGTCTGCCCAGAAGAAGGACAGGTTGGATGAACAAAGAGAATATATCCTCCCCGGGAGGGGTTTGAGGAACACAAAAGCCTAAACATCTAACAGACAGCTAGAAGAGCAAGGACGGGACTTTCCTGGTGGTCCAGTGTTAAGAAACTGCCTCCAATGCAGGAAATAAGGGTTCAATCCCTGGTCCAGGAACTAAAAATCCCACACGTCATGGGACAACTAAGCCCTTGCACCACAACTACTGAGCCCATGCTCTGAAACAAGAGAAGCCACCAATGAGAAGCCAGTGCACCATAATTAGAGAGGAGCCCCTGATCACTGCAACTAGAGAAAGCCCAGTTGCAGCAATGAAGACCCAGTGGCGCCAAAATAAATTAAATAAATTAGAAAAAATTTTTAAAGGATGAAGTTTCCATGAAGATCATGTCCGTCTTGTCATATGTCCAGTGCCTATGGCAAGATCTGGCATATGGTCAACGAACACTTTCTGAATGAATGCATGAACGGGGGGAGCTGGGCCAGAATTCAGACAAGAAGTTGAGGCTGGAAATGACTATTTTTGGAGTATTCTTATATAGATCCATTAGCTGAAAGCACACAACTTAATGGGGCAGCCCAAGCAGAGAGTGAAGAGGCAGAGAGGAAAGGAGGTTCAAGGAAAGATCTTCCTGGGGAAGATGCTGACAGATGCTGCAGGTCTTTATACCAGGGTTGCTAAGAGGGGAAAGAAGAGTCAGCAAGGTGAGTATACACCAGAGAGATTATCAGAAAGTGGGTCTTCTATTCTGAGGCTGAGAACCGTTATATCAGCCTTCTGAGGAGCTACAGCTTGGAATCCTAGAAGGAAGGATGAGGGCCCGCTGGCACCTGAACAAGAAAAGAGATGCAGAAAAAGCAACAGAGTGAAAACCTCCCTGGCTTGTTAAATTCTGCTGGAAGCAAAAGAAATTCCAGCAGTTTCCAGGAAACTGTGGGGAGGAGGAATTGCCCTCCCCAAGACAGTATGACAACCACATCCCAGTAAGCCCAAGACACCTTGCCAGGGTGTCCTGGAGCAGGACTGCCAGCAGCAATGAAGCCAATCTGCCAATTAAGTATTGATCCCCCATTGTCTCACTCTGTCCCTCCCAGTGATTCCAAAGATTCCCACATTCCCCTGGGTCCAAGCTGCTTGCAACAAAATAGAAGTATCCTGTTGGCCACAAACTTTGGTATGATATTACAGGAAAACCCAAATGAAAATTTTGGCCAACCTGGTAATTTCCCACTCACAACTATGACCTTTGCTAATCTTGCGTGGTCTTTCTTGACTGACTTTGCTCATAATTGACTCATCTCCTTGCTGTCTTTCCTGGGTTACCCCCAAGTTATTGGAAGTAGAAGGAATTTCGCCCTGCTATAACAGGGCTTGAAATTGATCTTCAGAAAACAATGCTGTTATTTCTTTTTAATTGTTGTGGATGCTCTCATGTTTCTTTAGAAGGGAAGAGGAAATATCCTTGCTGGCTCCATTGGAAGAGAGGGAGAGAGACAAAATATTCAAGTCCAAAGATTTTCTTGAAAAAACAAAACAAAAGATTGTTTTGACCTTTACCCCTGACACAATCCCTGTTTTCAGTTCCCAGAATATGGTTGTTGTTTCTCAGTCTCTCAGTCATGTCTGACTCTTCATGACCCCATGAACTGCAGCACTCCAGGCTTCCCTGTCCACCACCAACACCCAGAGCTTGCTTAAACTCATGTCCATTGAGTTGGTGATGACATCCAACCAGCTCATCCTCTGTCGCCCCTTTCTCCTCCCGCCTTCAATCTTTCCCAGCATCAGGGTCTTTTCTAATGAGTTAGCTCTTCCCATCAGGTGGCCAAAGTATTGGAGCTTCAGCTTCAGCATCCGTCCTTCCAATGAATATTCAGCACTGATTTCCTTAAGGATTGACTGGTTGGATCTCCTTGCAGTCCAAGGGACTCTCAAGAGCCTTCTCCAACACCACAGTTCAAAAGCATCAATTCTTCTGCACTTAGCTTTCTTAATGGTCCAACTCTCACATCCATAGATGAGCATGAGGTCTTAGTAAATGTTTGGTCAAGCAAATTCATGCAATCAGAGGGCATTCACTCACAGACAATGTTTATTTTGGGTGAAATACAAAGATTTCAGACTTCAAGGTCAAAAATTATTCTTTCAGCTGGGTGTTCTGTCTCTTGGAGTGAAGTCACTGTTCTCACTAAGCCAAACACCCAAAGTCATTACTGACATTCCTCCTGCTTCTTCATTTAGTTGCTCACCAAGCTATTGGTTTTTACTCCACAAATTCCTTGCAGATCTGCCCTCATTCCTGTATCCCCACTGTCACTGCCTTCCTTCAAGGTTTATCATCTGGAGCTAGATAGCATCATTACAATCATTGTGTCTCTCTTGGTTCTAGCCAGGAGGAATTTATTCTAGTAACTATATCCAATACGTTTGCTAGTTATCTTTGTCAAATACAGTTAGATGATTATTCTCATATATAATAAACCTCCTGGGAATCACATTTTTTCCCAGAATAAACTGTAAACTCCCTACAGAACTTTCCAGTCTCATGCCCCAGCTGCTTCTCCCATTTCCGCCTGTGACCCAACCACTCTGAGCTATTCATTGCTCCTCAAATGCATCTGATGCTACAATGTTTGTGTATATTTCCTTTCCTTTCTCTCTTTTGCTTGAAGAGAATTTTATCTTCTAGAATCCCCTTTCCAGTCCTTCCTGGGTCTCAGACTTGGTCTCACTCACCCTAACTCCACTCTGCTTATGTCCTAAGTGTTGAAGCAAGTAAGCCATCATCCTTTGTCCTTTGGGGAGACCAAAGACATTCCTTGTATCTCATAAGAGAGGACACAGTCCTTCTTGATGGAGTCTATCTCCACTATTTCTTTCCTGAAATGCTCCCAGAGTGTAAAAGATAAACAGTATTGTGTCCATTAGATATGTGGAAGGAGACAGTCTCAGGCAGGAGTTGTCTCAGCAAGGAAAGATGTAGAAAATAGTACAGGAGCGCCGTCTCTGTACCTTCTTGACTCACTCGCCAAGCATATCTACAAGGAATCACATAGTACCTAAGAGTTTTTCTTAGAATTCCAAGAAAAAAAAAAAAAAAACCCCAGCTCTCACTGGGAGCCTAAGATGACCTGTTCTGTCCTGCCAGCCAGCAAGCCTGGTGATTCCTTCTAGAAAGCTGTACTGTGTGATGCCCTGTGTGTGTGGTCAGTCTGTCAGTCATGTTCGACTCTTTTGCCACCCCATGGACTGTAGCCTGTCCATGGGATTTCCCAGGCAAGAATAGTGAAGTGGGTTGCCATTTCCTGCTCCAGGGGATCTTTTTGACCCGGGGATTGAACCTGCATCTCCTGCACTGGCAGGCGGATTCTTTTACTACTGCGCCACCTGGGAAGCCCATAATAGTCATTAGCCATATCCAAAGAGGCAGAGAACAGACTTTCAGTAATTCAAGATCCAGGACTTCCCTGGGGGCTCAGATGCTAAAGAATCCACCTGCAAAGCAGGAGACCTGGGTTCAATCCCTGGATTGGGAAGATCCCCTGGAGAAGGAAGAAAACCCACTCTGGTTCTGGCCTGAAGTATTCCATGGACAGAGGAGCCTGGCAGGCTACAGTCCATGGGGTCACAAACAGTTGGACATGACTGAGTGACTTTCACTTCCTTCACACTCAATTAGAAATAAAGATGTAAATGTGGGTTGCAAACTCATATACCTACATAGCCCCATCACCACATGTATACAGAGACACACACCTGTGTTATGACCAAGCTGTTATGACCAAGCTCAGGTCCAATCCAAGGGGAGCTACCACCACTCAGTTCAGCTCCTCTTCTGTCCCTCCCGAGAGATCTGGCCTGCTATCACAAGACTCTACATGCCTCTGGTGGCTCAGATGCTAAAGAATCTGCCTGCAATGCAGGAGACCCCAGTTTAATCCCTGGGTCAGGAAGATTCCCTGGATAAGGAAATGGCTCCCTACTCCAGTATTCCTGTCTGGAGAATTGCATGGGCAGAGGAGCCTGGCAGAACTACAGTCCCTGGGGTTGCAAAGCATCAGACATGCCTGAGTGACTAACACACACAAAGACCAATTAAAAATCTAGATTTGTATGTAAAGCTTCTTAATTTTATAAAATTTGAAAATAACATTTTAAAAAGTTAATCTTAGGGGAGCTGAAAAAATGCACATTGTTAGATTAGGTCCATGAGCCCTCAGATCTCTCTAGTCTGTTCCCCCTCCTTCTCCAAACAAAACATCCTAATACTCAGCACCGATGCTTCCAACCTAAGTAATAGAAATACACTAAGGTCTCCGACTTACAGCTGAAACAGAGGCTAGAAAGCAAACCCACTAATGTTGAAAGGAATGTTCTGAAGGAATCTCTGAGCCTTGTTCCAGCTGTCAGAATGAGGCTCACATATTAAGCATTCTGAGGACCTCACAAGACAACTTATAATTAAGAGCTAAATTATATATGACCAGCTGGCAAATTGAGTATGTTGGGCCATAAAACAATGATCAGTCAGATCGATTTAAGAAAGCGAGATTGCTTCATTGTCAACCCTAAAGCTGCTTCTTATCTGAGCCTTCTTGACCATTTCCTACCCCCCAGGTGGTATTCTTTCGTTGATTCTTTGAAATGAGCCATGTACTCCTTCCTAAAGTACCTCAGAGGAAGCACAGAAAATCTGGGGGCTCCTCACACCCATCCTTTCCATTCCCTCTTTGAGTGGGATGTGCAAATTTGCTTCTCCTTGGAACAGCATCTTGTACATATGGCATGTTCTTGGAGGAGATGTGCCTGCATCTCGGGGAACTCACTTGGGGCCAGGCTGGCACTAGCATATGGCCTTCCCTATCAGAACTGGAACAGCAGGGCATGAGGCTTTGGGTCAGCAGTCAATAGCACCTCAAATCTGGCTACTATTGTGTGTACATGAAAACGAGGATGGATTTAGATGTATTTAACCCTGATTTTTCTGTTACTATGCTGAAATGTGAAATACTGGGAGATATCTGAAGTTTCCCATGTTATATATAAACCTTGCTTGGAAATTAAAAGCATTTCTTTACATACCCCCAACTCTATTGGCTGCCCAGCACCCATTCAATTGTCTTTTGATAATATTACCCTGATTTCCTTTTGGAAAAATTATCTCTTCCCCACTGTCTTAGGGACTTTTTCCCAAATGTTTTATCTTACCCTAGTCAGAGTGAAATACTGTCATTCCTTCACTGGTTCATTTCACAAATATTCACTGAGCATCTACTTTGTTTCAAGCACTGTCCTTGGTGCTGAAAATATGGATTCATAATTAATAGTCAGTGTCTTCTCACTTTTCACTTCATGAAGCTTACATGCTAGTGTACAATCTGGTTTCCTTTGACATAAGTAGGACTAATTGTCAAGCTCCCTCTATGGAGTTAAGATCTTATACAGAATGACACAATAACTAAAAATGATTGGACTCATCTATTTCAATATACCTCCAATAAAACACTCTTGTTTTTGTTTGCTAGTATCGATTTTTATTGCTTGTAAGCAAAGAGGCTGCCCTAACATTGGAGCTGCTTCTCAGTCCATCTGGCCACTAAGTTGCCTTAGGTACAACATCTTACCAAAATCTGGACGTTTTTTTTTTAAATCATTTTGATAAAGATTTGATAAAACAAATTAGTTGAAAATAACTGAAGCTGGGCTTCCCCGGTTGTCCAGTTGTTAAGAATCTACCTCGCAATGCAAGGGACGCTGGCTCAATTCCTGGTCTGGGAAGATCCCATATGCCACGGGGGAACTAAGCTCGTGGGAAACAATTACTAAGCTCGAACTCTAGAGCCGCAACTACTAAGCCCCCTGCACCTGGAGCCTGTGCTCTGCAACAAGAGAAGCCTCTGCAATGAGAAACCCGTACACCACAACCAAGAGAAGCCCCCACTCACCACAACTAGAGAAAGCCTACGTGCAGCAATAAAGACTCACCACAGCCCCCAAAATAAATAAATCTTAAAAAAAGAATAACTGAATCCATGCTGTAGAGAACATTACATGCAGTTTCAGTTCAGTTCAGTTCAGTCGCTCAGTCGTGTCCGACTCTTTGTGACCCCATGAACTGCAGCACGCCAGGCCTCCCTGTCCATCACCAACTCCCAGAGTTCACTCAGACTCACGTCCATTGAGTCAGTGATGCCATCCAGCCATCTCATCATCTGTCGTCCCCTTCTCCTCCTGCCCCCAATCCGTCCCAGCATCAGAGTCTTTTCCAATGAGTCAACTCTTCGCATGAAGTGGCCAAAGTACTGAGTTTCAGCTTTAGCATCATTCCTTCCAAAGAAATCCCAGGGCTGACCTCCTTCAGAATGGACTGGTTGGATCTCCTTGCAGTTCAAGGGACTCTCGAGAGTCTTCTCCAACACCACAGTTCAAAAGCATCAATTCTTCGGCACTCAGCTTTCTTCACAGTCCAACTCTCACATCCATACATGACCACTGGGAAAACCATAGCCTTGACGAGACGGACCTTTGTTGGCAAAGTAATGTCTCTGCTTTTCAATATGCTATCTAGGTTGGTCATAACTTTTCTTCCAAGGAGTAAGCATCTTTTAATTTCATGGCTGCAGTCACCATCTGTAGTGATTTTGGAGCCAAAAAAAATAAAGTCTGACACTGCCCCATCTCTCTCTCTCTTGAATCCCCGTAGAAATCAAGGATACCCAAAGCACAATTTTAATGATAACTATTGGTATGTTCTCACTAGGATATCGATGCTGTCCTTAGGCAGTGGTGCTAGAAGTATGCATGCTCTAGTTCTTGCCTATCTTGGTTTCTTCCATATTTTAACTTATCCACTTTTCCATCCCTCAGTGACTGGCATAGCTTACTGTTTGGAACATGCTTTAGTAATTATTTTGTATCTGTGTATGCATGCTAAGTCATTTCAGTCGTGTCCCAACTCTTTGTGACTCGATGGACTGTAGCCTGCCAGGCTCCTCTGTCCATGGGATTCTCCAGGCAAGAATATTGGAGTGGGTTGCCATTTGCTCCTTCAGGGGAGCTTCCCAACTCAGGGATTGAACTGTCTCTTATGTCTCCTGCATTGGCAGATAGGTTCTTTACCACTAGCGCCACCCGGGAAGCCCTCTTGTGTCAGTGCAAACATCCTAATGGCTTGTCTTTCCTTCTGGGAGTCATGAAGAGAAAGTGAGTCTCTGAGATGTGCCACTAAGGCAGCCTATCTCTTTCTAAGCTGAACTGCTACATGGCAGTAGAACACATAACTTGCTTTGGTTATTTTCAGGTCTAAGCAGATGATGCAAACAAATAAATATAGAAAGACATAGGGCACTCTAAGGTGGTGGGAGCCTGGGTATCAAAGAGTATGTGCCTTGCTTTATAGAACCAGCGGCCACTCAGCTGTTGCCATATAGAAATGTGTGGTCAGAATTGCCAGATCTTCCCAATTTTTAAAAAAGTATTTATCTATTCATTCATTTATCTATTTTTGTTTGCTCTGGGTCTTTGTTGCTGCATGTGAGCTTTCTCCAGTTGTGGCACATGGGCTTCTCACTGCAGTAGCTTCTCTTGCTGCCGAGCATGGGTTCTAGAGCGTGCCAGCTTCAATAGTTCCTACACGTGGGCTCAGTGGTTGTGGCTCATGGGCTCCAGAGCACAGGCTCTGTAGTTGTGGTGCATAGACTTAGTTGCCCTGAGGCATGCGGGATACTCCAAGACCAGGGATCAAATTGATGTCCCCTGCACTGCAAGGCAGATTCTTAACCATTGGACCACCAGGGAAACCCAGGTCTTCCCACTGTTCAAGAGAAGTCTTGAAATCTGGACTTGTGGGTAAATCTACCAATTTTTGGATTTTGATGATTAACTAAATGGGAATTCATGCTTGAAGACCAAACAAGACATGTTTATGGATAGATTTTAGTCTAGGCACTCGGTTTTCAGCTCTGGACCTTTCTTCATCTCTGCAATGCATCCTGTAATATATCAGATTCCTGTGCTTCTGGCTACTTTATACTTTATGCTTTGTTCTTCCTTATTCTCTTGCCTTGTTTGAAATTGATAACCTTATTCCAGACCACTTGCTTTATGGTGTTGCTCTAGGAACTACTCCACACTCTGATCCTTAGTTGCCCTTTGACTTCATTCCAAGCCTGAGGATGGTTGGCCAAGCCTTCCAGCCTCCAGCCTCTGCTTGAATGCTCTCCATGACAGGGAATTTACTACTGCCCATAAGCAGATTGCATCATATAAAGTCATATAATGTAATGGAAAGCCTGCAGATTTTGGAGTAAAATAAATACAAGTTCATCCCAGCTTAGCTACTTAGCCTGGGCAAGCCACTTTCATCTGTTAAACAAATACTCATTTGAGGAATTAAATGTGATGACATTGGTCAGCATGGTGTCCCTTTCACATAGGAAGTGCGAGGATCATAGCAGTGGTTTCCAATCTATCATTTCCTGTCCATTGGTCTCGGGAATGCCCTCCTGAGTATATGTCAAATCTCACTGTCACATTGTGGTCTTTCAAAAGTAAGAGCCATGTTCCTATCTTCCTGTGTGTTTTCTAGACTCAATGGAATTGGTCATTTCAAGTGTAGAGAGACCCCATATGGACATTAACCCCGGTTATTCCTGGGTTTCAGACAAGATGGGGAGGTGTTTATGCAGTCATGATTATTTGGAGAGACAACAATGAGCAGTCCTTATGAGAGCTCTTGGTTCCTTCCCCAGGAATTGAACCTGGGTTGCCGGAAGGAAAACCAGGAATCCTAGACCACCAGGGGCTAGAGGCTAGAAGAAAATTTCCCCTGGCTGTTGCCCCCACTGAAAGCAAGAATGTTTCAAAGAGGCAAAAACTATAAAAAGAGGCACAAAACTTATTATTAAAGACAGCACGATGTGTGGGAGAGCACACACAGAGAAGCAGTTTATATATGTAAGTCAGAATCGAGGCAGAGACACACACCCAGTGAGAAGGTGTATGGGCATCCTCTATAAACAGGAGGAGCTCAGTAAGGAGGCGATTTAAATCACTTACATAGGACGTCCTTCCGGGTCTTTGTTTACCTTTGGCCAATTATCTTGTTTCTTTATTCTCTCCTGACTGCTCCTAGGACCCTCCCCAAGATGCGAGCACGACTTCTGCTAAGATGGACCCCAACCCAGAGCCCTGTGGGTTCATATCCACACCTATTATGGGGTAGCACCCCTTCCATTTTTGACCCCCTAGAAGGCTTCCTGAGCATGTGCAGACAGGAAAGGTCTTCCTTGACCTTAGGAGTAGTCATCTTATCTCTTTACTTCAGCAGAGCTCAGCTTCTGCCATTAGCTTTGTCCCTGGAGTATCTGGGTGAGAACAAAGCTTGAATTTTACTCCACTTGACAAACACCAGCTGTCCAGCCCAGGAGCCCATCTATCTCCTACCTCAGTGATAGACAGGGCCTTCTGGAAACCTGTGGGGGGGATGGAGGATCTACCAGGGGAAGGGGTCATCTCAGGAAGAGGTTCTCAGTGGAGGGGGTTTCATTCAGTTCCAATGCTCCAATTTGAGAGGCAGAGGTGGGAGTAGGGTAAAGGTCTTTCTCAGCACTGGGATTGTGTCCACAACACCTGTGGACACATGCCCAGCTGAAGGCAGTGCATCAACAAATGAGCACAAGAAGAACAAAAGGAAAAGAGCTGCTCTGATTCTGTAAAACACAGGGACCCAGGGCAGGATGGTTTGGAAGCTCATGAGACTAACTGGACCGTGAGGGTGAGAGAGTGTCCTCATTGACACAACTTTTGCTTCTCACCACCACCATCCCTAGTAGACAAACCCCTCTCAGGATTAAAGGAATACTGGCTTATGCAGTGCTTTACACATGAGACTTGCAATAATTGCTATTATTCGGTGTGATGGTGTGTGGCTTATAGCGTCTGTGACTTGACAATCAAGTAATGAGCTATTGATGAAGGAAATGAACCTGATGACAGCTGGGGCTGGAGACCATTAATGTATGAGCCTTTTCCTGCTGATATTATCACCTGGGACTCTTTGATAATAGCTAATAATTATAATCACATTTATTGAGATGTTACTCTGTGCAGGGAGTGCTTTATATGGGTTATCCCATGTAAGCCTCACAACAATTCTATGAGAAAATTGTTATTACTGTTCTTATTTACAGATCAGGAATCTGGGCAGATGAAAGCACTTCCCACTCAGTGTTGGGAAGTGCGGGCTTCCCAACATCTAGAGGGTTTAAGAGACACAAGTAGAGAAGTAACAGAGTGTAATAGGGAATCTAACTCCACATTAGATCTTTTTCTTTCACTTTAACCTTTTTATTCTATTGCTTATGCTTTGAATTAAGAACACTGCCTATAACTTGAGATGTACAGGATAGTCCATTCTCAAGGCTCTGACCTTTAAGGGCATAACACTTCTCCATTCATAGAGAGATAAAAAGTTGTAGAACAGAACACTTGTCTTGCTGGAGGTTTACAGGAACATCATGAACTGACCTACCTGAACAGGTGCAGGAACAAAAGATTCCTACCCCAAGAAGTTTGCAACAAACAACCACACTCCTCCCCATTTTAGTATAAAAGCAGCCTGAATTCTGACTGAGGTAAGGCGGTTCTCTAGGATGTCTGCCTGCCATCTTCTCAGTCTGCTGTCTTTTCAAATACGGTTGTTATTCCTTGCCCCAACGGCTCATCCATCTCCCAACTTATTGGCCAGTCTTGTGTTGAGAAGAACAAATTTGGACTCAGTAGCAAGAGTACATGTGGTCCACTGAGCTCTGCTTGTCCTCAAGGAGGGCTAATGTTCAGACTGAGCAGAGATGGCCTGGAAGCATCATGGGTGAGGATTCCATGGAGATGGAATCCTCTACTTGACTCTACTTTCCTATGGTAATAGGGAAACAGCAGTGTCCATGCCTTCCAGATATTAATGTGCTTGTGAATCAAATGGGGATCCTATTACAATGCAGACTGTTAGTCAGTAGATCTGGGGTGAGGGCCAAGATTCTACTAAGCTTAAAATCCCCTGCCGCTTCTGCTGCTGCTAAGTTGCAGCAGTCATGTCCGACTCTGTGCGACCCCAGAGACTGCAGCCCAGCAAGGCTCCCCCATCCCTGGGATTCTCCAGGCAAGAACACTGGGGAGGGTTGCCATTTCCTTCTCCAATGCATGAAAGTGAAAAGTGAAAGTGAATTCACTCAGTCGTGTCCTACTCTTGGCGACCCCATGGACTATAGCCTACCAGGCTCCTCTGTCCATGGGATTTTCCAGGCAAGAGTACTGGAGTGGGGTGCCAATTCTGCAGGTCCACAGATCACATTGTGGGTAGCAAGGATCTAGGCAACTCTGAAACAATGGAGCCTGTGGTTAAAGAACTGACCTTTTGGGGAAGGAGTAGCCTAATTCTGGTCTCAACTTATTCTGCCACTGAGCTAATTCAAACCTGCCAAATCAACTCATTGCTATATTAGCAGAGGGGACAGTCGCAAGGAAATGAGACTCCACAGCCACTCACATGGATCTTTCCTTAGTTCCCCAAATGAAGCTAAAATGCTTTGCCATTACACAACTTTAAAAAATTGCACATTCAATGTAGCAAAACCACAAAGTTAATAAAGCTAATTTTTTAACGTCAGTTTAATGAGATGGTAATATGTTTAATATTGTGGTAAATCAGCACCTATTAAGTGAACAGGATATAAATTACTATAGACAAGTTTCTCTTCCTTTTAGCAGTGCCCCTCTGATTTTTAGTGTGAAATCACTGCAAAATTTATTTTTGTAAAGCTCATGATGATGCTATGTGGCCTTCATTTGATTCAAAATTATCTTTTATCTGTTACGCTCACCTCTCTCATTTTTGCATTAGCCCGTGACAATGAAAGTCATATGTTATTGCTTTCATGATGACAAAATCAAAATTTTCTTTTAACAACATTAGAAGCCAAAGTCTTCTCTCATCAAAATGTCTTTGGATTGCAAAAAGGAATCTTTGCTTTTATTCCTGACAAAATAGTTCTAAAGGAATACAAAAACCAGAAGATGCAAAATTATGTCATCTTGTTTGTTTATTAATTTTTAAGTTATTTTTTTAATTTTTATTTTTTTATTTCATCAAAACAGTATATTTTTACTTCCTACTTCCTCATGTGAGAATATAGAGTATCAGTTCTGTTTCCATGTCTATTTCCCCAACTTCTTCTGAATTGTTACTTTTATAATGCCATATTTACAGTACTTACATTTGGTTCTACAACGGTGATTAGTCCTCTGAACTTTATCAGTAGATTGATTCTGAAAATTGAAAATCAATAGTGATTTCATTATTATGACTGTTTAAACATGACTTGGAGAAGGCAATGGCACCCCACTCCAGTACTCTTGCCTGGAAAATCCCATGGATGGAGGAACCTGGTAGGCTGCAGGTCATGAGGTCGCTAAGAGTCGGACATGACTGAGCAACTTCCCTTTCAATTTTCACTTTCATGCATTGGAGAAGGAAATGGCAACCCACTCCAGTATTCTTGCCTGGAGAATCCCAGGGATGGGGGAGCCTGGTGGGCTGCCGTCTATGGGGTCGCACAGAGTCGGACACAACTGAAGCAACTTAGCAAACATGGCTCACAACACAGCATTTCTATGATTAAATCTTCTTTCTTGTATGACTTTTCATCTGGAGTTCAATTTTTTTGGAACTAATTACTTTTGGCATATTTTAAATTTTGTTCAACCTCTTCCACAAATTTGGTATTCTATCAAGTCCTCCTGTTTCCCTGGAGAACACCGCCTGAGCCTCATGTGTCTGATAATGTCTTTATTCTACCATTTTCTTTATTGATACTTTAGTTATGTACTGAATCCTAAACTGAATTGGTTTTCCCCCCAAAAGTCAAAAGTTCCTAATGTCTCGAGTTTTTGGTGAGTAGTATAAAGCTGCCTTTTTGTTTGTGTTTTGAATTTGCTCATTACTTCATTGCTACTCTTCCCTATCATTCATCTCTTGGTCAGATGTTCAGGGCTCCTGTGCTGATCTGAGGGCTTTGTGTTTTTTTTGTTGTTTTTTTTTCCACCTCTGTGTTTTCCCATTCTACTTCTGAGATATTTCCCAGATCATTTTTCCAACTTTTCGATTGAATTATTTTCTACTCTGACAAATATATCTTTACTTTCTGGGAAAAAATTTCTTGGTCTGTGTTTATTCCATTTTCTTGGTATGTGTTTATCCCTAACCCAATGCTTCTTTTAATATTTTCTTAAATCTCTCTGAGGACATACCTTAGAGTCTGGGTATGCTCCCTCCTGTTGTTTGCAAGATTCCTGTTCCCTCCAGAATCATGTTGTGTGTCTGCCCCTTTTAATGTGGGAAATTCTCTCATTTGAAGACTTTGAGCTCTGTAAGCTCAAGAACAAGTCAGTTAAACTTGATGAGGTTCCTGTGGCATGAGTGGATTTTGCTCATTTTGCCAATTTGCTCTAAGTGAGACCAGGAGGCAAGTAAATCCTAACCTGGTGAGTCGCTAAATGATCAAACATAAAAGACATTTCTCTGGAGCTTTCCAGTTTCTCTAGACGAGAATACTCCTTTTTAAAAGTATTGGAATAGAAGCCAAGCTTCCAAGAATTATGTCTTCCAGAGTGAAGTGGATTTCACTGTTTCGTATATAGACTTTTTTAAATGAACTTTTACATTTTATATTGGGGCATAGTCAATTAGGCAGTTTCCTAGGTGGCTCAGTAGTAAAGAACCAGTCTGCAATGCAGGAGATGCAGGAGACGAGGGTTCAGTCCCCAGGTTGGGAAGATCCCTTGGAAAATGAAAAGGCAATCCACTCCAGTATTCTTGCCTGGAGAATCCCATGGACAGAGGAGCCTGGCGGGCTACTGTCCACAGGGTCGCAAAGAGTTGGACATGACTGAAGTGACTGAGCACGCACGCATAGTTGATTAACAATGTGGTGATTGTTTCAGGTGAACAGCCAAGGGACTCAGTCATGCATATGCAAGTATCCATTCTCCCCCAAATGCCCCTCTCATCCAGGCTGCCACGTAATATTGAACAGAGTTCCGTGTGCTGTATAGTAGGTCCTTGATGGTTACCCATTTCATTAATCACTTTGTTTTCTACCCTACAATGGTAATCTTTACCCTCTTTTATACCTGATATTTCATAGTTTGCTGCTAAGTCACTTCAGTCGTGTCCGACTCTGTGCGACCCCATAGACGGCAGCCCACCAGGCACCCCCATCCCTGGGATTCTCCAGGCAAGTACACCGGAGTGGGTTGCCATTTCCTTTTCCAATGCATGAAAGTGAAAAGTGAAAGTGAAGTCGCTCAGTTGTGCCCGACTCTTAGCGACCCCATGGACTGCAGCCTACCAGGTTCCTCCATCCATGGGATTTTCCAGGCAAGAGTACTGGAGTGGGGTGCTATTAGGGACCCTTAAATATGTGGAAAGACATACTGGCTCCCTCCTCATTTAAATCTCCTTCCTCTACTTATGCTGGGCTGTGGCTTTCTGGATTCTGCTTCACCGGTTTTCAATTCTTCATATCTTATCCATCTTCCAGAAATTAGAAGAAATAATTCTTCTGATGATTCTCTTTTGTATTCTCTTATCATTGAATATTGAGATGTCATTTTCATTCCTTTAGTAACATTTTATGGAGGTATTTGGGAAAGGGAATTTTGTCAAACATTCAACTTCAACCAGAAGTCATTATTCTTCCCTTGACATCAGAAATGCCAGTCTACTGGCAGCCTAGCCTTCCCTAGATCGTTAAAGGTAGGTGATTCCTTTAATTGGCACCAATGATTACTTGGTGTCAATGAAATTATAAACCACATGTAAAGACAGTACTTGATCATAAGAGTATGTGTCAGTTAAGATGGTATTTCCTATAAGTAATAAGTGGCCTCAACTCAATGTGTTTAAACAATAAGAAAATGTATTATCTCATACATCATTAAGTCAGGGGAGGCAAGACCCATAGTAAGTAAAATCAGGACTCTGTTTATTTTTGAGATTTTGTTGGCTGCTTTTATCTGTATGTGGACTCACATTAGCTTCCGCGTGGTGACAAAATGGTTTCCTGCATGAACGCAAGGTGATTTCCTGCATGAACACAAGACGACTTCCTGTATGTGCAGAAGGCGGCTTCCTTCACGGACACTACAGGCAACGAGGGAAATTGCTTCCCCTCTTTTGAATTGTGTGCATGAGAGAGGAGGGGAAAAAACCTTACCCCAACCACAAAAGAGAAAAGTCATCCTGGCAATCTTAAGCCTACCCTACACTGTGAAGTCACCAGGAATGCTAGCGTACTTAAATCTGTGTTTCTGAAACAAATAATTGCAAGAAAAATAGGATCGCCATGATTTTCAAAAAGAAACCAGAATCCACTTTGAGAACGTGGGCTGAGTGAGATGTGGGCATACCTGAAGGGAAGATGGGGATTTGAAAAAGATGACTGGGAAATAGGACACAGGATGGTTCAATAACAGGGCCCACCATTGGTGGATGACCAAGCACAAGAAACGAACCACCAGTCCAGGTTCGATGCAGGATACAGGAAGCTTGGGGCTGGTGCACTGGGATGACCCAGAGGGATGGGATGGGGAGGGAGATGGGAGGGGGGTTCAGGATGGAGAACACGTGTACACCCATGGCGGATGCATGTTGATGTATGGCAAAACCAATACAATATTGTAAAGTAAAAAAAAAATTAATTAATAAAATTTTTTAAAATTAAATAAATAAATTATTAGTGCCAGCATGACAATGTACCATTTAAGGATCCTCATAGAGAACCCTCAGGCACCTGACAACACATTTATGAAACGCCTTATAGCCCTCACCACACAACACTTTCTCCAAGGAGCAGGTCTTTCCGTCACTGCCTCTGTGCTCCCTACAGCAAGTAGACTCAATGTGCCCTCTGAAATGAAAGTTGCCTGGGGGGTCTTTTTAAAAAAATATTGACTCATTTATTTTGGCTACTGGATTTTCACTGTTATATTTGCTGTCTGTAGTGACGGAGAGTAGGGGCTACTCTCTAGTCGCGGTATGTGGGCTTCTCATTGCGGTGTCTTTTCTTGTTACTTAGCACGGGCTCTAGGGCATGCGCGTTTCAGGAGTTGCTGCACTTGGACTCAGTAGTTGCAGCTCACGGACTCCAGAGCGCAGGCTCAGTATTTGGGGCTTATGGGCTTAGTTGCCACACAGCATGTGGGATCTTCCCGGACCAAGGACTGAACTAGTGTCCCTTGCATTGGCAGGTGGATTCTTAACCACTGGACCACCATGGAAGCCCTGTCTGGAGGATCTTAATTGCTGATACTGAGAGGAGAATCCCCATCAGAGTTTTGAGTCAGCTTTCTGGGAGGTAAAGCCATGATGCTGTCCCAATCCTGGAGACATTTTAAAAAGAGTGACCATTATTACTATTCTCCAACACTACCATTCCTTTCTACTGCCTGACTTCAATTTATAGCTCATGCTCAGTTCTTGATCACGCTGCTATCTGCCTCCACCTCCTATATTAATACCGTGTGTGGGAGTAATTCATCGTCCAATGTATTACAAAAGTGTCAACCGTGCTAGGTTCATCCAGGCAACATTAAAGTTCAATTAAAACAGAAACTTGCAGAGTAAGTGAATGTTATCTTACCTAGGCCCAAGAATAATTTTTCAGACTTTGAAGGTCCAAGTTCTGTTAGTAAAATTAGAAAAAAAATTATGTAACTTGGGAAAGCTGAGCAGGTCAAATTTGAATGACTTTGCTTTTATTCATGGATTTATTCCACACATGCTCCTGAATGTCTCCTATGAGAAAGCAGCTGGATGAGACCCTTAGGGAGACCTAGATGCTCTCCACCCATAGCTGCTGCTGCTGCTGCTGCTGCTGCTGCTAAGTCGCCTCAGTCGTGTCCAACTCTGTACGACCCCATAGACGGCAGCCCACCAGGCTCCCCCGTCCCTGGGATTCTCCAGGCAAGAACACTGGAGTGGGTTGCCATTTCCTTCTCCAATGCATGAAAGTGAAAAGTGAAAGTGAAGTCGCTCAGTCATGTCCAACTCTTAGCGACCCCATGGACTGCAGCCTACCAGGATCCTCTGCCCATGGGATTTTCCAGGCAAGAGTATTGGAGTGGGGTGCCATTGCCTTCTCCGCTCCACCCATAGAGTAGTGTCTTAAATTGTTGTTTAGTCACTAAGTCATGTCCAACTCTCTTGCAACACCATGGACTGTAGCCTGCCAGGCTTCTGTGCCCATGGAATTTCCCAGTCAAGGATACTGGAGAGGGTTGCCATTTCCTTCTCCAGGGGATCTTCCCGACCTAGGGATGAACCCACATCCCCTGCATTGTAGGTGGATTCTTCACCCACTGGGCCACCAGGGAAACCTCAGTGTCTTAAATAAAGTTCCTCAAAGACACAGACTACTGAGATGGAGGTCTATTAGAGGTGCTCTTGGAATTAGCACCTGTGAAAGAGTGAGTGAAGCAAAATTGACCAAAAGAAGAAATTGAGCAGCAATGCAATTGCAGCAAAGGACTGAGCTCATTCCCACAGGGAGCTCTGGATGGGGGATGGCCTTTTATTGTTACCCTGAATTGAAGCAAGGAAGCCAGCCGGTGTGCTTCATCCACTTGACTAGTCACTGGAATTTCACAGCTGCTGACGAAAGGCCGTAACTTCCAGCAAGGCAGCTCCCTTCAGCAGAAAACAATTCTGGCAGAGTGACTCAGCTGTGAGCCATCCCCAGCCAACATTCCCAGAAGCTGAGGAATAAATGCCTTGGTTCTGAGGGGAATCTGGGCGGTTGCACCCCAGGGAGTGGAGTTAAAAATGTATAGCTTGACTTCTGGTCAAGGGAGAATTATAAGGTACGTGTCTTAAGGCTCTACTGCTATTCCAAACACATGGCAACAAATGAGAAAATGTAGAAAGTAATTAGTGAACTTCCTTGGTGGTACAGTGGATAGGAGTCCACCTGCCAATGCAGGGGATGTGGGTTCAATCTGTGGTCAGGGAAGATTCCACGTGCCGTGGAACAACTTAGCCCATGTGCCACAGCTACTGAGCCCCAGCTCTAGAGTCCATGAGCAGCAACTACGGAGCCGGCGTGGCCCAGAGCCTGTGCTCCACAGCAAGAGAAGCCACTGCAATGAGAGGCCCGTGCACCGCAACTAGAGAGTTGCCCTGCTCACTGCAACTAGAGAAAGACTGCACACAGCAGTGAAGGCCTGACACAGTCAAAGATAAACAAACAAAAAGAATCTTAGGTTTTACAAAAAGTAATTAGTGAAGATGTGCTTTCATATAAGATATAAAAACAAGAATTTTAAGGATATATTCATATATCTAAAAGTGAAAATGTTAGTCACTCTTCATGACCCCATGGACTGTAGCCCGCCAGGCTCCTCTGTCCCTGGAATTCTCTGACAAGAATACTGGAGTGGGTAGACATTCCCTTCTTCAGGGGATCTTCCCGACCCAAGGTCTCCTCCATTGCAGCTGGACTGTTTACCATCTGAGCCGCCAGGGAAGCCCACGTATATTTGACACGTTGCCCTAATATGAATGCTCTTCCTGGGCCCGAGATGAGTCTTCATCACAATGAGATGATTTTCTACAGTAATTAGAGCAAAGTTTCCTTACTTGTATCCTATGAGAGTGAGAGCGAAAAATCAACCTCTCCTATAACCTCAAAATTAACCACAGACTTACCCTCCAGTCTGTGTCACCCCAATCCAAAACCAGTCAAGAATCATTATCTGTAGAGCAGAAATGGAAGGTAGTATAGGGGATCCTGGAGCAGTCAAAAGGCAGGTGGGGGTTTGGCTCCTGTGAGAAGACGGAGACTAAACATTCCCCACAACAGGAAGGGGACAAGAGCCAAGATTACTGCTTCGGTGCAGGAGATAGACTCTCTTTTCCCACCTCTGAAAGAACGCTGAAAAAGCTGAGACTGACTACAATGAGAGAGTGAGGCAGTCAGGAGGGAGTAAACACAGCCTCTCTCCAAAATTTGGATAAGCAGCCCAGTGGCTCAGTAGAGGCATCTGTGTTAGTCCAGTATGATCAACATGTACCTTAATTCAACCACAGAAAACCCGGTTCTGGATCGGGGGTTGTGGAGAGCCAGCTGCAAACCTGGAAGCAGAGAGGAGTGAACACAGAGAAAAAGAGGAGGGGAAATAAAAGCTTTTCACTGCAGATGAGACAATAATACAGAATAATGAAGTATTCAGTGAGGTCTAATATTAAGAAAGAGATCCTATAGAGTCTGCAACGAACAACCAACAGAGTGGTGATTAATAAAAATAACAATAAGCAAAAAATAGAATAACCTGAAGTTAATGTTAAAATAATTTTCCAGAGGGTGCTATCAGCATCATGGTGGCATAAGAAGCCCCTCATTTTTGTCCCCCTCTCTCCCAAACAACAACAAAGATGCAGTAGCCATCCATGGCCAGAAGTATCTTCATGGAGCTGCGAGATCCAGCATCATATAGGACCTGAGAGGAGCCGTACCCACGTGTGTGGGCTAATGTGCAGGTAGACCTTGGTCCTGGCTATGGACCTGCTGTGGGCTGTGAATTGGCTCCAGCCCCTCTCCGTTGCAGCCCATGAGCCCCCAGTAAACACCGTCTTAGATAATCACCCACAGATAAAAGAGCCTTTGCAAAAGTCTAGGTTTCAAGAGGACAGGTTCCAGTACACTGTTGGGGGAAAACAGATGAGTTGGGGTGCACCATAGTGCATGAGATGAACAGTTTTATTGGTGCACACATACAGACACACATGGACACACACACATGTGAAACTGCAAGAAAATAAATTTGATTTAGCTTTTCACCATATATACAAAATTAGAAACAGTCTAAAAATGTACAAGGCAAAGCTATTCAATCTTTTAGGATCAGTATAGAAGACAGTCTCTCTAGGTAGTGAGGCGTTTCTTAACCAATATAGAGAAATTACTAAATATAAAGTAAAATATGAATAAACACAAGTACATTAAAATAAAGTATTTTGTTTACCACATTTCACTAGAGAAATTGGAAAGGTAGGTCGTAACTTGACATTTGTATGAATCTGGATTTTATAGTCACTTGGAAATGGCAATTCTGAATTTCCAAAGATTATTTTAAAACACTATATGCTCTTAAGCAAGTTCAAGTCTTTTCCTCAAACTGGATTTATACCCTTACTTTTTTCATAGTAAGGCTTTGTATTTGTCACCATTAAAAGTCTGAATTTTAAACAGAAAAAAAGAATATGTGGGATATATGTGTGTGTGTGTGAAAGTGAAAGTGTTAATCGCTCAGTCATGTCTGACTCTGCTATCCCATGAACTGCAGACAGGCCCCTCTGTCTATGGAAATCTCCAGGCAAGATTACAGGAGTGGTTTGCCATGCCCTTCTCCAGGTGATCTTTCTGGCTCAGGGACTGAACCCAAGTCTCCTGTGCTGCAGGCAGATTCTTTATCCCTGAGCCACCAGGGAAGCCCCGACATAAACTCTAGACTGATATAACTAGCAAGAATTGGTGAATTGAAAGTACTACTAGAGTACTGTAAGATGCAGACAGACAAAAATATTTTTTCATTGAACAATAATTAAGAAACATAGAGAATAAATTGGTAGTAACTAAAATACATCTAACAGAAAAATTTTAAGTATAGAATAAAGTGAATAGCAGAGTAGAAATATTTAAAAAGATGATGGCTGAGAATTTTCTGGATTTGCTGAAAAATGCACCAAATCCAAGTAAACTATGTGAAAATGAATGTTCATCCAAATACATTGTAGGGAAATTTAAGGACATCAAGAAATATCGGCCTTTAAGTTACCAGCAGAAATAGATTACCCACAAGGAAATGACAATTACATTGTCAGCAGACTTCTCATCCACAACCATTAATGCCAGAAAACAATGGAGTAATGTATCTTCAGTGCTGAGGGGAAAATAACCATAACCTATAATTTCATACTTGGCTAAATGTAAAGGAAAATAAATGCATTTTCAAATATCAATGATTAAATTAAATACTGCCTGTAGATCCTTCCTTTGTAACTCATCCGGTAAAAGAATTCACCTGCAAAGCAGGAGACTTCAGTTCGATCCCTGAGTGGGAAAGATCACCTGGAGGAGAGCAATGAACCCTGGTTCAATTCCTGGGTCAGGAAGATCCGCTGGAGAAGGGATAGGCTACCCACTCCAGTATTCTTGGGCTTCCCTGATGGCTCATATGGTAAAAAATCTGCCTGCAGTGTGGGAGACTTGGGTTGTATCCTTGGCTTGGGAAGATCCCCTGAAGAAAGGAACAGCTACCCACTCCAGTATTCTGGCCTGGAGGTTTCCATGGACAAAGGAGCCTGGCAGGCTACAGTCCATGGGGTCACAAAGAGTCAGACACAAATGAGAGATTTTCACTTTCACTTTTTCATAGGCCCTTCTGGGCACTCACAGAAAGATTGTCAAAAGGCATAATTCAGGAAGAAAGAGATAATTTTTTAAATTGTCATTGGAATATAGTTGCTTTAGAATGTTGTGTTAGTTTCTGCTGCACAGCAAAGTGAATCAGTTATACACATACATATATCCACTCTTTTTTTTAGATTTCCTCCCCTTTTAGGTCACCACAGATCATTGAAGTAGGTTTTCATTAGCCATTTATTTCATACATAGTAATGTATGTCAGTCAGTCCCAATCTCCCAATTCGTCCCATCTCTCCCATTCCCCCACTTGGTAACCATAAGTTCGTTCTCTACATCTGTGACTCTATTTCTGCTTTGCTAATAAGTTTATCTGTACTATTTTTCTCAATTCCACATATAAGTGATATTATATGATATTTGTCTTTCTCATTCTGACTTACTTCAGTCTGTATAACAGGTTCTAGGTCCATCCATGTCTCTGCAAATGGCACTATTTTGTTCTTTTCCATGGCTGAGTAATATTGCATATTATCACATTATCATATCTTCTTTTTTTTAAATTTTATTTTATTTTTAAACTTTACATAATTGTATTAGCTTTGCCAAATATCAAAATGAATCCGCCACAGGTATACACGTGTTCCCCATCCTGAACCCTCCTCCCTCCTCCCTCCCCACACCATCCCTCTGGGTCGTCCCAGTGCACCAGCCCCAAGCATCCAGTATCGTGCATCGAACCTGGACTGGCATCTCGTTTCATACATGATATTTTACATGTTTCATATCTTCTTTATCCATTCCTTTGTTGATGGACATTTAGGCTGCTTCCAAGTCCTAACTATTGCAATAGTGCTGCAATGAACATCAGGGTGCATGCATCCTTTTGAATTATGATTTTCTTCAGCTATATGCCCAGGAGTTGGATTGCTGGGCTCTACTTTTAGTTTTTTAAGGAACCTCCATACTGTTCTCCATAGTGGCTGTATCAATTTACATTCACACCACAGTGTGGAATTTACAATCCCACCTTTTCTGCATTTATTATTTGTAGACTTTTTGACGATGGCCACTCTGATTGGTGTGAGGCGATATCTCATTGTAGTTTTGAATTGCATTTCTCTAATTAGTGATGCTGAGCATCTTTTCATGTGTTTGTTGACCACCTGTATGTTTTTAGAGAGATGTCTATGTAGGTCATTCAACCATTTTTTGATTAGGTTTTTCTTGATACTAAACTACATGAGCTGTTTATATATTTTGGAGGCTATTCCCTTGTCATTTCCTTCATTTACAAATATTTTCTCCCATTCTGAGGGTTGTCTTTTCATTTTCTTTTTGGTTTATTTTGCTAGGGCAGAAATGTTTAAGTTTAATGAGGTTCCATTTGTTTATTTTTGTTTTTATTTTTATTACTCTAGGTTGTGGATCAAAAAAGGCCTTGGTCTGATTTATGTCAAAGAGTGTTCTGCCTACGTTTCCCTTGAAGAGTTTTGTAGTGTCTGGCCTTACATTTAGGTTTTTAATCCATTTTGAGTTTATTTTTGTGTATGGTGTTAGGGAGTATTCTAGTTTCATTCTTTTACAAGCGGCTGTACAGTTTTCCCAGCACCATTTATCGAACAGATTGTCTTTTCTCCACTGTACATTTTTGCCTCCTTTGTCATAGATTAGGTGACCATAGGTGCGTGGGTTTATCTCTGGAGAAAGAATTTTTGACCTGAATCAGGCAGCCAGTAAATAAACATTTATTGAGCGTCTATTATGCATCAAACACTGGGCTTGACACTGTAGGTAAATAACTCCTAGCCTACAGAGTTTATTCATTGTTGTTCAGTCACTAAGTCATGTTTAACTCTTCGTGACCCCGTAGACTGCAGCACCCCAGGCTTCCCTGTCCTTCACTGTCTCCTGGAGTTTGTTCAAACTCATGTCCATTGAGTCAGTGATACCATCCAACCATCCTATCCTCTGTCACACCCTTCTCCTATCGCCAATCTTTCTCAGCATCAAGGTCTTTTTCAGTAGGCTGGCTCTTCCTATTAGGCAGCCAAAGTATTGGAGCTTCAGCTTCATCATCAGTCTTGCCGATGAATAGTCAGGGTGGGTTTCCTTTAGGATTGACTGGTTTGATCTCCTTGCAGTCCAAGGGACTCTCAAGAATCTTTTCCAGCACCTCAGTTCAAAAGTATCAGTTCTTCAGTGCTCAGTCTTCTTCATGGTTCAACTCTCACATCTGTACATGACAACTGGAAAAACCACAGCTTTGATTATATGAACTTTTATCAGCAAAGTGATGTTTCTGCTTTTGGTCTAGCTTTAAAGAACTAAGTTGAAGAGCATCTCAAGCAGAAGGAATGGATGGTAGAAAGGTCTATGGGCATGAAATCACATGGGTGTTGAAAGTATAAGTAATCAAGGGTTGAGGTCAAATGGCTCATGGTTGAAAGAGCTGAAACTGAAAAGACTGACTGAGTCCAGAATACTCTTAAAGGCAATGGGGATCCATTAAGAGCTTTTAAGAGTGATTAAGTCCTGGTAATTTCAATTTGGTATCAACATGGGTTGTTAAAAATGGGAATACAGAATGTGTGAACCCCCAAACCCTCCTTCCAGGGAGATTAAAGATGTTAGCCCTTTTCTGCATATCCTCTAATACATCTGAATTTTTCCAGTTCTAGTTATTGACCATCTTTACATTTCGATGCTGTGGGTCAGAAATGGAGAGAATGAAAACAGGGTAAATCCCAAATGAAACAGTGACAAACTAAAACAAAAGGGTAACTTCTGACCTTTAGTCCGTTTTGTTTTCTGAAGCAAGATGTGCACATGAATTTGTTTCCCTAGCTACCATGCAGAAAAATAGAAGATGCAGTATTTGGTAATTTTATGGCTATTAGGATAATAAAGTGTCACAGAAAGTTATTGCATTTTAAGACAGTATTCTCTTTCATGCACAGACTCTGGGGAGCAGGAAAAGATGAGGAAGACATTATATGCAGGAATAGTTTGTGTGTTTATGGGTCATTTTAGAAAAGTTCTGTGTTACTAGGCAAAATGCTAGTCACCAGTGGCTGTATTATTAATATATGCTATGCTCTCAGGCATTAGCCCACAATGTAGCTCCTCTGAAGGTAGATTCTATGTGATGAGTCTGATACTGGAAGTTCTTCATCAAAACCATATAAAACTGTCTGGCCAATTTGATTTTGTGTTGGAGCAAAAAACAGACAATGTAGCATAGACAGGAGCTTTCAAAAGAGGTTATAAAGGACCAAACAGTGTTTGTTACTGTAAATAGTCAGGGAATGGGAATGCTTCACTTTTGTCTAGGGAACCTAATGGGTTTTACATCCCACAAATTGCAAATTCAGTCATGGTAGTTGAATGAGAAGAAATTTAAGGGAAGTAGTTTTTATGAAGCTAAAAGTTGTCTTTACAGGTAATCCAATCCGATCCTTGGAATCCAAGTACTTCCTAATTACAGTCACAAAAAGGGGAATGGAGATGCCAACCACTGTGACAGCCTTCTCCAGGATTCTATTTGAGAATAGAAAGTCTTTCCTTGCGTTCTCAGGGGACTTGAGTAGATTACTCGACCCTCAACTTATCTTCAGCAATACTATAGAGAAACCTTATCAGATGAAAACTGTCATTCAAAGAAAATGTCAACCATGCCTACTCTTTTTGTAATCTATCTCACCACCATTGGGTAAACCTTTCTAACATTTCAACACGTTGACATTGCTAATATTCTCTACCATCCACTGGTTTATATCCTTAGAATATAACCCTTAGAATAACAAAACCCCTTAGAATAACAAATATGCCTCCTCTGATCTTTCCCCTACATTCACTTTTCCCCAGATTACTCTGTGAGCTCATTTTACCACACAACATGTTTGTGGATTCTGTGTTTAAGTGAGAGTCGTTCAGTCATGTCCAATTCTTTGCAACCCCATGAACTGTAGCCCACCATGATCCTCTGTTCATGGAGTTCTCCAAGGCAAGAATACTGGAGTGGGTTGCCATTCCCTTCTCCAGGGGATCTTCCCGACCCAGGGATCAAACCTGGGTCTCCTGCACTGCAGGCAGATTTTTTACCATCTGAGCTACCAGGGAAGCCCCATGTGGGAGCGTCTGTGTTTGAGTCATACCAAACCATTCATGCTTTTCAGGACATGCCATTCTTCTTAGTCACCTGTTTCAGATGATCCCTGAGCTAGCTTGAGGAATAAAAGAGTGTGACCTGGGATACTCAGTCCCTTCCTAACCCAGTCTCACAAGCAGATACATGCACACCAATGTTCACAGTAGCATTATTTACAATAGCCAAGACATGAAATAAAACAAGTGTTCATCAACAGATAAATAGATTAAAAAAGATGTGGTATGTGTGTGTGTATATATATATATACACATATACACATATTTATGTGTATAAACATACATTTGCATGTGTATATATAGAAACACAAGCTGGAATCAAGATTGCCGGGAGAAATATCAATCACTTCAGATATGCAGATGATACCACCCTTATGTTAGAAAGCAAAGAAGAACTAAAGAGCCTCTCTATGAAAGTGAAAGAGGAGAGTGAAAAAGTTGGCTTAAAACTCAACATTCAGAAAACTAAGATCATGGCATCTGCTCCCATCCCTTCATAGCAAATAGATACGGAAACAATGGTAACAGTGACAGACTTTATTTTCTTGGGCTCAAAAATCACTGCAGATGGTGACTGCAGCCGTGAAATTAAAAGACACTTGCTCCTTGGAAGAAAAACTATGACCAGTCTAGACAGCATATTAAAAAGCAGAGACATTACTTTGCCAGCAAAGGTCTGTCTAGTCAAAGCTATGGTTTTTCCAGTAGTCATGTGTTGATGTGAGAGCTGGACTATAAAAAAAGCTGAACACCAAAGAATTGATGCTTTTGCACTGTGGTGTTGGAGAAGACTCTTGAGAGTCCCTTGGGCTGCAAGGAGATCCAACCAGTCAATCCTAAAGGAAATCAGTCCTGAATATTCATTAGAAGGACTGATGCTAAAGCTGCAACTCCAATACTTTGGCCACCTGATGTGAAGAACTGACTCATTGGAAAAAACTCTGATGCTGGGAAAGATTGAAGGCGGGAGGAGAAGGGGACGATAGAGGATGAGATGGTTGGATGGCATCACCAACTCGATGGACATGAGTTTGAGTAAGCTCCAAGAGTTGGTGATGGACAGGGATGCCTGGTGTGCTGCAGTCCATGGGGTTGCAAAGAGTCGGACACGACTGAGCGACTGAACTGATACACACACACACACACACACATACATGTGCATGCTAAGTCACTTTCGTCATGTCCAACTCTTTGCGACCCTATGGACTATAGCCCACCAAGCTCTGCTGTTCATGGAATTCTCCAGGCAAGAATACTGGAGTGGATTGTCGTGCCCTCCTCCGCAGGATCCTCCCAACCCAGGGATTGAACCCATGTCTCTTATGACTCATGCAGTGACAAGTGGGTTTTTTGCCAACAGTGCACCCAGTAAGTCCATATATACATATATGAATTTAAATATATATATATATATGTGTGTGTGTATATATATATGTATATATATATTTGTAGCAACATGGACGGTCTTAGAGATTATCATACTAAGTGAAGTAAGCCACACTGAAAAGACAAATGTATGTTATCACTTAAATGTAGAATCTAAAAAAGATTAAAGCCAGTCCAGGTTCGATGCACGATGCTGGATGCTTGGGGCTGGTGCACTAGGACGGCCCAGAGGGAGGGTATGGGGAGGGAGGAGGGAGGAGGGTTCGGGATGGGGAACACATGTATACCTGTGGCGGATTCATTTTGATATTTGGCAAAACTAATACAATTATGTAAAGTTTAAAAATAAAATAAAATAAAATAAATATATATATTAAAAAAAAAACAGAAACAGACTCAGACATGAAAAATAAATTTATGGTTACCAAAGGGAAAGAGTGGGGAGGGATAAATTAAGAGTATGGGATTAACAGATGCATATTATTATATATAAAAAAGCAACAAGGATATATCATACAGCACAGGAATCTATATTCAATATCTTATAATAACCTATAATGGAAAAGAATCTGAAAATATATATATATTATGTTTTATATATATAATAATCAATATATGTCATTTATATATATATGTACATATATATAACTGAATCACTTTGCTATATGCATGAAGCTAACACAATATTGTAAATCAACTATAGTTCAATATTTTTTAAAGTCATGAGTGAATATAGGTAAGAAAGCTGAGTCTCAGAGAGGTTAAATAACTTACCCAAAGTCACAGAGAGTTATCAATGGAACTGATTGGAATCCATGACTATCTGATTTAAGTAAAGCCATCAATCATGCAGAAAGTGCCCATTCATACTAAACTAAACTTACAGAAAGCTGACCATGTATTTCACTTCAGTAATGACAGGTCGTGTAAAAGTACTTGAGGTCAAGAGTAGATACTTTTCTCTAAAGAAATGTGAACTATCCAGAGGCTAAGAAAGTTTCCTGGTTTTGATTATTTTTTGAGTGTCCTAGGCCTTTTTATCTTTGAAGAAGAATATAAGGATGAAAAAGCATTCACAGGTTTTTTTCAGCCTAATTGAAATATTCTCTACATCAAATATGCTCAATGTAGTAGAAACTACAGATGTTATTGCTTTAATTTTATAACCCAATTATTCTTTTATTTCTAGTTGTCTTCAGGATAAATTAACTCTTATCAGCTATTCAAATAGGTAATTATCATAAAGCTAAATACCATACAACCTCATAATCCATGTCAATTTATAGACTAAACTGAAGTAAAATCACACTCTGGAGTTATAGGAAAGGAACTGCAGATTTTTATTATTTCTCAACATTTTATCCTAGAACACCCAAATGAAATTTAACAAGGAGATGATTTCTTTTTGTGAATAAAAGGATCTAGAATCAGTTAGCTTTTTTTATTGTAGCAAAATGAATGCTAAACTTGAGGCAAAAGATAATAAGTTTGGATACAAGATCTATAATTTATCAACTATGTGTTGGTCAAATTATTTTATCCCTTTAAGTTTCAGTTTCCTTTTCTCCAACAGAAAGATTAGGATATTTTATCCCCAAGATGATCTCTGTCTATAAAATCCCATGCCTTTATGCTTCTAATAATGCTGTAACACTCTGGCCAGAATGTCTCAAGACTTAAAGCTTTGTGGTAATAATAGATGATAAGGTCAAGTCACGTAATCTTCAAGAATAAAATTGTATTCATCTGCATCACCTCAGGGCAGAGCCATGATTAAGGAGAAGAAAGTGAGACACTCACATCAGAGTAAAATTTAAGGGTGCTCCCCAAAACTCAGTAATCAAGATGAACATTATTTTAATGCAGTATTTTAAATCAAAATTAGTGCAAAAATCCACAATGAACAAATATCAAATATTTCAAAATAGGACCAGTACTCAGAAAAAAATTGTATTAGTCAGAATAGGCTTGTTTATATTGCAGTTTTTTAAAAGCATAATTTTCATATCTCTGGTGGTTCAACTGGTAAAGAATCTGGCAGCAATGTGGAAGACCTAGGGTTCAATCCCTGGGTCAGGAAGATCACTTGGAGAAGAGAATGGCAACTCACTCCAGTATTTTTGCCTGGAGAATTCCATGGAGAGAAGAGCCTAGTGGGCTATAGTCCATGTGGTCCTGGAGAGTCGGACACAACTGAATGACTAACATCTTTACCTTCACCTTCTGATATCTCAGAGGCTAACGGAAAAAAATGTTGAGTTATTGTTTCTATTACAAATTTGATGAAAGTCCACATAGGTCTTTTCTCCCCACAGTTACACAGGGAATCATGGCAGGGAGGCAGTCTCTATGATTGCTGCAACAGAAAAGAGAGCTAGAGGGTCAATGTATGAGTCAGCATGCTTATGTGTTCAGTCACTCAGTTGTGTCTTACTCTTTTCAACCTCATGGACTGTAGCCTGCCAGACTCTTTGTGCATGGGATTTTTCTGGCAAGAATACTGGAATGCGTTGTCATTTCCTCCTTCCAAGGATATTCTTGACTCAGGAATCGAACCTGAGTCTCCTGTGTCTCCTGCATTTGCAGATTCTTTACCACTGAGCCACCTGTGAAGCCCCCAGGATCCCTTTACACTCAAAAATTATTGAGGACCTCAGAGTTTTGCTTGTGTGGGTTATATCTATCAATATTTACTGCATTAGAAATTAAATCTTATAAATTTCAAAAATATTTATTAACTAATTTAAAAATGGTGACAGTGGTTTAGTCACTAAGCTGCATCCAACTTTTGTGACCCCCATGGTCTGTAGCCCACCAGGCTCCTCTGACCATGGGATTTCTCAGGCAAGAATAGTAGAGTGGTTGCTATTTCTTTCTCCAATATGAGTCACCTTAGGTTCAGTAATGCTGCAATAACAAGTGGTCCCAAAATTTCAATGGCTTCCAACAACAAAGGTTGATTTCTAGCTCACATTACATGTCCATCATGAATCAGCTGCTGTACATTTTTTTCACTCTAGGTCCAAGGCCAAAGAAGCAACACTCATCAAGGACAGATCAGATCAGATCAGTCACTCAGTCGTGTCCGATCTTTGCGACCCCATGAGTTGCAGCACGCCAGGCCTCTCTGTCCATCACCAACTCCCGGAGTTCACTGAGACTGACGTCCATCGAGTCAGTGACCACTCTCAAAGCAGAGGGAAGAGATAGAAGGCAAGGATTCTAAGGTAACAGTAAAATTCCTGTGCACAATGGCACACCTCAATTCTACTTGTATTTCATGGCCAAGGAAAGTTATATGGTCTATCAGGTATCAATGGAATGGAGAAGTAGAATCCACTCCAAGGAAGAAACAGAAAATATTGTAAATATAAAACTATGCTCCACAATCCACCTTCTTTTCATGGATATTCAGTTCCTTTCCTTCTATATATACACACACTCTCTGAAGAGGGCTGCCTGAAAGTCCCATTCAAAGCCTAAGATCTCTACGTCTTTATCCCCAAACTTATGGACTAAAAGTTTTCTGCCCCACATATTACTATGAGTAAGGGCAGAAGAATTTCATTAATTATCTATTTCTGTATTTACAGCAGAGACAAATAATAATGGTCCCTGTTTTACCTTAATTGAACCCCATATCCAAATAATTATGATCATAATAAGCTTGTTTTTGTTTTATGCCTGAAAGATTTGTAGCGGTTGGTAACAGAACAATTAAAGATCAGATCATAAATTGATACTTGCAATGGGGTGTTGTCATTAACAACACCATCACCAGAAAAAAAAAAAAAAAAAAACCTCACTAAGACACGTGACATTGTCTTTTGGACTGAGATGTAGATAAGAACTAGAAGAGCCTCACGGAGTCTTTGTGAAGTTGACTCCTTGAAGGCAAGTAAAGAACTTGTTATTAGAGACTGGAGTGAAAAGGATATATATTCTTTTTAATGGTGAAAAGTATGACAACATCGTTGCCTGGGGTAATGTGGAAAACAGATTTCCAGGAATAATGTTGAAACTGCCAGTTGATTTTCTTCAGCTATGTATAAAAAAAAACAACAAATGGAAAAAGGTGAACTTGTTTAGCTTTCAATTTCAATAATAATTTAGAGGAAATATAAGTGAGCCAGGACCCGTAGGTTCAATAAAACTGTTTCTCACTCCAAGTCTCAAGACAGCAAAATGGTCTCAATACAAGAAATGACCTCAAGGTAAAGATCATCTCAAGGATGAGACCCAGATCCTTTGCTAATAGTAAGGAAACATGTACAGGTATGTCTTGCAGACTCTCAACTAAACAAAAAGGCTTCTAAACATCTTTAAAATGTTGTTTCACAGCACTGTGACTCTTAAATGAAGCCAAAGAGAGCCCATGATGAAGAGACCTGTGAATGTTGTTTTTGTCTAACAGAGCAAAGCCTAGAACAATTTATAGGAAACTCACATAATATTTAAGATAATTAAATTTGTGGAAGTACTGGCAACTTACAAAAAGGACCGAAATAGCTTAAAATTATGAGTCTTCAACTTTCCAGGAGAAGACTGAGAAGTCTACTCAATTGCATACCTGATTGATTTCTTATGGAAAGGAATGGTCTTAGATGGTATAACCAAGAACCATGGAAAATCATTCAATTCAGTTCAGTCACTCAGTTGTGTCCAACTCTTTGCAACCCCATGGACTGCAGCATGCCAGGATTCCCTGTCCATCTCCAACTCCCAGAGCTTACTCAAACTCATGTCCATTGAGTTGGTGATGTCATCCAACCATCTCATCCTCTATTGTCCCCTTCTCCTCCCTTCAATCTTTCCCAGTATCAGGGTCTTTTCAAATGAGTCAGTTCTTTGCATCAGGTGGCCAAAGTATTGGAGTTTCAGCTTTAGCATCAGTCCTTCTAATGAATATTCAGGACTGATTTCCTTTAGGATGGACTGGTTGGATTTCCTTGCAGACCAAGGGACTCTCAAGAGTCTTCTCCAACACCACAGTGCAAAAGCATCAATTCTTTGGCACTCAGCTTTCTTTATAGTCCAACTCTCACATCCATACATGAGTACTGAAAAAAACCATAGCTTTGACTAGATGGACCTTTGTTGGCAAAGTAATGTCTCCATAAAATTTTTAATATGCTGTCTGGGTTGGTCATAGCTTTTCTTCCAAGGAGCAAGCTTCTTTTAATTTCATGGCTGCAGTCACCATCTGCAATGATATTGGAGCCCAAGAAAATAAAGTCTCTCACTGTTTCCATTATTTCTCCATCTATTTGCCATGAAGTGATGAGACTGGATGCCAGGATCTTAGTTTTCTGAATGTTGAGTTTTAAGCCAACTTTTTTACTCTCCTTTTTCACTTTCATGAAGAGGCTCTTTAGTTCTTCTTTGCCTTCTGCCATAAGGGTGGAAAACCATTCCATTCCGTTCAGTCGCTCAGTTGTGTCCGACTCTTTGCGACCCCATGAATCGCAGCACGCCAGGCCTCCCTGTCCATCACAAAAACCATTAATGGGAAGTAAAGCTTGGGCCCAAATCAAGGTACCAACAATGCCTTCCTGGATGTATTTCAGAACTGCTTTAAACAAACAACTGCTGTGTGACCCCAATTTCACCACTTTTAGTGTCTTTTGTGTCTTTCTATTGCATGGTAGTAAATTTAGGAGATAGCTTAGTTTTTTAATGTGTGGGTCTTCAGGTCAAGAGAAAACATACTCATGACCAAATTCAAAGAGTCTCATCTATACCAGGACATGATTTAAATGACAACTTGGAATTTGAGTCAATGCCATAATGAGGTGGGACTTGGGAGGTGTTAGAAGGGAGTAAGTGTGTTTTTCATGTGAGAGGAATGTATTTGTGGCCAGAGAGAGAATTATGGCAGATGAAAGATAACCACAAATTCTTTGACACCTTCTCCAATCCATTTCCTCCTGTTTTGAATCTGAGCTTGTCTGTGAATTCTTTGATTAACAATACAGAAGTGACACTGTACTATATGTAATAAATTTATAGTTTCAGCTAAGAAGAGTCCCAGGAAGAATGTTGAAACTACTGGTTGATTTTATTTAGCTACACACAATAAAGTGCAAACGGAAAGAGATGATCCAAAAAAGGAACTCTCCAGTTTTCAATTTCAACAACAATTTGGAGGAAATATTGGGTTGGCCAAAAAAAGTTCGTTTGGATTTTTCTGTTACATTATATGGAAAAACTCGAGTGAAGTTCTTGGCCAATCCAATACAAAGGAGCCAGGACCCCTAAATTAAAAAACAAAACTATTTCTCATTCCTAGACTGTCAAGACAGCAGAAAGATCTCAATAAAAGAAATGGCCTCAGGGTAAAGATTATCTCAAGGATAAAACTGAGATCCTAGACAGAGCTTTGTTCAGAGCTTACGCTTTAAGAGGACCTACGGTTTCTGCCATGGTCTCTTAGAAATATGGTTATGCTTCAGAAGGAAAAGATGTCAAAATCTCAGTGATTTGATCCTTACTCCTATTTCAAGTTCAGTGTGAGTTAACTGCAATTCTAACCCACATCATCTTTATGATCGGTCACGGGATGAATAAAGTGCTTCTATCTGGACAATTTTATGGCAAAGGGAAAAAATAAAATAGAGTAACCGTATGTTGGCTCTTTCAGCTTCTCATTGGACATGACACGTCTCACATTTCTTCACAGCCTGTTGACAAAAACCAGTCACATGCCTCAAACCTAACTGCAGAAAGCTTGGAAATGCAAAGGAGTTCACAAATATTTGGTAGATATCTTTGTCATGGAGGGGATATTATTAAACTCATAGAAATCCCTCTTGCTCTGAGGGCTCCTCAAATGGTCAGCAGTGTTTTAGGTCTTAAGTCAGAAGATGCAATACAAGTCAACACCAAACCTCCTATTTTTCTGAAGCATGGGATCCTAGTGGGATTTTAATCTAATTCTGAGAAACTAAAAAATATGGCCAGAGTTGCACTCTGAAAATTGTAGAGTAGTTCAAACTGCTTCAGCTAGCATCTTCCATGGAAATTTTGCAGGAAAAAAAAAAATGACTATGCTCAAATCAAAATCTTTCCTGGAAGTCCCCCAGGAGTGCTTTTGAAAAACTGCTCTGCCAACATCTGGGATTGAATTTTAGAATTCTCAGGTTGGAAGCAAGGAGACTAGTTAAGAGATTGTTGCAATAATGTAGGCCAAAAATAATGAGTTCTTGGCCAATGTAAGGAAGTTGGAGGTGGAACAAGGGGATACATTCCAAAGATATTATAGAGATAGAATGAAAGAATTCCAGGGACAAATGGCTGTGGGTGGAAAATCCAAAAAGTTAGAAACTAGGGTGGTTCAAATATTTGAAAAATAAAAAATAAAAGTCCCAGAATAAAATATGGGTGAAAGCTATTGCCTTTCATTTCATAAGCAGGAAATCCAGGAAAAGATTAAATGTTGAGAAATTTGACTACAGAGGCTTTAAAAATACCTTCACTCTTTCAGTATATATAAATACAAGATCAAAAATCAAAGGAAAAAAATTACAAAGCTGGAAAAAATGTTGCAACTTAGATAACAGAGTTCTGATATGTAAAGATTGCTTACAAATCAACATTAAACTATAAACCCCCAAATCAAAACTGGTCAAAAGGTAACTCACAAAATAAGAAATACCAATCACTGATAGTCATGTGATGTCCGTTTTCATTGGTGATGATATAAATTTAAAGTTTAAAATGTAACATGAACTTTTCCACCAGATTACAAATACTGAAGCTATTTACAAAATCTAGTGTTGGTAATAATTTTGGAAAAACAGTATCTCACAATCACTTTTTTTTTTTTTTTTTACTTTACTTGTTTATTATTCTTTTTTTTTTTCTTTTTTCTTTTTTTTTTTTAATTTAATAATTTTAAAACATGTGTTCCCCATCCTGAACCCTCCTCCCTCCTCCCTCCCCATACCATCCCTCTGGGTCGTCCCAGTGCACCAGGCCCAAGCATCCAGCGTCGTGCATTGAACCTGGACTGGCATCTCGTTTCATACATGACATTTCACATGTTTCAATGCCATTCTCCCAAATCTTCCCACCCTCTCCCTCTCCCTCTCCCACAGAGTCCATAAGCCTGTTCTATACATCAGTGTCTCTTTTGCTGTCTCGTATACAGGGTTATCATTACCATCTTTCTAAATTCCATATATATGCGTTAGTATACTGTATTGGTGTTTTTCCTTCTGGCTTACTTCACTCTGTATAATAGGCTCCAGTTTCGTCCACCTCATTAGAACTGATTCAAATGTATTCTTTTTAATGGCTGAGTAATACTCCATTGTGTATATGTACCACAGCTTTCTTATCCATTCATCTGCTGATGGACATCTAGGTTGCTTCCATGTCCTGGCTATTATAAACAGTGCTGTGATGAACATTGGGGTACACGTGTCTCTTTCCCTTCTGGTTTCCTCAGTGTGTATGCCCAGCAGTGGGATTGCTGGATCATAAGGCAGTTCTATTTCCAGTTTTTTAAGGAATCTCCACACTGTTCTCCATAGTGGCTGTACTAGTTTGCATTCCCACCAACAGTGTAAGAGGGTTCCCTTTTCTCCACACCCTCTCCAGCATTTATTATTTGTAGACTTTTGGGTCGCAGCCATTCTGACTGGTGTGAAATGATATCTCATAATGGTTTTGATTTGCATTTCTCTGATAATGAGTGATGTTAAGCATCTTTTCATGTGTTTGTTAGCCATCTGTATGTCTTCTTTGGAGAAATGTCTATTTAGATCTTTGGCCCATTTTTTGATTGGGTCATTTATTTTTCTGGAGTTGAGCTGAAGGAGTTGCTTGTATATTTTTGAGATTAGTTGTTTGTCGGTTGCTTCATTTGCTATTATTTTCTCCCATTCTGAAGGCTGTCTTTTCACTTTGCTAATAGTTTCCTTTGGTGTGCAGAAGCTTTTAAGTTTAATTAGGTCCCATTTGTTTATTTTTGCTTTTATTTCCAATATTCTGGGAGGTGGGTCATAGAGGATCCTGCTGTGATGTATGTCAGAGAGTGTTTTGCCTGTGTTCTCCTCTAGGAGTTTTATAGTTTCTGGTCTTACGTTGAGATCTTTAATCCATTTTGAGTTTATTTTTGTATATGGTGTTAGAAAGCGTTCTAGTTTCATTCTTTTACAAGTGGTTGACCAGATTTCCCAGCACCACTTGTTAAAGAGATTGTCTTTAATCCATTGTATATTCTTGCCTCCTTTGTCAAAGATAAGCTGTCCATATGTGCGTGGATTTATCTCTGGGCTTTCTATTTTGTTCCATTGATCTATATTTCTGTCTTTGTGCCAGTACCATACTGTCTTGATAACTGTCTCACAATCACTTTTAAAATAAGTGCAAAGTAATATAATTTGGGGGAGGGAAGTATGACAATGTGTAAATAATTTTCAATGAAAATATCTTTTTTTGCCAGCAATCTGACTTCAAAGAGTTTATGGAAAGAAGATAATTGTGCAAATATTTTTTAAATTATATTCAATGATGTTCATTGTGGGAATGAGCATATTGGAAAACTTAATACTACTTAGAAAAAAAAAGAACTTGTTAAATGAATTATGGTATGTTTATAAAAAATAAAATACAGCCCTTGTAGATTTATATTTATTGACCTGGAAAATTGGCTAAATTATATTGCTTAATTAAAAAAAACAAAGCTACAGAATTGTATTGTCTGATCAAAAATATACAATTATATGTTCATAATCAATCTAGCTTATTTGAAAAAGAGAGTTTTCCATAATGGTGTTAGGGAATCCTACAGCCACTGAGAACAAAACAGCAGCTAGACCCAGCACACACATTGTTATAACTCTCTCTCTGTATCCCTCTCCTCTCCTCCTCTGTGTTGATTAAAAAAAAAAAAAAAAAAAGAACAATGTAAGAGCTGTGAATTAAGCTTTTGGGGGCACTTAAATGAGGACTATAGCCTGGGAAATAGCATTTTAGATAGCCCTAAGAAACTACTCTGAAGAGGTGGGGGAAATGTCAGTATATATGTGAGTTTGGTGAGGCGGTTACATGTAATCAAACATACATTTCTGCAGAAGGCTGCTGCTAGTCTCATAAAGGTTACTGCTAGCCACAAGGAGCAGATGTCACCATTCATAATTTTACTGCTCATCTGGACATGAAGAACTGTAAGAATTGGGCTCATAAAATCTTCTGAAAATATCTATCTGAAGTCCTATTCTGCTGATTTTTCCCAGAATACAGAGTGCCTTACCCCTGAACACTCTGAATTCCTTTCAGGGTGTATTGCAGGTTGGAAGCTGCAGGAGCTCATGATTTAATCCTAATAGAGGTAGATGTTATTGTTGTGTGTGTATGCTCAATCATGTCCGACTCTTTGTGACTTCATGGTCTGTAGCCCACCAGTCTCCTCTGTAAAGGAATTTTCTAGGCAAGAATACTGGAGAGGGTTGCCATTTCCTATTCCAGAGGATCTTCCTGACCCAGTGATCAAGCCCAAATCTCTTGTGACTCCTGCATTGGCAGGTGGATTCTTTACCACTCTGCCACCTGCGTCAAGTTTTAGTTGGCATTTATATACAGGAGGTTGTTTTTAAAGTCATAGTCCACCCTTCCATTTCTGTTTTCCAGTTCATATAGCAGAAAACAGGTCACCAATATATTATCCTAAATGAGCATTTCTTTGATTCAATGAAGTTGCCTATTTAGACCAGAAAATTATGGTCTCTCTAATATTCCTTGGTCTCCTTGGCTTTCCCTGGTGACTCAGATGGTAAAGAATCCACCTGCAATACAGGAGACCTGGGTCCAGAAGATCCCCTGGAGAAAGGAAAGGCTACCCACTCCAGTATTCTTGCCTGGAGAATTCATGGACTGTATAACCCATGGGGTCGCAAAGAGTCGGACACAACTGAGCGACTTTCACTTTCACTATTATGATCTCAGCTCCAAGTCTTCAAGGATCCACTTTGATTGACTCAATTCAGGAAACTTTCAATGCTGGTTTAAGCAACTGTTAACTGGATAATATTGTCATATTTTATAAAACTCTTCCTCTTGTGGTAACCAAGAGTGAGACTGAGGTGGTATTGCCCCCTTCACACAACCTGGCTTGTATCCTAATAAGTAGGTTTGAGGGATAAAATAAAAAACCATCCATCTTTTCTTGGCCTCTCCCTAATATCCCCCAATCTAGAAAAATCAACTCTACTATGACTTTTCTAATGCTTGCATTATATTTATAATATAGAAAAGAATGTGTGGATCACAAAAACCTGTGGAATACTCTTAATGAGATGGAAATACCAGACCACATTACCTGCCTCCTGAGAAACATATGCAAAACAAGAAGCAACAGTTAGAACTGGACATGGAACAACAGACTGGTTCAAAATTGGGAAAAGAGTACAACAAGGCTGTACATTATCACCTTGCTTATTTAACTTATATGCAGAGTACATCACGTGAAATGCTGAGCTGGATGAATCACAAGCTGGAATCAAGATTGCCAGGAAAAATGTCAACAGCCTCAGATATGCAGATGATACCACTTTAATGCCAGAAAGTGAAGGGGAACTAAAGAGCCTCTTGATGAAGGTAAAAGAGGAGAGTGAAAAAGCTGGCTTAAAACTCAACATTCAAAAAACAAACATCATGGCATCCAGTCCTATCACTTCATGGCAAATTGATGGGGAAAATGTGGAAACAGTGTCAGATTTCATTTTCTTGGGCTCCAAAATCACTGCAGATGGTGACTGCAGCCATGAAATTAAAAGATGTTTGCACCTAGAAGGAACAGCTATGACAAACCTAAAGAGTGTATTAAAAACCAGAGACATCACTTTGACGATAAAGGTCCTTATAGTCAAAGCTATGGTTTTTCCAGTAGTCACATGTGGATGTGAGCATTGGATGATAAAGAAGGCTGAGCCTGAAGAATTGATGCTTTTGGACTGTGGTGTTGCAGAAGACTTGTTGAGAAGACTTTTGATCAAGGAGATCAAACCAGTCAATCCTAAAGGAAATCAATCCTGAATATTCATTAGAAGGACTGATGCCGAAGCTGAGGCTTAAATACTTTGGCCATCTGATGCGAAGAACTGACTCATTGGAAAAGACACTGATGCTGGGGAAGACTGAAGACAGGAGGAGAAGGGGACATCAGAAGATGAAATGGCTGACTGACTCAATGAACATGAGTTTGAGCAGGCTCCAGGAGATGGTGATGGACAGGGAAGTCTGGTGTGCTGCAGTCCAGGCAGGTGCAAAGAGTCAGACATGACTGAGTGATTTAGCAACAACAACAACATTACATTTAGCAACTAGGTGTTCTTTGGTGACCTTGGAAAGTCTTAGTTCAGTGACTGGGGAAGCAGTCAAAATATGGCAGCTGAGGAGTTATTGAGAAGAGAGAAAGGAGAGAGAACAAATTTGAGCAGTGGATAACTGTTGAGTAGTATAGAGTCAGGAACTGCCTCTGGATGAAGGGTATGCAAAAGATGGTAAGCCTAAGATGGCCCTTGACAAATAGAATGAGAACTCGGAGTTTGAGTCTATAATTCAAACCTCAATTTATAGAAAAAAAAAAACAAAAATTGGGGGATTTAACTAAGGGAAAATTGGAGGATATTCATGAGGAGAGTAAATGTCAATTTAGGGGAAGCTGAACAGAGTCCAGGAGTAATTTTCTCCTTCATGGAGCAATGTACTTAGAAAAAGTCCGAGTCCCAAGGAAGCCAATGCCTGCCCACTCCACTGAGCTCCAGACTCACACAGGACAAGTCCATGCGGATGTCTACAGGTATTTAACCACTAATGTAACAAAATGAACTCATTGTCTTAATAAAGTACTCACCTTCTTACATTCTGAACTTGAACTAATAACATCACCATCCACTTAATTTCCAAAGTTAGAAATGTCATGGTAAGCTTTGATTTCTTCCACGTCTAGATGGTCACCACATGTTCTCGATTTCAACTCCTAAACTGCTATCAAATTTTATCTTATGTCTTGCTCCCTGCCATCTCTGGATGTCAGTTCTTGGTCTCATCTTTTCCTATGGGACTCTGTTTCACAATTGGTCTTTCTGTCTGCAGTGTCAACCTTTTCATTTCATTCTCCGTACATGTACACAGAGTATTTCTTATAAAAACTTAAGATTACTTAAAATCCATTAATGTCTGTTCATCACCATTAATTTAAACTACTTTACAAACATCATCACCACTTTCTCCTACACATCTTATACTCTTAACTCCATGCAATTACCTTAGGAAGGTTACAGCTGGGTCCCTAGGGCAGGAGACAGATGGACCCCAGGCTGAACAGTTTCTTCCCTGTGACAGAAACTCCATAAAAGGAGGAGGATGGAAGAGTCTGAGCCCTGCTCAAATAAGAGATGAAGGACCACATACTCCTCATCCTCGAAGTTAAGGAGGCCACCCCACCTAGACACGTGAAGAAAGGCTCTTTGAGGGTCAAAAACAGAATGGGCATCACCTCATAGTAAGTGATGTCAACCTACCCATAAACCTCTTCACTAGAATCCAACTCTTGGATAAGAGATGCAAACAAACACAGGGAGGAACCTGAGATATACCAAATACAGACTCAGAACCAGGCAAATCAAATGACTGACCGAAAGAAAACCTGAGGAAATGTCCCATGAAATTCAAATGCCACGAGGATGCAACTCAGCAACTCCCTCTCTGAGCCCAGCTCTGTGTTTATCCACATGAACTATATACTCTTTTTTCCTCCTAATAAACGGTTTACTTGTTTCACTGCTTTTTGTCTCTGTGAGAATTCTTTTCTCCAAAGCCAAGGGGTCAGGGCTATGTCTCTAATCACTGCTCTAGTGGTTAGGATTTGGTGCCCTCACCACCACGACCCGGCCTCAATCTCTGGCCGGAAACCAAAATCTGCTTCAAGTCACTGCAAGCCAAGGCCACCCCAGATCACTAGCATGTAAGAGTCTATCTACTTGGAATTCTTTCTCCTTCTCTTTACACAGAAAACTACTTATCATTAAATGGAGGGTGAGAATGTCATTTATTTTGTGACACTTTGAGCTTCTCAGGGGAAAACACAGTGTCTTTTTTTTATTTTTACATCACTCATGCCTTGCATAGTACCTGGAAACCAACAGGAGATAAAAAAAAATTGAATGTTTTTGCTCCACTCTGAGCTCTTGAAGTGCAGTCAAAACAATCACTGAATAAGCTTCAGCCAGCTCACTTAAAAAGTCATGAACAGGAGATAATGTTTCTCTTAACTTCTAACCCCTTTCCTTTTAAAACCACTGATCATTAAGTTAGTCGTTACATAAATAAATTTTTCAGGCACTGCACCAGGGACTGGAAACACAATGGCAAACAATACACATTCCTTGCTCTGGAGGAGTTTAGAATCTAGTGCAATTCTTAACTGTTTGCACTTACTTTCGTTTCTTTGCCTCTGAACTCCTTGCTAAATAAAGCAACTTACTAACCAATGCCTCACCTTACATTTTGGACACTGATCTACAGGATGGCTTTTGGCTTCTCCACCTCCTCTGGTTTTGGACTATTCTACAATTTCTAAGAAATTTCCGTTTCATTTATTCATGTTTTAATTGGAAGAAAATTACTTTACAATGTTGTGTTGATTTCTGCCATACAACAACACAAATCAGCCATAATTATACATACATCACCTCCCTCCCCTGCCCCCACCCCACCCCCCTAAGTCATCACAGAGTGCCAGGCTGGGCTCCCTGTGTTATATAGCAACTTCTCACCAGCTATCTATTTTACACATGGTAGTCTTGCCTGGAAAATACCATGGACAGAGGAGCCTGGTGGGCTGCAGTCCATGGGGTCGCGAAGAGTCAGACACGACTAAACGACTTCACTTTCACTTTCCACTTTCATGCATTGGAGAAGGAAATGGCAACCCACTTCAGTGTTCTTGCCTGGAGAATCCCAGGGACGGGGGAGCCTGATGGGCTGCCATCTACGGGGTCACACAGAGTCGGACATGACTGAAGCGACTTAGCAGCAGCAGTGTATATACATGGATGATACTTTCTCCATTTATCCCACTCTGTCTTCCCCGTACTGTGTCCACAGTCTATTCTCTATACCTGCATCTCCATTCCTTCTCTGCAAATAGGTTCACCAAGGCCATTTTTCTACATTCCATATGTATGTGTTAATATACTATATTTATTTTTATCTTTCTGACTTGCTTAACTCTGTATAACAGGCTCTGAGTTCACCCATCTTCCTAGAGCTGACTCAAATTCATTCTTTTTTATGGCTGAGTAATATTCCATTGTATAGATGTACCACATCTTCTTTATCCATTCACCTGTTGATGGACATCTAGGTTGCTTCTATGTCCTAGCTACTGTAAATAGTAGAACTTTACATTTTAACCCTGGGGAATTATGAGAACACAAATGCAGCTCTAATCCTTGATAGTATAGAGGAGGTGGGATCCAGAGGAAGCACACACATTTTCCCTACCCATCTTAGGTTCTCTGGCTGGAACCCTATAAATTAAATTGGCAAAAGGCAGATCAACAAGAGAAAAACAAAGAGAGATTTACTAACAGGGGCATTGTTGGAGGCACCCAGTGATGAATAGTGCAAAGGGGTGGTTGGAATTTGGGCTTTATACTATCTTAAGCTAAACAAAGGAGAAAGTTTGGAGCTCCTGAGAAGAAGAGATGGGAAGGTGATCAGGGAAAGCATAGCAAACAAGGCTTGTTTGATAAGATCTGTCATGCAAATTAAGTTGGTGCCATCTCCAGGGATGAGTTGTTTTAACATCTCCTCTTCTTAGTAGGAGAAAGAGAGCCCTCTCTACAAATGGAAATTTCCTTTGTAAATGGAAATTTCCTTTACAAAAGGAAAATTTGTACCCCGTTTTTAGAGCTTTCCTTGCATCTGCTGGCTCTAAATGGCCTTTAGCTCAAAATAATCCATATGCCAAAGAGGCATATTTTGAGGTGGCATATTCTGGTACCCTTTACTAGTAACCCAATTTTACCAAACTTAGGCTTCCAGATGGCTCAGTGGTAAAGAATCCGCCTGCCAATGCAGGAGATGCAAGAGGTTCAGTCCCTGGGTTGGGAAGATCTCCTGGAGGAGGAAATGGCAACTCATTCCAGTATTCTTGCTTGTAAAATCCCACGGACAGAGGAACCTGGCTACAGTCCATGGAACACATGACCCCTGTGAAAAGATTTTCAAAAAATAGATAACTGTAGAACGTTTCAGCCCCAATCTCCCCTGTGAGTTGACTTAGTATTCTTGACCCAGAGTAGCGTTTGTGGTGTTTTCTCCACTTGGGTTGGGCCCAATAAGAATGCAATCTGGGGGTCTTACATCCAGACAGTAAATTTTCAAACTGTCCTTTCCAGCTTTGCAAGTGCAAGGGAGATAGAAGACTGAGAAGAGAGGGATGAACAGCCAGAGTGAGCTGTCAGTTTCAAGAAGGTCATTGAGTTTGCTCAGGCTGCCAAGTTCCTGGGATTGTTCCCAAACTCCCACGGTGCCGCTTCAATTTGGCTCCAGACACTATGCCATAGACTAGGATCTCTGGCTCATTCTATGGAACCAAGCCAGATTCCTCTGGGGTTTCAGATGCTCTATGGGTGTTAACTGGGCATCTCAAGAAGTCACATTCTTGCTTTCAGCCTCCTCATTGATATTTTCTGTTCAGAAACAAAAGCTGGAAATGGTTTATTATACTCTGAGTTCCATCCATATTATACTCTGAATTCCATCTTCCTGAGTTCACTCAAGACATCTTTAAAATCCTCAGAATGGCCAGACTGACAGGACCACAGCCTCTATTGCAGTCTCCCATGGTGTCTGATGCATCTCTAGAAGCATTACCATAATAATAACAATGAAAAATAATAATGATGCTGCTGGTTAAATTTCCAGCTGGATTTGGGCTGGATCATGCTGATTATATTCCAACAGAGAGCTGATTTCAAGATTCATCCTGGCTTACAAGCTGGATACTAAAAACTCTCTCAACATATTAGCTTGATGTTGAGTGAAAGGTTCCTGTTTTTCAGTGAAATGAGGCAAATGTTGAGAGAAAAGCCAGAAAGGACAACAGAACTGAAGCAGGAGGTAGATGAGCCCCCAAGGTAAAGCAATTGGAGATTCATCCCCTGCAGGACAATTGAGAGAGGAGGCTGGGTTCTATCCAGATAGAAGACAAGACACCACACATTTTTCTAAGTCTTGAAGTCAAGAGATCGCCCCTACTACATATGCACAGGAAGGTACCTCAGAGGTCAAAAGGGGAATGATGCTAACTGATGCCAAGCTACCATAGACCTCTTCAGGGGAATCCGTCTTGGCTAAGAGATGTGTGTGCACACAGGGAAGGATCCTGAGATGTACTACATACGGACTGCGAACCAGGCAAATCAGAATGTCTGGTCAAAGGAAAACCAGGAAGAAATGCCCCATGTAAGTGATGCAAACCCCCATGAGGGTGCGACTCTTTCTCTGAGCCTGCCCTTGTGTCTGTCCACACATACCGTACTCTTTTTTCCTCCTAATACGTACTTAACTTGTTTCACAACTTCCCGTCCCTGTGGGAATTCTCCGCAGAACTGAAGAGCCAGGGCATTGTCACTGACCAGTGGTCTAGTGGCTAGGATTTGGTGTTCTCACTGCTGCAACTTGACCTCAGTGTCTGGCCGGGAACCAAAGGCCTGCTTCAAGCCACCTGAGATCAGAACCACGGCTTCCATGTCCCAGAACCAAAATAGAGGAGAAAGGAAAAACAGGCATGAAGAGATGCTTACATTCCTACAGAGGCCAAGTTTATTTTATAAATCAAAAAAGTAACATGAATAACTAAAGGATCATGAAGAGACCATAAGAATGTTTTAGTTTTAACTCCTACATCTGATTCTGAGGCAGGACCTAGATGAGCCCCAGAACTAACAGCTGGAGTTCACCCCCTGTGGATGGAAACTCTGTAACAGCAGGATAACAGGAGAGGTTAGTTCAGTTCAGTTTAGTCGCTCAGTTGTGTCTGACTCTTTGCGACCCGATAAATTGCAGCACGCCAGGCCTCCCTGTCCATCACCATCTCCCGGAGTTCACTCAAACTCACGTCCATTGAGTGGGTGATGCCATCCAGACATCTCATCCTCTGTTGTCCCCTTTTCCTCCTGCCCGCAATCCCTCCCAGCATCAGAGTCTTTTCCAATGAGTCAACTCTTCCCATGAGGTGGCCAAAGTACTGGAGTTTCAGCTTTAACATCATTCCTTCCAAAGAACACCCAGGGCTGATCTCCTTTAGAATGGACTGGTTGGATCTCCTTGCAGTCCAAGGGACTCTCAAGAGTCTTCTCCAACACCACAATTCAAAAGCATCAATTCTTCGGCACTCAGCTTTCTTCACAGTCCAACTCTCGCATCCAGAGGTTAAGCCCTGCCCAGATGGAAGGCAAGACACCACATAGTTCTCATTCTCAAAGCCAAGGAGACCTTCCCAACTATAAAAGCCCTTTGAAGGTCAAAGAGGGAATGATGTCAAGCTAACCATAGGCCTCTTCCCTGGAATCCATCTTGGCCGAGAGATTGGCACACACCCATGGGAGGATTCTGAGATAAATCAAATATGGACTGAGAACCAGGCAAATCAAAATGATTGGCCAAAGGAAACCCAGAAGAAATTCCCCATATAAGTGATTTAAACTGCCATGAAGGCAGGAGTCTCTCTGCCATGTGTCTATCCACACCCACTGTACTCTTTTCCTCCTAATAAACACTTTTCTTATTTCACCACTTTCCCTCTTTATGGGAATTCATTCCTTCAAAGCCAAAGGGCCAGGACCTTGTTGCTGACCACAGCTCTAGCACCCTCACAGTCACTGCCCGACCTCAGTATTTGGCCAGGAACAAGAATGCTGCTTCCAGCTGATGCAGGCCAAGGCCACTAGAGATCAATTCCTCTTTCATAAAGGGAAGCTAGTTAGTATTGACTTGAACAATCTGGAAACTACAGAGCCATTGAAAATGTGAGGATAACTTCTTGGTTTATGGAATTGTAAGTACCAACTCAAGACCTAGAATAGAAATTCTCAACCTTGGCTACACCAATACCCAATCTTCTGCTAGACCGGTTACATCAAAATCTTTGTGGATGAAGTCTAATCATTAATATTTGAAAGCTCCCCCAACAATTCCAGATTGGAAAGTTAGAGTTAAGTGGAGAACCTAAAATGAATAGCAGATATATTTAAAATGGATAACCAACAAGGACCTACTGTATAGCACAGGGAACTCTGCTCAGTGTTATGCAGCAGCCTGGATGGGAGGGGAATCTGGGGGAGAATGAATACATCCATATGTACGGCTGAGTCCCTTCGCTTTCCACCTGAAACTATCACAACATTGTTAATCAGTTATACCCCAAAGCTAAATAAAAAGTTTCAAAAAATTAAAGATTAAAAAAAAAATGAAGTGAGCAGCAGAAAATGGAAAGTAAAACTTAAGACAGTTAAAGATCCAAGAAAGAACAACAGAGGCTTAGCTGTGTGGGTGGGGGTCAGCTAGACTGTTTAATGGGACAGGACGAAATGAACATTGGTATTTGTAAGCCTCTGCTAAGATCCCCATATTATTTTCTGGGTCTTACCTCACTGAGGGGACACAGAAAGATCCATTTATATTCATTCATCCCTTCTTTAAGCAACCATTTACTGTCACCTACATCACTTCCAGCACTGTGGTGGATGGTGGAGCTACAACAATTAATGAAACCTAAACGTATCCTCCAGAAGTCAATAACACGGCAGAGAAACAACTAATTATGGGCATCAGAGTAAATCTTCTAACAGACAAAATTAGAAATAGCTGTGGGAGCAGTGAGGAGGGAGTGATAAAATTAAATCAGACTTATGGCTATGGAGAACCAGAAAAGACTTCAAGGAAAAGGTAATTGTTGAGCTGAGATTTCATATATGAGTAGAAGTTTTCTGGAGAGCAGTAGAAGGTAGAAGGAAGGAGGCAAGGAAACCATAAAGAAAGAAATAATCATGCATATGAAGAGTTTGTTTTGACGACTGTGTCAGAGTGATCATGACACACTGTATGGGGTAAAGGGTAGTAAAAGCTAAGATTGAAGAGGAAGACAGAGCTAAATTTTGGAGACCATTGACTTGAGGCATTTGTACTTTGTGGGCAATGGTACCATTTACCAAAGCATGGAATAGAGGAGAAAGAACAAGGTAGTATATAAAATAGGCTCAGTTTTTTACTTGAAATTGCCCATTGAAAGTAGTTTCAACAATTGAAAGAAGACTCTCAACTAACGTTATTTCTCTTAAGCATATAGAAAAATAAGTCTCTGAGTTGCTTTAAGATGGAGACAGAAAGATCCTTGGGGAAGGATTCAGTTACTTTTCATGACAGCAATCTGAAACTATTAATAAGCATTTTTATATATTAAATTATTTATATTTATTTAGGTTCAGTCATTGAGTTTATAAAAACCAAGGATTGTAAACTCAAAGGACTTTTGGGCAAACAAGTGATGCAGATCAGGGGGTTACTGAAGTGAAAGAGAAAGTTTAAGTTCTATCAAAAAAACTAAACTCTTATTTAGCTCCAAATGTTTTTTCCTGAGCTTTAATACAGGGTCTGCATTGCCAGATCTTCGTATATTTCAAAGTTATTCAAACTTTTATGTACACGGATTCTTATATAAACTCTCCCATTTTTACATGTTGACAAGTATTTCATTAAAAAAAAAAAATACACTGTGTTAGCTGGCAGAATTCATTCATAATCCCAGAACTCTTAACATTCTTGAAGCTAAAAGTTTACAATTTGAGATAACTTTGTAAGGAGTTCCAAAAGTTTCTTTCAGTTACAAAATTAGCTCTTGTCATTGGCCTTAAGTCTCATTCTTCCAAATCTCTCAGAATCTACGCTGTGCCAGGAATTTAGGAACTAGACCCTGTTCGATTCATCCATGTCTTTTGTTATTTTGCTGATTTCAATCATAGCCCCATTCAGTGTTCTTGTTTCTGAACAAATACTACAGATGAGTCTATGTTCATAGCACAGTAATTCTATAGATATGGAAAGTTTGTAGCTAAAGTCGCTACTATATCAGGCCATCTAAAATGAGTACGATATCCTCACATTAGAAGAAACCAGAGTCAGATAGATAAAATGCGTGACTCAAAGATAATAGAATGAGTTCCTGTCAAAGTGAATTTGAGAACAAGAACAAGCTTTGTGGAGTATCTCATGCCTGGGCTGAGGGCTCATTGTGTGTTTGATTAATCTGTTCTTGGTTGCAGCAGTTAGCTATTTCTGCATAACATACAACTATAAAATATTAATGGAATACCTTAATAGGTAATTATTTCTCACTCATGTGTCTGCAGGTCAGCTGGAGTTCAGTTGTCTTCAGCTGCACTCTAGTGTAGAATCTACTTCTAGAATCTAGTTCTAGATTTCAGGTCTGGCTCAACTCATCTGACATAGCTCTGCTCCCACTTCTGGGGCCCAGGCTACCTGGGAAGAATAGAGGCTACCTGAGGAGCAAGCAGAAACATATAATGCTCTTAAAGATGAGCCCAGGCTCACAATTCATATGCTATCATTTCCATCTATATTCCTCAAGCCAAAGCAAGTCATTTGGCAAAACACAACTTTAATGGAGCATCAAGTACACAGCCCCATAGAGATCTGGATGGGAGGAAGAAATGAATAGACACTAAATATTAATCATATCTATCACAGTATTCACTGAGGAAATACATTGTGCATGGCACTGCATCAAGCACTTCATTTTATTAAAAGCAGTCTTCACAAGAGCCCTGTTGTAGTATACATAATCACCTCCATTTTACAGGTAAAGAAATTGAGTTTCAGAGAGATTAGATAAGCTGATGAATGGCACACACACTTGCTAGTAAGTCTGTTACTAGAACAGACTTTGAAAACAGATCACCTGTGCACTTTGTAACACTGAGTCTTTTCTCTCTTCCCACATCTAGAAGTCATTACCCATCTTCAGAAGCTCAATACATTTTTGAGTCTTTGAAATGTATCACTGGTATCAATAGTTGATCTTTGTCTGCATGCTGGACAGTCACAGTCATGATCAAACCCCTGTATGGGCAAATCCCTGTGGTTACAAGACATAAAAGGAATAGAAGAGAAAGGCAGAGAGGACTGTAGCAGGAAGACTGGCTTCTAACACGGCAGCAATCCCATCCATATGTTCCTAGATAGAAATTCCAAAAAAAAAAAAAAAAAAAGAGAGAGAGAAAGAAAGAAAATGTAACTCTGAGCCAAAATAATGTGCAACCATTCGGTGACATGATAGCTGTTTCACATTACAGTTTAGCCTTTGAGTAGAATCATAAATAAAAGAGAACACTTATTCTCTTAAAACACAGTTCCAGAGACCATATAAATAAATGGAACTGATTCAACGTGGAAGTTCTAATACAACAGACAAAAGACCATGACATTAAGTCAAATGCTATTCTCTCTCCTTTGTACTAACACAGATTCCTAACCAGAAAGGGCAAGACCTGGCTAAGGCACTGGCCATAAAGGGATATATGATGAATTAGGTCCTGAGTCAGAGATCACTGATTCCTCTGATGTTCTTCTTCTGATAATGAGGTAGCCTAATCTTCCTATCAGCTTTTATTGTACCTTAAATCTTAATGCTGGGTTTCCAATTTGGTCCTCATTGAAAGTTGCTCTTCTGATAATTTTCTGGTTTCCCTGACTATCTCTAGAGATGGAGGAATCTCCTTAATCTAACAAAATCTTTGTCCCCAGAATTAAAACCCCAGACGTGAATTTGTTTCATTCTCTCTGTTAAGGATGACTTCCAAAAAATTCATGAAGGACCTGCTGATAGGCCTGGCTTTGCTGTCCACAAGCAAAGACTGACCAATCACTGTGCTTTCATAGAGAATCTGCATTGCTGCATCTTTGAATGTGCCAAAAGAAGTTGTATTTTTATGTAAATGAATTTTTATGTGAACTCCCAGCTGGCACTTTCATCATTAAGGGAAACTTATGAGTAGCTTCAGACTCCCAGCCCCCATCAGAGGTCAGGAGAGAAAGAGTCTAAAGATACCTAATGCCAGATATGTCAATGTCAGCATCACTTTTAGGTATCTGTCCCTGAGTACTGCCTTCTCCATGGCTAGTCAGGAGCATAGTAAACAACCGTGGTCTAGTCCAGGGAGTCAGAAAACTACCATCTGTGGGCCAAATTTGGCCCACTGCCTGTTTTTATAGATAAAGTTTTATTGAAACACAGTCACAATCATTTATGTTTGGTCTATGCTGGTTTTGTACTGTAAGAGCAGAGTTAAGGACTTACGACAGAGACCATATGGCCCACAAAGCCTAAAATATTTACAATCTGGCCATTTGTAAAAAAAATGCCTTCCAATCTTGGGATAGTCCTTTGGCTATCTCAGTTCAGTTCAGTCACTCAGTCATGTCCAACTCGGCAACCCCATGGACTGCAGCACGGCCAGGATTCCCTGTCTATCACCAACTCTTGGAGCTTGCTGAAACTCATGTCCATTGAGTCAGTGATGCCATCCAACCATCTCATCCTCTGTTGTCCCCTTCTCCTCCTCCCTTCAATCTTTCCCAGCATCAGGGTCTTTCCTAATGAGTCAGTTCTTCACATCAGGTGGCCAAAGTATTGGAGCTTCAGATTTAGCTTCAGTCCTTCCAATGAACAGCTAGGACCAATCTCCTTTAGGATGGACTGGTTTGATCTCCTTGCAGTCCAAGGGACTCTCAAGAGTCTTCTCCAACATCACAGTTCAAAAGCATCAATTCTTTGGCACTCAGCTTTCTTTATGGTCCAACTCTCACATTCATACATGACTACAGGAAAAACCATAGCTTTGACTATACAGACCTTTGTAGGCAAAATAATGCCTCTGCTTTTTAATACACTGTATAGGTTTGTCATTGCTTTTCTTCCAAGGAGCAAGCATCTTTTAATTTCATGGCTGCAGTCAACCATCTGCAGTGATTTTGGAGATCAAGAAAATAAAGTCTGTCACTGTTTCCATTGTTTCCCCATCTATTTGCCATGAAGTGATGGGACCGGATGCCGTCACTTGGATATCTAAACAGAGAATCGTTCAGGTTCCTGAGCTGAGAATTATCTTCTGCACAGCTCACTGTCTATCAGTTTTTAGTAAAATATTCTATCTTCTAATTTGGGTGGTGATATCATGTGTTTAAAGCTTAGATAATATATCAGTTTTAAGATAGTCCTAAGATATATTCATATATCTTACATTTTACATATGCTTATATATATAAATGTATATTCTTGGACAATCTTTCCATTCAGAGGTTGGATCTGTGGCCCTTTTTCTTGAATCAAGGCAGACTGGTAACTCACGTGTAACAAACAGTGTGGCAGAAGTAATGCGGTGTGACTGCTGACTCAGGCTCGTGTTCAGCTGTGTCCGATTCTTTGCAACACTTTGGACTGTAGCTTGCCAGACTCTCTCTGTGAAATTTTTCAGGCAAATTTTCAGGCAAAATACGATAGTGGGTTGCCATTTCCTTCTCCAGGAGATCTTCCCAACCCAGGGATCAAACCCACGTCTCTTATGTCTCCTGCAATTGGCAGGCAGGTTCTTAACCACTGGCACCCCTGAGAAGCCCCATAGCATCATGCTGATATCTGACTACAATTGCTAGAGATCTCTAGCTGTGCCTTGCCTGAATTCTTGACCCATAGATCATGACAAAACTTAAATGGCTATGTTATTTTTTACTGTGGTTTAAACAAAAAACAATAAATTTACCATCTTAACCATTTTTAAGTGTACAGATCATATTGCTGTACAACAGAGCTCTAAAACGTTTTCATCTTGCAAAACTGAAATACTTATCAACCATGAATTTCCCCTCCTCAAGTCCATAGCAATCACCTTTCTGCCTTCTGTATCTATGATTTTGAGGATGTCAGATAATGTGTATGGGAAGAATCATACAGTTTTTGTTCATGACTGGGTTATTTCACTTTGCATAATGTCCTTAAGGCTCCTTCATACTATAGCATGTGAGAGAATTTCCCTTTTTAAAGGCTCTGTGATATTCCATTGTACAGATATTCTGCATTTTCTTTATCCATTCACCTCTCTATGAACATCTGAGCTGCTTCCACTTCCTGACTATCATCAATAACTGTGATGAACATGGGTCTGCTAATATCTGTTTAAAATTCTGCTTTGAATTCTTTTGGATATATACCCAGAAGTGAGATTGCCAGATTATCTGATAAGTCAATTTTTAATTTTTTAAGGAAACTCCATACTGTTTTCCAAATTACCATTTTATCTTTCCATCAACAGTGTACAGGGTTCAGTCTTCTCCATATCCATGCCAACACTTGTTAACGCTCATCTTTTTGATAATAGCTATTCTAACAGGTATACAGTGATATCTCATTGTGGTTTGGGTCGGCATTTTCTTATGAGTAGTAACACCGGGCAACTTTTAATGCGTGTGTTGGCTGTTTGCATGCATTTTTGGAGAACTGTCTGTTCAAACGGAGAAGGCAATGGCACCCCACTCCAATACTCTTGCCTGGAAAAATTCAATGGATGGAGGAGCCTGGTGGGCTGCAGTCCATGGGGTCGCTGAGGGTCGGACACGACTGAGCGACTTCACCTTCACTTTTCACTTTCATGCATTGGAGAAGGAAATGGCAACCCCCTCCAGTGTTCTTGCCTGGAGAATCCCAGGGACAGAGGAGCCTGGTGGGCTGCCATCTATGGGGTCGCACAGAGTCGGACACGACTGAAGTGACTTAGCAGCAGCAGCAGCAGCATGGAAAAACAGTATGGGGGGGTTCAAAAAAAAAAAAAAAAAAACAACTGAAAATAGAGCTACCATAAGATCCTGCAGTTTCACTTCTGGGTATATATCCAAAGGAAATGAAATCACTATTGTGAAGAGATATCTCTACCCCATGTTCAGTGCAGCATTATTTATAATAGTTAAGACATGGAGACAACCTAAGTGTCCATTGATAAATTAATGGGTAAAGAAAATGTGAACACACACACACATTTACTCAGCCATAAAAAGAAGGAAATCCTGCTATTTGTGACAACATGGATGAAACTTGAGTGCATTATAGCAAGTGAAATAAGCTTGACAGAGAAAGACAGATGCTGCATGATCTCATTTATTTTGTTGTTGTTCATTGTTGTTGTGTCCGACTTTTGCGACTCCACGGACCATAGTCCGCCAGCAACTCTGTCCATGGAATTTCCCAGGCAAGAATACAAGACTGAGTTGCCATTTTCTTCTCCGGAGGATCTTCCCAACCCAGGGATTAAACCCGTGTCTCCTGCATTGCAGGCAGATTCTTTACCATTGAGACACAGAAGAAGCCCCTATCTCACTTATAAGTGGAATCTAAAAAAAATTTTTAATATTCAGAAGTAGAGAGCAGATTGGTGGTTGGCAAAGATGGAAGTAGGTGGGTGGGGGTGGGGAATGGGTGAAGGTAGGGGTCAAAGCGTACAAAATTCCAGTTTTAAGATGAGTAACTCCTGGGGATATAATGCATAGCATAGTTAATGACACTGTACTGCCCATTTGAAAGAAAGTGAAAGTCGCTCAGTCGTGTCTGACTCTTTGCGACCCCATGGACTACATACAGTCTATGGAATTCTCCAGGCCAGAATACTGGAGTGGATAGCCTTGCCCTTCTCCAGGGGATCTTCCCAACCCAGGGGTCAAACCCAGGTCTCCCACATTGCAGGTAAATTCTTTACCAGCTGAGCCACCAGGGAAGCACTGCACATTTGGAAGTTGCTAAAAGAGTGGATCTTAAAAGCTCTCATTGCACACACAAAAACTGTAGCTATGTGAGGTGATGGATGTGTTAACCTTATTGAGTAATCATTTTGCAGTATATCGTATATCAAATCATTACTTTACATACCTTAAACTTACAAAATATTATATGTGAATTATATCTCTATAAAGCTGAGAAAAGAAAAACACAGAAGACTGACTCAAAGTGTAGAAACAGAAGCTCAAAATATGAATACCAGAGCCATGCAGAACAACTCCCGATGTACAAGCCATTCACTTCTCCAGGGGATCTCCCTGACCCAGGGATCAAACTCAGGTCTCCCACGTAGCAGGCAGATTCTTTACTGTCTGAGTCACCAGGGAAGCCACCCCCAAAGTACAAGACTGAGTGCAAGGAACTGACATTTGCCTGGCTAGAATTCAGAATTGTGATGGACTGGTGGCTGATACATATCTGTCTCCCACACACAGTGTTTTTAACTGAATTGCCTATTGCGGTAATTTTATCCTTAGATCACCATTGTATCTTAGAAGTGCAATAAGGCAGATGATTTGTCTCTCTAAGTCTTTAAATTTAGCGGACACACCCTGACCGGGATCTACTGTAGATAATAAAATCCTGAAGTCTGAACCTGATACCAACTCAGGCTGAAGTATCATCTAATAGATAGCATCAGCTTTCAGTCATGTGAGTGAGTAAACTTTGGAAAGAATAAAGCATTATGAAAAAGGGGAAGTATATTTGAAGAGGGGCCAAATAGAAATTACAGGAGAGTAGCTTCCCTGGTGGCTCAGACATATTAAAGTCTCAATGATAAGCAAAAATGCAGACTAAGGAGATATGCTTGACACCTTTGTAATTTAGCAAACTTAAGAGCAAGCTTTTTTTGACCACAGTGACATCACCTATTGTTTAAAATAGCATCAGGCAACTTTCCTTGCTTCCTGAAGGCCAACCAAAAGCTGACCTCACCACCCCACCTCACTTGTACCACATACTGAGACTGACCAATGAACAAGTGACCCAGAGGCCACCTTTGTGTTCACTTTTAAACATGGCTCAAAGAAATTGTTAACTTCTCTACATTGTGAGTTAGAGAGCACTATTTGGGTCACCAGTTGAGCAGCACAGTCTGCCTGCTCAGTCACCCTCTGATCCCAGACTGAGCCGCAGAGGCACCGGTAGGATGATGTAGAAAGGAAACTACCGGTTTGCCAAGTTTATCCTAAACCCGAGCCTATCTTAAGATGTTTGCAATGATTCCTTTAAAAAAAATTATTTATTTTAATTGGAAGATAGTTAGTTTACAATACTGTGGTGGCCTCTGCCATACATCAACATGAATTAGCCACAGGCATACATGTGACCCTCCCACCTCCTGCTCCACCCCATCCTTCCAGGTTGTCACAGAGCACCAACTTTGGGTTCCCTGCATCATACGTCAAACTCCCACTGGATATCTATTTTACATACAGTATTGTATATGTTTCAGTGCTACTCTCTCAAATCATCCCACCCTCTACTTCTCCCACTGTGTCCAAAAGTCTGTTCTTTATGTCTGTGTCTCCTTTACTGCCCTGCCCATAGGCTCATTGGTACTATCTTTCTAGATTCCATATATATGTGTTAATATATGATATTTGTCTTCCTCTTTCTGACTTACTTCACTCTTTAAAATAGGCTCTAGGTTCATCCACTTCATTAGAACTGACTCAAATGCATTCCTTTTTATAGCTGAGTAATATTCCATTGTGTATATGTGCCACAACTTCTTTATTCATTCATCTGCCATCTTTACCCATTCATCTGCCATCTTTATCCATTCATCTGCCATCTTTATCCATTCACCTGCCATCTTTATCCATTCATCTAGGTTGCTTCCATGTCCTAGCTATTGTACATAGTGCTGCAATGAACACTGAGGTACAAGTGTCTTTTTCAATTCTTGTTTCCTCAGGGTATATGCCCAGTAGTGGGTTTGCTGGGTTGTATGATAAATTCTATTCCTAGTTTTTTAAGGAATCTCCATACATTTATAATAAGAATACTTTTAGTCCAAAGTAGCATCTGCTGTTATTTACTACCTGTGGCAGGAAGATAAACTTCTTGGTTTTGCTTTATCAAACCCACAAGAGAAAAATCAAGCCTTTGTGACTGAGGAAAGGGAAAAGGGAGGAAACTGAGATCTGGACCTAAATAGCAACCAAGTAACAAGCAGAATTAGTTGTAAATGGTATTTTACCCATGTAGCTTTTAGAAGTCATTTCAAGATGGAAGATAGGGGACTTCCCTGGTGGCCCAGAGGTTAAGATTTCATGCTTCCACAGCAGGAGGCATGGGTTCAATCCCCAGTCAGGGAACTAAGATCCTGCCTGCCATGTGGTTCAGCCAAAAAGAACAAAACAAAACTGAAATCACTGTGACTTTAAAAAAAAAAGACTGGAGGCAATTAAAGGAGTGGGGATTAAAGGCATCTTCACCTCTGAGCCTGTGTTGGGTTCAATCTTGCCAACTTTACTCACCATCTTGTATAAATAGCTGGGACATTGTGGGGGAAAACTTAGCAAGGAAGAAGTAGGAAGGAGAGGGACATTGGGACATTTAAGGCCACTCTAAGGAACAAGAACGAAGTAGGGATCCTGTTAGGGATCCTGTTAGTTTCAGCAGTATTTTTTGCCAAACCCATTGCCTGCTTCCTCAGGACAATTACAAGGAAGAGCATCTGGCTTGCTTCTACGAGCAGAAGCACACCCCTGAAAATCAAGGGGGACTTGAAACTGGAAAAACCGATTATTAATGGTGATCACTATGAACCATGCATGTCTACGTAGGAGTGACAGTTCTCTGAAACTCAAACACCTTGTCATTTGCACACCCAAGACACAGGACACCATGAGCCCCACAGGCAGTGTCACTGAACATCAAATTCTGCATTTCAGGCACCATCCTCTCAGGGGAACCAACCAACACAGAAAATATCAGTGCAGACACAGGCACAGTTTTATCTAGTAGAGAAGCTTTCTACCAGTACCACAGGGTTAAGTAACACAGAAATAGTGGGAGGGCAGGGAAGACAGAAACAGAGGCAGGGCACAGAGAAACTTTTACCCAAGATATTAAAAGACCTAGGGAATTAATGGGGAAAAGAAAGATGGAAATGAAAGAAGCAGCACAAGAAAAAAGAGAAAAACTAAGTAGGAAAACAGAGGGGATGAAAGAAACGAAGAAGTTTAGTTTAAAATGGAGAAATGATGAAAATAAAACTATTTGCATCAGTCTCACAGTTTTCAGAGTACAAATCTTTTGCCTCATTAGGTAGGTTTATTTCTAGGTATTTTATTCTTTTTGATGCAATGGTAAATTGGATTCTTTCTTTTGATCTTTTGATGTTAACATGTAGAAATGCAATGAATTTCTGTGTATTAATTTTGTATCCTGCAACATTACTGAATTCATTGATGATTACCAGTAGCTTCCTGGTAGTATCTTTAGGGTTTTCTATGTGCAGCAATTCCCCTACATAAGAACCTTTCAATGATGTGAACATGTGTTTGCATGTCTAATCATATAAGTTAGCTCATGTGCATCCTCTACAAGTGGCTGTGCTCTTATGTACTTTACTGTACAGTACTCTATGGAGTACGGCAGTATAGTATCTTTATTCCAAGTGCAGAATGTCTGGAAGCAATGGTGATGTAGCTGGTACTACTGTACTCCTGTAAATCTATTATAGTACAGTACTATGGAATAGATTGTGTTGGTTGGGTGTCTAGGCTAACTTTGTTTGACTTACAAACCAATTGGACTTATGAATGTGCTCTCAGAATGGAATTCTTTCACATGTAGGGGACTTAATTTATAGTGTCATGTCATCTGTAAACAGTGACAGTTTCATTTCTTCATTTTCAGTGTGGATTTATTTCTTTTTCTTCTTTGATTGTTGTGGCTAAGACTTCCAAAACTATATTGAACAAAAGTGGCAAGAGTGGACATCGTTGTCTTGTTCCTAATCTTAGCGGAAATGCTTTAACTTTTTCACCATTGAGTATGATGTTAGCTGGAGGTTTGTCACATACGGTCTTTATTATGTTGGGGTAGATACCCTCTGTACCCACTTTCTGGAGAGTTGTGTTGAATTTTGCCAAAAGCTTTTTCTGCATCTACTGACATGATCATATGGTTTTTATAATTCAATTTTTTGATGTGGTATATCACACTGATTGATTTGTAGATACTGAAAACTCCTTGCATCCCTTGGATAAATCTTGCTTGATCATGGTATGTGAGCCTTTAAATGTATTGCTGGATTCAGTATGCTAGTATTACTATTTTGTTGAGAATTTGTGTCTGTGTTCAAAGACCTTTACTACAAAAGCTAGAAGATGCTGTTAGAAGAAATTAAATATGACACCAACAGATGGAAACATATACCATGTTTTTGAGTTAAAGGAATCAATATTTTCATAGTGACTATACTGCTGAAGGCAATCTACAGAATCAAAGAAATCTCCATCAAATTACCAATGGCACTTTTCAGAGAAATACAACAAAAAAATTTTCAATTTGCATGGAGACAGAAAAGACTACCAAATATCCAAAGCAATCTTGAGAAAGAAAAACAAAGCTGGAGGAATCAGGCTTCCTGACTTCAGACTATACTACAAAACCACAGCCATCAAAGCAGTATGGTACTGGCACCAAAAAAAAGAAATACAGATCAATGGAATAGGATATAAACCCCAGAAATAAACCCATGAACCTATGGTCAATTAATCTGTGATAAAAGAGGCAAGATGATATAATAGAGAAAATACATCTCTTCAATAAATGGTGCTGGGAAACTAGACAGCTACATGTAAAAAATGAAATTATAACATTCTTTAACACCACACACAAAAATAAACTCAAAATGGATTAAAGATCTAAATGTAAGACTGGATACTCTAAAACTCTTAGAGGAAAACATAGGCAGAACACTCTTTGACATAAACCACAAAAATATTTTTTTTGAGTTGTCTCCTAGAGTAATGGAAATAAAAGCATAAAGAAATAAATGGGACCTAATTAAACTCAACCAGTCCATTCTAGAGGAGATCAGCCCTAGGTGTTCTTTGGAAGGAATGATGCTAAAGCTGAAACTCCAGTACTTTGGCCACCTCATGCCAAGAGTTGACTCATTGGAAAAGACTCTGATGCTGGGAGGGATTGGGGGCAGGAGGAGAAGGGGATGACAGAGGATGAGATGGCTGGATGGCATCACCAACTCGATGGACGTGAGTTTGAGTGAACTCCGGGAGTTGGTGATGGACAGGGAGGTCTGGCGTGCTGCGATTCACTGGGTTGCAAAGAGTCGGACACGACTGAGCGACTGAACTGAACTGAACTGAACTGACTGAATTAAACTCAAAAGTACAGCGAAAGAAACTGTAAACAAAACAAAAGACAACCAACAAAAACAGAAGAAAATAATTGCAAAGGATGCAACTAACAAGAGCTTAATCTCCAAAATTTACAAACAGCTCATGCAGCTCAATATCAACCCCCCCAAAAAAAGGCCAAACCAAAAATAGGCAGAAGACCTAAATAGATGTTTCTCCAAAGAAGACATACAAGTGGCTGAGAGGTACATGAAAAGATGTTCATCACTGCTAACTACTAGAAAATTGCAAATCAAACCTACAAATGAGATCACTTCACACCAGTCACAGTGGCCATCATCAAAAATCCTATAAGCAATAAATGCTGAAGAGGGTATGGAGAAAAGGGAACCCTCCTACACTGTTGGTGGGGATATAGTATAGTCACTATGGAGAACAGTACAAGATTTCTTAAAAAACTTGAAATAGAGCTACCATATGACTCAGCAATCTCATTCTTGGGCATATATCTGGAGAAAATCATGGTTGAAAGGATATGTGCACCCCAATGTTCATTGAAGTGCTGTTTATAATAGTCAAGACATGGAAGCAACCCAAATGTCCATTGACAGATGAATAAATAAAGAAGATGTGATACATGCTCACAATGAAATATCACGCAGCTATTAAAAAGAATGAGATAATGCCATGTACAGCAACGGGGATGGACCTGGAGACTATCATACTAAGTGAAGTAAGTCAGAAAAAAAAGACAAATATACGATATTGCTTATATGTGGAATATTTTTTTAATTATACTAATGAACTTATTTATAAAATAGAAACAGACAGACTTAGAGAACAAACTCTGGTTACCAGTGGGGAAGAGTGGGGGTCAGGGATACATTGGGAGTTTGGGACTAAATGTATTTAGATACATTTCTGTATCTAAAATAAATAACTGACAAGAACCTGCTTTATAACACAGGGAACCCTGCTCATTATTCTGTCATAATATAAATGGGAAAAGAAGTTGAAAAAGTATAATTGTATAATTCAGTTATACATACATATACATATGCATATGTATATGTATATGTATACAGCTGTACACCTAAAACTAACACAATACTCAATTATACTCCAAAATAAAATAAAAACTAAAAAAAAAAAAAAAAACCTAAAAAAAAAAAAAGACTTTTAAAGCCCAGATAAGATAGAAAGAAATTTACAGATCAATGTAGAATAGATCTAGAAACATATAATCAAGGGTTCCCTGGTCTGTATCAATTGATTCATGTGTCATTAGGAACCTCATATGCAAAAATTTATACAGGAAAAAATAATAAAGATGACCTAAGAAACCCAGATTTGTTTGATTCTTTATTTTGCATATAAACATCTCATTGGTCCAGAACTGTTTATTGAAAAACATTAGTCGTTCTCTATTGAGTTGTATTTAACCTTTGTTGAAAAAAAATCGATTAGGAAACTTATTTTCCAAAACTGTAGTCCTTGTCATGTAGCATTATAATTATTAGTTTATATCTCTGATCCTGCCTTGAATTCAGGACAGAGAAAACTGCCTAGATCACTACTATAATTCTCACAGCATCTTTTTCTTTTTTTTAATGTGGACCATTTTTAAAGTCTTTATTGAATCTGTTACAGTATTGTTTCTGTTTTATGTTTTGGTTTTTTGGCTCTGAGGCATGAGATCGAACTTGAAACCCCTGCATTGGAAGGCGAAGTTTTAACCACTGGATCACCAGGGAAGTCCCCCTCAAAGCATTCTTGAAGTAGATATTTAATAAATACGAATGCTAAAAGGGGCAGGGGTGGGGGAGGGCAGGCAAAAAAGCTGAAAGCTCAAAAGCTCAAAGTCTTTCTCTACTACTTAAATTTGCTGCCTTCCTCTCCCCCTCTGAATTTCACAGCCTGGAAGGCGTCCAGGCGTCCATAATTCCTCCCTCTTTGCCCTAATTCTCCATCACTTTCCTTGCTGACATTGCCTCCAAATGTTTCTTGTGTTCATCACTGTCTTCCCATCTTTGGTATCTCTGCCCTAAATCTTTAAATGACAGTTTCATAATGCCACCTTCTCTTTAGCTGCCAGTGTGATAAGAGCCAAAACAGAAGATAAATTATATCATGTCCTTGTGTTATAGTCTGTGATGGCTTCTTACCACCGACAGGGCAGAGTTCAAGGACAGGAATGGTCCTATACTGGACACTGTCAGGGCTTAGCCCAGCTCCCCTTGACTCTCTTCTGCTTTCTAAGTACCCAGCCCTTCTACCAGCTTCTATAGGCTTTGCTCCTCAGGGCCATAGCTTAGACTCTCCCTGGAGGATTGTCCCTGCATGAATGGAACCTCTGTGCCCACAGGTTGAGAGAGTCAGAAGTGTCAGGGCAATTTATCAACTGACTGAAACAAGAGTAGGGAAACCCAACTTCCTTGCTACAAGTAAAGGCCAACTTTGAGGTGTAACTTACACTCCAGAGCTCCTCTGCAGGATTGAGTTACGTCTAGGACTTTGCCTGATGTCACAAACCTACTTGGTATACTTGTGCCTAACAACCCCTCCCCCTAAATTAATGGTTTAAAACAACAGATATTTATCTCATACATTATCTGAGGGTCAGGAATCTGGGAGCAGCTTACCTGGCTGTAGTCAAGCTGTCAGCTGGTGCTGTAGTTGTCTGATGGGGGCAGAGAGCACGCTTCCAAGATCACTCACATGGTTGTTGGCAGAAGGCCTCAGTTCCTTGCCAGATGGGCCTCTCTGTAGGGCTGTTCACAAGACATGGCAGCTCTCTTCTCACAAATCGAATGATCCACAGAAGGGGGGAGCTGGTAAGTAAATGAGAGAGCACCCAAAACATAAACCTAATCTCAGAAGGGCCATGCCATCACTTCTGCTAGAAGCTACTGGTCACACAGATCAGTCTTGGTACAATGTGAGAGGGGATAGCAAAAAAAGGATACCAGGTAGTGGAGAATTGCTGGGGTCATCTTGGACACTGGATACCACAGATGGCTTCTCCCTCTTCTCTACCCTGCTCCAACCATTCTCTTATCAGATTTTCCTAGCATTGCTTCTAAATCAGTCACTTGCAGCTAAATCCTGTCCTCAAGTACTGCTTCTGTGGAAGCCAATCTAAGACTTTTTGCAAAGTCATCCATGATATCATCCTTGTCTTCTTCTCCAACTTCACCTCTTGCCAATCAATGTGGTATCCTTAATGCAACAGAAATAATAAGATGACTCTTGAAATCATCTATACATGGCATGCAATCTTTCTATGCCCTTCCTCAGATCTTAGTTATCTTTTTAGCTCTATCACTTGCTACAATTAGATATTTGTCAAATGAATGAATGATTGAGTGTATCTTAAAATACTCTTTATCCTTAATTTGCTGTTGCTGATTAGATAGAGGAAAGGATATAGCTTTGTTCTGTCACCTCAGGCAAAGTGAAAACCTTTGGAAGCGCCTTCCAAAATGGAAATCGGAGATCCCATTCATTCATTTATTCAGTCAATAAGTGTTGTTGAAAGTTTACTGTGTGTCTGGATCTTTCCTGAGCACTGGAGATATTGTAGTAAAACAAAGTGACCAAAAGTTACTTTTAGGAGCTTACATCCTACTGTAGGAAATAGTAACAGCTAAAAAGAATTGAGTGTTACTATAACCCAGGCATTGTCATATGGATATAGATATAGGTTATAAACATAGATATATATCTATATATCTCACTTCTTTAATTCTTACACAACACATAAAGACTCTTTATTTAATTCTAACACAACAGGTAGTTCTCATTATTATTTTCATTTTGCAGATAAGAAGAATAATATGCAGAGATTATGCACACCTGGAGTTCAATCCCAGGTAGTAGTACTAAAGAAAAAATTGTGTTATGACACATTAAAAACTGTAAGTCAGATATTTTCAGGGGACTACTGCAATGGAGGCTGTAGAGGGGAGAGAGATGAGACTCAAATCTGAATACAACAAGGACAAGTAGATTTATAGCTAAGGATCAGGGCAGGAGTCAGTGGGTGAAAAATTATTACAAAGAAAAATCAGGGCTAGGGATATTCTGGCTAAACTGACTTGATAGGATTTTTGCTGCAGGCAAGAGTGACAAGATATGAAGAGTGGAGGATGATAGATTTGATCAGGTATCAAGGGTGGGGGATTTTCCACTAAATTGTCCCAGGAGACTTCTCCCTATTCAGTTCAGTTCAGTTCAATCACTCAGTCATCTCCAACTCTTTGTGACCCCATGAATGGCAGCACTGCAGGCCTCCCTGTCCATCACCAACTGCCAGAGTTTACTCAAACTCATGTCCATCGAGTCAGTGATGCCATCCAGCCATCTCATCCTCTGTCTTCCCCTTCCCCTCCTGCCCCCAATCCCTCCCAGCATCAGAGTCTTTCCAATGAGTCAACTCTTCGCATGAGGTGGCCAAAGTATCGGAGTTTTGGCTTTAGCACCATTCCTTCCAATGAATACCCAGGACTGGTCTCCTTTAGAATGGACTAGTTGGATCTCCTTGCAGTCCAAGGGACTCTCAAGAGTCTTCTCCAACACCACAGTTCAAAAGCATCAACTCTTCGGCGCTCAGCTTTCTTCACAGTCCAACTCTCACATCCATACATGACTACTGGAAAAACCATAGCCTTGACTAGATGGACCTTTGTTGGTAAAATAATGTCTCTGCTTTTGAATATGCTGTCGAGGTTGGTCATAACTTTCCTCCCAAGGAGTAAGCATCTTTTAATTTCATGGCTGCAATTACCATCTGCAGTGATTTTGGAGCCCCAAAAAATAAAGTCTGACACTGTTTCCACTGTTTCCCCATCCATTTCCAATGAAGAGATGAGACCACATGCCATGATCTTCATTTTCCGAATGTTGAGCTTTCAGCCAACTTTTTCACTCTCCTCTTTCACTTTCATCAAGAGGCTTTTGAGTTCCTCTTCACTTTCTGCCATAAGGGTGGTGTCATCTGCATATCTAAGGTTATTGATATTTCTCCCAGCAATCTTGATTCCAGCTTGTGCTTCTTCCAGCCCAGTGTTTCTCATGATGTACTCTGCATATAAGTTAAATAAGCAAGGTGACAATATACAGCCTTGATGTGCTCCTTTTCCTATTTGTAACCAGTCTGTTGTTCCATGACCAGTTCTAACTCTTGCTTCCTGACCTGCAAATAGGTTTCTCAAGAGGCAGGTCAGGTGGTCTGGTATTCCCATCTCTTTCAGAATTTTCCACAGTTTATTGTGATCCACACAGTCAAAAGCTTTGGCATAGTCAATAAAGCAGAAATAGATGTTTTTCTGGAACTCTCTTGCTTTTTTGATGATCCAGAGGATGTTGGCAATTTGATCTCTGGTTCCTCTGCCTTTTCTAAAACCAGCTTGAACATCTGGAAGTTCACAGTTCACGTATTGCTGAAGACTGGCTTGGAGAATTTTGAGCATTACTTTACTAGCATGTGAGATGAGTGCAATTGTGTGGTAATTTGAGCATTCTTTGGCATTGCCTTTCTTTGGGATTGGAATGAAAACTGACCTTTTCCAGTCCTATGGCCACTGCTGAGTTTTCCAAATTTGCTGGCATATTGAGTGCAGCACTTTCACAGCATTATCTTTCAGGATTTGAAATAGCTCCACTGGAATTCCATCACCTCCACTAGCTTTGTTCGTAGTGATGCTTTCTAAGGCTCACTTGACTTCACATTCCAGGATGTCTGGCTGTAGGTGAGTGATCACACCATCATGATTATCTGGGTCGTGAAGATCTTTTTTGTACAGTTCTTCTGTGTATTCTTGCCACCTCTTCTTAATATCTTCTGCTTCTGTTAGGTCCATACCATTTCTGTCCTTTATCGAGCTCATCTTTGTGCAAAACGTTCCCTTGGTATCTCTAATATTTTTGAAGAGATCCCTAGTCTTTCCCATTCTGTTGTTTTCCTCTATTTCTTTGCATTGATTGCTGAGGAAGGCTTTCTTATCTCTCCTTGCTATTCTTTGGAACTCTGCATTCAGATGTTTATATCTTTCCTTTTCTCCTTTGCTTTTCGCTTCTCTTCTTTTCACAGCTATTTGTAAGGCCTCCTCAGACAGCCATTGTGCTTTTTTGCATTTCTTTTCCATGGGGATGGTCTTGATCTCTGTCCCCTGTACAATGTCACGAACCTCATTCCATAGTTCATTAGGCACTCTGTCTATCAGATCTAGTCCCTTAATTCTATTTCTCACTTCCACTGTATATTCATAAGGGATTATATTTAGGTCATACCTGAATGGTCTAGTGGTTTTCCCTACTTTCTTCTCCCTATAGCTGGGCTAAAGGCACCCAGGACAGAGCCCAAGGGCAAGTTCCAGTGAGAAAGAGTACTCAGAATAGCTTGACATGAATTAGGTCAAAGGGAGAGTCCTTCAGAAGCATTCCAGAATCTATATCTTTGTCTACTGTAATCGGTGAGTGGAAATGAAACCAAGCAGGACCTTGTGGGGTTCCTGGGCACAGGAGCTTTTCCTTTCGGCCTCCCTGACCTTCCCTGAGTCTAAAGGGCAGATCCAAACAGTTGCTCATCAGAGGAGGGAGGGGATGCAGAGACAAGAGAGGAGGAGCCAAGAAACAATAGTGCAGGCTCCGGGCAGGGTCCTGGTTTGCCTTAAGGGATACATGTAAAAATATCCTTTAGCTCTTCATAGAGGAGCATGCTCCCTCCCCATAAATGGAAGATGTCAGCATTCTTCATTCCACAGAAGACCACCTGAGGCCAGATTAAAGGAATCAGAGAAGCTCATCAAGAGATTCCCTGAGATCAGATTAAAGGAGTGGAGGCCCTGCACATACCCTAAACCCCACCTTTAAACTATGGCTATGAAACTCCTCATCAGACTCTCCTGGGTTGGGACACACAGTTTTGAGGGCACAAGCCCACTGTGTCCCCCTTTGTCTGGCAAAGCAATAAAGCTATTCTTTTCTACTTCACCCAAAACTCTGTCTCTAAGATTCGATTTGGCACCAGCACACAGAGACCAAGCCTTCATGATCAGAAGAGCATGAAAAATGTCTTGACATGGCAATACTAACTGCAAATCTGTCTGCCTATCTGGCTTCCCAATGTGTCTCTTTCTAAATTCTGAAAGGGGAAAATAATGAAACTGTACTGAGATCTAGTTAACCTAGAATAAAACTGCCACTTGGAGCAGGAATCACCTAAGAGGCAATGCAGTGGAGAGGTCAAAGTGGGAGTCAGGAGTCAGGCTGAGCTAGAACGAACCTGTACAGTAGTATGATCCATGTCCTCATCTGCATGATAAAAGAGCTGAGAAATGTGGTTCCAAGATTCTTTCCTCTGTTCCCTTGACAGCAACCTTAATGGTCTAGCTCTTAAGATCCCACCACCTTTACAGCACGTAACCTTGCGTTATTTTTATCAGCCTGCATACCTATCTCCCCTGCTTAACAATAATCCCTGTGTACAATGAATGCTCCCTTACACACCATAATACACCATATATACTATTCCATCTTGGTCATGTTTTCCCATAAAGAATGGGTCTCTATATCCAGGAGATTCCCTTGCAAAGGCTCCTTCAGGTTCACAGAAGAAATGAATAAAACAGTCAAGATTTAGATGCAGGCCTGCCCTATTCCAAAGCTGGCACTCTCCATGTACATCCGGTGACTCAGAAAAGAACAATTGCTTAAATAGAATTCAGCTTGGTCAGTATATCATTCCTGATAGCCTACTTCAAATATTTATCCCTCAGAGACAAACACACTGACACACTCACACACAAGTTCAACATTTACTTTTCAAAACACCCCAGATGGTATATTTCACATTGAAATCTGTCCTCCTGGGAGCAAGGCAGGTCCTGACCTGGATTTTCAGCTTGAAAACACCATGGGAATATACTTCAGAGGATTTAAAATAACAAGATTTCACCAATATTGATACTTTAATTTCTTTAGATTCATGGCAATTCATTGTATGGTTCCTGACATGCCTTTACATTTTAAATTGCTAAATAATTTTGAATAAAACAGGCAGGTATTTTTTCCCCATGGAAACTGGTTTCACTGAAGATTCATGTAGCTTCAACTTCCTGTGATACCTTTGTTCCCACAAGTCTATAAGGGTTGAGATTCTAGCAAGAAATATAATGTATTCCGAAGAGGTAAATGAGAATTTACAGAAGTGACCACTTAGAAAGTAGTGGGCAGAGATAAGGGAAATTAACGAGGGTGATATGACAGTTTAAGACCAGTATTAGTGGAGTTCAGGTCTTCTGAGCACAAGCCACCTATTCTCATTGCTTGGCCCTTGCAATAAGCCTTTCTCTGCTTTAAAGAAAAAAAGACTACTATTAGCAAGAAGCCATTAGCATCTTGAGTGTGAAACAGTAAGGAGAGGGAGTATGTAAGGAGACCTAGTGAGAGCTGGGGAGAGATCTCCAGAGAAGAGCCCAATCTCTAACCATCTGCAGGCTGAGCAAAGTGGGGAGGGGTAGATATCTGTCTCATCCCACCTTCCTGTCTCTTGCTGGTGCTTCCCATTGGGCTTACAAAATCAGGAGTTGCACATAAGGAAAAGTGGGTGATGCAAGTGCCAGGGCACAGAGCAGGGAGAAAACTGAAGAGAAAGCTGGAAAAGCGAAGTGAAATTCTAGTTCAAAAGTCAACCTCTTTTGCCTGGGTCCCTGCTCTTCAGAAATCAGGTGTCAGAAAAGGGACAGTAGAGGCTGAATGCAGAGTGTGGCCTGTCTGCTATTCTGGGGGTGAACAAGCATCCATTTGGCTAAAATAGGAAATCTTCCTCTTCAGTAACCAATGGTTGGATGGGTACATTAGCTTTGCTTTCCATAAATGGGAAAAGTCAATCAACAATGTATAGAAGAGAAAGAAGTGAATCAAATGCTATAATTAGGAAGCATAGCATAACTGAAACAGCCATGCACTTAACATCTGAAAATTCAAATATGTTGTGGGGGTAGCCAAAGGGGAAAAAGAAACTTTAATAATGCAGGATGTTCTGCCCATCAGGCACTCCATAAGCTGATGTATGGAAGTGAGAGTAAAATAGATGACATTAATCCACTGTTCACCCATCAACCTCAGTTGCCCTCAGTCCTCTCATGGTGCAAGCATTTGCCCCTCTATATTCTAGTGCATGTAGATAGTCATATATCCTTTATTACATATTTAAGATGTCTGTGTATGTTAATATTTATGCATATGTGCAGGATTGTACAGAGAAAATCATGTGGACTATTCTTTAAAAGCAATTTGAGGAATTTTCAGGTGTCTTTGGATCTGCAAACAGCACTTTTGGAAAACTGTAAAACCCAAAGAAAAGATTTTTAAGAACGAACTATTGTATTTTGTTTTCTGTTCACTGACTTTAAAATCTCACTCCTGCATCAACTATGACTCTACTGTTATCGCTTAACCACCAGATAGGAATTAGGAAAGGAGCTTAGGGAAGATCCATTGTGGAAATAGGTATTCAGTTCAGTTCAGTCGCTCAGTTGTGTTTGACTCTTTGCAACCCCAAGAATCGCAGCACGCCAGGCCTCCCTGTGCATCACCAACTCCCGGAGTTCACTCAGACTCACGTCCATCGAGTCAGTGATGCCATCCAGCCATCTCATCCTCTGTCGTCCCCTTTCCTCCTACCCCCAATCCCTCCCAGCATCAGAGTCTTTTCCAATGAGTCAACTCTTGGCATGAGGTGGCCAAAGTACTGGAGTTTCAGCTTTAGCATCATTCCTTCCAAAGAAATCCCAGGGCTGATCTCCTTCAGAATGGACTTGTTGGATCTCCTTGCAGTCCAAGGGACTCTCAAGAGTCTTCTCCAACACCACAGTTCAAAAGCATCAATTCTTTGGTGCTCAGCTTTCTTCACAGTTCAACTCTCGCATCCATACATGACCACAGGAAAAACCATAGCCTTGACTAGATGGACCTTTGTTGGCAAAGTAATGTCTCTGCTTTTCAATATGCTATTTAGGTTGGTCATAACTTTTCTTCCAAGGAGTAAGCGTCTTTTAATTTCATGGCTGCAATCACCATCTGCAGTGATTTTGGAGCCCCAAAAAATAAAGTCTAACACTGTTTCCACTGTTTCCCCATCTATTTGCCATGAAGTGATGGGACCAGATGCCATGATCTTCGTTTTCTGAATGTTGAGCTTTAAGCCAACTTGTTCACTCTCCTCTTTCACTTTCATCAAGAGGCTTTTGAGTTCCTCTTCACTTTCTGCCATAGGGTGGTGTCATCTGCATAGCTGAGGTTATTGATATTTCTCCCAGCAATCTTGATTCCAGCTTGTGCTTCTTCCAGCCCAGTGTTTCTCATGATGTACTCTGTGTATAAGTTAAATAAGCAAGGTGACAATATACAGCCTTGACGTACTCCTTTTCCTATTTGGAACCAGTCTGTTGTTCCATGTCCAGTTCTAACTGTTGCTTCCTGACCTGCGTGTAGGTTTCTCAAGAGGCAGGTCAGGTGGTCTGGTATTCCCATCTCTTTCAGAATTTTCCACAGTTTATTGTGATCCACGCAGTCAAAGAATGCCTTTAGAAGGTCACAAAAAGTAACCCTTAATTATACAAAGGGGGCTTCCCTGGTTGCTCAGCCGTAAAGAATCTGCCTAATATGCCTGCCAATGCAGAAGCCAAAGGAGACTGGGGTTTGATCCCTTGGTTGGGACAATCCCCTAGAGAAGGGCATGGCAAGCCACTCCAGTATTCTTGCCTGGAAAATCCCATGGATGGAGGAGCCTGGTGGGTTGCAGTCCATGGGGTCGCTAAGAGTCAGGACATGACTGAGCGACTTCACTTTCACTTTTCACTTTCATGCATTGGAGAAGGAAATGGCAACCCACTCCAGTGTTCTTGCCTGGAGAATCCCAGGGACGGGGGAGCCTGGTGGGCTGCCGTCTATGGGGTCGCACGGAGTCGCACATGACTGAAGCGACTTAGCAGTAGCAGCAGCAGAACATACTTGGGGTTTTCTGGTGAACTTTGATCTCAAAATCAGCATAGATTATATAGTGCTATAGTAACAGGTATGCCCTCAAACTTCAGGGACTTAAACAGATAAGGGCTTATTTCTCTTTTTCCAGCTTTATTGAGGTATAACTGACAAAAAGTGTGCATATTTAAGGGATGTAACATAACGATCTAATATATGTATACATTGTGAAGTGATTACTACAATCAAGCTAACACATCTATCACCTTATATAATTATCTTGTTTTTGGTTTTTTGATGAGAACATTTAAGGTTAACTCTCTTAGCAAAATATTATACAATACAGTATTGTTAACTGTAGTCACCGTGCTGTATGTTACATCCTCAGAAATTACTTATTAATATAACTGAAAGTTTGTACCCTTTGACCAATATCTCCTTATTTTCCCCACCCCACAGCCCCTGGCAACCACCATTCTACTCTCTGGTTCTATGAGTTCAAAGTTTCTAGATTCCACATATAAGTGAGATTATATGGTATGTATCTTTCTGTGTCTGCCTTATTCTACAGACCGTGATGTCTAGTTCATCCATATGGTTGCAAATGGCAGTATTTCCTTCTTATCTTTGACTGGGTAATATTTCATTGTATATGTGTATCACCTCTTCTTTATCCATTCATCCATCAATGGACACTTAGGGCTTATTTCTCACTCACTCATCTGGGGGCTCTGCTCTCTGTCATCTTGTCTTCTCTTTAGGACTCAGAATGATGGAGCCCCCCACAATATCAAACATTGCAGAAGAGTCTCACAATAGTAATCAAATGTTTGTACTGAGTGACACATGACTCTAAAAATCATATCTCACTGGCCAGAATTGTTCACATGGCTCCACTCAATGGGGCTAAGAAGAGCAAGTATCAGGCATCCAGAAGGTGGAGATTTCTTTTTTTATTTGAAGTTGCTCAGTCAAGTCCGACTGTTTGCCACCCCACGGACTATACCATCTATGGAATTCTCCAGGCCAGAGAACTAGAGTGGGTAGACTTTCCCTTCTCCAGGGATCTTCCCAACTCAGGGACTGAACCTAGGTCTCTCCCATTGCAGGTGGATTCTTTACCAGGTGAGCCACAAGGGAAGCCCTTGTGGAGAGCCAGAAGTACTTGCTGTTTAGAATTACCAGCTACCATATCAATATAATGCCCTTTCACATTTCCTGAGAACAGCAGGAGGGACCTTGGAATCTGAACAGAGTGGAAAGCTGGGATCATCAGATTTCATGGTCAACAAATTCAGAGTTAACCATTATATCACTGAACCTGTGCCCAAGTCATCAGGAGAGTACCATTTAGAAGACTGACAGTGTACTTGTTGATGTCACGTGTCAGGGTTTTGGTAACTTAACCTTAGCAATACAGTCAACATTTTAAAATCATGAAACTCCATAGAAATGTATGTGACATACATACACATATCTATAAACTTCTATGGTTTTTCCAACAGTCATGCATGGGGAGGCAGCTGGACAATAAAGAAGGCTGAGCACCAAAGAAATGATGTTCACCGAAGAATTGAGTTCTGGAGAAGACTCTTGAGAGTCCCTTGGACTGCAAGGAAATCAAGCCAGTCAATCCTGAAGGAAATTAACTCTGAATATTCAGTGGAAGGACTGATGGTGAATCTGAAGCTCTGATACCTTGGCCACCTTATAAGAGCCGGCTCATTGGAAAAGACCTTGATGCTGGGAAAGATTGAAGGCAAAAGGAGAAGAGGGCAGCAGAGGATGAGATGATTAGATAGCATCACCAACTCAATGGACATGAGTTTAAGCAAACTCTAGGAGATAGTGAAGGACAGAGAAGCCGCCAGTCCATGGGGTGGCAAAGAGTTGGAGATGACTTAGCGACTGAGAAATAACCACAACATAAACTTCATACATGTACTAATGTGCTAATTTGTTATTAATATGTACATTACTGAACACAGAAATATAAACCTTTAAAGGATGAAAAAAATAAATATATGGTCTAATATTTCCCACCCAATATATTATCTCACACTCTCCTTGGAATATTTGCACTCCACTCTGGAGACTCTCTCCCTTACAGAACTGAGAGGTTTAAGCCACATTCTCAAGGAGGGGAGACAAACAAGGAAGGAGTATGTGACTCCATAAAATTATGTGTAACCTCAGCTATAACCCTAAGATTATAACTGTTAATATCTTGGTACATTTCCCCTCTCTCTGCACAGCTACCCACACATGGAAGTATTTTAAAAAAGAAACTATAATGGACAACTGCTTTGCAATCTCCTTTCCCTACAGAACACATTGTGAACAATATATTGCATATTCTTTTACATAATTTTTATAACTTTTATCATTTATTTCAGCATATTCATTGTGAAATATTATTAAATGGGTATAAGCAAAGAGAAAAATAAAAATCACCCATTTTCCATTACCCAGATGTAACCACTTTCGGAGCTTGGCAAGCTACAGTCCATGGGGTCACAAAGGTCAGACACAACCTAGTGACTAACACTTTTTCAACCACTGTTAATACTTTGCTGTTGTGGGCTTTTTTGTCCAGTTTCTTTTCAGTACATTCATCCAGTTCCAGTTCAGTCATTCAGTCATGTCCCACTCTTTGCAATCCCATAAACCGCAGCACGCCAGGCCTCCCTGTCCATCAGCAACTCCCAGAGGCTACCCAAACCCATGTCCATTGAGTCAGTGATGCCATCCAACCATCTCATCTTCTGTCGTCCCCTTCTCCTCCTGCCCTCAATCTTTCCCAGCATCAGGGTCTTTTCCAATGAGTGAGCTCTTTGCATCATCAGGTGGCCAAAGTATTGGAGTTTCAGCTTCAACATCAGTCCTTCCAATGAACACCCAGGACTGATCTCCTTCAGAATGGACTGGTTGGATCTCCTTGCAGTCCAAGGGACTCTCAAGAGTCTTCTGCAACACCACAGTTCAAAAGCATCAATTCTTCAGCGCTCAGCTTTCTTTATAGTCCAACTCTCACATCCATACATGACTACTGGAAAAACCGTAGCCTTGACTAGATGGACCTTTGTTGGCAAAGTAATGTCTTTGCCTTTGAATATGCTATTTAGGTTGGTCATAACTTTCCTTCCAAAGGAGTAAGTGTCTTTTAATTTCATGGCTGCAATCACCATCTGCAGTAATTCTGGAGCTCCCCAAAAACAAAGTCAGCCACTGTTTCCATTGTTTCCCCATCTATTTGCCATGAAGTGATGGGACTGGATGCCATGATTTTAGTTTTCTGAATGTTGAGCTTTAAGCCAACCTTTTCACTCTCCTCTTGACTTTCATCAAGAGGCTCTTTAGTTCTTCACTTTCTGCCATAAGGGTGGTGTCATCTGCTTGTCTGAGGTTATTGATATTTCTCCTGGCAATCTTGACTCCAGCTTGTGCTTCTTCCAGCCCAGCGTTTCTCATGATGTACTCTGTGTATAAGTTAAATAGCAGGGTGACAATATACAGCCTTGACGAACTCCTTTTCCTATTTGGAACCAGTCTGTTGTTTCACGTCCAGTTCCGACTGTTGCTGCTTGACCTGCATACAGGTTTCTCAAGAGGGATCACATTATGTGTACCTTTCTGTACACTGTTTTATCATTTTGTGTGTATTGTATATGCTTCCCAGGTGGCACAGTGGTATAGAATCCACCTGCTAATACAGGAGGCGTGGATTTGATCCCTGGGTCAGGAAGATCCCCTGAGTAAGAAATGCCAACCTACTCCAGTATTCTTCCCTGAAAGATCCAATGTACAGAGGAGCCTGATGGGCTATCGTCCATGAGGTCACAAGGAGTTGGACATGACTGAACAACTGAGCATGCACTCACATGTATTGTTTATACACTTCCATGTAATGAAGTGCTTTCCTACAACAGCATTGGAAGGGCTCTACATGACAATGTTTCAAAAACTGCAGTTCTCTGCAGGTTGTTCTAAAAGATTCTAATAGGTACATTGAGAAGAAAATGTTTGGAAAATACTGCCTATTTGAATTGTTATAATGCACATTTGCTATTAAAGTCTCTGAAAATCCTACAACTAAAGAAAATATTTAACTTTGTTTAACATGATGTTTCTAAAATTTATTCAAGCATGACTCACTTTTTTGAGACTCTTCGAATAACATCCTTCAGAGCAGTGCCAATTACTCTGTAATTATATTCCAGTCCTGCCTTCTTAAACATACAAGTTGTCACAATTATTAACCACAAATACCTGTACTGTAATGAATACTCTTGTTACTATATATTCATGCCCTTCATATATTTTAATATAAGTTTAATAAAGCAGAATTGTCAATTTGAAGCTATGCAGATTTTGGAAGTTTCTTTCCTGACAAATCACTTTCCAGAAATGTTGAACTTATTTATACTCCTATTTCCATACAACCATGTCAGCACTGGATATTATCACTAAAAAAGTGAATAAATACATGCATAACCGGTCTTCCTATTTTCACAACAATTAATGTTTATTATAGAAAAATTTTAAATTAATATTAGAAAAGAGAGAAAGGTAAATTACCTATAATCCACAACTCAAAGCTAATCACTGTCAACATGGGTGTCTTTTTTAAAACAAGCCTATAATTATGCAAATTCTATATCATACTACTTTACAGTTAATATTACGGCTATAAAATGTTATTTCTTTGCTTAAATTTGCAGTTGTTTTAATACCAGCAAAGCAGAGCAGTTTTTCATGTTTATTATCTCTGGATTTCTTTTAGATAATTGTTTATTCACATCTTATGTTCATATTTCTGTTGAGATCTTTATGCTTTTCTTATTGTTTTAGGGGTGCTATTTATATATATATTTATAAACTTCACTATTTTTCAGGTTTGTTGTAAATATTTTCCCCAGATTAGTGTTTAGTTTTCAATTTTACACATGAAGCTTTTTCCTTCAGAAATTTCTGGTTATTTATAGCTTTTTTCTTTAGACATTGTTTACACAGAGATTAGAAAAACCTTTTGTTCTTCAATATTGTATAATTTTCAGAAAATCTAAATAGACCAGTCACCAGTACAGAGATTGAAGCTGTAATCAAAAAAAATTCCCCCAAAAAAACATTCAAAATTAGATGGCTTCACAGGTGATTTCTCAAAGAAGATGTAATACTTAACTTTTCCAAACTATTCAAAAAATTTGAAGAGAAAGGAACACCTTCTAGTTCATTTTATAAGGCCAAAGTCACCCTGATGCCAAAACCAGATAAAGACAACAACAACAACAACAAAATTACAGGTCAACATATCTGGTGAACATAGATGAAAAATCCTCAACAAAGTATTAGCAAATTGGGTTCAGCAATACATCAAAAGAATACACTATTCACCATCATCGAGTTATTCCAATGATGAAAAAATGATTCAACATCTGGAAATCAATCAATGAAACATACCACATTAACAGAGGAATGTGATAATTTCAGTAGATGCAGAAAAAACATTTGACAAAAATTCAGCACTCATTTATGATAAAAAAAAAACAACTCTCAATAAAATGGATATAGAGGGACATACCTCAACATAACAAAGGCTGAATATCACAAACCCACAGCTAACATCACATTCCATGGTGAAAACCTGAGAGCTATCTTCCTAAGATCAGGAACAAGACAAGTATGCTCACTCTCACTACTCCTATTTCACATAATATGGGAAGTCCTAGCCAGAGCAATTAAACAAGAAAAAGAAATAAAAGATATCTAAATAGGAAACAAAGAAGTAAAACTGTCATTTGCAGATGACTTGATTTCATATGTAGAAAACTCTAAAGACTCCACCCAAAACAAAACTTATTAAAAATCGTAAATGGGACCTAATTAACCTTAAAAGTTTCTGCACATCAAAGGAAACTATTAGCAAGGTGAAAAGACAGCCTTCAGAATGGGAGAAAATAATAGCAAATGAAGCAACTGACAAACAACTAATCTCAAAAATATACAAGCAACTCCTATAGCTCAACTCCAGAAAAATAAATGACTCAATCAAAAAATGGGCCAAAGAACTAAATAGACATTTCTCCAAAGAAGACATACAGATGGCTAACAAACACATGAAAAGATGCTTAACATCACTCATTATCAGAGAAATGCAAATCAAAACCACAATGAGGTACCATCTCACACCAGTCAGAATGGCTGCAATCCAAAAGTCTACAAATAATAAATGCTGGAGAGGGTGTGGAGAAAAGGGAACCCTCTTACACTGTTGGTGGGAATGCAAACTAGTACAGCCACTATGGAGAACAGTGTGGAGATTCCTTAAAAAACTGGAAATAGAACTGCCTTATGATCCAGCAATCCCACTGCTGGGCATACACACTGAGGAAACCAGAAGGGAAGGAGACACGTGTACCCCAATGTTCATCACAGCACTGTTTATAATAGCCAGGACATGGAAGCAACCTAGATGTCCATCAGCAGATGAATGGATAAGAAAGCTATGGTACATATACACAATGGAGTATTACTCAGCCATTAAAAAGAATACATTTGAATCAGTTCTAATGAGGTGGATGAAACTGGAGCCTATTATACAGAGTGAAGTAAGCCAGAAAGAAAAACACCAATACAGTATACTAACGCATATATATGGAATTTAGAAAGATGGTAACAATAACCCTGTGTACGAGACAGCAAAAGAGACACTGATGTATAGAACAGTCTTATGGACTCTGTGGGAGAGGGAGAGGGTGGGAAGTTTTGGGAGAATGGCATTGAAACATGTAAAATATCATGTATGAAACGAGATGCCAGTCCAGGTTCAATGCACGATACTGGATGCTTGGGGCTAGTGCACTGGGACGACCCAGAGGGATGGTATGGGGAGGGAGGAGGGAGGAGGGTTCAGGATGGGGAACACATGTATACCTGTGGCAGATTCATTTTGATATTTGGCAAAGCTAATACAATTATGTAAAGTTTAAAAATAAAATAAAATTTAAATAATAAATAAAATCAGTGATAAAAATCATAAATGAATATAATAAAGTTTCAGAGTTCAAATCAATGTATAAAACTCTGTTGTATTTCTATGCAGTAACAGTGAGCTAGCAGAAAGAGAAACCAAAAAAGTAACCTGTTTAAAATCACACACACACACACATACCTTGGAATAAATTTAACCAAGGAGAGGAAACACCTTTACACTGAAAACTCTAAGAAATTGTTGAAAGAAATTGAAGAAGACACACACAAAATGGAAAGATATTCTGTGCTCATGGATTGTAAAAATCAACATTATCAAAGTGTTTTATTAACTAAAGCAAATTCTACAGATTCAGTGCAATCCCCATCAAAATCCCAAGGACATTTTTCACAGAAATATAACAAAAATGTCTAAAATTTATCTGGAGCCCCAAAAGACCCTGAATAGTGAAAGCACTTCTGAGAAAAAAGAACAAAGTTGGGGGTATCACACTCCCTGATTTCAAACTATACTATAAAGACATAATAATAAAAATATGATGATATTGGCAGAAAAACAGATCAGTAGATCAATGGAACAGAATTGAGAGCTGAGAAACAAATCCACACATATATGGACAATTAATTTACTACAAAGGAACAAAGAATACATAATGGAGAAAAAACAGTCTCTTTGACAAAAGGTGTTGGGAAACCTGGACAGCCACACTCAAAAAAAAAAAAAGAGAGAGAACCTAAATCACTATCTCACACCATACACAAAAATTAATTCAGAGTGTTTTAAAGATTTGAATGCAAGACCTGAAACCATAAAACATCTACAAGAAAGCACAGGCAGTATGCTCTTTGACACCAGTCTTAGCAATATCTTTCTGTGTACATACCACCAGGCAAGGGAAACAAAAGAAAAATAAACAGAAGGAATTACACTAAAAACCCTCTTCACAGCAAAGGAAATCATCAGTAAAACAAAACTACAACCTACTGAATGAGAAAAGATATTTGCAAAGTGGCACGAGTGGTAAAGAATCTGCCTGCCAATAAAGGAGACGCAATAGATGCAGGTTTGATCCCTGGGTTGGGAAGATACCCTTGAGGAGGAAATGGCAACCCACTCCAGTATTCTTGCCTAGAAAATCCCGTGGATGGAACAAAAAACAACCTGATTAAAATTGGGCAGAGGAGCTTAATAGATATTTTCCAAAGAAGACATACAGGTGGCCAACAGGCACATGAAAATATGTTTAACATCACTAATTATACAGCAAGATATCACCTCACACTGTCAGAATGGCCATTACCAAAAAGACAAGAAATATTAAGTGCTGTCAAGGGTGTGGAGAAAAGGGGACATTCACACATTGTTGGTGGGAATGTAAATTGGTACAGCCACTGTGAAATAAAGGTTCCTCAAAAAATTAAGAACAATAATACCATATGACTCAGCTATCCTACTTCTACATATTTATCCAAAAAAAAAAAAAAAATACTAATCCCAAGAGATATCTACACTCCCATGTTCATCAAGGCATTATTTACAATAACTAAGATATTGAAAAAACTTAAAAATATTTGAATAGATAAAGATGTTATGTACAGCTGGGACATAGAAGCAACCTAAATGTCCACTGAAAGATGAATGGATAAAGAAGATGTGGTATATATATATACAATGGTGTTGAGGTCCTTTAATGGACTGGAACCTGGTGGTCCAGAGTCAATGATAAGAAAGTAAAAGAGAAAGAAAAAGAGGCTGATATTCCTTGGTTTACACAGAAAACCAATAAAGCCCTTGACACGGGGCTTGCACTGCTTCACGTAGGCATAAGGTGCCCTCTCACGAGGGTCTTGCAAGCCCAGGCAAGAAAGTGAGCTCAGCGGGCTTCTGCACTCCAAAGAATTAGCCTGAGAGAAAGAAAGAGAGAGAAAAAGAAAGAAAGACACGGGGACCCAAGCTCTGATGGAACAAGGGTGTTTTATTCAACATAGTGTGGGTATATATACTGTCTTACAAGGTAGCTTTGTTCAGCAGAGATAAAGATCAAAAGTGCAGACTTACAAATTATCAAGGAAACATAAAGCAATCCATATCAAAGAGAGAGGGTTGTAAATAATCACTTTTACTGTATGGTTCATAAAAAGGAAGAGGGTTGTAAATAGTTACTTATCACTGTATGGAAAAACTAACGAAGGAAATGCATGCATCTTTCAGCCCCAGGAGCGGTTTGAATATTCAGGAATTAATAAGGAGCAGAGGATTCATGACAGACCCAAAAGAGCACACAGGAAGCCTCCTGTTGAATGCTTCCTGACACAATGGAATATTACTTAGCCATAAAAAGGAATGAAATTGGGTCATTTGTAGTGATGCGAATGAACCCAGAATCTGTCATACAGAGTGAAGTAAGTCAGAAAGAGAAAAACAAATATCATATATTAACACATATATATGGAATCTAGAAAAATGGTACAGATGAACCTATCTGCAGGACAGGAATAGAGATGCAGACATAGAGAATTGGTGTGTGGACAATGTGGGGAAGGGGAAGGTGGGACAAACTGGGAGAGGAGCATTGACATATGTACAGTACCATGTGTAAAATAGATAGCTAGTGGGAAGTTGCTCTACAGCATAGGGAGCTCAGCTCGGGGCTCTGTGATGACCTAGAGGGGTGGGATGGAGGGGTGGGAGGAAGGCTCAAGAAGGAGGGGATATATGTGTGCATAAAGGTGACTCACTTCATTGTATAGTACAAACTATCACAACATTGTAAAGCTTTGATTGTACTCTAAAAAAACAAAAAAGAAGTTTTACATATATGTGTATGGATACATATATGTATATATACTGTATGTATATACAATGAAATACCACTCAGACATAGCAACATGAAATCTTGCCACTTATGACAACATGAATGGAGCTTGAGGGTGTTATGCTAAATGAAATAAATCAGACAGAGAAAGACAAATACCTCATGACTTCACTCATTTGTGAAATATAAAAAACTAATAAAATCGAAATGAACAAACCAAACATGTAGAGATACACAGAACAGAGTTATGGTTATCAGATGGGAAGAGGTTGGGGGGAGGGAGAAATAGATAAAAGGGGCCAGTAGCATGGTGATGTATGGAAAACGGATTTTGAGTGGTGAGCCTGTTGTACCACGTTACAGAAGTATGGATAGAAATACAATGATGTACACTTAAATTTTACATAATATTATAAATCAGTGTAATAGAAACAAATTAAAAAAGTAAATAAGTATTGACAACTAAAAAAAGACTGTATTATTTTCTTGCACTATTAATGGTTTTACATCTTCGTTCCAGCAGGAGAAACAAAAAGCAGATGCCAAACCCAGGAAGACAGGATGTATGCATCCTTTGATTTACATTCAAACCTTGCCCACAGGATTTAAGGTATCGTGCTATGCACAAACATCTCTCAAATTCCACCCGAGTTCTTTAACTCGGACCCCAGAATATTAAAAGTATACCACGTCTTTCTCCTTATCATCTCTACAGATCTAAATATCCTGTTGACTAAGGCATGTTCTTTGTGCCAGCAAGTTCTGTCCATTAACTCTACTGGGTGAGGGTGCGTGTGCTCACACACACACACACACACACACATACACACACAATATGTTCAAGTACATATACCCTTTTAAAGACTCTATGATCATATATCTTTTCATCTTCCTGTTATTCAGTCTAATACATTTCCTTATTCTGTTTAAACAGATTTGTGCTGATCAACACTACCCATCACATAGCATCTGATATAATGAACACAGTGCTTGGATGAGGTCTCAGGAGGGGAAATGGTGAGATCAGCTTTACACATTAATGAAGTTGACTACATAAAAATTACAAACTTCTGCTAATAAAAAAATACAATTAAAATAAATATTTAATATCACTAATAATCAAAGAAGTTTGCACTAAAATAATAATGAGAAACATTTTTCATCTATATAATTAGTAGAGATTAAAGAATGATAATACCCAATATTTGCAAGGGCAGAAGCAAAGATGAGGTTGCCACACTGGTTGGGAATATAAAACCTTACACTACATTTCTGGGGGCCAAGTGGGCAGTACCTATTAAGAGTTTTTAAAGATCATTTGTCTCAGTACTTCTATTTCTAAAAAACTGACCTCTAGAAATAACCATAAGTATGCAAAGTGATTTTTGCAGAGTTTTCATTGCTGAACATTTGTGATATCAAGGGGGAAAAAAAAAAACAGACAATAACATTAGTGCACAATTTGGAGTTGGTTAAATACATTTTATGCATCTACACTGTGGGTACTATGTAGCTATTAAAAATCATGTTGCAAAAGAAAAATTAATGACATGGAAAAATGCTTGCAGTATATTGTTTGGTTAGTGATGGTGGTATGAGAGCTGTGCAAGTGAGGAGCTGATGCCAGGAAAGACACAAGCTGGTAAATGCCTTTAATGAGCTTAACTGGGCCAGTTCAGAGACAGGCTAGAGGGGAAAATATGATATAAGGAAACAGTTTGGGAGTCTGGAGCCCTATGCGTGAGTCAACAACAGTTGGGGTACATATAAAGCAACAGGGACAGAGAAAAGCAAGGGAAACCTTAGTGATTATTTCTTAAATTCTCCATCACATATGAAAATTATTCTTATGATCAGGGAATTTTTTAATAAGACAATAACTTTAAAAAATTATTTATTTAATTTTTGGCTGTGCACTGCTTCTTGGGCTTTTCTTTAGTTGCGGTGAGTGAGGACTACACTCTAGTTGCAGGACAGGAACTTCTCAATGGAGCAGGACATGTGGACTCAGTAGTTGCAGCTCCAGGGTTCTGGAGCACAGGCTCAGTAGTTGTGGCACATGGGCTTAGATCTTTCTGGGTCAGGGATCAAACCCACATCTCCTGCATTAGCAGGCAGAGCCTTTATCACTGAGCCACCAGGGCAGCCCTGGTCAGGATGTAGATGAACTTTGTTCCCATCTGTGTACTCCCCAACTTTGATTCAAGCCTCTTGAAGATTCTGAGAAGGAGGTACTTGTTGCCCTATATATAGAAACTATAATACACTGATGAAAGAAATCAAAGATGACACAAATAGGTGGAGAAATACACCATGTTTGTGGATTGGAAGAATCAATATAATGAAAATGAGTATACTACCCAAAGCAATCCATAGATTCAATGCAATCCCTATCAAGCTACGAAAAGTATTTTTCACAGAAGTGGAACAAATAACTTTACAATTTCTCTGGAAATACAAAAAACCTCAACTAGCCAAAGCAATCTTGAGAAAGAAGAATGGAACTGGAGGAATCAACCTTCCTGACTTCAGACTATATACAAAGCTACAGTCATCAAGACAGTATGGTACTGGCACAAAGACAGAAATACTGATCAATGGAACAAAATAGAAAGCCCAGAGATAAATCCATGCACCTATGGACACCTTATCTCTGACAAAGGAGGCAAAAATATACAATGGAGAAAAGACAATCTCTTCAACAAGTAGTGCTGGAGAAACTGGTCAATCGTCTATAAAAGAATGAAACTAGAACACTTTCTAATAGCATACACAAAATAAACTCAAAATAGATTAAATAAGTGTAAGATCAGAAACTATAAAACTCTTACAGGAAAGCATAGGCAGGACACTCTGACATAAATCACAGCAAGATCCTCTACGACCCACCTCTCAGAGTAATGGAAATAAAAACAAAAATAAACAAATGGAACCTAATTAAACTTAAAAGCTTTTGCACAACAAAGGAAACTATAAGCAAAGTGAAAAGGCAGCCTTCAGAATGGGAGAAAATAATAGCAAATGAAACAACTGACAAAGAATTAATCTCTAAACTATACAAGCAGCTCATGCAGGTCAATACAAGAAAAATAAGTATCAATCAAAAAGGTGGGCCAAAGAAGTAAACAGACAGTTCTCCAAAGACAGACAGATGGCTAACAAGCACATGAAAAGATGCTCAACATCACTCATTTATCAGAAAAATGCAAATCAAAACCACAATAAGGTACCATCTCATTCCGGTCAGAAAGGCTGCCATCAAAAAGTCTACAAACAATAAATGCTGGAGAGGGTGTGGAGAAAAGGGAACCCCCTTACACTGTTGGTGGGTACAGCCACTGTGGAGAACAGTGTAGAGATTCCTTAAAAAACTGGAAATAGAACTGCCATATGACCCAGCAATCCCACTGCTGGCCATACATACTGAGGAAACCAGAACTGAAAGAGACACATGTATCCCAACATTCATTGCAGCACCATTTACAATAGCTAGGACATGGAAGCAACCTCGATGTCCATCAGCAGACAAATGGATAAGGAAGTTGTGGTACATATACACAATGGAATATTACTCAGCTATTAAAAAAAGAACACATTTAAGTCAGTTCTAATGAGGTGTATGAAACTGGAGCCTATTAAACAGAGTGAAGTAAGTCAGAAAGAGAAACACCAACACAGTATATTAATGCATATATATATGGAATTTAGGATAGTAACGATGACCCTATATGCAAGGCAGCAAAAGAGACACAGCTGTAAAGAACAGACTTTTGGACTATGTGGGAGAAGGGGAGGGTGGGATGGTTTGAGAGAATAGCATTGAAACACGTATATTACCATATGTAAAACAGATGACCAGTGCAAGTTCGATGCATGAAGCAGGGCACCCAAAGTCAGTGCTCTGGGACAACCCAGAGGGATGGGTTGGGGAGGGAGGTGGGACGGGGGTTCAAGATGGGGGGACACATGTACACCTGTGGTTAATTCATCTCGATGTATGGCAAAAAACACCACAATATCGTAAAGTAATTAGCCTCCAATTAAAATAAATTAATTAATTTTAAAAAAGAAAATAACATCCCATTTCACTAGCTACAGGGAGTTCAATTGTTTGCAATCAAGCACACTGGCTAACAGACTCTACTATAGTTGCAGTGCCCATCATATGCTCAGTGTTTTAAATATGTTTATCTCATTTAGTCCTTCCATGCCAGCGTTACCAAAAAAGTGTGAGGGGTCTGACTGCTCACTGCTCAAAACCAATAAACAGGCCAGATTGGTGGAAAGGAAAGTTGGCTTTATTTCAGACATCGACTACTGGGGGAGGGAGGTTGGTAGACGTCTGACTAAACGCTGACTCCCCTCCTCTACCGCAGCCAGCCAGTGGGGCAAGAGCTTTTATAGACAGAAGTTAAGGGGGACTACACGCAGAAAAATAGCACAGACAGTACTGACAGTCATTTTCAAACTAGTGATCAGCATTGTTTTGGTTGTTTTAGGTACAGTTAGTCTTCAGTTCCAGGATTGGCTTGTTTCCATGTCTTTGAGGCCAGTTCTCGGAATTGTGGCAGCTTATGACATGGGTACAGTCTGGTCATCATGTAGTTACCCTCTTCCACCTGGTGGGGGTTTCACTATCCATAAGACAGCTCACAGGATATGGCTCAGAATATTATCTATTGCCCTTGAGAAGGAACTAAACGTCCTTGACTATGCTTAATGACTACATTATTATTATTTGGTCTCCTTGACTGTTTGCCTCTGTTTTCGTATGTTCTCATTTCCCTGATTAAACTTATTCTTTGGCTAAAGTTTTCTACAGGCAATAGGCAAGCAGAGGACATGGGGGCAGGGGGGGACACACAGGATCTTGCTCTGCTTCACCAGCTCTTCAATAAGTAAGTGGCAAAGCAGAAAATGTATCCCAAGATCTGTAAGAATGCCAAACTCATTCTCAAACCAAGAGCAAGCTTCTACTCTTCTGTAACCCTCTGTGTTCTAGCTACAGAATGAGCACTTTGGAATAGAAAGATCTCTGAATTTCCTTCCATGTTAAGTAAGTAGATAGCTCTGTGTCCTGGAGGATCTTTCCCAACACTATAGGAAATTCAAGAAATCTCCGTTGGGTATCTGACCTTGTAGCCATCTTTCTATCATTCTTAAAAGAAGCAGCTGGTGAAATGAGATTAATCTAGAACCCGTCAGTGACCTGGGGGTTAGACCACAAGGCCCATCAGTGTTGCCCAGTACTGGACAGGCTCTGGAGTTAGTCTTGCTAGCCCTAACTCACATTCCCAGGGGGCGGTTTCCCACCCTGACTGCCCTCAGCCAACTGAAGCATTGTCTTCATAGGCATTTTTTTCAGGTGGGCTTCCAAGGGCTTTGATGGAGAAGCTGAAGCAGTAGATTCCAATGAACCAAGTATAGGAATGGCGCTGGGGAAACAAGCTGCTCTCCCAGCCCTGTTGGGCTTCCCGGTAGCTCAGCTGGTAAAGAACCTGCCTGCAAAGCAGGAGACCCCGTTTCAATTCCTGGGTCAGGAAGATCCCCTGGAGAAGTGATAGGCTACCCACTCCAATATTCTTGAGCTTCCCTGATGTCTCAGACAGTAAAGAATCCACCTGCAATGTGGGAGACCTGGGTTTGATCCCTGGGTTGGGAAGATCCCCTGGAGGAGGGTATGGCAACCCGCTCCAGTATTTTTGCCTGGAGAATCCCACGGACAGAGGAGACTTGCAGGCTATAGTCCATGGAGGTGCAAAGTTCAACACGACTGAGCAACTAAGCACAACACAATCCTGTTACCCACTGGATGACCCCTACATAAGCCATGAGACTGTTCTCAGCCTCTGTTTCCTCCCCTGAGAAATTTAGGACTGTGATTCAGACAAAATTCAGTAATGCTAGTGGAAGCTCTTTGAAAAATGAGAAGAGCATTGTACAAATGTGAGGGGCTATTATTAATTCAGAGAGGAATTGAAGAATCTAAAACTGTCTTGCATTTGAATAGCGTTTCTTATTTTGCAACGTGCTTTTCTCATTTTGTCTTCACAGCCACCATGTGAGAAAGTAGGGCAGTTATTATTATCTCCATTTTATAGATGAGGAAACAGAAGGAAAAGTGGCGATGCCAGCCCTGGAAGCCAAGCATCCTGATTTCCAAGCCCAGATTCATTCTTATATATTTGCAAGTAATTTTCTCCTACCCATCGTGCAGACGTTAGAGTACACCTGTCAGCAATGGGGTTGGGAAATTGTCAGCAAGATCTAAACCAACAGAAGGATGGTTAGCCTACATTGTTCATTTTGGACTAACATGTGAGCTTTCTATGAAAAAAGAATGTAGAGTTCTGGCTTTTCTCCATTGCAATGGAGGACAGGTTAAAAACCAGAAACAGACAAATACTAAAAGCTAGAAGAGATTCGGCATACCTTTTTTAGAATGTGCACCCCACAACGGTCATCTTTCTGCCAGCCTAAAACTCAAGGGTCAGCATCAGCGGTCTGTGTGGTCTGCGCCAGCCTCAGGCCGACCCTGGAGCCATCCCACAAAAAATTCACGTCTAACTAGGAAGCACGGGCTGAAGACTCACAGCCACGTCTGAGTTTTATCATCTCCATTTTAACAATTATGAAGAGGACATTTTAAGTGCTTTGACTTTTAAAGACATTTTTTAAATTATTTATTTATTTATTTTTGGCTGTACATGGTCTTCATTGCTCCGTGGGCTTCTCTAGTTGTGGCGAGCGGGGACTACTCCCTAGCTGTGGTGTTTGGGCTTCTCACTGCAATGGCTTCTCTTGTTGCAGAGCATGGGCTCTCAGGCACACAGGCTTCAGGGGTTTCAGCACATGGACTCAGTAGTTGTGGTGCATGGGCTTAGTTTCTCTGCAGCATGTGGGATCTTCCCAGACCAAAGATTGGCCCTTGTCTCCTACATTGACAGGCAGATTCTTTACCTCTGAGCCACCAGGGAAGGCCATGCTTTCATAGAACACTTCTGCACTTACCGGGGTTTCCAAATAAGCCTGTAAGTTAGATTGATACCACTCTTAGAAATAACTCAGATGCAAAGAACATGCATGCTAAAGAGGTTTTATCACTTGAGTCACAAGCAAACTCAACTGTCCTCTTGTGTGACTGTGGTTATTGTCCAACATACTCCCTTGAGTATTGGCCATGTGATTGGTTTAACCTCACAAATGTATATTACAGTTCCAGACCTGAAGAAGCTCCATGGGTTTCTATTGTCCTCTTTCCCTTATGTGACCCACTCCAAGAAGAGCGTGCCTTAGAAAGTGGAGAATCCAAAAAGAATGAGGAAACAAATACCATATATTAATACATATATGTAGAATCTAAAAAAAATGGTATGAAGTGAAGTGAAAGTCACTCAGTCATATCTGACTCTTTGCAACCCCATGGACTACATAGTCCATGGAATTCTCCATGCCAGAATACTAGAATACCAGAGTGGGTAGCCGTTCCCTTCTCCAGGGGATCTTCCCAACCCAGGGATTGAAGCCAGGTCTCCTGCACTGCAGGCGGATTCTTTACCAGCATTTGCAAAGCAGAAATAGAGACACAGACTTAGAGAACAAATGTATGGATACCAAGGGGGAAAGGAGTTAGGTGGGAGGAATTAGGAGATTGGGACTGACATATATACACTATTGATGCTAAGTATAAAGTACACAACTGATGGCAACACACTGTACAGTGCAGGAAACTCTACTTAGTGCAGGATGGTGACCTAAATGGGAGGGAATCCCAAGAGAGAGGGCGTACATGTATATGTATGTCTGATTCACTTTGCTGTGCTATAGAAGCAAACACAACATTGTAAAGTAACTATACTGCAATAAAAATTAATTAATAACAAAAATGAATGAAGAGACACATCTATGGGCTCTGCTGCTGCTAAGTCGCTTCAGTCATGTCTGACTCTGTGGGACCCCATAGACAGCAGCCCACCAGGCTCTGCCATCCCTGGGATTCTCCAGGCAAGAACACTGGAGTGGGTTGCCATTTCCTTCTCCAATGTATGAAAGTGAAAAGTGAAAGTGAAGTCACCTAGCCCAGCCTAAATGCTGATGTTCAAAGCATGGAGTCTAACCTAGCAAATCTTAAAAAAAAAAAAAAAAAAAATCATGGATGAATAAGCATGAAATAAACGCTGGGTGTTCTAAGCCTGTATACTGTGGAATAGTTTGTTATGCACAATATTGCTGCAAATAGTTGACTGACATCAGATCAAATCAGATCAGTCTCTCAGTCGTGTCCAACTCTTTGTGACCCCATGAATCGCAGCACGCCAGGCCTCCCTGTCCATCACCAACTCCCGGAGTTCACCCAGACTCACGTCCATCGAGTCAGTGATGCCATCCAGCCATCTCATCCTCTGCCGTCCCCTTCTCCTCCTGCCCCCAATCCCTCCCAGCATCACAGTCTTTTCCAATGAGTCAACTCTTTGCATGAGGTGGACAAAGTACTGGAGTTTCAGCTTTAGCATCATTCCTTCCAAAGAAATCCCAGGGCTGATCTCCTTCAGAATGGACTGGTTGGATCTCCTTGAAGTCCAAGGGACTCTCAAGAGTCTTCTCCAACACCACAGTTCAAAAGCATCAATTCTTCAGCGCTCAGCCTTCTTCACAGTCCAACTCTCACATCCATACATGACTACTGGAAAAACCATAGCCTTGACTAGACAAACCTTTGTTGGCAAAGTAATGTCTCTGCTTTTGAATATGCTATCTAGGTTGGTCATAACTTTCCTTCCAAGGAGTAAGCGTCTTTTAATTTCATGGCTGCAGTCACCATCTGTAGTGATTTTGGAGCCCAGAAAAATAAAGTCTGACACTGTTTCCATTGTTTCCCCATCTATTTCCCATGAAGTTGTGGGACCGGAAGCCATGATCTTCGTTTTCTGAATGTTGAGCTTTAAGCCAACTTTTTCACTCTCCACTTTCACTTTCATCAAGAGGCTTTTGAGTTCCTCTTCACTTTCTGCCATAGGGTGGTGTCATCTGCATATCTGAGGTTCTTGATATTTCTCCCGGCAATCTTGATTCCAGCTTGTGTTTCTTCCAGCCCAGCATTTCTCATGATGTACTCTGCATATAAGTTAAATAAGCAGGGTGACAATATACAGCCTTGACGTACTCCTTTTCCTATTTGGAACCAGTCTGTTGTTCCATGTCCAGTTCTGACTGTTGCTTCCTGACCTGCATACAGATTTCTCAAGAGGCAGGTCAGGTGGTCTGGTATTCCCATCTCTTTCAGAATTTTCCACAGTTCATTGTGATCCACACAGTCAAAGGCTTTGGCATAGTCAATAAAGCAGAAATAGATGTTTTTCTGGAACTCTCTTGCTTTTTCTATGATCCAGCAGATGTTGGCAATTTGATCTCTGGTTCCTCTGCCTTTTCTAAAACCAGCTTGAACATCTGGAAGTTCACGGTTCACATATTGCTGAAGCCTGGCTTGGAGAATTTTGAGCATTATTTTACTAGCGTGTGAGATGAGTGCAATTGTGTGGTAGTTTGAGCATTCTTTGGCATTTCCTTTCTTTGGGATTGGAATGAAAACTGACCTTTTCCAGTCCTGTGGCCACTGCTGAGTTTTCCAAATTTGCTGGCATATTGAGTGCAGCACTTTCACGGCATCATCTTTCAGGATTTGGAATAGCTCAACTGGAATTCCATCACCTCCACTAGCTTTGTTAGAAAGTGATGCTTTCTAAGGCCCACTTGACTTCACATTCCAGGATGTCTGGCTCTAGGTCAGTGATCATACTATCGTGATTATCTGGGTCATGAAGATCTTTTTTGTACAGTTCTTCTGTGTATTCTTGCCATCTCTTCTTAATATCTTCTGCTTCTGTTAGGTCCATACCATTTCTGTCCTTTATCGAGCTCATCTTTACATGAAATGTTCCTTTGGTATCTCTGATTTTTTTGAAGAGATCCCTAGTCTTTCCCATTCTGTTGTTTTCCTCTATTTCTTTGCAATGATCGCTGAAGAAGGCTTTCATCTGTCTTCTTGCTCTTCTTTGGAACTCTGCATTCAGATGTTTATATCTTTCCTTTTCTCCTTTGCTTTTCGCTTCTCTTCTTTTCACAGCTATTTGTAAGGCGTCCCCAGACCGCCATTTTGCTTTTTTGCATTTCTTTTCCATGGGGATGGTCTTGATCCCTGTCTCCTGTACAATGTCACAAACCTCATTCCACATAGTTGCCTTTAAATTTTAGGGTCCGTGTAGATTTTTAAAAAGGATTATTGATTTTTCATGGATAGCAGGTAAGAACATCTCAATATATAAAGCCAGAAATGCTCGATTTCTTTATCTTTCTTAAGGCAAACTAATTACAGCTGTAAGTTTCCAGGTACTGAAGTGATGACATGACCAATATCATTCAGTATTAAACTCCCTCCCCACTATATAGTCTCATATAAATATACCAGGCATTTATATTACCAGCCAAATGGAGAAGGGGCCAAGGAGGTGCCCAGTTTTGCCCTTACCCCTTCATTACTCTGGAATTCCACCAGTATTATCACTCTTGCAGGCAGGTTTAGAAGTTAGTGGTGAAATGGGAGGTTTCACTTTTTACTGATTGACATCATCCCTTACTTGACTGGGTCAGGCTAAGTAGAAAGTCCTTAGGTGCTGTCGAATCGGATGGAAAGAAGAGTTGGATGATAATATACTTTAGAGAGTTTACAATGAGTCTCGATGATCTCAGGAATGCAAAGATAACTCTATGTTTCTCCATTCATTCAGGACTTCTTTGATGCCTCTCAAAGATATTTATATTTCTTTTTCTTTGGGCCCTGCACGTTTCTTATTAAGTGTATTATTAAGTAATTTCCAGAGCTTCCTCATTGCCAAGGATAAATGCCAAGTTCCTTTGAGTGCCTAGAAACGGTCATTATTTTCTGACCCCTATCTCCTTGGAAGAAAATTATGACCAACCTAAACAGCATATTAAAAGGCAGAGACATTACTTTACCAACAAAGGTCCATATAGTCAAAGCTATGGTTTTTCCAGTAGTCATTTATGGATGTGAGAGTTGGACTATAAAGAAAGCTGACAGCCAAAGAACTGATGCTTTTGAACTGTGGTGTTGGAGAAGATTCTTGAGAGTCCCTTGGACTGCAAGGAGATCCAACCAGTCCATCCTAAAGGAAATCTACCCTGAATATTCATCAGAAGGAGTGATGCTGATGCTGAAACTCCAATCCTTGGGCCACCTGATGTGAAGAACTGACTCATTTGAAAAGACCCTGATGCTGGGAAAGATTGAAGGTGGGAGGAGAAGGGGACAATAGAGGATGAGATTGTTGGATGGCATCACCAACTCGATGGACATGAGTTTGAGCAAGCTTTGGGAGTTGCTGATGAACAGGGAGGCCTGGTGTGCTGCAGTCCATGGGTCGCAAAGAGTTGGACACGACTGAGCGACTGAACTGAACTGAACCTACCTTAGCAGCCTCATTTCTCTTCCTGATGGCCACTCTTCCTGATGGCCACATGATGTTTCATTCATGGTGAATGACGTGTATCTACTATTTTATTTCCTTGCTTTATGCTTTTATAGCTACCTCCCTCTTTGCTTTGGATATTCCTCTGGCATCACCTGCTTATGCTTGAAAGTCTACTTCTAATAGCATCTCATCTTTAGTAGGGCCAGGAGTCAGATGAGGCGAGAGAGGTACCCAGGACACAAAATTTAGAGGCGCTCAAAATCAGGTAAGTGACTCCTTATATTTCATGCCCCAGGGACCACATGCACCCTGTCCTACTCTTGACCCTGCTCTTTGATGCCTTCCCTGTTATACTCCACACCTTCCCAAGAATAGAGCCTTCATGTAGACTCCATACCTTTCCATGCTACAGTATTTCCTACAGTGAATTGTATTTTCTTACGACAGAGACCATGCCGTCTCGTCTCTGTGGCACCAGCACCCTGCCTGGTATAGTATATTTTATGGATAAAAGTAAAATAATGGCCATTATGTTGTTGTTCAATCATTCAGTCGTGTCCGACTCTTTGCGACCCCAAGGACTGCAGCACACCAGACTTCCCTGTCCTTCACTATCTCCCAGAGTTCGCCCAAACTCATGTCCATTGAATTGTTGATGCCATTCAACCATCTCTTCCTCTGTCATCCCTTTCTCCTCCTACCTTCAATCTTTTCCAGCATCAAAGTCTTTTCCAAAGAGTGGGCTCTTCGGATCAGGTGGCCAAAGTATTGGAGCTTTAGCTTCAGCATTAGTCCTTCCAATGAATATTCAGGGTTGATTTCCTTTAGAATTGACTGGTTTGATCTCTCTGCAGTCCAAGGAACTCTCAAGAGTCTTCTCCAGCACCAAAGTTTGAAAGCATCAATTCTTTGGTGCTCAGCCTTCTTTACGGTCCAACTCTCACATCCGACCTGACTACTGGAGAAACCATAGCTTTGACTATACAGACCTTTGTTGGCAAAGTGATGTCTCTGCTTTTCACACATGAGCATTTATTTTGTATCCAAAAGGGTTCTAAGTGCTTTAGTTGAGTTGCAGCTAAACCCCTAACAAAGACCTAAATAGATAATATTATTCCAACTTAATAGCTGAACGGACTAAAAGAAGTGAAGTACATTGCAATATCACACAATCTAAAGTGATAATACTGGAGTTTGAACCCAGGTCCTTCTGATGCCAGACCTTGTGTGCATAATAGAAAAAAAAAAAAAAAAAGATTCATCACTAACTTAAACTGAATAAGAATCAAAAAGAAGAGCATTTTTTAGTTATGTTAATCAAGATCTAGGACCATCACTGCAAAGTGCAGTGAGGCTTGTGAGAGGAGGTGACTCTTTGACATATTGTCCTCCTGGTGAATGAAGTCCTAAAATGCTGACTTTTTCGCCAAAGGTACCAACATTGGTGGGAGAGACGATCCTAAGTGCTGGTCCCAATCTAGAAATGTAAAAACAAACCAAGACTACTGTTTTGGATGGCATTGACCAAGGACAATTATTGCCCAGAGGACTTTGAACCCTGTTGATAATCCAGCCAGAAAATTCTGCCTCATTGGCAGTGGATCCCTTGCCAGTCAGGAAGTTAAAGAGATGTTGTGTCTCCGCCATCAACCCAAATCCATCAGCCCTGAGAGATGAGCCATGTAGCTGGTATGCCATTGCTTCATGTTCTGCAGTGTTACTTCCTACTCCAGACAACTACCTTGTACTTCTAGGGTCTCTGCTATTCACAGTCTGTAACTGAAAAACAGGTAGCTAAATCCTAGGCAAAAAAAATATTCTTCACCACTATACCAGTGGGAAATAATTGACCAAACTAGGGACTCCAGACTCAAATGCACATAACAAATGAATGGCCAGCTGGGGACTAGGGCAAACTATAACCTACATGTTGTATTGATCATGCCCTTCTATTTTCCATATTTCTGATGCTTCGACATCTTGGGAGATCCTATTAGAAGTAGTTTGCCTGTGTGCTCAGTCGTTCAGTCGTTTCCGACTCCTCGTGACTCCATGGACTGTCACCTGCTAAGCTCCTCTGTTCACGGAATTTTCCAGGCAAGAATACTGGAGCTGGCTGACATTTCCCTGGGCTAGTCAATTCCTAAAGATAGTAAAGGATTTGCCCAACAGCATGCCTTTCATATGCAAACCAACCAATCCAGAGCTCACACCTCCAAACCGTGTCCTTCAAAATGGTCTTACGTTCTGAACCACTAGTGCCCTGCAATTCTAATCACCCCAGGACCAGATGCTAGACATCTAGGACAGTCCCAGAGACCCTTGAAAGTATTCACACTGGCTATTCCTATACCTGCTTATCTTGATTTGCCTTGCCTTGTCTTTGCCTGCAGATACCATGATAAGGTTCTGACTCATGTTTTCTTCCCACTTGCTCTGTCTGCTATCAACCCTGGTACCTCCCTGTGTGCCCCCTACCCAGTGGCATGGCGTGGAATACCCCCTCCTCTATGTGTAGAAAGCTATCTTTCAATGACCATTCTCTCCTAATCAATTGGCCTCACTGTATATAAATAATAATACATCAAACATCCATTTTAAAACACATGCCCCTGTATAGGGGAGAAATCTCTACTCATTTCCAGCTGATTGTTGTCAAACAAGAATCTGCCTAATATTATAGACATTCTGAATTTTTCAGAAAAGCCAGAAACCTGATTTTATTTACTTCTTAAAGTTTTATTGTTTATAAGTAATTCAGACATAAAATTCTGTGCGGTTCATGCATATATTCAAACAATAGAAAGCTGAGGAAAACAAAGACAGAGGAAATATAATAGCCAGACACCAGAGCTGCAGATTATAATCTATGGTTTTCCACGTATTGGTACTGTGCAGACAAGAGTGAACACATAGTTTTAGCTCTGAGACATAATCTACTTGATCATTACAAAAGTAAACATTTTTCAAGCTTTTCTAACCTGACTCCCTGTAAGAAACACATTCTACATTACAACACACACACACATGTCTATCTATCCACCTGAAATAAAAATGTTACTCTTCCTATGTGTTAAGCACTTTGACATTTTCTATTCTATTCCATTTCGGAGAAGGCAATGGCACCTGATTCCAGTACTCTTGCCTGGAAAATCCCATGGACGGAGGAGCCTGGTAGGCTCCAGACCATGGGGTCGCTAAGAGTCGGGCAGGACTGAACAACTTCACTTTCAATTTTCACTTTCATGCATTGGAGAAGGAAATGGCAACCCACTCCAGTGTTCTTTCCTGGAGAATCCCAGGGACAGAGGAGCCTAGTGGGCTGCCATCTATGGGGTCGCACAGAGTCGGACACGACTGAAGCGACTTAGCAGCAGCAGCAGCAGCAGCATTCTATTCCATTTACTTTTATTTATGATTCTGGTTTCCACCCACTACTCCATTGATTTCACAATTTGTCAGTGGATCTTAAACTGCAGCTTGAAAAAAAACACTATACATTTAGAAATTAGCAGTACCAGTCCACCATATTACAGATGAGGAAGCCGAGATTAACAGAGTAAGGAATTTGTCCAATATTACACAAGATGAATGGCAGAGTCAAGCATAGAATTAATTAGCATCTTCCAAATATGTTTATATTCCTAAATAAACAGTATAAACATGTATCAGTGTGGGTGTGGATATCAGTCAGGATTCAATGGAAAAAGCACCACTAGAATACACATACACACACACACAATCTAATCGTACACAGCCGAAGTCATTAAACAATTTCTGGAAGACTATTCTGTTCATGTTTAATGCTAAGTCCACAAAGGCTATCACAGGCTAGATCTCATGAGCTCTCTGACCTCACTTCATCATGGACACACATATAACACAGGAATGAAGGAAGATTCAGGAGAAGTCTTATCTCAAACCAAGGACTGGAGGCAGCAGATCAATAACCTATGAGCTGCAAAATGGCTGCTGCTGCTCATCAGTCCTGCACATCTCCCAGGAAACTCTCTGTGGCCCACCCTCTCATTAGCAACTTAGAAAGTATACTCATGGCTCACTTTTAAAAACTGAATATTCATTTTTTCAGTTATTAAAATCAAGAATACATGGTATCTGCAGATGAGAAAAAGAGCATACTTTGTTTTTATTACTCTCCCTTCTTTCTCCCAGTTAGTTATTATCTGAAAACTTAAGCTCGAGTTTTTATTTTCAAAGTGATACTGTTTTGTCAAGGGAATCTTTTAAGGTTTGTTCACATTGGTATGCTGTTAGTTGACAACAATTATGTCTTAACTCTATGTTCAATTGATTCCATCACTTTCTGCCAATCCTTTTAGCCTCAAATTTCCTTCTCTAAGATTTACTTCAGAGAAGGCAATGGCACCCCACTCCAGTGTTCTTGCCTGGAGAATCCCGGGGACGGAGGAGCCTGGTGGGCTGCCGTCTATGGGGTCGCACAGAGTCAGACACGACTGAAGTGACTTAGCAGCAAGATTTACTTTCTTTAATTCATCAGTACATTAGATTGGTAAATTTTTTGTGGAATTTATTTATTGCTTTGATTTTAGTAAAATACTTCCCTCACCTTGTATATCTAGAAATTATCCTTCTATTGCATTCAAATTTGAGCAAGAATTTTACAACTTTTCCTCCTCAAAACTGTGTATGTGGTGTGTTCTCCAGGTTACACTGCTAAGTGAAAAAGCAAGTTGTTAAAATGTATGTATACAATACTACCACTTACATAAGAAAAAAGGAGATACAAATGCACACACATGTAAACACACAGACTCTCTCTCTAATTAATACATCGCTTATGTAATTAACATGGGTTGAATACATATATATGTTACAATATGTTAAACTGTGTTAATTCACATATGTGTTAATGTAGCACTATTGGCTGCATGTTGAATTATGCTAAATTAACATAATATATTAGTGATATCATACAAGTGTTATAACATGCAACATATGTTGGTTATATGATAATTATATATATATTAGATATGTATATTCTATGACATCATGTGTTAAATTAACACATATGTGTTAAGAATAGAATAAACCTGAACACTTAACATGGTTAAATTAGGAAAATCTATGAAGAACAGTATGGAGGTTCCTTAAAAATCTAGAACTAAAACTACTATATTGGTAGCAGTATGATAGCATATTGGTAGCAATCCCACTACTGGGCATATACTCTGGGAAAACCATAATTCAAAAAAGACATATGTATCCCATGTTCATTGTGGCACTACTTACAATAGCCAGGACATGGAAGCAACCACCCATCCATGTAAATGTCCATTGACAGATGAGTGGATAAAGAAGATGTGGTACATATACACAGTAGAATATTACTCAGTCATAAAAAGGAATGAAGTTGGGTCATTTGTAGTGATGTAGATGAATATAGAGTCAGTCATACAGAGTAAAGTAAGTCAGAAAGAGAAAAACAAGTGTCATATATTAATGCATATATATTGAATTTAGAAAAAATAATACTGATGAACCTATTTGCAGGGCAAGAATAGAGATCCAGGCATAGAGGATGGACTTGTGGACAAGTGTGTGAAGGAAAGGGTAGGATAAATTGAGAGAATAACACTGACATATACACACTACCATATGTGAAATAGATAGCTAGTGGGAAGTAGCTGTATAGCACAGGAAGCTCAGCCTGGTGAGCTAGATAACTTAGATGGATGGAATGGCAGGGAGGTGGAGGGAGATTCAAGAGGGCAGGGATATATGTATGCATATATACATATATATGTGAACAATAACTTTAAAAAGAGAGTATTATAAACCTTTAAACTTTCATAAGAGTTTCAGAAAGCCTGTTCACCCAAAATGAAAAATGCTTGCATTTTATGAAATATGAGTTAGCCATTATTTCTAGAACTTTTCAGTGGATTATATACATTTTTTTAAAGATGAAAAATCCTTTTTTTATTATTGTTATTGTTCTTTTATTTTATATGATTTGTTCATACTCCTTATACAATTTCCCTTTTAATCAGCCTTATTTAGTGAAAGTTCTAAATGGCCCTGGATTTTATCATCAAACATGGTGACTGTTTTTCATGAGTTCTACATCTTTCCATTTGAAAGTTCTAAAATATGACTGTCTAATCTTATGCCAGAAGGCTGATAAAAGTAGCTCATCTCTTCTCAGTTACTAGGGTTTTTTCTTCTTCTCCTTAATGCTTAAAGGATTTTTTCTCCATCCTCATGTCCAATGTCACTGGAATGTATGTTGGTCATTTGATATCAGTGCTTCTTAGTTGGCGTTGTGTCCTTCTAATTTTCAAATGTAGATTATCCTTTATTCAGGGAAGTTTTTTTCTATAATATTATAGTTTTGTTGTTGTTGTTACATTTGCTGTGTTCTCTTTAATCAGGGCTGCCAATTACATATACATTGCAGTGTTTTTGGCTTCCAAACCTTTCAAACTCTTTGTTCTTTTTACTCCATTGTATTCACTTATCAAGCTTGTTTATGTTCCTAACTGTATTTTTAGAAATGTTAGCTCTTCTTGGTGATGCTTCCCACCATTGCTTCCCTGGTGGCTCAGATGGTAATCAGCCTGCAATGTGGGAAACCTGGATTTGATTTCTGGGTTGGGAAGATCCCCTGGAGGCGGGCATGGCAACCCACTCCAGTATTCTCACCTGGAGGATCCCCATGGACAGAGGAGCCTGGCGGGCTACAGTCCATGGGGTCGCAAAGAGTTGGACACGACTGAGAGACTAAGCACAGTACACAGCACCATGCATTTTATTTACTTTATGGGTTTATTTTTCTCCTCCATTTTTTCTTAGGCTCTTCTAAGTTTACTTTTTCCCTTCTCTGTCTTAATATGTCTTCTCTGAGCCTTTGTATCTGTTACTTGATTAAAAAAAATTTTTTTTTTTACTTAATAGAGAAGTGTTTATATAAGCTTCCCCTAAATTGCTACATAATTATTCTAGGCCTTATTTCACATTTGCCTTGTATTTTATTTTCTAAATTTTCTTTATCTTTTAATGAGAATCACATGTTTCTAGAAAAGCTCTGAAACAAAGAATGGTTTGGAGGACAGGCTGGAAGGGTGAGCTATGGCAGCTGGTCACACAGAGTTAGGTATTCTGTCTTAGAATACTTTCTTACCAATTGTGTTATTTAGCCTTGTTTCCCTTCTATCAAATTTCTCCCCTCCTTTAGGTGGTATCTCTGCCTGGGTGTGTTGGGAGAGATTGTTCTATTTAGCTTGTAGTGATGTACAGGCTTGAGTACCTTGTATGGCGTATCTTCCAAGTTTTCATCTTATGATTTAATGTTTATTTTTCTTCTCTTTCCATCTCTCCTCCTCTCTTGTAAATATTACATGTCTTCATAATTTCTAAATCGCCCCCCACCAGTGTGTGACATTTGAATGGCCTCATCTTTACAGACAACAATATTTGGCACATATACTTGGAGAACTCTGAATGATGACTGAAACCTCTAGAGGTGTATCTGCTCTAGATGTACAGTTTTTATTTTGGACCAATTTAACGATATTCTTCATATGTTGTAATTTGGAGCTGCAAATCTTTCCTAGTTTTATTGAATACAGAATTCTATTTATTGCTTTTCTTTATTTTTGTTTACTGTTGGTTTTACCCAAGAGAATGGATAAAAATGCTTTAAATATATAAAAGATTTTGGAGAGTCTAGATTTGTATTTTAGAAAGATCATTTTGGCTCAAACAAGAAACACTGCAGAAGATGAGGAAGCAGGAAGGATGTAGGGAGCAGGAGTTTGCTCAAGACTGGAAACAGGAAAACCATTGAGAAAACTAATGAATCCATGCAAAAGAGAGATGATGAAGTCTGAGAAAGGTCATGAGTTAAGAAAAAAGAAGTAGGCAGGAAAAAGCTGTAGAGCTTGGGGTCATCAGCTTATTGATGATAATTTAAGTGATAAAATTAGGTGGAAGCCTGGAGAAGTTTCATAGAAGAGAAGTGAGCTAAGACAGAACTCCTTGGAATAAACTCTTTGGAATAAAAAATGATGGAGGATCCTACAAAAGAAAATGAGAAGTAGATACTTGAGAAGCAAATGGAAAATAAAATGAGGACTATTGAAAAGGCAAAAAGTGTCTCCAATCAAGCTGAGAGTTTTATAAGATAAGGTTGTAAAAGTTGACATTGGACTTAGTTACATGAAAATCAACCCTGGTGAGTGCAGTGGCAGAGATGGAAGTGGAAACTCAGTATCAGGAGGTTGAGGTGGGAATGGATGGTTTCAAGGTAGGGATGGTAAATACAAAAAAACTCTCAGAGAAGTTTGATAGTAAACAGGAAGATACAGAATACAAGGTCAGCTTGAAGAAAACTTCTTATATAGTAATAAATTAGCACTAGAGCTTTAGGGTACCCCTCTACCCACAATAGTTCACATTTATACAGAAGTTCAGCTCAAAGAGGTTTTTGCATACATAATCGCATTTCACATTCACCTCACTGACTCACCTCAATTTTATTGATGAGGTAACTAAGGCTGAGCAAAATAACAATGAACTGCCTTCCCAAAAGGCACAAGAAAGAAACAATTGAATCATTGCTTTACTTCACTCAGTATGACAATATCTAGATCCATCCATGTTGCTGAAAATGGCATTATTTCATTCTTTTTTATGGCTGAGTCATACAGAGAAAGACAGGTATCATATGGTATTGCTTACACATGGAATCTAAAAGGAAATGGTACAAATGAGCTTATTTACAAAACAGAAATAGAGGCACAGATGCAGAAAACAAACCAGAGGGGAAGCTGGGGTTGGGGGGCATAAACTGGGAGATTGGGATTGGCATGTACATACTACTGCCTATAAAATCAGGCTTCCTCGGTAGCTCAACTGGTAAAGAATCTGCCTGCAATGCAGGAGACCCCGGTTCAATTCCTGGATTGAGAAGCTCTCCTAAAGAAAGGGATAGGCTACCCACTCCAGTATTCTTGGGCTTCCCTGGTGACTCAGATGGTAAAGAATCCACCTACAATGCAGGATACCTGGGCTTGATCCCTGTTGGGAAGATCCCCTGGAAGAAGGCATGGCAACCCACTTTAGTATTCTTGCCTGGAAAATCCCATGGACAGAGGAGCCTGGCTGGCTACAGTCCATGGGGTCACAAAGAGTCAGACATGACTGAACAACTAAGCACAGCACCTATAAAACAGGTAACTAATAAGGACCTACTGTACAGCACAGGGAACCCTTCTCAATACTCTATACTCAATACTCAATACTCCTATATGGGAAAAGAATCTTAAAAAGAGTGGATGTGTGTGTGTGTGTGTGTGTATAACTGATTATATATATAACCGATTCACTTTGTACAGTAGAAACTAACACAACTTTGTAAATCAACTAAACTCCAATAAAAAAAATTTTTTTTTTAAAGCATCACTTTACTACATCTTAGGCACAATCCCACATCTCAAGTCCTGAATCAACCTAAGTTTTAGCATCCTTGCAAAGAGCAAAACAGAGCCAGCATGTTACCTGACTCACCATGCAAATTGTTTGATTGAAATCCTTACTTTTATTTACAATGGAATAAAATTGGCTTCGCATTAACTTCCCCAGAACATTTTCTCTGCCCAGGTATTTCCATGCAAGGTTGATACTAGTTAATTACCTGAATTAAATATTTTACAGCCTAAAAGGCTTCTCTGTACTACACGATTTATAAATATTCATTCTTCAGAAAGCAGGATGTGAGAGAATGTTGGTTTCCAGTGGCTGCCTTTGTAGCAAACTATTGAATAGTAACCGTCTAAGGCAGCTTCCGTGCCTGAGTAAAATGTTTTGGGATCCTCAAATCCCTTATAGAAAAACAATTTCTTCAACACAAAACCATTTTTTGCTGAGCCACTAAATAACTTCTGCCTGCCTGTATCAGGGACAGCCTTAAGGTGATATGATAGATGCCAAGCAAATAATCGATCAATACACTGGTTTCGGTCTCCGTCTATCGGTTGGGCATTGTGCAGACTAATTAGATGATAAAATGTGATGAATGCGTATTAAACTCAGCCTCTCCCTGGAAGCTCCCAGGGGTCCTTCCCCATTTTCTAGCTGACCTTTTAGAGCTCAACTTTATTGTATGTGAATGCAATTAAATCAATTTGTCAGATATTTGCATTAGTCTGGCTTGTTCAGAATTCAATTATTCAGTGTCACTTTACTGCCCTTCGGAGGCTTGTGCACTGGCTCATTTTCAGGTAGTGGATAAAGGCAGAAATGGCTAGTCTTGTCAGGATTCAAGCCAGTGAATGCCTTCCATTGACGATAGCTCTGAGATCCAGCTTTGCAGATCCTTTCTCCTCCCAGGTCTCTGGAGAGATAATGATTGGGCTCTCAACATAGTTGAACTTTAATTATGACTCTGCTGCTTACTAGAAAGATGACTTGAGTAAGTTATTTAATCTGTGCCAGCCTCAGTTTCTTCATATGGCAAATGAATCACTTTACTTTAGGTTTCCTCCAAAGTAGACCCCAAGAGTCATATTGGCATGCAAAAAGAGAAGGGGGCGGCAGAGGATGAGATGGTTAGATAGCATCACTGACTCAATGGACATGAATCTGAACAAACTCCAGAAGATAGTGGAGGACAGAGGAGCCTGGAGAGTCCATGGGGTTGTGAAGAGTCCATGACTTAGCAACTGAACAACGAACAAGTTTGAGAGGTGACAGCAGCAAACACAGGTAAGGCAATAGGGCAATGAGACAGGAATGGGGGGCAGCAAACATGAGGTACATTAGCGAGCAGGTTACTGCTGCAACTGGTGCTCAGTCCTTCTGGGGACCTCTGGCGGATGAAGCAGAACTTTCACCAGAGTTGTCCCTCCCAAGAGCCAAGGAGCTTGGACATATCCCCACCAACTGCTGTGCATTACTGATTGAGAGCTGCTCCAGGGTGTTAACCCTCTGACACTTCAATGAGGCTCCCCTAAATAACACTGGCCAAGCATCCTCCTGAGATGAGTAAAAGCCCTCAAGCAGAGAGTCATGGATGCTTTCAGTCAGAAGCCATGTGGACACAGGAATATGGTGGCTCAACAATGGCCCCCACTACAGGGATATACCCCAAAGTGGTAGTGCCTGTCAAGTCCTTAGTTCTATGACTGGAACAAAATAAAGCACTTGATGTAATAGATCATTTCTGGAAATGCAAAAATGTAGGAAAACAGCTTTCACTAACACAGGTATCAAACTGTGATCTTAAGTGTATGGCAGAGGGAAAGCCACTACATTATATGCTTTCCTTGGAGGAGTAGATGGTAAAATCATGGAAGACTTTCTGAAGGTGGTGACACTTGTTCTAGATTTTTAAGGATGAATAGAAATTGATGGAGTTCAGGGCAGGCTGCTTTGAGACATGGATTATTTTGAACAAAAGACAATCAAGACCCAATAGACCTAGGAAGAGATTTTTTAAATCTCTCCTTGACTGCCTAAACAGAAAGTGAAGAGGAACTAAAAAGCCTCTTGATGAAAGTGAAAGAGGAGAGTGAAAAAGTTGGCTTAAAGCTCAACATTCAGAAAACTAAGATCATGGTATCTAGTCCCATCACTTCATAGAAATAGATGGGGAAATAGATGGGGAAACAGTGGAACCAGTGTCAGACTTTATTTTTGGGGGCTCCAAAATCACTGCAGATGGTGATTGCAGCCATGAAATTAAAAGACGCTTACTCCTTGGAAGGAAAGTTATGACCAACCTAGATAGCATATTCAAAAGCAGAGATATTACTTTGTCAACAAAGGTCCATCTAGTCAAGGCTATGGTTTTTCCAGTGATCGTGTATGGATGTGAGAGTTGGACTAAAAAGAAAGCTGAGCGCTGAAGAATTGATGCTTTTGAACTGTGGTGTCAGAGAAGACTCTTGAGAGTGCCTTGGACTACAAGGAGATCCAACCAGTCCATTCTAAAGGAGATCAGTCCTGGGTGTTCATCGGAAGGACTGATGCTGAGGCTGAAACTCCAATAGTTTGGCCACCTGATGAGAAGAGTTGACTCATTGGAAAAGACCCTGATGCTGGGAGGGATTGGGGGCAGGAAGAGCAGGGGATAACAGAGGATAAGATGGCTGGATGGCATCACCGACTCGATGCACATGAGTTTGGGTGAACTACAGGAGTTGGTGATGGACAGGGAGGCCTGGCATGCTGTGATTCATGAGGTCGCAAAGAGTCAGACACGACTGAGCAACTGAACTGAACTGACTGCCTAAAAATACCAAAGATAAATTTTTATGCCAAAAAGACATATCTGCATGGCAAACATTTGTTTCCCAAACATCTATCCTTCTCATCTTCCTGTGTTTTGTTCCTGTGTTTCCTTCCCTTTGGGAGCCCAGATCCCTATCCCCTTCTCCTTAGCTCATGATGGCATATAAAACGTAATTACCTGATTGCTAGGGAGCCTCTCATGTCTTGATGAGGCTCCTGTATGTACAAAATTAAATTTGTTTTTCTGCTGTTCATCTGTTCTATGTCAATTTAATTGTTAAACCACTCAAAGAACCTAGAAGGGAAGAAGGGAAATTTTTTTCTCCCCAACAGCATTCACCAGGCACACATGGGACATAAAGACATTCTACGCAGAAGAAATAGCAAATCCAATGACCCAGAGATGTGACAAAGTATATGTTTGGTGACCTGCTTGTAGTTCAAAACAGCTAAAGTGTAGGAAGAAGGGGAGTTTTATGTCTTGATGCCAGAATTCAAGTCATGAGACAAAGTTTACATTATTCAAGGGAATTATATATAGTATCCTATAAGCAACAGAGAATCATTGGATGTGTTCCATAAAACGTGTAATAGAGAACCCACCTGCCAATGCAAGAGACGTGAGTTTGATCCCTGGATCAGGAAGTTCCCCTGGAGAAGGCAATCGCAACCCACTCCAGTAATCTTGCCTGAGAAATCCCAAGGACAGAGGAGCCTAGCAGGCTACAGTCCATGGGGTAGCAAGACAGTGGGACACGATTTAGCAACTAAATAGCAACAATACAATGAGCAGCAGAGAGTCATTGGATCTGTTCCATAAAACTTAGAACAGACTCTTGGGTGACACACAAAGAAATCCATTTATAATAGAAATAAATAGGTTAATAAGTGTGGGTTCAAAAGATCTTCTGCACAGGAATGAGAGAAAGTGTAATATTTTATGTGAAAAGTACTTCAGGGTTTTCTTTGAACCAGCATGTTATGTGACTTCAAAGGAGGGAAAAGAAAAAACAAGCTAATTCAAACTTAGATTGCATTCATAGAAATAATGTGGGATCTAGATTAAGGGTGTGATAGAATCCTACCTGTTCTGCACCTTCTGAGAAACTCAGAAAGTAGTTGTCCAATTTTAAATGACATATCTTTCTAAAGAGACACTGGTTACACTGGAGCAAGCCCAGCAAAGAGTGAGCAGAATGTTAGAGTCTAAAAATCATATAAGACATGGAACGGTTGAAAGAACAGAGCAGGCAAGCACAGACGGTAGACACACGGAACATCCATGAACTGGCTTCTGTTGTGAGGAAGAAATTACATCTACCCTGTGTGGTTCCAGAGCCTAAAGATTCAAACCCCAGTTGAAATGTGTTTCAAGCCAGTGGAAATAATCAAAGTCATCCATTGCTGGGATGACCAGCCCTGGGAGGGAGAATGTTCTCGCTCCAGGGGAGTGGTCAGTAAATGAGATGAATATGTGTCTAAAAACTCTCTTCAGCTCTGACTCTGTGGCAGGGATTCCTCTCCAGGTGTCCCCTGCTGGAGGCTCTCCACAGAAGAGGGCATTTTTCAGGGCACACCACAACAACATCATTCTCAGTGGTTATAAAAACAAAAGACATTCTGTACAAATGGACTTTGTTGTTGTTGTTTCTGCATGTTCAATATAGAAGTTCTTGTTCCTTTGGAGGTCATGGCCTTTGGATATGCACACAACCTTTGAATTGTGCTTACTAAATTATAGCAGGGGACTTCAGCACCCGAGGAATCTTGACTTTCTGGGCTTATAAGCAGTAATTTTCAGCTGTACTCCAGACTTAATTTTGCTAACCATAATTGAGCAACTGTAAAATACTGCTATATTAATGTTTTAAAGCACTGGGACCGTCTCATTCTAACTTGTAATTAATTTTGCTTGCCAATTATCTGTTTGAAATAAATTTGTGTCTGAACAGCTATAAAAAACAAAACAAAACAAAACAAAAAGACAGCATCTCTGTGTGGCCAGCTGCAAAGCTGGATTAAAGAGAACAAGAAAAAATGAGAAGTTTCTTTTTGCTGTAAAAGGAAAGAATAGGCATTGAGTACTAGCTATGTTCCACAAGCATATAACGTTAGTAATAGCAGTAGTAGTAGCTATTGTGGTTGTTTAGTCAAAAAGTCATGTCTGATTTTTTTGCAACTCCATGGACTATGCCCTGCCAGGCCCCTCTATCCATGGGATTTCTCAGGCAAGAATACTGGAATGGGTTGCCATTTCCTTCTCCAGAGGATTTTCTGGGCCTAGAGATCAAACCCATATCTCCTGCTTGGCAGACAGGTTCTTTACCAGTGAGCCACAAGGGAAATCCCAGTAGCAGCATTAGCAGTGGCCAAAATTTATCTTATATAAATCTATTTAATTCTCATAAAAGATCTCTGCACATGTAAGTGAAAAAAAGGAAGAAAAAGATCTCTGAGCTTAATCACTTTACTAGATGAATTCTCTTGCTATGAACAGTATTCTGTGAACCTTGATGCAGTTCTATGAAGACTCCTTTTGGAGAAAGAAAAGGAAGTACTTCCCATTTAGCTTGTGCTTAGTCGCTCAGTTGTGTGACTCTTTTCAACCCAGTGGACTGTAGCCCACCAGGCTCCTCTGTCCATGGGGATTTTCCAGACAAGAATACTGGAGTAGATTGCCATGCCCTCCTCCAGGGGATCTTCCCAACCCAGGGATTGAACCCAGGTGGATTCTTTACCATGTGAGCCACCAGGGACGCCCACTTTCCATTTAGAGTTTGGTCTAAAAGCAAGTCTTTCCTTTAGACAACAGAAGGTACTTTCTATGAAACATCATACAACATCCCTCTAGAAACAATAATTCAGGGGATTATAATTGAATCCCTCCTGTAAAAGCATATGTAGGCTTTTAAGCATCACTTAAGGTGCACCTGTTAGATCTTCCTGCTTCTTTCGCTCAGACCCTCTAAGTAATCATTCTCCTGAATCGTGGTACCAGATCGCTAAGTTACTTTGACTTCCTGTTTTGCCCATTTTGCTTATCTTCTGGATTAACCACCCCACCAAAAATGGAAGCATCTAGTGCCAGTCCTGATTCCTCTCTCCCACTGGACCATCTACCTGCAGTTCTGACGAAGCCGCAGATGCTGCTCCTTTCTGCTGAGGGTGAGGGGACTTCCCAACACGTTCTTTCTACGAAGTCGATCTGCGTTTTCCTGGGCTGACGTCAGCAGTTCGAGGTAAGCTCCTTTGTGTCACTTCCACCCATGCAGGTCCACCTGTTGGCCCAGCATGCTCACTGGCTTCTGTTGTTTTGTTACACCACAATTGGAGATGAGCCAAAGAGCAAGTGTGTCTTAATCAAGGTTCCTTCTGTTATCTCCAACCAAAAAAGGGAAATGAAAATAATGCAGGAGTATGGCTTGGAACTGAAGGCTAGAGAGTACAGCCAAACCTCCCAACAAGGGGCTGTCTCTCTCTCCTTCCCTCACCCTCATCCTCCCCATATACCTCTTGTTCCCCACCTTACTCCTTCTCTCCCTTCCTCACACCCTTTCTGAGGCCAGATGGCCTTTCATCTCTGCTTCCATATGTCCACTTTATTCCCCCTCGAAGACTATCTTTGGCTGACTTAGAGAGCAAATGGCCAAATGTAGCTGCCCAACAGCTCCCAAATTTGCATATTCTTGTTTCAAAATGACCAGCAAAGATTAAATTACAATTCTAAATCCAATTCCAAGTTCCTGGCAGGAAGAATGGGCTTTCCAAGTGAAGTTAGTGGTAAAGAACCCGCCTGCTAACACAGGAGACATAAGAGACATGGGTCTGATCCCTGGGTCCAGAAGATCCCCAGGAGGAGGGCATGGCATCCCACTCCAGTATTCTTGCCTGAAGAATCTCATGGACAGGGAAGCCTGGTGGGCTACAGTCCATGGGGTTGCAAAGAGTCAGACACCACTTAGCATGCACTTAGATGCAACTTAGCACACACGCAAGCTCCATTTAAGGTCAGGTATCCATCTTATCAATGTGGCATAGGGCAGGAGTACATAGCTCAAAAATAGCTCCTCAATTCCATTTCTGTGAGGTGGGTGCAATGGTCCTTCAGGAAGAGGAAATACTGGATGGGATGGGCTTTATGCCTCTGGCTTTATATCTCAATCACAAATCATCTTGGAAAGCTGCCTTCCACTTTGGCTAGTACTCTGAGATCTCCTGAATTTATTGGCAAGCCTTATTTTAATCTCTTCTACCAGGCATTTTGCTGATTCATGGAGGAAAACAGACCCTGTAAATTAAGTTTCTAATAGCAAATAATTTCCTAGAAGTAGATTTTCATGCTAGTAGGATGGGTGGAGAAGGAAAGGAGCTAGGAGAGTTCATGGAAGAAAGCTCAGGAAAGGTAATATTGTATCTTAGAGATTAGGTTGGTTGGTTTACTTTAAATATTATGGAATCTAGTAAGTTAGTCTCCATCAAAAAAGAGTGAGTCATCAATAACAACAACAAAAAAAGAGTGAGTCAGTCAAGAGACCGGATACATGTACAAGCCTTAAAAGAGGCAGGATAGAAAAAGATAATTTTCAATGAGATATCAAATTACAACTTCTCAAGTGTGCTAGAGTCTTCAGAAATACAGAAGGAGCCTAAAATTAAAAAATTGAGTATACCTCTTTCTTCAGGCAGGTGAATTTTGAATTTATTTTCAAACTTTTTTCACAGGGGATATGAGGAGAAATCTTTGTTATATATGTTTGGGAAATGCTTGGATGTAAGCCTGCTTGCTGCTGGAGAGGTGAGATAGTGAAGAAGTTCAGGACAGAATCAGATAAATCTAGGTTCTAATCCCATGATTTAGTAGTACTAACTTCTTTGAACCTCAGTTGTTATCAAAGTAATGTAGAGATTAAGGTTGTGAATATATATCTGGTGTATAGTTAGTGCTTAATGTATGATGCCTTTTAAAATTTTTTTAAATTTAAGTTTACTTATTTTTAACTGGAGGATAATAGATTTATAATGTTGTGCTGTTTTTGTTCAGTTGCTAAGTCATGCCTGACTCTGTGACCCCCTAAACTGCAGCACGCCAGGCTCCTCTGTCCCTCACTATCTCTTTGAGTTTGTTTGAACTCTTGTCCGCTGAGTCAGTGATGCTATCTAACCATCTCATCCTCTGCCGCCCCCTTCTCCTCTTGCCCTCAGTCTTTCCCAGCATCAGGATCTTTTTCAATGAGTCAGTTCTTCACATTAGGTGGCCAAAGTATTGGAGCATCAGCTTCAGCATCAGTCCTTCCAATGAACATTCAGGGTTGATTTCCTTTAGTATTGACTGGCTTGATCTCCTTGGTGTCTGAGGAACTCTCAAGAGTCTTCTCCAACACCACAGTTTGAAAGCATCAGCTCTTTAGTGCTCAGCCTTCTTTTTGGTCCAACTCTCCATGATGCTCCTAGACACTAGCATACCTCTCCTTCGGGCTGCTTTCCACCTTCATCCCCAAGTACATTCTGCCTCCTTGCCTGCGTCTGAAACAATATTGTGTTGATTTCTACTGTATATCAAAATAACCATAGATATACATATGTCTCTTCCCTCTTGACCCCCTCCCACCCCATCTCACCCCTCTCCCACCCGTCTACATTGTCATAGAGCACCGGATTTGAGTTCCGTGTGTCATACAGAAAATTTCCACCCGTTATATTATTTACATTTGATAATGTATATGTTTCCACGCTACTCTCTCAATTCATCCCACCCTCTCCTTCCCCCGCTGTGTCCACAAGTCTGTTCTCTATGCCTGTGTCTCCACTGCTGCCCTGCAGATGGGTTCATCAGTACCATCTTTCTAGATCCCATATATATGTGTTAATATATTACAATGGCATCACTGACTCAATGGGCATGAGCTTGAGCAAACTCAGGGGGATAGGGAAGGACAAAGAAGCCTGGCATGCTGCAGTTCTTGGGATCACAAAGAGTTGGACATGATTTAATGACTGAATAACAATACAATATTTTTCTCTTTTTAACTTCCTCTGTATAACAGGCTCTAGGTTCATCCACTTTATTAGAACTGAGTCAAGTGCATTTCTTTTTTATGGCTGATTAATATTCCATTTTACATATGTACCACAACTTCCTTATCCATGAATGATGCCTTTTAATTCTATTGTTGTAGTTATAATTATTTATTATCTGGAGGAAACCATTGTGCTGTACAGAATGACAAAATGTAGCCAATAGTATTGTGCTTGCTTGGATCTGTGATTTCTCCAGGGCTTTCCTAATGCCTTTCTCCCCTTCCTTGTGTTTAAATCTCAAAACCTAAGACCTAGAACCTAATCTCTCATCATTGCCCAAGTGACTATAAGACAAATTAACCATATTGGCCTCAAGATTCACCCTTCAATGACTCTCCAAACTCCTTAGCATGGAACACGAATTACTTCAAGATCTACCTATTTCTCTAGCCTCACTTTCTCACTTTTTCACAGTTTATACTCTTGCAATAATACAGTATTTAATGATACCTTGATCACATTATGATCCTTCATGATTTTATACCTTCACACATGCAGTTCACCATACTTAAATGATGAGTGGCAACTGACATGGGACTAACTAGTTCAGTTCAGTCGCTCAGGCGTGTCCAACTATGTGACCCCCATGAATTGCAGCACGTCAGGCCTCCCTGTCTGTCACCAATTCCCAGAGTTTACTCAAACTCATGTCCATTGAGTCAGTAATGCCATCCAGCCATCTCATCCTCTGTCTTCCCCTTCTCCTCCTGCCCTCAATCCCTCCCAGCATCAGGGTCTTTTCCAATGAGTCAACTCTTCGCATGAGGTGGCCAAAATATTGGAGTTTCAGCTTTAGCATCAGTCCTTCCAATGAACACCCAGGACTGATCTCCTTTAGAATGGTCTGGTTGGATCTCCTTGCAGTCCAAGGGACTCTCAAGAGTCTTCTCTAACACCACAGTTCAAAAGCATCAATTCTTCAGTGCTCAGCTTTCTTCACAGTCCATCTCTTACATCCATACATGACCACTGGACAAACCATAGCCTTGACTAGACAGACATTGGCAAAGTAATATCTCTGCTTTTGAATATGCTATCTAGGTTGGTCATAACTTTCCTTCCAAGGAGTAAGCGTCTTTTAATTTCATGGCTGTGATTTCGTGAAATTAAAATTAATTTCATCTGCAGTGATTTTAGAGCCCCAAAAAATAAAGTCTGACACTGTTTCCACTGTTTCCCCATCTATTTCCCGTGAAGTGGTGGGACCAGATGCCATGATCTTCATTTTCTGAATGTTGAGCTTTATGCCAACTTTTTCACTCTCCTCTTTCACTTTCATCAAGAGGCTTTTTAGTTCCTCTTCACTTTCTGCCATAACGGTGGTGTCATCTGCATATCTGAGGTTATTGATATTTCTCCCGGCAATCTTGATTCCAGCTTGTGCTTCTTCCAGCCCAGCATTTCTCATGATGTACTCTGCATAGAAGTTAAATAAGCAGGGTGACAATATACAGCCTTGATGTACTCCTTTTCCTATTTGGAACCAGTCTGTTGTTCCATGACCAGTTCTAACTCTTGCTTCCTGACCTGCATATAGGTTTCTCAAGAGGCAGGTCAGGTGGTCTGGTATTCCCGTCTCTTTCAGAATTTTCCACAGTTTATTGTGATCCACACAGTCAAAGGCTTTGGCATAGTCAATAAAGCAGAAGTAGATGTTTTTCTGGAACTCTCTTGCTTTTTCCATGATCCAGCGGATGTTGGCAATTTTATCTCTGGTTTCTCTGCCTTTTCTAAAACCAGCTTGAACATCTGGAAGTTCAGGGTTCACGTATTGCTAAAGACTGGCTTGCAGAATTTGAGCATTACTTTACTAGCGTGTGAGATGAGTCCAATTGTGTGGTAGTTTGAGCATTCTTTGACATTGCCTTTCTTTGGGATTAGAATGAAAACTGACCTTTTCCAGTCCTATGGTCACTGCTGAGTTTTCCAAATTTGCTGGCATATTGAGTGAGCACTTTCACAGAATCATCTTTCAGGATTTGAAATAGCTCAACTGGAATTCCATCACCTCCACTAGCTTTGTCGTGGTGATGCTTTCTAAGGCCCACCTGACTTCACATTCCAGGATGTCTGGCTCTAGGTGAGTGATCACACCATCATGGTTATCTTGGTCGTGAAGATCTTTTTTGTACAGTTCTTCTGTGTATTCTTGCCACCTCTTCTTAATATCTTCTGCTTTTGTTAGGTCCATACCATTTCTGTCCTTTATTGAGCCCATCTTTGCATGAAATGTTCCCTTGGTATCTCTAATTTTCTTGAAGAGATCTCTAGTCTTTCCCATTCTGTTGTTTTCCTCTGTTTCCTTGCATTGATAGCTGAGGAAGGCTTTCTTATCTCTCCTTGCTATTCTTTGGAACTCTGCATTCAGATGCTTATATCTTTCCTTTTCTCCTTTGCTTTTCACTTCTCTTCTTTTCACAGCTATTCGTAAGGCTTCCTCCGACAGCCATTTTGCTTTTTTGCATTTCTTTTCCATGGGGATGGTCTTGATCCCTGTCCCCTGTACAATGTCAGGAGCCATCGTCCGTAGTTCATCAGGCACTCTGTCTCTCAGATCTAGTTCCTTAAATCTATTTCTCACTTCCACTGTATAATCATAAGGGATTTGATTTAGGTCATACCTGAATGGTCTAGTGGTTTTCCCTACTTTCTTCAATTTAAGTCTGAATTTGGCAATAAGGAGTTCATGATCTGAGCCACAGTCAGCTCCCGGTCTTATTTTTGCTGACTGTACAGAGCTTCTCCATCTTTGGCTGCAAAGAATATAATCAATCTGATTTTGGTGTTAACCATCTGGTGATGTCCATGTGTAGAGTCTTTATCACACAGCTCTAATAATTAAGACAACTTGATATTGTTTTTTAAAAAAATCAGTAAAATTCAACAGTGTTTCAAACAGATCCATGTTTATATGGAAATTCAGTTTGAGTTAAAGGTGATACTTTGTACTCAATTCATGGTATTGGGACAATGTCATTTCTTCTTTAGAAAGAAATTTAAATTCTCATCATACACACACACTACATATAACTATAGATCCCAGATAGAAAAAATACATTGTGAAAAGTAAAGCTATTGAGATACTACCTGAAAATCCAGGAAACTATGTTTGTAATCTCAGAATCCAGAATGACTTTTTAGGCAAAGCCCATAAAGGAAGATTTACTGTTTTGACTAAATAAAATTAAAAACTTTTTAAAGTCAAAGGAGAGCGTAAACTAAGTTTTTAAAAAGACAAATTTCCTCCTCCAAAGGATCTTCCCAACCCAGGAATCAAACCTGCATCTCCTGCGGCTTCTGCATTGGCAGGCTCATTTTTTACCACTGAGCCACTTGGGAAGCCCAATACTTAACAGAGTCATGGGGATTTCAAATATGAGTTGGCTCCTGTCTCTTAGCAACACTCGACATCCTTGGATGTCTGACAGCCACAACCCTAAGTCCAGGCTGGATTCTTGTCCAATTCTACAAATAGGTCCTCATATGTAAAGTGTTCTGCACAGTATCTGATGCACAGTTAGAGCTCACACAGTAATAGTAATATGCATATTATTATAGTTTTGGTACATTAAGTAGCCATTAAAATAGAAATACATTCATCCATGAGAACTGAAATGTAATGACCTTTTGAGACTCTTTTTTTAACATCAAAGTGAAAAAAAAAAAAACTGCATAGACCTCAACTTTTGGCCAAAATGGAATACCAGGGACCACATTTATTCTCCTACCAAAAACAACTAAAAATGTACATAATATATGAAACAACAGTTTGTAAGACACTGACTACCTAGCAGTGAAGAACGGTGAACCCAAGAGAATGGAAGCAAAAGAGGTAAGAATCTGTGGGCTGCCCCTAAAGTAGAAGTACTAATGTTCTATTATTTTTCTGAGTTACTAATATTCTAACATTAGTTACTAATACTGAGTTACTAATATTCAAAAGCAGAGACATTACTTTGCCAACAAAGGTCCATCTAGTCAAGGCTATGGTTTTTCCTGTGGTCATGTATGGATGTGAGACTTGGACTGTGAAGAAGGCTGAGTGCCAAAGAATTAATGTTTTTGAACTGTGGTGTTGGAGAAGACTCTTGAGAGTCCCTTGGACTGCAAGGAGATCCAACCAGTCCATTCTGAAGGAGATCAGCCCTGGGATTTCTTTGGAAGGAATGATGCTAAAGCTGAAACTCCAGTACTTTGGCCACCTCATGCAAAGACTTGACTCATTGGAAAAGACTCTGATGCTGGGAGGGATTGGGGGCAGGAGGAGAAGGGGACGTCAGAGGATGAGATGGCTGGATAGCATCACTGGCTCGATGGACGTGAGTCTGAGTGAACTCTGGGAATTGGTGATGGACAGGGAGGCCTGGCGTACTGCGATTCATGGAGTCGCAAAGAGTCGGACAAGACTGAGTGACTGAACTGAACTGAACTGAATGTTCTAATAATATTTTATTATTTTCTGTGTTACTAATATTCTAATATTTTTGCCCAATATTCTCAGATCATTAACTATGATATGTAAAACCAATAATAATGATTGCATATGTGTGTGTGTGTGTGTGTTAGTTGCTCAGTCATGTCTGACTCTTTGTGACCCCATGGCAGACTGTAGTCTGCCAGGCTCCTCTGTCCAAGGGATTCTCTAGGCAAGAATACTAGAGTGGGCTGCCATCTCCTTCTCCAGGGGATTTTCCCAACCCAGAGATAGAACCCACATCTTTTGTGTCTCCTCCATTGGCAGGCAGATTCTTTACCACTGTGCCACCTGGGAAGCCCTAATAATGATTATGTTGATGCAAAAAACAAAAAAACAAAAAAAAACAGCACAGTCTAACACTTGCGAGTAATGCTTTATTTGTTGGACAAAACTTTGTACTTAACTCCAGGAAGAAAGTTAAGAGTTTGTACTTAACTCTGGGTTTGTAAGAAACTGCTTCCAAAGAGGTAAGGGAGGAGCCAGGATATACAGAAGCTTTTGCAACAAAGACCAGGTAGTAGGAACATCAAAATATTACTATTAATTAAAGAAAACCAGGTATCTCAAGTAAAGGAATATAGTGCTTTTCTATGTATGGAAAGATCCAAGAGTCTGAGCTCATAGAAATCACTCCTTTGATATGCATCTTAGCTCTCTGGGGCTAGACTCCTGTGTTTTCGCATCCTGATTCTCCTCAGGATGCATTGTTGGGGGTAGCTGCAGTGGCTGATGACTTGATGGTGGGCATCCTGTTTCTATTCTGAATTCCGTCAGGGCTCACTACTGGGGCCGCTGTAATGTGATGGCTTGATGGAAGCAACATCCTTTGTTTACTGATATGTCAGGCAATCTTTCTTATTCACAATTATAAAGAAAAATACAATGATTATAACTAATACATCATGAAGACTGACTAGGCATTATCTCATTTAATCCACAGAACTCAGGTAGTATGTACTATGAATATAGATTAGGAAAATGAAACTCTGAGAAGTTAAGTTACAACTGGCCCAGTGCTACACAGCTAGGAAGATTCAGAGCTAGGATTTGGATCAAGTGAGTCTACATAGAAGTTGGTTTTTGGAGACAGCATAAAGATGGAGAAACAGGTTCTGTAAGTCAGGCACATAAGCTAGAGCAGGTCTAGAAGGGTCCTTTTGAGGCCTGTGCTTCAAACTGTAGTAGGCATGGGTTTCCCTGGTGGCTCAGCTGGTAAAGAATCCGCCTGCAGTGCAGGAGACCTAGGTTCGATCCGTGGGTTGGGAAAATCCCCTGGAGAAGGGAACAGCTACCCACTTCAGTATTCTGGCTTGGAGAACTCAGCTTGAGCGACTTTCACATGGATCTAAAGAACAAGGAAAACAGCCCTGGGAACAAGAGTGAGTTGATACTAAGCCAATGATCTTGTGAGATAAAATTTTATTCAACATTTCATGGGCAACGCTGACCTCAGAGTATGAGCAAAAATAAACCAACAAGAAGCACTGAAATTATTGATCGGATTAGAAGATAGGAGGAAGGGGACAGTAAGAAGCTAGTATGGTAGCATTTGCAGTGAGAAGAGGGTGGTGAGGTGGGATGGCATTTTGATAAAAGCCCAGTATCCTGACAATTAGCCCCATAGTTAATGTAAGATAGCCCTAGGAGGACACAGAGCTGATCTATAGGTGGAATTGTGAATCCTTGTTTGGAAATGGAATGCAACCATAGAGAGAAACAAGGTCATCAAGAAAGGTCATAAGAACACAAAGATGTCATTTTCCCCATCGCTGTGTGTTATTGTTTAGTCGCTAAGTCATTTCCAATTCTTTTGTGACCCAACGGACTATAGCCTACGAGGCGAGGCTCTTCTATCCATGGGATTTCCCAGGCAACAGTACTAGAATGGGTTGCCATTTCCTTCTCCAGGGGATCTCCCTTGCTCAAGGATTGAACCCATGTTGCCTGCATTACAGGCATGTTCTTTACCTCTGAGCCACCAGGGAAGCCCCTTCTCTATGTGTACCTGAGTTCTATCCATAGATCCCTTGAAGGTCCAGAGGCCTCAGATTACAAACTCTGCTTTAGCTCCATAGCACCCCAGAATCCCTCCAAGTCATTAGTTTCCAGACCACAAAATTGAAATGAGCCTATTCCTGGAGCTCCATGAGGGTAAAGTGAGGGTAAAGATCTCATTCATCCTTGGATCACTGGTATCTGATAGTTCTCAGGTATACAGTAGGGGCATAACAAAAGGTACCAGATATACAATGCATGCATTGTTCAAGATGCTAATGGGATATGAACAGGATACCCCAATTGGGTTTTTTGAAGACTAGAGTTAGGATATCAGCAACTGGAAGCCACCAGAGAAATGTCAAAATCTGCCTCATGGGACAACAGAAAAGGCTAGAGGTGGAGTTGGGGGAGATCTAAAGCCTGAATGAATCCAAAAACACAGTCCTGGGGGATGGAAGACAGAGTCAGTCAGGATATTCCTGATATTCCTCTACTGATCACTCCTTGAGAAAATTCAAGGATCCTTCCTTATTTGTAAGCCTTCATGTGACAAACACAAGCTTCTCAAATACAACTAATGTCTGAGAAAGCAAGGTTTCTTTCCCATTAAAATGTCTCCATTGACTCTGCTGCTGCTGCTAAGTCGCTTCAGTTGTGTTCAACTCTTGCGACCCCATAGACAGCAGCCCACCAGGCTCCCCCATCCCTGGGATTCTCCAGGCAAGAACACTGGAGTGGGTTGCCATTTCCTTCTCCAATGCATGAAAGTGAAAAGTGAAAATGAAGTCACTCAGTCGTGTCCGACTCTTAGAGACCCCATGGACTGCAACCCACCAGGCTCCTCCATCCATGGGATTTTCCAGGCAAGAGTACTGGAGTGGGGTGCCATTGTCTTCACCATTGACTCTATTGCTTTGCAAATAAGATCATCTATAGACACAGACAGAGAGAACAACAAATGTATGGATACCAAGGAGGAAAGAGGGGTGAGGTGGAAGGAAATGAGAGATCAGAATTGACATATATACACTACTGATACTGAGGATAAAATAGATAACTAAAATCAATAACAATAAATAGATAATGAGGAACTACTGAATAGCACATGGAACTCTACTCAACGTGTGACCTAAATGGGAAGGAAATCCCAAAAAGAGGGTGTATACGTATACATATAGGGCTTGCCAGGTGGCGCTAGTGGTAAAGACTCTGCCAGCTAATGCAGGAGACATGAGACGCGGTTTGATCCCTGGGTCAGGAAGATCCCTGGGTCAGGTCTCTTGCTTGGAGAATCCCATGGACAGAGGAGCCTGCTGGGCTACAGTCCATAGGGTTGCAAAGAGTCGAACATGACTGAAGTGACTTAACACACATATGTATCCACGTATGGATACATATAGCTGATTCCCTTTGCTGCACAGTAGAAGCTAATACAACATTATAAAGCAACTATACTCCAATAAAAATTAATCTTAAAAAATAGTCCCCATTGGCATCAACTGAAAGATTAAACTCTGATGTAATCCTCTGCAGGAGTGACTTGCATTTCCAGTCCTGCAGGCAGGAGGTCAAGTGTCCTCCTCCCCCGGTGCACTACACCTCAAAGGTCTTGAAAGTGCCTTGTTTGTTCTGAGATGAGATCTCCCCACCCCCACACCCACGCTCCGGAAGCCACAGCTCCTTAACCTTGTGCAGATTACCCCGATAAGTAAAAGAGGCTTCATACTAAGTGTGTTGCTTCCCCTTCCCAGGGAGAAAGTACATTCTTTCCACACTTCGGTGGCCCTGGACCCAGAAGGCATACTTCTGCACAGTGCCCTCTAACTGTGTGGGGAGCACTGAAGTGGTAATTACCTTAGAAAGTGCTTTTTCCATGTCTTTGGCTGCAGAAAAATAACACACTGGCTCTCTTTCCATGCATCTCACGGAATTATGTAAATAGACCCAAAGCAAACCAGTTTAAATGATTATAAAATGGATTTCTAAGTGATATCTGTTACCAGACAAGAATACTAAAACACCCTGCTCTTTCTCAGCCACCAAGATGAAAGGATAAAATATTTAGTAAGGGGTGTTTCTCGGATGGAAGATGGCTTCTGCATGAGGGGCTCCTGGGGCTTTGCTGACTCGATCATCAGGGACCCAAGGATGTATGAGTGATGCCTTCCCCAGACTCTGACCACATTTCACAACATGACTGAAGAAAGAAAGTTGATCTAGAGAATGTGTAAGGGACTCGCCAAACGGAAAATGATTTTCAAAATTGAGCACACACAAAAGCACATGAAAGACTATTAAAACGGGATTCCTGATTCAGTGCGTCTCAGTTGGAGCTCAGAAATCTTCAGGCTCCCTGGTGATGCTGATGCTGGTGGCCCATAGACCACACTTTGGGTAATGCCTGCTTAGAGGAAACAAAGGCAGATTTCAGCCCAATATCGGCAAGTTCCTTGCCCCATACTCTTGAGGATGACCTCTCGCCAACTCCCAGGCTTGTGAAAACCGGGGCCCTGCCTTTCTTGACCTCAGCTCTCCAGTCAGTATACCTTATCTCACCAAACACAGTGATTGTTCCGGAAGTGGGCTGGTGACCCATCAGAGCCCCCATGGACGCTGGAAAAGGGATATTCTTTCCTTCACTTCAAGATCTCAGATACTATGGACTGCGTGATTCTAAAGCTACACATATCTATTTCATAGCCAATGGGAAAGAGACTGTCTAAAACTGAAAGAATCCGGGGGGGTGGGGGAGTGGGGGGAAGAAAGGAAGAAGAAGGAAGGGAGAAAGAGAAGGAGAAAGATCTGACTGTGTTATCTAAAGCCCTGGATCCAGTCTTGCATAAAAACTAGCTGACATAATAGACTTTGCTGGTGAGTCCAGAAACCCCCCTCCCACGTTTTTTGGACTTAAACCAGTTTGAGCTTTCAAAAGGTTTCCTCACAAATATGTTATTTTCAATGGCTATAAAACTTTAACTTGGGGTGTCTGCCAAAGACCCCAGCACTGAGTGAAAAGAGACCACATATCCTGACTCAGGTGACTATAATCACATGAATAATATGACCCGCCAAGTCCAGCCTTGTTCATCTCAGCTCAGATAGCACACAAGTGGCCGTGCTCATGCCTCTCATCCACTGAGTTTTAAAATGACTCTCCTTGAGGGTGTGGGGAAAAGGGAACTCTCCTATACTGTTAGTGGGATTGTAAATTGGTATAGCCACTATGGAGAACAGTATGCAGGTTCCTCAAAAAACTAAAAATAGAGTTACCAAATGATCCTGCAATCCCACCCCTGGGCATACATCTGGAGAAAATTATAATTCAAAAAGATACAGGCACCCCAATGTTCACAGCAGCACTATTTACAATAGTCAAAACATGGAAGCAACTGACTGTCCCTCAGCAGATGAGTGGATAAAAAATATGTGATACAAATATACAACAGAGTATTACTCAGCCATAGAAAATAATGAAATTCTGCCATTTGCAGCAAAAATGGATGGACCTAGAGATAAACTTTGTCTCTCTGGCGTTTGCACGGTTTGAGTTGCTATGTCATGTTCGTCCCCTCAGAGTGTCCTCAGGGCATTCAACTCCGGTCCTTACCCTAAGGACCAAGGACGAAGCCCGCGCCTCCGCACCCAGCACACACTCACTGCCGGCGGATGTGAGCGTGTGAGCCGCTTCTCCACTGGTAATTGCCATTTGGTGCGAATTCTGTGGTGATTTTTTTTTTTTTTTTTTCTGTTTATGCTGCCCTCTAAGATTCCAAAACTCCCCACTGGCCCAACCTGTGAGAGGGTTTCCTATTGTGAGGAAACTTCTCCTTCACTACTCCCTCCCCAGGAGGGATCTCCTTCCCTGAATTCTTTGTCTCTCTTTGCGTCTTCATCTTTTGTCCTACCTCATTTCGAGGAGATTGGGTTGCCTTTCTGGGTATCTACGGTCCTCCACCAGCGTTCAGAAGTTGTTTTGTGGAAGTTGCTCCACGTGTAGATACTCTTCTGACGTATTTGTGGGGGAGAAAGTGGTGCTCCCTTGCGATTCCTCCGCCATCTTGGGCGGCCTCCTAGAGATTATTGCACTAAGTGAAGTAAGAGAAAGACAAACGTTGTATGATATCGCTTACATGTGAAATCTAAGAAAGATACAAATGAAATTATCTACAAAACAGAAATAGAGCCACATACATAGAAAACAAACTTACGGTTACCAAAGGGGAATTGGGGGGTGGGGGGCGGGATATTAGGAGCTTGAGGTGAACATATACATATTACTATATATAACTAACAAGATGTATAGTTATATAGATAACCAACAAGAACCTACTGTACAGCATAAGAAACTATACCCAATATTTTGTATATATAGGCTTCCCTGGTGGCTCAGTGGTAAAGAATCCACCTGCCAATGCAGGAGACATGGGTTTAATCCTTTTGTTGGGAAGATCTCTGGAAAAGGAAATGACAACCTGCTCTAGTATTCTTGCCTAGGAAATCCCAAGGACAGAGGAAGCTGACAGGCTACAGTCCATGGGATTGTAAAAGAGTTGGACACCACTGAGTGACTAAACAACAACAACATACATATATATATGACAACACATATGTAAGTATGTATGGTGATGGTTTAGTCACTAAGTCATGTCCGACTCTTGTGACCCCATGGACTGTAGCCTGTGAGGCTTCTCTGTCCATGGGATTCTTCAGGCAAGAATACTGGAGTGGGTTGCCTTTTCCTTCTCTCTCTCTCTCTCGAGCACGCTCTCTCTCTCTCTCTATATATATATATATAAAACAATATTATGTACATATATATGTACATGTACCTGAATCTCTTCACTGTATACCTGAAACTAAATAATTCTCCTTTAAAAGGGCGCCCCTATTTGTCAAGTTGATGATCCCATTTGCTCTCTGGGCTAGTCCTCTTACACATTGTCTTAATTTTTCAGATGATCAGAAGTGAGATCCTGGGATGTCACAGTCCTGTTCTATGAGGAAAATGACACCTCATCTATCCAAATAAACTCTTTTCAGATAGATCTGGTTCACCATCTTCTGCAGAAACCAGTGGTTTCTACAGGACTCACCTTAGGAGGAATTCACTGAATTTCTTTTTAGTACCAGAGCATCATCCCAAGGAAAACACTTCTAATTGTACCTGCCCCTGACAACTCCGGATCAAATTTCCAATGTGAAGATAGGACTACCATTATGTTTCTGACACCCTGGGTCAACCTTTTGGAAAAATTCCACATGCCACTTGCTATTTGCTCACATTACTTGGCTTATCTTGCTCTTACTCTCTTGAGAGCCTCTTCTTTCTGCTTTCCATCCTACTTGTCCTCTCTTAGTGTAATTTCTCTTTGTCTTTCCCCTAAAATGCTATTATATCATCAGTGTCACTTCTCCTTCTCAGACTCCTTCCATCCTGTCCTGACCTTTCAGCCACAGTCAACTGCTTAATCAGTTATTTCAACCAGACCAACCTCACTCCACACTTTAGAGCCTTGTTCCTCAATCACGTCCATAATCCAAACCCTGTGAATCAATTTTCTTAGCCCTTAAGGTACTCCCAGGCTAATGTGTAGTGGTTAAATGTTAGGGCTCTGAAGCCAAACTCCCAGCAGTCAGTGCCCAGCTTGACCCTTCATTCATTAATTAATCTTCCTGGGTTTTAGTTTTCTTCGTCTGTGCAAGGGATATTATGACAGTAATAGTAAATGCTTTGTAGGTTTGTCATAAGTATTAAATGACAATGAAAGCAAAGCATTAAACAGTTCCAAGTGCATAGGAAGCATTCCATGTAAGTATTAGTCTCTAGTACTAATACAGATATAGAGAGAATATCTCACCTTCTTAATCAGTTAGAAAGTCATACTTGATTATCATATTTTACACACTGCTGTAGAGTTTAATCTAATACTTCAAGGTTGAGATTTCATTCTGTCCATTCTTTTAACTCTGATATGTAACCCTATGCCTGATACATTGTAGGTATTCAATAAATATATTCAATGAATGGATCAATTAATAATAACTACCATTTAATGAGAACATACTCTGTACCAAGCACTTCACATATTTTATGTAATTGAGAATAGATATATGTATAGGTATGTCTGAGTATCTTTGCTGTCTACCAACTATCACAACATTGTCAATCAGCTATACTCCAATAATAAATGAAAAGTTAAAAAAAAAAAAAAAACCTGTGAAGTAGATGCCACTTTCTCAACTTCAGTTCAGTAGCTCAGTCATGTCCAACACTTTGTGACCCCATGGACTGCAGCATGCCAGGCTCCCTGTCAATCACCAACTCTTGGAGCTTACTCAAACTCATGTCCATCAAGTCACTGATACCATCCAACCATCTCATCCTCTGTCGTGCCCTTCTCCTCCTGCCTTCGATCTTTCTCAGCATCAGGGTCTTTTCAAATGAGTCAGTTCTTTGCATCAGGTGGCCTAAGTATTGGAGTTTCAGCTTCAGCATCAGTCCTTCCAATGAATACTCAGGACTGATTTCCTTTAGGATGGACTGGTTTGATCTCCTTGCAGTCCAAGGGACTCTCAAGAGTCTTCTCCAACACCACAGTTCAAAAGCATCAATTCTTTGACGCTCAGCTTTCTTTATAATCCAACTCTCACATCCATACATGGCTACTGGAAAAACCATAGCTTTGACTAGACAGACCTTTGTCAGCAAAGTAATGTCTCTGCTTTTTAATATGCTGTCTAGGTCGGAGAAGGCAATGGCACCCTACTCCAGTACTCTTGCCTGGAAAATCCCATGGACGGAGGAGCCTGGTGGGCTGCAGTCCATGGGGTCACTAAGAGTCCAACACAACTGAGTGACTTCACTTTCACTTTTCACTTTCATGCATTGGAAAAGGAAATGGCAACCCACTCCAGTGTTCTTGCCTGGAGAATCCCAGGGACCAGGGAGCCTGGTAGGCTGCCATCTATGGGGTCGCACAGAGTCAGACACGACTGAAGTGACTTAGCAGCAGCAGCAGTAGCTTGGTTGGTCATAGCTTTTCTTCCAAAGAGCAAGCATCTTTTAATTTTATGGCTGCAGTCAACATCTGCGGTGATTTTGGAGCCCCCCCAGAAATAGTCACTGTTTCCATTGTTTCCCCTTCAAGTTGCTGTGAAGTGATGGGACCGGATGCCATGATCTTAGTTTTTTGAATGCTGAATTTTAAGCCAGCTTTTTCACTCTCCTCTTTCACTTTCAGCAAGAGGCTCTCTAGTTCTTCTTCACTTTCTGCCATAAGGGTGGTGTCATCTGCATATCTGAGGTTATTGATATTTCTCCCCAGCAACCTTGATTTCAGCTTGTGCTTCATCCAGCCCAGCATTTCACAGGATGTACTCTGCATATAAGTTAAAGATGAGTAAAACTGAGTTTTGGAAAGGTTAAGTAACTTACCCAAATAAAAATGTGAGAGCTGTTACCATTACATCAGCTTTTTCCAACCTCTTTTGACTCGTGGTGGTGGTGGTTTAGTCACCAAGTCAAATCCGACTTTTGTGACCTGCTGTGGACTATAGCCTGCCAAGCTTCTCTCCCCATGGGATTTCCCAGGCAATAATACTGGAGTGGGTTGCCATTTCCTTCTCCAGGGGATCTTCCCAACCCAGGGATCAAACCTGTGTCTCCAGCATTTGCAGGCAAATGCTTTACTGCTGGGCCACCAGGAAAGCCCTTGATTCATGGACCCCTCTCGTAAATAAATATACTACTGTAAATCCTTAGGGACTTTTAATCATTTCAGCATTTATACATGTGTCTTCTTTTTGAAAAAATTGGTTCCTTATAGGTCTGTATTATTAAGCAGCATTCTATAAAGATCATGCTACAATCTTTATAACATTAAGACAAGTGTTGACTTGTCCCCATTTAATTTGTGATATAAAATGCAGATTTACCTTAAATTATTTATGAAAGAAAAAAATAAGTCAACTTCAGAACAGAGTTTTACTATGTTGTAAGGCATCAACAAGACAGAAACTCCTTTTATGAACGGATGTTTAGAATTCTAAATTTTATGCTGAATTTTAAAAAACATATAATTGTTGTTCTAAACCATAAGCCACAAGAAAAGGTTTCCAGCTGATGTTTGCAAGCACTTCTCTGCAAATAACACATTGCAGGTGTGGAGAGTCATTATTCTCAATAAATGAAAAGCGAAATTGTATATAATTGTCACTGTATTTTCTATTTTTAACTGTAGTTTTGAAGGATATTTTGGAGTACCATATCAGACCTTTATCAGATGAATATGACTTGCAAATCTGGTGAAGATCAGTCTGAAGTAGATTTGCTGATTTATTATCATATCTTTCTTCCTGGTTAGCTTGCTGCATTTCTGTATCACCCTGCTGTATACTTTCTACTGTCAAATAATGGTGTATGCTACATAATCTATTGCTTGGATGCAAACAGCCAAATCATCTCAGCGTGACCCGGAAGCTCACCCTGGATTGCTTGGTCAAAGAGATAACAGGGATGATCAAGCTCCCCTCTTCTCTTGCTGGGAGTGGCTGCACCATGGGGCTAATGGAATCTTCCCAACCCTGGAAGCTGCTGCTGCTGCTAAATCGATTCAGTTGTGTCCGACTCTGTTCGACCCCATAGACGGCAGCCCACCAGGCTCCATCGTCCCTGGGAATCTCCAGGCAAGAACACTGGACTGGGTTGCCATTTCCTTCTCCAATGCATGAAAGTGAAAAGTGAAAGTGAAGTCGCTCACTCGTGTCCAACTCTTAGTGACCCCATGGACTGCAGCCTACCAGGCTCCTCCATCCATGGGATTTTCCAGGCAAGAGTCCTGGAGTGGGTTGCCATTGCCTTCTCTGAACCCTAGAAGAAAGTACTACAATTTCATATGGGCCCAGATGTCTCCAAGGGCTGAAAGCTGGCATTACCAGACAAACTCTGGCAGTCCCTCATGGTCTATTAATTCCCCCACTGATATGTCAAAAAGGAAGGCAGGATGGACCTAGAGACTGTCATAAAGAGTGATATAAGTTAGAAAGAGAAAAGCAAATATCATATATATGTGGAATCTAGAAAAATGGTGTAGATGATCTTATTTGCAAAGCAGAAATAGAGGCACAGACGTAGAGAACAAACGTATGATACCAAGGGGGAGGGGAGGCAGGTGGGATGAATTAAGAGATTGGGATTAACATACATATATTATTGATACTATGTATAAAATAGATAACTAATGAGAGTGTTTTGCTCAGTCTTTTCTGATTCTTTGTGACCCCATGGACTCCTATATCCATGGAATTCTGTAGGACAGAGGAATACTAAAGTGGATTGACATTTCCTTCTTCAGGGTATCTTCCCGACCCAGGGATCAAACCTGAGTCTTCCAATATTGCAGGGAGATTCTTCACCATCTAAGCCACCAGGGATGCCCTTAATTTTGTAAGAAACCTCCAAATTGTCTTCCAAAGTGGCTGGTACCATTTCGAATTTCCACCAGCAATGAATGAGAGTTCCTAGTACTCTACATCTTCACCAACATTTAGGGTTGTCAGTATTCTGGATTTTGGCTATTTTAATAGATGTGTAATGGTATTTATTGTTTTTTAAATTTGAATTTCCCTGATGACTTATGAAATAGAGCATCTTTTTATATGCTTATTAGTCATCTATATGTTACTTAATGTTTAATACATAAAACATATAATTAATTTTTAAATGAATACAAAGGACAGATGCAAGGTAAATATTTAAAAATAAATCATATTACCACACACCACTAGAAAAACAGAAAGAAAAAAAGAAATTCTATTCAAAAAGAACTTCAACCAAATAAAAACAGATATATGAATAAATTTTATTCCCTCCAAAAGGTGTTATTTATAAAATTTTATTCCTAGTTATGAATAAATAAACCTTATAAAGTGAAGGTATGGATCATAACCCTGGATAAGAAAGCTAAAAATACTGTGAAAATGTAAACTTACAACAAATTAATGTGTAGAAACAATGTAGTGATTAGCCTTACATCCCTTACAATGACAGATGCTTTCATTATTCTTGTTGTTCAATGGGGAGAGCCGATGCTTAGAGATGTTAAGTAACTGACTAAAGTCAAAACAGCCAATTAGTAGGAGGGTTGGATTGTCTAACACTAAAGCCCTTAAGAAAACTACCATATTGCTTTCCAAACTCAAGTAACAGCCAAGTATTAATAACATTCCAATGAGTTTTTTTTTAGTGCAGAATGGCATAAAAATGTTAAAATGTAATCTTGGAGGACATTTTAAAAAGAAATCTAACATGAGATCAACAACTAGTTCTACCAAATAATTAAAATATATTGCAGGACTACAATAATTAAATAGCATAGTATGAATGGAACCATGAATCATGGATTGAAGACAGGCCCAATTACTGCCAGGACCTAACTGAGAGTCAGCAGGGGGCCCATTCAGACTGTGGTAGGACAAAGGCCATCAGAAGAATCCATTATACAGCTGGTCGGGGAGGGCAGATCAGGTGAAAGACAGAGGACAGAAAGAGAGAAGTTCATCAGGAGAATTAAGGTTCTTGCCCCAGTTACTATCTGAAGGTAGGGCTAGTTGTCCAAAATTGCTCAGTGGCAAAGTGAAAGAACTGGGTTGAAAGATGATGACTATGCTCTGAGAGCTACAAAAAATGGGGAACAGCAAAGGCTTTCATGGAGACAATACAAGAGAGACGGGGGTGCTCCACAGTGACTCACTTTGACCTCTAAAGCTTGTGTATCTAAAGGGAAACAGCTTACTTTTCAATAACCACAGGTAACTGCGAGTCCATCAAAGCTCAAGTAGAAAATGAGGTGCCATGAATGTCTCATAGTTTTTTAAATGTTTATTGGTGTATAGTTGATTTACAATGTTGTGTTAGATTCAGCTATACAGCAAATTGAATCAGTTATACATCTGCATACATCCACTCTTTGTTTTTTGTTTTGTTTTTAATCCTTTTCTCATATAAGCTGCTACAGAGTATTGAGTAGAGCTCCCTGTGCTATTCAGCAGGTTTTTATCAGTTACTTCTTTTATATGTAGTAGTGTATATATGGTAATCCCAATCTCCTAAGGGGGGAGACATAAATTGTCTCATATTTAGACTTTTGACTTTCTCTCAAAGTGAGGTAAATAGACAAAGACTCAGAAATAGGCAACATTGACCTAAAGCAAATAGAATGCCAGATATTTCTTCACCAGTGGGTTTGAGATTAGCAGAGAACTGCAGTCTAGAATCTGCCACTCTGGTGAGCCACATGCAAGACGCCACACAGCAAGGGAAGAACTCTTTTATAGAGGGGAAAAGGAAGTTGGGAGCGCTGTAGTAAATAAAAAATTCATAGCTTTTTATTGGCTGAGTCCTTGAAAGGGAAGAAGAGTCTTCTTCCTGTTGGGCTCCACTATTGGCACAGGATGTGAGAGCTCCCCCTTCTGGTCTCCCAGCTCTCTTGTATATTAACTTTTTCAGTTCTGTTCAGTTCAGTCACTCAGTCGTGTCCGACTCTGCGACCCCATGAATTGCAGCACGCCAGGCCTCCCTGTCCATCACCAGTTCCCGGAGTTCACTCAAACTCACGTCCATCGAGTCAGTGATGCCATCCAGCCATCTCATCCTCTGTTGTCCCCTTTTCCTCCTGCCCCCAATCCCTCCCAGCATCAGAGTCTTTGCCAATGAGTCAACTCTTCAAATGAGGTGACCAAAGTACTGGAGTTTCAGCTTTAGCACCATTCCTTCCAAAGAACACCCAGGACTGACCTCCTTTAGAATGGACTGGTTGGATCTCCTTGCAGTCGAAGGGACTGTAAAGAGCCTTCTCCAACTTTTTTACAGGGAACTAAGTAAGTAAGTGAAGTCGCTCAGCCGTGTCCAACTCTTCGATCCCATGGACTGCAGCCTACCAGGCTCCTCCGTCCATGGCATTTTCCAGGCAAGAGTACTGGAGTGGGTTGCTATTTCCTTCTCCAGGGGATCTTCCCAACCCAGGGATTGAACCCAGGTCTCCCACATTGTAGGCAGATGCTTTACTGTCTGAGCCACTAGGGAAGTCCTACAGGGAACTGATAGAGTGCAAATGTTTATTTTTGAATTTTAAAGTTGTTTTCTGTGCTGGATTTCTTCCATGTGCTCCTGTAGATCTTATTTTCCCTTTTCCCTCTCATCTTGACTACAAAAGGCTAAGCTGTATAGACCTCATTACACATACTCCTGCCCAAGACTGGGACTAGGATGAGGGGAGGGAGGAGCTGAGGGTACAAAATTTAAGGAAGCCCATGCTATCAGGGCTGTAAGTGCTCCAAGCCCAACCCTGCATTTTCACAACCCTGTGAGTGAGCGCAGTCTCAAATGTTGACCCCTTGATGCCTCACTTTCCTTACCGTAATCTCAGCATTAGAAGTGAGTTCTGCCAATGAAGAGTCCTGGAAAGAAGTCAGAAAGAGGATGGAGACTTTCCTGGTGGCCCAGTGGTTGAGAATCCACCTTGCAATGCAGGGGACAAGGGTTCAATCCCTCATTAGGAAGCTAAGATCCCACATGCCATGGAGCAATTAAACCCATGCACCACAACTAGAGAGTTCATGCATTGCAGCAAATAGCCAAATAAATAATAAATACATATGTATATGATTAATTCATCACCCATACTCCAATGTTTAAGAAGCAAAAAATGATGAGGATGGACAGTGAGGTCATATCATTTATCACCTGGGTGCCCTTAGAGGTCACTCTAGGCCAGCTATTGTACTGACAGGTCAGCATTACAGCCACAGTGACTTGCTCTCCAAAGCTCTGCCTCCTTCCACTTGCTAGATGCTAGAGACGGAAAGTCAGCTGAAACTAGCCCAGATGGCAGCACTGTCTTTCATGGTTCCCCTACATTCATGCATGCATGCAAAGTCAATTCAGTCATGTGAATTGTCCCAAAGAGTCCTGTCACTCTTTGCAATACTATGCTATAGCCCACCAGGCTCCTCTATCTATGGCATTTTCCAGGAAGAATACTGGAATGCATTGCCATGCCCTCCTCTAGGGGATATTCCTGCCCCAGGGATTAAACCCTAGTCTCATGTTGCATTGGCAGGTGGGTTCTTTACCACTAGCACCACCTGGGAAGCCCTACACTAACCTACACATCTATAACTCATTCCTTTGTAACTAAACTCTCCTTGAATAATCTTAAACCCATAATCTGGGTATGTCATTTTCCTGTTGAGACTCTGTCTAATGTATGTTCCTCACTCAAGCTCTGCTCTTATAGTGTACTATGAATTAATATTTTATGAACCTTGTAATTATCTTGTGAATCATCCAATGATATTGCATTGCACATTTTTACATTAAAACCATTAATTATGTAGATGGAAATATTTCTCTTCAAATGCTTCATTTTTTGCATAACTGTTTTCACCGCAAAAAATAAAAGTGGTCCTGGGCTTTCTTAATTTCCGTGAGACCCTAATCTGCAAAACTTTTTCCAACAACAGAGACACATCACGATTCAGAACATGGGCTTTGGGGTTAGACGCAAGTCCCAGCTCACCTCCTTGCTAGCTGAATGACCTTGGGTCAATCACTTTCTCTAGCAGCCAAGGAGGCTCCAGCTGGTCCTTCTAAATTTAGATTTTTCCCTCTGATAATATTTCCCATCTCAGTATCTGAGCCCAGCCCCTGTATTGAGTTGTGGCCCCAGTTGGGACAGCACCCTACTACTGCCATATAACACACTAAGTCTTGTCTCTTTAAATTGAAGTTCTCAGGGACTTCCCTGGTAGCTCAGACGGTAAAGAATCCGCCTGCAATGCAGGAAACCCAGGTTCGATCCCTAGGTAGGGAAGATCCCCTGGAGAAGGAAATGGCTACCCACTCCCGTATTCTGGCCTCGGGAATTCCATGTACAGAGGAGCCTGGCAGGCTACAGTCCATGGGGTTGCAGGAGTCGGACACGACTTAGCATCTGTGCATAGTCCCTGGTAGTCCAGTGGCTAAGACTCCGCACTCCCATAAAAGAGGACCCAGGTTCAATTTCTTCTTAGAGAACTAGTGAAGATCCCACGTGCCACAACTAAGACCCAGCACAGTCAAATAAGTAGATAAAAATAAATTTTTATTTAGAATAAATTAATTGAAGTTCTCAGCTCCAGGGAAAATCACACACACCATCAGCTTCCATATTTGTTCACTGGCACATTTCCTTGCCAACTGACAGCGAACTAGATACACCTGAGGGAAGCAAAGTTGGAGACAGATTTCCGGGGCCGGGGCGGGGGGAGGCGGTGCGGGGGTGGGGGGCAGGCCGGCTGAAACAACAAAACGGGAGTTATTTTTGAAATGTTTCCTTTGCAAGCCCTCCCACTCACTGTAATATCTGGCTGAGGTGTGAGTGGCTGATTCCAGCAGGTATCAGTAACAGATGGAGCCAGCTAATTATGTCTCTTACATGTGAGTAGAGATAAAGGCGTTAATTGTTAATTGTACACGTCTCCCGTTTCCCCACCGCAGGGCACTGGGGCAGAGGCCACTTCCCAAACCAACACAAACATGTCCTGTGCCTGTGGCTGAAGACGAGAGTGGAAAGCAGTTGGAGAATGGCGTCCCCAACATGGCCAGCCCTTCTCTAGACTGGCAGTGAAGGAGTAGAGTCTTGAAATGAGAAGAGGCCATTTGCATCTCCCCATGCCCCTGGGCGAATGAGGACCCAAACAATAAAGGCTCAGCTAATGAAAGCTCAGCATGGAGGTGGCAAAGTGCTGCTTCCCCATCAGGAAGTAACATCTGGTAATTGTAGCCAGTGTGCTTTGCAGGGAACTTAGCTCCTTGAGAATCCATGTAGTACTGAGGTCTCTACACGCCAGCTTGCATGCCCCCCTTGACGAGATGCTGAAATTACTGCCATCTTGAATCTCCCTCCATCTTCTCAGCCTCAAGACCATATCCGCTGGTAGTCCCAGGATTTTCATCTGCTCGTTGTCTCTTTCAGGGAGTCATCCTTGCCTCATTTTCAGTAGAGGAGATTTGGAGTGGTGGCCGGATCATACACCCCAGTGTGATAGAACACGCCATTCTAGACACAATGATTGGCCCAGTAATGGTCATGTGGCGTGAGTTCAGCCAATCAGAAGTACTCCCAACACTTCAGTTGAAATTCTTGAGAAGAAATGGTCTCAGGGATTGCCAATCTTAGAGATAGTGTAAGCCACTAGTGGCCCCAGTTTTGTTTTGTTGTTTTTTTTTTTTTTTTTGCCCACCATGAGTGCAGCAGATGCTGCCGATGCCTGCATCATATTCCCTTGGCCCACTGGTGTTACCTACAGCTGTGATGGGTTGTCTCCCACCTCAAGCGTCTGAATCTTTCTTCTTCTCCGTCTGAATATTTCTTCTCCATCTGAATCTTTCTTCTCCATCTGAAGGTTTTTGCTGGTACCCCAGGACCCATCTCGGCAAACCTGGAGTGTGAGAGAGCTGATGCAGTCTTCTGCCAATGAAGATTGGAAAACAGTAGATAAACACCCTATGTCCCCACCTCTGGTGGTATGATCCTGAGCATACCCCCCACGGTCTCTACAAAAATGCCAACACAACTTGCCCACAGTGGTCACCTGCTCACCTGTTGCCCCCTTTATTACCTTTTCACCTTCCCCATGGCCTCACTTGTGCTTCCTCAGATTACTTCCTGTGTTAGTCCTATGCCTTGGAGAATCTACCTGCCAATGCAGGAGACGCAAGAGATACAAATTCAATCTCTGGGTCAGGAAGATCCCCTGGAGTAGGAAATGCAACCACTCCAGTATTCTTGCCTGGGAAATTCCAAGGACACAGGAGACTGTTGGGCTACAACAGGCTTTTGTGATCTTGGGATCGCAGAAGAGTCTGACATGACTTGGTGACTGAACACACACACACAACAGTTTATAGGAGAAAACAGAGCCAAAGGTCATCGTTGAGCACCTAGATCCAGCCATTCCTGAGGCTCTAACCCTTTGAATGATGCTGTAAATTACAGCATCACATTTTCCTTTTTTGTTTGTTGTTTTTGTCTTTGTATCTGATTTTTTTAGCTAATTAGCATTGGGTTCCTGTCAATTGCAATAAAAAGGATACTGACTGACTTGTGGATATTAATTATACCTAGAGTTGGTGTGAAATTCATTTTTCTTCCTTTGGAATTAGTAAACCAACCATGGTGATGGTTGGCTTTCCCAAGCCTTTTCTGTGGCAAGCCTTGACTCCCTTCTCCTTACCCAGAATAGGATGGCAGAGATAGAACTAAAACCCCTCAGATTTGGTGTCCACTTCAGTCCCTCCGGGCTTCTCTTGTGGCTCAGCTGGTAAAGAAGCTGCCTGCAATGTGGGAGACCTGGGTTCGATCCCTGAGTTAGGAAGATCCCCTGGAGAAGGGAAAGGCTACCCACTCCAGTATTCTGGCCTGGAGAATTCCATGGACTGTATAGTCCATGGGGTTGCAAAGAGTCAGACACGACTGAGCGACTTTCACTTCACTCAGTCCCTCCACTTGCATGGCACCTGCCCAGAGCCCAGTGCTTGGGTGCAGTAAATGCTGGCTGAATTGAATGAAATTACTTAAATGTGACTTACTCTAAATTGTTACTGACCCTGCACATGTGGGCTACTGGCAAAGCTGCTAATTAATCCAACAATCATTCAAAGGCAATCAAGTTTCATTAATGTGGGTTCTGGCCTCATTTCTAGAAGCACATTTAGATTGACAACTGTGGCCTGGCAGCTGGAGCAGACCCTTCTGGCCAGTGAAATGTGATGCTTCATGGAAACTCTACTCCCTGGCAATTTAGGAGGTTCAGTCAGTGCTCCTTTCCAACCAGCCTTCTCTACTCACAAAGAAAAATTATGTGCCAAGGTTTCTGTCTGTCTCAGCAGCTTGCTCACCTGAGTTCTCCCCAGCTAGCTTCTTCTGCAATTTTACAAAGGGAGGCATTAAGCCTTGTGTGTTTCCACTCTTCACCACCAACTGCAGAACCTGAAAGCAAAGTTCTGGGCAAAAGATGGACAAATACACTTTGGACACAAAAGTTAATTATTTACAGTTCAAGATAAGTGATCTTTGCTTTTCAAAGGTAGAAGTGAACCTGAATAAGGAGTACAGGCATTTTTAAACTATTCTTGCCATTTTTCTATAAGATTAAAATGCATAAAAGTTTTAAATACTGAAAAAAATAAGTTCAGCCCATTCCAGTATTCTTGCCTGGAGGAATCCATGAACAGAGGAGCCTGGAGGGCTACAGTCCATAGGATCGCAAAGAGTTGGACACGACTGGGTAACTAATTCCTGTCACTGATAGTGATTTTTCCCTTATATTTTAAATATTATTTTGGCCATTTCAATTATTTGAGCCATCTTGAACCACAGATCTCACAAGAAACCATTTAAAAACCCCATTCACCAGTGAGTGGAATTTAGTTTCTTATCCATACTTCAATATGGGACCCATTCTTATTTCTAGGCACATGAATCATATACAGACTTTCATTCCAGGAACTTCTTGATCTGTTCTTGGCTTCTTGCTGCCACTGAACAGAATAACTTCTCTCTCTTTATTTTAAAGTATGTGCCACTAATAGTCCACTTATTAAGAAATAAGCATTTTTGCCCAGCAGGACTCATTCTGAGCCTCTGAATGACCAAGTATTTCCTGGTGGTTCAAGTTGAAGCTCAGCCAACCTCCCCAAGTAGTCTATGACAGCTCATCTTTCAAGAGGCTTTTTTTGTCCCTTCCCCTAAAGTGATTTTACAGAATTCACTTCCATTTTGGAATGTCAAATGTATTATGTGGACTGAAAATAACAAATATACAGGTAGTGAACACTATTTTTTCAGAACACATTATCTTAGGTGGGCAAAGAGAGGAAGGGTCTCCCTGCCTTCCATGCAGTCATTCATTTTTTGAAACAAATACTTATTTAAGAACCTGCACTATGACAAAAATTGTTCAGGACACATGGGATAGGAAGAAGAATCATAATCTCCATCCCTGATTCGTATTTGTCATGTCAGGATTTCCCACCAAGGGTTATAGGTATTCTGAAGTTTAATCCCCTTAACCATCAGGGCAGCTAGGAAGGTCTTGAGGTGGGTATAAGCCTTTCAGCTGGGTCATCTTAAACACAAGCAGCCTCAACCATTTATCCCCATCTACTGTAAAAATCAGATCATTTTCCATGTTTCTTATGACATGGTAAGATTAAGAAATACTAGAGGAGTCAGAGAATTCGAGAAATAAAGCCAATTTTCTTTTTTCCCCATGTTTATTGAAAAATGATTGACTTACATCACTGTATAAGTTCAAAGCATAGAGCATGATGGTTTGATTTACCTGTATTGTAAAATTATTAACCACAATAAGTTCAGGTAACACCCACCTTCTCATAGAGATACAATGAAAAGAAAGAGGAAAGGAATGGAAAGGAAATGGCAACCCACTCCAGTATTCTTGCCTGAGAAATCCCAGGGACAGAGGAGCCTGGTGGGCTGCAGTCCATGGGGTTGCAGAAGAGTTGGACATGACTTAGCAGCTAAGCAACAACGTGATGTCTGTTCACAGGTAAACCAAACAGTGTACTGTGTTTACTTTGTCTTTTCTAGTGCATTTTGTTTTCCCTGGAGTAAAATGATTTTCTGGTGTGTTTTTATTGGTTTAATTTTCTATTTAAGTGAAGTGAGTGAGTGAAGTTGCTCAGTTGTGTCCGACTCTTTGCGACCCTGTGGACTGTAGCCCACCAGTCTCCTCCATCCATGGGATTCTCCAGGCAAGAGTACTGGAGTGGGGGTGCCATTTCCTTCTCCAGGGGATCTTCCCGACCCAGGGATCGAACCCAGGTCTCCCGCATTCAAATCCAAACATTTCTCCAATTTTGTAAATCTCTTTTCAAAATCTTCTGGTACACTGGTGTTGTGTTAAGTGTTCTCAAAGAAATCACTCCTAAAGACTTCTCTAACAATGCGGGTCCCATGCTCTCTTGGCCCGAGTCCCCATTACTGTCACCCTCAGGATTCCTTCTGATTCTGCCTTGTGTTGGATCTTCTGAATCTTGGACCCCGTGAAATATATTTATTTTATTCAAAAACCACATTTTTTGGTAAAGGACATTGTCCAGTAGTTTTCCAATAAAAGGAGTTTGGGAGATGAAAAAACAAAAAAAGACGAAAGGAAAATGGAAAAAAAAATTTTTTAATCATTCTGTTAATAACTCTTAGTACTCTTTTTTATTTCTCTTTTAGACCCTTATATTTATTTATCAGGTGAACAGTGCATTTAAAAATCATCATTGCTGGCTGGTTCATGTTGTTGTATGGCAGAAACCAACACAACATGGTAAAGTAAGTAGCCTCCATTTAAAAATAAATTGAAAAAAAAAATCATTGCCCAAAACTCAGTATTTTTCTAACAACTTTCCCATATCTTTCGCAGAAGTGTTAGCTAAATGCTTCATGTCATACATCACATCCCTAGTACTCACCTATCTTATTACTTGACATTTATACCTTTTGACCACCTTCATCCATTTTTTTTCACCCTTGATTCCCTGTCTCTGGCACCCACCTATCTGTTTGCTGTATATGTAAGTTCAGGGTTCGTGATTTGTTTTGCTTTACGATTCCACATATAAGTGAGATCGTATGGTATTTGTCTTTCTCTATTTGACTTACTTCACTTAACATAACACCCTCAAGGTCTATCCACTACTGAATAATGACAACTTTTATGAGTACTTACTATGCATTCGGGCTTCCCTGGTGGCTCAGATGGTAAAGAATCTGCCTGCAATGCGGGAGACCTGGGTTAGGAAGATACTCTGGAGGAGGGTATGGCAACCCACTCCAGTATTCTTGCCTGGAGCATCCTCATGGGCAGAGGAGCCTGGCAGGCTACAGTCCGTGGGGTCACAAAGAGTCAGACACGACTGAGCGACTAAGCACAGCACAGTACACATTCACTTCTTTTTCTTTTTTTAAATTTATTTTTGGCTGCACTAGGTCTTAGTAGCTTTTGTGCAGGCTTTCTCTAGTTTCAGAGAGCAGGGCTACTATTTACGGTACATGAGCTTCTCACTGCAGTGGCCTCTCTTCCTGCAGCGCATGGGCTCTAGGCGCACGGGCTCAGTAGTTGTGGCCCACGGGCTTAGTTGCTCCGAGGCATGTGAGATCCTCCCAGACCAGGGATCAAACCTATGCCCCTGCATTGGTAGCTGTATTCTTATCCACTGCGTCACCAGGGAAGTCCCGTATTCATTTCTACTTTAAGGACATTACATATATTACCTCCTGTTCTCCTCATAACAACCCTACAAGTTGCATAATGTTATTCTCATTTTTCAGACAAGGAAGCTGAGACAAAGGTTAACTAACTTTCTCAAGTTTACACAACTAATAAATGACAGCTGGGATTCAAAGTCACACTTTCTGGTCCTAGACCTATGCTCCTTATCACCCCACTGTACTGCTTCTGCAAGATTTAATCACAATGCCTGATGGTAAATTCTGTAACTTACTCATGCCTAAAATGCTATGAGTACACAGAGGAGGGCCTAAGCATCTCTTCCTGGGAGAACTGAAAACTTTACCATAACATCCTAAATATTGGCTGACAGAATTTGACACCGAACAACATTTACTGGATTTCAAAACAAGACTTTGGAAAACACAGAATTAAAAGTTTTTCCTCTAATTAAGGACCACTGTGATGTAATTATAACATGAATCAGACTAACTTAAATGTAAATAACAGCAGGACCACAATGCCAGGAGCTATGAAATCAAAATGTTGACACAAACCTTTCTTGAACAAAAGCTTATAATCTTGATATTCAAACCACGTACTTCTTTCTGTCCTCATGTGGTACGTGAGTGTTGTTGACCTTTGGTGTGAAGTTTTGATGCATTTAATTTTTGGATTTCTGGGACATGATTTGATCGATTTTTTTACTAACCTATTCCCAAGTACTTATCAGAAATTTTGGTTAGGATTTGGTGAATTTTAAGATTAAGAAATATCCTGCCTCATTTTCTTATTGGACTAGTCTCTTCTTCACTGCCACTTACAATAATTTCCTGACATGAACAAGTTACCCATTTGCTTGAAAACCTTCAGGAGTCTCACATCATTCACAGGGAAAGCCCAAGCTCAATTCTTTATTCCAAGGGGAGAAGAACTAACATGATCCTGGTTATCTTTCCAGCCTGGTTTGCCATCATCTGCACTGACAAATCCTAGTCTTCAGCCACACCACATTTTCCTCCTCTTCCCACATTACAGGCTCCATTCTTACCAGTTTCTACAGCTTTTTATATGTTATCTGTTCTGCTCAGTGTCTTTCCCCTAGAGATCCAGTTGAATAACACCTATTGCCTATTCTTACATCAATACAAAGCTCAAAAGAGAAGTCTTTCATGATCCTTTGCACTCCAAGTCTTGAGCAAGTTGCTGTTAAATATTTCTCTATGCTGCTTTGCACAGTATATCTATCTATTTACATGTCTGTAAATATATATGTATCTATATTTCTATTTAAACAGATAGATGATAGATCTGTATAGAGATCTACATACATATATATCTATAGATACAGATAGATGGACAGATATACAGATAATCGATAGATAGATATTGACAATCTTTTAGGACACTCTGGGCTTATCTGGTGGCTCAGCTGGTAAAGAAGCCGCCTGCAATGCAGGAGACCTGGGTTTGATCCCTGAGTTGGGAAGATCCCCTGGAAAAGGGAAAGGCTGACCCACTCCAGTATTCTGGCCTGGAGAATTCCATGGACTGTATAGCCCATGGGGTTGCAAAGAGGCAGACACAACTGAACGACTTTCACTTTAGGACACTGTATTTGCATGATTCTGAATTCTTCCTGGAAAGAGCTTCCCACAAATGCATCATCTCCTAGCACAGGGATTGATATGGAGAAGACATCGATGTTTGTTGAATTAACATTTCTAAGAAAGTGTGACAGGAGGAGAAGAAAAATAAAACATTGTTTTCAAATTTAAAAAAAAAAAAAAAGGAAGCTTGAGACCTGAGCATTACAGGAGGAGGAGAACTAAAACATATACTAAGATAGAAGAATTTCCTAAAAGCACAAACAGTGAGCTGTCCAATTGAGAGAGCCTGTGAAAGGCAGAGAGAGGAGGACTTACATTACTAATCTTAAAGCAAGCCTGGGGCAGAATAAGGAAGATTGCTTGGATGTTGGGGAGAAGGTGCAATTCTAGTAACAAAGTGAAAGAAATCTGGCTTTGAAACAAGGAATCCAGAGTGAAAGAAGATTTAAAATATTTATAAGGATAAAAGCAAATGTTGTATTATACACTAACTAACAGGCCACACAGCCTCTGAGCACATCTCCAAGGCAAGGCTTCTGAAGTTCTCTCTGAAGAGGCAGAGTGTGTACATGTACGGCTTGATACGCCATCTCTCTCCCCAACAAAACTGGAAAGTCTCCTTTATCACAGCACATATTTGTCCTTGCTGTATCCAGCAAAGCCTTTTTCTGCTGAGCTTAAAAAAAAAAAAAAGAACGAAAATAAAGGGGGAAAAATAGGAAAGAGAAATCCTATTTAACCAACTTGCAGAGGTTATCTCCTGATAATTGAGCTTGGAACGAGGCAAGCTACCTTCTCTTTGCCAAGGTCATGGATGACTCTTGGCTAGGTATCAGGCAAGGGGCAGGAGTGCAATGCAGGATAAGTGGCTTTCCTCAATCATGGCTGCTTCAGAGCCATTGTAAAGAGAACGCTTTCCTTGTGGAATGCTTAATAATCTTTGCAGCCAAGGGGATGACAGCTAAGATTACAAACTCAGAAAAGAATCCAAGAAAAACCAGCCTGCTCCAGCCCTGGTGATTCTGTAGCCATTAATCGCAGAGGTACCACCTGGGGAAGGCTGGTGCTCGACACAACGAAGAGAGAAAACCAGGCCCTAGAGTCCTTTATTGGAGAGCTGGATGGGCATAAATGAGGCAAATCTGGGGTAAAATTGCAGAAGAACCAGCCCAATGATCTGGTAGCTTCCATACTGCATTGTCCTCCCTCCCCCACCCATTCACAGATGGGTTGTCGTGAAAAGAAGGAATATAATGTTCCTTCAATGTTTACCAAAAGCCCTAGGGACTTTGATATATTTTATTTCATTTCATTCTCACAATAGCCCTGTCAGATAAGCGTGATTATCTTCATTTTCTAGTTGAGAAAATTAAGTCTCCGAAAAGCTACCTTCTCGAGGCTGTGCAACTAGGAAGGAGAGGGGCTGGTTTGAACATAGACTTCCTCATGGTAAGAAATATTTCTTCTCTATTTATGTTATACTGTCTAGATCCTGGGTTAGATAATAGGAATACAGAGGCAAAAAAAAGATACCATTTTTAAGCCTCAGGGAACTTAACAGTCTGGAAGAGAAAGAGGCATATGAAGAATTACATTGCAATGTAGTAGACTGAGTTAAAATTGAAGCTCGGTACTAAATACAAAAAAATGAGCCAACCTTCTGGGAGTGGGATCCTGAAATGATACCAAAATGAGATGACTCCTAAGATGTCTCCATCTTACGGTTAAGTTCTAACCTAAAATCTTGGACTTTTCCATCAAGAATATGCAAATACAGAAGAAAATGAACACATCTAACATTTATCATTGGAAAAGACTCTGATGCTGGGAGGGATTGGGGGCAGGAGGAGAAGGGGACGACAGAGGATGAGATGGCTGGATGGCATCACTGACTCGATGGACGTGAGTCTGAGTGAACTCCGGGAGTTGGTGACGGACAGGGAGGCCTGGCCTGCTGAGATTCATGGGGTCGTAAAGAGTTGGACTCGACTGAGCAACTGAACTGAACTGAACATTTATTGAGCACTTACTCTGAACAGAGAAAGAAATGCCTGGATGTCATCCTATGTAAGTTGGACCCCTAGTCTTCATTATGGAAGAGAGATAAGAGAAAATGCCACCGTGTGCACCATATCTTAGAATTGATAAGGATAAATTAGGATAATTAAATCGTTTAGAAATTCCACCAGGAGGACTTCCCTGTTGATGCAGTGGCTAAGAATCCTCCTGCCAGTGGAGGGGACATGGATTCAATCCCTGGTCTGGGAAGATTCCACACGCCACAGAGCAACTAAGCCCACGTGCCACAACTACTGAGCTGCCCTCTAGAGCCCGCGAGCCACAACTACTGAGCCTACGTGCCACAACTACTGAGCCTACGTGCTGCAACCACTGAAGCCCACGCACCTGAGCTTGTGTCTGCAGTTAAGAGAAGCACCGCAAGGAGAAGTGGGGACGTGGCAACGAAGAGTAGCCCCCGCTGGCCACAACTAGAGAAAGCCTACCCACAGCGACCAAGACCCAGTCCAGCCAAAAATGAAACCAAATAAATAAATAAATATTTTTTAAAATAAAAAAATAATAATAACACCAGAAATTCCACTAGGAGATTAAAGACAGAAAGGGCACTTTAAGGGAGTTTGGGAGATTGTTGTGAGCTGATGACCACTCAAGAAAAGAAGAATCCAGTAACCTAGCAACCATCAACACTCCCTTGAAGAAGACCAGGAACATTCAACCACCAGGCACACTCAAGCCACAAACTCTCATAGTTATAAAATACAAGACAATAGAAATGGGGCCTGAATCTCATTACATGAAATCAAGGGATTAAGGGTCCTTGAAGAGTACCATTTCTACACATAGCCAAGGTAGGAATATAGGTAAAAGAGGAAAGAAACCAGGTGAAAGAGGGCATTATACCAAAACCTGAGATGAATTACCATACTTTACTGTTATCACCCTGCTTATATACGCATGATTTAAACAGTGCTGTGACAGTCCTGGTTAGACCATTCAGAGTCAAAGGAGGAATTAATGATGTAAGCCTAGACAACTGCCCAAAAATGAGGGGGAAAAGTGGTCTTCTCCCCCTCTCCACTTCTTCTTTGATTATGAAAGTGTAGCCCACTTTGTTCCTGGGACTGTGGAACAAGTATCCTATGCTAATAAACTCACTCACTGCCTAACACTGTCTCACAATGAAATCTTTCTGTGTCCAGTCTAAGAACCTGAGCTTCAGTAAATCTTGACACCAGGTGAACAGTTTCAGTTAAAAGCCAGCAGGCTTGAGTCCCTTGCTAAGTCAGGGATTGTGGGTTCAAGTCCCAGTCTGAGGTGCCCCTGGGTTCAAGTCACATCTGAGAAGCAGTGTGGTTTCAGAATGACCACACCCACTAAGGCCTGATCAAATGTATGTATGCTAAAGATTATCAGGACATCCATTCTTTTCTAAAGGTGGGAGAACACGGGAAAAACCAGGACTGGGGTAGACTTACCATCTCCTAAAGTACCCCCAAAATGGAAGTGAGAACGTTTCTATTGTTTGGAAAGTGAGAAGGTTAGGATAGCTATTATGTTGAGAAATGTGAAAATTAAGAGATGGTGTCAGAGGACAAAGTTTCAGCAGTAAAGTAAGACCAGTGAATCCCATGGCCTCTGGCAGGTGTGCAAAGTCTTTCTTCCTGAGGAATAATGACCTCGGATGTGTCCCTTGCTACCTGTGAAGGCAACATTGCAAGCCTCTCTCGTTCAAGGTTTCATCCCAATAACTAAGAGAAAGAGCGGGAGATGAACAGGATAGACTGGAACACCCCCTCACCAGCTGAACCTCAACTCCAGCTGAACCTTGCCCAGCTGCTGTGACCTCTGTGCCTGGTTTACTTCCTGACCTTTCTCCCACTAAATCCCTCTCCTCAGCCCAGGCTGGAGCTGCATAGAGTCTGGAGTGAAGTGATCATTTCCCCATGTTATTACTTATGGGCTGTGTGACCACAGAAACTTCTTCAGCCTCTTTGAGCCTACGTGTCCTCGTTTACAAAAGGAAATCATTTCAGTTGGCCTCTTTTGCATCATTAATAAAATACACCAAAACACAACAGCTGGAAAAAAAAAAAAAAAAACCTACACAGCTATTTTGGGACTTCTCTGGTGGTCCAGTGGTTAATGAATCCATCTTGTAATGCAGGGGACATGGGTTCCATCCTTGGTTGGGTAACTAAGATCCCACATGCCATGGAACAACAAAGCCCATGCATTTCAACCGCTGAGCCCACAGCATGGCAACTAGAGAGTCTGTGCACTGCAGTGAAAGATGCCAAGGGCTACAAGAAAGACCCAAGACAGCCAAATAAATAAATGCTCTTAAAAAAAAAAAAAAAAGCCTTCTTAACTCATGGTTATAGGTTGGTAATTGGGGTTAAATTCATCTGGGCAATTCTGGTCTGAGAGGTACTCACTCATGCATCCGGGGTCAGCTGCCAGCTGTTTGAAATTGGCGGGTGGTCAGGTAGGACAACAGGAGCCACTGATCTATGAATGTCTCATCACATAGCAGCCTGGCCTGGGCTTGTTCACACAGCAGCTCAAGTTTCCAAGAGGAGAAAAAGGCAAGTCCTGAGGCATCATCACCTCCCAGGTCTCTGCTTGCACCCAGGCTATCAGTGACCATTCGTGAGAAGAGACACATGACCAAACCCAGAATCGATGTGGGAGGGTGCTACCCAAAGGCATGAGTATGGGGCAAGCATACAAAACCCATGGGGCCCAAACCCACTGGGGCCACCTCTGAAATCAATCTACTTCCAGGATAATTATAGGACATTTGAAAGGAATAAATAACACAAGGCAAGACAAAAAATTAATCACAGTTTCTGGTACATAGTAAAGGCTCAGTGAATGTTATCTATCATTGCTGTTGTTGCTGGGATGGGAGAGGAGTGGTGAGAAATACTGCTCAAATTTTTATAAACAAGAGAGGATTTCCATTCTGAGTTACAAAAGGAAGGAATTTTAAAAGAATATTTTCCTACCCTCTTAACACCCTCACTCCTTCCCAAGAAAGGGGGAGTGATTTATCTAGTTGGTGAGCTTCATTTCACTGATGGGTGGTTCTCGATGTCACGGTCTGAAAAGGGAATCATAAACCCTGCTTGCCTCATAGTTAACTGAAATGACATATGTAAGCATGATTCGTAAAGTGTCAATCATGATATTAATACAAAGTGAGGTGTAAATGAACCACGGCAACATGGAATAATAATCCCAATTACCATTTGTTGAGTGTTTACTATGTTCAAGACTTTTACAGGCATCATTTTGTTTTATCTTCCTGATCATCTTGGCTAAAATATGTCTCCCTTTAATCTTAATTTATGACATAATTGAACCTCAGAGAGCAACTTGCCCAAAGTCAGACAGCTGGCAAATGGTTAAGCCAAGCTTCAAATTAATTTTGTCATCACCACCACCTCCCACCCACCACCCCCCACCGCCCCCCCCCACCCCCCCCCCCGCCCCGCCCCACACACACACACACAGTCAATGTCTGGAGACATTTTCTCATCACAACTGGCAAGAGGATAGAGATACCGACATCTAGTGGATGGAGGCCAGGGATGCTGCTTAACATCCTACAATTACAGGGCAGCCCCACAGTGAAGAATTACCTAACCAACATGCCAGTACTGCAGAGGTCAAGAAACTCTGCTTCAGTCCCTATTAGTGATGGAGGATAGTTGGACAGTGCAATTAGTAGACTCCTAAACTACACTGCTTGACTCCTCTTACTGTGCGATGCTGAGCAAGATATTTAACAACCCCATGCTTCAGTTCCTCACCTCCGAACAGGGTTAACAAGAGTTCCCACTTGTTAACACATCATAGGAGTATTGTGAAGATGAAGTAAGTTACTACATGTATTTGGGATAGTGCTTGACATTTAGCAAAAGCTCGCTAAATATTCACCGTTGATGGATTAAGAAGCCATGTGCATTGTAACCTCTCTCTCTGGCCCATCTCTTCCCAGCCCTGCTCACACTTCATGCTCATGATGACTGAGGACTCTGAAGTCAGACGGCTTGGATTTCCTGGTCTGTATCCTGACTGTTAATTTGATGGCTTAGGGAATGGGATTCTAAGTGGTCAAGATCAGATAAGGTGCACTTTCTTCAAATAACCTTATGAAACTGGTACTATTTCACAGATGAAACTTTGGAGGGTTCATTCATTTGCCCAAAGATCCAGCCAATAAGTGGAGAGTCAGGATTCAAACCCGACCCTAAAGCTGGTACCTGCCACCTCTTAAGGAGCTGCCACTGAAAGCTTTCAGTGCCATCACCAGTGGATTTAGAGTCGAGCCCTGCCTCTCCATCTACGGAGAGGATGAATCTGCAGGCATAAGTCAAATGCTGGTGCTGCCACTTACTAGTGAGAACTTGAGAAAATAGCATAATCTCTCTGAGCTGTCCTATATAAAAAGATCACAACTTTGTTGATTGTTGATATCAAGCACTATTTAAAGACTTTGAGATTTCAGGAAGTAGATGTCCCCTTAGAATGCCTTAGAAAATCCATCTGTGAAGCTAGATTTAGTGGCTTTGAATAAAGTACAAATGGTCATTTAGTAATTCTTGAAATTCCCCCATTTCTAGTCTGACCTTGCCCAGTTATGGGGGTTTATGGAGCAGGGTTGATGGCCAAGTACGTATCTGAAAAATGCCATATGGCTACCCATGGACCATTCAACTGTGTCTGGGTCATAGCACACAAACGTGAGAGGAGAGGAAAGGTCATTTAATAGGACTATTGTACTCTCAACTTTACCGGTTCAATAACTTCCTCAGCATTCTCAAGAAACTAATATTCCCCAGCTTGCTCTCTTCACTGAACTTTTTCGGTAGCTCTGACCTCTTAGCTGTTTCTTGGAGACTGCAGGTGAACCTCACTTATTCCTCCCATCTTCCCTGTGAGCCTGTAAATTCTCCTTGATTCTCCAGAACTGTGCTACTATAGATGAAGCACTGCTCTCAAAGTAAGAATTTCTAGGTGTGAATGAGCCCTGATGGGATAACTCTGGAAAAACGACTAAAATTCTCTGAGCAGTGGTTCCCTCATTCATAAAGCAGAAACTAATAATATCAGTGTCAAGAGCAATTGGAGAATAAAATTGGTTTAGTTACAGTTAAAGTGCTTTATAATGTGTATAATGTATAATATGCTATGATTATTTCTTACGTAAGTATTGCTTTTGCTGTCATTTATTAAGCCTCTCTGATATACCATGAACTGGGAAAGAACTTACATGCATTAGCTCATCTATTCCTCACAAATAATCCTACTACATAGGACCCATTGTTGGCCCCATTTGGGAGCTAAAGAAAGTAAGGATGGAAGAGGTTGAAGAATTTCTCCAAGTCAGTAAATGGTAGGACCAGTATTTGAACCTGGTCTCTCATAGTTCAAGTCTCTGCTCTTATACTGTGCTATAGAGTCTCTGGCTCTCTCCAAAACAGAATAAAAAGGTGAAAAAAATGGAGGGAACCAAAGTTATTGGCACTGAGACAATTGTTCTTTTTGGGGGCTTTAGGAAAACAATATGTGGTGAAGTGAACAAACAATGTATACAGACCACTGAGTGGCAAAAGTGTTTATAATCCTCATGACAGCTTTATAAGATAAACATCCTTTTTTGACAGCTGGCTCAAGGGTTTAAGAGATGTGTCTCCATAACATAGAACTAGTAAATAAAGGAAGCAAGACTTGGACCCAAGTTTTCTGGGACAAATCCCTACCATCTTTCCACTATTCCAGAATATGAAGCTTGGTTCAGCCATTTGCCAGTTGTGTGACATTGGACAAGTTACTTAAGCCCTCTGAGGCTCAATCACCTCAGTGTTAAAGGGAAGACATGGGCCTCCCCGGTGGCCCAGTGGTAATGAGTCTGCCTACAGTGCAGCAGACTTAGGTTCAATCCCTGGGTCAGGAAAATCCCCTGGAGGAAGAAAAGGGCAACTACAGTGTTCTTGCCTGGAAAATCCCACAGACAGAGGAGCCTGGTAGGCTACAGTTCATAGGGTCACAAAGAGGTGGACACAACTGAGTGGCTAAACAACAACGACAAAAGGAAGGCATGTCATCAAGACCAGGACCATCAAGAAGATAATAAAATGATGCTTGTAAAGTTTCTGAAGGCAGCAAGCACTCAAAAAATGATTGCTGGAATTATTATACCACATCACTTCAATGTGTCAGTGCCTCATTTTTGTATCATGATTAATGATATTTATACATTATGCTGAATTTTTTGAACTTTTTGATTTTTAATAGTTATTATGTCATATGGTTCAAATTGCAAATGCACAAATCTTCCAGCTTTATTGAGATAGAACTGATGTATAATATTGTGTAAGTCAAGATATATAATAAAATTATTTAATACATGTATATATTATGAAATGATTACTGGAATAGGGATAGTTAATATCTAGCACCTAAAAAGTTCCTATTTTTTGTATGTGTGGTGAGAACTTTTAAGATCTACTCTCTTAGCTGCTTCCATATATACAACACAGTATGGTTAACTGCAGTCACCATGCTGTACATTACAATACCAGTAATTATTCATCCTATCATCATTGTTCAGTCACTAAGTCATGTCCGAGTCTTTGCAACCCCACAGATGGCAGCACGTCAGACTTCCCTGTGCTTCACTATCTCTTGGAGTTGCTCAAACTCATGTTCATTGAGTCAGTGATGCCATCCAACCATCTCATACTCTGTTGCCCCCTTCTCCTCCTCCACATATACATATCCAAACATAAATGATCGTGCACTTTTGTGTTTCAATCTCTGACTTCTTTCACTTAGTATAATGCCCTCAAGGTTTATCCAGGTACTTGTAACTGGCAGAATTTCCTTCCTTTTATGGTTAGGTAAAATTCAATTGTGTGTATATACCACATTTTCTTTATCCATTCATCCATGGGTGGACAAACACTTAGATTTGCTACATGTTTCATGTCTCAGCTATTGTGAATAATGCTGCAATGAGTGTGGAAGTGCAGATATCTCTTTGAGATGGGGTTCACTTCCTTTGAATATATATCAGAAGTGGGTTTGCTGAATAATATGGAAGTTCTAGTTTTAATTTTTTTAGGAAACTCCATGGTGGCTATACCAATGTATACTCCTACCAACAGTGCACAAGGGTTCCCTTTTCTCTACATTCTCCCCAGCACTTACCTCTTTTTTTTTTTTTATCATAGATATTCTACCAAATGGGAGGTGAATCCCATTGTGTGTGTGTGTGTTTTCTTTGCTTTTCGATTCCAACAATAGACTTATTGTCAAGGATAACAAACATAGGGAGAGGGCCTACAGAACCTTTCCAGCACCCCCTTAATGCACACATAAGCCCCCTAAAAAGCTGGCCCAGAGAACCCATTATAACCAGCACAGGGCTGGGAGTGAAGAAAGTCTGGTTTGGTTGCCACTTAGCCATGTACAAACAGGAACTTAACGAGTCACTTCTGTTGTCTGGGTCCCAGTTTCCTCATTTGTAAAATAAAAGTCTTGAGCTAGTTGACTTCAAGGTCACATGCAGCTCCAGCAAGCTGGGATTCTGTGAGACAGCACCCTTCAGAGTGGACCACATGATCATCTGGATTTTGAAGAAGTTGCCTGCTTGTCACAGTACCGTGAAAGACTTCCTGGCAAATCCCAAATGAAAACCTTTTACTCTCCCCTGGAACCTCCCCACCCCTCAGCTCCCCTTTATCCCTGAAGGTAGAGAGCATGGCCCAAGGAAACATTTAGCTCCAATTCCATATATGTATAGATAGATAGATAGGTTGGTTGCTGGACTTCTCATAGAATTACCCCATTTGTTCTGTCTACAAAACTAAACTGTACACTAATGACAGGATTTTTTTTTTAACATGAAGAGCTAATCATGTCCAACTCCTGCTCAAACATCTATCATAGTTGTTTATCACCTACTGTAGCAAACGCTGTCGATTGCCAACTCTGCAATCATTTGTCCCCTTTCCCTACTTTCTCTCAGGCCCGATTTTGCTCCACTATCCTCTACCTGGCCATATACTTCAGAATTGGGTCTTTCTCCCTCCAGGGGGCGAGTCAAGGTTAGAGTGAGCCAGTCATGCTGGTTGCATTCCCCTTGCCAGTGAATGGTTTAGGATCGGGCATGTCATGCAGTTTTGGCCACTGAGCCATGAGGATGAGTTGATGGGAGCTTCTTACAAAAGCTTTTCCTCACTGATTAAAAAGATACATACCAAGAAAGAAAGCAAACAAACAAACCTCTCCTTCTTTTCAGTCATCTTCTGATCAGGAGAAGAGCGAGTCTGAGGACGAACCATCATACCAAGGATGGCAGAGCCGAAAGGTGGAAGGAACCTAGGTCCTTAATGCTAGAGTTGACCATTATGCTTTGATTTGCATTTCCCTATTTTTTAGTTTCTTGAGCAGTTTTTGTTTACTGGTTGGCCATTTGAATATCTTCTTTGCAAAACATCTATTCAGGCATTTTGCCCATTTTTTTCTCAATCAGATAGTTTACGGTTTTGTTATTGAGTTCTTTACATATTTTGGATATTAACCCTTTATCAGATAGATGGTTTGAAAATATTTTCTCCCATTCTGTAGATTGATGATGTTTCTTTCACTATGCAGAGCCTTTTTAGTTTGATGTGGTCTTACTTGTTTATTTTGCTTTTATTGCTTGTGCTTCTGCTGTCATATCCATAAAATCATTGCCACCACCAATGTCAAGAATGTTTTTGTCTCTGCAACCTTCTGGGAGTTTTATGGTTTCAGGTCTTGCATTTAAGTCTTTAATCTATTTTGAGTTAATTTTTTATGAGTGGTGTAAGATACAGGTCCAATTTCATTCTTTTGCATGTGAAAATCCAGTTTCCCTGACACATTTTTTAAAGAGACTACTTTCTCACCATTGAGTATTTTGGCTCCCTTGTCAAATATTAGGGGACATTAGTTGAGGCATGAGTTTATTTCTGGGTTCTTCATTCTGTTCCATTGGGTCCTCTTTGTATCTCTGTCTTTCTCTCTCTTTTGTTAGTCCAGGTAAGAGTTGTCATCTTGTTTATTTTTCAAAAACTTGACTTACGGTTTTGTTAATCTCTTCCACTGTTTTCCTATTTTATAGTTTACTCATTTTTGCTCTAATTCTTACCTGTTCCTTCTTTCTGCTAGCTTTCAGCTTAGTGTATTCTTCTTTGGCTAGTTCTTTGGGCTATAAGATTACAGCTGAGCAAATCTGCAGAGTGGGCTCCATAGTCACTCCTGCCTGGGTAGCATCTCTGGCTGTTCTTCCCAGGAGGCTATTGCCACTGGCTGGGCTCTATGTTCAGTCAGGGCTGCAGGCAGAGCAATGCAGTCAGATAAGACCATAGGCTGTGCTCTGCAATCAGGCAAGACCACACGCTATGCCTCAAAGTTGGGCAGGACCTAGGCAGGACTTCATGACCAGGAAGGCTGCCTGGCTATGCTCCACTGTTGTACAAGGTGACTGGCTGGAATCACTGATTAAGAGGGTCCTCTATATACTGCATCTGGCCAGGGCTAAAGACTCTGCTCTGGAGTCAGGCAGTGTTGCTGTTGCTGTACAATCTCCCTCATTAGGACTGGATCACGTCACTGGCTGGGCTCCCAGTACAGGCAAGGATGCAGTCTGTGTTGAACAATCAAGCAGGATTATAGGTTGAGCTATGCTGTGGGGCAGGGCTGTAGATTGAGTTCTGCCTCTCTATAGTACTGTAAGCTGAGTTCCAAGGATGCCTAGGATCACTGTCCAGGGTCCCTGGTGGTACAGGATTAGAGACTATACTTAACAGTTGGGTAGGGTCTCTGGCATAGATTCTGCCCAAGCATAGCTGTAGGGTGGGCTCTATGGCTGCCTGGGTTGTCTGGCTAGGCTTCCTGGTTGGGTAGAACTGGAGACTAGGCTGAGCAGTTGGACAAGGCTGCATATTTGCTTTCTTGTCAGGGCAAAGCCATAGGAGGGCTTCACAGCCAAGACAGCTCATTGACTGGGAACTCAAATCAGGCAGAACTACCAACTGAACTCACTGGCCAGAAAGGGTCATCAGCTTGGTTCTGCGAATGAGCAGAGTCACTGCTCATGATTTCTGCTCAGGTTTTGCTCAAGCAAGTGTATGACCCACCAAGTTCTAAAGATTGATGACTATCAGCCTTGTCCCCCTTCTCTGACTCTGTCTGATCCCTGATAATTAAACCCTGCAGATTCTCCTGTGACCATCATGAGTCAAGACACAGGTGGGCCACCTGGGAGATGCCCCACTATACTGAGAGAGCTGAGTGTCCACCTTGGGTTCTCCTTTTCCCACTGGAGAAGCCATAGGCCCAGAGGGACCCACTAGGTGTGGCAACATGCTGGCCTGGGGAGGAGCAGTGTGGTCTGAGTGGAGCCACTCCTCTTACTTTCTGATGTGGTCCCTCTCTGTCTCTGTGACCTAGAGTGTCCTTCAGATTTACGCCCACTTCTAGGATTTTCACAGCGCTGTCTTGTCTATGGATCTTCTTGTGAAACAGACTGACCTACAATGAAACAGGAATTGACCTATATTGCCATCTTGATGTGGTCACTTACACATTGTGCTTAAATAAATATGTCACTTCAGTACATCTATGTGACAAGCTGGGGTTACAGCTGTCTTTTTCAGATGATGACATTGAGATGGTAAATAATAATGACACTTGTTCAAATCACATAAATGGTAAGTAAAGGATTGGAGACGCAACCTGGTCTTCTGATCTCAAATAAAGAATAATTCCTATTGTACTGTGCCAGGCATTGAATACAATGTACACAACCTCTTAATCCATTTATTTACTCAACAACTATTGAGTTATCCCTCAAGTTTAAAAGTGAAAGTTGAATTCAATTTTCTTTTCATGTGGGGTCACCTTTTCCAGTCACAAAATTGAATTTCTTATGGGTTATGGAAGAGATCTCTCCAAGAGGCAAAAATACATTTTATTCATTTAAGATATTATTAAGCACCTACTGTATGCTGAGAAATATGCTATCATCAGTTCAGCTAAGTTAAGTTCAGTCGCTCAGTCGTGTCCAACTCTTTGCTACCCCATGAATTGCAGCACGCCAGGCCTCCCTGTCCGTCACCAATTCCCGGAGTTCACTCAGACTCACATCCATCGAGTCAGTGATGCCATCCAGCCATCTCATCCTCTGTCGTCCCCTTCTCCTCCTGCCTCCAATCCCTCCCAGCATCAGAGTCTTTTCCAATGAGTCAACTCTTTGCATGAGGTGGCCAAAGTACTGGAGTTTCAGCTTTAGCATCATTCCTTCCAAAGAAATCCCAGGGCTGATCTCCTTCAGAATGGACTGGTTGGATCTCCTTGCAGTCCAAGGGACTCTCAAGAGTCTTCTCCAACACCACAGTTCTTTGGCGCTCAGCCTTCTTCACAGTCCAACTCTCACATCCATACATGACCGCAGGAAAAACCATAGCCTTGACTAGATGAACCTTTGTTGGCAAAGTAATGTCTCTGCTTTTGAATATGCTATCTAGGTTGGTCATAACTTTCCTTCCAAGGAGTAAGCGTCTTTTAATTTCATGGCTGCAGTCACCATTTGCAGTGATTTTGGAGCCCAAAAAAATAAAGCCTGACACTGTTTCCACTGTTTCCCCATCTATTTCCCATGAAGTGATGGGACCAGATGCCATGATCTTCGTTTTCTGAATGTTGAGCTTTAAGCCAACTTTTTCACTCTCCACTTTGCTATGATATAAGTGCTGTGAGTGTGTGTGTGTATGCTCAGTCACTTCAGTCATGTCCAACTTTTTGTGATCCCATCAACCATAGCCCACCAAGCTCCTCTGCTCATGGGATTTTTCCAGCAAGAATACTGGCATAGGTTGCCATGCCCTTCTCTAGGGGATCTTCCTGATCCAGGTATAAAACCCACATTTCCTGCATTGCAGGCAGATTCTTTACTTGCTGAGCCACCTGGGAAGCCCCAGTACAAGTGCTATGAGGGAAAAAATAGAGTCATCATACCAACCTAGAGACGTCAGGAAAGCATCCATAGAAAACGATATCCAAACCGACTTGTGAGTGATAAGTAGACAGTAGCCAGATAGTAGCTTTTTAGGCAAAGGAAAGCATGTACAACAGAGAAGTGTGGTGCATTAGAAGAAGTGGTAAGAATTCCTGGAAAGCCAGATTACAGGAAGCAATGCAGAAAGTCAGGCAAGAGAGGAAAGATAGGGGAAGAACTTTGCAGATTTGCTATATAAGTTATGCCAAGGAGTTCTTACTTTATCTGAAATCCCTTGGGAAATCATTTGGAGATTTTTAAGGCAGAGGTAAACAAATCAGGTTGCTGATTGACTTAGTGATAATTTAGAAATATCACCGTGGCTGGCTTGAGGATGGTTGGACTAGAGTAGGGGAAAGACTAGAAAGAGTAAGACCAATTAGCATTGTTTGCAATAATCCAGGTGAGAGCTGATAGTGGCCTCTGAGTAGCAGTGAGCATGAAAAAAAAAAGGGGGGATGAATTCCTGGGATATTTGGGAAACAGCATTGACAGTGTCTAGCAAATTAATGAGTTAAACTGATCATTTCCTCATCTCTGCTACTGTCTCAATATTTGCACAGGCAAATGAGTAGAGCTCAGCCCTGCCAGATCTGAATTTGGAGAGCTACCAGAAGATAGGTGGTGGGGTCAGTTCTGAGGATCCTTCAAAAAGGTGAGTTTTGACTGTTGAGCATCTTTCCCATAAACATACTGGAAAGTCTCCTAGCCAAGGGGCCAGTGGAAAAAGTATATAATGGGGATCAAGGTCTCCTTGGGGATGACAGTTGACATATCGACACTCTTGTAGCAATGGGGCCAGCAATGGCCTACAGCAAACTCCTCCAATCTGGAATTGGCTAAATTGGATGCCTGACAGCTTCAAACTCAGAGACAGAGCCTGCATCTCAAACAGAAGAGGGAAAATTGTCTAAACGCTTCAATTTCTGTAATTGAAGCAATTGCACATCATTTTACATGCCAGCTTGCTGACAGGATAACCAGTTTGAGCTCAGTGTGGGAATTCAATTATGTATCTTCTGTCTGTATCTTTGAAAGAAAGCCACCCGACCGGCCTGTCAAACATCCAGCATGTTTGCCTGTTGGAAATTGCTATCTCTTCTTGACACAGGAAATGTCTCCACAGAAGAGAAACCTATTATATTTTACAAAGCTAGCATACCCTATCACAAAACTTGACAAAGAAAGCATAGAAAAAGAAAACTACAGGCCAATTTTATCTATGAATATAAATGAAAAATTCCTAAATAAAATACAAGCATGTGAAATATGGAAATATAGCACTAGAGCTTTTCCATTAAAAACTGAAGCAAGGCAGTATGTACATTATAACCTTAATTATTTAACATTACTCTGTAACGTCTGGCCAATGCAATATGACAAGAAACATAAATAAAGTTTATAATTGTTGAAAAGGAAGTAGTGAAATTTTGCATGATTTTCATATATCTATCTAGAAAACTCAAGCAAATGAACTGAAAAGCTGAAAAAACTTTAGCACTCATAAGAGTTAATTAATTTCTCTTCTTGGAATTTAATCTGAAGAAATATTCAGAGATTCAAAGCTTTATAATAGAGTCAATGGCACCCCACTCCAGTACTCTTGCCTGGAAAATCCCATGGATGGAGGAGCCTGGTAGGCTGCAGTCCATGGGGTGGCTGAGGGTCGGACACGACTGAGCGACTTCACTTTCACTTTTCACTTTCATGCATTGGAGAAGGAAATGGCAACCCACTCCAGTGTTCTTGCCTGGAGAATCCCAGGGATGGGGGAGCCTGGTGGGCTGCTGTCTATGGAGTTGCACAGAGTCGGACACAACTGAAGTGACTTAGCAGCAGCAACATCCCAGCATGATTTTTATTAGTGACAAAAATTGAAAATAATTCAAATATCTAATAAGGGCATGATCAAATGTTTTAGATCCAGATGATGAAATATAAAGCCATTAAAACTTATACTTAGAAAATAAAATAAAATTTTAAAAAACTTGTACTTTAACGAGTATTTAACAACATGAAGAAATGCTCATATATCATGAAAATAAAAATAAGAGTAAAACAATACAAGCCTAAATTCAGTGTGATTCCTCTTGTAAAGTAAGTAAATATGTATATACATATATCTATATAGAAAATATATTGGAAGGATGGAATATAGAAATGGGATTACAGTTGTCACTGCGGTTTTTCAACTTTTATAGAATTTACATGAATCAGTCTCACCAATTACACTATATATATGGTGGTGGTTTAGTAGCTAAGTTGCCTCCAACTCTTGCAACTCTCTGCCAGGCTACTCTGTCCATGAGATTCTCCAGGCTAGAATACTGGAGTGGGTTGCCGTTTCCTCCTCCAGGGGATCTTCCCAACCCAGGGATCGAACTCAGATCTCCTGCATTGCAGGCAGATTTTTTACCAACTGAGCTACGAGGGTAGCAAATGAACTTTTGGTGGGAGTTTAGTTGCTTAGTTGACTATACACTCTCTATATATACATACATATATATACTATAAAACACACTATAAAATTAGGAGATTAAGTCAGATGATATTCATGGTCCCTGCCCTTCTGTTCTTCGTGTTAATATAACAATTTTCTATGAAAATTTGGCACTTTAAAGCATAAAAGGATCTGCAATCTTATTATCCCCTATCAATCTGTATTGGACTGTCACATAATATCAACTAACTTTTCTCAGAGATTCTGGGCAGCTGGCCTTCCTGGACACAGAATCAATGTTCAACCTTATCATTCACAAAGACTTTTCTTACCTAGCCCACTCTGGAGTTCAATTTGTTACACAACTCATTGTTTGCCATACTTGGTGTCTCCCCTGGGCCCTTCTCACCAACCCTTATCAAAACCACATCTGAGATGAGCTTCCCAGGTGAGCTTATTTTCCAGCATCATTATATCAAGAAGCACTTGGATTCCTAGGTCAGGACCCTCCCCTGGGACATCTACCAACTGCAGGGCTCTATATTTACTTGGGATTTTCCTTGATAGATTCCTTGTCTGAATTTTCCCTTACGGTAGATAACAGCAGACCCCGCATGGACATCAACCTAGCAGACCAATACTAGGGACTAAGTGCAAAGGATCTGCTTTAGTGGAAATATTTTACCTACTAAAAGTGTCCTGGAGTAGGAAAACCTTGGGGATTTACTGAGCCCAATAACTTTAGAGAAATTGAGAGTCAAATCCAGAGACCGTAGCCATGAATGTCCCATCCACAGGAGGACAGAAACACCATAAACCAGAGATGAAATCAAGGATAAAAACAAGTCAGAAATTATGCAGAAAAGCCTGGACACAGCTGCAGACCCAAGACTCAACTTCAGTCATTAGCTGTGGACATGTTGTGATGGATAAAAGCAAGGGACACAGGAACACAAACTCAAGTGCCCAATGAGTCCAGGAAGTAATCTGAAAAAATGAAGCAGGTTACCAGGAGAATGCATGTCTCTATGTGGTAATTTTGATCCACTGCTACCAGATCTGTTTTTATTTTTTTCTTTTTCGTTTTTTTAAATAAAAGCTGTGTGCTGTGCTGTGCTTAGTCGCTCAGTGGTGTCTGACTCTTTAAGACCCCATGGACTGTAGCCCACCAGGCTCCTCTGTCTGTGGGGATTATCCAGGCAAGAATAAAAACTAGAGCCCCAAATATTTGTAAAAAATGCTTCCCAGGTGGCGCTAGTGGTAAAGAACCCACCTGCCAATGCACGAGATGTAAGAGACATGGGTTCAATCTTTGGGTTGGGAAAATCCCCTGAAGAAGGAAATGGCAACCCACTCCAGTATTCTTGCCTGGAGAATCCCATGAACAGAGGAGCCTGGTGGGCTCCGGTCCATAGGGTCACAAAGAGTTGGATACAACTGAAGCGACTTAGCACATACACATGCTTAAACTTTTAAATGTTGCCAGATAACATTGTGAATATTATATAAATAAAAAACAAAAGAAAATCTCAGACTTGATTAGGTCAATGGAGCTCAATTTATGACTTCTGATTAAAAGTTAGAAAGTTGGAAGGACATAAAGAATTGATTTTTATAACATTGGCATATCCTCAACTAAACCCAACTAAGAAACTTTCCTTCTTAGGAGTGCAAGAAAGGAAAAATCATGCTTTTATTTGCTCCAAATAATGATCCATCATGCCTCAGGGTGTTGCAAGGCAGAAACTGTCACCCACCCAGCCTGAGCCCCGCCTATTCCCCCATATCTAAGCATCTGGTCAGTTCCTAAAGATTGAATATGCACACCTAGGGAAACCAATTTTGAGGAACTTAGAGGTACAGCAGTAGTGACAGCAGAAATCAGAATGCAGTCAGACTTCTAATAGGCTCTGACCCATTGATAGCTTCTTTGATCTTTTCTAGCCACAGAAGACTTCTGACACTAACAGTGTGGGGTTTTTTCCCCTACACCAACAATTTTCCAACTCTCCAGACACCAGCTGGGTGTCCTAGAATTTAACCCAACTGTGACACTAACCACCTGGAATAAGCATCAGCTAAAGGGCTCACTGGAGAAGGCAATGGCACCCCACTCCAGTACTCTTGCCTGGAAAATCCCATGGACGGAGGAGCCTGGTAGGCTGCAGTCCATGAGGTCGCTAAGAGTCAGACATGACTGAGCGACTTCACTTTCACTTTTCACTTTCATGCATTGGAGAAGGAAATGGCAACCCACTCCAGTGTTCTTGCCTGGAGAATCCCAGAGACAGAGGAGCCTGGTAGGAGGCCATCTATGGGGTGGCACAGAGTCGGACACGACTGAAGCAACTTAGCAGCAGCAGCAGCAGCAAAGGGCTCACAAGTTAAGGTCTCAGCCCCAAAGACTGCCTCCACTTCAGATGCTAGTTGCGCCAGGACTTTTAATGAACTGGATATATATTCAGGGAGTTCCCACAACCTCCATTTCAGGTTCAATCATTTTCTCTAACAGCTCCCAGAAGTAAAGGAAAGCACCTTACTTACATTTACTAGCTTTTATAAAGAATAAAAATGAAGAGCCAAACGAAGAGGAATAGAGAGCAAAGTCTGGAAGGGTCCTGAGCACAGGATCTTCTGTCCCATGGAGTTGAGGTGCACCACCCTCCCAGCACTTGAAGCTCTCTGAGCCCCATAGTTTAGAAGGTTTTAATGGAGGTTGCATTACATAGGCATGATGGATTAGATCTCTTGCCATAGGCAATTAATTCAATCCCCAGCCTCCCTCTCCTCCCTGGAGGTCTTCTAATCATGCTTTGGTCTTTCTGGCAACCAGCCCCAATTGTGAAGTTATTTAGGAACCCCAGCCACCAGTCATCCCCTTAGCATACAAAAGGATACTCATCACCCCAGGGACTCCAAGGGTCTTAGAAGCTCTGTGTCAAGAAGACCAAGTATTTATAATAACATATGTTCCTATAACTCCCTATCACTTAGAGGGTTTTAGGAGCTCTGTACCAGGAACTGGGGACAAAAATCAAATATATATATATTATATCATGATATCACTAGAGCTAATCTGTTGGACTAGCTCTAGTTGATGACTGTCTATTAATATGAGTCTTCAGGGAATGTGAACTAGTCCAAGTCAGAGAGATATGTCCTCACTGAGAACAGTGGGTCTGTCAACTTTCAAAATTCCCCGTCTAACTCAAGTTTCAGATGTATATTGACCAACTCATGGTCTATAATTTATCTCAGAGGCCTTTTGATCCTTTCTTGGAAGCTTAAGAAAACGTACAAAGCACATATCTCCATGTTAGCATGAGTAACCTAAAAATATATATGTATATATATTTCACCTGAAATTTCTTCCACAAAGGGAAACCAAAAACCAGATATAATTAAAGAAATCATAAATTTCTCCAAAACTGAAGGACTTGAATTTTCAGGTTAACATACCCTCCTGGCACCCAGCACAAGGGGTGAAGACTCACATCAAAGCTTATTTTGATGACATTTCAGAGCAATAGATAAACTGAAGATCCTTCCAGGAAGGAAGAAACTAAGATACTTTCCTTCATTAGGAGTGTGGGAAAGGAAAAATAGGTTGTATATTAAGATAGGAACATTACAATGACATCTGGAAGCCAGAACACTCTAGAGAAACACTTAAAACATCCAAGGAGAAATAATTTCTAACCTACAATTTTGAGCTAACCTAGAAATCTATTTGTGAAAGTAAATAAAAGTCAGTTTTAAACATTCAGAATCTCAACCAGTTTCCTGTCTTTTCACATTTTCTCAGAAGCTACTAAAGAAAATACACCAAGGAAAAAAAAGACATAAAGCCCAGGAAAAAAGGTGAGCCAAAAGCAGATGTCAAGGAAGTTTCCAAGATGGTGGTGAAGATTCAGGATAGCATCTGTATAAATGGTCGAAGGAGTGATGATCAAAACTGGAGCAAGAGATGGAAAGTTCCAGGGGTCACAAACACAAAAATCTGGAAACTTATGGAATACAATTGATACTGCTGCTGCTAAGTCACTTCAGTCGTGTCCAACTCTGTGCAACCCCATAGACAGCAGCCCACCAGGCTTCCCCATCCCTGGGATTCTCCAGGCAAGAACACTGGAGTGGGTTGCCATTTCCTTCTCCAATGCATGAAAGTGAAAAGTGAAAGGGAAGTCACTCAGTCGTGTCCAACTCTGTGCGACCCCATGGACTGCAGCCTACTAGGCTCCTTCGTCCATGGGATTTTCCAGGCAAGAGTACTGGAGTGGGGTGCCATTGCCTTCTCCACAATTGATACTAAATGAGTTTTTTTAGAATTTGTTGAATAATTTGGAAAGGAATAAGTATGTAGAAAACTAAGCAGATGAAGTTTAAAAAGAGACAATTATTAACTCCTGGAAAAATTAAAAGTAAGGAACTATAATCATAGGACGACCATATGGTCTATCAGAGAACAGTATTTTTATAATCATAATAATGTAAGAAACTATTAACATAAAATTTTGATATAACCATACTGAGAGAGTGAGGAAAGAGGGAGAGGAAGGCAATAAAGCAAGGATTGGAATAGTATAAGAAAGCTAAATTCTTGTGTCCTGGGGTCTTAGAAAGCCAAAGATTATTTTTTAATTAAAATTCTTTAAAAATCAAGAAATGGCAGTATAGGCATATAATTTATAAATATGAAGGTAAATATTAGCAAAACTGGAGATTTTTTTTTTTTAACTTCTATTTCTTTATTTAATTTTTACATTTTCTTTGGTTTATATTATCATAAACAGTGTCAAAACTGGAGATTTTAAAGTGATTCCCTTTCATAGACTAGTCTCAAAGCTGAGATAAAGGTGAGTGGTGACTACCGTGTTTTGTTAAAATGTTCATAATATTATATGACTTTTTGAATTATGTTTGTGTGTTGCATTGATAAAAAATGTTTAAATTAAGTTTAAAAAGATACTTGAATAAGGAATATAGTCTTTCTTACATTATGATTCTCAATTATTACCTAAAACATCTCTACCCATAGCAAATATCCTACCATTTATTCCAGTACTGGTCAAGACCATTGAAGCCCTAGGTCTATCACTGACCTTTCTGCCTTTCGGTCTTATAAATTTTACTATCACTAACATGCTCATAATAACCATCTTCCTTCTAAAACTCTCTTCTTCATCTTGGAAGAAGTTAAGGGAGAAATGTTGGAAGAGAAATGCAAAATAGAACAAGTTGGAAAGATGACAAGAATGATTTAACTTAAAAACAGGCAACCCATTAGACGTGGTATAAAACTGGAAAAGTTACTGTTGTTTAGTCATTAAGTCCTGTCTGACTCCTTTGCAACCCCATGGACTATAGCCTGCCAGGCTCCTCTGTCCATGGGGTTTCCTGGACAAGAATACTGGAAAGGGTAGCCATTTCCTTCTCCAGGGGATCTTCCCAACCCAGGGATTGAACCTGGATCTCCTGCACTGGCAGGAAGATTCTTTACCACTGAGCCACCTACAAAGCCCTTGGAAAAATTTGCTAGTTGCCAGAAAGTATCCCTTCTCCCCTCCTTTAGCAATAGAACTTGATTTTTTTAATTCATTTATTTTTTATTGAAGTATAGTTGATTTACAACGTTGCATTAACTTCTGCTGTACAGCAGAGTTACTCAGTTTTACAAATACATATACATTCTTTTTTATGTTCTTTTCTGTTATGCTTTATTCCAGGATATTGAATATAGTTCCCTGTGCTGCACAGTAGGATCATTACATCATTAAACCATCCATTAAACCATTGATGACTTTGTTGCTCACTCTGGCCTCTTCCTTAGGTCTTGAAGCTGGGCAAGCACAGTCCTGACAGGCCTTCGGGGTGCAGCCCAACAGTATGATAATCCCTAGTTGCATCCAGGTCGCTACAGATGGCAGTATTGCATAGAATTCTATTTTATTTGGAGTGGCAATGCCTTCTTTCAAAACTGCTTTTCCCCACCTCCCTTGAGGCCAGATGTGACCCTACGAGCGCATTCTAGTCAATGAAATGTAACCCGAAGTGTGGGTTGGAGGAAGGCAACTACCTTAAATGGGCCATCCACCCATTTGCCTTCCTTTTCTTCCTTCTTCCCGCTGCCTGGTGATATTTAGAGTTCCCGCAGGCATCTTTGACCATGAGGTGCCCTTGATAATAAAAGTCACACACTGGAATGGCTTATATGTACCAGGAACATAAAAGGAGCTGAATCAATAATGAAGATGTCTCCCCAGACTTGAGTGTTGGCCTCCAGACTTCTTTTACATAGGAGAGAAATTAACTTCTCTTTTTAAATCAGTTTTAATTTTAGCTTCCTGACACATGCAGCCAAACCTAATTCTAACTGATACAGAAATGATATCAAGTGTATGTTTAATTCTTCTATAAATGTCTCCAAATGGACTGTATTCCTTTAAGAAATGTTTCTAAAGCAATTTTTATGGGAGACTTCTAATATGTGAACTGAACTCAGCTGCTAAGAAAAACTATCATGGAATTATACAATGTATCAATAATCTCTTCTAGGAACACTAAGTTCACTGGAAAAGGTTATTCAAGTAGAGAAAAAAGCTGAGGCAAGTAAAGCAAGGGGGAAAATTCTCTTTGGATGGGTAAAAGAGAAAATAAAGCTTTTGACATTGTAGGGAGGAAGAAATGCTATGTTCTGCCAAGGCAGGGGCTCTTGTATTTTCCTTTCTCCTGAAAGCTTTGATCTTAAAGTCTCTGAAAAGAAATTAAAGAAAGAAAGACAGATAGTGAAAGTGTCAAAGATCTGCTGACTGAGCAAGGAAGTTCCAGGCAGTAAAAGAGGGAAATCTCGCTAATATGCGCAAAGCTATGAGCAACCGATAGGGGAAAAGAAAGGGGAAAAAAACACCTGGGAAAGTGAGCCAGTGGAAGCTACTAGGAACCTTCGGTAGCAACAACCCTTGCCTGTTTGATGGAAATCTGACTTAGTCCTGGGAAGCCTGGACACCAGGTAAGGATTCATTGACGTTGTTAAGTCCCTAAGTTGCATTCGACTCTTTGTAACCCTAAGGACTGGCTCGCTAGGCTCCTCTGTCCATGGAATTTTCCCAGGCAAGAATACTGAAGTGGATTGCCATTTCCTTCTGCAGGGGCTCTTCCCTACCTAGGGATCAAACCCAAGTTTCCTGCATTGCAGGTGGATTCTTTACCACTGAGCCACCGGGCAGTTGATAAAAAAGAGTCTACAGTTTCCTGGGTGAGGCCTAAGCTGCAGATGGAAATACCCAGGACCCACTCAAAGAGATTTTGATGTAAAGATCCCCCAGGTAGCTCCAATGTACAGCTAAGCTTAGGAGTCCCTGGAATTGTTGTTGTTCACTCACTCGGTCATATCCAACTCTTTGTGACTCCGTGAACTGCAACACAGCAGGCTTCCCGGTCCTATACTGTCTCCCAGAGTTTGCTCAAACTCATGTCCATTGAGTCAGTGATGTCATCCAACCATCTTATCCACTGCCACCCCTTCTCCTTTTGCCTTCGGTCTTTCCCAGCATTGGAGTCTTTTCCAGAGTGGGCTCTTTGCATCAGGTGGCCAAAGGATTGGAGCTTCAGCTTCAGCTTCAGCATCAGTACTTCCCATGAATATTCAGGGTTGATTTCCTTTAGGATTGACTGGTTTGATCGCCTTGCTGTTCAAAGGACTCTCAAGAGTCTTCTCCAGCACCACAATTTGAAAGCATCAATTCTTCGGCTCTCAGCCTTCTTCCTTAGGCTTCCCTGGTAGTTCAGCTGGTAAAGAATTGCCTGCAATGCAGGAGACCCTGGTTCCATTCCTGGGTTGGGAAGATCCCCTGGAAGAGGGCATGGCAACCCACTCCAGTATTCTTGCCTGGAGAATCCCCATGGACAAAGGAGCCCAGCAAGCTACAGTCCATGGGATTGCAAGGATTTGGACAGAACTGAGCGACTAAGCACACATACACAGCCTTCTTTATGGTCCAACTCTCACATCCATACATGATCACTGGAAAAACCATAGCTTTGACTATATAGACCTTTGTCAGCAAAGTGATGTCTCTGCTTTTTGATACGCTATCTAGGTTTGTCATAGCTTTTCTTCCAAGGAGCAAACATCTTTTCATTTCAAGGCTGCAGTCACTGTCCACAGTGATTTTGGAGCCCAAGAAAATAAAATCTGCCACTGTTTCCACTTTTTCCCCATCTATTTGCCATAATGTGATGGAACTGGATGCCATGATCTTTGTTTTTTGAATGTTGAGTTTTAAGCCAGCTTTTTCACTCTCCACTTTCACTTTCATCAAGAGGCTCCGCAGTTCCTCTTCACATTTTGCCATAAGGGTGGTGTCATCTGCATATCTGAGGTTATTGATATTTCTCCCAGCAACACTGATTCCAGCTTGTGCTTCATCCAGCCCGGCATTTTGCATGATGTACTCTGCATATAAGTTAAATAAACAGAGTGACAATATACAGCCTTGATGTACTCCTTTCCCAATTTTGTTCCATGTTTGGTTCTAATTGTTGCTTCTTGTCCTGCCTACAGGCTTCTCAGAAGACAGGTAAGGTGGTCTGGTATTCCCATCTCTATAGAATTTTCCACAATTTGCTGTAATCCACACAGTCAGAGACTTTAGCATAGTCAATGAAGCAAAAGTAGATTTTTTTTTGAATCCTTGTTTTTTCTATGATCCAACAGATGTTGGCAATGTGATCTCTAGTTCCTCTGCCTTTTCTAAATCTAGCTTGTACATCTGGAAGAAGTTCTCAGTTCACCTACTGCTGAAGACTAGCTTGAAGGGTTTGAGCATAATCTTGCTAGCGTGTGAGATGAGTGCAATTGTGCAGTAGTTTGAACATTCTTTGGCATTGCCTTTCTTTGGGACTGGAATGAAAACTGACCTTTTCCAGTCCTGTGGCCACTGCTGAGTTTTCCAAATTTGCTGGCATATTGAGTGCAGCACTTTAACAGCATCATTTTTCTTTTTTTTTTTTTTATCCTTCCAATTTTATTTTATTTTTAAACTTTACATAATTGTATTAGTTTTGCCAAATATCAAAATGAATCCACCACAGGTATACATGTGTTCCCCATCCCGAACCCTCCTCCCTCCTCCCTCCCCATACCATCCCTCTGGGCCGTCCCAGTGCACCAGCCCCAAGCATCCAGCATCATGCATCGAACCTGGACTGGCAACTCGTTTCCTACATGATATTTTACATGTTTCATTGCCATTCTCCCAAATCTTCCCACCCTCTCCCTCTCCCACAGAGTCCATAAGACTGTTCTATACATCAGTGTCTCTTTTGCTGTCTCGTACACAGGGTTATTGTTACCATCTTTCTAAATTCCATATATATGCGTTAGTATACTGTATTTATGTTTTTCCTTCTGGCTTACTTCACTCTGTATAATAGGCTCCAGTTTCATCCACCTCATTAGAACTGATTCAAATGTATTCTTTTTAATGGCTGAGTAATACTCCATTGTGTATATGTATATATATCCATTCATCTGCTGATGGACATCTAGGTTGCTTCCATGTCTTGGCTATTATAAACAGTGCTGCGATGAACATTGGGGTACACGTGTCTCTTTCCCTTCTGGTTTCCTCAGTGTGTATGCCCAGCAGTGGGGTTGCTGGATCATAAGGCAGTTCTATTTCCAGTTTTTTAAGGAATCTCCACACTGTTCTCCATAGTGGCTGTACTAGTTTGCATTCCCACCAACAGTGTAAGAGGGTTCCCTTTTCTCCACACCCTCTCCAGCATTTATTATTTGTAGACTTTTGGATCGCAGCCATTCTGACTGGTGTGAAATGGTACCTCATAGTGGTTTTGATTTGCATTTCTCTGATAATGAGTGATGTTGAGCATCTTTTCATGTGTTTGTTAGCCATCTGTATGTCTTTTTTGGAGAAATGTCTATTTAGTTTTTTGGCCCATTTTTTGATTGGGTCGTTTATTTTTCTGGAGTTGAGCTGTAGGAGTTGCTTGTGTATTTTTGAGATTAGTTGTTTGTCGGTTGCTTCATTTGCTATTATTTTCTCCCATTCTGAAGGCTGTCTTTTCACCTTGCTAATAGTTTCCTTTGATGTGCAGAAGCTTTTAAGGTTAATTAGGTCCCATTTGTTTATTTTTGCTTTTATTTCCAATATTCTGGGAGGTGGGTCACAGAGGATCCTGCTGTGATGTATGTCAGAGAGTGATTTGCCTATGTTCTCCTCTAGGAGTTTTATAGTTTCTGGTCTTATGTTTAGATCTTTAATCCATTTTGAGTTTATTTTTGTGTATGGTGTTAGAAAGTGGTCCAGTTTCATTCTTTTACAAGTGGTTGACCAGATTTCCCAGCACCACTTGTTAAAGAGATTGTCTTTAATCCATTGTATATTCTTGCCTCCTTTGTCGAAGATAAGGTGTCCATACGTGCGTGGATTTATCTCTGGGCTTTCTATTTTATTCCATTGATCAATATTTCTGTCTTTGTGCCAGTACCATACTGTCTTGATAACTGTGGCTTTGTAGTAGAGCCTGAAGTCAGGTAGGTTGATTCCTCCAGTTCCATTCTTCTTTCTCAAGATCGCTTTGGCTATTCGAGGTTTTTTGTATTTCCATACAAATTGTGAAATTATTTGTTCTAGCTCTGTGAAGAATACTGTTGGTAGCTTGATAGGGATTGCGTTGAATCTATAAATTGCTTTGGGTAGTATACTCATTTTCACTATATTGATTCTTCCAATCCATGAACATGGTATATTTCTCCATCTATTAGTGTCCTCTTTGATTTCTTTCACCAGTGTTTTATAGTTTTCTATATATAGGTCTTTAGTTTCTTTAGGTAGATATATTCCTAAGTATTTTATTCTTTCCGTTGCAATGGTGAATGGAATTGTTTCCTTAATTTCTCTTTCTGTTTTCTCATTATTAGTGTATAGGAATGCAAGGGATTTCTGTGTGTTGATTTTATATCCTGCAACTTTACTGTAGTCATTGATTATTTCTAGTAATTTTCTGGTGGACTCTTTAGGGTTTTCTATGTAGAGGATCATGTCATCTGCAAATAGTGAGAGTTTTACTTCTTCTTTTCCAATTTGGATTCCTTTTATTTCTTTTTCTGCTCTGATTGCTGTGGCCAAAACTTCCAAAACTATGTTGAATAGTAATGGTGAAAGTGGGCACCCTTGTCTTGTTCCTGACTTTAGAGGAAATGCTTTCAATTTTTCACCATTGAGGATAATGTTTGCAGTGGGTTTGTCATATATAGCTTTTATTATGTTGAGGTATGTTCCTTCTATTCCTGCTTTCTGGAGAGTTTTTATCATAAATGGATGTTGAATTTTGTCAAAGGCTTTCTCTGCATCTATTGAGATAATCATATGGTTTTATTTTTCAATTTGTTAATGTGGTGTATTACATTGATTGATTTGCGGATATTGAAGAATCCTTGCATCCCTGGGATAAAGCCCACTTGATCATGGTGTATGATCTTTTTAATGTGTTGTTGGATTCTGATTGCTAGAATTTTGTTAAGGATTTTTGCATCTATGTTCATCAGTGATATTGGCCTGTAGTTTTCTTTTTTTGTGGGATCTTTGTCAGGTTTTGGTATTAGGGTGATGGTGGCCTCATAGAATGAGTTTGGAAGTTTACCTTCCTCTGCAATTTTCTGGAAGAGTTTGAGCAGGATAGGTGTTAGCTCTTCTCTAAATTTTTGGTAGAATTCAGCTGTGAAGCCGTCTGGACTGGGGCTTTTGTTTGCTGGAAGATTTTTGATTACAGTTTCAATTTCCATGCTTGTGATGGGTCTGTTAAGATTTTCTATTTCTTCCTGGTCCAGTTTTGGAAAGTTGTACTTTTCTAAGAATTTGTCCATTTCTTCCACGTTGTCCATTTTATTGGCATATAATTGTTGATAGTAGTCTCTTATGATCCTTTGTATTTCTGTGTTGTCTGTTGTGATCTCTCCATTTTCGTTTCTAATTTTGTTGATTTGATTTTTCTCCCTTTGTTTCTTGATGAGTCTGGTAATGGTTTGTCAATTTTATTTATCCTTTCAAAGAACCAGCTTTTGGTTTTGTTGATTTTTGCTATGGTCTCTTTTGTTTATTTTGCATTTATTTCTGCTCTAATTTTTAAGATTTCTTTCCTTCTACTAACCCTGGGGTTCTTCATTTCTTCCTTTTCTAGTTGCTTTAGGTGTAGAGTTAGGTTATTTATTTGACTTTTTTCTTGTTTCTTGAGGTGTGCCTGTATTGCTATGAACTTTCCCCTTAGGACTGCTTTTACCGTGTCCCACAGGTTTTGGGTTGTTGTGTTTTCATTTTCATTCGTTTCTATGCAAATTTTGATTTCTTTTTTGATTTCTTCTGTGATTTGTTGGTTATTCAGCAGCGTGTTGTTCAGCCTCCATATGTTGGAATTTTTAATAGTTTTTCTCCTGTAATTGAGATCTAATCTTACTGCATTGTGGTCAGAAAAAATGCTTGGAATGATTTCTATTTTTTTGAATTTACCAAGGCTAGCTTTATGGCCCAGGATGTGATCTATCCTGGAGAAGGTTCCATGTGCACTTGAGAAAAAGGTGAAATTCATTGTTTTGGGATGAAATGACCTATAGATATCAATTAGGTCTAACTGGTCTATTGTATCGTTTAAAGTTTGTGTTTCCTTGTTAATTTTCTGTTTAGTTGATCTATCCATAGGTGTGAGTGGGGTATTAAAGTCTCCCACTATTATTGTGTTATTGTTAATTTCTCCTTTCATACTTGTTAGCATTTGTCTTACGTACTGTGGTGCTCCCGTGTTGGGTGCATATATGTTTATAATTGTTATATCTTCTTCTTGGATTGATCCTTTGATCATTATGTAGTGACCTTCTTTGTCTCTTTTCACCGCCTTTGTTTTAAAGTCTATTTTATCTGATATGAGTATTGCTACTCCTGCTTTCTTTTGGTCCCTATTTGCATGGAAAATCTTTTTCCAGCCCTTCACTTTCAGTCTGTATGTGTCCCCTGTTTTGAGGTGGGTCTCTTGTAGACAACATATGTAGGGGTCTTGTTTTTGTATCCATTCAGCCAGTCTTTGTCTTTTGGTTGGGGCATTCAACCCATTTACATTTAAGGTAATTACTGATAAGTATGATCCCGTTGCCATTTACTTTATTGTTTTGGGTTCGAGTTTATACACCGTTTTTGTGTTTCCTGTCTAGAGAATATCCTTTAGTATTTGTTGGAGAGCTGGTTTGGTGGTGCAGAATTCTCTCAGCTTTTGCTTGTCTGAAAAGCTTTTGATTTCTCCTTCATACTTGAATGAGATCCTTGCTGGGTACAATAATCTGGGCTGTAGGTTATTTTCTTTCATCATTTTAAGTATGTCTTGCCATTCCCTCCTGGCTTGAAGAGTTTCTATTGAAAGATCAGCTGTTATCCTTATGGGAATTCCCTTGTGTGTTATTTGTTGTTTTTCCCTTGCTGCTTTTAATATTTGTTCTTTGTGTTTGATCTTTGTTAATTTGATTAATATGTGTCTTGGGGTGTTTCTCCTTGGGTTTATCCTGTTTGGGACTCTCTGGGTTTCTTGGACTTGGGTGATTATTTCCTTCCCCATTTTAGGGAAGTTTTCCACTATTATCTCCTCAAGTATTTTCTCATGGTCTTTCTTTTTGTCTTCTTCTTCTGGAACCCCTATGATTCGAATGTTGTAGCGTTTAATATTGTCCTGGAGGTCTCTGAGATTGTCCTCATTTCTTTTAATTCGCTTTTCTTTTATCCTCTCTGATTCATTTATTTCTACCATTCTATCTTCTAATTCACTAATCCTGTCTTCTGCCTCTGTTATTCTACTATTTGTTGCCTCCAGAGTGTTTTTAATTTCACCTCTTGCATTATTCATTATATATTGACTCTTTTTTATTTCTTCTAGGTCCTTGTTAAACCTTTCTTGCATCTTCTCAATCCTTGTCTCCAGGCTATTTATCTGTGATTCCATTTTAGTTTCAAGATTTTGGATCAATTTCACTATCATTATTCGGAATTCTTTATCAGGTAGATTCCCTATCTCTTCCTCTTTTGTTTGGTTTGGTGGGCATTTATCCTGTTCCTTTATCTGCTGAGTATTCCTCTGTCTCTTCATCTTGTTTAAATTGCTGAGTTTGGGGTGTCCTTTCTGTATTCTGGCAGTTTGTGGAGTTCTCTTTATTATGGCGTTTCCTCACTGTGTGTGGGTTTGTACAGGTGGCTTGTCAAGGTTTCCTGGTTAGGGAAGCTTGTGTCGGTGTTCTGGTGGGTGGAGCTGTATTTCTTCTCTCTGGAGTGCAATGAAATGTCCAGTAATGAGTTATGAGATGTCTATAGTTTTGGGGTGACTTTGGGCAGCCTGTATCTTGAAGCTCAGGACTGTGTTCCTTTGTTGCTGGAGAATTTGCTTGGTATGTCTTGCCCTGGAACTTATTGGCCCTTGTGTGGTGCTTGGTTTCAGTGTCGGTATGGAGGCATTTGATGAGCTCCTGTCAATGAATGTTCCTTGGAGTCAGGAGTTCCCTGGAGTCAGGGTTTGGACTTAAGTCTCCTGCTTCCGATTATCAGTCTTATTTTTACAGTAGTTTCAAAACTTCTCCTTCTATACAGCACCATTGATAAAACATCTACATTAAAGATGATAAGTTTCTCTACAGTGAGGGTCACTCAGAGAGGTTCACAGGGTTACATGGAGAAGAGAAGAGGGAGGAAGGAGTTAGAGGTGACCCAAATGAGATGAGGTGAATCAATAGTGGAGAGAGTGGGCTAGCCAGTAGTCACTTCCTTATGTGCACTCCACAACTGGACCACTCAGAGATGTTCACGGGGTTCTCTTCTCACAGAGAAGAGAAGAAGGAGGAAGGTAACAGAGGTGGCCAGAAGGATAAAAGGGGGGAATGAAAAGGAGGGAGACAGATCCAGCCAGTAATCAGTTCCCTAAGTGTTCTCCACCGTCTGGAACACACAGAAATTCACAGAGTTGGGTAGAGTAGAGAGGGGTTAGGGAGGAGACACAGGCGACCTGGTGGAGAAAAAGGAGGGTCCAAAGGGAGAGAGAGCAGTCAAGCCAGTAATCTCACTCCCTAGTGAAAAATGGGTCCTGAAGATTGGGTCCTTAAAGGTACAAAATTGGTAACAAATACATAAAAGCAAAAATTAAAAATCTAGAGTAGAGTTTGGAATTTCAAAAATACGATGTTAAAGAAAAGAAGAAGGAAAAGAAAGAGAGAAAGAACGAACAAACAAAAACAAACAAGGTCGCGAAAATTATAAAGAAAGTACAGGTACAAAATTGATAACTAATACCAGAAAGCAAAAATTAAAAATCTAGAGTAGAGTTTGGAATTTCAAAAATACGATGTTAAAGAAAAGAAGAAGGAAAAGAAAGAGAGAAAGAACGAACAAACAAAAACAAACAAGGTCACGAAAATTATAAAGAAAGTACAGGTACAAAATTGATAACTAATACCAGAGAGCGAAAATTAAAAATCTAGAGTAGAGTTTGGAATTTCAAAAATACGATGTTAAAGAAAAGAAGAAGGAAAAGAAAGAGAGAAAAAACGAACAAACAAAAACAAACAAGGTCACGAAAATTATAAAGAAAGTACAGGTACAAAATTGATAACTAATACCAGAAAGCAAAAATTAAAAATCTAGAGTAGAGTTTGGAATTTCAAAAATACAATGTTAAAAAAAAAAAAAAAGAAGAAGAAGAAAAATAAAGAGAGAAAACAAACAAACAAATACGAACAATGTCACAAAAATTATAAAGAAAATACAGGTACAAAATTGATATCAAATACCAAAAAGCATAAATTGAAAATCTAGAGTAAAGTTTGGAATTTCAGATATACAATGTTATATAAAAGAAGAAGAGAAAGAAACAGAGAAGAAGAAGAAAAAAAAAATCACAGAAATTATATAAAAAAAAACTGTAGGTACAAAATTGATAACATATACCAAAAAGCGAAAATTAAAAATCTAGAGTAGAGTTTGGAATTTCAAAAATACAATGTTAAAGAAAAGAAGAAAAAAACAAAAACAAACAACAACAACAAAAAAACAACAAGGTCAAAAAATTATAAAATATATATATATGAAGTTTGCTGAAGAAGAAAAAAATAGGGTCTTTTTTTTTTTTTTGCAAAGTAATAGGTTATAAAAGTGAAAATTAAAGGAACAATAGAGGACTTAAAAATTTTTTTTTTAATTAAAAAAAAAAAGAAAGAATGATCGTAAAAATAATAAAAATATATCTAGGACTTTTTTGTTTCTTTTTTTGTGGGTGTTGTGGGTTCAGTTCATTTTTGGCTAGTTCCTTGGTCAGATTTATATTTCTCAAGATCTATAGGCCCCTTCCTATGTAGTCCGTAGTAACCACAGGGTTTTGATCTATTGCCTGTAGCTTCCAAGGCGTTTCCCTCTGTTATATCTTCTTCTGTTTGCTAGTCTCTTCAGTATCTGGTTTCCGCCCTGACTCAAAGGGCACGGTGGAGGACACTTTTTTTTTTTTTTTTTTTTTTTTTAGGCTTACTTGTTCAGTCGCGCTGTGGGGAGGGAGGGAGGGATGCTGCAAACAAATAACACTGGCGTGGGCTCGCAGTGCCTCAGCCACCCTGGGTCTGCCCCCGCTCACGGCGCGTGTAGCCTCCCTGTCCACACTGCTCGGACTCTAGGTTGTTCCGTCGGGAACAATCCGAGGCTGGCCCTGGGCTGCATGCACCTCCCAGGTCCAAGCCGCTCAGGTTCAGGCACTCGGGTAGTCCTCGGAGGCGCAGACTCAGTTGGGCCTGCGTTTTGTACTCTTCCCAGGTCCGAGCGCCAATTTGCTCTTTCCCAGGCGAGCGCCAATGCTGCGACTTATCGCCTCCCCGCCACTCGGTTATCTGGATGTAAAACCGGCGCACCTTCTCAGGCAGATGTTGACCGTCCAGACCCCCAAGAAGTTTTAGTTAGCAAAGAAGCCTGCTTACAATTTTATAGATAATGTCTCTCTGGGGCTGCGATTGCCCCCTTCCGGCTCTGGCTGCCTGTCTCCGGAGGGGGAAGGTCTGCAGCCGGCTATCTCTGTTCAGTCCTTTGTTCCGTGCGCGGGCCTGGCGGTCTTAGGTTAGGGCTGGCTTTTTGCGTGGTAGGTATCCCACAGTCTGGTTTGCTAGACCAAATTATTTCGCTCAGATAGCGCTCAGGGTATTCAGGCCAGATTCTTACTCTCAGCGATGCAGCCCACGCCGCGCCTCCCTGCCCAGCCCCGATTCGCTAATGGCGGATGCAGGCGTCTGCGCTGCTTCTCTGCTGGGGGAGTTACCGTAGGGCTCGCAATCTGCGAGTTTTAAATTGTTTATTTATTTTTTCTCCCTGTTATGTTGCCCTCTGTGCTTCCAAAGCTCGGCACAGATTCGGCAGTGAGAAGGTTTCCTGATGTTTGGAAACTTCTCTCTTTTTAAGATTCCCTTCCCGGGACGGAACTCCGTCCCTCCCTCTTTTGTCTCTTTTTTTTTGTTTTTAATATTTTTTCCTACCTCCTTTTGAAGAGTTGGGTTGCTTTTCTGGGTGCCTGATGTCCTCTGCCGGCATTCAGAAGTTGTTTTGTGGAATTTACTCGACGTTTAAATGCTCTTTTGATGAATTTGTGGGGGAGAAAGTGTTCTCCCCGTCCTACTCCTCCGCCATCTTGGCTCCTCCCCCCCCTTTTTTTTTTTTCAATTTTATTTTATTTTTAAACTTTACAAATTGTATTAGTTTTGCCAAATATCAAAATGAATCTTAAACTGCTCTCAATGTGCTTTGTGGAACACAGCAACCAAGTTCAGCTATTGCTTATCAAAATAAAAATATTCGTTTTGTTTAAAGTTATGTTTATTGTTGTTATGTGTATGACATAATTACAGCTTACAATGAGTTTCTCTACACATTATCTTATGCAATTAGCACAGCATACTTATGGAGTTATCAGGGAAGTAAGATTCAGAAGGTTAAATGATTAGCTTAAATCCCAGGATACATCTTCTGTTTTCAAATTTTGGACACATAATTTAGTACGCACTCCCACTAACTGATGCTGAGTCAGGACTAAATATGGAGAACTGTGATTTTATGTTTCACTGATCAAAAATCAGTTTCCCCCAACGTGATGTATAGATGTGAACCAGGAGAGAAAATAAACCCCATCCAAGGTGACTTTCTTGGGATACTAGTGAAAATAAAGTGTAGGCTTCATTTGTGATTGGTTAGGTTTGTCTGAGAAAAGAAAAGTAATGTTGTTTTTTTTTTTTTTTTGTCTCCTGTTCCCCTGCTAGAGCAACGTCCACAATACTGGTTAAATCCTCAGTCTATCCTCCTTTTCTCTGGCCATTTAGTTTAAGATTATTGTTTTTATAAAAATGAGAACTATCTTTTCCATCACTGCTCACAGAGAAACTACTGAAATTTCTAGTCATTTCAAAACCATTTGTCTGCTTCCTCAGCCCTCATCCAAGTCAAATGTGTCTTGAATTCTGGCAGCTGGAAGCAATCTCAGAAGGACTGACCATCAAGATTAGATTCAGAGCAAGTTATACACGTCAGTATTGTAGTTTATAAAGTATCTTACATGTGCTCTATGTAATTTGAGCCTTAGAATAATCCAGCATCACAGCCATTAGCATTATCCTCAATTTGTATCTAAGAAAACCAAATCTGAGAGAGTTAAATGCCTTAAGACAGAAAGTAATGGAGCTGGAAATTAAACTTAGAAATTTTTTTCTTACCCCAAACTGCAAGCTTATACTACAATACTACATTAAATTAAAATATCTAACTCGTCTCTGTATTAAATCAGTTAAAGCCAACTGATTAACCACAATGAAGAAGATACTTTTTATTTTTTATTTGCCCATGTTATATAAACTGTTTCAGAGATTTAAAAAATAAATCCTCAAAGGCAAGAATTACATAGAAAATATAAAATACTTTATAACTATTAAAAATACATAGAATTTCTATTCTTACTACATAAAAATCTTTTAAGATCAAGAAAATATTCTAATTCCATTATAAAAAAGCAAAGATCATGAAAAGGCAACTTGGTATAAGAAAAATATAAATAAATATGAATATTCTATGACACTGATAATCAAAGACATTTTTAGGGACATGTGGTCATCTCTCACCTTTGGAGTCTAATTACTGAGTGCTGACCAGGGCCTATGAAACCATCAGGTACTCTGATGGGAGGTTTATGGGAAGTCCTCCCATAAACTAGCTTTTGGAGTGTACGTTGACACAATGGTTCTGAAAGTACAAAATAGTCTGGAAATGTGTGGTAATATGGGTCAGTTCAGTTCACTCACTCAGTCGTGTCCGACTCTTTGTGACCCCATGGACTACAGCATTCTGGGCTTCCCTATGCATCACCAACTCCCGGAGTTTGCTCAAACTCACGTCCATTGAGTCAGTATGCAAGTTGCTCTAAACATCTCATCCTCTGTTGTCCCCTTGTCCTCCTACCTTCAATCTTTCCCAGCATCAGGCCTTTTTGAAAGAGTCCAAAAACACTAATACCAAGAAATTTGGGATTAATATTAGCACCCCCTAAATTTTTAAAACTCCCAGTATGCATAAACTAGGATTGACAATTAAGTTACCATCATTATATCCTTTTGTAAGGGCAAACTGGCCAGTGAGTATTTGACTCACAAATCTGGATGTAAAATCAGCGATGGACCCACTATCCTAAGGCGACAACAGAGCCTCCAAGTTGTAACCGACACTTGCAGGAGGATATTTGGAAGGAATGGGAAGACTGCTGGCAAACAGTTGGGAAGACAAAGCACTGACCTGTCTCATTATATCCTGTTAGGAAAGGGTTAAATATGGAACAAACTTTAGATGATATTTACCATGAAGATTCTAAAACTATAAACATTAAAATGGATGAGGGTCAAAGTCCATTCTCAGCACACTTATACTGGTTCTATACCTTCTGATCATGAATGGCATACTGGCTAGTTTATTGGAAGTTCCCTAAGAGATCATGACTTCAAAAGTTGTTGTATTCTTTCAAATGTTACCCCCAGTCCTGAGACAATACATAGGCCTACCTTGGGAATTTTTTTGTTGGTGGTATAATGTTTATTATGTGAAAAGTTCATTTACCCAGAAGTTGCAATGTAACATCGGCATTATAATAATTGACTCACTCTCTATGACCTCGTTGACTTAATTTATAACATCATTTTTAAGTTATTTAACTTGGCTTACAAATCAGAAAACATCAAGACAGCACTTCCTTGGTGGTCCAGTGGCTAAGGCTCCTCCCTCCCAATGCAGGGGGCCCAGGTTCAAACCCTGGTCAAGGAACTAGATCCCACATGCTGCGTCTGAAGGTTCTGCATGCCTCAACTAAGATCCGGTGCAGCCAGATCAATAATTTAGTTTTTAAAAAAGGAAAACATCAAGACATACATGTTTACTTTCTTCCATAGACCTACTGGAGGGAAGGGAGAGAATTCTAACAGTTTTATTTCTAGATAAGCCAAGTAAATTTAAGTTCTATATATGATAAGAATGATGGAAGATTTCTGAAAAAAATCTGCTGTTACCAGAAGAAATTTTGGAAAATGTCCAGCAACTTTAAAGTGGCCAGAAGTGCAGGGTTAGGCTAAACAAACACCTCAAGGGTACCCAGGCATCCAGTACACAGGCTGTCAAAACACAAGTAACCCACCAATCTTGGCAAACATACAACATACACCTAAAGCCAAGGCTTCCCTAAAGAAATCCACCTGCCAATGCAGCAGATGCAGGAGTCATAGCTTCCATCCCTGGGTTAGGAAGATCCCCTGAAGGAGGGCATGGCAACCCACTCCAGCAATCTTGCCTGGAGAATCCCATGGACAGAGGAGCCTGGTGGGCTACAGTCCATGGGGTTGCAGAGTCAGACCCAACTGAATTGACAGGGCACACATGCAGCTAGAGCCAATCACATGCCTATATTTCACATATGGCATTGACACCTAAGTTGAAACCACTGTATTCTAACCAAGGTTAGAATTGACACTTAAGTTCAAGCCACTGTCTTCTAACCAAGGTAAGCGTCAACTTCCTTAGGAGACACTCTTGTGATCATAGAAATAGTCCTGTCCCACTGTGGAATTTGCTTTGGGGTGTCCTTACCGAAACACCTCAACATTTCCTTGGTTACATTAGAAAGCCTCAGGTAAATCTAATATGATGCTGCTCATCACCTTGACCTTAATATATTGGATCACATCTGTGTACTTTACCCAACTGTGTCAATCAGAATCTTTCCTCTTGGCAACTGGAAATAGGATTAAGACTCCCATCTCTGATGACTAACTAGCAGAGAGCTATCAGCGGTGATTATTGCCAATCCTATATGTGTTATCTATGGCTGGTAACATATTAACCCCAAACTTGACAGATTAAATAGTAAACGTGTTATTTCACAGTTTCTGGGGATCAAGAATTCAGAAGGCGCTTAGCTGTATGGTTCTGTCTCAGGGAGTCTCCTGAAGTTGTAGGCAGGATGTCAGCTGGAACTGTAGCACCAGAAGGTTGACTGGGGCTGAAGAATCAACTTCTGAAATGACTCACTCACATGGATTGTTGGCAATTCCTCCCCGTATGGACCTCTCTACATGGCTATTGACATGACATGACATGACCTCCCCAGAACAAGTGATCTATAAGAGACCAGCAAGGAAGCCATGATACATTTTTGGTCCTAGGCTCATAAGTTACAAAGTATCATTCTGCCACATTCTATTCATTCAAAGTAAGCCACTTAAGTTCAGCTCACACACAAGGAGTCGGGAACTAGGCTCTACCTCTTGTCAAAGAACTGGAGGACATGTTTTCAACCTCCCTCCCACTCCCACCCAAGCATATATGTAAAGAGAAACAGAAGTGAGTAAATGAGAGAGAAGTCTGCTGGGTTTCCTGACTCTAGTCTACTTCTGAGACCAGCTGCACCCATGCTCTTGGGTTTTATAAAACACTGCTTATTTTTTTTAATTTGTTTATTATTTATTTTTGACTGTGCTGGGTCTTCATTGCTATGCACAAGCTTTCTCTAGATACAGTGCATGAGTTCCTCATTGTGGTAGCTTCTTTTGTTGCAGAGCACTGACTCTAGAGCTCATGGGCTTTAGTAGTTGTAGCTCATGGGCTCTAGGGCACGGGCCTAGTTGCCCTGTGGCATGCGGAATCTTCCCTGACCAGGGATTGAACAGGTGGATTCTTAACCACTAGATCACCAAGGGAGTCCAACACTACAGTATTTTAAAGACAGATTTTCTTTCTGAAGTTATCTTGAAGTAAATGTGTTAGTCACTCAGTCGTGTCCAACTCTTTGGGACCCCATAGACTGTAGCCCACCAAGCTCCTCTGTCCTTGGATTGCCATTTCCTTCTCCAGGGGATCTTCCTGACCCAGGGATCAGACCCAGGTCTCCTGCATTGCAGGCAGATTCTTTACCATCTGAGCCACTAGGTACCCTCCCCGATGTTATCTTGAGTTGGTTTTAATTACTTTGCAACCAACAGAACCTTAATCACTAGATGGATCCCGCCAATTAAAAACTTTGATTCTTTTGTCAATTCTGCTTAAGCTACTCTGCTTACTCACCCAGAGACCTGGGCATTGATTTTTCACAATGGATATACCCAAAGCCTCTTATCGTTCTTCCAGATGACCCCCACCTACCAAAAACTGCAATAACCACGTGTACCCTTCTTCCAGCCCTGCCCCTACCCTGTTCTGGATGCCACTCTGTATTATAAAAAGAGAGAAGATAGAATAAAATACCAGAATGGAAGATCTTCCAGAGCACATGTGGTCTGTACAGTAAGAACAGGATTTCTGAGAAGGGCGTGTCCCTGAAAGCTTGAGTTCAAAGTCACCTGCTACTGAAGCCAATAACAACATTAATGTCTAATGAATGACCTTAGTCTTTTGCTAAAAGTGTCTCTCTTTACTCAGTCTCAACTATCTGGGCAATATCTCATTAAGTATATTGCTGGGAAAAGAAGAGAGGTCTCCAAAATCTCCAAGTAGGAAAAAATATGGTTAAAAATATAGCAGTACATACTGATATAAGAGAAAACCCTCTCTTATTACTTACCGGGAGGTTACAGGTTCTGGGGTGACAGACAAAATAAATTGGAGATTAAGGCTTTATGATTGCTTGTTTTGTACTACCCGAGGCAGAGAGATGTTTCTGGTGGGTGCCAAGATTTTGGTGATTGGGGAGGTCCAGTGCAGCATGGATAGGGAAAAACATCAGACTTTATCAAAGTCTTTGACAAATATTTCTCAAAGGGAAGGAAAGGAAAAGGATCAATATTCCTAGATACCCTCTGGTATGGTTGACATTTTGCTAAGTAATTTTCTGACTGCCTACAGACCTAGAGTGTGTATTCATAGTAAATCCTGGGGGAACACAACCAAGATCTCCTCTTCCAAGCCAATGCAGGGACTTCCCTGGTCATCCAGTGGCTAAGACTCTGCACATCCAACACAGGGGGCCCAGGTTCAGTCCCTGGTCAGGGAACTAGATCCCACATGCTGCAACTGAGAGTTCGCATGCTGCAATTAAAAAAGATCCCACATGCCACAAGTAAAATCCCACCATGTGTAAAATAGACAGCTAGTGGAAAGCTGCCATTTAGCTCAGGGAGCTCAGCTCAGTGCTCTGTGATGACCTAGAGGGTTGGGATGTGGAGTGGGGTGGGAGGGAGTCTCTGGAGGGTGGGGTGGGAGGGAGTCTTTAGAGGGTGGGGATATATGTATACATAGAGGTGATTCACATTGTTGTAGAGCAGAAACTAACACAACACTGTAAAGCAATTATGTTGTTGTTGTTCAATTGCTAAGTTCTATCCAGCCCTTTGCCACCCCATGGACTGCAGCACGCCACACTCCGCATGTCCTTCACTATCTCCCAGAGTTTGCTCAAATTCACGTCCATCGAGTCGGTGATGCTATCTAATCATCTCACCCTCTGCTGCCCCCTTTTCTTTTGCCTTCAATCTTTCCCATCATCAAGGTCTTTCCCAATGGGTCAGCTCTTTACACCAATTTTAAAATAAATTAATAAATAAAAGAATTTTCATATAAGTTTTTTAAAACAAATACCCGCATGCTGCAACGAAGATAAAAGCTCCTGCGGCCCACAGCTAAGACCTGACACAGTCAAGTAAGTAAATAAATAAATATTAGGGGGGAAAAAAGCCAAAGCAGTCCACCTGGGAATATAGGCTGCTGGAGGCTCACAGTTGTACCTCTTACTAGAAACCGCAATCAGTTACAGAGAACTACATCACCCAAGGTCACACACCATCCCAGGGGACGGCAGTTGGCCAATAATCCTTTGGATCAAGGGTTCAAAGGCTCAGCACCTCTCTCTCAATTTGGGACTCTGGAAGTCTGTCCCAGGTCAAGTTCTTGTCCACGTTCTAGAGGCCTCAGCTGCAAGCATATTGCAGGTCAGCTCACCCCTCTGCCCTTTTTCACAAGTGTATCTCCCCAGTAAGCCTCTACCTCCAGCTGTCCATCTCAGAGTTTCCTTCCAAGGATCCAACTAAAGCAGTACTGTGATGTCCATGATCCAGATGACAAAAATTGAACTGCAGAGTTTCATCCACATGCCTGTGGTCATGCGGCTGATGCTGGAGCGCTGATTTGACCTGAGACTGTCTTGTTCTAAAGTCATATTGTTCCCAGGTGAACTCTCCACCAATCATACATTTAATATCTTTTCCCATTTTTCAACTTTAGTGACTGGAAGACATCCTGAAGATTAGACCTGAAAATTCTTATCATTGCAGTGGTCTGCCAGCTTTGTTGTAACAGTCAGTACAAATTTTCTTTGTATATTAGTCTTGATATATCTAGACAATGCGAACCTGTCTCTAAAGGGATCCCATTCTAAGGGAATGGAGAAAGCAGTTTTTCACTTTGAGGTTTTGCCTAAGGATCTGCCCACCATCACTGCAGCTACTCTAGTCTTCTATATAATTTTACTTAGTAGACTATATGTTTTTCAGTTTTTCTGGCAGGACCAAAGCAAACTTCTGTGTTCTCAATTGCAGTAAGTTATTTCTGGGCACTTAGGGAAACTGAGGAGGAGGAGCAGCTCCAAAGCATAAAAGGGAGACATGTGGAGAGGAATGTCCAGTTCCAGATTCTTCCAGTCCAACCCATCAGGGTTGTAGGCAATGGGGATGAAGACCAGTGGTGTCTGGGGAGCCATAGACACATTGAGAGTTGTGTCTCCAGACATTGAATTTCTAATACAGCGACCAGCAGAGTGATTTATTTGACTGACCTAACAGATCTATATCAGACAAATCTCACCTTCACATTAGGATCAACAAACCCAGGAATTGCTTTAGTATTAGAGAAAAAAATATATACTTTTTATGGCTGCCTTTGTGAATCTCATACAACCAGTGACAGAGAAATAGTTAAGTTTTCTATCAGAGAAGATGGAAAGAGATTCTCTGCTTGGTCTTACCTCCATTTTAAAGTGTCTTGGTTCTTTTGGTTTATTTTTATTTTCCCATTACAAAAACAAATACCATGGCCAGTTGTATAATAAAACAGAAGAATATAAGCTAATAAGTAAAAGTTCCCTTTTCATTACTTTCCAAAGCCACTCCTTGTTTTGCCAAAAGTTTTCACTTTCGTCTCAGGTTCAAAGGATTTGTTAACAAAATAAGCCACTCATTCTATACAAATTAGTAATACCAATATTTATTAGAGAATTATCTAGGTGACTTTCAATATAAAAGAAAAGAGAAATAGAAAGAGCAGAGGATACATCACCAAATTGGGTTTTGACCAACATCCAGATTCAAATAACACTGGGAAGTCCTGTGTCATAGCACATCTTGAGTCTCAATTGGGAAAAGGTCCCTGGCAGTGAATCTGCTCTGTGGATGAGACTTCAGAGAATGCAGTTTGGTTCTGGTTTATAATCCCAGGATGCACATTGATATCATCATCAATCTGTGAGCAAATTACAGCTCTGGTTTCATGTTAATGCTGTTTGTTTTGTCTTGTAAAACTTGGAATGTTGTTACACATTGGGGTTTGGTTGGCCAGGGCCCCTCCAAGGGCTCAACAACTTCAAGGTTTGTCCCCTATCTTATCCATGGTGTGGCAAGTCTTACACTGCAATGAAGCGTAGCTCCTGCTCACCGCAACTAGGGAAAAGCTTCCATACACCAAGAAGACCCAGCACAACCGAAAATCAAGTCAATAAATAAAAATTTTAAAAATAGAATCATATTATACACCTTGTTTTACCACATTTTTCTCCCTGAATGTATCATAGACACCCTTCCAGGTCAATCAATTGAGATATAATTTATTTTTGTTGTTAATTTTTTTGTAAATTGCTATACAGTAAAACCAACATTTTCAGGAGTTTGCAATTTTATGAAGTTCAGCACATCTATGCATTCATATAACTAACCACTGCCACAGTAAGGATATACATTTCTATCACCTCAGGAAGTTCCCTTGTCCACCCTTAATCTCTGGCAACCACTAATTTGTTTGCCAGCTTTCAGTTGTGTCATTTCAAGATTATATCAATCACACTGCATGTAACCTTTCAAGTTTGACTTCTTTCACTCAGCGTAATGCCTTTGAGATTCATCTAAATTGGTATATGCATCAATAGTTCACTTCTTTTTATCACTGAGTAGCAATATCCCAGTACTCTTGCCTGGAGAGTCCCATGGATGGAGGAGCCTGGTAGGCTGCAGTCCATGGGGTCACTTTCACTTTTCACTTTCATGCATTGCAGAAGGAAATGGCAACCCACTCCAGTGTTCTTGCCTGGAGAATCCCAGGGACGGGGGAGCCTGGTGAGCTGCCATCTACAGGGTCTCACAGAGTCGAACACGACTGAAGCGACTTAGCAGCAGCAGCAGCAGCAATATCCCACTTCTGTATTCTTGCCTGGAGAATCCCATGGACAGAGGAGCCTGGCAGGCTACAGTCCATGCAGTCGCAGGAGTCGGGCACAACTTAGCAACTAAACCACCACCAGTATCCCATTGTATGGAAACACCAGCTTATTTATACTCCTTTTTTTTTTTTTTTTTTTTGCTGTGCTGTGCTGCGAAGCTTGCAGGATCTTCGTTCCCTGAATGGGGGCTGAACCCAGTCCCACAGCAGTGAAAGCTTGGAGTCCTAACCACTGGACCAAGGAGTTCCCTATACTTATTCCTTTTTAATGACTGTAATAGATTCCTCAGTGGGTACAGAACGATGTATTCAACCAGCCTTATGTTGAGGAATATCCAGGCTGGTTTTGAATTTTTCCCCAAAGATTGGAATAAAGATCCTTGAACATCTATTTTAATATAGAAGCGATTTCTTTAAGTAAGATGATTCTTAAATGTTGGGTTGCTAGGTAAAAAGTGTGTGTAGTTTATTTTTAACAAATATTTAATTTTTTCCAGTATTACTTGTTGTCACATCTCCTATTCCCACCAGAGATATATGAAAGGATTTTTTTCCTCACATTTTTGTCAGCTTGAGATGATTTCTCTTTTTAGCTCTTTTCCCCCAATTGAATGGATTTTAAAAAAAGTACTATCTTGTGTTAGCTTTAATTTACATTTCCCTGAACCTTTTGGATTCCAACTGGTCATTTGGAGACCCTCTTTGGTGAGAGGTCTAATTATAGTCCTTTTGCTGAATTTTCTTTTACATTATTTACCTGTTTCTTCTTAGTTTATAGGAGGTCTTTGCATGTTAGGAATATTAATACTTTTTCTACTGTATGTGTTATTGAAAAAACTCCCCATCCTATTGTTTGGCCTTTGATTTTGTTTTGTTCTTTTGCTGTATGTTTGGTTTGGTTTTTAATATCATCAATGGGTCTATCTTTTTCTCCTTGGGTTCTGGGCTTATAGTCTGGTTTGATTGGAAAGTCATCCTTTATCCAAGTTTTTTTAATGTTTTAAATATTTTTCCCCAATATTTATTTCTCTTAATGTGTACAAACACCTTAAGAGTGAACAATTATCATTTCCATTCCTCTCTTACAGATGAAGGGTCCTGGGCTTGACGGACGGTGTTACCTGCCCAAAGATGCACATCAAAGAGGGTGCAAAGCAGTGACTTGGACCCCAGCGGTCCAGAGAGAGCCCAGGGGACTTAACCACCAAGCTTGCCCTTGCCTTCAGCAGCTCCAAGTCATATCCCAAACTGTCCTTAGGAAGTGTTGTCCTTGGTCTTCTACACAGGCCGAGAAAAAAATCCTTACAAATAAGTGACAAAGCAAAAGGAGTAGGATAAGAGCCCACGGCCACTCAGCGGTGCAGCCAGTACCTCTGACATCAAAACCACAGCTTCAGAAGGTAACAGCGAGGATAGGACCTGTGCGAGGGCAGTGGGAAGAGAAAGGGCAGCTATTTATTTGCTTTGGGGCTGGGGAAGTCATGTACACCAGCGGTCCCCAACCTTTTTGGCACCAGGGACCGGTTTCATGGAAGACAATCTTTCCCTGGAGCGGGGTCAGGGGACAGTTTCCAGATCATGCAAACACAGTAGGGTTCCCACTCCTATGAGAATCTAATGCCACTGCTGATCTGACAAGAGGTGGAGCTCAGGCGGTAATGTGAGTAATGGGGAGCAGCTGCAAATACAGATGAAGCTTGCTCACCAGCCCACTCACCTCCGGCTGTGCACCCCTGCTGCTAACAGGCCACCAGCTGGTACCAGTCTGTGGCCTGGGGTCGGAGACCCCTGATGTACACAGTGGAACCAACACAAAGTTTGGAATCAGACAGACCTGGGAGAATAGCATTTCTGCCTCTTACTAGCTGAGTGAACCAGGTCAGGTCAGGTTACTTCATCTTTCGAGCTCTAGCTTTCTCACTTATAATATGGCAATAATATTAATAGTATTAATATCTGTTTTCTGAGAGAGGTTATGATCCTGTCATGATGCGTGGCATGATTAAAGATGTACTTTTCTCTGTCTTTTAATGCAAACACTGACCCTGGCCCAAGAAAGGACAGCCCATCTTGCCAACCATGCTTTTCACAAGTTTGAGGAAGCAGAGTTGTGAATCCAAAAAGCACAGGGACATGTAGACCTAATAGGCATACAGCCTTTAGGCATAATAACAGTTAATATTTACATATGCTTGCCTTGTGTCTCGGAGAAGGCAATGGCACCCCACTCCAGTACTCTTGCCTGGAAAATCCCATGGACAGAGGAGCCTGGAAGGCTTCAGTCCATGGGGTCGCTGAGGGTCTGACACTATTGAGCAACCTCACTTTCACTTTTCACTCTCATGCATTGGAGAAGGAAATGGCAACCCACTCCAGTGTTCTTGCCTGGAGAATCCCAGGGATGGAGGAGCCTGGTGGGCTGCCGTCTATGGGGTCGCACAGAGTCGGACACGACTGAAGCGACTTAGCAGCAGCCTTGTGTCTTGTACTTTGTCAACTCATTTAATCTTTATGACAACCCTGTAATATAGGTACAATTATTTCTTCATATTTACAGTTAAAGAAACTGAGTCACAAAGAGATTAGGTAACTTTCTCAAGACCATGTAGTCTGTAAATGGAAGAGCTGAGATTTGAACACAGGGAGTCTGGTTCCAGTACTCACAATGTAGTCAGCATCCCATGCTATGTACAGTCCTCTATATTACACCATACCACACAATCATATCACACCAGACCATACTATACCATGTGTGTGTTAGTCACTCAGTCATGTCCGACTCTTTACAATCCCATGGACTGTAGCCTTCCAGGCTCCTCTGTCCATGGAATTCTCCAGGTAAAAATACTGGAGTGGTTTGCTACTTCCTCCTCCAGGGGATCTTCCCCACCCAGGGCTGAACCCGAGTCTCCTGCACTGCAGGCGGATTCTCCATCTGAGCCACCAGGGAAGCCCAAACTATATCATATGTCTATCCAAGTGCAATACCAGAGACTCGTGATGAACTAAGGATGATAAATTGAATGAACTGGGGAAATGGGCTAGCTGACGTATGAGCTGAGAATGAAAACTGGGCATTGAGGTCTCCAACAAACTTGAGCAAAGATTATCCTGTGGCCTCCTGTCCTGCTAAGGGTCTAAAGTGTGCCTTTTCATTTCAAGCCGTGTGAAAGACCACTCCTTCTGACAGCTTCCTGTGGAGCAGATCCAGCATCTGTCAGGATATTCTGTAAGCGAGCGGCAGAAATCAGCTCTAGCTAATTTAATAAAAAGGGAATTTAATGGAAGGATGTATGGAGAATCTCTGAGAAGTGAGGAAAAACTGAACAACCAGAAACAATGTGAATTGGAACGATTCTGGGGGTCAAAGTATCAAGAACTGAGGACTAATCTCTTTTGGATCCCAACATGAAGATGAACAGACTTGTCATTTCCCAGCCCCTATGTTACTCTTCTCAAAATTCCAGGAAGAGGGCATCTGATTGGACCAGCCTGGGGCTTGTACCCACCTGTGGTGAGAGGAGGACGTGGCACTAAGAAGCTGCTGCCCCATAAGGTCCAATGCAGGGGATGTGTGTTCAATCCCTGATCGGGAAGCTGAGGTCCTGCATGCCCAGTGATGGCCAAAAATGTTAAAAAACAAAAAACAAAACAAAACCCTGCTGTTAATAACTCACGTCATCTTACTCACCTGAGTTGGTCTATAATTTTGGTAGACAGTTGCCAGCCCAGGAACAACATCTCATCTCAAGATCCTGAGTCTCCCTTTGACTCTCAAACAACAGAGATAGAAGTCAGAGGTTTCCCCCCACTGCTAGCCCCCAGTAGGATGACTCTGAAGCATGTCTCGGGTGGGACTAGTCCTCATTGCCCAAAGCAGTAATCTACTTATTTGCATATTTATACTGTTTCTTTACCCTTTCCTAATCTCATTTCCCCCCTTTTTCTTCAAAAGTGCATCTAATATCATCTTCCAAATAAAATACCTTCACTTGAGTCCTTTACCCAGGGTCTGTTTTGGCAGAAACCCAAATCAATACAAGTACCACATTTAACAGTCCAATGATACAGTGTATAGTGTGGGGAGGGTAGTTACCCTCCTCCCAAAAAAGCAGGGTGCTCTCACCAAAAGAAAAGAGAAAAGACATTGGAAAGAAAAACAAAAGGCTCGAAGCTCAGGCAGGAAGATCTTAGCTTTCTCTACACAGACACACCACTTCAGAATCATCACCCAAAGCTCTGTCTGCCCAACAGAGTCCGTGTGAATCAATTCCTCTTTGTTCCTCTTCGAAATCCTCAAGGCCAGAGCCGAGATACTCAGACAAAGGAAAGTCCGACTCAGACACTTTAATGCCAAAGAAGAAGGCCCTGGAGACCTGTAAATCAGGAGGCATTACTGTTGCCATGGACAGTAAGTGGGAATGTATCTGACCATCTCACCTTCTGTGATGAGTAGACATCAAATTGCTCCTTGTCACAGTGCAGACCCTTAGATCATCCTGTAACATGTCCTGGGTACTTAGTAGCCTGGAGATTGTCCAACCTTATAAAGCACAGACTACACTTAAGAATTCATGATGATAAGAAAAGAGTCATAAAATCAGGACCCAAGGGAGCAAACTCTGAAATCCTTAGGAATTCAGCAGGAATCTAATTTGGCTCCTGGCTGATTATTCAGTACATAGAAGCTGAGGCTGCTAATGAGACCTGAAGAAGCCTCAGACCTATTCTAGAAAGTATTCAGAGGGCCCATCACTTACCTGGATCATAGGTTGCCCTTAATGTGCAGAAATGTTAACACCCCTTGCCCCCAAAGAGCTCCATTGTTGTTCTTTAGTTGCTCAGTCATGTCCGATTCTTCTGTGATCCGATGGACTTAAGCCCGCCAGGCTCCTTTGTCCATGGGATTACCCAGGCAAGAATACTGGAGCGGGTTGCCATTTCCTTCTCTAGGGCATCTTCCCGATCCAGGGGTCAAATCTGCGTTTCTTTCATTGGCAGGAGATTCTTTACCAGTGAGCCAACAGAGATGCCCCAAAGGGCTCCATACAGACCTATAAACAAACAATTATGCCAGAAACAATATGCATTTATTCAGTGAATATTTATTGAGTTTATATTTATGTTAAATTTATACTAAATTTTGGTCACACATCTGTGGGTCAGTTGGGTTTTGACTGATCCAGGTTGGGTTGGATTCAGGTGTGCTGAACTTGTCTCTCCTTTTCTCTGGGATGAGCTGGACTCTTAGGACATTTGTATCCTATAGTAACGACAGGAATGCAAGAAGGCCAGTCTTAATATACAAGTGCACTCCAACCCTGTGCCTGTACATGTCCACTAACATCTCAATGGTCAGAGTAACAAGGTCAAGAGGCAGGAAAGTGAATCCCACCCTCTATGAGGCCATGATAGATGGATAAATAATACTATTACAAAGGAGATGAAAATAGAGGCTAATAATTTAATTTATTGCAGCCTTGTGAAGATCAAAGGAAATGAGCTGTGTCTAGAATCACCCACAGGTAACAAAGAGCCAACAGCCATGATGAGGTTATAGAAACACACAAGAGGGGTACCCAATCCAGCTTACAGGGGTCTATGTAGCTTTTCATATGTCATAAAGGTTCTCCTACACTCCCTACCCTAGTAAAGACCTACCCTCAAACAGAATGAGACAGTTCCAGATGTCCAACTGCTGGACAAAGGGAGTCAAGGGCTAATATTCTTTATTCTCTTTATTCTTTAATTTAATTCTTTATTCTTATTCTTTATTCTCAGATTACTGCCATACCTAGGAAGACATTCGTGGCCACCAAAAGAACAACTTCAAGCAAGCAAGGAAACAGTTGTAAGCAAGAAGTTGGTGCAGAAACCAGGCCACAGGGAATGAAGATTTTAAAGACATAGTTCCTATCTTAAAAATGTATGGATATTTATTCTGAAACTTACTGGAGATGACAAAAGAGAAAGAAAAAGAAGAAAAGGTAGAAGAATGTACCATTCCAACCTCAGGGCATTTATACATGCTTTTCCTTCTACCTGGGATGATTTCCCACCAGATCTCTCAGAACTGACTCCTCCTTACCCTCTAGATCTCAGTTTAACTGTCACCTCCTCAGACTTACCCTGACATCTCTCTCCCCATATAAAGCATCCCGCCCCACCCCACATCACTCTCTAGTACACACTGTTTTCTTCATTGCATTTATTAGTACCCACATTTGTGGTTTTTATTTTGTTTGTTGACTTGCTTATTTTCTGTCCTCCCCATTAGAGTGGGTTTAGATACCTTTGTTCTGTCTTATTCACTGTACCCCAGTGCCTTCAGTAATGTCTGGGATATCAGATCAGATCAGATCAGTCGCTCAGTCATGTCCGACTCTGCTACCCCATGAATCGCAGCACGCCAGGCCTCCCTGTCCATCACCAACTCCCCGAGTTCACTCAGACTCACGTCCATCGAGTCAGTGATGCCATCCAGCCATCTCAGCCTCTGTCGTCCCCTTCTCCTCCTGCCCCCAATCCCTCCCAGCATCAGAGTCTTTTCCAATGAGTCAACTCTTTGCATGAGGTGGCCAAAGTACTGGAGTTTCAGCTTTAGCATCATTCCTTCCAAAGAAATCCCAGGGCTGATCTCCTTCAGAATGGACTGGTTGGATCTCCTTGCAGTCCAAGGGACTCTCAAGAGTCTTCTCCAACGCCACAGTTCAAAAGCATCAATTTTTCGGCCCTCAGCCTTCTTCACAGTCCAACTCTCACATCCATACATGACCACAGGAAAAACCATAGCCTTGACTAGTTTCTCAAAATGATTGTTGAATGGATAAATTGATGGAATAATCAATGAATAGCTCTGAAAATAGTGAAGAAGAGAAGAAAGTGGCATGAAGCAATAGATGATATAGATAAAGAAACAGCAAACAATAGAAAAGAAATAAATAGAATATAGCCAAATTGAGAAATGCAAAGAAAGCAGGTAAAGAAAGATAAAAAGAACTTTACAACTTCTCTGGCAGGCCAGTGGTTAAGACTTTGCTTTCCAATACAGTGGGTGTGGGTTCAATCCTTGGTTGGGGAGCTAAGATTCTACATGCCTCACAGCCAAAAAATCAAAACATTAAAAAAAAAAACAGAAACAATATGGTAACAGAATTCAATAAAGACTTTAAAAATGCTCCACGTCAAAAAAACTCTTTAAAAAAAAAGGGAAGGAAAACAATTTCAGAAGAAAATTGCAGAGGTAACAAAAGAGTTAAAATCTGCAGCTGATGCTCAGATGCTTGGTGTCTGAACAGGATGATCAAGGGGAAGAGTGCTGAACAAGGGTCTTGCATCTCATTTGCATCACTTTATCCATCAAAATCTGACCAGGAAGCAGAGTTGGAAATTGCTACACATGTTGCATTCTTGTTTGTGCTGAAAACTATTACAATATCTCAGAACCAGCCCTGCAGGAATAGAAAGGTCAAAAGACAATCTGTTTCTTGTAAATAAATAATAATAAATTACCATGTTTGAATACACTCAGGAACCCCACTGCGCTGCAGTGCCATTCTGGATTAGAATCTCTTGGTGACAGCCCAGGGGCTTGGGGCCCAGAAGGTCCCTACTGTTTGCCTGAATACCATGTCCCATTTTCATTCTGGCAAATTACTGCCTCCTCTCCATTTATTCTTTTTCTCCTTCTGAGATTCCTACCAGAATTCTAATTCTTAACTTTTTTCTTGCAAAGATGTACCCCTCCCAAATGCTTTATGGTGACTTCATTGGCTGAATCCTTCAGTTCACTAATTTGTTCTTCAGCTGTATTCATTCTGCTGTCTAACTTACCCATTGACAATATATTTTCCATTTTTTACAATATACTTTTCATGTCCCAAATCTCCAAATGGTTCTTCAAAACTTTTTTTTAATTTATTGTATTTATTTACATTTTTGGCTGCACTGGGTCTTCATTGCTACTCACAGGCTTTCTCAAGTTGCTGTGCAGGGGCTTCCCACTGCAGTGGCTTCTCTTGTTGTGGAGCACAGTCTGTAGGGTGCTCAGGCTCAGTAGCTGCAGCTCAAAGGCTCTAGAGCACAGGCTCAGTAGCTGTGGTGCACTGCTTTAGTTGCCCTGTAGCATGTGGGATCTTCTCTTAGCAGGCGTCGAACCTGTGTCCGCTGCATTGCAAGGACCACCAGGGAAGCCCTGTTCAAAATTTCTTATTCCTAGTTTATGCTCCTAAGATCTTTGCTTATTCCTATCAGGTTATTGGTTTCCCTTATTTAAAAAAAAAAAAAAACCTGTCTGATTCATTATTTCTGCTTCTTATAGCATAGATTATAGAATCTGATGTCTTGTTATATTTTCCTATGAGATCATATTCTTTGGAACTATCAAGTACTTTGGCTGTGACAAGTAAAAGGGGGGAGTAGATGGGGTTGATGGCAACATCCTTGACCCCATTCTGTATCTTTTCTGGTAAACAGGGTTGTGGGAAGGATAGTTCAGGTCAAAGAGGCTGGTGTAACAATTCCTTCACAGTCCTTTCCTTTATTGCCTCGATCCCTCTCCTCTCCTGGGAATGGGCCAGGTTCTAGACTGCAGACAGTGCTGCTCTCAATGAGCAGCCACCCTCTGTAGGGAATATCCAGAGGCCGGCCAGCTCACCAGCAGTCCTTGCCATCAGCTCTCCACCCCCACAGAACTCCAGCCGTGTTTGGCTACCATGCCAACTGCCTCAGGCTAGCACTGGGGTAAGGCCCCACTTCCCTGCCTGCAATAGCTAAAGGGGGGCCAACTCAAGTTCTCACCTTGCCTACCTGTCATCTGTGGCACCTGAACCTCTTTTCGTACCAACAGTCTATCACGTTCATCCTCTCCAAATGATTCCATAGTTTTAGTTATGTTCTAGGATCCATGATATGAGAGTTGGACCGTGAAGACAGTTGAGTGCCGAAGAACTGATGCTTTCAAATTGTGGTGCTGGAGAAGATTCTTGAGAGTCCTTTGGACAGCAAGGAGATCAAAGCAGTCAATCCTAAAGGAAATCAACTCTGAATATTCATTGGAAGGACTGATGCTGAAGCTGAAGCTCCAATACTTAAGCCACCTGAGGTGAAGAACTGACTTATTTGAAAAGACCCTAATGCTGGGAAAGATTGAAGGCAAAAGAAGGGCACAGCAGAGGATGAGACAGTTGGATGGCATCCCTGACTCAATGGACATGGATTTGAGCAAACTCTGGGAGATAGTGGAGGACAGAGGCACCTGGCATGCTGCAGTCCATGGAGCCACAAAGAGTTAGCCGTGACTTAGCAACTGAACAACAACAACAGGATCCAGGAATCTCTCTGTCACTTCTGCAACACCTCCAGGATTAAAGTCAGAGAGGAGTGAGAAGTCTTTATCAATTCTCCATCTGGGCTAGTCTATTCTTCATTCATAGACTAACACACACACACTCAATAAAGCGTAATAGTTGGGAACTCTGGTAAGCATATTCGCAGGACAAATTTTCTGGAAATGCTGCAACAATAAATAGACTCATCTTAAATTTTGATAGAAATTGTTCAAGTGCCTTCAAAATGGTGTACCAATTTGCACTGTCAATCACAGTGCCAATTCCCCTGCAAAAACTGTATACATGGAGTATTACCAAACATGTCGATGTTTACAACAAAAATATAAAAAAAAATATATATATATATATATATATATATACAGCACATTGTTCCTTCAATGTGCTGTACTTTAGTAATGAGGAAAATTGGCTGTTTTTTCATATATTGCAGCATTTCTTATACTAGTTAGAAAGAGTGCTTGACCTAAATATCATCTAAGTGGCTTGTTAAATAATTTGTGGAATATTCAACTTATAGAAAAAATAACAATGATGAATAAAATAAGGAAAAATACTCTAACTATAATTAAAGAAATAGGAACTAAAACAATAAATATGAAACTGTTATTTTTAACCTCATACAATTGGGAAAGATCTAAAAATGTAATAGCTTCCATGGTTGGCAAAGTCCCTCTGCTAACACTAATTCAAATAAAAGTGATGACCTCTGTCATATACTTTTGCCCCAAATCTTGCCTTTCCTACTTTACTACAAGCTACTGAAAAGGTAGCGTTAAAATCTTTTCTACCACCTATTTTCTTACTTTCTCTGAACTTAACACCCATACTCCCTAAACTCTTGATGAGAAACAAGGTAAAGAGAGAAAGAAATCAACTAGAATTCCACTTGCCAAAGTTTAGTCCTCCAAGCATTTGATATACAAGAGATTACCTAATGTCATTTTTTGTAATTTTTTTATTGGAGTATATTTGGTTTACAATCTTGGGTTAGTTTCTGTTATACAATGAAGGAATTAGCGATATGTATACATACATCCCTTCCCTCTTCAACCTCCCTCCCACACCCCAACTCCACTCATCTAGGTCATCACAGAGCACTGAGCTGAGCTCCCTGTGCTATAACACAGGTTCCCACTAGCTATCTAGTTTATACACGGTAATGTATTTGATGCAGAAGGAAATGGCAACCCACTCCAGTGTTCTTGCCTGGAGAATCCCATGGATGGAGGAACCCGGTGAGCAATAGTCCATGGAGTTGCAAAGAGTCGGACACAACTGAGTGGCTAACACACAATGTATTTGAAAGTCGCTTAGTCATGTCCGACGCTTTGCAACCCCATGGACTGTAGTCTTCCAGGTTTCTCTGTCCAGAGAATTCTCCAGGCCAGGATACTTGGTTCCCTTCTCCAGGGGATCTTCCCAATCCAGGGATCAAACACAGGTCTCCCACACTGCAGGCAGATTCTTTACCACCTGAGCCACCAGGGAAGTGGTAGTGTATTTATGTCAAGCCAAATCTCCCAATTCACCCCATGCCTCCCTTTTCCCTTCTCTATCTGCATGTCCATTCTCTGTGTCTGTGTCCCTATTCGTGCTCTGGAACTAGGTTCACCGATACCATTTTTCTAGATTCTACATACATCAAAGGAAACCATAAACAAGACAAAAAGACAACCCGCAGAATGGGAGAAAATATTTGCAAACAAAGCAAGAGACAAAATGTACAAATAGTTCAATATTAAAACAAAAAAGGAGGCCAACCAAAAAAAAAAAAAAAAAATGGCCAGAAGACCTAAAGAGACTTTTCTCCAAAGAAGACATACAGATGGCCAAGAAACACATGAAAAGATGCTCAACATCACTAATTATTAGAGAAATGTAAATCAAAACTACAATGAGGTATCACCCCACATGGTCAGAACAGCCATCATCAAAAAATTCACAATAAATCCTGGAGAGGGTGTAGAGAAAAGGGAACCCTCCTACACTGTTGGTGAATGGATACAAGCACTATGGAGAACAGTACAGAGGTCCCTTAAAAAAACAAAAATAGAATGAACCACCTAGTGTCTTAATATGGTCCTTTTGAAGGCAGTGATATCTGAGGACTTGAGTACTTACTTGGACTGTAAGCCCTGGAAGCAACAGTAAGGGGGTGATGAGAATGAGTCAGGAAAAGGGTAATCCCAAAGGAGCAGTTCTGAGCTGGTTAATGCTGTGGGCAGCTGGGGGTCAGCCCCACTGTGGCCCTGTGAGGAACAGTATTGCACCTCAGGATTGTCTCTATGAAGGAGAGGTAGCAAGGATCTTTGTTCACTGCCTCCCATCCCTCATCCTTTGAGGGTTATCTAGAGGCTTGCTAACTTTCCTGCTATTCCAGGCTATCACGTGGCTTCAGGAAAATACACTGAGGTGTGAGCGTGGAGATTAGATATTAGCAGAATGTTGGCAGCCTCCATGGGAATGGACCTCCAGCACCAACTCTGCAATCAGTGGTGAGCCAAGGGCATGGAGCAGACACACAAGACACATCCACCCAGTCCTACGCTGGGCCTCTTGTGACTGTGATTAAGGAAGAGCTCATAGTGAGGAAAGTTCTTCTAGCTCTTTATAAGGCCTTGCCTTTTCCAACATGGCTACTCCTAAGGTAGCTGAGAAAACCTTGGCTCAAGAAAAATAAAAGTATCTCTAACCAAGACAAGAATCTTTGCTGTTTCAGTTCCTGGAAAAGTCTTCTTGACCCCCTAATGTGACTCTGTTCTCTCCCTAACTCCAGGCCCTGAGTCTGAGGGCCCCAGCTAAAGTTCTGCTGAAATTACAGATAAATGACTTAAAATGACTCAAAACCATCTGTGTCCCAGTTTCATTCCTTTTATGGCTGAGTAATATTTCTTTGTGTATATGTACCACAACTTCTTTATCCATTCATCTGTCCAACCATTTAGGTTGTTAATTGTAGAGACCTTGAAGGACCTAGAGTCTGTCATACAGAATGAAGAAAGTCAGAAGGAGGAAAACAAATATCACATATTAACATATACATGTGGAACCTAGAAAAATGGTACAGATAAACATATTTCTAGGGCGGGAATAGAGATACAGACCTAGACACGTGTGGACACGGGGTATTGGGGGAGGGTGGGATTAACTGGGAGATTAGGGTTGACATATATACACTATCACGTGTAAAAAGGGACTAGATCTGATAGACAGAGTGCCTGATGAACTATGGACGGAGGTTCGTGACATTGTACAGGAGACAGGGAGCAAGACCATGCCCAAGAAAAAGAAATGCGAAAAAGCAAAATAGCTGTCTGAGGAGGCCTTACAAATAGCTGTGAAAAGAAGAGAAGCAAAAAGTAAAGGAGAAAAGGAAAGATATACCCATTTGAATGCAGAGTTCCAAAGAATAGCAAGGAGAGATAAGAAAAGCCTTCCTCAGCAATCAATGCAAAGAAATGGAGGAAAACAACAGAATGGGAAAGACTAGAGATCTCTTCAAGAAAACTAGAGATAGCAAGGGAATATTTCATACAAAGATGGGCTCAATAAAGGACAGAAATGGTAGGGACCTAAGAGAAGCAGAAGATATTAAGAAGAGGTGGCAAGAATACACAGAAAAACTATACAAGAAAGATCTTCATGACCCAGATAATCACGAAGGTGTGATCACCCACACTCACCTAGAGCCAGACATCCTGGAATGTGAAGTCAGGTGGGCCTAGGAAGCATCACTACGAACAAAGCTAGTGGAGGTGATGGAATTCCAGTTGAGCTATTTCAAATCTTAAAAGATGATGCTGTGAAAGTGCTGCACTCAATATGCCAGCAAATTTGGAGAACTCAGCAGTGGCAACAGGACTGGAAAAGGTCAGTTTTCATTCCAATACCAAAGAAAGGTAAATACGAAAGAATGTTCAAACTACCACACAATTGCACTCATCTCACATGCTAGTAAAGTAATGCTCAAAATTCTCCAAGCCAGGCTTCAGCAATATGTGAACCGTGAACTTCCAGATGTTCAAGCTGGTTTTAGAAAAGGCAGAGGAATCAGAGATCAAATTACCAACATCCACTGGATCATGGAAAAAGGAAGAGAGTTCCAGAAAAACATCTACTTCTGCTTTATTGACTATGCCAAAGCCTTTGACTGTGTGGATCACAATAAACTGTGGAAAATTCTGAAAGAGATGGGAATACCAGACCACCTGATCTGCCTCTTGAGAAATTTGTATGCAGGTCAGGAAGCAACAGTTAGAACTGAATATGGAACAATAGACTGGTTCCAAATAGGAAAAGGAGTACATCAAGGCTGTATATTGTCACCCTGCTTATTTAACTTCTATGCAGAGTACATGATGAGAAACGCTGGGCTGGAAGAAGCACAAGCGGAATCAAGATTGCCGGGAGAAATATCAAGAACCTCAGATATGCAGATGACACCACCCTTATGGCAGAAAGTGAAGAACTAAAGAGCCTTTTGATGAAAGTGAAAGAGAAGAGTGAAAAAGTTGGCTTAAAGCTCAACATTCAGGAAACGAAGATCATGGCATCTGGTCCCTTCACTTCACAGCAAATAGATGGGGAAACAGTGGAAACAGTGCCTGACTTTATTTTTCTGGGCTCCAAAATCACTGAGGATGGTGATTGCAGCCCATGAAATTAAAAGATGCTTGCTCCTTGGAAGGAAGGTTATGACCAACCAGACAGCATATTAAAAAGCAGAGACATTACTTTGTCAACAAAGGTCCATCTAGTCAAGGCTATGGTTTTTCCAGTAGTCATGTATGGATGTGAGAGTTGGACTATAAAGAAAGCTGAGCGCCGAAGAACTGATGCTTTTGAACTGTGGTGTTGGAGAAGACTGTTGAGAGTCCCTTGGACTGCAAGGAGATCCAACCAGTCCATCCTAAAGGAGATCAGTCCTGGATGTTCACTGGAGGGCCTGATGTTGAAGCTGAATCCCCAACACTTTGGCCACCTAATGCAGAGAGCTGACTCATTTGAAAAGACCCTGATGCTGGGAAAGATTGAAGGCAGGAGGAGAAGGGGATGACAGAGGATTAGATGGTTGGATGGCATCACCAACACAATGTTTTGGGTGGACTCCAGGAGTTGGTGATGGACAGGGAGGCCTGTCGTGCTGCAGTTCATGGCGTCGCCAAGAGTCGGACACGACTGAGCAACTGATCTGAACTGGTGTAAAATAGATAGCTCGTGGGAACCTGCTGTGTAACAGAGGCAGCTCAGCTTGGTATTCTGTGATGACCTAGGGAGATGGGATGAGGATGGGGTGGGAGAGAGCCTCCAGAGGGAAGGGATATATGGATACATATAGCTGAATCATTTCATTGTACAGGAGAAACCAACACAACATTGTAAAGCAATAATATTCCAATTAAAAAAAAAACAAAAACAACTCTGTGTCTACAAAGTAAGGTACTAGAACTCAGATAAAAGGCCTCTGTTTTTCACCCACACTAAAGTCATCCAATTACTAAGACCTTCTGCTTCTGAGAGCTGACTTTGGCCTTGGGGGCTCCATCAGTAGCACCTGTTACCCCACATTGTTCTTTTCCTCAATAACTAATCCTTTTGTGGAACTATCTTCATTTATTTTTATAGTTTTTTTTTACCCTTGTGTGGAAATTTTAAGACTTCCCAGACAGCTCTCTATATGTTGAAAATTCAGGGATGTCAATCATGCCTTTTCCTCCCCATATGGATTCTAACCAATTTGAGTAGAAGATGCAAAGACCCAGGAGAGGATGAAGAGAAGGATGAGTTTTTACTTACAGAGTTGAACTGGAGAGCGTTACAGGCTCCCCTTATAAATCTGCACGACCCACATGGTCCAGTCTTACCCACCTGGTTACAGGCTGAGAAGCTGGAGCAAACACAGAAGAGGCTGCCTGGTCTTTAAAACGAGAAAGACGTTTAAGTAAATGAAATGTTTAAAAAAGAGTATGAAGGACTTCCCTGGTAATTTAGTGGCTAAGAACCCACCTGCAATGCAGGGGACACATGCTCAATCCCTGGTCCAGGAATACTCCACGTGCTGAGGAGAAACTGAGCCCAAGTGCTCCACAGCCACTGAGCCTGCGCTCTAGGACCCATGCTCCACAACGAGAGAAGCCCCCACAATGAGAAGCCCGCGCACCACAACGAGAGAGTAGCCCTCGTTCACACCAACTGGAGAAAGCCAGAGCACAGCCACGAAGACCCGGTGCAGCCAAAAGGGAAGAAGTAAACATTTTTAAAAAGAATGTGAAGAGAAGAAAGTATTGGAAAAAACTGAGATATTATCCTCAAGATATTTTGCTTCTCTACCAATCAGTTTCTCACTTGATAAGTGAGCATCTACTTACTATCCCATACGTGTGTTTCAGTGAATGCTAGAACAATCTAGCAGCTACAATGAAGACTTAGATGTCCCTCCTCTGAAATGTCAAATGTTTAAATTGATTACTGAACATTTAATAATAAAATTCCAATGTTATTAAACAAAAAGGAGAGGGGGGAGAAAGGCCAACACGCGTGGTACCTGGGAGGAAATAGGTCCAAAAAAGGAAGGAAGAGAGACAGAAGGAAGCAGGGAGATTCATAGAGAAGAAGAAAGAGAGGGAGAGATGGAAGGAGGAAGACCATGGACAGAAAGAGGGAAGGATGGAAGCCTGCCCACTGGAATGCCCAACAAGGAGGTAAGCCCAGTCTTGCCCAAGTGCATACGCTTCCTCCCCACACTTATTAAAAAGCAAAAGAGTTAACTGAGCCACTGAAAGGCCACAGGCTAAAGGTGGGAGTAGAGAAAATAGGAATGGCACCCACTTACAACCTGCTGCTAATTTCCTTTAGACCTTGAACTTATAGTAGTTAGGATGTCTGCTTCAGAGGCTAAAGAAAATCACCGACATTAACAGAAGGCTTCATATGCAGAACTTTTGAAATACCAATAATCTTAAGAGGTCCCCAGTAAGCTCTTTCCTCACTGCACTCCTATATTTATACAAAATGAGGCATATTCCCTATTGGAAAAACCCAGGCCTACTTGGACATCTCCAGGCATGTCTACCCCCCTGCCCCAATTCTGAGCACCAAAGGCTGCCTCTGAGAAATCATTATTTATTGCACACCCATCCATGGGGGAGATTTGTCACAGCTGCAGAAACACTTGCATTCTCTGCACATCTTCATGCCTTTGGGAACCCTGACCACAAAATGAGTTGATTTTAACGGTGTCTTGCAGGGAGGGTACCTATTTTTAGCAATTATCTTTGGAGTCACTGAAATAAAAGCTTTTGAAAATTAATGATTTTCACCAAGGTGTTGGCTTCTTTATATGCAGAGTTCAGCTGCACAAGATCAAAGTAAAACCAGGCAGATAGTATTAAGGGAAGAGTGGTTTTTCCAAGAAGAGGATACAGAGAGGGAGATGGTACAGGATAAAGAAAAGAACTATGGACACAGACATAGGAAGCATTAGTCACTCAGTCATGTCTGACTCTCAGTGACCACATGGACTGTAGCCCAACAAGTTTCTCTGTCCATGGAGCTCTCCAGGCAAGAATACTGGAATGGGTAGCCATTCCCTTCTCTACTAACTAAATACTAAATAACCATGGGTGAATCACTCCCTGTTTCTGACTCATGGTTGTCATTTTTTTTTTTTTAATGGAGAAATTATATGTGAAGAAACAAAAATGAGTCTCTTTAAAATTTGACCTCGGAATTTCTCCTAAGAAGAGAACTGATCTAACTTTTCATAAGAACATGTTTCAGTAGGTAGTTTGGTGTATAAAATGAGACATTCTATCCCTGGGGGTCCAGGGGTTAGAACTCTGCCTTTTCACTGCTAAGGGAGAGAACTCAATCCCTGGTTGGGGAATTAAGGTCTCACAAGCTGCATGGCACAGCCAAAAACGGAGAGCAAGACATTCTAAACAATACGGATTAATCTGGAGCAAGTATAAAGGAGATCTAACTTTTTTGAATATGAAATGAACAGGAATTTAGCATTAAGTCAGCTAATAGGAAGAGTGGAGAAATTCAAAGGACAGGGGAAGGGATTTCAAGTAGGGTAGGGAACTGATGTTAGAAAATAAGAGATGACCAGTTAAACATGAGTGGAATGATGTCTGTCATTTTTCACAACGAAGCAGTGAAAAGCATATGCATAGTTCTCTTTCACCCTCCGCACTAGAAGCTTCCTGTTCCCTTTAGAACTCACCAGAAGAGAGAGCACCATTTGCTTGGGTTCCTGAGCACACATATGGAGCTGAGCCCTACTTGGCAGTAATACGGGGGCACACCATTGTAAGACACAGAGTTTCACTGTTACAGTAGTATAACCTAGTTTCTTCTGGGTCTCCTTTCCTGCCTCTAGCATTAGGCTCCTAACAACTTCTAGAAAAAAATGGGTTTCCACCACACACAGGATTGAGATTGGTGCTGGTCCCATTTCACTCTCTTCACTGCTCTTTCTGTGCTTAGGGAGTAATGACTTCTGCGGATCAAATCCCCGGGTATCCCTCACCTGTTGGATAGAAGCAGCCAATAGGAGGTGACAGCAAGAGCTCAGAGATTGAGGGGAGACAGATGGTGGGGTATTTACTCCTGGGCCCCAGCTGGGCTCTGGTTCTGCCCACCTACCACTACCAATCCTGGCTGGTTGGCCCCCTTCCACCTGTAGCATTTCCAGGTTCTAGTAACACTGCTTCTCCCCACATCCGTCCCCCACAGTGGTGATGTCTCCCCACTGTTGCTGTTTGTGGGTGCCTCACTCACTGTGATTGGCTCCTTCCTCCTGACCATACCTCTATAAAGAGAGGGTACCATTCCTTTCTCCAGGAACCCTGATGTTTACAAGGCCAACACCAATTTTATTTACATTTCAGAGGACGAGGTGAACCTACTGTGCTAAAGGACATAAGAATACCCAGACAATCAAATACAAATAATAACTTTAAAAAATTATATGAAAGGGCCTGGAACATAGGATGTATGGTACACATATGGATCTGAATCGAAGAAATAAAGCTTTTGTTTCAATGAGACATCTGAGCACATCATATCCGTCCGTTTCACACCTGCCTTGAAAGAACTGTCGGTCCTTAGGTGACATAGGCTATAAATGGAGGAGATTGTCAGTATCTCCTTAAACAAATCTCTCGTGGATTTCATCTCGGCTTTAACAGAGGCTCCTTAGGATGGGGTTGCAGAGAACTTTAGGTGACACTGAACTCCTGGGGATATTCTTTTTACTTCCCCTACAAGATCTCCTAAATGAAGAGAACAGATATCCATCAGGCCCTTCCATCTCTTCCCTCTCCCTGCACAGGTCTCACATTGCCCCACAGAGAATGTGAAAATCTGTGTGCATGCTAAGTCACCTCAGTCATGTCTGACTCTTTGCAACCCCATGGACAGTAACCCAATAGGCTCCTCTGTCCATGGGATTCTCCTGGCAAGAATAGTAGAGTGGGTTGCCATTTCCTCCTCCAGGGCATCTTCTCAACCCAAGGATTGAACCTGTGTCCCTTAAATCTCCTGCATTGGCAGGCAGGCTGCTTACCACTAATGCCACCTGGGAAGCCCATAAAAATCTGAGGGCTTTCTTTTTTGATATGTTATTATTTTCCTGGATATCACTTTTTAAATTTTTTATCGGACTGCTTAGTTGATTTACAATGCTGTTAGTTTCAGGTATACAGTAAAGTGATTCAGTTATACATATACATATATTCATTTTTTTAAAGATTCTTTTCTTATATAGGTTATCACAGAAGACTGAGTAGAGTTCCCTAAGCTTTCTTTTCTTTCCTCACTCAGACACTGATTCAGGCACCTACACAATGAGCGGGCAGCATTGAATAAGAGTGGAGAAGCCAAAATGCTGTGATTTGGTGTAAGCATAAATTAGATACTAAATCATGTTTGATGAGGTAAGAGTAGACTTGAGGATCTAATCATTGTCAAGGAGGCATGCTAAATATTGACGTAGTAACTCACGAAGCAGTCTACAGGAAAACCGGAAACTGATGCTAATGGTAAGAGTGAGGTATGTCAGTACAAGAAGCAACTCCAGAACCCATCCCTCAAATGGAATAGGATGTGAGTGATGTCCCCTGGGGCCCGCAGTGTAGGGCACTCATTCCTCCAGAGTCTAGAAGACAACTCAGCAAAGATGACTCCTTGGAGTTCTTTGGGAAACTCTGGTGGCTACCTCTATCCCTTCACAGACATTCATTCTCCTGTTGGTTTTAAAGACATAGTCCTCTGAGCCAGGCTTACAATGGGCTGGGCTGTCCTTCCATGAAGTGGGGAAATCTAAGAGGAGCTGCCATGCCTTCAGATGGCCCATCCAGCTAGGACTGTTTAACAAATTTGCTCAGTCCTGCTGCTCTCAGTGAGGCCACAGGGAAAGAGTGAAACGTATTATCTTTTCTGACATAAGTGACTTTCTTTTTAAGGCTGTAATCTTTTTTATTGGCATATAATTGATTTATAATACTGTGTTAGTTTCTGCTGTACAATGAAGTGACTCGGCTATATGTACTTATATGCATATATCCCCTCTCTCTTGATCCTCCCTCCTATGCCCTCCCTCATCCCACGCATCTAGGTCATCACAGAGCACTGAGTTGAGGTTCCTGTGCTATACTGCGGGTTCCCACTAGCTAGCTATTTGACACACGGTAGTGTATTTATGTCAAACCTAATCTCTCAGGTCATCCCACTCTCCTTGCTCCACCCTGTGGACATAAGTGACTTTTTGATAGAATTTACAAATATACAATCTAATGTTTGGGGCAACCCAGAACTCTCTTTGAACACAGGACTCAGATCATTAACTAGCTATTAAGCATCAAGAGATAGAAGAACGGGATGAGGGAATAGCATCAGGAGACATAATAACATACTGTCTAAATAACACCATCATGTCCAAGACCCAAGTACTTGGGTATCGGTCACCAGTCTGTCACTTGCTAGCTGGGTGATCACTTCACTTGGATGAATCATTTCAGTTCTATGCCTCGGTCTCCCATGACTGTAAAGTAGGGAGAATACGAATACCTTCTTTGTTAGATTGTTGTCTATATTAAATGAGTTCGTATCTTTGGTGTCCAAAATAATGCATAGCACATAGTAATAACAAGTACTTAAGTACTTGTTATTTTTAACTCTGGATAGCCCATAGGCAACTCAAATTCAAGTGCTCAAAATGGAAATTATCTTTTCCTTTCCTTTCAAAACACACATTTCTTCCAGGCATTCTGAGTTACTGATCTTATGAATAATTTCAACATTTCCCCAGGACCAAAACTCCACCTCTTAAGACTTCTTCCCCTTCTCCTACTTCCCCACAACTGGTAACCAAATACAGCTAATTCTGTCTTTGATGCATCTTATACCTGTCCTATCCTTGCTGTAACCGTCTACCGTAGCCTCAGTTCAGACCCTACACTGGACCACTGAAATGACCCCACAATGCACTTCCCTGTTTTCAGTTTCATCCTGATCATCATCCCCGTCCCAATCCAATCCTTCCCACCACTTCTGAAATCACGTCCCTGAAGTGCAGATCTGGGTGTGCATGTTAGGCAGGTTAGGTTAGGCTGGGCTGCATAACAAACTCCAAACCTCAGGGGCTTAACACAGTAGTTTATTTCTCATTTACATACCGGTCCAATGTGAGTTGTAGGGTTCTTCTCAGGGTCGCAGGCTGCTTCTCTGTTTTAATTATGTTATCTGCAGCTCATGGCCTGGTAGATAACAGCTAAGCCTAGACCCCAGTGGCTCAGCTGGTACAGAACCTGCCTGCTGATGTAGGAGACACAAGGGACAGGAGTTTGATACCTGGGTCAGGAAGATCCCCTGGAGAAGGAAATTACAACCCACTCCAGTATTCTTGCCTGAAAAATTCCATGAACAGAGGAGCCTGACAAGCTACAGTCCATGGGGTTGCAAAGAGTCAACATGACTGAGTGCATACACACACAAGCCTAGACCAGTAATTCTCAAACTTTGATCTCAGGATCCCTTTACAGCCTTAGAGAAATCTGTTCATGTGGATTAAAACTAGCAATTTTTACCATATTTGAGATTAAAACAGAAATTTAAAAAAATTGTTAATCTACTTGTTCATTTAAAAATAACTAACTCATTACATAGTAATATAATAAAATAAAATACTTTTTGTGAAGAATAAAATAAAACAAATAAGTAAATAGAATATTTTGTTCCAAAACAAAGCAGTTAGCAAGAAGAGTGGTGTTGTTTTGCATATTTTTTTCAAGTCTTTTTAACATATGATTTAATAGAAAAGAGCAGAATTCTCATATCTGCTTTTGTGTTCAGTCTGTTGTGATATGTTGTTTTGGTTGAAGTAATAAGGAAAATCTAGCCTTATACAGATGTGTAATTGAAAAGAGTATTGTAATAATGTTTTCAGATAATTGAGGATATTCTTCTTTGAAACAATCCTCAAACTTGACAAGTGCTTATTTTCTTAAGGGTTATTTGCAATATAAACAATGAAATCCTATCAATGAACTTTTCCTATTCTGCTACATAAACTATATCGGTCAATCATACAGTTTGAAGAGTCTTTTATTTGCATGGTTTTGCAACATCATGCATTGATCATTTGGAAACTATTGGTTTGCTAAACTACGCAGAACTTCAAAAAAGTGACACATATTATTATGCAACATTTAAAAAATTACATCCCTTAACGTCACCCATTTCATCAGAAATGTCTTTAAGAATTGGGAAGCTGTTGAGCTCATGTTGGCACATACACATTTTTCAAAACTCTAATTTTCTCTTGGAGGATAAACTTTATGATCTGCAATGTTGTCAGTTGCTTTCCCTGAAGTTATAGATTTCATTCATTCTCAAGAAATACCCATATCTGAATAACCATCATTTATCTGTCATTGTTCTTTCAAGAAAAAATGGAGTTACATTTAAAAGCAGCTATATCATTTTTTTTCCTAAGCTGTATTTTGAAATCAAAAATTTAGCAAGAGGAGTGGCATTATTTTCCATCTTGAAAATTCTCTTTAATGTTGGGCTTGCAGATGAATTGCATAAGCACCTTTTCTCAAGACAACCATCTTACCTTAATTGGCAGCAGAAATGCTTTGTACATTCATCCCATTTCATCACTGAGAATAATAAAGAAACTCAAGCCTCAAGAACTTAATAAAATTAATCACTTTTACTACTACCCCAAGGATATTTACAAGTGAAACTGGCATTCTTTATAATTCAGGTGTGTAGCAATGAAGAATACAGTGACTACTGATAAGAGTTTGTGCCATAGCTTTGAGTTATCTGAGTGCCAGTTTTATTATGAAATAGTTTTTACATCAGTATGACTATGAGATGCCCTGGGATCAGTTTTCCACACTTTGAGAACTCTGGCCTAGTCCACTCTGATTAATACAGTATTTTATATACACTCCTGTCTCAGCTTCCCATCCCCAACAGCAGTGCTGCTGCTCAGAGTTGTTTCATGAACTGGTGCCAGTCCACGATGCACAACAAAATGCAGAAGTTGAGAGTGAGCATTTAGAAACTTTTATACTAAATTTATGTTTGTAGAACCTGACCCCTCCCCCCAAAAAAACAAGGATGCTTTGTACACCTTTGTTTTTTGTTTTCTAACATTTACTTTTATTATATTTTACAAAATATCTATGACAAATTAAAATTTTTAAAGCTCTTAATTTCCAAGTAAGAAAATAAATTTTTTTAATCCCATTTGTAACAAAGCCAATACCATATAGTCTACATTATTGTGCCTACATACAAGATCTTCATATCAGGAAGGAATTCCTCCTACTTTATTCCTTTTTTTTTTTTTTAAACTTTACATAATTGTATTAGTTTTGCCAAATATCAAAATGAATCCGCCACAGGTATACCTGTGTTCCCCATCCTGAACCCTCCTCCCTCCTCCCTCCCCATACCCTCCCTCTGGGTCGTCCCAGTGCACCAGCCCCAAGCATCCAGTATCGTGCATCGAAACTGGACTGGCAACTCGTTTCATACATGATATTATACATGTTTCAATGTCATTCTCCCAAATCTTCCCACCCTCTCCCTCTCCAACAGAGTCCATGACTGTTCTATACATCAGTGTCTCTTTTGCTTTCTCGTACACAGGGTTATTATTACCATCTTTCTAAATTCCATATATATGTGTTAGTATACTGTATTGGTGTTTTTCTTTCTGGCTTACTTCACTCTGTAACCTTTTTAAAATTGCTTTAGCTCTTCGAACTTTTTCCTTTCTGTGTAAATTTTAGAATACTTTTGTCTGTCATCTGAAAAATATATTTCTGCAATTTTGAGAGAAGTTGTGATAAGCCTATCAATTTGTGGAGAATTAACATCTTTACTATGTTAAGGCTTTCAATCAAGGGACATGGTATATATCTACATTTATTAAATCTTTGATTTCTTTCATCAATATTGTGTAATTTTCAGTGTACAAGTCCTGTACATGTTTATTATGAAGTATTTTATTTTTGAGAGGTTATAAATGGGATTGTAGTTTTAACTTTAGTCCCCACATGTTCACTGCTAGTATATAGAAACACAATTTTTTAATGTTTTTAAATGTTTATCTTGCATCTTGAAACCTTTCTGATTCACTTATAAGTCCTAGGAGTTTTGCTTATTTGTAGATTTGTAGGGACTGTTTTATTTTTTTCTTTTCCAAGTTGTATACATTTTATTTCCTTTCTCATCATTGCATAGGCTAGATCTTTCAGCATTATATTGGTTTCTAGTTTGATTCTATTTTGATTGTAGAACACATTCCATATTATTTCACTCGAACTTGTAAAATTGTGATACCGGTAGACTGTAGTAAGTAATGTACATATACTGTAATACCAAGAGCAACTACTAAAAGACCACACAAAAGATGTGCACACCAAAACATCACATATAAATAAAAATGGAATTTAAATAAATCAAAAAGACAGGAAAAATAAAATAGAGAAACAAAAACTGAGGGAACAAACCAGAAACAACAAATAAAAGGTAGACTTAAGCCCAACCTTTCCCTTCTCCAGGGGATCTTCCCAACCGAGGGATCAAACCCAGGTCTCCCGCATTGCAGGCGGATTCTTTACCAGCTGAGTCACCAGGGAAGCCCACATTAAATGTAAATGATCTAAATATACTAATAAAAGAAAGAGATTGGTAGACTAGACTTAAAAACATGATCCAAGTTCAGGTGAAGTATAGAAAACTTACCTTCCTTTACATTTCGTTACCTTCTATGGTTTGCAAATGTTTTAAATATTTCCTTTATATATATATTTAGAATTACATCCAGTTGTGTTATATTTTTGCCTCAAATGTGAAACATGATTTAGAACACTCAAGAGAAGAATGAAAATCTATCATAGTTCCTATATTTTTTTCTTACTTCTTTCTTCCTTCCTGGTATTCTAAGAGTCTTACTTTTATCACATCCTTTCAGTTTAAAGAATTTCCTTTAATCATTACTTCAGGGCAAGTCTGCTGGTGACAAATTCTCTTTGTTTTCTATCATCTGAAAATGTCTGACTTTACTGTTATTCATGAAATATACTTTCACTGGGTATAGGAGTCCAAATTGCAGTTACTTTATTTCAGTACTTTAAAAATGTTATGCCACCTCTTTCTAAACTCCATGGTTTCTGATTAGAAATCTACTATCATTCACATTCTTTTTCTCCTACAGGTAAGGGATCTTTTTCCTCTGGCTGCTATCAAGTTTTTTCTTATGTCTTTAGTTGTCACAGATTAACTCTGACATTTCTTGGCATGGATTTCTTTGGGTTTAACCTTTGGAGAGTATATTCATCTTCTTAAATCTGTAGGTTTGTGCCTTTTGCCAAATTGGACAGTTTTCAGTCATTATTTCTTCAAACACATATTTAGTTCTATCCTTGTTTTACTCTATTTTTGGAACTTTTAATGACATAATTATTAGATCTTTTTGCTATAGTCCTACAGGTCCCTGAACCTCTATTTTTTCAGTGCATTTATCTCTGTTCAGATTGGGTACTTCCTATCATTCTATCTTCCAGTTCACTGATTCGTCCTTCTATCTCTTCTACTCTGTTATTAACCCATTTCCTGAACTTTTTATTTCAATTATTATGTTTTTAAGTTCCATTATTTCCATTTGGTTCTTCTTTATGTCTTATATTCGCTAGGACTTTCTATTTTTATTTGTTTCAAGCATGTTAACAATTTTTTTTGAAGCATTTTTATCATGGCTGCCTCAAAATCTTTGTTAGATAACTCTAACATCTGTATCATTTCAGTTTGGGCATCTATTAATTTTTCATTCAGTGTGAGATCTTCCTGGTGCTTGGATTGATACATTATTTTCAATTGAAACCTGTACATGTTCATATTATGTTGTGACACTTCAGATTTTAAACCTTCTATTTTGATTGGATTTTTTCTGATACCGTTTTGGAAGCAAAAGAGGGCACGCTGCTCAATTCCTGCCAGATGGATATGTAAATGCAGGTTCTCCACTTGGTCTTTGGGTTGACATCCATGTATAGGTTTCCTCATTACTGTAAGGGGTGGGAGTAACTGCTCCCCATATGCTCTCAATGGACACCTTGGTGGGAGTGGCCTTGTTACTTCTGATCAATGATAAAGATTTAGGCCTCCTCTGGCACCACCCCAGAGGGTACAGGAAGCGGAGCCTCATTACTGTCAGATGATGGTGGAAGTTCAGACTCTTCACATGGTCTCCACTGATACTACAGGATGAGGATGGGGGACTTGTTACTGGCTGGCATAGATGAAGTCCCAGCTTCCTTATCATCCTTCTCTGATATTACCCATTGTGGGAGCTGGGGTACCTAACGAGAGTCTCACAAAAGTGCAAACAAAGGCTCCCCACTCAACTTTTGCCAGTGTGGTTGGGCCACAGTTTGTGGTGTTTGGCTGCACCAGAGCAGTTATTATCTAAAGTTCAATCTCTTGGGACTTCCCTGGTGGTCCAGTGGTTAAGACTCCCTGTTGTCAATGCGGGGGGCGGGGGGGGGGGGGGGCAGGCGGTGTGGGTTTGATCCCTGGTTGAGTAGCTAAGATCCCACATGCATGCAATGTGGCTAAAAAAAGTTACAAATCAAAATAGTCTTATCACTTGCTGGGCTTCTCCTTTCCTGAGCCTTTGGCTACAGAGATGAGGCTTTTATTCGGGTGTTTTTGTTTTGTTTTGTTTGTTTTTCTGCCTCACTAGCACTTCTGGATTGCTGGCTTCTTCAGCTCCAAGTCTGGGATGTAGGGTGAAAATAAAACCGAGTGAACTCACCACTATGTTGCTCCCTGGTCCTCAGCCAATCTGGTTTTTTCTCTCCACCTTTCAGAGTCTTCTGATGCTTGTTTTATATATAATGTCCAGGAATTTTAGTTTTATTTAGCAGGAAGATTAGGGAAGAGTACCTCTACTTAATCTTTCCAAAAGTAGGAAATCTGAAACCAGTTTTATTGGGGGGAAAAACCCTTATGAAAAACAAATAGTTTCTTTTACATTCTCTCCTTTTCTCCCTCCTTCCCACTGAAGTTGTAAGATCCTGGATATAACCTTACAGTCCTTATTCGTACTCTTTTAAACATTTACAAATGCACAATACACCCATGAACCAGAGTTTGTCATGGTTTTTGCCCAAACAAAATCATATTCTATATATTTTCTATGTAACTTGAAACCCTCTTTAATAATGCATAATGAACATTCTTTCAAGTCAATAGTTATTCATCTAACTCATATTTTTTTCATAGTTTTGTTAAGTTACCTAATATTTCATGATATGGAAGGATCACGCTATCTATTTTCAATTTTATTGTCTCAATGAATAAAATTTATATAGAATAGGTTACCAAAAGCAGGGCCAATTAAAACAAAGCAAACCATATGTATATTTTTAAGTTAAACAAATATGGCATGGTTATGGTGCCAAAATGACTCACGATTTGCATTTTCACCAATGATACATGAGAACACATATTTCTTCCAGCATCCTCACCAGCTCAAGGCATTTCCCCTCATTTCAGATTTTTGCCAGTCTGCCACGGGTAAAATAGTATTGATACCTTATTTTGATTGCCATATATTTATTGGCCACTTGGATGGTCCCATTCGTGCTTTTTTCTATTTTTCTGTTGGCATTAGAATATTGTTCATCAGTTTGTGACAGCTCACTCTACAGTCTTAATTGTCATATGTATTACAGATATGTTTTCCTAACTCTAACCTATTGCCAGAGCATTTGTGAACATTTTCCTTATCACACTTACAACATTGCATTTTCCTTCTCTGACAACTGCTGCCTCTGCAAAGGCTGTGCCCCTTAAACTAAGGACCATTTGCTCAAGTCTGTAGCCCCAGTGCTAAGCAGTAATCTGTACATAGTAGGTACTCATAGGGTATTTAAATTGGTTGTTGAATTTCCATCTCAGTAAAAGCATCCCTTCATGTTCCCTCTCCTTTGTGCCACCTGAGTGACACATTAATTACAGATGTTCCATTAAGTGTCACCCTAAACCTCAACAATTACAACCTGAAGCAAACAGCCCAGACAAAATGACAACATGCTCTTCCCCAGAGCTGCACTGTGGACAGGAGGAAGGGCAAGAAAATTGCACAATCTGCTTGCATTTAGATGGAAGAAGTCAGTTCATATGGGGCACTGTGGGAGAGGGGAGGCAATGTGCTTATTTGTTATTCCAGATTATAAAGCCTGTTTTGGTGTTATGTGTCATTTAGAGAACAATCTGACATTCAGATGGCTCAAAGCTTTTATGCTGAGTGATCTGCTTCTGGCGAGGGAGTAAGATAAAGGACGAAGAAGTAATTTCTCCTGAGTCTTACGGACTATGCTCCCTCCTCCAGGAAAGGGGGAGACTCCTGGTCAGCCAACACTGCCAAAATAAACGGTGACAAAAGTGGAGGTTGGACGAATGATGAATGGAGGAGGCAGGGATGTGTGGAGAACGAGAAGTAGACAAAGGAGACTTCCCTGGTGGTCTAGTAGTTAAGAATCCACCTGCCAGTGCAGGGAACGCAGGTTCTATCCCTGCTCCGGGAAGATCCCACATGCCTCAGAGCAGCTAAGTCCACGTGCCTCAGTTACTGAGGCCACACTCTAGAGCCCACAATCACAACTATTGAGCCCACATTCCTAGAGCCTGTGCTTCACAATAAGAGAAGCCGCTGTGATGAGAAGCCCGCACATCGCAACTAAGAGTAGCCCCAGCTTGTTACAACTAGAGAAAGCCCATGTGTAGCAACAAAGACCCACTGTGGCTGAAAATAATAAAATAAATAAATAAGAGAAGAGAAACAAAATTAAAAAAAAAGAAGAAGTTGAGGAAGATGTGGAGGAAATAGCAGGGAGATGTGTTCAAGGGACTGACTGGACAGCAGTTTGTGGGGATCACCCAGAGAAAGAAAAAAAGAACCCAGTCTCCAAAGTGGAACAAATATCAGTTCTAATCTTACTTGTGTTACTTACTTATCCCCTTGCCATGTGGTCCAAACTAACTGGTCACCTAAATGGCACATGAACTCACAGCCGCGGGCGCCAAACCCTCCTCTATCTCACATTCCTGTGTGTTGTTGACACAGACAGGATTCAAACCCAGCTGAAAGTCAGACTGGGACTTGAACCCACAGGCTGGGACTCAAACCCACTGTCTTTTAATTAGAATCACTCACCGGCTCTCAGGTTCCTTATGAAGCTCAGGTTCCTAATGTCTCAGTGCAAAAGGAATTCAGTGAGAGAGAAAGTAATAGGTAAGGAGTGGATGTATTTGGAGAGACACACATTCCATAGATGGAGTGTTGTCCATCTCAGTGGAGCGGTGAGGGTGGCCCTGGAAGAAACACACTGCACAGAGTGTGGGCCATCTCAGAGGTGAGAGGCCCAGAAACAGGGAGTGGCTAGCTTTTATGGGCTGGGTAATTTCACAGGCTAATGAGTGGGAGGATGATTCAAACTATTTGGGGGAAGGGGTGGAGACTTCCAGAAATTGAGCCACTGCCCACTTTTTGGTCTCTTATGTCAGCCTCAGAACTGTCATGGTGCCTGTGGGTGTGTCATTTAATTAATATATTACAATAAGTATATAATGAGGCTCAAAGTCTACTGGAAGTTGACTCTTCCACCATCTTGGGCATAATTGGTTCTAACCACTTTATGTCCTATCCTCAGTGGCTATGCTCAGTGCTGAAGAATTGATGCTTTCAAGCTGTGGTGTTGGAGAGGACTCTTGAGAATCCCTTGGACAGCAAGGAGACCAAACCAGTCAATCCTAAAGGAAATCAGTCCTAAATATTCATTGGAAGGACTGATGCTGAAGCTGAAACTTCAATACTTTGGCCACCTGATGTGAAGAATGGACTCATTGGAAAAGACCTGATGCTAGGAAAGATTGAGGGCAGGAGGAGAAGGGCACAATGGAGGATGAGATAGTTGGATGGCATCACTGACTCAATGGACATGAGTTTGAGCAAATTCTGGGAGACAGAGAAGAACAGGGAAGCCTGGCATGCTGCATGGGGTTGCAAAGAGTCAGACACAACAGTGATGGAACAACAACTCACTGGCTATGTCATTCTTTTAAAGGTTTTGCCCTGCCCCCTTCCCTTCTGTTTCATTGCCACAGAAAATCTCCCTGTATTCCATTCCACACCTGATTGTTCTGTGTGCTTGACTGCTGTTGCTGGGTTGGAGTTTTCTGCTAGGCTGGCCTCTTACATGGAGCAAGATCATCCTTTGTTTCTGGAGGTCACTTTAAAGTACTTAGGATAAAAAGTCTAGTTTTTCCCAATTCCATTTCTATAGCAGATCCTTGCCTCTGAGATCCTGATGTTAGGAGAGCCCAGATGGCTACATAATGCAGCCAATCCCAGAGAGGCCATGCCTGGCCTTGCCAGGGCATCCCCTATTGGGCTAATTAAATGCTCCCAGGGAGCAGAGACATGCTGCCCCATATGGCGGCTCCTGCAACAACCACGTGACCTGAGTGTGGTGGGCAAAAAGGGAAATGGTTCCAGGCAGAAACACTATTCAAAATGAATGTGATTCATGTCTCACAGGAAAGTAAAATGGAGATAACACTCTTAAGAGTTATCTGGGAAAACTTTTAATTAAAAATATGCAAGAACTGGAACTTCCCTGGTGGTCCAGGGGCTAAAACTCTGAGATCCCAATGCAGGGGGCCCAGGTTTGATCCCTGGTGCTGCAACTTAGAGTTCACCTGCTGAAACTAAAGATCCCTCACGCAGCAATGGAGACTGAAGATCCTGCATGCTGCAACTAAGACCAGGAGCAGCCAAACAGATAAAAAATTTTTTTTTTTTTACTGTGAAAGAACTATATAGAGAAAATATCAAAGGCAAAAAAGAAAGTGAGTAAAGTGAAATACACCCAATTAGGAAAAGTCACTATTTTAAATAGGTGCCATTTCTGCCTGCTTTGGAGCGAATGTTTGCATTACCCCTAAAGTCATAAGTTGAAGTCTGCTTTTTTGTTTTTTGTTTTTTAGTCTTGCCTTTCCCCCCCCCCACCGCCCCCGCCACACCCCCCCACCCCGCTACACCATGCAGCATGCAGGATCTTAGTTCCCTGACTAAGGATCGAACTCATGCCCCATGCAGTGGCAGCAGGGATTCCTAACCACTAGACCACCAGGGAAGTCCCTTATGTTGAAGTCAATCCCAATGTGATGCATTTGGAGGAGGGACTTTGGAGAGGTAATTGGGAGTAGGTGGTGTCCTCATCAAGGAATGAATGCCCATATATAAAGAGGAAGAGACACGAGAACTCTATTTCTCCACCACGTGAGGCTAGCAAGAAAGTGGCCCATTACAAGCCAAGAAAAGGTCCCTCAGCAGAACCAGACAAGGCCAGTACCCTGATCTTGGACTTCCAGCCTCCAGGACTGTGAGAAATAAATTTCTGTTGTTTGAGCCACCCAGTCTATGCCATTTTCATATAGTAGCCCAAGCTAACTAAGAAATTCCCTGAATACCTATAGAATTGTAAGTATTAACAGTTAGAATTGAATCCCAGTATTTTTGGAACTTAGTAACTTAATAAAAACCTTCATCTGGGAGGAAAACATATGCCTAAGAACAGCCAAGAAATCTTGAAATAGAACAATGTTAAAGGACTACATATAAACAACAGATTATGATGCTGCAAGAATAAAACAGCAAGATACTAACCCAGGAGTAGGTGAGTGGATTAATAGAACACAATTTGAGTGCCCCAAAATGGACAGATCAGTGTGTGGCAAAAATGGAATTTCTCATTGATGAAGGCAATAAATGGTGTTTGGTACAATTGTCTATTCATTCAGGAAATAATTAAGCTAAATTCCAACCTTACACCAGACAGAAAAATCAATTGAAACAGTATTAGAATCTAAATAGAAAAAATAAACACTAAATGTACCATAACACATTTACTTATTACAACAGTCCTAAAGGATAGCTATTTGATCCCCATTTTGAAGATGTAGAAACTCAGGCTATGGACAGATCAAGCTGCTTATCTGAGGTCACACAAGGTCACATGCCAGCAGTTCATAAGAGAATCACAGACACTTTTTTCTCCAAATGAACCTATTAGGTGAATTCACCTTACAACTGTCTTTTGATCTAGTTCCTAACAATCATTTGGAGGTGGCAAATGATTGTCACCTCTAGCCTAACACAGAGCCCAGGCAAAGAACCTGGTGAGACCTCAAGTTCAAGAGAAAATTCAGGGACTTCCCTGGCAGTCCAGTGGTTAGGACTCTGTGCTTTCAATGTGGGGGGCATGGGTTCCATCTCTGGTTGAGGAACTAAGATCCCACATGCTGCAGTGTGGCCAAAAGAGAGAGAGAGAGAGAAATTCAGGTAAAAACCTCCAGTTTCAAAACCGAGGTTTCTACCCAGTGAGGGAAATGAACAGGTGCCATGGAGAAGAATGGGGGGATTTTGAATCAGAATTAGTAGTCTTCAGGTGCTTTAGCATTGTAGCTTAGTGATCTTAGTAGAGATTGTCCTTCAAGAAGATGAACAGGTACCTCCTAAAGGGACTGAGCTGGGTTGGGGTTGGGGGGGAAGGGAGGGCCCAGGGGGCTGCCTCCCAGCCCATTCATTCTTTACAAAGAGTTTCTCCCATGGGAATGGAGACTCAGTCACTGCACACTTCTTCCAAGCCCAGGACTGAGAGAAGAGCTCACTGATTACAGAAGGCCAGTGACACAGCACCCCATGTGTTCAGTGCTATGTGAGGGTCTCCAAGGGGTGCTGTACAGGATGGAGGTGTATACAACTGACTCTCCCCAGCCCTAACTTTCCCCAGCCCTAGCTTCTACTGCCTCACAGCTGTCTCCACATGCGTGCATGTGTGCTAAGTCACTTCAGTCGTATTCAACTCTTTGCAAAACCTTGGAATGTAGCCTACCAGGCTCCTCTGTCCATGGGATTCTCCAGGCAAGAATACTGGAGTGGGTTGCCATGCCCTCCTCCAGGGGGGTCTTCCTGACCCAAGGACTGAACCTGTGTCTCTTAGGTCTCCTGTATTGGCAGGCAGGTTCTTTACCACTAGTGCCTTCTGGGAAGCCCCCAATCTCCTCTAGGCCCTCCTATGTCTCCAGTACTTCCCAATTGCCTGTTTTAGTTTCCATCCTATCCTGGATTACCTCCAAGCCTCTCTCTGTCTGCCCCTAGCACACAATTTTCCACAGTCACTCCCCCGTGCTTCACATTCAAAACAGTCTCCTCATGTCTCTTCTACTCGCTACCTAATTCACAGAAGAAAGAACTCCTTCAAGAAGGGCTCAGAAAGATATGTATGAGTTTTCCAGGCAGAAGATCAGAAAATGGAATCCCAGGAAAAATTGACAGGGAGAGAACAGAGGGAAAGTGCTCTGTGGACAGTAAACATTCAGAACGGCCTGAGTGAAGCATTGACTGGCATGGAGGTCTGCGAGGTGGACACCAACCAAGTTGTGAAGGACCTAGTATTTGGTGCAATCAGGAATTGAGCTTCATCCAATAGGAAATGGATAGTCATTGCAAATGAGGTTTTAGAAGGCATGAGCTTTTTCTTCTACTGGCTTTACAAGATACAAAGGACATCCACACCAATGGCCTCTCACTACACCAATGGCCTCTTATCTTGAAAACCCTAAAGATGTCAGGAGTCTAAGACCCTCAACTGAAGGTTATTTCAAGTGATTCTGGATATAAGGTTGGTGTTATCTGTGTGTGTGTGTGTGTGTGTGTGTGTGCACGTTCAGTCATGTCCAACTCTTTCACAACCCCATGGATTATAGCCCACCAGGCTCCTCTATCCATGGGATTTTCCAGGAAAGAATGCTGGAGTGGGTTGCCATTTCCTCCTTCAGGGGGTCTTCCTGACAGGGATCGAGCCTGTGTCTCTTGCACCTCCTGCATTGGCAGGCAGACTCCTTACTGCTGGGCCACCTCCACTCCTAGTAATCTCTGTTTCGGGTGACTCTGGACAGCCATGCTGCCGATCAGTGCCTCGCATGCTGCTCTCTGGATGCTGCTGCTGTCTTCAGACCTATCCTCCAGGCAGTCCCCTAAGACTAAAGAGGACCTCAGCTCCTGCCTCTGCTCAGGACAAACTTACCTCCACCACTGATCAATAGCAAACACTGCTCTCATATCCTGACATTTCGACCCTCTGGTCATTTCAACTCTGACAAAGATTGGAAAGCATGGCAAACAATATTCCTCTCTCTCAACCAATCTCTTTCTCAATCTCTCTTTCTCTCTCTCCGTCTAATTCACTAGGGCTCACTCCCATCTAAGTCTCTCTAAGTTTCTTTGTATCTCTATCTCTGTCTCTTTCCTCCTCCTCCTCCTCTGTTCCTCTCCTTCCTTCTCTCTCTCTTTAATCTTTTTTCTTTTACACACATGTGCACAGAACATTTTTCACAGTCTCATTATTTTAATTCAGTTTGTGATGGGTTGATTTTTAAATTACTGGTATAGATAATCAATGCTAAATAAAATTGATAACAGCTAATACTGCACCCAGCACAATCTGTTACTGACTAAAAATTGACAGAGGAATCAAACTTTATTTTTTAAAAAATTTAGATCTGCAAATTTTGACCTAGGGGAAAAATGGACTTAATAGAATTAAGGACTATCACACAAAATAGAAGCCAGAATCCGTAAAATTTGCTACGGATAATACCTAATCAATATATCAAATTTTGTTTCAAATTTAAAATGGAGAAGAATTGATCCAAATGAAAATAAGTTCAGTGAGAGTTAACATTTCTGGAAATGGTTTAACTTGTGCTGTGGAGAAAATTGATCAAGGGATTAAACTGGCTTAATAGAATTTACTCCAGAAAACACTTTCTGGATGAAAAGTCCATCTGAGTTGATATAATGCTAATTAAAAGTCTTGGATTCAAAATGTTCTCAGGTCAAAAGAGCAGGAGCAAGTCTCTTAAAATCAAAACAAAGGGGTCATAACATCCACTGGTATAGCAACAGACTTACAGGGACACCACCCCAGGCTACTTTATTTTGCCTGGAAGCAGACCTTTTGATCTTCTAAAATAATTTTTCAATGAAAACCATATGATTGAAGGAATAAGTCAGTCACACGGAAACATGTCAGCTTCTTGCTGCTGCTGCTGCTGCTGCTGCTGCTGCGTCGCTTCAGTCGTGTCCGACTCTGTGTGACCCCATAGATGGTAGCCCACCAGGCTCCCCCGTCCCTGGGATTCTCCAGGCAAGAACACTGGAGTGGGTTGCCATTTCCTTCTCCAATGCATGAAAGTGAAAAGTGAAAGTGAAGTCGCTCAGTCGTGTCTGACTCCTAGCAACCCCATGGACTGTAGCCCACCAGGCCCCTCCGTCCATGGGATTTTCCAGGCAAGAGTACTGGAGTGGGGTGCCATTGCCTTCTCCGAGAGCTTCTTAGGCGCCAGAAATATTAGCAGAACAGAAAGTAACATGTGAGAATAACGTACTAGGATTATAGAAGGACTACTCATAGAGATGAGAGGATCAAGTAAAACAATCCCTAAAATGCCTTTGGCTTCCCAGGTGGCTCAGCGGTAAAGAATGCGCCTGCCAATGCAGGAGCCTCAGGAGACACGGTTCAATCCCTGAGTCGGGAAGATCCTCTGGAGAAGGAAATGGCAACACACTCCAGTATTCTTGCCTGGGAAATCCCATGGCAGAGGGGCCCGGTGGGCTACAGTCCACAGTGTCACAAAGAGTCAGACACAACTGAGAACTAAGCATGCACGCAAACTGCGTTTAACTCCAGACCAAGGAAGACAGCACAGGCGCTAGTTCTGTGCCGGTAGGAACAGCAGCGTGGGAGTCATAGTCCTACTGATGGCATTATTGGAGAAGCTACACAGAAGATTTACATGTCAGCCCTAAAACCAGGTTCAATTTAGAGAAATTTCTTAGACTTCCTGCTCTCCTCCTCAAAACCAGCTCCAACCAGCTCCTTCTCATTTCCCAGTGCTCATCCAGGTGCACACAAAGGCACACCCCCCTACCACATGTGTATGCAAAGCTCTGCTGTGGTCTCTGTGTTCTGGCTGTCCTTCCTGGAATGCCCTCTCTCTCTCATCCCTACCTGAAAAAATTCCTGTGTCCTTCACAACCCAGCTCAAAGGTCATTTCTTCTATGAATTTTCTATTGGCTCTTCCACTATGCTCCCAGAGCCTTTTATCCATATTTTATCAGCTCATATTTTAAAAATTAAGTTGCTATTTCCCCCTTAAACTGAGTTCCTTGAACATTTTTCTCTTCTTGAGTCCCTGGCAGCTGACACCCAGTAGACACCCAGGAAATGTTTATTTGGGCTAGATTTACTAATAACACTCACATTAGGATAAATCTTCCTTTTAGAGAGATTCATTAGGGTAATCTGGCCTATTTGGCAGAGAGAATTAGATTATAGTGCCTTCAAATAGGAACACCTCTGACTAGTGATGTTCTGATGAAATGCCCATCTAATGCTAAAAGAAAGGTTCCAGAACATTCCACAGAGCTGTGCAGACATTTACCTGTGAAGACTTGTGACCACTGTGTTTGCAAGAAGTTTCCCGAGTCAAGGAGACTCAGGGGCGATGCCCACCCAGCCCCCAACCCCGTGGACATAGCCTCAGAAACCCTGGAGAATTTCACCACATTGACATCTAGAATGATTTGATGCCAGGTGATACATACTATTCCGAATTACCATTGTGGCAAGATAATTTATTGAGATGTTAATGTGTTGAAGAATTGCAAGAACAAAAGTGCATTTTGTGCTTTGGAGTGTGAACTTCTTCCTCTCTTAGTCTAAGAAGGCAGTCAGGCTTTTGTTATTTTTTTCTTCAAAGTGTTTTCAGAGCAGAAAGTCAAAGCTCCTGAAAGACAACATCTCTCTCTGGCCTTTGTGAAAACCTCAAATCACAGAGAAGATGATGTTGGCCATTCCGGAGGAGGATGGGAGGATGATGAATAAGAGGAAATGCTGAAGGAGAGTGATTCCAGCACCACAAGGAAGAGATGGGATCCTAGGAGTGGGATTACCAATCTACATCCCCATAGAGCCTGAAAGACTCGGTAGAACTTCGTGTGGTACATCAGGGGGGCTGGGTTTTGAACACCCCCAGACTTTCATCTTTTAGGATTTAATAAGCTCTTTGGCCACCTGAGGTGAAGAGCCAACTCATTGGAAAAGACCCAGATGGTGGGAGAGACTCAAGGCAAAAGGAGAAGAGGGTGGCAGAGGGTAGGATGGTTAGATAGCATCACCAACTCAGTGGACATGAATTTGAGCAAACTTCGGGAGACAGTGAAGGACAAGGAAGCCTAGTGTGCTGCAGTCCGTGGGTTTGCAAAGAGTCAGACACGAATTAGCGACTGAACAACAGCAACAGACTTTCAACCCCAGTGAAGATTTTCATGTGAAGGCACAAAATGGAGGCTGAATGTCCCAATTTCAAGGTGCCATTCAAGTTTATTATTACAGATGAAGAGTATTGACTAAGATTAGAAAGAACCTCCCCAAATACACTTGCTGTTGTTGTTCAGTCACTAAGTCATGTCCAACTCTGCCATCCTGTGTACTGTAGCCCACAAGGCTCCTATGTCCATGGGATTTCCCAGGCAAGAATACTGGCATGGGTTGCCATTTCCTTCTCCAGGGGATCTTCCTGACCCAGGGATCAAACCCATGTCTCCTGCATTGGCAGGTGGATTATTTACCATTGAGCTACCTTACTCCACCTAATTTTTTGCCTTCAGGGAAAGTCAGAAGAGTAAAGTGACTCTCAGTAAAGATAACATAGAGCTTCCCACCAGCTAAGCATATTGCTGGTTCAGCACGGAATTTAAGAAAATAAAGAGGAGTGACATTTCTTGCATAACCTGGATGGTGCTTGTGAATCATTGGCTACATCGTATGAATGCCTTGATGGAGAACACATGTGGCACCTGGCCTCTTACACTGGAGGCACCTCCCAGATGTGTTCTTTCTGACAAGACTGCTCCTGCAACTTCTCAAGGGCATTGCAAACATGTCTGTTTCCTCCTGGCCTGGAAGCTGCTATGTGGATGTTGACTTTCCTTGAGCGTGTTACAACTGGACCCACATCAAAGTCCTCAGTTTCAGAACTTCCCTGGCAGTCCAGTGGTTAAGACTGGTTTGGTTCCTAGTTAGAGAATTAAGATCCCACATGCCACAAAGCCAAAAAATAAAAAATTTAAATCCTCAGTTTCACAACCAGCATTGAGATTTAAGGAACTCGTGGGTGAGTGCTAATATTTAAAGTTCCAAATCTCCTCAGCTTTTTTCCTTTTTCATAAAGTTTTCATTTTCATAATATAGTTCATTTGATCAATAAATATATATTTAATGCTTATTGTGACTCAAGCACTGTGCTAGGCCCAGAGCAATGGGGCACAGCTATTTCTAAATAACAACACATTCTATTTTATTCTCATAGGGGCTGAGTTAACAGCTGATTCCCTGGGAATTGTACATTGTGTGTTTATAGCAAGAAAGCAAAAGGAAGGAGCTCTGTCTTTTGGTCCAGATATTTTGAGAACCTCATTTGTCAAGGGCAGTGACGGCTATCTCCCCTGAAGGGGATGACTTCTGAAATCATGGTGGAAAGTTAGAGAGAATATCTGTACTATATCAGCACATGACATCACCGCCTACCTGGTCCTCTGGCTCCCAAACTGGGTGACATGTGATTAGAAGAATCCTGAGGGAGTTTTTTAAAATATATTGGTTTCCAACTCCTACCCCAAACCAATTAACTCACAATCTGGGGCCTGCCAGACTTAAATGTATTAAACCAGCTCCCAAGTGATTCCAAAATACTGGTGTCTGGATCCTAATTTAAATCATTGGTATGTGGCCTGATGAGGCATTTTTAATGTATAACAACAACATAAACATTTTATTATTTCATTGAGCTTCTTAGTTTCTTAGTATCACAATGGAATGATGAGAAAACAAGAATTGCCAAAAAAAAAAAAAAAAAAAAACCCCGTGAGTCTTCAAATCTGACAAAAAGCAGAGACTTCAAGGCAATTGATGGGGAGAGAGGGAGAGGCTTGACAGAAATGCCATCACAGTCCCAGCATCATGTCCCTCCAGAGCTGGCTAGGCTGGAGGTGGGGAGATGGAATGGCGAGAAGGTGGCACTGTTGGAGCTGTCCTTGGCATTTCTGCCTGGTGACTGATACACAGGTATTAATTGGGCATTTTAAAAGCTCTCCTCTTGGACTAAAATGTGGCCCCTGGATTGACAATATCATCTGGGAACCTATTCAAAAGGCAAATTGTCAAACCCCATCCAGTAGTCATGTACAGATGTGAAAGCCGGACCATAAAGAAGGTTAAGTGCTGAAGAATTGATGCTTTCAAACTGTGGTCCTGGAGAAGATTCTTGAGAGTCCCTCAGACTACCAGGAGGTCAAAACAGTCAATCCTAAAGGAAATCAGCCCTGATGCTAAAACTGAAGCTCCAATACTTGGCCACCTGATGTGAAGAGCTGACTTATTGGAAAAGACCCTGAGGCTGGGAAAGATTGAGAGCAGGAGAAGAAGCGGGGGACAGAGGATGAGATGGTTGGATGGCATCACCAACTCAATGGACATGAATTTGAGCAAACTTCGGCAGATAGTTAAAGGACAGGGAAGCCTGATATGCTGTAGTCCATGAGGTCACAAAGAGATGGACACAACTTGGTGACTGAAAAACAACAACAAACCCACCCAGCATCAGAAACTCTGAAGGCAGGGTTCAGCCATCTGCATTCTGACAAGCTTTCCAGGTGTTTCTGAAGCAAGCTAGAGTTAGACAACTACTGCTAACAGTCGCCCAAGCCAGAAACCTGGGAGTAATCCTCATTTCTCCTCATCCACAACCTCCCCACACGTAGCTGAGCCTGTCTATCCTAATCAAAAACGCATCCCAAAGTCTAATCTTTATCACCACTGTTCTGGTCCAGATGGTCATCATCTCCTGCCTGGGCTGCCATGACAACCTCCCAAACCAGTGGTTCTCAACACTGGCTGCACACTGATGCCTGTACCCCATCCCACAGGTTCTGTTTAAATAGCCTGAGGGCAGAGAAGCAGCTGGGCATCAGTGTTCTTTAGAGACCCCACCTCCTGCCACAGGGAAGTGTAACATGTAGCCTGGGGGGAAAACCTCTGTCTGAAATGGTCTCCCCCTCCCACTTCTGCCTTTGTAGAAGGGCTACTGCCAGGTTCCAAGCCCAAGGGGTACCATTCACAGTGCACTGAATATAAAGGATATCCCCTGGGTGGTGCATTGGGGCAGCCCTATTCTCTCCTAAAGGTGGCTCAGTGGTAAAGGTGGCCTGCTAATGCAGGAGACACAGGTTCAATTCTTGGGTTGGGAAGATCCCCTGGAGAAGGAAATGGTACCCCCAACTCCAGTATTCTTGCCTGGGAAATCCCATGGACAGAGGAGCCTGGCAGGCTACAGTCTATGGGGTCGCAAAGGAGTTGGGCATGACTTAGACACTAAACAACAACATTCTCTCCTAAGCAGGAGGAAGGATCTTCTCAAAACATAAATCTTATCAAGTCTCTTCCCTGCTTAAGCCCTTAAGTCTTACCCTGAAAGTCTTTATCAAGGTCTAAATGCCCTGTACCTTCTAGCCCCTACCTGCAACCTCATCTCCTTTCCCAACACTATTCTTTCCCCAAACTGGCCTTAATCAGTTCCTGAGATCCACGAGGTCCTTTCCTACCTAGATCTCTTCGTGCAGCTTGCTCCCTCTGTCCAGAATGTGGTTTCTCCACTGGCCTCATGGCTGACATCTTCTCATCCCTTGGGTCTCAGGTCCAGTCTCCTGTTCAGAGCCACTGTCTTTGGCCACTCCCCTTTTTTCTCAATTATTCTTTGTCAGTCCCATGGTTGTTGTGATTTTTTTTTTTTTTTTTTGGAGGGGGCTGTGCTGCGTCTTGGTTGCTGCATGCAGGTTTTCTCTAGGTGCACTGAGTGGGGGCTACTCTCCAGTTGCACTGCTAGTGCTTCTCACGGTGATGGTTTCTCTTGTTGTGGAGCACAGCCTCTAGAGCACTCAGACTTCAGGACACTCCAGGGATAGCTAGAGCATGGGGTCAATGATTGTGGTACATGAGCTTAGTTGCCTGCAGATCTTCCTGGACCAGGGATCGAACCTATGTCCCCTGCATTAGTAAGTGGATTCTTAACCACTGGATCACGAGGGAAGTTCTGGTTGTTGTCTTATAGCACTTATCATAACTTTTAATTGATTCATCTATCAGTTTAGTTACTTGTTTCCTCTCTCTCTCTCTCTTTTCTCAACCAGCCTAGTTTAGATTGAAAGATCTGTGGAGTCAAGGATAATTTTTGTTTTGTCCACCTAAGCACCCTACCTGACACATAGTGTACAAGAAAAATTTGTTCAAAGAATTAATTAATCATTCCTACCTAGATCTCTTCATGCAGCTTGCTCCCTCTGTCCAGAATTTGGTTCCAAGAACTGGTAAGACCAAAAAAGTTCCCTAAGTCTGGACCTCCACAGAGAACACATATTAGAAACAGGAAACTGGAACCCTCAATGGCCTGAGCACAAATTCAGGAAGAAGGACCAAGGAGTGATTCCAATATTGCAAACTAAGGCTGGAGAAAATAGCCCTAATATGTGGATATTGAACCCTTTGTTGTTCAGCTGCTACACTGTGCCTGACTCTTTGAGACCCCATGAACTGAAACATGCCAGGCTTCCTTGTCCTTCACTATCTTCTGGACTTTGCAGAAACTCAGGAAGAAGGGCCAAGGTATAATTCCAATCTTGCAAACTAAGGCTGGAAAAAATAGCTGTGATGTGTGGATATTGAACCCTATTGGTAGAAAAATAGCAGAAGAGAATAAGAAAGTACAGCAACCTAGGGGACCACAGAAACATCAGTAGATATTCCTGGGAACAGAAGTTACAGCAGCCCAAGCAATGCCAAACTGCTCGCAACAGGAACTGCATGTGTCCCAGGACTGAGGGGTTTGCAGAACTGCTATTCCCACAGTTTCCCTAATACACACATTGAACACCTTCTTCTATGTGCCAGGCACCAACATAGATGCTAGCTTAAGGGCCATGAGAAAGACAGACAATGAGCAAGCATGGAGTCTAACAAGAAAGCTAGATAACAAACAAGGAATTTGAGTAAAAGAAATTCAAATTTTGTGGGGCTGGAAGTTTATATAATTCAGGGAGGAGGAAGGAATGTCCTCTTAAAAAAATACAAAACTACAAATACAGAGCCAGATACAAAACTAAATATCTATGTATGTGTCAAACTCATAAAACTATACAGCAAAAAAGCATATGTAGGGACTTCCCTGGAGATCCACTGGTTATGAATCTGCCTCGCAATTCAGGGGGTGTGGGTTTGATCGGGGAGCTAAGATCCCACATGCCTCATGGCCAAAAAACTAAAACATACAACAGAAGTAATATTGTAACAAATTCAGTAAAGACTTTAAAAATGGTCCACATAAAAAAAAAGTCCTTTAAAAAACAGTATACGTAAATTAAAAAATAAATTCTGAACCAAAGCAAAAATCAGTGTATGGCAGAGAAATGCACTCAATAAATGTTATGTTGCATTACCATCTCCAAAGCAAAAGGCAAGTATGTCCTAAGACTGAGTAGAAAAATCACAACAAATTACAAATTTTTCAGTTCAGTTCAGTTCAGTTGCTCAGTCGTGTCCAACTCTTTGCGACCCCATGAACCGCAGCACGCCAAGCCTCCCTGTCCATCACCAACTCCTAGAGTCCACCCAAAACCATGTCCATTGTGTCGGTGATGCCATCCAACCATCTCATCCTCTGTTGTCCCCTTCTCCTCCTGCCCTCAATCTTTCCCAGCATCAGGGTCTTTTCAAATGAGTCAGCTCTTCACATCCGGTGGCCAAAGTATTGGAGTTTCAGCTTCAACATCAGTCCTTCCAATGAACACCCAGGACTGATCTCCTTTAGAATGGACTGGTTGGATCTCCTTGCAGTCCAAGGGACTCGCAAGAGTCTTCTCCAACACCACAGTTCAAAAGCATCAATTCTTCGGCACTCAGCTTTCTTCACAGTCCAACTCTCACATCCATACATGACTACTGGAAAAACCATAGCCTTGACTAGATGGACCCTTGTTGGCAAAGTAATGTCTCTGCCTTTTAATATGCTGTCTGGTTGGTCATAACTTTCCTTCCAAGGAGCAAGCGTCTTTTAATTTCATGGCTGCAATCACCATCTGCAGTGATTTTGGAACCCAGAAAACTAAAGTCTGACACCACTTCCACTGTTTCTGCATCTATTTCCCATGAAGTGATGGGACCAGATGCCATGATCTTCGTTTTCTGAATGTTGAGCTTTAAGCCAACTTTTTCACTCTCCTCTTTCACTTTCATCAGGAGGCTCTTTAGTTCTTCTTCACTTTCTGCCATAAGGGTGGTGTCATCTGCATATCTGAGGTTCTTGATATTTCTCCCGGTAATCTTGATTCCAGCTTGTGCTTCTTCCAGCCCAGCGTTTCTCATCATGTACTCTGCATAGAAGTTAAATAAGCAGAGTGACAATATATAGCCTTGATGTACTCCTTTTCCTATTTGGAACCAGTCTGTTGTTCCATGTCCAGTTCTAACTGTTGCTTCCTGACCTGCATACAGGTTTCTCAAGAGGCAGGTCAGGTGGTCTGATATTCCCATCTCTTTTGGAATTTTCCACAGTTTATTGTGATCCACACAGTCAAAGGCTTTGGCATAGTCAATAAAGCAGAAATAGATGTTTTTCTGGAAGTCTCTTGCTTTTTTGATGACCCAGTGGATGTTGGCAATTTGATCTCTGGTTCCTCTGCCTTTTCTAAAACCAGCTTGAACATCTGGAAGTTCACAGTTCACATATTGCTAAAGCCTGGCTTGGAGAATTTTGAGCATTACTTTACTAGCATGTGAGATGAGTGCAACTGTGTGGTAGTTTGAACATTCTTTCATATTTACCTTTCTTTGGTATTGGAATGAAAACTGACCTTTTCCAGTCCTGTTGCCACTGCTGAGTTCTCCAAATTTGCTGACATATTGAGTGCAGCACTTTCACAGCATCATCTTTTAGGATTTGAAATAGCTCAACTGGAATTCCATCACCTCCACTAGCTTTGTTCGTAGTGATGCTTCTTAAGGCCCACCTGACTTCACATTCTAGAATGTCCGGCTCTAGTTGAGTGTGAGTGATCACACCTTCGTGATTATCTGGGTCGTGAAGCTCTTTTTTGTACAGTTCTGTGTATTCTTGCCACCTCATCTTAATATCTTCTGCTTCTGTTAGGTCCATACCATTTCTGTCCTTTATTGAGCCCATCTTTGCATGAAATGTTCCCTTGGTATCTCTAATTACAAATTTTAAAAAGACTGACAAATGCCACAAACCACAAAATCCAGGGGAAAAAATGTATATTTCTTTCTCTACGTATTTCACCTCAAACTCTTTGGTTGCTTCTTTGTATGAAGACAATTTTGTATAATTTTCTACAGAGAGATTAGAAAGTTAATTTAGTATTTCTTCTAGGATGGTTGATTAAATTTTATTTCTTAATTAATTGTTTCTTTAAGCGTCATCATTTTTTATTGGCATGTTCAGTAAATTTTGAAAACTGTTTGTCTTAAGCTGGAAGACTTCTATTAAGTTGCTTTCATATGTAAGTTGTAAGATTTGGAAGACTCTTCTATAGAAGAGCTTTTATCAGTGCGCATTTCAAACTTGGTTTCTCATTCATTACCCAAATAATTCTGGTGTCAGGTACTAAAGGGCACATTTCAAATATGAATTTAGTCCTGGCTCTGCACTCTCATGGCACATCACCTCTGAGTTGTTACAGTAGGCAGTAGAAGTACACTTGAAATCCATTTTTATCATGGAATTGCTAGCAATAGTTTAACCATATGCATAAGGAACTGCAAGCTACATAAATATATCTCATTAACCTCAAACTAAAATGCATCCTTGACTTAACTCCTACTTAGTTACAGAAAACTGCCTGCAGTTTCTCCAGTGTTACTCAGTCTAAAGGAAATGCAATGGAGAGGGCAAGTCAGAGCAGACACAGACATGAGTCTTAATGAAATGCACTTAAGATATTTTACTATTGGGCTTCCCTGGTGGTCCAATAGTTAAGTATCCACCTGCCAATGCAGGGGACATGGGTTCAATCCCTGGTGTGGGAAGATCCCACATGCCACAGGGCAACCAAGCCTGTGCACCACAGCTACTGAAGCCCATGTACTCTAGGGCTGGCAAGTTATATCTACTGAGCCTGCATGCCTAGAGCTCATGCTCCACAACAAGGGAAGGCTCTGCATCAAGAGAAGCCACCAAAATAAGAAGTCCATGCAAAGTGAATAAGGAAGTAGGATTCGGAGGATGTTTGGCTTTGGCTTGGCCACAGGCTCCAGGCATTCAAGCCCTATTTTCTGAGGATCTCAGAGCTGACACAATGAAGATGGATTGAAGGGGCCAACAGCAGAAGCTGTTGCAGTGTTCCAGCCTAGAGGTGATGGTGGCTTAGACCAGAAGGGGCTGGATTCTGGATTTATTTTGAAGGCAGAGTTGACTGCATTTACTGATTGGATAGGAGTGAGAGAGAGATCAAGCCCTGAACCTTTGGAGTGGGAGTACTGACTCCAAGACCCTAGACTACCAGAGAACTAACCCTGCTGCTGCTGCTGCTGCTAAGTCTCGTCAGTCGTGTCCAACTCTGTGCGACCCCATAGATGGCAGCCCACCAGGCTCCCCTGTCCCTGGGATTCTCCAGGCAAGAACACTGGAGTGGGTTGCCATTTCCTTCTCCAATGCACGAAAGTGAAAAGTGAAAGTGAAGTCGCTCAGTCATGTCTGACTCTTAGCGACTCTGTGGACTGCAGCCTACCAGGCTCCTCCATCCATGGGATTTTCCAGGCAAGAGTACTGGAGTGGGGTGCCATTGCCTTCTCTGAGAACTAACCCTAGGGAATATAAAATAGTGAGAACTCACATACAAAAAACCACTTGAATACAAAATCCAGAATCACCCAACCACCACAGCACCCTGTGCAGGATGCCTCATCTAAACAACAAACAAAACAAAAATACAAACCAAATCATCAGCAGACAGGATTACCACCTCACTCAGTCTTGCCCATCAGAGGAAAAACAAACAAACAAACAAAAACTCAGCACAAATCTCACCCTATATGAAGCTTACACAAACCACTGGACCAACCTTAGGAGGGTAGAAACCAAAAGAAAGAAAGAATTCAACCTTCTTAAAAGAAAGAATTCAACTTTCCTTGAAGCCTGGGAAAAGGAGACCTCAAACACAATAAGTTAAAAAAAAAAAAAAAGGTAGAGAAATACTGCACAAATGAAGGAACAAACTAGTAACACAGAAGTCCAAATAAATGAAGAAATAGGTAAACTACCTGAAAAAGAATTCAGAATAGTGATAGTAAAGATGATGAAAAACCTTGAAAACAAAATGGAGAACATGCATGAATCAATTAACAAAGACCTAGAAGGATTAAAGTATAAACATACAGAGACAAACAACACAATTACTGAAATTAAAAATACTATTGAAGGAATCAATAGCAGAAATCTGAAGCAGAAGAACTAATCAGTGAGCTGGAAGATAAAATGGTGGAAATAACTTCTGAAGAGCAGAATAAAGTAAAAAGAATGCAAAGAACTGAGGATATTCTCAGAGACCTCTGGGACAATATCAAATGCACCACATTCGAATTATAGGGGTCCCAGAAGAAGAAGAGAAAAAGAAAGGGTATGAGAAAATTTTTGAGGAGATTATAGTTTAAAAATTCCCAAACATGGAAAAGTAAATAGTCAATCAAGTCCAAGAGTCACAAAGAGTCCTATGCAGGATAAACCCAAGGAGAAATATGCCAAGACACATACTAATCAAACTAACAGAGACTAGACATAAAGAAAGAATATTAAAAGCAGCAAGGGAGAAGCCACAAGTAACATACAAGGGAAACCCCATACACTTAACAGATGATCTTTCAGAAGAAACTCTGCAGGCCAGAAGGGAATGGCAGGATATATTTAAAGTACTGAAAGGGAAAAATCTATAACCAAGATTACTGGACCTGGAAAGGATGTCATTCAAAATCGATGAAGAAATAAAAAGCTTTTCAGACAAGCAAAAGTTAAGAGAATTCAGTACCACCAAGCCAGCTTTACAACAAATGTTAAAGGGACTTATACGGTTAAGAAATACAAGAGAAGAAAAAAGATCCACAAAATCAACCCCAAACAATTAAGAAAATGGCAATAGGAACATCAGTTCAGTTCAGTTGCTCAGTCGTGTCCAACTCTTTGTGACCCCATATCAATAATTACTTTAAATGTAAATGTATTAAATGCTCCAACCAAAAGACACAGACTGGCTGAATGGATACAAAAACAAGACCCGTAATATGCCGTCTACAAGAAACCCACTTCAGACCTAAAGACACATATAGACTGAAAGTGAGAGGATGGAAAAATATATTCCATGCAAATGGGAAGCAAAGAAAGCTGGAGTAGCAATCCTCATATCAGACAAAATAGACCTTAAAATAAAGAATATTACAAGAGATAAGGAAGGACACTATCTAATGATCAAGGGATCAATCCAAGAGGAAGACATAACAATTGTAAATATCTATGCACCCAACATAGGAGCACCTCAATACATAAGACAAACACTTACAGACATAAAAGGAGAAATTGACAGTAACACAATAATACTAGGAGGCTTTAACACCCCACTCACACCAACAGACAGATCATCAAAGCAGAAAATTAATAAGGAAACACAAGTCTTAAATGATACATTAGATGAGATGGATCTCATTGATATCTTCAGGACATTCCATCCAAATGCAGAAGAATACACCTTCTTCTCAAGTGCACATGGAACATTCTCCAGGATAGACCACATCTGGGGTCACAAGTCAGACCTCAGTAAATTTAAGAAAATTGAAATCATATCAAGCATCTTCTCCTACCACAACACTATGAGACTAGATACCAATTACAAGAAAAAAGTTGTAAGAAACACAAACACATGGAGATTAAACAACACATTTCTAAATAACCAACAGGTTACTGAAGAAATCAAAGGGAAATAAAAAAATTTCTAGAAACAAATGACAATGAAAACACAACTCAAAACCTATGGGATACAGCAAAAGCAATTCTAAGAAGGAAGTTGATAGCAATACAATCCTGCCCTAAGAAACAAGAAAAACATTGAACAGACAACCTAACTTTACACCTAAAACAACTGGAAAAAGAAAAACCAAAAAAAATTAGTAGAAGGAAAGAAATCATTAAGATCTGAGCAGAAATAAATGAAAGAGAAATGAAAGAAATAATAGTAAAAAAAAAACAAAAAACAAAAAACTAAAAGCTGGTTCTTTGACAAGATAAACAAAATTGACAAAACTTTAGCCAGACTCATCAAGAAAAAAAGAGAGAAGAATCAAATCAATAAAATTAGAAATGAAAAAGAAGAGGTTACAACAGACAATGCAGAAATACAAAGGATTATAAGAGACTATTATGAACAACTATATGTCAATAAAATGGATAACCTGGAAGAAATGGACAGATTCTTAGAAAAGTTCAATCTTCCAAGACTGAACCAGGAAGAAATAGAAATTATGAAAAACCCAATTACAAGCACTGAAATTGAAGATATGATCAAAAATCTGCCCCCCGCCCCCACCAAAAAAAAAAAAAAAGAGCCCAGGACCAGATGGCTTCATAAGAGAATTCTATCAAATAGAGAAGAGTTAATGCCTATCCTTCTAAAACTCTTTCAAAAAATTGCAGAGGAAGGAACACTTCCAAACTCATTCTACAAGGCCACCATCACCCCGATACCAAAACCAAAGACAACACACAAAAAAGAAAACTGCAGGCCAATATCACTGATGGACATAGATGCAAAAACCCTCAACAAAATTTTAGCAAACAAAATTCAGCAACACATCAAAAAGCTCATACACCATGATCAAGTTGGGTTTATCCCAGGGATGCAAGAATTCTTCAAAATATGCAAATCAATCAATGTGATACACCATACTAACAAATTGAAAGATAAAAACCATATGAAAATCTCAATAGATGCAGAAAAAGCCTTTGACAAAATTCATCACCCATTTATGATTAAAACTCTTCAAAAAATGGGCATAGAAGGAACCTACCTCAACATAGTAAAAACCATATATGATAAGCCTACAGCAAACATTATTCTTAAAGGTGAAAAACTGAAAGCATTCCCACTAAGACTAGGAACACCCTTGTCCACTTTAGCCACTATTATTCAACATAGTTTTGGAAGTCCTAGCTACAGCAATCGAAGAAGAAAAAGAAATAAAAGGAACATTACATAAAGTCACTTCAGTCGTGTCGGACTCTGTGTGATCCCATAGATGGTAGCCCATCTGTCCCTGGGATTCTCCAGGCAAGAACACTGGAGTGGGTTGCCATTTCCTTCTCCAATGCGTGAAAGTGAAGTCGCTCTGTCGTGTCCAACTCTCAGCGACCCCATAGACTGCAGCCTACCAGGCTCCTCCGTCCATGGGATTTTCTAGGCAAGAGTACTAGAGTGGGGTGCCATTGCCTTCTCTGAATAAAAGGAAAGCAGATAGGAAAAGAAGTAAAGTTCTCACTGTTTAAAGATAACATGATACTGTACATAGAAAACCCTAAAGATTGTATCAGAAAATTACTAGAGCTAATCAGTGAATTTAGCAAAATTGCAGGATACAAAATCAATACACAGAAATCACTCACATTTCTATATACTAACAATGAAAAAATGAAGAGCAATTAAGGAATCGATCCCATTCACCATTGCAACAAAAAGAATTAAATATCTAGGAATAAACTTACCTGAGGAGACAAAAGAACTATAAACAGAAAATTATAAGACACTAATGAAGGAAATCAAAGATGACATAAACAGATGGAGAGATATTCCATGTTTCTGGGTAGGAAGAATCAATATTGTGAAAATGACTATACTACCAAATGCAATCTACAGATTCAATGCAATCCCTATCATATTACCAATGGCATTTTTCACAGAACTAGAACAAAAAATTTCACAGTTCATATGGAAACACAAAAGACCCTGAATAGCCAAAGCAGTCTTGAGAAAGAAGAATGGAGCTGGAGGAATCAACCTTCCTGACTTCAGATTATACTACAAAGCTACAGTCATCAAGACAGTATGGTACTGGCACAAAAACAGAAATATAGACCAATGGGACAAGATTGAAAGCCCGGAAATAAACCCATGCACTTATGGGTACCTTATTTTTTTACAAAGGAGGCAATAATATACAATGGGGCAAAGACAGCCTCTTCAATAAATGGTGCTGGGAAAACTGGACAGCTACATGTAAAAGAATGAAATTAGAACATTTCCATTTCCTAACACCATTTTCTACATTTCCTAACACCATACACAAAGATAAACTCAAAATGGATTAGAGACCTAAATGTAAGACCAGAAACTATAAAACTCTTAGAGGAAAACATAGGCAGAATACTCAATGACATAAATCAAAGCAAGATCCTCTATGACCCACATCCTAGAGTAATGGGAATAAAAACAAAAGTAAACAAGTGGGACCTGATTAAACTTAAAAGCTTTTGCACAGCAAAAGAAACTATGAGCAAGGTGAAAAGACAGCCCTCAGAATGGGAGAAAATAATAGAAAATGAAACAACTGACAGAGGATTAATTTCCAAAATATACAAGCAGCTCATACAACTCAATATCAGAAAAACAAACAACCCAATCAAAAAGTGGGAAAAAGATCTAAACAGACATATCTCCAAATAAGACATACAGACAGCTAACAAACACATGAAAAGATGCTCAACATCGCTCATTACTAGAGAAATGCAAATCAACCTAGAGGGGTAGGATGGGGAGGGAGATGGGAGGGATGTCCAAAGGGGAGGGGATATACGACCGGGCGACTTCCCTTTCACTTTTCCCTTTCATGCATTGGAGAAGGAAATGGCAACCCACTCCAGTGTTCTTGCCTGGAGAATCCCAGGGACGGGGGAGCCTGGTGGGCTGCCGTCTCTGGGATCGCACAGAGTCAGACACGACTGAAGCGACTTAGCAGTAGCAGCAGCATGGCTGATTCATGTTGAAGTTTGACAGAAAACAACAAAATTCTGTAAAGCAATTACGCTTCAATAAAAAACAAATAAATCGAAAAGAAAGAAGTCCATGCACCCCACCAAAGAGTAGCCCCCACTCATCACAACTAGAGAAACCCTCCATGTGGCAATGAAGACCCAGAGCAGCCATAAATTAATTAAGTAGCTTACTTTTGCAAATTTTCAAAAGGCTTTTGCAAGTAAGGGCACCCTAGGCTAGCAAGCACTGGGGCTGATGGAAATGGTTACTGTTTTATTATATGTTCAGCATCCTTCCTCCCTTCCTTGGACAGAACCCATCTTTCCAGACAAGAACACATTCTTCTAGGTGATTTGAAGTAAACATGTGAACTAGGAAGGCAAGCAAAGCACAAATACCGCATCCCCCTGGTTACATTGGGTACAGGGGGACAGGGACAACCAATTGATATGAGAAATGTCAATTAGCATCTTCTCTAGTTTGACACATGGTTCTGGGAGAATGATGTACTTACTGTCTCTGTGACTGTGGGCTATAAGGTTACTGTAAACTAGAACTAGAACTTCAGTGGCACAAAACACCAAAAGGAAGAAAGGAGGAAATAAGGTGGAAGGAAGGAAAGAAAAAGAGGAGGAGGACTTCCCTGATGGTCCGATGGTTAAGAATCCGCCTGTCAATGCAGGGGACACGGGTTCAATCCCTGGTCTGGGAAGATCCCACATTCCATAGCGCAACTAAGGCCGTGCACCAAAACTACTGAAGCCCGTGTGCCCTAAAGCACATTCTCTGCAATGAGAGGCCAGCACAATGAAAAGCTCATGTACCACAACTAGAGATAGCCCCCATTTGCCACAACTAGAGAAAACCCTCTCAAAGCAATGCAGACCCAGAGTAGCCAAAAATAAATAAATAAAATTTAAAAAAAATTTTTTAAAGAGAAGGAGTGAAGAAGGAAATGGCAACCCACTCCAATATCCTTGCCTGCAAAATCCCATGGACAGAGGTGTCTGGCTGGCTATAGACCATGGGGTTGCAAAGAGCTGGACACGACCTATCGACTGAGCGTGCATGCATACTAGTTGAGTTTCCCAGTAAAAAGCTCTGTGTTGTGGACTTTGATCAGTGTTCTCAGCTGATCTTCAAAACTCTATGAAACAAGGAATACTTTTGGCAATTAAACTTTTTAATTATAAAATACATACTAATTGCACACACAAAAAAATTGTTTGCACTGCTGGTGGTTGGCAGATTCAGACTCTGAATGAGTCTCTAACTCCCAGGACAAGACTCATGCCCTAGTTTCCTTTTCCTGTCTTTTTAGTGGTCCTGTCTCCTGCCCATTCCCAGCTCTGTTGTACCATTTCTCTATCCTGTCTAAGCCTTTGGTTTCAGCTATGAATAAGTGCCTACTTCAATCATGAATTAGTGATGGCTTAAAATACTACATTTTTGCAAATAAAACTCAAAACTGAGAGCTGATTAAGGGCAAGAATACATTGTTTTATTCATCTTGGGATCCCCCAGCACTTAGTATGGCTTCTGATTCAGAGTAAGTGGAGATTAAAAAATGTGTAAATGAATAGACATTTAAAAAAGAAGAGGAAGTGGATGGGGCGGGGGGAAAAAGAGGAGGAAGAGGAAGAGGCAGTAGTAACAGTTAAGGTAAGGAGAGATGGAAGACAGACAAAATGCAGGACAGAACTTCAGCTCCGATATCCACCATGGTTCTATCCATGAGGGCCACAGTCTTCTTACCATGTGACTCGAGAAATTCCCTCTCTGCTTAAACAAGTTTGAGTACCTGCTCCTCACAAGGGAAAAGGGCCTGACCATTCAGAGAATGTGCTGCAAGGGGAGTTAACCTAGTCTATGGAGTTGGGAAGGAGCCCTAAGAAAGTGACCTTTAAGCTGAAACCGGAAGGGATAGTGGGCAGTAACCTCCAAATCATTCCAATTTTCAAGTAACCCAAAGCTGCCAGGTTGGCTTCAGAATAGAGAATGTGATCTGATGGATTTAATGAGATCTCTGCTCCCTTCGAGAATGAAGAAAGCCCATAACCGTGCAGGAATTCTTCTCCTCCATACATGCAACTTTGCACATGGACATTCACTAGAGCTGAGAAGTAGGGGAGAACATTTGTACCCTCCGAGGTCAGGCTGTGGTTCAGCATCTAAGCTTACCTGAGGCTCCAGCCTCTCCCCTCAGTCACTGGAAAGTCGTCGTGGTCCCGACGCTGATATCAAGGACCAATACCAGAGGATAAGGGGTGTCTGGAGGGATAAAATGGGAGGTTGGGATTGACACATACAATAAAACAGATAACTAATAGGAATCTACTGTACAGCACGGGGAACTCTATTCAATATTCTGTAAGGGTCTATATGGGAAAAGAATCTTTAAAAAAAAGAGTTGATATATGTATATATATAACTGGTTCACTTTGCTGTACACCCGAAACTAACACAACATTATAAAGCAACTGTATTCCAATAGAAATTTTAAAAAATAGATAGAAAAAAAGGACCAATTCAAGGAACACCATATAGAATCATAAATTAATGGCTACTACCACAATAGTGGTAATAATAAACATGATGCATATTTTACAACAGTTCTATGCTATTCTCAGGGAGAGTTCTACCATATATTATTATTTTCCTATAAGCATAATAACATTTTGTATAGCTCTTACTTATAATTTGTATAAAACTTTTGTATACAGATCTTTTCCCAACCAAAAAGGCAAAGAATTACACTTTGTAGTCATTTTTCCTGTGGTATCATTTAAATTTCTTATCCCCATTTTGTTGATGGATTATCCCCTCTTTATTGATAAGAAGATGAAGGTGCAAAGAAAACCAGAACTGAAAATATGAGAAGGTCCAACAAGAGAGAATAGTTATACAGCATGAGAATCATTCAGAACCTGTAATCATTCTTGGTCACAATCAAACTTAATAATATTATATTTTACAATTTTTTATTTATTTATCTTTGGCCGTGCTGAGTCTTCGTTGCTGCATTCAGGCTTTCTCTAGTTGCAGCAGGCAGGGGCTACTCTCTAGTTGCAATGCACGGGCGTCTCGTCGCAGTGGCTTCTCTTGTTGCAGAGCACAGGCTCCAGGGCGTGTGGGCTTCAGTAGCTGCAGCACACCGGCCCGGTAGTTGCAGAATGCAGATTTAGTTGCTCCACAGCAGGTGGGATCTTCCTAGGCCAGGGATTGAATCTGTGTCCCCAGTGGATTCTTAACCACTGGACCACCAGGGAAGCCCACAATATATTTTAAAATAAATTTCAAAAATGGAGAGAAGCTTGTGGTTCAACATGGCACACAGAGTGTCCCCAGTCTTTCCACATCCCATTCCCTTCATGAGGTGTTAGAAGAGGGGGTGTACCAGAGAAATACACACGGTAATAGACAGAATGGAAAAGCTGAAGACACAATAAAGGAACAGCATGTTTTTGGCATCAATTTAAATGGACAATTAGAAACTCCAGGCTTTAAAAATTATAAGAAAGTCATGGTATAAATATCAAACTAATTAAATGTGGCATGATTTTAAACAAACTGATGTTAAGAATAGGAAATCTTTAAACCTCAATGCTTTTGTCGTTCTTATTTGAGCAATCCAAGGGCTGTGACTTTAGATTGACAGGGAAAAACATGTAGCTGTAATTCAACCCTTGGTCCAGGCATGAATGATAATTAAGTCATCGTAGTAATGAGGATACTGGTTTGTGTTTAGTTTTTAGTGTCAACCTATTGGCGAAGAATTTGACTGTGTTTGAAGAACAGGATGTAGCTGTTAACCATCTTGGCAATATGAAAATAGCAGGGGAGCAGTCAGGGGATGGGAGATAGGAGGATAAGCGGAGACAGAAGGAAAAAGGAAAGGAAGCAGTAATGTCCTCATCTCACAAAGAATGCAGGAAAATAACACTGATGAAATAAGAAATGGGAGGATAGAGAATAGCATTTAAACAATATTATAGACAGTAACAAAGGCAATTTTTAAGGAACTAAAAGCAAATGACTAACTATTGGGAGGAGAAGGATAGAAGGGGGAGTGTTTTTACCTGAACTAAATTCTCATCCTTCTTAGAAAAGAAGAGATTAAAAATTGCCTGCAGCAGATAAACCAAAAAATAGAGATCTAAGTGTATTATTTAGAGTTTTGGTGGCAATAAACAGAAACAAAGTTACCTCTGGAGAGAAGACTGCAGGTAGGTGAAAAGCTGTTGCTTTTTGTCAATAAGTGTGTCTGTATTATACGACTCATCACTATGTATGTATATTCCTTTGATTAAAATTTTAAAAATTTTAATAGATAAAATTCTGGAGATGGATTCTCTGAATCAATGACAATGTTGTGATAATATCTTTTCATGATGTTAGAAAAGAATGGACCTGACTTAATAGTGCCCTGGGGAGCAGTGGTATCCCCCACAATACAATTCTGTGAACATTTATTGAGTAAATAGATTCTCTGTGACAGGACCTCTGTTAAGCCATGGGGAGGATAAAAAGATGAATCAGACATGGTTCCTGCCTCCAGGAGCTTACAGGAAAGTAAAAGAAAAACATGAACACACAAGATAAGGTGGAATATACTAAAGGCACATAGTTCCATCAAAACACAGTGGGGTGGGGGAAGAGAAGGAAGGGTTGGTTATGGGATTCAATATGAGGCAATGGGGAAGTATAGCTGATGCTGTCAGAGCCCTACCCATACCCTCTTAGCTCTCTCCATCCCTGTGTATACTGACAACATCCCAAAGAAAATACCTGTAATTCTTCACATGAGGGTTAAGGGGATCTAGACAAAAAAATACCGTTATCTTGAGTGATCCTGGACTATAGCATCTCATGATGATTGGTAGGTTAGTAAAGAAATTCTGTGACCACAGGATTGTGGTCCTGTTAAATAAAGTACTTCCTGAAGTGAAGAATGGGTAAAATTTGGACAAGCTGAGAGCATTGCAAACAAAGAGTAGAAGAAGCAGAGACAGGGAAGGTAAACGTAGCTTTCTCTATGGAATTTCCCATGGCCTCTGAATCCCTCTATTTATGTATTTATTTTTGGTCGTGCTGGGTCTTCACCGCTGCTCTCAGGCTTTGTCTAGTTGCAGCAAGCAAGGGCTTCTCTCTACTTGCGGTTCGTGAGCATCTCACTGCAGTGGGCTCTAGGACATATGGGCTTAAGTAATTGCAGCCCGTGGGCTCAGTTTCCTCAAAGCATGTGGATCTTCCCAGACCAGGGATTGAACCTATGTCCCCTGCATTGGCAAGTGGATTCTTAAGCACTGGACAACCAGGAAAGTCCCCAAATTTCTCTTTTGAAGAATTCACCTATCACTCTTAAAAGTATTGGGTTCATACCCTGTCTTCTTCAGCTGGGTAAGAGTATGAAACTAAGAACTGAATTATTTAGTAACTGAATCCCTAATAATAACTCAACATCTAGAAGATGCTCAACAAGTTGATGAAATGGGAAATCACAAAATGAGAGAAAGAACGGGGAGAGATGGGATGGAAGGTTAGTGTACAAGTCCACTCTTTGCCCTGAATGGCTACCTCCCTTCCTGTAGAAATGGCAACTGGCATCTTATAATAGGCCCTCTTGTTTCAGAAACTCAACCTCTGGTCGAGTGCCATATACAAATATGGAGACAGAGTTTTACATGAAGTAGAAAAGTGTAGCTTTACTTCTTTGCCGGGCAAATGGGGCCACAGCAGGATAATGCCTTCAAAACTGTGTGTCCCCCTCTGGAGGGGGTGGTGAGGAGTCTTATAGTGTTCAAGGAGCAGGACATGATTCACTCCTGGACATTCTTCTGGTTAGTTGGTGGTGAGGTAACTGGAAGTCAGTATCATCAACCTTCTGGTTCTAATTGGTCTATGAGCCTGTGGGCAGCATAAAGTTAACTTCTCCAACCTGGCCTGGAGTTTCAATATCTGCAAAACAGCTCAAGGGACATGGCTCAGAATATTAACTATAGTCCTTGCATTGCATATGCATGCTAAGTTGCTTCAGTCTTGTCTTACTCTTTGTGACCTCATGGACTGTAGCCCGCCAGGCTCCTCTGTCTGAGGAATCCCCAGAATCCTCTGGGATTCTCCAGGCAAGAATACTGGCATGGGTTGCCATGCCCTCCTCCAGGGGATCTTCCCGACCCAGGGATTAAACTTTCATCTCCTGCATTAGCAGGCAGGTTCTTTACCACTAGCTCCTCCTTGAGGAGGAACTAAAGGTCCTTGACTTTGTTTAATGGCTTAAGTATTATTGTCTTCCTTTCTCTTATTTTCTCACTTCTCTGATTAAATTTATTGTTTCTCTAAAGTTGTTCTACAGACAAAAGGCAGGTGGAAGACATGGGTGAGGGTCTATTCTGGGAAGGCCTCCTAGGGTCCTGCCTAGTTACACTCTCCCCATGACCATTTGTCTTTGGTCACTTCTCCATGCACCACCCTTCTCACAACCTGTTTCTGTCTTCACTGGATCCTTCTTTATTTCCACTCATCTCTCTACATTTGATACCTCAGACTATCTCTGGCTTCTTCACTCATGTGTGATCTAGAGTCAGATTTGCCCCTTTGATCAAAAAATATTGAGTTCTTACTGTATACCAGGCAACAGACATAATTTCTGTTTCCTCTGAACTTACATTCTCCTGAGGTAAGCAGATTATCATGCTCAGAAAATATTACAGACTGCGTTTGAGTGATATGGAGGAAATGGACAAGATGTTACGAGGTAGACTAATAGGTGATCTAAATTAGTCCCATGTTGTGGGGGAAGGGAGAGTTATAAAAGACTTTTCTGGGGGAAGTGACATTTAAGCTGGGATCTGGAAGAAAAATAGCAGTTACTCAGGTAAAGGGGGAAATGTTTGAGAGATACGCTGGAGAACTTGGACCAAACCATTAAATCATTCAGAGCCTTACAGATCACATTACATTTTGCCATAGTAATAAATATCAATGGCTTACAACAGCCAGATATCTATTTTCAGCTCATGCTGTATGTCCATTGTGGGTCTTGTCTTCATGTTGCCTTCATGCCTGATGAATCAGCCTTTATCTGGGCTGATGCCAGCCTTATAAAAATGGAAGAGAGAAAAATAAAGAGCTCTTAAACCTTCTGCTTAGAAATAACACATATCATGTTGACCCTCATTCCACTAACCAAAGCAAGTCACTTTTGTGTTCAATAAGGTAGGAACATATGATCCTCTTACATGGGGGAGGGGGGCGGGTATCCCTTCAGTCACATAACCAAGTTTATCATCAGAAAGGTAGGGAAGTAGAATCCTCTGCTAGGGAAGGACATCAACTACTTTGAACACAAATACAATTTCAGACAAATATTTTATTCTAAGAGCAATTGAAAGTCATTGAAAAGTCTTTGTGATAAGATTCATAATTTTAAAAAGATCCACTATAGTGTGGGTAATGGTTTGAACAGGGTCAAAATTAGATTTTGGCTGGTTACCATAATGGTAAAGCTGGAGCTTCCCTGGTGGCTCAGACAGTAAAGAATCTGCCTGCAATGCAGGAGACCCAGGTTGGATCTCTGGGTCAGGAAGATTCCCTGGAGAAGAGTATGGCTACCCACTCCAGTACTCTTGCCTAGAGAATCCCATGGACAGAGGAGCCTGGCAGACTACAGTCCATGGGGTCACAAAGAGTTGGACGCAACTAAGCAACTTACACAAGCACGTTCAAAGCTGTACTTTTTGAGCTTCCCAGGTGGTGCCAGTATTTAAAAAAAAAAAAAAAACTCCTGCCAATGCAGAAGATGTAAGAGACTTGGGTTCAATCCCTTGATTGGGAAGATCCCCTGGAGAAGGGCACGGCAACCCACCAAGTATTCTTGCCTGGAAAATCCCACAGATAGAGGATCCTGGAGGGCTACAGTCCATAGGGTTGTAGAGTCAGACATGACTGAAGTGACTTAGTGTGCACAGTGAGGAAAAGAGAGGAATCAACAATGTTGCCCAGATTTGACTCTCCCTACATTCACACCATAGTTACCTACTCATTCGTAGCCACCCTCTTCTCTCACTATCCGGGTGTACCATTCTGCTCTCCATTCCAAATCCTGCCACTGTATCAAGTGATTTCAGTATACATTTGAGCAACCCATCTACTGCCTTTCAAATCTTGTGTGTGTATGTGTATTAAGAACCATGAGCATGAGATTTTCATCTTAACCAAGTTTTAAGTGCACAATATAATATTGCTGATAATAGGCAATACACCATATAGCAGATCTCTAGAACTATTAATAATTCATCTTGCATTTTTTTAAAAACAGCTCTTATTGAGGACTCTCAATAGAGAATAGAACACACTCTACACCTCAGTCACCTACTTTACTCGCTGTTTACAGGGAAGCCTCCAGGCTTTTGGAGGACATGGCAACCCACTCTAGTATTCTTTCCTGGAGAATCCCATGGACAGAGAAGCCTGGTGGACTATGGTCCATGGGGTTGCAGAGAGTCAGACACAACTGAGCAACTTTCAGTCTTTTACCAAGATATATACTTTTGCTGAGTCCTAAAAAATTGATGCTTTTGAACTGTGGTGCTGGATAAGACTCTTGAGAGTCCCTTAGATAGCAAGGAGATTAAGCCAGTCAATCCTAAAGGAAACCAACCTTGAATATTCATTGGAAGGACTGATACTGAAGTTGAAGCTCCAATACTTTGGCCACCTGATGCAAAGAGCTGACTCATTAGAAAAGACCCTGATGCTGGGAAAGATTGAGGGCAAGAGAAGGGGTGACAGAGGATGAGATGGTTGGATGGCATCATGGCCTCAATGGACATGAGTTTGAGCAAACTCAGGGAGATAAGGAAGGACGGGGAAGCCTGGTGTCCTGCAGTTCATGGGGTTGCAGAGTCAGACACGACTTAGCAACTGAACAACAATACTTTTGACTGCATGTATTTCTCAGCAAAAAAAAACAACAACACATATAAACTAGCTTCTCCTTTCTCTCTTCAGAGCAGTTCTTCAGAGTTGTCTCCCAGGCTGTGGTACTCAGTAAGATCATGAATAAAAACTTAAATTCACAATTATTATGTTATGTGTTTTTCTTTAAGTTGACATTATGACAACAGAACTGAGTAGTTGTAACAGAAACTGTGAGCTTCCTAGGTAACTCAGCAGTAAAGAATCTGCCTGCAATGCAGGAGACACGGGAGATATGAGTTTGATCCCTGGGTCAAGAAAACCCCCTGAAGGAGGAAATGGCAACCCACTCCAGGGTTCTTGCCTGGAGAATCCCATGGACAGAGGAGCCTGGCAGGCTACAGTCCATGGGTCGCAAGAGTCAGACACGACTTAGCAACTGAGCATGGGCACACGACAGAAACTGCATGGCTCAGACATCCAAAGTCATTGCCCAAGACCCCTTGTTTCACCATTGCATCCATATAACCAAACTTGGCATATGGCAAGCCTTTGAAAAATTATTTGTCCATGTTAATCTCTCTCTCTCTCTCATTCTCTCTCCCCTATAAACTGTCAAGATTTTTTTTTTTAACTTAGCTTTATGGTTCAGTAGAATGGATTCAGTAAGTCTTGGAGACAATGCCCTTCATGGAATGTTTCACTAGCACCAGGACACTTCATCAAAACAGGGCTCATTTTATTTTCCACCAGTAAGTAACTGCAAACAGAAATGGCTCTCCACTTCTCCAATGAGCAATGGTCCTCTGGGAGACTTGACATTCTCCATTTAATTACCAATAACAGTTAGATGATTTCCTCTGGGTGTTACTGTGTCTCAGTCGGGAAAGTCACTCACACAAACAAGAGGAGGAGGTGTGTTCACTGTTCCCAAGGCTGCTCACCCACACCATCAAATCAAACAAAAGGAATTTTACTTTCGGTCTTCTTTTGCTCTCATACCATCACATCTCCTCCTTCTGAAAAAAGTTTCAGTTCATTTGGCTCCGGATTACCTCAAAAGAATGAGTCCTTTTCCAGCCTGTGGAGAGATACCAAGAAAACAGCTACATATTTAAAACAAAGCATTTTACCTATGTCAGCCCTTTCCAAAGTTTGTCAGTAACGCCAGACCAGCGTGAACCTGGAATGAGACATACACCAGTCTCAGGGCAACCGGGGAAGAAACTGGTGAACATCATGAGTTATAATCTTCCAAGGTCCCAGCCACTCCTTGGAGGCTCAAATAGCCCCCTTCCTTAGCATGGTGTGATTTTATTAATAGTTCTATTAATCTCCCTCAACTGCTGGGGAGATCCCAGACTTAGATCTTGGGAGGCTCCCAGGCAATTATTCAATAACTGATTCACTCTGGCTCCTGAGGAATGTTAGTTCTCATGCAGCATAATCTGGTTTCTGCAAAATAAGACCAATCATCTCTTCATCTCTTATTTGTTTTTACAGTGGTGCTCTGAGGAGAAATTTTGGTGAGATGAGTAACTGGGTCGTGTTGCACAGTCACTCAGTCGTGTCCAACACTTTGAGACCCCAGGGACTGCAGCATTCCAGTCTTCCCTGTCCTTCACTATCTCCTGGAGTTTGCTAAAACTCATGGCCCCTTGTATATAGAGGTCAGGGTTTATATACAGAGATCAAGGTTTCTCAACCTTGACACTTTGGACGCTTAGGGGAGGATGATTCTTTTGCTGGGAAAGATGGAAGGGAAAGGAAAAGGGGGAAGCAGAGGATGAGATGGTTAGATAGTATCAGTGACTCGATGGATGTGAATTTGAGCAAACTCTGGGATTTGGTGAAGGACATGAGGAGCCTGGTGTGCTGCAGTCCACGGGGGTGCAAAGAGTCAGATATGACTTACAGACTGAATAACAATAACACAACAGTTCTTTTGGTGGGGGCTGTCCTGTACATGGTAAAAGGCTTTGCAGCATTCATGGCCTCCACCTTCTAGATAACAGTAGCAGATCCACAACCCCACGTGGTGGCCTTGCCTTTCAAACCAAGCTCATCTATAGCTACCCCTCCAGGCTCCAATGCCTAGCCTACCCTGGTTCACTATGTTCTAACCCCACTGTCCGACCTTTAAACTTGTTCCCAAATGTATATTTGCTGCCCCTCTGGCTGAAAGGTTCTTCTCCCAGGTCTGCACATGGCTCCTTCCTATCACCCAGATCTCAACTCAAATCATCACCTCCTTAGAAAGGTCTTCCCCAATCGACCTTCCTAAAGCAGCCTGTCTTCCACTCTCCACCCTATATTCCATATATCATTGCCCAGTTTGTTTCCTTCATAGCATTTACTAGGACTTGAAATCATCATATTCATTTGTTTGGTCTGCGGTATTTTCCTAGACTATAAGCCATGAGAGACCGTGGTCCATCCTGCTCTCCTCTGCATCCCCAGTGCCTACCTAGGGATTGCGTATAGTAGGCATTCAATAAATAGTTATTAACAAATGACTCAATGAATGAATAAGTAAGATTAGAACCTAAGTCTGCAAGGACTTTACAGGATTCCTTCCAAGAGCCCAACAGAATTGGATTTCAAGAGAGAAATTATCTATCATGAGAAACCATTCCGGGTTAAGAATATATTTCCTGCATTCAGATACCGACTCTGCCATTCATCAACTGTGTGACCTCAGGCAAGTTGCTAAGTTCTCCAACTCTCTGTTTTTTTTTTATTAATTTTTAAATTGGAGTATAATTGTTTTACAACGTTGTGTTAGCTTCTGATGTACAACAATGTGAATCAGCTATATGTATACATATATCCCCTCCCTCTTCTTTCTGTTTTCTTGTCAATAAAATGGGAATAATAATGGTCTCTTCCTCTAGGACTGTCTCAAGTATTAATCGAGATAATAAACATAAAACTCTGAGTGGTATTTTATACTTAAATATAAAAACTCACAGAGTAATCACTTCATGGGGAAAAGATGGGGAAACAGTGGAAACAGTGTCACACTTTATTTTGGGGGGCTCAAAAATCACTGCAGATGGTGATTGCAGCCATGAAATTAAAAGATGCTTACTCCTTGGAAGGAAAGTTATGACCAACCTCAACAGCATATTCAGAAGCAGAGACATTACTTTGTCAACAAAGGTCCGTCTAGTCAAGGCTATGGTTTTTCCAGTGGTCATGCATGGATGTGAGAGTTGGACTGTGCAGAAAGCTGAGCACCGAAGAATTGATGCTTTTGAACTGTGGTGTTGGAGAAGACTCTTGAGAGTCCCTTGGACTGCAAGGAGATCCAACCAGTCCATTCTGAAGGAGATCAGCCCTGGGATTTCTTTGGAAGGAATGATGCTAAAGCTGAAACTCCAGTACTTTGGCCACCTCATGCGAAGAGTTGACTCATTGGAAAATACTCTGATGCTGGGAGGGATTGGGGACAGGAGGAGAAGGGGACGACAGAGGATGAGATGGCTGGATGGCATCACTGACTCGATGGACATGAGTCTGAGTGAACTCCGGGAGTTGGTGATGGACAGGGAGACCTGGCGTGCTGAGATTCATGGGGTCGCAAGGAGTCGGACACGACTGAGCAACTGAACTGAACTGAACCGAAGTACTGTGTGGCCGGTGTGTGCTGTTGTTGTGGTATGGTGTTTTTACCAATCAAGAATTTTTCAAAATGATGACAACCACTGCAGTATACAAGATTCCAGTGCCTCCCCATAAATCTACTTTGAAAGAGGAAAAGCAGCCCCACAGAACTTTCTACCAGGAACTTTTCCCCTAAAGCTATTCCTTCTAGTTAAATCTGACTTTATCTTGGGCCCCAGCAGAAAACTACTTACATCGTAGTAACCTTTAATAGACCAAAACAATATAATTGGCACCTCCTAGCATTCTCTTCTCCAGGGTGAATAATTCGAATGCCTTGAATGACTCGTTGCTTTTCCCTCTTTCTGATCTTTTATATTTATTGTTCTCAGCTTGGAAACAGATCCAAAAGAAGGAGGAGCGCTGCTGTTGTCTTGGTAACTGTGAAGGGATGGACAACCAAGTTTGGATGAAACAAGAGAAGTTGAGCTGTTTTTGTTTTTTCATTTTTCTTTCTGATCAAAAACATCTCTTTGTTTTGAAACAGAGACACGTGGCTGACACTGTCCTTTTTGTATATTGCCTCCTGATCTCCCCCTTTCTCAATCCTCAATGGGAAGGGAGAATTATCAAACCATTTGATGGGAGAAAGTGCTTGATGACACCTCAGTTTATCGCCACTTTTAAGGCTTAGTTTTGTATTCATCCTACAAGGCACATAACCTCTCTTCCTAGTTTCTCTTTTGGTTTACATTACAAACAGTTGGGCCCCTACCTATTCCCTAGCTAAACATATTAACTCCTAAAGATCAGGAATCATGTTTGTTCCTTATATTTTTTAAAAAATCATTTTTAATTACACAAATAAAATAACACCATACAATAACTTCAACAATCTATATGCATACCCACTACATGCCACCACTAATTCCACATCATCAACACACACGTTAATTTTTGTTGACATAAACAGAATTATATCATATGCACTGTTTTCAAAGTTGCTTTGTGTGCATCACGTAACCCAGATATTAATAGTATGGTCCCTGTCTCCTTTCATTTTTGTTATCATTTCCAACCCTTTATTTTCAGATTTTATGTATATATTTTTGCCTTGGCTTTTCTCTTATAAATAGCATGTAGATAATGTTAATTTAATAATGTATAATAATTTAAAATAATGCTATTTTAACCAAGCAGAGTGACAATTTAATAGAATGATAAGAGCATAGCCTTAAGCACCAAAGAGCTTGGGTTTAAGCCTGGATTCTGACTTTAAGCAAATGGCTAAGTCTTTCTTAAGCTTCAGTTTTCACATCTTTAATGGGAGAGTAAAAATAGAACCCACCAAGCAGAATTTGGGCAAACTCAGGGAGACAGGGAAGGACAAGGTCCATGGGACCACATAGTCGGACACAACTTAGTGACTGAACAACAACAAAGGAAATTTCACATGCTTTGTGGTTAGGAGTACACACTGAAGCAGCACCTCAGGAGGGCAATACAAGAAAAATATAAAAATTGAAGAGTATATATACCTTCTTTAACTTGAAGTGATTTTTTAAAATTTTATTTATATTTTGAGATAATTTTAAGAAATAATAGTTGTAATAATATTGTAAATTATAGCTGTAAGAAATAGTACACAGGGACTTCCCTGATGGTCCAGTGGCTAAGACTCTGTGCTCCCAATTCAAGGGGCTCAGGTTCGATCCCTGATCAGGGAACTAGATTCTACATGCCACAATTAAGAGTTTGTATGTCACAACTGAAAGATCACTCATGTCACAACTAAGACACGGTGCAGCCAAAGAAATAAAGAAATAGTACACAGAGATCCTATGTAATCTCTATTCGGTTTCCCCATTGATAACACTTTGAAAAGCTACATAGTACAATATCGCAGTTAAGATATTGACAAAGACTCCATCCATTCATCTTATACAGATTTCCCACTTGTACTTATTTGCGTGTGTATTTAGTCTATATATATTTAGTGTATATATACGCATGTATATATGTGTGTGTATTTAGTCCTATAAAATTTTACCACATTCAGGTTCATATATCCACCACCACAGTCAAAACAATGAACAGCTCCGTCACCAAAAGAATTATTATCTTTGCTTTTTCAAAAAATATTTATTTATTTGGCTGGGCCGGGTCTTAGTTGCAGCATGTGGGATCCAGTTCTCTAATCAGGGATCAAACTTGGGCCCCAGCACTGGGAGCACAGAGTCCCAGTCCCAGGACCATCAGGGAAACCCCTCTCTGCTTTTGTATGAATAAAAATAATATTCAAGTTTCTTAGATTTGATGATATTTGTAGTATTAACCAGCTTTTTTCCCCCTTTGCCTTTTTATAACCACTCCCACCTACCTCCCACCCTCTACCCACCCTACCCCCATCCCATCCCTAAACCACTGTAATCACTAATCTGTCTGTAAAGGGAATGATACATTATGTAGTCTTTTAGGATTGGCTCTTTTCATTCAACATAATTCCTTAGTTACATCCAAGATGTAATGTGTACCAATATCCTTTTTTATTGCTGATATGTGCCTTGGTTTGGAATGCAAAGCAAACCACCGTTGGCTTATTCATTTACCTGTTGAAAGACATCTGGGCTGTTTTTAATCTAGCAATGCAAAAATCTGGAAATGCATCCCTCAGATACAATAGTAAAGAAACAAAAGAAACCCAAAATTCATCAGTGAGGACCTGGTTAAACAAACTGCATTAGTTCACCATAATGTATATGTATCTTTGTAGAGATAATCCTTACATTTAACTGATAGAAGAATAAATCTAGTATTTTTTTATGTGCTCTTTTAAGTGTTACTGACAGCAAGGGAGATGGAGAGACAGTGTTTTCGTGTTTCTAATAATACCATTCTATAAATTCTATATTCATGTCCAATATTTCTCTCTCTCATATTGCATTGGCCAGGTTCTCACTAGAATTGTAATTATCAGTAGCTAAAGCAGGCATCCATGTGTTGCTTAATGACAATGTTTCTAAAGATTCACCATTAAGTATATTTCCTGTATACTTATGTGAATATTCCTTCTATTTCTAGAGTTTTTGATCATGAAAAGATGTTGCATTTTAGCAAATGTCTTCCCAGTATCCAATGAATGATTTTCTCCTCTAATCAGTACATACAGTAAGTTATATTGATAGTAACATTCATCCCCAAACTTGAATTTCTCAAATAAATCTTGGTTAATCAAGATGAACTTTTAAAATATACCATTAGATTCAATTTTCTAGTTTATTTTTTATAGTTTTTACCTCTATATTCATAAGTGATATCAGCCCATAATTGCATTTTCTTGTCTTGATAGGATAGCCTTACAAAATAAGATTGGAGGGTCCCCATATTTCTTCTATGTTCTAAAATATGTCAGTGAGCTCTTCCCTGACACTTGGCAGAACTTGCCTGTGTGCTCAGTCACTTTCAGTCATTTCAGTCACTCAGGTGTGTCTGACTCTTTGCAACCCCATGGACTGCAGCACGCCAGACCTCCCTGTCCATCACCAACCCCCGGAGCTTGCTCAAACTCATGTCCACTGAGTTGGTGATGCCATCCAACCATCTCATCATCCTCTGTCATCCCTTTCTCTTCCTGTCTTCAATATTTCTCAGCATCAAGGTGTTTTCCAATGAGTCAGTTCTTCGCATCAGGTGGCCAAAGTTTTGGAGCTTCAGATTCAGCATGAATCCTTCCAGTGAATATTCAGGGTTGATTTCCTTTAGGATTGACTGATTTGATCTCTTTGCAGTCCAAGGGACTCTCAAGAGTCTTCTCCAACACCACAGTTCAAAAGCATCAATTCTTTGGTGCTCAGCCTTCTTTATGGTCCAACTCTCACATCCGTACATGACTACTGGAAAAAGCATAGCTTTGATTAGATGGACCTTTGTAGGCAAAGTAATGTCTCTGCTTTTTAATATGCTGTCTAGGTTGGCCATAGCTTTTTTTTCCAAGAAGCAAGCATCTTTTAATTTCATGGCTGCAGTCACCATTTTCAGTGATTTTGGAGCCCAAGTCACTTTGTGTGAAAGTCACTCAGTCATGTCGGATTCACCTTTGTGACCCCATGGACTATACAGTCCATGGAATTCTCCAGGCCAGAATACTGGAGTGGGTAGCCTTTCCCTTCTCCAGGGGATCTTCCCAACCCAGGAATTAAACCCAGATCTCCTTCATTGCAGGTGGATTCTTTACCAGCTGAGCTACTCTTTGCAACCCCATGAACTGTAGCCCACCAGGTTCCTCTGTCCATGGGATTCTCCAGGTGAGAATACTGAAGTGGCTTGTGATGCCCTCCTCCAGGGGATCGGAATTCCCAACCCAAGGATTAAACCCGTGTCCCCTGCATTTCCTGCATTGCAAGTGGATTCCTTACCTGCTGAGCCATCAGGGAAGCCCCAGAACTTGCCTATATAACTACAAAGGACTTGTGTCCAAGATGATAAGGAGGGAGAGCTGGTTGGTAGATGGACCTCTAACTATCTTTTCTATTTTAGTGGGTGTTTCTGTTGGTCTTCTTGGGCCAATTTTTGAGAATTTATATTTTTCCCCGAGATTTTTAGCCCATTCATCTATGTTTTCAAATGAGTTGATATAAAGTTATATAGTTGAATAGTTATATAGTTGAATAGTTGATATAAAGATATATAGTTATATAGTTGAATCATATCAAACATGCATTCAACATATGTGAATTCAACTATACATGCCCCAATTTTTTTATTTTTTAAAGAAAAGAGGGAGCCTGATAGTTTAAACTGTGTGGACAATACCTCTGGTTATTCTAATTATAGAGGCTATGCCTCACCTGATAATGATGTGACTCTACTGTTCATGCAGCCAGTCTGTTTCTACATTTGAGTATTTCCCCACTCCAAGCATGATTCTACAGGTTAAAGGTATTTTTTTAAGTTATTTACTTATTTTTGGTTACACTGGTTCTTTGTTGCTATGCACAGGCTTTCTCTGGTTGTAGCAAGTGGGAAGTACTCTCTAGGTGCCACATGCAGGTTTCTCACTGTAGTGGCTTCACTTATTGGGGAGCACGGGCTCTAAGCAGCAGGCTTCAGCAGTTGTGGCTCATGGGCTTAGTTGCTTTGCAGCATGTGGAATCTTCCTGGACCAGAGATCAAACCCATGTTCTCTGCATTGGCAGGTGAGTTCTTAACCACTGGACCAACAGGGAAGTCCAAAGGCGTTTTTCATATAAGTTGGCCACTAATCAAATAAGCAGGGATGAGATTCAAAAGTGAGGAAAAATATTAGATTTTTGCAAAAGCATATCTGTCTCCAATATGAGCACAACTTACAAAAAAAAATGTTAATGACAATTTTTGTTACATGCAGTTTTTATCTCACCTCCTGACTTCTGTAAAGCTGCTATACAAAGTAGTCTCCTAATTTTAAAAACCTCCCCTGTATCCATCCTGCATCTTTCCTAACACTGTGTGTGTTCTCTCTCTTTGCCGTGATCATACTTTCAGAAAGTTTGTGTGGTTTTTTCAGTCTTTCAAAAAATCTAGCTTTGGGTTTTCCTGATCATCTCAACTGTTTGTTTGTTTTTTTTTTTTCTTGTTTCATTTGTTTCTGCTTTCATTTTTTATTAACTTGATACATCTGTTTTATATGTAGGTTCATTTTGGCTTTGTTTTCTTGCCCACTTCTGATGGAGTGTAGTTTAAGATTTCAAAGGGAAATAGCAGTCCATCAGTTTCACATCTTGGAATCTATCCTAGAGGAGGATTCACACATTTGTACATTTGTCCAAAGAGAAAATATAAAAATTTTCTTTTCATACTATTGTTTATAACAAAAAAAGAAGAAAACCTAAAAGTACATCAATATGAATATAACTTACTAAACTATGCTATATGGAAACTATGGAATAGCACATAGCAGATAAAAAGAGAAGGAGAGTTTTGCGAATGCTGCTTTATTTTTTTCCCTCTAAATACCTATCCAGTTGTCTTTAAGGTTTTCTTTGAATAATATGACTTTTCTCCCCCACTTGGAAATGCTATCCTCATAATATACTAAATCTTCATCTGTTCTTAGATCTATATTTCCATACTTCAGTCAATGCCATAGAGCTATCAATCTATTTCTCTTGTCTATATATTGCTGTTATAAATTTTATTGCTTTATAATGTATTTTAATACATGATGGAACAGGTTATTTCTCATTACACTTCTTTTAGAGAATGTTCCTGGTAATTGCCACAAGTTTCAAGAAAAAACACTATTGAAATTCTGATTGAAGTTGCATTGAATTTATAGATTTCTTTAGTGAAAATTGACATCTTTACAATTTTGAGTCTTCCTATCCAAGTGCAAGGTTTGACACTCCATTAATTCAAATCTCTTCTTTTATGGCCCTCAATAGAGGTTTATAGTTTTATTCATATGGATCCTTCACATTGCTTGTTAAGTTTATCTGTAGATATTTTATGAGCATTGTCTCACAAGTATATGGAAACAGGTATATCCCAAACTAAACTTTTAATCTACCTCCTGAAATCTGTTCCTTCACCAGGTCATCCCCAGTGCTAATTAAGGCACGTGTATTCACCTGTTGCAACTGTCAGGCATCTGAGTCTCCCTCAACCTCACATCCAACTCATGACCAAGTCTAACCATTCTATTTCTAAAATATATCACAAACCTGCTGACTTCTCTTTACACTATCACTCTCTTTGTCCAAGCCCCGCCACCATCTTTACTCATTTCAATGACTTCAAAACTGCTTTCTCCATGTCCTCTCCTTTCTTCCTCCAATCCATTCTTTTCATGGCAGCACTTTTTTAAAGGTAAACTCATCATATCACTCTCATGCTTAAAAATCTACAATGGCTTTGCATTGCACTTACTGCAATTCAATGTCTTTAGCAAGACCAACAAAGTCCTAAATGATCTGGTCCCTAACCAGCTCTTTGGCCAGATATCCCACCACTCTGCTTCTGAGCCATTGGACTAACTGCAGTTCTTCAAATTATTGATTGTGGTTGATATATTATTATTTCTAATTCTTCACTTCATCCATGTAAGAGAATTATATAACTTTGTCCCATTGATATTGGACTTGCCATGTGATTCACTTTGGCCAATGGAATGCAAGTATATGATGCAAACAGAGGCTTTAAGTGAGGGCATGGTTTGGCTTGTCCCCCTGCAAGTTGACAGAACAGTACACTGTGATTAGCTGCTGGTCGCAGATTGAGAGACAAGTGCAGCAGATCTGAGCCCATCCCTTACACTAAAATTGTTTTGTCCTAAGCAACCTGAATACCCTTGAGCAGAACAATTTGCTGTTTCAAGCCACTAAGATTTTGGGATTGTTACACAGCATTCATCACAGCAATAATACATTAATGCACTAAGTTCTTTCCTATATCCAGGACTTGATATAGGATATAAGTTCCTATATCAGGGACTTTGCTTAATGTATGTTCTTCTCTAGACTATAAGCCTCACGATGGTTAAATCTGTGTCTATTCTGTGTACCTCTGTAAAGACAGGGCCTAGTATAATACTCACTATGTGGTAGTGGCTAAATAAATACTCATGAAATAAATTATCAGAGGTATTACAGATACCATCCTTGATGTCATTAAACTTTGTAACACTGTTTTAGGTATTTAATTGGTTTATCTGTCCTATTACCAATAATTTGACTGAACTCCCCTATTGTTCCTAATCACTTTTAAGTTGATTCTTTTGGGTTGTCTGTAACTAAAGTCATGTCATGTAATTGTCATCTGTTAAATCATGGTCCCTATAAACCATACCTTCCAGTATTTACACACTTGTGTAGTCAGTCCATTGCCCTTGATTCTGGGCAAGGCCTGTGATCTGTTTTGTTTGTTTGTTTGTTTGTTTTTGATGCTTTTTATCTTTATTGACATATAAATACTGTGAATGTAGGGAAACATGTTTATAAAATACCAAAATGCTATAAATTAATAAAGCAATAATTAGGTCCCAAAAGAGATACCAGATCAGATCAGATCAGTTGCTCAGTCGTGTCCAACTCTTTGTGACCCCATGAATCGCAGCACGCCAGGCCTCCCTGTCCATCACCAACTCCTAGAGTTCACTCAGACTCATGTCCATCAAGTCAGTGATGCCATCCAGCCATCTCATCCTCTGGCGTCCCCTTCTCCTCCTGCCCCCAATCCCTCCCAGCATCAGAGTCTTTTCCAATGAGTCAACTCTTCATGTGAGGCGGCCAAAGTACTGGAGTTTCAGCTTTAGCATCATTCCTTCCAAAGAAATCCCAGGGCTGATCTCCTTTAGAATGGACTGGTTGGACCTCCTTGCAGTCCAAGGGACTCTCAAGAGTCTTCTCCAACACCACAGTTTAAAAGCATCAATTCTTCGGCGCTCAGCCTTCTTCACAGTCCAACTCTCACATCCATACATGACTACTGGAAAAACCATAGCCTTGACTAGACGAGCCTTTGTTGGCAAAGTAACGTCTCTGCTTTTGAATATGCTATCTAGGTTGGTCATAACTTTCCTTCCAAGGAGTAAGCGTCTTTTAATTTCATGGCTGCAGTCACCATCTGTAGTGATTTTGGAGCCCAGAAAAATAAAGTCTGACACTGTTTCCACTGTTTCCCCATCTACTTCCCATGAAGTGATGGGACCAGATGCCATGATCTTCGTTTTCTGAATGTTGAGCTTTAAGCCAACTTTTTCACTTTTCACTTTCACTTTCATCAAGAGGCTTTTGAGTTCCTCTTCACTTTCTGCCATAAGGGTGGTGTCAGCTGCATATCTGAGGTTACTGATAATTCTCCCGGCAATCTTGATTCCAGCTTGTGTTTCTTCCAATCCAGTGTTTCTCATGATGTACTCTGCATATAAGTTAAATAAACAGGGTGACAATATACAGCCTTGACGTACTCCTTTTCCTATTGGGAACCAGTCTGTTGTTCCATGTCCAGTTCTAACTGTTGCTTCCTGACCTGCATACAAATTTCTCAAGAGGCAGATCAGGTGGTCTGGTATTCCCATTTCTTTCAGAATTTTCCAGTTTATTGTGAACCACACAGTCAAAGGCTTTGGCATAGTCAATAAAGCAAAATGGATGTTTTTCTGGAACTCTCTTGCTTTTTCCATGATCCAGCGGATGTTGGCAATTTGATCTCTGGTTCCTCTGCCTTTTCTAAAACCAGCTTGAACATTGGGAAGTTCACCGTTCACATATTGCTGAAGCCTGGCTTGGAGAATTTTAAGCATTACTTTACTAGCGTGTGAGATGAGTGCAATTGTACGGTAGTTTGAGCATTCTTTGGCATTGCCTTTCTTTGGGAATGGAATGAAAACTGACCTTTTCCAGTCCTGTGGCCACTGCTGAGTTTTCCAAATTTGCTGGTATATAGAGTGCAGCACTTTCATAGCATCATCTTTCAGGATTTGAATAGCTCAACTGGAATTCTATCACCTCCACTAGCTTTGTTAGAAAGTGATGCTTTCTAAGGCCCACTTGACTTCACATTCCATGATGTCTGGCTCTAGGTCAGTGATCACACCATCATGATTATCTGGGTCATGAAGATCTTTTTTGTACAGTTCTTCTGTGTATTCTTGCCATCTCTTCTTAATATCTTCTGCATCTGTTAGGTCCATACCATTTCTGTTCTTTATCGAGCCCATCTTTGCATGAAATGTTGCTTTGGTATCTCTCATTTTCTTGAAGAGATCTCTAGTCTTTCCCATTCTGTTGTTTTCCTCTATTTCTTTGCATTGATCGCTGAAGAAGGCTTTCTTATCTCTTCTTGCTATTCTTTGGAACTCTGCATTCAGATGCTTATATCTTTCCTTTTCTCCTTTGCTTTTCGCTTCTCTTCTTTTCACAGCTGTTTGTAAGGCCTCCCCAGACAGCCATTAAAAACTGTAACTTAAACACATAAATGTTTTGCTAAAGATTCATTTGGAAATTAGTCCATTTTACTTTCTTTTTTTTAATTTATTTTTAATTGGAGGTTAATTGCATTACAATGTTGTGTTGGTTTCTGCTGTACAATAACGTGAATCAGCTCTAAGTTATGAGCTGCTTTTAATCAATAGACTATAGGGGAAGTGACACTGGGCCAAGATTTAAGGAAGCCTAGAAGATTCTACTTTCATGTATTTGAGAGCTCACACCCATCTTGTAAGAATCTGGTTCATCTGTTGGAGAGATCACATGGAAAGGCCAGGGAGAGAGACACACATGGTTGCAGGTGGAGGGAGGGTGTGGAGAAAGGGAGGAGCCACCACAATCGGCAGAATTTTGAACAAATGAAATGGTTGTTGTCCTAGGCCACTGAGTCTTGGGGTAGTTTGTACACATCAATAGATCACTGAAACATCTGTAAATTACAAGTTTGTGTCCTCAGTTAAAATTGCTGTGTTACTTGATGTGCTGTGCTTAGTCACTCAGTTATGTCCAACTCTTTGTGACCCCATGGACTGTAGCATGCCAGGCTCCTCTGTCCATGCAGATTCTCCAGGCAAGAACACTGGGGTGGGTTGCCATGCCCTCCTCCAGGGGATCTTCCTGATCCAGGGGACCAGACCCATATCTCCTGCATTGCAGGAGGATTCTTTACCAGCTGAGCTACCAAGGAAGTCCATGTTACTTTATACACCTATCTAAATATATTGACTAGGGCTTCTCAGGTGTCTCAGTGATAAAGAATCCGCCTGCCAATGCAGGAGATGTGGGTATAGTCCCTGGGTCAGGAAGATCCCATGGAGAAAGAAACAGCAATCCACTCCAGTATTCTTGCCTGGGAAATCCCATGGACAGAGAAGCCTGGTGAGCTACAGTCCATGGGTCACATGACTGAGTGACTAAACAACAGTAAATGTATCAGCTAGTCTTTGATCCCATTTTGTGATCCATCCAAAAATACATCATAAATTGCAGTATTTGCTTAGGAAAATAAATTCAGAGAAAAAACGCATCAAGCTATTCATATTGGTTATTTCAAGAGTGTGTATTATGGAGGAAGAGGCTTTCAACTTTCATTATATTTTTCTGTAATGTTTGAATTTTATATCACAACATGCATTATTTGCCTCATTTTACTCCTTACTTTAGAGGAAATTTTTTAACATCTCACAATTATGTGAACACTGGCTTGCTTTCTTTTTGCTATAGGTGTAAATGTGTACCAGTTTTACTTATTTTATGTTAAGTATATGTATCTTTATTGTTATGCAACCAAATGTTTAAAAATCAGCATTGGATTTTCAAATGTATTGATTATCTATTTTTCATTTATCTAAATTAAGTATTTTTTATCCTTTGATCTGTTAACCTAATATTTATGGTCATTAGGTTATATATCAAATGATCCATGTATTACTGATTGTCCTGGTAAAAGAAAAATCTTAATACAGTAGGGGATCTGCCATAGGAGAATTCCATGAAGAAGGATTGGGGTTTGAGAGAGAAGCAGATCAGCGTCCCCAAGCTCCTTCCAATTGGCCCAATAGACAAGGAGTCTACATATTCAGAGCATAAGCACTTTCTGAATTCTTCAAATAAAAACCCATGTCACACCAAATGCCTTTTAATCACAATCCACATTCACTGCCTGAGCTACAGTGATTTTCAACTGTGCTAACAGAACCCAACCAAATAGTTCAAGCAAACACCATAAAAGATGTTGTGTTAGGGAAAGAGAGGTATGAGGCTAAATAAACAAAGGAACTAACCCCAAATGAAATAGAGTTAATACAAGAAAATCAGAAGAGAATTCTAAAACAAGTATAGTTGACACACTAAGAAATATTTGAGTAGATATTACATTCTCAAATCAAAATTAGACTGCCAACAATAAAAATAAGCAGAATTCTTGAAATTTAAATCATGAATACTAAATTGAAAACCCAACATAAAAGCTGAGTAGCAGGACAAATGAAGAACACAGGAGCAGGACACATGAAGACCACTTTGGGGATCCAGAAATCACAACAGGTTTTTCTCTAGAATGTAGCACTAAAGTAAAATTAAGAATTTCTCTACACCTGACACCCTCTCCATCCATCCAACATAGCTCGAAAATTTGAAGTCACCTTGTTGAGCATGCCCTTGGAACAGGAAGACAGAGGCTGTCACTTCACTTTAAAATAATCTTTAAATAAAGTTTTTAAATTAAAATTTAAAATTTTAATAAAATTAAACATATAAATAATATCTTTCAATGAAATTTGAATATTACATGGAATATGCTAAAATAAGACTTTTCCATGGTTTGAGGTGAACTGAGTGACTAATAATGACCAGGAAAATCCTGACGCTTCCCTGGGACCTCTCTCAGGGCTCTAGAATGGGTTTGAACAAACAGCAGAAAACAAGAATAAAACTGTCAAATGATTACCCCTACAGTCCTGCTAGTTCCATCTAATGGCTTCATTTGGTTTTCAAACTATAGAGTACATCGGAAACTCCAGAAGAGCTTGTTAAAAGTAGATCCGGAGGCCCCAAGCCTCAAAGAGTCACACTCAGGAGGCCTGGAGGAAATGCAGCAATCAGTATTTTAAACAACCCCCACCAAATAATTCTAACCAAGTTTACTTGCTCACCACACCTTAAATAATACTCTTCAAACCCACAGCCCAACCTACAATTGCTTTCCTCTGTGCCTCAACGCAGGCTTTTCATTTCCCTTAAAAATCCATTTCAATAGCCCAAAATGCCATTTCTTTAGCAAAGCTCTCCTGGATCCCCTTCTGGGCTCCTATTTTCTTCCTGTACCTGGGGGCATTTGTAACCTCCCCTAAAGTTTAGCACTCTGGATAAAGTCATAGGCTTTGGATTAAAAGCCTGGGGCTCAGGTCCCAGCTTTGCCACTTTACTAGCCATGTGACCTTGACCAGATCATTTAAATGTCACAGGCCAAAGCAACAGTTGAGAACGGGAGACTAGAAGCCCAAGATGCTGGAATGAGAATATACATACAATAAATCCAAAGGACCAGAGGTGAGAAATGAGGTTAGAGCTGCAAATCAGGGGAAGAGTTCAAACCAGGGACAAGGAAGAGAGAAGAAAGAAAACGTTGAGGTAAAGAAATCAGCAAAACAGAAAGGAAGATAAGAAATCAGCTGAGAAAGGGGGAGAGATTTGGGTACAGAGCATTTGCAGCTGGCTCATATGACTCACAGGACTCATGAGGGCCACTGTACACACTTCTCCCCTGATCCTCCTTCGGGGACATCACCTTGTACTTAATTTCAGCCACTTCAGTGTTTACACTGGGGAAACTGGCAAACCTTGCAAATCAGAGTTGTTGGTTTTTTTAAGCAAGTTGGTTGTCCAACCTGTCCCAGCCCAGCACTGAGTCTATCTAAGGAGATCAATTGTTCTTAAGCACCAAATTTTGTGAGTCATCTTTTTTGGCAGGCAGGTTCACACAAACAGGCAGAATAAGCTCATTCAAATGGCCATTTGTTTTTGTTCAGCTGCTAAGTTGTGTCTGACTCTTTGCGATCCCAGGGACTTCAGCGTACCAGGCTTCCCTGTCCTTCACCATCTCCCAGAGTTTGCTTAATTTAATGGCCATTGAGTTAGTGATGCCTTCCAACCATCTCATCCTCGGTCTCCCCCTTCTTCTCCTGCCCTCAATCTTTCCCAGCATCAGGGTATTTTCCAATGAGTCAGCCCTTTGCATCATGTGGCCAAATGGCCACTGAGGGGAAAGGAATGAATGCACAGATGCATGAATGAATTTTCCTGAAGGTGTTCCTAACATGAATTCCTAATGGAAAGGAATTATAAGTATTTTAGTAATTGCAGCTTTTTTTTTTTTTTAAACTGGAGGATATCCTGTTTATTTTTTTTTAATTTTTTTTAATTAATTTTATTTTATTTTTAAACTTTACATAATTGTATTAGTTTTGCCAAATATCAAAATGAATCCACCACAGGTATACATGTGTTCCCCATCCTGAACCCTCCTCCCTCCTCCCTCCCCATACCATCCCTCTGGGTCGTCCCAGTGCACCAGCCCCAAGCATCCAGTATCGTGCATTGAACCTGGACTGGCATCTCGTTTCATACATGATATTTTACATGTTTCAATGCCATTCTTACAATGCCAATGTAATTGCAGCTTTTCAGGTGGCAAATGAGAGAGGCATTCCCCACAGTCTGCAGTCAAGAACTCAAGCATCATTATTCAATCACAGACACCTCTTCATGAAGCAAATAAATAGATATTTCCATGGAATTTGGCAAAGCCAATTTTTGCAACCTCCTTTCCCTTTTAGCAAGGAGAGTGGGAAAGTTCATGATGGAAGTTTCTCAGCTGAATGAAAGTCATAAACAAACATGGACTGGACTCCCCCAGTAGATGAAGACTCTCTGATTGCTCCAGGATCAAATACATTAATACAAATCTGAGGTCTGACAGATTTCAGACCTCAGCAGTCTCTCTGCACTCTCTCCACCAAAACCATTTCAGCTGACTTGATCAAGGAATATGCTACTGATTTTTTAACATTTGGACAGGAAGTGGTAGTGGGCAAATGGTTAACTTAAGCCAAGACTGGATTACAATTTATCTCTGAGAGCCATAACATACTTTCTGCCTCTTTGCATATGTGCTAAGTTGCTTCAGTCATGACCAACTCTATGCAACCCTATGGACTATAGCCTGCCAGGTTCCTCTGACCATGGGATTCTCCAGGCAAGCATACTGGAGTGGGTTGCCATGCCCTCCTCCAGGGGATCTTCTCAAACCAGGGATGGAACTCACGTCTCTTATGTTTCCCGCATTGGCAGGCAGGTTCTCTACCATCAGCGCTACCTGGGAAGCCCTTGTGCCTCTTTACCTGATCTATAACCATGTAGTTAGTGTAGACTGAACATGGATTGGTATATGCTTTAGAAAAAGCCAAGGATGTACCTAGAGGTTATCATGCTAAGCGAAGTCAGAAAGAGAAAGACAAATACCACATGATGTCACTTATATGTGCAATCGAAAATACAATGCAATTCAATGTATCTGTGAAACAAAAATAGACTCAGAGATACAAAGGATGACTTGTGGTTGCCGAGTGAGGGGAGGGGAGGGAAGGAATGGGAGTTTGAGATTAGTGGAGGCAAACTATTATATATAGGATGGATAAACAACAAGGCCTACTGTATAACACAAGGACCTATATTCAATATCCTGTGACAAGCCATATTGGAAAAGAATATGAAAAAGAATATATGTTTAACTGAGTTCACTTTGCTGTACAGAAGAAATTAACACAATATTGTTAATCCACTATACACCAATAAAATTTTTTAAATTAAAAAAAAGAAAAAAGCCAAGGGACTTGCCTAGATTCCTCAACACATTTTGAACTTTACAGATCTTTATTTGGAGGAATCGTTGTATAAACTCACTAAATAATTTTAGTGTATACTTTAAAAAGCTGGAAAATGTGAATGTGTCCTTTAAGTGTATCTATTATCAGAGCAGCAAGACAATAAAACAGCTGCAGGTAGAGCCTAAGTTGCGATGCTTGACACCTACAGGTGCTCAATAAATTCTTGGTGTTGAGTGGATGTGGAGGAGAGAGAAGAAGAAAGCTTGTAGGAAGGCTCTCTCTTATCCTTTTTCATCTTAGACCAAGCTGCTCAAAAACAAAACATGATTAGTTAGGAATCAAATGTTCTCCTTCCTGGGAAGAAGGCTCAGAGGAGGCAAAATGAGCAGGATGCTGTAGGCAGTTATACTGATTAGGAAATTAGGAAGCAAAATAATCTCTTCTCATCAATAAGTGAAAGCAGGTCATTAGAGGCTTCTTGTGAAATGTGAAGACAGTCTCCTGTGAGGACTGTTGATGCTCTAAGGTTCAAACAGCAGAAGCTGAGTCCCATTTGGGTATGAATTCAGGTTTTAAAACTTATCCTTCTCCTGAGTCCTAGTAGTACAATTAGAATTAAATTAAATTGGATCATGAACATTTGAACTGTATAAAGAAAAATACCACATCATATTGAGGCATTCATATGTCTTAAAGTTTTGCTCTAACCCTTCCATATTTTTATTTTTTAATGAAGTATAGTTGACATATACTAGTTTCAGGTGTACAACATAGTATCTTGATATTTTTATAGATTATATATTGGCTATATTCCCTGTGCTGTACATTACATTCTTGTAACTAATCTGTGTTATACCTAACAGTCTGTACCTCTTAAGCCCCTTTACCCCTGTTTCCCCTCCTCCCACTCCCTCCCTTCTTGCAACCACCCATCTGTTCTCTGTACTCTATTTCCTTTGTAATGTTTGTTCATCTGCTTGTTCTTTAGATTTTGCATATAGGTGAAAACATATAGTATTTGTGGATATTTTTAAGTGTTTATATTCATAGTCAGTTAATTATGACTTATTTTATTTAGAAGGTTTTTTATTTTTCAGTGTAATTGGCTAAGGTTTGCAGTAGAGACTAAGGAAATGAGCCTCTGATCCACCCCCTTCTCTGAGAACTGCCTTTGCTCTTCTGGACCTCAGCCTCAGTGACTTTCCTTTGTGGTCCTGATTTCCAGCATGGCTGAGTGGATCAGCATGAACACTGGCTCAGGCTGAGACAAATTCTCTCTGGAGAATTTGAACTTGGGAAGCGAGGAACAGACTCTAGGGAGTGTGGGAGGATGTTTGAATGCTAGACACGTAACTTGGGAGTTTGGGGCCAACTAAGGGTTTATTTAACTTATATGCAGACTATATCATGTGAAATCCTGGGCTGGATGAATCATAAGCTGGAATCAAGACTGCTGGGAGAAATATCAACAACCCCAGAAATGCAAATGATTCTACCCTAATGGCAGAAAATGAAGAGGAACTAAAGAGCCTCTTGACGAAGGTGAAAGAGGAGAGTAAAAAAGCTGCTTAAAATTCAACATTCAAAAAACTAAGATCAGGGCATCCAGTCCCATCACTTCACGGCAAATAGATGGGGGTGGCGGGAAATGGAATAAGTGGCAGATTTAATTTTCTTGGGCTTCAAAATCACTATGGATGGTGACTGCAGCCATGAAATTAAAACATGTTTGTTTCTTAGAAGAAAGGCTATGACAAACTTAGCATATTAAAAAGCAGAAACATCATTTTGCCAACAAAGATCCATCTAATCAAAGCTATTGTTTTTCTAGTAGTCATGTATGGATATGACAGTTGGACCGTAAAGAAAGCTGAGCACCAAAGAATTGATGCTTTCAACTGTGGTGCTGGAGAAGACTCTTGAGAGTTCCTCAGGCTGCCAGGAGATCAAACCGGACAATCCTAAAGGAAATCAACCCTGAATATTCACTGGACGGACTGGTGCTGAAGCTGAAGTTCCAATACTATGGCCAGCTGATGCAATGAGCCCACTTATTAGAAAAGACCCTCATCCTGGGAAAGATTGAGGGCAGAAGGAGAAGAGGGTGACAGAGGATGAGATGGTTGGATAGCATAACCGACTCGATGGATATGAGTTTAAGCAAGCTCCAGGAGACAGTGATGGACAGGGAAGCCTGGCATGCTGCAGTCCATGGGGTCACAAAGAGTTGGACATGACTTAGCGACTGAACAACAACAACAAAGGTCTGTAAAAGCGGACAGAGCCAGTTTAGTGCAAGAGTATAAAGCACATATGCCGACCAAAAAGTAGAGATGGAAATAAGAGACCTGAGAACAAGAAACAACTCCCTGGGTTCCCAATGGCTTGACAGATTCTGCTTCTGGCCTCCCCGGGTTCTAACTGTTCTTATGTGAAGAATCCCAGCATTCCTTCTAGAAAATCTTTTTTAACTGAAGCAAGTTGAAAGTGGGTTTCTGTCACTAATCACCAAAAGCAGCAGAAGCTAAGTATTCTGACACAGTTACTCCTAGCCCCTGGGAAAACCTCACTGGTCCAGCAGCCACAAGTCAGGCATCACCTGTATCCTATGCTACTGTTGTTGTTGTTGCTCAGTCATGTCCAACTCTTGGTGACCCCATGAACAGCAGCACACCAGGCTTCTCTGTCCTCCACTATCTCCTGGAGTTGGCTCAAACTCATGTCCACTGAGTCGGTGATGCCATCCAACCATCTCATCCTCTGTCATTAGGCAAGAACAAAACAGAGGTGCGTCCTGGAGCTGGACGAGTGCCTGGATCCTAGTCTCAGGTCTACCTCAATCCAGCCATGTGACCTGGAGCACACTGTACACCTCACTGTGCCTTTGCTTCCTCTTCTACAGTATCCCAAGTCCACCTCTTTCCATTTGCAAGGTGCTGAGTGGGTCCTCAGTAGATACTGATCTTCTTCCATTAAAGTGACAGTTTCTTCCACTTAGGAAATGTGGGGGTTTAGCTCCTCTATTGATCTGATTTTTCCTTTGAGACTTTGAGCTCTTACAATAAAGATCTTAAAAAATACCCAGAGTCTTTCATGCTCATTCAGGGTCCATTTCAAAAGATGGAGCCAGGCTGCCTGGCAGCATGGATCTACTGGTTGTCTTGCTGCAAGACAGAAACGAACCAAATAACATGAAGGGACATGATCAGGGAATGGAGGATTTTATAAGCTTTATCACATTTAATCCTTACAAACAATCATATTCCTAATATACAGATGAGCAAAATGAGTCCAGAGTATCTTAGTAACTTTCCCAGGTGTCACAGGGGACAGCTGGGAGGGCCAGAACTATACTCAGGTCTGAGTGATCTTAACCACTGCTCTCAATTTTCCCACTGCCTGCAGCTTGGTATACAACCCACCCTTGACCTTTGCAGAAATTCTACTGTCCAGACCTTGTTTTTGTGGCTTTTATATGACTCACTGATCTTCCAGAAAGCAAGCAATGGGGAAATGCACCACTTTCCCTCATCCAGATATGAAATCCTTCCTGACTGTGACTGCTATCTCCATCCCTTCACCTCTCCATTATCAGTCTCCTCCTCTGGAAAAATAAATTTTAAAATAACATCAACATTGGCAAAGTGTTCTGAGAATGACACAAATAAGCTATGGGAAGCACTTCAGGAAATGTCTAGCAGATAGTGAACACTTGAAAAATGTTGGTTATTAAACACAGCATCTGCTTACCTGCCTTCCCCTGGCATAAGTGGCATCCTTCACTTTGAATCAGATTTACACCTTTATTCAGCAAGGAGATCAAACCAGTCAAGCCTAAAGGAAATTAATCCTGAATACTCATTGGAAGGACTGATACTAAGGTTGAAGCTCCAAGACTTTGGCCACCTGATGCAACAGACGACTCACTGGAAAAGACCCTGATGCTGGGAAAGATTGAAGGCAGGAGAAGAGGGTGACAGAGGATGAGATGGTTGGATGACATCACCGATTCAATGGACATGAACTTGGGCAAACTCCGGGAGGTGGTGAGAGACAGGGAGGCCTGGTGTGCTGCGGTCCATGTGGTCGCAAAGTCGGACACGACTTGGTGACTGAACAACAACAACACCTTTATTCATTTATTCCTTTAATCCACAAACAAGTATTAGTGACCGTGCTATGAGAGTACAGACATGGGTCTAAATCACCATTTGAAGCTAGGGAAGTGAAGAAATAGGGAGGGGTGTTCAGAGAAAGAATAATGTAGTTTAAGACTAGGATGCAGGAGAAGATATAACACATTCTAGGGAACAAGTAGCTCATTTTAAGACATAAAGTTAGAGCATATCATTCTTAGGATCAGAATGATTGATAGTTTTCCATATCACTCACAGTTGTGATATAAGCTGAGGTCATCACAAGGAATGGTCTACAAGACCTCTGATGATGTGCCTCTGCCCACTTCTCTCTGCCCTGCTCTCCTCCAACCCACCAGCCTTCTCACAGATCCTTGAAATCATCCCCAGGGCCCTTGCACTTACAGCTCCTCCTCCAGATATCCGCATGTCTCAATATCTCAGCTCCTTCAAGTCTTCATTCAACTATCACCTGAGATATATCAGTGAGATATTCCCTGAACACCGTCTTTTAAACTGTCCCACCCTCTCCTCTCACCCCCTACTCCTTTCTTGCTTTAAGTCTCTCCACTGAACTTATTGCCTTCAGATAGGTTCCATTTGTCTACCCAACTAGAATGAAGCTCTGAGATTTTGTTTCTGTTCACTGTTACATTCTCAGCACAAAGAAAGGACTGTTCCTGGCACCTTGATAAAGGTTAATTGAATGAATGAATGTGGTCGGTCACAAAATAGCTAAAACAAAAGAGAAGTTGTCAAGAGCCAGATCACAGGGAGGCCTGTGGGCTAAGACAAGGAGATGGAATCTAAGCTTAAATCCTGTGAGGAACCATGAGGGGTGACGGCAGGGTGTGGTGTGATCAGAGTCACACTGTAAACAATCCCTTAGACTAGGGTGTGGAGAACAGGACAGGCAGCGAGACCATTTCAGAGACTGAAGCTGTGATCTCCATGAGAAGTCAAGAAGGCCTTAATGGAGGCTGTGAGCACAAGGCTGGGGGAGAAGGAGCCGAGTGACAGGCATCTAAAGGGAGAATCTGTGGGGCATGGTGACTGGCTGACAATGGCAAATACCTAAGGGGGGCAGGCGGTGTCTTAAATGACTCCTTTGGTTTCTTTTAGAGAATATGAGTGGCAATTTGAAGAAGGAGCGAGTTTGATTTTGCATATATTGAATTTTATGTGCCAATAAAGATGCCCGTAACTAGTCACAGAGATTTGATGTTTAGTGGAGATCTGAGTTAGACCAAGGAATCTCATTGCATAAACGGTATTTGCAGGGGTTCCAACTGAAATCGTAGGTCCTGGAATTGTAATGGAAGCCTTACAGTGGCACCCTACAGTGTAGGGGGTGAGAGATGGTAGGAAGTATAAATAAAAACTGATAGGAATCCAATGGGAAACAGATTTTACTCTCTCTCCAGGTAGAACTTGGAATGCGTTATTCTAACATAATCCCCTATGGTAACTGACCCTGCATAATAATTAGGTACAGTGCTATTGGTCATCTACATTGTGGGTGAATTTGGTCTTGTGTGCCAGCATAGGAAACTAACCACCTGCTGCATAATACTGTTTCCCTGATAAAATGTATAGCCCATTCACAAGCTGAGGACTGCTGACACTACAAGATGAGAAATCCTCATAGCAGCCCACATTTTTCAGAATTCCAGCTGTACCTTGTGAATTCTTCCACCTGAAGGACAACTGTTTCATAAAATGTGAGTAAAGTATGTTTCTAATTCCCAAATGGGTTGCTGATGCTGAGGAATGTAGATCATCTACATAGTATCACAGCTGAAGCTCTGAGATGGGAGGGATCCTTGAGCAGTACAGCACAGAGGAAATAGAGGTGAGCTCCTAAGGCATGTTAACTGAACTCTGGGAACACAAATATCTGAGAGTACATTATAAAACTTGGTAAATGTGTTACACACAGAGTCTGTGGAATTCATAGTGCAGGATCTGGATAAAACAACTGGCTATAAATAGTCGGGACCTTTACTTACTTCCACAGCCCACACCCAGATCTTGGTTTCTAATGGTGGTGGTTTAATCACGTCATGTCCAACTCTCTGTGACCCCATGGACTGTAGCGCACCAGGCTCCTCTGTCCATGGGATTTCCCAGGCTAGATTACTGGAGTGGGTTGCCATTTCCTTCTCCAGGGGATCTTCCCAACCCAAGGATTGAACCCAAGTCTCCCACATTGCGGGTGGATTCTTTACAGTCTGGAGCCACCAGGAAAGCCTGGTGGGATCTTTGGGTTGTCACTAAAAAAAACTCAACCTGATTTAAGAAAAAGAGAGAAAGAAAGGAAAGGAAAAGAAAAGAAAGGATGGAAGAAGTTAGGAAGGAAAAAGAGGGAATGCTATTGGCTCACATATCTGTAAAGTCAGGGGAAAACTTCTACAGCTTCAGGCATTACTGGATCCTGAATGATGGTTTCTGGTCAGTTTAGCTTTCTACCATCTCTTGACTGATTTCTTGTGTGTTGGCTGCTTGCCGAGCAAGCTGACCCTTCACAGAAGCAAGATGCCTGTCATTAGTTTCAGGTTTATGTTTTATTTTCCCAACACATTCACAGAAAGAGGATGCCTCTTTTCCAATCACTCTAACAAACGGAGTGAACACAAGTGATTGGACGAGCTTGGGTCACGTGCCATCCCTAAAGTGACACTAACACACAGAGGGAATAGAATCCATATCAGCCACACCTGAGTTACATGCAACCTAAAATGCAATCAGACCTGAAGTAGGAGAAATAAGTGATTCCCCAAGGAAATTATGGATTCTATTACCAGAAGGAGGATTAGATGCTGGGCAGCAAGAATACCAGATGTCTCAGGGGAACCAGGCTGGAGAAAAACCTTCCTTAGGGGCTTCTCTTCCCAGAAGGCCTCTTTAAGGGCTGATCCAAAGGTGTTAGTGATCTCAGGGAGTCAAAAAAAATTAAAAAATTTCACATTAAGTGTAGAGAGAATGAGTTTGACTGAGGACATATCTCCCACCTATGAATGGGAGAATGCCTATCTCCAACCTTTCTGTTTCACCCACCTTCTTCTGCTATAAGACCCAACAAGTTGACTTTAATACCCAGCCTTCCCCCGTATCCAGTGTCACATTGATCTCTGCTGTTATTTGGCAGAATGATTGAGAAGGAGAAAATAAGAAATTAAGTTTGGCAATTCTTGAGATTGGTGCTGAGTATGGAAACAAAAGTTACTTCTGAAACTTGTGGGTGTGCTTTCTTTTAATTTGGCTGCACTGAATCTTAGCTGTAGCACATGGGATCTTTAATTGTGGCATGCAGGATCTTTTAGTTGCAGCATGTGGGATCCAGTTCCCAAGCCAGGGATCAAACCCGGGCCCCTGCACTGGGAGCCAGATCTTAGCCACTGGATCATCAGGGAAGTCCCTATAGGTGTACTTCCATGTAGAGTCTACCCCCACTTCCCCTCACTCTAGAAATTCATACTGTATGTGGCTCACCCTCAGGTCATACTTCTTTAAAAAGATGAATTGTTATTCTACATGCAGGGAGATTGAATGATAGGGCCTGCCACATCCTCTATTTTCTGTGACAGGGAAAGGGGGATGGGTTGGAGCAAAGAAGGACTGGGGTGGACTCAGCTCAGGCACCAGCCAAGGGACCAGTGTTGGTAGTTGGTTTAGTAAAGCAGGCTGTACAGGTCACAGGATGGGTCTAAGATGAGAAAAGTAAAGTCCTAAGTAGTGACAGGGATACCAAGAGAAGGCAAATGAGGAGTCTAAGGACACTGCATGAAGCAACACAGGCTCCAGAGTCCACGATCCAGTTGCTCTAACAGAAGTGCTGCAGCCAGGTGGGAGAGTGTGAGAGTCGGTCCCTAGAGGTGATTCAAGCTCAAAGACAACAGGAATTAACAAGGAGAGAACGCATAATGAAAGCCGAGTAGGTACATACTAATGTATGAATGGACTCGTGTAGATAATACATGGGACTCTGGAGTAGGGCCAAAGTCATGATGCTTGGACATTCCTCCATAAATCTAAAAATGTAGCCCTTTAAATTCAACCTCTGATATCAACCAATAATATGTTCAAAAACCTTCCTAAGTCCTCCTCTACCGGAGCCAACTTTATAGCCTGATGTTAAAATAGTGTTTTCCCACGAATTCTTTATTAAACTTGTTTCTTGACTTATGATCTGTCAACAAAGGGGTTGTTGTCTCCTAAAATATGGATCCAGCTTTTTTAAGGCCCACACCTTGGCTGGGCACTCCTTTAAGAAAGCTTCCTCTTTTGATGGCTATTTTTCTGCTGAAACAGATCATCAATTCTTTCAGTCTGTCTTCTTGTCATGCCTGAAGCATTTATGCCTTACTTAAGCCTTTCATTATAATCAGCTGCCCTTACTTTGCTATTCCCTGCAAGGGCTTTGCCTCAATCACATAAGCATTAGAACAACTGCCCTTTTAGCTATGGATCAAGTTTTCTTTGGGGTGCCCTATGTAAATGAGAACACTTCAAAATGCTAATTTATAATAAGTCAAAAGTTGACTGACAGAGTAATAATACTACTGCTATGAGTGGACTGTTGAGAGGCTAAAAGAATGGATCAAGAAAGAACACAGCTGGGAAGAAGAGGTGAACTGATCAAAAGCAAGGACAGAAAAGGAAGAAAGAGAAACACAGGCAGTGGCTGCCATCAGAGGTGTGGGGATTCTATTAGGCTGGAACTGGCAGGGGAAAAGACAAATTTCTTTGTTACCATCATGATAGCTGTGTAACAGAAAACAATATAAGATTTGGAAGTCTCCAGGAAAAACAAATGAATTTGATAGAGTAACTGATAGGATAAAGCACTTTTAAAAACTATGTATATGAGAAAGGCAAGTATTACAAATAAAAAGGACAAAAGAAGGATAATCGGAAATTTTTCAAGATAAGAAATATAATCACTGTATACCTTTTGACTCTTCATAACAATAATAGATATTGTTCACCAGTATTCATACGATTAGTTTACCCTTGAAGAACACAGTTTGAACTGCATAGTTCCATTTATACACCAATTTTTTTCAGTAAATATATACTACAGTACTACATGACCCACGATTGGTTGAACCCATGGATGTAGAACCATGGATACACAAGGCCAAATCTAAAGTGATACATGGATTCTTGATTGTGTGGTATCAGCATTGCTAATCCTCATTTGGCTCAAGGTTCAATTATATAAACAGTGGCATCACTATAGTAGTAGGATGGGAGATAGGGAGTATAAGTGAGCTAAATCCTCAACTATTACTTCAGGATGTACAAAAATAATACCTGAAGTTGATACATCAAGAAATAGGTAAAGGAACTTATCATTTGGGAAACAGCTTGAAGAGTTCAAAACAGCTGCCTTCAGAGAACAGGAAAGGAGGGTGGAACAGAGACTGTTGCTTCTCATCACAGTTCTTGTGTTATCTAACTACTTTTAGTTAGCACCGGACTTAGTGTCAGGAAAAGTTTTACCAAGGACCTGCCCTGTGCTAAGTATTGTTGTTACTTAGTAAGTTGTGACCGACTCTTGTGACTCCATGGGCTGTAGCCCGCCAGGCTCCTCTGTCCCCAGGATTCTCCGTGCAAGAATACTGGAGTGAGTTGCCATTTCGTCCTCCAGGGCATCTTCCCGACCCAGGGATCAAACCCACGCCTCTTGCATCTCCTGCGTTGGAGGGCAGATTCTTTGCCACTGAGCCAAATGACAAACACTTCTCTGGCTTACTGCCAGATACGAAGCACTTCACATTTATCAACTCCTTCAATCTCTGCAACAACTTGATGAAGTGGTTAATCTTATTTTTCCCATTTAACAGAAAAGGAAATTGAGGCACAGAGGATGAAAACCTTGCCTGAGGTCACAGTTGAGAGTGGTTGCGCTAGCATCTGAGCCCAGGTAACCCAGCTCATAGCCTCTGCACTTTGCCTGCTCCCTAACAAAACCAAGGCATGGATATTATTATCTCAACTTTGGAGACAAGGAAACATGGGGACATAAAAAATCATTTTCTAAGATCACATAGATAGTGGATAGGATCTGTATGACTATGAGTTTGATTAACTTTAACACTCACGCTCTGTCTCTCCATGGCATCATGCAACTTTGTGTTTAAAAAGATTAGACAGTTGTGAACAAGGCAAGAACATCCATTTCTGTCACTGCTATGTAATATAGTGCTGGAAGTTCTAGCCAGTGCAGTAAGGTAAGAGAAGAAAAAAGGTGAGGAGAGAGAAGAGAAGAGAAAAGAAAAAAGCATACTGATGAAAAGAAAGAGAAAAGGAAGAAATAAAGTGGTCCATATTTACAGAGGACATGATATGCTACATAGAAAATTCCAAGTAATCTACAAAATACAACTAGAATAAATGAGTTCAGCGAGGTGACAGGATATAAGATAAATATTCAAAAATCAGTTCTATTTCTACACATTAATAATAACATATAAAAGCCAAAATTTAAAATACAATACCATTTATAATCACTCCCTTCTGCCCAGGTGACACTTGATGTGCTGAGACATGAAGAGTAAGGAGTCTATAGAGACTAAAGCAGGAATGATCAAAGTAAAAGAAGTAAAACACAGGCTCTGATGTGATGGAATGAGTCTGAAAGTGTTCCAAGAACTAGAAAAAAGTCCAGTACAGCTGAAGCAAAATGAGTAAGATGGAAGAATGGACTGAAGGGAGTTTGGAGAGAGAAGCAGGAGCCGTGGAACCTTGAAAAGGCATAGTGAGGCATCTTCTCCTCGGGAAATGATTGAGGGGAAATGAAACAATTTGATTTCACTTCAGATTGAACGATCACTCTGGACACTGCAGAGACAGCTTTGGAGAGGAGCAAGAATGAAGACAAGAAAAATGGGTGAAGATCATCACTGAAGTAAATAATCCAGGAAAGAGATAATGGTGCTGATTCTAGCTAAGATAGTGGCAGGAAAACAGGGGATTAAGAATGAATTTTGGAGGTAGAGTCAGCAGTACCTGTTGATGGACTGAAAAAAAAAAAAAAGAGGACAAGGAAAAGGGAGGGGATCAAAGACAACTCCCAGGTCTTTGGCTTCAGCAACTGGAGAAACAATTACGCTATTTGCTAAGATGATGAAAAACAAGGGAGAAATAAGTAAGCAGAGGAATGCAGCTGAGAAATCAAGTTTTCAGTGCGGGACATAATAAGACTGAAATTCCTAAGGGACAATCAAGTGAACATGACAAGTAGACTCTCCGGATCCAAAAGAGAGCTGAGATACAGACTGAAAGGGGACAACTTCAGCATATAGATGGGTGGTTCTTGATTCTGGCTGCTCAATACATTACCTAAAGGGCTTTTCAAATGTGCTACTGCCCAGACGTTACCACCATATCAACTAAATCAGAAGCTCTGGAGGTAGAAACCAGACATCAGACCTTCTGAGGAACTCTTAGATTTAGAGATTAGAGGAAGGAGAGGGACCAGCAAAAGAAGATTGAGAAGTGGCCAGTGATAAAGGAAGATGCCCAGGAGCTATGGCTCATGGAAGCTGAGTGGGGTATATTTCAAAAAGGAGATAAAACATTGCTACACTGGATGTTATGATAATTCAATGAGCAACACACGCAAAGCACTTTGTAAATTTTTAATTTATAAACACTGGGCTTTCCAGGTGGCGCTAGTGGTAAACAACCTGCCTGCCAATGCAGGAGACAAAATTGATGTGGATTTGATCCCTGGGTTGAGAAGATTCCCTGGAGGAGAGCATGATAACCCACTCCAGTATTCTTGCCTGGAGAATCCCATGGACAGAGGAGCCTGGTGTCCATAGGGTAGGGTTGCAAAGAGTCAGACACAACTAAAGTGACTTAGCACAGCACAAACAAACACTAGATGAGATGTTAGCATCATCTAAGGAGAAAAATTACTCTCCTCCTGGTACAACAGTCCTACCTGGGCCACAGAGGAAGGATATTTCCAACAAACCTGAACCTTAGGTAAATGCTGGCAAGGGAGGTCTACCCCTGGCACTTCTTACACTTAAAAAAAATAATAAAAAATATTATGGCTATGATGATTAAATAAATTTATACCCATTCTCCTTAGCTCAATGCTTAGCATTTCAACATCAGAGTAATAATAGTTATCATTATTATTTGCTCTAACAATACTAAATTATTTCTAATAATAATAAGCATTTATTTCATTACTTAGTATTATTATTAATGCAAACATAGTGCTTTCTATTTGCTAGGCAAAGTTCTAAATGCTTTACATATACTTACTCTGTTAGTATTCCAAAAGGTTAGCTATTGATTTGTTGTTGCTGTTGTTAACTCCAAATGACTTGTTAATTTCAAGTGATTTGGTTTCCCGAGTGGGCACTAGGGGCTTCAGCATCCCAGAACCATTGTTCTGATGTGCAGGTCAATAACAGCCTCATGAGGAGGCTTCTCTGGATGTGGCAGAGAAGATGGGATCTGTCCCGAGGGAAGTCTATGGGCCTCCAGCGCCGTGAGTCAATTCCTAGGACCATATGAAGGACAGCAGGGCTGTCCTATAGGAGAGCTGTGTTCCACAGTGATGTCTGAATTCCTTCATGGAGGCTATGTCATAGGCAAGTTCACATCTGGGCATAGAGACAATTTCATCTGGGTTCTTCAACTCAACTACCGATCACTCATACATTTCAGGTACTTAAGCCTCACATTGGCTTTGGAAAGTAGAGATGGTTATTCCCCATTCTACAAGAGAGGAGACAGAGGCTTAGGTTAAAAACTTGTGCAAATTCACACAACCAGTTAGGATCAGAGTCAGGACTCAAACTGAATACCCTAAATCCACATTCAGACCTTCTTGTCTACCATGCTAATCTATTTTTTTTTACCAAATTTTAAGGAGTTAGAGCTATGGCCAAACTAAAAGAAATCAATGACAAAGACCCCAGAAGAGATCACCTTCAATACACCAAGGGAAAAAAATGGGCAAGGAATATGAACAGGTAATTTGCAGAAGAGAAACACAAATACCAAAAAAAAGAGGTAAATAAAATATAAATTTTAAAAAATATATGTATATTATTTTACACTCATCAGATTCATTTTAAAATGTAAAAGTCAGAAAACAATAAGCACTAGAAAGGATAATGGGTACAACCCTTAGACATTGCTGTTGGAAGCTATAAATTGATGCATAGAATCCAGAGAACAAAGCAAGGTATCTATAAAACTTAAAAACTCATAACCCCGTGATTCTACTTCTAGATATTGTTCATAGAGAACTTCTCTCATTTGTATACAAGGAGACACATATGAGGATATTTCCTACTGGTAGCATGGGAAAAAGTAACTACTTAAATGTCTCTTTATCAGGGAATGAATAAATAAGATTGTGTATTCATTCCATAGAACACTGTCTAGAAGTTAAAGTGAATAAACTAGATCAATGCATATCATCATGAATGAATCTAAAATATACATACTTGACTGAAAATGGCAAACTGGCAGAATGATACATGAAGCACAATATCAATGAAAGAACTGATCTTTAGAAGCAGAGGTTCTAGGATTAGTGCAGAGTGAAGAGGGAATGTATTTGGAACCAGAGCAATCTTTGGTTAAAACTCTTCAACAAATCATTTCTGAAGTCTCCCCATTTCTTTCTGATATCATCTTTACTTCTGTCTTCCTTTTTTCCCCTTCCAGTTTCTCTCTCTCTCCTAAAAACCCCTAATTTCCATGAATCAGTTTCAAAGAAACTGTAAATTCTCTGACATCAAAAGTAAAGCTTTGTATTTCTAAGTATTATCCCTGGGGAATGGGTCCATAGTTTCCATCAGATTATCTGAAACGTCAGTGTCCCGTTAAGATTAAAAATCCAGAGGAAAAAATTTTTTCAAAAAAACATGCAGTTCTGATACTGTTTCCTTTGTCTATCATGCCCTGGGAGTAACAGTTATTTCTCATCAGAAGAAAAAAATAATAGAGAGAGAAAATGTAAAGTGATTTGTTCTACCCTGTTTCCACTAGCCCCTTGCCCTGGGAGAAAATGCCCTGCCTTTGGAAACGTAAATGTCTCCATGCTCCCCAGGCCTCCCATCCATCATTACAGGCAGGCACGGGCAGCAACAGCCGGCCTGCCACTCATGACCCTTTCCATCAGATGTCTAGCTCTGGCCAGTTTGTTGACAATTATGAAGATTTTTTCCCAACCCAGCCAAACAGCCTCTGCACCATCAGAGCTCTCCAGACCTGGGGAAACTATAAGAGACCAGGAAAACATACCTTGCTTTGTAGAGGACGCCCCAGCAGAGGGCCCAGACCCAGATCCAGACATAGCTACAGGGGCTCCCCAGGGCTCCTCTGTAGCCTGGAGCTCTGGGCCCCACAGTTCTCTAAATTCATAGTCTGTCTGGAGAGACCAGTGGGATAAGGACATTTAATACATATACCTGGGGTGAGGTGAGGGTCAGCCAGGTGGCTCTGCTGAGCTTGGCTGGCTTGCTCACATGGATGTCAACTGGCTATCAGCTATCTGGATTAGCCTCTGCCAGGTGTCCGGGCTCTGCTTTGCTCCAAATGTCTCTCATTCCCTAGCACTCTAGCCGAGGCATGCTCTTACGGTAAATAGGAAAGTACAAGACAGCAAGCACTGAGCCTGCACTAAGCCTCTGCCTGCATCATATCCAATAATACCCCTTTGGTCAAAGCAAGTCACAGGACCATGCCCAGAGTCAAGGACAGAGCTTGTTACCCTGCCCACAGTGAGCAGGCTCTGCAAGCCAGGATCAGGCTCTGCCTTTTATCAGGGATGTCTTTTCAATTTTTTGAGCAAATAAGAGACGACTTTTCACCTATCTGATTAGTGAAGGAAAAAAATTTTTGTAACACTGTGTTCCAGGCACCATGTAAATGAGGACAGGGAGTGTTAAGAAGGGATGTGATGAGGCTTCCGTGGTGGCTCAGTTGGTAAGTAGTCTGCCTGCCAATGCAGGAGATACAGGTTCAGTCCCTGATCTGGGAGGACCCCACGTGCCACAGAGCAAGTAAGCCCATGTGCTTTAACTATTGAGCCTGTGCTCTAGAGCCCAGAAGCCGAAAATACAGAGACCACATGCTCCAGAATGAAGACTACATGCTCCTGAACGAAGGCCACACACTTGTGAATGAAGACTACTGAAGCCTGAGTGCCCTCGAGCCTGTGTTTCCTAACAAAAGAAGCCCACATATTGCAACCAGAGAGTAGCCCCCACCCGCCACAACTAGAGAAAAGCCTGCCCAGCCAGGAAGACACAGCACACCCAAAAATAAATAAATGAAATTATTTACAAAAAAGAAGAAGAAGGGATGTAAAGAAGGTGAGCAAACAAGCCTCACTGAAATCTTGGGTAAGAGTCATACTGGGAGAGGGAAGAGCAAAGCAAAGATGGGCTCCCAAGGGAGAGCTGGAGCCAGGGGAGAATACAGGATTTGAAGGGAGAGAGATGAAAGGGAGACCAGGTTGTACAGGGCCACGGTAAGGAGTTTCTTATAAACTCTTGTACCTTTCTAACCTTTCAAAACCAAATGTGTGTTCCTTTCAAACCCATAATTTTAAAGAACTACAGACAGCAAAAACAACAATCCTGAGCTGCTCTCCAAGATTTCAATATTAATGGATTCTATGAGCATTTTCGGAGAAGGCAATGGCATCCCACTCCAGTACTCTTGCCTGGAAAATCCCATGGACTGAGGAGCCTGGTGGGCTGCACTCCATGGTGTCGCTAAGAGTCGAACACGACTGAGCGACTTCACTTTCACTTTTCACTTTCATGCTTTGGAGAAGGAAATGGCAACCCACTGCAGTGTTCTTGGCTGGAGAATCCCAGGGACGGGGGAGCCTGGTGGGCTGCCGTTTATGGGGTCGCACAGAGTCAGACACAACTGAAGCGACTTAGCAGCAGCAGCAGCAGCATGAGCATTTTATCCTAATTCCTGGCCACCACATCCTCGAGCTTCCTGGAGCCGGCAGAATATTATCATTGTTGAGCACAGGCTGCCCTCTGCTGTTCACTTTTGGATGCGCACCTATGAGTATCCCCTGAAGCAGCAAAGTTATTGTCCCAAGAGAAGGCAGATAAACCATTGTCAGAATGCCTTGTCTTCCTTGCCAGCAAGTTTGATATCTCAGGAAGCCCTTGAAGGACAGAATACAAGAACAGGTCTCCCAAAGCTTTGCACACTCATTTTCCATCATATATTACACTTTTGAAAGGACTCAATTACTACAATGTCAACTTGCTCATTTGGTCCTCCACAAACCCATGCAGGGCAAAGCAGTGGGGCCTTGGTAGCCCATTTTGCAGGTGAGAGGACTGAGGCTTCAAGAGACTGTAAAACTGGCACTCAGTCCCATTAGCCTGTGCATAGTAAACCAGGGTGAGAGTCACGACCCTCCAAGCCCACTCCAGCACAGCTGAAGGGCAGCGAAGGGGAGATGATTTGTTCACAGTCTAAATATGAAACAGAAAATAAAAATCCTTTTTTCAGGATAAAAAGCTGTGACTTGTCATCATACCAACCACGCCTCCTTCTCATGGTCTCTTCCTACCTTGATCCGAGTCCCATCACTGGCCCATAGTGATTCTCTGGTTTCTGATATGAAGATTTTGCAGCTTTTGGCAGAAGGATGGAGAGGCGGGAGAAGGCCGTGACCCTACACTGTGGCCCACGTCACTCTGTACGTCTTGAGGAGCATTTTCTAACTTTAATCTGTGCTTCATTCCAGAGCATCTCCTACTTCTCTATCTATCTTCCCCACCCAGGAAGTAGCAAAAGCTTCTAAGATCCATGCCCTCAGGGTAGAGTTACAGAGATACAAAGAGAAAGAAAAGCATGGGTGCTCACTTTTTTAGTTTTAAAAATAGGCTTTTGAAACTCACAGCAGAGAAAATCATTTGAGGGAAAGGGTTTCTGTTTCTCCAAACCCTAGGCTTAGGGTGTCAGTTATGAAGGCCCTGAAGAACCCAGGCATCAGACTTAGGTCACAGACCACAAAATTAAAGGGTGAGAGGTTATGTTTTCCTGCCCTGGAAAAAGAGGAGAATTCTCAGAAACAGTGAGGGAAAGAAGGTAGTTGAAGCCTGACAATCTGGAAACTTTATCCAAGAAGAAACAAGCTAGGAGACACTTCGCAGAAGGATTTTTTTGGAAGTCGCATGCTGTGTGGAGTGTCATGTAAAACTCTCCATCGCTTCCCGACAAAATCTTCAGTAGGATCTGCACTGCCTATTAATGCTTAGAGAAGTGTGACTTACTTTTCAGGGGATGTGAAAAAAAACAAGTGCTGCGTTACCTGTACCTTAAGGTGAAAACTGAAGTGATACATAAGGAGAAGCCAGTATACCAACTGCTGTAACATCCTTGGCCTTGGGAAGTTCAAACCTGAGAGAATGAAATCTCCTTATCAAAGCCATCATTAAAACATAACTTGAGAAATGTCTATTTAGTTCTTTGGCCCATTTTTTGATTGGGTCGTTTATTTTTCTGGAGTTGAGCTGTAGGAGTTGCTTGTATATTTTTGAGATTAGTTGTTTGTCGGTTGCTTCATTTGCTATTATTTTCTCCCATTCTGAAGGCTGTCTTTTCACCTTGCTAATAGTTTCCTTTGATGTGCAGAAGCTTTTAAGGTTAATTAGGTCCCATTTGTTTATTTTTGCTTTTATTTCCAATATTCTGGGAGGTGGGTCATAGAGGATCCTGCTGTGATGTATGTCGGAGAGTGTTTTGCCTATGTTCTCCTCTAGGAGTTTTATAGTTTCTGGTCTTACGTTTAGATCTTTAATCCATTTTGAGTTTATTTTTGTGTATGGTGTTAGAAAGTGGTCCAGTTTCATTCTTTTACAAGTGGTTGACCAGATTTCCCAGCACCACTTGTTAAAGAGATTGTCTTTAATCCATTGTATATTCTTGCCTCCTTTGTCGAAGATAAGGTGTCCATATGTGCGTGGATTTATCTCTGGGCTTTCTATTTTATTCCATTGATCAATATTTCTGTCTTTGTGCCAGTACCATACTGTCTTGATAACTGTGGCTTTGTAGTAGAGCCTGAAGTCAGGTAGGTTGATTCCTCCAGTTCCATTCTTCTTTCTCAAGGTCGCTTTGGCTATTCGAGGTTTTTTGTATTTCCATACAAATTGTGAAATTATTTGTTCTAGCTCTGTGAAGAATACTGTTGGTAGCTTGATAGGGATTGCGTTGAATCTATAAATTGCTTTGGGTAGGGCCAAAGAACTAAATAGACATTTCTCCAAAAAAGACATACAGATGGCCAACAAACACATGAAAAGATGCTCAACATCACTCATTATCAGAGAAATGCAAATCAAAACCACTATGAGGTACCATTTCACACCAGTCAGAATGGCTGCGATCCAAAAGTCTACAAGCAATAAATGCTGGAGAGGGTGTGGAGAAAAGGGAACCCTCTTACACTGTTGGTGGGAATGCAAACTAGTACAGCCACTATGGAGAACAGTGTGGAGATTCCTTAAAAAACTGGAAATAGAACTGCCTTATGATCCAGCAACCCCACTGCTGGGCATACACACTGAGGAAACCAGAAGGGAAAGAGACACGTGTACCCCAATGTTCATCACAGCACTGTTTATAATAGCCAAGACATGGAAGCAACCTAGATGTCCATCAGCAGATGAATGGATAAGAAAGCTGTGGTACATATACACAATGGAGTATTACTCAGCCATTAAAAAGAATACATTTGAATCAGTTCTAATGAGGTGGATGAAACTGGAGCCTATTATACAGAGTGAAGTAAGCCAGAAGGAAAAACATAAATACAGTATACTAACGCATATATATGGAATTTAGAAAGATGGTAACAATAACCCGGTGTACGAGACAGCAAAAGAGACACTGATGTATAGAACAGTCTTATGGACTCTGTGGGAGAGGGAGAGGGTGGGAAGATTTGGGAGAATGGCAATGAAACATGTAAAATATCATGTAGGAAACGAGTTGCCAGTCCAGGTTCGATGCACGATGCTGGATGCTTGGGGCTGGTGCACTGGGACGGCCCAGAGGGATGGTATGGGGAGGGAGGAGGGAGGAGGGTTCGGGATGGGGAACACATGTATACCTGTGGTGGATTCATTTTGATATTTGGCAAAACTAATACAATTATGTAAAGTTTAAAAATAAAATAAAATTGGAAGAATAAAAAAAAAAAAAAAAACATAACTTGAAAAACATGCTAAAGGCTATTCTAGAAATACAAAATATTGTATGTACATATTGGAGACAGTAACTAGCTCTACCTGGGAAACTGAAGAACATTTCACATTTCAAGGTGAAATGATAGCTTGACAGATGGAGAAGTAAAGAGAAAATCGTTCTGTTAGAACTAACAGAACAGTCTCAAAATAGTCACGTTTCTCTTGACTGGGTAACAAAGTAAACAAGGGCAGAATCTTAGGAAAACTGATTGGATTAAATAAATGAATAGGCAATGAGTTAGAGCGCTAAAAAATAAAATACAGATGATAAAAGAAAGCATGAACTACACCGTAATTGTGAGATTTGATTTAAAGAAGAAAGTATTAAACTAAGCAAAGAGGTTTATGTTAATGATGACAAAAGTACAACCCACATGAAGATCTAACCATCATAAATGTTTATACGCCAAATAGCATGTCTTCAGACTGCTTACAGCAAAAACAGCAGAAACTATAAGAATTAGACAAAAACACAGTGTAAATGTTCATTCAGTTCTCTCAGCCCGTGACAGATCAAGTAGATAAGACATTCATAAGGATATAGAGCTTACAAACAATATAGCTGTTGAAGTTGAGCTTACAAATACAGGAATAAACATGAATATGATATTCAGCCAAAAACTACTTGCTGAGCATCTACTATGTGCTTAGCACTACTCTAGGTGTTCAAGGTACAGAAGTGAATAAAACAGAAATAAATCCCCATTCTTGGGGACTTACATTGTAGTGCAGAAAGAAAGATATATGATCATTGGGCTAAGGTGATGGCAGACAGGTTTTTCTACCATAAAGTTAATATTTTTCCTTTTGTAAACAATAAATTTCCTTTTGGGAGATACTCCAAGATGATATAACTAGCCTGTTTCTCATCATGCATGTATTTACCAGTTTTAACATTCATTAATGACTCTTACCTAAAAAAAATTATTACTCTGGTTATTGCCAAATGGTGATTTTCTAGTTCCCTCATGGCTTCTATTAATAGATTTACTAGTTGGAATTCTACTGTAAGCAAAATGTTTCCCTCCTCACCATTTATTTTTTCATATAGTAATATCTATATGGACTCATGGATTCTTATTTTACTCATCATCCAGAACTATCATTATTTATTTTGTTGTTCAAACCGCCCCAGATTTGGTCAGTGGGAGACTCTTAAAACTGACTCCTGAGGCCTTTTCCCATGTCCCCATCATCTGAGCACTTTCCTTGCTTGCTGGTATATGATATTCCAAGTTAATACTGTACTTTCCCTACCCTTGCCTTGGAGTCACACATTTCTCCAAGACATCTTGACTCTTTTTATTGGAGAATGGGATTTAGATACCAAGATATGAGTATTAGGTGTACTCATTATTACTGGGTTGTCACTGCTATGAGACCATCTCAGACATTAGATAGAAAAGAAAGACATATATATATACATAATACTATTTACTATTTTATTTCTGTATTTTTCTACCCATATTTAAAACCATGAATTCACATGGATATTTCCAGGTCGAATCCAACACCACTGGATTTATTCAACCCTTTCCTTTTTCCACATTTCCCCCCGTTTTTCTGGCAGTGAGAAGCTTGTCTCTCATTTTTCACAATATATTTCCTTTGGGATACACATAAAACAGTTTCAGAATTGTTATTTTAAAAACACACACACACAAATTGAAGAATTCAGTTTCTAAAACATAAAAAGACTATTGGGTATGTCTTTTTTATGTTAAAAAAAAAAAAGAGAGAGAGAGAGGAGAGAAAATTAGAGTCCAAAATATGCACTGAAGGATGCTACAGGTATAAAAACAGATCTTTTCAACAAATCAGCAAGAAATCCCAAGTTCACAGATAAGAATCTCTCATTCCTTTTCCAGCTGGATGAGAAGCTCACATGTGATGCTGGTTTAGCTGAATGTAAGTCTGAGTTCAAAACTGCTTTGCCTCACAAATTTGAAATCATTGGTAAATTGCTTTGCAGGGACTTTTAGATTCATCCTCCATATTAACTTTTGCCTCATAGTTTCTTTTCTTTCCTTTTTGTTGCCCATTTGTACTGCACTTTGGGACAAACCATCACAGATTTGTTTTCAGTGGTGTCTTTTCAATGGTTTAGTCTATCTTGAGGGATTTTTTTAATGTCAGTGTGCTCGTTTCAAGATCTTTAGTGCTTCTTTTTCATATCAGCCTATAAAATGTTTTGTGAATGCTATTTCTTGTCCAATAACTCTTAAAATATGAGTTATTTGTATTTTAAAGTCTTTCTATCCCATATTTCCTATTTTCCTGTTTCTTATGTGTTAGTTTTTTCAGTTTACTCAATTTGTTACCTACTTTTTAATAACATTATTTCCCAAATATTTTTGTGATTCCTGAAGGTATGCTTACCTTTCAGTTGACAAAAAGAATAACCTAAGAGCTCCAAGAAATTTAAAAAATGTAAAACCAGTTACCCATATAAGAAAAAAATGATCATAATATCATCAGACTTCTTAACAACACTATCAGAAGACAGAGAAGCAATGTCTATGAAGTTTTGAGAGAAAATTATGTGGAGTCCAGACTTCTAGCTCTAGTCCAACCTATGAAGAAAACTAATGCCATAAAAAAGCTTTGAATCCATGAAAGAGAAAACCCCTAAAAAATGACAGTTAGTTGGAGAGGCAAAAGAAAATGTTAAATTCTATAATTAATAGTTTCAGAAATATTCAATAAGAAACCACATTAAAAACACATTAAAACCACATTAAAGGGCTTCCCTGGTGGCTCAGTGGTAAAGAATCCACTTGTCAATGCAGGAGACACGGGTTCAATCCCTAATCTGGGAAAATTCCACATGCCCTGGAGCAACTAAGCCTGTGAGCCACAGCTATTGAGCCAGTGTCCTAGAGCCCAGGACCCACGACTACTGAAGTCCGCAGGCCTCTGCAAAAAGAGAAGCCGCTGCAATGAGAAGCCCAAGCACCACAACCAGCGAGTAGTCCCCACTTGCAACAACTAGAGAAAAACCCAAAAAAGAAATGAAGACCCAGCAGAGCCAAAAATAAATAAATAAAATTATTTTTTAAAATCATATTTAAAACTCCTGTTAAGAAAAATAATTATTAAAACTATTTAAACTTTAAATAATTAAAACTTGGAAATTTATAAAATATATTCACTATAATTTGACAATATATGGACAGCACAGAATCACGGAGCTAAGAGCCTGAATTTATGATCAAACTAAGAGACTCCCAGAATGAACATAAAAGAACAAAAAGATTAAAAGTCTTCCATAAATAAAGTTCAGAGAAGTAGAGAATAAATACAGAATTTCTGCCATTTGTCTGTCAGTAGCTCAGAAAAAGGAAACACAGAAAATGGAGGGGATAAAATAATAAAAGAAATAGTAAGGGAAAACTTTCCCCACAGTAAGGAAATGTAAATCTATGAATAGCCAAAATACACATAAAATGTTATAAAACAAAGTTATTTTTCAGACATTCAAGGAGTCAGAAAATTGGTACTTGTTCTTTTAAAAACAAAAAAAAGCGCTCATTTTTTTCAAAAAAAGAGGAAAACATAGCATCTAAGATACAATGGCTCTAACCTAGTAACACATAAAGTGAGTGAAAGTCGCTCAGTCGTGTCCGACTCTTTGCTACCTGTAGACTATCCAGTCCATGGAATTCTCCAGGCCAGAATACTGAAGTGGATAGCCTTTCCCTTCTCCAGGGGATCTTCCCAACCCAGGGATCAAACCCAGGTCTCCCGCATTGCAGGCAGATTCTTTACCAGCTGAGCTATCAGGGAAGCCCAATACATAAAGGGAGACCCCCTAGACATTTGTGTAGCAGGTTGCAAAACAATTAGTTTAAACCCAAGGTGGAAGTCAGAGGCCTCTGGCAGAGCTGGAGATGTCTTTGTAAAAAAAGACCATACTCAGCAGAGAGTGGAGTTGGACATCTGTTAGAAATATGGTTATGCTTAGGGAAATTATAAAGACAAGCTTCTTGAGCTACAGAGAGAAAAATAAAAAGAAAGGCAATTAGAAATTCCAGAACCACTTTCTCCCAAAGAAAGCTATATAAGGAAGTTAGAGTCTAAATATAAAGCCAACCTAAGTGTGAAGTGATTTTTGAGCAATTGATGGATTCTAAGAAAAGATAATCCAATTTATTTTGATGCCACGGAACACTTACCTTCAAGCATACATGTTTAGCAGCATAAGATCCTATTTTCCTTTTGACAAGTCCAATCATAGTACTTAGCTCTGGAATGAAAGATATTTATATTATATTTATCATACCATAATAATACATGTATTTATTCATTTTCAATTATTTCTGTGTTAAATCTATTAGCAAAATATAAATATTATGAAAGTGGCAATACACAGAAGTTGGGAGCCAGAGGAGAGCAAAAAAATGTAGGAGTACTAATTTCTACATCTTTGATAGTATCAGATGATATTGTCTGAAGATAGATATTGGAACAATAAATTAAAGTTTGTAGATCATATTAACTTTAGAGGAATAATTGCTAGAACTATAAATAATTAGCTAGTTAAATTTGGAGGTGGGGACTTTTAAGTAAGATTTCCTTTTTCCTTTTTTTTTTTTTTTTGGCCTGTTGACAAAGATTTATTCACTTTATTCCTTTGTCTAAAGAAATTTTCCATAGGTTTGACCATATTATCACTGGTTTCACAAAGATATTATGGCATTTCTTTTGTTTTTTAATCTGGAACTATTTTACTTTTTAATTTTTATTTTATATTGGACTACATAGTTGATTTATTAATACAGTGTTGTGTTAGTTTCAGGTGTACAGAAAAGTGATTCAGTTATACATCTACAGATATCTAATCTTTTCCAATTCTTTTCCCATTTGGGTTACTACAGAATATTGAACAGAGTTCCCTGTAGGTCCTTGTTGGTTATCTATTTAAATACAGTAGTATATATGTCAACCCCAAACTCCCAATCTGTCCTTGTCTGCAACCTTTCCCCTTTCATAACCATAAATTTGTTTTGTCTGTGAGTCTGCTTCTGTTTCATAAATACAATCATTTGTATCATTTTTTAAAGTACCACATATAAACCATATCATATGATATTTGTTTTTCTCTTGTCTGATTTACTTCACTTAGTATGATAATCTCCAGATTCATTCATATTGCTGCAAATGGCATTATTTCATTCTTTTAATAGCTGAGTAGTATTCCATTGTATATATGTAAGATAAGACTATCCCTTAACTTTCAAAATAGAGCTTCAATAAATACTGTCTGTATATAACAAATAAAAACAGTAAAAAGCATAAAAAATTATTTGCTATGAAAGTAACAAGCATAATAATTCAAAAGAAAAATGGTTCAAAAGTAGATTATGCTGAGGAATGGAGTCAGGGGTCTGGAAAAGTTTTGCTTTTCATGTTATGCCTCCTTTCTATATTGCTTAGCTTTTTTCCCCCACATTGTGCTCTAATTTAGTGATGAGTTTTTAATGTGTTAAAATATTAGGGCAACCACTGAAGAACAGAATAGGATCTATAACTTCTAAAAACCCAATATGGAAAAAAATGAACCAAAGAAACTCAATCAATGCAATAATATGCAGCAGAATAGGGGAGGGAGACAAAGAACAAGTATCATAAACAGAAACATAAAGTGTGATGGGGATAAAAAGATACAAAACTTAAAAGGCAAATGGATCCAAAGGTTAATCTATTTTATTAAATGAGAGAAACATATTTAAAAAATAAATTGACAAAAGCTTTGGCTATGTTATATATAGCTGCTGCTGCTGCTAAGTCACTTCAGTCGTGTCCGACTCTGTGTGACCCCATAGACGGCAGCCCACCAGGCTCCCCTGTCCCTGGGATTCTCCAGGCAAGAACACTGCAGTGGGTTGCCATTTCCTTCTCCAAAGCAGCAAAGTGAAAAGTGAAAGTGAAATCACTCAGTCATGTCCAACTCTTAGCGACCCCATGGACTGTAGCCCACCAGGCTCCTCCATCCATGGGATTTTCCAGGCAAGAGTACTGGAGTGGGGTGTCATTGCCTTCTCCAGTTATATATATAACAATAAAACTCAAATCATGAATTCAGGGAGGATCTTAAGAGAAAAAGAATTGAGAAGAAGATAGAACAGAGAGATGTATATTCTTAGGACCACAAAGATGAGGTGAGCCCAAACCACAGCTGAATCTAGCCAGGTTCAGCCAGGGGTCTAGCTGTGACTGAATGGGGCCAAAGCCATGTCTGACCACCCAGAGAGTGTTATGGGCTGAATTGTGTCCCCCTCCCACCACCAATCATATGTTCAAGTCCTAACCCCTAATACTTTAGGATGTGACTGTATTTCAAGATAGGGTGTTTTAAGAGGCTATTAAGTTAAAATGAGGTCATAAGGGTGTGTCTTGATCCAGTATGACTGGTATTCCTCTAAGAAAAGGGATAAGAGACAGATACACACAGAAGATCACGTGAAGACAGGGAAAAGACGGGTATCCACAGTCAAGGAGACAGGTCCAGAAGGAAACCAATCCTATGGACACCTTGATCTCAGACTTCTAGGCTCCAGAACCATGAGCAAGTAAATCTCTGTTGTTCAGGGCACCCAGGGTGCAGTAGTTATGGCAGTCCTGGCAAATGAAAACAGAGGGTCTCCTTTTACTGATAATGATATTATAATTAGAAGTCACATGCCAATGACATGGGCAGAATAAGCAGCAATTACCAGTAGAATAGCACATGGTCTAGCCAGTTCCACTTTAGCAGAAGGTCTGGCGAGTGGTTTGGGAGGTTTATGAGCAATTAGCAAAGGATTAAGAGAGAGAGAGATGGGCTTGGGCTATAAACTCAAGGAAGCTGGGCTGAAGCTGTGAGCCCCAGACATTTTTAGCTACTGCAGCCCTATTCTTTCACTGACATGGTCAGAACTAAGGTAGAAAACGTTGGCAAATCCATGTTGCATAATCCTTTTATCTGGTGACCACTGATTAGTAGAAGGAAACCCCCACTAACAATAAGCAGGCCATTCTCCTGATGGCTTTGTGAACTAGTTTACTAGTGGCTGGATAGTCATCTGCCTTATCTGCTTTTTGTATCCTTCCCTTTTTTACCAAGAAAGTTTGGGCCTAATTAAAGAAATGAGGATATATAGCAGGCAGTCAACAAAGTACATCAATAATCTCCAATTAAAAGACAAAGACTCAAAGTAAGGATAGAGAAATAGATCAGTGGAACAGAATAAAAGCAAGAAGACTCACACCTACTCAATCCACTTATTTTAAACAAAGGTGTCAAGTCAATGCAATGAAGAGAAGAATTTTTAACAAGTGATGCTGAACAATTAGGGAAAAAATAAAAAGAACTTCCTCCCTCTCTCTCCTTTATACACAAACATGAATTTTAAATGAACCATAGACTGAAATTCAAAAGGCTCAAAGTCCTACTTTTTTCAAGTGAAACACTTGAACAGAAATATCGTATATCAATAAACACTGGAAAAAGTGCTCAACATCATTATTTATCAGGGAAATGCAAAAGATGGAGACTTACTATTTCTATGTCCTGCTACGCAAATATGGGCTGTGCATTCCTACAAATGAAAATAACTCCCTTAAATGTGGGAGATGAAAGGGATGGAAAAATCAACACTCTCATTCTTTTTTTTAATATTTATTTGGCTGCCTTGGGTCTTAACTGCAGCATGCAGGATCTTGGTCTTCACTGAGGCATGCAGGACTCTTAGTTGCGGCATGTGGGCTCTAGTTCCCTGCGTTGGGAGCACAGAGTCTCCGCCGTTGGACCACCAGGGGAGTCCCCAGCACTCTCATTCTTCATTAGGAATGTAATTGGCACAGCTTTTGGGAGAGCAATTTAGCAAAACTTAACATCATTTTACGCAATCATCTTCGACCCAGTAATATCAGTTATAGGGATAATCTAAAGAGAACTCACCCCTGTGCACAAAAATGCCTAGACAAAAGTATTCACTGCAGATTTGTTTGGAGTGAAAATCTAGAAACTCTCTAAAATATTTGCCCATAAATATGGGAAAAGGTTAAGTTATGGTGCATCCATTATACATATGAGAGATGCAATTGTTAAAATGACAGAGTACATGCCTACTTACTGACATGGAGAGACCTGTAAGGCATACAGACCTGCTGCTAAGCAAAAAGAAAGAAGTCACCGAACAGTGTAAATGGCTCTATTTACATTAAAGACTAAACTCTGGGAGATAGTGAAGGACAGAGAAGCCTGGCATGCTCCAGTTCATGCGGTCACAAAAAGCGACTGAACAACAACATCTTTAAAGACACATAAACAAAAGCGAAAGTAAATTTCTGGAAGGATGCACATAGGAATGTGGCAATGTCCACCTCTGTGCACACAGGGAGTAAGGATACCTTTCATCACTTTTTACTCTTTCTGTTATTTGTTTATAACTAGGATGAATTTACTTGTTACCACTGTAATTATTTACAAAATAATACAATAAAAACTGCTTTTTAAAGTACTGAATATGAATTACTAACAGAACTAACACAAGATTATGTGCCACACCCTCTGCTAAAGAGTCTTCCATACCTTTTTTCATTGAATCTCACAAAACAAGCACTGGTACTCAGTTTTTTAACTTTTTATTTCATCCTGGAGTATAGCCGACTAACACTGTTGTGATACTTTCAGGGGACTTTCAGGGGACAGCAAAGGCACGCAGCCATATGTATACATATACCCATTCTCCCTCCAACTCCCCTCCCATCCAGGCTGCCATATAACATTGAGCAGAGTTCAACACTGGTACTCATTTTTTATTACATGAGAAAGCTGAAGCTTAGAAAGTTTGTTGGTAGTACAATGGCCCCTTAAAAATCATCTGAGGAGTGATTCTGAAAAAGACACTCTGATGATTGGACCTCATGTCAGATCTACAGAATCAGAATTTCTGTGGATGGTGTCCAAGCATCTGTATTTTGTAGTTACAGCTCCCGACAGTGATTCTAATGTGCACACAGGGTTGAGAACCAATGACTGCCATTGATTCTGAGTCTGAGGTCATATTGCTTGCAATTGGAAGAGCAAAGGTTGGGATTCACTGACACTTAATACGCAAGAAATGATAGAGATAGAGATAAAGAGATGGCAGAGATGTAGGCAAAGATATACATACTGAATTTTTTTCCAGCTATTGAGAAAGAGCATCTCAAGCATAAAACGGTCCATGCACTAATTCCTCTTCCTTCTCCAGAACCCATCCTCTGAATCTGTCTTCTGCAGTTGTCCCTGAAACTCCCGTGGGATGATGTTTCAAATAGTTAACGACCAGACACCACAGGCACAGACCAATCAGAATGGACCCTGAACTCAGCACTGGAGTGGGAGTCAGGCTTTCAGCTTTTGATCAGTGAATCCTAGAGAGCTGAGGCGGTCCCCGGGAAAACAGCAGTGGGATGCCACTTAGCAAGCTCAAGACAGCAGCTGTTTACTAACCAACATGGAAATAGTTCAATATTTTAACAACTCATACAGTAGTAGCACCAGTGTCTGTCTGCACCTAGACTAAGATCTGAGGATTTGGTGGGGGGTGGGGGGGATGGGCGGGGGTGAGTATTTTTGAAGGTTGTTCTACAATGGTCTGCCTATCAGGCCACTATTTTATGTCTCTACCCAAAGACTGCTTATTGACTGTCAGGAGGAAAAGTAAGAGGCTGGCACACAATCTGTGATCCACACCGAGCTGCCCCACCAGCTGTTGTGTGCCTAGCAGCCCCGGCTCCCAGCCTGATTCATTCCCAGCTCCTAGGGGGTTTGTCACTTTGCTGGTTATTGCTATGTTTCCATCCTGAAGTGGCAGCTCCAGTTGTGTTTCCCAGATAATTTCAAAGATGCTAATTGCCACCTGCTGATTTCCTGTATAAACACTGTACTTTACACATGAGATTAATCAGAGAGCTGTGGACTGTTCTGAGGAAACGTGTGTATGTGTGTGTGCTCATTGAGTTTCATTACTGTGGCAGATTTAAATCATAGGCAATGTTTGCTCACAAAGCTGCATTAGTAAAATGACAGGGAAAACAAAATTACAAAATACCATAAACTGCAAGCTCATAGACTGTATAAACAACTACTCCAGTCAGCCGACGATGCACTGACTAAATTCTAGAACCAAGCATGAGGAAGGTAGCCTCTCTAAAGGAGACTTTGACGCACAGATGCTTATGTTTCTAAAAGAAACCAAACCTGAAAACATTTTCAAAGGTTTAGAGAAAGTACATTCTCTTCAGATTCAAGATCGGCCTTGTGTCAAATCCTAGCTCTTTCAGTGACTACCTGTAATATTCATGCAAATTACCTGGGTCTCCAAACCTCCATTTCCTCATTTGTAAAATGGACATTATAATATCTAAGTTACCTGAGACAACATGCATCAGGCCTAATTGCATGTTAGTCAGAAATGTATGGCTTGTGACAGAAATTTAATTCAAAGTGACCTCAGCAAAACAAGAAATTTACTGGCTCAAAATATTAAAAAATCAGGCCTCTGGCTTCAGGTCTATGAGCCCAAATGATGACTATGGAGCACTTTGACACCTTCTCCACTTTCTGGCCCTGCTTTCCTCTGCCAGACCTCATTCTCAGGTAGACTTTACTTATGGCAAGCTAGTAGACTAGCCAACAGCCCCACACGTTTTATCCTCTCAGCAACCACAGAGAACTGGTATAGATTGCATTTCACTTGGAAAATGACCCACTAGCCCATTCTCAGATCACATAGTTGGGTAGGAAAGTGTCTACTCACATAGCCCTAGTCAAGCCCCGGAGATATGTACAAAATCAGTCACATATATGATAACACAGATGGACTTCTGACCCCAAAATCACTGAGAAGTTTGAAAGACAGCCAGCCTCCTAAGTTGGACCATAAAGAAAGCTGCATGCCAAAGAATTGATGCTTTCAAACAATGGTGCTAAAGAAGACTCTTGAGAGTCCCCTGGATAGCAAGGAGATCAAACCAGTCAATCCTAAAGGAAATCAACTCTGAATATTCATTGGAAGGACTGATGCTGAAGCTGAAGCTCCAATACTTTGGCCACCTGATGTGAAGAGCTGACTCATTGGAAAAGACCTTGATGCTGGGAAAGATTGAGGGCAGGAGGAGAAGGGGTGACAAAGAATGAGATGGTTGAGTAGCGTCACCAACTCAATGGACATGGATCTGAGTAAACTCCGAGAAATAGTGAAGGACAGGAAACCCTGGCGTGCTGCAGTCCATGGGGTCTCAAAGGGTCAGACATGACTTAGTGACTGAACAACAACATAAGAAGGAAAAATCAGTATTCCATCAGAATCTCAACCCCAGATTGGTACTCAACCTTCTGTATAAGCAGACGTCCCGAGTGACAAGACAGACAAGTTTGCTCAACTCAGAGATGCTGGTCAGCCCTCATGCTCACATGGGATGAGATGATTTCGGTTCTAGGCCAACAGTGGAAAGTGGTAGTTCGCAGACTCAAACCCAGGCCCATTTGGCCAAGGTAGTCATTTGCCATTTTCTGTTTCCAAGCATCTTTGAAAGCTTACTGCATTTCCTAAAGGAAACTCTCATAGTATTCCAGCCAGTGGTCCTGGTCTCCACCTAGTCACTTTGTCCCTTTATCTAGCCCCATCCCCACAAGTGGGGCAAGATGGGGTCCTCTACCCCTTCATTTCCATTGTCCCTCCTCCTCAACTTCCCCCCTGATGTGAACAGGGTCTTCAGAGTGTGGTAATGTATCAAATTTATCCTGTGATAGTTGGTCAATATTAGCCACAGGATTTCATGGTCTTTAGGTATCCTGCTCTAAAAAAAAAAAAAAAAAAATTAAAATGTGAGAAATCAGGGCAAATGGGTCTTATCAGGACAGATTAAAAAGAGTAGGTGCACAAGAAGTCTAGCTGCTGCTGCTGCTTCTAAGTCGCTTCAGTCATGTCTGACTCTGTGCGACCCCATAGATGGCAGCCCACCAGGCTCCCCCATCCCTGGATTCTCCAGGCAAGAATACTGGAGTGGGTTGCCATTTCCTTCTCCAATGCATGAAAGGAAAAGTGAAAGTGAAGCCACTCAGTTGTGTCTGACTCTTAGTGACCCCATGGACTGCAGCCTACCAGGTTCCCCCATCCATGGGATCTTCCAGGCAAGAGTACTGGAGTGGGGTGCCATTGCCTTCTCCACAAGAAGTCTAGAGCTCTTGTTAAATAAGAATGGAGGGATGCCAAGGTAAAGGGGACTTCTTGGTGTCTATGAAAGTAAAACCTTAGCCTGATTGAAAAATAATACACATAAAACAGAAATGTTGGTAGCAGCCTCTGGACTCTAATGCCCTTCCTGACCAGCTATGAGGAAAATTAAAGTCCTTTCTATAATGAGTTGAGTTTATTTGCCTTTCTGGTCACTTGGTTAAAGTACCAGAGTTAGCTACAGCATAAAGTGACATGCTCCTTAGCACAGCTCCTGATTCAGACCACCCGGATCTGAACCCAAGATCCTCCACTCCACAGCTAGAATGCCTTAGGCACATTACTTAACTTCTCTGTGCCTCCATTTCCTTGTTAGGAATAATAGCATCTGCCTCCCAGTGTTGGCACAAGAAAGAAATTAACTAACATCTATACAGTAACTAATTCAAACTAAACCTGGCTCATAATAAAACTGAATACACTTAGCTGTTCTGCAAGCAGCAACCTAGTCTCCCTTCCTTCAGGAAACTAAGCTCCTTGTCTGCATGAACTTGTTGATTGGGTAATACCTCAGGACAGTGTTAGGTCTCCCTATGGACTCACAGAGGCAAAGCTGAGGTACCATAGGGATGTGACTTGCACCCATGGAGCTTTGATTTTCTTACAAATTGCTACTTGCTTTTGTGCACTTGATTTTCTGATTGGCAGGGATTTTTCTTCTGTTTGACAGTGCTGGAGTAAGCTCGTCCGTTGGCTTACTCTGAAAGGGGGGAAAGGTCGGCAGCAAACTTTTCTTGCCCTTAGGCTGAAAAGACTTGGCACAGTAAATTACAAGAGGTGAGCTAAGCTGGTCACAGGAGGGCATAAACGGACGTCAGACTGTGCTAACAACTAGGAAGCAGCATCACAGAGCATTAGCAGGTGTTACCAGAACTCCAGAGGCAACGGCTATAGAAGCCGGAAGGGTTGTTATCCAGGCATAGAGATGAGGGTGGAGACTACTCCATGGGCTGGCATAAGCCAACTTTGCCTGAAGGCTTGTCTGCAGCTCTTGTAGCTCCAGGTATCTTGTCAAGGTCATCTTTGCATTCTGGCACTTCCAACCTCCCTCCTTCACCAACTTATACACTCGGGTCACTCTGATCCCTTGCCTGTACTCCACTCAGTCACCTCTAGAATTCCTTTTATCAAGTCAATTCCTACTCATTCCTCAAGCTTAATTAAATTTGTTTCCTCCAGAAAGTTTGTTGCCCACTTCCAAATCCTTTGAACTGATGGCTCTCTTTATACAATCAAGTGGAATTAAACACTGTCTTATGGCACTCCTTACACTCAAGCCTTGTAAGACAGCAAACATCATTGGTTTTACCTGGGTAGCATCTTTTCTTCTTCCCTCTGGTAGCAATACCTACCTGATTTTTTTCTTTGGGAAAAAAAAAATGCTTCCAAACTCTTGGTCCACGTGGCTGTTGGAGGAGGTCATCAAAAGGACATGACCACCAGGTGACCTCCAAGCTGGACCAGGGCAATCAGAGGCTCTTCAGGCCCTTGCCCTGTCCTTGAAGTATAAGTATACATCCTGTCCTCCAGTCGTACAGTGAAAGCTCTTCAAAGATACAGCCTTGAGAGAGTAATGTGCAGTAGAAGGCCAACTAGACTGAATACATGATTGAACCCAATCAAAGCCTCTATATAAACTACTAAGATTCTAGGGTGGGTACCAAGATCTACTCATCCACAGGCACTAAGACAAGCCTTGTATGTAAGTTCTCTCACATGCTATCAGGCGCTGCAGAGTGTGGAGACCCTCCAAATGCTCCTGCCCCCAATCCTGGGGAGAACCCTGTAGTCTGTAGGGAGGGAGTCGGGGAGATTCCCGCTAATGCCTGTTGCACGAGTCCGGTTGGGGTGGTGACCCATCCACATGGACTGCAGTCGCTCTTCAGCCCAACACTGACACCATCTGGAGGGAAACGGGAATGGACTGCAGTTGCCAGAGGGCTGAACTCAGCATTTGGTGATCACTTCCAGCAGGTGCAGTGGTAAAGAATCTGCCTGCCAATGCAGGAAACTCAGGAAACACAGATTCGATTCCTGGGTCAGGAAGCTCCCCTGAGATGGAAATGGTAGCCCATTCCAGTATTCTTGCCTGGAGAATTCCATGGACAGAGGAGCCTGGCAGACTACAGTCCAAGGGGTCACAAAGAATCGGACACAACTGAGCCACTGAGCACATGCACGCACACACACACGCACACGCACACACTTGAGCTCCGGTCATTAGCCCTTTGCACTGACAGTTGGGCTGTTCTAAGGGGATTGACCCCACAGCTTAGAAAATGGAAAGCTGAGGGGTGGCTGATTATGAATAAGCCCTTGTGGAGTCAGGATATGTGCAAAGTCACTTGAGTTTGCCTGTTAAGAGCTTGAGTCAGTCCTCACTATCCTCCAAATCCTAGCTCAGAGTGTGCCAACACCCCAGGGCAACCAGAAGTTGACGTGGCTTAGGTGCAAGCCCTGGCAGCTGATCCTTCAATAGATACAACAGATGGGTGCACAGAAAAAGTGACCACAGTACTGCCTGTGTGGGATGGTGCACTGCCAAGGATAACTGCATGCCCCTGAAATACAGTGACTTGGTTAATGCTGGAACAGCATGACCTGCGTGTTTAATGCCGTACCAGCATGACCTGTGTGTTCCAAATATTTCCAAGGCAGCTGCAAAAGTCTAGGGTCATCCACTGGAGTTCCCAACTGGCAAGGGACTGGAAGACTGATTGATTATACTGGCCCCTCCCTCTGAGTAAGGGCTCCAAATATGCCTTGTTTTGTGTGGTTACTGTATCTCGCCTAACCCAAACTTTCCTCTGTCACTATGCAAACCAGGCAGCCACCACTAGGGGATTAGAGAAACTGACTACCCTCGTCAAAAAAAAAAAAAATCAGTGATCAATGGTCACTTTTCAAAGGTCATGATATGCAAGACTGGGGAAAAGAACATGACATCAAATGGAGGTCCCACCTCCCTTATAAGCCACAGGCTGCAGTGTCGCTAACAGTCAGGCCCGACTGAGCGACTTCACTTTCACTTTTCACTTTCATGCTTTGGAGAAGGAAATGGCAACCCACTCCAGTGTTCTTGCCTGGAGAATCCCAGGGACAGGGGAGCCGGGTGGGCTGCCGTCTATGGGGTCGCACAGAGTCGGACACGACTAAAGCAACTTAGCAGCAGCAGTGTCAGTAAAAAAAGGAGGAGGAAACATTAAAGAGGCAGATTAAATTACTTACAGGTAAAACCTCCCTGGTCAGGTGGACTAAAGTACTGTCCCAGCCTTTAATATATGTGAATGACAACCAGTAGGGTCTGTTGCCCTATCTGCCAGTAAGGGGATCCCTGCCCCAAAACTCAATGCCCTAAGGGTAGGCAGTCTCTGGAGGCAGACATTGCCCTGACTCCCCCATCTGGATCAATGTGCTGAGAACACCAAGCCCTGCTGCACCTGGGAAGGGTGTTATCTACTGGAATCTGTGAGGGGACATCCCACTGGGATGGGTGGATTCCTTCACACCCCTGGGTGAGGGGGCACTACTCAGTCTCCACCAGGATCCTGTTGTCTTGCTGCAGGCCGGACCAGCTGAAATGTACTCTCCCTGGAATGGAACATGTACCATCAAAGAGGGGAGAAGGTGAGGTCCTGGTCTGGCATTTCCCACCCACCCCCCGATCCATCTCCTCACACCTGACAGTGCTACCTTCCCAACAAGCACAACTGGGTCAAGTTCTAAATGCTGCAGCCACATTAACATCCAAGGGTCAGACCATAGTTGCAGTTCTTACAGAAGGGGAAGACCTCTCCATATAAGTTCCTACTATGTTTCTGTCTTATTGACCTTGGTCTTCTGCTGCTCCTGTGGTTTCCAGTCATGGGATGGGCACCTGATGGAGATACCCTTCTACAGTGGGCCCACCTGATGTCTGGCAAACCAATCAATCCACCTGTTGGGTATGTGGGCAGCTACCCATCTCAACTCGTCAGGACTGGCATAGTGGGTATCACCACTCCAGGGAGGGGACTGGAAGGCTCTAAAGCAGTACCTTAAGGAATGACAAGCCAGGACTAATACTCTTCATTCATCTGATATCACCAACACTGATTCAGAACACTGGCCCCTACGATCAATAACACTGAACAGAGCACACTTTTTCTGTTAATCAAACTACACAGCCAGGCCATCAAACTGCTGACAGGATGAGTCCTAAAAATATCACCGGAGTCATGGGTGGTTCTCAAATTTGGTTTGCACTCAAATTTGGGGTGGGTTCACTTGGGTCCATGCCAGGTGGCGGACATCTGAGCACATGGGCAATTCAATGTTGGGAACAGAAAAATCACTCTAAAAAGAAAGGGCCAAGACTTCTCTGGTGGTTTAGTAGTAAGAATCCATCTGCCAATGCAGGCGACATGGGTTCAATCTCTGGACCAGGAAGCTTCCATATGCTTTGGGGCAACTAAGCCCATGTGCCACAACTACTGAGCTTGTGCACCCTAGAGCCTGTGGCTCTGCGGTAACAAAAGCCACGTCGATGAGAAGCCCACGCATCACAACTAGAGAGTAGCCCCTACTCCCCTCAACTACAGAAAGCCCACATGCAGCGATGAAAACCCAGAGCAGCCAAAAATAAAATAGAAAAAAAAAAACCAATTATACCATGGGTGTGGGATGATCACTGAACTGTGTGGTCATTCTGTCACATTAAGGGCTAGTGACTGATTTGGCACTAATTGGTCACACCTCATATCTGCTAGATGACCTGGAATGTGACCCAGTGGCTGTGTGGCTCAGATCTTTGGCCATGGCTTCCACCTGTGGTTGGGCCACTGTGACCCTGGGTTTTTCTGAGCCCAGGGGAGAATCCACCCACAGTAACAAAAGCTGCCAAACTCCCTGTGGTCAAGACCAGATGGGCACACCCTGTTTTCCACTGGTAACACTCCATCTGGCCTCCATCTTTATCCCCTCCATTGGCCTGGAGGACATCACAGCACACACAGAAGCCCTTACTAAGTTCACCCAGAAACTCTTCTAGGACAGCTAGCAAAGGCTGTCCTTACTAGACACTGAAGTATGTCCAGTGAGGAAATCCGTCTTACAACATAGGATGGCCTTGCATGTTGTTACTACGAGGCGGCACCTGTGCCATGACCCAAACAAAATGTGTGTTCACACCGGATGAGTCAGCTAACGCAGCATCTTTAACAAACCTCACGAGGACACAAGCGCTTGCCCTGAGTGATCCAGCCCCTAGCCTAGGGGGTTTAATAAACCAATGGCTCAGATCATGGGCTTCTTGATGGGAAAAACTGTTACTTATGTTGAGAGTCATTATCTTGGTGTGTGTTTTCTCTTGTATGTGCCTCTACAGCTGCTGTGGCTTCTGCCTCTAGTGCAACCAGATAACCACCCAACAAGCCACCTCCCTGCTGGCAACACCCCTTGCTGACCACTCAGGGCCCACTGTGGAAGTGGGGGCTAGGTGGAGTGTCAGAGGAGGTCACCAAGAGAACATGTCCGCCAGTTCACCCATGAGCTGGACCCCACTAACCAGAGGCTCCTCACCCCCTTCCTTTGTCCTTGGAATGTATGTTTTGCCCACTGCCACAAAGTGCGGGCCGTTTCAAGGACAGAGCCTTGAGAGAGCAGTATGTTGTTGAAACCATCTGGACAGTATTCATGACTGAACCCTATTAAAGCCTCTACATAAACTATTAAGATTCTGGGGCTGGGTGCAGAGATCTAGTCATCTTGTGGCCCCTAAGCCAAGCCTTATGTGTCAGTTCCCTTGCCTGTTACACCCACCACCTACCCATTTGGAGTGGCTGCCTCTTTTTGGTCTCTCTTTGTCTTCCATGTACAGGGACATGTTTACCGACCCAGAAGTGGCTCAGAAAGCTCAGCTCCAGAAATTGGACATGTGGCCCAGGTCTAACCCATCAGGTATTCCATCCCCCTGGTCACAATGATTGGTTGAGGAATGGCACATGACCCAAGTCAACCAACCTCATCAATGTCAGCCCCAGGATTTTTGCTGGATTGGGAAAAAAATAAAAGAGCAGGTACTCTCTTCCAAAAGACCAACAGCTACCATAGGATGGAAAGAACCTTTATGAAAATAAAGCCAAGTCAGAAGAAAGCAGAGCTGAATAAAGGGAGGAATCGGATACCTGATTATACCTGAGGGCATAATCTGGATAGAGCTGTGCCTGAACTTAAACTTTCCCTGGACATTTCAGTTATATGAAACAAATTCCCTTCACTCAACAAATATTTATTGAAGGCCTACTGCTTCAAACACTAAAACACATTAGTTAACATTTTTTTTAACTTAACATGATATAAACTAGATTTCTTCACTTGCAACTGAAATAGCTTTCAAAAAAAGACTTCATGTTGCTTAATTCCTGCATTGTCATTTAGCATCCTTCATGTGGATGGCTCTTTTTCCTAAGTAGATCATGAATTCATTATTAGAGACCTTATATTATATCTCTCTGTATCACCAACTACGGTATGTACATAATTGTAAATAACTGACAAATCATTTGTTAAGTCAATAAATAAAGGCTACATTTATTGGGCATCCAAATCAAATAGCCCAGTTCAGAAGAAATGTCCAAGGAGACTGGCCAGTGAGCTCTGATTAGACCCTGGATTTCAGGAGGCATCAGTGCTCCATGAGCACAAACATAGCATGATAATAAAATCAACACTGATCCACAGAAAAGGAACATATCACAGTCAGAACATATGCACGTGCCCACCTCTGCTCTCAGCCCAAGTTCCTAGAAATGACCCAAGAAAAAATATTGTTAAATAATAAATACATAACATTGATGACAATCAAGAAAAAGTACAGCAAAGGAGCATAAATTCTGAACAGAAGAAAAAAAGAGCTAAAAAGATGCCAGGGTGATTTTGTTAAAGTGTACATCAGATCTTGTCACTTGCTAGTTTAAAATCCTTAAATGTCCATTTTTAGAATCAGTTACCAGGACCTACAAGACTCCTGCAACATGGTCTGGCCCCTGCCTGACACTGCGTCTCACTCCGGTCCCATTGCTCCCCTTGCTCAGTATGCACCAGCCACACTGGTCTTCTTTCAGCTTTTATGTTTTTAATGTATTATTTTTTTAATCTTCTGGCTGTGCTGCACAGCATGTGGGATCTCAGTTCCCCAACCAGAGATTGAACTCATGCTGCCTGCACTGGCAGAGCACAGTCTTAACCACTAGACCGCCAGGGAAGTCCCTCCTTTCGATGGTGTGAACACTCCACGCTTTCCGACCTCCAGGTCTTTCATTCTCTTGCCTTTTCTCCTTCCAGAAATGCTCTTCCACTAGCTGCATATCTGTGGTTCCATCTCATCCTTCAGACTCCAGCTCACAAATATCAAACCTTAGAGAAACCTCTCATTGATCAGCCTTTCTAAAGTAACCTCTGTCTAGTTACAGTCTATTCCATCATCTTATTTATTTTCTTCATAGCACTGATAACAATCTGATGTTACGCTATTTATTTATGTTTCCTCGTATGTTATTTTCCTCCTTCTCCAGTCTCCACCTAGAATGAAAGCTTCTTAAGGGCAAGACTCATGTATGTCTTTCACCACTGTATCTTTGGTATTCAACACTTTACCTAGAACATAATTAGCTTCAATATCAGACCAGTCAATCCTAAGGGAAATCAACCCTGAGTGTTCATTGGAAGGACTGATACTGAGGCTGAAGCTCCGATACTTTGGCCACCTGAGGTGAAGAGCTGACTCATCAGAAAAGACCCTGATGCTGGGAAAGACAGAGGGCAGGAAGAGAAGGGGATGACAGAGGATGAGATGGTTGGATGGCATCACTGACTCAATGAACATGAGTTTGAGCAAACTCTGGGAAGATAACGAAGGACAGGGAAGCCTGGCATGCTGCAGTCAATGGGGTCACAAAGAGTTGGACACAATTTAGCAACTGAACAATAGGATGGTGTTTAAAGGATGGGTGCATGAAACATTATATAGAAACATTAACAGACCCTAGAAATCATCTTACTCAATTCCCTCTATGCTGAGTACTCTCTCGAATACTGTTTCCACAGTGGATCTGGCCCAGGAGTCTATACAGAAGCAGACTTTCTCCCAAAGACAGAGAGATGCCCTCACCTTCCTACAGAACAGGCATACTTTCCACTGCCTTCCTCATAAAGTTCAAATGCTCTCTACACCTATGTGCACAACTTCATCTTTCATCACTTCTTTCCCCTGAGCTAAGGTCAAAGGAAGGCACACTCAACTTCACACCATTACATGAAAATACCACTCATGCTCATGGTTTTGCCAATCTTTGAAATACTAAACATCCCTCAGCTTCCCTCTATGAAGGTTCTCCTGGTAGCCAGAGAGGCTATACTCTGTACTGTCACAGGCCTTCATGCATCCCTCCACTACATTTATTCTTGTTGTTTAGTCACTAAGTCACATTTGACTCTGTGCCTGTCAGGCTCCTCTGTCCGTGGGATTTCCCAGGCAGGTTTATATGACAATTCCATGACTAATTTTCCCCATTTTACTGTTAATACTCCAAATAAAAAAGTTATGTCTTACGTCTCTGCTTATCCCACCAGTGCCTAGCATAGCACCTCATAGCGATGCAGAGAAAAACCGTTGACTATTACATATGCATATCAAGAAATAATTGAGAGTTTTTCATTATTGTATTACTCAATGTGTGAAAAGAGCTGGAATATTTAATTGGTTATTATTCTGTCAACTATCTGACCATCATTAGCGAACCAGTGGGAGAGGCACTTCTTAATCTGTGAAATGGAAATTTATTTCAATTAGTTATAATTTGGTTAAGAAATCATATTTGAAAATATTTATACTATGTCTGAAATAGACACACCAATACAAACATACTCAACTTTTTTACTTTTCACTTTCACCTTGGATTTTTTTAACGAAGCATAAGTACTGATAGAATTTCTTGGAACTATAATGTATTAATATATACTTAATATACAATTAATGTTCACTTTTATGGTAACCCTACATTAAATCTCATTGGCCAAAAGCAAGTTATAGCTGCTCTAGTTGCTGGCTAAAGGCTGGCAGATCAGCACCATGGACAGAGGAAAATGGTGCAAAAGGTCACTCCAGGGCTACTTGTAAAATAACAGCTGTGATAGCAGATGTACTAACAAGGAGAGACTGGTATGAATGTTCCTCTGGGGATCATGGGAAGAGCATGACATTAGGGTTTGGGTATTAAGAAAACAACCACTCTGCCAAGATGGTTCTGAGTAGCATGATCTGCTTCATTTACTGACCCAGATTGATTCACTACTTTTTCAACAATTTGATCTTCTGTTCCCAAGGTGCCAACATTTTCATACTGAAGTAAATGTAAATACCTAACTAGAAAATATGAATAACATTTGTTCTTTTTACCTGTCCAGCATCTATGACCCTTTTTTCCTTTCCAAACCACCTTTCAAACAAATAAGACATCTTTAAAAGATGACACTACAGAATTTTTGATACTGTTGGGAAGCATTTATGATGATATTGAAGTTATGTTTACGGTGGAAGTTCCTGTCTTTTAGCAGTACATCCTGACACTTACAGATGACATGGTATCTGGGACTTGCTTCAACATAATCCAGGATTAGGGGAGTGGACAGAGGTATAGGAAAGACAAGACTGACCATGAATCACTAACTGTTAAAGGCAGAGCATGAAAACATGAGAGTTAATTCTCTCTATTCTTTTATATGGGCTTTCCTGGTGGCTCAGACAGTGAAGAATCTGCCTGTAATGCAGGAGACCTGGGTTTGAGCTCTGGGTCGGGAAGATCCCCTGGAGAAGGAAATGGCAATCTACCCCAGTATTCTTGCCTGGAGAATTCCATGGACAGAGGAGCCTGGTGAGCTATAGTCCATGGGATCAGAGAGTCAGACATGACTGAGCAATGAACATACATACACACTTCTATATTTTTGAAGTTTTCCATTAAACACATACATATAGGTGTGTATGCATGTGTCACTGAAAGACCACACACAAAAAAATAAAAAGTGATTCCTGAAGAATGTATAACCCTGCTCCTAACAGATAATGCAGGGCAAGCCTTAATACCCTCTGCTCCAAGAGTACCTTTAAGGAAGCTGAGCTATAACTGTCCACTGCAGACTTGAAACTTTGAGCTATAACTCTCCACTGCTCCCTAATGTACCTGAGCTGCTTGTGACACTTGCTTCTCCTAAAAACACCAGATGGCTCAAGGAGCTTATAAAAGACCTAATTTCTTAGCTGACTCAGAATTGTGGGTGGCCACTTAAGTCTGAAATAACCTGGGGCAGTTATATCACCTCACTGAGGAGTCAATGTCCTTAACTCTAAAACAGAGGTAATCTTACCTGCCTTGTAGGATTTCCATGAGAACTAAACTTTGCCTAGTCAGGTCTTACTCCTCCTTTGTTTCTCATCTCTAGCTTCACCTCTTCAAGAAACTTTCCCAGACCTCCTGACTAGGCCATTTCCTCTAATACACAGACTCTCAGCACCATGTTCCTCTCGTTGGCAGCCGCAGTTACAACTATACATTGTGTAATGTCTGCCTCTCTCAACAGCAGCAGGGGATGCTGTTTTCTCACCATCTATCACTATGTCTGGAAAAGGAAAAAAAAAAAAAAGAGGCTCAATAAAAATTATTTTAAAGAGACAAAAGAAATGAAGCAAAGTAAACTTTGTAGCCAGCTGTGTAAAGACAACTTCTGGTATATACTAGATGCCCAGTAGAGTCTCACCTTGGAGAAGGCAGTGGCACCCCACTCCAGTACTCTTGCCTGGAGAGTCCCGTGGACGGAGGAGCCTGGAAGGCTGCAGTCCATGGGGTCTCTGGGGGTCGGACACGACTGAACGATTTCACTTTCACTTTTCACTTTCATGCATTGAAGGAAATGGCAACCCACTCCAGTGTTCTTGCCTAGAGAGTCCCAGGGACGGGGGAGCCTGGTGGCCTGCCGTCTATGGGGTCGCACAGAGTCGGACACGACTGAAGTGACTTAGCAGCAGCAGTCTCACCTAATGTCTCTTGGCTGTTAGAATCTGCATGTCAAAATTTAACTAAGACTTTCTCTGAGAAAGAAAAGCCACTAATTGTATTTTCTAAAAGGCTATCTACCCAAGTCCCCACCCCCAGCACAGGGAATTTTTTTTTTTTTTTTTTTTTTTTGCTTTGCACGCTGACGTATGCCAAATGCCTAAAACTGCCTGGCACCTAATCAGTAAAAGGATGGAGAGAGGGATGGATGGGTGGGCACTGTTCGGGGGTTTCACATATAAGTTGGGTGACTGGACAACTCCTCCCGGCACCACCAGGAGGAAGCCGCAGCCCGTTGGGGGACTGAGACAGAGATGACACCCCCTCCGAAAATTTTTGCACCCCCCTCACCCCGCGCAGACTTGCTGGGTGCCCGAGACAGTAAGAATCTCCCAGGCGAAGAGTAGACCCTCACGCTGCACTTCAGGCAACTGATGGGACATTTACAGATGCAGATATTCACAGCAGCTCCCACAGGGGATGGGCCAGTGCGGCGCCATGTCCCTCCGCGAGGGCTGCAGTCCCGCCGTCCGATCGCCTCACGCAGGAGTCCCGCCAGCACGCGACAGCGCCAACGGGTCACGGAACCCTCCGCCAGGCAAACGAGTTCTCACACGCGCGACAGAAAGAACCTTGCACCGCCTCCTCAGTAGCGCTCCACCGCCTCCTCAGTAGCGCTCCTCCACCTCATAGTCTCCCCGCCTCCCAGATTCCCCGGCTGAGCGAGGACGCCCACTCCCCTTTCTTGTGCAGTTCCACCGCCCCCAGCAAAGTGCCTGTGCTGTGTCCCTCCGCCCCGCGGACGCAGCGCGTAAGCTCCGCCGCGCCCCTTCTCATTCCTAAAGTGTCTCAGCAGCGAGTCACTGCGCTGCGCGCTCTCGCGAGAGTCCACTGCGCAGCCCCCTCCCCCCAGCACCTCGCTAGCGAGGGAGCCTCCCCTGAACCCCACGGCGCACGGGCGCGAGCGGCGCATGCGTGGCCGCGGCTCCCAGAGCCCCCCGCGCAGTCCGGGAACAGAGCGGATGAGCCGCCAGCGAGGAATCTGTACCCTCTACACTGCGAAGCGTCGTTTGGTCCCCGCAGCTCCTCTCCCTTAAGGGGCAGGGCCGCTTCGCGGCTTTCCTCAGCGTGCGGAAGTTTCCTGAGGACGGCCCAGGCCACCTTGAGCCAGAAAAGCCAAACGCTGGCCTCGGATAACGCCGGCCCCTACCAGCCGCCCACAGCGGCCTGGACGCGCCGCCGTGTCCCGAGCCTTGAACCCGGAGCCGGGAGGGGCTTGCACACCCGGCCCCACCCACTCGGGGCCTCGCCTCCCCGGGCCCCTGACACACCCCCTCCCAGCCCCACTGACGGCCCCCGCCCTCCTGTCCTCGGTCCCCTAGATTTTCTGGTCCTCTAGCCTCGCTGTTTCAGACATTGCACTAAAAGATGAATCTTGAAAAACTACATCGCGGGGACATATATTGTGGCGAGAAGAGGCCGAGTTTTTGGACCTTAAAGTACAAGTTCACCTTTTCAAGGGCCTAGGATAGATTTGAGCAATCAGCTTAGGGTACCCTGTTCCTGCTGACACTGCTGTTTTCACCTCCCTTCTTTCCCATACTTCCAAAACCATTAGGCGGCTCTCGGAGGTTTGACTTCTTTGAGTCACCTTCGAATCAGACGTGAGGTTGACCGGGTTAGAGCATGGCTGCATCCCTGGACCCTCAGACCGACGCGCCCCTGGAGGTTGAAGGATGCCTCATAATGAAGGTGGAAAAGGAGCCCGAGTGGATATCAGAGCCCACTCTGGAAGGATCGGATAGCTCTGAGTCCGAGACCTTTCGCAGATGCTTCAGACAATTCTGTTATGAGGATGTGACTGGACCCCATGAAGCTTTCAGTAAACTCTGGGAACTTTGCTGCCGGTGGCTGAAGCCAGAAATGCGTTCCAAGGAACAGATCCTGGAGCTGCTGGTGATTGAGCAGTTCCTCACCATTTTACCGGAGAAGATTCAGCTGTGGGCACAGAAACAGTGTCCGGAAAGTGGAGAGGAGGCGGTGGCCCTGGTTATACATTTGGAGAAAGAGACTGGAGGACTAAGACAGCAGGTGAGAGAGGCTTTTCCAAATTTTTATGTTTAGCAAGGAGAGGGTGGAAAGGAAAGTGGACAAGAGATGCATTGCAGAAAATGCAAATTACAGAAGGATAAATAGTAATGAAAGACCTTTAAAGGAGATCTACCTAAAAGGGATCAGAATTTCATATCAAATAGGAAGAAAGCTTTGGTTGAACTATTATCTTGCAAATGACACTAAAGATTATGCATCTGAGTATTTGTTTTAAATCTTTGCATAATGTTTCCCCAAAATTTTGAGAGAACAATACATTATGCTTCATAGGATTTGACTTCTGCAGCTTGCTCCTAAAGAGGGCTGTTTTGATCTCTCTCAAAATAAAAAATTTTTTTAAAAAAGAAAGGACTTCATCAGTTATCCCAGGGCTTCCTGTAATCCTTTAATATTCCAGTCCAGTCTTCTGAAGTGCCGTCAGTGTCATCATCCTTGTCACCCTTCTCCATTTTAATCTCTGATCCTTATTGTCAGTGACTTTGCATGCTCGTCTAATTGTTTTTCAACAGCCCTTTCCCTAACCTCATGAAATCCTGCAAGATTTGCACTTTCACCTGCCAAGGGATTTGCATTTATGTAAAGACCTGTCTATTAGCAAGTTGCTGTGCTGGTCAGAAATAGACACTCAATGTCAAGATTAATTTTCTAAGTTTTCATTTCACTAGTGAATTAGTGTTCTGAGAACTTTCACTTCTCTGTGAACCTAATAGTATCAGAATACTCAGTATTCTGATAACAAGGAGGCTCTGTATTTTACTCTTAACAGACTTTCCCTCTCTGTATATTCCCCCTCTCCGGTTCCCTTCTGCCTAGACTTTTTGGATAGCACAATGGACCCGATGTCCTCAGAGGTCCCATTGGGAATGGAATGAAATTTTCACTCCTTTTCACATCTTCTATCCTTCTTTGATATCTTTCATGGGGGAATTTGGCCCTGATCTGGCCCTCTTTTCCTCCCTTTTTCCATTATGGCATTGACTTTATTACCCAGGTTAGCAGTCCTGTGCATTCGGAGAAGCAAGCCCCCCTTGGAGCAGCCTGGGAGGTGGCAGACTTTCAGCCACAGCCAGTGGAGCCCCAACCCAGAGTGATGTCTCAAGAGGAAGCTGAAAGCCTCCACTCAGGACGCCAGGAGCAGCCGAACCAAAAGAGAGAGCTTCGACCCTTACCCAAAAATGGTAAGAAGAACGTAGTGCATGCCCTATGCAGAGACCGTGGCAGATTTGTTTTGTAGCCCTAACATTCTGACTTGTTCACTGTAGGGCCCTCTCGATACATACTTGAAAATAAATTGAATATTTGGGGAGAAGGACTTCATTAGTTTCAAGAGTTGGGAATATGGGTGACGACTCTTTGCGACCCCATAGACTGTAGCCCACGAGGCTCCTCTGTCCATGGCAATTCTCTCGGCAAGAATACTGGAGTGGGTTGCCATGCCCTCCTCCGGGGAATCTTTCCAGGCCAGGGATCGAACCCAGGTCTCCCACATTTTAGGCAGATTCTTTACCGACTGAGTCACCAGGGAAGTCCAAGTAAAAGGGATCTTAAGATGAAATTTGAGAAAGTTTAAATTGTCCAGACTGGCCTTAAGGTCTCCTAATGTTATTTAAGAGTCTGCATTCTGCAATCAGCTTGTGGGTTTTAGTCCTGCATGTATATGGTTTCTTAGCTGGCTATAAACACCTTGAAAGATTGGAAGAGGTAATGAGATTTATTTTCAAAAGTGACTCACAAAGGTATCACAGAAGTGACATGTGAGAGGGATAAGACTTCGCAGAGAAGGGACCACTGATGTTCATGTGTGCCCTGGACATAAATAAATCAAGTCAGATACAAGGAAATGAAGACCCATCCTCCCCACCCCCTGCAGCGTAGTATCAGGCTTAAGAGTGGAAAGACCACTGGACCTAGAGCACAGTATAAAAAAGCATGGGTTTATATCCTTTCTCTGCCCTTCTTTCTTTGTGATCTGAGCAAGTAATATTAATTAACCTCTGTATTAATGCATAGAGATTAAGAGATTAGGCTTTAGAAGCAGAAAATCTGGGTCAAAACCTAATTCAGCCATTCTTTATCTGTGTGACCTTGGTCAAGTTGCTAAACTTCTTGAACTTTCCATTCTGTCATCTCTAAAAGGAAGATAGTAAGATTTTAGCATAGATTAAAAGAAGCGTCATAAAAAAAAGAAAAAAAAAAGTCAATGCATAATAGTGCTCAATAAATGTTAGTTTCCTTTCTCCCGCAATGGCATAGTTATTTTTAAACTTTCAAGTCTATCTGATTTACACAATCCCTCATCAAGAGGCAAGATTCACTGCTACAGGCATCACCTCCTTATCTGTCCTGAAATTCATGTTATGATAAAATGCTTTGCAAATATTAATGGTTTCTGGATTCTTCAGTGTTTGTTCATCAACATCAAAGTTCCCGTGTTCACAAGGATTAGATGCTGTCAGTTACTTTACCTGGTAAATGTATGGTATTTCTGGGTTTTGCTATTCCAGGATGATAAGGAGTTCCTAAAGTGGGAAAGTTTGTCTGTGGAGGTTCTTACTGGAGGTATGGAGGACAGGAAATTTGAGGGATAAGTATCTCAGAAAGGTGAATGCCTTCTAAAAGATGACATAGGATTTCAACCAGGTGTGCCAAAGGAAATAATATGTTTCCAAGGAATTGGTTCCATTTGGTTTCGTAGAAAGTAGTAAAGCAAGCTTCTGAGTTCTTGGCCACAGTAACATTTATTTTTGAAGTTTTCCTAGATAGTGCTAGGGCAGAAGTTAGACTACAGATTGTCTTATACTATATAAGTTTATTTATTTTCCTTCCACCTTTCTGGGGGCACGTTTGCCTGTAATATTCAGTACTGTGTGTCTATATTTGTTAACTTTATAAGGATAATATGTACTCAGAGGGGATGAATTTATGCTAGAGATTGCAAACTGGTAACTCATGTGCCAAGTCAAACTTGTTTCTCAAAGAGTTTGGGGATGGAGGTTTTGTTTGTCTGTAGTTCTCAAGGTTTAAGACTTGAGATTGTACATAAAAATCCAGCTTTCTGACTTATCTTGAAAAACATTAGAAGCTCTGGCTATGGCAGGGCCATAGTCTTTAACAGGGAGGCATCACCCAGAACCGAACACTGGACCTGTGCTCTCCAGTTCCCCACAGTCCTCACCTCCCCCCTTTCATGATGTACTTTACCTGCTTACTTTCTAAAAGCATCTGCATTTGTGAGCCCTGCTCATGGTTTGGAGCATTGTTCTGAACTCATTGAGAAAATGACCGATTTTGTTGGTTTTTTTATACATGCCCATCCATAAAAGGAGAAGCAGATGAGTAAAAGGGCCAGAGCCCACAGCACTAATAGTTTCTTTTCTTCTTACAGCTCGGCCTTCTCCCTGGGTTCCTTCTCCTGCTAATGAATGGAACACCATAGATCAGGAAGTAACAGCCACTCCAGTTCCTGTCCGGTCCCAGGTAAATTGTAACAGTTCTCTCTGGCCTAACTTCCTAGGATATTCAGTAACAATGATTTCTTCAAACCTCTGTACCCACTCCAAGAGACTTTTCCCCCATTACTCCTTTTCCAGAAAAGACTGCACGCAGCCTTCTGAGTAATCAGACTCCTTGCTGGATCCTTTCTCTTATGATTCTTTATAGTACCTTCGCTTCATTTGGCACATAATGTATACTTGGTTCTTTGATTTCAGTTTTTATCTAGGGCTTTCCTATCCTTCATCCATGATCATTCATCCTTCAGAACCTGTGTGGTTATCTTGGTAGTCATTACTCTTAGTGTGTTACAGGGACCAGTGAAAGATGTCCACATGGCAAGAGGTTTTTCCTACAAAAAGAGTGTGCATCAGATTCCTGCTCACAAAGACCTCTACCGGGATATTAGAAAGGAGAGTGTTGGGAACATGGTCTCCCTGGGTAAGGATTCTATCCCTTTTCAAATAAAAGATGTGAGGATTTCTAGTGTATTCACTTCTGCTGATAGTAAAATAGTTATAAAAATGTTATTTTAAGGACCATGGGTTTTCTAGTCATTTCTGTGCTCTAGCATACCATGTTCTCTTACCTCACTCATTCCTTTCTTCCAATTTATATTATAGATTTATGCATATTCTTATAATTTAGTGATTAAAACATTAGAGAGGTTTATAGATGATTGTCATGTTATTTAAATATAAAACTCACCTACATCCACTAGACTAAAAACTCTATCAAATCACAAGGTATTTTTAGGATTTGTTTTTGTTTAACATACAGTAACCCCAACATTGTGCACAGAGCCTGTCTGTGGGTGGTGCCCAGCAAATATTCATTGAATGGATGGAAATCTTATAAATGGAAGAAAAAAAGTGATTTAAATATAATACCCTTGTGAATTATTTAAATAGCACACATTTTTACAAGCACACATAACCACTTGTTAAGTGTAATTTTACAAGCAGACTTTTGAAGAACTGTATCATCTGCTTTAACGGCAGGGATAAATATGCTTCATTCATATGTAAGCTGCAAGTCAAAGATTACTTATGAATAGAATTAAAGGCCTAAAATGTGTACAATACACACTATAGATACTACAGACCTGTGCTGTTTAATAGAGTAGCCACTAGCTACCTGTGGCTATTTAAATTTATAAAATAAATTAAAATCAAATGAAGTTTAAAATTCAGTTTCTCAGTGGCGGTAGCCATATTTAAGTTATTCAGTGACTGTACTGGACAGCATAGTTATAGAACTTCATCACAGAAATTTCTGTTTGACAATACATGTAGACACTAAAGTATAGAGATTACAGAATGGGCCATGTCAAACTGAATGAATGAAGATAAGCCAACAGTTGTTTGTGATCAGAAAGCAATTAAAGCACTTGGAAAAAATTGCCAATTTAAGATGATACCAATGACACACCAGTAACAAAGCACTCTTCCCAAAACACAGGACCCTTGATTTTAACTTTCACTTAGGGCATCCGTGCCTCATTGCTGACCATTCATCCTTCAAAGACTGGTGTGGTTATCTCAGTAGTCATTGCTACTGAGTAGTTACAGAGACCAGTGAAAGGTACCCACGTGGCAAGTTGCCCACACGATAGGTGTTTCCTAGTGTTGCCTTGGATCGCACAGCATGCAGACCTAGTAAAATGATGGATTAGAGGCCTTGGTGAAAGCTGCCGTGAGTGGGTTAGAGACCATACTCTGCACCTTTAGCTGTAGCCCAGTGATTCCATGTGTAATAATTATATATGGAAAGGCTCAGGGACACCTGGCACAGTGTTTTATCTTAGACTGTAAACTAAAGGCTCATAAATCTAGCCTGAAAATTTATTTGGGCCTTGCCCAGAGTTGTAACTTAAAATTTGTTCATAAATCTGGATTTCCAGCATCTCTTAAAAAACCTACCATCAGGCACATTCTCACACTGCAGCAGGTGACCAGAGCAAAGTGGAGGAACTTGTGCTGAACGGCCAGGGCTCTCACTCCAGACTGCCTAGTCCTTGTAGATGTTTGAACTTCCATTGTCCATGCCCTTCTCTCATATGAAAATGAAGAACAGATCCTCAGCCCCAGAGTTCTTTCAGCAAGGATTTGATTTAATGCTGCTTCTCTAGGAGGGGCTTCCTTGATAGCTCAGTTGGCAAAGAATCTGCCTACAATGCAGGAGACCCCGGTTTGTTCCTGGTTCGGGAAGATCCCCTGGAGAAGGGCTAGGCTATCCACTCCAGTATTCTTGGGCTTCCCTTGTGCTTCAGCTGGTAAAGAATCTGCCTGCAATGCGGGAGACCTGGGTTCGATCCCTCGGTTGGGAAGATCCGTTGGAGAAGGGAAAGGCTACCCACTCTGTATACTGGCCTGGAGAATTCCATGGATTGTATAGTCCATGGGGTCACAAAAAGTTGGACACGAATGAGTGACTTTCACTTCACTCTCTAGGAAAATTCCATGAAGCTCTTGTGTGTGTTTTTTATAGAGGAAAACTAAATGTTATTACATACCTATTAGACATTAGACAAGTTATAGATGATCACTTATTTAATATTACTAGCACCTTGTTGGGATTCCCAGGTGGCTCAGTGGTAAAGAATCTGCCTGCCAATGCCACAGGAGACATGGGTTCAGTCCTGGGTCAGAAAGATGCCCTGGAGGAGGAAATGACAACCTATTACAGTATTCTTGCCTGGGAAATCCCATGGACAAAGGAGCCTAGCGGGCTACAGTCAGCGGGGTCACAAAGAGTCAGATGCAACTGAGCATGCACACACAGACCTTTGGATAGATGATATTATTCCCTAGGAAACTGAGGCTCAGAGAGATTAAGAAACTTCCCCTTGTCAAAAAGTAAAGTTAAGTTTTGGAGCTAGGATTCAAATTTAAGACATTTTGATCTCCACAGTACTATAAGGTAAAAAATTCAAGTTGCTTTCCTATTATTGCATCTCTTTCCCATTAATTTTGTTAGAGTGTTTCCAAAACTTCATGACTTCTCACCTCCCACAGCCCCAGTGTGTGTGTGTGTGTGTGTGTGTGTGTGTGTGTGTGTGTGTTGAGTGAGGGAGTGAGGAGATACAGGGAACAGCTGTAAGCACACTTTATAAGTAACAAACACCAGTTCATAGGAGCATGCTGTGAATCTAACAATGTTAGATACTTGAGAGACAGTCAAAGGTAATAAGTGTTTCTTACCCCTAAAGATTTTCCTTTAAGAACTAGCTGGGGAAGGAAGTGGTACATGCATGAGATGTGAAATGGTAGTGTAAGTTAGTAGGTGATTGTGCAGAATAACTCATGCAAGAATCTAGTGTGCACTGTCATGGTTGAGGAAGACTTTAGAAAAAATACCAACTGGACAAGATCTTTAAAGGATAGCTGTGAACAAGTGGTCCAGGAGAGCATGCTAAGCAGGACCTTGGGGCATGCAGTCATGATCTCTCTAGCCTGAAATGTGTTTGTCTCACTGTAGGAAGTACAGTGTCTGCAGCTAACAAGATAGCCCGGCTGGAGCCAAGAAAGGAGCCATGGACCATAAGTCTGCAGTCCTCTAATAAGAGGACTGTCCTGCAAAGCAACTACATCAAGGAAAAGTCAGTTCATGCTATTCAGATCCCTGCAAGGAATGCAGGGAAAACATGGAGAGAACAGCAGCAGTGGGGTCTGGAAGATGAAAAAATAGCAGGCGTGCATTGGAGTTATGAGGAAACTAAGACTTTTCTTGCAATTCTCAAAGAGTCTCGCTTTTATGAAACACTTCAGGCTTGTCCCCGAAACAGCCAGGTATATGGTGCTGTGGCTGAATGGTTACGAGAATGTGGCTTCCTCCGAACACCAGAACAGTGTCGGACCAAGTTCAAAAGTCTGCAGAAGAGTTACCGAAAAGTGAGAAACGGCCATGTGCTAGAACCCTGTGCCTTCTTTGAGGACATGGACGCTTTGTTGAATCCTTCCGCTCATGCTTCATCCATGGATAAGCCAAAGGAGATTCTGTCTCTCCCCAGACTGAAGAGAATTGGCATCAGTGCTAAAGAACAGATCAATTTGGTGGAGGAGGAAGAAGCTGCAGAGGAGTCTGATGGTGATGAAATGGGCATTGAGTTTATCCGGAAGCCTGAGCTTCATGGTGCCCCTGTCATATTTCAAAACCTGAGTGGTAAGAATGGCACTTTTATTCTGGTATGAGAATGGATGATGTGGTCTTATGGAAAAAGGATAAGACCCCCAGAAGTGACCAAACGCAGGGAGTTCTGACACACACACCTTGCCACTCATCACTGTGATTGGCCACATAACTGAAAGTGCTCCTAGGTGTTCGTTGCTGCCCCCAGTGCAGTCTGAGTAACAGCCATGAAGGATTCTTTTTCAGGTTAGAGCACAGCATGGATTTTGAGTATTTGGAGTCTGTGGAAGGAAAATAAATGGAGTCCAGGGGTACTAAGGATCTAACATTATCTGAGAATTGTTATAGTGCAGTCAGTTGTGTTAGATTATAAAAGTCAGGGACCCATTATCAAGGACAGCCAGTAAAAGAATGTGTCACCAACAAAAAAGAATTGAAAAAAATGAAATTCTGAAAGAAGAAAGAGAAAAAGGAATACGAAGTAAATGCAACAAATGGAAAGAATAAAAACAGGATGGTAGATGTGTATCCACATGTCATTAATTATAAATTTAAAGGACAGGTTTTTCAGATATATTTTTAAAAACCTGTATTTACAAGAGATACATCTTTAATATAAAAACACAGAGACATTAAAATTAAAAGGATAGAAAAAGATATTATGCAAAAGAATGGTGTTGAAATTTGGGGACTGGGAAATGCAGAACTAAACCACCAGTTGACAATCATTGTATGACAGTTGACTTACCATATAACTACTTAGAACTCAATTTTCTGTCTTTAAAATACGGCTTAAATTATAAGCATAGTTGTTAGTGTTAAATGAAATAATATGGATGAAGGCATTCTGCAGATGCTAAAATGCAATAGAACATTGCCTGATGTCACAGTTATTAGTACCACCTTATGAAAAAAATGATAGTTTCTTAGATAGAACGGAAAAATAAACCAGACTAGAAGAGCTGAGACTGTAACCATTATTGTACGTATTCAAAAGAAACAAATCTCAGGAAAAAGATGGGAAAATGTATTACACATGTACAGGTAATCACCATTCTGGAGATCCATAAACATGAGGCTCAGACAGTTTCAAATTTGGGAATCCAGTGAGACTGAAGGGAACCAGTGAGGCAGAGGATAGAAAAGATTTCCTACTACAGATTACAACACCCCAAAAGCATGTTTAACTATATTCAAATATACTCTTAAAACTTTAATTCTGCTATAAAAGCAGGACATCTGCTTGTCTTATAGATCATTTCATCTCTTGAAGTAGAGGACTCAGTAACATCAAAAACTACTCTGGATATAGTTCTGCTCTTCAAAGAAGATGGGTTAAAGAGGTGATAGCAACTCTCATGCTGTTGGGTGTCTTAGTCCATTATTCCTAAAAATTTTTAAAAGGCAGGCAGCTGAGTCCTTAATAACCATAGCAATGGCAGATTTAGGGGCTGCATTTTTATTCTGCCAGATAAACTTTGAGATCAGTATATCAACTTTAAAATCCTTTTGGGTTTTTTTACTAAATAGATTCAAGAATTGATATCTGTACAGTTTGAGTCTTCCTACCCAGAAGTATAGTATCTCTCCATTCTTTCTAATTCTTTTATGTCTTTCAATATAATATTATAGAATTTTTATACAGATCCTCTCCTTTCTTGCAAACCTTATTCCAAGACATATCATTGTTCCAGGGAATGGGATTTGTTTTCCTGTACTTCTTAGATTTTGTAATGTATGAAGGCTACAGACAACTTATATCTTTGAACTTTACCCTTGAATGGCTGCAGACACCTTGTATCTTTGAACTTTATCCTTGAATGGCAGGTGTGCACTGGGGCTACGAGGAAACCAAGACTTTCCTTGACATACTCCATGAGACTCGGTTTTACGAAGCACTGCAAGCCTGTCATCGGAAGAGCAAGTTGTATGGGGCCGTGGCTGAGCAGTTGCGAGAGTGTGGCTTCCTCCGAACTCCGGAACAATGCCGGACCAAGTTCAAAAGCCTTCAGAAGAGCTACCGCAAAGTGAAAAATGGTCACGTGCTAGAGTCCTGCGCATTCTACAAGGAGATGGATGCTCTGATTAACTCTCGGGCATCTGCTGCTCCCACCAGCTCCCCAGAAGAAGCCCCGTCACCCTCAGTTCAAGAAAGAGAGGACATGGAAATTGAACCCCAGGAACCTACAGTCTGGGAACCTGAGGAGGACTCCCAGGAGGTGCTTGTTGAAGACTCTGGCAGTGAGAGAATGAGTGAGGAGGAAATCATGCAAGAACCAGAATTCCAGGGACCTCCATGTTTACTGCAAAGCCCAAGTGGTAAGGATCATTGGGGCTCTGGGGTAAAGGAGGAATCAGTGGGATTACTGACAAATTAGGAGAGCTGGCACATCACATGTGCATGTATGTTCATTAAACAGTATTTGTGTGTCCTGTGCCATTTGAGGAGAAGAGTAAAGTAGCAGTGAATAAAACAAGAGTCCCTGTACTCATGGTGCTTCTGTTCAAGGGCAGAGCTTACATTTTCGTGATTTAGTCTTTGGGATCTCAGCCTTGGTTTTTGTGTGTCGGGGGCAGATAATGTTTTATATCTCCTAGAAATACTGTTGGGAAGAACTTGGAATTATATGTGAGAAAAACTCAGGTCAAGGAGACATGTTGGTAAGCTCAGAGCAGAAATTTCTGTTATGTGTGATATGCACAAGAAAAAGGCAGAGACAGAAAGACTTTATTCTGGTTTTGAGCTCCACCTGCGGGTGTCCCACCAACCACTGGATGCCCTCACAGGCATCTCACCAGCAGCCCAGCCTTAAAAGTTTCAAAAGGAATATCAACACCTTCCTTCCCACACTGTGGCTCTTCCTGGTGCCCTCCCATAGCACATCCGACCTGGAAAGCTAGGGATGTTTTTTGATGCCTTCTCTTTTGTTTACATCCAGGCAGATGACATATTTTCTCAACTGTTGGGGAATTTGCATCTGCCCCCTCTTTAGTTGCCATAACCACTAGTTTAACATTTCTCTGTCTCTTGCCTAAACTATTGTAAAAGTCCCCAAACCAGTTTTCCTCATTAGACTTGTGTTAAGCTTCCACAGCCATCCTTAATCTGAGCTTGTCTTTTTAGCCTTACCTGTCATTATTTTCCTTCCTATACTCTATGCTGATTCAAAACAAACGTTTGAAAAGAGAGTTCACACACATGCTCTTTGGTGGTATTTTTATGAGAATTTGTAGTAAGCAAGATGAAATTGTTGATTCTGGAACTGCTGAGTTGATAACTTTGGAAACAAAGTCCTTCTGTACCATCTCTGGTGAACCTTGTATTTTAAGATGAGCTCCAGACCTGTCACCAAATTACCAGGCTCTGTGTAAGCCAACTGCTAGGCTGTAACTTCCTCCAAGGCCCAGATGGACCCAATCAGAACACTTCCAAAGATGACGTGATTAGGGCTTCTCACGTAAGTCAGTGGATTCACTGATGGCTGTCCATGGGACTGAAAGAAAGTAAGGCCCAGTGAGTCAGAAAAGAGTCCCCCTTGCCTGAGGTCAGTGAAGCACACAGAGGCCTTAAGGTACCGGGACTGTCAGCTGTATTATTTATATTAACCCAGAACTGGTCTGAAATTTTTATTGTCTTCTTTTTTTCAGATTTTGAAATTGAAAGTAGTATCAAGGAAGATGCAACACAGGTGATCTGTAAGGACATGGAGCAGCATAGGGCATTCATAGAAAAGTCTAAAAGGGTCGTTTCCCAGAATGTTGATCCAGGTAAATATTGTAAAAGAGATTGTGTCTCAGGAGGACAGTGGGAAAACCTTCACGGAATCCGACAGGGAAAACTGATGCCTCAGCCTCGAGATTTGGGGAAAGCCGTAGTGCATCAGAGGCCTCTTGTGGGGAAGAGGCCCTTCCGGCTCCTCAGATACGGAGAAAGCTTTGGAAGGAGTGCGCGTCTCATGTGCCGCATGACCCACCAGAAGGAAAACCCTTCTAAGTGTAGTGTCTGTGGGAAGTGCTTCGGTAGAAGCAGGAGTCTAGTCCGACACCAAAGAATCCACACGGGAGAAAAACCTTTCAAATGTCTCGACTGCGGGAAAAGCTTTAACGACTCCTCCAACTTTGGTGCCCACCAGAGAATTCACACAGGAGAGAAACCCTACAGATGTGGAGAGTGTGGGAAATGCTTCAGCCAGAGCTCAAGTCTCATTATACACCAGAGAACCCACACTGGAGAGAAGCCCTACCAGTGCGGAGACTGCGGGAGGAGCTTCACCAACAGTTCGCACTTCAGCGCCCACCGGAGAGTCCACACCGGCGAGAATCCCTACAAGTGTGTGGACTGTGAGAAAAGTTTCAATAACTGCACGCGATTTCGTGAGCACCGGCGAGTGCACAGCGGGGAGAAGCCCTACGGGTGCAGCCAGTGTGGCAGACGTTTCAGCAAGAGTTCTGTGCTCACCAAACATCGGGAGGTTCACGTAAGAGAAAAGCTGCTGCCGCCCCCGCCAGCATTCTGCTCCCCGGAGAACCCCCTCAAGGGCAAGACTGATGACTTCAGGCAGACTTTATGATGATGAGCTCTTCTCTTCCTAAACATCCCCTTAGCCATTTTACCCTGATCTCACTCTTGGAAGCAGTCTTTTCTTAGCTAGAAAGAGTCATTGCCAAGATAAGCTTGAGAATATAAATAAGCTAAAGGCTAGGATCCTGTTCTCACCTCTGCCTCTTACTTGATTAGTCTGTTCCTCTCCTATGTGTCTCAACCTTTTCCCTTTAATAAAGTAAAGAAGATACAGGGTCTGAATGCAGAGGGAAATTCTCTTCAGTATGTCGAGGCCACTGCCATGGGATCACTAAACCCAGCAACATCCAGAATCCTTCAGCGCAGGGGAGAGTTGTTGCCAAGGAGATGAAAAATGTTCAAAGTCGTTTTCATTATCTGCCATGTGTGATCCCGGATGCAACTCAATCACAGTTTCCTGTTTGGGTAGAAATTTCGGGAGCCTGATAAGAACCACATTGGATCTGTCTTGGGTTTGAAGGTATTCACAAAAGGAGATTGAAGATTTTTTCGTTCCCTTCAGGAGTCTGTTGCAGTGTACCTTTTTTGTGTCAAGAAGTTGATCTAAAGAGCTCGGGTAGTGTTTCTGTATTGTCACTGAAACAATGCCCTGCCCTCCATAGAGACAGGGCACAACTGATCACCCATTGTCCTTTGTAGACTAACCCTCTCTGTACCTGAAGACTGACATGCCCTTGGCTGTTGCCTCTCCAGCCCAGGAGTAATGCAATTCCCTTTACTGTTTCTTGTAAGTCCTATACTTACCTCTTCATTGTTCTGGGTGCCCTTGTCTGACTCTTCTGAACTACCATGCCTTCCTCAGACTGAGTAGCATGCATGCTCCTGGTGTGTCTCATTAAAGTGGAATTCAGACACTTTCCAGTTCTGAATGTGCAACTGCTCTGGTTTTTATCTAGAATATGACTGATAGGTGGCAAATTTTCTGCCTCCCAACCCCACATTTAGATATAATGTTATATAATTTTAGATAGTTTTTTAAAACTCTGAGGAGCCAGGGAAGAAGTGAGTTAGAGACCTGAAACATTCACTATTTCAAAGACCAGTTGGACTCCTTAACCCTGCTTTAGATCAGGTAGTCGCCTTGGTCCAGACCAGCACCCCAGGGCAGTTTGTTAAGTATACCGTTGTCTTTTTTTGAGGCCAGCTCTTGTTCATGTGGTCATAAACCTCTCTGTAGAGCCAAGTAATTTGTACAACTCTACAGCTCACTGAGTGAAGGTGGAAATACTTTCTTACACTTCCAGCCCAGAACACTTTCTGTTTTCCACACTTAACCTGTTGGTCTGAAAAGTCTCCTTGACACCCCCCAGCACTGACCCAATAACTACTGAAGGAAGGGTTCAGATGGGGAGATAGTTCACTTACGGATGTTGCAGATAAACACCTGGGATTTGTCATCCAAAGCTGTTACTTCGGGATGCGACCAGTGGCATTTATACCCTTAAGATGACCGTGACCTCAGGGGACTTTGCTTTGGGAAAGGAGAAGTCACAAGTTTAGTGGAAAAATAACCAGAGTCAAGGCTGTGTGTAGATCATTTTTTCACTTTTCTCCTTTCCTTTGTCAGATGCTGTCTTATTAGAAGACATCTGAGTATGTTTGAATTTTCTGAAACTTATCCAAGAAGGTACCAAGGAGGATATAGGCAGGAAGGAAGGAAATCCAACCTATGGTGTCAGAATAGGCTGTGGCCTGTTGGAAGGCAGGTGACTCAGGTAAACGTTGATAAATGTTTCTTTCTGACATGCGTTAGGAGCGTTACGATTGTTCACATCTCACTAGGTTGATTTCCGCTGCGTTGTCCAAATTATAAATCCCTAATAGTTAAGTGAAGTTTCACGTCACTAGTGTGCCCAGCACAGAGAGGTGTGTGTGGTGCCCGTGGGTGTGTGCTTGTATTGTGTAGATGTTCTGGAATCACTGCTCTAGAGAAGATGCACATTAATAGAGTCACCACTTAGTAATAGGTACCCAGGGTTGATCATTATATCAAAGCATGATTCAGGAAAGTAGATGATTTACTATAAGTATTAATTAAGCACGGTTATGTGTAAGGCTATGTTCCTAGGCACAGTGAGGGATATAGAAATGAAAAAAGGCTTGGTGTCTGTGCTCAAGAAACGTGCAACATGGTGAACGAACTATTGCAGCAAAAGATAATGCCAATTACATTCATGTCCGTTATGGAACATTATTTGTTCATTAATGAAAGAGCCACCTTCTCTTGCAGAAGAGTTTTTCTCAATGCCTAAAATCATATTCTCTACCTCCGTCTCTTAAACTTCCCCAGTGGCCAGAAAGGCTCAGGAACCATTCCTTCTCCAGGTGGAATAATCCAATTCTGTCTGTCATGTCTGGGATCATGCCGAGGTGGAATTTGGGTCCCCTTACCTATTCTCAGTTGTAAGTGGGCATTTGGACTTGTATTAAATTAACTGAATGAACTTTGCTTCTATAGAAGGAGACAGTCCTGCCCACCATCTTAGACCAAGGCTGTTTGTATTTTGTCTTTTTTCAGGTGGACATGAAAGTCAAAAGTGAAGTCACACTCTGATTACTGTGTCTCATATCACATAACATTGCCTTCATGACAATCCATACAAGTTTTTCCCCTAAGTTTCAGTAGCAGGGAAAGCTCTGATCCTAAAGCAAAAACAATGTTACCTTACAAACACTGTGACTTTTTTTTTTTTTTTTAAGCAACTTACTACTATTCTTTCTTTGTTCTGGCTGCTGGAACAAAGAAACTTACAAAAACAGAACTTTTAAGTCACCTCAGCCAACCACTTAAACATGTATTTACTTAATCCTGTCTTATATCTTTGTACCCCATATCCTATTTTTTTTAAGTGTACGTAAGTAGTCATTTTATTCTCTGACTTCTTAACCAAGACCCTTTGGAGCCTGGCTGTATCCCTGCCTGCGCTTACTGTGTTACTCCCACAAACACCCTAATTCTTACTGGCATTTTTATTACACATACAACCTACTTTATTCATCTGGAAGGAAACATTTTTTTTTTTTTTAAGAGGAAAACTTCACAGTATGCTTAAAACAGCTCAGGGCAGCCTGCCACCTAGAATAAGCATTAGACCAGAAGCTGTAAGACAGGTTTCATTCTTGTCACTACCACTTTCTGAGTGTTGTTGGACAAACCAGTCTCTCTCTGGGCCTGAGTTCCTTATCTGAAGAGAAGTTGAGCATGATTGCCAAGACCACTCCAGCTCCTATGAGGCTGTGGGGCATCAGAAGAGAGAAGTTATAAGACCAGGCCGCCACCCTGGCTTGCCACCGCAGGCAGCGTTCAGGCCATACTGAATCCATTCCATGAGTCCATCCCGTACTTCAGCAAGAGGTTGCTGTGAGCAGTCTAGGAGCATGCTCAGTGAGGAGAAGGGACAAATCACTCATGTTCAACAGCAGGCGACAGACCGTGGCAGGTAGCTGCAGTGAAGAAAGCCAATTTGGGGACCCTGGTGCCCCATGACAGACAAGCCTCAACTCTGAGGGAGCCGGGGACACCCCAAGTGCAATGCTAAGCCCTTACCTCTGAATGCATTCCTAGTATAAATGTATGTCCACTCATTGTTTTGTGTGAATGTTCACTTAGATGTCTTCTTGAAAACTTGTATGTGAAATAAATGTCTAAATAAATGACTCGCATTGGTTTTTGCTATAATTTGAAGGCTGTCTTCATTAAGGAAAAAGAGAACTTACTCAAAGGTAATAAAAGCTGATTCTCACAGCTATGGAGAATCTCAGTCTCTTTTCCGGTCCACTGTTCTGCCCTGGGTCTCGTGTGAGCCCACAGCTATTCCCCTGCAGCAGTCCTGTGACAGCCATCACTGCCACTGTCGTAGAAGATGCTTGGCTCTAATTCCAGAGTAGGTTAGCCTACTAGATGAGATTAGTAGAGGCGCACACTGGGTGTATGCTCGGTGGGGCACTCACTCAGCCTATCCTGGTGGAATCAGTCAACGTGATTCCCCCAGACACAGTGCTGCTTTTGCTTCACTGTTTGACTTAAAGAGTTCCAGTGGCTTCCACTTAGCCCTCCTTCCCATAGCAGCTCCAACTCCATAGGTAACAGAGTCAATGTAGAGATTTTGCCACTTGTTGAGGATGTTTTTCCAACTATACTCTTAGAAACTGAGAAGAACTGCAGGGTGAATTTCGAGCCAGCTCACCTAAATATGAGGTGGATTCCAGACAAAGAATCTCTCCCGTCTAGACCTTATAAGCAGCCGACTGCAATAGCACCCACCCAAGGTTCTCGAGAGTGATAACTGCTCAGGGTCAGTACCTGAGAGTCCCTGTACATTTTCTGTACTTTCCTTGAGCAAATGACCGTGACCTTTTTGGAGGAAACAAAGGCTCAGAATATTCATGTTAGAGTTCTTCCACAAGATTATCTGATCTTCCATTTCTCTATGGAGGTTTAGGTCTGTGAACTGACTCACAGAGTTAGTTAGATGAGAGATTTTAAATCTCAGGCATCAGGAGGTAGCGGGTATGGGAAGCATTCTTTGATGGTCCAGTGGTTAAGAATCCACCTTGCAATGCAGGAGACACTAGTTTGATCTTTGGAAAGATCCCACCTGCCATGGGACAACTAAGCCCACGCACCCTAGAGCCTGTGCTCTGCAACATCAGAAGTCACCACAATGAGAACCTGTGCACTGCAACTGAAGAGAGCAGCCTCCACTCACCATGACTAGAGACAGCTCATGTGCAGCAACAAAGACCAAGTGCAGCCAAGATACATTTTTTTTAAATCTCTAAGGGGAAAAAAGATCTATCTTAAGGCTACAAATGTTCAATTCCTACAAGTACCAGTTAAGACAATTAGATTTCAAAGGAAGAAGAATGAATCCTTTGTGTTTCAAACACCAAAAGGAACACAGCTAATCACAACCTCCAAACCCCATGATGGGTGCAGGGATTTGGAAAGGAGGCAGTGGTTTGGGGCCCAAGACTGGCAAACTGCCTACCCTGCTCTGAGGTGGTAGATGCCGTGGCAGTGTGGGAGTAGAGGCGACGGGGAGCAGGCTTGGAAGGCCGGCCTTAGGAATTGGTTGGGTACATGCACATGGAGCCGTGGGACAGGCAGGTGTGCTCGCGACCCCTCTTGCTAGAGATCACCCCAGCCGAGACAAGCATGACTCAGCCGAAGAACGTGCCGTCTCTGAGGACCGCTGCCAACAGCCCCATGTGGTAGACAGACGAATGGCAGCCGCAGAGGGCGCACAGTAGGGCGTTAGGACCTGAAGATCATGGAAAGAGGGATGGGTAAAGCAGATGTGGTCTATTTATGCAATGGAATATTAGCCATAAAAAAGGACGAAATAATGCCATTTGTGGCAACCTAGAGATTATCATATGAAGTAAACCAAAATCAAATAGGTGGTATAACTTATATGTGGAATCTAAAAAAACTGATACAAATGAATTTATTTCCAAAACAAACTCACAGACACAGAAAACAGGATTACCAAAAGGAAAGGGTGTAAGGAGGGGTAAATTAGGAGTTTGGGATTAACAGATATACACTAAATGTAAGATAGATAACAACAGCCTACTGTGTAGCACAAGAAACTATATTCAATATCTTTTAATAACCTAAAATGGAAAAGATGCTGAAAAAGAATATCTGAAATCACTTTGTTGTGTGCTTGAAACTAACATAACATTGTACCTCAACTATAATAATAATTTTTTTTAATTTTAAAAAGTTAGGACATGAAAGTAGAAGATTGGCATACTTCCCTTTTGGATTGCTTAAACTCAGAGTTCTTGGACAATCTTCCGAGGGTAAGATGCAAGAACATAATACTAGGCCCCTCAACAACATAGCATGTGAGGACTCGGGCCAATCCTGGCAGAAGGACTAGGCCCTCAACAACATAGCATGTGAGGACTCGGGCCAATCCTGGCAGAAGGAAAAGAAGCAGTACTTATGCTTCCTGCAGTAGAAAGAAACACTAGAGAATGTGTCCAAAATCCTGGATTCTAATTGAGTTCTGCCTTTAGATCACTGTGTGATTATAGTCAAATTATTTAGTTAGCCTCTCTGGATTTAGGGGTTGGACAGCATGAGTGGTTCCCAACATTTTCCCCTCAAGAGGTCCAAAGGTCCTTATGTGAAGGTAACTGAGAAAATACATGTGGTGCAAAGTCCATTCAGAATCTCCTTGTCAGAGATCCACCCCCTTGCCATGATTCTGATACCTGCAAGTTTCAAAACCTTTGATTAGATGACCATAAATATAAAAACCACCACACTGTCCACTTACAGTTTTGAGGCAGTGTACTAATGCTTTATAAACATCTTATTTATTCTCAAAAGCATGCTGAAGGAGGTTTTCCATTGTACAGGTAAGGAAGTTGAGACTGAGAGAAATTCAATGCTTTCTTCAAACGTATACAGCAGACAAGCAGTTCTCAGACAAGTTCGGAAATTTAAACCTGGATCTTTCTTAAAATCCAAACTCGTAGCAACTGCATTTTACTGCTGTCATAGAGTTTCAAGCTCCAGCATCCTCAAATTCTGTGACCTCATTGTTCCTGAGAAAATGAGAGGTGGGGTAGAGGTAAACAGGTGATCTGTTTCAATTTTGGATTTGACTTAGAAAAACATCTACTTCTGCTTCACTGACTACACTAAAGTCTTTGACTGTGTGGATCACAACTAACTGGAAAATTCTTAAAAAGATAGAAATACCAGACCACCTTACCTGTCTCCTTGACAAACCTGTATGCAGGTCAAGAAGCAACAGTTAGACCCAGACATGGAACAATGGACTGGTTTAAAATTGGGAAAGGAGTATATCAAGGCTGTACATTGTCACCCTGTTTATTTAACTTCTGTACAGAGTACATCATGCAAAATGCTGGGCTGGATGAATCACAAGCTGGAATCAAGATTGTTGAGAGAAATATCAACAACCTCAGATACGCAGATGATGGACTCTAAAGGCAGAAAGTGAAGAGGAACTAAACAGCCTCTTGATGAGGGTGAAAGAGGAGAGTGAAAAAGCTGGCTTAAAACTCAACATTCAGAAAACTAAGATCATAACATCTGGTCCCATCACTTCATGGCAAATAGATGGGGGAAAAGTGGAAACAGTGGCAGATTTTATTTTCTTGGCCTCCAAAATCACTGCAGACAGTGACTGTAGCCACTAAATGAAAAGACGTTTGCTCCTTGGAAGAAAAGCTATGACAAATCTAGACAGCATATTAAAAAGCAGAGACACCACTTTACCCACAAAGGTTCGTATAGTCAAAGTTATGGTTTTTCCAGTAGTCTTGTACAGATGTGAGAGCTGGACCAAAAAGAAGGCTGAGTGCCAAAGAATTGATGCTTTTAAACTGGTGCTGAATAAGACTCTTGAAAGTCCCACCCATAGACAGCAAGGAGATCAAACTAGTCAATCTAAAGGATATCAACCCTCAATATTCATTGAAAGGACTGATGCTGAAGTTGAAGCTCCAATATTTTGGCCACCTGATGGGAAGAGCCAACTCGTTGGAAAAGACCCTGATGCTGGGAAAGATTAAGGGCAGGAGGAGAAGGGGGCAACAGAGGATGAGATGGTTGGGTGGCACCACCGACTCAGTGGACATGAATTTGAGCAAACACTGGGAGACAGTGAAGAACCAAAGTGCTGCAGTTCATGGGGTTGCAGAGTCAGACAGAATTTAGCAACTGAAGAAGAACTGCGGCAGAATGAATTTGAAAGTCATGAGGATCAGCTTATGCCGTTCATTCAGTCAACGAGTACTCAGTCCCTTCTATACAGCAAACAGTAAACCAGATAACATGGAGTCACAAAGAGGAATTAGCATCGCTCTTCCTCTTGAGAGCTTATGGTCTAGAAATTGACATGGAGACCCAGAGTTGAAATCCAATTACAACTGAGGAGTGAGAAGAGTTGTAATACACATCCTCTGTCCCTCTCCTTGTGGGGGGAAGAGGCACGTAGGTGACGAGGCAGGAGACGTACTGTCCCTTATTCAGCAACAGTAACATGTGATGGCAAAGATCATGTGAACCCTGTGTTTTTCAGGTCTACTACATCCTTCTAATTTTCTGTATATTCATTCTCTGATTTTTGAGAGTTTGATATTGAAATTCCAACTAAAAACCTTAATTTATCTACTTAAAATATAATTGTAATATATATAGTGAAACTATATGTAACTTTGTTCTGTATTTTCCAAGTCTCTTGTAAATGTGTCATCATACTTTCATCATTTAAAAAAATAAGAAAGAGGAAAAAAAAAAAGAGATCATGAACTCTGAAGTCAGATATACCTGATCTTAAATTTTGGCTCCACTAATGTACAATGTGACTTTGAGTAACATCTCTTGAAATCTCCATTTGTTCCTCTGGAAAAAAGGAAAGACTAAGAGTTCCCTGGTGGCTCAGATGGTAAAGAATCCACCTGCAATGCAAGAGATCTCCCCCTGCGTCAGGAAGATCCCTCGGAGAAAGGAGGGGTTACCCATTCCAGTATTCTTGCCTGGGAAATCCCATGGACGGGAGCCTGGTAGGCTACAGTCCATGGGGTCACAGAGTCAGACACGACTGCTACCTGTATTCACTTCCTGAGACAACCATGAAAAATGACCACAACCTTGGTGACATAAAAAAGAGCAGAAAGGCCTCTTCACCATTCTGGAGACCAGAAGTCTGAAATCAGGGCACCATCCATCCATACTCCCTCCAAAGGCTGTGGGGAAGAACCCTTCCTCACTTCTCATAGCTCTTTTTGGTGACCCTGCTACTATCTTCGGAGAAGGCAATGGCACCCCATCCAGTACTCTTGCCTGGAAAATCCCATGGACGGAAGAGCCTGGTGGGCTGCAGTCCATGGGGTCGCTAAGAGTTGGACACGACTGAGTGACTTCACTTTCACTTTCCACTTTCATGCATTGGAGGAGGAAATGGCAACCCACTCCAGTGTTCTTGCCTGGAGAATTCCAGGGACGGGGGAGCTTGGTGGGCTGCCGTCTATGGGGTCGCACAGAGTTGGACACGACTGAAGCGACTTAGCAGCAGCAGCAGCAGCTACTATCTTGCGGCCCCACAACTCTGCCTCTATCCTTCTTCCAGATACGCCTTCCCTGTGTCTCTATGTCCTTTTCTGTCTCTTATTAAGTCACTCTCCCGGGAGTTAGGGCCCATTCAGATCCAGTATGCTACCTTTCTTTGCGTCTGCAAAGCCCTTATTTTCAAATAAGGTCACTTTTTTTTTTTTAATCTTTTGGCTGCACCACGTGGCATGTGGGATCTTATTCCTCCCCCAGGGATCAAACCTGTGCCCACTGCAGTGGAAGCACAGTCTTAACCACTGGACCACCAGGAAAGCCCCAAGTAAGGTCACATTCTGAGGTTCCAAGTGAACATGAATTTTGGGGGAACACTCTTCAACCCACATACCTCACAGAATTATTGTTGCAAGGAGTAAATGAAATAATACATGGAACGCCTTCTGCACAGTGCTGAGCACACAGTAAACACTCAGGAAATGTTAGCTGTACGCATGTATGTGTGTGTGAGTCGTGGATATATATACATGTATATACAACTGTTTTGTTGCTTTTTAATGTGTATGTATTCATTTTTGGCTGCACTGGGTCTTTGCTGCTGTGCACGGGCTTTCTCTAGTTGTGGTGAATGGGCTTCTTGCTGCTTCTGATTTTATCAAGCTATTTCCTCCCATCCCCTCCTTTTTAATGGTGATTGTAGCAAGATTTTCCTGAACGTTTACTGTATGCAAGGTGCTGTGGTAAGTCCTTCTCATGTGTTAACTCATTTGATCTTCACAGTATGCCTGTTGCTAAGGAAACTGAGGCTCAGAGAGTTTAAATAAATTACCCAGGCACGGGCACATGGCTAAGAAGTGTGGGGAAACTGGGATTCGAACCCAGGTTCAGCCGACTCCGGGGTCCTAATTCTTAACTGAAGTAGGTCCATCAAGCGTCATGCTGGGTCTTGAATTTGCCTTCATCAAGTTCTTTGCCTTCCCTCTCTTCACTTGAATATTTTGAGCACATCATTCGCCATCCCTTCCTATCTCACCCTGCTCCTTTGATCTGCTGCTGCTGCTTCTAAGTTGCTTCAGTCGTGTCCAACTCTGTGCGACCCCATAGCTGGCAGCCCACCAGGCTCTGTCGTCCCTGGGATTCTCCAGGCAAGAACATTGGAGTGGGTTGCCATTTCCTTCTCCAATGCATGAAAGTGAAAAGTGAAAGTGAAGTCGCTCAGTCACGACCCCATGGACTACAGGCCACCAGGCTCCTCCACCCATGGATTTTCCAGGCAAGAGTACTGGAATGGGGTGCCATTGCCTTCTCTGACTCCTTTGATCTACTAGATATATTACAAGTTCTTACTAGACGTTCTTCCAGCAAAGACTCCTCCTTTCCTGACTAACCCTAATGGCTCTTCCCCATCATTTGAAGTTTCTGTTCTATTATTGCACAGTTCCCCTGCTCAGTGGTAAAGAATATGCCTGCCAGTGCAGGAGACGTGGCTTCAGTCGCTGGGTCAGAGAGATACCCTGCAGAAGAAAATGGCAACGCACTCCACTATTCTTGCCTGGGAAATCTCATGGACAGAGGAGCCTGGCGGGCTACAGTCCCAAATGTGACTTAGTGACTAAATAACAATAAACAGTCCTTATTCACAATTCTGTTTGTTCTTAATCCCAAGAGTTAATGTTTAAGTATAACTGTATGTCTTTAGATTACACAAACAGTGTAAGAGCCCAGCCTCTGGAGCCAGACCACTGGGTTTGAACCTCAGCTCTGCCACTTCCTGAGTGACCTTGAGTAAGTCATTTGACTTCTCTGGTCTCACTTTCCTCATATGCAACATGAAAAATAATAATATAACAACAATAATATGTACCTGTACAGTTGTTGTGAAAATGCAATAAATTACCACATGTTTAGTACACAAAGCAGATCCTGGCATGCAGGAAGTACTTGATAAGTGTTAGCAGCTTTTATTCTTAATGTGAGTGATTTTTCAAGTCTTTATTGAATTTGTTACAATATTTCTTCTGTTTTGTGTTTTGGTTTTTTGGCCAGGAGGCCTGTGGGATCTTGGTTCCTTCCCCAGCCAGGGATCAACCCACACCCTCCTGCATTGGAAAGTGAAGTCCTAACCAGTGGATCGCCAGGGGAATCCCACTAGCTATTTTTATAGTCACCTTCACATTGTTTTTTTGTTTGTTTGTTTGTTTGTTTCTGGCTGTGCTGGGCCTTCGTTGCTGTGTGCAGGCTTTCTCTAATTGCGGTGAGTGGGGGCTTCTCACTGGGGTAGTGTCTCTTGTTGTGGAAAATGGGCTCTATGTGAGCAGGCTCTGTAGTGGTGCACAGGCTTAGTTGCTCTGCAGCATGTGGGATCTTCCTAGACCAGAGATCGAACCCCTGTTCCATGCTTTGGCAAGCAGATTCTTTTTTTTTTAATCTTTTGTTCTCTTTCTTTTTGAAAAATTATTTATTTTTAATTGAAAGATAATAATTGCTTTATAATATTGTGTTGGTCTCTGACATACATCAACAGGAATCAGCCATAAGTATACATATGTCCCCTCCCTCTTGAAACTCCTTCTCACCTGCCTTCCCATCCCACCCCTCTAGGTTGTTACAGAGCCCTCCCGCTGCCAGGTTTTTACAGACCCAGCCCTGGTTTGAGTTCCCCGAGTCATACAGCAAATTCCCATTAGCTATCTATTTTATATAGATCCTCATAGAGAAGACACCGGAGAAGGCAATGGCACCCCAACAAGTACTCTTGCCTGGAAAATCCCATGGAAGGAGGCTGCAGTCCATTGGGTCGATAAGAGTCGGACACAATTGAGCAACTTCACTTTCACTTTTCACTTTCATGCATTGGAGAAGGAAATGGCAACCCACTCCAGTGTTCTTGCCTGGAGAATCCCAGGGACAGGGGAGCCTGGTGGGCTGCTGTCTATGGGGTCACACAGAGTTGGACACAACTGAAGTGACTTAGCAGAGAAGACACACACGCTACTTGTAAGGTATGAAGTTTGGAATGTGTCACTTTATTCTTTTTTATCTTTAGTTATTCTTTATATTCTTACCTTTCATCAAATACCTCTGTCTCCCTAGACTTGTGCTATGACATATTACATATTTCCTTAGGAAATCCTTGCAGCTCTGGGCCACCCCCATATCCACCCTCCTCCTCAGCTAAAGTGGGTAGATTCATATCCTGGATAGCCCTGGGAACTAAACCAGACCCTCGAGTCTGCAATGGGCTTTTCAGCAAGGTCTTGAGGTCTGTGATCTGGAACTGATTTTGAGTCCAAACAGGACTCTAGAAAGGACTTAGCTCCAGACTGAGTTCCCACGAGTCTGGCCCAACCTGGACTTTTGCTTCCTCCCCAGCAGTGTCCATTTCTGAAAGGAAAGGCCAGCCAGTGGGCACACAGAAGGAAATATTGGACTATTTATTGCAAAGCTGGATTGACAGCTCAGGCAGCAGGGAAACAGACCACAGAAGGCCCTTTTGTAACAGAGAAATCAGGGACTAGAGAAGGAGAAAGAGGATGAGGGAAATGACCAGAGACACACTAACAGTCACCTCCTCTACTCCTGGGAACTTCCCTGGCAAAAGCTCTTCTGTTGCGCTGTTTCTACCTCCCTCTGGGTGGCGCTGGCGACACATTCCCTAGGCTGAAGTCTCATGAGCACAAAGGAATGCGAAGGACCTAGCACCTCTGAGAAGCCAGGCCCAAGTCAGGGGAAGCGTATCAGTCAGTCCTTGGAGGCTCTGCCCTGGCAGGAAATGCAAAGCTGTCTGGTCTGTGGTCCCGGATGGATCCACTGAAGGTCCCTGGGGTGGCAGGAATTCCACCATCTCAGCCTCACCGTCCCTTTAGGATTAGACGAATTTTCGCATCTCCAATGAAGAACCTACAAAAAAAGGTGGCTCAGTGAGGTCTCCAAGTCTCTGGAAGAGAGTCCTTCATCACATGTCTCCAGGTCCAGAAGAGATGCCTTCCTGGGCCTTTCCAGCCTCAATAGCCAGATCTCCTGGGGTAGAAGGAGAAACTCTCCTGTTGGGTTTCCAACCCCTTTTCCCTAAGATCCTCATCTGTACTATTTTGAAAACATCAGAGAATGATTCCTGATGCTTTTCACTAAGCCACAGCCCAAGCCGGGACTGCAGATGGGCAGCGATGCAAGCAGTCTAGATCAGCCCAGCCCAGTGCCTGCCCCTGCCCAGACAGCAGGCTCTGAACCAACTCGCATCCGTACACAACTTGGAGCAGAAAGGAGAGGACCCTATGGATCCTTGAGGCTCACAGATGACAGCTGGAGGAGAAGCAGTCAAGCAGATATTATCCTCCTGATAATAACATCAACCTTATCCATTGCACAGTCAGGGAGCACTGCTCACAATGTGTCTTATGTGAATGGCATCTCCTGACATGCATGCTCTTGGAGGCACCATTGACATGATTTTCTATGTGGATAGGATTCCCTGAGTTGTATGACACCCCTGTGGGGAGCTATTCCTCCCCTACTCTCAGTCAATACAGTTGTTCAGGAGGGGCTGACCTCACCCGAACTCCAGGATTAGGCTCATGCTCAGACATAGCCAATAAGAGAGCTGACCCCAGGGCTACAGAGACCAGTTCAGAGGTAGACATGGCTCACACCGGGCCAGTTCAACCCAGAGAACAGCAGATCCAGGACTTTTGTAAGAGCTGTTGTTCTATTTCCTCTGGTCTCAGTTATTGAGCTGCTAGGCTGGAAGCCTGGAATGCCTGGTAGGCATCTTTGCTTCTACTGGAGAGCCTTCTCCTAAGCACAAAGCCTACCCAGAGGTCAGTAAAGCCTGTGAGAAGGACCCAGCCCTACAGACATTGTGCGAGCTCCCACCAAAGTCAGGGCTACCTGTGAACTTTTCAGTTATGCCAGCCAATGAGCTTCCCTTTATGACAAAAGCTGTGTTCAAATGGATTTCCGTCACTTGCAGCCAAAGATCCCAGAGCCATAATCTTTGCCTCTTCTCTGCTCTCAACCCAAGCGAGACCCGAGCCCCCTACCCCTGGATGCCCTGGGAACTATCCCCATGCCCACCAGATGGGCCACGACCCCGTGTCACTTTCCTACCTGATGAGCACTCCTACAAGCAGGCTGGCCAGGAGGGGCCCCAGCCAGTAGATCCAGTGGTAGTCCCAGTGGTTGGCCACCATGGCAGGTCCAAAGGCCCGGGCAGGATTCATGCACGCTCCAGACACAGCACCCCTGCCAACACCCAGCCACACTCGTCAGCAGAATGCCAGCCAAGGAGCCCCGACGCACCCTGGTTCATTTCCCCTATGTGGGCCTAGATCACACACTGCCCAGAAACCCTCTCTACGCTATGATAGCGTGGACGTTCCCAAGAAGACACAGGTGAAGAGACTTCTAACACGAGGAAGTGAAAGGCTTGACTCCTCCCTGGGGTCCTCCCTAAGGTCTGCCACTCCCCCGACACCCCTCTGGAAGAATGGCCAGCAAGCAGGGCTGGCTCAGTGATGGCAGGAAGGAAAATGGACCTACACCTTCTCCAGAGTTGATAAAGTCAGGCAACTCTTAGCTATATGAACTTAGGGTCAAGTGGATCTAGATTTAGAAATCTAGAGATTTCTAGGGGTGACATTTGTTTCACCTCTGTGTTTCAGTTGAGGTGAGCGTGCATATCTCATAGGTTGTTGTCAGGGATGGATGAGACAACACATACAGAACCCGTGTTTCTCATATAATTCATTGCAAGTGTTAACTCTAACCCAGCTGACCTGGTTGAGGTCTTTGTTGTGCTGCAAGCTTGGGGCCCAGCATCTCCCACAGGGTGGGTGTTCCCCAGGAGCACCTCTCTAGTCCTGGTGTCTGTACCCTCGCCCCATTGACTCAAGCTGGGGTCCTCACTCAGGCCTCACCCCACAAGGACGCCACCTGTGGCCAGTGGTCAAAGCCGGATGAATGAGTCAATAGGTTTGTAAGTGAACCAAGAGCCACTAGGGGGCAGCAAAGCCCTGCTACTGCTCTATACGCCTATTTTCCCAGCCTCCCCAGGCGCCACTTCCCAGACGATGACTCAGGGTCAGAGGGCAGAGCTAGGAAAGGCTACACCTGGTTAGAAGCTGGCCTTCAGGAAGGAGTTCCCTCATCCCCCCTTTACCAAGGGCTCTTGTCCCAGATCTTTCACTTAATTTGCCACTGCCCAATGACGTTTGATGCTTCCTGGTGGCTCAGATGGTAAAGAATCTGCCTGCAATGCAGACCTGGGTTCCATCCTTGGGTTGGGAAGATCCCCTGGAAAAAGGAATGGCAACCCACTCCAGTATTCTGGCCTAGAGAATTCCATGGACAGAAGAGCCTGGCAGGCTACAGTCCATAGGATCACAAAGAGTCAGACACAACTTCGTGGCTAACACACACAATGACTTTAATGAGGGACTTCCCTGGTAGTTCAGTGGTAAAGAATCCACCTGCCAACACAGGAGACGCAGGTTGGATCCCTGGGTTGGGAAGATCCCCTGGAGAAGGAAATGGCAACCCACTCCAGTATTCTTGCCTGGAGAATTCCATGGACAGAGGAGCCTGACAGGCTATAGTCCCTGAGGTCACAAAGAGTCGAACATTACTGAGCAACTAAACAAGAATGACTTTAAATAAGTCACCTGTGTCTTCTCTGAGCCTGTTTCCTCAGTTATGCTGCTGCTGCTGCTAAGTCGCTTCAGTCGTGTCCGACTCTGTGCAACCCCATAGACGGCAGCCCACCAGGCTCCTCCGTCCCTGGGATTCTTCAGGCAAGAACACTGGAGTGGGTTGCCATTTCCTTCTCCAATGCATGAAAGTGAAGAGTGAAAGTGAAGTCGCTTAGTCGTGTCCAACTCTTGGAGACCCCATGGATTGCAGCCTACCATGCTCCTCCACCCATGGGATTTTCCAGGCAAGAGTACTGGAGTGGGGTGCCATTGTCTTCTCCATTCCTCATGTATAAATGGGGAGAAATAACCCTTTGTCTTCTTAATGCCTTTCCAAGCCTACTGAGAGGCTCTTGATAAACAAGACAATGTGAAAGCTCTTTGTAAGTCTGAAGCTAAAATCTGGCTGCCTGCTGGCAAGTCTACAGAAATGATTTCTTGATACTACAAAATTAGGAAATGCACATAAAAACCCAGTCTTCTGACTTCCCTGGAATGAAATTAAAAAGGTCACCCCAAGCCCATATTCCCACACACTGATAACTTTTCAGAGGAGCATGGTGGGGGCCTCCTAAGACTCCGCAGTCCCCACCACTCCCTGTTGAATGCCTCCTATGGCCCACTTCCCGGTTAAACTGTCTGCATGGCTTCTATTGGCTACCGAGCCTGTGACCCTCAGGGAGGCTCTGCAGGCCTGCGCTCCTCCAGGACCGAGCCTCGGCTGAGGGCTGAACACTGCAGTCCCACTGCCGAGCGGCACTCACCCCGCCAGGATGTCCACGGTGACAGAGAAGCCGATGCAGAATGGGGCCAGAGGACCTAGCGTCTTCTCGTTGATGGCGCCCGTGCACACGGTCAGCACCAGCAGTGTCGTCAGGATGACCTCCGCCACCACTGCCCCGGCCACTTGCTCCGACTCCTGGACTGTCACAAAGGCCGCTCCGGTCGCATTCCAGAACCTGTCCTCGGGACTCACCGCCTGTGGAGAGCAGTGCTCAGCCCCACAGTGGGGGTGGAGAGACGACTGGGAACTGGGTTGGTCCGGGGGTCGGGGGTTCACACGCTTCAAAGCCAGGGAAGGGTTCTGTCCAATGTGCAGCCAGACCACATCCCAGCTCCACCAGTTCCTACTGTGTGGCTCACCTGAGCTACTGGACTTCTCTGAGCCTCATTTTGCTCATCTGTAAAATGGGGATAACCTAGTGGTGGCCCCAGGTGTTGTGAACCAGAAACATATGAAACTTAGATGACCTTTTTTTGAAAAGAATACAGAAATACCTAATTTTTACAAATTTTGCAAACACATACATACACTCAGGTGAACACATTGCCAGCCCCCTAAAAGACCTCTTTGAAGGGATGAGAAGAGCCATGGAACTTAAGCTCACTGGCTTCCCAGGAAGTTGGCCTCTGGGGTCATCACGACCCCTGGGAGGGCAAACAAGCTTCTGGACCCAGAACTCAAATCTGGGCCCTGCTGCGCCTCAGCTCATCTGAACTTGAGCAAGTCACTGCCTTCTCTGCCCCTCGGCTTCCCCCTCTGCAAAGTAGGGGTGCTGATGATAACAGTTTCTGGCCCAGGTGGTGGGTGCTCTCTCTCTAAGGACGGCTGCTGGCTTCTGGTCAAGCTGGAGATTAAATGAGAGGATTCTGTCAAGTGCTGGGCAGGGGTGGGGTGGGCAGAGAGGAACACTCAGTGAGCTCACTGCTGCCCCACACTCGTCTCCATCATGTCGGATGAGTCTGCAAGTGGCCTGGCCTGAGGGAGAGTCCCGGCATTGCTTTCCATAGGGAATCAGAGCAGTCCCCACTCTAAACAGACAGGGCAGCAGGGTCTCAAATGGGGCATGCGGTTACCAGGGCAGGGAAGATAGCAAAATGGGGATCAAGACCAAAGTCTGCAGTGGGCAGCGCTTAGAGCCACAGACCAAACCCTAGCCAGGCTAATAGGCACTCCCTTCACTCCTACCCACCCCAAACTCCCCTACCCCGCCACAAACCAAGCAAAGCCTTCATGTTGAAGGACTCCTAGTTAAGACGTAAGAACAGCAGGAAAGAGAGAGACAGAAAAGAGAAGGAAAAAAGAAAGTCAGGTGGGCAAAGATGGAGAAAGAAGTCCATGCGTGGAGTTCGGTGTATAACTATAGAAATTCTGTGGCTGAGAGGAAGAGCTAGCCTTCCTGTTGGAATGGGAGATTTCCAGTAAATTGAGTGTTAACTCCAATCAAAGGTAGAGTAACTCAGTTTAAAGGCAGGCAAACTGGAGAACACACAGAGAAGTTAGTTCAGGAGTTTCTCAAGGAGAAGAACCATATGCATCCTGAATCCTCAGCTGGTGCTTAGTGAGATGTTCGTAGAAAGAGTGAACAAGTGCGTGAATGGATGAATTTTAAAAATCAGCATTATCTAAAGCCACAAATGGACTCAGGAAGAGAAACTTTCAGTTTTGAATTCTGATTCCTGGTCTCCCCAGGGAAGGCTGTATCCAGACATGGACAGAATAGGGTGGGTTTAGAAAGAACCAAAGGTCCTTTGAGTGTTCCCTTCTGGGTAGAAATTTGGTGGGCTTCCCTGGTGGCTCAGATGGTAAAGAATCTGCCCGCCAATGCAGGAGACCCAGGTTTGATCCCTGGGTCGGGAAGATCCCCTGGAGAAGGAAATGGCAACCCACTCCAGTATTCTTGCCTGGAAAATTCCATGGACAGAAGAGCCTGGTGGGCTACAGTCCATGGGGTCATGAGAGTCGGACACAACTAAGCGACTAATGCATTCACTTTCAGTCCCATTGGAAGCAACAAAAAAGAGCCAGACAGTCCCTACTCCCCATCCCCACGCACCCCAGCAGCCCTGGCAGAGCCAAAGCCCCCAGCCCAGCCCCCTGGGGGATCACCCACCTTAGCCAAAGTGGCCCCGATCAGCCCCCCGCACAGCTGGGAGATCCAGTAGGGAAACAGCATCGTCAGCTTGAGGCCTCCAACCAGCATCGCTGCCAGGGACACCGCAGGGTTGAAGTGTCCACCGCTGTCGTCCAAAAGAAGCAGGAGTCATGAGGCCAAGGCTTAGAGCCTGGGTCCCCACAGCACCCTGGCTGGCCCTGCAGGGCCAACGTCAGTCAAGGGCAGCCCAAGCAGAAAACAGGCGCCGGATCATCCCCACGTCCCCTGAGGTGTGGGGTGGTGGAGGGAAGGTAATGAGAGGGGAGGCTGGGAGGGGAGGGCAGCCCCATTCCTGTCCTACCCCCAGATCCAGGACGGCCCAGAGGAAGAACGTGATGGAAAAGCATCTCTCAACTCCTTCTCGACCCCCACAGAGCTGTATCCAGCCCTTCAGAGCTGTGGCCACGGAGCACAGCAAGACCCCGAGCTTCAAATACATAGCCCAGGAGAGGTATCCCAGGCTCCCCATAAAAGTAACCAGGCCCTGAACACTAGCTCCTGACTGGTTGAACTGCTCAACCAATAAAAATCCTAGTTTGGGTCTGAAAGTGTGACTAGCGTTGTGTGTTAAACTTGAGCTTAAAGGTTCCTGGAAATGGCATTGGTAATCGGGAGTGAGGTTAGAGGTTCATGATTATATTGGGGGTTGGGATCTGGGGTTTGGAATGTGCAGGGAGGTTAGACAAAATCGAACCTAGGTCAAAGGGCTGGTTCAGGTTGGCTCCGTGGGGCAGTTCCATTGGTCCTGGGTAAAGAGCCTTCCTCTTGACCAAGCTGCTCAACCCATCTGAGTCCCAGGGCCAGGAGGCCCCTGAATACCCTGCTACACCCACTGGCATCCTGTCCAGCCCCACACAGATAGAAGAGCTGTCCTGAGAGGCTGGCTCAACAAGCCCTCAGGAGCATGGGATGGACACTCCCAATAAGAGGGACAGTGACCCCAAGACCCCCATGTCTCCCCAGCTGTTCAGAGCCCACTAATGGGCCTGCCCACCCAGCGGGCACAGGACACTGAGCTGAGACTGGACAGAAGACCCTGGCTCTGGACACAAGACTTGGTCCAACATGCCAACATTTCAGGACAAGCTGCCCCAGCTTGTCTGGCCGAGCTCTGCACACAGGCCCTTGGGGAGCTTCCTGTAGGGTCAGGAAGTGCTAGCTGATCTCAGACTCAGTCGATTCGGGTCCATGACCAAGCTTAGCCTGGGCTCTGCCAAAGCAGAGAGGTGGGGGGCAGGGGCAGGGGCAGCCTCCCGCCGGAGACTGCAGAGTTAGAAGCCTGTCTGCCATCAGCCCCTCCACCAAATCACCCAGTCCAAAAGGCGTGAGAAACTCACTCAGAGCATGGCTCGACCAGGAGAGGGCTGGAACACCACACATGTTCAGGAAATTCACTTCACACTCATTAACAATAAAACAATCATCCATTGTTTACTCACTAAAAGCTTACTGAACACCTACTCTGCGCTAGGTGCTGGGCTGGGTGCTCCAACAACCTCAAAGTCGGTGTCTGCTTCATGGTAGGTACCCAATAAATATTTGTTGACAAAAAACAGATGGTTGGATGAAAGGCTGGCATTTCAGATAGGCAGTCTCCTGCAGTGCAAAGCAATGTCCTCTCTGGCCAGCTGGCCTGGGTTCAAACCCCAGCTCGGCCACAGAACAGCTATGTGACCATGGGCAAGTGATAAAACCTCTCTGTGCCTTAGTGATCCCTATCTCATAAACTCTGTTGCAAAAATAATTAATACAGGTTCCTACAGAGTGGTGGCAGATAGTTGGTATTCAACAAGTATCAGCTATTATTATCATCTCCCTTTTATTCCACCTAACATAGGTGCAGTTACTTGCCCTGGTCACCCTGCTAAGCCATGACAAATGTTGCCTTCATCCCTGAACCAATGAGAACAGAGGACTCTGATTTTCATCCCACCTGCAGCTTCCCTTAGATATTTAAAGAGAAATGTAACAGTTCTCTTTCCATTCTGTTTTTCTGAGAAACAGTATTTTAATTTCCTTACTCAGATCAGTTTTCTGTGAGAGATTAAATACAAACGAACCAGATTCTAGATCTCCCTGCCAGACACCCCATCCACTGGGTCGTTTCTCCTGGGAGTCTGCGACCTCCCGGTGGAGCCTCCATTCAGGGGAGGGCTAGGCAAGGGGAGCCCCTCGGCCCTCCCTACCCCCCTGGTGGGTTCTTCTGTGAGGCATTGCCTTCCCCTAGGTTGGAGCAAAACCCTCTCTTAATGGTAACTATGGGCTTTCCAGGTAGCTCAGTGGTAAAGAATCCACCTGCCAATGCAGGAGACATAGGTTTGATCCCTGGATTAGGAAGATCCTCTGGAGAAGGAAATGGAAACCCACTCCAGTATTCTTGCCTGGGAAATCCTGTGGACAGAGGAACCTGGCAGGCAACAGTCCATGGGGTTGCAAAGAGTTGAACACAACTTATTGACTAAACAACAATAACAAAGGTAACAGTAACACAGCCACCAATCACCACCAAGTGAGTGATTGAGCGCTCACTATGGACTGAGCACTTCACAATATTTCATTCTTGTACCTCCACCAGGAGGGGCTGGGTTTAGGCAACAGACAGCTTGGGTTTGCATCCTGGCTCTGCCCTGGGTCCTTGGATGAGTTACCTGATCTTTCCCCTTCACAGTGAAAAAATGGGACTAATAATAGTACCAACTGCCCAGGGGTGTAAGGATTACATGAATTGCCATACACAAAGTGCTTGGAATAGTTCATGGTAAGCATGAGCATTACACCTGCACTGGCTTGAGAAATAAGATTTAGAAAATGCTGTTCCCATTTCATAGGTGAGCAGTTGGGTTTGGAGAATGACTTAAGCAAAGCTGCAGAGCTCATGGACTGAAGAGCCAGGATTCTAACCCAGGCAGTCTGATCCCCCAGCCCACATTCTTATCCACACTGTTCTCGGGATCCTGGGTGTGTGCCCCCGGATGCCTGCCCACCACGCCACTCCCTGCCCCCAGCTCCCCTCAGCCAGCACCAGGCTGAGTGCCCAGAGCTGTTCCCACCTGATATTTCCCAGCGTGGCAATGACCAGCCCCAGGGCCAGCCCGTGGGCCAGCGCTGGCTGCAGCCGCCCGGTGTCCGGCCCATTCTCGATGACCGACAGGCAGCCGATGAAGATGAACAGAGCAGAGCCCAGCAGTTCCACCAGGCAGGGCTGCACCAACCGCTCGTACCAGCACCCATGCCACCGGCCCCTGTTGCTGGGCTCCTTCACCTTGACGCTGCCCGACTCCAGGTCACACATGGATACAGCTGCCTGTGGGGGTGGGCAAGAGAGAGAGGGAGCCGGATGAGAGGAGAGCCCAGAAGGAAGACCCCAGCACCTCCACCTTTAATGAATCCTCAGCCACCCGCTTGGAGGCCCAGGCTGCAGAGGAAGAGGCCAGGAGTGGACCCACCTCTGTAAACATTGGGGCGGAGATGACTCTTGGAGGGACTCTGTCCTGCCCTGGCTGGGAGACCCACACCTGCTGTCCCGGACAGGACACTCTTATCTCCAGGACCCGGGCTGCCAGCCCACTAACAGGCTCTGCCCCTTTTAAAGGGCTCCAGACACTCCCGAGGGTGCCGAGAAAGCAATAAAGACCAGTGGGAGGTGGCCCTGAGGTCATGGAGAGGAAGCCTTTTTTAAAAAAAAAAATCTCAGCTGGGCAGGGCAGGGGGGTGGTCAAGGATTGCTGAGTTTTCTACCAACAAAGGGAAAAGGCGTTGTCTTCACTGCGTCACCTGGAGAGAACTCTAGGTCTTCCCCAGCAGGAGATGGAGGGGTCCAGAGGAGACCAGCATGTGTAAGTGAACACGGGGGGCTCCCACCAAATCGGGACCACAAATGGGAAGTAAGGCTGAACTCAACTTCAGTGATGTTTTCCACCAATTTCCAAGGACACCTCCTCATATCTGAGGCCCTGACACCTCCACACACTCACACTGACAGGCTGATCCAGGGCTGAGGGTGTAGACGGATGATTGTTCTGGGAGATTGCAGAGGCAATGGTAAAGCCCGCGGACTTTGGAAACAGGCTGCCTGGAGTTCAACCCCAGCTCCTCCACAAACTCCTGAGTAACCCTGAGCATTTGCTCACCCTCTTTGTACCTCAGTTTCCTCCCCAGTGTAGGGATGATAGTGGCGGGGCCAATGAGGTAGAGTTGTGTGGTTTAAATGAGTGAAGATCAGGGCACTTCCCTGGTGGTCCAGTGGTTAAGAATCCACCTTCCATCGCAGTGAAGTGGATTCAATTCCTGGTTGAGGAGCTAAGATCTTGCATGCCGCAGGGCAACTAAGCCTGCGGGCCGCTACTACTGAGCTTTCGCACCGCTATGAAGACCCAGCGTAGTCAAAAAAATTTTTTTTAATTTAAAAAAAATAAATGAGTTAAGATCATAAAGTGTTTAGACACAGATGTTTATGATAGACACAGGGTAAGTGCAATACCAGTGCCAGCTGATTTAGAATATGTATTTATGCGAATTGATATTTACCGAGAACTTTCTACATGCCAGGCACTTGGTTAAATACCTATACGTATTATCTCATTTAAACCTCACAATAACCCTATGAGGTAGGTACGATTATTACAGCCACTTGAACAGATGAGGAAGTGGAGATTCAGGAAGGTTAAGTTCCCCAGGATCACAGAGCTTTTGTGACAGCAGAACGTATGGGCTAATCACAAAAGGACAAATACTGTGTGATTTCACTTATATCAGGTACTGGAATAGACAAATTTATAGAGACAGAAAGTAGAGTGGTGGGCCTGGGAGGAGAGGAGAATGGGGAGTTAATTTTTAATGGATACAGTTTCAGATGGGGAAGATGAAAAAGTTTTAGAGAGGGATGGTTGCACACCAATATGAATGTACTGAATGTCACTGAACTATATGCTTAAATGGCTAAAATGGTAAATCTTGTGTTATACATATTTTATCACAGTTGGAAAAGAAAGTGTATGTTAAGCCACTACACTCATAATTTTTTAAAAAATCTTGTGGGTTAAGCCTTTCTAAAGGGATGGATGGATAGATGGATGATGGGTGGACAGATGATGGAAAAGATGCATGGAAGATGGGCAGATGGGTGGATGCACGGATGGGAAGAAGGAAGGAAGGGAGGAAAGAGGGAAGGGCAGGGGAGAGAGGTGGGTTTCCTTATTTATCCATTCAATAAATATCTAAATATCGACTGTGAACCAGTCACTGTCCTAAGAGCTGGAAGGAAACGTAGCAGTGAACAAGAGAAGCAAAGATGCTGTTCAGTGTTTATAACTATTATCTGCATGTTGTATACAGTCACAGAGAAGTAATATCTGGGATAAGAGAATTTTAATGAAAATTTCCACCATTAACTGATAACTCATTATGTATCTAACGCTGTGCTAAGCACTCAGCACGTATTTACAACTCAATAAGTCCTATGACTTCTTATCCCCATCTTCAGATAATAAAAACGAGATACAAAGAGGTTGAAGAACCTGCCCAAGGTTGTGTAGATTAAAAAAAGTATCTACTTCAGGACAGAAGCAGATGCATCCGGACAAAGGTTTGACAATTTGCTGAGAACTCGTTTCGGCTCGCCGCCCAGGAACACAGTGCCTCTGTTGAGCATCTGCACATCTTGGAAGGTTTCAGGGCCACTCTCTTGCTGGTTATCTCGAGACTTGTTCTCGCCCTGCTTCACACCCACAGCACACTGTACACATTGTTTCTTACTCCCTTCCTGCCGTGTCCCTGAAACATGGGATAGCGTCCAACCCTCAGCTCCCCAACTCCCTCACTCTTTACTCAAGTCCTGCCAAGCACTGCTTCCAGAAGATTCCTCTCCTATTTTCACCCAGGCCTTCATCAGTTCTTGCTTAGGCTCTTGAAAAGAAAATCAAATGTTTATTACACACCTGCCAACTATAGACCCCGTACTGGACACCTCTTACGCATTCCCTTGATAGTTAATATTCCCAATAATCTATTATTTTCTCACTTCACAAGTGGGAATGCCCAGCTGGCATTACTGTAACAACTCCTCATCTGGTCTTCTTGCTTCAACTGATTTCTGTTTTGTTTTTTTTTTTCAATTTTTCAATTGAAGTGTAGTAGATTTACAATGCTGTGTTAATTTCTGCTGCTCAGCAAAATGACTAAGTTTTATATATATATATATATATATATATATATACACACACACACACAATCTTTTTCATATTCTTCTCCATGATAATTTATCCCAAGATATAGAATATAGCTATACAGTAGGACCTAGTGGTTTATCCATTCAATGTATAATAATTTGCATCCACTAACCCCAAATTCCCACCCCATCCCTTCCCCCCACCCTTGGCAACAAGTCTGTTCTCTATGGCTGATGTCTCAGCCAATTTCAATCCATTCCTTTAAAACTAGCAGCCAGCAGGGCTGAGTTTAGCATTTGGGTCCAGGTTTGGGGATCAGGTTTCTGCACCTATACCCCCAGCTATTCTCTCTCAGCCTCAGTTTCCTCCTCTGTAAAAGTGGGCTAACGGTGGTACCCATCCCCATAGGATTGATGTGTGGATTGAGACAGCCCTTAGCACAGTGCCCAATTCAGAGCAGGAGACCAGTAACCAGTAGCTTTTATTATGGTTTGCATTAGTCAGAGTAGACTCACCTGTGTAACAAATAACCACCACCCCCCCAACATCTCAATGGCTTAACATAGTGAAAAGTGACTCATTATTCACAGAATAACAGCAGGCCCCTCATCACATGGTGACTCAGGGAGCCGGGTTACTTCCATCTTGAAGATCCACCATTTAGGTCCTCAGATCTTCTCCACCAGCCAGTAAATTCGGGAAGAGAATGTGGAGGATTGTGCATGGGGGTTTTGTGGGGTAAACCTGTGACTCAGTCATCTCCAACTCTGCAACCCCTTTGACTGTAGCCCACCAGGCTCCTCTGTCCATGGAATTCTCCAGGCAAGAATACTGGAGTACATTGCCATTTCCTTCTCCAAGGAATCTTCCCGTCCCAGAGTTCAAATCCAGGTCTCCTGCATTGCAAGCAGATTCTTTACTGTCTGAGCCACCAGGGAAGTCCTGCCATAGACCTAGAAATGGCAAATACCATTTCCATTCCAGTTGATTGAATAGAACTCAATCACATGGCCACAGAATAGTCTGGAAAGGACTTCCCCGGTGGTCCAGTGATTAAAACTCCACGCTTACACTACAGGGGCACAGGTTCCGTTCCTTGCTTAGGAACTAAGATCCCGTATGCTGTGCAGCATGTCAAAAAAAAGTCTGGGAAATGCAGTCTGACTCTGTGCCTAGAGGAAAAAAGAGGCATTTTGTGAGCACTCAGATATTTCTACCACGTGGTGGCTACTGTTGTTCCCCAGCCTGTCAATCTAATCCTACCTTTCCTTGACTTCAAACTTTCTAGCACCTTCTGTGGCAGTCAGGGCAAAACCAAACTCCCATACCAGTCATATCTGGACTCAATTCCTGCCACACAAATCATAAAGGATTTGTCAGAAGAGCCGTGCACCTCATCCCCTCCCTTCTCAGGCCGTTCCTTCTGTTGGAGCTCTCTTTTTCTCTCTTGGCCAACTTCTGCTCCTAACTCAAATCTCAGATCAAATATTTGTCCTTTTTCCCGGGCCAACAACATGCCAAGTGCCCCTCCCCCGCTAGAGCCAGGATTGGACTCAGGAGCTACAAAACCAGTGGTTGTCCTCAGAAAATCTGAATGTCATTCAAGCCGAACAACGTGTCTCCACAACATGAGAATTTTTCTGTGGTCTGAGGTCCCCATGTGCAATGTGGTGGTCTCCCCAAACCACCGGGATGATTAGTAAGTACACTGGGGAAATGGTACCATTCTCAGAAATTGTTTTACTGGAAAACTCTTCAGCCTTCCAATCCCAGGTCTGGTTGACATGACCAAAGCCTCTAATTTTTATCTCTGCTTGGATGGCAACATTTTAAGACATCTTTGCATCCTTAGGTACCTGTCTGCCATCTACCATCAAGTCTAAACAGAGTAAAAGAACAGGTTGCCTTTTTCCTAAAAAACCACTTTCTCCTCCTTTCTCATATTGATGGCTGCACTATTATGGAGAAAATGTAATGCTGGTGCCATGGCAACCACCTTGGGATCACGAGGTGCAACTTGCTAGACGTGTGAATCCTTGATGACATCACCAAGGCACCAGACAGTCCTAAGACCAGCTACTCCAGACTTCTTGTTAAATAAATATACTCTTCCCAGAGAACACCCCAAAGCAAGTGACTTCATAAATGGTCTGTGGGATATTTTAAATTTTCAAGGAAAATTACTTGATGCTCATATCTGTCAGACACAGTGTGAATTACTAGCTAAGTAGTTCACACTTTTCTATTAGATGGTCTTACATTCCTTTCAATGACATCATATCTTTGCAACCTGGTTTTATGGGGGTTGTCTTAAAAAGAAAAGTGCCACATGAAAATCAGTGTGGAAAGGAAGTGAGATTGGCAGTGTTCAATCCTATATCAAGCCCTGAGAAAGTGTGCAGTGCTCCAAAGGCATACATATCCCATGGTAAGCAACTGTAGTATTTAAAAATGAAAGTTATTAAAGAGTACAGTTAGTTATTTGTGTTATTAAATAACAATTGAGTTATTTAATTATAGTTATTTAAGAATGAAATAAAATATTTTTTCTTTCAATATACATGAATTTTCTTTAATGGTGACTAAGTTCAGTTCAGTTCAGTTCAGTAGCTCAGTCGTGTCTGACTCTTTGCAGCACGCCAGGCCTCCCTGTCCATCACCAACTCCTGAAGTTCACCCAGACTCACGTCCATCGAGTCAGTGATGCCATCCAGCCATCTCATCCTCTATCATTCCCTTTTCCTCCTGCCCCCAATCCTTCCCAGCATCAGAGTCTTTTCCCATGAGTCAACTCTTTGCTTGAGGTGGCCAAAGTACTGGAGTTTCAGCTTTAGCATCATTCCTTCCAAAGAAATCCCAGGGCTGATCTCCTTCAGAATGGACTGGTTGGATCTCCTTACAACCAAGGGACTCTCAAGAGTCTTCTCCAACACGACAGTTCAAAAGCCACAATTCTTCGGTGCTCAACCTTCTTCACAGTCCAACTCTCACATCCATAGATGACCACAAGAAAAACCATAGCCTTGACTAGACAGACCTTTGTTGGCAAAGTAATGTCTCTGCTTTTCAATATGCTATCTAGGCTGGACATAACTTTCCTTCCAAGGAGTAAGTAGTTAGGCAATAAATGTTGTGTTTTTTGGACTTAACTAATAAATGTAACTATTAGATATTCTTTCTGGCCAAGGAACACAGTGAACCAAGAAAGTCTGAGAGCCTCTGAGTAAATAGTACATGTCCTTCTCTTTCAGGCACTGGGGGCTGAATTTTCTATCCTTTGTAGCAGAGAACAGTTATTGCTGATAAGCTCTGTCCCAATATACCAAAGATACTGGGCTTTCAGTTTAATAATTTCTTCTTAAAACAAGTCACTCTCAGTAGTGATGCAGATGCTTGCTCATTCAGGCCGGTCATGAGATCTGTGCTCTGTGGACAGCCACAGAAGCACGCAGCAGAACAGTGACCAACCAGGTTTTTGGACACTTTAATCAATGGAAACTGATAAGAGACCAGACAAGAAAATCAGGCAACACTTTACTGAGACTCCTGCTCCAGCAGGAGGGAGTAAAAACAAGTAAAATGTCCCCTTGATCACTCCCAGGTGGGGGGCTGGGGGGAGGGTGGCGAGCCAGTTCCTTAAATAAGGTGAAGGTAGGAGTGGATTGGTGGGTCGGGCCAGAGGGGCAGCTTGGGTGGTCTGCCCACCCCCTTAGCAGCGTGGTATGCAGGTGTATGCACAGACCCTGTTTTGCTCCCAGCACCTCAGTTAGATTTTGGTCTTTTTATATCTTCTGTGTCCTTAATTTGGCCCAACTGTGCATGCAGGCAGTTATTGTTAGTCCTTTATAGTTTCTTTGTATTTTATTGCTCCAGGAGATGTTTGTCCAGGAGCAAGCACTGCAGCAAAGGGTCTCAGGTCCCAGCCTCTCAGAACATCTCAGTGTCTTCTGAAACTGTGCCTTTATTTCTATTTAAATAGCTCTGCCATTTGTTTGCAGCTATGATTGCTCACTTGGAGCTCAGGGCAGGTTGGTTGGTAGAAATGAATCTGGTTTTCACCTTTCTGGCTGCTCAGATTACAGATTTAGTTTGAACCTGAGCATCTTCCTTCCCTGGAGAAGCCACCAGCACCCTATTTTCTCCCCTGCCGTATCAAGTTCAAATATCAATGTCTTTGGAGTCACTAGTAACCAGAATCAGACATGCAGGCCCCATTGTGTCAACTTAAAAAAAAAATGCACAACGTGAGAGTTGTGAGTTTAGTTTTATTTGGGGCAACATGAGACTGCAGCCTAGGAGACCCCACCGCGGCTCTGAGAAGCTTCTCCAAAGAGTCAGAGGGGAAAGGCCCGCATATATGTGATTTCAGTGAAGGGGGAATACACTGACTCAAGGATGTATTTTCCCAGAAGCTTTCTGCTGGTCTCATGAAGCTTTAGTTAGTCACGAGGAACAGTCACCAGCATGAAAGATTTTAGTGCTTTTCTAGATATGAGGAGATACAAGGATTGGGCTCATAAAATCAGCTCCTGAAAATATCTATCTAAAGACCTGTCCTGCCGGGTTTTACCCTGAGTACAGACTGCCTCCTTTCTGCTCTTCACCTTGAACTCCTTTCAGATAGTGTTGGAGGTCAGCAGCTGCAGCAGCACATGAGTTAATCCTTATAGAAGTAGACGGAGGAGGAAATGGCAAACTACTCCATATTCTTGCTGCAAGAACCCCATGAACAGTATGATGAGGCAAAGAGTGCCCATTATTGTTGCTCATTTGCTCAGTCATGACTGACTCTTTGCAACCCCATGGACTGCAGCACACCATGCTTCCCTGTCCTTCACCATCTCCCGGAGCTTACCCAAATTCAAGTGCGTTGAGTAGGGGATGCCATCCAACCATCTCATCCTCTGTCGTCCCCTTTTCCTTCTGCTTTCAATCTTTCCCAGCATCAGGGTCTTTTCAAATGAGTCAGTTCTTCGTATCAGGTGGCCAAAGTATTGGAGTTTCAGTTTTAGCATCAGTCCTTCCAATGAATATTCAGGACTGATCTCCTTTAGGATTGACTGGTTTGATCTCCTTGCAGTCCAAGGGACTCTCTAGAGTCTTCTCCAACACCACAGTTCAAAAGCATCAATTCTTTGGCATTCAGCCTTCTTTATGGTCCAACTCTCACATCCATACATGACTATGGGAAAAACCATAGCTTTGACTAGACAGACCTTTGCCAGCAAAGTAATGTCACTGCTTTTTAATATGCTGTCTAGGTTGGTCATAGCTTTTCTTCCAAGGAGCAAGTGTCTTTTAATTTCATGGCTGCAATCATCATCTGCAGTGATTTTTGAGCCAAAAAAAATAAAGTCTGTCACTGTTTCCATTGTTTCCCATTCCATTTTCCATGAAGTGATGGGACCGGATACCATGATCTTGGTTTTTTTAATGTTGAGTTTTAAGCCAGCTTTTTCACTCTCCTCTTTCAACTTTCATCAAGAGGCTCTTTAGTTCCTCTTCACTTTCTGCCATAAGGGTGGTGTCATCTGCGTATCTGAGGTTATTGATATTTCTCCTGGCAATCTTGATTCCAGCTTGTGCTTCATCCAGCCCAGCATTTCACATGATGTACTCTGCATATAAGTTAAATAAGCAGGGTGACAATATACAGCCTTGACGTACTCCTTTCCCAATTTGGAACCAGTCTGATGTTCTATGTCTGGTAATAACTGTCATGTTCTAAAAGTGCCCATGGCAAGCGCCACCTTGTAGCTGACAGTCAGAACTCTTTACAGCCAGAAAGTCACTGGGCTGAAGGAGAAGTCCACTAAGTCTCAGTGTTAACAGGAGGTCATTTGCTCACCATCTGCATGTTTGGGACAACAATGAAAATGGTAGCAACGGACTTCCATGGTCGTCCAGCGGTTAAGAGCACTTCCTCTGCAGGGGCCTTGGGTTCAATCACTGGTCGGGGGAGTTCCTCATGCTGTGCAGGTAGGTCAAAAAACTTAAAAAAAATTTTAATGGTAGCAATAATGTCTACCATTTGCTGAAGAGCTTGACACTATGAGCATATTTCATACAAAAAATCAGAATGTTCCTATGTTGTCATTTTTTTTTATTTTGTTATTTTATATACTATTTGGACAGTAATAACCATTAAAATTAAATAACTCTACCCAGTGGCTCAGCGGTAAAGAATCCTCCTGCAATGCAGGAGCTGGAAGAGACATGGGTTCAATTCCTGGCTCAGGAAGATCCCCTGGAGGAGGGCCTAGCAACCCACTCCAGGATTCTTGCCTTGAGAATCCCATGGATAGAGGAGCTTGGTGGGCTATGGCACATAGGGTTGCAAAGAGACACAACTGAAGTGACTTAGCACAGAAGAAGAAACCCAAAGTGTCAACAAACATGAAAAGATAATAACCAGGAAAAAACTCAAGGGAAACAACAGAAGATGAATTTTAAAAACATGATTAACATCCCATACTGACAAAGAGGGAGAAAATGGGCAAAACCAATATATTTCTGGGAAAAGTGTACAAAGCTACAATATATTGTAACACAATCTTGCAATATACATGAAGTCTTTAAATTCACCTACCCCTAGACCCAAGGAGCCTTATGTTTGAAAAGCGATCCTATAAAAACAAAAACTCTAGAACGTTCTTGGTGGTACAGTGGATAAGAATCCACCTGCCAGTGCAGAGGACACAGGTTTGATCCCTGGGCTGGGAAGATTCTGGATGCCGTGAGGCAACTAAGCCCACGCACTGCAACTCCTGGAGCCCTCGCACTCTAGGGCCCGTGCGCCACAGCTAAAGAGCTCCCTGTGGCTCAACCACTGCACCTGGAACCTGTGCTCCTTAACAAGAGAAGCCCCTGCAATGAGAAGCCTGCACATGGCAATGAAGAGTAGCCCCCACTCACCACACCTAGGTAAACCCCGTGTGCAGCAGTGAAACAGCAAGGGTAACCAAAATAAATACACAAATGCTTACAAACACACAAAAGCTCCAACTGGTGAGGGACATTGATTTCATTATTCTCTATTGGTAGCAAAAGCTGAGAACTATCTGAATGGTCATAATGCTGGAAACAGTTGAACTAAATAGGAACCATCTACCCTAGAAAGAATGTCTACTTTCAGTGTCCTGAACATCCCATTGTTTCACTCAGCATCAAGCCTTTGGACAGTCTGTTTCTTTTACCCAAACTGCTCCCTAATGCTGACAAAATCTTACTCATCCTTCATGTCTCAACAAAGATATAATGTTTTGTAAAGGTGTAAGAGAGAAAACATCATGAAAATGTAAATCACATGGAAGGGCCAGCAATTGAATGAATCTCTCAAACAAAGGGAAAGAAGTCAGACACGAAAGAGCACGAACAGTGGAACAGAAAGTTCAAGGACAAACTTTGGGAGGTAGTGACTGAGACGGGCACGTGGAGACTTCCTGGCTCCATCACTTTCTGTTTCTTGATTGGGTTCTGGCAAAGGGTGAGTTCACTCTGAAAATTCATCAAGCTGTTAATGATGCATGTACTTCTCTGTACGTACATTGTACTTCAATAAAAAGTTTAAAATAAACCAAATCTATTATATTTTAAGAAGTAGCCTTCCGGACATAACCAAGAGGAAATCTGTAGGTGAATCAACGGTACCTAAGAAGAAGACGCTGAATTCTATCTCTACATTGTTGCTTACAATGTTTTATCCCCATAAAATACAAAAATATGCACATTTAGAAATTGCCATTAAGAATCAGAAGCCTTGGACTTTGCTGGTGGTCCAGTGGTTAAGAATCCGCCTGCCAATGGAGAGGACATGGGTTTGACCCCTGGCCTAGGAAGATCCCACAGGCTGCGGAGGAACTAAGCCTGAGGGCCGCAACCACTGAGCCTGTGCGCCCTAGATCCTGTGTCCATAACAAGAGAAGCTACCGCAATGAGAAGCCTGCATATCATAAGGAAGTAGGAAGTAGCCCTCACTCATGGCGACTAGAGAAAAAGCCCTTGCAGCAGCAAAGACCCAGTGTAGCCAAAAAATAATAAATAATTTTTTAAAAAATCAAAAGTCTTCACTCTGCTGTTTGTTACTCCAGTAATTGAATTGTCATCAATAGCAATACAGGTTAACAGCCAGCAAGACCTTTTTCAGGCCTTGTACTGAGCATTTAACAAACATCACCCTGTTGGTTCTCATGACAGTCCTGTGAGGTGGGCGTTGTTCCCATTTTGCAGCCGAGGAAACCGCAGTTCAAAGATCTAGTGACTCACTAAAGGTTAGAGGTAATTAGGGTCAGAAATAGTTTGCTAACTCCAGAGTCTATGCTATTACAGGCCAAATGTCTCTGTAAGAGGTGAAGGTGAAAAAAGTTACAAAAGTGTTAATCGTTCAGTCATGACTGTTTGTGACCCCACGGACGGTAGCCTATCAAGCCCCTCTGTCCGTGGAATTCTCCAGGCAAGAATACTGGAGGGGGTTGCCATTCCCTTCTCCAGGGGACCTTCCCGACCCAGGGATTGAACCCAGGTCTTATGCATTGCAGGTGAATTCTTCACCATCTGAGCCACCACCAACTAGCAAAAAAAAAAGAAACGAGAGATATCTTTTGAGAGACTCATTTGGTTTTTTATTATTTCTAAAAAAGCTTTATTGAGGTACAACTTATAGACAATAAATTACGGGTCAAGTGTACCACCGATGCTTTGACCTATGGTATACCCATGAACGGAGAAGGCAATGGCACCCCACTCCAGTACTTTTGCCTAGAAAATCCCATGGACGGAGGAGCCTGGTAGGCTGCAGTCCATGGGGTCGCTAGAGTCGGATACGACTCAGCGACTTCACTTTAACTTTTCACTTTCATGCATTGGAGAAGGAAGTGGCAACCCACTCCAGTGTTCTTGCCTGGAGAATCCCAGGGACAGGGAAGCCTGGTCTTCCCCATGGACAGGGCTGCCATCTATGGGGTTGCACAGAGTCAGACACGACTGAAGCGACTTAGCAGCACACCCATGAAACACGCTCCAATCAATATGCTGAACATGAACGTATCGTCTCCCCAGGTTTCCTTCTGACCCTGTTCCTGTTCTCAATCACTAATCTGCTTTCTCCCACCATAAGCTAGTTCTAATTTTCTAGAATTTCCTAGAAATAGAATCTAATTTATAGAGAACTAGTAACAGAGGAGCCTGGTGGGCTGCCGTCTCTGGGGTTGCACAGAGTCGGACACGACTGAAGCAACTTAGCAGTAGCAGTAGCAGCAGTGATTAACAGCAAGGAAGGGGGAGAGGAGCAATAAAGGGTTGGGGAGTGGAGGTAAAACTGTTGGGTGTAAGACAGGCTATGAGGATGTATTGTACAACATGAAGAATATAGCTAATATTTTGCAACCACTGCAAACAGAGTGTAACCTTTAAAAATTGTGGAAAAGTTTAAAAATTTAAAAAAAAAGAAATAGAATCAAACAGCATGTGTTCTTTTTTTATCTGGCTACTTTCATTCAGTGTATTTACTTTTGATTCAACTGTCTTGTTGTGGGTCCAAAATTAATTTCTTTTGGTGGCTGTGTAGTATTCTATTTTTTATCCCTTCATCCTGAATGGACATTATCCAAGTTTGGGGATGCTACCAGTAAAGTTGCCATGAACATTTTTGTACAAGTCTTGGTTGCTGCTGTTGCTGCTAAGTCGCTTCAGTCGTGTCCGACTCTGTGCGACCCCATAGACGGCAGCCCACCAGGCTCCCCCGTCCCTGGGATTCTCCAGGCAAGAGCACTGGAGTGGGTTGCCATTTCCTTCTCCAATGCATGGAAGTGAAAAGTGAAAGTAAAGTTGCTCAGTCGTGTCTGACTCTTTGCAACCCCATGGACTGCAGCCTACCAGGCTCCTCCGTCCACGGGATTTCCCAGGCAAGAGTACTGGAGTGGGTTGCCATTGCCTTCTCCACAAGTCTTGGTAGTAATATATAATTTCATTTCTCTCTGTTTTTTATTACTTATTTATTGGTTTTTTGGTTTGTTTTTTGTTTTTCTGCTGTGCTGGGAAAGACCTGCTTTCTCTGGCTCCGCAGTGATTGGGGGCTACTCTTTGAAGCCCAGTACAAGGGCTTCTCATTGCAGTGGCTTCTCTTGTTGCAGAGCGTGGGCTCTAGGTGCACAGGCTCAGTAGTTGTGGTGCATGGGCTTTAGTTGCTCCTCAGCATGTGGAATCTTCCCAGACCAAGGATCGAACTCATGTCTCCTGCATTGGCAGGCAGATTCCTATTCACTGTACCACCAGGGAAGCCTGCTTTCACTTCTCTTGAGTAAATACCTAAAAGTAGAATGGTAGGTGTGTTATGTAACTTTTAAGAAACCACCAAATTGTTTTTCAAAGTGATTATAGATTCCCATATGCAAGGCTTTTAGTTGCTAATAGATGGATAGTGGTATCTTATTGTGGTTTTAACTTGCATTAATTATAACTAATTTTGTTGAACATCTTTTCATGTATTTACATGCCATCAGCCTATCACTTTTCACTTTCATGCATTGGAGAAGGAAATGGCAACCCACTCCAGTGCTCTTGCCTGGAGAATCCCAGGGACGGGGGAGCCTGGTGGGCTGCCGTTTATGGGGTCGGGCAGAGTTGGACACGACTGAAGCGACTTAGTGGCGGCAGCAGCAGCCTATCTTCTTTGCAGAAATGTCTGTTCAACTGTTTAAGCCATTCAAAAAAAATGTTGGTTCTTTGTTTTCTTATTACTGATTTTGGATAATACTATATATACTCTGGAGACTGTCAACTACATATTGGCACTTGCAGTGATCACTTGCCATCTACCTCTACAAAGATTAAAGCATATGCTGCTACAGCTGCTGATTTTCAGTACTACCTGAAAGGAGCTCAGTGTGGAGAACAGAAATGAGGTACTCTGTGCTCAGGGAAAAAACTGGCAGGACAGGTCTTCTGATAGATAGATATTTTCAGGAGCTGATTTTATGAGCCCAATTCTTGTATCTCCTCACATTTAGAAAAGCACTAAAATCCTTCCTGGTGATAACTGTTCCTAGTGACTAGCTAAAGCTTCACGAGACCAGCAGGAAAGTTCTGGAAGAATATGTGCTTCATTGCATGTATTCCTCCTTCACCAAAATTAAACATATACTGACCTTTCATCCTACCTCTCTGGAGCAGTTTCTCAGGGCTATTTGAGGTGCTGTCTCCCTGACCGCAGTCCTCATTGTGCCCCAAACAGCAAACTTGCAGCTCTCACATTGTGCATTTTTTTTGTGAACAAGACAACGACTTAACCAATAATTTGTTTGGCAGCTTTTTCTCCTAGTCTGTGTCTTGTCTTTTCATTGTCTTGTAAGTCAAACTCACTTGGGTTTATCTCACTTGTGAAAATGAACTTCCAGATAAGAGATCTCTGCACTGGGGCCGAGTTAAGGAAAAGGCCTTGGTCTTAATTAAGGATCTTCTCCAAATTTATTTTATCCTCTGTCTTCTCCTTCTCCGGATTTTCTAACTTATTCAGAAAATCTAGCCTGGGTAGAAAAATATGCTTTTCTCAAAAGTTTAGAGTACTAGTTTATCCCAATAATAGGAGAGAAATTGGATGGTAAGCTTAGGGATAAGGTGAAGTTGATAAACAGCAAAAAAAGTTAAGTCTTCAAACTTTTTTAAAAAGGATCTAGAATTCTGTGACAAACTTAGAGAAAAACATTCAGACTTGTTTTTACACTGAAAGAGGGGAAACCATTATTTGGTGGGTTTGAAAATGGCTGAGCCTAACTCATCAGAAGTAACTGGGTGTAAAATTAAAAGCAGTAGAAGTAAAATAGTGAACTTCTTTGATTTTGCTTTTATTTTTATGAGTTTGTTGTAAGAGTGAGTTTCTGTCAGTCAGATGTAAAATTTAACTCCTGACTCTAATAAAGTGTCAGACTGCAAATAACACCACCTTTCATGAAACATAAAAATGATAATATTTATATATTTCTCAAAATAAAATTGTATGATCATATTAAACATCGTTTTCCAAACAACATATATTCCTTTCCTCACCTCCAGCCCCCTCTCCGGCCTCCAGAAGGTCTGCTTGTGTGTCAACCTTCATTGACTGGTTTACATGTGTCTGTTGAGGTCAGCAGGTTCAAGAGAACTTGGTAGGGAGGACAGCAAGATCCTTTTTTGTGATACAGCTAAGTCCGAATGCCATTCTCCCTCCCTTTATCTGCTCTGTTATATATAAAATTCCCGGCACAGAACTAAATTCAAGACAAATTTATTGCATGGTCCTTTGCTTTAAAGGATATTGAGCAAGAATCTGATTTTAGAAGTTTATTTGTATGCTATAAACTTCTTTTAACTCACTGAAAATTAACAGAGACTAGGGAGATGAAGTTGAACGGTTCTATGAAGACCTACAAGACCTTTTAGAACACCCAAAAAAGATGTCCTTTTCATTATAGGGGACTGGAATGCAAAAGTAGGAAGTCAAGAAACATCTGGAGTAACAGGCAAATTTGGCCTTGGAATACAGAATGAAGCAGGGCAAAGACTAATAGACCTTTGCCAAGAAAATGCACTGGTCATAGCAAACACCCTCTTCCAACAACACAAGAGAAGACTCTACACATGGACATCACCAAATGGTCAACAGAAATCAGATTGATTATATTCTTTGCAGCCAAAGATGGAGAAGCTCTATACAGTCAGCAAAAACAAGACCAGGAGCTGACTGTGGCTCAGATCATGAACTCCTTATTGCCAAATTCAGACTTAAATTGAAGAAAGTAGGGAAAACCACTAGACCATTCAGGTATGACCTAAATCAAATCCCTTATGATTATACAGTGGAAGTGAGAAACAGATTTAAGGGACTAGATCTGATAGACAGAGTGCCTGATGAACTGTGGAATGAGGTTTGTGACATTGTACAGGAGATAGGGATCAAGACCATCCCCATGGAAAAGAAATGCAAAAAAGCAAAATGGCTGTCTGGAGAGGCCTTACAAATAGCTGTGAAAAGAAGAGAAGCGAAAAGCAAAGGAGAAAAGGAAAGATATACCCATTTGAATGCAGAGTTCCAAAGAATAACAAGGAGAGATAAGAAAGCCTTCTTCAGTGATCAATGCAAAGAAATAGAGGAAAACAACAGAATGGGAAAGACTAGAGATCTCTTCAAGAAAATTAGAGATACCAAGAGAACATTTCATGGAAAGATGGGCTCGATAAAGGACAGAAATGGTATGGACCTAACAGAAGCAGAAGATATTAAGAAGAGATGGCAAGAATACACAGAAGAACTGTACAAAAAAGATCTTCACGACTCAGATAATCACAATGGTGTGATCACTGACCTAGAGCCAGACATCCCGGAATGTGAAGTCAAGCGGGCCTTAGAAAGCATCACTACGAACAAAGCTAGTGGAGGTGATGGAATTCCAGTTGAACTATTTCAAATCCTGAAAGATGATGCTGTGAAAGTGCTGCACTCAATATGCCAGCAAATTTGGAAAACTCAGCAGTGGCCACAGGACTGGAAAAGGTCAGTTTTCATTCCAATCCCAAAAAGAGGCAATGCCAAAGAATGCTCAAACTACCGCACAATTGCACTCATCTCACACGCTAGTAAAGTAATGCTCAAAATTCTCCAAGCCAGGCTTCAGCAATATGTGAACCGTGAACTTCCCGATGTGCAAGCTGGTTTTAGAAAAGGCAGAGGAACCAGAGATCAAATTGCCAACATCCGCTGGATCATCAAAAAAGCAAGAGAGTTCCAGAAAAACATCTATTTTTGCTTTATTGACTATGCCAAAGCCTTTAACTGTGTGGATCACAATAAACTGTGGAAAATTCTGAAAGAGATGGGAATACCAGACCACCTGATCTGCCTCTTGAGAAATTTGTATGCAGGTCAGGAAGCAAGAGTTAGAACTGGACATGGAACAACAGACTGGTTCCAAATAGGAAAAGGAGTACGTCAAGGTTGTATATTGTCACCCTGTTTATTTAAGTTATATGCAGAGTACATCATGAGAAACGCTGGACTGGAAAAAGCACAAGCTGGAATCAAGATTGCTGGGAGAAATATCAATAACCTCAGATATGCAGCTGACACCACCCTTATGGCAGAAAGTGAAGAGGAACTCAAAAGCCTCTTGATGAAAGTGAAAGTGGAGAGTGAAAAAGTTGGCTTAAAGCTCAACATTCAGAAAACAAAGATCATGCCATCCAGTCCCATCACTTCAAGGGAAACAGTGGAAACAGTATCATATTTTATTTTTCTGGGCTCCAAAATCACTGCAGATGGTGACTGCAGCCATGAAATTAAAAGATGCTTAGTCCTTGGAAGGAAAGTTATGACCAACCTAGATAGCATATTGAAAAGCAGAGACATTACTTTGCCAACAAAGTTTCATCTAGTCAAGGCTATGGTTTTTCCTGTGGTCATGTATGGATATGAGAGTTGGACTGTGCAGAAGGCTGAGCGCCAAAGAATTGATGCTTTTGAAGTGTGGTGTTGGAGAAGACTCTTGAGAGTCCCTTGGACTGCAAGGAGATCCAACCAGTCCATTCTAAAGGAGATCAATCCTGGGATTTCTTTGGAAGGAATGATGCTAAAGCTGAAACTTCAGTACTTTGGCCACCTCATGTGAAGAGTTGCCTCACTGGAAAAGACTCTGATGCTGGGAGGGATTGGGGGTAAGAGGAGAAGGGGACGACAGAGGATGAGATGGCTGGATGGCATCACTGACTCGATGGACGTGAGTCTGAGTGAACTCCGGGAGTTGGTGATGGACAGGGAGGCCTGGCGTGCTGCGATTCATGGGGTTGCAAAGAGTCGGACACGACTGAGCGACTGAACTGAACTGAGGGAGATGTCTAGGAGGGCATAGGTGAGGGTAGGTATGTAGCATGTGTGTGCCTGTGTGTTTTGCATGATTCTGTGTGTGTATGTGTGAGAGAAAGAGACAAAGACGGAGTTTTGGAAAGGATTCTGAGGCTGGCTCACACACCAAAATATTGACACTTAGGACTGAATATTCTTGGTTGGGGGTTTCCCTGGTGGCTCAGATGATAAAGAATCCACCTGCAAAGCCAGAGACCTGGGTTCAACCCTCAGGTTGGGAAGATCCCCTGGAGAAGGGAACGGCAACCCACTCCAGTATTCTGGCCTGGAGAATTCCATGGACAAAGGAACCTGGCAGGCTACAGTCCATGGGGTTGCAAAGAGTCGGACATGACTGAGCAACTTTCACTTCACTTCACATTCTTTGTTGGGGGGCTGCTCTGTGCATTGTAGGATGTGTGTGTGCTCAGTCACATTGTCGGATAATCCCCAGCTTCTCTGGTCTTATATTACCCAGAGTTGTGACAACTAAAAATGTCTCCCGATACTGCCAAATGTCCTCAGAGGTGGTGGAGTGTGGAACAGAAGGGAATTTGAGTTACCCAATATCCACAAGGTGCTGATGAAGCCCCTGTAAGACCAGAGGGCCCAGACCCAAGCATTCAGGGCTGATGTGGCATTTGAAGGACAATGACCTCAATAATTGCTCAGATATTATTGCTGGTAATGGGGCCTGAACATCTTATGTTGCTTTATAATGTATCCAGCAAATTCTTGATGATTTCTTCTGTTTGCAGAGCGCTGTACTAGGCAAAGTCTGGGAGGCATGGGGTAAAATGTTTCCTTAGTTTAGGAAAGAAGGGAAAAGTTTTCCCAGTTATAAGTGGTTCTTTTCTAATTTAATTTTTATTAAGGCAAAATACACCTAACACGAAATTTAACATTTTAGGGCTTCCCTGGTGGCTCAGTGATAAAGAGTCTGCCTGCTAATGCAGGAGACACACTTTCCATCCCTGGTCCAGGAAGATCCCACATGCCATGGAGCAACTAAGGCCATGTTCCACAACTATTGAAGCCTGCATGCCTAGACCCCCTGCTCAGCAGCAAAAGAAGCCACTACACTTAGAAGCCCACACACCACAATTAGAGAGTAGCTCCCAATCGCCATAATTAGAGAAAAAACTAAGGTTTTCTCTCTGGTTATAAATAATTAAATAAAATTTAACATTTTAAGTATACAGTTAAGCAGTGTTAGGTACATTCACACTATTGTGCAATCGTCACTATTATTCATCTCCAGAACTTTCTCAAACTGAAATTCTGTCCCCTAACTTCCCATTTCCCCCTCTCCCTGCCCCCACTAAGCAACCACCATTCTACTTTCTGTTTCTGTGAATTTGACGATTCCAAAGACTTCATATAATGGAATCATACAAGCTGTGTCCTTTTGTGACTGGCTTGTTTCACTGAGCATAATGTCCTCAAGGTTCATCCATGTGGTAGCAGGTGTCAGAATTTGCTCCCTTTTAAAGACTCTATGATATTCTATTGTATAGATAGACCTCATCTTGTTTATCCACTCATCTGTTTATGGATATTGGTCTTACTTTCACCTTTTAATTATTGTGAATAATGCTGCTGTGAACATGGGTGTAATAATTCTTCCTCGATTGCTTTCTTTTAAAAGGGCACTTGTTTTCTTAAAATTTTGTCTCCGTTTTTCTCTGTCACTGCTTCTCTAACAGTCTCTCTCTCTCCCTCTCTCTTGCTCTCTCTGCTGTCCTACCCCCACTGTGGATATCTGACATTAGTGCCTACTTAAGATCTAATTTCTCCTTCCTTTGGTAATCAGTTCAGTTCAGTCTCTCAGTCCTGTCCGACTCTTTGCAACCCCATGGACTGCAGCACGCCAGGCCTCCCTGTCCATCACCAACTCCCGGAGCTTACTCAAACTCATGTGCATTGAGTCAGCGATGCCATCCAACCATCTCATCCTCTGTTGTCCCCTTCTCCTCCTGCCCTCAATCTTTCCCAGCACCAGGGCCTTTTCCAATGAGTCAACTCTTCGCATGAGGTGGCCAAAGTACTGGAGTTTCAGCTTCAACATCAGTCCTTCCAATGAACACTCAGGACTGATCTCCTTTAGGATGGACTGGTAGAATCTCCTTGTAGTCCAAGGGACTCTCAAGAGTCTTCTCTAGCACCACAGTTCAAAAGCATCAATTCTTTGGTGCTCAGCTTTCTTTACAGTCCAACTCTCACATCCATACATGACTACTGGAAAAACAATAGCCTTGACTAGATGGACCTTTGCTGACAAAGTAATGACTCTGCTTTTTAATATGCTGTCTAGGTTGGTCATAACTTTCCTTCCAAGGAATAAGCATCTTTCAATTTCATGGCTGCAACCACCTAAAGTTTGACACTGTTTCCACTGTTTCCCCATCTATTTCCCATGAAGTGATGGGACTGGATGCCATGATCTCAGTTTTTTGAATGTTGAGCTTTAAGTCAACTTTTTCACTCTCTTCTTTCACTTGCATCAAGAGGCTCTTTAGTTCTTCTTCACTTTCTGCCATAAGGGTGGTGTCAGCTGCATATCTGAGGTTATTGATATTTCTCCTGGCAATTTTGATTCCAGCTTGTGCTTCATCCAGCCCAGCGTTTCTCATGATGTACTCTGCATGTAAGTTAAATAAGCAGGGTGACAATATACAGCCTTGACGTACTCCTTTTCCTATTTGGAATCAGTCTGTTGTTCCATGTCCAGTTCTAACTGTTGCTTCCTGACCTGCATACAAATTTCTCAAGAGGCAGGTCAGGTGGTCTGGTATTCCCATCTCTTTCAGAATTTTCCACAGTTTATTGTGATCCACACAGTCAAAGGCTTTGACATAGTCAATAAAGCAGAAATAGATGTTTTTCTGGAATTCTCTTTGGTAATAGCATCTTGACTTCCTTGAGAGAACCACATGTCTTCGACTCTCTGTTCACACAAAATGAGCTTCCCTGGTGACTCCGACAGTAAAGAATCTGCCTGCAATGCGGAATACCTGTATTCGATCCCTGGGTTGGGAAGAGCCCCTGGAGAAGGGAATGGCAACTCACTCCAGGTATTCTTTCCTAGAGAATCCCATGGACAGAGGAGCCTGGCAGGCTACAATCCATGGGGTCACAAAGTTGGACACGACTGAGCGACTTTCACTTTCACACAATTTGGGTAGAGCTGTCACCACCGCCTCCCCCATTATTCAGCGCCCCAACCTTTCAGGGGCATTAAGCCAGTGAGACAGTCCATTTCCAAGACCATCCTGACTGGTTGAGCACAGAGCATATGATTCAAATCAAGCCATTCACATGCAATCCTGAGAATTTTTTGGAAGATTTTGGGGACCTTTCTTTATTCATTAAAGTACTCTTTCAATAAAGAAAAGAAGTGTTCTTACTCTGGGGTTACTGAGGGGGACAATAGAGGCCTGGAGCCACTAACCACCATCTTTGTCATCAGAAGAGATGAGTCCTAAGAGAACAGAGCCATGTAGAGGAAAATAAAGCCAAGAGGGAGACAGGATTGATGACATCTATATTATGGCGCTGATCCAGCCACTCTGGACTGTCTTCTTAGATCTTTTCCTTTCTGAAGACAGTTGGAGCTGGGTTTCTGTCACTTGAAAGAGAGAAAGAAAGGGAATGAAACAGGAGAAACGAAGAAAGGGAGGACGAGAGAGAGGGAGGAAGAAAGAAGGAAAGAAAGAAAGAAGCATCCCGCTTAATATACTCTTTTCTTCCACAATTACTATTTGCTTTTCAGAATTCTTGAAATCTAAACAAGCAAATATTTCCTTGGTGTTTCAGGACCACAGAGAATTGTTCCTGTTCACGGGGTGGAGGGGTTGGGGTAGGACAACGTTTCAGTCATCCTGTGACACACCTATCCACCCAGAATGGAGAGGATCAAGAGATAATGTCTGGTGAACTTTACAGTCAAATCAGGGAGGTGTGGCAGGCACAAAAATAACTGTTGTAAAGGAAGAATGGGAGAGCAAAAGCCACCTTCAGATGAACTTCCCTGGAGTTTATGGCTGCTCCCAAGTAGACCTGACTTTGGGCCAACAGACAGGTTGCACCTCCTCTGTCACCATGCCAGAAATTATGACTGTAAGAGTAGTCACCTGCATTCCCATTCCCTTTGGGAATGCAAGTGCCAAGGTGAGAATTACATATCGTCATTATCCTTAAAGGGAAGGGAAGGGTGGCAGCACCAAGCGGGACTCCAGCCAGCAGCCCATTGCAGCAAGTTCAAAGGTTATGGTGACCTCTGTTAGGAGCTTCAATGTCTCACCCACGGGTGGGCAAGGACTTTCTGGGCTGGGGCAAGAATGGAAGTCAAGTGATGCTGGCCTGTAATGAGAGCAGGACTGCAGGAGTCATGGGGTAGGAATGGATGTGAACAAAGCCAAAGGTCAAGGACTCAGCTAGTGTACTCCACAGTCAGGAGCTGGCTTGTTACATAAAGGAACAGAAGGTATTACTGTGTGTCCTGGGAGGGTAAAATTAAGGCCACAGGTCTGAGGGTACCTGGATATAAATACCCTGGGCATAGTGAGTTCCTGCTTTATTTCATTTAGTCCTCCTAACTTGTGTGAGGCAGGGTTTATCATTACGAACCCATTTTAAAGATGAGAGAGCTGAGGCCAAGAAAAGAGAAGGGCTTTGCCATAAAATGTGGAGCTGGAATTTAACCAAAACTGCTTCCCAACTGGTGCCTTTTTTATTGTCTGAACTTGGTGAAATGTCATCTTACAATTTTTTTTAACTCTTTAAGTGTGGCAACTCACTCTGCGAACTATTTTATATTATTTTTTTAATGATGCAAAGATGAATATTTTTAATGATAAAAGGTACAATTCACAAAGAAGATAGACATCATAAACCATTAGATACCTAACAACAAAGAAACAAAGATACATAAAGCAAAAATCAGAAGAAATATAAGGGAAAAGAAAAAATATATAATCATAGACATATTAACATTTCTCTGAGAATATTTTATCAAGTACAAAAAAAATAAGATTAGGAGCATCTTGAATGATGTCATTAATAATTTAAATATGATATATATCTATTTATATTGATTTATATGAATCTTATATCCTACACAAATAAATTTAAACTTTTGTATCTCATACATTGTTATTAGATGTCCATAGGACATTTGGAAAAACTGGCAAAAAGATAAACATTACTAAATTTCAAAGAGTAGAATCCTTTTTTGTGTGTGATTCAGTTATACACATATATTATTTTTGAAATAATTTTCCATTATAGGTTATTACAAGATATTGACTATAGTTTCCTGTGCTATACAGTAAACCTTTGTTGCTTGTTGCACTTCTATTTTTTTAAATTAGAAATCTGCTAACTATTTTATTCCCACAATCATGGTTACATATACATATAGATAGAGTACAAATGCATAGCACTTATTCAGCTATATTTCTCAATTCTAAATACCCTTATTTTTGTGCTTAGGAGAAATAAAAACAATCCTTTCAACCTGAATAATAAGAGTTTTACCTTTGATATACACATTGCTATCAGGTAAAAAAGCTTCCAGTTAAAGATAAGCCATACATTGCTTTTTAAGAAATTCTACATGTAGGTCTGGGAGTGAATAACTTGCTGGAGTCATAATATTCAGTTCCTTGATAGCTGGTAGGCTTTTAAAATGAGTTCTTTTAAACCCAAATATATACATGGAAGGGCTTCCCAGGTGGTACTTAGTCGTTCAGTTGTGTCCGACTCTTTGCGACCCCAGAGACTGTAGCTTCTCTGTCCATGGGGATTCTCAAGCAAGAATACCAGAGTGGGTTGCCATGCTCTCCTCCAGGGGATCTTCCCAACCCAGGAATTGAACCCAGGTCTCCCGCATTGCAGGCAGATTCTTTACCATCTGAGCCGCCAGGGAAGCCCTCCCAGGGGGTACTACTGGTAAAGAACCTGCCTGCCAATAAGGAAGACATGAGACTTGGGTTGGAACCCTGGGTCAGGAAGATCCCTTGGAGGAGGGCATGTCAAACCACTCCAGTATTCTTGCCTGGAAAATCCCATGGACAGAGGAGCCTGATGAGCGGAAGTCCATAGGGTCACAGAGAGTCAGACACGACTGATGCAACTTAGCACACACACATATAAGCATATGCATAGAAATATAAATTGTGGTTCAAAATCATGGATTAAAGATACTTAAATAGGAAAATTGGTTAGGCTTATTTTTAAAACAATAAAATATTTATCTCATTCTGTACTTCAAAATAAATTCTAAATGAGCCAAAGTTTAACATGTAAAAGAGAGGTCCATTTCTCTATCCATATGGAAAGACCATGTTGTTGAGCTGTAGAAAAGAAAAACTACCTTGTCCAGTTCTTTGACGAAACCTTCGGATCACGCATCTGTGATTTCACATGGTTGGAGCGTTCATCGTCTCCCTGGGAGTTGCAACTTTCTGTAAGTTTGCTAGTGACGAACCAAGGAAGGAGGCATATGCAGATTCCTACAGAAATTATGACTCTATGGAAGATTTTGAGAACATAAGGAAAGCTAGTATCTTTCAGAGTGAAAAGTGAGTTTGAACACAATTTCTTTGGGTTGAGTTCCATAGAACTTTGTCACTTACCTATGTTCCTGAACTATGGAATGATAAATATCTGGGCTAAGGAATAGTCTCTCTTGATAAATAAATGATTAACAAATACTACGGACACTAAAAAAAAATGTAAAAAAGATATCATAAAAGCCCTAAAATAAAACATGGGTAAATATTTTTGTAATCACGAGAGGCTTGACATGCATAGACATCTATTATACTGGAAAAAGAATCAACCTGAAACATAAAATATATAACTTCTAAACCAAGAAAGAAAAAAATGATTAGCATAGACAAGAAAAATGAAAAACTGGGGTAAAATACTGCACTTAAATGACAAATGTCACTGCCCTTACCGGGTAAAGAGCTCTTAGAAATCAATGTGAAAAAATAACCACAGAGAAAAATGGGGAAAAGACACAAACAGGGAATTGGAAATAATAAGTTCACAATAATGTGTGAAAAGACAGTCATGGTAACTAAAGTGTAAGAACATCAATGAGATGTCTTTTTTTCACTTATTTGAGTAAATTCCAGGAGATAGTGGAGGACAGAGGAGCCTGGTGTGCTGCTGTCCATAGGGTCACAAAGAGTCAGCCGTGACTTAGCAAATGAACAACGCCCTTTGGAGGTAAACAGATAAGTGTGAAAAGATGTATACAGAAGGATTGTGCATAATTGCCACATATTTATAATATTGAATTAATATGGAAGCAACATAGATATACGTTAACAAAAGACTACTACTTAAGTAAGTGGCTTTTTATTTTATTTATTGGAGTATAATTGATTTACAAAGTGGTGTTAGTTTCAGGTGTTAGTGGCTTTTTGAATATGATGTAAGAAGCCTTTCACACTTCAAACAGTTATTAAGTATAAAATATCCTCTTGATCCACCAAGTCTAAAATATTAATTATCTGACCCTTAAAAAAAATTGTCCCGCCTCTGTTGTAGATCTGTATGTGTGCTGTGCATACAGATCTCTATATATTGTTGTAAAACTTTGGGGTAAAAATAGTTCATAATACAGTATGCAGCATATAATTCCATTTATAGGCAAAATCAAATACATATATTGGATTGGCCAAAATGTTCAGTCAGGTTTTCTATAAGATCTTATGGAAATACATGTCTGCACAGAGAAAGAGAGAGGGAAATTAATACTTGTATAAATTTTCTGTGAACAGTGACTCTAAATGTTGTTTATTCCTTTATGGATTGAGTTATCATTACAATTACTATCAGTAGACAATTGATTGACATACCCCAACTATACTGCACATGCTGATAATGATTAAACATAAAAAATAAAATTTTAGAGGAAATATATCTTTTAATGAAATGGATAGAGCAAGTTTTGCTTATTTATTCAATGAGTTCATATATCCCAAGATGACTCTAGCTTATTTTTATAAGACAGGGCTCAGCACCAACTCAATTTCTATTTTTCATTTTTACAGTAGGCAAGGAGAGAGCTTTCACAAAAACAAATAGAAGGAGGTTTCTATAGCAATGCTACACATTTCTTTGAACACCTTTTGAGTTATATGCTGAAAATAACCTATTCTTTAAAAAAACTTCTTCAAATCTATTGCTTTTTTAAAAAAGTTCAAAGCATGCTAAGCTATTGTATCCCCCTTCAATTTGGTTGAGAGCGAAGAATCCTTCAAATCTAAAAAGGACTTGCTTGATACTTGGTCAGTATTATTTATTCACTTTCTCAGTGCCAGCCAGTACCAGTATTTCTTTGTTCTCCCCTCTCCCAGGTTTTAATTCCAAGAGCAAACCAGCAGCACAGATGTGAGACAGGGCAGAAGGATGCTCTTTGGAGAAGTGGGAGGGCATGGAGAAAGGGAGCAGATTGCACAAGGTGAGGCCCTGGATATGGATTCCCTTAAAACAGTGTTTCTCAACCATTGTTTTCCATGATCTCCCCCCTGCGGAGACTTATGGGGAGGGAGGAGGGTTCAGGATGGGGAACACATGTATACCTGTGGTGGATTCATTTTGATATATGGCAAAACCAATACAATATTGTAAAGTTAAAAAATAAAATAAATAAAATATTAAAAAAAATTATCACCCCTCTATTAAGCACTAATACCACAAGTAATATTTCATATCTGTTTGTGACCCCATGGACTGTAGTCTTCCAGGCTCCTCTGTCCACGGAATTCTCAGCCAAAATACTGGAGTGGGTGGTCGTGCCCTGCTCAGGTCTCCTGTGTTGCAGGTGGATTCTTTACCTTCTGAGCCACCGAAGAAGCCCACTAATGCCACAGATAATATTTCATATCTGTTTACATCCTGTGGTTCTTTGGAGGGCTAATAACCACCCTAAACCTGGGCTTCCCTGATGGCTCAGTGGTAAAGAATCTGCCTGCCAATGCAGGAGATTCAGGTTCAATCCCTGGGTCGGGAAGATCCCTTGGAGGAGGAAATGGCAACCCACTCCAGTATTCTTGCCTGGAGAATTCCAAGGACAGAGGAACCTGGTAGGCTACAGTCTACAGGGTTGCAGAGAGTTGGACAACCCTCACCCTAAGCAATTTTTGCTCCAGTGGGGGCAATATCACCTCCGTTGAGAATGGATGCCTTAAAAGTATACCGTGAGCACCCTGGGACATCTCCATGACCTCCCAGAGGAAACATTTGCCGCTGGGCAGCACACAGCTGGTCTCTTCTAAATGGTCCCACATTACAGTCAGGGGCTCTCTTCTCTCTCTCTTTCATCACCCCGCCCCCAACCCCGCCTCCAGGGCCCACTCACCTGGCACATCCTCAGATGTCAGCTCACACATCTCTTTCTCTCCCCAGAGCACCCTCCTGGACTTGCCATAGGGTATTGAAATAGCCAAGTTTTTTGTTGGTGGGGAGGCGGGGGGCACTGATGGCTGGTGCTCTGTGAGTGCAGAGAGCACGCCTGCCATGTCCATCAGTAGATCTTAATTCATGGCACACAGCTTGACACAGAACAAGCATTTGTGAAGTGAGAAATGGAGTGTTTCCTATAAACAAAGGATGTCCTAGTCATTAGCAATTGCAACCACCATGGACGGTGAGCTGGTGAGCCCTGAGGGAACTCGGGAAGGAAGAAACACCTGCCATCTAGCAGCCATCAGACTGCAGCCACTTCTTGGAGCAGTTTCTCAGATCTATCTGAAATAGTGTCTCCCAGGATACAGTGCTCATTTTTCCCCAAATAAAACTCGCAACTCTTACGCTTGCAAATTTTTTTCAACAGCAGGAAACATTCAACCAATACTTTGCCTTCTGCTCCCAACCTGCATCCCCACCTGTATGGGTTAGCTACTGCGGGGTAACAAACTATCCCCAAATATAGTGGCTTAAGACAACAACCAGGCACTTAGCTCACGATTCTGCAAGATGGCTGGGCAGCTCAGGTCAGGGCTCCCTTGTACTTCTGTGGTCAGCTAGGGAGCTGCCTGAGGCCTGGGCCTGGGGAGGGCCTCATCCAGACAGCTCATTTCAGCTCCACATGATCGTCTCATCCAACAGACCCACCCCAGGCTTATTTTCATTGTGGTCACCACGTGGTTCCCAAGAATGGTGAGAGAAGGTGAACCCCAATGCCCAAGGAACCTGTCAAGTTGCTCATGTTTTCTTTTTGACCATGCCATGTGACACATGGGATCTTTATTTCCCCACCAAGGATCGAACCTGCACCTCTAGCATTGGGAGCACAGAGTCTTAACCACTGGACCACCAGGGGATTCCCCACTCACCTTTTCTTATCACCCTATTGGCCAAAGCAAATCATGTGGCTGCTCCTGATGCAAGCAGTGGAGACAGAGACTCTAGAAGTCTTTAGGGCCATTCTTTGCAATCTACTGCGCTTCACCAGCATCAACATCAAAGCTGCCTTTGTGACGCCTTTTCTAGTGGGTTTACTGTAATGTTCCATTTAGCATCATTTCACCAAGGCCCTGCTCCCTGGTTCCCACTCCTCAAGAACCAACCCCATCTCTCCCTTCCATAATAGGTCCTCTCTCCTTATATCTCTAAATTATCTTTCTTCTGCTATCGGGAAGCCATGATCCACACTCGGGTTTCAGACCCCAGCACTCAAACTCACCCACAGTTGGGACACAACAGGTGGGTAAGACCAGAACAATGGGCCCTCTCTCAGTTCGCAAAGCTCTGCCTGGTCATTTAATTACTCACTTACCACTGAGTTCAGCAAGTTCTATTGGCAGACAGTGCACAACGATTTCCCCAGCACTGGGCTTAGCAAGCTCTTGGATCTTGTTCCCCGACTCCCTGCCATTCCTCCCAGAGGTTCAGTGGGTCTAGCCTTGAGAGGTACCCCCATGCAAACAGCACTTGGAATACTGCAAGAGTTGTTGCCATTGAAGTCATTGTTTTTCTCTTGTGCTGATCTTCAGATTGACAAGCTGTGAAACAACACGTATTATGAACCACAGTCATAACCTACTGGGGTGTCCATCATTGGTAATAGGTCCTGAGGCCCCAGCATCTGAATCTCAAATATTTTCATAGAGAGGTTAAAAATCAAATGTGCAATAAAGGTATGATTGCATCATCGTGCGAAGACATGATGGCAATCTTGAGTCCCTTGAGTCACATAAGCAGTGCAATTATTGTGTTTTATTTGTTCACTTGCTCTACTGTTTCTGAGTGCCTCATACAGAGAACGTGCTTGATAAATACTTGCGGAATGAGTAAAAATGGTGACAAGTTCACACAAGGACCATAAAGGCAAAAGCACAGGATGCCGTTACAGCCCCAGGGAATATTTACACAGGGTGATGCGGAGGTGATGTTTAATCTCAGCTTTAAGGGCGAAGGCTGACTCAGGAAAAGGAACAGCAGGTGCAAAGGCCAGCAGAGGCAAAGGGTCATGATGTGAGTTCTTGAGTGTTATGATCCCTACTCATCTTGTGTGAATCTTATAGGATTTAAGATAGTAAATTTAATTTAAGCTAGTTAAGTAGTTCAAAAGGGAGTCACGGGGCTTCCCTGGTGGTCCAGAGGTTAAGAATCTGCCTGCGAATGCAGGGGATATGTGTTCAGTCCCTGATCTGGGAAGATTCCACATGCCATGGAGTAACTAAGCCCATGTGCCACAAGTACTGAAGCCAGAGCGCCCTAGAGCCTGTGCTCTGCAATGAGAAGCCCGCGTCACAATGAAGAGGAGCCCCTGATCTCCACAACTAGAGGAAGCCCTCGTGCAGCAGCAAAGACCCAGAGCATCCATATATAAAACTTCTAATTATCTTGTTTAAAAAATGGAGTCACAGTGGCCAATGTGAACATCCACGTTAGTTGTTTTGAAACATCCGCAGTAGGAGTGTCAAGAGTCCTAGAGGAACAGACTAAGAGCATTACCTTAGGAATGTGGTGGGCAGTGTACCTCACTGGAACACAGGACCAAGACCTCCTCCCCTGGGGGAACTTGACTCCTCTGAGAGAGGTCACTGAGCCGAGTGACTTGCAGCCGCTTTGCTGGAGGACCCGACTCTGCTCTGGGAGACCTTCCAGATGGAAGCTGCCCGACTCCCTGTCGGAGCAGAAGGTGACCTCCCACCCACAGCTACTGTGACTTGTTGCCGGTTGGGAGACAGCTGAGATGACTCCTTTCAGGACTTCTTGGAGTGGTTCACTACCCGCTTTCCTTACCTTAAACCTGTATTGTGTGCCATAAACCAAGTGATTCGTGAACTGAACACTGGCTGTGTTTCTTACATTTCCAGCCCCCTGACTGCGGGGCCCTGTGGCAAACAGTTTGGTAGGTTGGCAGAGCTGGGAGGAGGTCATGGTTAGGGCAGAGAGGCACAGAGGAGGTGGGGGAGCCGAGGAGGGATGCCAAGTCTTGGGTCTCATAGGCCACAGGACGGAGCTGGATTTCATACCAAGAGGAGGAAGTGAAGTGAAGTGAAGTGGCTCAGTCGTGTCCGACTCTTTGCGACCCCATGGACTGTAGCCTACCAGGCTCCTCTATCTATGGGATTTTCCAGGCAAGAGTACTGGAGTGGGCTGCCATTTCCTTCTCCAACCAAGAGGAGGAAGTGGGGCTTAAAGGAGGGTTTTTAAGGAGAGTGTGGAATAGTTCATTTGATATTGGAAGTAGCAACCTTGGAATGAAGCTCTGCCTCTGGAGTAGCCTCACTTTCCCATGAAGACCTCTGCCCTCCACCGGGCTGGCCCTGATAAGCATTTTCATCTGGACCACTCAGTCAATTTGACCTCCCAGTCTTCGTCAAAGGTTCCAACCTCAAACTTACTATCATGGAATCTCGTATAAAGTACCCAGCTTTGAGACATTATTTTAGCACATCAGTTCTGCGGGCCTTTCATTTTCCCCAGGTTTTCTAGATCCTACTCTTGTATGCACTACAGCATCCCAGAGCTATGTACTTGGACTGTGCTGCTTTGGTCCAGAGTAATTTCACTTCTGTCTTCAGCTTGCATCAAGGGAACCTGAAGCAGCAGCTGCAAAGCCAGGCCCCACACATCCCCAGATCCCACTGATGATGCTCTGGAGAAGTGTCCTGGGTCTCTGCGCAGGAAGATGTGTGCCTCTCTAGAGCATGCAGCTGGCTGTGGTTTTATGGAAGCAGAATCATATTTCAATCCTGAGGACTTTGGGGGAGCCAAATTTGTAGCCCACTTCCAAGACCTGTATGAGACAATAAAACATGCACATCTCTGGGCCTTTTTTCCCCCCTCTAAACTCACGTTCCAGCTGCCCAAGGGCTTTCTAGGTAAAGAATCCGCCTGCCAAGGCAGGAGATATGGGCTCGATCCCTGGGTGGGGAAGATCCCCTGGAGGAGGAAATGACAACTCACTCCAGTATTCTTGACTGGGAAATCCCGTGGACAGAGGAGTCTGGTGGGCTACAGCCCATGGTGTTGCAAAGAATCAGACATGACTGAGTGACTGAGCACACATCTCCTCTCTCCTCTCCAGCTCCCCCAAGGCATTTATTTTTGCCTTTTGTGTTAATGTAGTTGTATTAGTCACCTCAATTCCTTTTGTGGAATAAGGGGGAATATAAAAAAGTAAAGCAGAATAAAATTATATATCCTGCCTATGACAGGCACTTTATTCATGACCCTCCACGCTTTCCTCTCCTCCCCTTCAAAAAAATAAAATAAAAAACTCTAAGATGAAAATATAGTTTGACTCTGCTTTGGACTTCATAAATTTTCTGATATTACGCAAACATATTCTCTGTGCAGGAGAGCAAACACAATCAAGATGACTCCACATCGGGTGGCTGATCACCTAAAAGCTTCAGTTTCTTTCTCTTTTGCCCATCTTGCATTACAAAAGCCAGAAAGTCAGACATTTTATTTCCCAGCCCCTCTTGCAATTGGACTCAGTTTTAGGGTTGCCAGATAGCAAAAATTATTAGTATTTTTATGTATATAAAATAACAAAATCACTGGGGATACCCTGTTAAATTTGGATTTCCCATGGGACATACTTACACTGAAAACAAAAATCTGTGTTTACCAAAATTTAAATTTAACTGGCCAACCTGTATCTCATTTGGCAATCCTACTCAGTTCTTATCATAAGGTATAGATGAAAATATGTTTGAGCACATTTGGGGACCACTTTATTCTGGATAAAAAGAGACTACTAAAGAAAAGACTTATCTTTCCTGCCATGAATGCAGTTGTGATGCCTGACACTCTCGCAGCTACTTTATCATTATAAGGCAACATCAAAAAATTAAAGCCAACGTGCTCAGCAAGACAGAGCACAGAGAGCAAACCCAGGTCCTTGATGGTATTCTCCAATCAATATCACTGAAAGCATCCTAGATACCAACTGGTGGTGCTGTCTTTTGGGTTTGTTTAAGTATATCTGATGTATAATGCTGTGTTAATTTCAGGTATATGGCGAAGTAACTTAGTTATAAACATATATTACTTATAAATATTATATATATTATATTTTTGCAGATTCTTTCCATTTATTATAAGATACTGAATATAGTTCCCTGTGCTATATACTAATAGTAGGTTTATTTTATATATATAGTAGTGTGTTTCCGTTAATCCCAAGCTATCTATGCCCTCCCTCCTCATTCTCCTTTGACAACCATAAGTTTGTTTGCTATGTCTGTGAATCTACTTCTATTTTATAAATAAGTTCATTCATTTTTTAGATGACACATATAGGTGATATCATACAGTGTCTGTCTTTCCCTATCCAACTTACTTAGTATGCTGATCTCTGGCTCCATCCATGTTGCTGCAAGTGGCATTATTTCATTATTTTTTAAGGCTGAATAATATTTCACTATGTGTATATACATCTTTTTAAATATAGTTTTAAAAAAATTTTAGCTACCTCGAGCAACAGATGGAATCTTTGTTCCCCAACCAGGGATGGAACTCGTGTCCCTTGCACTGGAGGTGCAAAGCCTTAACCACTGGACCGCCAAGGAAGCTCCTATGCCATATCTTCTTTATCCATTCATTGGTCAATGGATATTTAGGCTGCTTCCTTGTCTTGGCTATTGCAAATAGTGCTGCTATGTACACTGAGGTGCCATGTATCTTTTTGAATTAGTTTTCACCTTTTCTGGATACATGCCCAGGAATGGGATCGCTGGATCATATGGTGACTTAGTCGTGGTGTTTAACATTATTTCTGCTAAATATTCAAAATCCTCACTAAAGTTTCTGCAGAAAAAGATCACTCTTCATTAACGGCACATAGGGAAGCCACCAAATGGGAAATAAGCAAATGTAATAAATGTGAAAATTTTATCAGAAATAAGGAAATGAGGCATCAGGGCAGCCATGGGGGAATTTTCTATGCTTTTTGGGGCAAGGGGAGAAGGGATATATATATATATATATAACGCAGCAGTCAAAAGCACAAGTTGCAGAGCCAACCTGCCTGGTTTCAGATTCAGTTCCATCATTTATTGGCAGTGACAATATTCCAAGGAGACAGGTGGTAACCCATGTCAGATGCTACTGAGAAGTTGAGACAGCCAAGGACTGAGAAAGGGTCCCTGGATGTGATGGTTTCAACGTCACTGATGTCCTTCCCAAGACCAGCTTCAGTTAAGCAGTGTGTAGAAAGGATTACAAGAGGTTTTAGATGAGTGGGTGGGAGAACAGGAGAGGCAGGGAGTGACTGTAAATCCTAGGTGAAATCAGTTCCAAGCTCCAATTCAAAAACTGAAGCCACACTCTGGAACGCATGTCTTGGTTGTGAGAAGTATGGGGGTGGGGGTGCGGGAGGGCGTGAAAGTGGACTCCTGGCGAGATCCTCTAAAGGGCTGGGTCGACCATTCCCTCTTGCGGTGCTGCTCAATGTCAGTATTTCCAAACGTATCACTTTCGCCATCTCTGCTGCATTCATTTTTAAATGAGATTTATAGGTACTTTAACGGATATTTTGTAACACAACCATCAACAGTAATGGTGTATCCTTAGCCTCGAACAGAACATAATCCATTAAAAAATGTAAGGGAAAACAGAAATATAACTGAAGCCAAGCAAAGTTTTAAAAACTTCAGCCAAATGCTACTGCTGCCACAGTTGGTGAAGTGCTATAACACTCTGACCTTCACTTACGATCAAAACCAAAACCGATGCTGAGGAGGAGGTGAGGAGGAAGAGGGGTGGGTTGGGAGTTTGAGGTTGGCAGACGCAAACTGTTATATATAGACTAGATAAAAAACAAGGTCCCACTGTATAGTACAGGGAACTAGATCCGATTGTAATGAACCATAATGGAAAAGAAAATAGAAAAGAATGTATACATATGTATAACTCAATCACTTTGCTGTACAACACACATTAATACAACATTGTAAGTCAACTGTACTTCACTTAAAAAACAAGACCAAAACATTAGGAACAATGTTAGGGCAAACACACACAAAAATGAAACAAGTTATAAAAAAGTACGTACCCTGACTACTGATAACGTGCTATGAACGTTTTCCATTCCATTCCTTATCTTTTAAAAATAATGGACTTGATTCCCCAGATGGATTCACCACCCATTAATGGCTAGTACATGGTTTCAAAAACAATGAATTAGTAAATATGACATTAGTGTTGAAGACCCAGCAGTACCAGCCTGCGATCTTTTCCTTGAACTAATTCTTAAGATCTGAAAGGTAAGTGAAAAGCAAGTAACTTTCTCACTGGGTTCATGCTGTATCACCACCGACTCCCACCCACAAGCACACTGTTGTGTAGTGGGACGAAGGCCACACTCTAGGAACACTGATCTCTGATTCTGCAACCTCTAGGAGAGGAGGGTTGGGGGGCTGCCTTGCTGCCATTCTGCATACTCAGGTCCAAGTTCACAGCTCACTCACATAACCAAGAATGTTATCAGGCATGGACAGGCCTTACGATTCTGAATCTCCAGGGACCCTTTAATCTGTACTAGTATTGTATATGTATTAATTTCTTACTGCTGCTATAACAAATGACCACAGACTCACTGGCTTACAATAATACAACTTTATTCTCTTCTTGTCCTGGGAGTAAGAAATCTGAAATTAGTTTCACTGGGCTGAAGTCCAGGTGTTGGCAAGACTGGTTCCTTCTAGACGCTCTGAGATATTCGCTTGCCCTTTTCAGCATCCAGTGGCCACTTATATTCCTCAACTTTCGCCCTTCCCTCATCTTCAAAGTATATCACTCCGGTCTCTGCTTGTGGCATCACACTGCCTGTTCCTCTGACTCTGCCCTCCCTTCTTCCCTTAAAAGGAAGGACTCTTGTGATTACATCTGGCCCACCCGGATGCTCCCACCTCAAGATCCTTAACTTAATCACATCTGCAAAGCCCCTTTTGCCATACAAGGTAACATACTCTCAGCAGGGGGGATTGGGAAGGGACATTTTAGAGGGTCATCATTCACCCTGCCACAGTGACCAAGGTGAAGGAGGACTTGAGCAGGCAAGGGCAGAAACGGGAGCAGAGACGCGCTCCAACCTCTGGTCAAGATGCCACACGTAAGAGCACACGGGAGTAAATCCCACAACGGATGCAGGAGCTGAGTCTGACTCACGGGCAGTGGGCCAAGGCCAAGGTTGGGCTGAGGATCTTTGGTTCCAGCTGACAAAGAGGGGAACCACAGTCCCCCCCGGGGAGCAAAGGATAAACAGCAGAGGACCAACACACCGGCAACTGGCAACAGAGATTTATTTAAACTGTTAGCCAACAGGAACAGGAACTTGTACAACCACCCCAGTAAATGAGGCTTCTTGGAGAGTGGGGAGAATGGCGGCCGGAGCTTCCCCACCACTCAGGAAACTTGGAGACTCAACTCCGGAAAGGTCGCTGGCTTCAGCTCTGGCTCAGCACGAGTCTTGAACAGATCAATAAGTTATTTCCTTCAAACCTGAGGGGAGGAAACGCACAGATGCTGAGAAGGGGCTGTCACAGGCTGAGGCAGAGAAAACAGTCAGAGGTGGAAGAATGTGACCCTGGGGCCCCAGGTCCATGGGGACCGGCTCTGGGGCGACGGCTGCACATTCAATTACTGCACCCGGGCCTCCTGGTTGTGTAAGATAAGATTCCACAAGGAAACAGGAGGCTGGATGAGACAGTGTTTACTGGCGGTTTAAAAGGGATTAAGACATGTTACAGCGGTTTATGGGCTCTCCAGTAAAACCCACACGTCCATTCTTTAAATGCTGAAGTTTTTTTTTTTTCCTGAATTAATACCTTTCATTCAGACAACTTGTTTTAACGAGTTCACTTGTTTTAACGAGTTCATTCTTGAGTGTTCTGCTTTTTACCTTAAATACATTTGAAAATTACTATTGTCCCATTTTGGGTGAGAAAGAAGTCAAAGGGTTACTGACTAGCCTTAGCAATTTTTTTCACCCTTTTGTCTTTGAATCAAATTCAGTAATAAAAAAGACTGGTGTAGGCAATTTATTTCTTCACATATCTAGTAATTTTTTAATCAAATACAACCCAATCAATCCTAAAGGAAATCAGTCCTGAATACTCATTGGAAGGACTGATACTGAAGCTGAAACTCCAATACTTTGGCCACCTGATGTGAAAGACTGACTCATTGAAGAGGACCCTGATGCTGGGAGAGACTAAGGGTAGGAGGAGAGGGCGATAACAGAGTGTGAGACGGTAGGATGGCATCACCGATTCGATGGACATGGGTTTCAGCAACCTCTAGGAGTTGCTGATGGACAGGGAAGCCTGGCCTGCTGTGGTGCATGGGGTCACAAAGATTTGGACACAACTGAGTGACTGAACTAAACTGAACACTGTGGGTGGTAAGCTGAGGAGACTCTGAATTCTGATATCTTCCTATGAAGAGTGTTGAATTTTGTTTTAGCAGGTGATTTTATTATTGGAGAATCATTCTGATTTTCCAGAGTCTTGGCTGTAGGTTTGTTTAGTATCAATCTGTTCGTATTTTGACTTATGGCCTATTCTTTAGAACCTGGTCTTTTAAGTGTTGAACTTCGAGCAAACACAGACAGTTTCTCCTCTACACACATACAAGTTAAGTACAGTAAGTCCCTTACAACGAATGAGTTCCGTTCCATTCCATTCCAAGAGTGCATTAGCAAGCCCAATTTGTTAATAAGTACAACCAAGTTAGCCTCCATACCCAACTAACACAATTGGCTACATAGTACTGTACCGTAATAGGTTTATAATACTTTTCACACAAATAATACATAAACAAACATACAAAGTAAACATTTTTAATCTCACACTACAGTACCTCGAAAAGTACAGTAGTACAGTACACAGCTCAGCATAGAGGGGCTGGCATTGAGTGAAGAGGCAAGAAGAGTTACTGCCAGAAGGGGGCAGGGAGGTGGGAGGCTGGAAAGCTGAAGGGCCGTCAGCAATAGGAGACGGAGGAAAAGCTGCAGTGTCACTCACACCTGACACTGACGGAACGCGCGTGCGCATCTTTAAAAGCTCGCAGCTTGAAGGTTCGTATGTAAGTGACTTACTACACTGATACCACAAGTAGCTAGGTGAGAAGGGGGAAAAAGAAGCCCCTTACATAGAAAAGCTCAATGCATCATTACTTGACAGAATCTAGAGTTAATTCTATACTATTACAAGTCACCTATATTTTTTTAAAGTGTAAGAAAATTAAGTAAATGCAGACAGAGCTTCATGACAGAATATTTATAAAGCCATGAAAATTATGCTCATGCAGAGTTTTTAGTAGCAAGGGGAAATGCTTATGTTATAATATTAAGCTTAAAAAGATCCAGAATCAAGGTTACATAGATAAATTAAACCCCCCTAAAAACAAATCAACAGCTAGAAAAAGAAAAGAAGGGAAAAGCTGCCAGAGGTTATCTCTGAGTGATGGGCATACGGGTGATTTTTTTTTCTTTGCCATACTTTTTTTTAGAAGTTTCCAAAGTCTCTGCTTAAAATTATACTGTTTTCAAAAATGGGGGAAAACAGCAGTACAAAAACACAGTAATAAATGATTTTTTAAATAAAAAATAAATGGATTTTGTGGACTGAACTGCCCAGCTGGGTAAATTTATAAACTGGTGGAAAGATAATCCCAAGGAGGATGATTAACAACCTGGAATTTTCACACAGGAGACAGGCCTTGACTCCAAGCTCTTTGTTTTATATTCACTACTTGCCTAAGGCAGTATGTCAGACAGAGCTATAGGAAGCAAAGGCCAGAACTGGGATCTAAAACTATCTCCACTGGGCTGGAGAGGCGCCCAGGGGAAGTACGGTCAGCACGGGGCAGCTGTAAAGGAGGAACTGGGTCAAGATCAAGGCAACAAGGCACTGAGACAAGGCTCCGGGCTTTGTCCCCACGGCCCGACTCTTTCAAGCCAGGGGAATTCACCTCCAATATAAAAGAAGATGAGAGAGAGAAACTCAACCCACAGCTGCAGGGGTGTTAGACAGAAACAATGACCTGTGTGTTTTAACATCAAGCAAACCTGGTTACAAGCAGATCAAAAAGCTGAACACTGGATCCTTTCATTAAGATGATTACAAGACTCAAGGTCTCTTACCATCCAGTTGAGGAAATTCCACAAACAGCCCTAAAGGGCTGTTGGTTGGTTTTCATACATGTGGTTTATTTAAGCAGTTCTCCTGGGTTTTGTGCTATAAAATCAGAGGATATAACTGCTGATTCTCTATGTTCACAGATCCATGTATACGAGCCCTAGTTCCTCCTGGGTAGAAAATTCCCATTGAGCGTTACGTTCTCCAGAGACAAAAAATTCCCTAGAAAAATTCCAATCAATATAAGTGAAGTCACCTACCTAGTTCGCTTCCTCCTTTGGTGGCCCAGCAAAGGCAGTAATGCTGCATGAGCTGTTCAAGAAGCTCCATTTCATCCAGGAATTCAAGGGCCTCTATTCTGTGGAATGACAAGACAACAGTACCAACGTATCCAATTAAAAATGAAGGCCGTGACGCACACTGCCGGGCGTGGAAACGCGTTCAGGATAGACTATGTGAAAAGAAGCGGGCTACAGAACAGTACGTATGGCGTGGGACCATTTTAGCTATTTTTGAAAAGAAGAAAAAAACCTCCATAAGCAAAGTCAAAAGTGACAGATGACAAACTCAAGAGAATGTCTGTAATACAAATGACAAGGGGGTAGATTTCCTTGTTATATAAACGAGCTGTTACACTTCAGTAAGAAAGAACACTTTTTAAAACTTATTTAAAAGATGGGTAAAAGACCAGATCACTGGCAAGGAAAAAAACAAGGGCTTTTCAATCTCATTTATGTGAAAAGAAACGTAAATTAAACCAGGACTCCTGCCATGTCCTGCCTGCTGCACCTGGTGGGGTTCTGCTCCAAGACACTGCTTCAGACGTCATGGACTGCGCTCTGGAACCACTGGCAAAGAAGATCTTTAAAGGAGTTTTAGTAGTGGAACCTGTGGGCACTTTTGGTGTGTGTTTTTTGTTTCAAAAGATGAACACAAGCCAAGATTTTAGGCCAACGATGAGCAAGAAATTTCCCTTCACCTTGGAAGTTTACTGCAAATCCATTGAACATTCAGGATGGAATGTATGGAGTCAGAAAGCAAGATGAAGAAATATGCTTAACGGCAAAAACTAGGAGTCTGATTATCTATCAAGGTTTGGTCTATTTCATAGGATCGGGCAAGACTAAAACTCCAAAGTTGACATGGATGGATTTTAGAATATTTAAGGTTAAATGTAAATTCTAATTAAGCTGGAGATTTTGTTCCTCAGACTAACTGTGAAGAAATTGATGGAGGGTTTCTTTTATTACATTATAAACGGAGTTTTGTTTACTACTCAAAATAAAGTGGTTCTCCTTAAAAAAGTGTTGTGCACCTGAAACTAACATTGCCTGTCAATTATATCTCAGTGTGAAAAACTGTTGTCGTTAGCATTTATCCACACATCAATATAAATGCCAGGCACCACTAAACAGGATATGGTAACCTGAACATCTTGACATGCAGAGATAAATATAAGCTATTGTTAAGCTTTTGAAAGGATGGTGGTTTACAGGCAAATACATGTATCAATCTACTGATTCAAAAAATACAAATCTATAGGTTGATAAATATTTATATACACATAGAAAAAGAATATACTCCAATTTATTCACAGCACACAATTGCTCTATATTATAATTCATGAACTTTACTTGAAAATTGTTTTAGAACAACAAGCACGTCTTTCTTTTATAATGAGGGGGAAAGTCCACTTAAAAATCCATAAGCAGACTCCCCCGAACCCCCCTTAGGACCCCTTGAGCAACGTGACTTTCCTCCTTTTCCAAAACACAGGATTGTGCAAGATTTCCACTGCAGAGGTGTAACTGTTTATTTTGACTAAAATAGTGTTGGGGCATAAACCTTGTCTTGGCTAATAGCTAATGAGTTACTCTCAAGGAGCTAGCAATGTTTAATCTATGTTAGCAGCAGTTAACTTGTGTCAAAATAGGTCTAGTTTGGGGTTGGGTTTGGTTTTTTTTTTAAAAAAACATTAAAAGGTATGGACAATGATGCCTTTCATTCACAGTTATTTGCCATGGAGCGGACTCTTGTCAGTCCCGTACCTGATCACTTCGGCACGAGGCAACCTGCTGTACACTTCCATCATGTCGATGGCTGACGCCGACTCCCACCCGCTGGACAGGAGCCGTTCTCTCTAAAACGTGGGGCGGAGAGAAAGGGAGACGACAGGAGCTGTCACACGACCCGAGGCACTCTTTGCACACACAGCTTCCCTCGGAGGGCTCCTCTTTAAAAAGCCCATTCTGGACCCTCTCATCTGTCTTTTCATTTCCCCATTTTCTCTACTCAACAGGTACTGTTACAATGGGGGCACCCTAAAGTATAATATTTAAAGAGAAATAAAGGAAGAAACTATTCTATACAAGCAACAGCTTTTTAAAGGGCCCTGGTGGTAATGACACAAGCCATGTAAAAACTAAGCCATTTAAAAGGAGGTAGGGATAGGGAAGTGCCTCTTCACCAAAAAATTTCTAAATTTTGGGGGAACAATTACAGTTTGCAAGAATTTAAGTCAAGTACGAAGTGGGAATCATGTTTGGATCCTGATTCAAATACACCAACCGTGAACAATTTTTTAGACAACTGGTAAAAGCCAAGTATGAATTGGGTGGGTGTCAGCTGCTATGAAGGAGCATGTCCACTTGTCAGATGTGATCATGGTATTATCATTATCCTGGGCAGAGGAAGGTCCTTACTGGTAGGAGATTCACACTGAAGTACTTACGAGGGAAATGAAACAGTGTCTGGGATTTGCCTTAAATATTCCAACGATGTGCTCAGACACTCAGCCATGTCTGACTCTTTGTGACCCCATGGACTGTAGCCTGCCAGGCTCCTCTGTCCATGGGATTATCCAGGCCAAGAACACTGGAGTGGGCTGCCATTTCCTCCTCCAGGGTATCTTTCTGACCCAGCGATTGAACCCACATCTACTCGTGAATCCTGAACTGCCGGGAGATTCTTTACCCCTGAGCCACCTTTCCAATGACACCACCAATGAAAATTTGGGGGAAGGGGTAACAATATGGCAATGACAAAATATTATTAATTATTGAAGTTGGCTGGTGGGACATAGGTGTTCACTTTAATTATTCCCTCTACTCTTATGTTGTTTGAAAAACAGCATAATAAAAAAGTAAAGTAACAGGAGACAGGAAATGTAAACTTGTATTTTCCATGCCAAGATGGTAGTACAGGGCTTGGATCTCCCCCACACGATGAACCAGTGGCTGCCCGCAGGCAGGCACTCCGGAAGGACCCTCACATTCTCCCATCTGTGTAGGGAGGAAGCACTTTCTCGGTTGGCCAGGGTACAAGAGGACATCCGGGCCTCTGCCCTCTGACCTGCGACTCCAGCGACTTGCAAGTCTCCACTCCGGCCAGGTCACACTGTCGCCTCCGCAGGTTCTCGATCATGATCTGCCCAAACCGGTCACCCATGTTTACCTGGGAAGGGAGAGGGGAGGCTGGGCACTACCACAGGGTCTCTCTGCTTCTTAAAACATGCAAAATAAAATAACCACATCCTATTGCTAAGCAGTCAAGGCTGGTAATACCCAGCGCAGGTCACGGAACCCCAAGTGCAATGCTGATGGAGTACAGCCCTCGAAAGGCACCTGGGCAGTGTTCATGCATTGCAAACACTCAGCCTGGGACCAGATAACTCCACCGCCAGGAGCCCATCTCACAGGTAGACTTGCGTCTGTATGCGAAAATGCAAGAACATTTACTACAGCACTGTGTATGATAGAAAGGATCTGGAAAGAACTTAAATACCCATTGCTTGGGGTTAAATAAATTCTGGCAGGTTTATATAATGAAATACCATATAGCCATGAAAACATAAAAAGCAGACAGACAGATATGAGATGGCCCCTAAGACAAACTCTTGAAAAGTAACTTACAAAGGAATGTGTATAGTATGCTCCCATCTATCTTTAGGGGGAAAAAAAAATCTCTCTTCACATTTATATATGCACATGAAAATTCTAGAATACAGCAAGGTTGCTTCCCAGGTTAGAGGCCGAAGTCTGCGATAGATGAGAGACTTTTCTTTGTTTACCCTTTAAACTATATGACTTTTTTTTTTTTTTTTGCATGTGGCATTACTCTCTGAATAAAGAAGAAAGGCAATGCCAAAGAATGTTCAGACTACTAGACAACTGCGCTCATTTCACATTCTAGCAAGGTAATGCTCAATATCCTTCAAGCTAGGCTTCAACAGTATGTGAACCAAGAACTTTCAAATGTATTTCAAAACAGGATTTAGAAAAGGCAGAGGAACCAGACATCAAACTTCCAACATCCGTTGGATCACAGAAAAAGCAAGGGAATTCCAGAAAAACATCTACTGCTTCACTGACTATGCTAAAGACTTTAACTGTGAGGATCACAACAAACTGTGGAAAATTCTTAAAGAGATGGGAATACCAGACCACCTTACCTACCTCTGAATTTAAAAAAAAAAAAAAAAGGTTTAAAAAACATCATGTACATATGTGTGCAAAATGGCTGATGCATGTCAATGTATGGCAAAAACCACTACAATTTTGTACAGTAATTAGCCTCCAATTAAAATAAATAAATAAAAACCATCATGTATATATGTGTGCAGAACAAAATATTATGCACATTAATGTAGCACACACACTGGTACTTTGTCACATATAAGGTATCAAAACTTCAGCACTTTAACAATATATGAAGTGATTCCCCAATCCTCTGCACGTCAAGAACCAATGTTACTCTTTTTTGGGGAGGATGCATAGGGCTTATGTGGCAGTAATGATATGATTGCTGACTATTCATTCAGAATAGAAGCATATTTATGAGCACAAACTCCTTTATTTTATTGCCTCGGTTTGAATATTGGCTTGATATTTAATAGCTGTGAGCAAGATACCTAATCCCTTGGTTCAAACCCTTACCTGTAAATCCAGGATAGTACTAGTAACTACCCTGTGGGCAGTTGTAATGATCAAACAGGTTAATATATACGAAACTCAAAGAAAAGCGCTGGCTATATAATAATCAAATTCTAAGAATCTGAAATCATTATTACTGAAATAATCATCATCCATGTTGTTTTGTCCTTTAACTATTAATTAAATAACAACATAAGACATATGAGCAATTGACGAACATAAGGCTAATGATTCTGTACTTGTCAGGAAATAAATGAATTAAAAGTTGATTATTCACAAAATGAAGGTGGTGGGCAGGGTTTAAGCCCTTTGAGGGACAGCTGTGGTCAACATACTAAAAACTAGTACAATCTTAGCCCTGCACCAAAGTGACAGGGTCTCTGGCCAAAACTTATTTAACCCCTTATCTCTCACGTGATGTTGAATAAAAGAACACACAAATGAAACAGTGCACATGTGAAATGTGTGGAAACGTGGGAAATGAAATTCCTTCTTCCCAGGTATGGTGGCCTGAAAACACAGACAGGTTGCCAGGATTTATCCACGTTGTTAGTACAGACTGACGAGGCCAGCAGCCATTATATTCATTTACCAGGTCAAAAGACTACGTCTGCAGCTTCCCTGGTGGTCCAGTGGTTAAGAATCCGCTTTGCAGTGCAGGGGATGCCAGTTCCAACCCTGGTCCGGGAAGATCCCACATGCCTTGGAGCAACTAAGCCCATGAGCCGCAACTACTGAAGCCCGTGTGCCCTAGAGCCCGCGCTCCACAAAAGAAGCCACTGCAATGAGAAGTCTGAGGACCACAATTCGAGAGCAGTCCCCACTCTGCAACCAGACAAAGCCCACGTGCAGCAATGAAGACCCAGTGCAGTCAAAAATAAATACATGAATATTAAAAAAAAATTTTTTTTTAAAGACTGACTCTGAGGAATGCTTCCAATTAAAGAGGAAAATAAGAAAAATCAACCAACCAAGAACCACCTATACCAGAACCTGGGCTGGGTCGGGGGTGGGGAAGACAGGAGACCAAGGTACAGCCCCAGACCTGTTTGCAGCTACGTGACATGTGCAAGGCCCTGCACTGCCCTTATCTGTAATCACATTTGAAAATAAAATGAAAAGCAGTTAAAAAAAAAACAAAATAAAATCAATAAAGCTAAACTAAAATAAACACTAAAAGTAGCTAACATGTATTGGCACTGCTTATCATCAGTCCACTGCTGTTCAACATCTCAGGAGTTCCCATAATAATCCAGAGAGGCAAGTCTTCTTTTTTTAATGAATGCACTTGCCAAATTTAGTCTGGATAATTTAGACCTGCGAGGCAGGTATTCTTATATAACCCTGGGGCTCTGAGAGATCCAAATAATAACTGAGTTAACAGCTTACTTAATGTTGTCAATGCTTTTGCACTTGTTAACTCGTTTATGAACTATGAGGTTGGGGGACTATTATCCTCATTTTTCAGATGAGGAAACAGGCACAGAGAGGTCAAGTAACTTGTCCAGATCACAGAGCTAGGCAGTCTGTCTCCACAGCATGGACTCCCAACCACAGAGCAATTCTGCTGCAGGTCACACAGACCCAAGACGAATTATTCCAAAACACCAAAACATAACCTTTCAGGCATCAGATGAGAACAGCGAGCCACAGGCCAGACTCAGTGATTTTAGAAATTAGGAAAGTGAAGTGAATTCTCCAGGAATTCAGTCCTTGGAATTCTCCAGGCCAGAATACTGGAGTGGGTAGCCTTTCTCTTCTTTAAGGGATCTTCCCAACCCAGGGATTGAACTCAGGTCTCCTGCATTGCAGGAGCTGTGAGCTCATTGAATGAGCTCAGCTCAGCTCATTCCAGCTGAGCCACAGGAAATGTTACAGTAAAATCCTAGATTTCTAATCTCTCTTGAAAAATTGGGAGTTCAGGCAACTCTAGGCTCACTCCACATAGTAACAACTGACTGGCACTGAAAAGTGGGCATCCGTGAAATGGGACGTGGGTGTCCCAGGTCAGCACAGGCCCCACTACTTCACAGAGTATGACACCTGGCCAGCTTCTTCCACTTGCATCACTATCTGCCTCTGAAGGCATGTGAGTTCACTGCCCCTACCCTGATGACAGCCAAAATTCCCTCCATCAAGATCTATGACTTTATAGTAAACACAGTGATAAAGTAAGAACACAAAAAGCTTCCTTTAAGGCCAAGATGGAAGTTCCAGAAACTCTAGATAAAACTTTGCAGGCACTCTTGAACTCAAAAATACTAGGTTTAGGGCAGTCGTTAGGAATCCACCCTGGAATGCAAGAGACACTGATTCAATCCCTAGTCCGGGAAGATCCCACATGCCGCCTGGCAACTAAGCCCACGTGCCACAACTACTGTGCCCTTGCTCTCGAGCCCATGCTCTGCAGCAAGAGAAGACACCAACACAAGCCCTGGAACCCTAACTAAAGAGTAGTCCCTGCCGGCTGCTACCAGAGAAAGCCCCATATGCAGCAACGAAGACCCAGTTCAACCAAAAAAAAAAATTAAATAAATAAACCTCAAGAAAAGAAAAGAATACTAGGTTTGCTGGAATTGATTAACAAAGGAGCTACAGAGGCAGAAGGAAAATAATAAGGGAAAGCATATTCCAAGGGTGCTCAAGACAGAGAAAGTCACCCCTGGAGTCCTGCACAGAACGTGGATTTCTTGAGCTTCCTCTTACCTGTTCGTAGTTTATGAACATGGCAGCCTCAAAACTGTTGGCGGCCCACTTGAGGAGGTTTGCAGACTGCTCCGGAGTCATGTACACCAGCACACATTCAGCTATCAGGAGGGTTGGCAATCTTAAGCGAAGAAAAAAAGGCACATAAATATGTTTTCATCCAGATGGGACTCTCTAAATGCGCTCACGTTGTAGTTCACACCCCAGTGCTTTCGGTTTGCATATTAACAATCAATGTAACACGACTCTAAGTTTTACAATGCAAAAAGGTGAGCGATCAGCAATCACTTTTGTCTCTCGGTTGAAAATGCAGACTATAAAAATGGCTACAGGTTCTTCCTAACTGTACACCCACACTGTGGCACAGTGCAGGCAGAGTCTCCCACTCAGGAGGCAGTTTATTTCCCTCCCCCTGGAATCTGGGTGAGTCGTGTAACTTGCTTTGGAATAGCAACAAACGTGATACCAGCAGAAGCTTGGAAATGACCTGGACGCTGGCACTTGCTCTCTTGCTGTACTTAGAAAACTGAAACCACTGTGGAAATGAACCCAAGCTAGCTTGCCCTAGGAGAGGAGGTCAGGTGCTTGAGAATGACACAGCTCCACTGACCAATCCGTTCTCCACACATGAACGAACCCCAAAGGACATGAGCGAAACCTGGCCCCTAGCAGATGAACCACCTAGCTAAGCCCAGGCCAGGTAAAGAAGGCTATTTGGGAATTTTCTGCATGATTTTTGAAACTTCTTTGTAGGCTTGAATCATTTAAAAAATGAAGTTAAACATATTTACAATATATTTTGTAAAAGGTAGCCATTAGCAACATTAGAAAGAGGATTAACACTTTTCAAAATATAACTGAAAGAAAAGCAGACAAGACAGCCCATAAAGGAAAACAGAGAACACAAATGAAACCACAGGGAAGAATACGTAATCTGAATATTTGTTACACAAATTTTTTTTTCATCTATTTCATAGATCTCCAAAGTGAGGCAAACTTCCTATGAAGATCTGGTCTGATTTATACATGATTACTTTCATGACCCACCAGCACATTTTCCAAACAGCTGGCTATACAGCTGCAGCTGTACTCAGAGTCAGATGCAGCTGACTCAGAGGCCTAATATGTGCCAATTTCTGCTCAACTGTTTTCACATGTGCTACCTGGTCTTCAAAACCATCGTGTGAAATAGTTTTGATCCCAGTTCATAAATGAAGACACTAAGCCTCAAAGAGATTAAAAAAACAAAACCCCAAAACCCTGCCCTCTATTAAACAACTAGTAAGCAGAAGTAAGCTTCTTGGCATGAAAGTTATGACAAACCTAGACAGTGTGTTGAAAAGCACAGCCATTACTCTGCTGATAAAGGTCTGTATAGTTAAGGCTATGGTCTTCCCGGTAGTCACGAACGATTGTGAAATTTGGACCATAAAGAAGGCGGAACGCCAAAGAACTGATGCCTTCAAACTGTTCAGTTCAATTCAGTCGCTCAGTCATGTCTGACTCTTTGCGACCCCATGGACTGCAGCACACCAGGCTTCCCTGTCCATAACCAACTCCCGGAGCTTACTCAAAACTCATGTCCATCGAATCAGTGATGTCATCCAACCATCTCATCCTCTGTCATCCCCTTCTCCTCCCACCTTCAATCTTTTCCAGCATCAGGGTCTTTTTAAATGAGTTAGTTCTTCACATCAGGTGGCCAAAATATTGGAATTTCGGCTTCAGCATCAGTCCTTCCAATGAATAGTCATGACTGATTTCCTTTAGGATGGACTGGTTGGATCTCTTTGCAGTCCAAGGGACTCTCAAGAGTCTTCTCCAACACCACTGTTCAAAAGCATCAATTCTTTGGTGCTCAGTTTGCTTTATAGTCCAACTCTCACATCCATACATGACTACTGGAAAAACCATAGCTTTGACTAGATGGACCTCTGCTGGCAAAGTAATGTCTCTGCTTTTTAATGCACTGTCTAGGTTGGTCATAGCTTTTCTTCCAAGGAGTAAGCATCTTTTAATTTCATGGCTGCAGTCACCATCTGCAGTGATTTTGGAGCCTCCCAAAATAAAATCTGTCACTGTTTCCATTGTTTCCCCATCTATTTGACACGAAGTGATGGGACCGGATGCCATGATCTTAGTTTTCTGAATGTTGAGTTTTAAGCCAACTTTTTTACTCTCCTCTTTCCCTTTCATCAAGGGGCTCTTTAGTTCTTCTTCACTTTCTGCCATAAGGATGGTGTCATCTGCAGATCTGAGGTTATTGATATTTCTTCTGGCAATCTTGATTCCAGCTTGTGCTTCATCCAGCCCCACATTTTGGATGATGTACTCTGCATATAAGTTAAATAAGCAGGGTGACAATATACAGCCTTAACACATTCCTTTCCCAATTTAGAACCAGTCTGTTGTTCCATGTCCAGTTCTAACTGTTGCTTCCTGACCTGCATACAGATCTCTCAGAAGGCAGGTAAGGTGGCCTGGTATTCCCATCTCTTTAAGAATTTTCCACAATTTGTTGTAATCCACACAGTCAAAGGCTTTGGCGTAGTTAATAAAGCAGAAATAGATGTTTTTTTGGAACTCTCTTGCTTTTTTGATGATCCAACAGATGTTGGCAATTTGATCTCTGGTTCCTCTGCCTTTTCTAAAACCAGCTTGAACATCTGGAAGTTCACGGTTCACATACTGTTGAAGCCTGGCTTGGAGAATTTTGAGCATTATTTTGCTAGCATGTGAGATGAGTACAATTGTGCAGTAGTTTGAGCATTCTTTGGCATTGCCTTTCTTTGGGATTGGAATGAAAACTGACCTTTTCCAGTCCTGTGGCCACTGCTGAGTTTTCCAAACTTGCTGGCATATTGAGTGCAGCATCACTTTCACAGCATCATCTTTTAGGATTTGAAATAGCTCAACTGGAATTCCATCACCTCTACTAGCTTTGTTTGTAGTGATGCCTCCTAAGCCCCACTTGACTTTGCATTCCAGGATGTCTGGCTCTAGGTGAGTGATCACACCATTGTGCTTATGTGGGTCACAAAGATCTTTTTTGTATAGTTCCTCTGTGTATTCTTGCCACCTCTTCTTAGTATCTTCTGCTTCTGTTAGGTCCATACCATTTCTGTCCTTTATTGTATCCATCTTTGCATGAAATGTTCCCGTGATATCTCTAATTTCCTTGAAGAGATCTCTAGTCTTTCCCATTCTATTGCTTTCCTATATTTCTTTGCACTGATCACTGAGGAAGGCTCTCTTATCTCTTCTTGCTATTCTTTGGAACTCTGCATTCAAATGGGTATATCTTTTCTCCTTTGCCTTTAGCTTCTCTTCTTTTCTCAGCTATTTGTTAGGCCTCCTCAGACAACCATTTTGCCTTTTTGGATTTCTTTTTCTTGGGGATGGTCTTGATCACTGACTCCTGTATAATGTCATGAACCTACGACCATAGTTCTTCAGGCACTCTGTCTATCAGATCTAATCCTTTGAATCTTTTTGTCATTTCCACTGTATAATCATAAGTGGAAGCTAGAAAAAACTCCTGGAAGTCCCCTGGACAACAAGGAGATCAAACCAGTCAATCTTAAGGGAAATCAACCCTGAATATTTATTGGAAGGACTGATGCTGAAGCTGAAACTCCAGTATTTTGGTCATCTGATGCAAACAGCTGACTCATTGGAAAAGTCCCTGATGCTGGGAAAGATTGAGGGAAGAAGAAGAGGGTGTCAGAGGATGAGATGGCTGAATGCCATCACTGTTGCAATGGACATGACGTTGGGCAAACTTCAGGAGATGGTGAGGGACAGAGAGGCCTTGCGTGCTGCAGTCCATGGGATCACAAAGAGGCAGACTCGACTGGGTGACTGAACAACAATAACAACATGCAGAAGTAAAACAGGAATCCAGGGTAAGAGTCCGAGACTTGCGCTCTCTTCATTCTGAGTGGGCTCCAGGCCCTCTGGTATCAGCTTTAGCTAATCTGCTGCTGACGTCCACAAACCCACATGCTCCCAAGAAATCCAGCAACACACCCTTGAGAGTCAAGACCTTCCTTCTGCTAAAAGAATACACACTACTTGCTCAGCATCACTAATTTCATTAGAGAAATGAAAATCAAAACTACAGTGAGGTATCACCTCATGCTGGTCAGAATGGCCCTCATGCAAAAGTCTACAAATAACAAATGCTGGAGGGGTTTGGAACCCTCCTGCACCGTTGGTGGGAACGTAAGTTTCCACTATGGAAAACAGTATGGAGGTTCCTCAGAAAATTAAAAATAGGATTACCATATGATCCAGCAATCCCCCTCCTAGACATATATCTGGACAAAACTACAATTCAAAAAGATACCGGCACTCCTATGGGCAAAGCAGCACTATTCACAAAAGCCAAGATGTGGAAGCAACCTAAGTGTCCACCGACAGAGGAACAGATGAAGAAGATGTGGTGTATATACACAATAAAATACTACTCAGTCATAGAAAAGAGTGAAACAGTGACATCTGCATCAGGACTGATGCAACTAGCGATTATCATACTAAGTGCAGCAAGTCTGAAGAGAAAGGCAAATCCGTATGGCATCACTTATATGTAGAACTTAAAACATAGCACAAATGAACCTATCTATGAAACAAAGACTCACAGACACAGAGGTCAAAGCTGTGGTTGCCAAGGGTGGGGGGCGGGGGCGAAGGAGGAACGGACTGCAAGTCTGGGATTAGCAGACGTAAACAAGTATATACAGAATGGATACTCTACAAGGTCCCACTGTATAGCACAGGGAACTATACTCAATATCCTGGGATAAATCATAATGCAAAAGAATATAACTAAGAACATCAATGTGTGTATAACTGAGTCACTGTGCTGTACAGCAAAAACTAACACAACACTGTTTCTCAACTATACTTCAATTAAAAAATATAAATTTAAGAAAACACGCCATATTCTGCAACTTGTGAACCATGTAATGGTCTCCCCAAAGGAAAAAAGAAGTATAAATACTCTTGGCAATGTATGGCCCTTACTTCTGAACACTCAAATAAGACAGATTCAGATAGTAAAGCTGGAGTGACAAAGCCCATTTTGACATTTGGGCTGGTGGGGCCGTAAATCCTGTGAATAACAACCTAGTTGATGATTTCAGAAGAAAGGTAAGCAAGAACTTCAATACGCTGAGATGACAGCCATCGCCAAGCCGATGCGTCAGAAGATCACTCTTTCACCCTCTACTCCTCCATCACCCAAAGCTCGTCTGTATTTGTGTCTGTCCTTACCCTCTTTCTTCCCCTCTCAGAAGACTGGGGGGTGTTTCTCTTCCCTCAAAGGCGAGTTAACTCAGTCCATGCTCTTCTTCCTCCCTTCCCTGTCCTCCAATGATTTCCCTCATTGTTCATTTTTCATTGTTTGCCGCTGATTCCTCGCCTTCAATTTATTTTTTGAAATAACTTTCCCTTTCCCTTCCCTTCCTTCCAAACCTCTCCTTGAGCCTTTCACCTCAGATATCCTGGAAAGTGTTACCCTCACCCATGGCAGACCAAGTAGGTAGGCCTTTTGCTCCCACTAGCTCTTTATCCATCTGACCAGCATCACTCTGCTAAAACCAAACCTCCACTGCCCTCCTCTGCCTCCCTAGGTACCCACACTCAAGAATCCGGTGCACACCCTTCTGGTCCATTTTAAAAACACTTCCTTGATGTATACACATAATCACAAAATTACAGAATTTGGGGGGAGGAGTTGCTTGTACACATTTGGTATCACATTCTGCATATAACCTGCCATCTAGTTTTTAAAAACTCAACATTAAACTTTGGAGCTCTCTCCAAAGTCATGCATTTTACGTATCATTCATCCGTTCTCCTCCTGATGGACATTTCAGTTGTTTCCAATTTTCTGCTACTAAAACTGAAAGCTGAAGTGAACGTCCTCCTTGTACATACGTGTAGACCTTCTCAGGAGAGACACATCCAAACATGGAACTGCAATATCACATGATACCAGCAATTTTACTAAATTCCAGATTGCTCCTTGCAATGTCACACCAAGATCACTTCTACCCGTGGTGTATGAGCATCCCTTTCCCCCAATATCCGTGCCAACACTTGATACTGTCAGACTTCTACCTTTCCGCCAACCTGGTGGCGGTACAACAGAATTTCATCTGATTACTACTGAAGTTCAATACCATTTTAACACGATACCCAGTTTCCTCTGAGCTGCCTGGTCATCTATCCTTTGCCCATTTTTCCACCAGACTTTTTTTAAAGAAATAGTAGCTATTCTTTTATACCCTGGATGCTAATCCTTTCTTTATATGTTACAATTATATGTTTCTATGCATACAATTATCTTCCCTCAAACTTATGATATTAGGAATCAGTATTTTACAAAAGCAATACAAGCGATTCTCATGGGAAAACAGACTTGGGGAACACTGCTTCTTAAAAAACTTCAGACAACTACTCTAAATAGCAATGAAATGATAAAGATTACAGAGGACAAAATGGTATATGTAATTACACTGCACTTCCAACTGGCCTTATCCCCAGTTAGCATGAAATCACAAATGTAAGAGGTTAAAAAAAAATCTCACTGTGTACTCATGTTACATTTCTTTAACTTCTCTTCCAGGTCAGCTATATCTCGGAGATCTGCTCCAATGATGGCATATCTTGTTGAATCCAACATGTGCCCATCTGTAAATGCAAGAAGAGATGGCAATTTCAACAGAAACTGATCAGGAAGAGATTGTAACTTCAATGGATGTGGCTTTTTCAAAACAAAAGTAAATGTACTGTTTTTCTCCACTATAAAAATGCATGCTCATTATGGGGGGAAAAAAATCAGGAGGTGAAAATTAACTAAAGTCATACCTTTCAAAGATAACTATTAGTGTTTTAATGTATAACATTCTATCCCTCTTTCTATGTGCTTAAATTCATATACACAACACAGACACACCCCCCACCCTTTCTTCCCTGTCAAATACACAACACACACACACACACACCTTGCACAATAAAAGAAAATGGGACCACCCAATACTTGTTCTGAAAGCTTTTCCTTTTTAACAACAGTATCAGGAACAAATGAACTTACTTACAAAACAGGAAGAGACTCACAGGCTTAGAGAATGAACTTACGGTTGCTGGGGGGAAGGATGGGGGAAGGGATAGTTAGGGAGTTTGGGATGGACATATTCACACTGCTATATTTAAAATGGACAACCAATAATCACATACTGTACAGCACGTGGAACTCAGTTCAATGTTATGTGGAAGCCCGGATAGGAGGCGAGTCTGGGGGAGAATGGTTACATGGATATGTATGGCTGAGTCCCTTCACTGTTTACCTGAAACTACCACAACATTGTTAATCAGCTAGATTCCAGTATAAAATAAAACGCGGAAAAAACCACAACAACAACAGTACGAGGGACAACATTCTCTGTCATGATTTCACAGCGCTTCAGCGAGTAGATAAAACAACTTGCTTAGCCAATCACTCAGTATTAGACAGGCAGTATTTCCAAATTTATTTCAGCTGAGGCATTGCAATGAATATCCTTATATACATATTACAAAGGACTTGCTCAGTTATGCTGGTTATGATGAGCAGAATCAGGAGATCAAAGAGGAAGCCTATTTAAATATTGGTACTAATTGCTCTCAAAATGTTTTGTCAATTTGCAAGATATTACATTTAAAATAAAACAGGTGATGTACTACAGTATTTACAGATAAAATAATATTTTGTTGTTCAGTCGCTAAGTTGTGTCTGACTCTGCAAACCCATCTCCCGGATGGAGTTTGCTCAAATTCATTTCTGTTGAATTGGTGAGGCTATCTAACTATCTCATCTTCTGCCACCCTCTTCTCCTTTTGCCTTCAATCCTTCCCAGCATCAGGGTCTTTTCCAATAAGTCAGCTCTCCACATCAGGTGGCCAAAGTATTGGCGCTCCAGCTTTGGCATCAATCCTTCCAATGAATATCCAGGGTTGATTTCCTTGAGGACTGACTAGCTTGATCTCCTTGTCCAAAGGAGATAAGAGTCTTCAAGAGTCTTCTCCAGCACCACAGTTTGAAAGCATCAATTCTTTGGTGCTCAGCTTTCTTTGTGGTCCAACTCTCACATCTGTACATTACTACTGGAAAAACCATAGCTTTCACTATACGGACCTTTACTGGTAAAGTGATGTCTCTGGTAATATGCTGTCTAGGTTTGTCATAGCTTTCCTTCCAAAGAGTAAGTGTCTTTTAACCACCATCTGCAGTGATTTTGGAGCCCAAGAAAATAAAATTTGTCACTGCTTCCACTTTTCCCCCTTCTATTTGTGATGAAGTGATGGGAACAGATGCCATGGTCTTAGTTTTCTGAATGTTGAGTTTTAAGCCAACTTTTTCACTCTCTTCTTTCACCCTCATTAAAAGGCTCTTCAGTTCGTCTTCACTTTCTGCCATTAGAGTGGCATCATCTCCATATTTGAGTCTGTTGATATTTCTCCCAGCAATCTTGATTCCAGTTTGTGATTCATCCAGCCAGGGATCTCACACGATGTACTCTGCATGTAAGTTAAAAAACAAGGTGACGATATACAACCTTGTCATACTTCTTTCTCAATTTTGAACCAGTCTGTTGTTCCACGTAACAACTGTTGCTTCTTGACCCACATACAGGTTTCTCAGGAGGCAGGTAACATAATATTCCCTTTAAGATATTCCAACAGAGGTTGGATGAAATGGTATATATTGTGATTCTCAAGCTTTGGCAGGAATCAGAATCACCCAGAGTTCTTGTTGAAACAACTGATCAGGCTCTACTCCCTGAGTTTCTGATTTATATTTTTTCAAAATGTTACTGTCATTCAGTCACTAAGTTGTATCTGACTCTTAGTGACCCCATGGACTACAGCACGCCAGCCTTCCCTATCCTTCATTATTTCCCAGAATTTGCTCAAATTCATGTCCATTGAGTCGGTAATGCCATCTAACCATCTCATCCTCTGCCACCTTCTTTTCTTCTTGGCTTCAATCCTTCCCACTATCAGTGTCTTTTTGAAAATGGAAATCCATATTTCTAGTAAGTTTCCAGATTGTGTTGATGCTGTTAGTGTGGGGCTAGACTTTTATTTATTTTTTCAATATTTATTTATTTGGCTGCACCTGGTCTTAGCTGCAGAATGTGGGATCTAGGTCCCTGACCAGGGATCAAACCCAGGCCCCCTGCATTGGAAGCATGGGGTCTTAGCCACTGGACCACCAGGGAAGTCCTATGGGAACACACTTTTAGAACCACAGGTAGATGAAATGACACTGGCAATAAAATTAGGCGATGGTACATGGAGATTCATCAATCTAGTCACATTATTTCTGTGTAGCCCTGAAATTCTTTTCAATTTAAACTTTCCATTTTTAAAGATCGATTAGAATAAAAAAAGAAATTAAATTGCTTGATTATTTACTCCAAGCACTGTTTGCTCAACTTCCTCAAAGGTACAAACCATGGAAGGAGCTGGGACATTTTACACCCTGCATCACTGCTGAGAACCCAGAGCAAAAAAGTGTGAGGAAGGAAATGGCATGTGAGCTTGTTTTCCCTTACTGAGCACCCCGCTGAGCTAGTTCAAATACACTTGGCCACATCCCATAAGCTAACAAGAAATACCTTCTAGGAACCTGCTAGATGTCAGGAAACCACTCAAGGACAAAGCCAGGAGATCCAGAGTCAGTCCTGGGCACTGCAACACCCGAGTCCAGAAAAGAATATAAAGGACGTGAAGGCACTTGCTTGCCCTGCTGTGAAAACAAGCAATGACTCTCAAATGCCTGTGTGCCTTCTGACAACATAGATATTAAAATTGAGGTTTTCCATCGCTGACCACAAAAAAAGAGAGGCCCAGAATGTTGAAGCATGTGGCTCCCTCGGACCATGCAATTCACAAAAGACCCATCTTACTAAGAGATGTGGATCTAAAGGTATATGCAAGGCAAAAACTGCACATGGTCATGATTATTCTTAAAAATTGAGCATAAGGCATGGCAGAGTGCAAAGGGCAATGACCTAGAGTGCACCCAGCAGTGACCCAGCTGTATTCCCAGGCAAGCTGGCATACTACCTGGGAAGCCCTAGACACAGTGACCCCAAGGTATCATCAACGATATAATCTGATGCTCTAAATCACACATACGCCACACCTGTCATGATCCTCAGAAGTCAGGGGCTACTCAATCTGTGCAGAAATAGAAAGTCTGTTATCTGCCCTTGAAGAATGCCTGACCCTCATTTCACAAGAAACAGAAAGAAGATACAGGCCCAGGGTAAGTTTCAAGGGAGGTATACTATGCTGGGACTTCCCAGGTGGCACAGTGGTAGAGACTCCACCTGCTAATGCAGGAGACTCAAGAGACTTGGGTTCAATCCCTGCGTCAGGAAGGTCCCCAGGGGAAGGAAATGGCAAATCCACCCCAGTATTCTTGCCTGGAAAATCCCATGGACAGAGGAGCCTGGCAGGCTACCCTCCACGGGGTCACAAAAGAGTCAGACATGACTGAGCGCACATTACTATTCTAGGAAAATGCACCATTTTTAGAAAATCTAACAGTGGCAAGAGACCAAAAAAAAAACAACAGAAAAACCTTGGTGCCGTTAGAACGTTTCTGAAAACAGATAAGAAAAAGACCTTCTCATCAAAATGAGATTCAGAATCCTTTCCTTTATTTCTATATTCTACTTCCGAAGAGAAAAATAGAAGGGGACTTCAAAGCATTTGTGTGATATTCACATAAGAACAATTTTCTAAAGGAAGAGCTGGTACCCACCCACTTCTGGAAAGCAACTTAACATTGATTTAGAACCTTAAATTGCTACCAGTAGCTCTCCCTGTGCAGAGAAGGCAATGGCACCCCACTCCAGTACTCTTGCCTGGAGAACCCCAGGGATGGAAGAGCCTGGTGGGCTGCAGTCCATGGGGTCACTAAGAGTCGGATATGACTGAGTGTCTTCACTTTCACTTTTCACTTTCATGCATTGGAGCAGGAAATGGCAACCCACTCCAGTGTTCTTGCCTGGAGAATCCCAGGGACGGGGGAGCCTTGTGGGCTGTCCGTCTATGGGGTCGCACAGAGTGGGACACGACTGAAGCGACTCAGCAGCAGCAGCAGCTCTCTCTGTCATCAATCATTAGAGGACTGACTTCTAAGAGGATTTAAGAGGGAGAAGTCCTGAAGACATAACACCATGACATGGTTTTTTTAAAAAATTAAGAACAAATTAATACCAGGCCAGAATGGCAAGACAAGTATAAAAATCCTATTCCTCAGGTTTGATCATTTCATTCAAGCAGCAGCTCTCAACTTTGTCCCTAGGGAACACTGGGTGGTGTCTGGAGACATTTCCGGTTGTCACAACTGGGGGATGTTCAAGGCATCTAGTAGGTAGAGGTCAGGGACAATGCTAAAACATTATACATTGTGTGGGGCAGCCCCCCAACAGGGGATTATCCAGCCCCAGATGTTAGCAGGACTGAGGTTGAGAAACCCTGTGCTAGACTTACACACAAAAATTCAAAGATCATTAGTTGATGTTGAAATTTTTAAAAAAACCCTTGAATAGTTCTAATTATTCTCAGATAGGGGAAACTTAACATGCTGTAGCTTGGGAACAGGATATGGTTCCCAAGATGAAAATTCTCTAGAGTGCATCAGCAGAGGAACGGGCTTCGGAGTCAAAACAACCCTAAGAGCAAAGCTATTCTGCCAGTTCCCAGTCACATGATATACCACTCACGCATTTTTAAACATAAAATTCAAACAATGGCAACCTCGTGTGGCTATATCGAACATTAAGGACAATGTAAAAGTGTGAGCTCCAGGACTTCCCTGGTGGTTCAGTGGTTAAGAATCCACCTGCCAGTGCAGGGGACATGGGTTCAATCCCTGGACTGGGAAATAAGATCCCACATGGCACAGGGCAACTAAATCTGTGTGCCACAACCATGGAAGCCCGTGCTCTAGAGCCCATACGCTGCAACAAGAGAATCCACTGCAGTGAACACCCCAATGAGAGCAGCCCCCACTTGCTGCAATGAGGGAAAGCCTACACAGAACAACAAAGAGTCCATGCACCACAACGAAGACCCAGTGCAACCAAAAATAATAATTATTATTATTTAAGTGCAAGCTCCATGGTTTCCAACTGTGTACCCTGAGGTGCCCTGGGACAGCACAACCAACTTGGCAGAGCAGGATGTTTTAATAAATTTTTGAGGGAAACACAGAGACCCTCAACATGGATCAGACACAAGCAAACCACCAGTCAAAGCAGTCACAGTGTCCACTTGTGACCTCTGTGCACTCACTTTTAATGACACCCTATCTCTGCATAGCTGACCTCTCAAGATACGACTGTGATTAAAACAAACAAGCAAACAAACGCCACTACTGCTCAAACATCGCTTGCAATATTGCAAGAGGAACAGATGGTGGTGTCCCACCTGCTCCCAGGCAAGGTCATGACGTGCCTGACAGGAGCACGTATCCCATTGGAAGTAACTGTGGTTATTTAAGAAGGAAATTAAAAGAGCATTTGTTCTTAAACTGTATGCGTCTTTTTTTTCAAATGATCAAGAAGCTGTTAGAGTATAAATGCTTACAATGCTTGAGGCTAAACTTATTAATAAACAGAATTGTTGATATGTTTTGTAACCTAGGGTCACTGAAAAGTTTACTGAGGTGCTTAGGGCGCTGTGATCCAAGGAAAGTAGGGACTCCTTGTCTGACCCAATGCCTGGGATGTCATGGAGGTCTTCTGTGAAGACCAGACACAGATGATTAAATCCAGGTAGGTGCTGAGAAGCTCCACCCAGATGAAAACTGTTAGTTGCTCAGTCGTGTCCAACTCTTTGCAACCCTATGGACTGTAGCCTGCCAGGCTCCTCCATCCAAGAATACTAGAGTGGGTAGCCATTCCCTTCTCCAAGGGATCTTCCCGACCCAGGGATCAAACCCAGATCTCCCGCATTGCAGATGGATTCTTTACCATCTGAGCCACCAGGGAAGTCCCCAACCCAGATTAACCCAACCCAAACTGGCAAGCTGCAGGATGGTGAGCTAAACAGACAGTTGTTATTTTAAGCCATGTGCTTTCCAGTGGTTTGTTTCAGAGCAAAAGCTCACACAGGTTTTAATTATCTGCCTCATTAAGCTCATGCCTACAAAAGGATAGGCTTCCCTGGTGGCTCAGAGGTTAAAGCGTCTGCCTGCAATGCAGGAGACATGGGTTTGATCCCTGGGTCAGGAAGATCCCCTGGAGAAGGAAATGGCAACCCACTTCAGTATTCTGGCCTGGAGAATCCCATGGACGGAGGAGCCTGGTGGGCTACAGTCCATGGGGTCGCAAAGAGTCGGACACAACTGACTTCACTTTCACTTTCTTTCTACAAAAGGCATAAAGAAATGTAAGATTTACATGATGCAACAGTGTAAACACACACACAGAATCCACAGTGCATACGAGTCATGATCTCTTCCATCACCTCCAAGTCAGCATTTCAAGAGAGATGGGTTCCTCTGTGCTGTTAAGCTGGAGTGAAGCCCATCAATCTCATTCATTGTATGTCTTCAAGGACAGATGCATTATTAGGACTGCACGCCATTTTTAGGTCTACAGATTTTCGAGAACACTTCAGTTTAGAAAAGGCAGGGTGGGTGGGGCATGTTGTAAAATGGATTCAGCCTCAAGTGGATTTCTGGACCACACAGAAGTTTTGCTGGTCTGTCTGTCCATCAGTCCACCTGGTAATACTTAGTGAGCTCTCACTATGTCCAGGGCACTGAGTTTTGGGAATAAGTGGGTGAACAGGGAGATACTGTCCTGCCCGCATGGGCCCTGTGATCCAGCAGGGAAGATGAACACTGGGCAAGTGTGGAGAGCACTACAAAGATGGGGGCGGTCTTGTGGGAACAGGATCCCACTTCCCTTAGAACAGAGTCCTGACTTCTTGACCTGGCCTGCAAGATCCTAGGCGATGCAGTCCCTGATGGCTTCATCACACCGCCTCACTGCCAGGTTCAGTCACGCTGGGCTTTCAGCATCCTTGCACGCTCCTCCTTTGCCTCCACTTGCCTTGATTGAGAAAACCTTCTCTGTAGAGTTTCTCCTTCTTAGGGTTCAGTTGAAATGCCTGGTATTTGGAAATGCTTTGATTGGGCTGCCCTTTTTACTTTATATTCATCCAGTTCCACACAGGAGTTGAGATGGATTACAAAAACATAAATGTTCGTTCATTCAAGCCTTCAGGTACATGTTTATTCCATTAACAATCTGTGTCCCAGGCACTGTTTTCAGTGCTGGGGATATAGTGATGAATGAGACAGGAAGGGTCCCTGCTCTCATGAGGCTTATCCCCTCAGAGAGGGAGACAGTGAGTCATAGACCAAATGAAGAATCAAGGTAACATCAGAGTATTAACTGCTATGAAGAAAAGAGGATGGTAAATCTAGATAGTGTACTAAAAAGGAGAAACATCACTTTGCCAACAAAGGTCCATATAGTCAAAGCTATGGTTTTGTAAGGAGATCAAACCAGTCAATCCTCAAGGAAATCAGGCCTGAATATTCACTGGAAAGACTGATGCTGAAGCTGAAGCTCCAATGCTTTAGCCACCTGATGTGAAGAGATGACTCACTGGAAAAGACCCTGATGCTGGGAAAGATTGAGGGCAGGAGGAGAAGGGGGTGACAAAGGATGAGACAGTTAGATGGCATCACTGACTCAATGGACATAAATTTGAGCAAACTCCAAGAGATAATGGAGGACTGAGGAGCCTGGTGTGCTGCAGTTCATGGGGCCGTGAAAGTTGGGTCACAACTGAGCAACTGAACAAGAGAAGAGCATGACGTGGCAGCTGAAATGAGTCATGTGTGACCACATGGAGCCCATCAAGCAAAATTAGAGCGAAAGAGTTCCAGACCAAGGGAAGAGGAAAAAGTTTGAAGATGAGAGAGAGCTTGGCAAAGTCAGAGGATAGCAGGAGGGCAGTGTGATGAGATCCTAGTTACTGTGTTCGAAAATAAAATGAGGAGGCATCCATTTGACTGATTAACCATGTGGATTTCGGCTCTGGGAAGATTTAATCAGAAAAGTCATAGAACCTGACTTACTTTTTAAGAACTCTTCCTGATTTACTTTTCATTGTGTATCCATTTATATACTTTTAATTTACTACCCTATGAATACTTCAGCTTAAGAAAACATCTATCATTAATTCTAAGATGCATATTTTTTTAACATTTTAACATGTCTGAAATCAGGATGCATCTAACAGCTGTTAATGTATCTGTTTAATTTGCCAACACTCTTTCTTATTGATAAACAGTGGCGATTCTTAAAATGACAGACCCACAAGTTTGAAGGAAAAGGATAATTTTTAAATTTTTGTCACTTTTATTATCACCTATCACTTTTCTCAGATTTTCATTTGCATTTTAATTTTTATTTATTTTTTATTCAATTTCTCTTTTCTCAATACAATGGCAACATCAACAACTATAAAAGACTAGAAAGACAACAACTATAAAGACTGGAAAATTTACCCACATTAAGACACAGAGTTAAAAAAACAAACAAAAATAAGAAAAAAAATCTGCAATTAAAAAAAAAACTGACAAAAGGCATTTATCAAAGAACTATCTTTATAAGGGTTCCTATAAACTGAAAAAAAAAAGGGAAACATTGCAACTGAAGAAAAAATTGGGCAAAGGAAATTTACAAAGAAATTCCCAAAGGCTAATGACATGAAAGATAACTCACTAGCACTCAAAGTTATATAAAATTTTAAAATAGGACATCAGTTCAGCTAATCAGACTGGCAAATTTCTACCAATATTTTAAAATATTTAATATGTGAAAATATCCAGTGTTAGTGAAGATTTAGAGAAAGAGTATCCTCATCTACTCTTAGTGAACACATAAATTAATAAAAAGAATTTTGAAGATCATCCTGGTAGTAGCTATTAAAATTCACAATGCACAATCCTTCAACCTAGCAATTCCTGCAAATACGCACATATACATGTGTCTTCTACAGCACTGTTGAATATAGAAACATAAAAAGGCAGCAATCTAAATGACCATCAGTGAAAGCAAAAGTCGCTCAGTCGTGTCGAACTCTTTGTGACCCCATGGACTACACAGTCCATGGAATTCTCCAGGCCAGAATACTGGAGTGGGTAGCCTTTCCCTTCTCCAGGGGAGCTTCCCAACCCAGGGATCAAACCCAAGTCTCCCGCATTGCAGGTGGGTTCTTTACCAGCTGAACAACCACAGGGAAGCCCAAGAATACTGCAGTGGGTAGCCCATCCCTTCTCCAGCGGATCTTTCCAACCCAGGAATCGAACCTGGGTCTCCCACATTGCAGGCAGACTCTTTACCAACTGAGCTATCAGGGACCATCAGTAGGGACTAGATTAAATAAAATGGAATTTCCGTGCAGAGGAAATGGCTATAAAGCCACTAAAAATAAGGAAGGATTGTATACACTGACATGAAAAGACAGTCATGATTTAGCAGGACATGAAAAGAGCAAGTCACAAAACAGTACGTATAAATTATTCTATTAAAATTACATATAAACCTATATTCATATATAGAAGTATAGATCATTCATTCAACAAATACATGTTAAACTACAACAGATATTTATTCAATGTGTTTAGACATTCATTCAACAAAAATTTACTGAATCTTTTATGTCTATAGGAGAAAATACTAAGAACACTGGTTATCTTGGATAAGGGGAAGGATTATGGAAGGTCCTCCCTCCTTCGAATGTTTTCACACTGATGGATCAAAGTTCCAGCAAAGTACTAGACAGTTCACTACAGATAACTGTTCTGACTCAAATATTAACCAAACATACAGAAAATTATGATAGGCAAAGTGTGGAGAAAGCAAATCGGCCAGCAAATGACAGAGCTTGAACAGTTTCTACTTATAATCTGTATAAGGGAAACAGAGGTCAGGGGAGATATTATTTTCTGTGGAAACTTTCTTAGTAATGTGATCACTAGTAGGTGTCTAAAGCACTGTGGTTGTGTGACAGAGGAGGCGTACCTAGTTATCCGACATTTGTTGTACTATCTACGTCACCCATCCGAGAAGGCCACCCTCTCTAAGCACATTTTCTGACCTGAATTTTTAATAAGGCCCTTGAACGTCTCTATCAGATACAGGTTGAGAATGATGGAACATTCTGGAAGAGTTTTACTATAATTTGAGAGGCTTTAGAAATGAGGAAAGTGTTGTTTGCAAGCATTCATACTTAAAACCTAGGGAGAGCGACTTCCCTGGTGGCCCAGTGGCTAAGACTCCACACTCCTAATATAAGGGGTCCAGGTTTAAACCCTCTTCAGGGAACTAGATCCCACATCCCACAACTAAAAAGATCCTGCATGCCGCAGAAAGATGGAACATCCTGAGTACTGCAACTAAGACCTGGTGTAGCCAAATATACAAATTTAAAAAAAAATTTGAGGGGAAAAATGAAGGCAGGGGCCAAGCAGGTGACATAAACCAGGAAGCATATCTGGTGTGAGACAAGAGCGGGTGGTGGGGTCAGAGCTGGGGAGGACACGACCTGTCTAACCAAGGCAGTTGCTGCCAGTGACCACCATGCAGGAGTCAGGGTCTGATGTTTTCCAAGATCTGATATTTCCAAGCAAAACTGGAAATCAAGACTTTCGTGAAAAATCTATTTTTGAAATGCTAACAACTAATTTCTCATTATAAAAAGATTTAGGATTGGGGACCTATGGACATCTAAAATGAGTCATACCAAGTGAGTGAAAGTTGCTCAGTCGTGTCTGACTCTTTGCAACCCCATGAACTATACATACAGTCCATGGAATTCTCCAGGCCAGAATACTGGAGTGGGTAGCCATTCCCTTCTCCAGGGGATCTTCCCAATCCAGGAATCAAACCGGGGTCTCCTGCATTGCAGGCGGATTCTTTACCAACTGAGCTATCAAGGAAGCCCAAGTCATACCAAAAATCATTTTAAATTTCTTCCTGGTAACAGTGGTGGAAGACAACATTATAGCAACAGAAGGATAGATGCGAGCATGTGCACACATGTGCACACACACTAACTCACACACACACACACTAACTCACACTCGATCTTTAAAAAGAAAAGGGGGAAAAAAGAGCTGACATGGTCCTACAGCCCAGGTTATATGACTCAAGTTATGGATACTTGCCCATTTGAAGTGTGTCCTCTGAATGCAAGTCTAAAATGGGTTTTGATAGGAGAGGTTTCAGTCTGCAGAAGATGGGAAAAAGAAAGATGAGGCAAGTAGCTCATTTACCACTAAAACACAGACACGCATACTGACACAGCAAACAAGATATTGGGTTGGCTAAGAAGTTTGCTCGGGTTTTTCCAGCAGATGTCATGGAAATATCCAACAGACTCCTTGGCCAATCCAATATCACTAGTGTTCAAAGGAAGGACCACGCCAAACGGTCATCTGTTTAATCACACTTGACCTTAGACACATATAATAAAAGTCTACAGGATATGAGTGTCAGTCAGGTTAGGTCAGCTAAGCTGAGAATCTGCTATCAAATCACAAACAGATCACAACACACTTACTTAGAAACAGCTACAGACAGGCAAGCAAGAATCATTCAAATGTTCCAGTATTTTTCAAGTCGTTCAAATGTCTTGCCTCTTCTCAAACAGAACTTTTTAAGACAGCTTATTATTCCTCACAGACAAACTAAAAATATTGACTCTTACTGAGACCTAAAGTTTAGTAACATTTATGTGATAACTCCCTCAATCAAGAATCTGCAAAACACTAGGGAATTCCCTGGTAGTCCAGTGGTTAGGACTCTGTGCTTCCACTGCCAGGGGCCTGGGTTTGATCCCTGTTCAGGCAACTAAGATCCCACAGGCCATGGTATGGCCAAAAAAAAAAAAAAGAATATGTGAAAAATCAGAAATCAGAGAACCAAGTTCAATATCCCAACAACCATACACAAATGTCAATGCTTTTTAACCCCAGAAAACCACCCTGGGCCTTGAGCCTACCTGCCCTGATTTCACTCAAGAGTTCCAACAAGTTTAGTCACACTTTGTATTTAGTCACACTTCGTAGTGTTCCCAGAGCATCAGAATTACAGTACAGCACCTTCAAAGCATATTTAATGTAGATATAATTTTATATGTAGAAAGGGTAAAAAAACTTATTTTCATGTGTGTGTGCACACAGTCATGTCTGACTCTTTGTGACCCCTTGGACTGTAACCCTCCAGTCTCCTCTGTCCATGTTATTTTCCAGTCAAGAATACTGGAGCGGGTTGCAATTTCCTCCTCCAGAGGATCTTTCCGACTGAGGGATCAAACTCGTGTCTCTTGCGTCTCCTGCAGTGGCAAAAGATACAAGGATAAACTAAAAAAATAAAGTTTGAAAATGACCTCCAATTCTCTCTGGATGTCTAAAGAATCAGACATCTCTAAAGGATAAGCAGAAACTTTTGTGCTTATCAAAAATTTGGTTAAATGTTAAGAATTGGGATTTTATTTATATGACCACTATAAAAAGGAGAGTGGACCCGTAGGTTATAACTGTTGGAAAACCTTAACCTTGGTCTTGAAGTCAGGGTTTAAATTTCAGTTCCACGCCTTTCTGGGTGACTTTAGGCAAATTAACTAAACTTCTCTGAGCCTCAGTTTTCTCATCCTGTAGAAAGGGGTCAATGATACCACTTAATTTACAAGTAGGCTCTGAGGACTGAGGAGGACCATCCAAGTGAAGCATTTAACATGAGGGTAGGCAAAGAAAAACTCTTGGCAAAGATTAGCAAACTCACCACTTACAACTTGGCAAATTCCTTGAAAACTGAACTCAGAATGGCCCCTGTTACATCTCTTATATAGTAACTGTAACTTCAGCCTCCCATTCATTCATTCAAAAAATTCTGAATGGACTTCCCTGATGGTCCAGTGGTTGAGAATTCATCTGACAATGCAGGGGACGTGGGTTCGATCCCTGGTCCAGGAAGATTCCACTAAGCCCGAGTGCCACAACCACTGAAGTCTGACTGCCCAAGAGCCTGTGCGCCGCAACAAGAGAAGCCACCAGAATGAGAAGCCCTCAGAACACTAGAGAGTAGCCCCTGCTTGCCACAACCAGAGAAAGCCTACACAGCAACCAAGACTCAGCACACAAATATATATATATATGCTGTTGCTTTTTTAAAAAAAAGAATTTTACTACATATCTATTCTGGGGCCAGGCATCTTTCTATATCGTAGGGATAAAGAAGTAAGCAAAATACACACCAAAATTCAGATTAATATACAACACTGCTAATCAACTATCCAAAAATTTTTTTAAATTCAGATTACTAATCTACTGTAAGTCACTTTTTTGTTAATCTTCAGGGGAATTACAAAAACAGAGAGAAGAGCCACAAAGGACGGTGTATTTCCTGTTGACTGCACAATACATTGGAATGAGGGTCCTGGGGCAAGAAAGAGAGTAGGGAGGGGATGAAACATGAGGTTTCCCACATCCAGACCCGCGGTCTCCCAGGAGCTGGTTCTGAAGCCCACCAGGCTCTTGCTTCTGGCCAAAGCCACACTTACTTGATGCTGTGCAGCTTTCTCGTGACTATCATCGGAAAGTCAATTTCGAAATATTTTCTTGGTAGAAGATCCTCATCCTGAGAAAAAAAAAAACAGAGAGTAATCCTTATACAAGGTTTCCCTGGTGGCTCAGTGGTAAAGAGCCTGCCTGCTAATGCAGGAGACACAGATTTGATCCCTGGGTCAGGAAGATCCCCTGGAGAAGGAAACAGCAACCCACTCCTGTATTCTTGCCTGGGAAATCCCATGGACAGAAGAGCCTGGTGGGCTACAGTCCATAGGACACGACTTCATGACTGAGCACACCTGCAATTTTTATATAATTATTACTCATACATTCACAGATCACTTTCACGTACCAAGTCCTAGGGGCCCAAAGAACAATGGCGGTGCTTCAGGATTTAAAATCAGGGTAATGAGGACTTTCCTGGCAGTCCAGTGATTAAGACTCACACTTCTACTGCTGGGAGCAAGGGTTTGGTCCCTGTTGGGAGAACGAAGATCCCACATGCCTCAAAGAGTGGTCAAAATACAAAATAAATTAAAATCAGGGGAATGATATAGTCAGAAATGGTCTCTCCAATTTACTTGGTCTCAGCATCAAGAACGGATGGAGGGGAAAAGGAGATTATTGTAGTCGTCCAAGAGAGAAGTGACGGGGAGTCTGAACCAGGAGAATGGTCACAGGGATGTTAAGAGGTGGTCTGGAAGGAGGACAGGAGAAGTATTTCTCAAAAACGCAGCTTGACACCTATTAGAGAGGGTCAAGAAACCAATGTGGTGGGTTGTAACCAGCAGACTGGGGGTGAAATAAAATAAAGTAATATACATCAGAAAATTTCACATGGAATTAGGGTCAGCATTTTTCTGTGATATATAGTGGGGTGGGGTGGGGTGGTAAACAGCAGGTACGCTGGAGCCCGGACATGGGCGAAAGGTTCCAATCCGCACTCCACCACTTGTTTGCTGTAAGGCCTTGGGACAGCCACTAAAATCCCTGGGCCAATGTTTCCTTATTTGAAAAGTAGGGAAAATGATTAACACCTCATAGAGTTGTGAGGATTAAAGAAGAAACGCATGAGTAACACTCGGAATGGGGCCTGCCCTTAGTAAGCATCATGGGTGTCCTTATATCTTGTGTGTACAGACATATGTACATAGATTTAGGTCCTGGCTAGGAGTGTACAGTTCTTTTTTTTTTTTTACTGTGGCTACAATTTTAAAAAGTGTGAAATACACACACACAGCCCTGCTTCCCTCTTTTCCTTTTTCTAGCTTAGTCAGTGGTTATACCCCATCCAGTCAACCTACTGGTTGTGCTAGAATTCTCTCCAGCTTCTCCTCCCCGTCCAATCAATAACTTAGCCCCAAATGTATGCAAATAGGTTTCCCTAGTGGCTCAGAGGTAAAGAAACCGCCTGCAATTCTAGAGGCACAGGAGATTCAGGTCAATCCCTAGGCCAGGAAGATCCCTTGAGGAAATGGCAACCCAATCCAGTATTCTTGCCTGGAAAATCCCATGAACAGAGGAGCCTGGTGTGCTACAGTTCATGGGGTCGGACAAGACTAAGCGACTGAACACACACACGTATACAAATCTATGCAAATATGAGATCACTATGTAATAATACTATGAAACTAACATAATATTATGTCAAATTATATGATATCACTTATATATGGAATCTAAAAAAAAATGATACAAATGAACTTATCTACAAAACAGAAACAGACCCACAGACACAGAAAACAAACTTATTGTTATCAAAGGGGAAAGAAGGGAGGGATAAATTGGGAATTATATATATATACACACACACACATATATATATACACACACACTGCTGTGTGTTTAGTTACTCAGGCAAATCTGACTCTTTTCGACCCTCTGGACCATAACCCACCAGGCTCCTCTGTCCATGGGATTCTCCAGTCAAGAATACTGCAGTGGGTTGCCATGCCCTCCTCAAGGGGATCTTCCCGACCCAGAAATCAAACCAGGGTCTCTTGCATTGCAAGTGGATTCTCTACCAGCTGAGCTATCAGGGAAGCCCACATCTACACACTACTATATAGAAAATAACAAACAAGGACCTACTGTATAGCAGACTATACTAAATATTTCATTATAAGCTCTAAGGGAAAAGACATATATGTATAACTGAATCACTCTGCTGTAACACACTGTAATTCAACTGTACTTCTCAGATCCATCTTCAGCTGTGAAGACAAAACACCACCCCCATTTGCCTGTAGCAGCTCGTCATACCCTAAGACTTAGCAAGAAACAAGGCGCCCCACAACCTGGCCAACATACCCAGAAAGGGGCTGATATCCAGAGCCTGGTGGGGGCTTCTTTGGTGTAGAATAGGACAAACAAAAAGGTGGGGTAAGGATGATACCCTTGTTTCTGACTTGAGCGATCCGGCAGGTAAGAGTACCATTTATGAAGACAGTAATGAGAGATGGCCCCTTCATGGATCACCGCCTTGTTGTGGGCGAAGGGGTCTATGAAACTCAGTAAAGTTATGAGCCATGCCATGCAGGGTCACCCAAGACGAACAGGTCAAAGTGAAGAGTTCAGACAAAACACGATCCACTGGAAGAGAGAATGGCAAACCACTCCAGTATTCTTGCTGCAAGAACCCCATGAACAATATGAAAAGGCAAAAAGATGTGACACCGGAAGATGAGCCCCCGCCCCCCGGGTCGGAAGCTGTCCAATATACTACTGGAGAAGAGTGGAGCAAACTGGAGACAGTGAAGAACAGGGGAGCCTGGCGTGGGGCAGTGCAAGGGGTCAGAAAGAGTCGGACGCGACTTAGCAACTGAACAGCAGCAGCAAGTGAGAGACGGAGGACAGGTAGGAAGTGGGAGCAGACCTGCCCAAGGACGGAGTGATGGGGGCAGAAACCACGAGCACGCACTTCCCGGTGGGAAGGCGACCCCTAAGGGCAAGAACAGAATGAGGAGATCCGCCCACATGGAAAAGGGTCCTCAGTTAAAATTGCAGGGGATCTGGTTTGGGAGAAGGAGGGGAAGAAGACGGAAGGAGGAAGAAGGAGAGGGAAGGAAGAAGGAAGAAAAAGAAAACAAAGGGATGAGATGGTTTCCTGCCATCAGAGGAGACCTGGGCTCACCCACCCTCAGCTGTTCACTCCTGGAATTGCAACACACAGCTGCTGCAGGACTGCAGAGCAGGGCTAGGTAAAAGCTGTCTGAAGATGTTCAGAGGATATGTTAAAAGGATACACCGAAATGACTTCTGCTAAGAAATTCTACAACACCTCTCAAGAATTTGTACTCATGAGGTACGGAGCAACAAGAACACTCTAAAACCGGGACTTCCCTGGTGTTCCAGAGGTTAAGAATCTGCCTGCCAAGGCAGGGGACTCAGGTTCAATCCCTCATCCAGCAAGATTCCACGTGCCATGGGGTTACTGAGCCCATGCACCACAGCTACTGAGCCGGTGCTCTAGAGCCTGTGCTCTGGACCAAGAGAAGTCACTACAAGGAGAAGTCCGCGCACTGCAACTAGAAAAGCCTGTGGGCGGCAGTGAAGACCCAGTGCAGTCAAAAAAGCTACTAAAAGAAAAAAGGCCTAAAATTCCAGAACACCACACGGACAATCCAAAGCAAATAAATGAAGGACAGCATAGAGTCCTACATCACTTCGTACTTTTTAAAGAGCTTTCCCAGGCACTCGGGCACTTGATCCTCCTAAGAATTCTGAATAGGGGATCACTGTCAAAAGAAAGTTTCTAAAAGGCACACCAGGAGATTTTAACAAACAGCCATCCTCTTTCTTAGCTTTCAGAAAGGGGCAAAATGGCTCTGGCAAGTGATGCTTCAACTTTTCATTCTGCAATTCTCTGTGGCTCTTCCGACACCACTCCCAAGTAGCTCACAGGGCACGGGAGGCAGGGAGACACCCAAAGCTGAGCATGGCCACTGGGAGGCAGCCAAGAACAGCCACGAAGAAGGGGGGTTCCTCAAAGATCCAACGTGATCAACTGCTTCACGGGTGGCCAAAATCGAGACTGCTTTCTGTCCACACCTGACCCTCTGGTTGGGCAGAAACAGAATCCAAGGGCTACAAAGAACCAAGGCCCCTCTGTGATGACATAGAAAGGTGGGATGGAGGAGGGGGAGGAAGGCTCAAGAGGGAGGGGATATATGTACACTGATTCACTTGGGCTTCCCTGGTGGCTCAGATGGTAAAGAATCCGCCTGCAGTATGGGAGACCTGGGTTCAATCCCTGGATTGGGAAGATCCCCTGGAGGAGGGCATGGCAAGCCCCTCCAGTATTCTTGCCTGGAGAATCCCATGGACAGAGGAGCCTGGCAGGCGATAGTCCCTGGTGTTGCAAAGAGTTGGACACGACTGAGGGACTAAGCACAGCATAGCTGATTCACTATGTACAGCAGAAACTAACACAACATTGTAAAGCAATTATACTCCAATTAAAAAATAATTTAAAAAAAGAACTGAGGACCCTTACAGGGTTTCACTTACCCTTTATTTTTGCCTCATGACAAGATCAACTTTCCCTGTTCTTGCCTGCTGCCTGAAGATGGGCATCTGTGACTGTTCAATAGTGAGCCCCTGAGATTATACAGAATGAGCTCACATGGTTGTGGCTCCAGAAAGCCTGTGACTTGCAGCTGAGCCTCTGCTGGGGCAGCTGGGGGCGCCATCCCAGGTGGAAAGAGCCCGAGATATCACAATCAATGGACAAGATCTCCCTGCTCTTTTATGGAGGCACATACAGCTCTAAAACAGGGATTAGCAAACTTTCTGGCAAGAAAGTAAGCAGTTTAGCCTTGGCAGACCTGAAGATCTCTGTCATAACTACTCAGCCCTGCTCCAAGTACCAGAGCAGCCATAGGTAAGAGGTAAATAAATGTGCATGGCTGTATTCCAATAAAACTTTATTCACAAAAACAGGTGGCAGGCTGGATTTGGCCTGTGAAACCTTTGCTCTAAGGGAGCAAATAAGATAATATTTGTCTTAAAAAGAAGAACTTAAGATTTTTTTAAAAAAATTCTTCAGATCAATATAATTATCAAATAATTACACTGATTTCCAAATTTCCACATAGGACTTTGATGCCCTGAGCTAGTCCCCTTTCTCGCCTCTTTTTCTTTTAATAATTTTACTTATTTTTGGCTGTGCTGGGTCTTCACTGTTGTGCGGCTTTTCTCTGGTTTCAGCGTGCCGTGTCTACTCTCTGGTTGCCGTGTCTTCTCTTGTTGCGTAGGACAGGCTCCTGGGCAGGCAGACTTCCGTAGTTGTGGTACATGGGCTCAGTGGCTGGGGCTCCTGGGCTCTAGAGCACAGGCTCAATAGTTGGGGTCCATGGGCTTAGCTGCTCGGTGGCACGGGGGATCCTCCCGAATCATGGATTGAACCCGTGTCTCGTGCATTTATTTGGCAGGCAGATTCTTATTCACTGAGCCACTGGGGAAGCTCCTTGTCTTTGTTTCTTGCAAGGGGTGCATATGCCTCCGTGTACCTTGCTCAGAAATTAAAATCTCAGATTTATGAATGATTAACCCACCTACCAGATGGCGGTAAAAGAAAAAAAAAAATGGCCAAGTCCAAAGGGTGTCAGGTCGAAGGAGGGATCTCTCCAGCAGTCTGTATTAATGCCGGCGGTACACACTCTTTGACACTGCCTTCTGTTCCAGTCGCTTCCACCACACCAGGGTCACAGTGTTATAGGGGCACAACTAACACAAAGAAAAGACCCCTCACGCAACCACAGGGCTGCGTGCAGAGGAAAGAGGAAGGAATCGGGAGTTCGACGAGCTGCAGGCCAATGTTGGTGCACATCCCAGTGCCACTAGCTGTCCAATTTGGGGGAACAACTTCCAAAACCTGGTATTCCCCATCTGTGTGAGCTCCTCCAACAGAGCTCTCATGTTAATTCCTGAGGTCATGTATGTGTAACCACACTTCATAGGGACTTCCCTGGTGGCTTAGTGGTGAAGAATCTGCCAGCCAATGCGGGAGACACAGGTTCAATCCCTGATCCAGGAAGATCCCACGTGCCACAGAGCGGGAGCTATTGAGCCTGTGCTCTAGAGCCCAGGAGCCGCAACTACTGACCCACATGCCACAACTCCTGAGTCTGTGCCCTAGAACCCATGCTCTGTAACGAGAAGCCCCCACAATGAGAGGCCCAGGCCCTGCATCCCGACAGGAGTCCCCACTTGCCACAACTAGAGAAAAGCCTGCACAGCAACGAAGACCCAGCACAGCCATAAATAAATAGATTAAAAAAAAAAAGCAGTCATAAATATCAGTTATCTTATCCAGAAGGAAGAATGCAGCGGCAAATGATTAACACCAGGGCCATGTTGAGGCCACTGATTTTTGAGTAAGAGGAAGGTTGAGAGTTCTTATGACCAAAGACCTTCTTATCAGGTGATGGGGACAAAACAGATAATGCAGGTTGAGTTATGTTATACCCTCTGATTTATCTTGCTCTCTGTCTGCAAGAAATCTGGAGAATGCACATACCCATTACTGCCACCAGATAGAAGAACCAAGAAAAACCCGAAAATGCCATCAGTGAGATATTTGTAGGGAAAAGGTTTGGTGATAAAATCCAGTCTAGGAATCAAAGACCACAACTTCAGCCCTGGGTTTGCCACTAACCAGACCCAAGTTTCCACACCTGCCCTTGAACAACCCCAAACAGAACAGTTGAGGAATCAAATCAGAGAATGACTTCAAAAAGGCTTTGGATCATGTTATCTTTACCCAGTCTTGCAAATCTCCCAGTGTTACTACCAAAGACACTGTTATTCTAACAATAAAATCTTCAGTTCTCATCAAAATTACAAACACATATGTTCTTTTGTCTCAGCAGTTCTACTGATAGAATTCTTTCTCTGATACATTTCCACACATGCAGAGGAAAATGTACCCAAGGAATTGTATTATAACCCTGTCTGTGGCAGCAAAATGTGAGCAACAACCCACATATCTTCACTAGGGCCCTAGTGGGATAAAGTACAGAGCTGATGGAAGTTGTGAGGGATGGGAGACAGGCTCCCACCCCATTTTAATCTCTTTTTTCAAGTTTTTGAACCAGGTGAACATCTTCAGTAAACTAAATTAAAACGACTGAAGAGAAGGGGGGAAATTTACCTTTAACATCCAGAAGGTGGTATCCATCCCGGCCCCAAGATTTAGAATTTGACAATTACATTCTGTCTTCCGTAGAAATGCCTTTGTAAGCTGACTGACGCCATGGACTCGAGCAAAATATCCTAAGTGACAGACAGAGAAGCAAGCTATCACTTGGTGACGACAGGAATAATCCATGCAAAGCCCACAGTGCTAGGGAGAGCAGAACAACACTGTGCCCTTCTTCAGGTCAGGAGAAATAATGATTTCCAAATTCTTCTTTTAAGGGAAAAAAAAAAGCTGATCAGACCAAAATAAGTATAAGCTACTTAATGGTAGTTTAAGAAAAATAAAATGCCCTGTCCTGTTACTTAGGAAAGACGAGTATCTTTTATCAAGATCCAAATGTCCTCTTGGAAAGGTGCTTTTTCACGGCTCCAGGGGAAGTTAATGAGTACTCTGCTAAAACTTGTCTGCAATGCAAGAGAAGCAGGAGATGCTGGTTTGATCCCTGGGCTAGGAAGATCCCCTGGAGGAAGGCATGGCAACCCACCCCCAGTATTCTTGCCCAGAGAATCCCATGGACAAAGCCTGGTAAGCTACAGTCCATAGGGTCCCAAAGAGTTGGACACGATTCAGGGACTGAGAACACATGGAAAATAACATTTTTAGGTCAGGGAATTGGGCAGATGAATGTCAAAGCAAGGAGAGCCATGATTATTATCTTGTTCCTTTCACCTCCATCCTGTGTGGGTTACAGCCTCTGTGTTTACAAAATGGCATCACCAACGTGAGGGTGGCGAAGCGGGGAAGCAGAGATACCAGCAAGTGGTGGCCTAATTAATGGACTTGTTAAGCTCTAGGGTGAGGAGCTGGAACAGAGGAGATGGGAAACCCAGAAGGGAGACAGGAAGATAGCGGCTATCTGTTCTAATGGCCTGATACTCAAGGTGCAAATGCTTTAAGAGCAAAATTTGAGAGTAGTATTCAGAAACTTTGTCATTTGACAGACAAATTTTAGTGAATGTGCTGATAAATATTTTGAGGGATTCCCTAACAGTCCAGTGGTTAGGACTCTGTGTTTCCACTGCCAGGGACCAGAGTTCGATCCCTGGGCAGGGAACTAAGAACCCACAAAGCTGTTTGGTTCGGCCAAATAACTAATCAATTGATAACCCCTACATGACTTATAAACAAACAAATACTTTGGGCTTGTGTTTACATTTTATTTTTCTAGTAAATCACCTTTTTTTTTTTTTTGGCTGCACCGTGAACCATGCAAGATCTTAGTTCCCCAATCAGAGCTCGAATCCATGTTCCCTGCAGTGGAAGAAGCATGGAGTCTTAACCGCTGGACTGCTAGGGAGATGCCTCTAGTAAATCATCTTTATTGTATTCTGCAGAATATTATCCGCAATGGATTCAATTTGAGGAAACAATGTCCTCACCTCAGATCTTTGGGGAGTGCTCTCCTCCTGGGCTGGAGGTCCCCAGTCTAGACACGTGGACCCGGGAGGGGAAGAAGGAAGGAGGCTGCCACACGGCCCAGGGCTACGAAGAAGAGCGGCTGCCTGCCTCCAGAACATTCCCTGGGAAATCCATCTGGACAGCGGCAGAGGCAGGCTTCAGGAAGGCCTCTTGGCCAGGCCTCGCCCAGGCTAACTGCTGCCCAATTCTACCCTCAGTTCAATGTTAACTACCAAGTCCTGCTCTTTAGGAACCACTATTTACACATTTCTTTGCAGTTCTTACAGAGTCCACCTACAGGACCCATCTTTAGGGCCAAGATTCCCCTACCCACAAGAATCATGGTCAGTGGTCAATTTTTCAATCTGGCTGCAACTAAGTCACATTCCTGTCTCAAATCCTTTGACTTCCTTGCTGGAAATTACTTGCAGAACCTAACAGTGTTACTAACAAAATAGGGCAACAACAACAAAAATAACCCCCTATATGAACAGACAGCTCTCAGCAAAAGACATGTAAGTGGCTTTTAAACACAGAATAATGAGTTTCAACCACACCTTCAAATAAGAGGAATGTAAAACACCATTTTTCATGTACCAGGAGAAGGCAATGGCACCCCACTCCAGAACTCTTGGCTGGAAAATCCCATGGACGGAGGAGCCTGGAAGGCTGCAGTCCATGGGGTAGCCGAGGGTCAGACACAACTGAGCGACTTCACTTTCAATTTTCACTTTCCTGCTTTGGAGAAGGAAATGGCAACCCACTCCAGTGTTCTTGCCTGGAGAATCCCAGGGACGGGGGAGCCTGGTGGGCTGCCGTCTATGGGGTCACACAGAGTCGGACACGACTGAAGTGACTTAGCAGCAGCAGGGGAATAAAGATTAAAAGTTTCATAACACACTGTGCTGGTGTCAAAGTTGGGAAACGAGCACTCTGGTGGAGACAGTACACCCCGGAACTCTCTTTTTAAGAATGAATTCCTAGAACCCCAGGGATTCATGAGATGTAGGGAAGGGAGCTGGGCACTTGCCTCGGTTAATTTCAGGTGCCTTCCTCTCTTTAGAGAGTCTCACCAAATGCTGGATGTAAGGGTCCTGCCAGTAGCCAATGCTCACTGCAAACCTGAAAGAGATGAAAAAGGAAACAGGTGATTAGAGAGAAGGGTCAGGCCAGGTTCCATGGGCAAGTTCCCAGGAACCAGGTCAAGGATCCAAAGATTCATCTCTGGCCAAATCATGCAACTGGAGGTTATCATAATAAGCGAAGTCAGAACAAGAAAGATAAACACCACGTGATATCACTAACAAGTGGAGTCTAAACTATGACACAAATGAACCTATCTATGGAACAGAAACGTTTGCTGACAAAGGTCCGTCTAGTCAAGGCTATGGTTTTTCCAGTAGTCATGTTTGGATATGAGCTGAACTATAGAGAAAGCTGAGCACCAAAGAACTGATGCTTTTGAACTGTGGTGTTGGAGAAGACTCCTAAGAGTCCCTTGGACTGCAAGGAGATCCAACCAGTCAATCCTAAAGGAAATCAGTCCTGAATACTCATTGGAAGGACTGATGCTGAAGCTGAAACTCCAATACTTTGACTACCTGATGCAAAGAACTGACTCAATGGAAAAGACCCTGATGCTGGGCAAGACAGAAGGCAGAAGGAGAAGGGGACGACAGAGGATGAGATGGTTGGATGGCATCACCGACTTGATGGACATGAGTTTGAGCAAGCTCTGGGAGTTGGTGATAGACAGGGAGGCCTGGCGTGCTACAGTCCATGGGGTCGCAAAGAGTCGGACACGACTGAGCGACTGAACTGAACTGAACTGATGAAACAGAAACAGACCATGGACATAGAGAGCAGACTGGTGGTTGTCAAAGGGAGGGGACTGGTGGAAGGATGGAGAGGGAGGTTGGGGTTAGCAGATATCGGCTATTACATATAGAATGTATAGACAACAAAGCCCTACTGTACAGCAGAGAATTATATTCAATAGCCTACATTAAACCATAACAGAAAAGAATATTTTAAAAAAGAACGTATGTGTGGGGTATTTACACACACACACACACACACACACACACATATATAACTGAATCACTATGTTGTAAGCAATAATTAACACACTGTAAATCCACTACACTTCAATTTTAAAAAATGAAAGGTTAAATAACATTTAATGCTCCAGCACAAGTTTAAACAGACTCATCCATTCATCCACTTTTACATTCACAGTCACTCCCATCACACTTCCCACCACAGTCATTTCTTACCTCTCTCTTCCTGCATATCATTAATTCCTTTCCCAGGACCCTGGCCTGGCGTGCTGCGATTCATGGGGTCACAAAGTTGGACACGACTGAGCGACTGAACTGAACTGAACAGACTGAAACAGCAAGTAAGCTCACCTCATATTTCATACAGCTCTTTGAACATTTATTCACACAGCAAACTCCCTGGCCGGAGCTAGTCAGGTAACTCTGTCCAAACAAGAGTTTTGTGTCCAGGGGAAGGGAGACCCAAAAATAAATAGCAAATATCACTAATAACTACCAAAGTATTTCTCCTGACTCTGTCAGTCCTTTCATGTCCCTTAAGGAGGCTGTAGTGGAGAAACCAGGAACAAATAAAGCAGCTACAACTTGGAAAGTGCCAGGGTAGCCTAAAGGTTCTCAACCCCAGTCTACACTACAAGCAATGATAGACGCCGTGTTCCAAGCCTGGGAGCTAAAGCCCTGATTACCATTGGAAATCTCCTGGCAAACATAAGTGGAACCAGCCTCAGGATAAATGAGAAGTCAGGGAAGGAATCTGGATCCCTAGGGCCATACCACACCCCCCAGGGGCCCAGAGCCTTCTCTACCACACAAGGAAAATTTAGTGAGATAATAAATGTCTTTACCACTTACATCAAATTGAGTCAGGCTTCTGTTACTTACAACCTTAAGCATCCTAAGTGATATCCTGCATGATACATCCACTCCACATTGCCTGGTAAGTAAGCTGAAACTTAGAGCGTGTGTGTGTGTGTGCGTGTATGGTGTCACCCAATTAAGTTCTAAGCTCCCAGATGCACAAATTACATCTTTTCTTTTCTTCATACCTACCAACAAGGTTTATGGGCTCAGTTGCTCAGTCATGTCCAATTCTTTGCGACCCCATTGACTGTAGCCCCACCAGGCTCCTCTGTCCATGGGATTTCCCAGGCAAGAATACTGGAGTGGGTTGCCATTTCCTACTCCAGGGAATCATCCCAACCCAGGGATCAAACCCATGTCTCCTGAGTCTCCTGCACTGGCAGGTACATTCTTTACCACTGCGCCACCTGGGAAGCCCCTACCAACAAGGCTTACTGCTGCCTTAACGGCAACAGCTGCTGAAGTCTAGACAAACATGCCCCCCAGTCTCCTGCACCCATGTCTGCACATCCAAAGGCATTCTCAAGGAAGCACATATGAGAAACACCCAAAATACTAAGGAACACAATTTGCTAAAAGCCCAGACTGTCCAAGGAGAACAGCAGACCGAGTTTTACAAAGCAAAGTTGCTCAGTTGTCTAAAACAGTGATTCTCAGGAATTCCCTGGAGGTCCAGTGCTTAGGTGGAGAAGGCAATGGCACCCCACTCCAGTGCTCTTGCCTGGAAAATCCCATGAACAGAGGAGCCTGGTAGGCTGCAATCCATGGGGTTGTGAAGAGTCGGACACGACTGAGAGACTTCACTTTCGATTTTCACTTTCATGCATTGGAGCAGGAAATGGCAACACACTCCAGTGTTCTTGCCTGGAGAATCCCAGGGACGGGGGAGCCTGGTGGGCTGCTGACTATGGGGTCGCACAGAGTCGGACACGACTGAAGCGACTTAGCAGCAGTAGCCAGTACTGAGGACTTCACTGCTCAAGGCGAGGATTCAATTCCTGATTGGGGAACTAAGGCACGAATCTCAGCCAATAAAAGTAGTGCTTTTTGAACAATGAGTTGTGACCCATTCATATCACAAAATCAATGTAATAGTTTGCAAATCTCCATTTTAAAAAATGAAGTAGAACACAGTAAAGTAGGAAATAGCAGCATCATACTATCTTGGAGAAGTCAGGGCTGTTTTTGTGAAACTTTTGTTTCAATGTGTGTTGGGTATATAAGCCCTCTGAAAAAAGTGTTCTTGAGAACTCCCTGGCGGTCCAGCGGTAGACTTGCAACTCTGAGCTTCCACTGCAACAGACATAGGTTCAATCCCTGGTGGGGGAACTAAGATACCACAAGCAAACAATTACCAAAAAGAAAAAGAAAAAAGAAACACTGATTTAGGAATCACTTCTCGCCATCTAGTGGTAAAAGTCATATGTGCAGTTGCAGCAAGATGGGTAGATGATGTAGATGTGATGAGAATACAGGTCAAACTGTTCCTGCCCCACATCCAGGGCAAGAATCCTGTTGACAACACAGAACCACTGTTGACTACTCCCCACAGAGAAGGCACTCGCCCCACCACCAAGAAGCTCAAACTGCTGAAAAGCCGATCAATTTGCCTCCCTCTAAGTGTTCCCTGCTGGAGTCATTAGTGGCATCTTGGATAACAAGGAGCAGTTTCTATTCCTTCCAACTCTGCATTATCAGTCAATTTAATACTATTGATTCAGTCCAGCAATGTTTATTGAGAGTCTAGCAGTATTTGTTGTCTGCTAAGTGCCGGGCATTGGATTACAGTGGTGAACAAAACAGAGAAGCGACAGAGACAGAGATCACAACAAACGAGGGAAGTAATTATATGGTGAATGGAGGAGCTATAGTAGAGGTTAAAGGGAAAGCCTCTTACAGGGCATGGCTGAGCTGAGTCCTAGAGAATTAGGGAAGGGCAGCTGTGCAAAAGGCATTCAAGACAGGAGGAACTGCAGGGAGAAATGCTCGGGGGTGGGGGTGGATGTGGAATGTGGAAGCAGGAAATAGGGAGGGCTGGAGGAGAGTAAGAAAACAGGAGAAACTGGAGAGGAGGTTGGAGCGAGCAGACTCAGGTCATACAGGGCCTGGCAGGAGCCTGGGATGGATCCCCACAGCACATGGGGCGTGGTCAGTGATGTCTGGCAGTACAAAAAGGTGGGGCGAGGCATGGACACAAGCCAAGGACCTCCCCCCAATCACTTGGGGAGACACATGGACATAACCCAAGGACCCCTGATCACTAGTTCCCATGACTCCTGCTTCCTAAGGTTACCATCACAAGTCTCTCCCCAGTCCTCAAATCCAGATGACTGCCAGTGGTTACCATGCCTCGGAGTTAAAAAGGATCTCACAGCTTAGCCTGGGAGAGCAGCCAAGATAAAAAGACTAACACACTGCCGGCAAGAGGAAAGAAGAGGGCGCTGCTGGGCGCTGCTCCTGGGAAGTCCGAAGGGAGGTGAGCACCGTGATTCAGGATCTACAGGCCGCCAAGGCAGCTGAGCAGGTAACAGTCACCTACACAATCAGTACCAACCAGTCATCTATAACAGGAACTAGGGGACTTTCCCTGATGGTCCAGCGGTTAAGACTCCACACCCCCAATGCAGCGGAACTAAGATCCCACAGGCTGCATAGGGCGGCTGGAAAAAAAAAACAAACCCAAAAGAACTGGGCACGGCAAGAGGTTCATAAAACGTAGACTATATTTCATCATATCTAAGACACCATCAATTTCAAGATTGAAAAAAGAAATTAAAAAAACACTACCAGCGAATGTTTCTTTTTTAATTGCTTAGAATTTTACCTTTGTAATTATTGAAAAAGCTCCTTTATTGGGCCAGAGTGTCATCATCTCCCTCTGTCTTGTACAGACAGAAAAAAGTGTGAGGTAAGCTGGCTAAGCCCTCACTTTCAGGATGTCTGTGCCTTTCCACACAATACTGACCTCTGTGTCACCAAGGGCATTGGTGAGGATGTATTTCTTTCCTTTAATATTTGTTGATTTATTTATTTTGCCTGTGCTGGGTCTTCACTGCTGCTCTCGGCTTGCCTCTGGCTGCAGAAAGCACAGGCCACTCTCTAGTTGTGCAGGAGCTTCTCACTGCAGTGGCTTCTCCTGTTACAGAGCCTGGGCTCCAGGCGTGCGAGCTTCAGTAGTTGTGGCTCCCGGATTCTAGAACACAGGCTCAGTAGTCGTGCACACGGGCTTAGTTGCTCCATGGCATGTGGGATCTTCCTGGATCAGGGATTGAACCCATGTCCCCTGCATTGGCAGGCAGAGTCTCAACCACTGAGCTACCAAGGAAGCCCCTAAGGGTGCATTTCTTAAGAGATCTCCAACATTCTCTCTGAGATTTTCTTCCAAGCAGCTGACCCTCAACCTGGAAGTTTGGCTACTGGCTCTTTCTTGATCTCATCAGAAGATATTAAGGAATGATTTTCAACAGCAAACAGGATTTGTGTCTTTCTTCAAATGGCCTTAAAAGGTAGGTGGACTAAAGCACCGAGGGCTGTGGTCACAGCTTTCCAACCAGGCCATGCCATCAGGAATAACCCTGTGTCTGCTTGCACAGGTAAGGACACCTCTGATGTCACTTGACAGTGACCAAAAGTAATGTTGAGAGTTAAGACACATCTGATTTCAGAAAAGTTAAAATCCAAGACCATGTGCATCACAGAATGGCTCAGATAGTACTGTCACATACACATGCATAACTGAAATCACCTAGCTGTACTGCCTGAAAATAATGTAAATCAACTATACTTCGATTTTAAAAAATAGTACAGAAGCAACCTAAGTGTCCATCACAGAGAAGATAAAGATGTGCTACATATAAACAATGGAATATTACTCAGCCATAAAAAGGAATGAAATTGGGTCATTTGTAGCTATGTGGATGGACCTAGAGACTGTCACACAGAATGAAGCAGGTCAGAAAGAGAAAAACAAATATTGTGTATTAATGTATATATGTAAGGAAATGGCAACCCACTCCAGTGTTCTTGCCTGGAGAATCCCAGGGATGGCGAAGCCTGGTGGGCTGCCGTCTATGGGGTCACACAGAGTCAGACACGACTGAAGCGACTTGGCAGCAGGCAGTGGAATCTAGAAAAACGGTAGAGATGATCCTATTTGCAAAGCAGAAACAGAGACACAGACACAGAGAGCAAATGTATGGATACCAAGCAGGGGAAGGGAAGATGGTGGGAGGAACTGGGAGACTGGGACTGACATACACACACCGTTGATACTATGTATAAAATAACTAATGAGAACCTACAGTATACCACAGGGAACTCTACTTAATGCTCTCTGGTGACCTGAGGGGGAAGGAAATCCAGAAGGGAGGCGATATATGTATATGTAAGGCTGATTCATCTTGCTGTTACAGTAGAAACTAACACCACAATGTAAAGCAACTATATTCCAATGAAAATTAACTTAAAAATAAGTAAAAAATAAAGTTAAAAAAAAAATAGTACTGAACTGTGACGAACCACTTTGACTATAAGGGACTCACCAGATGTCAACATTTAGCAATGAAATAACTAACGAGAGGAATATTTGCCATTTTTAAATGATGCTATTCTGTTTCTTTTTAAATTAATTTTTCCCACCAAAAAATTAATATTGTCTTTACAACAAGAGCAACAGTAAGTTTGGCCATGATGCAACTGATACCTTGTGCTGCAGCCACTGAAGCCCGAGTGCCCTAGAACCCACGCTCCACAGCAAGAGAAGCCACTGCAGTGAGAAGTCTGCACACCACAACCGCAGAGAGCCCGAGAGCAGCGACAAAGACCCAGTGCAGCCAAAACTTAATTAATACAAAAAGAGCGACAGTAACTTTGGACTTCATAAACAAACATAAAAGCCAATTATTTCACTAGAAAAATAATGTGTAACAAGTCACAAAGTGCTAATATCCTTACAACATACAGGACTCATTAGTAAGGGAAAAAACGAGTATCACTGAAGAATGGGTAAAGGACAAAAATGAACCATTCACAAAAGAAGCAACTGGCCAGTGAACCAACAAAAAGCTCAGCCTTACTGATGATCACAAAAAAAACCAAAATGAAGATGAAAGCAAAACCAGAGAGCAGTAGTGCTCCTAACAAATCTGCAATAAAACTCTTTTTCAGTAGAACCTGGCTTTGGAGAGAGATGAGAAGAAAGGGCACCACTATCCAAACTTGCTTCAAGGCCCTGTGGTAACAGGTACAAAAAGCCAGAGTCACGTGTGAACACAACGGCCGACAGTCCCACTTACCGGGATTTTATCCTCAGGAAATAATTAGGAATGAACACAAAGGTTTTTTTTATAAGACCACTGAACCTGGACTTACAGTATCAGGTCGACAAGATAGGCTACAAGATTACATGGCCAGGACGTCCCTACGTTTGTTAGAATGAATGCATAAGACATATAAAGTAGATAGTGAAATGTTAACAGCAGGGATCTCCCTGGTGCTGAGCACCTAGGCCTGCTGTCATGTCCATGATTGCACTCATTTCCCAAACTCAGAAAACATCCCTTCCATCTGAATATCGTGATTTCAAGTTTCAAACTCAGAACTGAAGAGTCAAAAATCTCAGATTTGGAAAGACCTGAAAGAGTCACTCAATCTTCATTCAATCCACTACTGCTTTCAAAATGTTCATAACACTCACGTACCACCTAGTCAAAGTTATATGTCTTTTTCAAAAATTTATTTTACTGAAGTGTAGCTGATTTACAATGTTATGTTAATTTCTCCTGTACAGCAAAGTGACTCAGCTATACATATATCTATTAATATATTCGTTTTCATACTCTTCTCCATTATGCTTTATCACCGGATACTGAATACAGTTCCCTGGGCTATACAGTAGGACCCTATTGCTTATCCATCCTATATATAATAGTTTGTACCTGCTAACCTCAAACTCTTAATCCTTCCCTCCCCCACACCCTCTCCCCAAAGTAATATGTCTTTAAATAAACTCAATTTTCTTAGTACTCAGCTCTGAGGTGCTACCTAATATTTCCTTCTAACACACACTGTAACAAATACCTAACTATTAACATTTAAAACATCTATCTCTGTTCCCGCCTGAAACCGTCTCATATTCCTCCCATGGGAAACAATGATCTGGCCCAACCACCTATTCATTAAAGAAACATTTATTGATTCCATGCTATTTGCATGAGTGTCAACTGCAATACTGGAAAATTCATGGAAAGTTGTGAAACGTCCTCCAACAGGGATTTCTTCATCAGAGGATTCAGGGAATGGGAAGGGACCCTCCCTGCTGTCTCAGACTAGCAGGAACAAGGCAGCGGCTGGTTTGTTTCACTTCTACAGACTCACCATGTGCTTACTGCATGCCAGGCGTTATTCACATGCCTGACAAACAGAAACAAACAGCACCCTCAAAACAACCCTAAGTAGTTTGTTCAAGCTGTGGAACCTTCACGGAAATTAACTTGACTACTTTCAGATCAGATGAGATCAGTCGCTCAGTCGTGTTCGACTCTTTTCGACCCCATGAATCTCAGCAAGCCAGGCCTCCCTGTCCATCACCAACTCCCAGAGTTCACTGAGACATCCATCGAGTCAGTGATGCCATCCAGCCATCTCATCCTCTGTCGTCCCCTTCTCCTCCTGCCCCCAATCCCTCCCAGCATCAGTCTTTTCCAATGAGTCAACTCTTTGCATGAGGTGGCCAAAGTACTGGAGTTTCAGCTTTAGCATCATTCCTTCCAAAGAACACCCAGGGCTGATCTCCTTCAGAATGGACTGGTTGGATCTCCTTGCAGTCCAAGGGACTCTCAAGAGTCTTCTCCAACACCACAGCTCAAAAGCATCAATTCTTTGGTGCTCAGCCTTCTTCACAGTCCAACTCTCACATCCATACATGACCACAGGAAAAACCATAGCTTTGACTAGATGAACCTTTGTTGGCAAAGTAATGTCTCTGCTTTTAAATATGCTATCTAGGTTGGTCATAACTTTCCTTCCAAGGACTAAGCATCTTTTAATTCCATGGCTGCAATCACCATCAGCAGTGATTTTGGAGCCCAGAAAAATAAAAGTGTGACACTGTTTCCACTGTTTCCCCATCTATTTCCCATGAAGTGATGGGACCAGATGCCATGATCTTCGTTTTCTGAATGTTGAGCTTTAAGTCAACTTTTTCACTCTCCACTTTCACTTTCATCAAGAGGCTTTTGAGTTCCTCTTCACTTTCTGCCATAAGGGTGGTGTCATCTGCAGATCTGAGGTTATTGATATTTCTCCCAGCAATCTTGATTCCAGCTTGTGTTTCTTCTAGTCCAGCGTTTCTCATGATGTACTCTGCATAGACGTTAAATAAACAGGATGACAATATACAGCCTTGACGTACTCCTTTTCCTATTTGGAACCAGTCTGTTGTTCCATGTCCAGTTCTAACTCTTGCTTCCTGACCTGCATACAAATTTCTCAAGAGGCAGATCAGGTGGTCTGGTATTGCCATCTCTTTCAGAATTTTCCACAGTTTATTGTGATCCACACAGTCAAAAGCTTTGGCATAGTCAATAAAGCAGAAATAGATGCTTTTCTGGAACTCTCTTGCTTTTTCCATGATCCAGCGGATGCTGGCAGTTTGATCTCTGGTTCCTCTGCCTTTTCTAAAACCAGCTTGAACATCAGAATTCACGGTTCACATACTGCTGAAGCCTGGCTTGGAGAATTTTGAGCATTACTTTACTAGCGTGTGAGATGAGTGCAATTGTGTGGTAGTTTGAGCATTCTTTGGCATTGCCTTTCTTTGGGATTGGAATGAAAACTGACCTTTTCCAGTCCTGTGGCCACTGCTGAGTTTTCCAAATTTGCTGGCATATTGAGTGCAGCACTTTCACAGCATCATCTTTCAGGATTTGGAATAGCTCAATTGGAATTCCATCACCTCCACTAGCTTTGTTCGTAGTGATGCTTTCTAAGGTCCACTTGACTTCACATTCCAGGATGTCTGGCTCTAGGTCAGTGATCACACCATCGTGATTATCTGGGTCGTGAAGCTCTATTTTGTACAATTCTTCTGTGTATTCTTGCCATCTCTTCTTAATATCTTCTGCTTCTGTTAGGTCCATACCATTTCTGTCCTTTATCGAGCCCATCTTTGCATGAAATGTTCCTTTGGTATTTCTGATTTTCTTGAAGAGATCTCTAGTCTTTCCCATTCTGTTGTTTTCCTCTATTTCTTTGCATTGATCGCTGAAGAAGGCTTTCTTATCTCTTCTTGCTATTCTTTGGAACTCTGCATTCAGATGTTTTTATCTTTCCTTTTCTCCTTTGCTTTTCGCTTCTCTTCTTTTCACAGCTATTTGTAAGGCCTCCCCAGACAGCCATTTTACTTTTTTGCATTTCTTTTCCACAGGGATGGTCTTGATCCCTATCTCCTGTACGATGTCACGAACCTCATTCCATAGTTCATCAGGCACTCTATCTATCAGATCTAGGCCCTTAAATCTATTTCTCACTTCCACTGTATAATCATAAGGGATTTGATTTAGGTCATACCTGAATGGTCTAGTGGTTTTCCCTACTTTCTTCAGTTTAAGTCTGAATTTGGCAATAAGGAGTTCATGGTTTGAGCCACAGTCAGCTCCTGGTCTTGTTTTTGCTGACTGTATAGAGCTTCTCCATCTTTGGCTGCAAAGAATATAATCAATCTGATTTCGGTGTTGACCATCTGGTGATGTCCATGTATAGAGTCTTCTCTTGTGTTGTTGGAAGAGGGTGTTTGTTATGACCAGTGCATTTTCTCGGCAAAACTCTATTAGTCTTTGCCCTGCTTCATTCCGTATTCCAAGGCCAAATTTGCCTGTTACTCCAGGTGTTTCTTGACTTCCTACTTTTGCATTCCAGTCCCCTATAATGAAAAGGACATCTTTTTTGGGTGTTAGTTCTAAAAGGTCTTGTAGGTCTTCATAGAGCCATTCAACTTCAGCTTCTTCAGCGTTGCTGGTTGGGGCATAGACTTGGATCACTGTGATATTGAATGGTTTGCCTTGGAAACGAACAGAGATCATTCTGTTGTTTTTGAGATTGCATCCAAGTACTGCATTTCGGACTCTCTTGTTGACCATGATGGCCACTCCATTTCTTCTGAGGGATTCCTGCCCGCAGTAGTAGATATAATGGTCATCTGAGTTAAATTCACCCATTCCAGTCCATTTCAGTTCGCTGATTCCTAGAATGTCGACATTCACTCTTGCCATCTCTTGTTTGACCACTTCCAATTTGCCTTGATTCATGGACCTGACATTCCAGGTTCCTATGCAATATTGCTCTTTACAGCATCAGACCTTGCTTCTATCACCAGTCACATCCACAGCTGGGTATTCTTTTGCTTTGGCTCCATCCCTTCATTCTTTGTGGAGTTATTTCTCCACTGATCTCCAGTAGCATATTGGGCACCTAACTGACCTGGGGAGTTTCTCTTTCAGTATCCTATCATTTTGCCTTTTCATACTGTTCATGGGGTTCTCAAGGCAAGAATACTGAAGTGGTTTGCCATTCTCTTCTCCAGTGGACCACATTCTGTCAGATCTCTCCACCATGACCCACCCGTCTTGGGTTGCCCCATGGGCATGGCTTAGTTTCATTGAGTTAGACAAGGCTGTGGTCCTAGTGTGATTAGATTGACTAGTTTTCTGTGATTATGGTTTCAGTGTGTTTGCCCTCTGATGCCCTCTTGCAACACCTACCGTCTTACTTGGGTTTCTCTTACCTTGGGCGTGGGATATCTCTTCACTGCTACTCCAGCAAAGTGCAGCCATTGCTCCTTACCTTGGACGAGGGGTATCTCCTCACCGCCACCCTTCCTTACCTTCAACGTGGGATAGCTCCTCTAGGCCCTCCTGCGCCCACGCAGCTTACAAACCTACTTACCCACGTGGATTCAGACCCCACCCCCAACGTTTCCGGGCTTCCCCAGTGGCTCACTGGTAAAGAATCTGCCTGCAAGGCAGGAAACACAGGAGTTGCAGGTTCAATCTTAGGGTCAGGAAGATCCCCTGGAGGAGGGCGTGGCAACTCACTCCAGTATTCTCCCCTGGAGAATCCCAAGGACAGAGGAGCCTGGAGGGCTACAGTCCATAGGGTTGCAAAGAGTTGGACACAACTGAAGTAACTGAGCATGCATGCCCACCCAATGTTTCAGGTGCTTAAATAGTACGAATTTGTCATGTGTGTGTGTGTTTGTGTATTGTTTAACTACTTATAGATGTATATGTATGTGAAAGCTGCTCAGTTGTGTTTGACTCTGCGACCCCATGGACTACACAGTCCATGGGATTCTCCAGGTGAGAATACTGGATTGGGTAGCCATTCCCTTCTCCGGGAGATCTTCCCAACCCAGAAATCAAACCCAGGTCTCCCACATTGCAGATTCTTTACCAGCTGAGCCATGAGAGAAGCCCATAGATGCATATGTAGCTATGTAATTCCATATATATGCAATTGCAACAACAACAACAACAAAAATCAATGAGTATTCTCAGCATTAATTTTCAAGTTTGGGGGACTTTCCTGGTGGTCCAGTGGCTAGGACTCTGCACTCCCAATGCAGGGAGCCCAGGTTCAATCCCTGGTCAGAGAACTACATCCCACATGCCTCAACTAAGAGTTCTCATGCCACAACTAAAAAAATAGATCCCTTGTGCCACAACTAAGACCCAGCACAGCCAAAAAATACATAAATAATTTAAAATATTTCTTTAAAATTTTTTTCAAGTTTGGCATTTTTCTTTTTTTTTTTTTTTAAGCAGAGAAAGGTTTATTACAGGGCCAAGCAAGGATAACAGGTGGCTCGTGCTTAAAAAAACCTGAACTCTTCAGTTAGGGATTTTAACTGTACACTGCTTGTGGTCTTTAAGTGAAAGAGTTAGTCGCTCAGTTGTGTCTGACTCTGCAACCCCATGGACTGTAGCCCGACAAGCTCCTCTGTCCATGGAATTCCCCAGGGAGAACACTGGAATGGGTAGCCATTCCCTTCTCCAGAGGATCTTCCCAATACAGGGATCCAACCCAGGTCTCCTGCATTGCAGGCAGATTTTTACTGTCAGAGCCACCAGGGAAGCCCTGTGGTCTTTAAGATACTGCTCTAATTTTTAAATTCATTGTTGTTCTTTTGGAATGGGTAGCCATTCCCTTCTCCAGAGGATCTTCCCAATACAGGGATCCAACCCAGGTCTCCTGCATTGCAGGCAGATTTTTTACTGTCAGAGCCACCAGGGAAGCCCTGTGGTCTTTAAGATACTGCTCTAATTTTTAAATTCATTGTTGTTCTTTTACATATTTTAGTTGCAGTTTTTGGTTTCTATTTCCTGTTGGTTTCATTCTTGGTTTATAAATGGAAGACAGGAAGTAAAGTCTTGAGGCTGATAGACTCTGTACCTAAACAGAGTCTGGATTCGCTTCCTTCTTGGGAACTAAAGCTTGCTGCTTTCCTGAGTAGATCGGCAGACCTTAAGGGATCAATTACCTGAAAAACTGGGTCTGAGTAACTAAGAAGACTCACAAGATAGTTTCCTCCCAAAGGAGACTACTGGCATGGCCTCTTGGCTTCATGTAACATCTAATTACTTTACAAGGAGTAATATGATCTACAATCTACTGTCTTGCTTGTAAGAAGTCATTGAATAGTGGGCAAAGTGTAAACGGAAAAGGAACCTACATTTACAGAGAGTGAAATAAGTAGGAGAATCAAGTCAGTCCCCTTGGTGTAATGTCCCATATCTAACTTTTTAACAACAATCAAAAAAAAAACAGAAAATGTAATTAATATAACACAGAACATAGTAACAGGATGCCATGGACCTGAATAATGCTAAGTTTTTAACTAACTCCAAGTCAAAACCCTAGCCAGCTTTTTTTTTTAAGAAACTAACAATTGATTCTACAATGGAAACACAAAGGATCTAAAATAGCCCAAACAAATCTTCAAAAGAAGAGTGAAGTTGGAGAACTAAAACTGCTTAATACTACTTAATTTTAAGACCCACTATAAAACTGAAGTAATCAAAACAGTGTGGTCTCAGCATAAAGGTGGAAAAATAGATCGATGAGACAGAAATAGACCTATACCAGTGCTGCCAGTTGGTTTTTTTACCCAGAGTGCCAAGGCAGCTCACTTTCCTACATGTTGGGCTTCCCTGGTGGCTCAGTCGGTAAAGAATCTACCTGCAATGCAGGAGACCAGGTTTCGATCCCCAAGTTGGGAAGGTCCCCTAGAAAAGGAAATGGCAACCCACTCCAGTATTCTTGCCTGGACAATGGACAGAGGAGCCTGGCAGGCTACAGTGCAGAGGGTTGCAAACAGTTGGTCACAATTTAGTGACAAAATGACCACACACACCACCACATTTTCCTATATGTGTATGTATATTTAAAACACATCCATCTGAAAAAGGATCTCTATCCAAAATATATAATGAACTCTAACAAGTCAAAATCAACATTACCATCATCAACAAAAATAGGAAAGGGCTTTAATAGGTAATTCACAAATGATGATGTAGGAATAGCCAATAAGTATACATCTGTCACCAAGGAAATGCCATTTAAGGCCATAATGAAATGCTATTGCATACCCACTGATGAATGTTAAACGAGGATATGGAGCAACCGGAGCTTTGACACATTGCTGGTGGGAAGTATAATCTGATAAACCACTTTGGAAATTAGTCTGCAGTTAAATGAATACTCACCCTATGACTAACCAATTCTACTCTTGGATCCAAGAGAATAAGAATGTTCATTGCAGTCCATTCAGAATGGCCGAAAACTAGACACAACTCTAATGTTCATCATCGGCTGAATGGATGAACAAATCATGGTGTATTCACACAGCACACAAAGGAGCAAGCCATTTTACACTGACAAAGATTCTCTCCTTGACCAAACTCTAGCCAGGCTCCACTGAGCACTCCTGGACTAGACCTCGATCTTGGCCTACAATATAAAGACCTGAGCAAACAACAGAGTTTCTAACAGCTCAAGGCCACACCCCTAAGGATGTCTCCAATCCCCCTTAGGGTGTGGACCTGAGAAAACTCAAGAAGAATTTACTGTTTGTTCCAGGCAACACCTGAAGATAGAGCCTTGCTGTCTCTCAGTTAGCAAATCCAGATAGTTTCACATGGACTAATCCCTTTTTCACACTTTCTATAATTTTTCTCTGATTCTACTGACTCCTGGCTCGTTCCCCTGCTTCCTCCCTCATTCTCCCCTTAGATACCCTCTATACAAATCAGAGTTGAATTCAGTTCATGCTGGATTCTTTTCCCTGTTGCAATAGTTATTACTTATTAAAATATCTGACTTTACCACTTTAACTGGCATCCAGCTTTATCTTTGACAATGTGCACAACATGGATGAATCTCAAAGACCATCTTGAGTGAAAGAAGACACAAAAAGAATGCATTTTGTATGATTCCATTTATATGACATTCTAGAATTGGGAAACCCGTGAGAGCCCAGATCAGAAAAATGGCTGCTGGGTTACCAACCATCTCTAGTTGGTGAAGAGACCAACTAGAGATACAAGGGAACTTTCTGGAGTCTCAGACGTATTTTATATCTTGTTTCAGGTGGTGGTACACAGATATATGCAACTGCCAACACTCGTCAAACTGAGTATCTTACTCTGTATAAGTTATCTCCCTCTCCTTGCCACCCTTCTAACAACATCTGAGGGAGCTTTCCTTGGTTCAGTTCAGTTCAGTTTAGTCGCTCAGTCGTGTCCGACTCTTTGCGACCCCATGAATCGCAGCACGCCAGGCCTCCCTGTCGCTCAGTGGTAAAGAATCCTCCTGCCAATGCAGGAGATGCGGGTTTGAGCCCTGATCTGGAAAGATCCCACATGCTGCAGAGCAACTAAGCCCGTGTGCCACAACTACTGAGCCTGTGCTCTGGGGCCCAGGCTTGGCAACAAGAGAATCCACCACTGTGAGAAGCCGTGCACCGCAACTAGAGAGTAGCCGCCACTCGCTGCAACTACGGAAAAGCCTGCATAGCAATAAACACCCAGCACAGCCAAAAGTAAATAAAATTATAAAAAACGGTCTTTAAAAAATATGACTATCTGAGGAAATTCTCGAGGGGAAAAAGATGAAGGATGTAGCACATCCTCCAAGTCCCTTCTGCGATACGCACTCGCCCCCTTGCCTAAGAGGACCCCAATGTGGTTTGAAGCAGCAATCTGCCCTATTGGGTGCACACTTTCCTGCACCCAGAAGCGGAGCCGTGTGTCCTAACCTTAGCTGATGAGAAGTACATGGAAGTCTACAGGGTAGGCCTTCCCAAAAAGCTACTGCTTTCCTGATGAAAAGGGACAGTTTCAGACACAAAATGTGTCTCTTGCTAGCATTCCTTCATTTTCCTTCTTCCTAAACCACAGCTGCTCAAATGGACTTAGAAAATTCTGATAACCCTGCTATAAATCTACCCTTACCCTGTGAAGCAAGCTATGGAAGCTCTGAATCAATTCACAACTGAATAATTTTGTTACTCAGAAGTTTTCAGACATAAAAATGAAAAAAAAAATTTCAACTACAAGAATGACATATGCATCAGTTCAGTTCAGTTCAGTTCAGTCACTCAGTCGTGTCCGACTCTCTGCAACCCCATGAATCACAGCACGCCAGGCCTCCCTGTCCATCACCAACTCCCGGAGTTCACTCAAACTCATGTCCATCAAGTCGGTGATGCCATCCAGCCATCTCATCCTCTGTCGTCCCCTTCTCCTCCTGCCCCCAATCCCTCCCAGCATCAGGGTCTTTTCCAATGAGTCAACTCTTTGCATGAGGTGGCCAAAGTACTGGAGTTTCAGCTTTAGCATGAGTCCTTCCAATGAACACCCAAGACTGATCTCCTTTAGAATGGACTGGTTGGATCTCCTTGCAGTCCAAGGGACTCTCAAGAGTCTTTTCCAACGCCACAGTTCAAAAGCATCAATTCTTCAGTGCTCAGCATTACTGCATTTGGTATATGATACAAAGGACATTTCAAATCAATGGGGAAAATACAGACCACTCAACAGATGGTGTAGGGACAACTGGCTAATAATTGGATACAAAATTAAGGTAAGGCTTTCCCTGGTGATCTAGTGGTTAAGAATCTGCCTTGTAATGCAGGGGATACTGGTTTGATCCCTGGTCTGGGAAGATCCCACATGCTGCAAGGCAACTAAGTCCAGGTGCCAAAACTACTGAGCCCAAGTGCCTAGAGCCTATAAGCCACAACTGCTGAACCCACAGGCAGCAACTACTGAAGCCCTCATGCCCAGAGTCCACGCTCCATGACAACAGAAGCCACTGTAATGAGACGCCTGTGCACGGCAGCTAGAGAGCAGCCCCCGCTCGCCCACAACTAGAGAAAGCCCATGCACAGCAAGGAAGACTCAGGGAAGCCAAATAAATAAGCCTTGAAAAAAATAAGTTAAAACTGCTATCTTATGATGTACAAAATAATAAAGATAGATGAATGATCTAACCATAAAGCCAAAGCCACAGAAGTGCTAAAAGAAAATGCTATAAGGATTGAGAATGGCCTTTCAAAGCTTTACCCAAAAACCACAAGACATAAAGTTACATTGTCAAGACTCTACAACCTGAAGAGTCACCATTTCTGTATTATGAAAGGGACAGTACAAGCTACACTGAAAAAGACAAGCAACAGCTTGAAAGAGAACACTGCAACAAACAGCGAAGCATCAGATCACTATTGCAGATACAAAAGGTCCTTACAAATCAGTAATAAAAATACAAATAACCAAACAAAAACAAAACAACCACCCAGTAGGGGAGTGACATCGAGAGTGGATTCGCACTATAAATATCCATGAGTGTGAGCAGACAGACAATGCTCAGCCTCACTTGTGATTTTAGAAATGCAAATTAAAAATAGGAAAGCAGCCTGGCATTTGCCTTCAAAATATTTCAGATCAGAAGCTGGGCCCTGCTCTCTGGGGTACAGCTGTAAAGATGCAGTCAGTAGGCTGGCAGGCCAGGGCCCTCAGGAAAACACCGGCTTTCCTAAGAGGTGATCCTGTGACCTGCTTTCATGACAATGGTGGGGGGGGAGGGGTTGGGGGGGTGGATTTTTGGATTCAGTTGAGAAATCAAATGAACTTCTACAATTTGCACAACAGACTTTCAGTCTTACAGCCCCTGGTCTGGTTTCTAACAGACTGCTGAAAACCAGCAGAGCACACCACCAGAATTCTAAGACCACATTAGGAAGTATCATCTTGAGCACTTGTATTCAGGTCCAATCATTTTCTAGGGAAGGAAATGGCAACTCACTCCAGTATTCTTGCTTGGGGTAATCCCATGGACAGAGGAACCTCGTGGGCCACAGTCTATGGAGTCGAAAAGAGTCAGACCCGACTTAGTGGCTGAGCGTTAATCACTTTAACCATCCGACACATGCTTACTGTATGTCTATACTGTGAAGGGCACTAAAGTAGACAGGTCCCTGCTTTGTTTTCATTCTGAGGAAAGACAAACATTAAACAACATGTCTGAACTACACCTGGGCCGATTCCCACCAAGGACACACAGTGTCCCAAGAACGTGGGACGGGGCCCTATCTTGTCTGCAGGTGCCTGAGAGGCCTCCTTGAAGAAGCCACATCTGACACAAGCCAAAAGCCTCGGTGCCATCTATGACTCCTGTCTTACTGTATATCTGATTCGTCAATACACTCATGACTCCTCAGTCTTATCAGCTCCGCCTTCAGTGTATCCAGAATCATGGATTCCCAGCGTCTCTACCACTACAATCCTCATCCAAGCCCCCAGCATCTGACTTGAGCTATTCCGAGAGCACGTATCCCTGCCTCCATGCTGCCCCCTACAGCCCGTTCTCAACACAGACGCTGAGAGGATCCTGTTCCACCCCAAGACGGTGGATGTCTTCCATTCCAAGGCCCCCAGCAGCTCCCATCTCGCTGACACTGGAAGCTGGGTCCTCACAAGAGCTCCTCTCCTCCTCTTCCACCCGGGTCTTTCTAGTCCTGGACCAGCCGGGCCAGCTCCTGCCCCAAGGCCTTCGTACCCTCTGCCTGGGACACTGCTTCCCCAGCTGTCCATCCTAGGGCTCACTTCCTCCCCAGCACTGACCTTCTTGGTGGGACTGTCCCTGGGCATCCCAGCTCATGGGGCAACTCCCTCCAACACTCCTGCGGCAGCACCCACCAGTGCAGGTGCCAGGTATGTTGCTGGTGTGTTTCCTGGCTGCTTCCCCCATTACATGCCCCACAAGAGCACCGCCTGTGCCTGCTTCATTCACTTCTACATCGTCACTACCACAGGGCCTCCGTAAACCGAGCAGGGTCTCGATAAAGAACATCAGGTGGAGAAATTAGTCTGAAGGATGATGTGGAGCTGATCAGACAAGGGAGGGAGGGAGAAAGCATTTTGGGAGAGGTTGGCCTGCTCAAAGGCCTCAGGGGAGGCAGGCACAGGGCACGCTGGAGGAACTGAGAGGGAGGTAGAGAGAAGGGCAAGAGTTAGGGGAAGCAAAATTGGAGAAGCAGGGTGGAGCAGGCAGGACTGGGTGGACCACGTGAGGAACTTCGCTATTTTTCTAACAGCGATAGCGGGTGCACGCTCAGTCGTGTCCAACTCTTTGCAACCCCATGGGCTGAGGCCCGCCAGGATCCTCTGTCCATGGAATTTTCCAGGCAAGAATACTGGAGTGGGTTGCCATTTCCTACTCTAGCAATAAAAAGCCATTAAACCAGGGAGTGACATGGGCTTGGGCATCTTTCCCAAACTTCTGGCTTTGGTGTGAGAACTGTATTTGGGGAGGGAAGCACCACTGGGGAGCTCAACTGGCAGATTAGTACCCTGGTTCAAATCACAGATGACTGTGGACTGAGACAGCAGCTGTGGAGGTGGAGGAAACATATTCCAGAAATATTTTCCAGGTACATTCTAAGGTCTGAGTAATTGATTGCAGAGAGGGTAAGTGAAAGGGCAGTTCCATGATGACTCCAATCTTTTTCACTCGTGAGCCAAGTGGAAAGGGGCACCATCCACTGACTTGGGGGCAGGGGGCGGGGGAGGGATGGCTTGTCACAAAATTGAGGAAGATGATCTAGAGTGTGGTTTCGGAAATAATGTATTTGAGGTCATTCTGAAAGTGAAAGTTGCTTGGTTGTGTCTGCCCCCCCATGGACTGTAACCGGCCAAGCTCCTCTCTGCATGGAATTCTCCAGGCCAGAATACTGGAGTGGGTAGCCATTCCCTTCTCCAGGGGATCTTCCCAACCCAGGGATCGAACCCAGGTCTCCGGCACTGGAGGCAGATTCTTTACCAGCTGAGCTACCGGAAGCCCGAGGTCATTCTGAGACCACCAAACAGAGATTTCTGGTTGGCAGGGATAGATCTGGAGCGTGATTTGATAAGGAAAGGTGAGGTGTGTCCTATCACCAAGTGTCACGTTTTACCTTGTGGCGGAAGGAGAATCAAAAAGGTTCAAGTAATAAAGTAACAGGGTAACATTTGTGATTCTAAAAAATCACCCCGGCCATGGCATAAACACTTGGGACAGGGGAGGTGGCCAGACTAGAAGCGGGCAAGACAATAAGGATGTTCGGTGCCAGGTCAGGAGAGCAAGGGCTACGGCCAACAGGAAGAAAACGGAACAGACTTTCCATCCGTTGCCAGCCTGTCTCCCCCACAGCTGCTGGGGACTTTTCTTTAAATTTTTATTTAGCTTTGACTGGGCTAGGTCTTCAAGGCTGCTCGCAGGCTTTCTCGAGTTGCAGCAAGCCGGCTTCTCGTTGCAGTGGCTTTTCTTGTTGCAAAGCATGGGACCTAGAATGTGGACTCAGTAGTTGCAGCTCACAGGCCTAGCTGCCCACAGCACGGGGGATCCTCCTGAAGCAGGGATCGAACCCGTGTCTCCTGCACTGGCAGGCATTCTTAACCACTGGACCACCAAGGAAGGCCCTGGGGATTTTTCTAAAACACAAACTCAGAGCATGTCAGTTCCCCCACTTTAAAACCCTCAGGACCTCTCCTGCTTTGTTCTCTGACAACCTCTCCAGAATTCTTTCTACCTAGACCCCACCAGCGGAGAAGGCAATGGCAACCACTCCAGTACTCTTGCCTGGAAAATCCCGTGGACGGAGGAGCCTGGTAGGCTGCAGTCCATGGGGTCACTACAGTCTGACACGACTGAGCGACTTCACTTTCACTTTTCACTTTCAGGCATTGGAGAAGGAGATGGCAACCCACTCCAGTGTTCTTGCCTGGAGAATCCCAGGGACCAGGAAGCCTGGTGGGCTGCTGTCTCTGGGGTTGCACAGAGTTGGACACGACTGATGTGACTTAGCAGTAGCAGACCCCACCAGAGGTCAAGTTCCCCTAACACTTCAATCTCAAGAGCTTCGATCTCTATGCTCTTCGACGTCTCTTATTTTCTTCTGCCTGGCCAACACCTATCTTTCTAAGACTCAACTCCTCCCTGATGAAAATAAAGAAAAGTGGTACTAACCCCCAGGAGAGGGCCTGGCGCCACGAGCCAGGCTTCACTGCTGTTAGATGCTTGCCTGGTGCTCACAGAGGCCACACTGTCCTCCGGTTGGACAGAAACAATCTCACAGGACGACCTGCACAAGGTCACACTAAAACAGTGATGAAGTGAGACAAAACCAGGACTCCTTCATCATTTTGTCCAAACAAAACCAAGGCCCGCTGCAGGGTCCCAAGTACTCCTCTCCCCCAGCTGATGCTGAGTGACTGTAGCTTCTTTATTAACTACAGCTTGTCTGACTCTAGTCACGCCTTCTTTTTTTTTTTTATAAATTTTGCAATTTATTTTAATTCTTTTTTGGGGGGGAGTTTATTTATTTCAGGCTGTGCTAGGTCTTCATTGCTTTGCACAGGCTTTCTCTAGTTGCACTGAGCAGGGGCTACTCTCTGAAGCCGTGCTCGGGCTTCTCATTGTGGTGGCTTCTCTTGTTGCACAGCGTGGGCTCTACGTGCACAGCGTGGGCTCTACGTGCACAGCATTCAGCAGCTGCGGCGCCCAGGCTTACTTGTTCTGCAGCATGCGGGATCTTCCTGGACCAGGGATCAAACCCGTGTCCCCTGCACTGGCAGGTGGACTCTTATCCACTAGGGAAGTCTGTCACATCTCCTCGAAAAGACTAAGCTACCTACGCAATCACACAACTGTCTCTACCTCTTGTGAACACCCAATCCTGGGCAAATCCCTGCTTCCTTGAAACACCCCCCACCAAATTATCCAACCAAAGCCTAAATCCTATAAGTTCTTTCTAACACCCTTTATGGAGAGACCCCCAAGCTCCCCATGAGGTGAGCTCTCTATCACGAGAATGAGTCATTAAATCCGTTTACCATAAAAAGGAACAAAATTGTGCCATTTGCAGAGATGTGGATGGACCTAGAGACTGTCATACACAGTGAAGTCAGAGAGAGAAAAATAAATACCGTATATTAATGAATGTGTTGGGAATCTAGAAAAATAGTACAGATGAACCTATATGCAAAGCAGAAACAGATACAAATGTAGAGAACAAACATATGGACATCAAGGTGGGAAGAGGGGGTGGGATGGATTAGGAGACTGGCATACAGACACTACTATGTATAAAACAGACAAATAATGAGAGCCCACTGTATAGCGCAGGGAGCTCTACTCAGTGCTCTGTGGTGATCTAAATAGGAAGGAAATCCAAGAAAGAAGGGATGCACATATACACAGCTGGTTCAGTACGTGGAACAGCAGAAACTAACACAGCAGTGTAAAGCTGCTATGTGTGTGCACGTGTAGTCGTGTCCAACTCTGCAACCCCCTGGACTGTAGCCCGCCAGGATCCTCTGTCCATGGGATTTTCCCAGCAAGAATACTCAAGTGGGTTGCCAATTTCTCCTCCAGAGGATCATCCCAATGTAGGGATCAAACCCGGGTCTACCTGTGTCTCCTGCGTGGCAGGCAGGTTATTTACCACTGAGCCACCTGGGAAGCCCCTAAAGCAACGTTCAGTTCAGTTCAGTTCAGCTGCTCAGTCGTGTCCTGCTCTTTGCAACCCCACGAACCGCAGCGCACCAGCCCTCCCTGTCCATCATCAACTCCCGGAGTTCACTCAAACTCACGTCCATTGAGTCGGTGATGCCATCCAGCCATCTCATCCTCTGTCGTCCCCCTCTCCTCCTGCCCTCAATCTTTCCCAGCATCAGAGTCTTTTCAAATGAGTCAGCTCTTTGCATCAGGTGGCTAAAGTACTGAAGTTTCAGCTTCAGCATCAGTCCTTCCAATGAACACCCAGGACTGATCTCCTTTAGGATGGACTGGTTGGATCTCCTTGCAGTCCAAGGGACTCGCAAGAGTCTTCTCCCACACCACAGTTCAAAAGCATCAATTCTTTGGCGCTCAGCTTTCTTTATAGTCCAACTCTCACATCCATACATGACCACTGGAAAAACCATAGCCTTGGCCAATGGACCTTTGTTGGCAAAGTAATGTCTCTGCTTTTGAATATGCTATCTAGGTTGGTCATAACTTTTCTTCCAAGGAGTAAGCATCTTTATATTTCATGGCTGTAGTCACCATCTGCAGTGATTTTGAAAGCAGCTATACTCCAATTAAAAGAAAAAAAAACCCTGTTTAACTAAATTAGATATATTTCTAATGGCCTCTGCTAAAGAACATTGACAACTCTCATGGTAGGAAAGGGTGGTAAAGTTTCTAGGAGGGAAGTTAACTGAGTGCCAATCTGAAGGCTTCCACTTTCTGTGACGCAATACTCTGGCATCACCCTGGTTATCTTGAGGATGAAGGAAAGGTGGAGTAAATCAAAAGTTGGAGGAAAGTGAAAAATGTCTGATTTAAGTCTCTGGAAAGTGGGAAAGGGAGCTAGCCAAAGCATCATACTGGAATGAATGAGTCAGCTCTGTAAGGGTGCAGATGAGGCTGGCTGACACGAATCCACACAGGGCCAAGTTGTCCTGCTGTGTGATTTCTACCATCAGTATTCAAGCTGGAAATGGAGAGTCTGGTTCAATCCAGGGTCTGAGGTTTACTAGGATGAAGGGCAAGGGAGATAAAGGCATTGCCAAGAGATTACCAGGGAATGGACTATGAACTCTGAGCTCAACTGACAGGCAGGAGCCTAGAGGGAAGCATCTAAAGGCTGGAGAAAACCATGGACGTCCTAGGGTTTTGAAGGCAGAACAGAAATAACTGATCAAGCATGCTGAAGAGACTGGGGTTGGAGGGTGCTGCACTGTTCATCTGTGAGGTGGTATACACAGCACCTGGAAATCCAGGGGATTATGGCAGGAATGGTAAGAGAGGCGAATGAGCACAGGTAATCACTGCAGGCGAGGTGTTCAAGAAAACAAGTGCCCTGCCTATAGGGTGGATCCTGCACACACACACTAGAAAGTCAACTATGATGATGGCATGAACTGAGGCAGAGGAAGGCTTGTGGGCCAGGTGCCCAAGTCGTCAGTGAATTAGGTGAGTAACCAGCAAACAGACAGAAAACAGTAATATGGAGGAGAGGATGCTGGGGACATGGGTCTCAAAGAAATGGGGGGAGGAGACAAAGGGCAGTAAGGACACAAATTTTGACCATCCTGATGCTAGGACCCTGGAGAAGGAAATGACAACCCACTCCAGTATTCTTGCCTGGAGGATCCCATTGACAGAGGAGCCTGGCAGGCCATAGTCCATGGGGTTGCAGAGAGTCACATATGACTGAAGCGACTAAGCACACACGTGTGCTAGGGCAGTCAGGGTATGAGAAAACAGAGCTGTGACTTGGCTTCAAGTAAACGATGCCCCCAGGGAAGGGCCAGGGTCAGTGGAAAGAGAGGGACGGAACGACTAAAGACAGGCTAAGGAAATAGAGGTGGCTGGTGATCAGAGTAGTAATTTCAAAGGACTCAGTGGGGACTGCAGGAGGGAGCTGGGGGTCAAAGGTAAACAAGAGTGGGAAACTGACTGAGGGGCATGGGACAAAGTAGGCGATAGAAGAGGAGGAATGGGGAGTGGGGATAAGTTAGCAAGAACGCTGAGTGCTTTATAGATAGCTGTTGAATCAGACGGGATTCTTAGGGATAAACCTAGTATACCTGATCACAAGAGTTCTAACTATTGGACTGTAGGAGGGACAGAGTCTGTGGTAGTGACGATGATGAAGAGTGGGGACAATGGGATGCTGCTGATGACAACGACCACCAATTTTGAACACCTACTATGTACCAAGCACTGCTGGAGGCACTCCACATTTAATCCTCACAACAGCTCTCTAACACCAGGAAGGGCCCTGTACCAAAGAAGAGAGCACATTAAAACAGAAACAACAGGGACTTCCCTGGTGGACCAGTGGTTAAGAATCCACCTTCCAATGCAGAGGAACTAAGGGTTTGATCCCTGGTTGGGGAACTAATATCCCACGTTCCACACAGCAACGAAGCCCACGAGCCACAACTAGAGAATCTGTGCACTGCAATCAAGAGCCTGCATGCTGCAATGGAAGATCCGGCATGCCACAACTAAGACCCAGTGAAGCCAAATAAATAAATTAATTAAAAAAGAAAGAAAGAAAGAAACAGCAGAACAGTAGGAGCCCTGGGGAGCTAACTGGCTCTTTGAACATTATTTTAGGGATTTTACAGCTACAACTCAGGGTGGCAGGAACCAGTCGAACTCACAGCTATTTCAGTAACTTCAAACAAACAACATTTAGACTGGAGGCAAATTAAAACTAGCAATAAGAATTTACTTTAGGCTTTTCTTCATGCCAGATCCTGTGCTAACCTCTGCATGATCTCATTTAATCCTTAATCCTCCCATCCAAAAGGCCAGTGACTATTACTATCCTCATTTTCAAGATGAGGAAACTGAGGCAGAAACAGAGTAATGTGCCCACAATTCACACAGGGAATCTCTACTTAACAAGATGAATTTGTGACTAGACTCATGGGTTCCAAACGTTACAGGGAAGATGCAGGTCACAGTATCACAGACTTCGAAAGTCCTCGAATCCTGCAAAACATTTTTAAAACATTAACTTATGGATTCTCACCATCTCATTGCATGTTGTTTTCCAGATGAGAGAAAACCTGGTGCAAAAAAAAAAGGGGGGGGGCTCTGAAGAAATGCATCCAGATGGCAAACAGGTCTGGTTTTTATAGACCCAAGACCCATCCCAGAAGGTTCTGATTCAGTGGATCCAGAGTCGGGCCCAAGTAACTGCATATCTTTTAAAACACAGGCTATGCTAGTGTGCAGTTCAGACTCGGAACCACTGCCTTAGATTCTCTGCAGTTCCAAACCCAAACTTTCTCTACAATGTTGAGATGGCTGAAGAACAGTGAGGGCACTAAAAAATGAAGCAGAGAAGAGCTGAGATTATAAAACTATCCAAGAGAGAGCCAAGGAAAGACACGCTCTAGTTACATTATTTCTCTGTACTTTTTGTGTCTGAACTATTTTATAGCTAATTTGCTTTTTTTAAAAATCATTTTTATTGGAATATGGTTGATTTATAATGTTGCATTAGTTTCTGCTGTTACAGCAAAGTGAACCAGTTATACATAGACATATATCCACTCTTTTTTAGATTCTCTTCCCATAAAGGTCATTATGGAGTACTGAGTAGAGTTTCCTGTGCTATAAAGTAGGTTCTTCTTAGTTATCTCTTTTATATATAGCAGCTAATTAGCTTTAAGTAACCAAGTTGGCCAGATTTTCCAGGTAGTGCTAGTTGTAAAGAATCCCCCTGTCAATGCAGGAGACCCAAGAGACGCAGGTTCAATCCCTGGGTCGAGAAGATCCCCTGGAGAAGGGCATGGCAACCCACTCCAGTATTCTTGCCTGGAGAATCCCAGGAACGGAGGAGCCTGGTGGACTACAGAATTGGGGTCACAAAGAGTCAGACACAAGTGAAGTGACTTAGCACACACGCGAGCAAGCAAGTTGGCCACAAATATTACCAACAAATATTAAATAAGCCAATCATTACCAATTGATATTAAGTAAACCTAACCCTAACCTGCTCTTGAAAAGTATTTTATTTTCCTCTGATAATTCTGAAGACACTTCTGATTTTCTTAGCAAACAGCAGCCAATATGAGAAAAACTGCTCTTAATCCAACAGTGCTACAGATGTAGTCAACAGCAACCAAAAGCTGGAGAAGAAATAAGTTGGGTATGGTTCATTTAAGTCCACAAATTCCACCAAGAACTGCCTTCACGCCTTTAATACTTATGAATGTATTTATTTATGTAATCACCCACCACTAACACCTAGTACATGCCAGACACTGTTCTAAGTGCTTTACTAATATTGAATATCACTTCATCCTTACTTTACAGATGACTGAATATCATTTCATCCCCACTTTATAGATCAGGAGATTGAGACAGAGAGTAGTGTAGTAGCCTGCGCAAGTATCCACAGCCGGGACCAGCCTGACAGTCCGGCTCCAGAGTCAATGTTCTGAATCACTATGCTTGGTCTCCAAGAACCTACACAAAGTACCAGCCCTAACCCAAAACTTTTGTTTTCTGGACTCAGTCCCTACAGGGCCCCAGCTTCCAAGGCATTTATTCAGTTCCTCTAACAGTTCATGAGCCTTCTTTGCTCTGCCTGAATACCCTCCTACACGCCTATTCTCTTTTTTTTTTTTTTAAGTCTTCTGTTCCCAGCTCAAACATTATCAACTAAATTACAAACTCTAATGGTGCACTGTATTTCTAAGCACACAACACAAAATTGTAATTATGCTACTTCCTGAGTAAGTACTTGCTTCCTGCCTTTTCCAAGCAGGCAGGTGAGTTCAGACACCATGTCAATCTTGTTCATCTTTTGTTCTCAATCACTGAATACCTACCAACCAAAAGGAAAAGCCTGGCACAAAGTAAGCTCTCAATAATTTTTGCTGAATGAATGAAAGAGTAGCATACACTCAAGCCTCGTGTTTTCTTTTTCATGCTTTCAGGTACTGGACACATACCTCTGCTCACAGCGTCCGCCAGACAGCCCTCACCACACCCCTAAAAGTGTAGACTCCCATAACACACAGGTAAAAGCTCTGGAAAATACTGGCTCTGCACGCAAATATTAAGTGGCCCTGGACAGGTCATCTCCCCCATTAACTGGCCTGAGTTTCAGGTGCACAATGGGGATCATGACAAGTCCCATTGAAACATAACCTATGAAAGAGGGAGGACCTGCACTTCTCCTCATAACCCATCAAAACTACAGTTATTACTTGCTTCACGTGTTTCCAACAAAAATGTGGCTCCGAGAAGGCCAAGTCCACGTCTGCCTGGTTCGGCGCCATGTCCCAGGCACAATAACCCCAGGCATGTACAGTGCCTGGCAAACGGCAAAAGTTGGATAATAAAATGTGAAGTAGATGAATCCCTGCTCTGAGCATTTCACAGATGTCACACCAGTTGACCGATGCCTTTTGGCGTAAAAGCGTATTCCTTAGACACAGCCCGCACCCCCGACCTAGGCCCCAGACCCCCGGAACGCTGGCCCCTAACCCCGCGCCGGGCAGGCACCTCTTGCATATAGAAGCATCTTCGCAAGTGCCGCGCACGCCCTCGTCGTCCGTGTCAGTAGGGGAAGAACAGGTGGTGAAAGAGGGCCTCCTCAGGCTAGCAGCCATGGGTGTGGAGGTTTCGGGGTGGTGCGTCCACCGGAGACATGTAAACCGGATTGACGGACGCCTGAGGAAAGTGAGCGGGAGAGAAGGCAGGAGAGAGGGGCTGGGCTCCACCAGGCTCAGCTGGCGCAGTTTAGTGACGCCACCCGCGGCGGCTGCCCCAGCTTCCCTCTGATTGGCCTCTCTATGGAGATGCTCATTGGACAATTTCCCACCCACTCAGTCTGAGGAGATGCCCATTGGATCACGCCTTTGGCCCCGCCCACACAACCCGGAAATTCCCTGAGGGGAAAAGTAAACTGATATTGACGCAAGAGAGCACCGCAATGCTCTCCGGGAAGTGTAGTCTTAGCTGCTTTGGAAGGCCACCTGGTTTCCACAGCTAGTCACGGAATTTTATAACTGTAATTAACTCAAGGCGGAAGAGCTTGCAGGATCCTCAGCGTTGTGGCGAAGGACAGAGTATACAGCCAGCAACAAGTGTCAGTGTTAACAGTGAGTTGGGGCTCAGTCTTATTCAGCAACTCAACAAATATTTATTGAGCGCCTACTCCGCGCCAGTCACACAAAATCACCCTAGCTATATTTAAAGTGTGTGTGTGTGAAGTCATGGTGGTGACCAGATTGGTACAATCAGAATGAATTCCAGGAGTTGGATGGGAGTCGCAAAACCTAGAAAAAGCTCTCTTTTCCTGCAGACTTAAACGCAGGAGGCTGTACCTTTGGAGCTACCGAGAGCCATCCTACTATCTCATATCGCCTGAGAATGATGCTTATTGGAATGGCCCATGGAGTCTGGAGGACTGTGTGCTAGTTAGGGGTAACCTGGCTTTGCAGTGTGGGAGCTTATGGGAACATCCCCAGAACCTGTGACGCTAATCAATCAGAAGAAGCTGAATTCAGAAAGATGAAATGAACCGTTATCCAGCACTTGGAGCTTTCATCCTGAGCTGAGTGTACATTATTTCTCCCTACCCATCACCACGTGATAGAAAGTCAATGAAACCATTATATTCGTTCTTCGCTGGCCCAGTATTCCAAGTTTTTGGCCTATAATGTCATAGCTGTAGCCTATTGAAAAGTCTATCTTTCCTTCTTTGAACTACTTTCGCACCTTTCTCAAAAATTAGTTCAGCCTATTTGTGTGGGACTATTTCTGGGTTCTGTGTTCATTGATCCATGTATCTATGTCTCTGCAAATACTACATAGTCCTGGTTACTCTGCTGCTGCGGCTAAGTGACTTCAGTCGTGTCCGACTCTGTGCGACCCCATAGACGGCAGCCCACCAGGCTCCCCCATCCCTGGGATTCTCCAGGCAAGAGCACTGGAGTGGGTTGCCATTTCCTTCTCCAATGCATGAAAGTGAAAAGTGAAAGTGAAGTCGCTCAGTCATATCCGACTCTACGTGACCCCATGGACTGCAGCCTACCAGGCTCCTCCATCCATGGGATTTTCCAGGCAAGAGTACTGGAGTGAGGTGCCGTCACCTTCTCCCCTGGTTACTCTAGATATACATTAATAATAAGTTTTAAAACAGTGAACTGACTGCTCCCATTTTATTACTTTTTCAAAGTTGTTTTGGCTATTCTATTTCCCTTATCTTTCCATAAAATTTTAGATTAATCTTGTCTATATCTAGGGAAAAAGGCATACTGGGTTTTGATAGGAATTACATTAAATCTATCAATTTGGGGAGAATTGACATTTTACTATGTTTTGTCTTCAAATTCATGACCATAGCATATCTCTGCATTTATTTAGACCTTTGATTTATTTTATTAATGTTGTAGAGTTTTCAGTATACGAGTCCTGGACATACTTTATTAGATTTACACTTGATTATTTTAATTAGTGATTGTAAACGTATTGTAATTTTTGGCATCCACATGTTCATTGCTAATATCTAGAAATACTGTTGATGGTTGTGTTTGTTTTGTATCCTGTGACATTATTGAACTCAGTTACTTTTTAATAACTTCTTGTGGCATGAGGTCTGCAATTAGAGTTCTATTGTTTTTTCTCCTTTTTGCTGTACCTCACAGCATATAGGACTTCCCTGGTGGCTCAGCTAGTAAAGAATCCGCCTGCAATGTGGGAGACCTGGGGTTTGATCCCTAGGTTGGGAAGATTCCCTGGAGAAGGGAAAGGCTACCCACTCCAGTATTCCAGCCTGGAGAATCCCATGGACTATATGGCCCATGAGGTCACAAAGAGTCAGACACAACTGAACGACTTTCACTCACTCACTCACTCACTCACTCTCACAGCATACAGGATCTTAGCTCCCTGACCAGGGATCAAACCCATGCCCCCTCCTGTAGAAGCTCAGAGACGTAACCACTGGACTGCCAGGGAAGTCCCAAGATTCAACCTTGAGAGCTGTTTTAACATCTAGTAAAGTTGAGAGGGCCTCAAATGGCTTAACTGCAATTCTCCACTCCCTCTTCTCCCACAGGTAAAGTTCCCCTAGCCATATTATCCTTCTTAGCATAAGAACCAGACACAGTGCCTGCTCATTCCCAAGTAGCAGACTTCAGTTCTGTTCAGCCCGCTGAATTATTCAAATAGGCAGGAACCAGGGCCCATCCCCATTCTTTGGTATTACAAAGTCTGCCTCCCAAGCCCCTGCTTGTTCATTCTGTTTCCAAGTGCAACCTCCTGTATGGCCCTGCATGATATGTGGTGTCTTCCCCTGGGCTGTAGGTAAATGTGGCTCATAAATTGCTGTCCATCCTGTCTTTTGGGGTCGAGTGTTGAGTGTCAGCCAACCCCATTAACCTAGGGTTGGAGTTCCTCTTTCCCCATGGATTGAAAAAGTAAAACAATTTGCATCACAAATAGGATGGTCTAACTCAATTAAGGATACCTCGTTAGCTTTAACTATGGGTTCCTTTGCTAGTTAACTGGTTTGCAAGGCAGTAGTTACTATCTTGGATGTAAGTGCCAGTTGCTGGCCAGCTTGGGCTTTAGCTCATGTTCTGTTATCTCAAATGGATTTTGCCATCTCCTTCCACTCTGTGGTCTCATGCTGGCCAACTAGGCAGAAACTATTGTTAATTGACTATGTCCCAGAGTGAGGTGCCATCGAGTGTGGCTTGTGTCTGGCAGGTGGTCGCTGAGGCTCCTACTTGAGATCAGAAACAACATAAAGTCCTAACTGATGGATGCTAGAGTTCCGCAGCACTTTGCTTACTGTGTCCAGCCTGATGACCATCACTGGCTGCTTAGGGCAGTCATAGGGACTCTGTTTGGGAAAGTAGCGCCTTCCTGGGGCGCTTGTGTTTGTAGTCTTGGGGATGAACCTTTGTTTTGTTTGTAGAAAGGAAGGAGGCCACGACCTCAGGAAGATTTAAGAATGACTACTTGATTGACTCCTGAGTCACTGCTGTTCAGGCAAAGGTAGTGTCTTTGCCCATCTCCTGTGCTGCAACTTCTCTTGGGATTCTTGTGTGCTCTCCTGACCCCTAAGGATTTGGAGGTGCACATCCATGGCAGTTCATGGTCTGAGAACTGATTAGAAAAAAACAAAAGTAGGGGGAAAGGGGCAGTGATACTCAACTGCTCTCTCAGTGCAAAACCCCCAGTCAACACCTGTGAGTTTTGCTTCCCATTGTTACTTACCAGCACACCAAAGGACTGATCAAGATTAGTCTAGGGCTTGAGGCCCCCACCCAGCCCATAGACAAAATGATCTTACTGGATGTGGATTCTAACACTGTGGAGATGTACTGGCATTCTCTGGAGGAAGGGAATAGCCTTCTATAGGGCCTGCCATCCAGCTTTCTTTCCCCATAACCACCCAGATGCTCTGCACCACCTGTGATTGGACAGAGACAGAAACAAAAACCTGTGACGTTAGATGGTTAGAAATCAAAAATGTCCTGAGACACTGTGCTCCAGGGGTTTGGGGAAACAGTGCACATGGGGGAAGAGGTAGGGCTGCAGCAAAAGATGGTTTTGATCCACCAGCTTCAGGGCTGTGATCTTTTTCTGACTCCCTGCTGCCTACCCTGGTGTGGCACAAAATCCATGTCATCAAGGTTATGAGCAAAAACATTCGTGGTGGCCCTGTGTCACAATGAAGGGATTAATTCAAACATGACTTAAGTCCAGGTTGCTAAACTCTATAACCACTGTCATGAGAGAGGCCCTAATCCTGAAAATACTGATCTGAGAGATTCTTTGTAGGAAAAATAATAATAAATGTGAGCAGGGTAAAAAGACCCCCACCCCACCCCAGGACTTCCCTGATGATCCAGTGTTTAGGACTCTGCCCTCCAGCACCATGGAGGCTTCAATCCCTGGCTGGGAAACAGGTTCTGCATGCTGTGGGGTGCGGCCAAAAATTTTTCAAAACAGACCCTCCCCCATCAAGTATATCCAGTGACAAAAAAAAAAAAAAGAATGAATGAAAGAAACCTAGATACAGGGGGAGGTACCAAAAGATTCAATTAAACAAAAGTTCACCATTTGACCCAAATGGGAAACCAAAGTTTACTGAAAATACATTTTATGGCAAAAACATAAAGGGAGCTGATTGGTTTTTGTGCATCTGCAATATAGGCTTGGGACTAATTTTAACATCTGCCAAAATGCAACAGTTGGCAAGCTTTCATGGACTTTATACTAAAGCATCAAATTACAGTTATACCTAGTGTAATAACCATGCTTTCTAGTTCCTGTATTTAATGCTTTGATATCTGAGGCCTTGCTCCTCTTGGATAAACTGCCCTGCAAGGGTTAGCTAATCCCTAAAGATAGCAAACAACTCACCTGTGAATGTACCTTTCACATGTAAACTGGCCAACCAGAGCCCACACTCACAACCACCTCCTCTATGGGGTTCTTACAATCTGGACCGCTATCCCTCTGCTCTAATTACCCCAGAGATGGGCACCAGACAACTAGGGACACCACTGTGCCCCAGAGCCCACTGAGGTTATTCAAATTAGCCAATCCTAAACCTGCTTGCCCTGCCTCACCTTCTCCCTCCCATGGAAACCATGAGACAGACTCTTGCCCCCTTCTGTTCCTTGCTCCCTCTGCCTCCTTATGGATCCTTGTGCTTCCCCAAGTGGCCCTCCATGGTGAGCTGGGCCTCCTGTTTCTCAGGATCTGTAGGCATAAAAAGCTTCTTTCATTTCTATATCTCTGTGTCTTACCATACCTGATTAAAATGAATCTCAGATACCCTTAAAACACCTGCTGCTGCTAAGTCACTTCAGTTGTGTCTCACTCTGTGCGACACTGTGGACTGTAGCCTGCCAGGCCCCTCTGTCCATGGGATTCTCCAAGGAAGAATAGTGGAGTGGGTTGCCATGCCCTCCTCCAGGGGATCTTCCCAACCCAGGGATCGAACCAGCATCACTTATATTTCCTGCATTAGCAGGTAGGTTCTTTACCACTAGCGCCACCTGGGAAGCCCTAAAACACCTAAATTTAAATATACTAAATATTTTGCTAATTATAGATGTGGCTGCTAGGTTTCATTCAATGCCGATTTCAACATCCTTTCAGCCAGTTTGCCGTCATCTCCAAAGGAGCACAGTACATTTTCACCTTGTTACCCTCAGGGTCCCGAAACAGCTCTGCTATCACACACAGCCTTTGCAGACAGTCTTAACTGCACCCACCTTTCTCCAGGAGTACAAGTATGACATTACCTGTATTTATTTTATTAGTTTTTATTGCAGTATAGTTACTTTATAATATTGTGTTAGTTTCATTATCAAAATGAACCAGCCATCCATATACATATATCTCTTCCCTTTAGGATTTCCCTCCCATTCAGGTCCCCACAGTACCTGAAGTATGTTCCTATCAGTTGTCTATTTTATACATAGTATCAATATGTGAACCCTGAACTTCCTGATGTTCAAGCTGGTTTTAGAAAGGGCAGAGGAACCAGAGATCAAATTGCCAACATCCACTGGATCATGGAAAAAGCAAGAAAGTTCCGAAAAGCATCTATTTCTGCTTTATTGACTATGCCAAAGCCTTTGACTGTGTGGATCACAATAAACTGTGGAAAATTCTGAAAGAGATGGGAAGACCACCTGATCTGCCTCTTGAGAAATTTGTATGCAGGTCAGGAAGCAACAGTTAGAACTGGACATGGAACAACAGACTGGTTCCAAATAGGAAAAGGAGTATGTCAAGGCTGTATATTGTCACCCTGTTTATTTAATTATATGCAGAGTACATCATGAGAAGTGCTGGACTGGAAGAAGCACAAGCTGGAATCAAGATTGCTGGGAGAAATATCAATAACCTCAGATATGCAGCTGACAACACCCTTATGGCAGAAAGTGAAGAGGAACTCAAAAGCCTCTTGATGAAAGTGAAAGTGGAGAGTGAAAAAGTTGGCTTAAAGCTCAACATTCAGAAAACGAAGATCATGGCATCTGGTTCCACAACTTCATGGGAAATAGATGGGGAAACAGTGGAAACAGTGTCAGACTTTATTTTTGGGGGCTCCAAAATCACTACAGATGGTAACTGCAGCCATGAAATTAAAAGATGCTTACTCCTTGGAAGGAAAGTTATGACCAACCTAGATAGCATATTCAAAAGCAGAGACATTACTTTGCCAACAAAGGTTCGTCTAGTCAAGGCTATGGTTTTTCCTGTGGTTATGTATAGATGTGAGAGTTGGACAGTGAAGGAGGCTGAGCGCCGAAGAATTGATGCTTTTGAACTGTTGTGTTGGAGAAGACTCTTGAGAGTCCCTTGGACTGCAAGGAGATCCAACCAGTCCATTCTGAAGGAGATCAGCCCTGGGATTTCTTGGAAAGGAATGATGCTAAAGCTGAAACTCCAGTACTTTGGCCACCTCATGCGAAGAGTTGACTCATTGGAAAAGACTCTGATGCTGGGAGGGATTGGGGGCAGGAGGAGAAGGGGACGACAGAGGATGAGATGGCTGGATGACATCACTGACTCGATGGACGTGAGTCTGAGTGAACTCCGGGAGTTGGTGATGGACAGGGAGGCCTGGCGTGCTGCGATTCATGGGGTCGCAAAGAGTCGGACACGACTGAGCAACTGATCTGATCTGATCTGATCTGATCAACAGTGTGGGCTTCTTAGGTGGCACTCACGGTTAAAAAAAAAAAAAAAAAAACCCACCTGCCAATGCAGAAGACAGAAGAATCGGGTTCAGTCCTGGAATCTGGAAGATCCCCTGGAGGAGGAAATGGCAACTCACTCAGGTATTCTTGCCTGGAGAATTCCATGGACAGAGGAGCCTGGTGGGCTACAGTCCATAGGGTCGCAACACGCATGCATGTCAATAGTGTATATGTGAAGGACGACATTACCTTTATGACGTCCTCCTTTGCACACATTTGTTTGACACACTTGTTAAGGACACACGAGTCCAACATCTTTTAGTCCTTTTTGGATTCTTGGGAAAACATATCCCTTGTTTACAAATTTTACTTAAGCCCGTTTATGCTGTTACTTTTAAATGAGCCCACCTTGAGTGGAGACTCCTCCAACAACAGGCTCTAGAACCTAAAATCAACAGGCACTCCCTTTAGTGCCCTCAGAGACTCCTTCAGTGAAGAGGCTTTAGCAACTTCCTCTCCTGCCTCATGGAGTCTCTGGACTGCCCATGTTGTCTATAAGTCATCCTTGGGCTTCTGATGCAAGAAATTGCTCTCTTTGGCCCTGTGTCACATACCATCAGAGCAGGAATCTCTGGCCACACATTGAAAACTGTGTCTCTCCCAGATCCCGAGTTTCCATACCCAGCTGCCCATGATTCCTTGACATAGGAGCAAAGGTATGGGTCCCCAAGCTCAGCATGGGTAGCAAGGCCTCCTTGCTACAGGATGGACCCAAACTTGGGCCATCTGGCACATCTTACTTGTAGGTGGGCGTGGCCTCCAGTCATCAGTCCATTGCCAGATGCCCTGGAGCTAGAAGATGTCACCTTTCCCTCCGGCCCTTTGGGATCAACTGAGTGAATATCAGTGAGTTCAGATACTTTATGTCGTAGAGGACCACCTCTTCCTCTTGGTCAAGCACCAACTTCACTGCCTAGGAAAGGGCTTCACCTACTACCTAAAAGTTTCATCGTCAGCAAGGTTTAAACTGACATCAAGGGACTTCCCCAGTGGTCCAGCAGTTAAGACTTCGCTTTCTAATGCAGGGAGTATGGGGTCAATGCCTGGCTGGGAAACTAAGATCCCACATGACTCATGGCCAAAAACCAAACATAAAACAGAAGCGATATTCCAACAAATTCAATAAGAACTTTAAAAATAGTCCGTATCAAAAAAAAAAAATCTTTAAAAAGCAAACAAACTGATGCCAAGGTATCAAATATTCAATTGTGGTATGAAGCCATGAAATCAAGTGTTAAGGGTTTTGCCTTGACATCTGATCAAATCAGAGGGCTTCAAATGACCTGACTTCAAACTCCCCTCCCTTTCTGCCCCCACAGGTAAGGTCCCCTAGCCAAATCACTCTCCTTATCACAGGGGCCAGGCACAGTTTATCCCCAAGAGCAGCCTCCAGGTCCCTGCCAGCCTGTGAAGTCAAACAACACTCTAGAGGGGGAATTAAAGATACCTCCAATCTCTTGTTCCTCCAAAGTCCTCCCTCTAAAGCCCCTGCTTGTTTTTCATTTCCCAAGTGCAGCCTCTGTGGCCCTACATGGTGTCGGCACGTCCTTCCCTGGGCTATAAGTATATGTGACGAATAAACTGCTGGAGGGCTTATCTGTTCAATGTCGGGCCCTCACCATAACTCTAGAGTGGGAATGCCCTTCCCCACAATGGGTGGAAAGGAAGCAAATGAGACACTTCTTTGATCTGCACTCTTGGGGAGGCATTATCCTGCTATGATCAAGCTCGTGGGCTTGAAGTTATTTGGGTAATTGTCTGTCTGGGTTTGCAAGAAGTCACATATAGCTGGAGGGTGGCCTGTGGGTGGTTGAGGAGTAGGAAGTAAGGTTACTTTGGTAACCTTTGTTTTGGTTACTTCTTTAAAGTTAGGCTACAGGCTGTGGGAACCCCTAAGGTAATTTAAAGCTGGGAAGTATCATCAGATCTTTATGCTGGAAAGTTCAGTTTTACTGACGTCTGCAAAATGGACTCAAGGAGACCCAGGAGTGGCACCAGCAAGACCAGTGAGGAGCCTGCTGTACTAGTTCATGGAAGAGACAGGAAAGGAAGGAATTGAGGGCCCTTTGGTAGTTGACTGGATATGGAGCAGGGGAGACAAAAAGATCAATCATGACTCTGATGCCTCTTGTTTGGGTGACAAGATGGACACGGGTTTTAGGAGATGATAAAAGGAACGGAGGAGGATTCTGAAGGAAGATCCTGAGTTCCCTTTTGGACACGTTGATTTTGAGAAGCCCACGGATGTCCTGACAGAGGTGTCCAGCAGACAATCAGATAAGTCAGTATGGAGTCAGGAGAAGGGGGAGGTCAAATATAGCCATTCAGAAGTCATCATCAGCGTCCAGGTGAAAGTAGAGGGGATGAGCTTGCCCTGAGACCACAGGGAGGTGCAGTTAGCTGAAAGCGGTACCTTAGAGAACAAATCCATCACGAAGTTGTCCGAAGAACCTGCTGTAGAGCACAGGGAACTCTGCTCACTGTTAGGTAGCAGCCTGGATGGGAGGAGAGTTTGCGAGAGACTGAATACGTGTATATGTATGGCTGAGTCCCTTTGCTCTTCACCTGAAGCTATAACATTGTTAATCAGCTATACCCCAATGCAATATAAAAAGTTCAAAAAAAAAAAAAAGTGATCCAAAGAAGAAGTCACAGAAGAAACAGAGATAGAAGATTCTGATGTTAGGAAAGGATCTTAAGGAGAGTAGCATCTCCAAAAGAAAGAAGGTGGAGAGAACTTTTAAGAATGAAGATGGGGCTAACATTTAGAAGATATTACCAAGAGTTTAGGGAAATAAGAAGACTGCTTTCTAATGCATTAGAAAGAAATGGCAAACCACTCCAGTATTCTTGCCTGGAAAATCCCATGGACAGAGGAGCCTGGCAGGCTATAGTCCATGGGATAGCGAGAGTCGGACACAAATTAGCGACTAAACCACCACCACCACTGAGAGTTTAGGGAAATAAGAAGACTACTTTCTAATGCATTAGAAAATACCTGGGACATTGAGACAAGATTTTGTGGTGCTTTCAAAAAGAAGTCCGCGAGGACTTCCCTGGTAGCAGAGTGAATAAGAATCCACCCGCCAATGCAAGGGTCCCGGGTTTGATCCCTGGTCTGGGAAGATGCTACATGCTGCAGAGCAATTAACCCGTGCGCCGCAACTACTGAAACCCGCGTGTCCTAGAGCCCTGCTCTGCAACAAGAGAAGCCACCACAATGAGAAGCTCAGTTCAGTTCAGTTCAGTCGCTCAGTCGTGTCTGACTCTTTGCGACCCCATGAATCGCAGCATGCCAGGCCTCCCTGTCCATCACCAACTCCTGGAGTTCACCCAGACTCATGTCCATCGAGTCAGTGATGCCATCCAGCCATCTCATCCTCTGTTGTCCCCTTCTCCTCCTGCCCCCAATCCCTCCCAGCATCAGAGTCTTTTCCAATGAGTCAATTCTTCATATGAGGTGGCCAAAGTACTGGAGTTTCAGCTTTAGCATCATTCCTTCCAAAGAAATCCCAGGGCTGATCTCCTTCAGAATGGACTGGTTGGATCTCCTTGCAGTCCAAGGGACTCTCAAGAGTCTTCTCCAACACCACAGTTCAAAAGCATCAATTCTTTGGTGCTCAGCCTTCTTCACAGTCCAACTCTCACATCCATACATGACCACAGGAAAAACCATAGCCTTGACTAGACAAACCTTTGTTGGCAAAGTAATGTCTCTGCTTTTGAATATGCTATCTAGGTTGGTCATAACTTTCCTTCCAAGGAGTAAGCATCTTTTAATTTCATGGCTGCAATCACCATCTGCATCTGTGATTTTGTAGCCCAAAAAAATAAAGTCTGACACTGTTTCCACTGTTTCCCCATCTATTTCCCATGAAGTGATGGGACTGGATGCCATGATCTTCGTTTTCTGAATGTTGAGCTTTAAGCCAACTTTTTCACTCTCCACTTTCACTTTCATCAAGAGGCTTTTGAGTTCCTCTTCACTTTCTGCCATAAGGGTGGTGTCAGCTGCAGATCTGAGGTTATTGATATTTCTCCCCGCAATCTTGATTCCAGCTTGTGTTTCTTCCAGTCCAGCGTTTCTCATGATGTACTCTGCATAGAAGTTAAATAAGCAGGGTGACAATATACAGCCTTGACGTACTCCTTCTCCTATTTGGAACCAGTCTGTTGTTCCATGTCCAGTTCTAACTGTTGCTTCCTGACCTGCATACAGATTTCTCAAGAGGCAGGTCAGGTGGTCTGTTATTCCCATCTCTTTCAGAATTTTCCACAGTTTACTGTGATCCACACAGTCAAAGGCTTTGGCATAGTCAATAAAGCAGAAATAGATGTTTTTCTGGAATTCTCTTGCTTTTTCCATGATCCAGCGGATGTTGGCAATTTGATCTCTGGTTCCTCTGCCTTTTCTAAAACCAGCTTGAACATCAGGAAGTTCACGGTTCACATATTGCTGAAGCCTGGCTTGGAGTATTTTGAGCATTACTTTACTAGCGTGTGAGATGAGTGCAATTGTGTGGTAGTTTGAGCTGGAGCACCTCAACTAGAGAAAGCCCGCACAGCAACAAAGACCAAGGACAGCCACAAACGAAATAATTTTTTAAAAAGTCAGTGAGAAATGAGATGGTGGGGAGGAGTGAACAATTTTTTTTCAGAACCTTTGTTGTGAAAGGTAGAGAGAGATGGTGGTAGCTGAAAGAGCAGAAAGGTAAGGATTGCTTGCTAGAGTGACTTGGACAGGCTCTGAAGCTTAGGGGAAAGAGACAGGCACAAGATAAGGCCGGAAGGAAAATCAATGGAATGAAATCTTTTAACAAGTCTGAGTGGATAGTTTCCGGGGCATAATGGAGCAATTAGACTTCAACTGCAAAGCTGGATCCCTTGTCCTCTACAGCAAAAGGGGAAAAGTAGAAGTGGAGGGAAGTGAGTAGATGATTTAATATAGGAAGGGGGTGTGGGAAATTGGGAGTTCCTGACTGCTGGCCTCTAGTGTCTGCAAGAGGACATAAGGCATACTTCAGGAAAGCGATGACAGTTTGGAGCGGTTCTTAAGGAAATGGGCAAGAGAGTTGGTTATGGCCATGATCATTTTGGGGATACAAACTGCGTAAGTGATGATTAATAGGAGCTAGTTAAAAGAATTAGGGTACATCTACACAGCAAATTAACTGCTGCTTTTTAAAAAGGGTAAGAGGGAATTCATTCACACCTGGAAAGATCTCTAAGGTGTAGTGTTTTGTTTTGTTTTTTTTAAAGTCAGAGAATATACACAAATATGTAAATATTTCTAAAAAGCCTGAGAGAACAGTTTACTAATAGAGTAGTTTCCCAGGCAATGAAAGGTTTTCCAGGTGGTACTAATAGTTAAGAACCCACCTGCTAATGCAGGAGATATAAGGGATGCAGGTTTGATTCCTAAGCCAGGAAGATCCTCTGGAGGGGGGCAAGGCAACCCACTCCAGTACTCTTGTGCAGAGAATCCCATGGACAGAGGAGCCTGGCGGGCTGCAGTCCATAGGGTTGCACAGAGTCAGACACGACTGAAGCGACTTAGCACAATAGCACCAGGAAATGAAAAGAGGAGTGGGACTTAGCCAGGAAAAGTAACCTTTCATTCTTAAAAACTTTATGCGTCTTGTACTTTTGGGCTGTCCATGTTTTTTCTTATACAAAGACTGTGCACTTGTATATTCTATCATTTTGAACATTCTGTGTGTATGTGCTTAGTCTTGTCCGACTCTTTGCAACCCCATGGACTGTAGCCTGCCAGGTTCCTCTGTCCATGGGATTTCCCAGGCAAGAATACTGGAGTGTGTTGCCATTTCCTCCTCCAGGAGATCTTCCCAACCCAGGGATTGAAACTGTGTCTCTTGGGTCTCCTGCATTGGCAGGCAGACTCTTTACCACTAGCACCACATGGGAAGTCCCATTTTGAACGTTAACAAAAGATAATATTTTAATTTCCCAAAGTCTACATAAGTATCTGCTTCTTATAAAAACGTGAAAGCATAACAAACACTATTTGAAGCATCCCTTGGCCACAGCCTCCAATCCCACTCATGCCCTTTCTCATAAAAAGTAACTACTGTTGAAGTCTCATAAAAAGTAATTATCTTTGAAGTCCTTAAAATATACACTTTTTTTTTAAAGTATTGATATTTTTATTAAACAAAGTGACTCTGAAAAGTCATGCTCTGGTAAGGCACACACAGTGACTTTGGTTTTTTAAAGTGGCTTAGTTTCTCGTCTCTGAAGAATCATCTATGGCTTTGAAAAGTCTTTCGACGCATCTCCAGCCCTCTTGCCAGGTGACAGCACCAAAGGTGGGTATGTAGGCAAAACATCAGTAACAGCATTTAAAAGAAGATGCCCAGACTCAGCACTTTTAGGTCTGGGTGAGTTAGTCCCAGAGATAGCTGTGAATGTTGATTCACATCTGGTTTTGGGGGTGTGGATTCTGAGATAGTTTTAAGACTTGGTGGTACATTTTTAGTTGGTTTTTTCTTTCCTGGTGAACCCAAAGACTTTGGTTTGAGTGGCTGAAGAGTGAGATGAGATTGTGTTTCTAGAAATTTAACAGATTTCCAAGAAAGAATTCTTCGTCCTTGATTGCTGATTTGGTCTCAGAGGTGTGTTGGGGACACTTTTTGTTCCAAGTCAGCCAGTCATCCATAGGGTACCACTGCCTTGCTCTTCATTCACAATCACATCTATTCCTTCCTTTGTGATACCCAGAGTGTTACGCATTATCTGCAACACTTCATGATGTTGTTTTTGGTGTTTGAAAATACCCTATGAAGAGGTTTCTCACGAGGCTCTCGTCAACTTCTTCTGCATTACTTAGTAACTTCATCAATTTCTTCTGTACCTCACCCAGCACTTCCTGTTGGACCTCATTTTGTCTTTTTCAGATCTTTAACTTGTTCTTCCTTTAGATTCCAGGCAGCATTCACTTTCTCCTGATGTCCTTGTGCCGATGTTAATTTTCCTTCTAGGCTTATCTACCTTCGCCATCCATTCTGCAGCTACCACCTTCAGGTTAGCTAGTGCTTGAGCATCCTCCTTTACTTGTTCTCACGACACAGAAAGCTGTCTCAAAGTGTCATCTCTCTGCGTTGGGATGATATTCACTTGTTCCTTCAATGACTCTATCTGCAAACTGGCTTGTTGATTTGCACTCTCCATTGCATTAGAAGACAGAAGGAACTTTTCCTCCAATGCGGTGACTTTCATTCTTAGTTTAGCCGCTGTCTTCTGCAGCCAAAGCCTTGCAGTTATGAGGCACTTCTGCTTCGACAGCCCATCATGCACTCTCTCCTGCACCTGCTTTAAACGTAGATCTTTGCTGTGTCAATGTTGAACCTCTGTCTAGAGGGCATGGTTTTCCATTTATTTCTGTTTTAGTACCAGTATGGCTTCATTTCTCTCCTGTCGAGGCGTGTCTTTTCTTGCATTGATGTCACTACATTTAAAAAATGACTTATTTCCCGTTTTGCCTTGTTCTGTTTCTTTTAACAGATGCTCAAAAGCAAGTGCCTTCTCCTCCATTGTAAAGTATGCCAATTTTTTCTCTCTCCACATCATAGACAGCTGCATATTTGTCTCTTGCAATGCTTGATTTTCTGTTTCCTTTTCCCTAGATGTTTTTACTATTTTTTCCTCTTCCTCTTCTAGTTGACACATCTCTGATTCAACGCTGACTGCTATCTCCTTCAGGTTGATTACTGCCTGCTTCAAAAGGTCGTTTTCACTAACTTTATTAGTGAAATTTGCACTTAAACAAAGTAATTCATCACTTTTTGCTTGGATTAAAAGCTCCTTTTCCTTAAGTTTTGTAAGTCATCTTGTTTCTCCTGTAGATGCTTAATTTCTGAATCCACTTGTTCACACCGCTTTCTTCCTAGTTCTGAACCATCTGCGATGGAATTGGACAATCTCTGATTATCTTCCTGGAGGGTTCTAATGGTTGCATCTTTTTCCTCCATTAATTTTCTTAACTCTTCAATCTCTTCTTTGAGCATTTTGGAAGAGTCACTCAATTCATCAGCTTTAACTGCCTTAAGAGAGGCTGCTGACGTGGAGCTAAGTGGTTCTTCAGAAGGCTGTGGTAAAATCAGGTCAGACACTCCAAAGAGAAGGCGTTTGGCACTGCTTCTACAAAGCCGCTCTAGGCTGAGATTAATTTGTGCTACCTGCTGCTCCAAGTTTTTTAGTTGGATTTTATCCCTTTCGTCGTTTTGATCAGGTCAGTACAGTTCAACTGTAGTTTAGAATTATTAACCTTGTCAACTGAAACCGGTGCCTGAAATTGTTGAAGTTCTTTCTGAAGACTGGTGGACCCACGCTGCATATTCTGTACCACGGCCATCATGTGCTCTTTGCATTCTTCTAGCATCTTCACCTGCTGTCTCAATTTATCACGTTCCCATAGAAGCTCCTCAAATGGATCCATATGAACGACTCTCACCTACCACCATTGCTGGATGTTTGCACTGTTGCCAGTAAAGTCTGACACTTCTGAGTCAAAGCATCAATTTCAATGTCTTTTTCTCAAACCATGTGGGATGAACTCTGGATTGTTTCTCTAAACATATCCTGATCATTTCTCTAAACAAATATTCTCTAAACATATTTCAGGATATGTTTGGATATGTTCTGGATATGTTAGAGAAATCTGGTGGAGAGTTCTGTGATGGCATCTTTGAGTTTCAGGAGGTCAGCTTCTTTGGCAACAATTACATCTATCATTCTGAAATTTTCTCTTGTAAGATGATTATTTTCCCTAGTTTTCTCATCTAAAACAGCTAACATTAATTGATGAATCTCTTCATTACCTTGGCCACTGGAAGAAGCTGAAGATACTATCATACGAAGAAACCATATCTCCAAATTTTTTGCCAGATGAGCTGAGTTAGCTTACTATTCTCACCATGGGACAGCTGATCAATCTGTTCAGTTAAAAGAGTATACTTTTCAGTTAGAAGTTTAATCTCCAATTTTTGTTATTTCTTGTAATAACCTTTCAGTTTCGGCTTTAGATCAGTCATGCTTTTCACTTCCGTTTTCTATGTGAAGGCTCTGAACTTCTTTCTGTTACTCGAAAAATGTCACAGCATTCTACTGGCATGTACTGGGATTCTTCAGGCAACTGGGTTTTGATTTGTTCTGCTGCATTTTGCAAATTCCCGATTTCCTCCCCTTGGGCGGAAAAGAGCTGATTGTGTTTAATATTCATTTGCTCTCGTTGGTATCTGAGATCTTTCTATTTCTTTTGATGAGATTTAATTTCAAGATTATCTTCAACTGTGCTCCATGGAGAGTCCTCAGATTCTATTTCTGGAACAGTTTTAGGGTTAATCATTGTTGCGGTTTGACTGTGTTCTTCCCTCAGTTGTTCCAATTCTTCTTTCAGATGATTATTTTCTTCTCTCATGGATGCAAGACTTTGGCTTTTTCCACTATGGTTTGCTGCAAATTTTCCATTTTTCTTAAGGCTTGAGCATACTGATTTAACTCCTCCTGAAGCTGTGAACCTCCTTGAAGTTTTTCAATAAAAAAATGTCTTTCTCCCTTATGTTGTTTCAACTGCTTCTGCTCTTCTAAACTAGACAAAATTTCTTTGGTTTCTTTGTGGTCAGCAATCATCTGCTCAACAGTATTTCTCTTGACCGAGTTTAACCAAACCCTCACACTCCAGCTAATAGGCAGAGCTGTCTGGGTTCTCTGTACTTGACAGCTCTTTAATAGCTTGCTCAGACTTCCTCCTTTCTTCCAATAGCCTCTGTTCCGCCTGACACAATTCTGCTTCTGTCCTTTTTGCATTTTTTAATGAATTAACTTTTCTTTTTGCCGATCCAACTCTTTAGTAATGTTCATTTTATCATCTTCAAGTTGATGAACGCTCTTTTTTTTCACATTCTAGATCTTGTTTTAGTTTACTGATGATGATGTCTCCTTCATTTTTTTTTTTTATTTCTGATCTTTCATCAAAACCACACACATTGTCGTTTTTTGTTTCTGCCTGTCTAGCTCTCCTAACTCAGGGATCAGTAATTTCTTTTCAGCAGTGCTCTCATTGAGTTTTCCTCCAAGTTCGTGTGTCCTATAGTTGAGCTTTTAATGGGTTCATATTCATTGCTCAATCTGACAAGTGATAGTTGAAGTTCCTTTTCTCTATTTAATAACGAATTCTCTTTTTCTAAAACTTGGGCTCGTTTTTGAAGCTTCAGTTTCTCTTCAATGAGATTTTTATTCTGCTTCAAGCTACTTAATCTCATCATTTAATTTTCAGCATCAGACAATGGCTCTTGTTGTCTGGATGCTTCTTCCAGGGATGTTCTCTGTGGAAGAACTTTTTCCTTTTCTGTCACAGCATCACTATGCTTCTTAGTAGAAGGCTTCAACTCACCTTTTTTAAATCTTTTATTCGTTTCATTTATCTGGTCTTGTTCTCTAACTAAAGCATCCATTTCCTTTTCTACCGAAGATAATTTTTTTTTAAAGGTATTTTACTCTAATCTCAAGTCCTTTGATTTTCTTGGTAGATGCTACTTTTTCAGTGGCTAGGACTTGAATAGCTTTTTGCTTATCATGAATCATCTCCTCGTAATCCTTTAATTGTTTTCGATGCCTGCCACTTATTTCTGCCAGTTTCTGCTGATGAATTTCCTGCAGTACTGCCATTTCAAGTTGATGGTCATCAATTTCCTTATTTCGATTCTGTTCAAGTTCCTTGATAGTATTTTGCAGTTTATAGATTTCCTTTAGATTAAAACTATCTGCTCCACATGCTGTAGAAGTTTGAGCAAAATGTCTCCAATGGCTGACATCAGCCTCAAGTCTTAAAACTTCATTTGACAATCTATTTATTTCTTGTTGTGACCAAATTAGATCAGCAAAGTCCATATCATCATTCTGGAAAGCTAAAGCATGCTGATAGACATCATAACCCAGTGAAGGAGTTGCAGGGCTGAAAGCTATCCTGAAGATTTACTGAGTGGATGACTGATTGTAGCTTTAGCCACTGATCCTTCATTGCTACCTGTCTTGCTGTCAGAAACCTGATTTCTGTGTCTTTCTGGCGTAACTGATGTCTGTAGCTAGTAGTTTGCTGCTTCAGCTGAAGCTCTGAGGCTTCATACTTCCCTTCTCTTCAGTTCAGTTCAGTCGCTCAGTCGTGTCCGACTCTTTGCGACCCCATGAATCGCAGCACGCCAGGCCTCCCTGTCCATCACCAACTCCCAGAGTTCACCCAGACTCACGTCCATCGAGTCAGTGATGCCATCCAGCCATCTCATCCTCTGTCATCCCCTTCTCCTCCTGCCCCCAATCCCTCCCAGCATCAGAGTCTTTTCCAATGAGTCAACTCTTCGCAAATAGCTGTGAAAAGAAGAGAAGCGAAAAGCAAAGGAAAGAGATAAGCATCTGAATGCAGAGTTCCAAAGAATAGCAAGAAGAGATAAGAAAGCCTTCTTCAGTGATCAATGCAAAGAAATAGAGGAAAACAACAGAATGGGAAAGACTAGAGATCTCTTCAAGAAAATCAGAGATACCATTGGAACATTTCATGCAAAGATGGGCTCAATAAAGGATAGAAATTGTATGGACCTAACAGAAGCAGAAGATATTAAGAAGAGGTGGCAAGAATACACAGAAGAACTGTACAAAAAAGATCTTCATGACCCAGATAATCACAATGGTGTAATCACTGACCTAGAGCCAGACATCATGGAATGTGAAGTCAAGTGGGCCTTAGAAAGCATCACTACGAACAAAGCTAGTGGAGGTGATGGAATTCCAGTTGAGCTATTTCAAATCCTGAAAGATGATCCTGTGAAAGTGCTGCACTCAATATGCCAGCAAATTTGGAAAACTCAGCAGTGGCCACAGGACTGGAAAAGGTCAGTTTTCATTCCAATCCCAAAGAAAGGTAATGCCAAAGAATGCTCAAACTACTGCACAATTGCACTCATCTCACACGCTAGTAAAGTAATGCTCAAAATTCTCCAAGCCAAGCTTCAGCAATATGTGAACCGTGAACTTCCTGATGTTCAAGCTGGTTTTAGAAAAGGCAGAGGAACCAGAGATCAAATTGCCAACATCTGCTGGATCATGCAAAAAGCAAGAGAGTTCCAAAAAAACATCTATTTCTGCTTTATTGACTATGCCAAAGCCTTTGACTGTGTGGATCACTTCTCTTCTAGACTGCTACAAAGAATTCGAAGCCTCTCAATCTCTGATTTTAAGACTGATTCGAAGTCGACAACTTCCTCTCTTGCAGAGTAAAGGAGTTCTTCTACCTTTTCAGCTCCCTTCCTCAGCACATTTTTTGTGAAACTAGAAACATAGTCTGTTAAAGAGGCCATAGTACCACCCGCTTGCCCCAGGGAATGGCCTAAGCTGGAGCCAAGGCCACCAAACCAGGCCATTGTCACAGGTCGTAGAACTGACCTAATTTGTCCTGCGAAAAGGATTCAGCGGAGTCGGACAGCCTCACTGCTGACCAGCTCGAGGTTAAGAAAAAAATGAGGAGTTTCTAGGCAACGTGGGCTGCGAAGGCCCCTCTGGAGAACCCTCGGAGCCCCAGGTGTGGCCTTGACCTGACAAAGAACTTGTCGGTCCTGTGGACCGGCGACCGTCACCGCAGCTCTGACGGCGCCATCGGTGAGCACGTGTTCATAGAAAGCACACCTTGTCTCTTTCTCTTTTTCTCTTCTTTATGATATGGAGTGACATTCAAGGTAGATTTAAATCAATAAAAGAGAAGCGGCACTACAGTAATAGTATTCAAATGGGAATAAAATATATTTAATTGCCTCTGAGTTTTTTACTAAGTGGCATCTCACATACAGACAGTCCTGCAGCTTGTTTCACGCAACTATTTTTTTTTTCTTAAAAAAGAAAATCGAGGAAACATGTACGTGGGACACGCGTCCGTCTTAAGAGTCCAAGTGGCTGTATTTTGACAAACGTCTACACCTGCGCATAAGCACGGCCCTGATAAAGACTTGGACCGTTTCCACCGTCCCAAAGCTCCTTTCCCGTTCCACTTTGCGCACCCCGCCCCCCACCTCCGAGAGCCCTGTCCGGGGGTCTAGTCCCGAGGGTGAATTTTTGGCGGTTCTTGGGGTCTCCACTCTTTGTGTCTGCTTTGCCCACCGCGTGTTTGCGATCTAGTCTGGGAAGTGAGTTAAATATTAATATCACCCGAGCAGGCGATCGCTGAGCGGAAACACAAGCACGCCGAGGTCCGGGTGGACCGCGGGGCTCCGGGTGGCCGCGCGTGGCCGGGCCCAGGGAGCCTCTTGGAGGCGGGGGGACCACACGGTCCCCGGGCGGGCGGGCGGGCGGCGGAGGCCTGGCCGCGAGCCGCCCGGGGCCTGGAGCTCCTCGCCCGGCCCGACCCGGCCCAGCCGGCGGGCGGCGCCGCTGGAAGTGACGCGGCGAGGGCGGGGCCGCGGGCCTGGGGAGCAGTGCCGCCGCCGCGCCTCGGCCGGGAAGCGATGTAGGAGCCGCCAGGCCGTCCCCCGTCCTGCCCGGCCCGAGCCCCGCGGGCCGCCGCCGCCGCCGCCACCATGAAGAAGCAGTTCAACCGCATGAAGCAGCTGGCCAACCAGACCGTGGGGAGGCGAGTGCGCCGCGCCGGGCCGCCGGGGGTCGCGCGGGCCGGGGGTCGCGGTCGTGGGGGGCGGGCCGGCTTCTTCCGCGCGCCCGACCGCTGCGGGCCGGGCTGAGGCTCCGCCCGAGGCCGGCGGGGCCCAGGGTCGGGGTCTGCGCCACGCCGCGGCCTGGAGGCCCGCTCTGGGCCGCCGCCTGGCCCCCGGAGACCGGCCGGGCGGGCAGCGCCTCCCGCTCCTACCCCTCGGGGTCCCCACTGCCCCGCGGAGCATCGCCCTCCTGGGACTGGAACTGCCCCGCGTCCTTCCCTACCCCGGGATCGGGCAGCCCCGGGCCGCCGCCTGGGGCTACAACTCCGATCACTGGTGTGTCGGAGGCTGCCGGGCTTGGGGGCGGCATTCCCAGCCTTTCCGTGTGGCCCCCTGCTGCAAAACCTCACTTGCAAGTGCCTGGGGGCGGGGGATGGCGGGGAGGGCGAGCAGTCAAGAAGCAAGGGTCATAAGCCCAGCGGATCTGCCTAGTGAGTTTCAGAACGCCCTTTGAGGGAGTTACGAGCTGGTGTCTCTAGACCAGAGGCGAATATGAACTGGACAGCTTGACATTTAAAAAAGCTTGGGGGAAAAAAAATTAGAAGCAAAGGATTCTGGAAACGCCTAGCGCCAGTTTAAAAATAAGTATCATTTTAAAAAGTCTTTCTCACTTTGGGTTTGGAAGCAGCTCCTGCTCCCTGCTTCTTTGGGATTCCTTGACTGCTTGACAAGCCCTGATTCTGAAATGACAGGAGAGAACGGAGTTATTAGAGGATCCGGCCATTGGGACAGGACTGGTCTGTGGTCTTGAGAGCTTCATGAAGATGACCGTCATGTGCTGTGTTACCTGGGGCAGAATTTTCAAGGTCTATCCAGGGCAAGTTAGCTGTATGGTAGCGATTTTGCTGTTTATTCTGGGAAGAGAGATGAATGCGGGAATTTTTTTTTCACCTCGTTGGCTTCTTTTTTTTCAGCAGTTGAGTCAAAGGGGGAGTTCGGTTTGGCCAAAGCACGTGGGACACTTCTTTTTTGTGTGTGTGTATGAAAATACTTTTACTTCCTCTTGAGTTTTCTAAATGTGCTCTTTACTGTTTCGTTTCCCTCAACTTTTTGCTTAGTTTTGTTGTTTAGGTCTTTTTGGTACCCCACCCTGTTAGCTTGGGGTGCGTTTATCCTTTTTCCAGAGTTCATTCCTGTCTAGGCTAAAGCCTAAATGTGCCTTATTTTCTGTTATTTGTGGGGAAATGATAGAAATAACGTGGAGAGGAAGGTTGACAAAGTATTGTGGTGGTGGCGGTTGAGTCGCTATGTCCTGTCGGATTTGCGACCATGGACTGTAGCCTGCCAGGCTCCTCTGTTCATGGGATTTCCCAGGCCAGAATACTGGAAAGTGAAATGGCTCAGTCATGTCCGACTCTTTGCAACCCCATGGACTGTAGCCTACCATGCTTCTCCGTCCATGGGATTTTCCAGGCAAGAGTACTGGAGTGGGGTGCCATTTCCTTCTCTGAGGGAATCTTCCTGACCCAGGATTCAAACCCATGTCTCCTGCATTGCAGGCAGTCTCCTGCATCCCAGGTTAATTCTTCATGGCTAAGCTACCAGGAGAGAGTATTGGTGATGGCTCATGTTTCAGTCAAGAATCTGGGAATGAGTTACAAGATAATTCTGTGAATTTTCTACCCCTCTTAGTGTTCTCAAGAACATGCATCAGAGAATCAATATTTAGTGAGTGTCAAGATGCATTTGTCCCAGAGAGTCATTTTGGCCTGCTTATACATTGTATCAGGCAAGTGATTTTTTTTTTTTAAACAAAGTTCTGAGGCTTTAAAAGCTGCAAAGCTGGTTCAGGGAAACTGTTCAGGGTGTCTTTGCCCCCTGCTTCCTCTGTCGCAGCTTCTCTTTTTATACGTTTAAATTCTAGCTATCTTGCCTACTTTCAGTTTTCAGTGGAGGCTATACTTTTCTTTCATATTAGCCTCTACTTGGAACTATCAGAAAGAAGTCTCTTTTACCACACCTGCCCTGGGTCACCTCCCACTTGTTCCTCAGGTCTCCTTGGAAAGCTCTCTGCCTCCAAAAGGCCTTCTCTGGGACAAAGTTTGGATGTCCCTCCTTGGCTCTTTCCTAACCCCATACAGCACCTGTTTTTCCATAATGTAATTGCTTCTTTACTTGCCCGCATTCTTCATCGCGCTAAACATTTAAGAATGTTTACTCTTTCTTCTTTGATTCCCAGGATCTTCTGTGGTTCCTATCACTTGTCAGATCCTCAATAAACATTGTCAAATGAATGTAAATCCAGTTCTCACTAGACTGTTCAAGTGGTATGGGAAAATGATAACTGGACAGAATGAGTGGAGTGATGTGACTCACCCTAGGCCTGTAATTCTGGCTCTGACCTTTGACTCTGTTTGAAAATCCTTATTGCTTGATGCAGTGTAGGCTGCAGCTATACAGTAGTATTAAGGGTGTGGAAATTATGCACCTCAAATCAAAACTGTTTTTACTGGGGAACCTGTTGCTTTACTGCTGTTGATTTCCTATATATGTTTGTCTCTCCCCCCTCTCCCTACTTAAGTAATTGTAAAGGACTAGAGAGGAAAGATGGAGGAGGCAGGAGAGAGCCTGAAATTGTTATTGGGCAGAAGCAGATAGTTGGTGGATACCAGAACCAGGCTTCTGGATGTATTGGGGTCAAAACAAAGGCTACCACACACACACTCACTAGTGAGTGAAGTTGTATGTGTGAATGACTTGCCCAGTGTGTACAGCCAGTTTGTGGTTCTAGGTGGTATCTTGCGATGAAGTCTTCTCTTTGCAGAATGAGGACCTGTGAGTAACCCCACTGTGAGGCTCCATGGGGCTGACATGTGGGAGAATTAGTAATGGCTGGAAGGAGTGAGTTTTCATGATGCAATTTGTTTGCAATGGGTGGATTAGTCTGTTTCAGAAGGTGGTTCAAATGAGGTGGTCTCCTGAGGTGGGTGTCCCAAAGGAGACAATGAGGATGGTTCTTTTGTGCCCCTTGCCTTTTGTTGATTCATCTATTCAACAATTGTTGGGCCTAAACTGTGTGTGAGTATGTGAGGTATTGGAGTCTGTTTCTGCCTCCCTGTTTCTGCCCTGAAGGAGCTCAATGCATTTGTGGAAGAGATAGGCAAGCAAAGAAATAATTGTTACCCTGAGATACGTGCTTTCAGAGGGCTGGCTAATGCTGGTTCTTATTGGATGGGGGAAGGTAACAAACAACAGAAGAAAGCTTGGGCAAAGCCTTTTGGCTTTGTTTTCATCTCCAAGCACTTTCAGATTTCTTTTGTGTTAATGAGGTCTCCCTTGGTTGTATGAAAACCCATTTCAAGCTGCCATAAGAGAAGATGGGAATTAATTGGCTTATATGTGACCAAAAAATATCCAAAAGGAGTCTGGCTTCAGGCTGGGCTGGATCCAGGGGTTCACTCTCCGGACAAGCTGGGTCCACAGAAGGACCCCTCCCCGTCCCCACCTTCCATCATCCTCAGTTCCATTCCCAGAAGGACGGAAAAACCTTTTCTCCCAGTCACTGTCTCCAAAGACCCACAGTTGACTCAGTGCTTCTGACTGGGTCCCCTGCTTCTCCCTGGAGATGGGTGTGGAGTCAACACCCATCTAAACCTTAGGGACTGAGAGTGGGGGAGCACTGGCTCCCCAAGGGAAACCGGGCTGCTGGTTAGGAAACAAGACACATCATGTCAGGTCTTTCGTAGTCTGATTTCCTGGACAGAGGAGCCTGGCTACAGTGCACGGGGTCACAAAGAGTCGGACATGACTGAGCACAGCCCAGCACAGCAGCAGCAAGAAGCAGGCATTTTGTTCTTTGAAAATCCTTGGTGCACATAATCCAGTGGACACAGGTGGCGATTTGGAGGAGGTGATGCCCTGCCAGGAGGAAAGTGTACGCAGGATGAGGACTTTGAGGAAAGTTTAGTTATGAGGTTGGAGTGTCCAGGAGAAAAGGAATCTGAAGGACTAACCAGGAGAGTTATGACCTAGGTGAGGCTCTGGGAGGGAGTGTCTCATTGGGTGTGGGTTCCTGCCTTGACTGAAGTACTCCCTAGAGGTTCAAAGCTTTTGAGATAAGCCAAGGTTACAAACTCAAATACCTGGAGGGGCCAGACGAGTAAAATAAATGAGTGACTGAAGACTGGTAAGGGTTGGGAACGTGCCCCTCCCTGCCCCCCTCCTACGGTCTCACCAAAAAGGGCACATGAGAATATGGACCCAGAGTGACTCAACCTTTGCAACTTTGCAGAAAAGCCTGAAATCTGGATTTTAATGAAAGTTTGCTGCTGTTAAGTCGCTTCAGTCGTGTCCGACTCTGTGCGACCCCATAGACGGCGGCCCACCAGGCTCCCCCGTCCCTGGGATTCTCCAGGCAAGAACACTAGAGTGGGTTGCCATTTCCTTCTCCAGTGCATGAAAGTGAAAAGTAAAAGTGAAGTCGCTCAGTCATGTCCCCACTCTTAGCGACCCCATGGTCGCTACCCCATGCAGTCTACCAGGCTCCTCCATCCATGGGATTTTCCAGGCAAGAGTACTGAAAGTTTAGGTGGTATTTAATGCAAATGAGACAATCACTGTGATACTGGGACACACAAAATCCATCATTGGCCAGATTTGGCTTGTGGGTCACCAGCCAGCAATTGTTGTCTAGAAGGACCTGGGACTTCAGGATCCCTATTATTATTTTTCTTATTTTTCCTGTACCTTACCCTGATATTATTGGAGAAGGAAATGGCAACCCATTTCAGTATTCTTGCCTGGAGAATCCATGGACAGAGGAGCCTGGTGGGCTACAGTCCATGGGGTCGCAAAGAGTTGGACATGACTGAACAACTAACACATACCCTGATATTATTACATTCTCAGTTCTTTGGATTTGTTGACGAGCTCATTCTTCTCTTTATAGGGGTGGTTTAGTCATTAAGTCATACCTGACTCCTGCAGTCTCATGGACTGTAGCCTGCCAGGCTCCTCTGTCCATGAGATTTTCCAGGCAAGAAACTGTAGTGGGTTGCTGTTTTCCTTCTCCAGAGGTTCTTCCTGGCCCAGGAATAGAACACACATCTCCTGCATTGCAGGTGGTCTCCCTCACTGCAGACGAATTCTTTACGCTGAGCCACCAGGATGGAAATCTTTAAAAGATTTGATAGTATTATTCATCAGCTTCTCTCTAGTTGCTTGGTACCAAGTGCTGTACCAAACCAGGGCTTCCCTGGTGGCTCAAATGATAAAGAATCCGCCTCCTATGCATGAGACCTGGGTTTGATCCCTGGGTTAGGAAGATCCCCTGGAGGAGGGCATGGCAACCCACTCCAGTATTCTTGCCTTGAGAATCGCCATGGACAGAGGAGCCTGACAGACGACAGTCAGTTGGGTCGCAAAGAGTCAGACACGACTGAGCAACTAAGCACACAGCACAGTACCAAACCACCTGGCTTGGTTCTTGCTACTGGCAACTATCATTTCTATTTTAGAAAGAAGGAAATGACTTGCCAGGTTCACACAGCTACTAAGAGGCTGAGGCATGACTTGAGTCCTGGGCTTCTGACTCTGGATCCCACGTGCTTCCCACTACACAATCTGGGCTGCCTTTTCACCAGGGAAGGATTAATGTTTATTAAATGTCCTTGGTGCTTATTAAGCTGCTGGGCTCAGTGCTTTGCATAAATTATCCCGTCGCCCTCTTTCAGTAACTCCAAGAGGTGATTTGTTCCTGATATAATGATAAGGAAGCCAGAACTCAGAGAGGTCATCAAGCTAGTAAATGACAGGTTTAAACTCTGGATTCTAGTCCCAAAGCAGCTGTAAATTCATGCTTCACGTGGGAACTCTTAGGTAAGAAACCTGTATGAGTCGTGAGTGATGCTTTTGTTAAAATCCTTGAGGCTGAGAGTTGGATATTGCTCTAGTTTAGTGGCTCTTACCAGGTGTCGTTTCACCCCCTGGGGGACATTTGGTGACGTCTGGAGAACCTTTTTTTGATTGTCCTGACTTGGTTGGGGGAGGGGTAGGTGGCGTCCTGAGAGGCTGCTACGTATGCTACAATGCACCTGATGTGAGAGCCTCACAGCCCAGACTTATCTGATCCCAAATTCAAGACTGCTGAGACTGACAAAGCCTGTTCTAGTCCCTCCAGGATCCGGACATGTGAATTATCCAAACCAAGGCACCAATGTGTTCTCTTTGGCTTATTCGGTACTTTTTTTTTTTATTTTAACAATCATTGGCTCATATTTTTATCTGTTTTTAAAAATATATTTTATTTATTTATTTGGCTGCACCGGGTCTTAGTTGTGGCACTCTGGATCTTAGTTGCAGCACGCGGGATCTGTTTCCCTGACCAGGGATCGAACCCCGGCCCCCTGTGTTGGGAGCTTGGAGTCTTTGTTGTGCTGTGCTTAGTCGCTCGGCCGTGTCCTACTCTTTTTGAGGCCATGGACTGTAGCCCGCCAGGCTCCTCTGTCCATGGGGATTCTCCAGGCAAAGAATACTGGAGTCTTCATTGGCTCCTATTCAGAAATGAGAAGTTTTCATATGAAAACCTGGATTTCCAGCGGCTTGTAAAATCTCAGAAGACCTGGCAGTGCCTGCCACCCCTCCCGAGTACAGGAGGCAGGAGCTGAGCTCCTGTTCAGCCCAGTCCCTACCTGGCTTGTTTTAGTCTGTTATTGGGTTGGCCAAAAAGTTCGTTCTAGGTTTTCCTGAAGATATCACGGAAAAATCCGAATGAACTTTTTGGTCACCCCAATACAGTCTTTGCCGACCCTCCCTGAAGGTCACAGATATCTACTGACCTTCTCCCCCGCCCAGGTGGGCAGCGCTAAACTCTCAAGGTGAGTCAGCAATACCCCTCTATCCACACACCCAGAATAGCCCTCTGGAGCCACGCAGACTCCATCTTGTCTTTTCCACGATACAGCCCTTGTTCTTATCAGCATCACATCCTACATCCCTCACCTGCTCTGGGCTTTCCAGGTGGCCCTGCTGGTAAAGAATCCGCCTGCAAGTGCAGGAGACATGGGAGACTTGGGTTTGAACCCTGGGTTGGCAAGATCCCCTGGAGGAGGGCATGGTAATGCCCTTGGGATTGCCTGGAGTATCTCCCAACAGGAGAGCCTGCTGGGCTATAGTCCACAGGGTCTCAAAGAGTCAGACACAGCTAAAGCGACTGAGGATGCACCCCCTTCTCTGCTGCCTCATTTTACTCACGTTGAGTTTCTCTGAACAGTAATTCTGAGACAGAGGAGGCAGCTGTGCTCTGCTCCAATCCGAGTGGATTCCATCCAGCCTCTGCTTAGAGCATGGGTGGTAAGGAATCTGGTACCTTTGCAGCTTCTTCTGAACCTGGTCTTCTGTGGCCTTGTGATGTACTTTACATATTGTGAAATCCTAGAATAGCAAACAGGGTATTTATAGGTGAGTGAAAACCCATTATTCACCAAGAGGGGGAAAACAAAAAAACCCAAAGGATGTGGTCACATAGCATCGTTTTCACATATCATATAGCATATGCAATGCAGGAGACCCCAGTTTGGTTCCTGGGTCAGGAAGATCCTCTGGAGAATGGATATGCTACCCGCTCCAGTATTCTTGAGCTTCGCTTGTGGCTCAGCTGGTAAAGAATCCGCCTGCAATGCAGGAGACCTGGGTTCGATCCCTGGGTTGGGAAGATCCTCTGGAGAAGGGAAAGGCTACCCACTCCAGTATTCTTTCGCTTTGCTGGTGGCTTAGCTGGTAAAGAATCCGCCTGCAATGCAAGAGACCTGGGTTCGATCCCTGGATTGGGAAGATCCCCTGGAGAAGGGAAAGGCTACCCACTCCAGTATTCTGGCCTGGAGAACTCCATGGACTGTCTAGTCCATGCGGTTGCAAAGAGTCAGACACAAAGTGAGTGACTTTCCCTTTCAGTTTGTGCCTGTGATTCCCAGTGTGTACAGGGCCGGCCTCACCAGGGTCAGGTGTAGGGTCCCGTACTCTGGCATAGGGTCCTAGGGTCAGCCTGTGCGCCATGCATTCTTCTCAGACTGTGGATGGTTTTGCATATTGTTCTATTTCTGTTTCTCACATATAGATAAATGCCATTATAATTAATCAAGTATAAATCCATGTAAAAATATTATTATTGCACTCCCATCTGCTTTGTGTGTGTGTATGTGTTCTTAAATGTAGATACCAAAAGTATAATAGGCCCACAGTCCTTTATCCAAAACCTCTGGGGTCAGATGGGCTTCAGAATTCAGAATTTTTCAGATTTTAAAGAAAAGTGCACATATGTGGTTATTATTAAATATAATATCTCCAGTACTGTCTGAGGCACTAGCCCATAATCATACATGTTAATATTTCTATAGCAAAATATATGAATGTATTTCACATTAAATGGAATCCTTAAGATTATAAATAGCTTTGTGTTGGCTTAGGTTAAGTTGTGTCGTCAAATGAGTTGCAAAGAAAAAGTTGTTTGTTTGTTTTTTTTTAATTTTAGAGTGATGGATAAGGGATTGTGGACCTGTAATGTTCCTGGTGAGAGAGTCTGAAATTTTGCTTTACATAATGTCTCCTATTTTCCAAAAAGTTGGGAACCACAATTAATACTCTGTAAGGAGGGAGTCACAAACTCAAATGCCGGGCAAGCAAAATTAGTAAGTGAAGTGGTAGACAGGTGTAAGGCATAGGGCATGGTGAGGACTATGAACCTAGTGAGGCATGTTTAAAGAGGGCAGATGGGACCTCCCCGGCAGTCCAGTGGTTAAGACTTGGCCTTCCCGTGCAGGGGGCTGCAGGTTTCATCTCTGGTCGGAGAGCTAAGAACCCACATGCCTGGCATTCAAAAAACCAAAACATGAAACTGAAGCAATATTGTGACAGATTCAATAAAGACTTTAAAAATGGTCCATATCAAAAAGAGAATCTTAAAAAAAAGGGATATCTACTCTCAGCTCCAGCACTTGTTGCTGTGGTGAAATGTGTATACATTGTAATCACATCTCCCCTTTTTAAATAATATTTATATTCCAGAATACAATTTCTTGGTGTTTAAATGCTCACAACCAAAAAGAAAAAATTAGTGTAAGTCCAAGAAAATATAACTTTAGGCTTTCTCTGGTCTTGGGCTGCCTGCTTTGACCTCTGGTTTTAGAGACTAACTCTTATGGTATGAACGTTGGACAGTAGTATTTTGAGAATGAACTTAATTCGCTTCCTCTTAAGATGGGGGACCAAACATTTGTTCTGTCATCATTCATTATACTTAACACACATGTGATAGATGTTTTGAGTATAAAATTCATAATAAAAATGAAACATTATTGTTTAGGCATTTTATTTTAGAATTGCCTTATTTTCCAGCCAGTGGGAAGTTTTCTTTTTCATCTATGACATTGAAACTCAATCTTGGAAGTCATCAACCTTGGAAAAGGGAAGGAAAGCCCTGTGTTAAAATAGGAGCCTCTTTTTAGGATAAAGGAATTAAGGGAGGTCGGAGAAGGCAATGGCACCCCGCTCCAGTACTCTTGCCTGGAGAATCCCATGGACGGAGGAGCCTGGTGGGCTACAGTCCATGGGGTCGCTAGGAATCGGGCATGACTGAGCGACTTCACTTTCACTTTTCACTTTCATGCATTGGAGAAGGAAATGGCAACCCACTCCAGTGTTCTTGCCTGGAGAATCCCAGGGACAGGGGAGCCTGGTGGGCTGCCGTCTATGGGGTCGCACAGAGTCGGACACGACTGAAACGACTTAGCAGCAGCAGCGGCAGGTTATAATGCCTCTATCTTTTTCATGGCCATAGTGAGCTGAGGTGACATTGCCCACCTGCCCTGGATTGGGACAGGGAAGCGCCCTTCATCCCTCTCTTCTGAGACCATTTCCCCCCGGTGATCTCAGCCCTATCACTGCCACCAGACGACTGACGACTCTCAATCTTATGCGTCTGGCCCTAGCATCTCTTTGTCCCTAGACTGAACATCTCCACTTTAAGTGTCCTGCTAACATTGAACTCATGAACTTCATCCCCAGATTGATCTCCTTTCCTTGGATTCCCTAGTCTCCAGGTCGACAAACTTTGGCCTGCAAGCCAAATCCTGCCCACCACCTGCTTTGTAAAAAAAAAAAAAAAAAAAAAGAGCCATGCGCTGATGCAGCGGAGCTAAGTAGTTTTAGCGGTGATCGTCTGGCCCACAGAGCCTATGCCGTTTACCATCTGTTCCCTTTACTGAAGAGCTTGCTGACTCTTGCCCTAGTGTGTGGAATGCCACCACACCTACTCAGTCGCCTGTCAGGCCCGCCCTCCCCCTCCAACCCCCCCTTGTTCATATCCAGGCTGTCACCACCATCTGGCAGTTCTGCCTCCTGAGTATCTTTTGACTTGGTCTCTGCCCCTTGATGACCATTCTTCCAATGACCTTAGTTCAGGCTTTCGTTTTTGTTTTTTTTTTCCACCTGGACCCACAGTGTCCTTCCAGCTGGCTCTGCTGGCTTGAGCCGATTCTTATCCCTTCTGAAAAACATCTAGCTCTCCTCTTACTTTTGACGTGGCCTGTCACTGTTTTAATGATCTTAGCCGTTCCCCTCTAAATTATTATTATTTTTTTCCTGATGAATTTTCTGGAGTTTTGAATCCATACGTTTGTAGGAAATCAGTATTTTTGTGGTCACTGTACTGCAAATTGGGGATTCCCTGGTGGTTCAGTGGTAAAGAATCCACCTGTCAAGCAGTAAATGCAGGTTCGATCCCTGGGTCAGGAAGATCCCCTAGAGAAGGGCATGGGAACCCACTCCAGTATTCTTGCCTGGGAAATCCCATGGACAGAGGAGCCTGGCGGGCTGCACTCCATGGGGTCACAAGAGTTGCACAAAGCTGAGCGACTGAGCAGCAGGCATGTGCTGCAAGTCGCCTGCTAACATGACAGCATGGTCATTTCGTTTGCAGAACATTTACAGCAAGTATGTCCCCCAGCAATGCACAACACCATACAAGACATGACGAGTGCCATGTCTCATCATCACCCTCGTAGCCCTAGACAAGTGGTTATTTTTGGTTGTGCTGGGTCTTTGTTGCTGTGTGCGGGCTTTCTCTAGTTGTGGTGAGTAGGAGCTACTCTTCACTGAGGTCTGTGGGCTTCTCATTGTCGTGGCTTCTTTAATCGCAGAGCACAGGCTGTAGCTGCACGGGCTTCCGTAGTTGTGGCACATTGGCTTAGTTGCTCCTTGGCATGTGGAATTTTCCCAGCCCAGGGATCACAGCTGTGTCCCCTGCATTGGCAGGTGGGCTGCTAACCACTGGATCACTAGGGAAGTCCAGATGTTGTCTTTTTTAAAATTTACTTCTTATTTTAATTTTTTCCACTAAAGTCGAAATGACCGTTGTCGCTATATTTGTGTTTCCTTGTATGTTCAAGTTTTCTGTATGTCATTTGTGTATTTAATTGCCATGGAATTAATGTTCAGTTGTCAGTTTCACTGTTCAGTTACCAATTCAGCTCAACCAATGTGTATTGTGCATGTGTGCTAAGTTGCTTCAGTTGTGTCCAGCTCTGTGACTCTATGGACTGAAGCCTGCCAGGTTCCTCTATCTGTAGGATTCTCCAGGCAAGAATACTAGAGTGGGTTGCCATGTCCTCCTCCAGATGATCTTCCCGTCCCAGGGATTGAACTTGTGTCTCCTGCAGTGGAAGATGGATTCTTTACCACTTTGCCACCTGGGAATATCCAATGTATATTGAGAACCTGTGAAATGCTAGGACCTAGGGTAACCGATGCCTAGGAACTTGAGTGGGAAGACAGACACACAAACAGATAATTCAAATACAGCCAAATGTATCTATTCTAGTGGATTTTAGGTGTTAATAAGTAAATATTAATGCCATATCTTGATTTTAAATAGGTAGAGCCTATTTGTAGCAGATGAAATGAAAACATATTCAGTTCACCACAGCGCTCTGGGTTGTAAGATTTGCTTCCTGTGTCTTGATACTTCACAGCTTGTTATTTGCATAGACCTCTTCCTTTTAATTAGTCTTAAGATGTTTCTCTTCCTCTCCTTTCCCTCAATTCTTTTTTAGGTGTCTTCCTTATCAATAGTCTAATCTAGTAGTCAATTTGATCCCTCTTTTAATGTTTCATCAGCATTTCTTCTATGGTTTCTCAGTGTTCTTCCACATGGGTTAGCCAAGTTTTTGCCTCCTAGAGTTTAAATCATAAATTGTAGACTAAACAAAAGCTGAAATAAATACAAATATTTAAATATATAAATGTTCAGAACTACATGGAAATTCTTGTAGGCAACTACCTGTTACCTGTCAGCGTGAACATTTACACATCTACCAGCTTGGATTTCACATGGTCATTGGATACTTTCAGATGCATTGCCTGGAGTGGCCACTTGAACCCATGCCCAGCTGTACCTTGGGAAAATATACCAGAGTATTTCTGCTTCACTAGCTGTGGTGAGTGCTAGGCTAGATGGAGCAGGGGCTCTGGCTTGTGGTCTCTGAAATGTGCTGGGGGCTCAATGAAGCTTTTCTGACATGAGATACTTTAGCAGTGTTGGTAACAGGCAGGAAGAGATGATAGGTGATTAAGAATTCCAAGAGAGAAGAAAAATTCATAGTGGAAAACCTAAAACCCTGAAAATTATCAGATCAGATCAGATCAGATTGGTCGCTCAGTCATGTCCGACTCTTTGCGACCCCATGAATCGCAGCACGCCAGGCCTCCCTGTCCATCACCAGCTCCCGGAGTTCACTCAGACTCATGTCCATCGAGTCAGTGATGCCATCCAGCCATCTCATCCTCTGTCGTCCCCTTCTCCTCCTGCCCCCAGTCCGTCCCAGCATCAGAGTCTTTTCCAGTGAGTCAACTCTTCACATGAGGTGGCCAAAGTACTGGAGTTTCAGATTTAGAAGGAAGAAAGAAGGAAACTTTCTTCCTTCCAAAGAAATCCCAGGGCTGATCTCCTTAAGTATGGACTCGTTGGATCTCCTTGCAGTCCAAGGGACTCTCAAGAGTCTTCTCCAACACAACAGTTCAAAAGCATCAATTCTTCGGCGCTCAGCCTTCTTCACAGTCTAACTCTCACATCCATACATGACCACAGGAAAAACCATAGCCTTGACTAGACAAACCTTTGTTGGCAAAGTAATGTCTCTGCTTTTGAATATGCTATCTAGGTTGGTCATAACTTTCCTTCCAAGGACTAAGCATCTTTTAATTTCATGGCTGCAGTCACCATCTGCATCTGTGATTTTGGAGCCCAGAAAAATAAAGTCTGACACTGTTTCCACTGTTTCCCCATCTATTTCCCATGAAGTGATGGCACCGGATGCCATGATCTTAGTTTTCTGAATGTTGAGCTTTAAGTCAACTTTTTCACTCTCCGCTTTCACTTTCATCAAGAGGCTTTTGAGTTCCTCTTCACTTTCTGCCATAAGGGTGGTATCATCTGCATATCTGAGGTTATTGATATTTCTCCCTGCAATCTTGATTCCAGCTTGTGTTTCTTCTAGTCCAGCGTTTCTCATGATGTACTCTGCATATAAGTTAAATAAACAGGATGACAATATACAGCCTTGACGAACTCCTTTTCCTATTTGGAACCAGTCTGTTGTTCCATGTCCAGTTCTAACTGTTGCTTCCTGACCTGCATACAGATTTCTCAAGAGGCAGATCAGGTGGTCTGTTATTCCCATCTCTTTCAGAATTTTCCACAGTTTATTGTGATCCACACAGTCAAAGGCTTTGGCATAGTCAATAAAGCAGAAATAGATGTTTTTCTGGAACTCTCTTGCTTTTTCCATGATCCAGTAGATGTTGGCAATTTGATCTCTGGTTCCTCTGCCTTTTCTAAAACCAGCTTGAACATCAGGAAGTTCAAGGTTCACGTATTGCTGAAGCCTGGCTTGGAGAATTTTGAGCATTACTTTACTAGCATGTGAGATGAGTGCAATTGTGCAGTAGTTTGAGCATTCTTTGGCATTGCCTTTCTTTGGGATTGGAATGAAAAGTATATTCTTTACTTAATATTTTTTTGGTCTATAAATTGAAAAAAGACAACTATATCTGACTCTTGAACAGTGGTAAAACTCCACTCAGCTCTTATTTTCAAATTAGCTAATGAAAGGTTGTGTGTAGATCCATATGATCTCAAGTCCAGAATGACTGCGGTATTGCAGTTCACAAGTCCCTGGATGCATTTCGATCCAGTAGGAGAAGAAATAAATGGGTTCTTCAAAGTTTAAGAGGCTTTAAAACCAGTATACTCAGTTTTCTTCACTTCGTGTGAGGGAATGATCATCTACTGCTGAATAGACGGTTGTGCTGCACATGGAAAGTCTACCGAGGCATGATTCCCACAGTGCAGCTTTTAGTTTCTCTACTTTCCATCATACTTGTTTGTCCTCTCTTATAACCTTTTCGGTACTCTCAGTGCTTTTGCATTTCTGGACATGCTAGGATTAATCATAACTCCCAAACAACCCCAATATGGCAGAACTCAAACACATGATCACCCATGACCAGTAACACCCAACTTTTTGAAGTCAGGTAGTATTGACTGGCTTTTGTTCTCCTCTGTGGAAGACCATCATTAGAAAGACTTCTGTTCCAGCTTCGGGGACCATTGCAGTGGATCTGGGGAGCCCTGACATGCAGAAGGTTGAGAAAATTAAGTCGGTTTTCTTTAGGAAGACAATTCTGGCAGCAGGTGGAGGAAGGGAAAGAGGAGAAGGTGAAAGGAGGCTAGCTAGGAAGCTCTGGAACAGACTGAGGGAAGTGGCTGTAGCCAGAGCTAAGACAAGGGCACTGGCGATTGACTTGAAAACACATTTAACAGTATGATGTGTGAGGTGAAGGGAAGAGGTGTACAGTTAGATGTTACTTACAGAAGTAGGTAACACCATGATACGTGGCTTTTCCAGTGTTTTACAATACTTCTCTCTTTTTTTAAAACATATAATTCATAGATCTACTTTTTTGACTGTGCTTTCTCTTCCACTGATTTATGGCTTTAGTGTGCCTGTATGTATGTGCACACCAGTTTTACTAACTGTTGATCGGTAGCACGTTTTGAATCTGGTACATATAGTTTCCATGAGCTCTTCTTTTTCAGGTATTCTTTCCTGTTTCTGTCTAAAAATGAATTTTGGTATCACTTTTCTAGTTCCTAGAAAAATTCATTTAAGATTTTGATTGATACGGAGCTCCCTCACTTATCCAAACAATATTTATTGGGTGCCTGCTATGGGCTAGATCCTGAGGAGACAGAAATAACTAAAACCCAGGAATTGTGGTCTAGGAAACCTGTGAGCTAGACCTGGGGAGAATTGATATCTTTACAGCGTGAGCATGACACATCTCTTTATGCACCCAGAGCTTTTCTGTGCTTCCTAAATATTTTGTTGCAATAGTTCTTGTTGACAATAGTGCCTGATTAGTGTAATTGGTAAGCATGGGTCATGTTGATGTTTGCATATACTTTACAGCTTCTCCAGCTACAGTTGATAATTTTGTTACTTCTTTGACTTTTCTGTATGTATAATATTATCTGTGTTTGTTTCTATTTCTTTTGGTATTATTTTAATGATTTCTTTTTCTTTCCTTATTTAATTAGTTAGACTCCCCAAAATAATGTTTAGCTGTATAATTGTTTATAGCAATATCGTGTAAAGGGCATGTTTTTGCACCTCTGATGGGCATTCCAAAAACATGATAAGGAATGCTGCTGCTAAGTCTCTTCAGTCATGTCTGACTCTGTGTGACCCCATAGACGGCAGCCCACCAGGCTCCCCTGTCCCTGGGATTCTCCAGGCAAGAACACTGGAGTGGGTTGCCATTTCCTTCTCCAAAGGAATGCTTAAATCCTGCTAAAATGCAGATGTCCTAACCCGAATGCTTTCCAGTGGAAATCAGCAAGCATTTCCCTCTACCCTTCTCTCTCTTTTCTGGCCACATCACTTGACATGTGGGATCTTAGTTCTCCAACCAAGGATCAAACTTTTGCCCCTTGCCTTGGAAGTGTGGAGTCTTAATCACTGGACCACCAGGGAAGTCCTTCTGCTCTTTTCTTTTAGCCTCACACCTTTTAATATGTATGATGAGCCTTTATTCTGTGTCTTAGTCATAAGATTGACAGGTGATCTTCTGGGAAGAATGCTGAACTTGTAGACGTTCACCTGTATGGAGAAAGCAATTGCAATGCACTTAGGCTAAGGAAGGACTTGGAAGAGAAAGTTAGAAATAGAGGAGGTTTTATTTTTTAACTTATTTCTTTTAATTGGAAGATAATTGCTTTAGAGTGTTGTGTTGGTTTCTGCCATACATCAGCATGAATCAGTCATAGGTATACATGTTTCTCTCCCTCTGGAACCTCCCTCCCAGCCCCCAGCCCATCCCACCCCTCTAGGTTGTCTCAGAGCACCAGGCTGAGCTCCCTGTGTTATATGGCAACATCCCACTAGCTATCTGGTTTACATATGGTAATGTATATATTTCAATGCTACTCTCTCAATTTGTCCCATCCTCTCCTGCCCCTACTATGTCCATAAGTCTGTTCTCTACATCTGCGTCTCTGTTCCTGCCCTGCATATAGATTCATCAGTACGATTTTTCTAGATTCCATATATATGCATCAATATTTGATATTTTTCTCTTTCTAACTTATTTCAGTTTGTATAACAGGCTCTAGCTTCATCTACCTCACTAGAATTGATTCCAATTCTTTCTTTTTTTATGGCAGAGTAATATTCCATTGCACTTATGTGCCACAACTTCTTTATCCATTAATCTGTTGACAGACATCTAGGTTGCTTCCATGTCCTGGCTCTTGTAAATAGTGCTGCAGTGAACATAAGGGTACATGTGACTTTTCAATTACGGTTTTCTCAGTACATGCCCAGTAGTGGGATGGCTGGGTCATATGGTAGTTTTTTATTCCTAGTTTTTAAAGAAATGTCCATTCTGTTCTTCATCGTGGTTGTATCAGTTTACATTCCCACCAACAGTGCAGAAGGGTTCCCTTTGCTGCTGCTGCTGCTGCTGCTAAGTCACTTCAGTCGTGTCTGACTCTGTGCGACCCCATAGACGGCAGCCCACTAGGCTCCCGCGTCCCTGGGATTCTCCAGGCAAGAACTCTGGAGTGGGTTGCCATTTCCTTCTCCAGTGCATGAAAGTGAAACGTGAAAGTGAAGTCACTCAGTCGTGTCTGACTCTTAGTGACCCCATGAACTGTAGCAGGCTTCCTCCGTCCATGGGATTTTCCAGGCAAGAGTACTGGAGTGGGGTGCCATTGCCTTCTCCCTTTGATGAGAGGAGTTTAAATGGAGCATATGTGATGATATGTTCATAGAACTTGTCAAGTGGTCAATAGGTCACGGATCAACGGACTTAATTGTAGTCTTTGAATCTTAGAATAGTGTTTAGGAACAGATTTGCTAACCCACAGATTTTGATGAATGTTTTAACAATCCTCTCCCCGGAAAAAAAATCTCCACAAATACACACTTGTATATAATTTCATGGACTTCCCAGACATCTTCAAGCCTATGGACAAGAACCCCAGGATTAAAGGAAACCCATTTATATGGTCTGCAGCTCAGGAAGCCTACTGGTGATCAGAGAGATGCTGGGCTGCAGTTTCCAGGCTGTGACCTGGTCTTAATGTACAGATGGGTCCCTCACACATCTGTCTATTGTTCTGCTGGTCTCCAAAATACACACTCGAGGTCTCTCTGAGAGCCCTCCCCTGCCAAAAGCAGAAATCTGGTTCTCTAATTGATGAGATTTGATGAGCACATCAAATTACTGCCCCTTAATATAAATCAGCTTGTTGGGCAGGTTGTTAATTTAGTTGTTTTTTAAACTTGTAGATGAGGGCATGAGGAAGCTGACATTGCTTTAGGGCAGTGGGGGTATGGTAGGAGGTGAACGCGAGATCCTCTCTGTGCCGCTCACTAGCCAGCTCTCTCTCTCTGACCTTGGCCGCGTCGGCCTCCCTACTGTGTTTCCACAGTTGTCCGCCAGAGAACAAGCCTGGGTGTGTTTAGGAAGTTGGCAGGTGATAAGGAGATGCTATAAGACAGTAAGGAAACAGTCTGAGACAGCAAGTTAGTACTGGGGAAAAGAGTCAGGTGAGATCCCACCTCGCCACTCCATGCCAAGATAAATCCCAAATGGATTAAGAGTTTTGTGTAAAAAATAAAACCATAAAATGAATAGAAGGAAATATGAAAAGAACTTCATGCTCTGCCTTACAAATGCAGAGAATGAACAATAAAAGATAGCCTTTAGATTTAGCCACATAACTAAAATTCTGTCTATCATAGATCATAATTAAAATTATGGTGAATGAGTAACTGTGAAAAATCAAGAGCAGCCACAACAGAGGGTTAATATCCTTAACATATAAAGCGTTCTTACCAATCATTTTAGAGAACTCTACTGGGGCTTCTTTGGTGTCTCAGGCAGTAAAGAATCCACTTGCAATGCAGGAGACTAGTGTTTGAGTCCTGGGTTGGGAAGTTCCCCTGGAGAAGGGAATGGCTACCCACTGCAGTATTCTTGCCTGGAGAATCCCATGGACACAGGAGCCTGGCGGGCCACAGCCCATGGGGTCACAAAGAGTCAGACATGACTGAGCAGCTAACACTTTCACTTTTCACTTTCACTGCCATAAGCAAATACCATGAGCAGAAAGTCACAGAGGAAGTACAGATGAGCAGCAAATGTGTGAGACTCTCCAGAATTCAAGGAACTGAAGAAGCCCCACAGCGCTTTGAGACTCCATTTTTCATTGACCAAATTGGCAGAGTTGAAACTCATGCTGTACTGCTGCCTTGGGAGAGGGGAGGAAGGCTGTGTCACGCACTGCTGGTAGAAGTGCAGAGTGGCTTTCTTTTCCAGAGAGAAATTTGCCATTGTGTTTAAGAACCACTTCCATGTAGAGGAGGAAGGATAAATCGAGACTCTGGAATTGACATATACACACTACTATATTTAAAATAGATAACCATGGGACTTTCCTGGCAGTCCAGTGGCTAAGATTCCACGCTCCCAATGCAGGGGCCCTGGTTCCTTCCCTGGTCAGGGAACTAGATCCCACATGCCACAGCTAAAGATCTCACATGCCACAACTGAGACGTTGTGCGGCCAAATGAATGAAGGTAAATAAAATATTTTTTAAAAAAAGAAAATACATTCATTAAAAAAATAAAATAGGTCTAACCAGCAAGGACCTACTATATAGCACAGGGAACTCTGCTTAATAGTCTGTAATCACCTAAATAGGGAAAGAATTTGAAAAGGAGCAGATATATAGGTGGGAGGGGGGTTCAGGATGGGGAGCACGTGTACACCCATGACGGATTCATGTTGATGTATGGCAAAACCAATACAATATTGTAAAGTAATTAGCCTCCAATTAAATACATTTAAATTTAAAAAATATGTATAACCGAATCACTTTGCTGTACACCCAAAACTATCTCAACATTGTAAATCAACCATAGTCCAATATAAAATAAAAATTTTAAAAAAGAGAAAGATCTACTTCAAAAGTCTTAGCCCCAGATTCTCTGTCTGCCACCTGACTGAAGTCTCATACTCTCAGATTTCTCTGTAATCCAGTTCCTCCTGCCCTCGTTGAAGCCCCCTTCCTCCTCCAACCTCAGTCACCCTGGTGGCCTCCCTTTGACACCACTTTCAGAACTCTGTTCAGCCGGCCTTTTCCTTTGGCCTGTTGTGCAGCCCAGCAGCCTGACGCCTTTATCTTCTTGGCAGCTTCACTCCAATACCTGGGATGCAGGGCGCGGTCCAGAAAGACCATCCAATTGTGCAGGTTAGGGCTGCCAAAAGTTTATGGCCTCCGAGCTCCGCCGGGCTTTTCATACTGCTTTCCTATCCTTGGCCGAGTTTCCCATCCCATTTTCCTAAGTGTCTTCGCCAGACTTTTTACTTTCCTCAAACCTACTCCACCCGGCTCCAGACACACCCACTCTCCTCAGATGACCTGCCTCCTAACTGCCGAGAAGACGGGCTGCTGCCCCCGGTTCTTAGTCCCTGATGCTCAAGGGGTACCATCTTCACACTCGTCCTTGCTTCTCCTCTGCCCACCGCAGGGGCCTTTCTTCATCGGTCTTCCCCAGTCTCTTCTGCATCTTCAGGTCTCCCTCCCTTCGTTGGCTCTTTCTTCTTGACTGCTGACTGTGTTCAGGTTTCTCTCCACTTTCTGAGAAAGCTTTGCCTCTCCCCCCTCCACCCTGCATCTTGGCTTCCAGGAACCATTCTCCTCATACTTTCCTGTCCTCTCTGCCACCGTTTGCATTTTTAACCAGTCTCTCAGCCTCGCTTCCCTCCCCGCCCCTCCCGGGGGACTCGCCTTCTGCTCCCTGCCTTGGCTCCTCTTCTGTTGTGATCACAAGCCTTCCGTCCTCAGCCTCCATCTTCCCATCTTCTCTATAGGATTTGGAGCGAACTCCCCTAAATCCATGTTTGCTGCTCGTCCTTACAGCATGATCTGAACTCCCCCCTCCAGACGCCTCTTCTGTGCTTCAGAACCATACAACAAAAAACCACACATGCATCAAACCATACATACATCCATCAAAAAACACACAGGACGGCTCCACCTGAGCGTTCAGCAGAACCCTGAAACTCGGCATTTCTGGAGCTGCCCTCATCGAACTGACCTGCAGATCCTTCCAAATCTCCTCTCTAGGTGAAGAGCCTTGTTATCCAGTCAGCCACTCAAGACAGAAACTTGGCGATCACTCTAGGCTCTTCCTTCTCGCTTCCCATCCACATCACATCACCAGGACCTGATCACTGTCCCTCTGTAAAAACTCCCGTCTTGTCCTCTGCCTGCCCACTGCTTTCTTTTTTTTCTACCCCCTTGTTTAAACATTTTTTGGTTGTGCCGGGCCTTCGTTGCTGCGTGTGGGCTTTCTGTAGTTGTGGTGCACAGGCTTCTGCTGCAGTGGCTTCTCCCGTAGCTAAGCACAGACCGTAGCTCACGGGCTTCAGTAGTTGCAGCACACAGGCTTGGTAGTTTTGGCGCATGGGCTTAGCTGTCCCACAGCGTGGGAGCTTCCTGGCCAAGGATTGAACTGGTGTCCCCTTCATTGCAAGGCAGTTTCGTAACCACTGGATCACCAGGGAAGCCCTGCCCACTGCTTTCTTACTTGGGGTCTGGACCCTCCTCTTCCCTTACTTGGATCTCATATATGTGGGTCTCTCTCCAGTGTGTCTTCCCCTCAGTCATTTTCCACACGGTTGCCAGAAATATCCTTCCAAAGAAAAATCATTGTAATAACGGTAGCTTACATTTATTTGGGTGCTTACTGTATACCAGGCACGATTCCAAGTGCTAGTTATGTACCAACTCACTTAATACCCAGCACAATTGTATCGGATTATCTCCTTTTATAGGTGAGAAAACAGAGATTCAGTACCTTGTCTGAGACCACAGAGCTTGTAAGTCTGTCTCCAGAGGCTATACTCTCAACATCCTGTGATGAAACAGTAACTGAAACCCTGTGAGAGGGGCATTCTAGGAATTAGCACCTCACATGTATGATCTCTTTCAATCCTTTCAGGTCTCTAACTTCGAAATTCAGTATCTCTGTTTGGGGGTTTCCCGGGTGGCTCAGTGATGAAGAATCCGCCTGCCAATGCAGGAGACATGGGTTTGATCCCTGGGTCGGGAAGATCCTCTGGAGAAGGAAATGGCAACCCACTCCAGTAGTCTTGCTGGGAAATCCCATGGACAGAGGAGCCCCTCGGGCTACAGTTCATGAGGTTGCCAAAGACGTGGAAATGACTGAGCAACTAAACAACAATTTCCATTTTTCCACATGAGGAAACAGAGGCCCAGAAATGTGAAGTAACCTCGTACTTACACAACTCTTAGGTGGTGGATGGGGCCTTGAGCCCTTGCAAACTTAGCCCCCTCATCTACACACAAGGAGCTGGGGTTGTGTGAGGGGGTACCTTCTGAAATCAACACTTTTGTGAGTGTTTTTCTATTCTCCTTTCAAAGTTATAGGTGGCAAAGGAGGTATGCATGTGTAAGGTGTTCTCACTTACAAGAGCATTTGTAGTGGTAAGGAAAGATTAGCTTCCTGTTTGAATGATATCCAGATGTGATAAAATACCAGATTAGCCCTGTGATGCCGTAGAAATTCCTCTGCTCACTCAGTGTGCTCCATTCGGATTGCTCTCTCTCTGCCTTTTGATCTGCTGATTTTTTAATCAGGAATTTTTATAAATTCTTAGGGACATAGCTATCATAATAACATATTACAGCACAGCGAATTGGACTGTCGTCCCCTCTAGTAGCTTCCTGAAATCATCCATGGTAGGAAAATTCTCTGCTGAGGAGAGGAACTTAAGACATTATTAGAGATGGTTTCATTTAAGATGATTGGCTAAATACATGTTTATTTCTTCTCTCCCATTAAAATCTATTGAAATGTTAGAAGAGATATTAAAAAATATTTTTTTTAATTAAAAAATAAGTTACTGTAAGCCGTTGAAAAAAAGTCCCAAGTGACTTTTTGAGTAGCAGGTAGCTCTACAGATGACTAAAGCAAGTGCAGTTTTATTTGCTCATTCGTTGTCCAAGGCAGAACCATAGTTTGTAAGAAAAGTCCCCAGAAAAGATATTACCTCCACTTAAAAAAAAAAAAAAAAAGAGGGGGTGGCTACAAAAAGATACAGAGTTCTTGGAAGTTAAAAAAAAACAATACAGTGCTGTCACCATTTCATAAAATGTTTCTCAAGGGACTAAAGAAGTAGTCTTCAGAGAAGAAGTAAAGGAAGTTTCTATGTTCTTTTATTTTCCAGAGTACAGGACTCCCCCAGATACATCATCAGGGATAATACTAATAATACTAATAAAACAAAAATAGAGTTATTTACTAGGTCCTTACAAAATTAGAGAAGTATGCTCTGTCTTCCTTCAACCTCCCATCCCATTCATGTGGGTAAATTACATTGATGTTCACACTGAAAGAATGCCATGCTTCTGCCTTTCTGACAGCCGTCAAGGTGCTTTCTGTTAACCAAAACTGAGGGCAGTTTTGCCCCCGACCCCAACGTTTGGCAATATACCTAGATGATTTTGGTTTTCATCTCTGGGGTAAAGGGGATACACTCCCACCGGCTTCTAAGCTGAAGGATCCGGGGCCACTGTTAACGTTCTGCTGCCCAGGACAGCACCCCCAGCAAGAAGGAATTATCTAGACCAAAACGCTAGTGGTGCCAAGGTTGAGAAGTCAACTCGAAATTGCCTAGCACACTTGGAGCCCAAAGTTTTACTTTATCTCCTAAGACTTCAGAGATGTGAGCAGTTAAAATCTGAAAGCTAAAAACTGGCAGTCTTCTTTGTGTTAAACTGTCCTCTAATACTTTACTAGAAAGTAGATGAAATCTCTTAACATTTCACTGTGCCTAATCTGCCTGCATGGAGAAACTAGGGTGTGACATTAAATTTGACATTGAATGCCTGGGGCAAACATATCCATGGTTAGAATGACTGGCCCATCTCTCTGCCACTGTGTCACTGTCAGTCTGTCTGGTTCTCTTTCCCAGGGAGTTTGGGTACAGGCTCATAGTGTCTCTCTGATCCAGGCTACAGGCAGCCATGACTAATGGGACTTGGCGTGGGAAGTAAGAGCTCAGAGCTTTCTGCAGTCCAGACTGGATCAGCAGGGATGTCTTATGCCTACGCTCTCTCCATCTCCCCGGTCCTGCCCACTGCAGTGTTGTAGTGAGGTCTTCAGAAGATGAAAGCTTTTTAACCTTTGTCTCTCTAATAATGTCTTTATTTCGCCTTCATCTTTGAGGGAAATTTTCATTTGATGTGGAATCACTGGTTGACTTTTTTGCTCTCGCCACTTTAAAGATGTTATTCCGTTGTCATCTGGTCCTAGTGTTTCTGATGACAAGTCAGTCATCATTCTTGTTGTGCCCTTGTCTGTGCAGTCCCCTTCTGTTTGCTGCTTCTTTTTCCTCTCTGCTTTTTAAGATTTTCTCTTTATCCTTGAGTTTTAACGATTTGACCTTGATCTTTCTTTTTTTAGATTTTTTTGTTTTTAGTTTGGCCACACCGTGCAGCATGGGGGAATCTTAGTTCTCAGACCAAGGATCAAACCTGTGCCCCCTGCATTGGAAGTACAGGTGCTTAAGCCCTGGACCACAAAGGAAGTCCCTGACCTTAATCTTAAAAAAAAAAAATTATTTTTATTTATTCATTTATTTCTGGTTGCACTGGGTCTTCATTGTGGTGTTCAGACTTTCTCTAGTTGCAGCAACCAGGATCTACTCTTCACTGCAGTGCTTGGACTTCTCATTGGAGTGGCTTCTGTTGTTGTGGAGTACAGGCTCTAGGTTGCATAGGCTTCAGCAGTGGCGGCATGCGGGCTCAGAAATTGCTACTCTCGGGCTCTAGAGCACAGGTTCAGTAGTTACAGTGCATGAGCTTAGTTGTTCCACAGCATGTGTAATCTTCCCAGATCAGAGTTCAAACCTGTGTCCCCTGCGTGGACAAGTGGATTCCTATCCACTGCACCACCAGAGAATTTATGACCTTGTTTTTTTTAGGTGTGTTTTCCTTTGTATTTATCCCACTAAGAGTTCTCTGAGCTTGGGTTGCTGGTTTGATATTGTTCATTAAATTGGAAGCTTTTCAGCCACTGTTTGTTCAACCATTTCTTCTGCCTTATGTTCTTTCTTTTTTCCCTTGAGCACTGTATAGTTACATGTGTGAGAGACTGATATTGCCCCATAGGCTTTAGATACTTTACATCTTAGCTTAGATAATTAGTTTCATTTTCCAAATCGCCTCTAAAATCCCTCATCTATGCATGCCTTTTCCATTAGCTCCTTTAATATTTTTATCATAGTTGTTCTAAAGTCCCTGCAAGGTAATTCCAACATCTTGGCTATCTTTGGATCTTGTTCTGTTGACTCTATCACATCTTAATTATGCATGTCTTCTGTTTCTTTCCTGTGGTTAAGTTTTGATTGAATTCCAGATATGTGTAGAAACGGAGAGCATGTGCCTCTTCTGTCAGGCCATTTTTGTGAGGACTCAAATCAGTCTAGTCTGTTGTGTGACTCCAGGCACAGGCTTCAACTTCTTCAAAGGCAGGTTGAAAATTTTCCCTCTGTCAGGGCTCTTTTAGCTCAATTTTCTTGCTTATCCTGTTTAGTAGGACTTGTGTGCCTGCATCAAGAGAGCTTTTGTCAGCTCTCCTGTCCCTCCCTGTGGTTTCCTCCCTGTGGTTGAGGACCACTGCCTGATACTCATGTTATGGCCCAAAGTCCTGCAGGTTCTCTGCTCTCCCCTGCCCTTAAGCAGGCTCTGCATACTTGTGCCTTGGGCAGCCTGGAGTGGGAGGTGCCAGCTCTCCCACCCCTTCCCTAAGTGGTGGACTGCCTCTACCTCTCGCTCTGTGTGAGGCCCAGAGTCCTGGAAGGTTTCTCTAGTTCTCCTGCTTTGCCCTCAGACTACAGCAGGTCTGTGCATCTGAGCCAGAGGGGATTCTCTCCTACCTGTATCACCATGTGTCTGTTCCCTCTCATGCTGTCTCTCTTACCTCTGTCCCTCACTGCCTCACTGTCCCCTTGTTCTCTATCCAACACCCATGCTTCAAAGTCCAGTTCACCCAGTGATGGCCGCAAAAGCCATCACTAGTTTCAGAAAACCTTTCTGGTGTCTTTGGTCTGCTTTAGATGCCCTCTCTTTGCTCTGTAACCATTGGCAAGTTAATTAACTTTTCTGTGCCTAGGTTTCTCATCTGTAAGATGTATGTAATACCAGGATTGATCTCATCATTATCTTGAGGATCAAATGAGTTACTATATGTAAAGCACCTGGAACACAGACATTAAGAACAGGATCTCTAGAATAAAATTGCCCAGATTCAGAGCTTCGCTGTGAAAACCTTGAGCAAGTCACTTCTCTGTTCCTCAGTTTCCTTATCTGTAACATGAAGATGATATCAATACTACTCACCCCATGACGTTATTGTTGTGCCTTAAGGGATTAATTCTTTTAAAAAAAAATATTTTATTTATTTATTTGAGTATGCCAAAGCTTGGTTGTGGCATGCGAACTCTGAGTTGCAGCATGTGGGATCTTAGTTCCCCAACCAGGGATCAAACTTAGGTCCCCTGCATCAGGAGCTTGGAATCTTAGCCACTGGACCACTGGGGAAATCCCAGGAATCCCTTCTAATTCTTAGAAGCACCTGGAACCGTGCTAAGCACACGGTATGAGTTCAGCAAATGTTAACTATGGTGATAATAACGGACAACTACCCCTCTTAGAGGGTCCTGGGCTCCCCATTGAAGCACTCACTGCACAGGGAGTCATCATGTATTTTCCTTGATAGTCCTCCAGCTTGTCAGGGCAGGGGCTGTCTCTCTTACTTGTGATGGCCCTTGGAAGGGAACCCAACAAATATTTGTTCAGTGACTAACCACTTGGGAAGGTTAGTGGCAAAATATACATGACAGCAACTCAGTGTTGGGCTGCAAGCTCCACTCAGTTAACATTTCATTTGGGTAAAAGCCTCTTTTGAAAATATCCATTTTCTGTTTCGAGTCATCCACAGCATCCGTTCATCCATCAAGCTGTGGTGTTGGAACACTCTTCCCTTTGACCTTTAGAAAAGGGCAAGTGAAGATTGGTGGTGTTCTCCACCCAGAATCTATCCATCGTCCCTCAAAAGCAGCCTCACCCCATTTTTCCAGGTGAATTTTGTTTCCCCTTCATCTTGTGCACCACACTAATCATGGAACTTTCTGTGCTACATCTGTGATGTGCATTCCTTGTAGAAACCTAGAGGGTCCACACTTACCCAGATTCTCAGTATTACCTGCTTTTAAAAAAATTTTGATTGTTGTTTATAGAGATGCAATCCTCAATTTGCAAAGCACGGTTTTACAGGTTTCAAAATATCCTCTCATTTGCTGCTTTATTGTGGCTTTTAAAATTGTGTAAGATCATTGATGCAAATATAAATAAAGTGAGATACAGGAAGGTAAAGGATATATTTTTGGATCATACGGTTAGTTTGTGGTGAAGCTAGGACCAGCACCTAGCATGAAAATTAATTCAGAGAGACTCAACTTTGGTTAATGATCTTGAAATTGCTCTCTTTCTGAGGGTCCAAAGAGTTTTGTTTCATTCTGTAATTTATTTAATGGATGTTTGCCACATCCATGAAACAGGGATAATAAAAATTACCCCATAAGAGTATGTGTAATATAAGAAACTGAAATAATATATGTGAAAGTGCTTTCATTTTTTTTTTTTAAAAAGAAGGAATAGATGCCAAGTCTTAATTTAATGTTGGAAATACGGTGGTTTAAACAGGTTATAATTCATGAATTTTATTGTATTTATTTTGGGGGGGTTTGCACTGGGTCTTCGTTGCTGTGCAGGCTTTTCTCTAAAAGGAGAGCAGGGGCTGCGCGCTCTGCGGTGCACGGGCTTGTCACTGTGGTGACCTCTCATGGTGGAGCACAGGCGCTAGGCATATCCGATTCAGTATTTGCAGCACGCAGGGTCAGTAGTTGTGGCCTGTGGGCTTTAGAGCACCTGGGCTCCAGTAGCTGTGGTGCACAGGCTTAGCAGCTCCATGGCACATAGAATCTTCCTGGACCAGGGATCGAACCCATGTCCCTGATTGGCAGGCCTATTCTTATCCACGGTACCACCAGGGAAGTCCAATCCATGATTTTAGTGTCAGCATTTGATTTATTTCTTGAGCCGAGAGAGCTCCATCCTTTATACATTTTTCTGGAACTTTTAAAACGTGTTTTTGAAGCCATGAGTTTATAGTTTATAAATTCTGCCCTATTATTTCTGTTAAAATAGCGGCGTGTCATTGGCTGGCATGAGACTGTGAGGGGTGGATCTCTCTTCTTATCCTGTCTCCTGGATGATGCCTGGGGTCCTCCAGGTGCTCTTCCTACCTGCGTCCTGCTGTCAGAGTGGTCATTCTAAAGTTCAGACCTGGGCTTCGTCTTGCTACTCCATTGCTGAGACGCCATCAGTGGCTCGCCTTTGCCCTCTGCTTGCTTAGCAGGCAGAGCCTCTGTGTCAGCCAGGTCCCCGCCCCCAGGGCTCTGTGCCCCAGTGCAGCACCCTCTCCAGATCCCTTCCCCCACGCCGTTTGGATGTTCCGTCTTATCTGAGAACTTCTTGGATGGCTTCCCTGTAAAACCTCCCCTGGCCGCGCAGTCCATTAGGCTTCTCTCTGTGCTCCTGCAGCTCCATGCGAACCTGTTTTCTTTTCTGTCTTTCCCATCAGCTCTCCAAGGGTGGGGACTGCGATGCATCTCTCTCCTGTCTTCCCTGCCCAGTTCTTGACATTTAGAGAGAGCTCCGTGAATACAGGCTGAATGAATCAAGATCAGAGACACCTTGTGGCAGGTCCTTCCTCAGGGAATTTCTATCTGCAGAGTTCCTCGGCCCCTCTGTGAGCTCGCACTTGAGAGCCACCGACGCTGGCATGTTTACAGCCTCATTACCGTCCTGTGAGGCTCAGCCACTTAAGACGTTGATCCTTTGATGAGGGTTTTGCTAATTCACCACATATCTGATCTCTAAGTTCTGTGTATTCTCTGCCTGTGCTTCTCTTTGGTGGCCTGCAGCCCACACAGCATTATCACAACCAAGCCTTTGTTGCAAATGACCAGCCTGCCCTGCTCCCGCTGTGTAAGTGTGACATAGCTTTTTGTCTTTGTGTGGTCTGGGCTCAGCCGTGACTTCTCCCAGGAAGAGCTACAACAGCTTGATGACTACGGAAAGCTTTTTCTTAGATGGACTGTCTTGGTTTTATCTGCTGGTGGTGGTTGTTTGCTTTAATTCTCAGAACGACTAACATTCCATGAACTCAGTGCCAGAGACCCAGTTTATGAGAGAGAAGTCAAATGAGATAAATGGCATTTCTAAATATCCACTAAAGTGACAGTATTATGGTTATTCCTATTTGAAGCTTTTAGGATTATTCCCATTTTACAGTGGAGGAAGTGGAGCCTCCTGTCTGCAGCTTGTGTGTGTTAATTGCTCAGTCGTGACTCTTTGCGATCCCATGGACTGTAGCCCTCCAGGCTCCTCTGTCCATGGAATTCTCCAGGCAAGAATACTGGAGTAGGTGGCCATTCCCTCCTCCAGGGGGTTTTCCCAACCCAGGGATCAAACCTGGGTCTCCTGCACTGCAAGCAGATTCTTTACCTTCTGAGCCACCAGGAAAGCCCTGCAGCTTAGCTGACCACAACACTGGGATTCAAAGTCAGGTCTGTCTGACTCCAGAGCCCTGACTCGCAGCTCTTGTCATGCTGTGTCTCCTTAACCTTGAAACTTAAAATGCAACTTAGAATCTGCCATCCATTAGTTTCTTGTCCCTCAGCGAACTCCGCCTGAGAAGGAAGAGCGTGGACCCAGTTGTGAGTCATTCCTATCAGACCACATCCTGAATGGTCTTGACCTCGAAGGAGGGTGTCTCTGGGCTGTTATCCAGGAACACTGTGGGCTCTCCCCTCTGTCTACGTTTACTGCGGGTCCCTCTCTCCACCGTGTCCCAGTACTTCCTCTGCCACCGCCTCACACTGTCTAATATAGGGGTTCTCAGCCCTGGCTACACTTTGGGGTGGGCTGGGAGCTTTAAAAAAAAATGCCAGGCCCCACCCTTCAAAGTTCTGATTTAACCTTTCTGGTTTGGGGTCCAGCTATTATTCTTTTTTTTAAAACAACTTCATTGAGATACACTCTTTTTTTTTTTTTTGGCTTCTCTGGGTCTTTGTTGCTGCGAAAAGGCTTTCTCTAGTTGCGGTGCTCAGGGTTCATTGTGGCGACTCCTCTTGTTGAGGAACATGGGTTCTAGGGCTTCAGCCGTTATAGCATTTGCTCTGAGGCATGGAGGATCTTCCTGGACCAGGGATTGAACCCATGTCCCTTGCATTGATTGGCAAGTGAATTCTTAACCAATGGACCACCAGGGAAATCTGAAATACACTTTGTATGTCATAAAATTCACCCATCACTCATCTTAAGTGTCCAATTTGATGATTTTTAGCAAATCTGCAAAGTCGGGTAACCATCACCACCATCTGATTTTAGAACAGTGGCATCGCCCAGGAAGATTCCCTCGTTCCCTTCTCTGGCTAATCCACATTTCCACCCTTACCTTCAGGTGGCCACTGGGCGTCTTTCTGCCTCTCTAGATTTGCTTTTTCTGGTCATTTTATGTAGACAGAATTGCTTGCATTATTTCAAAAGCCCCCTGCATTATTCTGAAAGAATTGTAATGTGTAGCCATGGTTGAGAACCGCAGTTATCTCCTGGTTTTTCTTTCTTTTACTGCTGTTCCCTGGGTTCAGCCAACGCCCGCCCACGAGGGCTGTCGTTTAGATAAGCTGTAAGCGAAGTAGGTCCGTCTAAGCTGGGCTGAGAACGTAATGATCATTTATAACCTGCTTTCTATGGGAACATGCTTTCCAAAGTCCAAATGTGCTGACTTAGGAAGAAGCCTTCGGACGGGAGCCAGCACAACCTGTCTTCAGACGCGGAGTGCCTCCACCAGCGGCCCGGCCCTGAGTCAGAGCTGAGCCCTTGACTTTGTGTGGCTTTGCCTTTGGCACTTTCGATTTAGATTTTTTGCGTGGCTTCGCAGTTGCTGCTGGCCTCTTGCCTTGCTTGGCAGTGAACAAGACCCGACCCCCGCTTCCTGGTCCTCCTCCTCGCTTCCCACCAGAGGCCTCCGCTCCGCGTGCACTGTTTGCAGTGTTTGCAAAATATTCCTCACGTATTTTTTACCTGTTTGAGGAAGCTTTGAGAGGAAGTTTTGAGATGGCAAACTCAGGTGCCCCCAGGCACGAGCAGGTACTGTGAGTGACTAGAGCAGGCCTGGGAGGGAGGCACTTGGACGCCTGACCGCTGAAAGGGGTCGGACAGTGTGCTGGTGGCCATGAACTTTCTTTCTCACTTTGCCATAAGCAGAAGTCCTCGGTGGAGCTTTTAGGCTGATCTCATGGTTAGAGCAGGGATGGCAAATAGATTCCATTCCAGGTGTCAGAGGGGCGAAAAACCCAACTGACCAAGCAAAAAGCTGCAGGACAAGCTTATGTATGTAGGAAAATGATAAAACTCAATTCAACGTATTTTAAAATGTAACAATTCAGCTCGGTCATTGATTCAAATTCAAATAATATTACAGAGATTCAGTTAAGATTTATAGGGTTTGTTGTTATTTAAAGTAAAAAAAAAATGTATATATTACTTAGAGCAGCTGTAAATATGTAGGTAAAATCCCATCATTTAGGGAAACAAATCAAAGTAGAGAACTATGAGATGTTTGTTGCCCGTACTATTACCAAAATTCTCCTTAATCATTTCCCTCTGATTTCTTTAAACTTTTTATTTTGTATTGAGGTATAGCCGATTAGTACCCAGTTTCTTTTCAGCATTATGTATGGAGATTTTTTTCCTCCATACTATCCCTGTAGAGTTCTATAAATGCTCCTTTAAGGCTTTTAAAATTACTTTGTGGAATGTGTTGCAAATTGATTCATTTATAAAGTGTCAGAGGGGCCTTTATTTTTGAAATCCAATTAGGTAGATTTGCAGTTCCTTCCCAGGAACTTAAGAAGACAGCTAATCTAATGAGATAAAACAGGAAAAACTCACTCAGTAGTCCCCTGACTCACTGTGAAATCAGATGAGTGAGCCCAAACTCAGAGCCCAGGCTCAAGGGGATTTTGTAAACACTTGTAACAGGAGATGACAGCGTTGCACAAAATCTGGTTCCCAGCAGAATGAAATAGACCACTTAGCCGTGGGTCTGGCTGCTGTAATTCCTCTGAGAATATAAATTCCGGTGCATGCAGTGACCATGAGGTGCTGTTGCCCCACGTATGATATTGAGAATCCTCAAAAGATTGATCAGAGTTTATCTTGTTCATCAAAGATGGGTTTAGGTATTTGCAGACAATCAGAATTTAAAATCAGTTTATTAAAACTTCTCTCCATGTCCCATTTCTTCCCCCCACCGCCTTTAATTGGCATATCAAAGTGAAAGTGTAAGTGAAAAACCTACAGAACTCGGATCTTTTGTGAATTTCTAAACCAAAAAATGGCAGCACTGTGATCTTGGAGGCAATGGAAGCCCTCAATGTTAGATGATAGTTCTGGCTCCCGTACCACTGATTTGCATCCCTGGGTAGAGAGGGTACTGGGTGAGTAGAAAGATGAGCCCTCAGAGTGGCTGAAGGGACCAAAGAGGAATAATCTAATGGTGTCCTGAAAAGCCAGTGTCTGAAATGCAAGTTGGGAAAGTGCAGAAATCCCCCTTCAAAGTCAGAAGAATTTGGAAGCGATTAAAAAGGATTGGAGTTTCATGGGAAACCGTATTTCACTTGTACATGGATCAGGAGTCAGCAAACTGTGGCCTGTGGACCAAATCCAGCTGCAGCAGGCTCACGATGGTTTTTGCATTTTTAAATGGTTGAAAAAAAATCAAAAGAAGAATAATATTTCCTGACATATGAAGATTGTGTGAATTCAAATTTCAGTGTCCATGAATAAAGTTTATTGGAACCCAGCCGGGTTCATTCATTTTTATGTTGTCCCTGGCTGCTTTTGTGTTATATGGCAGTGCTGAGTAATTGCAGCAGAGACGATGTGGCCTGCAAGCCTAAAATATTTATTATCCAGTCTTTCCAGAAAAAGTGAGATGCCTGACCAGACAATTGTATTTATTTCTCATCCTGCAATCTGTTTACAAGCAGAAATCGAGGAGAAAATCATTGTTATAATACACGTTTTGGGAGGGACATGGGTGGGTGGAAGTGGGTAGGCGGAGCGGAAGCTTAATTTCTGATTTTTCATTGTCACCGCATGACCAGCCCTGGGCTGTGCCTCCACTTTTGAACGATATTGTCAGAGCCAGCAACCCACATTCATTTTAGCAGCTGCTTCTCGAACACGAGGTGGAGAAAATACACCTCCAGACCAGCCTCACATACCAGTCTGCAAAGTGGTTCTCAAAAGCCTGTGGGCGTGGTTTGCACCACACGCTGTAACCATCACTGCCGCAGCCCCCGGGTCAGCAAACTTTTCCTGTGAACCGCCAGCTGGTGTTCTGAGCTCTGCAGACCACACGGTCTCTGTTGCAGCAATTCAGTTCTGTTGCTGTAATGAATGCAACCATAGATAATACATCAACAGATCAGCCAGGCCACGCCCTAAGAAACCTTGACTTGTGCACACCGAAACCTGAATTTCATAATTTTCACATGTGATAAAATATTGTTTATTGCTCTTTTGAGTTCTTTCAACCATTGAAAAATAGAAACTCTTTTTAGCTTGCTGTCCATACAAAAATATTCGGTGAACTGGTGTGTTTTGACCTATAGGCCATAGTTTGCTGAACCCTGGTCATAGGGATGGTTTACGGTGGTTTTTTTTTTTTTTTTTTTTTCATGAAAGAAAGATGAATTTCAGAAGAAAGTATCACATTTTAATTATAGTCATTGTGGATTTTACAGTGGAAGGCAAATCTGTATTTATGTGTGGCTGTTTTTCTGCCTTAGTGTGACTGAGTGTTTTCCTCGCTATCTCTTTTGAAATCTGGAATATTCTTTATTGCATCTCTTTCTCTGTCATTGTGACAGTCACTTTGTCATTCATTCATTCAGTATATATTTACTAAGCGTTTGGGGTTCCGCGATGGCTTAGTGGTAAAGAATCCACCTGAAGTGTAGGAGATGCAGGTTTGATCCCTGGGTCAGAAAGATCCCCTGGAGGAAGAAATGGCAACCCAATCCAGTATTCTTGCCTGGCACAGAGGAGCCTGGCAGACTACAGTTCATTGGGTCACAAAGAGTCATAATACGATTAAGTACACACACATTCAAGTGCTTTCTGTGTGACAGGCAGGGGCTAAGCGAAGTGCTGGGGAAGGGTTGATGCTAAGATCACCTGGTCCCCGCCCCCAGGGAGCGTTCTGTCGTGCTGGGATGAGGTCAGTAACGCTCGATAAGTGCTTGGAAGATCACAGTGTGCATTGAAGGTGTGGACTTGAGCATTTATGTCCATGGCTCCCATGGTACGTGCTTTAAGCTGATGTCTGTTCCCCAGGAAGTAGAATGGCAGTTCATGATATGCTAGCAACATCTGGGATTGAGTGTAGTGATGGCAGAAACTCCTCCAGAAATCAGTCCACGGTTAGAGGTGGAAATTATCAAGGCCAATTGGAAATCTTCCTTTGGCCCTTTTCCTCACGTGAGCTTTTCTGGAAAAGGTGACTACATTATGGCCCACACAGTGTGGCTGCTTTTAGACTTTGGGAATTAGAAGAGGGAAATCTTATGCTTTATCAGAAAGTGATAAGTAAATTAAAAATCGTGCCTGATGAAAGCCTTGTCTGAATGACTAGAGAAATTGTGCAGCAGCTTGCATAGGAAAAAACAACCCCCAGAGTAAAATGGCGAGTGGGAGGTACCTTCCTGCTCTGTATTGTTTTTCCAGTTACAGACAGGAAACATCAAGTGTGTTTTCAAGCATGGAACACTGGACACAAGGAAGGGCCAGACAAAGCAGGAAAAAAAAAAGAAACAACCCTCATATGCAAAGAGTTTAGGTCTGTGTAGCAAAATGCTTGATTGAAAACAATCTGATTTAGCAAGTATTATTTTTATAATTGGATCACTTTGTCTTGATAAATTCAGTCTCAGTAAAACTAAGTTTCTTTGGCTTAGGTAAATGGCTTTTAAATGGGGTCCTTGGACAGTACTCTAAATGCTAATCGCCAAACTTTTTTTAGGGTAAAAATTCCACATCTGTGGTAAAGATGAATGTTTCAAAGCACTTCAGCATAGAAAGGGCTGAGTCTTGGACTGGTCACAGTGATGAGGGAGGTCAGGTCATTTGGACCACATATGGGGGGAGGTGGAAACATTGGTAGTTCCCTAAAGTTAAGATGGGGATAGCACTGTCCACTGGGGAGTTTCTGTGAGAGGGAGGCATCCTACTTTGTATATTACATTCTATAGTTGTGATTTAGAAGTAGTCTTTCAGGGGGTTCAGGATGGGGAACACATGTGCACCCGTGGCAGATTCATGTTGCTGTATGGCAAAACCAATACAATATTGTAAAGTAATTAGCCTCCAATTAAAATAAATAAATTTATATTAAAAAAAATTTTTTTTAGTAGAAGTACTCTTTCCTAGATAACCCATATTCATGGATTGGAAGAATTAGTATTGTTAAAATTCTATACTACTCAAAGCAATCCAAAGATTCAGTATAGTCCCATCCAAATTCCAATGGCATTTTTCACAGAAGTAGAAAAAAACAATCCTAAAATTCATATGGAACCACAAAAGACCTTGAAATAGCTGAAGTACTACTGAGCAGGAACAAACCTAGAGGCATCACATTTCCTGATTTCAAACTATATTATGAAGCTACAGTAATCAAAGCAGTATGACACTGGGGTAAGAACAGACACATAGACCAACAGACTGAAATAAAGAGACCCAAAATAAACCCACACGTGTACAGTTACCTAGTCTTTGACAAGGGCGCCAGGAATGCACAGTAGGGAAATGATGGTCTGTTTGAAATGCTGTTGGGAAATACACATATCCATATGCAAAAAAATTAAACTGGACTCCTACCTTACACCACTCACAAAAGTTAACTTGAAATGGATTGAAGACTTAAATACAAGACCTGAAACCATAGAGGTCCTAGAAGAAAATGAGGGGAAAGCTACTTGATATTGGTCTTGGCAATAATTTCATATGTATAACACTCAAAACACTGGCAACAAAACTGAAAATAAACAAGTGGGACTACATCAAATTAAAAAACTTCAGCCCAGCTAAGGAAACAATCTACAAAATGGAAAGGCAACTTTTGGAATGAGAGAAAATATTTGCAAACCATCTATCTGATAAGGAGTTCAGTTCAGTTCAGTCACTCAGTCGTGTCCAACTCTTTGCAACCCCATGAATCACAGCATGCCAGGCCTCCCTGTCCATCACCAACTCACAGAGTTCACTCAGACTCACATCCATCGAGTCAGTGATGCCATCCAGCCGTCTCATCCTCTGTTGTCCTCTTCTCCTCCTGCCCCCAATCCCTCCCAGCATCACAGTCTTTTCCAATGAGTCAACTTTTCGCATGAGGTGGCCAAAGTACTGGAGTTTCAGCTTTAGCATCATTCCTTCCAAAGAAATCCCAGGGCTGATCTCCTTCAGAATGGACTGGTGATAAGGAGTTAGTATCAAACAACAACAAAAAAACAAATAACCTGATTAAAAAATGGTCAAAAGATCTAAACAGACATTTATCCAATGAAGGCATTTTTCCATATGGCCAAAATGCAACTGAAACCCTTTTACACTGTCGGTGGTGTAAATTGGTATAGCCATTAAATAAAACAGTATGGAGGTTCCTCAAAAAAAGAAGTACCATATGATGCAGGAATCCTGTTTCTGGGTGTATATCCAAAAGAAGTGAAATCAGTATTTCTAAGAGATAGTTACACGTCCAGGCTCATTGTAGCATAGGTACAATAACTAAGGTGTAAAAACAAAGTGTCTATCAGTGATGGATGAACAGATAAAGAAGTTGCATACACACAGGCACACAGGAACATTATTCAGCCATGAGAAAGAAGGAAATGGGGAAATCCTGCCATTCGCAACACGTGGATGAACCAGAAGGACTTTATGCTAAGTGAAATAAACCAGAGAAAGACCCATACTGTATGATCTCAATTATATGTGAAGTCTTAAATAAATTTGAACTCAAAGAAACAGAGTGGTGGTTACCAGGGAATGGGGCATCAGGGAAATGGTGGGGATACTAGTCAGAAGGTAAATGCCCTCAATTATAAGATGAATAAATTCTGGGGCTCTCACTCAGTTGGTAAAGAATCTGCCTGCAATGCAGGAGACCTGGGTTCGATCCCTGTATTGGGAAGATCCCCTGGAGAAGGGTAAGGCTACCCACTCCAGTATTCTGGCCTGCAGAATTCCATGGACTATATAGTCCATGGGGTCGCAAAGAGTCAGACATGAGTGAGTGACTTTCACCTTCACTACAGCATGGTCACTATACTTAATAATACATACTTGACATCTGCTGAGAGTGGATCTCAAGCATTCTCACAACTATAACAAAAAAAGGTAATGGGATGTGTTCATTAACCACTTCACATTGTGTGTGTAAATCAAATCATCACATTGTATACTTTAAATATATGGAGTTTTGTCAATTATACTTCAGTAAAGCTAGGGGGGAAATAATCTTTCCTGCTTATAGGCAATTTTAATTAATTTCATTGAACACAAAAATCTGATTGAGAAGATGCACTGGATCTCTTTCTAAAGTTCGCTTCATCAGTGTGGTATACCGAGTGTCCACAAAGGAGGAAAACAGAGGATAAACTCATCTTTAAGCTGTCTGTTAACATTTTCATGTAGTATGTTCCGTGTGTTTTTCGGTCTGTAGATACCTTTGCAAGTAAAATGCCTCTAAATTTAAAGGAAAGGATCACAGTTGTCAGTTTGAAGAAAGGACAACAAATATACCAATTTGCCTTGTATTTCAGATACTCTAATGTCTGTGTTCTGATGTTCTTTTGTACAGATTGGCAGTTGGACCCATCACTTTACAGTTATGCTTCACTTAAGTTTATACATCGCTTGAAACCATATCAAGCATGTTGCTGAAAAAAGTAACGAACTATTGTTACTTTTCAACTGTTTAAAAAAGTGCTTTTTTTTTTTTTGAAATTTGTTGTAATTTTAAAACTCAATAACAGGAAAAGGCTTATGCACAAATTACAGTGGATTCTCTCCTCACTCACTGCACTTTCCAGTTGAGATTCCCTAACTGAAGAGGCAACTGCTTTCAAATTTGTGCTGTTTATTTTGGCATTAACTCCTATCTATATTTATAGATAATATATATAAACCACTGTCTTTTGAGTTATCAAGTTTAGGTATTATTTATTGACTTCCTGTTATGATAAATGAGGGTTTAGGGCTCTCTACTTCTGCTTTCCCATCCTTCCAATACAGTTACATTACAACTTTTGCATATATTGCTATTTGATATATATAATACTATGTTCAATCAGTTATTTGCATCAAAGCATAGAAGTAAACTAGGACTGTCTTGCCAATAGACTTTTGATTTTTCTGAAGTTAATTCTTGTTTTCTTTTTACATTAGCTTTATTTTCTTTGTGGCTATAGCAGTGCTATGCTCATGTAGCTGACTCTCAAAAAAAAAAAAAAACAACCCTGATTTGTATTATGTGTATTTGTTTGTATTGTATTTGATTTTTTTTTTTTAATTCATTTCAAGTTACCAATGTGAGGTCACTGAACAAGCAGCAGGGACAAGATGCATAGTTTATTCTCTCAAACCACTGAGCTGTTACTAACTCTCTCATACCTACTAAACACCCGCACTGGAATTTTATCTTATTAATTATTTTTTAAATTGAAGTATTCTTATTGCCAAATTCAGACTTAAATTGAAGAAAATAGGGAAAACCACTAGACCATTCAGGTATGACCTAAATCAAATCCCTTATGATTATACAGTGGAAGTGAGAAATAGATTTAAGGGTCTAGATCTGATAGATAGAGTGCCTGATGAACTATGGAATAAGGTTCGTGACATTGTACAGGAGACAGGGATCAAGACCATTCCCATGGAAAAGAAATGCAAAAAAGCAAAATGGCTGTCTGGGGAGGCCTTACAGATAGCTGTGAAAAGAAGAGAAGCGAAAAGCAAAGGAGAAAAGGAAAGATACAAACATCTGAATGCAGAGTTCCAAAGAATAGCAAGAAGAGATAAGAAAGCCTTCTTCAGCAATCAATGCAAAGAAATAGAGGAAAACAACAGAATGGGAAAGACTAGGGATCTCTTCAAGAAAATCAGAGATACCAAAGGAACATTTCATGCAAAGATGGCTCGATAAAGGACAGAAATGGTATGGACCTAACAGAAGCAGAAGATATTAAGAAGAGATGGCAAGATTACACAGAAGAACTGTACAAAAAATATCTTCACGACCCAGATAATCACAATGGTGTGATCACTGACCTAGAGCCAGACATCCTGGAATGTGAAGTCAAGTGGGCCTTAGAAAGCATCACTACGAACAAAGCTAATGGAGGTGATGGAATTCCAGTTTAGCTATTCCAAATCCTGAAAGATGATGCTGTGAAAGTGCTGCACTCAATATGCCAGCAAATTTGGAAAACTCAGCAGTGGCCACAGGACTGGAAAAGGTCAGTTTTCATTCCAATCCCAAAGAAAGGCAATGCCAAAGAATGCTCAAACTACCACCACACAATTGCACTCATCTCACACGCTAGTAAAGTAATGCTCAAAATTCTCCAAGCCAGGCTTCAGCAATATGTGAACCATGAACTTCCTGATGTTCAAGCTGGTTTTAGAAAGGGCAGAGGAACCAGAGATCAAATTTCCAACATCCGCTGGATCATGGAAAAAGCAAGAGAGTTCCAGAAAAGCATCTATTTTTGCTTTATTGACTATGCCAAAGCCTTTGACTGTGTGGATCACAGTAAACTGTGGAAAATTCTGAAAGAGATGGGAATACCAGACCACCTGATCTGCCTCTTGAGAAATTTGTATGCAGGTCAGGAAGCAACAGTTAGAACTGGACATGGAACAACAGACTGGTTCCAAATAGGAAAAGGAGTTCGTCAAGGCTGTATATTGTCACCCTGTTTATTTAACTTCTATGCAGAGTACATCATGAGAAACGCTGGACTGGAAGAAACACAAGCTGGAATCAAGATTGCCGGGAGAAATATCATCAATAACCTCAGATCTGCAGCTGACACCACCCTTATGGCAGAAAGTGAAGAGGAACTCAAAAGCCTCTTGATGAAAGTGCAAGTGGAGAGTGAAAAAGTTGGCTTAAAGCTCAACATTCAGAAAACGAAGATCATGGCATCCAGTCCCATCACTTCATGAGAAATAGATGGGGAAACGGTGGAAACAGTGTCAGACTTTATTTTTCTGGGCTCCAAAATCACTACAGATTGTGACTGCAGCCATGAAATTAAAAGACACTTACTCCTTGGAAGGAAAGTTATGACCAACCTAGATAGCATATTCAAAAGCAGAGACATTACTGTGCCAACAAAGGTTTGTCTAGTCAAGGCTATGGTTTTTCCTGTGGTCGTGTATGGATGTGAGAGTTGGACTGTGAAGAAGGCTGAGCGCTGAAGAATTGATGCTTTTGAACTGTGGTGTTGGAGAAGACTCTTGAGAGTCCCTTGGACTGCAAGGAGATCAGCCCTGGGATTTCTTTGGAAGGAATGATGCTAAAGCTGAAACTCCAGTACTTTGGCCACCTCATGCGAAGAGCTGACTCATTGGAAAAGACTCTGATGCTGGGAGGGATTGGGGGCAGGAGGAGAAGGCACAACAGAGGATGAGATGGCTGGATGGCATCACTGACTCGATGGACGTGAGTCTGAGTGAACTCGGGAGTTGGTGATGGACAGGGAGGCCTGGCGTGCTGCGATTCATGGGGTCGCAAAGAGTCGGACATGACTGCAGTGAATATTGGAGTCCATGTATCTTTTTGAGTTATAATTTTGTTTGGAATATATGCTGAAGAATGGAGTTGCCAGGTCATACAATAACTCTACGTTTAGTTTTTTTTAAGGAGGAAACTCCATACTGTTTTCCATGGTGACTGCACCAATGTACATTCCTACCAACAGTATAATTAACCTGTGTGGCTCAGCTGGTAAAGAATCCTCCTGCAATGCAGGAGACCTGGTTCCCATCCAGGTTTGATCCCTTAGAGAAGGGAATGGCTACCCATTCCAGTATTCAGGCCTGGAGAATTCCATGGACTGTATAGTCCATGTGGTCACAAAGAGTCGGACATGACTCAGCGACTTTAACTTCACTTCACCAACAATATAGAAGGGTTCCCTTTTTCCCATAACCTCTCCCACATAAATTATTTATAGGCTTTTTACTGCTGGCCGTTCTGACCAGTGAAGTGTACTATATTGTCATTTTGATTTGTATTTCTCTAATAATTAGCAATGTTGAGCCTCTTTTCATGTGCCCATTGGCCATCTGTACCACAATGGGAGTTTTAAACTTAAGTTTTCCTCTTCTATTTTTAAAATTTTGTTTCATAAGTAGACATATATGCTCTGAATCTTCTCTTTTGAACTTATGAATATTTTAATAGGCCTTGGGACTTTTCTCTGCATATACTTAGAGAAGGAGATATACTCTGCATATACTTTTCTCTGCATATACTTTTCTCTACTTATACTTCGAGAAGGAGATATCAGCATGCTCTCAGAGTCGTCCAGGGCCCTATCCAGAACTCTGGGTTCTGGCCAGTGAAGACAAATGAAAGCTACATTGTCTTGAGGTGATATTTTGCTCGAGGAGCGGCAAGGCTGGGATGAATGGTGAAGCTATGGTGGTCTCATGCCAGGTTTGTCCCTGCGAGGCCGACTCACAGGCTTCTCTCCGAGGCCGCTTGCTTGAGATCATAGTCAGCTGGGGTCCTGCTCCACTTCCCTAACTGGCATGACTACCTATGTTTGGCGCTTCAGCAATGCCTGGCACCATGCGTGCCAAGCGAGGGCTAGGATGACGTATTTTGGCCGGCTGCTTCCAGAACTTGTTCATAGAGTTGAGTTGGCCTCTTTGGGAACCTGGGGCCTTGGCCTGATCTCCAGGCTCTGCTCCTCTGGACCTGGGAGGATTGAATCAGGTCAGAGTTCTAGTTTCCTGCAGAAACCACAAGTGAGCCACTCCTGTAGGCATCTCCAGGTTAACTGGGGCACTGCTGTTGATGACTGATACTGGAGCTCTCCGTGCCAATGGCTGGGTTTCGCGTGATGTGCCATCTCCCAAGCGTGGGATTGGGGTTGTGGGCCACCATCCTCCTTGCATCTAGTGCCCTTCTGAGCCTAGCAGTGTTTTGCGGTCATTCTTGGGGATCCCACCGGTTTTTCTGGCCAGATGCCTTCTCCTTCTCTTGTGTTGGTACATGGGGAAGACCAAGGTCATTCAGCCTTCCGTTCTGCAGTGTATCTTATAAAAAGGCTTCCAATTTTCTGATTCATCAGTGGTCTTGCCTCCTCCCTCCTACAGCGTGATCAGAACTGATTTTTTTTTTTTTTTCATTTTCCTTTAAAAATGTCCCAGTTTGTTTCAATGGGAATTTGGTAGGGATGTTAAATGATTGGGCTTAAATCACTATTTGAACCAGAAGTCCAGAATGTAGTGATTTGTAGTGACTCTGGGAATACCACCAATGCTGCTGTTTCGGACTGCAGAGAAAAATCTTCTTGGAAAAAGATGGTGGCCTGGCACGTGAGGTTCCAGCAGCTCACATTCTCTGCTGATTGTCAGCTGCTGTATCAGTCCTCTAGAAAGGTCAGCAGGAGTTCTGAAGCATAGATAAGGGTGAAACTATTTTGTCTCTTTTGAAAGTAAAGATGAGATAGCTGAAGGAAGGAAGACTTAAGTGTTGTTACCCTGTGTGTATGATTGCGTAACCTTTCTGGATCTGTGGCACACTTGTTCGCTGTGAAACTCAGAAGTGATCATTTTAAGAACTAAAGTTTAATTTTCTCCAGAGCAGTCTTTTCTCAAAGTGTGGTCTACAGGCCTCCTGCCAGGGAGTTCTGGGCAGGGAGGGGCTTGTTACAAACTCAGGATCTCACTACAATTCTGGACTATGGCATTTTAAGGCCACACCTCCTCCCCCACCCCCGCTTGCTGGGTCTGTGCATGCCCAAGTTTGAGAACCACTGATCTCAATCATTTGGTCTTGAGGGTTACTAGTTTCTGCAGACTTTCATTTGTTTGTTTCTTTGTGGCTTTGCTAAAGTCACCCTCTAATATAAAAACTGGTAAAAATTCCCCCCTTGTGATCATTCATTTCTACCTGTTGTGTTTTAAACGCCAGGATACTAATTACTCAGTTTCATGGGTTGCTTTTTATTTCCAGACGTCTAACTCTGAACTTTGAATTTTTCCCACAGGGCCGAGAAAACAGAAGTCCTCAGTGAAGATCTGTTACAGGTAACAAAAGAAAGACTTTTTAAAGTGCTCCATTTAAATAAGAACAACAACAAAAAAGCCCATAGGTAGAAAAAACCAAACAAATCAAAAATCCCATAGGGGAGACCTGAACCTTATGGTTCTTTGTTTTGGGGGGATTTTTCCCGAAACAGAATTAGCATGATTAGCATGGTTTTGAGCAGGAAAAGAAAAGCAGTTGAGTTGCACGGTGATAAAAGGGATCTGAAACTTTGGTGTCATATTATGAAGTTCAGATGGGGCTAGTCCCGCGTTCAAGTGCCAGGTGTTGGGGTGGGGACAGGGGGTGGAGCCTGGCTGGGCCGTCTGGGCAGTTGGCACCGTGGCCTGGTCACAGGTCCCTGCAGGCCGCTGCGTGGTGCCCTTGATGCAACAGGCCCCACCAGCTGCAGCAGTGACCCCACTAGCTCCAACAGAGTTTGGATTTTTTGCTCCATTTTATGCTTCTTTTCCCCCAAACTGAGCTAAGTTGGGTCCTGCAGGACTCAGAGTCTCAGTGACAGTGACCAGGTCTCTCAAAACCACCCAGGGGTCTAGGGTGGCCTCACATGGCTAGGCCAGACTTTCCTCTTTGAACAGGAAGGGGCGTTTCCTGCCGGGGACCCTAATTACGGCTACTCCATGCCATCTCTCAATAGGCTTCCCTAACTGTGGGGCTGGGCATTTCTCCCAGGAGGGCTGGGACCCTTATATACACATCACTTCACCCAACCCCACTCGATCCCCACGCACACTGAATACTTCGAGAAAGACAGGACCCCTTCCACATGCAGGTTTTGTTAAGACTTCTCCACCTGTCTCCTAGCCTCTTATTTTCATAACCTACCTCAGGTGTGCTCCAAGGAGTCCCTGGAGACCAGAGGTCTGCTCCCAGATGGCTTTCTGTCTCTTCCCGTGGAGAGAAGGAGCTGCATAATTTAGAAAAACACCGCCTGTGCTCTGCTCCCACCCCATGCCAAAACAGTCTCCTAAATTATGATAGTCTTCTGCAGGTAGAAGATTTTAAGAGCACTTTTTTCTTTTCTATTTTTAAGGACTAGAAATTTTTATCAAGGACTAGGTTTTTAAAAAAAGATTTATTAAAGAATCATAATCTTTAAAATAAATTTTTTATTGAGGTATAGTTGATGTACAATATTATAGTTTAGGGCTTCCCGGGTGGCTCAGATGGTAAATAATCTGGAAACCCGGATTCGATCCTTGGGTCAGGAAACTCCCCTGGAGAAGAGAATGGCTACCCACCCCAGTATTTTTGCCTGGAGAATACCATGGACAGAGGAGCCTGGCGGGCTACAGTCCATGGGGTCACAGTCGGACATGACTGAGCGACTAACACACATATTATAGCTTAAGAATCAGATTCTTAACACTATTTCCCCACTAACTTTTATCAGATATTTCAAATCCATTTTCAGACTTTTAGAAATATTGTTTGTTCTAGTTCCACTAGGTTTTCCTGTGAGCATTCTCATTCCCACATCTCATGTCAGTAATTTCATCCCAAAGCCCTGAGGAGAGACCAGAGCTCTTGCTGGCAGGTGGAGGATTGCAGAGATCGTACGGGACTCAGGCAGTGACTGTCTGTTCTTGTCTCTTTGCTCAAACACCCACTGGGGCCTGAGGAGTTTGCTAGTTTCTATAAATCCTTATTATTTTTTTTAAATTTATTAAAGTTTAGTTGATTTGCAGGGTTGTGTTAATTTCTGCTGTACAGCACAATGATTCAGTTACAACTATCTCTATATCCTTTTTCGTATTCTTTTCCATTGCGGTTTATCACAGGATATAGGAACTCCTTATAACACAGATACTCCACGTCTGCAGCGGTTGTTTTCCTGCTCTTATTTCTGTGATCTTTAGCCATGAAGAAGGTGTGTCGTGGTTCAAAGTGCTGAGTCTGGCGACCAGCCACCTGTATTCCATGCCAGGTCTGCCCCTAACTAGTTCGGTGCCCTCAAGAATTCTCTGAACCTCCCTCTGCCTCAGTTTCCACTTCTCTAGAAGGAAGGTAATCGACATATCACCCTGTGGGGTTGTTAGGACGGGCTCATGGGTTAAACATGGTCAGCCCTGGGAGCAAAGCCTGGCCCGTAGTAAGGGGTAAATATTAATGACTTGTTGATATGATTGCCACCGTCACAAGCCACAGAAGTTATTTTGTTTCTGGTGTGAGACTTCCCTTAATTTGCTCTTTCTCCAGCCTCTTTTCTTAGATCTCAGTTAGAGCAGTTCAAGAGGCCGCCCTTTTATCTTGTTTGTATGGAGTTTCCCCAAGAGGCTGTCAACCCCAGGAGGGCAAGAACCACAAATTATTTACTCTTGTTTTTCTAATACCGTGTACAGGGATTCAGTATATACTTGTTCCTTCAACACATACTACCTTCCATTCATGGGCCAGGCAGTGATCAAAGCACTCGGGATAAATCAGTGAACATGAGAGACCAAGGCCCTGTCCTTGTGGACTTGATAAAAGTGAAGTCGCTCAGTCGTGTCTGACTCTTCGTGACCCCATGGACTGTAGCCTGCAAGGCTCCTATGTCCATGGAATTCTCCAGACAAGAATCCTGGAGTGGGTAGCCATTCCCTTCTCCAGGGGATCTTCCCAACCCACAGATCCAACCTGGGTCTCCTGCACTGCAGGTGAATTCTTTACTGTCTGAGTCATCAAGGAATTCTAGAGGAAATTGGGGCTTCCTTCGGAGCTCAGTCAGTAAAGGATCTGCCTCCAATGCAGGAGACCTGGGTTTAATTCCTGGGTTGGGAAGAACTCCTGGAGACGGAAATGGCAACCCACCCTGTTATTCTTGCCTGAAGAATCCCACGGACAGAGGAGCCCGGCAGGCTACAGTCCACGGGGTCGCAAAAATCGGACACAACTTAGCAACTAAACCACCACCAGTGGAAAATGGAATCAAGTAAAAATGGAGTTTTCTGGGTTCCCCCCCGCCCCGCCCCTGCTTTTATGGCCGATGGAGAATATGTATTAATTTTCCAATGCCTTACAATCAGGTCATTATAAAATTTGGGGCAAGTGATGTGGCATCTGGTCCTAAATAAGTGAGGCTGCAGATCAGGGTCCTGGGAGGGGCCCCCAGTCTGAAGAAGGGCTGCTTGAGAAGGAAGCCCAAAACCATTTCCTTGGGTAAAATATTTTGGGGTAAAAATGTATTCTGCTTGAAATCTGTTGATTTTTCTTTAAAATAGAAAGCATCCCTAAGGGCCTGCCCTCATTCTTAATGAGTCATCAGAATACACATTTTTGGCATTCCTTCCTGTAAAAAGCAGCTCTCTTTGCCATAAACAGCCATATCCCAGCAATAATATTTTGGGAAGCTAATGATGATGAGTGGGCCCCCGGAGTCAGACTTTCTTACTGTTGGCTGTCCATTTTGCTTTAGAGGTTTGTTCTAAAACAATAAATAAATAGGCAAAAACGCCCCCACCCTCCTCCATCCCAAGCCCAATAAGGAACAATAAGGAATAATTTTGAAAACACTGATCTCAAGTGTCAGTTGCAGAGCACATCTTTTGACTCTTCTGTCTGATGTACTGCGTGTGGAGGACTCCATTGCCACAATCTAGAGAAAGCTGAATGTCCCCATGGCTTTCCCACTTGGCAGTGGGCCTGCACCGGCCTCAGCTTGTTCATCTGCAGTGTTGCTGGTTGGACCCGGGACTTTGCTGGTGCTGTAGTGTGTGGCTTGGCCACCACTCATCAAAAAGCAAGCTCTAGTCAGGACTGTCCCCTCCTCCTGCACATGGAGTCAGCCTTTAAGGGATCTGAAGCTTCACTGCAAAACCAGGGGCCATTTTGGCAATATCCAGGGACAATTTTGGTTGTTAGAAAGGGGGCAGTTGGGTGCTACCAGCATCTAGTGGGTGGAAGCCAGAGATGATGCTAAACACACCGATAATGCACAGGACAGCTGTCCCTAGCCCAGAATTATCCAGTTCAGCTGTCAGTAGTGAGAAGCCGTGGTGTAGGTACATGGGAACCTTTTCCATTTACACCTGAGAGCTGAAAAATTCGATGGCAGGACACTTTTCCCTGCCTACATGCAAACAGTGCAGGAGAAGAGGCTGAGCCGGTTCCTGAGCCCTGCCAACCACTCATCCGTCTTTGTGTTTTCAGATTGAGCGGCGCCTGGACACAGTGCGCTCCATGTGTCACCATTCCCACAAGCGTCTCATGGCCTGCTTCCAGGGCCAGCATGGCACCGACGCAGAGAGGAGACACGTGAGTACCGGGTGGGACTCGGAGCCCTGATTCTCGTGTCCCTGAGAAGCTTCTTGCCCTTTATCAGGCGATTTTTCCCAAGTGGCATCAGAAGGTTTGGCTGCAGACATGAACCTTGTATCGCCATTCACGCTCGTGACTCGTGCCTGACCACAGCATTCTTTCATGCTTCCCTGAGCTGAAGGCCCTGCTCACACTGAATTCTCTGCAGATGCTTTTAGAGATTGAAAGTGAATGTGAAAGTCACTCACTCGTGTCCGACTCTTTGCAACCCCCTGGAATATACAGTCCATGGGATTCTCCAGGCCAGAATACTGGAGTGGGTAGCCTTTCCCTTCTCCAGGGGATCTTCCCAACCCAGGGATTGAACCCAGGTCTCCCACATTGCAGGCAGATTCTTTACCAGCTGAGCCACAAGGGAAGCCCTTTAGAGATTGCACCGTCAATTAGAAATCCTTTGACAGCAGAAAGCTGAAAGCCTCTCTTGAATTATCTGAGAAAGTAGAATTAACTGACTTACTCATAAGTCCAGTAGTTGGGATGACTGCAGGTAGGGCTTGGTCTAGCTTTTCAGTGGTGTAACCAGGACCCCGGTTTCTTTCCTTCTCTCCTCTTAGCTATTTCAGCGTCTGCTTTATCCCTCATGGTGCAGGCTGGCTACCAGCAGCTTCCATGGGCTGCCTGCTTCTTTGTGCATGTCCAGCTGGAGTAGAGAGCATGGCTTCCAGTAGTGTCCTTAATGGTGTGAGGAAACTTTTTTCGCATACCATTCGCAGATAGAAGTCCCTTCCCATTGCACTGATGTGCGTTGGGTCACATTCTCCATTCCTGAACAAACTCCTCCCAACCCCCACCAGTTACGGTGGGTGGGGGTGAGTTTGGGTGAGGAGACGGGACGTGCTGGTTAGCTTAAGTTAATCACGGCTCATCCCAGAGTTTGGGCTGTGGTCTTACCTCCAGCTTGTAGGCTCCATCAAAACCAGAATAGATCCTCAGCAGGATTTAGGATGCTGTTATAGGCAGGAGGAAGAATGGGCTCTAGGAAATAATCCGATGTCTACTTCAGGGTACGTTTGCTCAAAGCGTCCCAGTCCCCATATCCCTTGAGCAGAGCACAGCATCTTTGTTCATCAGGCAGTTCCCTGCTTAGTGTTACAAGTTCCCAGCCTGTGAGCGTACTCTGACCCTTAGAAATCCATGTGACTCTATAAAGTGGGAGTTTCGATGGCTTTCAGGGAAGCTATGATTCCCCATATTGTTTTATTTGTCAGTAGATATTGCATAAGAATTGATGGCAGACGATCTGTGTCATCTCCTTTGATATCTCCTACACATGTTTCTGGCCAGCTTGCCATCAGAACCAGGCCCAACTCACTGGTCCTGCCGCCACTGTTCCTTCACATTTTCTTGCCATGGCCTCTGCTCTGCTCCCCTGTTAATATCATTCCCTCCATTCATCTCCTTATTCTTGCCTTCATACTCCTTGGGGCCCCTCCTCTCCTCATGGCTCCTAACTAATGCGTTTATTCAGGCACCTGTAAACCATGTTGTCTTTTTTTGTTTTTTAATTAAACTTTTGATTTTGTATTGGAGTATAGCTGATTAACAGTGTTGTGATAGATCAGGTGAACAGCGAAGGGACTCGGCCATACATATACATGTATCCATTCTCCCCCAAACTCACCTCCCATCCAGGCTGCTATATAACAGTGAGCAGAGTTCCTGGTGCTCTACAAGTAGGACCTTGTTGGCTCTTGTAAACCATCTTCAATCAGCAAAATACTGCCTCCCCTAGTTATCTATTTGAGCACGCATAACCTATTCTTCCTTCTGTGTTGACTTGTGAATTCCATGCACCCTACTATGCAGACCAGGTTATCTTATTTTCCTGCTTGTCTTGTCCTCTCCCTCCCATAGCTGCTTGATTTGCAAGTCCCGTGATTCTGTCTGTGACTATGTCTTGAATTCCTCACCTCCACTCCATCTTTACCACCTTCGCCTAAATGCAAGACCCAGTTACCTCTCATATGGACTGTTCAGTCACTTCTTGAGCTACATTGTCTGCCTTTAATTTCCTTCTTTTTCTAGCCTTTCTTCAGTGTGATCACCAGAGTTGGTTTCCTCAAATACAAATTGATCCTGGACTTCCCTGGCGGTCCAGGGGTTAAGACTGCACTTCCAATGCAGAGGGCACAGGTTTGATCATGGCACCCCACTCCAGTACTCTTGCCTGGAAAATCCCGTGGACGGAGGAGCCTGGTCGGCTGCAGTTCATGGGATCACTAGGAGTCAGACATGACTGAGCAACTTCACTTTCACTTTTCACTGTCATGCATTGGAGAAGGAAATGGCAACCCACTCCAGTGTTCTTGCCTGGAGAATCCCAGGGACAGGGGAGCCTGGTGGGCTGCTGTCTATGGGGTCGCACAGAGTCGGACACGACTGAAGCGACTTGGCAGCAGTAGCAGCAGCAGCAGGAAACTAAGAGCCCACATTCCATGCAGAGAGGCCAAAAAACAAACAGAAACAACAGAAAAGTTGATCCTGTTATCCTTCTGTATTAAAAAAAATCTTAAGCTTAATTATTCTCAACAGGGACCAGGACTACACTCCTGATATTTAGAAGGGCGTAGAGACTTTTTTGGTTGCCATAAGGTCAGGGGGACACTCCTGACATTTGGAGGGCAGGGACCAAGATACTAAGCATTCTGCAGTGTCTGAAGGTATAGATCCACAGAAGGAAGCATCCCATAAGGCCAGCAGTGTTGTGTCGGGACAGTGCCTGGTTCTCATTGCCTCAGTTAAAGTTCAAGCTTTCTTTCCCTTTTAATTGAAGTATAGTGAGCTTACAATATGGTATTAGTTTCATGATTTAATATTTTTATAGATTACAGTCCATTTAAAATTGTTATAAAATATTGGCCATTTTCTCTGTGGCTTTAACAAAATATCCTAAAGTCCAAGCTCTTTAGAGGACATGTGTGTGTTCAGTCACTCAGTTGTGTCCAACTCTTTGAGACCCTATGAAGTGTAGCCCCCCCAGGCTTCTCTGCCCCTGGGATTATCCAAACAAGAATACTGGAGTGTGTTGCCATTTCCTTCTCCAGGGGATCTTCCTGACCTAGGGATTAAACCTGCATCTCCTGTATTGCAGGAAGATTCTTTACCACTGAGCCACCTGGGGAAGATGACTTGAGCCCATCATAATCTGATCAAATTTTCCTTATCAGTCTCAGTATTTCCTGCTTCCTCCCATTCATGCTATAGGTCATTGCCCTTCACACAGAGCTGTCTTCTTGTTCCTTTGGTCTACTTTGAGACACAGCCTAGGACCAAGAATGGACACCAGAGGAGGAGAGGGGTAGTTAAGGGAGGCTTCCTGGAGGAGGCAGTGGCCTAGCTGTAAAGGAGAGAGAGTGTCAGGTGATGGGCCTCTTCAGGCAGCAGGAGCAAAGGTGTATCACCCTCATTTCTGAAACCTAATGTCTCAGCCTTCGTTTTCCAACCTCAAATCAAAGTGCCCAAGACAGGCTCTGAGAATGTCTACAGTCTGCACGTGGGAAGAGGAGTCACCAAGGAAATGACAGGTAATAGGTGGCCATCAGATGTCAGTCATGTTGAGAAAATCACAGCAGTCTCTCAGGCTCGAGGAAATACCAGAGCAGCCTCCCCCAGGCCCCATCGAAAGCTTACACACTTGGAGAGAGGCAAGAATTGGAGGGAAGAGAGACGTAGCAGGTGGCCTTCTCAATCCAAACTTCTCAGCTTATATTGTGGGTCATACATGTTAGATCTGAAATTATTTTTGTGTAACTGGCATGCCTTTTGTAAATTAGGACATCCTCAGTCGTCTCTGTGGAGGCGTCTGATGTGAGTAGACAGCATCTTCATTAACCAGTGTCCAATGAGTAGAAGGTCTGTAATCTGGACATTAGGAAACGGGATTATTGTGCTTGGGAGTCAGGGCATGGAAACCACAGCTTAGTTACAGCTGGGTACTTGAATGATACTTGTCAAAGTAAACTCTTCTCTTTATGATTTGTTTCCCCATAGACCTCCATCTAGAGTTGCACAAAGTGTATTTCTCTTCCTTATTGCATTGAGCATACATTAAGTTCCCTTAGAAAGGCAGCATCACCAAAAGGTATAAAGTATCCTCTGTTGTGATCCAAGTGTACTGCCCGTTTTCTTATAGCTTCCTAGTCTAGAAAGGTGGAAGCCAGAAGCGTCTCCTGTGGGGCAGATAAAGCCTGTTGTTTGTTTATCTGAAAATAACCTGACAGGGAAGGGAGATGGATAAATATATTTGTTATTTATTTTTATTTATTTTTTATGTTATTTTGTTTTATTTTTGCTGCACCATGCCCCATGTGGGAACTTAGTTCCCTGACCAGGGATCGAACCCATGACCCCTGCATGGAAGTGCACTGGACAGCCAGGGAAGTCCCCATTGTTATTTATTTTTAAATTTAAATATGCCATTTTGAATGAGATGTCCATTTACATGGTCAAAATCCATAATAAGTGAACGTAACATGATGTCTCTCCCAGCTCTGTTCTGGGGCCCCCAGTCCCCCTTTCCAGGACCACCAGTAGTAGGAGCTTCTTGTATAGCCTTCCAGAGAAATTCTATAAGTGTATCGAGTGGACCCGTTTGAAAGCAGGAAAGGCAGGTGCCGTGCGTGAGGTCGAGGCAGAGCTATGCCACGGCAAGGTGAACCCTGGGTTTTAAACATGAGTGCTGTTCCTACTTGGAAGGCAAAATGACATGGGGTACTGCAGCATTGAAAGCATTTTTTGTTAGCAGGTTATGGTGTTATGACCAACCTGCATGCAGCTGTCCTGGCATCTTCTGCCCATATTCTGAGATAAACCACCAGCCAGGTGTGGACAGACTCTGAACCGGGGCTCCGGCCGTCAGCACTAAGGTCTGGCTCCGTGCCCTCACCGGGGTGCCTGGTCAGGCCACATAAGCGCCCTGGGCTTCCCATTTCCCAGCCACACTATGCGAACATTAATCAGATGACCCTTATGGTCATTTCCAGCTGAAAAACCAATCTCTGATAGGAACAGGAATGGTTTTATGCTTAAAAACCTTAAAAATCTCTTTTGGATATTTAGCTTGGTATTTTCAAATTTTTAACTGAAGCAAAATCTTTATGATTACAGCCAATGTAAGAGCCAGTTTAAGAATGAGTATTCTAGCAGTTTTTGAAATTTGAGCAGTTCATGGCATTTATTTGCCATGATAATCAGAGGGCATGATCTGTGTCTTATGTCCCATGTCCCTAGTGCATGGGACATAGTATGCTCTTGATTAATCAGTAATTATAGTAATGACAACAACAACAGTAATAATAGCAGCTTACATCTTCTAAGTACTTACCATGTGGGGGGTTGCTTGACCTTGATATATCTCCTTTAGTCAACAGACAGCCCTAGGACCCGTGTACTGTTAGCCCGAATTTCCAGGCATGAGGAAACGAACACAGAGGTTAAGTCAGACTATTGATACCTTTGAGACCAGGATCTAAACCTAAACAAGTATCTCTTACCTGTGCAGTGGACCTGGAGGAGAAACCAATGACTGATGATCTGACGCAGGTAATTAAGAACGGGTGTCAACTCTAATGAAAAAAACAAAACCCCATTGTCTTCTGCCTTCCAGAAAAAACTCCCTCTGACAGCTCTCGCTCAGAATATGCTGGAAGCATCAACTCAGCTAGAAGACTCTCTCCTGGGGTAAGAACTGACTGCTATCAGAAAGAGAGCCGAGCGCCCTGTGGGTTGGTGGAAGTGGGTGGCTGGGGGGGCGGCCTCCTGTGTGACCAGAGGGACCGTGAGCATGGTGGCATGGCCCATCTGCCAGGGGAATGGCTCAGGCGCCAGGGGAGGCCCCTGGGATGCTAGAGAATCTTTCTTTTAATAGAAGCAGGGATTGACGCTACAGAGGGCCGATGATGAAGTAATTGATAGGTCAGTGTTTATTCTGCTGAGCCTGGGTATAAAGAGCTCAGTCCCTTCCCTGGTTCAGGTGTTGACTCAGACTTATTGGAAGGCCCTGACCAGTCTCTTCCAAGGCCCTGTCCAGTCTCTTCCAATCCTTAAGAGTCACTTCTTTAAAGATGATCACCGTAATGGCAGTGGAGGTCTTCTCAAAATAGGGCCTTTGCTGAATTATGTGGCTCTTTTTTTTTTTTTTTTTTTACAGTGATCATGTATTATATAGTTTTAAAATCTAATAGTAAAGCTGTTTTCATTGTAAAAGAGAAGGCTGACCTTTCCTTCCACCTGCTTCTTTACGAGGCTAGTGTTCTTGGATCCTGTCAGCTCTCTCTCCTGCTGTAACACGGGCCCTCCTTTCCCAGCTGGGTATGACCTTTGGACTTTTCAGCCCATTTCCAGGGTCTGCCATGTTCTGCGCCCTGTAGTTCTCTGTCGTTCTTTGAAGGGCACTGCCTAGGCCGTGAAGACAGAAAACAGATACAGTATAATGAACTTTATTATTATTTTCTAGCAGACAAAAAAAAACAGAATAGAATAATGAACTTGATGTATGTTTTAAACGATTTTCAGAGATATTGAGAATTCTTGGTCGTCCCCTGATCCAAGGACCTAACCTTTCAGTGAGTTGTCACCTCACTGTTTACACACATCCCACCCATGCACACACACAGTGTACCTAAGATAGTCTTGTTCATTTTAAAGAACAAGCCTGTGGACTCACACCCTAATAAATTTATAACATTTTTAAGGCTCTATTGTGTAGCGCCCTAAGGTGTTCCCATCGTGGGGAGTGTGGAACTGGCTTAGTGTGGGTTTTGGGGGCCAGATTTAATGGATGTACGTGTGTTGTCGGGGTATATTGTTTTTTAAAGGAAGATGCTGGAGACGTGTGGAGATGCTGAGAATCAGCTGGCTCTGGAACTCTCTCAGCACGAAGTCTTTGTCGAGAAGGAGATTGTGGACCCTCTGTACGGCATCGCAGAGGTGGGGGCTTCAGTGGGGGCTTCGGTGGGGGCTGGACGGGGAAGGTTCACTTGTATCTGAAATTTTAACAATCAGTGCTTTTGACATTTACGCTTCTTTTTGGAAGTAAGGGTAGTAAGCAGAGGGTACAAAATCCTTTGCCTAAAGAGAAAAAAATTTGTAAATAAAGACTACACTTTCAAATGTTAAACTGAAAACCCTGGAGCTCGTCCCACGTGGTGTATTGGTGTGTTCTTTGCAGGTTGAGATTCCCAACATCCAGAAGCAGAGGAAGCAGCTCGCCAAACTGGTGTTAGACTGGGACTCGGTCAGAGCCAGGTAAGATAAAGCGGAAAAATAACCCACAATGCTGTCTTCCATGACATCCCCAGCAACCACCCCCCTCCTCAATACAGACAAAGACCGCTGGGTGGACAAAGCGAAAGTCACTGCAGACTCACACACCTGACTCACAGACCAAGTCACAGCCCACTGACACCTGCTTTCCGGCCTCATTCTCCCAGCGGGACGGTGTTAGAACACCCTGCTGTTAATCAACCAACAGTGAAAGGAGACAGGAAAAAAAAAAAAAAAAAACCTAAGTGTATTCAGGGAAGAAGAGATAGTTCTAAGAAAAACTAAGAGCGTTGCTCTTGGAGTAGTGGAGTGTAGGAATAAATAGATCTGTGATCTTAGCAACCGCGAAGGGTCCCACTGTGTCAAGATACACTCGTGTGGTTTTGATTATTTTTCATAGTCAAGGGATTCTGTGCTCCACTCCATCCTAGAACAGGCGTTCCTTCACGTTTCACGTGCTTGTGGAGAACAGACAGGACTCAAGGAAGGGAGTAAATCGTCCTTCCTTCTCAGAGCATAGTTAGTTTCATTTTTTAGTTGTAACATTTTATCGAACCTCTCTTCCCCTCTGACCTTCTTCTCATCTGCACTTTCCTGTGGTCTCTTTTCCACAAGATGAAAGGACTGTGGAAAGGGGAACTCAGTTTCCTTCCAGATGAAGGGAAAGAGCCTGACTGTAAATTTTAAAAACATGTAAGAAACTGCTTATGTTCTGCCAACAACCAGAAACAGGAAGAACTATATCTGAAGCTGCGTCTGCAAATAGATTAAAAAGCACTTTTATCTTTAATTCATCACTGCAGACCTTGTAATCTATTGTATACTCAAATGTTTTACTGTATCAGAGAAAACATCATGCGATACATTCAGAAAAGCTGGGAAAATAATTCAAAATACAATATTATTAACTCAAAAATAGAAAGAAAGAAATGCTGTGCTCAACAGGGAGGAACTAAGTAAAACCAAGTAACCATCCCAGAGGGCTGATGTCAAGTGACCTGTCTGTTAGCGCTCCGGGCTCCAGCCTCAGCTCCTTCCGTAAGGGCATTTGTATCGATACAGGGATTGACAAGCTTTTTCTGTAAAAGGCCAGATAAATGTTTTCAGCTTTGCCGCCCGGATGCTCCCTGTTCCGGCTACTCAGCTCTGCTGTTGTAGCATAAAAGTAGCCCTGGGCATTGTATAAATGCATGAGCAAGGCTGTGTTTGAATAAAACTTTATTTGCAAAACAGGTGGCTTTGCTGAGCCCTGCTTTGTTAATAGTCGTCATTGTGCTCTTGTGAAATAGATGTGGTTATTTCTGTTTGGCAAATAAATGGAGACACAGCCACCATTTACTGACTTTCTATGTGTCAGATGCTTTTATCGCAGATTGAGAAAGTCTGTAACAGGGCTGCGTTTCCTTGTTTCTAAGATGTCATTGAGTGTCAGATGCACGACTGATTTAATACCTGATTTCAAGAGGGAAATGAAATAGAAACACCACTGTATTAAATGTACAAATCAATTGGTAAGACACATCCTGATATAATAAATGTTGAGATGATAAAAGAGACATCTAGGAATTAACATGTGGTGAAAATGGTAATTGCCACCACCTACCCGGGTGCTTGCCGTGTGCCAGATACACATATGTGGTACGTCAGTTCTTCGATTCTCCCACCAATCCCTATCAGTTTGCCTGTTCATGTTTTCAACAGACATGAAGTAGGTCTTTACTGTGAATCAGACTCTGCTGCTGCTGCTAAATGCAGAGACCCTTCAGTGAGGGTTGTCGGGGGACGGGGGTTAGGAGGTTCTGTGATATCTCCTACTTTGAGAGGAGACTTGTATTGCGGAGACAGGAGGCACCTGCACATGGCGTGTCTGTGACTCGCTTTGGCCCTGAGACACAGTGAACAGCAGGGCTAGGATTCTGAATGCAAAGTCCATCATCATCTTGCCATCTGTGTATGTGGGATTAGAATCTTGTGGCCAGAACCAGGATCGGGCAGTGCAGGCTGCCCAGTGGTAGATTTTGCTGAAGAAAAGGAAGAATGTTTTTATGGTTAATTAAACAAAGCTATGAGTCCTTCTTGCTGGAGTTGGTTGAGCAATATTGTAGATGCCTACCTGCCCGGAATTTACATCTGCAACACACATATCCCATAGGAGATTTCAACACTGATTCTTCATCCTGCGTTCATGGCTCTGTTCATGTAATGATCAGAGAAACTGAAATAGATGAATATTTCCTTGTTACTTTTACTTATTCCTGTCGTTTTCCCCTGGAGGAAAATGGTAGCAGCTAATATCAAGTGGGACTCCATCACGTGCACACGCATATACATATATGTTTGTTCTCTCCTTCGTTGCTTAGGACAGTTCTGCCGTGCAAACGGTATTTGTTTTCTTAGTTTTGCAGATGAGACAACCTGAGGCACAGAGAGGTTAGACCATTGCCCAAGGTCACACAGCTCATGAAGGCAGAGCTGACCTTTAGACTTGAGCCCATCAGACTTCAAAGTCAGTGCTTTTTCCATTGCCAGCTTTGCTTCAGCAGATTTACTGAAGCCTTGTTGTGGAGGAGTGCAGCATATCAGGAGCATGAAAGAGTGGAGCAGAGCCTTTTGAGGGCAATGCAGTCATCTGGGAAGCTTGATAAGTTGCTAACATGGGTTCTCATCTGCATCCATATAACATCCATGTTTAAATTTGAAGTGCTAGAACTTTCCACAATAGCAGGTATGTCCATATTTAAAAAGAAGTCAAAACACACTTGAAAACCAAAGAGAAGTTGTTTTAGAGTGTTATTCCCTATGCACCGCCCCCCTGCCATGACTATTGCTGTATAATTTGGGGGAAGGGAGTCCTTTTGACTTTCTGTGAAAGGAATGTAAACATTCCACATTATGTTTCAGATTTGCTGTAGCTGTTGTCTTTGGAATATTAATCCTTACAAGTGATTTTAATTCTTAAAGTGCTTTCACTGCTATCGATTACTAGTTCCGTGATTGAAGTTCTGGCTTTCACTTGCTAAAAGTAGTCACAAGTCAGGACAGTTGTTGGCAGTGTTATAAGGGGTCCTGAAGAGCAGCAGCTGACCCCCAGTGGCACAGGGAACATTCTAGATCAAAGAGCACAAGGGGGTGTTTCATGGCAACGATCCCAAGATTGAACTCTAGAGGAAGAAGTTCCATGGACTGATCTCCAGCAGTGGGGCTTGCGTGAGACAAGACGTGTCAGTTCCGCTCGGAGCAGACAGCTCCTCCCAGCACTATGAGAGTCCGGTCCCGGCGGGAAGGCTGTGTCACTTTCACTTTCCTTTCTTAGAGGATAAACTCCAGAGAAGCTGGCATCCTACGTACTGACACCTGTCCCAGGTAGAATCAGTTTTGGGAAAGGAATCTGTCTCTGTTAGATCCTTGACTCCATAAGATTGCGTATATAGAGTGGATTCTCAGATAATACCTACCCCTGTGCTTCTGCAGGTGGAACCAGGCTCACAAATCTTCAGGAACCAACTTTCAGGGGCTTCCATCAAAAATAGATACCCTAAAGGAAGAGATGGATGAAGCTGGAAATAAAGTAGAACAGTGCAAGGTAGGAAAATTCCCTAATGAATGTGTACTTAAATCAGTCTTTTGGTTTTTGCAAGTGATGGATGAAAGGTCAAATATTGCAAATTATTTAATGTCTTCTATAATTCCTATTAGAATTCCCTGAATGATGTTCAAGGTGGTTTCTATTTTCTTCTTCCTTCTTTGTTTTCCAAGGCTCTACATTGCTTTATAATCAGAACATTATTTTAAAAATTCAAGTAGGATTTTTTTTTTACAAAACTTGATTAAAATGTCTAAGCTTATTTAAAACAAAGATTTTAATAGGTATACCTATGGCTGATTCATGTTGATGTATGGCAGAAACTAATACAACATTGTAAAGCAATTGTCCTCCAACTAAAATAAATAAAATAAAGAATGGGGGGAGATAAAGGGAGAAAACTATAGAAAAACATATCATAAAAGTTATAGACATTAAAATAATGCAGAGCAAGCACAACAACAGAATCGTATAGATTTTCTAGAATGAATGCTATTATGTTTAAGGGTTGGATATATAGTAATGGGGTCATAATATGTCCATAAGAAAGGGAAGGATTAGTTTTAAGATGTTGCTAGGACAATTGGTTTCTCACTTGGGGAGAAATATAAAATTTGTATCTCATAAATTAAATTCCAGGCTAGGTGGTTAAGTGATCTTATTCTCTATGCATTTATCTACGAAAATAGATGTTTATTCCAAATGTTATTTGAGGTGGTAAAGAAACAAGTCTTTGGTGACTCTTAGAATCATGGCCTGAAACTTTTCCTCCTCTTATTATTCACCATTTTCCAAAACTGGCATTAGGACTGGATAGTTTGGTTTATTCAGGTTACGCTATAATTCACTTTTCAAGATAGGAAACTTTGGACAATTTGCAGCAAAACGACTTGTTGAAAATAGTACAGTGGGTAAGAATTAATACTGAAGTCATGCCATAGCCTTTGCATTTAAAAAGATGGTAACCACACAAATGCTTCTGGTAAAAGTCTCACATTGGCTTTTTCTTGTTCAGAGAGTTGTAGCTTTGCCATTGTCATTCATATCTGGTCTAATCTAGCTCTCAGCTGCTGGCTCCTTATTGGATATAAATTTGACTAGCAGTTTGGAGAAGGAAATGGCAACCCACTCCAGTATTCTTGCCTGGAGAATCCCATGGACAGAGGAGCTTAGTGGGCTACAGTCCATGGGTCTACAGTCCAAAGAGTCAGACACAACTTCACTTTCACTTTCATTTTGGGTGTCTGAACTGGTGCATTATGGGCTGATGTCTCTTCTCTGAACTTCCACACCATGGCTTGTGGAAAAGTCAAATGGTGAAAACATATGAAAATATTTTCTCCTCCTCTCTTTATGTTAACTTCTAGTTCCCTAAGATAGTTAGGAAACTATCTTACCTACTATGAAGCTACCTACCATAAGGTAGTTTCCTAAGATCTAAGTTCTGGTTCACTGATTCTCTCTTTCACTGTGTATGATCTGATGTTTAATTAACATCGAGTTTTGAGTTCCACTGACTATATTTTTCATTTTAAAGTTCTAATTCTTCAAGCCTGCCCTTTTTGATATTGCATTATTCTTTTTTAATGTTTTCAGTCATTTATGTATGCTTAAGTCTTTGTTCATTTTGTTTTCTTAAATTTTCTGGGAGAGTTTCCTTTATGGTAGACTGTTTCTCCTTTATGGTGGACTGTTCTGCAGTTTTGTATCATGAGCTTATTTTAAGAGGAACTTTATCTGTGGGCCTTCTTGGAATTAGGAGTCAGTCTCCCAGAGAGTATTGCCAGTCCAGGGCAATTTTAAACTAAACTTTCTCATCTTAAGGATTTCTAGACCATACGTATAATCAACTCAAACTCCAAAGCCTCATGAAAGTAGATCTGTATTTGAGAACTCTCAGGGAAATGTTTTACTCTCCCAGATCTAGAACCCTATCCAAAACAGAAAGTAGTACACTAAAAAAAAGAATATATATGAAATTCTATACATATGTATATGAAATTTTGAAATATGGGTATATCCAATTGCCCAACTTATCAGTTTTAAACAAATTATTTAATTTTTATGTAAGTAATTCATTTAGTTGTTGTTCAGTCACTAAGTTGTGTCCAACTCTTTGCGACCCCATGGACTGCAGCACACCAGGCTTCCCTGTCCTTCACTGTCTCCCAGAGTTTCCCTCAAACTCATATCCATTGAGTCGGTGATGCCATCCAACCATCTCATCTTCTGTCACCCCCTTCTCCTGTCTTCTCTTCCAGTGAGTTGGCTCTTCACATCAGGTGGCCAAAGTATTGGAGCTTCAGCTTCAGCATCAGTTCTTCCAATATTATTCAGGGTTGATTTCCTTTAGTATTGACTGATTGGATCTCCTTGCTGTCCAAGGGACTCTCAAGAGTCTTGTCCAGCTCCATAGTTCAAAAGTATCGATTCTTTGGTTCTCGCCTTCTTTATGGCCCAGGTCTTACATCTGTACATGACTAATGGAAAAACCACAGCTTTGACTATGCAGACCTTTGTTGGCAAAGTAATGTCTCTGCTTTTTAATATGCTGTCTGGGTTTATCATAGCTTTTCTTTCAAGAATTCCATGAATTCTTTTAATTTCATGGTTGTAGTCACCATCTGCAGTGATTTTAGAGCCCAAGAAAATAAAATCTGTCACTGTTTCCACTTTTCCCCCATCTGTTTGCCATGAAACGATGGGATCAGATGCCATGATCTTAGTTTTTTAAATGTTGAGTTTTAGGCCAGATTTTTCATTCTCTTTCACCCTCATCAAGCAACTCTTTAGTTTCTCTTCACTTTCTGCCATTAAGGTGGTATCACCTGCATTATTATTGATATTTCTCTGAGGTTATTGATATTTCTCCCAGCAATCTTGATTCCAGCTTGTGAGTCATCCATCTCAACATTCCGCATTATGTACTCTGCATATAAATTAAATAAACAGGTTGACAATATACAGCCTTGACGAATTCCTTTCCCAATTTTGAACCAGTCTGTTGTACATTAATTCAAATATCAAAAGTATAAAACAGTATAAAGTCTTCCTTCCACCCTTGTCCTTCTCCTCCTAGTTCCCACTGCTCCCAACAGGTAACCCCTGTTATTAAGCAAACCCTCTTGCTTTTTTTCCTAGAGGTATTTTTATACAAACATGGTGGTAAAAATCTTTCCTCTCCCTCTTTTACACTGGTAGTAACATACTATCCCAGAAGTAATGTTCTGTTTCATATCTTAACAAGGCATTTTGATAATAAACCTTAGAGGTTTATTATCAGGCCATACCTAATAAGATCAGGCCATAATAAGCTTGCTTATTCTTTTCATCATCCCTATGTATGAGTATACCAATCAGTTGATGGACATTTAGTCTGTGGCTGTTTCATCACGTTTTGCTCTTGGAGTTCATGGATATCAATTCTCAGATGCTATTTGCTTTCACTTCTCTTTTCTTCAATGACACATCTCCTCTTCCACTTACCCAGGATCAACTTGCAGCGGACATGTACAACTTTATGGCCAAAGAAGGGGAGTACGGCAAATTCTTTATTACGGTAAGCACTTTGCCCTGGCGAGACATGAAAGCACTGTAAAAGTTGAGTCATTTTAGCTTTTTTTTGCAAAAGATGTCATTTTTGGTTTTGCTCAGCCATTGTGTGTATGTCCATCCAATGCTAACGTTACTTTTGTTTTTGAATGTGGGTCTGTTCTCAGTTATTAGAAGCTCAAGCAGATTACCATAGAAAAGCATTAGCAGTCTTAGAAAAGGCCCTTCCCGAGTTGCGAGCCCATCAAGGTAACGTAACCTGCGTGCTGGCCTGACGCCTCCTTCTCGCCTCTGCCACTTCCGCCTCTGTTCTTCTTCACCCAGCTCCTTTGCATGCGTTTCCTCTGGACAAAGCTGCTCTGCCTCGGCGGACACTGTTCCCCAGCACACTTTCATCTTCCCTTGCTGCATTCTCTACTTTCTTCCAAGCCCAAATTAACATACTAACGGAGCATTCGCAGTTCTTCTGAAACCTTCAGTTGAAGAGAAAGCTGCACCCTTTGGGGGAGCGCCTGTTCTTCTGTCTTCTAAACAGGCTCAAAACCTTCTAGTCTCTAATTACCTTCTCCCAAATCAGTTACTTGTTCCATAGGGCGTTATTCTGGCTCTGGGATTCCAGGAGCATACACTCTAGGAAAAAAGTTGGGGGCTTCCCAAAAGAAATTTTAGAAGCCAGTACCTGATACCGCAGCATTAGGCATGTAATCAGTGTGATCGGGTCATGAGAACGTGACCATCTCCTTCAGATCTTGTTCTCATCAGCACTCACTTTGCCCACCGTGTTCAGGCACATTGCTGATCCTACCCTTGAGTTACGAGCAGTCCAAACTTTCCCTTGATGCTTAGTTTTGATTCTAATCCTCTCTGATTTGCTATCAGAGCATCTCCCAGCAGAGATCAGTAGATGATCAGACACTGCTGTCCCCTTTAGACATGTTACATGCATTGCCTTAAGGTATGGTCCTGACATTTGGAACTTAAATGCCCCCGACAGAAGCCTTGGTCTTGAGCTGAAAGAGGATTAAGCCAGGCGCTGAGTGTGACAACTCCATGATTGTGAAACATACACATGTGTGCGTGGGTGTGGCTGTGCTCACACACTGGCCCCTCAAGAATACCACTCCTCTCTCCTAAATATTAATAGTAGGCAATCCCAACAGATAGTCTTTGTGCCTGAGAGTTGTTAGATTTCAGAATTAGAAAATTCTGTGTCTTGCCTGACTCTCTAGCCCATCTCCCATCTGATCCCATCTCCTAACTCTTGGGTAATGGGGTTGAGTCACAGTGCAGAGGAATGAAGCAGCCGGCGAACACTCAGCCTTGCAAGGGGCCAGCTCTTGCTGGCCAAGGTCAGAGCGCCAAGAGCCTGTAGTTATGGGATACCTCCTATGCTCAGTGCCCTACACAGGACAAAATAGTAAACTTCACCATCTTAGCCTTTGAAGCCTAGTCTGGAAGGGTTGGCTAAAGGACACAAAAAATAAATTTCTTTAGCAGCTCCACTCCCCGCTTTTGAAAAGCTCCTGTTCTATTTTTACCCAAGGCTCTTTTCCCTGGAGAAGCATGTCAGAAAGTCATGGGGAATGGGCAGGGGCAGGCAGGCGTTTTAGGAGGGACAAGCCGGCATGTGGCGGGAGCAGCCGTCGAAAGAAATGAGATTCTTTCTCTCTTTCTGAGGCTGCTGCCTTCGCCCAAGCCTTGCAGTTCAGCCCCTTCCACCTCTGCCTCCAGTCTGCCTTTTATCTTAGTTCTGTCTTCCTCTTCCTTCTTCTCTATTTCTAGAAAGACTCAGAGTGTCCTTATGGTAGGCAAAAAGCTCAACCTCCCACCCAGCGCCCTGGTCTTCCACTCTGGTCGTCTGACCTTTGTTCAGTACCTGCTTGTCCTCAGCATGGAGGCTCCTTTCATCACATTCTCCTTGGTTTTTCTGGGAGGCTCTTCAAATGACTCGTTTCTATTGACCACCTCAATTTTCTAACCACCTTCCCACCCGTGTGCTTTGTGGTCTGATTTCCACTTCCAATCACTTTACGATTAAAACCAAAACTGGAAGACAAAAGGCACTGCAAGCCCCATTGGGTCAGTGATTCTGGATCGTCAGATTCTGGCATGCGACGTGGCTTGAATGGGCTCTTCTTTGCCGGTTCCCCCACTCATTTTGTGTTTTCCACCACTGTTGGGGCTGTGTTTTCTCCACATCAGAAATTGAGCCTTTTCTGCGATCCAGTTCTTGCTCCTGTGTTCTTCTGCCTCCCGTCTTCCCCAGCTTTTCTTTCCAGGCCTCCACTCTCACCCGCATCTTCATCCACACAGCCTCAGTTTCAGGCGATGACTGGCTGTTGTCTTAAACTCAGCATATCTCAAGCAGCAAACTGATGCTCTCCCACACCAGCTGACCTTTCCTCCACCTGGGCTCCTTAGGACCTCCTTTCCTTCAGACAATCCAGGTTTCAAACCTCAGAGCCCTCTTTTCCTTCCTTTCTGATGCCTCCTCTCCATTCCCACTCACGACCCCATCACCTAGAGCAAGGGTGTGGACGAAAGTGTCCGTTCCCAGACTCAAGATCCCTGCTCTCTTCTCAGCCCAAGTCCTCCTGGTCTACTTAATTCCTATCCATCTTCTAAGACTTTCACCAAGCTCCCTTCCTTGAGAAGCCTTCTCTGACAACTGAAGCCAACAGTGAACACTTGCGTCTCCCAAATCGCTCTAGCGTTTATGGTCTACACCAGAAGTCGCAAACAGCCGTTTCTCATTTAAAAAAAAATTTTTTTTTAAACTAATTGCCATCACTTAAAAACCCTAACAGTCCTAATCTCTGGCTTGTCTTGGAAGTTCAGAGCGTCTGGTGATGCTGGACGTGCTTTCCCGCACAGTGACACGGGTCCAGCTCCCAGGAGTGGCTGCTGCCTTGGGACAGACCACACACATGCTCCCCACTGGATGGAGCTCCTACGGTGCCCCTGCACAGTCATGTTTGCGACCCTCGTCTATACCATTTTCTGCAGTGACTTAGCAAACACGTCTCATCTTGTTAATTTCTGTTGTCTGTTTACATGTGTGTCTTGTGCTCTCTTCACATTCTGATTGCTCTCGTCCTGGGGAGTGGGGCTGGGGGGTGAACTCTGACCCAGCACTGCAGATCTGTCACTTGAGGGGTCTGTTGTTGTGGGGGCAGCCCTGGTGGTAAAGTCTGCCTCCAGAGTGGTCTCTAAGCCAAGGGCTCTCACACCCATCCTCTGCCAACGTTATACCAACGTGGGGGTGAGACACCCTGTCCAGTGTTGACCTGAAAGTTCCGGCCAGGGTCTGGAGTGTGCCGGCCCCTCAGCATCACAGGGTCAGGCACAGGGAGGTGATGGCAGGAATCATTTTCAGAAGTCCCTGGGTGATTCTGATGTGTCCCCCACCCCCTCAGGGGAAGGTCAGCTGGCCCTCTTCTGCCTGTGTTGAGAATCATTGCTTTAAATAAAGGGATGAAGTGTTTGAGGTAAGATCTGGCCTTTGAGTGGACTGTCCCAGAGCTCTGTCTTCTGAGAAGGGCCAGGCCCCTGGGTGCGGGTTGTGTTCAGAGTTCCATGGACCAGGGCTGGGGCCCTCAGCAGGGGCGAGGGGCCTCCTGACAGTTCTGAGAGTGGCCACTGCCCTCCGCCCCCTCACCCTGTCCTTTAAGGTCCTAGGGTAGGAATTTATGTTGGCCCTTTCCAGTCCTGTATGATAATGCTAGGCTTGTGTTTACATATTTAAGAAATTATTTCCTTTTTCAACTGAAGGAGTCGATTTCTTGTACCCTACTTGCTCTTTCCACCAAAGAAAAGCAGCCTTTGACCTCTGACTTCCCAGGAGTGCCCAGGTCTCCGGGTTCGTGGGATTTCCCTTTCTTTCTTGCAGTGGGCCCCTCCTGCCATCACATGTGGAGCAGTGTCAGAGCCATGCTGGGGTAACACTGCCCATCTGGCATTCAAGATTCGAATAGCAAAGTGGCTGAAGGACACGTGTCCACATGCCGAGAGGAACCCTTCCTGAACCACGTGTCCCGGTGGAGTCCCTCCCACCAGCCGACTTGCTCTCTTTGGCTTCTGCATGCATCTCCATCAGTACTGGGTCTCCACGGGCCCCCAGGCAGCCCGGGTCCCACCACCAGTTCCTAGTCTCCCTTGGGCATCCCCGTCGTAAATGCCTGTTTCTGTGTGCCCGCTCTCTCGTTTGTCTTTCTGCTAAGCCGCCTCACCTCTCTCGTGGAATGAAGCAGCGCATATGACCGGAAAATAATACACAGCGTTGCTTTGCTGCTGTCGGCACAGCCTCCAGCCTAAGCTGCCTTGTGGGGGCTGCGTTCTCTCCACTCAGAATCCTGGGCAGTCTGGGGGTCTGGCACCAAGAGGTGCTGCAGGTCTGGGGGTAGGAGTTTATGGTGGCCCTCTCCAGTCCTGTTTAGTAATACTTGGCTGGTGTTTACATCTTTAAGAAATTACTTCCTTTTTCAATGGAAGGAGTCAATTTCTTGTCCTCCGGATAGAAAACCAGTGCTGCCCTGCACGGCTAGGTCAGTTTCTTCTCAGTGGAACCTCTGTGCTCAGACAGGCCATTGGTTTTGGCCCAAGGCAGCCCACCCATCTCGGGTGCATGTTGGGCCAGATGCCCCATTGCAGCTTCCGCTGGGCATCTTACGTCGGGCACCATGGCGTGTTGGGCTCTGCTCCACAGGCCACCTTCCCAGCCTGGCACATATGTAAACAGGAAAGGACACGAGCAAAGAGGACACGTTTCCCCCTTTCCCAAAGCCTCAGCTACAGGCTGCTAAAGAAAAAAAGAAAAATCCCTCCTGGTAGTCTGGGGGAGGAAATAACTTGGTGACGCCCACGAGGTGGTCGAGTGTCTCACTGGACAGTTTGCTGCTCTAGATAAGTGGGCGGAGAAGCCCGCCTTTGGGACGCCTTTGGAAGAACACCTGAAGCGGAGCGGCCGCGAGATCGCACTGCCCATCGAGGCCTGCGTGATGCTCCTGCTGGAGACGGGCATGAAGGAGGAGGTGAGGGGCCCCGCCGTCCCAGGCCGGTCTCCCCGGACCAGTGACTCTTGAACCGCGTTCACTGTGACCACATTTCACACTGAAACCCTGTCCATGTTACCTTCTGTAGACATGGAATGAAAGAGAGCTTTCACAGAGCAATATTTACCTTGCCTACCTGCAGTACACTCTGCCTTTTTTTTTTTTTCTTTTGGCCCCATTTGATTATTTCATTTTATACTGTGGTCATGATTTGTGGAAGTGAATTTCATGATGTACTACTGAACCAGAGCTTATGTGAGCTTTGGTTTCCAATAGCAAGATGCTTACATTTGTGTAGTACTCTGTGAGGTGGGGGAGGGTGGTATTTACATACTTTTATTTTATGAAATCCTTACCCCAGGTGGCGCTAGTGGTTAAAAAACAAAACCCACCTGCCAATGCAGGAGGCGTAGTGTTCCATCCCTTGGTCAGGAAGATCCCCTGGAGGAGGGGATGACAACCCACCCCTGTGTCCTTGCCTGGGAAAGTCCATGGACAGAGAAGCCTAGCAGGCTAGAGTCCATGGGGTCGCAAAGAGCTGGACACAACTTAGCAACTGGACAACAAAAGCAAATAGCTGATGAACAACATTGTGGTAGTCTCAGGTGAACAGTGAGGGGACTCAGCTGTACAGATACGTGTATCCATTCTCCCCCAAACTCCTGTCTCCTCCAGGCTGCCGCATAACCTCGAGCAGAGTTCCAGGTGCTGTATATACAGGAGGTGATACTAATGGCTTTGCGTTGTCTTTAGGGCCTTTTCCGAATTGGGGCTGGGGCCTCCAAGTTAAAGAAACTGAAAGCTGCTCTAGACTGTTCTACTTCTCACCTGGATGAGTTCTACTCTGACCCCCACGCCGTAGCAGGTGAGCTCCGTGGAAGAAGACGCCTCGAGGTGACATAGCATCAGCTGAACGTTCAACATTAAGTTTAAGTAACAGATGAAACTGAAATGGTCTCCTTAATAGATTTAAGTGACAAAACTGAAATGACAAAACTCAAAAGTGTGCGTACTTACACATACGTATCTTTTCTGTTCCTGTTTTGGGGGTTTTGTTTTATTTTCCTGATTATTAAGTAAAGGTGAAAGAAGCTTATAATCCAAATGTTTGGAGGCATGCTTGTATTCTCTTCCTTTCTTTTACCCCCAAATCTCCATCTGCGCAGAGAAATGATGCCTATTAATTTGACTTTGAAGCTAATTTTACTTTCTATTGATCTCTCAATATATTTTACATGGGACAGAAATCGTCTTGTGAATATTTCATTCTCTAACCACTCCTGCCAGTTCATAATTTGTTCTATGTATTGTGAGTGGTTATAATTGAGGTCATTTGAATTTGCAAAATAATATATCCTAAGAGTCCCAGCCTTGCCCCTTGTCACACTCAAAGAGGGTGTTACTAATTTCAGGTGCTTTGAAGTCCTATTTACGGGAGCTGCCTGAACCTTTGATGACTTTTAATCTGTATGAAGAATGGACACAGGTTGCGAGGTAAGTGTAAAGAACACCAAGTTGTTTTTTTCTTAATTGATTTACTTTTAACTGAAGGATAATGCTGTATAATATTGTGTTGGCTTCTGCCATACATCAACAGGAATCAGCTATAGGTATACATGTCCCCTCCCTCTTGACCCTCCCTCCCACCTCCCACCCCATCCCACCCCTCTAGGTTGCCACAGAGCACCGGTTTGAACTCCCTGAGTCATACAGCAAATTCCCACTGGCTGTCTATTTTACATATGGTAGTGTGTATGTAAAGAACACCGAATTTTAAAAGTTAAAGAAAACAATGTAATACTCTGTCTTGTTTGTAAATCACCTTACTCTTGGGGACCACAAAACAACATTAAAATAAGGTATTTTGAGCTGTGTGGGAACTCAGCTGTGCAATAATATAATGTTGACGTAATCAGTAACAACAGTTGATGCTTACTGAGCATTTACTGCAGGCTAAGTACTGTACTAATCTTTATGCCCGTGAATTCCTGCAGCCGATAATTAATAACATGAAAGGCAGAAATGGCTGTTATCCTCACTGTTCAGATGAGGAAACGGAGGCTTACGAAAGACTGGTGTCACTTAACTGACAGAGCTTGGAATCCACACCCAGAACTCTGCCCCGGAGCCTGAGTCCCTGCTGTTTATCTCTTCCCCTCCAACCCCGGCTTCTATCTGTCCAGGAGTAGTTGGTTTTAGGCAAGGCAGAACTCATTGCAAAAGTTCTAGAGGCTTCTTCCTGGCCGCCTCCTGGTCAACGTGTCCCTCCCAATTGACTCGCCTCCTCTCAGAATGCCTAATTCCTCACCTATAAGGGGAGGGGAATATACCTCCCCTCCCCTCCTCTCCCCTCCCTGCATCTTCAAATACTCACCTGTTCCCATCAAACGAGCAGTGATTAGAAATAAGCCATGTGTTCTGATGAGTCATTCATCATCAGTTGAACCAGGCATTTGGGCTTTTTTTTTTTTTTTATGGTGTTGACTTTTTTTTTCTTTAAATATTTAGTTATTTTTGGTTGTATCAGGTCTTAGTTGCAGCATGTGGGGTCTTAGTGCCCTGACCAGGGATCGAATCCATATCCCCTGCACTGGAAGGCAAGTTATTAACCACTGGACCACCAGGGAAGTCCGTGAGCTTTTCTGTGCAGCTGTGGCACAAGGCTTTCTCCCTGGCAGACAGTCAGGATTTTAAAGTAAGAGTGACCTCTTAGGCCAGTTGTGTCCTTGGAAGCAGCACGGGGCACTGCCTGCTCTGGGTACGCACATGTGTGGGGCTGGGGGAACCCACCGAGCAGTGTCAGGTCAGGGGTTCTGGAGTCTCGTACTGGGTGGGCTCCTTCCCTCTTCCTAGGCCTTGACTTTTCTCTCTGTTCTGAGATTCCCAGATTTGTCCCTGTGAGGAAATAAGTGGTAAAAGAGGGAATCTGTCTACTGGTGTGTTGATTCTATACTTGAGAAATGTCATCCCCTCCCAGTGACACATTCACTGGCCTCTAGAGTTGTCATTGTGTTTAACCCCTACCCACAGCTCTCCAGGCTGGTTCAGCTGTCGAGGAGGTTTTAAGTCCGAAGGTGTGTTGCGTGAGCAACTTCTAACGCCCTCTCTTGCTGGTGGGCAGAGTTGATTCTTGCCCTGCGGGCTCTGATCTAACCCTTTTTGGGTCTGTGAAAGCTCACACATTGAAACTCTGCAGCAGGAGAATTCCTGTAATTGCTTCAAAACAGAAAGGGCTTCTTGGCCCGGAGCCTTTGGGCAGTACTGAGCACAGGGAGAGCCCTGGGGATTGGGGTGCTAGGAGCTTGGCCCGCTTATCTGCTGCTGGGCCACCCTTGGGACAACAGACCTGAGCCCCGGACGCTGTACAGGAATATACACATTGTCTAGATAGAATTTTCAGAATGCCTCCTGTGTGCCAAACGTTGATCTAGGTGGTTTCTCATTGTTCTGTCTCTGAAAGCTCACAGTCACTTGGCAGAATTAACATTCTTATCCCCAGTTTGGCACTTTAGGAAATTGAGTCTTAATGAGGTTGACTAACTGCTCAGCATATGTTAGTTAGTATTTGACTCCATATTCGTTTCTTTCCAAAATCTGTGCTTTCTAATTAAAAATTTTTTTAATTTAATTTTTTATTTTTTGGCTACACCACCTAGCATGTTGGATCCTAGTTCCCCAACCAAGAATCGATCTTGCACACCCCCACCGCTGCCCCATGCATTGGAAGCTCAGAGTCTTAACCACTTGACCACCAGGGAAGCCCCTTTAATTCTTTTTTTAATCTTGGCTGTGCCACACAGCTTGCGGAATCTCAGGTCCCTGACTAGGGATTGAACCTGGGCCACGGCAGTGAAAAGTGCCGAATCTGAACCACTAGAAATTGCTGTGCTGTTTTCCAACTGTGCTTTCTCTGTCAGTGGGGGCATCGCTGCTAATATAGCAAATGAACACAGGTATTCCTAAAATGAGTGTTAATAAACGGTTATAAATAATTTTTTTTCTCAGCGTACAGGATCAAGACAAAAAACTTCAGGATTTATGGAGAACATGTCAGAAGTTGCCACCACAAAATTTTGTTAACTTTAGGTATGTATGATTGGCATTCTGCAAATTAAGCCACCGAGCTGCAATGAAGAAAGGTTTAATCCGCAGCGGAGAGGCCACTGGATTCAAGCATGTTTGGCACAATCAAAAAAATGCTCTGGAGGGTAACTCGGGGTTGCTGGGAGTGGGGCTTGATATATATTACTGTGATGTGTCTGGAGCACGGGCATCATGTCTGCCATCGACAGGTACGTCTCCTGACCATCTCATCACTGCAGCTGTTGGGGAAAAATTCTTATGAAAAGTTTGATCGACAGTATGTTGGATTTGGAGTCCAAATTGTCCAATATCTAAAAGGCAAAAATTCAACAATAGTTGTCCTTTCTGTAATGTGTTTCACATATGCTACATAATTTAAGCAGTGTACAAATCATCCTGCTCAATAAAACTTCAAGAAATGGAGATTATGTATTAGTTTGTGGGATGGCTGTGTTTGTAGGAAAATTTGCCATGGAATAAATTTCTAGTATTTAACTTCAGTTTTCTCTTTGACTTAAAATGTAACTTTGAAGAAGCACAGAGAGAGGGTAAAAAAGGTAGCCTGAGGTAATAAAGTTGTTTAAAACCAAAGAAAACTTTGTAAGAAGATATGATCTGAAATGACAGATACTTTACTGGTGAAAGTTCTGGTATGTCACCTGACCTTTAATTTCAGTCTTAGATCCTGTTACTAAGCTAAAGCTAAATATTCTAATATTTAGCTAATATTTTGAAATCTAAATATTTTAATATCTTAGCTATCAACCATGCCTTATGAATGTGTTAAATTTATAATCCCTTATTTGATTTGTTTAACACACCCAGCTTGTAATTGCAGGTACTCTTTCTTCAGTGTCTTATGGTGGAAACTAAATTACAGTGCTTGGTAGTTTGGGATCTGAGCTTTTATTTTGTTTAACTTACTCATTATAATTTTTACTAATTGTTTTTTGACTAGGGAGGACATTTCCATGGTTCAAAATTCAAAGATGTACAATGGAAAAAATCTCTTTCCTCTTCTTGTCTCTCAGCCACCTACTTCCTCTCCTGAGAAACAACTCGTGTTTTCAGTTTCTTGTATATCCTCTCAGCAAGAGTTGATAGATGTAGAATCAAATATATATACATATATATATGTCTACATACATATCTACAAACGTTTCTGTCACACCTTTCACTTTTTTTTTTTAAACCAAATGGCACTGTATATTAGGTACATCATTCTTCTCCTTGCCTTCTTTGCTATAATGCACGTCCTGGAGGTCTGTCCATATCAGTGTGTAATACATTTTTATGGCTACATAGTACTCTACTGTATGGATATGCTATGATTTATTTAATCAGCCCCCTCTTGGTAAATAGTTGGGTTTGTGCTTAATTTTTTGCTTTTATAGTGCTATTTTTGTACCTGAGAGTATATGATAAATTGGACATTTTCATAATTAGGGCCTAAAGCATTCTCATATACAGTTTCTTTTAAGCAATAAACCTATACTTGTATTTTTAAAATCATGTTTGTAAAAAAGAAATTATGTTCACATTAAGAATATATTGACCCCACTGTTAATCAAATTGTAATCTATTTCAGGGTAGAGAGGTCCTTTATTTCAGGTCATAAAGGAAAAACAGATTAGAAATATATAGCACATAGAGATTGAATCATTGAGGTTTGCATTTGAGCTGTTTTCCCATTCCAAGCTCTGAACTATCTATTCCCTGGAACAAAGAACATGTACTTATGGAGAATGAAATGGCAACCCACTCCAGTATTCTTGCCTAGAGAATTCCATGGACAGAGGAGCTTGGCGGGCTAGTCCATGGGGTCACAAAGAATGGGACAATAAAGGTTACTTCAATAACAAAAAAAAAAGAAAACACACTTAACCCAAGGCAGCTTTGGGTTAAGTCACACCCTGCAGTTAGCATCTGTGGGATCTGGGGTTGAGCACCCCATGGGCAGGAAGGTACTGCTCCTCCAAGTATTTCAGAGTAGATGCTTTTCTTCTCTCTTTTGTTCCGTAGGTATTTAATCAAGTTCCTTGCGAAGCTTGCTCAGACCAGCGACATTAATAAAATGACCCCCAGCAACATTGCAATCGTGTTAGGCCCTAACTTGTTATGGGCCAAAAATGAAGGGTGAGTAACCGTTCCCTGTATCCTATTATCTAAGTTCTGCTTTCCACCTGATGCGAAGGGTAGACATGAAATTCACTTCTGAAGTCGATATTTCCCTGATAGCCGACTTTCTCAGACCTTACTATGCGCTGGGTCCTGTCCCACACGCTGGTCACACAAAGGTGTAAGAGACTTTGTCCCTGTCCTCCAAGGACCCCAGTCCTGGGCAGCCAGGCAGGTGAACGGTGATCGTGCAGTGATAAGCTCCACACACACATCTGTGCATCATAGACGTTATGAAGGAGGAACACAGCTTGGGCTGAGTCATTCAGGAGGAGACGGCACTTGACTGATGATGGATGAGCGGTTTTCCATGGGTAGGACCTGAATGAGCCGTGGCACAGAGGGCATAAAAAGGCCCTGGTCTCTGTGTTTGGGGATGAGGGGTGGGGTGCATCATGTGGTCTCATATAGCTTGAGCACAGGGGTCATGAGGCTGTGGGTGAAATTTGTGGAGCCACTTTATGAAGGGCCTCATGCATCTTGCTGAGATGTTAGCAACTTATTTTATGGGTCATGCTGGGAAGAGGGCATCAAGATTTCTCAGCAGAAGAATCACTTGAGCAAATTGGATTTAGAAAGATTATTTGTTGGCTCTGAGAACTGTAGATTGACTGGAGGAGAGGTATCTAAGAGGTCAACTAGGAAGCGTCCAGGAAACCACTCATGTTGACATCTGCCACATAACCTTTTGAAATCAGTGATCTGTCCTCATTTTTACAGATGAGGATGCTGAGGCTTAGACAGGACAAATAATTTGCTTATTGCACAGCAGGGAAGTGGTGGGGCCCACAGGATCTGTCCTTAGCTTTTACCACTCTTCCCTGCCTCCCCTCACTTCTCTTCAGCTTTGTAAAATCATGAATGGTTCAAGTTACCATTCAAAAAATATAAGGACTTTCTGAATCAAATTTTTTCTATCTTTAATTCATCCATTTCCTTGTGTTATGCCCACTCTTGTTTTGGAAAGTATTTATAAAATTATTTACAAAGATCCAACGTTATAAAGCAAAAGATAAGTGAATATAAAGGCTAACTACATAGTGAATCGTATCCTACAGCAAATAAATTCCAAGGTAGACCAAAGAGGTAATTATAAAGAGTGATGTTATAAACATAGCAAGTTAAAAAAAAATAAGTAAATAAACATAAATGCGTCAGGTAAATATTTATTAGCTTTGAGCATATAATGTAAGAGGATTTTATAAGCATAAAAGCAGTTTAGGAAACAGATAAGTCAAAAAGCTCCTTAAATAAATAGCAATTCGCAAATGGGAAGGGAGTTCCTCTAAAAATATCCAGATACATAAAAAGGTCTTGAAATCAATAGGTAAACAATATCTCCTCAAAAAGAAAGATTGGCCAAGAATACCAGTGAATCGTTCCTCCCCCGTGCTGAGGTTCTAAGGCAGGAGAATCAGAATCCAGGTGGGTGGAAGGGAAGCATGAACCAGAGGGGAGGGTGATTTTCAAGCAGAATTTGGATTCAGATTCCAACTAATCTGGAATTTGAAAGGAGCTAGAACTTTCACATGGTTGGAAATCAGAGCAAAAGTATTCTTCCCAGTGGAAAGACAGGTTCTAGTGATAAAAGGAGGGAGGAAGTAGGTTTGGGACAGTCGGATGTGGGATCCAGTCTGTCAGAGATCTGTGTCCTCCTTTATATGAAAAACCTCAGAACAGTCATGATGCTGTAAAAATTAAGTGCAGTGAAGAATCTGAGGCTCTGAGCATGGTTGGTGCCCAGTAAATGTCAGGCCCTTGCAGCCCGTCTGCCATCCTGTGTTCTGACTCTGGACTGGATGTGAGCTCCTTAACTGCAGGGACAACAATTCTTCTTTATTTTCTTTCTTGTGAGCCCTGGCATTCAGACACTGTCAACTTCTGAACACACACCTTGGGACCAGTCCACATCTGTATGTGACAACCTTAGTTAACATGTGTAAACGCAGAGCCCAGGTCTTCTGTGTGATAAGAGACACCCCGAAACACTGCATACGCTTGGCTGCATCATAGCCATGATCACCATTGTATATGTGATCCGGGGTCTTAGACAGTGTGACTCCCACAGGCAAGAGTATGGAGTGGGAAAATGCAGGCCTGTCCCCAAACAACTGAAAACCAGCATTCTGAGACATCATTGGGGACTGACTTACGTCATACTTGTTAGCACAGACTAAGGAGTGACGGCCAAGTTAGGGTAATTTTTCTTCCTGGGTGATCACTGCCACACTCCTTGGCCAGAGCCTGATGGATCTCATTTTTGCCTTTGTACTTAAATGTTTTATCCTTTCAATATAATTGAATTGCCCTGACTCAACCTGCAGAAATTAGAAGCTGACCTGGGGAGGTGGTTTAACTTTGTCTACTTCCTTTGCAGAACGCTCGCTGAGATGGCAGCTGCCACATCCGTCCACGTGGTTGCGGTCATCGAACCCATCATCCAGCACGCCAACTGGTTCTTCCCCGAAGGTGACTGCCGCTCCAATTTCATCGACACACTGATACACAACAGTAGTATAAACAGTCTTTCTTTGTTGTTTATCTTTGAAGTTTTCATTGCGGTAAAATACACATAATATGAAATTACCGTTTTAAGTGTACAATTCAGAGGGTTAACTGCATTCCCAGTGTTGTGCCACCACCATCATCTATTTCCAAAGCTTCTTCATCATTCCAAACTGAAACCCTGCCCACTGAACGATAAGTGTACATTATCTCTGCCCCTCAGTCTCTGTAACTGTTAATACTGTCCTGCTTTCTGTCTCTGGGAGTTGGTGATGGACAGGGAAGCCTGGCGTGCTACAGTCCCTGGGGTCACAAAGAGTTGGACACAACTGAGCAACTGAACTTTCTGTCTCTGTGAATTTGCCTGTTCTATGCATGTCCTATAAGTAGAATCATAGAATGTTTAAGCCTGTGTGTCTGGCCTGTTTCATTTAGCATAACAATTTCAAGGGTCATTCATCCATGTTGTAGCATGTGTCAGAATTTCATTCCGTTTTAAAAATCTGAATAATATTCCTTGTATGTATAAACAGCATTTTGTTTATCTGTTAGCCGATTGGTGGGCGTTTAGGCTGTTTGCACCTTTTTGACTATTGGTAATTGGCCGCTCTAAACATCGGTATAGGAGTATCTGTTTAATTCCCAGATTTGAGTTATTTTGGGTACATATCCAGGAGTGGCATTGCTGAGCTATATGAGAATTCTATGTATAAACAATCTTTTTAAGGAAGCAAATGCATAAGTAATCCCATCACATTGCCTTTACTTTTTCATGCTTCTTTTTAGACCCTTGGCATTCCTGTTTTCACACAGTAGTAGCCTCACTGTTGGGTATTTCACTTTGTTTCACGGCACATGGAGTCATCCATTCAGCCAGTGTGTGCTGAGTACTCGCTAGGTGCATGTTTGCTGGTGAGATGTGCTGTCTTCCTTGGAAAAGGAGACCTGATCGTCAGAGAAACTCTAACACATGACACCTTTGAAGGAAGGTGGAGGGAGGATTTGACAGACTCAGGTGTCAGGCACAAAGGGCCAGGGATGGCTCTGTAGAAGAGGTGACACTGACATGCAGGGATCCTCAGGGGTGCAGGGCCCCCTTTCGGGTACTGGTTGGGAGTCTGGCCCTTCCGCCCCAGCTTTGCCCAGAGCAGCCCGGCTGTCATCCTCTGGAGTGTAAGCTCCTTGAAGCCTGGTCAAGCACAGCTCTTCTCCTCTGTCTTTTTTCCTCATAGTCATCTTTCTTCTCATCTGTCTCTTCCCCTGAGTTCCCACCATCCAGAATCACACCCCACTCATGTAAGGATGCATAGTGAATGTGTGATGGATAGGTGATAATTGGCATTCTGCCCAGGGTTTCCTTTTTTTTTTTGGAGGGGGTCAGTGTTCATTGAGGTGCAATTTGCATAAATTAACAACTGACTGTACAGTGTAATGATTTTTAACAAATACATCCAGTGTGTACCTGCCACAACGATTTATATAGAGTGTTTCCATCATCCCAGAGAGTTCTTTCATGACCCTTTTCAGTCATGCCTATCATTCAGCCGGTGGCCATCACTCATCTGCTTTCCGTGTCTACAGTCTGTCTTTTAAACATTTTTATATAAATAAGAGTATGGAGTGTAGTCTTTTGTATCTGGCTTCTTTCATTTAGCATCATGCTTTTCAATAAGTTGAATCGCTCAGTCGTGTCCGACTCTTTGCAACCCCGCGGACTGCAGCACCCCAGGCTCCCTGATCACGCTTTTGAGAGCCAAGATTTCTTTTGAGAAAACGAGTCTTCAGAACCTGCTATAGACAGTATGAAGTTGATACCGCCCTTTTTATCTATTTAATATCAAGCTGTAAATATCTTAGTTTTTTCTGCTTCCAATAAGTAGTCATCCATGCTCAGTATCCTCTTCCATATTCCATGTTTTCTTTTTTTTTTTTTAAGAAAAGAGAAAGTGGGGGAGTTGTGTAACTTGGATGCTGAATCATACCCCTCCCTTAGCTCTAGTTTTCTTACCTTACCCCCCTACCTTGGTTTGGGAAACTGTCCTTAAGAAGATGAGGTGCCTGGGGCTTCCCCTTGTGAAATAGTGAGGGCTCGTGGACGAGAGGAGTCTCCTGTCCCAGTGGGGTGTCCTCCAGCTCTCTTGGCCCCTGTGCGCTGTGTCTCACGTACACACTTCTTTTTCTTCCGGCAGAGGTGGAATTCAACGTGTCAGAAGCGTTCGTACCTCTCACCACCCCAAATTCCAATCACTCATCCCACACTGGAAACGACCCTGTCGACTCGGGGACCCTGGAGAGGAAGCGGCCTGCCAGCATGGCGGTGATGGAGGGGGACCTGGTGAAGAAGGAGAGGTGCGTTCAGAGCTATGATCTTCACGGTGGTGGGAGCTGGCACAGGGAGAGGCAGCGACCCATGGTCCCTGGTCCTGCCTCAGGGGACCTGTCCCTCGGGAGCGACTCAGTGAGCACCCAGGCCTGTCAGAGTCCAGACAGTTTCAGGAACTCGGCTCTAGTTCGTTGCAAACATTAATCCGTCCCGACAGGAGGTGTGTAGCCACCAGTTAACACTCGTACCTGGCGCATCCAAGCTTTGCTTGGTGGTCTGTGATGAGCCCTACACAGTAGCATCACACACATGTTACTAAATGTTACTAAATGTACTTGATTGGAGAAAAAGAAAAAAAAGAGTTAAATATTGAGGATGTCTGTCCAGGAGTGAATATGAGAACAACCCACCTCTCATGGTGATCTGTGTGAGCTGGTGTCTAAAGACACACGTTTTTGGTATAACTTGGTTCCTCACTGGATGCCAACCATAGGAGCCTCAGTTTTTGCCAGTTCTGGAAGAAAAAAAACTGCGTCGGACTTAGTAAGAGGCAGTACTAGTCTCTATACTAGGCTCCTTGGGTGATCTGTGGGATTTTCAAACGTTATTAAGACTATTTGTGGTTTTTGCCTTCAGATGCCAATCTGTCCAACATGTATGCTGAAATGCTACTGTGTTTACCAGTAACGCTGAGTTAGGAGTCGCGTGCTTTTCTCATGTACATGCAATAATCTTACTGGAAATAGTTTTACATGAAAACTAAACAACAAGCTCTTATTCTAACTGCCCGCTCTTAAAGTGAGGTCTGTTTTTTTGTTTTGCCTTTTTGTTGTTTCTTTGTTTTTAAAACCCATAGCAAAGGAAAAGGCTTTACTCTTCTGTTCCGTCACTCTGGAGGCCACATTTATGATGTGCAGAAGCTTCACTCCTCTGAACCCACATTCACACACGCAGAAGAGCTCCCTGATGACAAACTGTCCTTCACAGAATTAGCCTTTGTGTATCTGAAGTTACAGACTGCAGTGTTAGGGTCTACTTAGCACATGCTAAAGAGTTCCCAGCCATCTTCCTGGATGGATTCTCCCCACCAGCTGACTCAGTAACCACAAGCTCAGGCAGCCATATACCTTTCTAATCTTTTGAACTGGCCAAAAGGGTTAAAGTTCATACACCAGTGGCTTCAGTAGAAAGTGAATCTTCCTTCTAACCTATCGTCCAACCACCATCTCCTTTCCCAGAGCAACTATTTTTCCAGTCCTACACATCTGCTCAGATATATTCTTTGCATATTTACCATCATTTCTGGGCTTCCCTGGTGGCTCAGTGATAAAGAATCTGCCTGCCAATGCAAGAGACACAGGAGATGTGGGGTCAGAAAGATCCCTTGGAGTAGGAAATGGCAACCCACTCCAGTATTCTTGTCTGGAGAATCCCATGCACAGAGGAACCTGGTGGGCCACAGTCCATGGGGTCGCAAAAGAGTCGGACATGACTTAGCAGCTAAACAACAAACAGCGCGTCCTTTTGGATATATTCTTTGCATACGCATAGACCTAAGTTGGAGAAGGCAATGGCACCCCACTCCAGTACTCTTGCCTGGAAAATCCCATGGATGGAGGAGCCTGGTGGGCTGCAGTCCATGGGGTCGCTAAGAGTCAGACTTGACTGAGCGACTTCACTTTCACTTTAATCTTTCATGCATTGGAGAAGGAAATGGCAACCCACTCCAGTGTTCTTGCCTGGAGAATCCCAGGGACAGGGGAGCCTGGTGGACTGCCGTGTATGGGGTCGCACAGAGTCCGACACGACTAAAGCGACTTAGCAGCAGCAGCAGACCTAAGTTTCTACATCTCAGCTTAAGAGGTGACGTAAGGCTGTCTGACTTTGCTGCTGGTGGCACTTCTGCACTCAGCTTCCACCTTGATGGGGAAACACACAGATTCCAGGTGATGGCCTCGTGGAAATAAACTATGGAAATAAACACGCTGTTATGATGGCGCTCATTCAGGATGAGGCCTGCGTGTTTGCTTTCAGCTGCTCACACCCACTTTCAGAAAGGACGTTGGTCAGTACCAGGTCCAGATTTAGAGCCCTGTTACTCCGTGCCTGAGTAACAGGAGCGACCATTCATCTGGTCCTTGCTGCTTCATTGCATGCTGGGCAACTGGGGTGGCTGTCCCCGCGTGTGGGGTTTAACACGCGGGGACCGACGGGCGTCTGTGTCAGTGGTTGGCTCGCATGGTGTGTTGCTCACTTTTCTTCTCTCTGTGTAGCTTTGGTGTGAAGCTTATGGACTTCCAGGCCCACCGGCGGGGTGGCACCCTAAATAGAAAGCACGTATCCCCTGCTTTCCAGCCACCACTCCCGCCCACAGATGGCAGCACCTTGGCTCCGGCGGGCCCAGAGCCCCCTCCTCAGAGCTCTAGGGCCGAGAGCAGCACAGGGGGTGGGACTGGCCCCTCCTCTGCAGGCATTCTGGAGCAGGGGCCCAGCCCGGGCGACAGCAGGTAAGGAGGCCAGCTTCTGCTGGCAGTGGGTGCCAGACACCCCAGCCTTCTTGCAGGTGCTGGCCTGCGGGCATGGCCTCCATGTCCCAAGGATCATTTGGCACAGCATGAACCATCTTTGCCTTCACTCCTTCTGGCAAAGGATGGAAAAAAAGACTGCAAATTGCTTGCTTCCTTTCCTGTTTTCAAAAGAAAGCAACATTTGTTTGCATTCTTTACCATACTGCTTTAGGGGTGGGAAGCTAGAAGCCAGTGAGTGTCTCACAAGTCATAAGCCTCTCCTACCTGTTTGATGTATACTCGTTATTCACGTAGCACTTGCTTGTTGTCATCCAGAACGCTAACTAGTAAATGCTGGCCTGTAACAAGTTAGTAAAATAATTATATTCCTTGCATTCCTTCACTCATCCATTCAGCCATCCATCCAATCAGATGTAGTGAATAACTGTGCTGGCCACTATACTGAGCATCCCCCCAGCCCCCTGACTTTAAGTCTTGTAGGGGAGGGGATACATGAGTACAAAGTAGAAAATAATGGTAGATTTTCTTCGGAGGCTCTTTGGTTACTTCACCTTTTGATTAGCCACCTGGAGTGGACTGTGAATTTATAGCAGCTTTAGGGAAAAATACCTTTGACCTGGAGACCTTTATTGAATGGGCGTGAATTCAGTTCTCCACTCTGACCTGGGCAGATAGCCACGAGAAGCCACTTGAGGTGGTATGTTGGGTGGTTCAGAGCTGGCAGCTGCTATAAAAGATGAGCCCCTCTTGGACATGCTAACATTTTTACTGTATTTGGTCTACCTTGGCCACCTATAAAGCACTGAACGGTCATATATCAAGTAAAATAAAAGGTAAAACAAGGATGGCCGCCTGTGAATCGTGCACTTTTTTCCTGCCCAGAGGTGACTTTGCCTTGGGGGAGCTCCCTCAGGTCTTCTCCTGTGGTGAGGAGAGACTGCTTGTCATGTGCAAAGCATAATGAGATGAGAATCTCATTAAATTCTCATAGCTAACTGAGGGCTTTGTACATTCCTACATTCCTTTCTACCAGCATAATTGAAGGAAATATACCTCCTGGTTAAAAATAACTAAGGCCTCAAACTCCCTGGTGCTTCAAACACGCATTGTAAGCTCCACCTTGGCCTGTCCATAACTCCTGCCACACAGGTGTTCATTTGGGCCTAAATCTTTTGCTTGGAGAAAAAGTCTTAGCAGACTCACACATTTTCATTTACCTGCAGCGTTCAATTTGTTTCAATCAGGCAAAATATTTTATTTAAGACAGAAATTAGTCTTCACCGCAGAAGGACAAATAGGATCTCCGTCATCAATTTGCTCTTTGTTTTTTGTGCTCTGTAGATATCTTGGGGTACATCTCATCAATGGCATTTACCTTGACAAATTGTAGCTGTAAAGTTCAGTATACAAAGTTCTGAGCCAGGGATTAGTGGAACCTCAGATCTGATCTCTACGCCACTATTAACCCACCCTGGACCTTGAGTAATCATTTAGCCTCTCAGAGTTTCTCTTTCCTGCAGGCCAAATTATTGATAATAATTGAGCACTTGATCATTTAGCATAGCATTAGTGTTTTGCTACTCCATTTGCTTAGTTTTGTCCAACGTGTATGTCAAAATAGTATTATTTTGAAGTCCAAAAACCCTTTCATGTCTTTAAATGTTGCCTAGTTTAAGTACAAGCTCATTAGAACTTGAAATTTCTTATTGATTGCTGCAAAATGGCCTCTCATGATTTTTAAGTGACAGAGTAGTTGGAAGACCATCTGGTGCCATGAATCTCAAAATCTGTGGTCCTGGCTGGCACCAAATAGATACCATCTTCAAAGACCCTGAGTGAGCTATTTAAAAGTTCAGACCACCTCCTTGCCTGCTATGGGGAAAACTAGTGGGAATCCCGTACTTTACAGCATGTTTAGCTTTTCTAGCTGGAAATGCTTGACATCTAACGTGGCTTCTGCTCCCCATAGTCCTCCAAAGCCCAAGGACTCTGTAGCTGCCCCCGCGCCCGGGAGGAACAGCAGTCAGGCGGCCCCCGGCCCAAGCCAGGCCCAGGCAGCTGCCGGCTCCCATCAGCTCTCTGTGGGCCCCGCGCACAATTCCGCCGGCCCGAGCCCTCACACTGTGCGCCGAGGTAAGTCCCCGCCACCTTCACTCGTGCTCTTGGGGAGGGACACGCACACCTCCCTGGGTCAGCGTAGCAGTCAGGCTGAGAAGCTCTCCGGCTGATGGTTCCACATCTGTTGTAAAGTGGCAAGCAGAAATACCAGTCGTTAAGGAAAAGAATCCTTAAGGGAAGTGGAAAAACGGGGAGCAGGCAAACAGACCTTTCAGAATATGTTTGAGCTACCAAGCCTGAGAGACAGTCGTTTCTCCAGAAATGCTCCCTGTTTTCCAGGAACCTGGTGTTCCAAGCCCTCACTCTGTTTTCAGAACCACAGCCTCTGTCCCAGCCAGGCTTCCTGGGCCTGGGAGCCCCCAGGCTCTCTGGATTGGGCTCTGGGCCTCTGGGTCCCCATTCACATGTAATCTGACCTGCTCCCACCTGTGCCACTGTGGTCCTCACCCCCGCAGGCAGGGACATGGCTTTTTTTTTTTTTTTTTTTAATGAAAAATTCTTTAAATTCTATAGTGCTTTACAGTTTTTTCAAAAGTTTTGCACACGTGATTTAATATAATCCCATAATAACACCCCCTTTTTTCCATACCCCTTTCTTGCCCCTCCCCGCATCCCTCTCCCTAGTGGTAACCACTGTTTTGTTCTATGTATCTTTGAGTCTATGTATCTTTGAGTCTGCTGTTTTTTTGTTTTATTCACCACTCCATTGTATCTTAGATTCCATGTAGAAGAGATATCATACAGGATTTCTTTCTGACCTGTTTTGCTCAGCATAATGCCCATCAGGAGGGGGATGGCTTTAAGCCACAAAGCTGAGTGAGTCATCCTGGCTGGAACTCTCCATTCCTTCCATGCAGACCTCCCACCAGGCACCCTGCATGGCCTGGCCACATGGTCTAGGTTGGCCCCTCTGAGCCCAGCTCTTCCCTTGTCCCTTTACTGACTTCAGCCTCACTGGTCCACTCTCTGTTCCTCAGATGCACTAAGCTTACTCCCTCTTTAGAGCTTCTGCACATGTTTTCTCTTCTAGAACATTCTGTCCCACATCTTCACATGGTTCCTTCTTTTTTATTTTATTGGGGTAGGAGCACATGAGATCTACCCTTTTAAATATTTGTGTATAATAGACAGTACTGCACTCTTCAGTGCATAATACAATCCTGTACTGTAGACACAGTGATATACAAGAGATCTCCAGAAGCTGCCTAACATGACTGATACCTTATGCCTGTTGAATACCAGCTCTCCATCACTCCCCGTCTTTACTCCTGCCCCCAGTCCCTGGCAACGCCCATTCCACTCCTGGTTCCAAGAGTTTGACTGTTCTTGATACCTCATGTAAGTGGAATCAGTTAGAATAGGTCTTTCTGTGACTAGGTTGTTTCACTTCGCATCATGTCTTTAAAGTTCATCTGCATTGTTATATATGACAGAATTTCCTACTTTTTGAGGCTATTCCATTTTATATATATACCAACTTTTTAAAATCCAGTCATCCCTTCTCAGTGTAAGAAAAAAATTTGGAAGTAATTTTTGATGCAAATAAAGTATAGAAGATCCATATCCAATATACTGAATACTAAATTTAAAAAATCAGGAGCCACTTAAAGGGCTGATATCCTGTTCATCATAAAATTGAGATAAAAATTAGTTGTACTAAGAAATACCTTTTCACCTCCTTGGGAAAAATGACCATTTTTCTTTAAAGAAAAAAAAAATCCAGTTATCCATCAATGGGCAATAGATTGTTTCCACATCCTGGCTATTGTGAATCATGCTTCAGTGGACATGGATGTGCAAACAGTCTCTTCAAAATCCTGATTTCAGTTTTTTTGGATAAATACTCAGAAGTGAGATTCTTCAATCAATGTGGTAGTTTTATTTTTAATTTTTTTTAGGAGACTTCATTCTGTTTTCCATAATGGCTGTCAGATCAGATCAGTCACTCAGTCGTGTCCGACTCTTTGCGACCCCATGAATCGAGCACGCCAGGCCTCCCTGTCCATCACCAACTCCCCGAGTTCACCCAGACTCACGTCCATCGAGTCAGTGATGCCATCCAGCCATCTCATCCTCTGTCGTCCCCTTCTCCTCCTGCCCCCAATCCCTCCCAGCATCAGAGTCTTTTCCAATGAGTCAACTCTTCGCATGAGGTGGCCAAAGAACTGGAGTTTCAGCTTTAGCATCATTCCTTCCCAAGAAATCCCAGGGCTGATCTCCTTCAGAATGAACTGGTTGGATCTCCTTGCAGTCCAAGGGACTCTCAAGAGTCTTCTCCAACACCACAGTTCAAAAGCATCAATTCTTTGGCGCTCAGCCTTCTTCACAGTCCAACTCTCACATCCATACATGACCACAGGAAAAACCATAGCCTTGACTAGACGAACCTTTGTTGGCAAAGTAATGTCTCTGCTTTTGAATATGCTATCTAGGTTGGTCATAGCTTTCCTTCCAAGGAGTAAGCGTCTTTTAATTTCATGGCTGCAGTCACCATCTGTAGTGATTTTGGAGCCCAGAAAAATAAAGTCTGACACTGTTTCCACCGTTTCCCCATCTATTTCCCATGAAGCGATGGGACCAGATGCCATGATCTTCGTGTTCTGAATGTTGAGCTTTAAGCCAACTTTTTCACTCTCCACTTTCACTTTCATCAAGAGGCTTTTGAGTTCCTCTTCACTTTCTGCCATAAGGGTGGTGTCATCTGCATATCTGAGGTTATTGATATTTCTCCCGGCAATCTTGATTCCAGCTTGTGTTTCTTCCAGTCCGGCGTTTCTCATGATGTACTCTGCATAGAAGTTAAATAAACAGGGTGACAATATACAGCCTGATGAACTCCTTTTCCTATTTGGAACCAGTCTGTTGTTCCATGTCCAGTTCTAACTGTTGCTTCCTGACCTGCATACAAATTTCTCAAGAGGCAGATCAGGTGTTCTGGTATTCCCATCTCTTTCAGAATTTTCCACAGTTTATTGTGATCCACACAGTCAAAGGCTTTGGCATAGTCAATAAAGCAGAAATAGATGTTTTTCTGGAACTCTCTTGCTTTTTCCATGATCCAGCGGATGTTGGCAATTTGACCTTTGGTTCCTCTGCCTTTTCTAAAACCAGCTTGAACATCAGGAAGTTCATGGTTCACGTATTGCTGAAGCCTGGCTTGGAGAATTTTGAGCATTACTTTACTAGCGTGTGAGATGAGTGCAATTGTGCAGTAGTTTGAGCATTCTCTGGCATAATGGCTGTACTTATCTACATTCCCACCAATAATGTATAAGAGTTCCAGTTTTTCCATATTCTCACCAATGCTTGCTGTCTGTTGTTTTTTGATATTAGCCATTCTAGCAGGTGTGAGGTAATATGTCGTTTTGGTTTTGATTTGCATTTTCCTGATTGTTACAATGTTGAGCACCTTTTCATATGTCTGTTGGCCATTTTTATGTCATCTTTAGAGAAATGCCTAATCAAGTCTTGAGTCTATTTTAAAATCAGGTTATTACTTATTTTGCTGTTGAGTTGTAGGAGTTCTTTATATATTTGGGGAACTAACACCTTTTCAGATACATGATTTTGAAATTTTTCTCCCATTCTGTAAGTCGCCTTTTCATTCTGTCGACTGTTTCTTTTGTTGCTTTACCAAAGCTTAGTAGTTTGATATAATCCCACACATCTATTTTTGCTTTTGTTGCCTATGCATTTGATGTCATATCCATGAAACCACTGCCAACACCAGTGTTATGAAGCTTTCCCCTTGTGTTTTCTTCAAAGAGTTTTACAGTTTCGGGTCTTACATTTAAGTCTTCAGTCCATTTTGAGTTGACCTCTGTGTTTTGTGTAAGATAAGGGTGTCATTTCATTCTTTCACATGTGAGTATCCAGTTTTGCCAGCATCGTCTGTTGGAAAAACTATCCTTTTCCATTGTGTATTCTTGGGACCCTGTTGAAGATCAGTTGGCAGTACAGACACAGATTTATTTCTGTGCTGTCTGTTCTCTCCATGCTTCAGGTCTCAGCTCAAAGACTTCCCCAGTGAACCCTCGCTGACCACCCAGTCTGAACTGAGGCCCACCACTCACACAAGTCATTCTCTTATCACATCACTCTGTTTCTTTCAGAGCCTTTTTCTCCATCTGAAATTTTTAAATTTGTGTTTTAACATATTGCTCGTCTCCCCTCATAGCTCACAGAACTGGGATCTTGCCTGTCTCACGCACTCCTATATTCCTAGTCCTGGTCCTGTGCCTGTTAGAGAGAGGATACTCAAATATGTATGGTTTGGGAGCTAAAGAAGCTTGAATGATTCAGATCTCAGGATGATTTTGCTCTCTTCCCACCATCTGGGACATTTGGCAATGTCTGGAGACTTGGAGCAGTATTGGCATCTAGTGTGTGGAGGACCAAGATGCTGGTAAACATCCTACCATGTGCGAGACAGCCCCCCGCAACACAGAACCATCTAGCTCCACATGTCAGTAATGTCTCTACAAAGAGACATGATTCACTGAAGATGTTTCTAAAGCCAGTTAAATTCCACGTGAACCAGGGCACCCTATGTCTTAACTCCAAACTGCATTTATCGGAGTATGGATGATCTTCAATATAAAATGACATATATATAACAAAATATATTTTTTAATATTAAATTTGATATAACTTTAGACTTAAAGGAGAGTTGCAGAGATAGTGTAGAACATGTACACATAGTCTTCACTGAACCTCTCTTAAATTTTTATACTTTTATGGAACAACTATAGACATCAGAAAATAACACTGAAACAGTGTTATTAGCTGAACTTCAGGCTTTGACCACATTTCCCCAGTTTTTCCAGTAAAGTTCTCTTTCTGTTCCAGTATCAATCCAGAATCCCACATTTTTAAGGTGTACAGTGTGATGATTTAATACATGTATTCACTGTGAAGTTATTACCCCAATCACAAGAGGTTAATATCCAAGATATATAAGAAACTCATACAATTCAATAGCAAAACAGAATATCCCATTTAAAAATGGGCAAAGAGTATATTTCTGAGTTCATTTTCTTGTGTTATCATCTCGGTAACCAAGACTGGGGAAACAATAAATAACAGTTTTGCTATTAAAAAACAGTTTTGCTATTACGGAGGCTCTCCTATAAGCCACCGTCATCTTTGTCTGCATCCTAACTGATGCTCGAGGGAAGTTAGGTCTTTTCTACCTGGATTCCAGGTATAGCCCTGGAAGCGAGGTTGAGATTCCTTCATAGCCCCTTTAGGAGTTTTTCCTGCATCACAGATCTCAGGTTTCCTCACAAGAAGAGTCTGAGCCTTTGTGCACCATCCACCTGCCCTGGCTCAGCCTCCCAGCACCTGCGGGGTGGGCTTAGACGAGGCCTTCCTCCCAGCCTGGCCTCCACGCGGGACTCGGACCTTGTTGTGCTACTCTCGTGCTTTCTCTCCAGATTCCCGCTACACCCTTAAATGTCAGGAATGATCTTTTATTCAGCATGAATTTGTACTTAATATTGTTTAGAACAGAATGCTGGAAATTTTTCTTTTTAAGTTGCTTATGATAACGAGAGTGCAGCTAATGTTCCAGATTCCTTTGTCAGTGGGTTGGTTGTTTCTGTGGGAAAAGATCTTCCCATTTCCAAGGTCAAAAGTTCTATCAAGCCAGCAGAGCAGACTTTATTCCTTTTTTATTCCTGAATTCTGGACCTTATGAGCAGGGAGCCAGGCAGCGTAGGAAGGAAGAAGAGAGAGAAAAAGAGTCCAAGGAGGCCACAGGACATGGTGTGAGCCTCTGCTCTGCTCTGTACTGGCTGTGTGACCCTTTACAAACACTTGACCTCTCTGAGCCTCGGTTTTCTGCACATGAAATGGATATGATAATGCCTGTCTTGCAGTGAGCTTATGAGACTTAAATGAGACAGTCTGTGTAAAGGGCCCAACTTGGTGCCAGTCACGTATTAGGTGAATGATACACCTTCATTTCTTCCCTTTGTTTCCCTCTTCCTTTCTTGCAGGATTAGGAGGATCTCAGCAGAATTTGAAAAAATGCTAAAGTTTCTCCTTTCCACTTATTTCTCCCAACCCCACACCAGCTCCAGACTTGTTTTTTTCTCCTACCCTGCCATCCTTGGTACCCAATTCCCACCCCCAGTGATACTGATCTTAGCTGACGTAGGGAGTAGAGTGATGCAATTCAACTCTTGGAACTGAATCCAAGGCTATCATCCAGATTTATACTTCTATCTAGAATATATCTATTAGCACAAATGATTCTGGAATTTGTAGAATTTCTTTCAATAATAAAAAAATATCATGCCCTCTAGGAGATGATACCTCAGGGCAAGGGGTCCATGGTTACGTACAGGCGGCCCAGTCATGCTTAGAGACCTCCTTAGCTATTCTTGGAGAAGGAAACGGCAACCTACTCCAGTATTCTTGCCTGGAAAATTCCATGGATGGAGAAGCCTGGCAGGCTATAGTCCATGGGGTCGCAAAGAATCGGACACGACGGAGCGAATAATACTTAGCTGGTCTTAAGGTGCTTGACTCCATGTAAGTGGGTCAGCCTCTGTTAACTGAGTTTTCTAATCATTCAGCTTTTAAAATGACAGGTTTTTAAAGACCTATATGTGTACAATGTACTTTTTAAAAAAAAATAGCCTTTTTATTTTGGAATAATTTTAGATTTACAGAAAAGTTGCAAAGGTAGTCTAAGAGTTTCGGTGTACTTCTCACTCACTTTCCCCTATGGTTAACATCTCCCATCACCAGGGTACTTTATCACCAGAGTTGGCTGTGAAACCAACCCTGGTACATTACTACTAACCAAACTCTGTATTTTGTTCAGATCTCACCAATATTTCCTCTACTGGCCCTCTTCTGACCCCAGCTTGATCCCCGACCCCCAGGACAGCATGTAGCATTTAGTCAACACCACCTCTCCTTACCGTTTCTGGACTGTGACAGTTTCTTAGTCTTCCCTTAGTTTTTCGTGGCCTTGACAGTTCTGGGGAGTCCTGGCATTTTGAAGACAGTCTGTCAACTTGCGTGTGTCAGACGCTTTTCTCATGGTTAGGCTGAGACTGTGGGGTTGGGCGAGGAGGACCACGGAGGGGGGTGCCCCTGGCTGACATGGGGTTGGGAGTGGGGGCAGGTCCGGATCTCACCTGGCTTACATGGTGAGGTTAAGCTCGGTACCCTGGGCCAGGGGGTGTTGGCCATCCCCAGCGCTCCGCTTCCTGAGAGATGTTTTTCCTTTGCGCAGCTGTTAAAAAACCTGCTCCAGCACCCCCGAAACCAGGAAACCCGCCTCCCGGCCACCCCGGGGGCCAGAGTTCTCCAGGAACATCTCAGCACCCACCCAGCCTGTCGCCAAAGCCGTCCACCCGCAGCCCTTCTCCCCCCACCCAGCCCCCGGGCCAGGCCCCGGGCCAGCCCTGCGCCACGTCGCAGCTCTCGGCACCGCGGAGGTACTCCAGCAGCCTGCCTCCGATCCAAGCCCCCAACCACCCGCCGCCGCAGCCCCCCACGCAGGCCGCATCGCCGTCGGCGCTCACCAAGCCGGGCAGCCAGGGCCCACCGGCGCCCGGTGAGCCTGGACTCGAGCAGTCGTCCCACACCCCTCCCCAGACTCCGACGCCCCCCAGCACTCCGCCCCTCGGAAAACAGAACCCCGGCCAGGCGGTGAGTAACCCCGAGACCGCACAGCCACACGCTGGAACCTTACCGAGACCGAGACCAGTACCAAAGCCAAGGAACCGGCCCAACGTGCCCCCGCCCCCTCATCCTCCCGGCGCGCACGCCGCCGGGGACGGCAACCTCAGCATCGCAGCTCCCACCGCCTCCAAAATAGTCACAGGTAAGTGGGAAATGGATTCAGACAGTTCCCCTTGCCAACTCTACCTTGCTTTATTACTATTCTCCTTCATTTAGGCTTCGATTTTACATCAGGGGTTGGCAAACCAGGACTGCGGGCCAAATCTGGCCCCCAGCTTGTTTTCATAAATAAAGCCTTCCGTTTGTTGACATGTTCTTTCTAGACGCTTCTATGCTAAAACAGCAGAGTTGTGTCGGCCTTTGGAAAGTCCTATACTCCCAGAGCCTTCAGAGTTCCTACCTGGCCCTCAGGTTTGCCAGCCCCTGATGTATAGGGTCACTATGTTTGAGAACCATCTACGTTTACATTTTCTAGGTATAATGACCTCATCCAAGTGGAAGGTATTGTCCAACTCGAGCATGATATTCATTTCTTAGTGAACTCATTAAAATGCTTGTTTTCTTTTCAAGAGTAATTTACAGTAAGTGAAGCATTTCAGGTATAATCTTAAAAACTATGTTTTGTGCTAACTGGATGCTCTCAGCAGGGAGATTTGAGACGCATGAGAATGCCAGCCTTTAATGGCAAAGAACAGAAGAATTGAGATTTCCTTTTAATTCTATGAAAACCTGTTTTAGGTATTGATGATTGTACAGATTTTACCTGTCTCATGGGATATTTTTTATTGGCAGTCTGGAACATAACCATTTATTTAATTGTAATTTTTTTTTTTTAATTTCCATCTCAAGTGCTCCAATTTACTGTTTAAGGATGAGATGGATGGATTTTTTTTTTAATGTTTTTAAAAATGGTAATTAGGAGCTTTGAATAATTTCTTAGAACAGCCTAGTTTTACATTTTCCTAAGTGGAGCTGTTTTTAGAGAAGTAGCTGAAATATATCTCTGGGCCCTCCAGCCATGCTGAATGACATCTCTGCTAAAAATGAGCAAAGGATACATCCCACCCTAAGTGACGAGGGTTAACCGACTAGTTTCTCTATTGATAACTTTTTTCCCCCAGGAATATATTGCGTGATTTACATGTGTTATAAATTGTGAGCTTTTTTTTTCTGATGACACCTCAGCTTTTATTTAAAAAACAAAGCCACATTGGTTTGTTTGTTTGTTTGTTTCCCAATAGATGCCCTTCCTAGCGCCCTCACAGGTGGGGAAGGTTTCCAGGAGTAAGGTCTGTAACCCTCCCCAAGCAGCTTGCCCGCAGCCCCAAATGCTCCTGCTTAGCCATGTTTTGTATACGTGTTTTTGACTTTGTGCTCAAGAGCAGCCGTCCGACCCCCTGCCATCCATTCTCTAGCAGGTAGACATCACTCTTGTTTATATCAGAAGCACTTGGAGCTGCAGTGCTCCAAATTCGAGATGTAGGTGTCAATAGATCTCGAGCCCAATTTCAAGCCGCTCAGATAAGAATACTAAGAAATGTTTCCTTTCTTTTTGGTAAGCTTTTCCCAAGCGTCTGCTCTGCTCAGCGTGATTTCCCTGTCATTGATTGGCTCCTCAGCGTCCAACCAAAGAGAACTGGGGTGCAGTTAGCCCAGAAAATGGCATCCCTTATGTCTTGAGCTTTAATTTTGAATTAACTGCATGGAGCTTCTTAATTTGGTGTTTAAAATTCTCAGGATCCCCCATCCCCTCCAAAAAAGTTCTTTCTCCAAAGATCCCACACTAAATTTCTTTGCATTCTGGCATGCTTACATTTTGCTTTCTTAAACCACATGAGCTTTTTGAAAGGTACTGTGAGGCTCATCTGAATCTAGCCTTTAGGTCCACGCTTGGACAGCATAAGGCTCTTGTCATGTGTCCAACTCAGTTCTAATCAGCTGACCTGAGCCTTAAGCCTTCAGTGGGCTACTTAGAGTTTTCCCAGCTTTGGCCTGAGGAAGACTTCTGTAAAAACCAGAAAGGGAAAACAAGAACTCAATCTTTACAACCAGTGGAGGGCTCAGGTCTTATTCTACCTTCCTGACTCCTGGGTAATGAACCCAGAAGTCTGCAGTTACCCAGTTGGGTGTGGAAATCACAGAGTGAAAAGACTAAACCCTAATTAAGGCTGAGCCTTTTAACACTTTAATTCTTGTGATACATCAGAATTTTATTTCCAGATCTTCCCTTTTCTTTAGAGGAAAGACTACAATCAGAATTGTATCTGCTCTTCACTACCATTGTTATCCGGGTGTTTTTATTCCAGAAACTTATTTTATTGATGTGCTATGACACTGTAATGTTCTGTACTTTAACAACTGTCAGATAAGTGAAATTTGATATTATAAATAACTTTTCCTAGGATATTAGCTAAATATTGTAAAAATCAATCTGTACTTTGAATTCTCCTAACTCAAGAAATTCCAGGTCACCATATCTTTGTTTTACAGAATTAATTTTTAATTTCTTCAAATCCCCTGAATTGCCATTAGAAGTACATAAAAGGCCAGCATCTAGAATTTACGAATATGCTTGTGTTGATCATGCTGCTGTTAACCAATCTGGAATACAGTCATTGGGTTTTTCAAGAAGAAGAAAATGTTTTAACTTCCCTAGACAGGTAGTCCTTTATTATGAAATCATGTTTTCACTTGGAAAACTCTAGACAGATGAATTCCTGAAAACAGGTTATTCACTGAGAGCATTTAATCTTAAAAACTTATGGCCTGGGGATTAAGATAAGCTCTCAGGAGAGATTCCTGATACCAAACAGGTTTGGCAGTCAATTTCTGGCAGCTCAGCACCAGAGAAAGGAGGGATTCTGCTGTCCTTCTGAATCTCTTCTTAATTGTTAACTCTAGAAAGCAGTAGGAAAAAAGAGCCGTAGGATTTTAGCTTTGCAAGGAAAAGAGTTTACATCTTGCTGTTTTTAAAGTAATAGATTTTAGAGTGTTCTAATCTAAACATTTCATTAAATAATTTAGATGTATGACCTGCCATATTCAGTAAGAACTGAAATTGGAATATTTAATGGTAAGGAAAAGGCACCTGATTGGCCAAAGCATTGTTGCTACTTGATGATCATGTCCGCGCACTAATGCCCGATGTTAACCGTTCACTCTAACCCTGCCTGCTCGCACCCCCACTAACCGTGCATGCACTGAGGGAGGCTGGCTTTGTTCATGCTTGCTGCCAAGGACTGTGAGTACTGTGTTCACACTCCCGTGTCACCGGGCTGGCCTTGTCACCTCCTCAACTTCTAGTCTTTTCTGTTCCGGGCAGGCTTGAGGGGTAGTGAAAAACCACACTAGAACCAGACATGCCTGAATTCGAATTTCAGCTTTCTGTGGAACAGCGGCACCGCATCACCGGGTTGCTCTGTAAAATGGTGACATTTGCGAGAGTAACTATCCAAGGCGTTACAGTAGATAAAATAAGGAAAGGACCTTACAGTTCTTAATATACAGGGGGTCTGAGTCAGTGGTAGCTATTTATTATCATTTTTATCGAGAAAAAATAGATAATCAGAGTTAGGTATTAGATTCGTATGTCACCATTTTAAAGACTCACATGCCCAGATCCAGACATGTCAGGTCTGGAGCCCAGTATTTTGATTCCAATGTGCCACTTGGTAGTGGGTTGAAAAGACAGTGCTCTGGACTAGAAGATACATATATTTTTTTATCGGAGTATAATTGCTTTACAGTGTTGTGTTAGTTTCTGCTGTACAAGAGCATGAATCAATTATATGTATACATATATCCCCTCCGTCTTGAGCCTCCCTTCCACCACCCACCCCCTCACCCACCCTACCACCCCTCTAGGTCATCAGAGAGCCCTGTGCTGAGCTCCCTGTGCAGGAATGGAGTAGAAGATATTCTTAATTTAGTGAGCCTGAAAGTTAATTTAGTAAATCATTCGTCCACTGCACAGTGGTAGAACCAGTCACAATAATTGTATCAAATAGTTGACATTTTGCTGGTTCTCATAGCTTTTGCTTTTTAAAATTAAGCATTTTTTTAATAAAATGAAAGTAACGTATTGGGACTTCCCTTGTGGTTCAATGGTTGAGAATTCACCTTCCAATGTAGGGGGTGCAGGTTCGATCCCTGGCTGGGGAGCTAAGATGCCACAGGCCACAGGTGGCCAAAAAACCAAAATATAAAACAGAAGCAATATTGTAACAAATTCAATAAAGACCATAAAAATGGTCCATACTAAAAAAAAAAAAAAATTTCCAAAAAAGTAATATATTAAAAAAATAAATATGAATACTAAAGCAAACTGGGAAATTAGAAACAATAAGAAATCACCCTTCCATAATTGAAGAAGTCCACTATTCATATTTTATTTTTTCCTTCTAGTTTTTTTTTCCTAAAAGGCAAAGGGATGCATGATCATAATTGTTTGGCATATACAGAGTTTGATTTTACGTTTTTATTTTACTTTACATCATGTGCTCTTTCTTATATTATGATACAATTTTTATAACTTTATATGATATGCTATTTCCCATGTTATAATGTAGTTTTTCAGTGACTACATGATATTTCATTAAGCAGATGTTTTATTGCTCACAGTTGGACATGTAAGTGGCTTCTGCTTGTAGTTGCATTTTATTTTTAATAAGTGGATGTCAGGATCATGTCAAGATAAACATCCAGTGAGACCAGAACAGGCGCTCTCCTTTGACTGAAATAATAAAAAGTTGACTCAAAGTCGCTTGCAGATGAGTAAGCCTCTCCCAGCCCTAGAAAACTGATGAGGATTATAAGGAAGTCATTTCCTCAGACTCTAGCTTAGAGAAGGGTTTAATGGTTGAGAGGGGGGTGGTTCACCCTGCACTTGTGCCTGAAATGTTTAATTTCAGGTTTGTGTTTGGACCCCTTAACGTGTCAGAGTGGCTATCAGAATAACCTTGGCCTTTCTGAAGGGTAGGCTTACCACCTAAATCACTACTAAATATTGTTGGCGTGACAGACTTCCTAGGACCGTACCCTAACTGTAGAATGCCAGTTCCCACCCTCAGAAGGCCCACCCTTCGATGTGTGTGTGCGTGCTCAGTATCTCAGTCGTGTCCAACTCTTTGAAGCCCCATGGACTGTAGCCCACCAGGCTCCTCTGTTCGTGGAACTGGAGGATCCAGGGTATGTTAGCCAGAGCCCCAGAGCAATGGTGAACCACATGGCATTCTACCAGCAAGCAGAGGCTGTGACTTGGCCCTCTTGCTCAGCCTTCTTATAATACTTTTCATATGAACTTAACTCCAAGAAATATGCTCAAAGACCAGCCCATCTTGGAGTGCGTATAATGAAAAATGATGCCTTGTGTAAGTAAATCCATAGCCAGAAAGTTTTGAAGATGTTTTTTTAAAAAACATTGAAGGGCTCCTATAGGCATCTTCCTAAAAGAACCTTTATCTCCTTTGCAAATAATGAGCCAAAAGTCTTTAAGTCACTAAAGGGACTAGTGACACTTTAAGTCACTAAAATGAGGCCAAGAGTCTAAGCCTCAAGCCATTATCTGCTCAGGTGCTGTCTTCTCTCCCAGGCCCCTCTTCCAGGGGCATCTAGACTCCTCTAGGGAGGTGGAGAGGCCTTCTGCAAATTAAGAACCAGGCTCCAGAGCCCAGCTGGTCTGGCTTAGCTCCTCCTTCCAGTGCTGGCTGTGTCCCCTGGATCAGAGAGCCGAGCCCCGCCCAAGACTCCCCCCTTGCTTGTCTTATGGCGGTGCCAGTGCCGCCTTGGGGTGATTTCACGAGGGTTCAGTGTGATGCTGTGATGTGGTGACGTGTGTGGCGCACTCAGCACCACACCTGGAAAGTAGCAGCTGCTCAGTAGCTTCGGCCACTGGGATAAAAATCTGTCTCTTTCTGAAAGCTGGCTCTGCACACATGCCGTGATTCTTACTGCTTTTTGTGTGTAAACAGATTTGTAGTTTTCTTTCAAGAAATGGTTCATATAAAAGTGAGATGGGAGAAATCCACCAGCCTCAGGCAAACCAGGCAATGTGAAGTAAAGGAATTTCCTCTATGTCCCACCACACATTTTTCTTCTAAGTATGTAAGTAATGTGTGTTCATCATAAATAGCTAGAGAAATTCAGAAAAGTCAAGTCCAGAAATTATTGGTGATGTTAAAAAAAGAAAAAGAAGAAAAATAACAAGTTTGTACTCTGAAAAGGATCTGTTACTGATAGTGTTACGTTTACATGTAAATAGATACTGATCAGTAGAAATCTAACTCATATGCACACTCCCTTTGCATCATGCATGTCAGTTCCATGGTTCTGTGTAAAGTCTATGAGCCAGGGAGCGGCACTGGCTGATTGTCCCATCTGTCTTGCTGGGTTGGGATAATGGTAAAGGGGTTGAATGTGCATTGAGTTTCTTGTATCAGTGTTGTCTTCAAGACATGGCCACTTCTTTACATGAGGCTGTCGGCAAAGATGATTAGAAAGATGGCTGGACTAGATGACTTTTTATCTATTCTTCTGTCCAGACAGACACAAACAGCCACAATGTTTATTGCATATCTGCTATTAACTCATCACTGTTCTGGGCACCAAGGACGCACTGTAAGTAGGACAGACGTGGTCCCTGCCCTCGTTGACCTTCATTCTGCTGAGGACAAATCTGAGATATTGTATTCTGTGTACATAGACACCCTTTCCTGTACCTTTAGACAGTGCCGTTCAGCACACTCAGTTGACGTTACGATTACCATAAGACCTGAGCTATCTGAAATGACACGCAGCACCTCAACTCTTTGACACCTTGGCATCTCCATAAATTCGGATATTCACCTGAGTTATGGTGCATAGCAAATCTCAAGGGATGGTCTGCCAACCCAGGAGTGACTGAGAGAAAAGGGACACCCCAGGAAGTAAGTAGATCTCACACCTCAGAGCTGTAGGGATGTGTCAGAGCAGGAGTCTCAAAGAAGTGAGCCTCTCAGGATACAATTGCATTTGCCAGTTCTGCCTATGTGGATCAGGAGTGGCTAAAACAGAAGTACTGTTTAGTACTAGTTTAGTACTATTTTAGTACTGTTGAAAGCAGCTTCTAGCAAGGGCATACTGCACCACAGCCAGTACAGAAAAGCAGCTCTAAGCATAACAGGAAAACCCCACCACACGTCCCCCCTGCCGCCCCACCACCCACTTCCTGCTCCCTACATGACTAGCTCTAACCTGGCAAAAGGAAACTACAACACATCTAAACATCTCCCCCCTCTCTTCCACTGCCCTAAAATCCCTAACAAGGCTCATCATTTGCTAGAATTCACATCTACTAGAGAAACAAGTTTTTCAAGACCAGAAGGCCTGTCTCCCCAACTTGGCCATGGGCTTCAACTAAAGCTGTGTCTGACTTGTTCACTATTGCATCCTCACAGCTAGAATGTGGTAGGTGCTGAGCAAGTATTTGTTCATGATGAAGGAATCTGAGACCCACCATCTCACTAGGAAGAGGGCTATGATTGGTTCAGGTGTCCTGTGAGCAATCATGGCTTGAGGACCATGTATTTGCCATCTCACTGAAGGAGTTCCAGCCATCGTAATAAGACACGAAAAAGGAATTGGAGGTATATAAGTCTTAGAAACGGGCTTCCCAGGTGGTGCTAGTGGTAAAGAACCCACCTGCCAGTGCAGGAGATGTAAGAGACATGGGTTCAATCCCTGGGTCAGGAAATCCCTTGAAGGAGGGCATGGCAACCCACTCCAGGATTCTTGCCTGGAGAGTCCCATGGACAGAGGAGCCTGGTGAGCTACAATCCACAGGGTCGCACAGAGTCGGACATGACTGAAGCAATTTAGCACATGCTTGCACAAGTATTAGAAATAGATGTGAAAATTAATATTTGTAGGAGATTTGGTGCTCTGCCTCAGTGATTGCCAGCCAGGGGTGATTGTGCCATCCAACCCTCTCCCCAAGGACATTTGGCAGTGACTAGAGATATCTTTGGTTGTCAGCTGTGGGAAGGAGAGCTGTGTGCCATTAGCATCTCATGGGTTAAGGGCAGGGATGCTGCTGCTCAGCATCCTACAGTGCATAAGACAGCCCCACACCCAGGGTGATCTGGCCCCACATGTCACTAATGCCGAGGTTGAGGCCACAGCATTCATTAGTATCAGGAGGAAACTCACCAGCCTCAGAGGAGGGAGCCCTTTCCAGCGAAGCTCAGCCCTTCCCGCAGCCCAGATGTTGTCAGCAGATTTCAGTTAATGCTTTACAGCTATTGGTAGGAATAAGGTCTCTCTTCCTCAGTCACAGCAAGCAGATCCTCCAAGGGTTGTATCTCTGAGGATTGCCGTGGGCTCCCAGAAAGGACCACCAGAGCCAGGTGGTCTGTGCCACGTGGCTGTCCCTGGGGTCTCCAAGGCTTGACTCAACTTCTTAGGGCTAATGGTGCCTGCAGTAGGGGAGTGTGCGTGCATGGGCTGACCCTCAAACTCTCCAGCTTCTCTCCTTCTCAGAGAACCTCGGTGGCCTCTTGGGCATTTCCACACCATTGATACCATGTCTCCTCATGTTTTTGTCCAGACGCCAATTCTAGGGTTTCAGAACCGCTTCGCAGCATCTTTCCTGAAATGCATTCAGACTCAGCCAGCAAAGACCTGCCCGGCCGCATTCTGTTGGATATGGACAATGATACAGAAAGCACCGCCCTGTGAAGAAAGCCACGCCCCACCCTTGACCCCTTCCGCCCTGGCGAGTGGAGCAGGGGCAGGCAGATGTTAATCTTCATAGACCAAACAGTGAGAAGCTTTCAGTGAAGGGGAAGAAGAAAGGCCTCACCATGCTGGATGTGGCCTTCTCACAGCCCCAGGAGAGAGCAGAGGCTGACACTTAAAGCTGGATGACCTGTGTCTTGAAGAAGTTGGCTTTCTCTACATGGGAAAGAATCATGCCAAAAAAAATTTTTTTTCTTTTTTAAAGAGAGATACCTACAGTGGAAGGTGTATCATTGCCGAGACATGTGTTGGAAGCTTTTGTCTCTGCTGTTCACACAGGCAGCACCATGGGCAACTTGGAATGAACAAAGAGCCATGCATTAACACTCTATTTAATGAAGTACATCCATTATGCTCACCTACTTCCTGCTGCTTGGACTTTGCTTCTCATCTATCACAAGGGAGTTTCCTCTCCTTCAGACATGCTGCAGAATCATTTTGTATGAAGTATGGTCTGTGTCTCCCCGACCCCTCAGAACCACGAGCATTGGGGGTGACTGCTGGATCCGTCACCTCAGCAAACTGGATCGCCTTGTGCCTTGTTGGATTGCCAGAATGTAGACAGAAATGTACTGTTCTTTTTTTTTTTAAACAATGTAATTGCTACTTGATAAGGACCGAACGTTACTCTAGTTTCATGTTTAATTTGAATTAAATATATTCTGTGGTTTATATGAAAACTATCATTCTTGCAGGCAAAACTGTGGATTGTGTGTGTGCATGTGTCATCTGTCACTTAACTACAGAGAACTGTGGATGGGGGACTTCCCTGGCAGTCCAGTGGTTAGGAGCCTGCGCTTCCACTGGAGGAGGCGTGGATTCCGTCCCTGGTCAGGGAAACTGAGATCTCACACGTCAAAAAAATTTTTTAAATTAAAAAAAAGACTTGTGGATGGGACAGCCGAAAGTCTTAACTGTGAACGTAGAAGTTTGAAAGGGTCAAGAGCAAGGTCACAGAAGTGAGACCCGCCCCCAGGGGACCCAGAGACCTCCCAGACTGGTTCTCTCTCATCGAATGTTCCAGGGGCTGGGCTCTTCCTTTGCTCTTCTTACCAGTCCTGATTCTTTTTCTTGTCTGGAGACACTTGTCCAGCGACACTTAGACACTTGGAGGCCAACTCTCAGTATCTCAGCCCCACAGGCTCAGTGCAGGAGGCAGAGCCATTCATTACCTTCCAGGGAAATCCCTCTTCTAGTGACTGGAAAGCACTTCTTTCCCAGGATTGAAATAACCTGGGAAGAGTGGATGTGGGACTGGAGCAAAGTGAGGCCGATTGGCTGGACACCTATTGTGTTGGTAGTGCCTCCCTGTGGCCCAGATTTGGCATCGTCTCTTGGGACACAGGCTGCCATGCTGGCTGCCCCAAGTGGCTCCACTGATAGAATCCATGACCCGACCCCTGCTCAGAAGCCACTGGACCTCCTTCCCCTGTTGTCGTTGTTTTTCAGTTGCTCAGTCATGTCCGACTCTGCAACCCCATGGACTACAGCACACCAGGCTTCCCTGCCCTTCACTATCTCCAGAAACTTGCTCAAACTCATGTCCATTGGATCAGTGGTGGCCATCCAACCAATCTCATCCTCTGTCACCCCCTTCTCCTGCCTTCAGTCTTTCCCAGCATCAGGGTCTTTCCCAATAAGTCGGCTCTTCGCATCAGGTGGCCAAAGACTGGGGCTTCAGCTTCAGCATCAGTCCTTCCAATGAATATTTAGGACTGATTTCCTTTAGGATTGACTGGTTTGATCTCCTTGCAGTCCAAGAGACTCTCAAGAGTCTTCTCCAGCACCACAGTTATATGAATTAACTGAAACTTAACTTGCAAAAGACAATCACTTTTTTCTCTTAACTCAAAGTTTAACTCCCTGCACTTTTAAATTACATTGAAAATATGTACCTGTAAACCTGTCTACCCCCTATCTTAAATTTGTGTTTACTGAAGGCTCACTCTTTCCTTCCTCATACACCACCTCTGTTCTTTTTCTCTGCTCCCTCCCATCCCTGTTTAGCACTATAGTAAAAAACCTCTAGAGAAAGCAAAAGTCTCCGTGTATTGATATGTTGCTCCTAAGTATTGACCCCCTCTCCAGAAGCTCAGCCATCCAGTCAGGCATCTCTGCAGACCTTGGAGATACTTCTTCCAGAATGCCTGAACTCACACTCCAGAGGGAGCTGGGATGCGGTGCTTGCCCAGGAGACGGTGTGGGTCCCTGGGGAGGAGGAAGGGCCATGGCAAACATTCTCCCCAGAATGTATGCTGAGGTTTGTTATTTGAACAAAATGATTCTGAAATACACCAAACCCTACCTCTTTACTTTAGGAACAGTGTTCACGTTTCCCTCTCCAGTTGTTTGTAGCTATCACCCTACCACAGCGGCTCCCATCTAAAGAAAGATGAAGCTTGCTTGCCCCTGTGTGTGTCAGCAGCCGCTGTCCTTCCTGAATGGCCGAGTCATGGTGTGGGACATGCTGGCTCAGCTTGTAGTCAGAGCTGTCATTGCATCACCACGGGAGCACCTCCAAGGTGCTGCAGAGACAGAATCACCCCTGTGTGGGGGGCAGGGGTCGCCATGTGACTGTCACCTTGCCCAGAGTATACTACACATGACAAGAGTCTTTTCACCATACCCACCATCAGAGAGGTGGAGAGGTCTGTAATACAAACTCACATGGCCTTCCCTGACCATCAAGGGAGGTGCTGGGATCTGCCCTTCAAACTGTTCCCTTCCCTTCTCCATACAAATATTCCTCATGGCAGCGTCAGTCCTGGGTGCCCAGGCCTTCTGTTCCTGCTTCCCTGCCCACAGCGACACCAGAGTCAAGGACCTGGGCCTCTCACCACGCACCCCTTGCAGGCAGCACCCATCTGCCTGTTCTTGGTCTAGCCCTTTGGAGGCTACAGGGGGTCAGGGTGTACCCTGGTTACCTTGATTGTACTGGGCTCTACCCTGTGAACTCCCTACAGGTCAGAAGCACGTGGAATGACTGAATCCCTGAACCTGTTTAATACCCTGGTTCCCTTGGGGGCTCCGTGGAGCCCCTTGGTCCCCTTCTTGGGGCTTCAGCTTCCAGTACTGTCCTGAGCCCAGTGAGTCCTTAAAGTGCTCATATTTGCAGGACTTAAGACAAACCCTCTTTCTAGTTTCTCTACCTGTGGTCTAGTCCCACCATTCTGCCACCTGCACCCTGAGCCTGATGGTCTGTGAGTGCATTTCAGAGCCCTAAGTAGTCTCTGACTCACAGTATAGGGTCTTGCATGAGACCGGGCGGCACACCACTGACAGATATTTCTAGACCAAAGGCATCCATTTTGCTAATAGCCTAGTGATGGAGCTGAAGATAAAGATCTGTGAACATGGTGAGGCCACTGGCTCTGATGCAACCAAAAGGCAAAAAGCGCTTCAAACTGCCTGAGTTGCCAGCTTAGGGAAAAGGCATGAAGTGGTGCAGAGTTGAGGCACCTTCTCTGGCATCACTTTTAGAGGTGTCTCTGCAGTTCACTCTCCCATTAACCCATCTCCATCACTGAGGCCATTCTGCATTTCTTGCCCTGGTACCCTCACCACAGATTCTCCCCCCTCCCCCGCCTCACCTTTATTTTTTATTGTTTTTTTGCCTGAACTTTGTAGGGTTTGTCTCAGTTGCTTGCAAGCAAATGACTCCTACTTGATACACTCTTCAAAAGAGAGTGTAGCACTACATGCTATAATACAACCAGAGATGATATCTCATCACCCCAGCCGGCAGAGGCTGCCCTCTTCTGCTCACTCTCTGGCATGTAGCTGTACAAACCCCTGGCAACCCCACAGGCAAGCTCTCCCCACATCACCCCACCCTTCTTATCCACACAGGTATCCATAAATGGTACACACTGTCAGTTATCGCTGAGCAACAAATGACCACTAACTTAAGCAGCTTAGAACAATGCACGTTTATTATCTCATTGTTTCTGTGGGTCACAAGTCCAGACAGAACTTAGCTAGCCCCTCTGCCTGGGTCTCACAAGGCTGCAGTCAAGGGTCACGTGGGTCTGGGGTGTCATCTGGAGGTCCGACTGGGGAAGGACCCACTCCTAAGCTCCCTCGGGATGTTGTCAGAAGTCACGTGCTTGTGCTTGTAGGACCACAGGTCTGAGAGCCTATGCTGATTGCTGACCGTGATCTAAGTGCTGCCTGCAGTTCTGATCATATGGGCTTCCGCAGGGAGGCTGCTACTTCAAGTCAACAAGGAGACCCCTAGAGTGAGTCTGCTGGCAAGACCATGTCTGCGTGCTGTAATGCAATCCCAAACAGCATCTCATCACCCCTGCCATATTGTGTTGGTTAGAAGCCAATCACAGGCTCTGTCCACACTCAAGGGGAGGGGATTACACAAGAGCAAGACACCAGGAGGTGGGGATCACTGAGGGTCACCTTGGGGTCTACCCATCACCTACGTCAAAATGTCACCACAAATGACCCATCAGGATATACTTGAGCCAAATATATTTTGAGAAGAAAAAAAACAAAAATTCATCAGAATTCTGTTTTTACCTTCTGTATTTGTATTTGAATGCAGTTTTCATACATATCAATAAATTATATTTGGATGACCCAAAGTGTTTTTCATGTTATTTCATGGTAGAAACAGAATTCTTGCTTTCACCTAAGGATGTTTCGAATTGAAGCTGTGTCTTATAATGATTTCTATGTCTTCTTTAGGTGAATACCATGGGCTTACTCTTCCATACACTGACCTAGACCCTGGGGAACCAAGCTGAGCCACACAAACGTGGTCTTGGCCTGCAGGAAGCTTGCAAACAGATACCTGGCAGCAGGGAGAGGCTGGGGGATGGGGAGGGGTGGACCATGGAAACACACGGGAGGAAGGTCCCTGTTGGTAGAGAGAGGAGTGGAGAAGTGGGCTCTCCAGGTGCTAGGAATGGCCTGTGAGGTGAGAGAGAGCACAGAAGTAGAGGGGGAGGTGGGCCACGGGCAAGGAGTGAGTCTGGCGAGGGAAGCAGGAGCTGGAGTGTGAAGGGTGTGAAGGGCCTTAGAGTCAACCGGGGAGCAGCGGGCTGTGGATGGAGGAGCAGAGTGACTGTCGGATTTGTACTTTAGATCCTTGTGGCTGTGGTGCTTGTTGGGAACAGCATTGTGGTGAGTCAAGCAGAAAGGCCCAAGCTAAGGCAGAACTTGGGACGTGCAGCCGATCCCCTGATTTTCTTATGGCACAAGATTCCAGGGCACCAACTCAGGTCTGTTTCCCAGAGGTCATAGAGAGGTGCAAACTTCACAGTGAGAAAACCTTTGGGGACCAGCTATTTCTTCACCCAAAGCCATCAACAGTGAAAGGCAGGAGACAGAAGGCAGGTCCCATTCCTTCTGCTTGGAAGATGAGCCGGGGAAGAGTTCACCCAGCCCAGGAGATGTGTTTCCTGGAGGGCTGGGAGTCTCTGCTTGTCTCACCTTTTGGATTTGGCTGTTGATGTTACTTGATGGACAGAAAGAGTAAATGACTGCCTTTTGAGACAAGGAAGCCTTTACCCTTCTCTCTTTTTCCAGCTTCTAACCTTCATTCCCTTGTAAGAAGGGCTAGGGACTTCCCTGGTGGTCCAATGGTTGCGAATCCACCTTGTAATACAGGGGACTCAGATCCGATCCCTGGAAACTAAGCTCCCACATGCCACGGAGCGTCTAATACCCTGTGCTACAACTACTGAGCCTGCGAACCACAAACTACAGAGTTCATGCACCTCAAGGAAAGATCCCGCGTGGCGGAATGAAGATCCCACCTGCTGAAACTCAGATCCGATGCCGTAAATAAATAGATAGATAAAAATAAATAAAGGAAGGGCTGAATACTATGTTGAAGATGGCCCATTAACAGCTTTGACACCTAGTGGTAAACAAACAAAGCTTTATTATTTTTTTCTCCTTCATTAAAAAAATCGGAACATTGATAACAAATGAGAGCTCAGACCCCTGGGTTCACCCCCACGTTAAGCAAAGTAGCCCCAGAGAAATATGGCACAGCTGATGCAAATGATGAGGTTGAGGTCCAGAAGGGTTTTCACCAAGGGGTTTTCTTCCAGGGAAACTATGATCGGGTCCGCTCTGCTGGGTGCTTGCTCCTTGCCCTTGTTCTCCACCCCACAGAGCCACAAGATGGCTTTCACCACTTTGGACCGCTTTGTGGTCATGTCGCCTAAAAAGAACATGACAGTTAAAGGTCATAAGGGTGAGCTGTATCTCCCAGACAAGAGGGAAGAGAGTCTCACCCAGTATGTTTCAGACACTGTGATAAAAACCTTATGTTCCTCTTCTGGAAGGTATTTGTTAATACCTCAATCCTGGAAGACTTGAATTCTGAAAGGTTGGTGTTTTCAGACTTTTCATGAAGTTTAGGTGCAGAATTTCAGATGAATTTCAGCCTCTTAGATAGAGGCTCAGACTAACTTGAGTGAAGCACAGAGCGGGTCAGCAGAGGCAGAGATGGGTTTAGGACCTGCTTGATCTGACTCCCTCTCTGTGTGTGGCACCACCTGCCAGAGGCTGAAGGGAGACAGGCACTCTTACAGGGAACTCTGTCTCTACTCAGAGCTGGGGCTGTGAAATCAACTGTGGATGGAGCCAGGCAGGTGGCCTATGGGAGTCAGAAGAGCTGATTTGCTTCTTACACACATCACCTCTACCAAGGAAGATTCTCTCATGTTTTCCTGAAGCACATGGCCTTCTGCATCTATCCTTGCGTTTCCCACTATAGGATGCCATGGGTTCATAGCCACAATTTTTTTTTAAGCCATTTGCTATTGTTTAGTCATCAAGTCATGTCCCACTCTTTACGACCCCATAGACTGTAGCCCTCCAGGTTCCTCTGTCCGTGGGATTTCCCAGGCAAGAATACTGGAGTGGGTAGCCATTTCCTCCAGGGGATCTTCCTGACCCAGGGATCGAACCTGAGTCTCCTGCATTGGCAGGCAGATTCTTTACCACTGAGCCATCAGGGAAGCTCCTTTAAAAGCCATGTGTGGTAATTAATGACAACCACAGCCTTGGGGTCATGTAGGCAGAAGGGACTGCTGGGGACTTTGACTAACTGTATATCCCAGGTCTAAGGACCAGCTGCTTCCCACCTCCAGGCAACTTTTGCCAGGCAGGCATATGGGCTCCATGCTGCCAGATCTTCCAGTTGTTCAAAAGAAGGTGGAAATCTGAAATGTTATGAAATCTCCCTACTTTTAAATAATTCACATTAAAAGAGTAGGTGGCCTAAACCAAAATATGTCCGCAAGCTGAGAGTTTAAAACCAGTAATTTAGAGAATGCCAGCTGTAACCCCAGCCTAGCACGTGGGGTTTCACGAGGATCAAATGAACTGTGTTTTAGCAGGCACTCAACAAACGTTGGCTCTCATTGCCCACCTGAAGCATCTATCGAAAGTTCCTAACCCTTTCAGTGGCCAGAGAGTGAGGGAAGACCAGACCCTGGGAATGAGGAGACGCTAAAATGCCACATGTGCCACTTTACTTGCTAGTGATATGATAGAAAAATGTCCTCTTAAACACATAATGCTTCTTGAGGGTCCTACTGCAACCTAGGAAAAAGGCAACTCACAGCTGTGGGTTTTGGACAGGTTTTCTTGAACCATCTCAAACTGGGTGTTGGTGCCGCTGGCCTCTGGTGTCCCGTTTTGAGAAAGGGTAAGAGGTGGTAGGGTTGCTGACGGCACCTGTTCCTTCTGGACCACGGGGTCATGGCGAGTAAACCAGGTCAAGCGACTGACCTATGGAGTAGAGAGGAACTGTGAGATGGGGATGGGGTGGTGACGTTCATCCCTTTCTCCTACCTCCTTCCAACCCCAGGCTCAGCCTTCATGTCCAAGTGTCTTCCAGTCTCTCCCTCCCACTCCACCTTCCAACAAGCTTCAGCTCCCTGCACTCTTCAGAACCAATGGATGTTTCCCCCACTCATTCCCCATCTTTCTTTGAAAGCCCCAAATCTCTTGTGGGGATCTCACCCTCCCTCATTCTAATAAGAGCTTAACCCCAGCCCAGGGGTGTGTGGGACCCAGCGACCAGCATTCAGCTCATCCATTTCTCTGGCCACAGCAACTGGGTTGGTTCATGGGTGACCATGTGTCTTGGGCTGACTCCATCAATGGGCGTGAGCAGCTTCACTGGAAATGCTGGGACTAAAATGCTTATGCTTTTGCTTAATGAGACTAAGAGAGGATATATGCTAGAAGCTGCTGACCCCATTAGGGGCTGGAGAATAGGAATAGAGGCAAGAAGGGACTTCCCTGGTGGTCCAATGGTTAAAAGTCCACCTTCCAATGCAGGAGACACAGGTCAGGTAACTAAGATCCTGCCTGCAACGGAGCAACTAAGCCCTCACACCACAACTACTGAACCTGTGCACCCTGGAGCCCACGAGCCACAACTAGAGAAGACCATGTGCCATAACACAGACCCAGTGCAGCCAAAATAAATAATAAATTTTTTTTTAAAAAAAAGAAGAGGTGACCAATGGATTCAGATGGTCTTTTCTGAAATCAAGTTCCTCCAAAGACCGAACCCTGGACTTTTCAGCTTTTTGAAAATCAGTCCTGGTTTTCTGTTGCTAGCAGTGAAGGGTCTCAATGGCTATAGGTCATAGGCTATAGGTCAAACCCCAAAGTACCATTTCCTTGGAGGGCGGCTCTGTGAACCAGCTCACGGCACACACAGTGATCAGGGTGACCGAGGACAGGATCATAGAGAAGTAGAGGTAGTGGACATCCTTTACCACGGCTGGGCGCTCATCCAGCTGGTCACAGCGAGGCTGCACGTAAATGAAGTCCAGGATCAGCCTAACCAAGCCTAGGAGGAGGCCTAAGACGAGACCGAAGAAGGCACCCTGCAAAGCAGAGCAAAGCAAAGCTATCTTAGACACGTGCCTCCGGAAAGCTCAGCAAGCCCTTTCCAGAGCTGGTCTTTATAATGACAGTCACTGCATGGGTCAGTGATTCAAAAAGGGTGGGAGCTACTTATCTACTTATCTTTTACATACAATTGATCCACTACATGTAATTCCCTGTTAATTCAGCTTCCCTTTTGAAAGACAAAATAAATCAAAGTAGAAGCTTCATTGCTTGTTTTTAAAAAGCCAGGTCACATCCTCCCTGGATCTTTCTCCCCAGATCTCATTACCCGCCCCTCCCACACACACAATGACACCTGACATCCGCGTGTCCCCTCTCCAAGTCCCTCCTCTCCCATCCAATGGACTGAAGGGCTGATCCAGAGCTACCTTTTCATTGGCCCGCTTCCAGAAACATCCCATGATGAAGACCACAGCCACAGGTGGCTGTAGGTAGGAGCTGATGGACTGGATGTAGATGAAGAGCTGGCCGCCCTGGCTGGCCTGGACCACAGGGATCCAGAGGATGGAGACCAACACCAGAAGCAACACAAACACCCTGGTTGGATGAGAGACCCACACCCCCCACATTAGTTTTGTCCTCCCTGGATACTTCTCTTTTTAGCTTTCTGGAGGTAGAATTTATATACCATAAGATTCACCCATTATGAGTATGTAATCAAGTAATTTTGGTAAATTTATAGTCATGTAACCAACATCACAAATCAAGTTTTTGAATATACATCACTCCAAAAACATCCCCTCATGCCCATTTACAGTCTATTCTTGTTTCCAACCTAAAGAAGCACTTCTATCTCTGTGAAAGAAAATGGAATTGTTAGTCCCTCAGTCATGTCTGCCTCTTTGTGATCCTATGGACTATACCCACCAGGCTCCTCTGTCCCTGGGATTTCCCAAGGCAAGAATGCTGAAATGGGTTGCCATGCCCTCCTTCAGGGGATCTTCCTGACCCAGGAATCAAACCCAGGTCTCCTGCACTGCAGGCAGATTCTTTTCCACGAGTCACCAGGGAAGCCCCTAGGGGCTTCTGTGTCTATAGGTTTGCTTTTCTGGACACGTCACATAAATGGCACACAATATATACAATGCATGGTCTTTTGCAGCTGGCTTCTTTCATTTCGCATGTTTTGAAGTTCATCAGATATCATGTATCAGTATTTCATTCCTTTTTATTGTTGAAAACATTCCGTTGAGTGGATACGCCATTGTGTAACATTATTTATCCTTCACCTATAAGTGGACATTTAGATTGCTTCTACTTTCTGGCTCTTGTAAAAACTGCTGCTATGAACACTTGTATACATGTCTTTGTGCAGACGTATGGTTTTATTTCTACGAATGCAGTTGCTAGGTCATATGGTAAGTTTATATTTAACTTTTTAAGAAAATGCCAAACTGTTTTGAACAGTTGAACCATTATATATTAACACCTGCAATTCACAAGAATTCCAACTTCTCTGCCTCCCTATCTGCTGTTCAATTATAGCCATACTAGTGGGTGTACAGTGGTCTCTTGAAGTCATTTTCAATCTTTGTGAAAATTAGATTACAAAAAATTAGATTAGAAAATAGATTACAATCTCATTTTGAAGATTGTTCTAGATTACAGGGCCTTTGTCAAATATTTGGCTTGCAAATAGTTTCTCCCAATCTGTGGCTCATCGTCTCATTTGCTTTCTTTCCTTTTTTTTATTTCCTTTTTTATTTTCTTGGCCACCCTGCATGGCATGTGGGATCTTAGTTCCCTGATCAGAGATCGAACCTGAGCCCCTTGCATTGGAAGCTTGGAGTCTTAACCACTGGACCACCCAAGTCCCCTTCTTAGTTTCTTTTGAATTGAAAAAGTTTTGGGTTTTGATGAGGTCTAATTTAGCTCTCTTTCTTTTTTTTAACAGAATATGTTTTTGATGTCATAGTTAGTGGCTCAGTCATGTTCCACTCTTTGTGACCCCATGGACTGTAGCCCACCAGGGCCCTCTGTCCATGGAATTCTCTAGGCAAGAATACTAGAGCAGGTTGCCATTTCCTTCTCCAGGGGATCTTTCCGACCCAGGGATCGAACCCTGGTCTCCTGCATTGCTGGTGGATTCTTCACTATCTGAGCTACCAGAGAAGCCTTTTGTTGTCATACCTTTCCCTCAACCATGGCTGAGACAGCCCTAGGAATGCACCTTCTTGAGAAGCAGAGCCCCGAGATGCTTGTTAGCATACCTTTTGCATAAAATGTGCATGCCACTCACTTCACTCATTTTCATTCCCTGCATTATGCTTCAGGAGTTGGCAGAACACTTGGTAGAGAAACCTTCCCCCAAACCTCCAGAACACCCTCCTTGCTTTTACCTGGCTATCTCCTATTGACCCCTCAAATCCCAACCCAAGTTAGAGACTTTCCTCTGAAGCCCTAGTTCTGGCTCATCTGTCATAATACTCAATGCGGTTAAAACCACCTGTTTACTTATGCTTTTCTTATTCTAGCTCCAAGAAAGCAAAATGAGTCTTTTCTTTTCACTGTTAGGTGCCCAGCACCTGGCAGATAGGAAGTGCTCTTGAATGAATGAATGCCTTACTCATCCACAGGGTCCTGGTGTCCTTCAGCTTGGCCATCAGAGTGGGGCTGAGCCAACCAGGAGAAGTCACTGTTCGGACTTTCCCTTTGAATGGCTCAGCTTTTTCCTCCCTGGGTTATCCTGACTTTTCAGACTCTTGCCCGGCCCCACCCAATAAGACTGTGAAAAGTGAAAGAAAGTGAAGTTGCTCAGTCGTGTCCAACTCTTTGCGACCCCATGGACTGTAGCCTACCAGGCTCCTCCATCCATGGGATCTTCTAGGCAAGAGTAACTGGAGTGTGTTGCCATTGCCTTCTCCAGGGGATCTTCCTGACCCAGGAATCGAACCCAGGTCTCCCACATTGCAGGCAGACGCTTTACCGTCTGAGCCACCAGAGTAAAATCATACCTGCCCACAATCATGAGCTCCTTCTCAGATGCCCGAGGCCGGAGATGGTTCCAGAGGTCCATGGTGAAGATGGTGCTGGCACTGTTAAAGATGGAGGTGAGGGAAGACGTGAGCGCCGCCACCATCACAGCCATCATGAGCCCACGGAGCCCTGGGGGCAGAAGGGAGCTCTATGGGCCTTGGGCTTTTTTCTGCCTTCACTGTTGACCCCATTGCCCAGGTCTGCGGCCAACCAGTCCTGAGAGGTTCAATGCTGACAAGGCAGAACTCAGGGCTGGGAGCTGAGAGGAGGGACCCAGAGGTGGGTAGGGTACAGCCCCCTGCGTAGCCAGGGCCTGAACTTCAGCTGGGGGCCCTCGCATCTTGTCCCCCACCTTGGATGGGAGCCCAGCCAGGGTCCTCCTTTCTCGGGGGGACTCAGCTGAAGGATGATGGCTCATTACCTGTAGGCAGGAGTTCCAGCACAAGTTTGGGATACGCGATGTCAGAGCAGCCGGCGGGGTTGCTACAGACCTTCCGGCAGATTTCTGGGTCTGCACAAGCCACTTCGTCTGTGGAAGAAACAAGCCCAGAGATGGCTAGATGGACCCTCAGAGCCCCAGGCCCAGCCAAAACACAGCCCGGCGCCGGTCAGCACCAGGAGACAGGGCTACTGCATATAAGTGTAGAGCTCAATGAAATAAAAAGGACCCTGGACTTGATTAAGTGGTAAAGAATCTGCCTGTTTCCCAGTGGTAAAGAATCTGCCTGCCAAGAGACACAGGATCAATCCCTAGCTCAGGAAGATCCCCTGGAGGAGGAAATGGCAACCCACTCCAGTATTTTTGACTGGGAAACCCCATGAACAGAGGAGCCTGGCGGGCTACAGTCCATCGGGTCACAATAAGTCGGACATGATTTAGCCATTAAACAACAAACTTGATAAACCATGGCCTTCTCACTTAACCATCCTGGACCTCAGTTGCTGTATCTGTGAAATTGGGACAGTAATGGAACTTTGCTTCCTAAGATTACAGTGAGGACTGAGAAGGTGCACGTTAACACATGTAGCCCAGAGTCTGAGGCATGGGAAGTGCTGAGTTCATTTCAACTACTTTTATTGAAACCTCAATAAAGCTGACACCTCACAGCCAGTCTCGGCACCCTGTTCTACATCAGGTTCCTTAACTCCCTAAAAAGGACACAAGCAATTCACCTCTTTACCTAAGTTTATTGGAAGTGCAAAGGAGAATGCCATCATTTGACACAAGGCAAATATTTTTAAAATTCCTCTTTTCCCCATCTCCTTCCCAATAGCACATATAGTTCAACAGCTGTTCCTCATTTTAGACTCATAAAAACTCTACCCACTTGGAAGTTTTCTCACCTCCTCTTTCTCCATTTCTGTATCAATTCTTTTCTCTCCCAAGCAGCATCCTGATTTTCTAATGTAAATCCATCCAGAATTCCTGGCACCTCTAGTTCTTCATCTCTACCTGTTATCGTGATGAACACATCCAAAGCATACAAGCATAGACCTCTTGCTTACAAGATAGAAAGAGATAAAAAAAATTATACTAATGCGTGGTACTGATAGGGACACAGTAAAGGGACAAAGTAGATGATTAAATAGTTAATCCCACTAGGGGACTGTATGCAAAAATATATATATAGGGGAGCCTTGTAAGTTAATGATTACTCAAGGGAGCAGGTTTGCTCAACCACAAAACCAAGAAGGCTGGCTTAGCAACAAAATCATGCAACAGAAGCACGGGACCTGCCCCCAAACAATAAAACGATGGTGACACGGGACCCACAGCCTGCCCAGTGAGCTCAGTAAGTTACTGATTCCTAAGACATGCTCTCTGCACACATGAAAAACAATAATCTGTGAACCTAGCTTGACCCTGTAGGGACGAGAAATGTCCCCTGCACAACCTGGAGAAGGAGCTGATGTTGGAAGCAAGAAAGTCTACTGAAGAAAGACAAAGAAGTTCCTCTCCCACCCCCTACTTTTCCTTTGATTATGAAACTGTAGCCCAGTAAATTCTCGGGGCATGGCACCCCCTTGCCCACCTGCTTGTAAGACTTACAACTGTTCTATTCTAAGAAATCACTTCTCATCCATCACTTTGCTTCTCACAGAATTCTTTCTGTGCTGAGACATAAAGGACTGTAGTACCGGGAGCTCTTTGGAGCCCCCCTGAAAGGCACTATACAATTTCAGTGCAGACTATCTGCTCAATACACTTTTGTTGGGAAGAGGCTCACTATCTCATTATTAGTGTTACCTTCAGAGAGGGGAAGGGACCTGATTATAGTCACCCAGCAAGGTCATGATGGAGACAAGTCTCACAACTCCCAATCCAAAGTTTCAGGGAAGGCCCAGAGTGTAGGTAGTCTCAGTGGTCTGGCACGTGTTTGAATGAGAGCTTTCTTGTTACTTTCTGTCTTCCTCAGCTCCTCGTATCTGAGCTGAGCTATGCTCCTCACCACCGTCTCCATGCCAAAACATCACCACTCACCCCTGCTGGACCACTTATAAATCCTCATATCTCTTTTGCCAGCTGGATCTATTAATAGGGGTAACTCCCATAAACAACTCCCAGACCCTCCCTCTGTCTTTCTTCCTCATTCTGATGGGTGACACTGCCTTCCAGCCCACGTCCGATGGCAAGTGACAACTACCCCCAAGACTCAGTTTAGGGGTGGGCTTGGAGCCCATCACTGCCCACGCCCATCTCCTCCCAGGTTCTGATGCAATACCAATTTCATGATGAACGTGTAGTTGAAGCCTCGAATTCACAAGTGGCCTCAAACGCAGATGCTTGACAGGGTTACAGCAGGCAGGTAGCTAGGTATGAGCAGGGAAATGGGAGCAGGGGCCAGGTGGCAGGAAATCTTGTAAACATCTTGTAAATGTCTTGTAAACAGTGAGGCAGATGAAGGAAAGCAGGAAACTCCATGTTGACCAGAAAACTACATATTTTAGGTGATAGGGTTCAGGTAACAAAGAAAGCTGGGGAAAGGCAGGAATCTCCTGCCTCCAAAGGCAACCTTTTGCTTAGTATGTTCTTATTACAATAAAATTGGCCTTACAGATAAGCACCCACCATGCACTGATGCCATGACACTTCTGATTGAAGCTGAATAGGGACAAAAACCCCTCCTCCCCTTGGGAAAATGGAACTGGGGTTAAAATCAGGGAATACAAACTCCAAACTCCTCCTTCCTCAGGGAATAGTCTACCCCTTCATTTGTATGAAGCCCCTCAACACCGATGATAAAGAATCCCAGGGTGGCGGCTCCTCACCTGTCTGCCCACTGTCCCCTTTGCTTAAATAAACTCTCACTTTCTCTTCCCAAACTCTCTGAGTTGTCTCTGAAATCTTTCGGGACAAAGAACCTTAAATTCACTGGCAGCAATGTTATCTCCAGATGAGGTTAAATGCCTGGTCTTTATAATTTTATCTGGGTTAAAACTATTAGTTTAATAAATGTGAACATTTAAAGTACATCACGACTTTAAAACCTAGTACTGTTGATTCTTTTCTTCAATTAAAATTTTTTATTGAAGTATGGTTGTATAATACAGACACTTATAATGTTTCAGGTATACAGCAAAGTGATTCAGTTATATTTATATATATATATATATATATACACATATATTATTTTTGAGATTCTTTCATTTATTGATTATTAGAAAATATTGACTATAGTTCCCTGTAGATCCTTGGTGTTTATCTATAGTAGTGTGTATCTATTAATCCCAAATCCCTAATTTATCCCTCCCTGCCCTCTAATATTTTTTATTGTTCTTTTTGCCACACTGCACAGCTTGCAAGGTTTTAGTTCCCCGACCAGGGATAGAACCTGGGTCCCCTGCAGTGGAAGCACAGAGTCCTAATCACTGGATTGCCAGGGAGATCCCAATTCTTCATTTTCTTTTTTAAGGTAGTATAAGACCTAAGAAATGGAAATCACCCCAGACCGCTTCATCCATTAGGAAGCCCAAGAACTAACTGGTCTTTGTAAAATTTCTCCACTCACAGCTATGTCTTCTCAAAGCCGGGACCCTTCCCTCCACTTACATCCATGAGTGATAAAGGGTGCTGTGGCCACAATTAATAATACTAATAACAGGGGATTTCCCTGGTGGTCCAGTGGCTAAGACTCCACGCTCACAAAATAGGGGGTCCAGGTTCAATCCCTGGTTGCTGAACTAGATCCCACAGGCCACAGCTAAGAGCTGGCATGTTGCAACAAAGATCAAAGATGCCATAATTAAGACCCAGCACAGCCAAATAAATAAATAAATATATTTTAAAATAATAATAATAACAATTGCTATGGAACAAAAGTAGATGCCTCCAGAACTCTGATTCAGTTTAGACAAAATTCAGATTGCAGACCAAAAATGATATTTGACAGGAAGTATTAAGAAGGAACAGTCTTTTTGAGAAAAATGCTTTTGAGAGGTCAAAGTTCTTGGCTTGTTTATGGCTTGTCTGAGGAAGCTTTCGAGAAAGTTAGAAAATAGTTACATTCCTGTGGCCAGAAGGCGGTAGGGAACCTCCCAGGTGGGGCAAAGATCTTGTTTACATTCACATGTTATGAGTTCAAACTCTTAGTGTCCAAAAACTCCTGTCTTCAAGGGACACCAAGAAGGAGCAAGACTCCCTCTGAAATAATTCATTTAACAACAAAGTTTTTGTTTAACCCTCTAGGAATGCAAGCTTCAACCATGAAACATGTGACACAAAGTTTATAATGCATGTTTAGGGCAGAAAATTATGTTTGTTCATTCGGGCTGAAAAATATGCTCGTCACAAGGAAACTATTTGGCTCAGCTTAAGTTATAAATGAAATCGACAGCCTTGCGATTGTTAACCCATCATTCACTAATATCTGCTCATGTGTCTTGGGTGAATTAATCAACCGTTTCATACGTTGAGTGGATTCCCTTGTTAGATCCTATGATGATGCTTGAAATAAAGGATGGCTCTAGCAGAGTCCAGTCCAAACACAGCACCAAAACTCCTTCTTCCAAAATGCCAGCATTCATAGAAGTTGTACTGTGACGCAGATGCTGCAAATTAACACTCTACACATACCTTCTCATGTAATTTTCATAACTCTGTGAAAACATTGCTATTATACCAATTTTTTAAAATATTTATTTATTTGGCTGTCCCGGGTCTTAATTGTGGCACGTAGCATCTTCATTGTGCCATGGGGTTGTGGTGCATGGACTCTAATTGTGGTAGGGGGGCTCAGTTGCTCCATGGCATGTGGGATCTTAGTTCCCCGACCAGGGATCGAACCTGCATTGCAAGGCAGATTCTTAACCACTGCACCACCAGGGAAGTCCCTATTACACCTATTTTAAAGACAAGCAAATTGAGACCCACAGAGGCTAAATAACATCCCCAAATCATAAAGCTAGGATCATGGCTAGGACTCAAAACCTTAGTTTATTCCAAAGCTTAGGTGGAGATGATTGGTTTGTAAACAGGTACATTTCTAGACTCTTGGGTTTCATTGTTTTGAGGGTCATTTTGCTTCTTTCTTGGTTTCTACCAGTGTTCCTTAATGAGTGGGTATTGTTTTTCAGGTGGACTAAGTGGAAGAGGATGTTGTCCAGGCTCATGAGAGCCCAGGATCAGAGCATCCTTTGAGGCAGTACTGGACCCATCTGAAGATTCAGCAGGGAGCTGCTGGGGCTGAGACGGAGAGAAGAGTGGAAATGGGTAGGAACGGTGGCTTGGCCCAGCCCCTGGCCCTTTAGACCAGGGATTCTCCACCTTCTGTTGGGCCCCATCCCCAAAGACCTGGATTCGATAGGTCTTGGATGAGGTCTGAAAAGTTTGCCTTTCTAGCAAGTTCCAAGGCCACTCTGATGCTGCTGGACTGGGGATCACACTTTGAGAAGCTCTGATCAAGACCTTCAAATCCACCATGCCCACCTCACCATCTCCACCCTGCCTCACTCTCTCAAATTCATTTCTCACTTATTGCTGGTACCATAGGCTAGAGTGTTTTGATATCTATTTTCTTTTACTTTTTCATGAGGACCAGACTCATCTGAGATGTTACAACTCCCTAGGGTCATGGAATGTGGCGTTATGTTTCATTTAATAATCATCACTGATTGGCTGACTGCTATGAGTGAGGATCAGGGTCTTGTTATGGATCTTCCAGATATAGATCCAAAGCTTAAGATGTGATTTCCTGAGAGAGACAGTAGCCTTATTAAGAGACAGGTTTTGGAAGTAGATGCACCTGTCTACAGGTACAGGTATAGAGATCACCAGTTCCTGACATCACAATGACTCCCAATAACATTTTCCACTCCTAGGCCTGTTTAATCTCCATGCTGAAAACCTCATCCCTCTACCAAGTTTTTTTATAGATAAGGCAAATACTTTAGAGGTTTGATACCCCAGTTTTGTTAAGAAAAGTACCCCACCAAGGGTTCTATGCTTTCCTTGTGGCATATTAAAAAGCAGAGATATTACTTTGCCAACAGAGGTCCAACCAGTCAGAGCTATGGTTTTCCCAGTAGTCACATATGGATGTGAGAGTTGGACTATAAAGAAAGCTGAGGGCCAAAGAATTGATGCTTTTGAACTGTGGTGTTGGAGAAGACTCTTGAGAGTCCCTTGGACAGCAAGGAGATCAAACTAGTTAATCCTAAAGGAAATCAGTTCTGAATATTCATTGGAAGGATTGATGCTGAAGCTGAAATTCCAATACTTTGGCCACCTGACGGGAAGAAACGACTCATTGGAAAAGACCCTGATGCTGGAAAAGATTGAAGACAGGAGGAGAAGATTGAAGGCACAACAGAGGATGAGATGGCTGGATGGCATCACCGACTCAATGGACATGAGTTTGAGCAAGCTCCGGGAGTTGGTGATGGACAGGGAAGCCTGGCGTGCTGCAGTCCATGGGGTCACAAAGAGTCGGACACGACTGAGCGACTGAACTGAACTGAACTGAAGGGTTCCATTGGGCTGAAGTTGCCAAACCACTGAAGTGTGAGGGGTGCCCTCACGTGAGATTTCAGGGAGCTGGCATCTGGGACAAGATTTAGCCTAGTTTGTGGTTTTAAATATATATGTATAGTTGAGGGACTTCCCTAGTGGTCCAGTGGCTATGACTTCACACTCCCAATGCAGGGACCTGGGTTCAATCCCTGGTAAGGGATCTAGATCCCACATGCCACAACCAAGTGTTCACATGCCTCAACAAAGATCAAAGCTCTCAAGTGCTTGCAACTAAGGCCTGGTGCAGTCAACTAAATAACTAAAATGTATAGTTGAGAGTGCAAAAAATAAATAAATAAATAAAATAAAATGTATAGTTGAGGCAAAGCCCTGGATAGGTCTCCACTCTGTTAGGCCTGGGACATCTATAGGACATGCCCATTGAACCAATATTGGGAAACAGCACAGAATCAGTAGATACTGGAATGGAGATGCCTCAGTGGAATCACAAGGAAGGGACACCAGTCTCACTCTCATGGGGCAGTCGGTAATATGTTTAGAACACTTTACTGGGTCTGAGACTCATAGAAAATCTCTCCTCCCAGCTGTCTTCTTACCTGGAAAGAGGACACGGCTGACCATACCCGGGAACACCATGATGAAAAGGGGTAGCACCTTCAGGTATGCGGCCATCAGAGAGCCCCCTTTGGCGTGGGACAGGTTCTTGGCAGCCAGAGTCCGCTGAACAATCACCTGGAAAACAGTGGGGTGGTTTGAAGTTGAGATGACTTTCTCTTAAAGCAAATTAGATGTGCGTGGCTTCTTGGTAGGCATATAGACTCAGGAGCCTAGTGGATCTGGCTTCTCCAAAGAAGCATCTCTTTTATTCTCAATCCCTGTGGCCCAGTGGTCCAGCTGCAGGAGCTACACCAAGGCAGAGAAAGCAAGAACTGGAAGGAGGATAGAAGAGAAAGAGAGGTTCTGAGATATTTCCACCAACAGGATTGGTGTATCTGGGCTTATAGTTACTGCATACTGGTACACCTAGGTCTTAGACTGACCCCCTTTTCTCTGATGGGAGGCATAAGGTAGGTCTTATCAAAATTTATCCCTTTAGAACAGATTGGTAGTTGCCAGAGACAAAGGGTGGGGGTGGGCAAAATGGGTGAAGGGAGTCAAAAAGCACAAATTTTAGTTATAAAAGAAGTCCTAGGGATGTAATGTACTGCATGGTGACTATAGTTAATACTGGGTCGCCTATCTTTAAGTTGCTAAGAGATGATCTTAAAAGTTCTCATTACACTAAAAAAGGTCTCATCACAAGAGAAATAGTGAAACTATGTGTGGTGATGAAAAATAACTACATTTACTTTGGTGATGATTTTGCAATATACCCAAATTTTGAATAGCAAAAAAAGATTTATCCATTCAAAGGGAACGACATGCTGTCGAGTGTTTTTTGAGTGGAAAGACCGGTCCCTGCTCCAGCCTTCAGATGGCATCTACATGAGCTCAGAATTTTCTCTACTATTTCCTGAGGTTTGGGGTCTTGAAGCCTCTGGAGAAGTTGCAGAGACCTTGGTGAATTGTTGTTTAGTGGCTAAGTCATGTCTGACTCTTTGTGATCCTATGGACTGTAGCTCACCAGGCTCCTCTGTCCATGAGATTTCCCAGACAAGAATACTGGAGTGGATTGCCATTCCTTTCTTCAGGGGAGCTTTCCAACCCAGGGATCAAACCCATGTCTCCTGCATGGGCAGGCGGATTCTTTACCACTGAGCCATCTACCAGAGCTTTTATAAGTTGGTTCTGTGAACAGTAGACAAGAGGAGTGAAATGTCATTACCACCATTAATGGTGGTGAGCAGGACAAAGCTGGAATCCTTCCCATTTTTAAAAAGCATTCATCACTGGCACAGGCTTGCTGGAGTGTCCTGCTTCTTCTTTTGAAACCCACCCCCTCTCCACATGGCTATCCTGTCTTCTTGGGCACAGATCCTGCCTGATCCAGGGGTAGGCACGGGACCCAAGCCTGGCCAACCAGAGCCCTTCCACAGGGTTTTTGGATTTGGGACTTTGCGAGTTGTCAGTCTCTTTCCACTGGACCTCGATGAGAAACAATGAAGTCCGCAGGTAAGAAATAAAGACCATGGAGAAGGATACCAGAGTATGTTCCAGGAGTTTCTGAAGGCTAGTACACCTTCCTGCAGTTCGTAATCCATGAGGTAATAAATTCCCCACCCTTTTCCTAAGCTGGTTTAAACTTGATGTGTTTTTTTTTTTTTTTCCTGTGACTTGCAAACAAGTGTTTCCTCAACTGCATAGATTATTATTATTTGTTTGGATGCTGTCAATGAACGAGTCTAAAACATGGAATCAGCTTATTTGAGGAGAGGTGGGGGAACAGTGAGGCTCGAGCTGGGAACTTGGATGTCTTTGTCTAGAAGCTGATTTAACTGTTACCTGTTGTTTCTCATAACTCCAAACATACACCCATTGGGCTTTCTAGAATACTTAAGAATGTGGTAGTTACATGTAACAATATAGCATCTATAGGATACTTTTTTTTAATGGCTTCATTAAGATGCCAAAGGGGCATCCCCAGTAGCTCAGTGATAAGAATCCGCCTGCAATGTAGGAGGCACAGGAGACTCAGGTTCGATCCCTGGATTGGGAAGATCCCCTGGAGAAGGAAATGGCAACCCACTCCAGTATTCTTACCTGGAGAATTCCATGGACAGAGGAGCCTAGTGGGCTATGGTCCCTGGGGTCACAAAGAGTCGGACGCGACAGAGCAAGTGAACGCAGTCGCTCAAAAGTGCCAAATTAGGCATTCAAGCTTCAATCCTTGTCAGTCCATCTGGAAGCAGATAGGAGGGTTTATAGCTTTGGAAAGCCTAGCCCTTGCGATGGCAGGTTCAAAGCTGTGACTGAAAGAATGTTGGTTTTTATTCCCATGAAGTGGAGCCTCCAGAGGGGAATTTAAGAGGCAGCTGAGTAAGTTTTAAGAGCGTTGTGCTGCCCAAAACCCCACAAGCCCTGTGAAGAGTGTGTGGCCCTGTATGACAACCCCCAGACCCAAGTAATGGAGCAGAGCTCATAGAAATGTTATGAACATGAATGAGCTAATACATAGGAAATGCTTCAATCAATTACTGGTAAATGGCACAGTGATCAATAAATGGTTAAGTGTCATTATTGATTGTGATTTGCCCTTCTGTCTCTGCACAGAAAGATCTAAAACACGCTCTCAATCCGTGCACCATGCATGCCACTTTGCCTTTCTTCTGCTCTAAAGTGAGCTACACACAGAGCTGACCAAACACGTGCTTCTCCTAGGGCAGCGCCAGCACAAGGAACTAACACATAACACAGCCTTTGGGGGCCACAGAATCCAGCTCAGCAGCAACAAGACCGAGAGCCGTGGGGTCCAAAGAAGGCTTGGTTTTCTGGGCCCTCTCGCCCTCCCTGGCGTCCAGAAGATGTTCGAGTCATCCTGGATTAAGTCCCCAGGCTCTTGAACAATACGAGGTGGGTCGAAGGTGGGCTTCAAGGGATGTACACTGAAATCCCAGCTAGTGAGGGGGTGAGGCATCTCAAGGAAATATTCGTATTGATTAATAAATATAAGCTGGTGACCTGTGTCAAGAGCAGTAGCATAAAACCATAGCAAAAAGGTAAATGATTTTAACAGTTTATTAAATGCCCCTGCAACAGAAAGGACTATGAGCAAATTCCCAGTGCTTCTGTCTTTTACAATTATTAGTAATCCCACTAATGAGAAAACAGAGGCTGAAGATACTAAACAAAGTTATGCCACCTGAACTTCAGTCCAAGCCTGTTAAGGTTTAGAAAGCCCAGGCTCAAGCCTGCATCTGAACTGTCTCCTGCCCAATTCAGATGGGCTGAATATTGGCTGCACTCTCCAGCCAGTATTTGCTAAGGAAAAGATCAGGGGAGGGGGTTAAGAGGGGAGAGTGATTTTCTAAAGGGGCAACACTGTACCCATCTCTGGCTTGGGTTTTAGCTCTTCACTCAGAGGTGTTCTCACCCATGGGGTGACCGAGGTTCACTCTCTGCAGTGCCTCCTGCACCAATTCAGTGGCCCAGCTCCATGATCATTATTTTGGTTAAAGTCTCATCAGCTCTGAATATGAAATACAGCTTCCAAAATGGCACACAGATTGCTGATCTTTAATGTAATGGAAAAACCAATTTCAATAGATGACGTATTCATGGGCTTGAAATCTGAGAAAGTATAAAAAGGTGTGCAGTGAAATGGCTCCCGTCCTTCCTGGCACACCTACCCCCGGAAGTAATCGCCCTCAGTTTTAGGTAATCCATCTGGAGTTTCCCTCAGCACATTCACGTGTGCGCCCATGCTCTTTCAGTCGCTCAGTCGTGTCTGGCTCTTTGCAACCCTATGGACTGCAGCCCACCAGGCTCCTCTGTCCATGGAATTCTCCAGGCATGAATACTAGTGGGGCTGCCATCTCCTCCTCCAGGGGATCTTCCCAACCCAGGGATCGAACCAGCGTCTCTTATGTCTCCTGCGTTGGCAGGTGGGTTCTTTAGCACTAGCACCACCTGGGAAGCTCTTCAGCAAATACAAGCAAATGCAAATATGGATTCTATCCCCACCTTTTAACACAACAGGCTTATTTTACCCACAGCAGTGTCTTTTGCCTTTCTAATTTCTTTTTTTTTTCACCAGTTAGATATTTGCTTTAAGGGATTGGCTTTGGTGGGTCCCTCTGCCCCAAACTCTCTTCCTTGACAATCACCAGAACCCACTTGCTCTCCTCCTTTGCCAAAGGTCACTTCTCAACCATGATTCTCCTGACCACCCTATTTTAAAATGTCACTCTCACACTCTCAGCCTCCTTTTTTTTTTTTAATGACAGTTATCACCTTGTAATGTTCCATTTATTTATTTACTGCTGTCTACTTCTGTCAGAAGAAAGTGAGTTCTACAAGGACCGAGTGTCCTTGTTTACCTATGACTTCCAAGCAGCTGGTACAGTATTTGTGGAGCAAATAATACCAATGTCAGCTAAAACCTCCATTTAAAATATATCATCACTTTTGCTTACTGGGTCTTTCCAGACATTCAGCAGAATGTATTAAGTTTTCCCTTTGCAAAAAGCAGCAGCTTTGGATTTGCCATATGAGCAAGAATAAGCAGATGATGTGTAGAGTAGTAGAGAAATAAGAGAACAGATAGGGGAAGGACAAAAACCCAGCTTCTAGACACCCCAAGGAAGCATTCCAGGGGCTCAGCCTGCTGCCCTGTACCTGATCCGTGCACCAATACCAGAGAGACGGGATGGACATTCCAAATAGGATCCCGGGCCATGGGAGATCAGACGTCACTGGGTCTCGGAAAATATGGAAGGCATCTTCCCGGGGCAACCCGCAGCTGCTGTTCCCGCTCCGGTTGCTGGCCATTGCCAAAAAATATTTCTCCTCCAAGCCTTCCAACCCACCAACTGCAGCAAAACCTAGAATTGAGAGGAAGCCCAAATTTGCCAGGAACTCAGATTGATCCACAGCAGCTCATAAGGGAATGGTTGGAGATTGGTGAAATCCTACTTAGAACCACAGCAAAGTTAATTGACTTAGAGCTTCTTAGCCTCCTATTTTAAAAAAACATTTTTTTAATGCCTTTGGTAGTGACTATGGATTGCTTCTTAGAATAATATTTCTAAATATATAGTACAAAATTGTCGTTTAGTCACTAAGTCGTGTCTGACTCTTGCAACTCCGTGGACTATAGTCCGCCAGCCACCTCTGTCTATGGGATTTCCCAGATGAGAATGTTGGAGTAGGTTGCCATTTCCTCCTAATACAAAATACATCAATTATAAAGGAAGCCAAATACATCGAAGGCACTCATCAAACCATGAGAACTAAGACATAGTAATTTATTTATTTGCACCATTAAATACAAAGACTCCACAGTGGGTCAAATAACAATCTAGTTTTAAAGTAACCATGGACACAGACAGTGTTTCAACACATCAGCAGCAATTATAAAAACATTTGGATAAAAACATCAGGGTTATATTTTGGTTTCAAAGTCACAGATATTGCTAATATCCCTGTGGTGAGCTGCCTATGCTAATAACTGAAAGATGCTAAATGTCACTGATAGATTTGTGAAAACAGATGGATTTCTTTCCCATCCAAGGTTCACAAAACCTGTACCTTCTGTCCATGGACCCCACGTTAAGAAACTCTGCCTTAAGGAAACATACTTTCACCTCTAAACTTCTTCTCAGCTATCCCAATTTATGGTATTTCAAGAGTGGTCCAAGTAATCTATGGCCTTGAGAAAGTCATTTCTCCATCTGAGATTCAGTTTTTCATCTGCGAGTGGTAATAATAAAGTGCCAACCTCACAGCACTGGAGCAAGGACTAAGTGAGATTCTGCATATAAAATGCACAGCATCCGGCACAAGCATGAGTTGTCTATAAAAAATAATAAAGCACTGTAGTTTGCAGATAATTTGCTTTGTTATATTAATCGAAAGGATTCAAGGTTATCCCCAAAATAACACTGCTCTCACTGGATTATGTTCTGGAAGATTGTGTTTGTCTTTTTTGTTTCATTTCTTTTCTTGGGTATTTTTTGTTTGTTTGTTTCTTGGTATGGAAGAGAAGGGGTTGGTGTTACCATTTGGGTAAGAATGATATGTAACCAGCAGCCTGGCTTATTTTTGTGGAAGAGTGTGGTAAACAGTGGCTACTGGGGGGAAAATATTTTTGATGATAAATTTTTGTCATGCTTTTTTCCCTGAAAAATTATTTTGTGGTAGTGGGAGGGAAGGATAATTGTTTGTGGTCCAATTATCAGTAATTGGACCTTGAATATATACCATTCAAGTCAAGAGAAAGCTAGACAGACTATATTAATATTAGACAAATTAGACTCCAGAACAAAGAATACAGCCAAGGATAGATAGGAACACCACATAATGATAAGGAGGTCAGTTCACCAAGAGCTCATAACAATCCTAAGAAGAGAAAGAAGTCAACTATTATAGTTGGAGACCTCAATACCCCCTTTTTAGTGGTTGATGGAAAAATAAGACAAAAATATTTATACAGATAAAGAAGATTTATACAACACTATCAACCAAGTTGACCCAATTGAAATTTATAAAGCACTACACCCAACAATAGCAGAATACATAGTCTTCTCAAGTACTCTTAGAAGATTCATCAAAATAGGCAATGTTTCTGGCCATAAAACAAACCTCAATAAATTAATAAGAAATAACATCATACAAAATATATTCTATTATTGTAATGGAATTAAACAAAAAATAACAGAAATATATCAGAAAAATCTCCAATATTTGAAAATAAGTTGTCCCTGTTTGCTGATAATATATTATATATAAAAAATCCTAAAGATTCCACCAAAAACAGTTAAAACTAATAAATGAATGAATCTAGTAAAGCTGCAGAATACAAAATCAATATGCAATAATCAATTGTGTTTCTATATACTATTCAGGCCTCCCTGGTGGCTTAGACAGTAAAGAATACGCCTGCAATGTGGGAGACCTGGGTTTGATCCCTGGGTTGGGAACATCCCCTGGAGAAGGGCATGGCCACCCACTCCAGTGGTCTTGCCTGGAAAATTCCCACGGAAGGGAGGAGCCTGGTGGGCTACAGTCCATGGGGTTGCAAATAGCTGGACACAACTGAGTAACCAAACACATAAGCAGATACTATTGGAAAGAGATATTCAGAAAATAGTACCAATACACATTACTACATATGAAATAAACAACATGAATTTACTGTATAGCACAGGGCACTATATTAAATAATTTATAATCTATAATGGAAAATAATCTGAATATATATACACATATATATTTACACCTCAAACTAATACAATACTGTAAATTGACTATACTTCAATGAAAAGAAAGCAATATTGTTTCTAATTGCATCTAAAAGAATAAAATAGGAATCAATTTAATCAAGGAGGTGAAAAGATCCGTACACTGAAAACAATAAATAAGAGTGATAAAAGAAATTGAAGAAGACACAAATAAGTGGACAGATATTCCATGTTAAATGGACTGGAAGATCAAGATTGTTAAAATGTCCATACTACTCAATGTGATCCACAGATGCAATGAAATCCCTATCTAAATTTCAATGGCATTTTTCACAGAAATAGAAGAAAGAAAGGAAAAAAAAAAACAATCCTAGCATTTACATGGAACCACAAAGGATCCTGAATAGCCAAAGCAACCTTGAGAAAGATCAAAGCTGGAAGCATCACATTTTCTGATGTCAAACTATATTACAAAGCTATAGTAATCAAAACAGTATGATATTATGAAAAAGCAGTCCTGTAGACCAATGGAACAGAATTCAGAGCACAAAAACAAGACTTTCCTGGTGACCCAGTGGCAAAGACTTCACCTGCCAATGCAGGAGACGTGAGTTAGATTCCTGGTCTGGAAAGATTCCGCATGCCACAGGGCAACTAAGCCCTCTCACCACAACTATTTAGGCTGTGCTCTAGAGCCCAGAAACCACAACTGCTGAGCCCTCATACCACAGCTGCTGAAGCCTGTGCACCCTAGCGCCTATGCTCAGCAACAAGAGAAACCACTGCAATGAGAAGCCAGCACACCACAATTAGAAAGTAGCCCCCCTCGCTGGAACTACAGAAAACCCCACACAGCAATGAAGACCCAGCACAACCAATAAATAAATAAATACATTTTTAAAGGCACAGAAATAAAACCATGATAAACAAGGGGATTCAAATTGACATATACAAATCACTATATATTAAATAGATAACTAAAAAGAACCTACTGCATAGCACAGGCAACTCTCCTAAATACTCTGTAATAATTTACATGGGAAAAGAGTCTTAAAAAGAGTGGCTATACATATATATAATATATATATATTATATATATGACTGATTGATGTTGCTGTACAGCAGAAACTCACACAGCACGGTAAATCAACTATATTCCAATAAAGATTAATTTTAAAAAATAAAATAAGCTTTATGATTAAAAAAAAGAAAGAAAGAAAATCAAGCATATATTGTCAATCAGTTTTCCACATTTAAAAACCTGCAGATACCTTAGGAGAAAGTCTGCTAGATATAGCAGAATGAGGAAGATTGCTGAAGGTGAATCGGTTATCTCTCTCCTGACTGATCATAATGAATTAAATAGTGGAACTTCCTCATTGAGACCCCATATTTAGGAAAAGAGATCAGGGAGTTGGCTAAATAGCAAACCATGTGAAGGTCTATCTTTTGGCTCTTTTGCCTCCAAAACCCGAGAGTGTTATGAGTCACTTATGTGGCCCTGGGAGATTCAAAATATTATGATAGCAACCACACTCAACATTTATCTAGTGAGGCTGAACATGTGTCTTTATATATTTATTACTCATTTGTTTTCTTCTTTATATAAATCAGTGAAGTTTTTCTTCTTTGTAAGGATCCAGAACATTTCCTGATACAGTTTATAATAAGCAAGTCTTATTGCTGTTTTTTTTTGTGTGTGTGTGTGTGAAACTAATTTATTATTCCATGATTTTTTTAAAATGTTGTTTGAAAGGTAAAAGTAACGCATGCACAACATTCTGCATAACTGTGCAGAAAGACACAAAGTTAAGGTAAAAATTCTTGCCTACACTCTTTGACTCCTGCTCCTAGACTCTTCCCAATAAAGTTATTACCCACATTATCTCCCTACTCTTATCACCAGCCAGTGTGATAGGGAAGGAAGAGGGTGAGATCGGAGGTCAGTCTGACTGGGGCTTGAATCCTGGCTTTGAATTCTGGCTTTGTGACATTGGGCAACTTTCTGACAGTTGGTGCCCTAATTTTCTCATCCAACAAAGGGAACAACAGTAATACCAATACCATTGGGTTGCTGTGAGCATTAAATGATAGCACATCCGGATCACAAGGGTTTTAATACTTATTAATTTTTGAACTTTTAATTTTGAGATAACTATAGACATACAGAAGAGTTGTATAAGTAGCACAGAGAGTTTCCATACACCCTTCTCCTAGTATTACGGAAACTAAGAAATTAACATGGGTGCATTACCATTAACCACAATAGAAGCTGTTCCGATCGCACCGCTCATGTTCTTTTCCTCTTCTGGAAGTCAGATCAGGATCCTACACTGTGTTTATTCACTGTGTCTCTTTATTTTCCTCCTCTCTTCGTAGTTCCTCAGTCTGTCTTTATTTTTCATGCCCCTGATGCTTTTGAAGAATACTGATCATTGTAGTTTGTAAAATGTCCCTCACTTTGTCTGATGTTTATAAACGATGAAGTTGAGGGTATATATTTCAGCAAGAATGGCACAGAGGTGACTGTGTCCTCAGTGACCATATAAGAAGCTACATATGGGTACACCTGATTATTGTGTTATCAGTTACTATATCTTGATCACTTAGTACAGTGGTGCCATGCTTCTCCACTGTAAAGTGGATGTATGTCCCCTTGTAATGAACAAATATTTTGGATTTGATGCTTCGAGACCAAGCAAATATGCTATTTCTTCATAAACTTTCACTTGCTAACTTCAGCATTTATCGTTGGCTTTTGCCTGTAGCAGTTATTACTATGGTGTTCTAATGGTGTTATTCTATTTCCCTCACCCCACCTGCATTTATTAATTGGAATTTTCCTGTAAGGAAGAACGATTCCTTTACTTCCTTTTATTTTGTTATTTATTTATCCACACCAGTATAAGAAGTTCTATTAATTTTTCCTTAAGAAACAGATAAGTTTCCATGATAAGCACAGTTCTCTTCCAGCTAAAATAACCAATGCCTCAAGTAGGAATCCCCCAGCTGGGTTTGAAACTGTGAAGAAAGCAGATGTCCCTTCTTGAGAGAGGTGCTGTCATCCACCCAAATGACCCTGGGACCCCACTTACTGTAGCCCATCAGGATGAGCGCTCCTATAAGCATGATCAGAGTCTGTAGAGCATCCGTGTAGATCACAGCTGCCAGGCCACCTAGAGGGGAGATGAGCACAGAGGTGACGGTCAGGTACTCTGATGGAGAGGAGTTATTCTGGGTGGGTGGCAGAGGAAACTTTGAAATTCAGGACCTGAAGGGACAGAGGTCTTAGTGTTGACTCTTTGCAAAGATGGCCACAGCAGGATCCATTTCTCATGTGCCTGCCCACTTTGTCATGTAGCTTTGCTGTCCTTTCATATTGAGGTGAAGTTGATTCCTCTTCCTCTTAAATTGGCTTGGCCAAATGGCTTGCTTTAACCAATAGATATGGTGGAGGGGGATATTATGGAGCTTCAAGCCTGGGCCTCAAGGGGCCCCTGCAGCCCCTGCTCTTGTTCTTGTGTTGTCCTAAGACGACTATGCTTCTTTAAGAAGCCCAGTCCAGGACTTCCCTGGTGGCCCAGTGGATAAGAATCTGTCTGCCAGTGCAGAGAACACGGGTTCGATCCCTGGTCCAGGAAGATCCCACATGCTGCAGAGCAACTAAGCCCGTGTGCCACAGCTACTGAAGCCCTCTCATCCTAGAGCCTTTTCTCCACAATGAGAGAAGCCACCACAATGAGAAGCCCATGCGCTGAAACCGTAGAGTAACCACAACTAGAGAAAACCCGTGTGCAACAGTGAAGACCCAGCATGTCAGATAAATAAATATTATAAAAAAGAAAAAGCAGATACATATCAAGGCCCTGCTCCCCACCAGCCGCTCTTCTGGGATGCAAGTCTTAGGGGAAAAGACGAGCCTCAGGCTCCAAAACTGCAGTGGTTTGTGATCCAGCTATGCACTGTGCTTGTGAATACACCTGCTCAGCATTTAGTAGGTTCTAAGAAAAAGTTCTTAAAGAAATAAATGGAAAATAGCTTTATGTAGGTATGGCACATTTTGAAATCCTCCCTGCCATCAGACAATCTTTTCCCTCTGGCCAAGAGAAATCATATCTCCCAGGGTAACAGATTGAGAGTTCATGAAGGCAAGGTCTTAGCATACTGGAATATCAGAAGACGGGCCAGGAAAAGATAGGATGGATCACAGCTCCTGCCCACCACCTCTCCCAGCAGCACCCCTTGTCCAGTCGTACCTGCGATGGTGTATAGAGCTGTGACGGCCAGCAACCCGACTATGGCCAAGTAGAGATTCACATGCAAAGACTGCTGAATGAAGATGGCGCCTGCATACATGTCCACCTAGAGAGAAGTCAATGGGTGTATGAATGAGTGGACATTTTAGCACAATTTCCCCAGGCTCAGGCCCTAGCCTTGATTCTGAGAAACACAGAAACATATGTTATCCTTTCTTCACCCATCTCTTCCCAGATCAAGGGTCTCAAATGGGAACCCTATGGGTGATTATGTTTGAGATCCCTTCACTAGGCTAATACAGGTTCCTCAGTGGTCTTCCTGCTTCTCTTCTTGATCTGCTTACACTCCATCCTCCACACTGCAGCCTTATCAAATACCATCATGATCATCTCATCCTCTCCTCCTCATCAAAACTCTTCAGTGGCTCCCTACTTGCCCCCAAGATTGTTGTTCAATTGCTAAGTTGTGTCCGACTCTTTGCAACCCCACAAACTGCAGCACACCAGGCTTCCCTGTCCTTCACTGTCTTCCGGAGTTTGCTGAAACTCATGTCCATTGAGTCAGTGATGCCATCCAACCATCTCACCCTCTGTTGCCCACTTCTCCTCCTGCCCTCAATCTTGCCCAACATCAAGGTCTTTTCCAATGAGTCGGCTCTTTGCATCAGGTGGCCAAAGTATTGATGCTTCAGCTTCAGCATCAGTCCTCCCAATGAGTATTCCTTGAGGATTGACTAGTTTGATCTCCTTCTGTCCAAGGGACTCTCAAGAGCCCCTCAGATAATGTCCAAATAAGTTAGAGCTCTATGCCAGGTGCTTCACAGTTTGCCTGCCACTTGATTTCATTTCCTTTACTCACTTCATGCTCCCAGTCCCCCAGGCATGCTGAAATATACCCTGTTTCCCTAACAAGTCAAAGTTGCGTGTTCTGTCCATCTATCTGGAATGCCAGTTCCTCTTTCTCTATATTTTCTCAGCATCGTTCTCACATGTAACTTCCCTTGGGAAGGCTTCCCCACGTCTGTAGATTCCCACCAGGATGAGAGCAAGTGTTGTCCTTCTAAGTCTTTCTTTCACATCTGGAGCTGGCAGACAGTCAGTTATAGTTGTTTGAATGTAATGGAATTCCTGTACCCCGCCCCACACCACCTCACACCGGACAAGGTCTCCCCCAGTTCCAGATTGAAGAGAAGATGGCATCCTGTGAGTCAGGCCGAGCCGCACCTCCTGGAGATTGCCAAGCATCTGCTCTTGGCCGCTTTCCAGGAGATCTGCCTATCCAAAGGTCAGGGTGGGACAGATTGAATGGCTGTCAGCACATGTGACTCATAGCTGATAACTGTCTGATCCCAGGAGGAAAATGACAGACTCACCCCAGGGCTCTCGGAGTCCCATTCAGTGTCGGGTGCCATCCTGAGATGTTGCTGAAGAAGCTTTGGCAGGAGACAGGGGAGGAGTCCTCTCCACCTTTTCCCCATACTTACTCTTCCCCTGCTTGCTCTTTGTTCCCACCCCTCCCATCTTGCTAGAACCTCCCAGAAGCTTCCTCAATAAGAGAAGAATGTGGACGGGCAGCGGACGCCACCAGCAATGGGCTGTAACGAGCTTCTCACTGGCTGCATCCCCGTCTTACCGAGATCTTGGTGAAGATGTAGATAAACAGGTAGAGCACAGCCAGGATGATGGGAATCCTGTTGCCACCAAAACGTTTCCGTAGGTACTCTGGCATCGTGGTGACCTGGGGACCAGAGCTGAGCTTTTGCCACCCAGCAGCCCTTCCTCCCCCTCCTCCCCAAACTCAGAAGCACAGATGGTCTTCTTGGGATTCTCAGTGGGAGACTTAAGAGGGAGGAGAAAGTGGGGACCAAAGGGTGGGGTGAGGATGAATTGGGGTTCTGTGAAGAGCTATGTACTTAACTATCATATATGCCAAATGTATATCCTATCCCAATTTTTGCCATCTGTGTTATTAATGTTATGTTATAAAACTTATAAATGTTACTATAAAACAATGTTTTTCTTTAAACCAACTCATGTTTATTTTTTTATATTTATTTTTTTTAATTAAAGGATAATTGCTTTATCATGTTTACATTTAAATAAACATCTAAAAAGAGAAGGAAATGGCAACCCACTCCAGTACTCTTTATTCTTGCCTAGAGAATCCCATGGACAGAGGAGCCTGGTGGGCTACAGTCCATGGGGTCACAAGGAATCCAGACACAACTGAACACACACACACACACACTCACATCTATAAATAACAATGCAAATCACTACTGTGAAATGGAAAAATCAATCCTAAACTTAAGGAAACCAGCAAAAATATACACATTGATAATAAAATAACTCATTTATGTTCTATTCATTTCTGGTGCCTTCCTCTTGCACACAAAAAACCCTGGGCCTGGAACCTACTCTTTAAAAAAAAAAAAGTCATCAGAAAAGTGTTGGACAGATGTTAAAAGCACACTAACACCAACATGAAACATTACCCTTGAGCTCATTGAAGACAATGGAGGAGGCAATAACTTCTCTAGATGATTCAGTGTCGTTGGCTCCATATCTAATGCATAAAATCATCTCAACAATCTCCATTTGTCCTTGCTCTAAACTTTGGGAAAATTGCTCTAAACTGTTAACCAGGTTACCAGGAACACAGAATCCTAAAAGCAAAATGTGCACATTCCGGAGACAGCAGAGAGACCAGGGCAGCACTGAGTGAGTGGCTCGCCCATGGTCCAGATGGGTGGTCCCAGGCTGGCTGTCCTTGCCATATGGGGCACCCCAGGGGCTGGGTCATGCTGATGAAAACCATTATTTGGGTGATACTTTTCTTGGGGGATGGCATGTCCTTTCCCAATCTCCTCACTGTACCCCCAGACTTGGGTTCAGAGGATGCTGTGTTTGGACAAAAGAACCTCAAACCAAAAACTTTTCTTTCATGAGATCCTAGATCTCAGATGGAGAAGGAAAGAGAGCTGATTATAGTCACAGAAATGTTTGCAGCCCCTTTTCCAGGCTGCTGCTGCTTGGATGTTTCCCAGTCCAACCCAGGGAGAGACTAATGGGTACCAAAACATGAGCTGACAGACAGCCAACCATCCACCCCAAGGTCAGATGTGAAGGCAGAAGAAGCTCGGAGGGGAGACTGGGAGAAACTGGATAGCCAGACTTGATTTAAGAATGATAAACTGAGACTTCCCTGGTGCTCCAGTGGCTATGTAGTGGACCTGGGTTCGATCCCTGGTCTGGGAACTAGGTCCCACATGCCACAGTTAAGGGTTTGCATGCTGCAGCTAAAGATCCTGCCTGCCACAACGAGGACCCAAAGCAGCCAAATTAATAAATTAAAAAAAAAAAAGAATGCCAAATTGTTAATAGTAAAACCTGGCTATTCAAGACTATAAGGGTGTACAGTGTAAAATTATTTCAACATTAATGTATGTTTGAAAATCTTTTCATAATAAAATACTGGCCAAAAAATTGAACTCTAGAAATAAATATGTATGTGCTCAGTTGCGTCCAACTCTTTGTGACCCCATCGATTGCACCCCGCCAGGCTCCTTCTGTCCATGGGGATTCTCCAGGCAAGAATACTTGAGAGGGTTGCCATGCCCTCCTCCAGGGGATCTTCCCAATCCAAACCCAGGTCTCCCACATTGCAGGCAGATTCTTTACCGACTGAGCCACCAGGGGAGCCCATAGAAGTAAATAAATGAACACCTTGAAATTTTAAAAACTTAAAAAGTATCTCTTCCTTCCCCCATCCCTGAAAGGGCATTTAGGGGTTCTGACCCCGGTGAATGTCTTGTCTCAACCTTCTGATTTGTTGCAAGGCAAACAGGGGTTTTTCCTGAAGCACATGGCACTAAAGTCTGGCACTATCAGGGAATAACACACAGAGGGATTCAATCAAACCGCACTGAATGGACACACTCTTGGTGACAGTTTGTTGTTGTTCGTCAGTTGCTAAGTCGTGTCTGACTCTTTTGCGACCCCATGGACTGTAGCCCACCAGACTCCTCTGTCCATAGGATTTCCCAAGCAAGAATACTGGAGTGGGTTGCCATCTCCTTCTCCAGGGGATCTTCCTGACTCCAGGATCAAACCGACATCTCCTGCTTGGCAGGAGGATTCTTTACTACTGAGCGGCCTGGGAAGCCCTCTGGTGATGGTGTCAGAGCTAATTAGAGAGAGCGCATGAAAGCTTCGGCCCATTCAGATAAGTAGACCAAGGATGCTGCTGCTCAAGCGGATTCACTCTCTGGTCTGTGAATGACAACCATCAGCGGGTCTTGCTGGAGAGCGACATTCCTATCCTTGGCTGACAGCCTTTATTATCAATTGACCTCCATTTCGATCTACAGAGAGCTGCACAGCCTGCTACATGCAGGACGTTTCTAATGAGCTAAGAGAGGAAGAAGGCATGAAAATCATCAGAAAGTGAACGGCACTGGTATCTAGAAATCAAACTCTGGGGAGAAATGTGATGCTAGCTGACAGATGGGAGGCAGCGCCCAGGCTGTTTGTTGTAAAGTGGCTGAGAAGGCAATTTGGAAGAAAACAAGGTTGAGAGACAGAGATGTGAATGACTGTTGACACAGGAACCACCCTATGAGTGTTGCTGGGTGAACATTAACAGGAAATAAACACAGCCAATGACAGCTGCCCCGAGAGAGGACCTCCTGAGCTCCATGCTCTGGGGGCTCCTCATCTCCTGAGGATGGAAGGTGGCGAGAGGACGTCAGCATCTGTCTTACTCTCCCTTGAATCAGATCCAGACCGCCACACTCCATCCTCATGGGAAACCCCTCCCTCTTCCTCGGAAAGCCATGTCATCAGCCATAGCAACCTCCGCTCACCCCAACCCTCCCCAGAACGCTGTTCAGCAGCCAATGAGAATTTCAGTTCCTTTGTGGTCTTGCCCTCTTTCTAGGCTTTCCCCCAGTCTGGAAGCAGTTTCAAGGACAGTGCAGAGAACCTACATGGGACACTTTGTACAATGTCCTAGCCCCAACAACAGACAGGCATTTCCACCTCAACAACTCATTTCTCTGGCCAGCATCCAAACCTCATCATCTCCAGGACTCTATTCACCACCAATCCCCAAAGTTTTCATCAATGCCACCATCTCATTTGCTCAGCCTGATGACCCTGGCTTTGGCACTTGACTGAGATTTTCAGTTCCTAAATGGTGCCTCTTCTTTTGAATGTCAGCTCATCCTGCCTTTTGATTCCTTCTGAAATCATGGACCCTGCTACTGAGTAGCTTCAACAAATATTTTTCAAGCATCCACTATGTATCGGACACTATTTACTTTTGGCTGCCCTCTTTGCTGCCGCGTGTGCAGGCTTTTGATTGCAGCGGCATCTCTTGTTGCAGCATATGGTCTCTAAGTGTGCAGGCTTAGAAGTTGTGGGCCACAGGCTTAGTTGCCCTGTGGCACATAGCATCTTCCTCGACCAGGGATCAAACCCATGTCCTCTGCACTGGCAAGCAGATTCTAAACCACTGGACCACCAAGGAAGTCCCCAGACCTTATTCTAGACACTGAGAGAAACCAAAACTGGTTCCTGCCCTCCTGGAGCTTACGATCTAATGGGAGAGACACGCAGTCTAGTGCAGTGGCCTTCAATGGAAAGAAGAAGATTTCCTATCTCCCCAGGGAACATGCGGCAATGTCTGGAGAGGCTGTGGCTGCCACAATTTGAAGGGTGCCATTGTCATCTGGTTGTAGCTCAGTCGGTAAAATATCTGCCTGCAGTTCAGGAGACCCAGGTTCGATCCCTGGGTTGGGAAGATCCCCTGGAGAAGGAAATGGCAACCCCACTCCAGTATCCTTGCCTGGCAAATCTCATGGACAGAGGAGCCTGGTGGGCTGCAGTACATGGGGTCGCAAAGAGTCAGGCACGACTGAGTGACTATCACTAACACTGATTGTCATCTAGTGGATAGAGATAGGGGATGCTGAGAAAACATCCTAAAATGCACAGACCACCCCTCATACATGCATATACACACACACAGCAAAGACTTATCCTGGTCCAGGGACTTCCCTGGTGTTCCATTAGCCAAGACTCTGCGTTCTCAATGCAGGGGGCCTGAGTTCAACCTCTGGTCAGGGAACTAGATCCCATGTGTGGCAACTGAGACCCACCACAGTCAAATAAATAGATATTTTAAAAAAGAGAATTAGCCTGCCCCAAATGTCACCATTGCTAATGTTGAGAACGTATGGTGGGAGAGACACAGTCTAATGTGAGAGGTGTATTAATTTAATAATCACACAAGCAAATGCACAACAGCCATGACGGCAAACGAAGGAGAAGACTTAACCTAACCAGAAAGGTTAGCCCTCCAGACAGGGCTTCCTGGAGGAAGAGTTGCTTAAAGTAGGAATTGGACAGATGATAGGAGCTAACCAAACCACAAAGGAAAAGGAAACTTTACAAGAAGAGGGGAAAGTTTTGCATTAAGCTGGTGATGCAGAGCCTGGTGAGGATGAGGACCTGTTAAATACTGTCTGGAATACAGTTCGCATACAGCTCAATAAATCCTTCTTCAAAGAACAAATAAATGAATGAACTGACAGGAGTATACTGTGGATGGAGAGTAGGGTGGATCTCTAAAGAGTAGGAGTCATTTTCCATATTCAAAAGTAAAATTGGTCTATAATTTTCTTGATGGATAAAATTAGCGTCATCCTAGTCTCAAAACATGGTATACAAAAGTCAATCCTAGGTGGATAATTGACTTAAAAATAAAAAGTTCTAGATGGTAATACAGAAGAATATCTTTATGACCTTTGAATAGGAAAATATTTTTAAAATAAGATATAAAAGGCAGTAATTAAGGAAAAGTGGTAAATGGAACAACATTAAAATTAAGATCTGTTAAAGAGAACCCTCTTACACTATTGATGGCAATGTAAATTGGTACACTCACTATGGAAAACAGTACGGAGGTTCCTTGAGTGAGTGAAAGTTGCTCAGTTGTGTCCGACTCTTTGTGACCCCATGGAATCGAGGTCCATGGAATTCTCCAGGCCAGAATACTGGAGTGGGTAGCCTTTCCCTTCTCCAGGGGATCTTCCCAAACCAGGGATCGAACCCAGGTCTCCTGCATTGCAGGTGGATTCTTTACCAGCTGAGCCACAAGGGAAGTAGAGTTTCCTTAGAAAACTAAATGTAGAGTTATTGTATAATCCAGCAATCCCACTCCTGGGCATGTATGTCAGAAAAGATTATAATTCAAAAAGACACATGCAACCATGTTCACAGCAGTATTATTTAAAACAGTCAAGACATGGAAGCAAGCTAAATGTCCATCAACAAACAAATGGATAAAGAAGATGTGATATATGTACACAATGGAATATCACAGTCATAAAAAAGAATGAAATAATGCCATTTGCAGCAACATTTATGCACCTAGAGATGATCATACTAGTGAAGTAAGTCAGAGAGAGAACAAATATTGTATAATATAACATATTTGACATCTAAAGTATGACATAAATGAACTTATCTACAAAACAGAAATAGACTCAGACGGAGAACAGGCTTGTGGTTGCAAAGGGGGTGAGGAGTGGGGGAGGGGTGGATTGGGAATTTGGGGTTAGCAGATGCAAACTCATCTGTAGAATGTATGAACAACAAGGTCCTCCTGTATAGCACAGGGAGCTACATTCAGCATCCTATGATTAACCGTAATGGAAAAGAATATGAAAAAGAATATATATATATATATTATATATATATACACGTATAACTGAACTCCGGGAGTTGGTGATGGACAGGGAGGCCTGGCGTGCTGCGATTCATGGGGTCGCAAAGAGTTGGATACGACTGAACGACTGATTTGATCTGATCTGATCTGATAACTGCATCAATTTGCTATACAGCAGAAATGAACACAACATTGCAAATCAACCGTACTTGAATAAAATAGCTTTTAAAAAGATCTGTTTATCAAAAAATACCATTAAGAGTTAAAATGCAAACCACAGAGTAGGGGGCAAAGATACTTGCAATACATGTAATCAGCTTGTTTCCAGAATGTACAAAGAACTTCTATCAATAAGAAGAAACTGTAGAACATAATAGAAAAGTTGGCAGAAGTCCTAGACATGTTACTTTCCCAAAGAGGACATCTGAATGGCCAGAAAATATATAAACAGAATTGCCAATGGAAAGCACAGGGAGAAAACTACACAGTCACCAAATTGGCAAGGATTTTAAAACTGGAAAATACCAAGTATTGCCAAGAACACAGAGCAATGGCGCAAAGGGAATTTGCATGCCCCGCTGCTGGGAGTATAAACTGAGAGAGCTACTCTGGGAAGAAATTTGGCAATGTCTAACCAAACTTGATAAACACATCCAATGACCCAGAAATTCCACCTATAGTTAGATTTTCCTCCATAAACATAATGTTTATATTCATCAGGACACTTGTATAAAAACGTTACCAGGACTTCCCTGGTGGTCCAGTGGTTAAGAATCCACCTGGCAACACAGGGGACACAGGTTTGTGGTCTGGGAAGATCCCACATGCCGTGAGGCAGCTAAGTCTATGCACCACAATGACTAAGCCTGCAGTCTAAAGCCTGTGGTCTGCAACATGAGAAGACACCGCAATGAGAAGCCCAGGCACTGCAGAGAAGAACAAGCCCCACTCAGCACAACCAGAGAAAGCCCATGTGCAGCAACGCAGACCCAGCACAACTAAAAATAAATAAGTAATTTTTTAAAATGTTATCAGCAATACTGTCCATCACAGGCTAACACTGTGCTGTGCTGTGCTTAGTCTCTCAGTTGTGTCTGACTCTGCGACCCCATGTACGGTCCCCACCAGGCTCCTCTGCCCATGGGGTTCTCCAGGCAAGACTACTGGAGTGGGTTGCCATGTTCTCCTCTAGGCTAACATTAGGAACAACCTAAATGCTTGTGAACAAAAGGAGAGACAAATATATTGGAGTATAATCATACTCCGGGATACTACATAGCAATGGAAATTAACCAGGTACACGCAAGGAAAGAATGTTACCCACCATTCCATGTACTATATTTCATTCCAAAAAAGTAAAATTAAACTATATTCTTTAGGTGTGCACAATTAAAACTATAAAGAAAAGTAAGGGAGTGAGCTCAGTGGAAGTCACAAAGAAAGGAAGACATTGCTATCTGGTAAAGGCATGTGAGGGAGGGTATTACACTTTGTGACTCGATCTGGGTATTCGTTTTACAACAATTTGTTAAGCACCACATTTGTGTCTTATTACTTTTCTGTGTTTATTTTATTGCCCAATAGAAATGGATTGGGTAGCTTTTTATTGCTCCTCAGCACTGTGGCATTTATTATCTAACATCAGCTTCATCTCCCCTTTGAATAAAATGTTGACCAAAGAACGTCTGGAGCCACAGGAATTTTTAATTGAGCAATAAAGCCTGGAGATCCTTTCACAGCAGCACAATTCTGTCAGTTTCAGCCCTTTTCACGGCATGATATTCACAGTACAGATACCCAGTCCCCCAATCAGTGATACTGTGGGAGTCCCCAGGTTTCTCTATTACAAACCACAGCAATCATTTCAATTCTTCATGCCTCTTCTTAACCTTCAACCACACAAGTTCCTTCCTCACTCTCAGCAAATGACACCATCTTCTACTTCACAGAGAAAATAGAAACCATCAGCTAAAAATATCTGGCCACCCTACCTTTAAACTACATCTCCACCATCCTTCATTCCTTCCTATTCAAGGTGCTCAAGAAAGACCCACTGATCCAGAGATCTTCACTTCTAGTTAGTGTTATTCTGCCTCAGAGATTTTGTCCATGTAGGAGCTGGACAGACCCAGGCTCCCCATCGACCAAAAGCCATGCTTTTAGACTCAGTATTATCTCCAAGCAAGATAATTTATTTATTCCTACCTCACTGCCTTTGCATAAGATTGCACTACTTCCAGTACAGAGTGATTTTTTTAATGATTTTCCTGATCATTAAGTAGTTCTACTTTGTATATTTTTTTAGTTTCCATAATAAAAAGTTAAAATCAGTTATTACTTGATGAATAACACTGATACTCTGTGATCTTGGTCTGCCTAGTAGAATATCTAAAACAGGATTAAGTCGAGAGGGTATGTGTGACAGAAAGCTGTCAATAAGAGCAGAAGTGATTTTTTAAACTACCTCTGTCAAAAAGTCTAAAGCACTACTATTTTGTAACAAAAAATTTGACATATCACATCAGCCAGAAATAACTCAATTATTATAGTTTTAGGTAGAAAGGAAGAAAAAAAATCACTGAATCATGTGGGTGTGTGTGTCTGTGTTGAAAGCAGTAATCTGTTATGGCTTAAACATTCAGAAAAGACTGTGATTTTGTGTTTTGACATTCAAAAAAAAAAAATTTTTTTTGAGCCCACATTTCTTCTAGCCTCTGAATATCCCGCATGTATCTTTGATGTCATTACTCAAAATGTTCCATCATTACTAGGTGGGAACTGCTAAGGACAGTGTTCCTAATTGTCCTAATTAATACACGAGTCACCCCTCACCGATGCTGCAACCTCTTGGGGACTGTGTAACGGATGTCCACTGGCAGGACAGAGGGATGCTGTTGGGAGGGAAGGGATGAAGGCAGGGCCGACTCTCCCTAAGGATCTTCCTAGTCCATAGCACCTGGACCCCCTCAGACTCACCTGACCAGTGATGTAGATTGGAAGGAAGATCCAGGACAACATCAGCACGAAAAATAAGCCCTGCCCGAGAAAACAGAATCAGGACTCAGCTCCTGCCCAACATTGTGGTGACAATTTGGATTTCCTTATGTCTGGATGGAATCTAGTCTGGTCTGCTCTGGTTCCATCTCTTACTTACTGAGTAACTCACCCTCCCTGGACCATCACATCCCCATATTTAAACAGAACATGGGGATGAAGTGGGGCAGAGTGGCTCCCAGGGCTATGTCTCCTAAACCTTGCATATCCCACTTTGTCCACTTGTGTTCCCTCAAAACAAGGCTGTGAGGTCAGGCAGGCCATGCTGATGAACAGCTGGTGCTGGGAGAGTTTACATAGGTCTCTGAGACACATTTTTCTCACCTGTGCAATGAGAGTAGCAGCACCGCCACTGGGTTGTTGCAAGGGAATCAGTAAGACGATGCTTACTAAGCACTTATTATATTCCAGACATTCCCATGCACGCTTTACAAGCATGAAGTCATTTAATCCTCACAATGACCCGATATGGAAGGTACCATTATTTTCTCTGTTTTATACATGAGGCTCAGAAAGGTCAAGTAATTTGCCCGAGGTCACTCAGCCTGTAAGTTTTAGAGCCCAGATTTGAATCCAGATGGTTTGGTTCTAATCTGTAATTGAATCCCATAATATGATGATGTATGCAGTGTACTTAAGTCTATGGCACAGGGTAAACGCTTAAAAAATGAGTTGTTATGAAGATGAAGATCACTATTAATAAGTGCATCCCCTCCCAATCAGTAAAAATCATATCCTGAATGAGCCTGCTACACAGAGAGTGTGTCCTGTCTCCTGAGTATCTGCAGGGTGGCAAAAAGATCAAGAACCATGGAACCACATAAGTTTTGTGATGGGCAATTGATATCTAATACACAGAAACACCCCCCAGTCCCACAAAACCTTGTATCTTCTGCATCTGCACAGAAGAGATTCGTGCCTTCTTCACACACATATCTGCCTTACGGACTCCCATCAAGCAAACACGGGGAAGCCTGCAATATGACTTGCAGATCAAATTGATTTTTGCTAACCAGGGATGCCCTTGATGCTTCCTGCTTGTTTCTTCATAAAGCACCACTATATTTAGAAGAGCAGAGCATGCATAAAACTGCCCCCCGCCCAGGATCCACTTGTTTGGTAATCTTGAACTGACATTGCCCTGGAAACATACTTACATTAAGCTCATAAGCAGTTACAGAAAGACCCGCAGCAGCACCTGACCCTGCCAGGCCAACGAAATGTCCACTTCCAACGTTGCTGGCAAACAAGGATGCACCCACCTGTGGGGAGACGGACAGGTCAGATCTTGCAGCCAAGCTCTGGAGTGGCTTCTTCCCACTCCCCTTCTTCCCATACTCCAAAGGGACCATGACAAAAGGAGAAAGTGGGGCCATCCCTAGTTCATCTAGCAATAAAAACCTCTTCTCCGAGACTCTTTTACTTCCACCTTTAGGAAACTGACATAACAAATATGCATATCTAGGATGCCTAAAATGTAAATTGTGCCCCCCACTAGGCTTGTGCAGTGCACAACTCGAACAACTGTATGCAGCATCCCTAGGGGTTAGGGAGGACAACAGGTGTTGTAGAAAGTGCTCCAGGATGAGAATCAGGAAGCCTGTGTTGTTCCTCAGCTCCACTTCTCACTTAGCAAAGTGGAGAGCCCTTCTAGCAGAACTCTAAGTGAGCAGAACAGTTCTTGAGGACCCCAATTCCTGGACTTCATTGATGACATAAGACAGACTTGGGCACCTGGCCCCAGTTGAGCCAATTACATTCTCTCTCCTGGGAATCTGGACCTGGGAAATCATCTTTGCTGGTCCCTTAGACTGGGGGGCATGTAACCCAGGGCAGTGTGTGTGTAGCAAGGGGATGGGGAGCGGGGTGCATAGCACATTCAAGTCTGCTACTCTGAGAGGAGAATGAAGAAGACTTGCAGAAAAAGGCAGCTCAAGGGAGGACAGAACCAGATAGAGACAAAGAGACAGATGATGGGGGGAGAGAGCGGGAACTGTTTGTGAGGGGACTGTGGTGCCGCCCACTGACTTTCTAGTCCCTGGTTTTCATTGACTCTATGCATTGATCTGTCACTATCACACTCTCTTGAGTGTTATAGCTTAGCAGTGTTTTGAAGTAGAGAAGTCCTAAATCCTCCAACTTTTTTCTTCCTTTTCAAGTTTGTTTCAGCTATTCTGGGTCCCTGGTGTTTCCATCTGAATTTTAGGATTGCCTTACCAATTTCTGCAAAAAAAGGAGGGGGGGTGTGATGCATATGGAATTATGACAGGGATTGTGTTGAATCTATAGTTCAGTTTAGGGACTGCTACTATTTGTGTTAAATAGATACTAACGTGCCATTTTAATTCCCTTATTAGCTTAGGCAGCTGCAATGTCAAATTGATGGTTTTTTAACTAATACCTCTGGATAAAAAGCTGCTCATGCTGCATGATCATTGATTTGGATCAAATAAAGACAAGTTGTACAAAGGGTGCATTCTAGAGTAAAACACTGGCAATAATATGAGAATGGGGCTTTGAACGAGATCCAATCCTGTTCTAACCTACTGGTCTTCAAGACTACTGCAGAGCTGAAGAGAAGGGGATGGGAATAGAGCCATTCCCAATAGAAACACGACAAAGCTTCCTGTTCTTATTGCGATTCCGTTGTTTTTCTTGAATTAAAGCTCCCTGGGGGCTTCCCTGGTAAAGACCCTGCCTGCCAGTGCAGGAGACATGAAAGACAGAGGTTCAATCCCTGGGTCAGGAAGATCCCCTGGAGAAGGAAATGGCAACTACTCCAGTATTCTTGCCTGGAGAATCCCATGGACAGAGGAGCCTGGCGGGCTATAGTCCATAGGGTCACACAGGGTCAGACACGACTCAAGTGACTTAACACACACGCACGGGGGCTTCCCTGGCAGTACAGTAGATAAGAATCTGTCTGCCAATGAAGGGGACACAGGTTTGATCCTGGACCTGAGAAGGGTCCACATGTTGGGGAGCAACAAACCCCATGCGTGGCAACTACTGAAGCCCACGTGCCCTAGAGCCTGTGCTCTGCAACAAGAGAAGCCGCGACAATGAGAGGCCTGAACACTGCAATGAAGAGCAGCCCCGCTCACCACAACCAGGGAAAGCCCACGCAGCAACAAAGACCCAGCGCAACCCAAAACGAATAAAGTAAATAAATAATTCAATAATTAAAAACAAACAAAAAAAGCTCTCTGGAGGAAATTTCAAAGATCTTTACTCTGCCATTCCCAATGACACCACCCTGCCTGTTCCTCTGAAATGTGACTTTTCCACTCTTCCCATAAAGAACTCACACTGGCTGATGGCTTGTTTTGACCAATATGACGCAGTGAAAGTGAAAGTGACACTGTGGGACTTCCAGGTCAAGGCTCAGCAGCCCGGCAGCTTTCATTTTTGCCCTTTCGAGTCAAATGCCTTGTAAAAACCTTGGGCTGGGTCACTAAACGATGAGGGGCATGTAGAGAGTGAAGCCCCAGCCTTCTAGCCATCCCCACCAGAGCCACATCTGTGGATGGGGCCGTCTTGGTGTCTAGCCCATCCAGCCAACAGCTAAATGCAGCCAAAGAGCTAAAGTGCTAAAGAGCAGGGGAGGAATCACCCACTCGAACCGTGCAATCATTGGAATAATACACTGAGACTTCCCTAGTGGTACAGTGAGAGTCTGCCTGCCAATGCCGGAGAAATGGGTTCGATCCCTGGTCTGGGAAGAATCCACATGCTGTGGAACTGAGCAACTAAAGCCTGTGCACCCCAACTCCTGAGTCCTCACCCTAGAGCCCACGAGCTGCAACTACGGAGCCTGTGTGCCTAGAGCCTGTGCTCCGAAACAAGAGAAGCCACTGCAATGAGAAGCCTGTGCACTGCAGTGAAGAGTAGCCCCCACTCATTGCAACTAGAGAGAGCCCAAGTGGAGCAATGAAGATGCAGCATAACCAAAAATTAATTAATTATATCTTTTACAAAGATATAATATGCTGTATATACTATATATATATATATATATATATATATATATATATAATGAGTCACTTTGCTGTACAGCAGAAATTAACATAGCATTGTAAGTCAGCTATACTTCAGCTTTTAAAAAATAAATTTTAAAAAGAAATAATACACTGTAGTGGTTGTGAGCCACTACATTTATGGGTAGCTTCTTAGGAGCAATAGCTAACTGATGCACTTGTTCCAAAGCCCTTTCTCTTAACCACACCTCCTTTCCATTGACATCATTCTCCGGAGTAAAGAAAGCAAAGAAAGTTCCACAACTGCCCTTTCCTTCTTGACCTGGAGAAGGGTCATCCAAGAATATGAGCAAAGAAATGGATACAAGTATGCAAAAGCAAGCATACTTAGGTGAGCTGCTATATTCCAACTGAATCTTTTTTTTTTTTTTTTGAGCCCAGCATCACTCATGATAAAGACCATTTGACCAGCATTTCTTAAAGTTCAATCATTGCGGGACTTCCCTGGTGGTCCAGTGGTTAAGACTTCACCTTCCAATGCACAGGATGTGGGAAGCTAAGATCCCACATGCCTCATGGCCAAAAACCCAAAACATAAAACAGAAGCAATACTGCAACAATTTCAGTAAAGAAAAAATTCAGTCACTGAGTACTTCTTTTGTAGCCATCTCTATGTCCACTACACCTGCACTGGTATTTACTCAACATTTTACCTTATACTGACTTCTTCTTTAACTTATATATATGATTATATATTTTATTATTTAACCAATTATTATATATTAATATGATATATGTATTTACAACTTTACATGGAAAACCAGTATCACTTGCTTTACATAGAAAAGAACCATACAAATAAAATGAAAATGAAAAAAAAAAGTTATAAAATTCTATCTAGGTTCTCCAGACTACCAAATTTACTTACCCTGAAGCTTGAATTCTCTTTGTTAAACACAGATTAGTCCGTGCTAAAAGACCGGTAAAGCCATCTTAGTAGCAAACTGTGACTTTCTTTTATGTAACCAAGAAGACTGACTGAGAATAGGAAAGGGAATGCTTCCACGATGTAATCTGACGTTACTCAGTGTTGTGTCTGCACAACTGAAAAATCGTGGTGCGCCCGTTCTTCACACTTAGGAAATGCTGCGCTAGATTACAAGCTCCGTGAGGGTGAAGACAAGCTCAATGATGTCTCCTCTGTTTGGTGCCATGCTGGACAGGGAACTGTTCTAATGAATTCACTGAATATATAACGCAGAGCTCATTTTTGGTATCTTTTGAGAACAGTGTGGTCATTGTCTTCAGACATCGTATTGACCAGAGGCTCAGATACCTGTTATCTCTCTGTATCTTACATCTTTTGGACTCCCTGCAAATGGGAAATGTCTTCTCTCTTTTTATTTGGGAGATTTAACACTTATAATAGAAGATCATGAATAAAATGATCATTCCTGATTCCTTACTCAGGACCCATGAAGCAGAGGCCTGTGTGCATATATGTGTGTGCATATGTGTACACGTGTGTGCACATATGTGTGCATGTGTGTATTTCCACAAACTGTGGAAAAGTCTTCAAGAGATGGGAATACCAGACCACCTTACCTGCCTCCTGAGAAACCTGTATGCAGGTCAAGAAGCAACAGTTAGAACCGGACATAGAACAACAGACTGGTTCCAAATTGGGAAAGGAGTATCTCAAGGCTCTATATTGTCACCCTGTTTATTCAACTTATATGCAGAGTCCATCATGTGAAATGCTGGGCTGGATGAAACACAAGCTGGAATCAAGATTGCCGGGAGAAACATCAATAACCTCAGATAAGCAGATGACTCTACCTCTATGGTAGAAATGAAGGAGTAACTAAAGAGCCTTTCGACAAAGGTGAAAGAGGAGAGTGAAAAACATGGCTTAAAATTCAACATTCAGAAAACTAAGATCATGACATCCAATCCCATCACTTCAAAGAGATGGCAAATAGATGGAGAAACAATGGAAACAGTGACAGATTTTATTTTCTTGGGCTCCAAAATCACTGCAGATGGTGACTGCAGCCATGAAATTAAAAGATGCTTGCTCCTTGGAAGAAAAGTTATGACAAACCTAGATAGTGCATTAAAAAGGAAAGACATTACTTTGCCAACAAAGGTCCATCTAGTTAAAGCTATGGTTTTTCCAGTAGTCATGTATGGATGTGAGAGTTGGACCGTAAAGAAGACTGAGTACTGAAGAATTGACGCTTTTGGACTGTGGTGTTGGAGAAAACTGTTGAGAGTCCCTTGGACTGCAAAAGACCAAACCAGTCAGTCCTAAAGGAAACTAATCTGAATATCCATTAGAAAGAATGATGCTAAAGCTGAAGCTCCAATACTTTGGCCACCTGATGTGAAGAGCCAGCCCATTAGAAAAGACCCTGATGCTGGAAAAGATTGAAGGCAGGAGGAGAAGGGGAGAGAGGATGAGATGGTTGGATGGCATCACTGACTCAACATACATGAGTTTGAGCGGGTTCCGGTAGATGGTGAAGGACAGGGAAGCCAGGCGTGCTGCAGTCTATGGGCTCACAAAGAGCAGGACATGACTGAACGACTGAACAACAACAATGTATTTAGCAATGCCTTTAGCTCCCCTTGAATAGAGAATACTAATTGGGCTGTTGTATTTGTTATTTGGGTTCTCAACATTTTTTCCACCTTGTCTCAGTAATGGTCTCCAGCTGTCCTTCAGGGTCTAGCCCTTCTTATTTCTCATCACATATGCCTCAGAGCAGGCTCCATGCCCTCCAGATAAGGCACTGAGTGTGTGACCCAGGCTTGAGTTACTTAACACAGCAAACTACCTTGGTCACAGTGACTAACACAGAGATGGGCTTGGGACACATATTTTCCAGGGATCCTGCCATGGAGGCAGGTGCTCTTCCCATGCTAGGCTGGAGACAGAGAGGATGGAAAGTCTGGAGGAGTGGCCATCATCTTGTTGACATGAAGTTGAGCCTGTTTGGGAATGGCACCCTTCCAGAAGCAGAGACACTGATAGAGATAGATAGGTGATAGACAACTAATGGATAGATGGATAAATGTGTGTGCTTCATCGCTCAGCCCTGTGTCTGACTCTTCCCGACCCTATGGACTGTAGCCCACCAGGTTCCTCTGTCTATGGGATTTTCCCAGGCAAGAATCCTGGAGTGGGTTGCCATTTCCTCCTCCAGGGGATCTTCCCAACCCAGGGATTGAACCCACATCTTCTGTGTCTCCTGCATTGCAGGTGGATTCTTTATCCTCTGAGCCATCAGGGAAGCCCAGATAGATAGGCAGATAGATAGAAAGATATATATTAATAGAAAGATAGATAGATAGACAGATAGATGGGATAAACAGAGGGAGAAACCAGGTCCCAGTGATCACTTGTGCCCCTATACCCTGCCATACCTGAAACCAGACCAACTCTAGGTTTTTCCCTTAGGTGAGCTGATGGATTCTTTTTGTTCAAACAATTTCGAGTTGGAGCTAAGTCTTCTCTAGTTTAGACTGTGACTTCCAGACAACATGGAACCAGAGAGTCCTGAGAAAGCAAAGGCTAGACAGAGTATCGGGACTTGAAGAGTCTTTTAATTGAACCAAAGACTACTTACTGGCCACCACAGCATGTTGCCTCCAGCTAGAAAGTAGCCTTTCACGGTGTCTCTTTTGGTCTTCACTGTGGACTGAAACAGAAAAGAGCAGTGGGTAAAGGAAGTGTTAGCAATCAGAGGCACCCCCAGGTGGTCTAGTCCCAGATTATAACCCGGGAGTCCAGCAAGCCAGATTCAGACATCAAATATATTTTGGGGTTTGTTTGGTTTGGGGTTTTGTTTGTTTTTGTAAGAGTCCCTGAGCAATACTTCCCATGGCCATTATTTGCATGAAATATCTTACTTCACTATTTTTTGCACCATGCAGCTTGTGGGATTTAAGTTCTCCAATGAGGGATGGAACCTGGGCAGTGAAAGCGTGGAGTGCTAACCACTGGACCACCAGGAAAGTCCCTTTTTTTTTCCTTTTTTTTAAGTAATTTTTAAGTAATTTTTTCCTTTTTTTTAAGTGAGGGACTTCCCTGGTGTTTCAGAGGCTAGGACTCTTTTCTTCTACTTCCCTAGTTAGGGAACTAAGATCCTACATGTACTGTGGTGAGGCCCCAAAATAAAAATTTTAAATTAAAAAAAAAAAAGCCTCTCAGGTCCTTCAAAGAAAAAGTATAGGTGATGTATGATATTATATAAGTTATAGGTGATTTACAATTTTTAAAGGTTGTACTCCATTTATAGTTATAAAATACTGGCTATATCCTCTGTATTGTATAATATATTCTTGCAGCTTATTTTATGCATAATAGTTTTTACCTCTTAATGCTCTACTCCTGTATTTCTCCTCCCCTCTCCCCGCTGATAACCGCTAGTTTCTTCTCTACATCTGTGATTCTACTTTTTTGTTCTTTTTGGTTTTTTTTCTTAAGATTGTTTTTTGATGCGGATCATTTTTAAAATTCTTTATTGAATTTGTTTCAATATTGCTTGTGTTATGTGGGGTTTTTTTGTTTGCTTTTTTGATGATGAGGCACGTGAAATCTTAGTTCCCTGACCAGGGATGGAACCCACATCCAGCCAGGGAAGTCCTTTTACTTCTATTTAGTTATTTTCACTAGCTTGTTGTACTTTTTAGATCAAACATGTTTTGTTTGACCCATGGTTTGTTTTTTCTATTTATTGATTTGTTTCTGGCCGTGTGGAGTTTTGGTTGTGGCACCCAGGTTTCTCTCTGGTTGTGGCACATGGGCTCGTAGTTGTGGTGCATGGGTACATAGTCCCCCCACAGCAGGTGGGATATTAGTTCCCCTACCAGCGATCGAACCTGTGTTCCCTGCATTTGAAGGCGGATTCTTAACCACCGGTCCACCATGGAAGTCCCTGTTTGATGTCTGGTTTTTAAGATTTTCATTTGAATCCCTTAGAGGAGACAAACTATTCAGGTCATCCCCCCCTACAACTCCCTGCCTCACACATGTATAATAACCTACTAGGTCCCCCTAGACATCTGAGTTTTAGACCATGGTTTGTCTGTGACCACCCACAATGGATGTCATTTACTGAGTATCAGTACTATGTACCAGGGGGCTGCCCTGGTGACTCAGACGGTAAAGAATCTGCCTGCAATGCAGGAGACCTGGGTTCTATCCCCTGCGTCGGGAAGATCCTCTGAAGAAGTAGCAACCCACTCCAGTGTTCTTGCCTGGAGAATTCCATGGACAAAGGAGCCTGGAGGCTACAGTCCATGGGATTGCAAAGAGTTGGACACGACTGAGTGACTTTCATTCAGTCACTCACTATGTGTCAGGCTCTGCAGTAAGCATTTTGAAGCATCATCTCATTTTAATCCTCACCAACTCCTGTGAGAGCTTCTCTGGTGTCTCAGATGGTAAAGAATCTGCCTGCAATGCAGGAGACCCAGGTTCCATCCCTGGGTTGGGAAGATCCCTTGGAGGAGGGAATGGCAACCTACTCCAGTATTCTTGCCTGAAGAATTCCATGGACAGAGGAGCCTAGCAGTCTACAGTCCATGGGGTCACAAACAGCTGGACTGAGCAACTTTCACTTTCAGTTTCTATGAGGTTGATATCATCAAGCCAATCTAATACATGAACAAACCAAGGCTCAGAAGTAGTCCCTTATCTAGTGCCGTATTTCTACAGAGAGGAAGACTGAGAACTCAAACCCAGGTCAGCCTGATTTCAGAGCTCTTTGGGAGTGAGCTTCTTGGCCCTAAAGGTACTTTAACAGAGACATTTAAACCACTAAGTGATCTTGGATAAGTTGTAACTTCTTCCAGCTCTGGATGCAGATATTGGTAAGAGGAGTCTTACTGGATGAGAGATGACATGAAATGATATCTTTTCATCCCTGCAAAAGATCTTACTATAGCAAACAGATACTTTGGCTCATTCCTGCTGAATCCTGACACAGGAAGTATTTTCCAAGAGTAAAGAACTCCTTGTGCTAAAAGGGATCATCTAAATCCAGGGCTCCCCAAACCAGCACTACATCAGAGTCTTCTGATTCTCTTGTGAAATTACAGATTCCCAGCAACTTTAACCCTTATTCTAACTCTGCCTGTACCCCCTAATCCTGATCCCAATCCTGTCTGACTTGAGAACCTTGACTCTTAGGACTTCCCCGGTGGTCCAGCAGTTAGGACTCCACACTTTCACTGCATGGGGCATGGATGTGATCCCTGGTTGGGGACCTAAGAACCCACAAGCCATGCAGTGCGGCCAAAGATAAAAAAGAATCAAGTTCTACTTACTGTAAAACCTTGAGCCAGTCTCTCCCTCTGACTTGACTTACCCATAGTCCAACAGCCAGGACAAAGAGGAAATATAGAACCAGCACTGCGATGTCTCCTGCTTCCAGCGTCCTCCGGGGAAACGCCTCCAGGGGATCTGACTGTGTGAGAGGAGGGCTGCTGGCGCTGCTCTCCATGGTCCTGAACGAACTCTTGCAACGCTGTGGAAGTGCAAATGTGTGTCACATGCCAGGACCCGGTGCCACTCTTCTCACCCTCTCTGTAACTGTCTCCTTGGGCACCCAAGCAGGGAGACACATGTGGAAGGATGTGTGATGGAGACAGACCTCAGGAAGGCAAATCCATCCGTTCTGTCATTCACCAAATATTTACAAGGAAGTCACATCCAATCTACAGTTAATGTTCACCAACCCCACCGCTCACTTGGCAAAACACAAAGAAAAACAAACAGCTTAAGTAATATAGATGTCTCACCACCCTCTTCCACGTATCCAGGAGTGAGAGAAAAACAGGACACCCGAGTCAGCCTGTTTCCCTGGTACCTCGCAGCCAGGTGAAAGTCAAGCCAGCAATTTTGCCTAAGGCTCAGCCAGTCAATACAATCTTGTTTCACTGCTGGATATGCCCATAAAATGTGTATGTTTATTTATTTTTAAATTTGTATTTATTTTTTATTTTGGCTGCACTGGGTCTTCGTTGTTGCGAGTGAGCTTTCTCTCCTTGCAGTGCATGGTTTTTTCATTGTGGTCGCTTCTCTGGTTGCAGAGCACCAGCTCTAGAGTGCACAGGCTTCAGTATTTGTGGCTCGCAGGCTCTAGAGCACAGGTTTGGTAGTTGTGGCCCACAGGCTTAGTTGTCCCGTGGCATGTGGAATCTTCCAGGACCAGGAATGGAACCTGTGCCCATGCATTGGAAGGTGGATTCTTAGCCACTGGACCATCAGGGAAGTTGAAATGTGTTTCTTTAATAAACATGTATATAGCACCTGCTACATGACAGGCATCATCCTAAGTGTTTATAACCTTGCAAAGTGGGCAGCCCAATAATGGGGTAACTCACCTCATAGATAATAACACAATATGATGTTTCATACAAGTGGGTGTGTATAATGACAGACATATTAAGGATTCAAGCCTAAGAGTCATCCAGTTGGCTGCACCCCTTACTGACCCCGAGAGCTTGGACAAATTCCCTAACTTCTCTAATTCATTGCATTGCCATCTGAAAACGGGACAATAAGAGGTTACATTTCACAGATCGTCATGATCTAGTACCTGTGAAGTATGGAGAACAATGCCACACACAGCTGTGCTCAGTAAATTATAGCTGCTATTATCACTATTACTAATTTTCTACAGTAGGCCGTGAGGCAAAGACCACCTAGTTTTACATGGAGGAAAAGAGATGAATAGTATATGAGCTGGGTTTTGAAGAATGTGTAGGTGGTCCTACACGCCATGAGCAGGGATGCGGGTACATTCCAGGCTAAGGCAACAGTATCCACAGACATTAAGATGTGAATAAGCATGTCATGCTTAAGGAACCATCAGATTCTTTCCTGAGGATTAAGACTGGGAGCAGGGAAGTGGGCAGTGAGGCTCATTATCTATGAAGGCATTAAACCAGCTCTTTGATGTCATTCAAAGGATTCTCTAAGGTCAGTAGTTTTCTTTCTACAGAAAGAAGATATCATCATCTTCAGATATTATCCCCTGTTTCTATAACAAATATTTTATAATATTCTTTTTACTGAATACTGAAATGAAACTCACAGATAATGTTACCTACCTACACACATTTAAAACATCAATATAAAGCTCTATTATAAAAGAGAAATAAAAGAACAGCAATTTATGGTTAAAATGATGGATAATTCAACATATAACTGCTCCATCTGATGCAAAGGGGGAGTCAGATCCTTTTACCTATTATACTGAGTAAGCTTTGAATTTAAGAGAAATAAGAAAACTGGAATCCATTTGATTCCAGAAGCACAGAATAAAGTGTGACTCTACAGAGGAAAACCAGAATGTTTAAATCTGAAAAAGAAAATGCTTTGTGATTTTAAATGTTATAAAGAAATCCAAACAACTCCCATGATATACCATGTTTTTATAGAGCCCTCTGAGAAATATCAGAGACAGCCCCAATAAAATAAAAAGCCGGTACATTTTTTAAACCATTTTTTAAAAAAATTGAGTACAGTTCATTTACAATGTTAGTTTCAGGTATATAGCAAAGTGATCAATATTTTCAGATTCTTTTCCATTATAGGTTATTATAAGATATAGAATATAGTTGTCTATGATTTTAATGTAAAGGAAAACCCAGAACACTTGTTTTGTGCAAACTGCAGATAGGTTCTGTGCGCTGTGCTGTGTTTAGTCGCTCAGTCATGTCTGAGTCTCTGCGACCCTACAGACTGTAGCCCACCAGGCTCCTCTGTCTATGGGATTCTCCAGGCATGAATACTGCAGTGGGTCGCCATGCCCTCCTCCAGGGGATCTTCCCAACCCAGGGATCCAAGTCTCCTGCATTGTGGGCATATTCTTTACCATCTGAGCCACCAGGGAAGCCCAAGAATACTGGAGTGGGTAGCCTATCCCTTCTTCAGGGGATCTTCCAGACCCAGGAATCGAACCAGGGTCTCCTGCATTGCAGGCAGATTCTTTACCAACTGAGCCACCAGGGAAGCCCCAGAACTGATAGAACCTGGAGATTAACTGAGAGAGGGGAAGAACTGGGGAGCCATTTCCTGCTTCTTACCAGAGCTGCCCAAAGGTGGAGTAGCCTGGTCACCTGGGTGACACATTCCTGGTTCTTAAAGCAAGGCTTTTCATCTGCAACACTATCGGCATTTTGGATCTCGTATGCAGGTCAGCAACAGTTAGAACTGGACATGGAACAACAGACTGGTTCCAAATAGGAAAAGGAGTTCATCAAGGCTGTATATTGTCACCCTGTTTATTTAACTTATGTGCAGAGTACATCATGAGAAACACTGGGCTGGAAGAAGCACAAGCTGGAATCAAGATTGCCAGGAGAAATATCAATAACCTTAGATATGCAGATGACACCACCCTTATGGCAGAAAGTGAAGAGGAACTAAAGAGCCTCTTGATGAAAGTGAAAGAGGAGAGTGAAAAAGTTGGCTTAAAGCTCAACATTCAGAAAACGAAGATCATGGCATCTGGTCCCATCACTTCATGGGAAATAGATGGGGAAACAGTGGCAACAGTGTCAGACTTTATTTTTCTGGGCTCCAAAATCACTGCAGATGGTGACTGCAGCCAAGAAATTAAAAGACGCTTACTCCTTGGAAGGAAAGCTATGACCAACCTAGATAGCATATTCAAAAGCAGAGACCTTACTTTGCCAACAAAGGTCCCTCTAGTCAAGGCTATGGTTTTTCCAGTGGTCATGTATGGATGTGAGAGTTGGCCTGTGAAGAAAGCTGAGTGCCGAAGAATTGATGCTTTTGAAGTGTGGTGTTGGAGAAGACTCTTGAGAGTCCCTTGGACTGCAAGGAGATCCAACCAGTACATTTTAAAGGAGATCAGCCCTGGGATTTCTTTGGAAGGAATGATGCTAAAGCTGAAACTCCAGTACTTTGGCCACCTCATGTGAAAAGTTGACTCATTGGAAAAGACTCTGATCCTGGGAGGGATTGGGGGCAGAAGGAGAAGGGGATGACAGAGGATGAGATGGCTGGATGGCATCACTGACTCGATGGACGTGAGTTTGAGTGGACTCCGGGAGTTGGTGATGGACAGGGAGGCCTGGCGTGCTGCAATTCATGGGGTCGCAAAGAGTCGGACACGACTGAGCGACTGAACTGAACTGAACTGAATTCCTTGTTATGAGCGGGCTGCCTGGTGCATTGTAGACGTTTAGCAGCATCCCTGGGAGCCACCCACTCGAGGCCAGCAGCACTTTTGCACAGCTGCGGCAGCCACAAATGTCCCCTGTGTTGAAAAGCACTGCCTTAGAACCCAGGAGACTAGAGACGTTCATTTAGAGAAGATGCCTCAGGGGGGCGCTCAGTAGCCTTTAACATCCCTTCCCACAGCAAGTGCAGTACTGAACTTCTCTCCCTGGGCCTGGGCCTTGCTCTTCTGTTGAGAGGATGCTCACAGCTTCTCAGACCTGTGAGAAGATCCAAACAATCACTGATCCATAACACTGATCCAAAGATGGACGGACAAGAGAAGGAGGGAAGGAAGGAAGATGGACCAGCCAGTATCAGGCAAACCCAACTCACTGACCCAGCCTGAAGGCAGGAGTATGTAGCAGAAGCCCAAATTCCATCCCAGGTCATCCCTCAGCCCTCCCTGCTTCAGTCACGCTTAGGTTTTATGATCATTGTCATCAGTCCAATGGGATGGTAATAACCTAACTGAACCAGAAAACTCGCAAGGAGAAAGTGGGAAGGGAAGACTGTACTGGAGAGCTCCCAAGGGTGGAAGCAGAGATTCATAAAGGAGGCTCTAACCAGGAGGCAGATTTGGAGGCTAGAAAACAAGGGGACTAGATGGTCCTTAAGGTCTGACTCGACGGTGAAGCCCTTCTTGGTTAAGCAGTGTTCTTACCGCCACTCCACAGACAAGGAAGTGGTGTCGCATGACTGAGTGCCCGAGGCGGGGCTCAATTCCAGATCTGATTGCAGAACTGTGTTTTATTTTTATTTTTTTTATGTGTTTTATTTTTCAAAATTTTTTTTGACTATGTGGTTTGTGGGATTTTAGTTTGAACCCTCATCCTCAGCAGTGAAAGCATGGAGTCCTAACCACTGGACTACCAGGGGATTCCCTGACCATCCTTTTAAAAAAATTATCATTATTAAAATATAGCTGATTTACAGCATTGTGTTAGTTTCTATATCTGTTAATCTTAAACTCTTAATTCATCTCTCCTCTTTTCCCTTTGGTAATCATAAGTTTGTTTTCTACATCTGTGTCTGTTTCATATGTAGATTAGTTTGTTCATTTTTTTTAGATTCCACCTGTACGTGCTGGATTTACTTCACTTGGTATGATCATTTCTAGGTCCCCCCCATGTTGCTGCAAATGGAATTATTTCATTCTTTCTTATGGCTGAGTAGTATTCCACTGTATATATGTGCCACATCTTCTTTATCCACTCTGTTGATAGACACTTCTGCGTCTTGGCTGCTGTAAACAGAGCTGCTATGAATATCGCATGTATCCTTTTGAATTCGAGTTTTCTCTGAATACGTGCCCAGGAGTGGGATTGCTGGATCATATGTTAACTCTAGCTTTTTGAGGAACCTCCATACTGTTCTCCATAGTGGTTACACCAATTTATATTCCCACCAACAGCATAGGAGGGTTCAGAGACTGCATTTTCAAACGCTTCAACTGCTTTCAAGTACCCTGCTGCTTCCAGCACTGGGGACTTGAGGAAGAGGGAAGCAGCTTAAGGTGGAGATTTATATTGAACTGGGGAGTGGGGCGGCTTGTCCTAAAACTCTGCAGGTCTGAAAGGGAGGAAGGGGAGGAAGGAAGCAGGGGCATTAGACAGACTGGTGAGCCAGCCCTCCCCCGTCCACAGCCCCGCTCCCAGCTGCCTCTTCCAGGCCTCTGCCTGCCAGGCACCGAGAGGGGCAGGAGCAGATAAACAAGCCATTCATCACCGGCTCTGGGAGGCTGGCACTGACTCCAGGCTCTTCTCGAGTCCCAGGGAGGTGGGGCCCTGCCGGTGGCCAGGATGTACGGCTTTCTTCAGGATGGGAATAGGAGCTAGCAACATGGACCAGAGAGGCTGCGGAACCCAAGTGCTGGAGCCTTGGCCACATGTCCCAGGGGAGCCCTCCACATGCCCTCGTACAGCAAAGCCACGCTATCACCATAACAGGGATCATCTCTAAAGCTATTTATTGAAGTTGCGGGCCTGGAACTCAGTTTGCATTGATTCTCTTACTCATCCTGGTCAGCTCAGTGAGGCAAACACACTTGTTGCTGTTCAGTCTGAGTTGTGTTTGACTCTTTGTGACCCCCTGGACTGTAGCCCACCAGGCTCCTCTGTCCATGGGATTTCCCAGACAAGAATCCTGGAGTGAGTTGCCATTTCCTTCTCCAGGGGATCTTCCCAACCCAGGGATTGAACCCAAGTCCCTTGCATTGGCAAGCAGATTCTTTATCACTGAGCCACCCAGGTTATACTTTCATTTTACAGGTGGGAAATGGAGCCACAGTGAAGTAAGAGTGAGCTGGGTTCAGGTCACAGCTGTGCCACTGGCCTCTGGGTCATAGGAAGTGCAGAGGTGGGATTCAAACTCAGGTCCTGAATTGAAGCTCATTGTTACCCTATACTGACTTCTCTCTTTTTTCCTCTCTGCCCTTCTCTCCTTCTTTCTATCCTCCCCTCCTTCACTCCTTCCCTCCATCTACTTGTATCTTTGCCACAAACATTTATTAGGCCCCAGCTGTGTGCCAGGCTCTGTGCTAGGCCCCGGGGGACAAATTGGTGATGACAGTGAAACTGGCCCCTATCCTCGCGAGATCTCACCCAGTCCCCGACCTCATGAGAGCTCACCCAGCCCCTTGCAGCCCCTTGCATGCCCAGAGCTACCCTCTGCACTGCCCCAGAGGGCTTCACTTCCAAGGACGGAACCACCCCGTGGGAGGCCAGGGTTAACAGGAGTCTATGCAAAGCAGGCACTCTAACAACGGCCCTGTTTGCAAGAACACCCTGCCCTTACTGCTGCCAACTGGCCCCAAAACAGAGGAAATTCAGCAAGCAGAGATGGCTGCTCAACCCTTTCCTTCTGGCCGCTTACATAACTTGCCAAAGCAGATGTGGAAATTTTCCGAGCCCCAGTGCTAGGCAAAGATGGGCAAGCATGCCCAGAACAGGGTGGGGGCTCTGACTGTCTTCACTGCATTTAGGTTTCTTAGGCTGGCTCCTCTACATGCATCTACGGGTGGGGCTACATTATATTTCCCCCCACATTATTCTTTACGATGTGTGTGCATCTGAAACATTTCATAATGAAAGAAAAAGAGACAAACGGAACAAGATTTACAGCATAAAACCATACATGTATGTTAAATATGGATACATGCTGATGGGAAAAATAGTACCAACTATTTTGCCAGGATGCAGGCCTATTTGCTGAAGAATAACAAACCCATTACAGGGACAGAGAATGAGAGAGATGGAGACAGAAACCAGGGAAGAATTCTGCACTGGGTAAAGATGACAATGACTGTCTAACTACAAATTTCAATTATTGGAGTTTTTAAAAACTCTCTGGGAAATAAATGCACTTCGATCACCTGTAAAGACGTTAGAACTGCACTGCCCAGTTCAAATCCCAGCTCTACCTCTCACTAGCTCTGTGATCTTGAGCAAATAACTTCTCTGAGGCTCAGTTTTCTCATCTATAAAATCGGGATATTAATCAGGCCTATGTCACAGTTTTGCTAAAAGCATTAATCAAGTTCATTATAGAATGTGATCAGACCTACTAGATCTGACCTCGTCCTTCTCTCTTTTTTTTTTTTTTTTCATTAAGCATTTATTTATTTATTTTTTACTTTTTGGTCACTCTGAGCAGCAATGCAGGATCTTAGTTCCCCGACCAGGGATCGAACCCAAGTCCCCTGCAGTGGAAGCACAGAGTCTTAACCTCCGGACAACCAGGGAAGTCCCAACACATTCTTCTTGTAAAACCATTAAAAGAAAGAAAAAAAAAGAGAGAGCATGGACTCTGTGGTCATGCAGATCCTGGCCTCTACGTGTATGAATCTCATTTTAAGCACATAGCGTCCCTAAGAGGTCGAGTTTCTGGTTAACCCCACAGAAAGCCCAGGCTGGGGCCCCAAGGCCACGCCACTGGTAAATGACTGAACTGGGACTTCCAACCGGGGCTTGATCTGCAAGTTCTCAACTACCGCTCAGCACGTGGGCCCTTAGCAGGGAAAACTGCAGAGGTGACCACACGGGCCCACACAGGCTGTACCTCCCAGGGCCGGCAACCCCTCACACCCTTTTCTTCCATTCCCCTGTGAAGGTAACTGCCCCCTCTTCAGCCATAAGCCTGGCCTTTGGCTCAAATTCAAGATGCTGATGGCAGAGACAGCCCCATAAGAGGGAGGGGGTCAGTACTGTAAAGGCTGAGCGAGGCCATCAGAGCCTCAAACAGCAGAACAGAGGACGGAAGGAGGACCACTTCTGCCTGCCCAGACAGCTAATGCCACACGGTTTGTTAGGAACAGATCTCTAGAAAGAGACCAGAGGACAGATTCTGGGGATCTCTGGGCTGAAGCAGAGACTGGGACTGTCCCTTGCCTGTTAGAAAGAGCCACCTCCCCGGTCATTAGCTAGAAAACCATGGGCACGGTAGGGCCTGACAGCTTTCCACAAAGAGTCCCTGTGGGGTTAACAGGTGTGAGTACAAGGGACCCTCGTGTGAGGCTTCTTCTCCAGCCCCTTCCCCACTTCAGTGATGACCTTGTCTCATAGCTCCTAGAGAGAACAGATGTCAAAAGGGCACCTTCTGAGCCCAGACCTGTCCACCCAAGTGCTGGCATGGAATCTCTCATGGAGTCTCAGTCGTCATCTCAAAGGTAATTCATCCAACATAGAGACGGTGATCTTCAAGGGCTTCCAGTCCATTCCATCTCCCTAAACGGCAACTTCATCCACTCTGCTGCTCAGGTCAGAAGTCCGAGAGTCATCCTCAAATCTTGCATCCATTCAATTTTACATTCATTCATTCTTGCATTCATTCACTCATCCAGTGGCCTATGAGCACATCCAGGTACTGTGTCTAAGCACCAAAGATGCTAGGCCTGGCAAACATACCAAAAAAGACATTATAGTGTCTCTTGTTCAACTCCCAGAATCTCAGTCTCCCAGAACTGACCTCTGACTCCATTCTGTTGTATGTCCAAAGCAGAGCCGGACTCCATCTATTTCCTCTCACTTTACTTCTCTGGCTTTCATTCAAGCCACCATCACTGGTGTCTAGAGCAGAGGAAGAATCTTGCCTCCCCAGTGCCACTCTTGCTTCCTTGGAATCCACTCCCTTCACATGGAAGCCAGAGAGATCTTTGAACATAAATCAGATGGGTTCCTTTTCCTGCTCAAAGCATCTCAGCGCCTGCTGACTTGCTCTGCCAGCCCCATCTCACCCTGGTCTTCTTTCTAGCCCATGGGTGCTACTTCTGCCTCAGGGTCTTTGCCATTCTGTTCCCCCCACCTGCCATGCTCTTCCCTCTTGGCTTGGTGAACTCCTACTCATCCTTCGGATGGCACCCTACTGTCTCAGCCCCAGAGGAGTCTTCTCTTGGCTTTAGTCTAAGTTGGATGATTTGCCATCATAACAAACACGACTTCCCATCACTGTTGAATCAAGCAGGACATTTGATTTGTACGATTCTCTCATTCCCACTCATTCCCACTGCAGTGTAAGCTCCACAAAGGCAGGGGCTCTGTCCATCTCGTTCACATTGTGTCCTCTGAGCAGGCACTCAATGTGTGCGAGCTAAGTCGCTTCAGTCATACTTGACTGTTTGCAACCCTGTAGACTAGAGCCCACCAGGCTCCTCTGTCCATGGGTTTCTCCAGGCAAGAATACTGGAGTGGGTTGCCATGCCCTCCTCCAGGGGAATCTTCCCGACCCAGGGATAGAACCTGGGTCTCTTATGTCTCCTGCATCGGCAGGTGGGTTCTTTACCACTAGCACCACCTGTGAAGTCCCCATGCACTGAGTAGACTTGTATAACAAACAAATGGGGGATTTTCTGAGCCTTTGCTATATACTCGCAATTGTGACCCAGCTTGGGACTGTCCTGGGGGTTCAGTGGTTGACTGCACACTTCCAATACAAGGGGCGCAGATTCAATCCCTGGTCAGGGAATTAGGATACACACACACACACACACACACACAACTGTGACCCCCTCCCCCACCGACCACCACCCAAAGTCATATCCTCAAGATGTCCAGTGAAGGACAGCATCTCTCCCACCTGCTCCCCAGAATCATCATGAAGACACCTTTTGAAAACCAGACTTGGTGGATAAGCTCGCCGCTGTCCGAGCTGAGTCTCAGCTTCTCCAGCTCACTATCTGTGCAGCCTTGGGCGCGTTTCTTTCCAAATCGGTCTCTGCTCACTATCTGTGCAGCCTTGGGCGCGTTTCTTTCCAAATCGGTCTCTGCTGTGAGTTAGGGTGGCTGGGCCAGCCATTCCGGTCCACCACGCAAAGCTCTCTGCACGTGCCTGCCATGTATCAGTGACTCCTATTTGCTTGCAGTTAACAGCAGTCGCATGGAAGTCACAGGCAGTGCCCCCTCTACCCCCTCACCCCCTCACCCCCCAGCAGTGTTTCGCTGTTTATGTAGGTATTTTTGCACCTGCTTATCTCCTGGGGCCTCATAAGTCCACTACACCTGTGGCTGGGCTGCGCTGATTCACACTGTCAATTGACAGATGAGGAGAAATGTTCACTCCAGGAGCCTGAAACCGGGTAAGTGGAGGATCTGGGACGCCAGCACGGCGTGCTCGGGCTGCATCAACCCGTGTGTGGGGGGCAGGACTAGCCCCCTCCCAGGAGAGGAGCTCTGCGCCCCCCCACCCGGTCCTTTGCCAGCTCTGCCTCCGGTCCCCGGAGTAGCTGCCCCCTGTGTGTGTGCCGAATGGTTATCAATTTGGGGGCTGCGGGAGTGGCGGACGGAGTCTTACCTGTCTCGGTGCAGGGCCAACCTGCCCTGGGTACCGGTGGCGGCGGCGGCGTCTGAGGCGGAAGGAGATAGAAATGGCTGTGAGGTGGGAGAACCTTCTGGGTTCCTTTTCCCTCGCAGCCAGAGTTTGAAAAGACAGCGGTGGCCTTCCCTCCGGCCCCGCCTGCTGAGAGAGGCTCCTCGAAGGTCAAACTCCAAATTCCAGCCTGGGCTTACTGCAGGGGTTAGAGGAAGCGTCAATGATCTCCCCCAGGGCGGTAGGAGAGGCCCCGGGCCAGCCCCAACCCTGAACTTGAACTTGAACTTGAACTCTGAGCAGGTCCCAGAGGGGAAGATGGGCTGACCTGAGCCCCGCCCACATGGCCCCACCTCCTCACCTGGTGGGGGGCCCATGGCAACGAGGGGGCGGGCAGCGGCTGCCGCCCGGGGCGCGTCCTGCCCGCTCGCCCACTCTGCCACTGGCCCGCCTCCGCGCTGGGGACAGGCGGGCTTGGGACGAGCTGGACGCGGGGGAGGGGAGAGGCTGGCAGGGGACGCAGGGGACAGAGGGACAGTCCCAGGAGGGCACTCGCGGCGGCCCCACCGCTGGGACAGCACCAGTAACAGTGACCACCTTTGTTCGATTCCTTTGCCCTGCGCTTTCCAGACCGAGGCAGGACAAAGGCAGGCGCCTGGAGCCCAGAGGAGTTGTCAGGAGTGACTGAGCCCGTGGCCGGGGGCCCGCAAGACCAGGACAGGCAGTAGGGGACCGCGGAAGGCTTGCACTGGATGCTCAGAGCATTCAAAAAAAATTTTTTTTTTTAAAGAAAAAGGATAGTTACTAGCGTTTGCAAAACAAGGGATTGAATGACTCTGGATTTCCCAGTTTACCAGAACAATCTGAAGATCTGGCCATTCCACATGGCCGCAGGACAGCCACTGGCTAGAGCAGGGTGCTGGCCGCCTCCCCACCACCACCACCACAGAGGCCACCTCCGGCCTCCTTCCCTTGACCTGGGCCCTGGGTGGGGGCAGCCCCTGGCTCAGAGCAGTTCAGAAAGCATGGTGAGAATCGACATGCTCCAGGCTCCATTCTGAATGCTTCCACATCTCTGCTCACTTGGTCTTTCCAACAAGCCTCCTGGACTGATAGTATTATGTCTATTTTACTGATGAGAAGACAGAGGTAGAGATGGGTGAGTGGCTTGCCCAGGTCACCAGCTGTGAGTGGCAGAACCAGGATTTGAACCCAGAGCGTTTCTTCCAGAGCGCTGCAGGGCCTGTGGAGGTGGCGTAGAAACAACCTCAGTGGACAGAGGCGGCCTGGATGCGCAGACACTCAGCGATTGGACCGACATCAGCATGAGCAGGGGACCTGCCTAGGGCGAAAGATGGACAGAAGGAACAGCTGGAATCAGAAAAGGTGGCTGGCGGACAGACAGCCGGGGAATGGACAGTCTGTGACTGCAGACTCAACACCAGAAAGGCAGAACAGGCTCCATCAAGCCAAGATCCAGTCCTGACTTCGTAGGGGCATGTCTGGGGGATCAGGGGCATGTTCCCTGGTTACAGTGCTACAAACAAAGCACACAGATGGGTGAGAAAGCAGACGGCACCGTGGTGGGCAGGAGAGCTACGGCCCAGCCACGACTCAGCTCCAACTGGGGGAACACAGGCCAAATGGGGCCAGACCTTCAATTGTTCTGGAAAAATGACAAGTCCAGAATTTTAGCCTTATGGTTATTTATCTATGAGGGCTGATTGCGGCCCACTGGTCCCTGGAACGTTGCTTCCTACAGTTTCTCTCATTGTCCAGCTTCTTTGGCTCTTGTTCGATACTGTAAAGAGTAGAAAATGAGGCTTCCCTGGTGGTTCAGTGGCTGAGACTCTGCACACTCAATGATAGGGATAGTGTAAATGGACAAAATAGGTGATTCAATAGTTAATTCCATGACGGGAGTGTAAGTAGAAAAAATATGAGAGACCCTTGTAAGTTAATGATCACTCAAGAGGGCAGGTTTGCTCAACCACAAAATCAAGCTGACTTGCTTAGCAACAAAACCACATAGCAGGAGCATGAGACATGTCCCCACTGCCCCCCAAAAATGGTGGCATGAGACCACATACTGCCCAGTAAGCTCAGTAAGTTTATGACCCCCTGAGATAACCTCTCTGCACACTTGAAAAACAACAATTTGACCATGTGTATGCTTGCTTAGTCACTCAATCATGTCTGACTCTTTGCGACCCTATGGACTATATAACCCCCCAGGCTCCTCTGTCCATGGGATTCTCCACACAAGAATACTGGAATGGGTTGCTATTTCCTTCTCCAGGGGATCGTCTTGATCCAGGGATTGAACCGGCATCTCCTGAGTCTCCTGCACTGGTGGGAGGACTCTTTACCACTGAACTACCCACAATAATTTATAGAACTAGCTTGACCAACTCAGGCTGACCAACTCAAACCTGAAGGAGGAGTTGATGATGGAAGCATGACATCTGTTCAACAAAGACAAACAAGTTCTTCTCCACCTCCCACTTTCCATTGGATTATGAAACTGTAGCCTCAGTTCTCAGGGAGCAGCATTTCTCAGTCACCCACTTGTAACCTTCACAAGCATCCTATTCTAATAAATCACTGCTTATCTATCACTTTGCCTCTCACTCAATTCTTTTCTACACTGAGACATAAAGAATTATGGTACCAGAGTCCTAAGGAGCACCCCCTGAAATGACACCTAACTATTTCACCAACGCAGGGGGGCCTGGTTTGATCACTGGTCTGGGAACTGGATTTCATATGCCACAACTAAGATCCCACATGCCCTAACTAAGACCTTGCACAGCCAAATAAATATTTTTTTAAATAGAATAGGAGAGAGGGTGGTGCAACCGCTTTGGGGAATCTTTTGGAAGTTTCTTATGAAGTTAGCATATTCCTACCCTCTTGCCCAGTTGCTTTGTCGTGTCCAACTCTATGCAACTCCAGGGACTGCAGCCCGCCAGGCTCCTCTGTCCATGGGATTCTTCAGGCAAGAATACTGGAGTGGATTGCCATTTCCTTCTCCAATCTCTACCCTTCTCTAGTTCATTCCACCACTTTTATCACTGTAATTTGCTTGAGGGAAACCATGATATATTTTTTAATGGCCCTGGCACTGAGCCATACTGAGCCCAGTATCCCCAAACTGACACCTAAATTGGTCCCAGATGGAAAGGGGAAACTATTGCTCTTACATTGGTCTTTCCTTCCTGCAAGCCTAATGCAGGTCACATGTGAAGTGGTTTTCCATCTCTGAGGACTAATCTCTGCTGACAGTGGCCTGCATGTCACACTGAGTCTCCTGAGCTGGACAGTCTCTCTCCAGAGAACTGATAGGTGGGGTAGGGTGGGGGATGGCTGACGGAAAATAGTGAAAGTGTTAGTTGCTCAGTCTTATCTGATTTTTTGCAACCCCATGGACTGTAGCCCACCAGGCTCCTCTGTCCATGGAATTCTCCAGGCCAGAATACTGGAGTAGGTTGTCATTCTCTTCTCCAGGGGATCCTCCTGACCCAGGGATTGAACGTAGGTCTCCTGCATTGCAGGCAGATTTTTTTTTTACCATCTGAGCCACCAGGGAAGCCTATGACCCAGCAATTCCGCTCTTAGTTGTTTATCAGGAGAAATGAAAGCATAAGTTCCACAAAGACTTTACACAAATGTTCAGAGCAGCCTTGCTCACAATAGCCTCAAAGGGGAAAAACAGCTCAGGGCTGATCAACAGAAAAATGGACAAACTGTGATGCATTCATACTGTAAGCAGAGAGGGTAGGTAGGGATTCACTGGAGAGAGAGAACCAGGCTTGGCTTTCCTGACAGAAGAGAACCCTTTATGGTCTAAGCCATTTTGTGATCTAAGCTTGGCCATAATGCTCACCCTTGAATAGGTCTCAGTAATTGATGATTTTAGGGGAACAAAGGGAGATGGTGAAGGACAGGGAAGCCTGGCATCCATAGGATCCCAGAGTTGGACAAGACTTAGGGACCGAACAACAACAACAAAGGAACTAAGAAATGAACAGGGAAATGGCAATCAGACAATGGTGCAGTGATAAGGCAGGGTCCTGGTTCCTCCTCCAGGGATACACGTAATAACATAACTGAGTTCTGCAGACACTAAGGCCCCCACCCGGGTGGAGGGTGGAAGGATGTTGTTGACCCTCCTGACTTCATCAACTAATAAAGCTTGGACCCTGTCACCCTTTGCCCCAATTCTATGCTGAATTCTCCTCTGCTTAAGTCCTTTCATGAATATATATGTGCCTGTAGCTTAAAAACTTCCCCAATTTTGCTGTTCTGGGAAACACTGCTTTGGGAAAGATCCTTATGTTCTCCCCACTTGCTGCAAGTAATAATAAATACTTCCTTCTCCTTATCTTTGGTTTGGTTACTGGCTCAACACCCACCAAGAGGCAAGCTCAGTTTTCAGGTAACAATACTCTGTGGAGAAACACATTTGGTTTTAGTAGGACAAACTAATGACATAAAGCCACGTATGAATCTCAGAAATATGCCAGGCACAAACACACCTTATGATTCCATTTATGGGAAGTTCAAGAACAGGAAAGATGAATCTATGGTAATAAAGTCAAGAGATCCGAGTACTTTCTGGGGAGAAGAAAATTTCTGTATCTTAAGTGGTAACTATATGGGTATATACCACTGTTCAAATCTTTTGGACTGAATAAGATTTGTGCATTTCATTGTATGCAAATTACACCTTTGAAAAAAAACAGGGTAGAAGGTGCAAATGGTGCGTTTGGCAAATCAGCTCTTGCTTCTCTGAGAGTGGAGGCTGTGGTCTTTACTCAGATCTTACCTCCCAGGGTTTAGCTCCAGTTCATTGTCTCCATGTAAGAAGGTGGGTCCCAGGTCATCAAAGTGCCTGACTTGGCAAGAGAATCCCAAAGTCTCCATTTTTATATGGACTCTCTGAGGTTGATGGGGTGGTTTGGAATGAACAGAAACAGATACAACTGCTGTACAGCCATCCTTCTGTATCTGTAGCTTCTGTATCCTAGGATTCAATCCCATACAGACCAAAAATATTCAGGGGCAAAAAATCCGAAAAGTTCCCAAAACCAAAATTTGAACTTGTCACATGTTGGCAACTATTTATAAAGCATGTACATCGTATTAAGCAGTAGAAGTAATCTAAAGATCATTTAAAGTGTACAGGAGGAAGTGGTACGTGTAGTTTATACGACAGTACTATGCCTTCTATATAAGGAGCATGAGCGTCCTCCAGTTTTGGTGTCCATGGGTCCTGGAACAAACCGCCTGTAGACACAGAGGAACCACTGTGGGTATCAAGTGATGCATGTATGGTGTTCAGTCGGTAACCCTGTGTGATATTGTGGTTCATACTAAGAAATATATATTTTGTCTTTACCTCTGTTTCTGGCTTCTCTGGTGACTCAGATGGTAAAGAATCTGCCTGCAATGCAGGAGAGGAAGATCCCCTGGAGAAGGGAATAGCTACCCACTCCAATATTCCTACTTGGAGAACCCCCTGGGCAGAGAAGCCTGGCAAGCTACAGTCCATGAGCTCACAAAGAGTCAGACATGACTGAAGCAACTTAGCATGCTCAGAAGTGTTTTTGTTTTGTTAATGAGATGATTTTGGGGCCTCAGATTGGTTGTCAGGGGAACTGACCAGGTGTTCAGAGGGTTGAACTGGGAGTCGGGGGTAGGAAGGGAAGGGCTGAAGCTTGATTCAGTTGCCAATAGCCAATGACTTAGTCAATCATGTTGTTCAGTAGCTCAGTTGTGTCCGACTCTTTGCGACCCCATGCACTACAGCAGGCCGGGCTTCCCTGTCCTTCACCATCTCCTGGAGCTTGCTCAAACTCATGTCCGTTGAGTCGGTGATGCCATCCAACCATCTCATCCTCTGTCATCCCCTGATGCTACTTCCAGGTAGACAGAGTCTGGTGCAGGTGTCAGGGCATTGCGTGGTGGCCAGGAGAGGGGTCTGGGGAGAGGGACCCACAGGTTGATATTGGTCCCACAATCTTACCCAGTTTCCCCAAGTCATGTCCCCTGCTAGTCTGGAGTCCAGGCTGAGCTCTGTGTGAGGTCATAATTCCTTCCTGTACTCTTTACAGTCTTTTAGAAACATACCTCACCTACTCACACACTATACTCCAATATTGCTGTTTATAGTAACAACTGAAAAGATCAAACCTTCACAACACTGAAATAGGTGAGCTGTCCTGACCAATAGGCAAGGGTAGTGCAGTGAGCCCAGTGGGGGATAAAACGAGAGACATTTTTGATCTTAGAAACTGTGAGACCTGGCTGCAAACGATATTCACAACACCCTCTTGGCAGAAGATGAAATGAGATGCCACTGAGAAACACTGGCCAACAGAAGGTGGTCAGTCCATGCTGGCTCCTTCCCTCTTCCCAGACATAAACCCCAGTTACCCGTCTTGCGTCTAGTTGCCACCGAGAATCTCAAACCTTCTATATATAACGAGAAATCTTTATGATGGCTTCAACCAGTAAACACTGCGTTCTCTGTCTCTCTGGTTTTGTTTGTTCGTTTCTCCCAGAATCACGTTTCCAACAAATCTGGGACGTGGGTGGCCTTTCACCCATGGTGGCTTCAGAACAGTGTGCAGGTTAAGAGCCCAGAGATGGGGTCAGGCAGACCCCAACCTCCTTGAGACCCCAACCTCCTTCTGGCTCCTCTGCCGCCAGCTGTGTGTTCTCATGTAAATGACTCAAGCACTCTGAACCCAGATTTTCTTATCTGAGACAGGGGATGTCATAATAGTAATGCAGAGCCATTTTACCAGGAAGACTCAACAAACTAGACCATATCACATTCTTTATAATTGTTGTTCAGTTGCTAAGTTGTGTCCAGCTTTTGGTAACCACATGGACGGCACATGCCAGGCTTCCCTGTCCTTCACTGTCTCCCTGAGTTTGCCAAACTCATGTCCATTGAGTTGATTCTTCATAGTACAGTACTAAGATGTTGTTTTTCTTTTCTCTCTCATTACTTCATGAATGTCTAGTGGAGTTTCTGGAAAACTACAAGACCTGAGATGTTACAACAGAACGAATGCAGAAGCAGATGTCCTCATCCAGCTGTCTTCTATTCAACTAGACATTCAAGAGATTTGCAAACATGTAAAACAATGGCTGTGCTTTGCTGGAGCAGCCGTGAAGAGATACCCCATGCCCAAGTAAGAGAAACCCAAGTAAAACGGTAGGTGTTGCAAGAGGGCATCAGAGGGCAAACACACTGAAACCATACTCACAGAAAACTAGTCAATCTAATCACACTAGGACCACAGCCTTGTCTAACTCAATGAAACTAAGCCATGCCCATGGGGCAACCCAAGACGGGTGGGTCATGGTGGAGAGATCTGACAGAATGTGGTCCACTGGAGAAGGGAATGGCAAACCACTTCAGTATTCTTGCCTTGAGAACCCCATGAACAGTATGAAAAGGCAAAATGATAGGATACTGAAAGAGAAACTCCCCAGGTCAGTTAGGTGCCCAATATGCTACTGGAGATCAGTGGAGAAATAACTCCACAAAGAATGAAGGGATGGAGCCAAAGCAAAAGAATACCCAGCTGTGGATGTGACTGGTAATAGAAGCAAGGTCCGATGCTGTAAAGAGCAATATTGCATAGGAACCTGGAATGTCAGGTCTATGAATCAAGGCAAATTGGAAGTGGTCAAACAAGAGATGGCAAGAGTGAACGTTGACATTCTAGGAATCAGCGAACTGAAATGGACTGGAATGGGTGAATTTAACTCAGATGACCATTATATCTACTACTGCGGGCAGGAATCCCTCAGAAGAAATGGAGTGGCCATCATGGTCAACAAGAGAGTCCGAAATGCAGTACTTGGATGCAATCTCAAAAACGACAGAATGATCTCTGTTCGTTTCCAAGGCAAACCATTCAATGTCACAGTAATCCAAGTCTATGCCCCAACCAGCAGCGCTGAAGAAGCTGAAGTTGAATGGCTCTATGAAGACCTACAAGACCTTTTAGAACTAACACCCAAAAAAGATGTCCTTTTCATTATAGGGGACTGGAATGCAAAAGTAGGAAGTCAAGAAACACCTGGAGCAACAGGCAAATTTGGCCTTGGAATACGGAATGAAGCAGGGCAAAGACTAATAGAGTTTTGCCAAGAAAATACACTGGTCATAACAAACACCCTCTTCCAACAACACAAGAGAAGACTCTATACATGGACATCACCAGATGGTCAACACCAAAATCAGATTGATTATATTCTTTGCAACCAAAGATGGAGAAGCTCTATACAGTCAGCAAAAACAAGACCAGGAGCTGACTGTGGCTCAGACCATGAACTCCTTATTGCCAAATTCAGACTTAAATTGAAGAAAGTAGGGAAAACCACTAGACCATTCAGGTATGACCTAAATCAAATCCCTTATGATTATACAGTGGAAGTGAGAAACAGATTTAAGGGCCTAGATCTGATAGACAGAGTGCCTGATGAACTGTGGAATGAGGTTTGTGACATTGTACAGGAGACAGGGATGAAGACCATCCTCATGGAAAAGAAATGCAAAAAAGCCAAATGGCTGTCTGGGGAGGCCTTACAAATAGCTGTGAAGAGAAGAGAAGTGAAAAGCAAAGGAGAAAAGGAAAGATATAAACATCTGAATGCAGAGTTCCAAAGAATAGCAAGAAGAGATAAGAAAGCCTTCCTCACCGATCAATGCAAAGAAATAGAGGAAAACAACAGAATGGGAAAGACTAGAGATCTCTTCAAGAAAATCAGAGATACCAAAGGAACATTTCATGCAAAGATGGGCTCGATAAAGGACAGAAATGGTATGGACCTGACAGAAGCAGAAGATATTAAGAAGAGATGGCAAGAATATACAGAAGAACTGTACAAAAAAGAGCTTCACAACCCAGATAATCACGATGGTGTGATCACTGACCTAGAGTCAGACATCCTAGAATGTGAAGTCAAGTGGGCCTTAGAAAGCATCACTACAAACAAAGCTAGTGGAGGTGATAGAATTCCAGTTGAGTTATTCTAAATCCTGAAAGATGATGCTGTGAAAGTGCTGCACTCAATATGCCAGCAAATTTGGAAAACTCAGCAGTGGCCACAGGACTGGAAAAGGTCAGTTTTCATTCCAATCCCAAAGAAAGGCAATGCCAAAGAATGCTCAGACTACCACACAATTGCACTCATCTCACACGCTAGTAAAGTCAAGTTCAAAATTCTCCAAGCCAGGCTTCAGCAATATGTGAACCGTGAACTTCCTGATGTTCAAGCTGGTTTTAGAAAAGGCAGAGGAACCAGAGATCAGATTGCCAACATCCGCTGGATCATCAAAAAAGCAAGAGAGTTCCAGAAAAACATCTATTTCTGCTTTATTGACTATGCCAAAGCCTTTGACTGTGTGGATCACAATAAACTGTGGAAAATTCTGAAAGAGATGGGAATACCAGACCACCTGATCTGCCTCTTGAGAAATCTGTATGCAGGTCAGGAAGCAACAGTTAGAACTGGACATGGAACAACAGACTGGTTCCAAATAGGAAAAGGAGTTCATCAAGGCTGTATATTGTCACCCTGCTTATTTAACTTATATGCAGAATACATCATGAGAAACACCGGACTGGAAGAAACACAAACTGGACTCAAGATTGCTGGGAGAAATATCAATAACCTCAGATATGCAGATGACACCACCCTTATGGCACAAAGTGAAGAGGAACTCAAAAGCCTCTTGATGAAAGTGAAAGAGGAGAGTGAAAAAGTTGGCTTAAAGCTCAACATTCAGAAAACAAAGATCATGGCATCCGGTCCCATCACTTCATGGGAAATAGATGGGGAAACAGTGGAAACAGTGTCAGACTTTATTTTTCTGGGCTCCAAAATCACTACAGATGGTGACTGCAGCCATGAAATTAAAAGATTCTTACTCCTTGCAAGGAAAGCTATGACCAACCTAGATAGCATATTCAAAAGCAGAGACATTACTTTGCCAACAAAGGTTCGTCTAGTCAAGGCTATGGTTTTTCCTGTGGTCATGTATGGATGTGAGAGTTGGACTGTGAAGAAGGCTGAGCGCTGAAGAATTGATGCTTTTGAAGTGTGGTGTTGGAGAAGACTCTTGAGAGTCCCTTGGACTGCAAGGAGATCCAACCAGTCCATTCTAAAGGAGATCAGCCCTGGGTGTTTGGAAGGAATGATGCTAAAGCTGAAACCGCAGTACTTTGGCCACCTCATGCGAAGAGTTGACTCATTGGAAAAGACTCTGATGCTGGGAGGGATTGGGGGCAAGAGGAGAAGGGGACGACAGAGGATGAGATGGCTAGATGGCATCACTGACTCGATGGACGTGAGTCTGAGTGAACTCGGGGAGTTGGTGAAGGACAGGGAGGCCTGGCGTGCTGCGATTCATGGGGTCACAAAGAGTCGGACACGACTGAGTGACTGACCTGTTCTGATCTGATCTGAAAACAATGCCGGTCTTCTCACTAAATCTTTCTGGGAAGTCTGGTGGTTTTTCATAAAAGTATTACTTATTTAACATATAATGGGTTTCTTACTGTTCTTTTAAAATTAATGTATTTAATTATTTCTCCATTTAAGAATCTAATTCAGTAAAATATCTCTATCTATTAATATAACCCATATAAATGAAGTCAAAGAATCCTGAGATCAAAAAGTTTGAGAATCGCTGTGCTGTGACAAACTTAATCAGAACCTGTGGCTCTGGGAAGAGTCTTCGAAATGGTCTAAACCCAAATCCATACAGTTCATTAAAAGGTATGTTCTGATCAAAGTGAACCCTACCTGGGAAGCCTGTTCTTGGCCATAGGGTCTTTGATGGAAAGTTGTTTGTAAGTCAGGAGACCTTGCGGGTCAGCGTATAGTGTGGATCGTTAATGAATCAACAAGGATTCTCCTTAATCACTAAACACTTTAACAGCAGGTCATCTGTGACGGCGAGGTTGAAGTTTGGAGTGTGACTTCAACACACTTGGAGATTATTGGAGTGGAACAGCATCCCGTGAAAGCCAGCTTGACCAACACTGCCCCCAGCATGAGTCTGGATTACAAGAGACGGTTGTAGTGACAGCTCAAGGTCATTGGCATCCTTCCAGCATGTGACCAGCCATAAGACTTGTACTCAGTCCCTGGGCTCTGCTTCCCGTGTTTGGTTAAATCCTGGTTCTACTAAATTAGTGGATCACTGTCGCCTCTCTACTTCACCACACTGGTCCTGGGTGTTCTCCATTAGTCAAATATTTAGTTAGGGTAGTTGTTAGGGTTAAGGGTAGATAGCATCACCAACTCAATGAACAGGAATCTGAGCAAACTTCAGGAGATAGTGGAGGACAGAGGAGCCTGGTGTGCTGTAATCCACGGGGTTGTGAAGAGTCAGACATGACTTAGCAACTGAACAATGATAAGGAGTGAGTAAAAGAATTATCTGAGGTGGACACTAGCCAGTGAAATCTGCCCTTCCCCCTTCCTGCACGACATGTGTGTCTGGGTGTGACCGCTGGCTTGAGAAGGCATGTGACCTAGGCGATCTCTCTCTCTCTCTTGCTTAAGACGGATCTCCGGCCAGAGCTGTCGCCCCTTCCTGCCTTTCCTCTGGTCAGGACAGTGACAATCAGATGGTCTTGGAGGCACCTGTGGAGGCCAGCAGCTGGGGTCCCTGGCAAAGCAGGGAAGTTGCCAAAGTGGAGACTCTCTGTGGACTGAGAAATGCAACTGAAAGGGCTTCATTTCTTAAATCATGTCATCACTGGGACTCTGGTTGTAACAGCACAGCCTTCTGTCCTAAAACATACAAGCAAAGCATTTGGATGAATGGCATCATCAACTCAATGGACATGAGTCTGAGCAAACTCCAAGAGGTAGTGAAGGACAGGGAAACCTGGTGTGACCGAACAACAACCCAGCATTTGGAAGAGTTCGTGCCTATGATAATCGCTAAGATTTGCAGTCAGGATCCGGGGGTCCTGCTCTGGAAGGACACACCTTTTCTTGTCTCTCATCACTGGAAACACACACAAAATACATTCTTAATCTTTGACGGTGCAGAAGAGACATTTCAATTTGCTTTTATTTTTAGTTTTTAAACTTATTTTATTGATATATAGTTGATTTATAATGTTAATTTCTGCTGTACGGCAAAGTTATTCAGTTATACATGTATATATATTCTTTTTAATATCCTTTTCCACAATAGATTATCCTAGAATATTGAAGAGTTCCCTATCCTATACAGTAGGACCTTGCTGCTTATCCATTCTATATAATAGTAAACGAAGATCATGGCATCCGATCCCATCACTTCATGGCAAATAGATGGGGAAAAAGTGGACATAGTGGCAGTCCAAAATCACTGCAGACAGTGACTGCAGCCAGGAAATTAAAAGATGTCTGCTCCTTGGAAGAAAAGCTATGACAATACTACACAGTGTATTAAAAGGCAGAGACATCACTTTGCTGACACAGGTCTCCCTAGTCAAAGCTGTGGTTTTTCCAGTAGTCATGTACGGATGTGAAAGTTGGACCATAAAGAAGGTTGTACTCGATTTAGCAACTGAACAACAAGAAATAATAATTTGCATCTGCTCATCCCAAATTCCCAGTCTTCCCCTCCCTCTCCTCCCTTGGCAGTCACAGGTCTGTTCTCTATTTGACTTTGCTTTCAAACTTCATGCAGTGTATGATCTGAGCAAGTCACTCTCCAAAGATTCTTCATCATCTGCTAAACAAGAGAGAAATAGTATTGCCTCCCACCCAGGGGAGCTGGTGAGGCTTCAACAATATAATCCATGTAAACTGTTGAAGTTTCTTCTGCAAGGGCTGAATAATTGTGTGCTCTCATTTTAGTGATCGCTTTCAATATTTCTAGCAGAGATGTCTCGTAACTTTCCACCTATTGCAATTGTTCTGAATCTCCATCTGGCTGTTGCATCAAGCAGGTGTTTTGCCAGCCAGTGAAAGCCTTCCTTGGCGATCAGTGCAAAGAAACAGGAAAACAACAGAATGGGAAAGACTAGAGATCTAGAGATCACTTCAAGAAAATTAGAGATACCAAGGGAACATTTCACACAAAGATGGACACAATAAAGGACAGAAATAGTATGGACCTAACAGAAGCAGAAGATATTAAGATGAGGTGGCAAGAATACACAGAAGAACTATACAAAAAAAGATCTTCATGACCCAGATAATCACGATGGTGTGATCACTCACCTAGAGCCAGACATCCTGGAATGTGAAGTCAAGGGGGCCTTAGGAAGCATCACTGTGAACAAAGCTAGTGGAGGTGATGGGATTCCAGTTGAGCCCCTTCAAATCCTGAAAGATGATGCTGTGAAAGTGCTGCACTCAATATGCCAGAAAATTTAGAAAACTCAGCTGTGGCCACAGGACTGGAAAAGGTCAGTTTTCATTCCAATCCCAAAGAAAGGCAATGCCAAAGAATGCTCAAACTACCACACAATTGCACTCATCTCACATACTAGCAAAGTAATGCTCAAAATCATTCAAGCCAGGCTTCAGCAGTACGTGAACCAAGAACTTCCAGATGTTCATGCTGGATTTAGAGAAGGCAGAGGAGCCAGGGATCAAATTGCCAATATTCATTGGATCATAGGAAAAGCAAGAGAATTTCAGAAAAATATCTACTTCTGCTTCATTGACTATGCCAAAGCTTTTGACTGTGTGGATCACAACAAACTGTGAGAAATTCTTAGTGAAGTGAAAGTCGTTCAGTCATGTCTGACTCTTTTCGACACCATAGAGTCCTTGGAATTCTCTAGGCCAGAATATTGGAGTGGGTAGCCTTTCCCTTCTCCAGGGCATCTTCCCAACCCAGGGATGGAAGCCAGGTCTCCCACATTGCAGGCAGATTCTTTACCAGTTGAGTCACAAGGGAAGCCCAAGAATACTGGCATAGATAGATTATCCCTTTCCTAGGGGATCTTCCCAACCCAGGAATGGAACTGGGGTCTCCTGCATTGCAGGTGGATTCTTTACCAACTGAGCTATCAGGGGGAGATTCTTAAAGAGATAGGAATACCAGACCACCTTACCTGCCTCCTGAGAAATAGGTATACAGGTGAAGAAGCAACAGTTAGAACCAGACATGGAACAACAGACTGGTTCAAAATTAGGAAAAGAGTGTGTCAAGGCTGTATTTTGTCACTCTGCTTATTTAACTTATATGCAGAGTACATCATGTAAAATGCTGGGCTGGATGAAGCACAAGCCAGAATCAAGACTGCCAGTAGAAATACCAAGATATGCAGATGACACCACCCCTATGGCAGAAAGCAAAGAGGAATTAAAGAGCCTCTTGATGAAAATTAAAGAGGAGAGTGAAAAAGGTAGTTTAAAATTCAACATTCAAAAAACTAAGATCATGGCATCCGGTCCCATTACTTCATGGCAAATAGAAGGAGAAACAATGGAAACAGTGATAGACTTTATTTTCTTGGGCTCCAAAATCACTGCAGATGGTGACTACAGCCATGAAATTAAAAGACGCTTGCTCCTTAGAAGAAAAGCTATGACAAACCTAGACAGCATATTAAAAAGCAGAGACATTACTTTTCTGACAAAGGTCCGGCTAGTCAAAGCTATGGTTTTTCCAGTAGTCATGTATGGATGTGAGAGCTGGACAGTAAAAAAGGCTGAGCACCAAAGAAATGATGCCTTCAACTGTGGCATCACAGGAGAAGACTATTGAGAGTCCCCTGGACAGCAGGAGATCAAACCAGTCAATCCTGAAGAAAATTAACCCTGAATATTCATTGGAACCATTCAACTTCAGCTTCTTCAGCGTTACTGGTTGGGGCATAGTCTTGGATTACTGTGATATTGAATGGTTTGCCTTGGAAACAAACAGAGATCATTCTGTCATTTTTGAGACTGCATCAAAGTACTGCATTTCAGACTCTTTTGTTGACCATCATGGCTACTCCATTTCTTCTAAGGGACTCCTGCCCACAGTAGTAGATATAATGGTCATCTGAGTTAAATTCACCCATTCCAGTCCATTTTAGTTCTCTGATTCCTAGAATGTCGACGTTCACTCTTGCAATCTCCTGTTTGACCACTTCCAATTTGCCTTGATTCATGGACCTGACATTCCAGGTTCCTATGCAATATTGCTCTTTACAACATCGGACCTTACTTCTATCACCAGTCACATCCACAATTGGGTATTGTTTTTGCTTTGGCTCCATCCCTTCATTCTTTGTGGAGTTATTTCTCCACTGATCTCCAGTAGCATATTGGGCAGCTACCGACCTGGGGAGTTTCTCTTTCCGTATCCTATCATTTTGCCTTTTCATACTGTTCATGGGGTTCTCAAGGCAAGAATACTGAAGTGGTTTGCCATTCCCTTCTCCAGTGGACCACATTCTGTCAGACCTCTCCACCATGACCCGTCCATCTTGGGTGGCCCCACACGGCATGGCTTAGTTTCACTGAGTTAGACAAGGCTGTGGTCCATGTGATCAGATTGACTAGTTTTCTGTTGACATCACAGCCGTAGTTGTTACAGGAGCAAAAGCTTATGCACTCAACACACAGATCAAGCAAACCAAAAGGCTGGAGTTTGGAGCAGAGAAAGTTTATTGCAGGGTCAACCAAGAACAAGTGGCTCAAATTTCAAAAAATCTGAACTCCCCGGTGGTTTGGGCAAAAAGTTTTCATAGACAAAATGTGGGCAAGGGTTGGAGATGTGCGACTTTGTTCTGATTGGTTGGTGGTGAGGTAACAGGGTGGTGCTCCAGGGATCTTGTGCTCAGTGGAAAATTACCTCCTCCACCTGGGTGGGAGCCTTAGTTCAAAGACATGGTTTTGCTTGTTCCTCAAGGAGGAACCAAAATCCTGCTTTAACACTGGGCTATTGTCTCAAGACTGCTCCTCCCTTGTTTCTGCATTCCCTCCCTTTCCTGATTAGCAACTGTTTGATCCTGCCCTTGGGAACTTAGGAATGGTCAAGGAGGCTGAATAAAGCCTATTTCCTATAAACAAGAAACAGGGACATAGAAAGGATTTGTATCCAGGAACTTTACAGGGGCCTACTCAGTTTCACCCGCCAAATATGGCCCCCTGCTTGTTGTTATAAATAAAGTTTTGTTGGAACACAGTCATGCCATTTATTTGCATTTTGTTTCTGACTGCTTTGTGCTACAGTGGTAGATTTGAGTACTTGTGACAGAGACCATATGGGCTGCAAAGCCTAAAATATTTACCATCTGGATCTTACAGAAAACTTTTGCTGTCCCTTAACCTATAGCATCACTCAATGAGTTAGCATCCCCAGAGTTTGGGGCACTAACAGGAAAGATTTTCATCCCTACTTTTCCCTTTCAGAAGACAACACAGCCAACTGGTTGGGGAAATGTCAGTGGAAAGAATGTAGTCTGGTAACTCTCTGGTAACAAAGATATGTCATTCTCAGAAACCTTCCAAGGGAATTCCCTGACAGGCCAGTGGTTAGGACTCTACCTTTCCACCATTCTGGAGCTTCCCACATGTGGTAAAGAACCGCCTGCTAATGCAGGAGACATAAGCAGGTTTGATCCCAGGGTCAGGAAGATCCCCTGAAGGAGGGCATGGCAACCCACTCCAGTATTCTTGCCTGGAGAATTCCATGGACAGAGGAGCCCGGTGGGCTACAGTCCACAAGGTTGCAAAGAGTGGGACACAACAGAAGTGACTTAGCATGCAGACACATTTCCGCTGCAGGGGACACTGGTTCTATCCCTGGTTGGGGAATGATCCTTTAATCCCTCAAGCTATGTGATGCAGCAAAAACAAAACAAAAAAGCCCTCCAGTCTGACCATCAATATGGTTACTTTGGGGACTTCCCTGGTCACCCAGTGGTTAAAACTCTGAGCTCCCAATGCAGGGGTCTTGGGTTTGATCCCTGGTCAGTGAAGTAAGATCCTGAATGCCAACTGGTGTGTCCCCTTCCCCAAAAAAAGTTATTTTGAGACTTTTAATAAAATATATAATCTCTCTATATCTTTGTTAAAGCCACTGAGAGAAGAAACGAACAGGATAGGATTGTGAACAAAGCAATCTCTCAATACTTCTCTCTAGTACATGTATTCATGCTTAAAATCTCAAAATAGAATGCTGTGGGGAAGAAGCTAGATAAAAGAGAGTGCGTGTGGGATGATTCCATTTACGCAAGATTCTAGAAAATGTAGCTGGATCTGCTGTGGCAGCTGATGAACATTTGACTGGGTGAGGGGATGGCAGGACAGATGGATGTTACAAAGTGGCACAAGCTAACTTTTGGAGGTGATGGATCTGTTTATTAGCTGGATTGTAGGTCCTTTCCTGCTGTATAGCACAGAAAACTGTATTCAATACCCTGTGATAAACCATAATGGAAAAGAATGTGAAAAAGTGTGTGTGTATATATATATAACTGAATCACTTTGCTGTAGACCTGAAAGTAACACAGCATTGTAAATCAACTGTGTGTGTGTGTGTGTGTGGGTGTGTGTGTGTGCACACGCGCCACGCATGCATCTGTGCTCAGTCGCTAGTCGTGTATGACTCTCTGGGACCCCATGGACTGTAGCCCACAAGGTTCCTCTGTCCATGGGACTCTACAGGCAAGAATACTGGAGCGGGGTGCCATTTCCTTCTCCACGGGATCCCAGGGATCGAACACGACTCTCCTGCATTGGCAGGCGAATTCTTTACCGCTGAGCCACTGGGGAAGCCCTAATCGGCTATAGTGTTGTTCAGTCGCTCAATCGTGTCCAACTCTTTGCGACCTCATGGGCTGCAGCACAGCAGGCTTCCCTGCCCTTCACCGTCTCCCAGAGCATGCTCAAACTCAACTACACTTCTATTTAAAAAAACAAGAAACTCATATGGAAAAAAAAAGTCTTAAAAACAAAACAGTCTTTTTATAAATAGGTTCTTATGGGGAAACACAGACCATCTCAACATGAAACGGAAGCAGTGAGATGCTCCTTCCAGTTCTTCCCCCACAACCCTGCAGAAGGAGATGACTAGTCTGCCCTGTTCTACCACTTCACCCTCCCTGGTTCCTTTTCTGCTCTTCCTGCTGCGCTCTGCGCCTCATCCCAGTGGGTTCATTTCACGGAGCTGGAGCACCTGGCCTCCTTTGCTCTCTGGTCTCCAGTTAGACTTGGCAGTGAGAGGCCAATGGGAGGTCCGAGAATAGCGGAGAGTGGTCGGGGTGTTTGTCCCTCCCCCTCCCCCACCATCCCAGCTCTCCTGCCACCTCCCTGTGGTCCTGGCAGTGTCTTCGTTCCTCCATGGCTGGCTGCTGCTCTGCAGAAGCCCTGTAACATTATTCCCTCCTTCTTTCCAGCCTAGGAATCACAGTTCCCCACAGTGACTCTACGACAGGTGTTTTACTGACCCTTGTTGGTGCCACTGATCATGCTTACATCTCAATAAACTGTCCCTTTACAAAACTATCTTTGGTTGAATTCTTTGGACTGTGATATCTATTTCATGCTCAAACCCTGACTCACAAAGCTTTCAACTGTCTGTAGGACAAATTCCCTATGACAGTCTCTATTGGGACTTTGGGGTTTTGTTGGTGGCTCAGTGGTAAAGAATCAGCCTGCCAGTGCAGGAGATGTGGGTTCGATCCCTGAGTAAGGAAGATCCCCAGGAAAAGAAAATGGCAACCCACCCTAGTATTCTGGCATGGAAAATTCTACGGACAGAGAAGCCTGGAGGGATATAGTCCATGGAGTTGCAGAGAGCAGGACACAAATGAGCGCAAACCAACAAGGCCCCACTTTAAATCCAGGATGATCTCATCTCAAAATATATGTGCAAGATCACTTTCCAAATAAGGTCACCTTTGCAGGTTCTGGAGGTTGCAATTCAGGCATACCTTTGGGGGCCACTATTAAACCTGCTACATTATGGTAAAATAAATAAATAAAAACAGTTTTTTGCATTTTTTTTTTTTCTTCAGGCAATGGGGAGTGTTGTATCATTAAACGCTCTCTTGGGTGTGAGCAACAGAAACTCAACTCAAACTAGCTTAAGAAAAAACATTGGCTCACACAATGAAACGTGGACCCAGTGTCTCAAATCATGCCATCAGGCCTTTATTTCACTGGCTGCTCTGAAGCAGCTTTCTTCTTCACCATGGTCCTAAAAGGCTCCAGCTACCATCCATTCAGGTTCAAGTCCAATAGGAAACAGACTCCCCAGCAAATCTGACAACAGTCCTCACAGTCTCTGATCTGAATCTTAATGGTTTACATGCCTATTTCTGAACAAATCACCTAAGCAACGGAGCGCAAATGCTTTGTCCCTGTTGTCCTTGGCGTTCACTTGCTAAGTCACTAAGTCGTGTCCAACTCTTTGCTACCCCATGAACTGCAGCACACCAGGCTTCCCTGTCCTTCACTATCTCCCAGGGTTTGCTCAAGCTCATGTCCATTGAGTCAGTGATGCCATCCAACCATCTCATCCTCTGTCCCCTTCTCCTCCCGCCTTCAATCTTTCCCAGCATCAGAGTCTTTTCCAGTGAGTCAGCTCTTTGCATCAGGTGGCCAAAGTATTGGAGCTTCAGCTTTCACATCAATCCTTCCAAGGAATATTCAGGGTTAATTTCCTTTAGGATTAACTGGTTTGATCCCCTTGCTGTCCAAGAGACTCTCAAGAATCTTCCCAAACATCACAATTGAATGCATCAATTCTTCAGTGTTCAGCCTTCGTTACGGTCCGACTCTCACATCCATACATGACTACAGGAAAAACCATAACTTTGATTATATTGACATAGTCACTTTGTTGGCAAAGTGATGTCTCTGTCATCCTTGAGTTGTTCCCAAAGAAAACAAAGATTGGTGTTTCCAGAAGGTGGAGGGTGTGCTGGACAGAAAGTCAATGCAAATCCACTTCCCTTGCTCATTGGTTCATTATGAAAATTGGGTGAAAAGTGCTTGGCTGGGGCATAGTTTATGATGGGTTCTCTCATAAACATGTGGCTGTACCCTTCCCTGCTCAGAAACCAAATGCCCCAAATCCCTTCCACGAGAGGGCAGGTGGCCCAAGAATCAAGACAGTCCTTTGTTCTCTTTCTGTAACTCCTTTCCATCACATAATCTCCTGAGGAACATACCCTCCTGTGAACCATTCCAGACTCTTTCTAAAGTTAAACAGTGTAGAGATAAAATGCATGCATGACCCACTGAATTTATTTTCCTTCAAGTAAAAATGAGATTATACTAATAGGATCTTCTGCAACTACACTTTTTTTTCCCTCTTAGCCGTGTTAAAAATGCCTTTCTGTAGTGGTTTATCCATATCTTTCTCATTGTCTTAGTAGCTGAATATTCCAGCTTCTGGATAAACTATAGTTTATTTAACCAGTCCCTTCTTGGAGCAAATGCTGCTGATGCTGCCCAATACCCAGTTTCCTCTTTTCCACTAATCACAGAACGCTCACGTTGCAGATGAGGACATGACATTCCAAATAAAGAGTACAAGTCACAGCCTCCAGATTGGTGTGATCAAGCTCTGACTCGTGGGAAGTGAGCATGGTTGAGGCACTGACATGAGGGTCCTGCCTTTAAAGAAAAGGGGTGTGTCCTCTGCACACCGCTGTACCTGTTCTCACTGGATGGGATGTGCCTGTGGGAAGGAGCTGTCTCAGGCCATACAGATGAGAGAAACACTGAGCAGATGGAGAAACTCGGGCAAGCAGCCCCGACACCTGACAGCCAGCGATGGAGCAGCCAGCCACTCGGTTCTGTGGTTGAAGCCGCTGCTCTTTGGGGTCTCTCTAGTCCAGCCGGTGAGCCAATACTCCTAACGTGAAGTCCTCTAACCAAAAGCAGGGGCATCACCTGGCCACACCCCAGACCTAGGGACTCTTGATGTCTTTTAACAAAATCTCTGGGGGAGTCCGCACACATTATTGTTTTAGAAGGACTGATCTTATACCCTTAATGAAGGGTGGTTCCACTGTCTGCAGTTTTTATTACAAGCAAGGCTGTTGTTATGATTGTGGTCAATGTCTTCTCTTAGACTGGAATCCCTCTAGGTCAGATCCTAGGCATGGGATTGCTGGTCCATGGAAGACTGTTCTTTACAAGAGTTTCTGAGGGTTTTTTGTTTGGCTGGTTTTGATTGTTTTTGTTTTTTTTTTTAAAGATTTTAGAGTGTTTTGGTGGAAAGGCCTGCTAATCTCAGAAAACCTTAATGTGGCAAAGCTTCTTCTAGAAAAAAAGGAAATCACCATACGCCCCCTGGTGGCTATTCCAAGTGGCTAAAAGACCTTGCAAGCCCCAACCTGCGAAGGGTTAGGAAATCCAGAGCAAATGAGGATTGTGCTCTCAAGAGGTCTGGCTTCGTGGCTTCAAGGCTACTCCTCACTAGAACTGCTGTAATGGTCATGCGAGCAAAGGGCTGTTTGCAAGAGTATTGACATTCTGATGCAAGACTGACCAAAAGGAGTCCTAAAAAATGGCTAGATGGGAACATAATTGAGGCACAACAAACCATACGTATAAAAAAATGTCCAATGGATGAAGTTTTTCTTTTTTCGGCCATGCGACATGTGGGATCTTAGTTCCCCAACCAGGGATTGGACCCACACCCCCTTGCACTGGAACCACAGAGTCATAACCACTGGACCACCAGGGAAGTCTCAGGATGAGGTGCTTTTTGTTTTGTTTTTTAAATTGAAGTACAATTGATGTGCAATGTTATATAAATTTCAGTTGTACAACATAGTGATTCACAATTTTAAAGGTTACACTTCATTTGTAGTTGGAGAATTTGGCCATGTTTCCTGAGCTGTGTAATACATCCTTGCAGCTTATTTATTTTGCACAGCATAGTTTGTATCTCCTAATCCCCTACCCTTGTCTTGCCCCTTCCTTCTCCCCACTGGTAACCACTGGTTTGTTCTCTAGATCTGTGAGTGTGTTTCTTTTTCATTATGTTCACTACCTCTATTTCTTATATTCCACTCTTAAGAGATATCATACAGTATTTACCTCTCCCTATCTGACTGACTTCACTAAGCACAATAGCCCTCAAGTTCATCCATGTTCTTACAAATGGCAACATTCTATTTTTTATGGCTGAGTAGAAGGCAATGGCACCCCACTCCAGTACTCTTGCCTGGAAAATCCCATGGACGGAGGGGCCTGGTGGGCTGCAGTCCATGGGGTCGCTAAGAGTCGGACCTGACTGAGCGACTTCACTTTCACTTTTCACTTTCATGCATTGGAGAAGGAAATGGCAACCCACTCCAGTGTTCTTGCCTGGAGAATCCCAGGGACGGGGGAGCCTGGTGGGCTGCCGTCTATGGGGTCGCACAGAGTCGGACACGACTGAAGCGACTTAGCAGCAGCAGCAGCAGTATTCCACTGCAGGCTTCCCTGGTAGCTCAGCTGGTAAAGAAGCCACTGGCAAGTGGGAGACCTGGGTTCGATCCCTGGGTTGGGAAAATCCCCTGGAGGAGGGCATGGCAACCTACTCTAGTTTTCTTGCCTGGAGAGTTCCATTGGCAGAGAAGCCTGGTGGGCTACAGTCCATGGGGTCACAAAGAGTCGGACACAGCTGAGAGCCTAAGCACAGCACAGTATACAGTATTCTATTGCATATACATCACATCTTCTTTATCCATTCCCTCAGTTTTTTGGTGGACACTTATATTGCTTTCATATCTTAGCTAGCATAAGGGATGAAATAAAATTTGCATTTTAAGGCAAGACAAGAAAAAATAAACAAATTTTTCTCTCTGTGATTTTGATTATTTGCATTTCTCTCATTACTGGCGACCTTGAGAGCACATCTTTTCATGTGCTTGTTGGCCATCAGCCTGTCTTCTTTGCAAAAATGTCTATTCATGTCTTCTGCCCATTTTTAAGATTAGGTTGTTTTCTCGTGTTTAGCGTATGAGATGTTTATATATTTTGGATGTTAACCCCTTGTCAGTCATATCATTTGCAGATATTTTCTCCCATAAGGTTGTCTTTTCATTTTGTTGATGATTTCTTTCGTTGTGCAAAAGCCAAGTCCCCTTTGTTTATTTTTGCTTTTATTTCCTTTGTCTTAGAAGTGACAGATCCAAAAAATATATTGCTATCATTTGTGTCAAAGACAGTGGATGAGTTCTAACATATGCGTGTGCACCTATGAAACCAATGACACAGGATAATATCCACCACCCCCAATGGTTCCTGGCACCCACCCCATCTCCAGACAATACTGATATGGTTTTTGTCACTGTTGACTAGTTTACATGTTCTAGAATTTTATATAAACAGAACTAGGTTGCATGCACTCTTTTTTGTCTGGCATGTTTTCACTCAGAATCATATTTTGAGATTCATCCATGTTATTGGATTTATCTATGATTATGATAGCTTCATTGCTTTGATTTTTTATTTTTTTATTATTTTTTTGATTTTTTTAATTTAAAAATTTTAAATGGAAGTATAGTTGATTTACAATGTTTTGTTAATTTCTACTATACATCAAAATGACTCAGTTATACATATATATATATATATACACATTCTTTTCATGATAATTTCATTGTATGGATGTATCACAATTTGTTTATCTGTTCATCTGTTGGTGGATATTTAGCTTATTTCCAGTTTGGGGTAACTGTGAATAAAGTGGTGTGAATAACAGCATACATCTTTGAATAGATACACTTCCTCCCTTCTCTTGAGTAAACGCTTAGGTGGGAAATGTCTGGGTCACACTCTCAGTATGTTATTCCATTTTAAAAAGGAAGGAGGGGATTTCCTAGTGGTCCAGTGGTTAGGACTCTGAGCTTCCTCTGCAGGGGACACAATTTTAATCCTCAATTAGGGAATCCTGCATGCCATGTAGCATGATTAAATATGAATACATAAATAAATAAAAGGAAGGAAATTTTGACACATGCAACAACATGGATGAATGTTGAAAATATTATGCTACTTGAGATTTACATTAAGCTAGAAACTCCAGTACTTTGGCCACCTCATGCGAAGAGTTGACTCATTGGAAAAGACTCTGATGCTGGGAGGGATTGGGGGCAAGAGGAGAAGGGACGACAGAGGATGAGATGGCTGGATGGCATCACTGACTCAATGGACGTGAGTCTCAGTGAACTCCAGGAGTTGGTGATGGACAGGGAGGCCTGGCATGCTGTGATTCATGGGGTCGCAAAGAGTCGGACACGACTGAGCGACTGATCTGATCTGAGACACGGAGGGCCACATATTGGATGATAAAGATCATTTATATGAAATGGCCAAAACAGGCAGATTTATAGTGGCAGAAAGGTTAGTGGTTTCCCAGGGCTGGCAGATGGAGAGGAGATGGAGGGTGACTGCTAACGATGAAATGTTCTAAACCTGACCATGGTGATGACTGTACAATTGTGACTGTACTAGAAAACATTGCATTTTATGGCATGTGAATTATCTCTCAATAAAGTTGTTATAATAAAAAAAGAAGTGAATGCTCTTAGAGTGAAAGTAGATCAATTAAGACAAAAATACAACCGATTTTTTCTAGAAGTTGCAAACCACTGGATGCATACACTTAAACCAGTTTTAGCTTGTCTGGTCACTGCTCCTAACTGTTCTACGTCTAATAGCTCAACTGCTTTCTGTCATGAGAACAGTCTCACTCTGGAATTTAAGATTCTATGTTAGGGGTCTCTAGAAAAACAGAAACAATAGGACATTTAAGCAATTGGCTTATGCAATTATCAGTTCAGTTCAGTTCAGTCGCTCAGTCGTGTCCAACTCTTTGCAACCCCATGAATCGCAACACACCAGGCCTCCCTGTCCATCACCAACTCCTGGAGTTCACCCAGACTCACGTCCATCGAGTCAGTGATGCCATCCAGCCATCTCATCCTCTGTCGTCCCCTTCTCCTCCCGCCCCCAATCCCTCCCAGCCTCAGAGTCTTTTCCAATGAGTCAACTCTTCACATGAGGTGGCCAAAGTACTGCAGTTTCAGCTTTAGCATCATTCCTTCCAAAGAAATCCCAGGGCTGATCTCCAGAATGGACTGGTTGGATCTCCTTGCAGTCCAAGGGACTCTCAAGAGTCTTCTCCAACACTACAGTTCAAAAGCATCAAGTCTTTGGAGCTCAGCCTTCTTCACAGTCCAACTCTCACATCCATACATGACCACAGGAAAAACCACAGCCTTGACTAGACGAACCTTTGTTGGTAAAGTAATGTCTCTGCTTTTCAATATGCTATCTAGGTTGGTCATAACTTTCCTTCCAAGGAGTAAGTGTCTTTTATGCAATTATAGAGGTCAGCAAATCCAAAATCTATAGCATAGTCTGGCTGGCCGGACACCCAGGAAGAATCAACAATGAATTTCAAGTCCAAAGGCCTACTGCTGTCAGAATGCACTCTTATTTATTTATTTATTTAATTTTTGGCTGTGCCACAGGGCATGTGGGATCTTCGTTTCCCGATCAGGGATCAAGCCTGTGTCTTCTGCAGTGGAAGGGCGATGTCTTAACCCCTGGACCACCAAGGAAGTCCCTTTAATTTTCTTTCATTTTTTCAAAGTCTATATATTTAAAAATGCTCTCACAGAAATATCCGGAATAATATTTGACTGTGGCCCAGCTAAGCTGGCACATAGAATTAACCATCCCAGATTCCACCCTGTCTAGTTTGAAACTCCAATCTCAACATGCAGTTGAAAGTTCCTGCTCCCTTCCCTCCCTTCTGATTTTCAGAACCTTGTTCCTTGACTCTTCCAAGAAGGTGCTCTCTCCCCTGTGTACCACCCTGGTCTGGGTGGGTCTTTCCTGGGGCTTGCAGGGCATCTCGTCCCCTGTACAGCCCCCTCAAGCTCTCTCCCCACGGCCAGGCACACCCACAGCCCAGCCAACTGCCCACCTGGGGAAGCTAGGTGGCCCAGCTCCTGTATTTGGACTCCCTCAACCCCTCTGAAATGCCATCCTTTGGAGGTCAGGAGCAGAAGCCCAACTGTCCCTGGCACTGTCTGGCTCAGCCTCCAGTCTCTCGAAATTCTCTTTTCCTGCTTGCTGCAGGGTCAGGGTCAGATGGCTGAGGGCCAGGTCACTGCAGAATGAGTCACCCCTCTTTTCTTTAAAAAGATTTTAAAAAATGTGTATTTATTTGGCTGCACCAGGTATCAGTTGCAGCCCGTGAGATCTTTAGTTGCAACATGTGAACTCTTGGTTGCGGCTTGCAGGATCTAGTTCCCTGCCTGGGGATTAAACCTGGGCCCCTTGCATTGAAAGCTTGGAGTCTTAGGCACTGGACCACCAGGGAAGTTCCCACCCCCGCCCCCCCCCGCCCCCCCCCCCCCCCCGTCCCCCTCCTCCCCCATCCCCCACCTTTTCAATGGTCATTCTCATGGAAAGCCCTTTCCTTACCCTGCTCCCTCCCCATCCAGGGTGAAGGCCTCCTTCCTTGGCCTGTCTGCCCCAGGGTGGATCTCCCATTGCTTAGCCTGTCCTTCCCAGGCTGGAGCCCCTCTTCCTTAGTCTGTCTCCTCCCCCAGGATGGAGTCCCCCCTTCATTAGCCTGTCCCCTCCCCCAGGATGGAGACCCCCTTCCTTAATCTGTCCTCTCCCCCAGGATGGAGCCCTCCTTCCTTAGCCTGTCCCCACCCCCAGGATGGAGCCCCGCCTCCTTAGCCTGTCCCCACCCCCAGGATGGAGCCTCTAGCTGTCAGGGCTGTGCAAGTGCTCTCAGAAGTGAGTGTCTCCTTCCATCTCACACCCCAGGTACCTTAGTCCCCTCTCCATCACCCTGGTCCTGCCTCTCCAGGGACACTGCATCCCCACCCCCCAAAGTGTACCTCTATCGCCCCATCCCTGAATACGGACTCATTCAGTTTTGTCAGGATGTCTTGCAGGGAAGGGCTGCTCCCCTTGCTGTGACTGAAGGAGAAGGGTGTCCCCAGTCCCATGTGAGGTGCCTGAGGAGCTGGCAGGGCTGGTGGGTGGAGAGCATCCAGCCGTCACCCACAGGGACCCAAAGACTGGCGGGAAGCCAGCGGGTGGACAGTGAGCTGGTGGAGGAGGCAACAGGTGAGGTCAAGGCCAACAGGTGAGGTCAAGGCCAACAGGGCAGGTCTAGCAGGGCCTCAGTGGCCACAGGAAGGAGCTTGTACTTTTGCCAAGCGCAGCGGGAACCTCGAAGGGTTGGAGGCTGGGGAGTGACTGGATCTGATCTCACTCTGCAACCGGATGGGAGGATGACCATACATGCGTTCTGGAAGGAGGTAACGCACAGGGACTCCTTGGAGATACTGAGAGATGCTCTGAACGGAATAAAACGGCACGTGCTAGACCTGGGCTTCTCATTCTCTGCAGCTGGATAATCCCTTCCTCTGTGTGTGTGTCGGGGGAGGGGGCGTCCTGTACACTTCAAGGACATCGAGCAGCATTCCTGGTCTCTAACTGCTGGATGCCAGGAGCAGGCTCTCCCCCCACCCACCCCCTTATTGTGAGAGCCATAAAGGTCTCCAGACATCCTGACTATCCCCTGGGGCGGGGCCAACATCACCTCCAGTTGAGAATCACTGTTCTGGACAGAAGAACGGCTGAGGGTGGGAGGGGACTATTCGAGAGAAGGTTGGGAAGGGGTTCCGTGCACAGGCTTCTTTGCTTGGAGTGGGATCAGGAGTAGCCAGCTGAACACCTGGGGCAAGACTGATTCAGAGGAAGAGGTGATTCCCTGGGGCGGGAGAGAGCAAGGGGGTCTGGGGAGGGCCGAGGAGAGCAGGTGAGGATAGGGGGTAAAGCGTGGTAAGGGGTCTGGGTTTTTTCCTAAGTGCTACAGAAAGTCATCAGAGGGTCATAAACATGCTGGTGATGTGATGGAGCTGAAGCCCCAGAGTTTAGGGGCACAAAGGGACTTTCTGGGGTGATGGACACGGCTTCTATCTTGGTGGGATGAGGGATACATGAGTGCATGCACTCATGAACCCACTGAATGGTACGCTTTAGAACTGGGCTCCTGTATTGTATGAAAATTATGTCAGTTTAAATATATATATATCTATTTGGCTGTACCAGGTCTTACTTGTGGCACTCAGGATCGTCAGCCTGTTGCAGCACACACAGTACCTTTTACTTTCGGCATGTGGGGTCTAGTTCCCTGGCCAGGGATACCGAACTCAGGCCCCCTGCATTGGGAGCGCGGAGTCCTTGCCACTGGCCACCAGGGAAGTCCCCATGGCGGCTTTTAAAAGGACAAAAGGCAAAGCTCACCCTAGCTATTGTGAGGCGGGTGGACAGAGAGGGTGGAAAGCAGGAGATGTCCTGGCTGAGGTCACGGCGTTGGGGGTGGAGAGATGGTCTGATTAAAGATCTCTTTTGAAGGCCAAGCAGAAGGATTTTGGATGTTGGGGGTCAGGGACTGAGCTAGCAGATGGTGTGATGAGGATTTCAGCCCAGAGTGGTGTCATTTCAAAGGCTGTAACAGACCAATAACAGCTTATTTATCTACTCTCTTTTTTTTTTTTTTTTTTTGCCACACCTCCAGGCATGTAGGATCTTAGTTTCCCACCAGGGATGGAATCCGTGCCGCCTACAGTGGAGTTCAGAGTACTAACCACTGAACAGCCAAGGACGTCCAAATTGTTACTCCCAAGGGCACAGGTGTGCCGGTGGGAAGAGCTCTCCCTTGGCCATGTTGCCTCGTCCTTAGGCACTCAGGATGTCCCATTTCTGCCCTTCACCTGAACTGCTATGTATATAACTAAGATTGTCTTTATTTTTTAATAAGGGGAGTGCCATCATATTTCTGGGACTTCCCTGGTGGCTCAAATGGTAAAGAATCTGCCTGCAATGCGAGAGACCTGGGTTTGATCCCTGGATCAGGAAGATTCCCTGGAGAAGGGACTGGCTACCCACTCCAGTATTCTGGCCTGGAGAATTCTGTAGACAGAGGAGCTACTGTTTGTGGGGTCGCAAAGAGTCAGACATGACTGAGCGACTAACATTTTCACTTTCATCATATTTATTATTTTTTAAATTATTAAATTTTTAAAAAATTTGGCTGCATCGGGTCTTCGCCGTTGCGGAGCACAGGCTCCAGTGTGGGCAGGCTCAGCAGTGGCACCCAGGCTTAGTTGCCCCACGGCATGTGGGATCTTTATTCCCCGACTAGGGATTGAATGACTTGTCTCCTGCATTAGAAGGCAGATTCGTAACCACCAGACCACCAGGGAAGTCCCTAAGGTACTCTTTAAATGTGAGTCATTTAAAAAGTAAATCTTGCTTTTCAGGGACTGCAAATCTGGAGAGATCCTGGCTGGGAGAAGGACTTGAATCTCATTGTGCTCCCAGCCTTTCAACTCTCCCTGGAAGCCCCTCAGTAAAAATGGCCTGATCCAAAAAAAAAAAGTAAAACCTGAAAGTGTGTATTTACAAGGCAACCTTAGCAAACCAGGGTTACTTGTTATATCTAGCAGGGGGATGATAATAACTAGCCCAGTAAAACCAGACAATGTTATTGAACGAAAAATTCAAAATAATGAAATACTTGAAAACTAAATTCCTGAAGAATGGGACATTTTTTCTAATTTATTTTTAATCGAAGGATAATTGCTTTACAGTATTGTGTTGGTTTCTACCAAACATCAACATGAATCAGCCATAGGTTTAGCCCTGTCCCCTCCAAGAATGGGACTTCTGATGCTTATGTAATAAGGGCCTATAGTCATTGCTAGGCCTTAACTGTATTCCTTAAAAATCTCTTTGTCATCACTTATCTGTGTTTCTATAGGAAAAATATTAAAACAGAAACAAAACTACAATAGTGACTCTAGGAAGTGCAAACAAAGGCTTCAAGTCTCTGGTGCACACTTGAGGGGCTCCTTAGATCCCTGGAGGAGAGCATGGCAACCCACTCCAGTATTCTTGCCTGGAGAGTCCCATGGACAGAGGAGCTGGCGGGTTATGCTCCATAGGGTCAAAGAGACCCTATGGAGGGTCAATGTCCAAAGAGAATTGGACATTACTCAAGTGACTGAGCATGTGGTACGCATCTTAACCCTGGGGGCACCCTGGGGCCTTTGCTGAGCGCTGGAACCTGCCTGGGATGCTGACCCAGCACACCCAGCACAGCCAAGAAGTCCCAGGAGGGCCTTAGGATGGCTATAGAGTTAACATTATAATTTTTTTTAAACTTTTTGTTGTCAATTTATTATTTACCCCTTTGCCAAAATCCAACGAGGCAGGCATTCATTTGGGGAGTTCTCAGGCTGTCACTACTGTGGCCCAGGTTCAATCCCTGACAGAGATCCTGCAAGCTGCACAGTGAGGCCAGAAAAAAAAAAAAGGAACAGAGTTTTTAAAAAGATCCTCTAAAACAGCCGAAGAATCAGTTTTACCTCTAGTACTTTTCCGAAGGACAGAAATCAGGAACTCTGGGGCATTTGTCCAAAAGCAGTGTTAAAAATATCTGCTCCATCAAGAGAATGATTTGACGATCACTCCTTTAGTAAGACCTTAATTTACATTTCAGATGGAAATTTTTCTTCGGATAGTTGTAGATTCACATACAGTTACAAAATAAATAATATAGAAGGGAATTCCCTGGTGGTCTAGTGGTTAGGACTCTGCACGTCTACTGCCGAGGGCCAGGGTCCCATCAAGGTTTTAAAACGTGTCTGCAGTGGGGCTGGAGCATGGGGACTTCCTTCTAGCTCCCGGGCGATGCTAGCAGGCAGCCACAGTGCAGCAAGCGCTATCCCCACCTTCCTTTCTGCTGGTCTCCTGTGTTGTCCCCCTGGCTCACACTGATGCCCTCCCGGCCTGCAGGACTGATCTTGTCACACGCCTGGCTGTTGCTTCACCGCCCTTAAGGGCTCTCCTCAAATGCCACCTCAAGGACATGGGTTTTATTCCAGCTGCCTAGGCCGTCAGTGGTCATGGTAGCACTTTTCAGTGGAGAAAGGGAATGCTGAGTCAAAGCCTCAGGGCGGGACCCAGTGGACGAGGCTGGGAGTTATCCTTGACCGCCTGTACACACCGCAGACATTCCCGAGGAGCAATTTCTAAAGTGTGGGTATTCCAAGAAATAAAAAAGCAAAAACATTTTTTTAAAAAGGGACTTCCCTGGCTGTCTAGTGGTTATGAGGCTGCTTCCACTGAAGGGGAGCGTGTGTTCAATTCCGGCTACGAAGATCCTGCCTGCTGTGTGGCACAGCCAAAAAATAAAAAAAAAAAATAAACAGGACTTTCCCTGGTGGTCCACTGGATAAGAATCTGCCTGCCAATGCAGGAGGCCGCGGTTAGATCCCTGGTCTGGGAGATTCCACATGCTGCAGGCAACTAAGCCTATGCATTGACCGCATGCTCTAGAGCCCACAACCCTAAGCAAAAGAAGGTGCCGCAATGATAAGTCCCCCTCGGTGCAGCTAGAGAAAGCCCCTGCACGGCCACAAAGACCCAGTGCAGTCAAAAATAAATAACATAAAATTTAAAAAAGAAATAGGGACTTCCCTGGTGGTCAAGTGGCTAATACTCCGAGCTCCCAAAGGAGGGGGCCCCAGTTCAAACCCTGGTTGGAGAACTAGATCCCACATGTCTCAGCTAAAAGTTCGTATGTGGCTGCAACTAAGACCCAGTGCAGCCAAATAAAAATATAAATAAACATTTACAAAGTGTGGGTCCTCTGTGATGCTGTGCCCTTAACTCCTCTGCAAAGACTTCACACCTTCCCCTGAGCTTTGATAGGTTGTCTCCACCCAGAACTGAATCTATTTTTTGGTTTGTTTTTTGGATAGCTTACTTAAGACCAGTGGCACTGATTTTTCAGAGTCATGACATCACCATCTTTTGTCAAAAAACTGACATAAGGAGTTGATTTTTAAAACTATGAAGTCTGAAAATTCAGGTGGTTCTGTGATATGGTGAAACTGAGCAGGAAGACCTAGTGGGGCTCCTGGGCACAAAAGCCTTTCTGTATCTCCTATTTCTTGTTTGCAGGAAATAGGCTTCATTCAGCCTCTACAACGTTCCCTGGGTTCCAAACGGTTGTTAATCAGGGAAGGCGGAGGATGCAGAGATAATGGAGGAGTAGTCAAGAGACAATACTGCAGCCTTAGGGACAGGGTCCTGGTTTCCTCTCAGAGGATACACAGATGACTTTTGAGCTGTTTGGCAGCTCAGGTGGGAAAAGTTAACAGTATGCTGCCCCCAAACAGGTAGACAGACCCTAGACTGGTTGGAATCAGAAAGTTGATGGTGCTGACTCCCAACTGTCTCATCACCAACCTCAGAACAATGTTCATGAGCTGATCACACCCTCTTTGAACCTTCTATAGTAAACTCCTCACTACCCGCTCCGGGTTGGGACACACAATCTTGAGGGTGATCAGCCCTCTGGGTTTCCCTTTGCCTGGCAAAGCAATTAAGTTGTCCTTTTCAACTGCACCCAAAACAGATTCAGTTTGGTACAGGAGAGAGTCCGGATTTTGGCTGCCAGTCCAGGCAAGCTGACCCCAGCGGATTACTGTCTTTGAGGAGAAGGCAGTGTTGGGCAGGCCCTCAGGGAGCAGCTCAGGATGTCTAGAGCCCAGGACACATCCAAGGGAGGAGCTGTGTAGCTCCTGGGAGCTATATTTGTAAACACATAGCTGGATGTGTTAAAAGCTTTAGATCAACTCTAAGAGGCTGTTAGTGACTCAAGGTCACTGAGCCAGGGGAATGTCAAGGTCAGACTAATCATCTAGCCTAAGGCGTGGGCAGTTGAAAGAGATTAAGGAAGGTTTAGGAGGAACACAGTTGTTTAGGGACTAGAACTGTTAAAGACCAGGCAAACACCAAACCACTTCTTAATTTTTTAAATCAAACACTTTATTTCCACATAACAAGCGCAAAAAACTCCCAAACACTTTAACAATACAATTAACGCAGTTATGAAGTCAATTATATACTACTCAAAGCCCCAAAAGGTCAATCAGCTTAACGTTCCAAACATTTCCAGACGTGGTTTTTCAAAGCTACCTTTGGTTTTTGGAAAAACCAGTATGGAAGTCAATATACATTGAATGCATTGAACAACATTTGCTTATATTAAGGTGTCCAACAACATTAGCTTACACCTGGCAAGTTGGAGCATGATCTGAAGTCATACGCTGAAATACATACACAGGTTCTGCCCCCGCAGCTCCTGCGGTGAGGAGCGAGGGCCGTGAAGGGGGGAGAAAAAGGCCAGTCCAGGCTGTGGCATTTCTCATTTTGTAACAGAGGTATGAGAGTTAACACTAAGAACACTGTCAAGTCATTAAGCTTCATGTTCCAAATGGTCTCTTGCTGAGGCTTGAGATGGGCACAAATGGTGGGGAAGATGAAGTCACAGGAGAGTTTTGAGCAACAAGATCCCAAAGATGCTGAGAGAGGGCAGGAAGGAGCAAGCGACAGTTTCCCATTGTTCTCACATTATTTCAGGGTGAAATTGTGAATGAGTTCGGATAAAACGTTCAAATATTCGCTTAGATTTTTTTTTACTAGGTTGCTCTATGAGAACCCTCATACATAGCAACTTTGAAACTTTCGTTATAAAAAAGAGCGTACAAATAAATTCACAAAAAAGAGACAGTTAATGTTGAGCAGCCAAAAAGTCATGGTTTATTATATCTGAAGAAAGTTCATAATTCAAACACAACCAAACTGTACATTTTACAATCACATTCTATTTGTAAACAGTTAAAAGCCACTGACTTCTTTTGCATCTTAGGACACAAACAGTTAGAATCAAGGCAATGAAATGATGGCAAATTCTGTACTGTTAAAATTTTTACCCTTGTTTAGTCTCTCTTCTTTGACTAAGCAAGCATTATAATACCATTTGTGGGCAAAAAAAGGGGGGGGTGGGGAGAAAGAAATTTTAAAAATGGTGTATAACTCGTTAGTTTGCAACAACATTTAAAATTTTCTTTATACAACGAACAATTCTGTAAGCCCAATATCTTGGTTACAGTATGCATAGTTACTGATTTCGGCTTTAAGGTACAACAGTTAAACATTAACACAGTCACGAGAGAGCAGAAACAGAGAGAGCCACTTGATGGGATTACAAAAAATTATTACCTATTGATTATTAGCAAACCATCATCACTCACTAATAAAAAGATAGCATCTGAAAGCAGAATCTCAAACTCCAGCTTTAAGCATTTTTTTTTTCTTTTTTTTTTTTTGGCAGAGAAAATTCTTAAACAGAGCAATATGTAGTATCAGTGCTAAAAGTTGGGGTTTTTCTCTTTTCCTATAAGAAACTACAAGGAGTTTTTTTTTTTTTTTAATTTTTTTGTTTTTTTAAACTGGGGAACTGGTTTTCCTGAGAACCATGCTCTTTGATTTAGGACAGGAA